>NC_056068.1:35846253-38246253 GCF_016772045.2 Ovis aries
AGGTACTTGGTAAAGAACCCCTTAGTGTGCAAGACAGTCAGTAGTCATAGTTGTCTTCTATAATGATAATGCAAATAATTCTGTGCAGTGATCCATGGAAACATTGGATTCTAATACTCTACTGGAATGGTTTATGATAATATGTTACCAGCAAGTGCAAGTGTGAAACTTGAAGTAAATAGCTATAAGGAGTAGGGAAGGGTGGCGGAGGTAGTAAAAATACAAGATAGCAGTACTTTCTGTGTGAAACCAGACTTATAGGTGTATATTTAAAATGTGGAAATTTGGGTCAGCACTGAAAACCTTTCTTCAGCTTTCACAGTTATAATTTATAAAAATGAATGCCCTTGTGTATGAAATTCTTCTGGCCTGCGCTGCCAGAAGTTAGGGTGTATGTAATGCTATATGGTTGTCAGATTTTAAGAGAATATCTAAATTAACTCTGCATTCCTACAATGAATTCTAGATGGGTGATGTATTAAAATGTATACCACTTAAGTACTTCTAATTTTCCCTCGAGGCTCTCCTTAACACCCACTTTTGCAGTGAAACAGTTCCAGTTGTATACGATGCTTCTGGTATGGCTTTTCTGATAAGAGCTGTAAGGTAGAAATTGGGTCTCATACTTATCTGGACCTTTGAAATGAATGGGAATTGACATCCTTATTTTATCTCACAATTGTCTCTATTAGAATATAGTTAAATGCTGTTCATCTAGGTTAATCAGAAAAAGCATGCCAGGGCAAGCATTTTGTTGTTCAGTCACTCAGTTGTGTCCGACTCTTTGTGAACCCATGGACTGTAGCACGTCTGGCTTCCCTGTCTTTCACCATCTCCTGGAGCTTGCTCAAACTCACGTCCATTGAGTCGGTGATGCCATCCAACCATCTCATCCTGTGTCATCTCCTTCTCCTCCTGCCTTCAATCTTTCCCAGCATCAGAGTCTTTTCTAATGAGTCAGCTCTTCGCATCAGGTGGCCAAAATATTGGAGCTTCAGCTTCAGCATCTGTCCTTCCAGTGAATATTCTGGATTGATTTCCTTTAGGATTGACTGGTTTGATCTCGTTGCAGTCCAAAGGACTCTTAAGAGTCTTCTTCAACACCACAGTTGTCAGGACCATGATCTTTTAGGGGAAGCATAGATCATTAATAACCAACAAATATTTATTATAAGATTTACTGTATGAAAATGACAGTGAATCTTTAAGATTTGTATTCCAATAGCTGTGACTACTTCTGTCAGCAATTTCATTGTCAAAGAGTCAATTGGATTGGTTAGAATGTTACCTGCTCTCCTTTCTGCTCCCCTCTCTCCTTTTACAGTTCTCAGTCAGTAACTGAGTACCTTGAATCCTAGAAGTAGAAAGGAAGGAAAAAGGGGAAAAGGAAAGAAAGAAAATTCTGTGACTATGCTTGGATTAAATGAATATCTAGAATATCTAATTTGAATATTAAAAATAAAGTTCTATAAGAAGTATATGAACTAGTAAAAACTCAGATAATTGAAAATAGTTAATTCATTTAAGTTAGATTTATTATCAGTTACCTTTAATTCTAGTAGCATATTCCCTGGATTTAGATCACTTGAGTTTAAATTCTGCCTTCTGTATTTACTAGGTGTGACCTTAGGCAAGTTTTAATATTTTTTAAATAAACATTTTCATGCCTTGGTTTCCTTTTCTGTAGAACAGGGATAATTTATGTGTGTTACCTAATTGTAATTGTTTTGAGGGCTGAGATAAGATATGCAACAGTGCTCAGCAAAAGGAACTGATACTTTCTAAACATCTAGCAAATACTATTTATGTATCTCTTCAATCATCTCTTCAACATCTATCCATCCATCCATAGCTGTTCATCTGTCTGTCCATCTATCCATCTTTTTGAATGTTTTTAACAATAGATTGATGATTTGTTTTCCCACAGAATATGTAGAACTTTTGAAGTATAAAATGAATTTAATTGACTAGGGGGTGAGGGAAGAGGAGAGCCCTGAAGAGTCAAGTTATATGCAGAGATCTGGAAGTTTTACTTTAAATCCTCCAGCTAAATGAAAACCCTAAATTTATTTCCACCAGTTCATTTAATAAAATTTATATAATTAGGCAAATATTTATAGAGTGTTTTCTTTGTGTAAAATGTGTACTAGCTGCTGTGGGAATACAGAGAAGTCTAGTATTTTGTTCTTTCCTTGGAAAAATTTGTAATCTGATTTGGATTACTGGCTCAGGTGGTAAACAATCTACCTATAATGCAGAAGACCTGGGTTTAATCCCTGGGTCAGAAAGGTCTCCTGGAGAAGGGAAGGGCTACCCACTCCAATATTCATGCCTGGAGAATTCCATGGATAGAGGAGCCTGGTGAGCTGTAGTCCATGGATTGCAAAGAATTGGACATGACTGAGCAACTAATGCATAAAAATATAATTATAGTATATATTTTAAAAAGATTGTTTAAGATTGTATTGTGTTGAATGGGTTATAAAAAATAAAATTTCAGGGTATTTATTAGAAGTGATTAGAAGATGGGTGGATCTAGTTATCTGGAATAGGCTCAGTTAGTTTCCTAGTGATAAGAAAGGAAGGCTAAGGAAATAGGGAAAGATAGGCAAAGCAAAGGCTGGGAGGTAGCAATTAAGTGAAGTCTGAGTGTATCAGTCTACAAGAGTAGAAGGTTAAAGTGTAGACTACTAGAAGATAAGCTTAGAAAGAATGATTGGATCTGGATGGAGGGCCTTGAATGCCAGAGTCAGGAGTTTGGACTTTTTCTGTCATCAGAGGAGAGCCACTGATTTTTCTTGATCAAGAGAATGGCTTAATACTGGGGGTGGCAGTAAGACTGATTTGGAGGTGGAGATCCTGAAATTAAGGATATCAGTTT
Source organism: Ovis aries (assembly GCF_016772045.2). NCBI lineage: Eukaryota > Metazoa > Chordata > Mammalia > Artiodactyla > Bovidae > Ovis > Ovis aries. The sequence goes on from NC_056068.1 coordinate 35,849,135, forward strand.
ACAGTCTGTTGTAAGAGTCAAGGTATGAAGTGTAATAAAGCCCTGTACAAAGGTGATCATGAGTATGGTAAGAAGGTATGAGCGTGAAAAACATTATTAAGAAGAGTTGATGGAACTTAATGACAGGCTGGCAATGACGAGCAAGGATAGAAAAGAGGAGATAGATTTGGTGTTCATGTTTTGAACTTGGATGATTCTGAGCACGATGCTTCCCTGGGTGTGAATGAATGAGGGGGGGGGGTGGTGTTGAGGAAAAAGAATGAATCTAATTTTTTAAAAATTATTTATTTGAAAAAAAATTATTTATTTGTTATTTTTACTGTACTGGGTCATTGTTGCTACACATGAATATTCTCTGTGTCAGACCGAGGCGGGCTACTCTCTAGCTGTGATGCACAAGCTTCTCATTGTGGTTGGTGGCTTCTCTTGTTGCAGAGCACAGACTCTAGGGTGAGCAGGCTTCAGTAGCTGTAGTACACGGGCTTAGTTGCCTTGCAGCATGTGGAATTTTCCTGAACCTGGGGTCGAACCCATGTCCCTGCATTTGGCAGGCAGATTCTTTACTGTTGATCACCAGGGAAATCCCCTATGAATCTAATTTTAAGTTTTGTTGAATATGACATAGCAAGTACATCTTGGCATAATCTTGATATACTTTTCTAGCAGTCATTTGAGGATTGTTGTATTTCAGGGAGATGAGAGAATTCATTATTGGGAATATAGACATAAAAGTAATAATTTAGATATCAAGGAATGAGATGTTTAATAAAAAGGATATAGAGAAAGAATAATATATGGGTTGGCAGCATTAACATGTGAGTGGCATTTTCTGTGATTATAGAGATACCTTAATTAAAAAAAAACACTATTTTCTCATCTCTCCATCCTTAATTTCCCCTCACTCTTTCCTCCCCAATATTACCGTTTATCTGCAATGTGTTGTGCAATATATTGAGCACTGGGGATCCGTTAATAAACAAGGTAGTCATAATCCCTATGCTCATGGAATATATAGAATAAACTTAAAAAAATGAAATCTTTTAATGTTTTCTGTTTTCCTCCACTTATCTTAAGCTTTTGGTAACATTTATATAAGCATTTGTTTCCATGGGTCTAAAAGACATTCTCTGACAACAGATTTGTCTTCTTTTTGTGGACACTTTTTATTATTATTATATTGTGAGGAATATTCTGTAGGATCATAATTTTAGGAATATATTACTCATCACTGATGTTGAAAAATACTGATTGAACCACATGACCCCCTCCCACCTCCTGCCACCCTCTTTGCAGAGAGGTTTTTATTGTGTCAAGGTTATAAGTAAGACCCTTTGAAAAAAGAGCTTTTTGGCAAGATGAAGGAAAAAGATCTTTGCTTTTAGAACAATCTTACTTCTCACATTCAGATTTCTCTTAATGATATGAAATTTATTTCTAATTATAATAAAACTTGTAACTGGACTTTAGACTTTCCCTTTCTCCTATTTCTTCTATCTATATTCTGCTTTTAATTTTGCCATGAAGTCAACCCAGTACCTTCATCTCACCCTTCTCCACTGTTTACTAATAAAACAGAGGAATGGTGGCCATTTCAGGTTTATAAAGAATGAAAGTATCCTTCTATGAAATGATCTGTAAATATCTGAATTTAAATGCTGAGATTCAAGCTCAGGGAATCATATGTTGTTGACAGTTGCTAATTCATTACACTTTCACTCTTTGCTGTGCTTCCCCTTCTCTTTTACCTGATCCATTTTTGATTTAGAGGATTATACCTGAGATTATTTAGAACAGAAGTATCAGGTAAAAAAGGAATATCAGTTCAATTCAGTTCAGTTCAGTCGCTCAGTCTTGTCCGATTCTTTGTGACCCCGTGGACTGCAGCACACCAGGCCTCCCTGTCCATGAACAACTCCCGGAGTTTACTCAGACTCATGTCCATTGAGTCAGTGATGCCATCCAACCATCTCATCCTCTGTCATTCCCTTCTCCTCCTACCTTCAGTGTTTCCCAGCATCAGGGTCTTTTCGAATGAGTCAGTTCTTCGCATCAGGAGGCCAAAGTATTGGAGTTTCAGCTACAACATCAGTCCTTCCAATGAATATTCAGGACTGATTTCCTTTAGGATGGACTGGTTGGATCTCCTTGCAGTCCAAGGGACTCTCAAGAGTCTTCTCCAACACCACAGTTCAAAAGCATCAATTCTTCGGCACTCAGCTTTCATCACAGTCCACCTCCCACATCCATACATGACCACTGGAAAAACCATAGCCTTGACTAGATGGAACTTTGTTGGCAAAGTAATGTTTCTGCTTTTTGATATGCTGTCTAGGTTGGTTGTAACTTTTCTTCCAAGGAGTCTTTTAACTTTATGGCTGCAGTCACCATCTGCAGTGATTTTGGAGCCCTCCAAAATAAAGTCTGTCACTGTTTCCACCATTTTCCCATCTATTTGCTATGAAGTGATGGGACCAGATGTCATGATATTAGTTTTCTGAAAGGCTGAAGCTCTATACAGTCAGCAAAAGCAAGACTGGAAATATCAGATATTATATATAAAATATATTTTTCTGATAAAAAGGAGGACATTCTTTTTTATTAAAGTATAGAATTGATTTACAATGTTGTTCTAGTTTCAGGTATACTGCAAAGTATATATGTATATATGTATGTGTGTATTCTTTTTGGTTTATTTTCCCTTATTGGTTATTACAAGATATTGAATATAATTCTCTGTGCTATACAGTAGGTCCTTGTTTATCTAGTTTATGTATAGTACTATGTGTATACTAATCCCAATCTCCTAATTTATCCCTTCCCTGTTTCCCCTTTGGCAGCTGTAAGTTTGTTTTCTATGTCTGTGAATCTATTTCTGTTTTGTAAATAAGTTCATTTGTGTTGTGTTTTAAGATTTGACATATAAGTGATATCATATGATATTTGCCTTTCTCTGCTGACTTACTTCACTTAGTCTGATTATCTCTAGGTGTAATGTATGTTGCTGCAAATGGCATTATTTCATTTTTTTATGGCGGAGTAATATCCCATTGTATGTATGTACCACATCTTACTTATCCATTCCTCTGTTGATGGACATTTAGGTTGCATTCATGTCTTGGCTATTATATACAGTGCTGCAGTGAACATAGAGGTGCATGTATCTTTTTGAATTAAAGTTTTTGTCTTTTCTGGTTCAGGAATGGGATTTCTGGATCATATGGTAAGCTCTAGTTTTAGTTTTTTAAGGAACCTCTATACTGTTCTCTATAGTGGCTGCATCAATTTACATTCCCACCTTTTCTCCACACCTTCTCCAGGATTTATTATTTGTAGACTTTTTGATGATGACCATTCTGACCAGTGTGAGGTGATACCTCATTGTAGTTTTGATACACATTTTTTTCTAATAATTAGCAATGATGAACACGTTTTAATTCAAAGAAGGACATTATTGATGAGGAAGAAAACTCCTATGTTAGGAGTGTTTTGAAATGGAAAGATAGTTTTTGTCATATTGGAAAGAATAATGTAAATCTGAGTGCTTTAAACTTTGAGTTAGATATAAAATCACTTTAGTAATACCTTTTAAAAAAGCAGTTTGGCTGGAGCAACATCTATATTTATATAGATTACTTAGGAATTTTCAGCATGGGGGAAGAACATGTCAAATTTTCAGGGCTTTAACGCTAACCCAGCTTTGGGTTACTGAAATCACTTTCATAGTGGGCCAATCTGGCCACCAAATTTGGATAAGAATTCCAGATGCTGAGTGTCTCAGCATAAATAAAAATTGTGGACATGTACTCAGTGTTTGGTTATTTTTGTAAACTTGGATAGAGATAGATACTAAGTCAGTTTTGTGAGGTGAAATTTTGACCTCGGAAATACAAATCACTTTAGAAGACAATAATAAGGCATAACACTTTCATTTTTAGGAAAAAATAAGACAAAAGCTTTTGAAGTTTGAATAATACCTGTCTTTTTCAACCTGCTGAAAGCTTTCTAGGCTAGAGAGAAATATCTGAAAGGGTAGTTTTTATAATGGTCCTACTGCTAATATAAACTTAACATTATCAGCAGAGATGGCACTGATAACAGTTTGTAAGGCCTTATGCTCTGGAAAGTTGCAGTGCTCTTGTCAGTATTTGTATTCATTTTTTATTAATTGGTCTTTCTTATTGTTTTCCATTTTAATTTACTGTAAGACTAATAAATCTTGTTCTTAAATAACAGATTGCATCACAGCATTCAGCATTAAAATGCACTCCTTTTTGGGGGAAGCCAGATAGATGTGTTTACTCTGTAGAGAGATTTAGATTTGATTTTTTGTTTTCTTCATGGTAATTATGTTTGCACTTTGCTGATCACTAGTTGTGCATTATTACAATGGAAGGTGACAATTTGATTGTCTTCAATTGGAGAAACAAGTAATTTTATATTCACTAAGCTGTCAGGTAACACTAACTCACAGTACTAAGAGCTCCTGGCAATGTGGCTTGGCACCTATATTTAACTGCTTTGATGCTTGTGTAACCTCTGCTGAATCAGAAATACTTTGCCTGCTGGAAATGGTTTTCAGTGTTGTACAATGAGGTTTTCATTAAGTAGACAAACTGAAAATGAACTGCAAAGCCACTGTTGTTTCTCTCCTCCCCTTTCCCCTTGCCCCTCCCCCTTCTCCTCTCCTTCCCCACCCTCGCCTGTTCCCCTCAGGCTTCCTCTTCTTCCTAGTCTTTCTCCTCTTATTTGATAGGAACCTGAAGTTTATACCTTATTTCATTACATGAAATAGAGAAATTGCTGGCTTGCTTTATTTAGCTAAAGGAGAACCTCAGAGATTAGCTTTCTTACATAATTTTGCTCACTGATACCATTTGTGAGCCTTCACTTTTTGAAACTACATAGTATCAGTGTTCATTTTTCTCTTTTTTCTGGCAATACTGAAAAGTGAAAATAGAGGTGACAGCTTCCTACCTACCCTTTCTCTCTGAGAAGTTATTGTTCTGGTTTATAATTTTATTGATAATTGGATAAGATATCCTATAATTGGGCTTTCATACTTGCAGATTTGTTTCAAGCTGACAAAGACATATTTGGTATTTACTTTAAAAACTATGGTTCTCATTTCATGTGAAGAGGAGATTCAAAGTGAATGTATATAAATAAGTTCATTTTACTATTATTTTAGACAGCTTTCTTTCACTCAAGCCAAATAGAAGTCTTTCACTTGAGGGATAAAATCATTGTGTGTGATTAAAATCCTCTTAGTAAGTATATTTATAGTAGCCATTGTTTGTTTTTTCTCTTATTGTTAGGTGACTGATTTTATTAATGTATTCTAGGCCTGGCTTTCCAAAGCAAAGATCTCAACAAGTAATTGGTGGATTAGCTTTGAGAAAAATTCAATATTATTTCTATCAAGCAAAAAGTATAGAGGTTACATGAAGGCAAGTTGTTTTGATCCCAGGAAGAAACTGGATACTCAGAGACACATGTAATAATTATAGGTTTTCCATAGGCAATCCGTCAGGCAGGCCAGTCATTAGGCTGGTTGCCTGCCTCTTCCAGCAGATACTAACCAATTAGACAGAGGTGGTTACGTGATGTAACATTATCAGGAGAAACAATTCATGAGTCAAAGCATTCCAAGACATATGAGCTGTAGTCCAAAGAACAGTCTTAAGCTATATAAAGTGACAGCAATATTGTCAGCTAAATATAAACTCTAGAAACACAAACTTTGATGACTTGAGAAGAATCTGTTCCAGGTAGTCCCTGTTTTGTAAGAACCTCAGAAGGCCTTTGAAGACAATTTTGGAGCTTTGGTGTGAAAAATTAGAAGCCTTAGATAAGTCAAGCTCCATTAATTTAAGCCCTTTCTTAGACATACTTCAAGGGCTTCAAGCCTTTTTCATTTGCCTCATCACTACTGATTTGACAGCTAACTCAAATTAGTGAGTTTTCTTCTAGCAGATATTGTCTGTATACGTTACCATATATATTCTGAAAGAGCCACTACAAACTTTAAAAGATAGGTTTATAACTCTCCAGGGTAGTTCTGAAAGCAGTAACCTTTTTCATGGAATTTTCTGATTTGCTTTTAAGGAGATAGAAGAGGGAGAAAAAGCTGGCAGAAGCATAGGGAAGTTTGGAGGTAGAGTGAGGGACAGGTGCTAGTGCTGGATAAAACAATGCAGAGAATCAAAAACAACCCTCAGGCTCTACATGAGTGAATTGCGGGTGGGTGGAGAAAAGTTTAAAAAGGTTTGTCTTAATTTTAATGTCTGAAAAGGAGCCTTCCCTCGGCCTGTCCCAATACTTACGGGTGGAAATTAGAGGTTCAGAAAGAGGGTTTTTAAATCACTCTTTGCCTTAGGCTGGGTGGACTGGCATCTTTTGTAAGGGTTTCTGGGTATTGTGCATTTTGGCAACTGAACATATCTGTTACTCATGCTCCTTAAAATGAGAGGCACTGTGTTATATTTTTGGAAAATTAGTTGTTTATTTCTCAGTATCAAATCAATTGCAGCATTAAATTAACAGTGAAGTATGTGACTGAAATAAGTCTACCTTGGTAGCCTGGGGCTGAGTTGCAAAAATAAATGTGAATGTTGGCCTGAATTTTTAATTTTTTCTTTAAATAAACCAACTATTAAAATGTTGCTTTATGTTAAAAACAGGGCTTCTTTTGAGTAAATGTAGCACACCTAAGAAATGAATGCCATTTGATAATAACCTTAGAAGTAATGAAAACATTAAAAAAAAAACAGATTAAAATATTGTTCTAATAAATTCAGTGGTTTCTTTGGATAATTATGTTAGTCCCAAATGATAGTATTGAAGTGAATTTTTTCCAAGCAATGGTAAAAGGGAGAAAAAAGCAATTTCAAGTGACTGTGCCTTATGAGAAAGTTGTTTTAAAAATTCCTAACTTTTAGACATAAAAATGACTTTAAAAAATAGCACTACCAAACAAGAAAGATTTAAAGTTCTAGAGAGCAAGGTTTGTCTGAGATAGAATACTTAATGTGTAGATATCCAGTCCTCACCATTTTACCCAGTCTTGGACCAGCTAATCTTGATTTCTTGTTAAAGAATATAAAATAAATTTACTGTCTGAGTAGGTTGATAATGGTCTAAGCATTCAGATTTTATCCTGGAGTTTTGGAATAAAATAATAATCTTCCTAGAAGCACTCTTACTGGCTTCCTAGAAAACTTTATCAATTACTGGGGCCTTTATCTCCTACCATCTCATTTTCAGAAGTCTAAGCCCTGAAGTTCTTCCCAGTGGCTGGCATCCTGGGAATTCACTTGATCTGCTGGGCAGAGACATTTCAAACTCGGGGAACACATGATGGGAATTTAGTTTTATGTGTCCCAAAGATATGTAATTCTCTTTGGAGATTTTACTTGATAATAGCTATGCCCCAGAAAACCATCTTGTTTAACCAATGTGATAAGTTGACAATGTAGTTTTTCTCTCTGATTATAATGTACTCTGTGTAGTCAATACACTGGTACCATGTGAGTGTAATTTCCTCTTTTATTTTATCTCCAATGCACTGTATTATAAATAAACAGTTAAAAAAAACACCAAACAAATCTGTTGCATCTCCTTTTAAGATTGTACCACTGTAGACACTTGTTCTAGTAAAGTAGAATTGGGCGCATTTGATTGCATTTAAATTTTTCATGCTTCAGCAGTTTGGCTGGGAGCACAGTAAAGAAAAATCCCATGAGCGAGGATAGTTTAGAATAATAGAACTTGATTTTGTGTATTATAGCGGCAACATTTGTGCTGCTTTAGTTAGGGTTGTGTCAGCACTTCCATTATAAACCCCTGTTTTCAGGGGGTATATAGCTAGGGAGTTTTTTTTTTTTTAATACAAATTAAAAAAACAATTCATTTGAATGATTTTTAAGTTATAATAGTGCAAAAATAAAACAAAGTTAAGTCACATAGAAATTGACCATTTTCACAAAGATTTGAATTCTTTTGCTTATTAGTTGTATATGAAAGTGAAAGTGAAAGCCACTCAGTCGTGTCTGACTCTTTGTGACCCCATGGGCTATACAGTTCATACAATTCTCCAGGCCAGAATACTGGAGTGGGTAGCCTTTGCCTTCTCCAGGGGATCTTCCTGACCCAGGGATCAAACCCAGATCTCCCGCATTGCAGGCGGATTCTTTACCAGCTGAGCCACAAGGGAAGCCCATTAGTTCCATCTGGGCAGCAGCTAAAGTAAGATACTATTCTAATACACTATGGGGGTGGAAGTTTTTGTAATGGAAAATTACTGATATGAGGATTAAAAATAAAAATCAGCATCCCATGTGATATTTTAAAACATTAAAGCAAGTGTATATTTGATCTATGAGTTTCTAAAGAAGAGTAGCCATGTGCAAAGATTATAGTGAAGGCATTACCAAAAGTAAAGTATCTCTGCAGCTTCCTCAATACAGTTTAGTTGGTCTAGTGAAAGGGAAAGCTAAAGTAAAGAACTGAGATAAATGAGAAAGTAATCGGAAAACTGAAGGATTCTATAACAAAATACTTGTGCAAAAGTAATCAGTAAATTGAATCTGAGACATTTAATTTAAGTAAATCTAAGACATTTAATCGGAGAAGGCAATGGCACCCCACTCCAGCACTCTTGCCTGGAAAATCCCATGGACAGAGGAGCCTGGTGGGCTGCAGTCCATGGGGTTGCTAACAGTCAGACACAACTGAGCGACTTCACTTTCACTTTTCACTTTCATGCATTGGAGAAGGAAATGGCAACCCACTCCAGTGTTCTTGCCTGGAGAATCCCAGGGACGGGGGAGCCTGGTGGGCTGCCGTCTATGGGGTCTCACAGAGTCAGACACGACTGAAGAGACTTAGCAGGAGCAGCAAGACATTTAATAAACTTCATTTAAAAAGAATTTGTGCACATTTTCCTTTTAAAAATGCAACAAAATCACCATCTAAAACAAAAAGCTTTAACAAAACTATCAGTAAAAGACAAACCTGAAATAAGCCCAACAATTTTATCAAAAGGAAATGTCTACAATGAGGCAATACCTAGCTAAAAGAACAAGTCACCTTTTTTCTCTGCTAACAACATATTGAGAACTATAGAAACACAAGAAATTAAATAAAATGTGATATGGAAAGTATTCTTAGAACAAAAACTGTTAATTTCTTTCCTAAAGGGAAGGATTTTGAAGTTGAGTAAGCCTTCCTTGGTTGTTAACTATTATGGTCTATCCATTTCTCTTCTTTGTCCCTTAATGAAGTTGGGAACTGAGGATGAACAGTCAGATTTAATATAGCTCTTTGTTGGCAGCCTATATTTTATTTGCAACCCTGATACACATTTGTATTTGTAGGTGCAAATAAAACACAGATTGTGTGATGTTATAAATTGATAGCTTTCCTGAATGGTCACTGGAGGAATCACCAGAAGACTGTTGATGAAGTAGAGGTGAAGCCTTTCCTCACTAATTGTATTCAGCGTGTAATTTCTAAACTTCCCTCTGAATTTTGATTTTCAATTAACACTCCCCATTTGAAGATAATTTTCTATTTAATGTAATTGCAGGAAATAATTTATTGGCTGATTAAGACTGAGGGCCCAGCCTTCCTTAAGAAAACACTCTAACAAACCAGCCTTTAAACTCAACCCATGGCTTTGGACAGATTTCATCTATTTTTACAGCTGCATGGTTGTGTTTAATTGGGATTTTGCACTATTGTTCACTGGTGCAGTTTATAGTTGAAATTATTCTTAAGAGACTTTTCATTTTGGGTTTTGTGTTGTGATTAATTTATACTAAACCAACAATCACAGATATTGCTATTGGAAGGAGCCAAGTCACTTTATAATAAGAGGATGTTTGTTGGGGAACTAAAGTCACTCTGAGTTTTGGATTCTGACTTTCAATTGTATTTAGCTGTTTTAAAAAGCAGCAGTAAATTCATTCTTTTGTCTTTAATGTGAATGATTACATTATTGGTACTGTTATTATCTGAACTATGAAAACACTCTTGTTAATGGCAAGCTCTTGATAAACTTGCAGAACAGTTATAATTTGCCTGGTTTTACTATAGTGATTATGAGGCTAGTGAAATAAGTTCTAGATGATTCTGGTATACTAAGAAGCATCCTGTGGTATCATTTTCTGTAAGTTTATATACATTTCTCCACTTGTCAGTATTGAAAGAAATTAGTCAAGGATAGTCTTAACCAATTCTTTGATATAGTACTCTTTAGAACATTTCACCTTTTTCTCCTCAAAGAAAACATAGATATACTTCTGCACTTTCTTTTCTCCATATTATTTTCTAGTATCAAGTCTAATAGATTATTTTTTTACCATTTATACAATGATTAATAAAGTAGGTATCAGCATTTTAATATGTTTCAAAGCACTTCAAAAGCCTGTAATACTTTTATTTAGAGCTGTGCATAATTAGATTAGCTGATATTATATTAATTTTTTTCACTGTAGGATACTAAATCTGAGCCCCCTCATTAATTGTGAGAAATTTAGCATTAGCTGTTAAATCCTATGTGAAACATGGGCTGCTACATAAAAACTACTGTTTAAATTGGAATTAACTTAATTATTTTTCTTTGCACTTGATATTTCCTTCACTGCAATATTCATGAAAGCATGTGACAGATTTGTAAATTTAACTGTTAATCTCAGATTTCTAGACCCTTTAATCAGTATTTATTTGTCTGTAGAAACAGTACTAGCAAGTTAATGATTTGCTAATTTGAAAAATGCTCATGTGGTTTCCTATGTTAACTGATTTGTGCATTTTTTAAAAAATGGTATGAAATCAATTAATGTTAAAGAGCAATTAAGGTGGAGATTTTATTCCTTTCGTTACACAGCAATTTTAGAGCTAAATAAGCTATAAAACAAAAGCATTGTAAAGTTTTAGAAAAATATTCAGTTGCCTCTTCTTTTAAGTTATAAACTTTTAGTGACTTTATTTCTAGCACAATAGCTACGAAAATCATCTTGATAAAGAAATATTTTAAAAGGTTTGAAATTCTGTTTAATAATCATGATTTTCTGATTGTATATGAAAGTACAGAAAGAAGACTTTGTGTTGATTGTAGTTGATGTTTACTTGTAGATACATAGAGAATGTTCAGTAATTGTTTTTGGAGTTTTGAAAATATTATGCATAGTAGGCACTTGACTGGGTTTCCCAGATGATGTTAGTGGCAAAGAACACCGCCTGCCAATGCAGGAGATACGTGAGACAAGGGTTTGATCTCTGAGTTGGGAAGATCTCCTGGAGGAGGGCATGACACTCCACTCCAGTATTCTTGCCTGGAGAATCCCATGGCCAGAGGAGCCTGGTGGGCTACAATCTGTGGGGTTGCAGAGTCAGACAGGACTGAAACGACTTAGCATGCAAGCACTCAGGCATTTTACTATGTTCATAGTAGATGCTTTGAATCTTATATATACTTTCTAATATAAAACAGAGGCATAGTTGTTTCATGTACTCAATTAAAATTTCACAAAATTGCCTTAAGAATAATCTAGCACAATCATCCACTCAATCAATTATGTCACTTAAAAGTTTAGTTATAGCAGTTGAGACACCTTGAAGGTCTTTACAAAAAGATCAGGTTGGCACTAGTCAGTGTTAGGCCTAGTACTCATTAACATAAGGTGTAAACTAAAGATGTCTGGACCAAGTTTGTTTAGGATTTTCATCATAGATTACTTTCTCTCCTGATTATATTTTCTTACCTAGACTTCCTTTGTTTCTATGTAAAGCATAAGAGAAATTTGGATGCTTGTAAATTCATTCTCCCAACTGGTTCATCTGCTGTTTATTTTTTCTTTTTTTTTTCCATTTTTTTCTATTCATTTTTTGTTGTTGTTGTTGTTGCTAGCCATCAACTGAATTACTCTTAATAATCTAGTTGGGAGAACTGAGAGGAAAATGCACACATACATATACTATACATTATGAAAACTCATTCCATAATACTTTCATTTGTGGATTGGTAAAGAAGAAAATGTACAGCAATTACTGGGAAGTTTGTTGAGTTAAAAGCAAAGAGGAAAGTGAAACAGATAAACTAAGAATTCTTTTTCAGTGATTTAGATTAGATCATAAGTATTTCTGAAGTTAGAGAAGTTTCCTTTTTTTCTGAATTAGTCAAATATAAGTGATGGTTTATTCTTTTGTCATTGACAGTCCTTTTAAAAATCCATGCTGTTTCCTTGTTTTGTAGAAGAATGTCTTCCAAGCAAGCCACCTCTCCATTTGCCTGTACAGCTGATGGAGAGGAAGCAATGACCCAAGATTTGACCTCAAGGGAAAAGGAAGAGGGCAGTGATCAACATGTGGCCTCCCATCTGCCTCTGCACCCCATAATGCACAACAAACCTCACTCTGAGGAGCTACCAACACTTGTCAATACCATTCAACAGGATGCTGACTGGGACAGTGTTCTGTCGTCTCAGCAAAGAATGGTGAGCTTTTAAAATCTGGCCACTGTCCCTAAACGTGTCTGTTATTATGGGCTCATTACAAATATGTGTTTTAGAGAAAGCTCAAAATTTGTAGCATTAGAGTTATTTGTGTTCAGGCCTTGGTGGCTCAGATGGTAAAGAATCCACCTGCAGTGTGGGAGACCTGGGTTCAATCCCTGGATTGGGAAGATCCCCTGGATGAGAGCATGGCAACCCACTCCGGTATTCTTGCCTGGAGAACCCCGTGGAAAGAGAAGCCTGGTGGGCTACAGTCCATGGGGTCACAAAGAGTTGGACATGACTGAGTGATTAAGCACAGCATAGCACATGAAAATAGCCACCATGTCTATTATTAATATACTACTAGTTAGTGGGGAAATTGGAAAATGGTTTGTGGTTTAGATTTTGTCCATTATTAGGTCAACTTGCCAAAAGGGATTTAGTTTAATTTTGAGGAAAATTTGGTTATCTTATCCTTTGATTCTCTGTGTTTAAGATAGTGAACTTAATAATAACACAAAATAGGTATGATCCAATAAAATGTGGTCGTGTATTAATATGGAAAAATTATAATAAGCAAACATACCTATGTGAATGAGGTCATAGAGTGAATACATCTTCAGTAAGGAAATGCAAGTATTTATCAGTTTTAACAGTCATTCTTGATTAATAATAAAGCTTTTCTCACTTATGTGCCTACATATTAATTTCAAAAGGACGTGCAAAGCTCCTAAGTATCATTCAGTCAAACTGCAGGATTTTGCCCTAAAGATAGAACAGCATCAAATACATGCAATGTATTAGCCTACTTTCTCATGTTAAGTTCTACCTGTAACCATTAAAACAGGCACCATAATAAGTGACATTACTTATCTAGTTTAAAGCAAAAGTATTCAACTTTTTTAACATTTAGAACTGAGTGAAATCTTAACATATTTTATTAGATTAGGAATTTTAAACCCTGTTTTACGTGTCTTAACTCTTGGTTAAATTAATGAAAAATATTTTAAGTGGGAAATGAAGAAAAGTTTTATCCTTTAATAAAAGATTAAGTAATATTTTAAAATGGCTTTTTTTATATTTAAAAATTCTTTGTCAAAGATAAGGTGTCCATATGTGTGTGGACTTATCTCTGGGCTTTCTATTTTGTCCCATTGATCTATATGTCTGTCTTTGTGCCAGTACCATACTGTTTTGATGACTGTGGCTTTGTAGTAGAGCCTGAAGTCAGGCAAGTTGATTCCTCCAGTTCCATTCTTATTTCTCAAGATTGCTTTGGCAATTCGAGGTTTTTGTATTTCCATACAAATCTTGAAATTATTTGTTCTAGTTCTGTGAAAAATATGGCTGGTAGCTTGATAGGGATTGCATTGAATTTGTAAATTGCTTTGGGTAGTATACTCATTTTCACTATATTGATTCTTCCGATCCATGAACATGGTATATTTCTCCATCTATTAGTGTCCTCTTTGATTTCTTTCATCAGTGTTTTATAGTTTTCTATATATAGGTCTTTTGTTTCTTTAGGTAGATATATTCCTAAGTATTTTATTCTTTTCATTGCAATGGTGAATGGAATTGTTTCCTTAATTTCTTTTTTTACTTTCTCATTATTAGTGTATAGGAATGCAAGGGATTTCTGTGTGTTGATTTTATATCCTGCAACTTTACTATATTCATTTATGAGCTCTAGTAATTTTCTGGTGGAGTCTTTAGGGTTTTCCATGTAGAGGATCATGTCATCTGCAAACAGTGAGAGTTTTACTTCTTCTTTTCCAATTTGGATTCCTTTTATTTCTTTTTCTGCTCTGATTGCTGTGGCCAAAACTTCCAGAACTATGTTGAATAGTAGCGGTGAAAGTGGGCACCCTTGTCTTGTTCCTGACTTTAGGGGAAATGCTTTCAATTTTTCACCATTGAGGATAATGTTTGCTGTGGGTTTGTCATATATAGCTTTTATTATGTTGAGGTATGTTCCTTCTATTCCTGTTTTCTGGAGAGTTTTTATCATAAATGGATGTTGAATTTTGTCAAAGGCCTTCTCTGCATCTATTGAGATAATCATATGGTTTTTATTTTTCAATTTGTTAATGTGGTGAATTACATTGATTGATTTGCGGATATTGAAGAATCCTTGCATCCCTGGGATAAAGCCCACTTGGTCATGGTGTATGATCTTTTTAATGTGTTGTTGGATTCTGATTGCTAGAATTTTGTTAAGGATTTTGGCATCTATGTTCATCAGTGATATTGGCCTGTAGTTTTCTTTTTTTGTGACATCTTTGTCAGGTTTTGGTATTAGGGTGATGGTGGCCTCATAGAATGAGTTTGGAAGTTTACCTTCCTCTGCAATTTTCTGGAAGAGTTTGAGTAGGATAGGTGTTAGCTCTTCTCGAAATTTTTGGTAGAATTCAGCTGTGAAGCCGTCTGGACCTGGGCTTTTGTTTGCTGGAAGATTTCTGACACATGTAACCCAATGTTCATCGCAGCACTGTTTATAATAGCCAGGATATAATGGCTATTATAAACAACCTAGATGTCCATCAGCAGATGAATGGATAAGAAAGCTGTGGTACATATACACAATGGAGTATTACTCAGCCGTTAAGAAGAATTCATTTGAATCAGTTCTGATGAGATGGATGAAACTGGAGCCGATTATACAGAGTGAAGTAAGCCAGAAAGAAGAACATCAATACAGTATACTAACACATATATATGGAATTTAGAAAGATGGCAATGACGACCCTGTATGCAAGACAGCAAAAAAGACACAGATGTATATAACGGACTTTTGGACTCAGAGGGAGAGGGAGAGGGTGGGATGATTTGGGAGAACGGCATTCTAACATGTATACTATCATGTAAGAATCGAATCGCCAGTCTATGTCTGACGCAGGATACAGCATGCTTGGGGCTGGTGCATGGGGATGACCCAGAGAGATGTTATGGGGAGGGAGGTGGGAGGGGGTTCATGTTTGGGAACGCATGTAAGAATTAAAGATTTTAAAATTAAAAAAAAAAAAAGAAGAAGGTATTAAAAAAAAAAAGAGAGAGAGCCTTCAAAAAAATAAATAAATAAAAAATAAAACAAAAAAAAAGAAGAAAAAAAATTCTTGCTCTGTTGTCTCAAAACTAGTTCAAAGACTTAATTCCATAATTTATGGAAGCAGACATTTTTCTTTTTCAGATGATTTCTTCGTCCCAATTAGTACTCTGAAGCAATAGGTGAGAAATCGAGAATTGGACTAGACTAACTGTTCTAGACCAACTTTAGATTCAAAGGGGATCATCATTATACAATTAGACCCACTGGAAGATTTGTTTTCCTTGCATAGGGAAAAGAAAAGATATGGTTGGAAAGATTGTTTGGGACCAGTTATCCAACAAGATCTTATATTAATAGATAACTTTATGGAAGTGAGATTTGATTCTAAGCAGAATAGGAAGCCTTGAAGTGTTTAAGAACTTTAAAAAGAGAATTTCTGACTGTATTATGAATAGATGGGAGGGAGACAGAGTGAAAGGATGAAGATCTGCGGGAAAGCTGTTTGAGAAATCCAGGTAGAGATGATGGTGGCTTGGATTAGTGTAGAGGCAGATCAGATAAAGAGAAGGGGTGGGTTCAAGATATATTTTTAACTTTTATGCCAAATATACTTATGGACAAATCAAAATAACTACACTGGAAAATACAAGTTGAGGCAGAAATAATACAGTTCAGATTTTACTTCTTTAGAGCACTCTTTACATTTTACTTAGTGAAATTTAGTTTGTATATTAGCAAGTGCAAAAGTGCTTTGGTGATTTAGTCTCAAAGTTTTATGATCTAATATTTTGTCAGAAAATAGATATTAATAATTTGCTTACCAAATTTATGTTAAGCGGGATTTATGGTAGCATAAAATAGTTTAAGCATACAAATATGTTATATTAACATAAAAGAAATCATATTTGCTGGAAATATTTTCAAACTTTCATTCTCTTCTGATATCAATCATTACTTTCCACTGGAGCCTTTGTATATTCTGAATGTCTGGAAGCCAAAATATTTTGTTTTAGCTCCCACTCTATGGTATTTCCCAGCTGTGTACTTATATGGTATAATAAAATGATTTAACAATTGGGAAATAGCAGCTGCACTTGGAAATTCCCTTTTGTGCTCCCTTTTCATTTGATAGATTCAGTAACGTATAACAAGTGAAACATCAGACCTGTAATGACTTATACCCCAAGGATCATATCACTGACCAAGTTTTCTCAACCAAGCAAAGGAAAACAATAGACGGATTTTAGGTTTCTGGACAGTCTTGCAAACATATATACAGAGAATATGAGTGCTGGGGTAGGGTAACTATGGTTAGAGTAAAATTTAATAAACACTTAGCCCAATTCCACATTCAAGTAAATTAAATCCAGAATAGTTTTTATGAAGTTGAGTGAAATTTTTAACTCTCTTCAGTGGATCGTATTTGTTATACATTGTAATTGAACCTGGTAAAATCAGCATGGAGCAATAGGAAGCAACAGAGTGTCTGGAGTGGAATGGGTGAGGGAGAGGATGGTATGATATCAACTCTAGGAGGCAGGCAGATGACAGGTACTACGGAGTATCATAGGCTACAGTGAGGTGTTCGGTTAACTTTAAGTGAAGGAGGAAGCCACTGGAAGATTTTAAGTAGGACACTACCATGATTTAATTTATTGTACTTTGAAAACATCATACTAGCTGCTGTGTACAGAATGGATTGCAAGAGATGACACCAGAAACAAGGGCACTTATTAAGAAAGCCTTTGCAGTAGTGCGGGTGAGAGTTTGATGATGAGTGAAGGAGGGGGCAGTTAGGGAAGTCATTCTTTGAAGAGTTCCATAGAGTCTGAGGATGACAAGATTCACACAGAGGGTGAGTAGGATATTTTATGTAATATACACTTGGGTAGAAATTTAGTCAATAATATTTTATAACACAAAGCAAAGTTGATGAGACCAGGGCGTGGGGAAAGATAGGCAATGCTCCGGCACCAAGAGTGTTCCATGTGAGGGCAGAAGCTTTTTGCCTAACAAAGAGCTGTTTACAGGTGACTTCTGGGGTAGTTATGGGAATGTGGTCTAGATACCAACCTTGTCTCGTATAAGATCCCCAAAGTGACAGGATTGTAAGTGGGACCTCCTGCATGCATGTGTACCCGTGCGCTTGCATGCATTCTCATGTTATACATCTTAAGACAAATGGGATTATATGCATTTGGCTTTTAATTACTAGTCTAATTAGGTAGAAATAATCATACTGGACCCTCAGGTCCAGATATCAGAATCCCTTATTTTGGAGACCTATTTAAATTCCTGAAAGTTTTATCTCCTAGATAAGTTTTAAAAGTAATTTTCCACTATAAATAAAAGATATTAATAAATCCTTAGTTGCAATTTAAAGAAAATAATAGGCATATTGAGATATTTAATAAATGACTGTTGGGAATAATACTTCCCTGCTTGCAAACAATTTCTCCTCTCTGTCTTTCTTGCTTTCAGTTCAGCGAAGTTGCTAATCCACTCTGAAGCATTCTATATAGTTTGTTTTGAGTCATAAAAATTCTGGTGTGGATTTTGTACCTTTTCTAGAATGGAGCCATTGCCATTACATGATAACGTAGTCTAGGAACTTTGAGTGACGATTTAATCCTTTCCAGTCATGCTTTATATTGTGAGAAACTTTTAGAAGGTTTCTGATTTTGTGACTTTTAAAAGATTTTAAAAACTTGAATTGCCATGATTTTGATACGATTTAGTCACTTAAGGTAGTAGGCAGCACTCCAAATTTATTTCCTCACTTTTATTGAGACTATGCTTTAGAAAATGTAATGAAACCTACTAGTTCTCCTGGTTCAAACCATGTGTGAGGCTTATATTCATCTATTTGGTACCTGATTGGGTCTGTGAAGCACTGGGGAAAAAATACATACACTAGCAAGGTTTAGACTTGAGAAATTTAGTTATTCAGTTCACTTCAGTTCAGTTGCTCAGACGTGTCTGACTCTGCAACCCTATGAATTGCAGCACGCCAGGCCTCCCTGTCCATCACCAACTCCTGGAGTTCACGCAAACTCACGTCCATTGAGTTGGTGATGCCATCCAGCCATCTCATCCTCTGTCATCCCCTTCTCCTCCTGCCCCCAATCCTCCCCAGGATCAGAGTCTTTTCCAATGAGTCAACTCTTCACATGAGGTGGCCAAAGTATTGGAGTTTCAGCTTTAGCATCCGTCCTTCCAAAGAACACCCAGGACTGATCTCCTTTAGAATGGACTGGTTGGATCTCCTTGCAGTCCAAGGGACTCTCAAGAGTCTTCTCCAACACCACAGTTCAAAAGCATCAATTATTACCACTCTCATTTTGGGATTTTTGGATATCCATTCGTTTTAAGTAAAATTCAAACCTAGACTTCTGTTAATAAGTGAAAATGTTCCTCCTTGCCCCTGAGTTGTGAAACATTTTCAAGGAAGCCCTATGGATGATTTCCCATTTTCTATAACTCTGAAACTATATTAGCACACAGTATTGTCCATCTTTAAATGCATCTCAGAAACATAATGACAGAAATTTACTTACAGTTTGGACCAAAAAATAAAGCTATATTTTATGGCATGGTGCGAATAGTGAAATAGACAACTAATGCTGTCTAGATCAATGTGTTAACATTCAATTCATTTCAGTTCAGTCGCTCAGTCGTGTCTGACTCTGCAACCCTATGAATTGCAGCACGCCAGGCCTCCCTGTCCATCTACCAACTCCTGGAGTTCACTGAAATTCACGTCCATCGAGTTGGTGATGCCATCCAGCCATCTCATCCTCTGTCATCCCCTTCTCCTCCTGCTCCCAATCCCTCCTAGCATCAGGGTCTTTTCCAATGAGTCAACTCTTCGCATGAGGTGGCCAAAGTATTGGAGTTTCAGCTTCAGCATCAGTTCTTCCAATGAACACCCAGGACTGATTTCCTTTAGGATGGACTGGTTGGATTTCCTTGCAGTCCAAGGGACTCTCAAGAGTCTTCTCCAACACCACAATTCAAAAGCATCAATTCTTCAGCGCTCAGCTTTCTTCACAGTCCAACTGTCATATCCATACATGACCACTGGACAAACCATAGCCTTGACTAGACAGACCTTTGTTGGCAAAGTAATGTCTCTGCTTTTTAATATGCTATCTAGGTTGGTCACAACTTTCCTTCCAAAGAGTAAGCGTCTTTTAATTTCATGGCTGCAATCGCCATCTGCAGTGATTTTGGCGCCCCCCAAAAATAAAGTCTGACACTGTTTCTACTGATCACCTTTATATATGCACACCTTGTTTATCATTCCTGCTATTAAAAATATGTATTTAATACTATAAAGCAATTATCCTTCAATTAAAAAATAAATAAAAATTTAAAGTATATTAAAAAACTTTCCTAAAGTGACTCATTTAAACAAGCTGATTATTAATACATCTTTCTAAGTATACTTTTTGGAAAAGTTTTCTTACTTAGCTATTTTCAAAATCTTTATCAAAAGTAGAAACATTGACATGCTCTGGAATAGCTGGCTTTTCCCGCCTTGGGCAAGAAGGAATCAGGTATGCATGCTGATTAACACACTCCAGTCATTAACGTTTGATTATGTGGGCTGCATATTGAGCACCTGCCAAAACATAAAAATCCAGTACTTTGCTACATCTGTGTTTTGGATTTCTTTTGTATTTTTATAGTTCAAGGAAAATCAGACCCCTGTATATATATTTTTTCAGTATAATAAACTTGTATGTATATAATGTTTTCAAGGAGTTGGGATATGCTATGTTTATTTTTATTTTAATCTTTGAGGCTGTATAAGATCCAGTGACTAGGGTTTGCAGAGCTCTGACTGTAACATGAATCTCTTAATGAACTCCATCATCATCAGCATTCACTTATAATTTGCAGCATTCCTTCATGTTCATAAGGATTATCTTTTCTGGGATTCAGCCAATATTCCTCAAATTTGCTTCATTTTTGCGTCATAACTTTATGTGTCATAAATATTTTGTTTTCATTTCTTTCAACAATATGCTGTTAATGTACATCTCATCATGATGTTAGGGCTGCTCCTATGGTTTGATTTTTTCCTATCCATTATCCATTGGCAAATATTCCTTCAAGACCAAAGTGTAGCTTAGGACTTATAGCATTTCCAGACACTTAGGAAAAGTCACTTGTGGATAATTATTTAAAATCTAATTGATAACTAATAGAAAGTCTGGTATAATCTAGTCTAACAGAAGGGCTTGATTGAATAGGCCTATTCCCTTCAGGTTTTATTTTCTTGATAGATTTAAATAGCATTTGAATATAGTAGAAGATTTAAAAAGTAAGCTTCTTGTTAAAATTGGTCAGTATCAATCATTGGAAGCTGATCTTAGGACACCAGTAATTTTCTGATTAAAGCAGAATTTCACAAACAAATTTCAGTCTATAGGTGATTCTGATTAATGTACACTTGCTTGTGCAGAATTCCTTCTTGCCCAGTGATGACTTGGATGCATCACTGTAATGAAACACCATAACTTAAATAATGAAATCTGCACATTTCTATAATACTTCTAAGCAGCATGGTATGGAAAGAAATATACATCTGTATATATAGCACACAGTTAACTATTTATGTGACCAATTTGAACTTTTTCAAGATTAGAATGAGATATGAATCTTAAAGTCCTTCTAGATCAGCATGAATAAGATTTTGGTGAATATTATGGCATATTGTTTTGAGAGGAAAAAGCTGGGGTTGTGTTTGCACTCCTCCAGATCAACCTTCTTAGTTTAATTTGAAGAGGGTTACTTTCCATAAAGTCAACTTAACATGACAAATTCTGGTACCACCATTTATTTGGAGATGAGATTGTAAGGGCTCTCTTTGATTATTGAGTCAATCCACCTGCACTAAGCAGGAAAGACCCTACTTTGTTCCTTCCATGAACGTATCTAATCTTTTTGGAACACATCTAATGAATGTGCCTTAATTACCCTCATATGTAAATTATCCCACTGTTTGTCCTCTGCAGTAAGAACTTTTCCTTGCTTTCCAAGAGAAATGTTACCTTTTAAAAGATGGACAACTTCAAGCTATTATTTCTTTTGTTAATATAGATTTCAATGTGATGACATATTTATTTTTTATACTATTAACCTTTTAAGCATTATTTTGGCATTATAATAGTTCCATGACCTCTAGGCATTATTTTTCTAGATGATGCAAATTAAATTCAATAGTAATATCTCTGTGTAAACCACATCTTCAAATCTGAAGTATGAATTACAGAGTTTTGCTAATAAAAATTGTACAACCAGGTAAAAATTAGAAATGAATATTTATGCATGTTACCTATCTTATTTATATTTCATTAGTGCCCTAGAAAATGGGAAACCCTATTTAAAAAAATGATTAGAAATTATTTTGTAAACTTTGCTTTGATTACAATTTAATAAAATTTTGGGGGTTTTTAAATCTAATTTTTACTGCCAGTGTACTGAGAATACCTGGAATACAATAGTTTCAAGTTCATCAAACTTTTGGGAACAAATGTGCACTCAGTCAAGCATAGATAGTTGATGGTGTTACGCATGTTAATTGCTTAGTCTTCCCCAACTCTTTGCGACCCCAAGGAGTGTAGCCTGCCAGGTAGGTGCCTCTGTCCATGGAGTTCTACAGGGAAGAATAGAAGAGATTAGTTTACCTTGAAAGACAAAGAATTAGGACTTTTTCTTTGGAAATTAGTGCTATTTAGGAATTATTTGGTTCATTCTAGTGGTTAGTTAGTAGTTTCTCCTCTGTTCATGGAACTCTCCAGGCAAGAATACTGGAATAGATAACCATTCCCTTCTCTAGGGGACCTTCTTTGACTCAGGGATCAAACCTGGGTCTCCTGCATTGCAGGAGGATTCCTTACCATCTGAGCCACCAGGGAAGCCCAACTGTGGGCCAGCTAGAATTAAACTAAAGTAATTCATGAACAGATTGAGGAAACTTTTGCTCTTAAATCCAGAGTTATTATCTGGCCTTCAGTTGTATAATTTTTTTGTACCTAGTGTGCTTCTACCAAAATGCCTTTCTTGTTTTTTGTTGTTACACTGATATATTTTGTATGTGAAGTTGATTAAAGATGATTATATATTTTGCTTCCTGAAATTGACAGTAAAATTGGAGTTTAGATTTCCTTTTGGCTACTATTTTCTTGGATCCATGAGGAATGACACTGCAGGGTAAGGAATGAATCTGAATCTGAGTTTTTAGATTTGGGGAAATTAACAGAGAACAATGAAAATTTACACCCCTCTCTTACTCAGAGAGAAAGGATGGGCTTTATGATTGTAACTGAGCCATCAATTCAAGGTTGTGTGTTGTTTTTAGGTAGAGCAATCACAACCTCCAGACGGTGGGGATATTTGCCACCAGATTAGACTTTTACTTGCTGCTTTGTAGTAAATTAGCAATAGTTTTGTGCATAGTTTTCCTTTTTCTAGAAATGTAAAAACATTATAAGCAACATAGGCACTGAAAAATCATTTTTTATTTCGTTACTTGATCTACTGTGAAAACTTAAATCAGAGAGCTAGAGATAAAAAAATTTCTAGATTACAAACAGTCTTGTTATGCCATTATATATATTTACTTGACATATTAGAAGGAAATTAAAGTTTTTGTGGTGAAATTCTCAAAATTAGGAATTTTATTTGGGCAAGATCCTAGAGAAGAGAAGAGATTGTTGAGTTCACAGAGTGGCTGGGAGGGCTCAGTGTGTAATGATGTAAAGAGCAATCTGCTCCCTAGTTTTTCTTCCTTAGGCAAACTAGGCCATGAAAGGACTTCACTGTTAATAAGAGTGTAATCTCTCTTAAGGAACAAGTGGATTTGACCAGTCTTGACTGGGCTCTGTAATGTTAAGATTTGTGAGGAATGAAGAGCCCACTCTGGGCTGTTTCTTTTTTTGTGTATGACCCCAGCCTCATCATTTTTAAATAGGCAAGACACAGATAGTTATTATATTGATAGTTGTTTCTGGAGGCTTAATTATTACTCATTTTCCTAGTGGATCCCAACTTCCTTACTTTTTCCCTAAAAGCTTTATATTTTATTTTCTGTTTTTGCTGAAACTACTCTAATACCCATGAATGATTGTCTAATCCCCCTTTCTTATAATGGCCCCAGTTTCTGTCATGAATTAGAGACAGGTTTCCAAGAAGCTGGAGTAAACAACATTTCAAAAGATTATTTGTGCCTTTCTCCAAGCACTAGTCTCTGCCACTGTGAGCAGGGATACTGATGGCTGCTCACTGATCATAGTAGTGGTTGATGAAATCATCTTCATCATATAAAAGTGCAAGGTAAAACAGCAAGTGCTGGTGTAGAAGCTGCAGCAAGTTATCCAGAAGATCTAGCTAAGATAATAATTAAAAGTAGCTACACTAAACAACAGATTTTCAATGTAGAAGAAACAGCCTTATTTTAGAAGAAGACACCATCTAGGTCTTTAATAACTAAAGATGAGAAATCAATGAATACCTGACTTCAGAGCTTCAAAGATAGGGCTGATGCACCCGGCAAATTGAAGTTGAAGCCAGTGCTCATTTACCATTCTGAAAATAATAGGATCCTTAAGAATTATGTTAAATCTATTCTGCCTGCACTCTATAAGTGGAATAACGAAGCCTGGATGACAGTATACCTGTTACAACATGGATTACTGAATATTTTAAGCCTATTGTTGAGACCTACTGCTCAAAATAACAAATTCCTTTCAAAATATTTCTGCGCATTGACAATGTATCAAGTAAGTTTAGAACTCTGATGAAGATGTACAATGAGATTAATGTTGTTTTCATGCCTGCTAAAACAACATTTATTTTGCAGTCCATGGCTCAAGGAGTAATTTCAACTTTAAAGTTATTATTTAGCAAATATATTTCATAGGGCTGCAGCTGATATAGATAGTGATTTCTCTATGAATCTGGGCGAAGTAAATTGAAAACCTTCTGGAAATGATTTACCATTCTAGATGCCATTTAGAACATGCATGATTCATGGAAGAGGTCAAAATATCATTAATAGGAGTTTGGAATAAATTTATGAACCCTCCTTGGTAACTTTGAGGAGCTCAAGACTTCAGTGGAAAAGGTAACTGTGGATGTGGTAGAAATAGCAATAGAACTAGAATTAGAAGTGCAGCCTAAAGATATGACTGAACTGCTGCTATCTCATGGTAAAACTAATGAATGAGAAGTTGCTACCAATGGGTTAGCAAAGTATATGGTTTCTTGAGATAGAATCTACTCCTGGTGAAGACACTGTGAAAGCTGTTAAAATGACAACAAAGGCTTTAAAATATTACCAAACTTAGTTGATTACATGGCATCAGGCTTTAAGAGGATTGACTCCAATTTTTTTTTTAAATTTTTATTTTTACTTTATTTTACTTTACAATACTGTATTGGTTTTGCCATACATTGACATGAATCCGCCACGGGGGTACATGAGTTCCCAATCCTGAACCCCTCTCCCACCTCCCACCCCATATCATCTCTCTGGATCATCCCCGTGCACCAGCCCAATTTTTAAAGAAGTTCTATTGTGGGTAAAATGTTATCAAAGAGCATTGCATGCTACAGAGAAATCGTTCATGAAAGGAGAGTCAGTTGATGTGGTAAACTTCATTGTTGCCTTGTTTTAAGAAATCACCACAGCTACCCCAACCTTTATCAACTACCACCATGATCATTCAGCAGCCATCAACACTGAGGCAGGACTCTCCACCAGCAAGAAGGTTATGACTTGCTGAAAGCCAGATGATGGTTAGCATTTTTCAGCAATAAACTATTTTTAATTGAGGTATGTACGTTTATTTAGGTATAATGCTATTGCACACTTAATAGACTATAGTGTAATGTAAATAACTTTTAAATGCATTGAGAACAATTTGTATGACTTGCTTTATTGTGATTTTCACCTTACTATGGTGATCCAGAACTAAACTCACACTTCCTCCAAAGTATGCCTTTATTGTTAAAACCCAAAGCAATCTACAGCTTCAGTGTAATCCCTATCAAACTTCTAATAGCATGTTTCACAGAATTAGAGAAAACAATTCTAAAATTTGTATGGAACCACAAAAGATTCCAAATAGCCAGTCTGATGATGGGTGGAGCTGTGCTCCTGTCTTACTGGTTATTTGGCCTGAGGTGTCCAGCAGTAGAGTTTACAGACAGGTGGAGCTGGGTTTTGGTGCTGTGATGAGGATCTCTAGGAAATCTCACACTGGTTAATATTCCCTGGTACCTGAAGTTCTTTGCTAGTCCAGCAGCTTGAACTCTATGCTGCCACCACAGGAAGTCAGGCCTGACCTCTGGCTTGGTTGCATCGGAATTCCTCCCATCCTCTTAGGTGTCTGAGGTCCCCCTCCAGTGCCTAGTAGGTGCCCTACTTATGAGGAGGTGCAAACTCCATGTCCTCTTACTCTGCCACTTGACTCTACCCCCACCAAACAATCTTGAGAAAGCAGAACAAAGCTGGAGATACCACATGCCCTGATTTCAAATTATACTTTAAAGCTACAGTAATCAAAACAGTATAGTACTGGCACAAAAAAAGATGGATAGATCAATGGAGCAGAATTGAGAACTCAGAAATAAATCCATACATACAAAGACAATGAAGATTTGTTTTTTCAATAAGTGAAATTGGAAAAGATGGACAGCTACATGCGAAAGAATGAAACTAAGCCACTGTCCTGCTGCTGCTGCTAAGTCGCTTCAGTCGTGTCTGACCCTCTGCGACCCCATAGATAGCAGCCCACCAGGCTCCCCCTGTCCCTGGGATTTTCCAGGCAAGAACACTGGAGTGGGGTTGCCATTTTCTCCTCCAATGCATGAAAGTGAAAAGGGAAAGTGAAGTCGCTCAGTCGTGTCCAACTCTTAGCGACCCCATGGACTGCAGCCTACCAGGCGAAAGAATGAAACTAATCCTACCCTAACACAAAAATTAACTGAAAAAGCATTAAAGTCTTGACTGTAAAACCTAAAACCATTAAATCTCTAGAAGAAAACATAGGTGATAACCTCATTGACATCAGTCTTAGTGATCTTTTTTGTGAATCTGACTTCAAAGGCAAGGGCAACAAAAGCACAAATAAACAAATGGAACTACATCAAACTACAAAGCTTCTAGACAGTGAAGGAAACCACCATCAAAACGAAAAAGCAACAAAGCAAACTACCAAATGGGAAAGATATTTGCAAATCATACTGCTGATAATGATAAGAGGTTAATATCTAAAGTATTGGATATATATACACACACATATTTTATATATATATATATATAACTCATACAAACATCCTGATCAAAAAATGAGCAGAGGATATGGATAAATATTTTTCCAAAGAAGATTATGCAGCTGGTCAACAGGGACATGAAAAGATATTCAACATCACTAATTTTTTTTTAAATATATTAGAGTATAGTTGATTTATAATATGTTACTTTCTGTTGTCCAGCTAAGTGTATCAGTTATACATACACATATATCCACTCTTTTTTTCCCATATAGGTAGAGGTATTATAGTGTATTAAGTAGATTTCTCTGTGTTATACAGTAGGCCCTTATTAATCATGTGTTTTTTGTATAGCAGTGTATTTATGTCAGTCCCAATCTCCCAACTTATCCCATCTGTTCTTTCTTTCCTGGTAACCATCAGATTGATTTTTACATCTGTAACTCTATTTTTATTTTGTAAATAAGTTTCATTTGTACAACTTTTTAAAGATTCCATATATAAGCAATATCATATAATTCTCTAACTTACTTCAGTCAATATGACAGTCTCTGGGTCCATCCATGTTGCTGCAAACAGTATTATTGCTTTTTTTATGGCTGAGTAATATTCCACTGTATATATGTACAAACTGAACCATGGAACAGATCAATGGTTATTAGAGGGGAAATAGGTTGAGGGGGTGGGTGAAATGGATGAAGCAAGTTAACTGTATGGTGATGGATGGTAACTAGACTTGTGATTTTCACTCTGTAGCATTAAACAAATGTTGAATTATAATGCTATATACCTGATACATTTAAAAAAATCTAATATAACTAGCTATTAAATTAAAAGAAAGGGGGATTTTGTTCTAGAGTAAAAGAAATCTAAGAGTATAGCCAAATATAAACCATAAACTTTGATGGAATCAGTTTTGAAAAAAATATTTTGGGACAATTGTGGAAAGTTTAATATGAGTTGTATATTAGATGTCTAAAATGAAGTATTATTCATTTTCTTAGGTATGATACTCATATTGTGGTTATGTGGGACAACATCCTTATTTTCTGCAGATGCTTGCTAAGGTATTTAGGGATAAGATGGCAGTGATGTCAAAAATATATTCTTAAATGTTCCAGCAATATAATTAGAGAGAGAAATGCATATATATAGAACAATATGGCAAATTATTAATAATTGTCAATCAATCCAGCTGTTCATTATAATAATATTCATTATCTTAGTCTTTCTAGTTTTTTTGAGTGTTTAAAAGCTTTTTCCTAATAATATTTAAAATGCCCATGTGGCAAAAAATGAAAGGTTTGAACTATAACACCAAGCCTCTTGCTACTTTTTACTTTCTTGTTTTCAAGGTTAAAATTGTTTTAGCAAATTCAGTATAAACTGGTAGTGTTGTTTAGGTTGACTATCATATGGTAGTTCAAATAGTAATGAATTTCCAGGTGAAAATAACTGGCTGGATTTGCTAGGCACATGAATCAGCTGAACTTTGTTAGAATATTGCTTCGTCTGCTGGGGAATTCACTTATTAGGCCTGCTTGCCTTAAAGCTCTTCTTGCTGTTCCATTACCAAAAAGTTATAAAGTATTCTCATCTCTGAGGCTGTCTGTCCTATAGCATTAGCTCTTTAAAGTTTGATATCTCTAAGGCTGTGATAGTGTGTCTTAGCTCTTTGTTGTTTATACAATACTGAGTATATTCAGTTCAGGGCACTATTCTTTAAAAAAGAGGGAGAAACAAAGTGGAACATACTCAGGGGAAAATGAACAGGATAGCTGAACTGTATTTTTCTTATGAGAAAGAAATTAAGGAAACAGATATTTTACCTAGAAAAAGAGATAATACAAGGGCGCTATAATAGCTATATGTAGCACTTTTAAATATTCCCATGGAAAAGACTCTGATGCTGGGAGGGATTGGGGGCAGGAGGAGAAGGGGACGACAGAGGATGAGACGGCTGGATGGACATGAGTTTGAGTGAACTTCGGGAGTTGGTGATGGACAGGGAGGCCTGGCGTGCTGCGGTTCATGGGGTCACAAAGAGTGGGACATGACTGAGCGACTGAGCTGACTGACTGACTGACTGATGGAATGAAAGGAGAACTATAGGCTGAAAGAATAGGATTCATATTCCAATAAATCAGAATATTAGAGAACCCTCCAAACACGGAATGGACTACATTGGAGGTGCTAAATCTTATATTAGTATTAGTTCAAGGAGAGAACAAAAAGTCGCTTCTCATGGGTATTGTGGCAGCCACCATCACTAACACCACCGCTTCCACACCTCCACCACTATCATCATGATCTGATGAACACGTGGTAATCTAAGTATTTTATTTTTATTAATTTATTTGATTTTCATAACAGCCTTCTGAGATAGGTTCTATGCTGCTATTATTTTCAAAGTAATCTTATAGATGATGAAGTAAGGCACAGAGAGGTTACCGGACTCTGGGGCTATATGAGAGGTGGATGGAAACTGGGATTTAACCAGAAAATCTGGCTCAGAGAGCCTTGCTTTGTTTACTATTATACTACCTTGTCTTCCACAAGGGACTCAATACTAGATATCATTGAGCAATTGAATTTTTAAGGACTTTTGAATCTTCAGATTTTGATTCTATATTCTGATAGTGTATAGATGATGCTAGACTTTTCTTTGTGCTTCCCTTGACAAATTTGAGGACTTTAATTTTTTCTATATTTATTCTATAT
The DNA here is from genome assembly GCF_016772045.2 of Ovis aries. Classification (NCBI taxonomy): domain Eukaryota; kingdom Metazoa; phylum Chordata; class Mammalia; order Artiodactyla; family Bovidae; genus Ovis; species Ovis aries. The sequence continues at coordinate 35,878,688 of NC_056068.1, forward strand.
TATTTAAATGCATTTATTAAATATCATGGAATGAGACTATTTATACAACTTTTGGTAATTTTTTCAAACTTACCGAATCAAAATAGCATTTTAAAAATGACAGTTTTTTCTTATATGAATTCAGGAATCATGACACTTCAGTAAATACTGGTAACAAATCTACATGCATGAATAAATTTATTATTGTTACTTAATATTATAGTAATAGTATAGAATGACAAACGAGAAAGATATGTAAATCTCATATATTACATCAAATATCAGTTTTAATAAAAGAAAAAAAGAATACACTTTGTTTTAATGTTAGAGTCAGTGATAAATTTGTCAGGAATAATCTGTTGGGAAGAACCCTGGAGAAGGAAATAATAGCCCATTGCAGTATTCAGGAAAACCCCATGGATAGAGGAGCCTGGCAGACTATGGTCCATGGGATTGAAAACAATCAGACACAACTTAACGACTGAACAACAACAACGATTGGAACCAAATTTAGTATTTTCATAATATGTAATCTTCTTTAAGGGGCTTCCCTGGTAACTCAGCTGGTAAAGAATCTGCCTGCAATGCAGGAGTCCCTGGTTTTCGATTCCTGGGTTGGGAAGATCCCCTGGAGAAGGGAACGGCTATCCGCTCCAGTATTCAGGCCTGGAGAATTCCATAAACCAGTGCTTTTCCTTAAAATATGTCACAGAGAAAACATACTTTTTCCTCTGAGAAAGAACCTATAAAATTGAGCAGTTTAGTTTTCCGCATGTTAAAAAGGTTAGATATATTTTGCTAGCAAGGAGTTATAAGAACTTAGATTAGGTAAAGCTTTTATTGTCAGTTAATCAATCACACTCTGGTAGAATACCTCTTATGCAGCACAGTTGGCAGGTATTTTTTGGTTCATCAGAAAAATGTTGTTTACAGTGAGGAATCAGAAGAAAGCAGTATATATATAGTAGATGGTAATATAACTCAATTCAGTTCAGTTCAGTTCAGTTGCTCAATCATGTCCAACTCTGCTTCTCCATGGACTGCAGCACGCCAGGCTTCCCTGTCCATCACCAACTCCCGAAGCCTACTGAAACTCATGTCCATCATGTCGGTGATGCCATCCAACCATTTCATCCTCTGTTGTCCCCTTCTCCTCCTGCCTTCAATCTTTCCCAGCGTAGGGTCTTTCCTAATAAGTTGTTTCTTCACATCAGGTGGAGAACCAACTTCACATCAAAGTATTGGAGTTTCAGCTTCAGTACCAGTCCTTCCAATGAACACTCAAGACTGATCTTTAGAATGGACTGGTTGGATTTCCTTGCTGTCAAGGGACTCTCCAGAGTCTTCTCCAACACCACAGTTCAAAAGCATCAGTTTTTCAGTGCTCAGCTTTCTTTACAGTCTAACTCTCACATCCATACATTCAGTTCAGTTCAGTCGCTCAGTCGTGTCCGACTCTTTGCAACCCCATGAATCGCAGCACGCCAGGCCTCCCTGTCCATCACCATCTCCCGGAGTTCACTCAGACTCACGTCCATCGAGTCCATGATGCCATCCAGCCATCTCATCCTCGGTCGTCCTTTTCTTCTCCTGCCCCTAATCCGTCCCAGCATCAGAGTCTTTTCCAATGAGTCAGCTCTTCGCATGAGGTGGCCAAAGTACTGGAGCTTCAGCTTTAGCATCATTCCTTCCAAAGAAATCCCAGGGTTGATCTCCTTCAGAATGGACTAGTTGGATCTCCTTACAGTCCAAGGGACTCTCAAGAGTCTTCTCCAACACCACAGTTCAAAAGCATCAATTCTTCGGTGCTCAGCTTTCTTCACAGTCCAACTCTCACATCCATACATGACCACAGGAAAAACCATAGCCTTGACTAGACGGACCTTAGTTGGCAAAGTAATGTCTCTGCTTTTGACTATACTGTCTAGGTTGGTCATAACTTTTCTTCCAATGAGTAAGCGTCTTTTAATTTCATGGCTGCAGTCACCATCTGCAGTGATTTTGGAGCCCAAAAATATAAAGTCTGACACTGTTTCCACTGTTTCCCATCTATTTCCCATGAAGTGATGGGACCCGATGCCATGATCTTCGTTTTCTGAATGTTGAGCTTTAAGTCAACTTTTTCACTCTCCACCTTCACTTTCATCAAGAGGCTTTTCAGCTCCTCTTCACTTTCTGCCATAAGGGTGGTGTCATCTGCATATCTGAGAATAGTGATATTTCTCCCGGCAATCCTGATTCCAGCTTGTGTTTCTTCCAGTCCAGCGTTTCTCATGATGTACTCTGCATAGAAGTTGAATAAGCAGGGTGACAATATACAGCCTTGACGTACTCCTTTTCCTATTTGGAACCAGTCTGTTGTTCCATGTCCAGTTCTAACTGTTGCTTCCTGACCTGCATACAGATTTCTCAAGAGGCAAGTTAGGTGGTCTCGTATTCCCATCTCTTTCAGAATTTTCCACAGTTTATAGTGATCCACACAGTCAAAGTCTTTGGCATAGTCAATGAAGCAGAAATAGATGTTTTTCTGGAACTCTCTTGCTTTTTCCATGATCCAGCGGATGTTGGCAATTTGATCTCTGGTTCCTCTGCCTTTTCTAAAACCAGCTTGAACATCAGGGAGTTCATGATTCACGTATTGCTGAAGCCTGGCTTGGAGAATTTTGAGCATTACTTTACTAGCATGTGAGATGAGTGCAATTGTGCAGTAGTTTGAGCATTCTTTGGCATTTCCTTTCTTTGGAATTGGAATGAAAGCTAACCTTTTCCAGTCCTGTGGCCACTGCTGAGTTTTCCAAATTTGCTGGCATATTGAGTGCAGCACTTTCACAGCATCATCTTTCAGGATTTGAAACAGCTCAACTGGAATTCCATCACCTCCACTAGCTTTGTTCATAGTGATGCTTTCTAAGGCCCACTTCACTTCACATTCCAAGATGTCTGGTTCTAGATTAGTGATCACACAATCATGATTATCTGGGTCGTGAAGATCTTTTTGTACAGTTCTTCTGTGTATTCTTGCCACCTCTTCTTAATATCTTTTGCTTCTGTTAGGTCCATACCATTTCTGTCCTTTATCTAGCCCATCTTTGCATGAAATGTTCCCTTGGTATCTCTAATTTTCTTAAAGAGATCTCTAGTCTTTCCCATTCTGTTGTTTTCCTCTATTTCTTTGCATTGATCACTGAAGAAGGCTTTCTTATCTCTAACTGCTATTCTTTGGAACTCTGCATTCAGATGCTTATATCTTTCCTTTTCTCTACTGGAAAAACCATAGCTTTGATTAGACAGACCTTTGTTGGTAAAGTAATGTCTCTGCTTTTTAATAAGCTGTCTAGGTTGGCTGTAGCTTGGTCATAACAAATTACATACATGTATACATATATGTAATTTATGTACTATAACTTGAAAAGTTATTTGAAACTTAAAGTATATAAGTGCAGTACCAAGGAAAGTGGAGTCCTCTGTCCTGGCAGAGAAGATTGATCACTGACATGGTTGACTTGCCAGTACTTGGTGATTTAAAACAAACAGAAGCAACTTTTAGTTGGTTTTATTATCATGTTTAATTTCTTTGCAGACACTGTATCCCTTTAATTCCTTTTAGTCAAAGACTACCAAGAACATACCCATAGTTGAACAAATTAGGTTTATTACTGATTGCAGTAGGGAGCATTCACACCATAGAAAAGCATGGAGTGTCTCAGTAAGAGAGTATTCAAAATAACTTTTTTAGGATTTAGACTTTAAGTGATTTGGGGTAAGGTCTAAGGAAAAAGAGGTTTGCTATAGACTGGAGTAATAGGACAAATTTATGATTTTATATCTCATTAAATCTTACTATAGGGAGGGCAAATAAGAATAAGAATAAAGTTGTAACTGGAGAGGTAATATAACTAAAACAGAAAATAAAACAAGACAAAAATGACCCTTGCAAGGCAATAAGAATAAACAAACTTAATTCAGCCTTGTTAATAGGTGGAGGAATGGATAAAAGATAATATTCTGTCTCTACAATTTCATTGGCAGCAGGTAGGGAAGTTGATCATGTTGCTGCTTTAGGGAAGCCATTTCCCATTCATTTCTCCCAACTGCAATCACTTCACTTCTACCTGTGTGTTGGTTTCAACTCTATTATGTGGGGCAAGATTGCACTTCTGTCCTATGGTCTATGCCTGTTTTTTTTTTTTTTTTCTGTTTTTAAAATTGGAGTATAGTTGTTTTACAATGTTGAGTTAGTTTCTGCTGTGCAGCAAAGTGAAACAGTTATTCATGTATCCTGTCTTTTTTGGATTTCCTTCCCATTTATATCACCACAGAGCACTGAGTAGACTTCCCTGTGCTATACAGTAGGTTCTCATTAGTTTTCTGTTTTATACATAGTAATGTATATATGGGGCTTCCCTGGTGACTCAGAGGTTAAGGCATCTGCCTGCAATGCGGGAGACGTGGGTTCGATTCCTGGGTTGGGAAGATCCCCTGGAGAAGGAAATGGCAACCCACTCCAGTATTCTTGCTTGGAGAACCCCATGGACGGAGGAGCCTGGTGGACTACAGTCCACGGGGTTGCAAAGAGTTGGACACGACTGAGCGATATCAATTGGCCTGTCTTAATTTCCAACATCTTATTTGACTTTTGCAACCCCAGTTCACTTCTCTCATCTTGCAATTCTTGGTTAAGGTGCAGTTGGAAACTCAGCTAAATTAGAGCTGTAGTATACTGTAGCTGACTGATAAAGGTCAGTTTTCACTCCAATTCCAAAGAAAAGCAATGCCAAAGAATGTTCAAACTACTGTACAGTTGCACTCATTTCACATACTAGCCAGGTAATACTCAAAATCCCTCAAGCTAGGCTTCAACAGGACATCAACTGAGAACTTCCAGATATACAAGCTGGATTTAGAAAAGGCAGAGGAACCAGAGATCAAATTGCCAACATCTGTTGGATCATAGAAAAAGCAAGGGAGTTCCAAAAAAATAAACATCTACTTCTTCTTCAATGACTATCCTAAGATCTTTGGCTAAGATGATAATAGCAGACCACCTCACCTGTCTCCTGAGAAACCTGTATGCAGGCCAAGATGTGACAGTTAGAACCGGACATGAAACAGACTGGTTCAAAATTGGGAAAGGAGGTATGTCAAAGCTGTATATTGTCATCCTGTTTATTTAACTTATACGCAGAGTACATCATGTGAAATGCCAGGTTGAATGACTTACAAGCTGGAATCAAGATTGCTGAGGGAAATATCAACAACCTCAAATATGCAGATGATACCACTCTAATGGCAGAAAGTGAAGAGGAACTAAAGAGCCTCTTGATAAGAGTGAAACAGGAGAATGAAAAACCTGGCTTGAAACTCAACATTCTAGAAGTTAAGATCATGCCTGCAGGTCCCATTACTTCATGGCAAGTAGATGGGAAAAAGTGGAAACAGTGACAGATTTTATTTTCTTGGGCTTCAATATCACTATGGAAGGTGACTGCAGCCATGAAATTAAAAGACGCTTGCTTCTTGGAAGATGAGCTATGACAAACCTAGACAACATATTAAAAAGCAGAGACAGCACTTTGCCAACTAAGGTCCATATATAGTCAAAGCTATGGTTTTTGTAGTAGTCATGTATGGGTATGAGAGTTAGACCATAAAGAAGGCTGAGCGCTGAAGAATTGATGTTGTCAAACTGTGGTGCTGGAGAAGACTCTTGAGAGTCCCTTGGACAGCAAGGATATCAAACCAGTCAATCCTAAAGGAAATCAGCCCTGAATATTCATTGGAAGAACTGATGCTGAAGCTGAAGCTCCTGTTCTTTGATCACCTGGTGCAAAGAGCTGACTCATTGGAAAAGACCGTGATGCTGGGTAAGATTGAAAGCAAGAGGAGAAGGGGATAGCAGAGGATGAAATGATTGGATGGCATGTCTAACTCAATGGACATGAGTTTGAGCAAACTCCAGGAAATAGTGAAGGACAGGGAAGGCTGGCGTACTCCAGCTCATGGGGTCACTAAGAATGGGACATGACTTAGCTACTGAACAACAAAAAATACTGTAGCTGGGACTTCCCCAATATCTCAGCAGTAAAGAACCCATCTGCAATGCAGGAGATGCAGGAGCCATGAGTTCAGTCCCAGGGTCCGGAAGATCCCCTGGATGAGGGCATGGCAATCCACTTCAGTATTCTTGCCTGGAAAATCCCATAGAGAGAGGAGCCTAGCAAGCTACAGTCCATGGAGTCACAAACAGCCCAACATGGCTGAAGTGACTGAGCACATGCACACACATACAGTAGCTGCTCCTGGACAGAGTGGATATAATCCATATGCAGTTACATTTAGTGGGATTTGATCCCTAGATAAAGCTAATTACAAATGTTGAGGTTATTTGAGCTTTGTGAGGGGCCAGATCTTAGTGGAATTAATTAAGGGGTGACTTCATAAAGAAGGTGATTTTGAGCATCAATATTATAGAGAGTATCATAGAATGAGTTTGGAAGTTTACCTTCCTCTGCAGTTTTCTGGAAGAGTTTGGCTAGGATAGGTGTTAGCTCTTCTCTAAATTTTTGGTAGAATTCAGCTGTGAAGCTGTCTGGACCTGGGCTTTTGTTTGCTGGAAGATTTCTGATTACAGTTTCAATTTCCGTGCTTGTGATGTGTCTGTTAAGATTTTCTATTTCTTCCTGGTTCAGTTTTGGAAAGTTGTGCTTTTCTAAGAATTTGTCCATTTGTTCCAAGTTGTCCATTTTATTGGCATATAATTGCTGATAGTAGTCTCTTATGATCCTTTGTATTTCTGTGTTGTCTGTTGTAATCTCTCCATTTTCATTTCTAATTTTATTGATTTGATTTTTCTCCCTTTGTTTGTTGATGAGTCTGGCTAATGGTTTGTCAATTTTATTTATCCTTTCAAAGAACCAGCTTTTGGCTCTGTTGATTCTTGCTATGGTCTCTTTTGTTTCTTTTGCATTTATTTCTGCCCTAATTTTTAAGATTTCTTTCCTTCTACTAACCCTGGGGTTCTCCATTTCTTCCTTTTCTGGTTTCTTTAGGTGTAGAGTTAGGTTATTTATTTGACTTTTTTCTTGTTTCTTGAGGTATGTATGTATTGCTATGAACTTTCCCCTTAGCACTGATTTTACAGTGTCCCACAGGTTTTGGGTTGTTGTGTTTTCATTTTCATTCGTTTCTATGCATATTTTGATTTTTTTCTTTCTTCTGTGATTTGTTGGTTATTCAGCAGTGTGTTGTTCAGCCTCCATATGTTGGAATTTTTAATAGTTTTTCTCCTGTAATTGAGATCTAATTTTACTGCATTATGGTCAGAAAAGATGCTTGGAATGATTTCAGTTTTTTTTGAATTTACCAAGATTAGATTTATGGCCCAGGATGTGATCTATCCTGCAGAAGGTTCCATGAGCACTTGAGAAAAAGGTGAAATTCATTGTTTGGGGGTGAAATGTCCTATAGATATCAATTAGGTCTAACTGGTCTATTATATCATTTAAAGTTTGTGTTTCCTTGTTAATTTTCTGTTTAGTTGGTCTATCCATAGGTGTGAGTGGGGTATTAAAGTCTCCCACTATTATTGTATTATTGTTAATTTCCCCTTTCATACTTGTTAGCATTTGTCTTACATATTGTGGTGCTCCTATGTTGGGTGCATATATATTTATAATTGTTATATCTTCTGCTTGGATTAATCCTTAGATCATTATGTAGTGTCCCTCTTTGTCTCTTTTCACAGCCTTTGTTTTAAAGTCTATTTTATCTGATATGAGTATTGCTACTCCTGCTTTCTTTTGGTCTCTATTTGCGTGGAATATCTTTTTCCAGCCCTTCACTTTCAGTCTGTATGTGTCCCTTGTTTTCAGGTGGGTCTCTTGTAGACAACATATATAGGGGTCTTGTTTTTGTATCCATTCAGCCAATCTTTGTCTTTTGGTTGGGACATTCAACCCATTTACGTTTAAGGTAATTATTGATACATATGATCCCATTGCCATTTACTTTATTGTTTTGGGTTCTGGTTTATGTACCCTTTTTGTGTTTCCTGTCTAGAGAATGACAAAGATGCCACAAAAAAGAAAACTACAGGCCAATATCACTGATGAACATAGATGCCAAAATCCTTAACAAAATTCTAGCAATCAGAATCCAACAACACATTAAAAAGATCATACACCATGACCAAGTGGGCTTTATCCCAGGGATGCAAGGATTCTTCAATATTCGCAAATCAATCAATGTAATTCACCACATTAACAAATTGAAAAATAAAAGCCATATGGTTATCTCAATAGATGCAGTGAAAGCCTTTGACAGAATTCAACATCCATTTATGATAAAGACTCTCCAGAAAGCAGGAATAGAAGGAACATACCTCAACATAATCAAAGCTATCTATGACAAACCCACAGCAAACATCATCCTCAATGGTGAAAAATTGAAAGCATTTCCCCTAAAGTCAGGAACAAGACAAGGGTGCCCATGTTCACCACTACTATTCAACATAGTTCTGGAAGTTTTGGCCACAGCAATCAGAGCCTAAAAGAAATAAAAGGAATCCAAATTGGAAAAGAAGAAGTAAAACTCTCACTGTTTGCAGATGACACGATCCTCTACATAGAAAACCCTAAAGACTCCACCAGAAAATTACTAGAGCTAATCAATGAATATAGTAAAGCTGCAGGATATAAAACTAACACACAGAAATCCCTTGCATTCCTATACACTAATAATGAGAAAGTAGAAAAAGAAATTAAGGAAACAATTCCATTCACCATTGCAATGAAAAGAATAAAATACTTAGGAATATATCTACCTAAAGAAACAGAAGACCTATATATAGAAAACTATAAAACACTGGTGAAAGAAATCAAAGAGAAAAAAAAAAAAAAGAAATCAAAGAGGACACTAATAGATGGAGAAATATACCAATGTTCATGGATCCGAAGAATCAATACAGTGAAAGTGAGTATACTACCCAGAGCAATCTACAGATTCAGTGCAATCCCTATCAAGCTACCAGCGGTATTTTTCACAGAACTAGAACAAATAATTTCACAGTTTGTATGGAAATACAAAAAACTGAGAATAGCCAAAGCAATCTTGAGAAATAAGAATGGAACTGGAGGAATCAACCTGCCTGACTTCAGGCTCTACTACAAAGCCACAGTCATCAAGACAGTATGGTACTGGCACAAAGACAGAAATATAGATCAATGGAACAAAATAGAAATCCCAGAGATAAATCCACTCACCTATGGACACCTTATCTTCGACAAAGGAGGCAAGAATATACAACAGATTAAAGACAATCTCTTTTACAAGTGGTGCTGGGAAAACTGGTCAACCACTTGTAAAAGAATGAAACTAGAACACTTTCTAACACCGTACATGAAAATAAACTCAAAATGGATTAAAGATCTAAACATAAGACCAGAAACTATAAAACTCTTAGAGGAGAACATAGGCAAAGCACTCTCCGACATAAATCACAGCAGGATCCTCTATGATCCATCTCCCAGAATACTGGAAATAAAAGCAAAAATAAACAAATGGGATCTAATTAAAATTAAGAGCTTCTGCACAACAAAGGAAACTATAAGCAAGGTGAAAAGACAGCCTTCGGAATGGGAGAATATAATAGCAAGTGAAGCAACTGACAGACAACTAATCTCAAAAATATACAAGCAACTCCTGCAGCTCAATTCCAGAAAAAATAAATGACCCAATCAAAAAATGGGCCAAAGAACTAAATAGACATTTCTCCATGGAAGACATACAGATGGCTAACAAACAGATGAAAAGATGCTCAACATCACTCATTATCAGAGAAATGCAAATCAAAACCACAATGAGGTACCATTTCACACCAGTCAGAATGGCTGCGACCCAAAAGTCTACAAGCAATAAATGCTGGAGAGGGTGTGGAGGAAAGGGAACCCTGTTACACTATTGGTGGGAATACAAACTAGTACAGCCACTATGGAGAACAGTGTGGAGATTCCTTAAAAAACTGAAAATAGAACTGCCTTATGATGCTGGGCATACACTCCGAGGAAACCAGAATTGAAAGAGACACATGTACCCCAATGTTCATTGCAGCACTGTTTATAATAGCCAGGACATGGAAGCAACCTAGATGTCCATCAGCAGATGAATGGATAAGAAAGCTGCGGTACATATACACAGTGGAGTATTACTCAGCCATTAAAAAGAATACATTTGAATCTGTTCTAATGATGTGGATGAAACTGGAGGCGATTATACAGAGTGAAGTAAGCCAGAAAGAAAAACACCAATACAGTATACTAACACATATATATAGAATTTAGAAAGATGGTAACAATAACCCTGTATGTGTGACAGCAAAAGAGACACTGATGTATAGAACAGTCTTTCGGACTCTGTGAGAGAGTGAGAGGGTGGGATGATTTGGGAGAATGGCATTGAAACATGTATAATGTCATATAAGAAACGAATCGCCAGCCTAGGTTCAATGCAGGATACAAGATGCTTGGGGCTGGTGCACGGGGATGACCCAGAGAGATGGTATGGAGAGGGAGGTGGGAGGGGGTTTCCAGATGGGGAACACGTGTACACCTGTGGTGGATTCATGTTGATGTATGGCAAAACCAATACAGTATTGTAAAGTGAAATAAAGTAAAATAAAAATTAAAAAAATAAAAGTAATGAATGAATAGATAAGAAAAAAAAAGAGTAACAGCTCAGTATTTATTATTCCACTTAGTTGAATGAGTATAAATAAAAACCTAAAACTGGTGCCAGTGATTATCATGACTATTTTCAGAATTAAAAATTGAAACCAAAGATAACTGGACAAAGGGCATTTCAATAATAAGAGTAGGTATCATTTACTGAGTACTTAGATGATAGATACTTCCCTAAGTGCTTTTTTCATTATTCATTTCTCACATCAGCTATTTGAGGATATTATAACTCCATTCTATGAAAAGGCATAGTCTAACTTCCATCCTCTTGACTGTGGATCAGCAGTGGTAACTTACTGTTGAATAGATTGCATTGACAGTTATAGGGCATGACTTCGCAAACTAGGTTAGAAACAGTGATATAATTTTATTCTGGCTCTTTTGAGGACATACACCTTTGGAGGCCTGAACTACCATATAAGAAGTCCAGCTATTCTGAGGCCAATATGCTGAAGAGAAATGATCATGTGGAGAGATCACATAGAGGAAGATGTCCAAGGAACCCCAGTTTCCAACCCCAAGCTCTTGAAGTGTTCACTTTGTGAATATAGAAGCCTTTGAGCTTACAGTCGTAGCCACTAACTTAATGTTAACCTCACAAGAGACCTTGACACAAAACCACCCAGCCCAGATACTCCTGACTTCCTGACCTGTAGAAATCATTATAAATCATTATAGTTGTTTTAAGCATTAAGTTTTAGGATCATTTTTATACAATAGATAACTAAGGTAGGGTATCTTGGAAATTTTGGAATTTGGGTTAATAACTGGAATTTCTGTCTCAAAAGTATGTAAAGCTCATGTCTGAAAATGTAAGGCAAGAAAGGATTTAGAAGGTAGGTGTTACTGAATTTATGGCATCTTTTACTCTTGAGTGATTTTAGTATAGTTCTGTGGAATGGAAAATCACTGAATTGGGTGTCAGAAAACCTACATTTAGGATTCAGCTCTGCCAGTCCTACCTGTGTGACATGGGGAAAACCACATAACCTTCTGACTGTTACTTTTCTTCTTGCTAAAAACAAAGATGTAGAAATTCAGTACACAGTTCTTGGCAACACATTTTTAGAATAACATCTAGAGACTGGAGTATATCAGAGGAGAGTGATGAAGGGTCAGGAAACCATGTCAAATGGGAAATAGGTGTTGAAACTGAAGGAGTTTCATCTAAAAAAAGGACTATTAGCTTAATTTCTCCTTTAAGATATTTTGAACAACTTTAACATAGAACAGGAAGTAGATTGATTTTGTGTATCTTTTGAGGGCAAACAGGAAACTGTGGTTGATAATCATGACAAATCTAGATTTTAGTTGATTAGGGATTCCCTTTTAAATAATTAGTTATTAGAAAATACTGTTTGAGAGCCCTCGGCTGCAGAAATGCCCAGACAAAGAAAGCTTGATTGTTTTTTCTGGTTTCAATACTGGGAAACTATAATGTATTAACTCTATGGACATCTTCAAGATGGCCAAACCCAATTCTCTAAAATTCCTTTTATATTTCCTCTAAGCATCTCTTTATAAAATGATATTGTTCTTCTTTATTGCATATGCAATATATTCATTAATGATATAACACAGATAAGCAAAAAGAAAGAAATATTACCAATAATGTCTAAATTATCACCATTTAGAAGTCACTATAAATATTTCAGTATATATCTTCCAAGTTTTTTTTGTGTGTGACCACATTTATTCTTATGCATGCATGTAACAAAATTGAAGTTATATACTAAACACTATATCTTTTTCTCCATTTGGTGCCTCCTCCTTTGTAAATAAATTACTTAGACAACATTTTTTGTTATTCATATTCAACCTTGAACATATTAATAATATTTGCTTTCTGATTAAAAGTCTTATTGATGATAGAACATTTGCAAAATATATGTAATTTCAAAAAGAAAATATAAAACTACTTATTATTTCAAGGGACTTCCCCAGTGGCTCAGCGGTAAAGAATACACCTGCAATGCAGGAGATGCAGGTCAGTCCCTGGGTTGGGAAGATCCCCTAGAGGAAGAAATGGCAACCTATTCTAATATTCTTGCTGGGAAAATCCCATGGACAGAGGAGCCTGGAGGGCTACAGTCTGTCGAGTCACAGAGTTGGACATGACTGAGCACAGCACATTATTTCAAGACTCAGGACCATTAACATTTTGTTGGAAATTCTGTCTTCTGTACATAATTTTTTCTGAAAAAATATATTGGTGTTTCTCACTAACATGCCAAAATAAGTTTACTTAACATCCGTCACTTCACACGTTTTGTTTTTAATATTGACTTCTCTATCCCTTCATATATGAAAATATCTTTACATATTCTTAATTTGTGAAAATTGCTCATATATTCTAGAAAATTTGCCTAATAACTATTTTAATACTACTGTATACTTTTTCAGTCATCTACATATAATTTTTGTACTGTGTTTAATTAATTTCCAGTGAAATGCTTTAGATAATCTTAACCAACACTGCTTTAGCCCTTGTATTGGTACTAGGTTCCTTTTAAATAATATTTTGAAATTTTATTCACTGTGTTAAGTTTGATGAGGTCAGTAAGGTTAGGGGCTAAGAGAAAACAAATGTAAGTTTTCTTTGAATGAGCTAATACTTAGTGCCCTGTACACTCTTCTTTTTGTGATGTTCATGTGTTTAGCTATGTTATACATTGGTTGTTTTCATATGAAAGATCAAAAGAAGAGACGTAATCTCCTTTGTGTTATTTTTTTTAAATCACAACTAACCAGGCTTCTTAAAAATGTTCGTAATCATATCCACATTGTAACATTAAGGCAAAGTGCATTCATTTGATTGCCTTCTATAGGGAATCAGTGTTTCTGAAAGTAGGATGCGTCAGAATGAGAGGACCTGTGCATCAGAATCACTTGGGATGTTTTTTATATTTCATATTCCTGGGCACCACTCTTTGGGGGTATGGCAGGAGGTAAGGGAGTCTGTATTTTCACGTACTTGCCAGGGAATACTGTATGTTAAAGTTTGAGAAGAACTGCTTTACTCAGATAAGCCGTGCTGCAGTAACATGCATCAAAACTTGATAGATGTGGTCATTGGGCATCTTGTCTCAGTTGGTAGTTCATAGGACCTATTTCATTTATAGGAAATTAAAGACTAGGTTAACCTTTTTTTTTTTTTTCCTATGAGAAAACTTACTTAAAAATTACCTACCTCCCTAGAACACAAATTAGTGATCCTTTGTCAAGTTTCTTTTTCTGATTTGCCTTTTTTGCCTTTTGTGCATGCATGCTCAGTCATGTATCTTTGTGACCCCATAGACTGTAACCTGCCAGACTCCTCTATTCATGGAATTTTCCAGGCAAAAATATTGGAGTGGTTTGCCATTTCCTTTTCCAGGGTATCTTCCTGACCCAGAGATCTAACCCACGTCTCCTGCATTTGCAGGCAGATTCTTTGCCACTGTGCCACCTGGGAAGCCCAATATTGCCTTCTTATCTAACAGTACTCTCTTCATTGGGCTTCTCAGGAGGCTCAGTGATAAAAAAGCCGCCTGCCAATGCAAGAGGCATGGGTTCAGCCCCTGGGTCACGAAGATCCCCTGGAGAAGGAAAGGCAACCCACTCCAGTATTCTTGCCTGGAAAATTCCATGAACAGAGGATCCTGGAAAGCTACAGTCCATGGGGCCATAAAAGAGTCAGATAAGGCTTAGTGACTAAAACAATGACAGCAACAACAAATCTCTTCTTTGAAAGTGTTTGGATTCATGTGCCCTTTTATTCTGATGAATTGACTATAGGCCTTCATTCATGAGAGGACCATATGTTTTAAGTTTTAGAAAATTAAAAATTAAAGACCATAAATGGTCAATTTTGCCCCTTTTCTTTGTTCCTAAGGATAGTGTAAAATAACTTATACAACTTAAGTAATTTATGATTTTATCTTTTGCTGGTATTGGTGCCTTTGTGCCATGTTGTAAGTAGTTATTGTTGCTTTCTTGGAGAAAACATGACTTTCTAGCTTCTTATCTTCTTCTTGGTGGTATTGAGCTACATTGCACAGATTATGGGGCTGAGGACAATATGGGTCGTTGGTGAGGGAACCCATCATTGTTGTCTGCGGTGGATGATGGTGACTGCATTCTCATGAGTAAAAAGCAAGGAACATAGCCTATCCAACAAGTAAGTGACATGAGTAAATTAGACTAAAATTAGTTCTGAGAGAAAAAATGGTAGTGTATGGAGCCTAAGTTTTCTAAGGACTACTGTAACTCAGGCTGCTAGTACTGCTAAGACACTGCTAGTACCTTTCAACGTGGGAGTGACGGGAAAAATCCTCTTTATTATGGTCAACGGTGAGTCATTTGTAGGTAACCACTTCCATGTAACTGTTGTTTTGAGTTGATCTTCAACCCTTTAGGTTGAGATAGAGTTTGTTTTTTATTTATAGGCAGTAATATGAGAAATGAAGGTGATTGAAGCATGTTTATTGATTTCAAAAAGCCTTGGTAACGTTTCTACTAGGAGCTCTATTAAGAGCTGAAATTGGCTTTGGCAAACATATGTGCTTAGTCTCTCAGTTGTGTCCGACTCTTTGCGACCCCATAGACTGCAGCCCACCAGGGTCCTCTGTCCATGGGGATTCTCCAAGCAAGAACACTGGAGTGGGTTTTCATGCCCTCCTCCAGAGGATCTTCCCAACCCAGGGATTGAACCCCAGGTCTCCTGCATTACGGGCAGAACTTTACCATCTGAGCCACCAGGGAAGCCCAGAAAATCTCTTGAGTGTTTGTGTTCACAAAGTTGAGAGTGAACTGGCCACTCCAAGGAACTGTGTACTAACCATGACTGACATCTAAAAGAAAGGATTCCTCTGCATCACTCCATGGTTATTGTAAGCATTAAATACAACATGTTTCCTGGGAAAGAAAAGATCTGGGAACAATGTAAAGAGGAGCTCTCCTGTACATTAGTTTTATCCTTTTCAGTGTATTTCAGTGTAAATGTAATGAACAACTGCTCTGTGCTAGGTGCTTTTAGCAGTGGAATAGTGGAAAAAATTAAGATTAGTCTCATAGTAATTTAGAACAGCTTTATTGAGATATAATAAGCATACTATACAATTTCCTTATTTAAATGTGTGCAATTCAGCGGTCTTTAGTATATTCACAGACTTTACAATACTCAATTTAGTTCAGGACATATATATATATTTTTTTTTTTTACTAAGCAATTACTTAGGTCCAGAGTGGGAAGAACTTCCTTGGCTCCATCCTTAGATCTGTTTCTTCCCTCAGAATACTGGTACCTACTGTTTACTAAGCACCACCTGCTCTAGGTTCAGATCTGTGCCTAGTTACTTTATAAATGTTACCTCATTATATGCTGCCAATAGCTGTGGAAATTAGTTTTGCTCCTTCCTTATATGCAATGACAATAATACCTAAATACCTAGCATTTATTGAGTGTAGTTATCTTATTATATGGAAATGTACTTCTCTATACTCCCATTTTCCTTTACACTCCCTTTCCTACCAGTGATTAATTCTGTACCTTTTTTTTTTTTTTTTTAACTCCAGCTTTTATCCCATGCTCTTCCTCTAGCTCTTGATGCCTACTGGGCTTTTTTCATGTGTGTGAAGAAGGGTAGAGATATAGGAGCAATTAAGATTTTTAAACTGACAAGAATCACAAAGTCTAGATGCTTTATTTATTTCATACAAATTTTTTATTGGGAGAGAAAGTTCCCATACACAGACAGACAAGGTGAATGCAAGACTACTAGTGGGGTATGGCCAATAATGGTTGCTTCATGCTCTCAGTTCTGATGCATTTTCCTTTTACAATCTTTTAGGTGTTTATTATTTTCCCTCTAAGATTTGCCTTTTCTTCTTAAGAGGGACCTAACTATCTGACCAATTAGCCAGCTTCTATGTAATATGAGATAATTCTTGTGTGTTTCTATAACAAACTAGTCCTCTTGTTTAAAAAAAAATGTAAAAACAAATCATTTTTAAGTGCCACAGGAGAAATGTGTGTGACTGTGTGCTAAAGTGTCAGTGGTAAGGATAAGGAATAGAAAAGGTTTCTGTGACTATGACAGATGTATTTGGTGTTGAGTCGCTCAGTCGCCAACTCTTTGCTACCCCTTGGACTGCAGCACACCAGACTTCCCTGTCCTTTGCCATTTCCCGGAGCTTGCTCAAACTCATGTCCATTGAGTCGGTGATGCCATCCAACCATGTATAAGAAGAAAGAAAACAATTTTTTTCTCAAAACACAGTCCACAGAAATATTCAGGTTGTCTAACTTTCTGGCACTGATTTAGATATTTTATATATTTTCTGGTAAACAATTAATAATGGAGCCAATTTCTCTATTATTCTAAATTTAGGGATAATGAGTTTTTGTTGTTGTTGTATATGTTTTTTAGGCTGTGGGAAGAGGTTTGCTAATGTAAGTGTCAATTACAAGAAAAGCTTTGCCATTCTTATAATTAATGATTAAATCTGAACTATCTTAAACGAAAGGTATAAATGAGTAAGAAGCTGAAGTGTTCATTTTAAAATTAAGTCTTTATACCACTTTTACTGTTTTTTAGTTAAAAAGAAAACAGTTTGAATCTGTAATTTCAGGTCAGTTCCTTTGATAATTACTTCTATAATGTATTTTTTTTTTAAACAGAGATAATTAATGTATTTTATCTGTCCATCTCAACTTCATATACTCTCATTCTGGGTTTGATATTTTTCTCCAATGATATACAAAGAAACATGTTCTAATGATTTTTATTTTATTTTTTTCTAGGAGTCAGAGAATAATAAGTTATGTTCCCTATATTCCTTCCGAAATACCTCTACCTCACCACACAAGCCTGACGAAGGGAGTCGGGACCGCGAGATAATGACCAGTGTTACTTTTGGAACCCCAGAACGCCGCAAAGGGAGCCTTGCCGATGTGGTGGACACACTGAAACAGAAGAAGCTTGAGGAAATGACTCGGACTGAACAAGAGGGTATGTGTGGACTTCACTGTTGGGCTTTATTCTTTTAAAGATTCCAGCTTAAAAAAAAATGAGTGGGATTTCAAGGGCCAGAGAAGTGCATAATTGGCACTAGCAAGGAAAAAGTTATTCAGAGGTTACCATGGTGATGGCAGATTGTGATCCATTAGAAGTGTTAGGCAGATAGTTCCATTTTTCTACAACTCTGTGCATTTTACTTGATTCTTATAATAACAAATCAAGGTTTTAAACTGACTATAAGCCTTGCTCTGGAAAAAGGTAGTATAGGTATTTTCTCAGCTGCAACACTATTTTTCATTTTTTCTTCCTGTATTTCCTTTTAATGGATAGTATTTTATTATGAAAATATCAACTGTTTAAAAAGAAAAAAAAGCCTAATTTATTTATCCTTATTTTTACAAATATTATAAACTTATAAATATTATTATTTTACCTTCAAATGTTGTAGAATTGAGAGTTAAGGGTTTCTAATATTGATAAAACAGTGTTCAAGGAGAGAATTCTGTGACACATGACATCTACTGAGACATCCACCTTCTCTCCTCTCTCTACAAGAGTCCGCTTAGGTTAACTTAGGTCCTAAAAAGTAGATGAAAGGAGACTCTATAATAATATGTTTAAATGAATCAACTGTAAGTGATTGCTATCCTATGTATGTTCTTTCATTTTTTATGTACAGATTTTAGACTTTAAAATATAGAGTAATTAATGGCTCTGAATCACTACTTATATGTAAGTTAAATTTAAACCTCTGTGGTACTGTAAGGAAATGGGTATTTGATATAAGGGAATTTTTCATGTAACTTAATTTTATTCCATAAAAGACTCAAAAATTTAAGAATTTCAGATTAATTTTTGTTACCTGTTCACAACATCAGCAATCCTGATGGAAGTTTCTGAAATGTATTATGTTTCCCAGGCTTACTAACTAGATTATATGGTGCAAAATGTAAATTTTTTTTGATGACTCAGGGTCATGAGGCAGTAGACTATAAACTCCAATTCCTGTCTAACAATCATGTGACCCTGGGTAAATTTTTCAATCTCCCTGAACCACAAAATTTAAAATTTTGTATGGTAGTAACCTGACTTCTTAAACATTTTGAGAATTAACTATAATAATTAATATGGGTCATTTGAGGTATTATGATGATTGTTGTATTATAAATGTCAATTACTTTACCATGCTATAATGTAATGATGCCCCCAGAGATCATTGAGATGATTAGGACAGTTGCTTTACAGTTATTTCTCTGCAATTATGAAACTTTGGAGTTCCTCTGTGTGCTTGATTTAGATACCCTTTTTGGCATGCACGTGCATGCGCGTGCGCGCGCGCGCGCGTGTGTGTGTGTGTGTGTGTGTGTGTGTGTGTGTGTGTGTTGGTTTCTCTTCCTTTAATATCAGGTTTCAGGCTATAACTTTACTTAGTTGTGAATAATTTCTAATTTGCCTCTTATATTTATCTTTCAGTTATTTAATTAGATGATCATAACACTCTAGACACTATTTAAAATATGAATGCACATTTCTGGGTGAGTTGCTGAGAGATTCTGGGCAATACACATACTCTTCAGTTCATAGACTCTGTACTGACTCTTCTGGCTCTTCAGAGACTTTATACTTCTCATTCATGCCTATGTTCTAGAATAACTGAGGTTGCCGGGTCGATAAACTCTGAATAAATGAGATTGCTTGATTACTTTTGTGATTCATCAAAAAGACGGTTTTAGTTCTATAAGAAAGTACTTTTCAACATACTTTAGAGGGTTCTGTTATGTAAAAATAAAGAAATTGATTTGTGATGATATTTTAGGGGGAAGGGTCTAGACTGTTAGGGAATTTAAACTCATTCTTCTCTTGTAAGTAATGATTAGTTTACTTTTCCTCTTCATTACTGTGTGTTATAGATTTGATTTAAGAATGGCACTTTCAATATGAGACCTCTCATTTAAGAGTCCTTTATCATTATATTCCTATTAGTAAAGAATGTTTTTTATGTATATTACAGAGCTTTGTTTTCTAAAGTACATATATTTTAGGCATCAGAAATTCAGACATTTTTAGTGCATATCAACATATTTAGTCCACTAAGTACAAATATGAAATGATAAAAAGTGTGCTCATCAAACCTACAGATTCCAAAAATCTAGGAGAAATGCTGAATATAATGTATGAAAGAAACAAAAACTTGAAAGTTTTTGAAAAACCCAAAATATAAACTTTAACACATCAAGATAAAACTTAATAGATGTTACTGTCAAGTCCAGAGGCTTTGACCAAAATTCCTATCTGCGCAAGTAATTACTGGAGAAAATTTAAATAGCAGACACACGATTAAAAAAAAAAACACCTCGTATGAGTTTTAGGTGATAGAGCAATGGAGTCAGTATGGTGAATATTGCCAAAAAATTGACAGTGCTATCCTAGTCAGCATTACAGAATTAATGTATGTAATTACATACCTAGAATTCCAGTATGTAAGATTCAAGAGGCCTCAGTCTCACCAAACTTCTTGCTCAATAGAATGCATCTCAAGTATTGTGTTAAGGTGAGAATTACTACACTTTAAGAGGAATTCAGAAGCATTGGAATATTCTCAGAGAACAATCAATATTAGAATAGATACAGTAATATAATAAGAAGAATAATTGGAGGAGCTAGTAATATTATCATATAATATTATATATCACATATTTTACTTGATAATAGGACCAATTATCTGACAGTGTAGCTGTCCAGGTATGGAAAACTTTCTTTGGAAGGCAATAAATTACCTTTGGAGGTATGCAGAAATCTTAATTGCTATCTTTAAAGGTTATTGTAGAGGAGAGGTGATTGGTCTTTTTCTTCCAAGACTATGAATTTTTATGAACTAAATATGCTTATTTAGTATTCTATAGTTCATGGCATATTTTTAATAGCCCTAATCAAGAGCTTCATAGTATCATGATTATTTTTCTACAAGTTTTTTTTCTTATTATGCAAGGTGCTACATTAAAACTGAGGGATTCTTACCATGTTGCTTTCTTTTTTTGGCTGTGGATCCCTTTGGAGGGTTGATGATGCCTACAAGTCTATCCTTATTTTAAATGCATAAAGTAAAATTCATGGAATTATAGAGAAAATGAATTATATTAAAATGTTAATTTAAAAATTTTGTGATATGGCAGGAAGTACTATTTTACTAATGGATTAAACACAAGATCGAGTGGAAGGACTAAAAATATACTTTTGAAGTAGTGATAAGCATAAAAGGTATTTTGAGATAATCTTCAAGTACAATGTAATCTATATATTGTTATTCTATTGATTATAATCTCACAGATACTGTGAATTTATTCTTTGTTGCCTGCTTTGATAATTTAAAGAAATCAGTTTCAGTTAAAAATATTGGTGAAAAATATATTTTTTTTCCATCCAAATTTGCAGACTTCCTGAATTCTAGGGACAGATTCTTGGGGTCTGCGGAACCTAGGTAGAGAACCACTATGCTACATGATATTGCATACCTATCATGAGTAAAGCAAAGGTCTCTAAATTTAAAGAGTTTATATCCTAGTAAAAGGTATAAAACACAGACAAAATGAACCCTAGTTCAATGTTGTTTAATATGTTGTTTAAAGTTCCATGAGTGCTATGTGGATAAAATGTTATAGGAGTTTACAATATAGATTATGCTTGCCTAGGAAACCATGGAAAGGTTCTCTAGGAAAAGTGGGTTGTAACCGGTTGGAGAATGAAAGAAAGTATACAGGCAGAAATGGAGGGGAGGGGCATTTCAGTCAAAAGGAACAGGCAAAGCGCTTTAAAACAGCAGAGAGTTCAAGATCTACTTTAAAGTATATGAAGATGCATATGCAATGTAAAACTGAATAGGTAGGTTCTGTTCATCACAGAGGCCCTTTAATTCTTGGTTTAGAAATTTGAACTTTATACTGAAGGTTATGGAGGAACTATTGACTATTTTTTAGCACAATAAATTGATGGAGTAGAGCTTTCCTCTAAGAAAGTTAATCTGGGAGCACTGTGTTAGATGTATGGGAGTACAGAGAGACATTAAAGAAATTGTTTCAGGCTAGAGATAATGAGGGCCTGAACTAAGGCAGCAGAAACAAGAGAGGAAAAAGGGGTGCATATGGAAAAGATAATAGGAGATAGAATTATTAGGACTCAACATTTAAAGTGAGGATATCAATAAAGAGGAGTTGTTTAAAGGTAGCTTAGAGTGAGTAGTAGGATGGAACTACAGTTAATGAGAAAAGTAAAACAAAATGTTTTGGAGATTGGAGTAATGAGGATTCCTATTTTTTATTTTGAGTTTGATCCCTAATTTTAACTACTTGCTTGGAGCAATGGAACAGAACAGTAGGATGGGAGAATAGAAATAATTATAGTAAAGGTCATTAATAAGCTTTGATAGATTTATAATTTTGTAATAATTATATTGTAGTTCCAAGGAAGTATAATAGCTCCACCAATATTTGCCTGACTTGGACTTTTTAAAGCCCCATCTCCTTTTTGGGACATTGCTTATCCCATGGGACATATAAAAGCTTTCAGATGCATTACTCACCTCTTCCTCATTTCTACTTCCTGGTTTGAAGGCCATGCTTCATGAGTGGCAAGCTTGTGTGACTGACATAATGAATGACCTTCCTGAGTCACTCTAGTCCTGGAAAATGTTTTGACTCTATCAGACTAAATACCCTCCCCCCTCACATCCCCTCATATGCAGGAACCGATCTAGAAAAAGTTTATTTATTGTGGTCTATTTTAAAACAATATCTACATGATAAAACAAAAACTCTCCAAAGAATAATAGGGAAGTTATTCTCTTACAGGTGAATAACCTGTAAGAATAATTGGCACTATTTTATGTGCCAATCTCTCAAGAAATATCCTCTCCAGAGCAGTGATTTGACTGGATTGCTAAAGCACTGATGAACCAAGGTGTTGTGTCTGAAGTGCTTCCTCTGAAAGTAAGATTTGTGGGAAAATAGGCAAGGTTTCTATTTTCTTGTAAATTTAACCCTGATTTTTTTTCTGCCATAGATAGATACATTGGCAGGTAGATAGATATGTGTGCAGATACATGGAAAAATGGATGGATAGAATGAATATCAAAATCTACATTTTAAAACTGCTGATATTGGTGGATATAATATGCAGAAAGACTTTGATTAATAGATTCAGGTTTAAATGCTTCTAAGATAAAAATCCTTCAGTTGGGGTTAAATGATGAATTTTAGTTATCCTTGTATCACCCATCTTGTTGCCAATGTAGCTGGGCTCTAACATAAGCGACAGTTGTCAGAAAATGAATACTTTAAAAAGGACTTCTATATCTAAATACATATATTTAATCAGAGAGTCCTTTGGCTTCTGAAAATAAGTTGTCTAATGAGAATTTCATTTGAGCAGCTGTGACTGAGGAGGTCAACAGGCATTGCCTAGGAGAATATGGCCCAGCTGGTTAAATCTGGTTGTTGTCGTGATTTAAATGGTCAAGTGCTGCTTGTAATCCAGGACCGTCTGTTTGTAAAGGGAAGAGTGAGTGCTTCAGCATAATGTACAGCTGTTTTAATCTCTCTTTAATAATAGTGCTTCAGCCACTACCATGTCTTGCGCATCATACTACTAAGTATATGATCCTAGGCTGGATGAACTGGTTTGGGACAGGTTCTGAAGTCATGTGAGATTGCAGAGAAAGGGATATAAACAGCTCTAACAAAATAAGAATTTCTTTTTTTTTCCTCCTTTAAGAGGCTTATATTTTAGGTGGTAATTATTGTGATCAAGAGGGAGTGATAAAACTTGCAGTTAAAAATATTAGAATAAATGTGTTATATTTGATAGAGGCCATAAGCTTAAAGGGAAATATGCAGGGTTTAGGTACAATGTCATAGAATGTATGCTGTTCAGAAATTAGAGTATTTGTCCAGTAGAATTGTGCCTCAAGATATGATAATAATGAAAGTATGTGGATTCATTTGACTGTTTATGTGGAGAAAGGGCAGGAGCATTTGAGCTTTGGATTCCTGGTGGGATAGGCTTTCCAATGGATTATGCAGCTGTTGCCCAGCACAAGAATGAACACGTGTTTATGTATCTGATGGATTATTATCATTATTCACATCTCTAAACAATAATTTGGATTTCTACATATATTTTCACTGAATTATATTTAGTAAGCATATATGTTGGTATGTATTACTTATCTGATGTTAATAGCTTTTGCTGTACTAAAAGAAAAAGAGGAGTGTGATATAGTTTAAACAATGGGAAAACTCATTTTTGAAAGTCTTATGTTTTTTGAGTGAGCTAGATCTGGGTTTGAATGTAAGTTCTAATATTTAGCAAGGTAATATAGCATACTGATTGAGTGTGGACTCTGGATCTAGGCTGTCTGATCCTCAGTTTAGCATTTGCCAGTTGGATGACATTGGACACCCCTCTGTGTTTTCTCAGCAAAATATTGGACATAGTTATGGAGCTATCATGAAAAGAAAAAGATTTAGTTAATGTAACTAAAACATTTAGAGCGTTACCAGTACATAGTAAGTGCTCAATAAATGTAGCAAAATTTATTTCCTAGTCTTAGGCAAATAATTTTATCCTTTTGTGCTTCAGTTCCCTCATCTGTAAAACTGGATAAATGGTATTTACCTTTCAGGGTTGTGTCAGAATTTGATTATATATATATATATATATACACATATATATATAAACATAGCTTATATAACCATAATTATTATTACTATTACTATTATAACTACTATTACTGATGTCATTTGAAGAATGTTTTTTAAAGAGAAATATTGCAGGAGTCTCATCCTGTACCACAGACAGAACCATAGGAAATGTCCCATGGTGTTAGGGAATTTAACATTTGGCAGCAATGACGTACTTATTTTCTGGAAGAGCAATTCAGCTTAACTCTCCTTTCAGGCTTTTTGGAAAAGCTGATACTAAAGTTTCCCCGCTGGAAGCCAATCTTCCCTGCTGAGAAATATGTGGAATATGATGTTGTCAGTGAGAGAGTTGGTAAAGCCTTGGATGAGGTTTACAGATAATACCCAGTTAAAAGTACTGTGTTCCTGTTAAAGAAAAATATCTATTAAAAGCCCATGCTAAAAAATATAGAAGTTTAACATTCTTACCATGCTAGAGCATTAAAAGAATCTTTTAAAGCAAATTTTATGGATATTAGGTTTTTCAGTTCAGTTCAGTTCATTTCAGTTCAGTTGCTCAGTTGTGTCCGACTCTTTGCCACCCATGAACCGCAGCACGCCAAGCCTCCCTATCCATCACCAACTGCCGGAGTCTACCCAAACCCATGTCCCCTGAGTCGGTGATGCCATCCAACCATCTCATCCTCTGTCGTCCCCTTCTCCTCCTGCCTTCAATCTTTCCCAGCATCAGGGTCTTTTCAAATGAGTCAGCTCTTCACATCAGGTGGCCAAAGTATTGGAGTTTCAGGTTCAACATCAGTCCTTCCAATGAACACCCGGGACTGATCTCCTTTAGGTTTTTGCCACGGTTCTAATTGAAGGTTATATTGGTGAAATATTTAGAATACCCAAGATCCAAACCTTTCTTTATATTTCTCATTTATGGGAGAAGGTTTTGGACTTTTGCATAAAAACACATTAAGTATTTATTATGAAGTCCCCAGAATTATTATTTTAAGTAAGTTGGAAATTTTAGGTCATTTAAGTGCTGAAGTTACCTAAGATCACTCCTACTCTAGGTGAAGAAGCAATCAGATATTCAGAGCGATGCTGATGTAACTTCATTTTAATTCACTTTTTCTTCTTTAAAGTATAGCTTTACTCTCTTATAATGTTTGGGTCCTCGATCCTATTTTAAAGAATTTGTGTTATACACATAGCAAATACTAATCTAGTACCAAATAATTTAAATATACATTTCTGCAAGTATTGTACAATTAGGGATTAAAATGAGGAACTAGAACTACTGTTCCATATTGAATTCTGGAAAAGAATAATGCATCTTGTGTTTTTGTGTTAAGTATATTTGCTTTCTAATTCTTCAGAAACTGGTCATCCTCACATATCTTTATGAAGTATGTAATTAGCCTAAATGCTGTGAGCCCTAGACATTCTGGGCAAATATTTGTTTCAATTTGCTGTTGTTTTTCAACTCCCGGTTTCAATATTGGCAGTATCCTAGTTGGTTGAATTCTTTTCTCAACTTCATTTTGTGTGCCTCTGCCTTGAAAAGATACTTCAGATTTCTTGGCCCATTTCTATCTCCTCAGACTTAAAAATTCTTAAAAAAATTTTTTTTCTCTATGAATGTTAAGAACAGATGCGGTCAGTTGCTTCTGATTTTTCCCCTTCCTGACCTGGGAAGCAAGAAGGTGTTCCTTGGCATTTTGTTAAGAGGATGCAACTTCCTCTCCATGGTTTGATGAAATTAAGTCATGGTCTCATATGAATTTTGAACTGGTGAAGTCAAAGTGGATCATTAGCATTTTACATTTTTTTTCAACTGAAAATTCATTAGATATCCTTATTCTGGAATTATTCTCAAAAGAATAGGGAGCAGTTTTAACATCTATACATTTTTCTTGCACAATATATGTATAAAATCCAAAGAAAAAATGAATAGAAAAGGAAGTGACAAACTTAAATCTGTGTTTATTATGTAATATTTGATTATATATATTATAAGGCATAAAAATAAAACAAACACTTGTAAATTCATCATTCAGTTTGGTGTTTTCTTTACCTATTCAATCCCTGTGTTTTCTACATAGATGTAACTGCTGTTGGAACTTTGTGTTTAGAATCATGCCTTTTTTTGTTTTAAAGCAGTTTTATATATGTTCCTAAATAATATGTCATTTAGCTTTGTTTCAGAACTTTATAAAAATGGTATTACACTGTAACTTTCTATGACTTATTTTTTATACTCATATTTCAAGATCAATTTTGTTCTGTGCAGCTCTAGTTCATTTTCACTTTTGTATGATATTCCACATGCTATCCCACAGAACGCTATATTGAAGTGTACTCTCCTGTTTACTGTCTGTGGACATTTGGATGGTTTCCAGTTTTCTGCTAGTACAAACAACAAGAGTATGGTATGAACATTCTTGTACCTGTCTTCTGATACACATGTGCATGAGCTTCTTCCTAGGGTGTATTCCCAGAAGTGGAGCTGCTGTTGACAAATGTGTATTATTTTTTCTACTCTGTTGGAAAACAGTACACAAAGAAATTGGAGCTTCGTTGTGTGTGTGTGTGTGTGTGTGTGTGTGTTATAATTCCTGAAAGCCTTAACTGTCTATACCTTTGGTTCCACCTTCATCAAAACATCTAGCCCAGGCTTCCTTTTATTGCTGAGCTTTTCAGACACATGTAAGAGCCTTTGATGGACTCTTCACTGCAATTTTTCTTTTTCTTTTTGTTGTTTCTTAATAGAATGTCTTCAGCCCTTCTTTTAAGTATGAGCACCAGTGTATTGTCATTCTCCCTCTGGACTGTGATTTCTAGGTTTGTGAGGAAATACATTTTTTTCCTCATTTGATTCTTTTTACTGATGTTTCTAGCTCTGTGTGATTTTTGAATAAAAGTAATTCCTAATCTCTAACCTTATCAGGTTCACATTAATTTTTTAAAAATATCTACGTCAAATTCATAATTAACCAGCAAACTCTTGATTATTGCCACTGTTCTAGCCATTCATATTGGAAAAGACATATTTTCTATCTGAACAGTTGGCTTCTTAACTGGAAATCCTCACTTTTTCTTAAAATGTTTTATCTGGGAATCCTTTCTGATTCAGATTAGTCTGAATTTGATGTGCATTCTTGCTTAACTATGGTAACCTTCTGAATAATACCTAATAATTATTTAATTAGTTAATTGGTCTTAGCATTAGTTTTTTAATTTAGAAAATGAAAATATTGGTTGAACATTAAAGGCCACATTCTAAAATTTTGTGCTGCTTTGATTTTCTTTTATTGGAGTTTGTATCTGAATTTCAGCAGCCACTATCAGTAATTTTCTCTTTCAAACTGTTTTCACAGTAAAAGAGTCATCTGAACCAATATCATGATTCTTTTTCTGTTAATTGAAATTGTCCTTTACTATTTCCAGTCTCTTTTTTTTTCCTGATTTTTTAATAAAGATAGAGATAAAAGCTGCCATCCAGTTTTGATGTCTAAAAAAGCTGTTGTCCAGGGAAGGTACTTATAGACAAAGCCATGGATAATTGGCTCAAAAAGTTCTGTACATGGTTTGAGAGGTTGGCAAATGGAGGATAAGGTTAGTAGTGTGGCATGATCCAGAAAAAGCTAAAAGCCAATGATTCTACCTTTTGGCAGAGCTGTTATTAAGGGGATTTGGGCCTTAGAGGGAATTCATGGCCATAGTTATTAGCCATATGAGGTTATAGGTTTAATGCTGAATAACTGTGACACTTGGATATCATAACTTTATTAATTTATGTCTTGAGGGTTTAAGTATAACTGAGGAGCCAACACTGAGAGGCTGGACAAGTTCACACACATGAGTCACAAAATACAGGTCATACCCTAGCATTAGGAAGGAGGCAGAAGTTAGAGGCCTGTGGACTTCCCCAGCTGCTCTCATGAAGTGAATTGAAATCAGTAAATACAAATGGGTGGTTAAAATAAATGGAGGTAAGATGAAGAATAACTATGAAAAATGTGACAAAGGATTGAATTATTTGCAAGGCACTAAATCCTATGGGCAGAGGAGCCTGGTAGGCTGTAGTCCATGGGGTCATGAAGAGTTGGACACGACTGAGCGACTTTCCTTTCACTTTTCACTTTCCTGCATTGGAGAAGGAAATGGCAACCCACTCCAGTGTTCTTGCCTGGAGAATCCCAGGGACGGGGGAGCCTGATGGGCTGCCGTCTCTGGGATCGCACAGAGTCGGACATGACTGAAGCGACTTAGCAGCAGCAGCAGCTGCAGCAGTGGTAACAGCGGTAGAATTACTTTGCTACTAATGTATGGTTTTTGAATGAAGGCAACCTATAGTCAACATGTAGTTTTTCGGGTGTCTAATAAACTGTGGGCACTGGGATTCCATTCTGCTCCAAAATGCAGTGTAACTTAGCTTACCTGGAATTTCATAGCAGATCCCGCAGAAATACCTCTAATTTTATACTTCTTGCTCCTGTCACAGGCATGGAAGAGATGGGAAATTTAAGAATTAATGCAAAAGCCGTGTGTTGTTTTGGAGCAATCTCCCTTTGTTTTCAGATGGGAAAAGGAGATTGAGGAAAACTGCCTAATGTACCTAATGTACAAAGTCCTAAAAACTATTCTTTGATCTTTTTGATAATGTTTGATGGTATATATAGGGTGACAGTGTAATTTTGGAGTACAGAGGACAGCAAAAAATTAATGTTGTTTGCTTATAAATACCGTTGTCACCAAACTCATGTCCACAGAAACTCATGTATTAATTTTGTTTCTCCATTGGTAAGTTTAATTTAACTCTTAACACACCCCCTTCTCACTAATAAGAGAAATTCTTGTCTCACTTCCAGGCAAACTCAGTTACTTCAGTATTTAACTTCAGTTACTTTTAATTATGCTCCTTTCATGTCTTCCTGGTTTTATCTGATATTCAGATGGTTTTAGCATTTTACTGGCATTGGAGCATTGATATCTGGCCAGTGATCGTCAATCTCTGTTATGCTTGGAATAAAATTCATTGCTTAAAATTCAAATATTGTAGTCTGGCTTTCAAAACTCGTTATTACTTTTTGCCCTCACACCACTTCAGCTACTGGGCCATTTTCTTTTTCCTCAGGCATGGCTTAATTCCTTTGCACTTGCTTTTCCCTGTATATAGAATTATTTTCCTTTATATTTATACATATTAGCTTTTTAAAAATTCTTTACTTTTAGTCTTTCTTTTTCTTTCTTCCTTCCTTTCTTTTGAATAAATTTCTTAGATATGCCCTATTTATTTCAAACAATAGTAAAAACTTTTGTCTGTATCTCACTGTTTGTAGCTACTCCACTGTTTACTTTCTGAGTAATTAGTATTAGCTTCAGAAATGAGGTGTGTCCTTGGTGCCCATTGGAGACTAGCTGCTTTGAATTTTTTTTCCCTAGCTTAATTAAAAAAAAAAAAAAACTTATTCATTGTCTTCCACATCAGCTGTGCTTTGTCTTTTTGCTTTAACATGAGTAATTTGGGCATTTCTTACTCAGAGCAACTGATTCTGATTAAGAAACTTGAAGATGCAACAATCTCAGGACAAACTTTCTTATTGAAAGAGTCCGCACTGTTAAGTTGGATTAGTTATTTAGTCCTACATACTTCATGCTCAACCATGATCCCTACCCTTCTGTCTCCCCTTTGCTTATCTAAGTTTTCCATTGTATCTGTTTTGCTTTACATAAAATCCAGATCGTATCTTGTCTTCTACTGATGTCTTTGGCCCTCATGACTTTATCTTTGTCTAAAATTTGTGGAGTCTTAAAAAAATGTCAAACTCATAGACACAGGAAGTAAAAAAGTAGTTAGCCTTGGGTTGGATAGGGGAGACAAGGTGAGGTTGGTAAAAGGGTGCAGACTTTCCGTTATAAGATGAATAAGATCTGAGTATATAGTGTATAGCATGGTGACTATATTTGATAATATTTTATAATTGAAAATTTCTAAAATTAGCAAATCTTAGCAGAGTAGAATTTAAATAGATGAGATAATGGGTGGATGTGTTAATGAACTCAGTGGGGAGAATCCTTTCACAATGAATCTATATATCAAATCATCGTTGTATACCTTAAATATCTTACAACTTTGTTTGTCAGTTATACCTCAGTAAAGCTAAAAAAAAAACACCTATATGCCACTCCATTTATCAATAGATTATAAATCTATGTTTGCTAGTTTTTAAATTGAGATTTTTATTGAGATAGATTCACATGCAGTGGTAGGAAATAATATACAGAGGTCCAGGGTATACTTTGTTTATTTCCTCCAGTGATAACATTTTGTAAAACTGCCACATGCTGTCACAACCAGGTTATTAACATTAATACAGTACACTGATCTTATTCATTTTTCTCCAGTTTTAATTGTACTCACTTGTGTGTGCATGTGTGTATTAGGTTCTCCACAGTTTTGTCACCTGTAAATACCTATAGAGGTTCATGTACTCACTGCCACAAGCAAGATACTGAATAGTTCCAACACCACGAGGATCACTTGTGTTGCTCTTGTAGAACCATACCCACCTCTCTTCTACTCTTAACACCTCTTGCCCTCTATACCAAAATTCCTGCCAGCCATTTAAATATCCTTCACTTCTAGCATTTTGTCACTTCAAATATGTTATATAAATGTAGTAGCTTTTAGTATATAAATGCAGTAGCTTTTTTTTTTTTTTGAATTGGCATTAAAAACAAACAGTATAATTCCCTGGAGATTCACCCAAGTTGTTGCATGTATCATTAGCATTTATTAAGCTCTTCCATCCGTTACTATAGTGGGTGAAGAGAGGTAAAAGTAGAGAAAGAGAAGGAAAAGAAGAACAGTTATTGGTTTTTAGTAGCTCTCAGTTTAGTGGAAGAAACACGTGCACATAAAGTAATAATAGAGTTAAGTGCTGTACTAGAGTAGTAGAGTTATAAGATGCTGGAGTACAGAAGAGGGAACTATCATTTTGTCTAGAAGATTGAAGAAGGGACTTACAGGCATTTGAGCTGGATTTTGATTAATTATAAGGTACCCATAGTGAACAAGTGATATAATAGAATCCCAGATAGAATAGCATGTATAAGGTTTCAATGAGATGATTAAATCTGTGAGTGTGGTGAATTCAAGAGAATTGGTATAGTTAGGATGGGAGATATGACTAAAAAAAATGGATTGAAGCTATTTTAAAGATTTTGAATTTTATCTTTTGGGTAGTAGAGAAGAGTTGAGAGCCTCTTAAAGTAGGAGGGTGAGTGACATAATTGTACACATTTCTTAGAAAGGTAGCTTTGGTAGCATTTTGACTCTCAGTTGGAAAGAGGCAAAGCCAAATGCAGGAAAATCTTTTAGTAGGCTATTTTAATGAGATACACATGTATTGATAAGAGTTTAAACAACTAAGGCAGTGTCAGGGGTTAGGGAGAAAGAATCAACCTGTATATATAAGGCTTCCCAGGTGGTGCTAGTGGTAAATAACCTGCCTGCCAGTGCAGGAGATGTAAGAGATGCAGGTTCAATCCCTGGGTAGGGAAGATCCCCTGGAGGAGGGTTTGGCAACCCACTCCAGTATTGTCCATGGAGAATACCATGGACAGAGGAGCCTGGTGGGCTCTAGTCCATAGGGTCGCAAGGAGTAGGGCACAAGTGAAGCAACTTTGCATGCATGCATATATGTGTATGTGTATATATATATGTATAAACTATACATATGTGAGGTTTGAAGTTGGTGAGAGAGTCAAAAACAATTGAAGTATCTTGGTAGAGATCAGGATACTTGATCAATGGTGAGACTATTATGATGGTGACTTGAGATAGATGAGAAGGTCTGGGTTTAGACATACTGAGTTTTGGCATTCTGTGAAGGTGGATAAACCTGGCAGGCAGTTGTAACACTGACTTTCTGGAGATTAGGAGAGATACTCCCTTTTTTATCATTGTGATGGATTTAGTCTCCTTTTTCTTAGAGAACCCACTGTGATTAGTCATCTTTGCTTTCAGGTAGCATCACGTTTGCTACGTAGTGGAAGCTCTATAATCTATCATTCTCTTCTGTGAAAGAGGAGGAGTGACTGTAGGCCAGTATGGGTCATGTGTGTTTTACATGTTCAGGTAAATTTGATTAATCTTGTAGCCCAATGGCTCAGATAGTCAGTAGCACAACTGTTACTGGGAGCTTGTCTTACCTACTGAATCAGAAACCCTAGGATGTGGCCCAGCAACCTGTGTTTTAACAAGCTTGCGTGGTGCTCCTGTTGCAGACAAAAGACTGACACTATGGAATGACACCTATACTATACTGTCCTGTACTGTACTATGCTATACTGTACTAAA
This sequence comes from Ovis aries, assembly GCF_016772045.2. Taxonomy (NCBI): domain Eukaryota; kingdom Metazoa; phylum Chordata; class Mammalia; order Artiodactyla; family Bovidae; genus Ovis; species Ovis aries. Next base: position 35,911,449 of record NC_056068.1, read on the forward strand.
TTCCAAACTGTGTAATAGTTACCATGAAATCATCTTGCAACCAGGCAGCATATTTTCAGCCTTCCTTACAATCAAGAATTGTCTGACAAGTCATAAAATAATGGATACATTGATTTTATTGAGAAGTAGGGTGAAAGTACAAATCATAGGCTATATATGTCAAGGAGTGTAGATATTATCTTCTCGCTTTTGTTGCTCTTTCTTTAAATCTTATTTCATTTAAATTTGTATCTCCAATTAGCTGGAAAATAAAATACTGTGATATCATGAAGAAAAATGAAATTTTCAGGACTGCTTTAGTGGTTTAGTGACTAGTTAGGGTGATGGTGTTCGGAGCTCTAGTTAAAGAAAAGAAGCTGATAGGGGAAAGAGGAAAATTTATTGTGTGGTTTCAAATGTATTCATCTGGATTTAGATTTTATTTCAGTTTTGTACCTTGATCACAGGTAGAACACTCAGGTCATAGCTTATGACCCTTATCTGAGGGTGCTTAATAGATGATGAACCAAGTTTAATCCAAAAATGAAGCCCACAGTGTTTGGGCTTTAAGAAGGTTAACGTTTTAATTGCCAAAGAAAATCTTGTATTCTTGTTAGACATGTAGATCTAGAAGTGTTGAGGTGTCTGAGGCATAAGTGAATTTCCTAGTTGCTTAGGTGAACAGCCTCAGGTTTCTTTGGTGATGAACTTTAGTTTTCGTTAGCCCTGCTTGCTCTGCCATTCCTGCTGTTTTGCAACAGGGCTTAAAAGTGCTTTAAGTGCTTGTGACCGTGGTAATGAATGAAAATGTCTTTCCAGCACTGAGAGGATTGCATTAGACTGAATAGTCACCTCACTTGTAAAAGCACTATTAGAGTGGGGCAGCTGTAAGTAAGGATAACGATTTGTGTCCACTGCTTATTTACTGAAAATTGTCAATGTATTATTTATTGAGAGCTCTCCAGACAGTGCTTGTCAGAATAAAAATGTCAGCTCTGAGCAAAATGTTATAATACATAATAAAAATGCTAGGTACGCATTTTAGGGAGACAACTAATTAGACCTGCTTTTTCTTAGGGAGGGGGAAGTAAAAATGTCTAATATTGTGGATTCTCTCCATTTGTGTAAGTCCTTTTCTTCCCCCCCTGCTCAGCTCAGTATTTGGTTTAGAAACTTACCATGTCTGAGAAATAATTTGAGCAACTTTGTATTGTTGCCATTAGATACCCCAAGTAGCGAGGAGGCTTGCTCAAGGAGGAAGGGCCTGGCTTGCAGTCAGTCTCACAGTGAGCAGCTGCCCTCACCTCCATGTTCTGTCTGAAATTAGAAGATGTCACTTCCTCCCTGAGCAGTGCTCGTGGAAAACTGCCTCCAGTGTAAACAACATAAAATTATTAAGCTTATTCCTCAGCCGTGCTAATTAACCCCAAACAAATTTCACATTAAGGAAACAGAATTCAATCAATGTAAATGTTATTGCTGTATATTACTGTAAGCAATAATATAGTGGCTAAAATAATTAATTATTTTGGATTTTTTAAAAGGAAGTATTTTTTTACGGTGGTATGAAATATTTTGTGAATTATTTCCCTTTTCTTCAGTCTATCCTGGCATAGAATATAAAAGACCCGTCTGGTAAAGCGTGGGTGATACGCAGTTGTCTTTTACGGGAAGGGAAAATGTATTTTGGAGTGAGTGCTTCAGGTTTGCTTAGACTGATATATTTTTATTGGTGATACATATGCAGATTTTGTCTCCTTATACCTACTGTAGTTAACAACTCGTTGTAGCGATTTCTTATCCTTTTCCCCATTGTCACCAGTGATGATTGTGGTGGGAATGATTAAAAAAAAAAAAAGAATGATGGTTAAAAACAATACACTTCTAAGGGGAAAAAATGAAATACCATTTCATTGCATTTCAGGTTTTGGGAAACAATTGCCAATAAAGATTTTCTTTTTTTTTTTTTAAATCTGGTCTTACATATTAAGTCAGGTTATCCTTTTCAAGATAATTTTCTTAGATTCTTTGGGAAAACAACCAGATTTGTAAATAACTTCTTGGTTATGCCTATGATAACTTTGAATAAAATTTATCATTATCATCATCTTTGTCATCCTCAAATACCTTTAAAGACATGAAGTGCAGAAGTCAGATTACATGTAATTTTATTTTTAATGCACTAGGATGCATATTTAACTAATGGAATTATTTGTCAGTTAAGAGATAGCGTGTTCTATGGTGTTTGAAACATAAATAGGATTTGCATTGAGATTATTCTGAGATATGATACATCCTTTAATACATACTGGCAAGTGCTAAATTAACTTTGAAATTTAAAGTAATTTAACAAAACGAGTAACATAAAAAGCAAAATGTTACTTTTTGCATATTTAACACAAACCATTTCTTTGTAATTTTGCCATCTTCTGGTAAATATCAGTCTGTCCTCATTCCTCAGTTACTTCAGTATCCTATTTTGTGGGCACTCTTAATTCCTTACTTCTTTACTTTATTAAAACTCTGTCTTCATTTTGGTAGGAGTATTTAAACTTTTTATTATAACTTAAATGCCTAATAAGCAAATTGCTACTAAATATTTACAGTGATGCCAAAACTAATAATGAGATCGTAAGTGTTCCAAGGATAGCTAGAGAATGCTACTTAAAAAATAATAAAAATATTTTTATTATGTATGTGAGAAAAAAATAAAATCTTGTGGGAGGATTGTTTTAAAATAATATGAATGCACCATTTATTTGATTTTATATTTTGGTTTCAACTGATTTGTTTCATATGGTTGCTTATATTTTTGTCTATTTCTTTAGTTTCTATAACTAGAGAGTGATTTTTGACTTCTTTTAGATGTTTACTTTCATCTTTCCAAACAGAAAATGCTCTTAGATTTTATTTGCATACTTAGGAAGGTGTTAATGTACCATAGATTATAAGACAATATATTCAGTAATTTTATTATATAAAATTTAGACAATAATAATTTGTATTAAACATTTCTAAACATTTTAGATGTTTATATTTAGAAGTATATTTAAAGCAAAAGCTTTAATGATAGGCATGCTATAGCAAAGACAATGGCATGGTTAAATATGATAACTGGCACTTGAGTAGCCCCTTGGCAGTTAGGACAGTTAGATAATAAGCTGTACAGTTTATCTGATTAATATTCCTGGATTTTTAAAGTTACAGTATAATACCAAACCAAAAAAATGCAGTAAAATTCTAGACTATGGTCTTAGTTAGAAAAACCTGTATTAGGATATTTCAAAATGAGATGCAGTACTTTATTCTCTTTAAGACTATAATTGACAAACTGCAGTAATCATGCTTTTATGTGCTTTTCTCCCTCTACTGAATTCGTTTTTAAAAATGAAAGTAAAAAAGGTAAAAAGGAGACTCCAGAATTTTGAAACCAAGTGGTCCTGAAGTGATGGGAAAATAGCCAAGGTGTCACAGCTAATTTCTGACCCTGTTTTATGAGTTCTGCTGTTCCTTATTCCCCCTGTCAGCCTGGGAATCCCTGAGGCTGTGCAAACTGGCTGAACATCACTCAATTCCAGTTTTATATCCCCTTTTAATAATGTTGAGTCTATTCTGTCCAACTTTGATTCAGACAACCTGCTTGTCTTGAAAAAGTGATATATTTAATCAGTGACTCTGTCTCCAGCATAGCTCCCACTGCGTGTGACTAGAGCCCAGAGTAGTGCAGTGGTCTGTCACTTCTGTTTGAATGGGTAATGTGGAGCCCATCAGCTGAAAAGACAGGAGCTGGAACTGCTTGTTAGGACACATGATCAAAAGCCACTCTCTGCTTTCTGCCAATCAAACCTCATGTTGCCTTGTGGGGCAGACATTAGATAGATTTTTTTTTTCTGCCTTACACTATGGGCACTTTGCCAGTTTGACATGTGAACTGTTACAAAAGATAGCAGAGTTTCGCCCGCTTGCTGACTGCTTTAAAATATTACTGAACACTTGTTGTCAAAATGAAATTTTCATAATACTATAGTATAATAAATTCTTTGAAGTGTTATTATTCATTGCTTTTATCTTGTAATTTGTGGATTTGTCATTGCTGTTTTTGCTTGGGCAGAAGAAACAATAGACAATAGCTTCTTAGGTGAAAGTAAGGAAGACAAGACCCTTAAACCAATTCAGTTGTAAAGCCAGCAAAACTGTATGACCGATAGTTTTGAATAAGATGAACATTGCTTTGTGAAAACAACTTTAGTGAATTAAATGTTATTTTGCATTCTCTCTCCTCTGCTTTAAAAATTATTTACTTCTAAGTCAGGAAAGGAGAATGGTTTTAATATTATTATTTTAGCCCCAAACATTAAAATTTTACTTTGAAATTTAATTCAGGATCTTATTCCCTCTGCTTATTGAGAAGATGGACACATTTCTAAATTCTGATTTGCAGTTGCTCTGATTTTCAGTTGTCCTGATGGATATTTTTATCCTGCTTTTTCTTTTTTGTCATCGTCTGAAGAGTCCCCCATTATATCACAATCTTATCTTTGTACCCATAGCAACCCAGTATTGATGGTGACATGACCTAACTTCTAGGCTTTTTAAGAGAAGAATGAGTACCTAACTACTTTTGACTTAAAAGTCATTTCCTACAATTTCCAAACACCCGGATAACTGTGCTAATGCTGTTAAATCTTAGTTGGTGCTTTGATATCTCCAAACTTGCCACTTGGTACTTGCTGTTTCTTCTCTAATGATCATTTTAAAAGGAGTTAAACATTTTCACCAAAACATACCATGGCAATCTAGTGGAACTCATTTAAACAGTGAGCTACACATAAACAGCTGCTCCTTCAATAAGCCATTCTTTATAATACCCTTATTACCTTCTAGTGTCTCAAATTCTGATTAGTCAACAGTGCTGATTGCTGCACGGCATTCCGTTGCCCATCTCCCTTCTGCTCAGCTGCTCATGTCTTAGTTGTTATTTGATTACAACACAACTTGTGCATTGTTTCTCCAAGTTGCTCTTCATATTGTGTCTTAAAAACTCTGAATTATCCAGAAAAAACTGCGATGGTATGAGAGGGACTTTCTTTACACACATTAAAAATGTCTGAATAAAGCATAGTACAAAATATGTAACTATGGAACACTTATACTGGAAGGAATATTAGTGACTTAAAACTCAGTGCTTATGATCAAATTAAGAAACGGATTAAGTATGTGGAAGTATTTTTAAAAACATTATAGTACTTTGCAAATGTAAAGAGTCATAAAATTGTTATATTACGGTTATTAAAATTCAGTCAGATATAAAGTTCTGGGAGAGGTAATTATGCGTGTAGAACTTCACAGGAAGGGCCTAAAGGACCTTCATCTTTGCCTCAGGACTATATAATTTTATTCCAATTGTTCTGCAGCACAATGATGCCCCACTAAATAGGACCACACATTGGTGGTTTAAGTTATGATGAAATAAGAAGGGTGGGAAAAATCTCTATAATGAAGTTTGAATTTCAACTATTCCTTTGTTGTGACCCCCTAGAATCTACTCTTGGTGAGTAGGAAATGCTGACATACTAGAAATGCAACCCCTGTAAAGGCCCTAAATCTGTCATTGTGCTCTGGAGTCAGCTCTGAAAATAGCAAAGCTCTTTTGGTAAATTAAAATCGGTGTGAATGGGAACAGATGTTGACATGCTTTTGTCTTTAGGGATGCCAGTTATGAGGAGAGGGTCAGTGAGGTTAGACGTAGGAAATATAGGAAGTGTGCAAACTTGTTATACAAAGGGAATTCTGTGTGGGGATGCTTGTCAATAGAATTGTATTTATCTTTGGTAGTCCAGGTAAAAATTATACATACATTACTTTATCTAGAGGAAAAGTGAAGGAGATGGTATTTATTTCTGGGAAGGCTATAACTTTGTGATGTTCCCTTGTTGTCTTTTCTTCATCAAACTTCACTGGCTGTAAACTGTCTCAGGCTACTATTAGGTTTTACTTTCCAGCGTCATTTTGGCATAGCTTACTAAAGTATTTGTTGAACTCTAATGCTACAGTGGAGTCTTTGTACTGATATTTGTCAAAAATAATGAAAATGGTTTATGTTCTAAAAATGTGCAATTTATCAAATAGCTTGTATAGTCAATTTAAATAAGTCTCATAGAAGTTTCAGTCTTGATTTGAAAAAATAGCTTAGGATGAATTTATTTATAAGAACCTTAATAGTTTCTCTCAATTCCTTTTACATTTTAGATTACCTTATAATTTTCTAAATCTACATGAACAATAATGATCAATTTTGTCAGTATTATTCACACCTTTTATTAATTTAACATAGATGAATAAATGTGAATGTTGTGAAGAGTTGATTGGGAATAGATTTTAAATCTGACAGTTAGATTACAGGGTACCTAAGAAAAAATGGCTCTTTCACTAGGTACCTAGTAATTTAATTCTTGTTTGAAATTATTATAATTTATTACAGTGTGTGGGTCCTAATGAATGTCTAGTATTAAATGAAAAGGAGAAATTGAAATTAAGATTATGAAATTCTTTTAACTCATATCTTAAAATTCTCTTAAACAATTCAGAAGACATTAATAAGCTATGTGGGTTTCTTTCCATATTCTGTAATGGCAAATAAAAACATTTTTTTCAGTATTTAAAGATTCTAAAAAATGTTGAATTGCCATTAAACCTCAAAGCATGCAATCTTGGAATTTTATAAAATGGTAGTAGCCATTATAACAGCATTAAAATTGGCAACTCCATTTAAATATTTATTTGGATTATAAACAGACTTTTCTAGCACTTGAGTTTTCTAGAAATGACTAGGTTTTCCTTGTGTTAAACATTTAATGTAGGACAATTTGAGATTTCATAGAATTGTAAACTATACTAGATTAACATTTTAAAATTTCCAAATACCAGGGGGACTTTAAACATATGAGTAAAAATTTATAAATAAAATAAAGTTCTCCAAATGTCCATAGGCATTGAAAGTTGTCATTTATTCCTGGATCTAAGTAAAACCTGTTATGTACACAAAATGAAAATTAGATCATTGAGAAATCATAATTTCTGGGTGAAAGCAATGAACATACAACAATTTTTCTGTCCTGATATTTTCTGAAGAAGAAACCCCTCTCTTATAAATATGACCGGGCTTCTTTGACAGTTCTTTAAAAAAGAACATCACTGACTACCCCTTTGAATTTTCACAATTATTATACTTACCTAAAAATGCTAAAGCTTTGTTTCCTAATTTCTAGAGCTTTTCTTCTCTATTGAGCCTGCTATAATGCATCTATGAGCTAGTAATTAGTTTATATACAAAGAGAGAAAAGAAATTAAGCCAGTTGGTGATGAGTTTACATTTGATTGCAGAGAATAACCCTGTTCTGGTTTTTGACAGCCTCAGAACAATGCTAGCATAGGAGATATAGGGCATGCCATCTCTCACTTTGAAGAGCCCCCCTTTACCAATTCTGGATATAATAATAATTTTAAAAATGTAGCTTCTTCAGGGAGTGGCTATTTTGGGTAGATTTTTGTTTGTCATAGGATTTTCATAGGATTTCCTTCAAGGCTGTGGAGTTGTGCCCTTAGGCCTGTAACAGTCATAACTCCATTCTTGTCCTTTGTCATAAAATTCCCCATCTTCCTCCCTCCACTTCCACTCCCACTTAAGGATGTGTTGCCAAGAGAATATAGTGAGAGTGCTAGCTATTTCTGGATGGGAAGGTGATTGGTTGCCTCTGATAATCTGATCATTGAGTTCAAGTTAGCCGAGGAATCTTAAAGAAAGAAAGGACAGAAAGGAGTAGGGCAATACTTAGGAATGATTACTGATCTCTTTTAAAAATGTTTACAGCAATTGTTAAGTAAGGAAATAATTAGATAAAATTTACTCTGCCCCTCTTTCTAAAAATAAAGCCTTTTCTCATTTATCAGTAATGTCCACGTGGTTACTGTTTATCACTATAAGTAGTTCCAACAGTTAAATACTGGTGTCTCTCATCTACTATTACAAAAGTCTAAAAGCTGCCCAACTACAACATGGGGATAGGTGAGGAAGATATAACTTTCTAATTCTCAGTTTGAGAACATGATGGTTGTGCTATTTAAAAAAAAAAGAAAAAAAGCAAACCTGCTTCTTTAAAACATTTTTTGCTAATTGTGATAAAGTAACTTTAAAATGTTAACTTTGAAAGGCAGTGGCAATTTACTAAACTATATCTGCTATTATATTTAATTAGATTTTTTTTCCTCCTTTGTGCCTGTTTAAACTCTAAATGAAAGATGGAAATATGTTTGCTCTAACATATTTGATGTGATTGAGATGAGATTAAGCGGTTTAAATGATTTAAAAATCATATTTACTTTAGTGCAATCTGTTAGGTTCAGTTGCTGGTCTGTCTTTTGGTTTGCTTTGTTGGTATAGCAAACCAGGCACTGAGGGCTAAACTATTCAGCACATGAGCAGGGCTAAAAATCTGGGTTTCCTCTCTCCTTCCTGGTTACTGAATTCTTCAGTAAAAGTTAAATTTGCTGTTCAGACATTAGCTGCACTTCTTAGCAATGACCTTGTGGGGTAGAGAAGCATGGCACAGTGGCACTTTCCAGCTGTATTCAGCCTATCCGTCGGGGTATAATCATGCTCGGTCCCAGCACCGCAGGCTTGGACATATGTTGAGTTTTATTTCTTTCTTCTGACATTAATCCTATTCACCAGCTGTTCTGCCAGCTGCCATTCTTCAGCTTAGAGATTACATTTTGGGGGATACCAACAAAGGTCTAGTTGACCACTGCTTTCTTTTTCCTTTTTTCCCCTTATTCTTTAGAAATGATTGGACCTGGGGGTTAGGAGAGCTCAATCTTTTTCCACTATCACCTCACTTTTCTTTGGATACTACACATTAACATGATTTATAATCACTTTCAGTTTGTTGTAGATAAGCCTTCCAAAGAGCCAGATTACCACCTTACTTATAAATCCCCTTTCCATAAAAAGGTTTTAAGTTTACATTGAAGGCTATAATTAATGTTTCTTATGCTACTATATAAACAACATTAATTAGTGACAAATTCTTTTGATGTCCTAAAACATATTCCAGCTGAAAATATGCTTTCAGTTCTTTTTTACCTCCCTGCAGGTTTGAGAGCATATCTCTGTTAAGATGATACTTTTTTTCCTGAGCTATGGTTTCACTAATCTTGTTTGAATGGGCTATTAAATCTCTGTTACACTCATAATATATACTAATAAGTAGTATAGATTTCTCACTTTGTATTCCAGATGATCTGTCCATAAGCAGGATGTTAAACATCTGTAGTTTAAGCCTTCTGGGACTAACAAATGCATTAATGCCAGAAAGAAATGCGACCTGGACGATAAGGTTATGGACCATGTGGTAAAGAGGCATCCCCAATATTATCAAGCCTGTGCATATTCTCCATTGTTAATCCTTCCATTTTCATAAAGGCAAAAAGACTAATAGATTTAAGTTGTAATCATTTACAGTACATGTTTATTACATTAATACCAACAAATACACAAAATCCCATATGTGTTATAATTCCCCCAGCTGATATTTTAAAGTGGTTTATCCCACATGTCTCACAATAGCATTCACTTGGCCATTAATTTACCTCAAAAGGTAGCATCAGTAAGTGTTAGTTTATTGGCAGGATTCTGCCTTTATCTTTTTAACTTTGTGGCATGTGGAGATCATATATAATGGTAAGGAACTTAGTTTAAATAACACCTTTAGGCTGGAATCAGAATTAAAAACACCCTACTGACTTAAACAAAAATAAAAACTAGTGGCATCTTTTAGAAAGTAGGATTGTTGCTTGTTTGTTTTTTCATTGTTTCATTTATCCATCCATCTGTCCATCCATCCATCCACTTTATTTATTTCGTCATTCCACTAAGCAAGATACTACTTTTTGAGCCATATAAAAGAAAACACAGCATCTTGTGTTTACCAGACAGTGCATCTCTTCACATGTGTAACAATGTATGAAAAATTAGAGGAAGTTGATAAATTGTTTGCTGAAAAAAACTATTGATTCTATACTATTCTTGATTTCCTCCCCTAAAGCTCTGACAGTAGTGAACCCCGTTTACTAAATATGGACATTCTATTTATAGACATATTCATATTTTTATTGGTGGCCAAAGCACTGCTTATAGGAAAACCTACAGGTGACTAATAGGAGTTGCTCACTAAGTGGAATAATGAATAGTATTAGGTGTCAATTAAATCAAGCTTCCCCGAGGTGCAGGTGCTCCACAATGTACTGACACATTTCAAGTAGCAGTGCCACTTCACCCATGCATATGAACAAGCACATTTGCATATTAAAAAGCTGAAAATTATTTAACTGAAGCAAAAGTCTTTTAGAGATGATGGAGGTTATTAAAACTGTTGACAAGAAAGAAGGTAATTGCCTGAAAATGAGAGATGACATTCTGCTATACACAGGGAACGTTGTTTTTGTTGTATTGTGCAGCAGTGCCTGGGTGTATAACCTATTACATTGAGATTGCTCCTATGCAATTAGACCCTTTTTGTCCTCACTTCAATAAGGCTATGATTATGAAGGATTGAAGAACACTTGGCATATTGAATGTCTGTTGTTTTTATAACTTCGTCAGAAATGACAAAACACGTTTTGTGTCCTGTTTTTTCTTTGTAGGCTTATTGATTCTGTGATTATAATATTCATAAAAGACAATGTGTTCATGGTTGAACACTCTGTCATTTATACAGGTTTTATTTTTTCAGTCTCAGCATAGTATTTGTTTGAATGCCAAGGTGTTAGTCATAAGAAGAGCAGATTTTTAAAAGTAAGAGATGAATAGGTGAGAAGTTTATCTTGCTAATAATCCCAAATATTACTATTAAAAGTGTCATAAAAATGGATGATTTCCTAAGTTCCAGTTGGAAATAAATCACCAAGTAGGAAAACTTGAAAGCTCTTTTATTTTCTCTTTGATTATGATCTGTTTATTTGCACTCAGATTTTTGAGAGTTCTTGGTATACTTTGGTGTGTTTGTCAGAAGATGTGAAGACTCATGGCCCTAGAGGAAGGCACTTTCTTGATTCAGTGAATCTGGGTTGACTTACTCGATTCTATAAGTAGTAACTAAAACAAGTACAGTGAATATGGCACCTGAAACTGAAACATTCATTGCAAATCATTGCAGGTGTAGGAGATTTTAGGTTTTGTGCTTTATTAAAATTGTACTTGTTAAAAGATTTTGTATCTAATCACCCCAATTAGGCTTCAGCATAGCCATTGTGGTAATGCACATAGTCCATTTTTGTCATTATATTATTTTCTTAAAGATGAGTATTGGTGTTTTTTGGGATATAGCCAGAATAGAGTATTCTGCTGGACTTTTAGACCTAAGATGTACCCCATTTTGTTGTTGGACCAATCAACTTCTTCTTTTATTATTACATGGATTTAAATCCAGGACTGGTTTGTCAGAGACCGAATTGATAGGATTTGAATAAATCCCAGATGTACCAGAAAGTTTTCTAGAGGGTTTGTCATTTATGTGCTCTTTTATTCTTTGATTTGGATGCATCTGGGCTTTAGTAAATTAAGAGGCACACCTAGGGTTTTTGTTAGCAGCTGTCTAGTGATTTATCTAATCTGACATGTTCATTTCTTTAAGTTGAAGAGGGAAAATGTCTTTAGGCGTAGCAATCTGACTCTTGATTAAAAAGATAAAAGTGAGATACCCCAGTTCTTTTCCAACTCACATTATTTACTGCCTGCTGAAAACCTTAGCTATTTAAAAGATGAAAATTCTGATGTAGCCATGCTCAAAGAGATTTTAGAAGCTTCTGAAAGCAAGTATGCCAAACTTGTTATTTCATATGAGAACATCTAGTTGCATACCCTGTACCCCAGTTTCCATTCACACAATCTGGGAGTTGCGTGAATTAAAATTATTTTTATTCCAGTTACTGTTAGGTGATCCTATTTAAAAATATTGAGAACAATCTTAACTTTACTTCATGTAACCAATTTTAGAAGAGAGCAATAATTGTTTTTAACTATATGAGAATTTAATGGAAACATTTTTCTTGGTTGATTAGAATTTTTGCTTTAATTCTTACAGTTTGTTTTGGTGCTGTTACTTAACATTTTTTCTGAATAAGTCTATTGACAAGAAGATACTTAATGCTAACTTTTTTTGTATTATTTTATCTGACCTTTAAATAGACAACATCAATTTGTGGGTTGGAATTTTAAAAAGCAAAGGTAAAAAAATTATCTTTCATTTTAATTTGTAGAAACTTATACTTTGAATGTATTCATGTTAAATATGATTTATAGAGACAGAAATAAATGTGAGACAATCAGAGTCATGTATTTCTGGATGTGTTCTGGAAAAGAAAATATTGTATAAAATACTTCCCTTTTGTCAAAGGATAACATCTATATAGAGACATTATGCAGCATTGGGGCATCAAGGGTATATTTTTGACAATAGAACTATTTATAAAACTTTACTATTTAATATACCATTGAAAAACCCTCACAGGCGTACATATAGTTTTTGATTATAAAAGTTTCTTAGTATATGAGTAAATGAATAAATGAGCCCTAAATCATCTTATTGAAAGATGTATGGGAATGTAGCATTGCATAGAAAGGTCTGAAGAAAATTCTAGCTTTTTAGATCATATCTACTCTCTTCACTTTGATATCCATTTCTGATAACTACTTTTCTTTATACTTACTATAGCCAATGCCCAAACAGAGCCAACAAATCATCTTGTTATGAGATTGGAAATGGTAAAAATGAGACTAAAACAAAAGAACAGCTGCATCAAGCCTTGTGGAAAGAAATTGAATGAAGCATTTAGGTGACCGACCTATAGAGTAACTATGAACTCAAATATATTGATAGACTAGGACTTGGCATAAGCTTGAGTTGAGCAAGGGTTTCAATAAATTGGGTGTGTTGAGAAGACAATCTTCTGAATCAGAGCCATTCCCAAGGAATATTGGACCCTTGGGAATGCCTTTTCTCTACACCCTCTCCTGAATATTTTTTGGGCAAAATCAAGTTAATAAATAGCCAGTATAACTAACCTTAAAGTATGAAAGTCAGCTTGAAGCTTGAAGGGTGTTTATGAAGGTGGGTGATACCGTTGCTAGGAAGCTTGGCTCACTTTCTCTGCTTTTTTTTATGTAGATTCAATGTGCATGAGCTTTAAGACATTTAAAATTTTATTTGCAACACATCTTTCTTCTTTCTTGCTCGCTATTTCAGAATCAGTGGGAAACTCAGAAACTCTCTGACAGTATCCAAGGCCCTTCAAAGCTTCTGTTTGTGTGGTCAAATGTGTTATGACTTTATTTTATATAAATGAGTACACCAGGAATTCTCTGGATCTTAGTTTGTTAGATTAATAACATTCTAATTGTACATGGTAGTTTGCAGTTTGTGAAAGGCTTTTACATATGTTATTTCAAGCTCATAAAAAGTTTGAGTGGGAAGGAGGGCAGGTAAGAGGCTTACCCTGTTGTAGGAGTGATAAAATTAATGATTAATGTGTTGAATAGCTAGTAAATGGGAAGCTGAAGTAAAATTTCGGCCACTTGGTAATTACTTCAGTGTCCTTTCTGTTCTTCAGTATTGTATTCAACATGATAGGCATGGTGTCCAGGTGTAGTTGGGTATCATGGGGTCCTCTGTTTGAGCTAATCTGCATGGCAAACTCCTCTGATTAGCACTGAGTAAACTCTTTGGTCTTCACTTTATTTGACCACTGTTAGTCTTCAAGGTGTGAATTGATTCTTTTAGGATAGGAATAGTCAGTTTAGGAGGTACATGCGTGTGTGTGTGTGTGTGTGTGTGAGTGAGTGAGAGAGAGTGATTAATTATAGGAGGAGAGCTAGAAAGAGATGGTGTAGGACGCTATGGCATGTACCTTTGTTTTCAATATTTAATCAGATACATTAATTTTGTTCTCTTGAGAGATTTATTTCACTAGAAAAACAAATGTACATTTCACAGATTGATCTATATGACCATATCAACAATAGTGACAAGAAAGTATATTTCTATTTTCGTGTTGCCTGAAAACTGTCAGATTTTGCTTGAAAAGTTATCAAATTTTGAATTTTCTTTTCTTGTACTTTTCATAATAATAATCTTTGTAAAAAATCTTCAATTGTAGAAAACTTGCAAAATCACATGAAGGTAGAAAGTATAGTGAGCTCTTAGGAAAACTCATCATCTAGTTTCAAAAATTATCAATATTTTCTATTGCTGTTTCATCTATCCAGCCACTTTCTTGGCTTGATTAAGATTAAAAATGTAAATTATGAATACATCAAACATATGAAAATATAGAAACCCAAATTTCTACTGCTAGTGTTCTTTGTATCAAACATGGGCATGAGGTTGCAACTGAAAGATGGAAAATAGAGACAAGGCTGAGGAAATAGGAAGAGCATGGTAAAAGTGTTTTATAATTTCTCAGAAAATGCCTGTTAGCATTTCTTTTTTTTAAAAGATAGCACATTAAAAAAATAAGGTAGCACTCTGTATAATAATCCATGTAACCCATAAAAACCTTCTGAACATACTGATCATTGTATTAGATATAGGAATCTTAGTTAAGGCAATTTAACCTGCACTTTGGTTCATAAGATTGTCCTGGAGTATTCCTGTCTTTGGTGTACACTAACAAGTCCTTGCTGTCAGATGTGACTGTTGGGAAGTCACTGACATTCCATAAAATATCATTAGATTTTTGTTTTCACTGTTTAGCCATAAGGCTAAACTGTACTGATCCCAGTACACACTGAGATGCTTTTATCTAACACCTCATTCTGAAAATTACAGTGGACCCTGGAAGTCTGTAAAAGGCATTCTTTATTGTTAGAGAAGGAAATCTTCTGTAGAAACACTGAATAAGGTAATCACTGGAAGTTCATTTACTTAAAAAAAAATTGTGGTACTAAACTGTATTTCAAGAAGTTCAGTTTCTTAAACTTGTGAATGCTTTTACCTTGAACTAATACATCTTACTATTCCATAGGGCATGTAGAAAAAAATGATTTATAATATTTTTATACAGCAAAATTTTGGTTACTTGGAAAAATCAAAGACTAGAAAATGCAAGCAAGTGGATATTACTTATTTCAGGTTCATCAGGAAGCGCATTTGTTCTTATACTTATTGAAAATCTTTACAAAAATTTTAGGTAATTCTTTTACCATGGCAAATCTGTATAGATACTATAATTGAGTTAAATCAGTCACACATAAAAGGTAAGGTTTCACTGACTCTCTCATCGTCATACTGTGCAGCATGATGGAATGTATACAAAACTGACTGGGTTCTTCATTCATTCATTCATCCACTCACAAATACTTTTTGAGTTCTGTGTGCCATGTACAGTGCCATGCACTGGAAAATTAAACACCATGGACAGTTTAAATTTTCTGAATGATTTTTTAATAATTTCTATTTTCTATCAGTTTAATGTAAAATAAATCTAGTCAATTTGGGAAGATCCCCTGGAGAAGGAAATGGCAATCCACTCCAGTACTATTGCCTGGAAAATCCCATGGACAGAGGAGCCTGGTAGGCTACAGTCCACAGAGTTGCAGAGTCAGACACGACTGAGTGACTTCACTTTCACTTTCACTTTTGTTGTAGTCCAGTTACTTGAGATTTTAATGTCATTTATTTTGTTTCTCATATTTAATGAAAGAAAACTGGAATGCATGGTTTATCTCTAGTCCAGTTAGTTTCACTTGATTGTACATGCTCTTTCCAAACTTTGAAATCATCTGTTCCATATAACAAATTATAACTCAAAGAGTACAACTGAAGTGTGTGCTATGTGCTTTCTATGTACATTAGACATGTGCTAATGGTCATCAATGCCAAGAGGTAAGAAGATGTTTAGAGTTAGGACACATATTTCATCATTACTGAAACAATTTAAAACATTCAATAAATTAAGTGAGTACAATCACAGGCACTGGGACGTAAATTGGAATTAAATACAGTTTGACCAGAAGAGGTTTAAAAGAGGAGTAGGGGTAGGTTTGAAATGGCTATGGGGGCAAACTGGCATGTAGGAGCTTCTACAGCAACTGCGTTTCTCCTACGGCAGAACTTCCAACTTTCTTTCATATTTGCCTCATCAGGTGCTCGTATTTCCTACTAAACTGAAGCTCAACAGGGTGGGCACCCTCTTTGTCTAATTCACCTTTTTCTCTAGAACCTAGCACAATGCCTGGAACATTGGAGGTGATCAGTACATATTTGCTGGATGAGTGAATATAAACAGCTGTATTAATAGAAAAAGTTCTATAACAAAAGCATGGAAAAGAAGAGGGTATAGAATAGGGAGTAAAAAAGAACCAAAACATATTCTTTAGCAGGTCTAATTTTGAAAATATTTCTATATCTAGATTAAGTTAAAACTAGCTTTATTTGTGTTCTGTCAGAGCACTCTTGTAGCAGATATTTTTGCCTATTGATTCAATGATGACATTTGAAAATTGTAAAATAATTCCTGAAGCAATAGAAACTAAATTATATTCAGTAGCAAATAACCTAAATTCTATGAAAATTAATAACCCATGTACTATAAATATAGTAACTTTGTTAATTAGATTATTTGATTAGCATGAACACCCAGTTCTCTACTACAATAGATACCAGAGGCAATTTGGTAGATCTGAGAAAGAGAGTATCTGTAGTCTTAGGTAATTGGAGTTAACATTTTTGGGTTGAAAATAGCACTTCTTTTTAAAAAATTATTAGTCTAAGAAGAAAAAAGTATTCTATCTCATTATTAAGTATAAGCACATTATTTAAATATAAGCATTAGAAACTGGGCATGCTTATAATCTGAACTTGGTCATCTTTTATATTTTTCAGCAAATCTTATCTTTTCAAGAAGTCAGAAATATTTTAATTATTTTTCAGTTATAGTTGTTTAAAGGAGAATTACATGGATCTGAACAACTTTTTTTTTAAGTAGGTGAAATTATAGAACATTATTACCATTGAATTGAATTTCTAATTTCACATAACAAAATAATACTAGAAAATATGGCAAATATAATAATTTTCATTATAAATATAGGCTTATGTCATTTGCATGAGAATTTCTTGTGATATATAGTTTTTAATAGCATAAAATCAAAACAAAAAACCTTAAGTTTTAGCAGATTTAATTGAAATAAAATTATAGCCACACATGTTATTTCTTAGTAATTTTAGAAAGGGTTATCTTATGTTAGTATTATATATTTTTTTATATTTGTATTTATGACCCCTTTGTAAATTATGGTTTAAAGAATATTATCTTCTGGTAAATTGTCTAGAGATAACCAACTTGGAATAATTAGTTGTTTTGCCTTTTAAACACAATTATTTTGGGCACTTCTATTGTGAAATACAAAATCACCTACTATTTGTTATAAAACCATTCAAAAATTCTAGACAGTATTTTTAATATTAATTTTCTGCTTTAATATTTAAACTAAATCTCTATTTAGAAAATAAATTGCCACATTTTCTTATGTATAAGTTGTTTATAGCTAATAAAAATTGCCTGTATTTTGCATAAATAAAATTTGCTACCTGATATTTGGTTTAGATATTCCCATTTCATTGATATGAAATAGAAGTTTTTATTTTTACATCTGACTTTGAGCCTTAGAAAAATCATATATATGTATTATATATAAACAACTTCTCTCTCTCTTTGTGTGTATGCATATATATGTAAAATAAATTGATTCTACCATTTTTAACATGGATAATTTTGAATTCATATTGTTACCTTGCCAAAATAGTAGGCAAATATATGTGTATTTGTGTATAATCAGACTTCAAGTAGTGAAAACATTACTTTTAGGAAGGTGGCTTTAAAATACTTTTAATTTTCAAAGCTGATGAAGTAGAAGTGAATTATCAAAAAGCATAGTTTTTAATATGTACACATGTTATGACAATTGATAGTCTTATTTTTCTTTAAAAAATCCAATTTATAAAGTTTTGCTATTAAGTAATAGTAAAAATAATATGATAATATAAGAATTACCTATGTTTAAAAATCATAAATAAACTTGCAAACGATAAGGCTCAAGAGTTCTCATTAGAGAAATGTTTTTCTGATAACTTTTTTTTAAGGCAGTTGTTGATACTCTTACCTTGTGGTCTTTAGCTAGAATAGTTTCCACATTTTATAAATATGTGAGGGGTTCAGCGATCACTCATATACATTTTTTTTTACAATTGGATTTTATTATAAAGCAAATAATTGTTATAATTATTTAAGCAGTTTCTGCTACTTAATTATAGATCAGTATTACAGATTTGAACTTTTAATCTAGCATTGGCTAAGTTTTACAATACCTAGAGATGATAGTTTTTGGTGAGTTGTATTTGTTACTATGACTTCTCATAAAATCTTCCTTTCTTATTGTATTAATACATTGAAGCAATTAACTGAAAACAGTCTAAGTAAATGAACATTTTGGAGTGAATTTTGACAAAAAGACATGTTTTTACATTAAAATTGGAATACCAAAAGCTTTTCATCCTGAAAAACTAACATCTAGAAGAGCAACCATTTAAAAATAAGGTACCAAGAAACAATTATAACTTATAACTTTGATATTTTCATATTCAAGAAAATTTTGAATTGATCTCCACTCCACAGTCATTTCATATATAATGTTCTAGGAAGTTTGTAAATATGTTTTAAAAATAAACTTATCTTGATTCTAGAAAATCTTTGAATTTACTGATGTGAAGCAAGTCAAATGAACACCTGTACATCTTCTCTTCAAAAAGACTAGAGCTATGGTTTAAAGAGTTACTTGGTTGTTTATCTTCACTTTGACGGAAGGGATAGATGGAGAGGCATTTTATTTGGGTATCATAACTATATATTTTATTGTGAAATGAATGTTTGAAAGTATTTCTGCTAAAATTATTAGTTGAGATTCATGACATGAGGAATCCTAAATTAATTTTTTTCTTACAACTACTGGGCCTTATTACATGCCATTTATTTCCCAAATCTGTAGTGTTCTTTCTAGCCTAAGCATATGTGATTTATCTATATCTCATAAATTTCTAAATAGTTGTGTTTATATTTGTATGTACATTAATTCAGTGGAAATATATGTGATAATACCTGCATTTCTAAAAAATCTGGAGGTAGGAATTTTTGCTGTTGTATGATATTGGAAAAGTCATCCTCTGAATCTTGTAAATATATATATATATTTATATATTGTAAAATATTTATATGCATTATATATTTATATATCATAACTTTGATGCCAGTGAGTCATGTGTTTGTCCATCAAATCTGCAGCTAAGTAAACGTAAAAAAAGCTTCTTTGACATTAGTAATTTTGGTTTCTGTTACGTGAATAGAGAGAGCATTGCAGGCAAGTTAGCAATGGAACACATACAGCTGAAAGCAGCTTGAAAAGCTCTGATTTGGGAAGATTTGGCACCTTCGATCTATGTTTGTTTTTTTTTTTAATAAGAGATTTCTTTTGTTGGTGTTAAAGATTTTAGACTTTACTTCTGATTCTTGGAAACTTCTTTGGAAGGTAGATAGAAAGTGAATAAAAGAATTCTTAACTCCTGCATGATGGTAGCTACAAGGAATTTTATACTCTTTTCACTATGCTACTCTGTTGAGGATTGATTCTTTTTTGATTGTAGGGATGATTTAAATCAATGATAATTAAACTGACCTGCTAAAATACTAGAGCACCTTTTGTTCTTACTAAAAATAAGTTTAGTTTCTGTCAATATGTAGTGTTTATATGATAGGCAGAGGACTGTCCTTAAGGAAAGGGAATTTATTGAATAGTATGTTATCACATTCTTTCTTATGAGCACTTTGGAATATATGCATGTTGTATATTTATACACATAGCCACACAACATAGAGATTCTTCTCTGTCCTATTAGCTTTAGAAATGCGAATCCAGCACATAAAGAAATCAACTGTATACAAGATAAAATGATTCCCTTTAACTACTGGTGTGATTGTCACTTGGTGAGAAAGTAGCTTATGGTCTATAGGGAAGCACATAATTTCATTTGGATTGGGTTTTAAGCGAGTCATTGTTTCGTTTGGAAAATGTGAAATCGGTGAATGGGCTTGTTCTCTTTGTAGAGGATTACAATAACACACGGAAGCTTATGAGTGCTTCTGACAGATGTGTTGGCGGTTTGCCACAAAGCGAAGGGTGCGGCCCTGACTGACAACTTGCAATTATATTATGATGAATGGTTCTGATGTGTGTTCAAGAGAAAACCACTTTCTAGAAAGTGAAAGTCATACATACGGTTCCTATAAAAAAATCAGCTCAAATAAAGTATCATAACTTTCATTTTATTTTAGCGTTTGGTGGGATAACCAATTTGATTGCCTCTCCTTTCATAAAAGTCTGTTTTTGATAAATCAATGACCAAATCCAAAATTTTTGTGGGGAAAACTAATTTGATACCAGTTTTGGCATCAAAATTACTTTATCTGCACTTTCAAAAAAACTGATGTCTCAGAGAACTCTAAGGCTTACGCACTTAAAATATAGACACATACCATAGTGTGGCCAGTAAGATTACTGGAGTCAAACGTTCGAAAGGAAACTGCTCTTTTTTGACCAAGTCACTTCTCCTTCTTGATAGGTTTCATTGTTTGCTTAACAAGGAAAAATAACACAAGTGGACTGAAGCTTTGGGGCACTTTGAAATTGTCTTCACCGTTTTCTGTTTTAAGAAAAATCTAAATATGGCATCAGAATGTAGATTTATCAAGTGTTAGTATGCCTCATCATTATAGAAATTCACTTCACAGTGATGAAACTGTAGCATAAAATATATATTAATGAAACTGGCACTTTATCTTCATAAATTAAGAAGAAATAAACTGGTTTCAAAAACTAAAAAATTAGAATTTGAATATCTTTTATTGCACAATATTTAAATTGTGCAATTTCATAAGTAACTTTTGGCGTGTATCTTATTTAAAATATTTTTATTTTTAAAATGTAAATTTTTATCTGATTCTCTGAGGAACTCAAGTCATGATATTTTTGCAGTTAAGCAGGCAACACTTATTAAAGATATTTGGTAAGCACTATTATGAAGATGAATTTCAAATACATGATGTAAGATGTGACGTAGCATATAAAGGAATAATACAGCCTTAATAGCCAAATTCTTCAGAAATAATCACACAAATATAAGACATTAAATGATATTATTTTAAAAGCTAAACTAAAACCTGGAGGAAAAGGGATTACTGATAAAGCCTAAATTTCTCAAAATTTATTAAATTACTTTGTTTTGCATAAGTTAAAATAAGATCATATAAAAGTTTGAAATAATCCAATACCAAGTTTTGAATGACTTTAAGTCTCAGTTTACTGTATCCAGTTTTTGTCCTTTGGGCTTGTTTTCCTCTAATTCCCTTTGTGACATTTAGGGTGTGTCAACTGTGGTATTTTAATAGTGGAACATTTTCATTGTTGCTGAAATAAATGACATTGTTCATAGTAAAAGACTGGTAATGTAGTAACTACAGTGTTCTAGTGCAAGAATCAGGAGTCCTGCAGTTTTGTTGTAGATAGAACTTCTCAGAGGAAAAAAAAAAGACATTCACATAAGTTTTTTGTTTTGGTTCGGTTCACATTAGTTTTCCTGAGGGACTGACTGACTCATCATTTACCCTTGAAAGCTGTACATAGAGGAATAAGAACATGAAGTCTTGGTTGGCTAGTGTTTTCTGTTTGAGTGTCTCATTTGGAGCCATCTGAATTTTCATTACCTGGTTAGATTTAAGTCTGATTTCTAGTCTCATTTAATAATATATAAGAATTTTCTAGCATTTAGAACTTAAACCCTTATTGTCAAAGTGGTTTGTAGTTTTAATCTGTATCCATGTCTAAATTGTTTGGTAAAAACACGTTTTTGGTGTGGGGGTGTGTGTGTGTGTGTGTTTGTTTGTTTTTTTTAACCTTCAGGCTTTCTTTCATCATCTAGATTATCCTTTTTTTTTTTTTTTCTTTCTTCAAACTCTAAACTTGGTATTGTTGCTATGGGGCCCCAATCTCTGTGCCTGATTTAGCTATTACCTGGAAGAGGAGCATTCACCAACCATTTGTAGGTGCAAGTTAAGGCCTGTTAGAAAGCTTGGCATCTAAGCTATGATCTGTGAGTAATATCTTCTAGCGTATAGATTTGATCAGATGGAGTGTGTATTTGTGGGAAGAAAGTAGATTGCATTATGTGTGTACCATAGGTTATAATTATTGTCGTATCTATTAGGACTTGCTCTGCATCCCTGTGGTTCTTCTGCCCATCATGTCATCATTATAAGGTGGCCGCAGCAGCCCCATCGTCTAAGAGAAGGTGCCAAGGCTGGTGCGTGGTAGAACAATAGTCTGTTACAGGCCATAGTTCTAGTTTAGTTCTTTTGATTTCATCTAGCAGGCTTTCTGGCAGGGTCTCTAACTCAGCTTAGGGAAGACTTACTCATGTTCTTGCAAATCTAAGGAATCATATTTTTTTTTTATCTTTTCAGACATAACTTTGAGTGACATTTACTGAAAATAGTGGAAATAAGTTTGTAAAACATTGCCGTAGTGGTTAAAAGTACAGGTTCTAGACTGAGACTTCTTGAATTAGAATCTCATTTCTACTACTCATTGGCTTTCTGAGGAGGTTACTATTTTTGCCTCATGGCACAGACTCGTAAATTAATGAAATACTTGACATAAAGCATGTAGTTCAATGTATAGCATGTTATATGAAGTGTTTTATCAAGTACTCAATAACACTGTGTAGAAAAAGAACAAAAACTTACCAGAAGATTACAAATAAACATGAGGTAGAATATGAATCCATTTATATTATATTACCATCTTTAAGGTAGTGACCAAGAGAGTATTTACTGTCTGATGTGAGGAAAGCCAAGATAGTGCATAAATGGTTTCAAGTGATAACAGAAAACTAGACTTATTTTCAAAGAAAGCAAAATTCATATTTGCTGTCTTTGTATAGGTTGCTACCCCTCCTCCCACGCTGTTACTGTCTGTGGTTACCCTTGCTGAAATGTGTTATTCTCTAAAGTTACTCTTGCATCCTTTCCCCTCATTGTGTAAGCCCTTTGCATATGTAGTCTTGGGTGATTCTAGGAGAAATATATACTTATTTGATTAAAATAATTCACAATAAAATGTTAATGGCCAATTGGTTTAACTCTCTAAAGGAAGAGCTGTTTTGTTCTAAAGATGAGCTTATGAATTGCAGAAAATTCTTACTTTATGTCATGTTTAAGGAGGATTTGAGAAAATGTATTATAAAAAAGTTTCAAGCATACAAAAAGATAGAGAACACTATATAATGAACCCTTCTGTATTCGTTACCCAGATTCTACTCTCTGTTCATTAGTCTTTTCTTTCTTTTCCCTGTATTTTTTTTTGTGAACTAATAGGAAGGTTTTTAAAATAAGAGGTATACTTTTTCATTGTCCCTTGCCTAGTTTGCCATTACACCATTGCACTTCTATGCCTGAAGAATAGGGACTGGTAATTTGTCACTGGGAGCTGAAAGGTCTAATCATTGATCCAGGGGCAACTGATCTAGGGTTGAGATTTTCTCCTATTTTTCAATGGGGTAGCTGCTAACAGTTAATAAAAAAAATTTAGTTGTGACCTGTGTAATATCATTTTGTGTGCTGAAGATTAACCTCGGTTTTATGCAACATGATGAATAAAGCCCTTTTACTCTTTTATTGTTGTCTACTAATTTTAATAATTTAAAATTGAATTCTAAAAAGTGCAAAGAAGGGGATGAAAAGTGAAAGTGAAAGTGAAATCGCGTCCGACTCTTTGCGACCCGTGGACTGTAGCCCACCAGGCTCCTCCGTCCATGGGGTTCTCCAAGCAAGAATACTGGAGTGGGTTGCCATTTCCTTCTCCAGGGGATCTTCCCAACCCAGGAATCAAACCCATGTCTCCCACATTGCAGGCAGACTCTTTAACCTCTGAGCCACCAGGGAAGCCCAAAGAAGGGAATAATATTTATATTATTATCACCCAGAATTAAATATGGTTAATCTCTTGGTGTATTTGCTTTAGTTTGTTTTTAAAGAAGATATTATTGGTTTTATTAAAAATATAATTTTGAGGGAATACAGAAAATATGAAAACAAAAAACAGAATAACTAATACTGCTAAATAAAAATGATCAGACACAATACTAGGCAGATATCATTCTTAAGCATTTATATAAATAGACTAGTGAGTGGGTAGCAGATGGATGAATGGACAGATGTAAAGACTTTTATGAAAATGTGGTCATACTGTAAATAGAGATGGATACATTTAATTTTACTTCATTCTAAAAGACTGAAAAGAAACAAGTAGAATTAAAGGAGTTGCTGAATCCAAAATCAATGTTTATTTTAATTATTAGAGATAATTTTTGCTAAAAGAGTCTCCTCATGATTTAAAAATGGAGGCAGGCATTATAAAAAAATTAAGAGATTTCTCATGATGTTTTCTTTTTAAAAGCTACTTGCTTTTAAATGAAATGGTTGGTTTCCTGCTTAGAAAAATAAGGGAGTTATATACTCCTACAATTTCTCCCAAGTCTCCACCACCCACTTCTGAGTTTTCTTATTTTATTACTTTTGCATTGCCTAGGTTTTTAGTATTTATATTCTATTTTATAACCATAATTTCCATAGTCATTTAGCATTTATTCCGTGTATATATAAATGCAGTCATCACTACTGCTTCTTTTACCATTGCTTCTTTTTTTTCTTAGTTTATTTCACTTGCTTTCTTACGTGGCTAAATTTCATTTTGGGGATAATTTCCTCCCAACCCCAAGAAGGGCTTAGATGTCTAGTGTTTGCAGAGTTCTATCATAGTTGAATCTACCTGTCTTTCACCTTAATATCTGAGTGACATCTTTCCTTCGCATAATGTTGTTGGTCATTCAGTCTTCTCTCCAGAATTTTATATGTATTTCCTTGTTGCTGGTCTTTTGTTATTTTTGTTTGGAAGTTTAAGAAAATTCTTTTTCAGGGATGAGAAAATAGTGAAATATAACTAGGTAGAGCTCAGCGGAGGCAATAAGTAACTTTTATTTTAGGGCTGAGCTATCTTTTCTGAGATTTCACAACTTGCCTTATTTATAGTTCAATTCACCTAATTGGGAATGAAGTCAGGGTTTACCATTCATTCAGGAGGATACTTTTTGGGTCATTCCCTAGATTCATTGTGTCGACCTAGAAATATGTTCTAACATCTGTCAGACAGAAATAGTCCTCTTGTTCACTTTTCCTATTTATTCATTGCTTCCTGGTTTCCTTTTCTATTACACTTCAAGCTGAAGATTAAAAAAAAAGATAACAAAACTCGTTCAGTTTACTTCTCTCCAAATTTGAGAATATTAACAATTCTTAAAATTTTATTGACTTACCATATCATCTTTGTGTCTTTCCTTAGTCCTTTTAATCTATATTTTCTTCTAGGTGCAAAAACATTTATGATTTTTACCTCCATTATCATATATCATATCATATTGTGGCATATCATGCCATACCATATCCATTGTCGCTATGAAATGACCCTCCTTATCCCAGTATAATGGTCTTTGCTCTAAACTAAATTTTGTCTTTATTGATACAGCAACTTGGTCTTATCATGGTATATATCTTCCTGTTCTTTTACTCCTATCCTATTGTGTTTATATTTTACATCTTACATGGGTTTCTTATAAGCAACATATAATTGGGTTTCACTTTTTAATCTACTGGCAGTTTTTACCTTTTAATTTTTGTTTTCCATATGCACAATCCATTATCTGTTGCTTTTCTCCCTTTTTACTGCCTTCTTTTGATTGTCTCTTTAAAATTTAAATCTTTGATCTCACATATGTATTATTTAAATAGGCTGTACTGGGTCTTCATTGCAGTGCAGGCTTTTTTCTATTTGAAGTGCCCAGGCTTCTCTTGTTACAGAGCACTGAGTCTAGAGTGTGTGGGCTTCAGCAGTTGCAGTGCGTGGGCTCCGTACTTGTGGCTCGCAGGCTGTGGAGCACAGGCGCAACAGTTGTGGTGCCTGGGCTTAGTTGCTCCATGGCATGTGGGGTCTTCCCACATCAGGGATCAAACCCTATCTCCTATATTGGCAGGCAGACTCTTTACCGTTGAGTCACCAGAGAGGCCCTGGTTGATTACTTTTTATACTTATATTTATCTTCTTTGTTGGGTTATTAGTTATGACCTTCTGTTCATTATTTTAGTGATTGCTTTAGAGTTTAATAGTACATTTATATCTTATGATAGTCTACTCCAAGAAATACCATACTACTTCACAATATAGTACAAGAATCTTACAATATATGTCCATCTGTACCCTTCCAGAGTTTGTCCTATTGTTGACATACATTTTAATTCTACTTACTTTATAATTTAAGTCTGAATTTTGCAATAAGGAGTTCATGATCTGAGCCACAGTCAGCTCCCAGTCTTGTTTTTGCTGACTTTATAGAGCTTCTCTATCTTTGGCTGCAAAGAATATAAGCAATCTGATTTCAGTATTTACCATCCGGTGATGTCCATGTGTAGAGTAATCTCTTAGATGTTCAAGCTGGATTTAAAAAGGCAGAGGAACCAAAGATCAAATTGCCAACATCCCTTGGATCATAGAAAAAGCAAGAGAGTTCCAGAAAAACATCTACTTTGGCTTTATTGACTATGCCAAAGATTTTGTCTGTGTGAATCACAACAAAATGGGGAAAATTCTTAAAGAGATGGATATACCAGAACATATTACCTGCCTCCTGAGAAATCTGCATGAAGGTCAAGAAGCAACAGTTATACCCGAGCATGGAACACAGACTGGTTCCAAATTGGGAAAGGAGTACATCAAAGCTGTATATTGCCACCTGGCTTATTTAACTTATATGCAGAGTACCCTGTGAAATGCAGGGCTGGATGAAGCACAAGCTGGAATCAAGATTGCCAGGAGAAATATCAATAACCTTAGATAAGC
Organism: Ovis aries; assembly: GCF_016772045.2. Classification (NCBI taxonomy): domain Eukaryota; kingdom Metazoa; phylum Chordata; class Mammalia; order Artiodactyla; family Bovidae; genus Ovis; species Ovis aries. The sequence goes on from NC_056068.1 coordinate 35,938,537, forward strand.
AGATGATACCACCCTTATGGCAGAAAGTGAAGAAGAATTAAAGAGCCTCTTGATGAAAGTCAAAGAGAAGAGTAAAATAGCTGGCTTAAAACTCAACATTCAAAAAACAAAGATCATGGCATCCAGTCCCATCACTTCATGGCAAATAGATGGAGAAACAATGGAAATAGTGACAGGCTTTATTTTCTTGGGTCCCAAAATCACTGCAGATGGTGACTGCAGCCATGAAATTAAAAGACCCTTACTCCTCGGAAGAAAAGCAATGACCAACCTAGACAACATATTAAAAAGCAGAGAGATTACTTTGCTGACAAAGGCCTGTCTAGTCAAAGCTACAATTTCTCCAGTAGTCATGTATGGATGTGAGAGTTGGACAATAAAGATAGTTGAATGCTAAAGAATTGATGCTTTTGAACTGTGGTGTTGGAGAAGACTCTTGAGAGTCCCTTGGACTGCAAAGAGGTCAAACCAGTCAATCGTAAAGGAAATCAGTTCTGAATACTCAATGGAAGGACTGATGCTGAAACTCCAATACTTTGGCCACCGATGCAAAGAACTGACTCAGTGGAAAAGACCCTGATGCTGGGAAAAATTGAAGGCAGGAGGAGAAGGGGACGACAGAGGATGAGATGGTTGGATGGCATCACTGACTTGATGGACATGAGATTGAGTAAGCTCTGGAAGCTGGTGATGGACAGGGAAGCCTGATGTGCTGTAGTCCATGGGGTCGCAAAGAATTGGAGATGACTGAGCAACTGAACTGAACTGATTTTATAATGCCTATAATACATTGACTTTTTTGCTTTAAATAATAAATTATATTTGAACAGTATTTAAATGATAAGAAAAAAATTAAAATATTTACCCATATAATTGCCATTTCAGGTTCTCTTATTTCATTTTTGAGGATCTAAATCCCCTTCGAATGTAATTTTCTTTGATTTTTTTTCTTTTTAAGATTTCTTGTAGTGCACATCTGCTGGTGATGAATTTCTGAGCCTTTGTACATCTGAAAAATTTGTTCTTTAGTCTTTGTTTTGAAAGGTAATTTTGCTGGATATAGAATTTTCAGTAGATAGCTTTTCCCCCCCTTTTAGCACTTTTTAAATGTTGCACAGCTGTCTTTTGGCCTGCACTGTTTCAATAAGAAATCATCTGTCACCTTTTGTTCTTATATATATAATATCTCAATTTTTCTGGGTGAATTTATTGATTTAAAGCAATTTGATTGTGATATACTTTATAGTTTTCTTCATATTTCTTGTGTTTGAAATTCATTGGGCTTCTTGAATCTGTAGGTTTAGTTTTTAAAAAAAGAGAAATTTTTCAGCTATTATATTTTCAATATTCTTTTTGTTCCTTTCTTCTTGCCTTTAGGTACTTTAACTAGAGATACATTAGGCCATTTGAAATTGACTCATAGCACACTGATTCTATTTTCATTTTCTTCTGCCTTTTTTGTCATTATATTTATTATAGGTAGTCTGTATTGCTCTGTCACCAAGGTTACTAATTTTTTTTATTCTGCAATATTTAATTGGCCTTTAATACCATCCAATGTATTTTTTAATTCAGACATATTTGTTTTCATCTTTAGTAGTTTGACTCTTTTATTTGTTCATATATTTTCTGTATGTCTATTTAACCTGTAAAATTTTTCCACTACCTTATTGACCATACAGACAGAGTTTTAACAACTGTTTTAATGTCTTTATCTACTAATTTTAACATCTAAATCATTTTAATTCAGTTGACTGATTTTTCTTCTCTCTAGGGTCACATTTTCCTGCTTCTTTGCATATGCGTATTTTTTAATTGGATAATTAGGTTCGGTGAATTTTAATTTGGGGGTTATTCCTATAAAGATTGCTGAGCTTTGTTCTGGACTGTTAAGTTACTTGGAAACAATTTGATCTTTTATAAAGTCTCATTTTAAGCATTGTAAAACAGGATCAGTTCAGTTCAGTTCAGTTCAGTCGCTCAGTCGTGTCTTACTCTTTGTGACCCCATGAATTGCAGCACGCCAGGCCTCCCTGTCCATCACCATCTCCCGGAGTTCTCTCAAACTCACGTCCATCTCTAGTTTTTACTCTTCTATTTTTTCTTCTAGTTTTATGCACTGTTCATTGAAGAAGGCCTTCTTGTCTCTCCTTACTATTCTTTGGAACTCTATGTTTAGTTAGCTGTACCTTTCCCTTTCTCCCTTGCTTTTTGTTCCTCTTCTTTTTTCACCTATTTGTAAAGCCTCCTCAGATAACCACTTTGCCTTCTTGCTTTTCTTTTTTTGGGGGGAGAGGGATGGTTTTGTTCACTACCTCCGTTGTAGTTCTTTGGGCACACTGTTTACTAGATCTAATCCCATGAATATATTTGTTATCTCCACTGCATATCCATAGGGGATTTGATTTAAGTTGTAGTTGGCTGGCCTAGTGGTTTTCCCCACTTTCTTTAGTTTAAGCCTGAATTTTGCTGTGAGAAGCTGATGATCTGAGCTGCAGTCAGCTTCAGGTTTTGTTTTTGCTGACTATATACAGCTTCTCCATCTTTGGCTACAAAGAATATAATCCGTTTAATATTGGTATTGACCATTTGGTGATGTCCATATGTAAAGTCATCTCCTGTGTTGTTGAAAAAGGGTGTTTTGCTATGACCAGTGCATTCTCTTGGCAGAATTCAGTTAGCCTTTGCCCTGCTCCATTTTATTCTCCGAGGCCAAACTTGCCTGTTACTTTAGGTATCTCTTGACTTCCTACTTTTGCATTCCAATCCACAGTGAAGAATAGAACATCTTTTAGGAGGTGTTAGTTCTAGGAGGTCTTCTAGGTCTTCATAGAACTCAAGCTTCTTTGGCATCAGTGGTAGGGGCATATACTTGAATTACTATGATACTGAATGGCTTGCCTTGGAGATGAACCAAGATCATCCTGTCATTTATGAGGTCACACCCAAGTACTGTATTTTGAACTCTTTTGTTGATTATGAGGGCTACTCCATTTCTTCTATGGGGTTCTTGTCCACAGTAGTAGATATAATGGTCATCTGAATTGAATTCACCCACTCCCATCCATTAAAAAAAAATTTTTTTAATTTTTATTTTTACTTTATTTTACTTTACAATGCTGTATTGGTTCACTGATTCCAAAGATGTCAATATTTATTCTTAACATCTCCTGCTTGACCTCGTCCAATTTATCTTGAGACTAGAGACTCAAGTTACCTTGAAACTAACTTAGTCTTCCTGAACTTTCAGTTTTAGCTCCTTAACCCAGGAAAGTAGCTAGAGTCTTCCTCCCTGTACTGTAGCCTGGAAACTGTTTCCAGGCTGTAAACTGGAACAGTAGTAGGACTCATGTTTCCTATATCTCAAAAGATACTGTCCTTTGTTGTCAGATGTCCAATATCTTAAAAACTGCTATTCCATAATTCTTTTTTTAATTTAGTAGTAGGAAGGAAAATCCAACTTCTATTACCTTATCTTGGGCAATAATACAGTCTAAAACTATACTGATGGGCAATGGGAAGTCATTGCCCAATTGGCATAAAGTTTCAGTTATGCAAGTTGAATTAGTTCTAGAGATCTACTGTGGAGCCTAGTGTCTATAGTCACCAATACTGTATTGTACACTTAAAAATTTTAAAGGATAGATCTCATATTCAATGTTTTTATAACAACAACAACAAAAATCCAAACTAAACCACAGAGAGACACAAAGAAACTTTTACAGGTGATGGATATACCTATTACCTTTGATTGTGGTAATGGTTCCATAGATATATGCATATGTCCAAGCTAATCAAGTTATGTACATTAAATATATACAGTATATACCAATTATACCTCAATAAAACTTTTATTAAAGATGAAGAAATAGAAAAAACTATATTAAGATTAAAATTACCACATATCAATTTGTTGAAAATTAAAAATGTGAGACATATTCTTTTGGCAAGGTTATGAAGAAACAGGCACTTTCAGTTTATAGGGAATGCAAATTGATACAACTCTTTTGGAAGAGAATTTCACAATACCTATCAAAGTTACATGTGCACTTTTTTTGACCTGTCAGTATCAGTTCTAGGAATTTACTCTGAGGATACACCTCCAACAATATGAAAAACAAATATGCACAAAGCTATTTGCTTCAGCATCATGTACAATTAGAAACAACCTAAATATTCATACATAGGAAAATGACTGAATAAGCTATGCTATATAGTATACAATAGAGTGCTAGTAGCTATAAAAATGATTGAGGAAGGGATCTGTAATCTGATAAGAAATGATTTCCAAAATGTATTGCTGGATGTGCAACATCATTTATAGAATGCCACTTTTTAATATAGAAAGGAAGTGAAATGAGAAAATATACACTTATCTGCTTGATTGTGCAGAAATAAACAGAGGAAGTGTCAACCAGAAACTACCGAGACTGGTTCCTTAGAGATGATGGGTAGAAGTAGAGTGAAAAGATAATGAGTATAGGGTATATTGGACAGGGATGGGGGTAACACTTCTCTGAGTATCCTTTTGTGTAGTTGTGACTTTTAGAACCATGTTACTTTTCCTCATACTAAACAAACAAGAATGAGAGAACAAAATGAATACAAACAGAAATAAAGGAATTTAACTGTATTTCAAATAAATGCATAATCACACTGAAAATGTATGGGATGGTGGGTGAGTAGAACTAACGTAAATACCTTTGAAACAGTATTTTGACTATGTTTTCTAAGGCTAAAGAATAAAAAGGTTGATGACAAATGTGCCCTGCTTAGTAAGCTTATCTCTCAAAGTAGTGTAGGTTAGCAATTCTGAAAATAACTTTAGTTTAGGATTGAACAAATAAAAGAAATGCATTTTGGATAATGGGTATTAGGTTTTTTGCTTTGGGAGAAGAAGGTTGTAAATATGGTGAGGGCAAAGGCTAGAATAATTCCTAGTGTGTTAGATTGGAACTGAAGGTATCATTATGAACTTGTGATCTCTAAGATATATACCCCCATACATTACATCCATTTCTATCTCTAAATCTTTGTTGATATAAATACTACTAACAGAGGTGTGTATATATGTATGCATACATAAATGTATTGCCTAGCTCATAGTCTTCTGAGAGTCAGTGAACACACCAAACATTCAAAGGGTTTAATACCAGTAAGCACACCTAGCAACAAATCTTGTTTCTTAAATACCCATTTTCCAGTAAAAGGAAATGATGCTTCTTAGAAAAATTACCAATTTCAGATGTGGGCAGGGAACATGCCAGATGAAACTGGAACTATCTTGTGATGTTATAAAAGAGTAAAGTGCTCAAAAAAATGTTGGAGACATGTCTAAAGGACACAGGAGCAAATGTGGGAGAAGCTCCTACTGGCCAAATCTGGGATAATGTAACAAAAAATAATAAATATAATGAAAAAATATTATATATAAATATTTAAGGATAGTTATGGAATATGTAATAATAATTAATTATATAAGCCTCAGGTTCATCCTGAGGTATATAAATGAATAAATTTGTTGGACTGAGAGAAAGCTGTTATAGCATAATTTCAGCTATAGTAAATGTAGAAGAAGTGACAAAATTCATAAAACATCATTTGGCAACTATCACAGCAATAGTTGCTTCAAGCAAAAATCACCAGGGAATACTAAAATTAGTGGCCAAAATTTTTTATAGGAAGCAGGGTATTTGTGAAGTATCAGGGTATCTTTCCACAACATATTTATCATTTACAAAAGGTAAAATAGTAACTTTACAGTGGAAGAACATGAGAGACACCATATTAACCAAGTAGTTAAATCAGTAATAGACTAAGTCAGCATCACATAGCTTCTAATATAATGCATTGAATTCACAATATGATTTCTGTTGTATCTGGCCAATGATGTATAATCTGACTCTGAAAAAAAAAATCCCATGAAATAACTGGCCTAGGTTATAAAATACAAAGAAAGACTAAGGAGCAGTTCCAGCTTAAAGAAGCCTAAAGTCACCTAGTCCTGCAGTTCTCTTCTGATAGTCTGCAGTTCCTGGAAATCCCAAGTGTTCAGTGGCTGTTATTTGAAGACTCTAAGGAAACACATTTCCAGGTGCTCATGGACCATCCCTTCCTTCATATTTGACAAGCAGCTTACTTGAAGGATGCTATCCAGTGGCTCACAATAGTTTCTTGCAGAACTTTAAAATAGGAAGCAAAGAATCTTTTCACTATCTCTAATATAACTCAACCTGTAATCAGGAAGTAATTCTTGGAAATTTTGCTTTGGTCAATAAGGCAATGAGTTAGGGCTCAGTTAGTACTGTGAGCCAGAAGAATTTACATCTTGGAGGATCTGTTGGCCCTTGGAAAACTACAAATCAGGATAAAATCATGGTTGTTCTTAGTCATTTTAACTTTTGTTGGAGACTTTTAAAGTTTAAAGGTCATAAACATCATAGTTATTTTTTACTGTTGTCTTTTATGGAATCCACTTGAAACAAACACCCAATCATCAAATGATTTTCTTGTAAATGTTCAAGTTTAACTTTTTAAGAACATCTTACAAAGACTAAAGCAGGGGAGTATGAGCAAGAAAAATCACCTGTCAGTGGGTAAATTGACAAGACCTGTGTGATTTTTGAGAATACAGTAGAGTTAGAGAGTTAGCAACTAGTTGAAATAGTAGATCTTCTGGGTATGGAACTTCAGCCTAGACCATGCAATTTTCTTTCTCAGCAACTCATTATTTTTCCATTCACTCTCTTATATCAGACTCAAGAAAGACTTAATTAGTCTCTGCATTTTAATCCTAATGCATCATTGATCTGACAATAGGATGTTACCGTAGTTTTTCTTCCTATGGTGAATCACAAGGGCAACTTATTAGAGTAAAGGCAATAGTTGTATATTCAAGCACCTGTATGTAAAATAAAACTTCATGTGTAAGAAGTACTATGTTTCTTGGCAAGTGTAACTACTCTAAAGAATGTACAGCTATAGATACTTGTTACAGTTTATTGATATAAGTGTATAGTTCTCTTCTTTATTTTTTTTTTTTTCTTTAATTCTTACATGCATTCCCAAACATGAACCCCCCTCCCACCTCCCTCCCCATAACATCTTTCTGGGTCATCCCTAGTTCTCTTCTTTAAACATACACTTTTGTTTATAGCTATGACCTTACAGTCTGAGATGTTGCCTCTTTACTTTCAAACAGTACACTTTTAGACTGGCTTCGTTATTTTTGTTTAGTTATGCTGCCTTTCAGCTTAGGCTTCAGACAGTCTATTTTCTACTCATCTTGGTGGTAATTGTCTCCCTTAATTCAGCTCAGTATCTGGCTTATGTGTTTATATATTTTCCCACTTTTTCCTTTTTAAAATTGGGACATGTGCATGCATGCTCAGTTGCTTCAGTCATGTTTGACTCTTTGCGACTCTATGGACTGTATTTTGCCAAGATCCTCTGACCATGAGATTCTCCAGGCAGGAATACTGGAGTGGGTTGCCATAACCTCCTCCAGGGGATCTTCCCAACCCAGGGATCGAACCTGTGTTTCCTGGGGCTCCTGCATTACAGGTCGATTCTTTATGCTGAGCTGCCAGGAAAGTCCCAAATTGGGATATAGTTGACATATAACATAGTGTAAATTCATGAGGTTCAACTGGTTGATTTTATATATTTGTGTATTACAATATGATTACCATCAAAGCATTAACTAACACCTCTACTATGTCACATAATGATCATTGTGTGGTTGTGTGTGTGTGAGTAGTAAGAGCAATTAAGATCCAGTCTCTTAGCAACTTTGAAGTTTATAGTATAGTACTGTTGATTGTAATTACTAAGCTGCAACTTAGATTTCTAGAATTTATCTCCTAGTGTCAAATTTTGTTTGGACCAAAGATGTACATAATCTTTGAATACTGAGAACTGACTGATTTTTCACAACTTCATTGTTTATTAGCATGACTTGCCATTTTATTGTGTAGGGCCCAAACTTGTAAACATATGCACCATTATCAGCTGCCAGTTTAGTTCATAGCTGGATTCCCTCTGATACCACTAATTGTCTAATTTGAAAAGAAGATAGAGGGGCACATGAAGTTCAACTTTAAGCTGTGCAGGAACTGTTGAAAGAGCCTTTGTGCTCTGTGCAATCAAGAGAACTGGTCAGTGTTTGGACATTTTTACAGAACAATACTTAGTTGAAAATTTGCTATCATTTTTCCTGTTCCGTCTCCAAATAATAAGAAAGGGCAGCATATTTAGGTTTTAATTTTGCTTTTTTGGCTACAACATTTTTTTCCTTTGCAAAAGAATAATTTTAGCTTTTATTCTTCTTTCACTCAAAATGCAAATGTTGAAAATAAGGCAAGGTTAAAAATGATAAAGAATTTGTGTTTAGGAGGAAGTTTTCAAAATGCTGATGATTACCTAATTTACTCTCCTTGCTTTGAGAAAAATGATTCTAATAAGACTTAATGTCCTTAACCATCCTGCTTTGAATTTATAAGCTGACTATCATTCATCTGTAGGTCACATTTTTATGTGAAGGGCAACATTCCGTTATTAAGAAAAATTACACAAAACTCTAGAATTGAGAGTGGAACTCCACAAGGAGAATTTCCTGTTGGAGTGAATGACTTACAATTTCCTGGACCTGCCACCTTAAATTGCATCTTCTCCTACAGTTTTCTTGGATCTCTGCTACCTCTCCTACAAGCACTACTGGTACACTGGACATTAGGAATCAGTGATTCCCTTTAAAATGTTTTCTTTGGTGCTTTAAGCATAGCCATTCTAATATATTTTAAAAGAATCAAAATCTATGGCAGAACAAAACAAATATCTATAGAGAAAAAAAAAAGAAAACAAAGCATAGTATTAAAACTAAGTGCGCAAAAGACTGTTTGCTTGTCCTATGGATCCCAGTAAGAGTTACTGCACCGTAAATCCTCTCATCATTCATTTTCACTGATTTTACATGTTTTTAGTTTAGTGTCTACTGTGATCCAATAAGGAGCTCATGATTTGAGCCACAGTCAGCTCCTGGTCTTGTTTTTGTTGACTGTATAGAGCTTCTCCATCTTTGGCTGCAAAGAATATAATCAATCTGATTTTGGTGTTGACCATCTGGTGATGTCCATGTGTAGAGTCTTCTCTTGTGTTGTTGGAAGAGGGTGTTTGCTATGACCAGTACATTTTCTTGGCAAAACTCTTATTAGTCTTTGCCCTGCTTCATTCCGTATTCTAAGTCCAGATTTGCCTGTTACTCCAGGTGTTTCTTGACTTCCTACTTTTGCATTCCAGTCCCCTATAATGAAAAGGACATCTTTTTTGGATGTTAGTTCTAAAAGGTCTTGTAGGTCTTCATAAAACAGTTCAATTCCAGCTTCTTCAGCGTTACTGGTTGGGCGATACTTGGATCACTGTGATATTGAATGGTTTGCCTTGGAAACGAACAGAGATCATTTCTGTTGTTTTTGAGATTGCATCCAAGTACTGCATTTTGGACTCTTTTGTTGACCATGATGGCTACTCCATTTCTTCTGAGGGATTCCTGTGCACAGTAGTAGATATAATGGTCATCTGAGTTAAATACACCCATTCCAGTCCATTTTAGTTGGCTGATTCCTAGAATGTCAACATTCACTCTTGCCATCTCTTGTTTGACCACTTTCAATTTGCCTTGATTCATGGACCTGACATTCTCTTTAAAGCATCGGACCTTGCTTCTATCACCAGTCACATCCACAACTAGGTATTGTTTTTGCTTTGGCTCCATCCCTTCATTCTTTCTGGAGAAAGTAGGGAAAACCACTAGACCATTAAGGTGTGACCTAAACCAAATTCCTTATGATAATACAGTGGAAGTGAGAAATAGATTTAAAGGACTAGATCTGATAGATAGAGTGCCTGATGAACTATGGACAGAGGTTTGTGACATTGTACAGGAGACAGGGATCAAGACCATCCCCATGGAAAATAAATGCAAAAAAGCAAAATGGCTGTCTGAGGAGGCCTTACAAATAGCTGTGAAAAGAAGAGAAGCAAAAAGAAAAGGAGAAAAGGAAAGATGTAAGCATCTGAATGCAGAATTCCAAAGAATAGCAAGTAGAGATAAGAAAGCCTTCCTCAGCGATCAATGCAAAGAAACAGAGGAAAACAACAGAATGGGAAAGACTAGAGATCTCAAGAAAATTAGAGACACCAAGGGAACATTTCATGCAAAGATGGGCTCGATGAAGGACAGAAATGGTATGGACCTAACAGAAGCAGAAGATATTAAGAAGAGGTGGCAAGAATACATGGAAGACTGTACAAAAAGATTTTCACGACCGAGATAATCATGATGGTGTGATCACTCACCTAGAGCCAGACATCCTAGAATGTGAAGTCAAGTGGGCCTTAGAAAGCATCACTACAAACAAAGCTAGTGGAATTCCAGTTGAGCTATTTCAAATCCTGAAAGATGATGCTGTGAAAGTGCTGCACTCAATATGCCAGCAAATTTGGAAAACTCAGCAGTGGCCGCAGGCCTGGAAAAGGTCAGTTTTCATTCCAATTCCAAAGAAAGGCAATGTCAAAGAATGCTCAAACTACCGCACAATTGCACTCAACTCACACGCTAGTAAAGTAATACTCAAAATTCTCCAAGCCAGGCTTCAGCAATACGTGAACTGTGAACTTCCAGATGTTCAAGCTGGTTTTAGAAAAGGCAGAGGAACCAGAGATCAAATTGCCAACATCTGCTGGATCATGGAAAGAGCAAGAGAGCTTCAGAAAAACATCTATTTCTGCTTTATTGACTATGCCAAGGCTTTGGACTGTGTGAATGACAATAAACTGTGGAAAATTCTGAAAGAGAGGGGCATACCAGACCACCTGACCTGCCTCTTGAGAAACCTGTATGCAGGTCAGGAAACAACAGTTAGAACTGGACATGAAACAACAGACTGATTCCAAATAGGAAAAGGAGTACATCAAGGCTGTATATTGTCACCCTGTTTATTCAACTTATATGCAGAGTACATCATGAGAAACGCTGGGCTGGAAGAAGCACAAGCTGGAATCAAGATTGCCAGGAGAAATATCAATAACCTCAGATACGCAGATGACACCACCCTTATGGCAGAAAGTGAAGGGGAACTAAAAAGCCTCTTGATGAAAGTGAAAGAGGAGAGTGAAAAAGTTGGCTTAAAGCTCAACATTCAGAAAACGAAGATCATGGCATCTGGTCCCATCACTTCATGGGAAATAGATGGGGAAATAGTGGAAGCAGCGTCAGACTTTATATTTTTGGGCTCCAAAATCACTGCAGATGGTGACTGCAGCCATGAAATTAAAAGACGCTTACTCCTTGGAAGGAAAGTTATGGCCAACCTAGATAGCATATTCAAAAGCAGAGACATTACTTTGCCAACAAAGGTCCGTCTAGTCAAGGCTATGGTTTTTCCAGTGGTCGTGTATGAATGTGAGATTTGGACTGTGAAGAAGGCTGAGCTGTGAAGAATTGATGCTTTTGAACTGTGGTGTTGGAGAAGACTCTTGAGAGTCCCTTGGACTGCAAGGAGACCCAACCAGTCCATTCTGAAGGAGATCAGCCCTGGGATTTCTTTGGAAGGAATGATGCTAAAGCTGAAACTCCAGTACTTTGGCCACCTCATGCAAAGAGTTGACTCATTGGAAAAGACTCTGATTCTGGAAGGGATTGGGGACAGAAGGAGAAGGGGAAGACAAAGGATGAGATGGCTGGATGGCATCACTGACTCGATGGACGTGAGTCTGAGTGAACTCCGGGTGTTGGTGATGGACAGGGAGGCCTGGCGTGCTGCGATTCGTGGGGTCACAAAGAGTCGGACAGGACTGCGCGACTGAACTGAACTAAACTGATGATCCAATGGCTATGCGAGACACAAAGAATATGCTAGTGAACAGAGCAGATGTGTTTCTTGGCCTCTTGGAGCTTATAGTCTTTTAGAGAGGATTGATGATGAAGTAATTACAATAAAATATGGTGAAAATCATGACAGGCATTTTAAGATTCCAATTGTCTTTTTAGGCTTTCCTGAGGAAATGACTGTTAAATTATCACTGAATGGATAGAGGTTGGTGGATATAGAAGTGGTGGAATGTTTCAGGCAGGCTGAAGAGCACATGTAAACGTACAGGGAAGAGAGAATTGAGCAGGTTGTTTCTTGTGCACTGTGGGAACTGATTTTCTTTATGGAGTAGAAAGAAAAGAGTAGAGAATGCTGAAAAGAACAGATGGAGAGGTAAGTGGGTTCCAGAACATGGAAGACCTTTAAGCCATTTTAGGAGATGTAGACATTTATCTCAGAGTAAATGTTTGGAGAATTTGAAATCAAATCTTGGGGAAACTTTGTACCTTTGCTGGATTCCTTTGTTCCAACTTCTACAGTTACTTGTCTTCTCATAATAATAATTATTATAATAATTATAATAATCCACATGATTACGTGGAAGGTGTCATTTTACTTTTAGCTGCAGAAACTAGACAATTTGTCCCTTTTTCTGGACCAAGAGAAAGGTAATATATGTATTTTTCAGACCGGGATCTAATAATTTTATTTCCGTTTCTGTTCTGAAGTGCCTGGCTTTTCCATAGCCAAATGACCTCTTTTCTGGCTTAAGCAGTAGTTGTGTTCATCTCTGCAGTAGTCTGTGGAAACCTGAAAGTGAAAGTGAAAGTTGTTCAGTCGTGTCTGACTCTTTGCAACCCAATGAATGTACAGTCCATGGAATTCTCCAGGCCAGAATACTGGAGTGGGTAGCCTTTACCCTCTCCAAGGGATCTTTCCAACCCAGGGATCAAACCCAGGTCTCCCACATTGCAGGCAGATTCTTTACCAACTGAGCCACCAGAAAGAAATATTTCACCACAGCAAGTGGGATATTCCTTTTACAAAATGTTATTCATTTCCATTTTACAATATAATGAATAGACTTATGCCTCAATATATTATAATAATTCTTTATTTTTACTTTTTCTGCAAAAAGTATAACATACATGTGGTAAAATGTATGAGCTAAAATACACCACTTGGTAAATTTTTATATAGTTATATACTAATGTAACCTCCATCCATAGCATGATATAGAACATTTCCAATATTCCAGAAGATTCCCTCAATCCCTCTCACAATCATAACCTCTGAAAGATAATGACTATCCTCTCTTATCACCAGAAATTAATTTTATCTGTTCTTGTTCTTCATGCATATAAATTTTAGAATTACTTGTTAATTTCTACAAAAAATTTCTGAGATTTAAATCTGGATTTCAGTATATCTATAGATCAATTTGGGAATAATTTACATCTTAAAAAGTTTGAGACTTCCAATGCATTTACAAAATATATCCTTCCATTTATTGTATTAAATTTTATTGTATTAAAATTTATTTTCATAATCATTTGAAGGGTTTTTTCCCTATGTATGTGTGTAGAAATCCTATACATTTTATAGATTTATGGTTTTTTGCATATATGTAGAATATATTTTAATGTAAATCTCATATCCAGAAATCTCATTAAATATACTTATTCATTTAATAATTTATTTTAGGCTTTACCTTTTTTTCAATTACATCATCAATTGTATAGTTTCCAGTTGTGCTATCAGTTGGTGAATTATAAATTTTGTTTCTTATTTTCTACTATATGTACTCTATTTAGTTAATAAAATTTACTTTTAAAAGAAGTTTTAGGTTCACAGCAAAATTAAAGTGGAAAGTACAGAGAATACTCATATATCTCTGTCCTACACACACAACTTCCTGCTATTAGTGTCCCAGCAGTATGTTTTTAAAATTGAACCTATATCATCATCCAAAGTCCATAGTTTGCATTAGGATTCATTTGTGATATTGAACATTCACTGGATTTGACAAATATGTAGTGACATCAATTCACCTTTGTAGTTTCATACATAATAATTTCATTGCCTTGATAATCCTCTGTACTCTGTCTATTCATCCTTCATTACCCCTTAACCCTTGGCAACTACTAACTTCTTAAAATTCCATAGTGTTTTCCTTTTCCAGAATGTCATAAAATTGGAAACATACACCATGCAGACTTTTCAGATTGGTTTCTTTCAGTTAATAATATACATTTAAGTTTCTTCCATGTCTTTTCATGACTTTGGATCTCAGTCTTTTTTTATTGCTGAATAATGTTCCATTTTCTGGATGTACCACAGTTTGTTCACTCATCTACTGAAGGACATATTGGTTTCTTCCACATTTTAGTAGTTATGAATAAGGCTGTTATAAACAACCATGTTCAAGATATACTGCAAACATATGTTTTCATATGGTATTGACGTTTAAGTCAACACCAAGGAATGCAATCGCTGGGTCATATGTTAAGAGTATGTTTGGTTTTGTAAGAAACCACCAAATTGTGTTCCAAAAAGCCTTATCATTATGCATTCACAATGGCAAAGTATGTAAGTTCTTGTTGCTCTGTTTCCTCTGTGGCTTTTGGTGTTATTGGGTGTTTGGATTTTGGCCACTCTTTTTCCCTTAAATTGAGATATAATTGACATAAAACAATATATTAGTTTAAGATTACAACATAATGATTTGATGTTTGTATATGTTTTGAAATGATTACCACAGTGTCTAGTTAATATCCATCATCATTCTCAGTTACAAAATTTTTCTGTGTGGGTAAAACTTAGCAACTTTCAAATACAGTATTATTAACTATACAGTCATTATGTTGTGTGTTGCATCCCCAAGACTTAATGTATTTTATAACTGAAAGTTTGTACCTTTTGAAAGTTTGTACTCATTTTGTCCACACTCTACCCTCTGCTGCTGGCAGCCACCAATCTTTTCTCTATATTTGTGAGCTCAGTTTGTTTATTTTTTTATTGTTTTTAAGATTCCACATATAAGTGAGACAACAGAGTTTCTTTCTCTCACATATTTCATTTAGCCTAATGCCTTTAAAGTCCATCCATGTTGTTACAAATGGCAAGATTTCTTTCTTTTTTTATGACTGAATAATAATCCATAAAACATACACACATGTATATATTATTATATATGTGAATATATACACACAAGCATATGTAATTATATACATATATGTATATAATCTATCTCACATTTTCTTTATTCCTCTATTTGTGGAGTTGCTTTTGTGTCTTGGCTATTGAAAATATGCTCCAGTGAACATGGGAATGCATTGATTTTGGTCATTCTGGTAAGTATATAGTGGTATTTGTATGTTTATTTGCAGTTTTCTATAACATACGCAGTCCCTTGGACCGCAAGGAGATCCAACCAGTCCATTCTAAAGGAGATCAGTCCTGGGTGTTCTTTGGAAGGAACGATGCTAAAGCTGAAACTCCAGTACTTTGGCCACCTCATTCGAAGAGTTGACTCACTGGAAAAGACTCTGATGCTGGGAGGGATTGGGGGTAGGAGGAAAAGGGGATGACAGGGGATGAGATGGCTGGATGGTATCACCGACTCAATGGACGTGAGTTTGAGTGAACTTCAGGAGTTGGTGATGGACAGGGAGGCCTGGTGTGCTGCAATTTATGGGGTCACAAAGAGTTGGACAAACTGAGTGACTGAATTGAACTGAACTGAACTGATAACATGATGAGCTTGGCAGGCTACAGTACCTGGGGCTGCAAAGAGTTGGACACAACTTAGCAACTGAGCACAGCATAGCAGTACTAAGCCCCACATACATTCACTGGTGATTCTACCAAATTTAATATTTATTTATGATAAAAATTCTTAGCAAACTTAGAAGAGAGGGGAACTTCCTCAATTATACATATATTAAAAACCTATCAAAAGGATGGAATATCCCTCCATTTAGTCTTTGATATTTCCCTGATTATTTTTCCTGACAGTCACAAACAGGTCTAAATGTTTATTTTTAAAGAAATAAAGGAAGAAAACAAAGTTTTCTGAAAGAAAAGTTGATAGAAGACTTGCCCCAATAGATATTAGTCTAATTTTTTGTGGTGCTAAATGCACATTGTTTTTCATTTCAAATTCCACTCCTTCATTGTTTGTATATAGGTCCAATGCAATTTCAATCAAAAGCCCAGGAGAATGACAGAATGTTTAATTTTCTACTGTTGGATGAAGTAGTCTATAGATGTCAATTATATCCAGTTGAATGATAGAGCTGTTGAGTTCAATTGTATACTTACTGATTTTCTGCTGTTGGAATTGTCCATTTCTGATAGAAAGGTGTTGAGGTCTCCAGTTGTAATAATGATTTATTGCTTCTTGCAGTGTCAGTTTTTGCCTCATGTATTTGACACTCTGCTGTTAGGCATGTGCACATTAAGGATTGTTCTATCTTCTTGAAGTATTGGCCCCTTTACCACTGGGCAATGCCCCTCTTTATCCCTGATAGCATTTCTTTCTTAGAAACCTCCTCTGTCAGAAAATAATATAGCTATTCCTGATTTCTTTTGCTTAGTGTTAACATATCTTTCTCTGTCTCCATGAACTGTAGCCTTCAGGGTCCTCTGTCCATGGAATTCTCCAGTCAAGAATACAGGAATGGGTAGTCATTCCCTTCTCCAGGGGATCTTCTTGACCTAGGGATTGAACCTGAGTCTCCCACATTGCAGGCAGATTCTTTATTGTATGAGCCACCATGGAAGCCCCTCTGTCTGTTTACTTTTAATTTACATGTTTCTTTATATGTAAAATATTTCTTTTAGACAACAAATTGTTGGGTCTTGATTTTTTTATCAGCTCTGACAATCTCAGTATTTTAATTGGCATATTTAGACCATTGAAATGCAAGGTGACTATTATATAATTGGACTAATATTTAATCCAGTAGTATATTTAGCACTGTTTCTATTTGTATTTCTGTCTTCTGCATTTTTTCTGCTTTTTATGTATTTTCTTTAATGTGGTTTAAATAGAGCATATTTTATGAATCCATTTCTTCCCTTCCGTAGAATATCAGTTACACTCTCTTTTTAAAAGATTTTTTTTGTATTTGTCCTAGAGTCTGCAATATATATTTGTGACTAATTCAAGTGTACTTTGAAATAACACTATATTGCTTCATGGGTAATGCAAGTACCCTATAATAGCAAAATATTCCTAGCTCCTCCTTTCCATCCCTATATCACTGCTATCATTTCCCTTATACCTAAGCATACATACACTCTCATGTATGGATTTATCCCTGGTATGTATAGCTGGCTCAGCATTCAAAAATAAATTAATACAATTTCACTTACACACAAGCATACATGTATACTTATGTTGGGCTTCCCTGGTGGCTCAGTGGTAAAGAATCTGCCTGCCATTGCAGGAGACATACATTTGGTCCCTGGGTTGGGAAGATCCCTTGGAGAAGGAAATGGCAACCACTCCAGTATTCTTACCTGGGAAATCCCATGGACAAAGGAGCCTGGTACACTACAGTCCATGGTGTTGCAGAAGAGTTGGACATGACTTAGAGACTAAACCACCTCCACCATACTTGTGTATATATACACATACAAATATAATCAAGTACATTGTTGCTATATTATTTTGAATAAACTTACCTGTTAGATCAACTAAAATAAGAAAAATAAAAGTTTCTATTTTACTTTCATTTTTTCTCCAGTGCTCTTCCTTTCTTTATGTAGATCTTAGATTCTCACCTATATAATTTCCTTCTCCTTGAGGAACTTTTAATGTTTCTTGCAAAACAGGTCTACTCTCAATATCTACTATCAACACATTCCCTCAGTTGTTTGTTTGGTTTTGATCTGATAAAGTCTATCTTTCTCCCTCACTTTTGAAGGATAGTCTTGAAGGGTATGGAATTTTAGGGTTTCTTTCTCTTTTTTTCAATGCTAAGCATTTTATTTTACTCTTGTTTGCTGCATGGTTTCTGAGGAGAAGTTGATGTAATTCTTATCTCTGCTTCTCTATATAGATAGGTTCCCCAGCCCCCCCTCCCCCTGACAATAGCTTTTTTCAAGACTTTTTTCTCTATCTTTGATTTTCTGGAATTTGAATATTATATGCCTATGCTTAGTCTTTTGTTTTTTCTTTTCCTTTTTATCGTGTGTTTGTGTGTGTGTGTTTCATCTATCCTGTTTGTTGTTCTTTGAATATCCTGGATCTGTGATTTGGTGTCTGACATTATTTTGGGGAATTCTCAGTCACTATTATTTCAAATAGTGCTTTTGTTTCTTTCTCCCTTTATTTTCTTTCCAGTATTCTCATTACACATATGTTACACCTTCGTAGTTGTCCATAGTTCTTGAATGTTCTGTTCAGTCTTTCTATTCTTTGCTTTTCAGTTTTAGAAGTTTCTGTTGCCATATTCTCAAGCTCAAAGACTTTCCTGATTTTTCCCATCTACTAATGAGTACATTAAAGGCATTCTTCATGTCTTTATCAGTGTTTTTTTTTTTAATCTCTTGCATGTCTTTTAGATTTTTTCTTAGAATTTCCACTTGTCTGCATATATTTTCTATCTGTTCTTACATATTTTCTATTATTTCCATTAAAGCCCTTAGCATATTAATCACAGTTTTTAAAAATTTCTGGTCTGACAATTACAACAATCTTGCCATATGACTCTGATTCTGACACTTTTTCATTCTCTTCAACCTGTATTTATTGCTTTTAGTATACTTTGCAGTTTTTAATTGTTGTTGTTGAAAGGCAGACATGATGTACTGGATAAAAAGAACTAAGATAAATAGGCCTTTAGTAATTTAACACTGAAGTATAGGGGGAGAGAGGGAAAGCGTTCCCTAGCCCTATGATTAGGCCTCAGTCATTTGGTATCCCTGTGGCCCTGGACCATGAGCTTTACTGGTGCTTCTCCTTCCTTCCCTCCCCCTCCCCCTTAGGTGGGACACTTTGGCTGGAGGGGGCTGGAGTTGAGTATTTTCCTTCTCCCACATGGAAGGCTAGAGGAAGCTGGAAATGAGTATTTCACTTTCCCAGGTAGGTTAGGTTCTGATAAATCCTACCATGTTCAGCTCTGGTAAAAACTGTTTTTCTTGAGTGTAGGCTTTGTTAACAGACTAATCTGGTATATTTCAAAATGGTTCCTTTTCCTCTTTTTCTGCTGGAAGCACAAGGGGATCATTCTCTGATAGTCACTGTGAAGACCTGGTAGAGCTCCTGGAGGTAAAACTCACAAAAGTGTAGAATATAATTGGGTCTCCCTGGAATTTTTGAGTTTAAATTGTCCACAGCAAGCCTTCAGTAATTTGTCAATTATAGTTTATATTTTCCTACCTTGGCACTGGTTGCCGTAGAAGTTCCTACTCATGAGTTTCTGCTCTTGTAATTTATGAATCTCTGTATCCACCTGTCTTTCTCTTCAATACTTGGAGCTATGATTTGCTAGGTGAGCTCACTTCTCTGATGGATCAAAAAAGAATTAGTGATTTTTCAGTTTGTTCTGATTTTAAATTGTTGTTGGAACTCAGGGGCAATTTTTAAACTTCTTACATGCCAGACTGGAAACCAGAAGTCGGCTATGTATGTTTGTTTCTTTTTCTTATCTCTCTACCTAGGATTACCAGGATGACTTTGAATATAAGGATAATAGGTACTTCTGTCTTGTTCTTGAACTCAGAAGAAAGCATTCAGTATTTAACCATTAATAATGATGTTTGTTGTAGGTGTATGATCAAAATAAGGAAGCATTCTCTCATTCCTAGATTGCTGAGAGTTCTTTTTTAAAACATCATAAATAAGTATTGAGTGTTATAAAATGCTTTATCTGTATCTATGGCAACGATCATATGATTTTTCACCTTTTTCATATAAAGCATATTGTATTGCTTGGTATTTGAATCTTTAAGCAATTCCGTTTTCCTGGGATAATCCCACTTGATCCTTTTACATATTGTTGAATTACATTTGCTACTATTTTGTTGAGGATTTTTGCATCTATATTTATGACAGAGACTGGTCTGTAGAGTTCTTCTTATAATGTACTTGTCAAGGTTTTGCTGGTATCACAAAATGAATTGGGCAGTGTTTCTTGTTTGTCTTTGTTCTGAAGAATTTGTATAATATTGATACAATTTCTTCCTTGAATATTTGAAAAAAATTCATGAATTTAACAATCAGGGTCTAGAGTACCTCTGTGGAAAGGCTTTAATTATAAATTCAATGTCTTTAGTAGACAAGGAATTATTTTGGTTTTCTAGTTTAATAAGTGTTTTTTAAAAGAATTTTTTTTAATCTAAACTTTCAAATGTATTAGAATAAAGTTGTTCACTCATTATTATAGTATCTGTAAGAATATATACTGATACCTTCTTTTTCATTACTAACATTAATAATCTGTTTTCCCTGTTACTTGAGCAATCTTGCTGAAGGTTTATTAATTTCATTATTTTTTCAGAGAATTATTGTTTCAGTTTTATTTTGTTCTCTATTGTACTACAGTTGTCCATTTCATTGATTTGTGCTCTCATATATGTTTTCATCATCTTCTTCTGGAGGTTTTTTGTTGTCCTTTTTAGACTGAGCTTAGGTAGTTGATTTTCAACCTTTCTGCTTTTGTAGCCTTTGCATTTTAAGTTTTAATAGCTGCATTATCTGACATATACATTTTAAGGAGTCAGATTTTCATTATAATTCAACTCAAAATATCATCTAATATCATTGTGATTAATTTTTTGTGCCATAGATTTGTTAAGTGTGTTGCTTAAGTCCCGATTTATTGATTTCCTAGTTATTTTCATATGACCTATTCCAATTTTGATTCCATTGGGGTCCAAAAACTACTGTCCATGATTTCAACTTTTTAAAATTTGTTTAGACTTGCTTTATCCTTAAACATGTGTCTGTTTGAGCAATTTCCATGTGCACTTGAACAGAATGTATATTATACAATTGAGGGGGGGTAGTTTTGATATGTGTCATTTAGTATGAGTTAATCATATTGCTTAATCATGTTGATTGATCTTTTTGTTGATTTTACTATTTTTCTACTGAGGGAGCTATGTTAAAAATGTCAACTATGATTGTGGAAATGCCTAATTTTTCTCTGTTGGCTTTGTTTTATTGTATTGATTGTACTAGTTTTAGGATTGTTGAAATGATCCTTTTAATCATTATTCAGTGTCCTTACTTACCTCTGTTGATATGTCTTGTCTTAAAATGTGTTTATCTAATATTAATATATCTGTATCAGCTTTTTCTTTTGGCTGATGCTTGTATGATATACCCCTTTTTTATCTATTTGCTTTTAACCTTTTTTTTTTATCCTATATTTAAAGTTTCTCTGTTTTAAAAAACCTAAAGTTGGGTTCTGTTTTTCATCCCAGTTTGACTGTCTTTTAAAATTTGTCATATTTAGCCCATTTACATTAATATAATTTCTGATATTTGGTTTTTAATCTACCATTTTAAAATTTATTTTCTGTTTTCCTTGTTCATCTGGTTTTTGTTTATTTCTCAGTTTTTGCCTTTTTAAAACATTAATCATGCATTTTGTTATTATTTTATTTTTCCTTCCCTATGACCTTATTGATACATGGTATTTTATGATTCCTTTAGTGGTTATCCACCTTTCCATTTTGAACTGCTTGGTTATGCTACTCTGCAGGGAGTAGTTAAGGACTCAAAGCACTCATCAGCTACTTGTATATATCTTTGAAACTATGATAAGAATGCTGCACTGAGATAGGGTTTAAGTCAATTCTCTTTATGTTCACTATCAGCAGAATGATCTCTGGGACACTTGTGTTTCAAGGCTGCATCACAAAATGTGATCTTAAATAAGTCACTTTCCTTATTTAGGCTTCAGTTTCTCTGTTTATAGCATGGTGGTATTGACTAGTAAATTTTCCAGTAGGTGTTTTAGCTTTAATATTTTCTTATTCCAAAAGAGAGATGTCATGGCTTGCTATTACATTTTATAAAAATCCATGACATTCAAAATCCTTTATAAAGATTAATTGCCCTCTGCTGCTACTGCTGCTAAGTCACATCAGTTGTGTCCAACTCTGTGCGACCCCATAGAAGGAAGCCCACCAGGCTCCTCTGTCACTGAGATTCTCCAGGCAAGAACACTGGAGTGGGTTGCCATTTACTTCTCCAATGCATGAAACTGAAAAGTGAAAGTGAAGTTGTTCAGTCGTGTCCGACTCTTAGCGATCCCATGGACTATAGCCTACCAGGCTCCTCCATCCATGGGATTTCCCAGGCAAGGGTACTGGAGTGGGGTGACATTGCCTTCTCCAAATTGCCCTCTACCTCTGTAAAAAGCCAAAGTATTAATGTGAAATTAATGAATAAAACCCATAAACTATCTTTTAAAACAGTAACTAGTAAGGAATAATTTTCTGAGAATATCATTTTTAAAGTATTACTCAGCCGTTAAAAAGAATTCATTTGAATCAGTTCTGATGAGATGGATGAAACTGGAGCCAATTATACAGAGTGAAGTAAGCCAGAAAGAAAAACACCAATACAGTATACTAACACATATATATGGAATTTAGGAAGATGGCAATGACGACCCTGTATGCAAGACAGGAAAAAAGACACAGATGTGTATAACGGACTTTTGGACTCAGAGGGAGAGGGAGAGGGAGGGGTGGGATGATTTGGGAGAATGGCATTCTAACATGTATACTATCATGTAAGAATTGAATCGCCAGTCTATGTCTGATGCAGGATACAGCATGCTTGGGGCTGGTGCATGGGGATGACCCAGAGAGATGTTGTGGGGAGGGAGGTGGGAGGGGGGTTCATGTTTTGGAACGCATGTAAGAATTAAAGATTTTAAAATTTAAAAAATAAAAAACTAAAAAAAAAAAACTAAAAAAAAAAAAAGTATATTCTATCAATAGTCCTACTTCTGCCATAAACGTGTAACTGATAGTGGACCCTATCTAGTAATATAAACAAGAAATCTTTAAAATTTTATTTATTTATGGTTGCACTGGGTCTTTGTTTCTGTGCATGGGCTTTCTCTAGTTGTGATGAGTGGGGGTTACTCTTTGTTGTGGTGTGCCAGCTTCTCATTGCAGTGGCTTCTCTTGTTGTGGAGCACAGGCTTTATGTGCCCAGGCTCAGTAATTGCACAACACGGGCTTTGTTGCCCCATGGCATGTGGGATTCTCCCAGACCAGAGATTGAACCCATATCCCCTGCATTGCCAGGCAGACTCTTAACCAATGAACCACAGGGGAAGCCCTAACAAGAAATCTTGATTGCTCTATGTGGCAACTATTTTAAGAAATTAGAAAACAGGAAGCATGAGACTGTAATCTATGAGGGAAGGAAACAGACTGAGCCCTAATTATCCTGGCTTTCTACCTGGAGGCATTTAGCAGACCCTGATGTATGGAGAACCAACCCAAGTACCATAAGACAAACTCACTGACCTGAACAATCAGAGATCAGAGTTTGGGGAAATTATAGTGGCTATAACTTGCAGAAAGGATGCTGAGAGTGAAGGAAATTTATACAGGGAGAGAATTCCACCAGTCTTCTCAGGGATCCTCTTGAGTTTTGGCTGAATGTTAATGTTGAGAGCCATATTAGGCATTATTGACAAAATGGAGGCACGGCCCCAACCCCCTCTCCTCGTCCTGCAGGCACGATCCTGGGATGAAGGAGTTAGGTCTTGTGATTCTGACTTGTTTTTTCCTTTCTTTGGTTGAGTTGTCTGGAAAAAATGTTAAGGTGCTTATTGTTCTTGAGAGGAGCATGAGAAAGCACAAAGCCTTCTACACTTGTGCCCTAAAAATAATCTGTAAAGTTAACCACTGACATTTGTTCTAAGATCTTTACAAAAAATGTTCCAAGGTGAACATGTAGGCCTCAGCTTAAGGCCATGGGAAGGATTGTTATCTGAGACCTGTTTGTGAGGGAAATGTTTATGGCAAAGGAAGTTTGCTGAGTTTAGGGTTTAGGAATAATTAAGAATAGTTAGAAGCTAAAAGTTTAAGGAATGTTGTAGTGTTAACATATTTTACTATAGCTTATAGGGATTAGGAATTTTAGAGATATTAATAGCTAGAAGCCTTTTTAGGAGATAGTAAGCTTAGGATACTAGACGCAAGCAGGATTTAGAAAGATAGGAAATAAACTGAGGGATATAGTATACAGCCCAGACAGAAGCATGAGTTACAATGTAATCACAAGTTAAATATAGGACACTTAAGAGGAAGTTGATAATAGATAGTAAACCCAATTCTGAGAGAATCACTGAAGCAGGAACTCTGAAGGGCAACAGTGATTTCTGGAGACAATAAATCTGGGTGAGGGGGAACTAAAAATGTCAAACCTCTGACCTAATGCTTTTGTCAAAGTATAAAAGAGAAGCTGAAGCTTGAAATAAACATGTGGTCCCGCAACCTTGAGTCAGAGGCTACATCATTCTCTGCCGACACCACTCATCTCTTCAGGCTGATTCCCTAGCTGCTGGAGCTGGACTCTGGCATGTTAAACTACATGAATAGAGTGTGACTATAGGAAACTTGGCAAAGAACAACTACATGGGAGAGAAAAACTAATAAACTGCAAAACTATCATGGCTCACATGTTATAGAGATACATTTTTTATATTCTCTAGTGCAGTGTCTTCATTAAACACCCAGGGCATTCAGTGGAGACCCAGAAAAGCCATATCTTTGGAGTATGGATAAATTAGCCCTAGAGTAAATGTTGACCTATTCTCACCATAACAAAGTTTTAAAATGAAACCTCAAAGGGATCAAATGATCTGTGAGTGAATGAATACCCATCAGAAGAAAATTCATAGTATTTAAAGAAAAAGAACAAATTCCAAACACTTGGCAAAATAATGTAATATTACCAATATACACTAAAATAAAATAGTAGACATATGAAAAAGCAAAAATCAGTCAATAGAAAGAGACTGAGAAATTAAAGAGACAGTAGAATTAGAAGACAATGACTAAAAATTAACATATGCTCAAGGATAGAAGGAAAATATGAACATATTGAAGACAGAAATGAAAACAATAAAAAACAGCATTTAGAAATCCAAGAAGTGAAAAATATAATATCTGAAATTAAAAAAAAATTACTTGAAGTATTTAAATAATTAATTGTCAAATAAAAGATCAGTCAAACTAAAAACAGGGCAATAGAAACCATCCAGACAGGAGCACAGAGAGAAAAAAGACAGGGGAAAAGAATTAAACTGAGTTTCATAGCTTTTAAGAGTAATGGTAAGTCATATGTGCAAATAGAGTTCCTAGAGATGATATACCAAGCTTACATATATATATATGTGTGTGTGTGTGTGTGTGTGTCTGTGTATACATGTCATATATATATATAATATTAAAAAATGGCTGGAAAAATTCCAAATTTGTCAAAAAATAAATCTCTGGGTTCAAGAAGGATAAACACAAAGAAAAATATATATCAGGGCACACTAAAATAAATTGCTATAAACTAATGAGAATCTTAAAAGTCACCAGAGATGCATTGTTTTTAGTGGGGAAAAGGTGGAAATTATCCCTGACTTCACATCCAAAAAAATACAAGTCAGAGACATTGCAATGGCATCTTTTGGAGTCCTATAAGGAAAAAAAAAATCTCGAATTCCACATTTATTAAAAATATACTTCAAACTGGAAGGTGAGATAAAGACATTTCAGACAAACAGAAGTTCTGAGAATTTACAGCCAGTGAGTTTTCTCTGTGGAATATTTTAATAAAATTTTATTAGGAAAGGAAAATAATTCTAGATGAAAGCTTAGGTTTTTAAAAAGAAATGAAGAGTATTGGAAATGGTAAATCTGAAGGCATTTTCTAATAATTAATTTAGAATATAATTTTTTTAGATATAATTAATTTAGGTATAATTTACTTTACATCAAAACATATAACAATGTATTATGGAGTTTAAAATGTTTAAAAGTATTATGTTTAAAAACAAAAGCACCAAAGAGGGGGTATTTTTAAGTTTCTTACATTGTATATTAAATGGTATATTACTTGATGATAGACTGTTGTAAGTTAAAGATACATATTCTTGACCAACCAATAGAATAATGAAATAAAGAGGTACAACTAATAAACCAACAGGGGAGAAAAAATAATTCTAAAAAGTTAAATTAATTAAATATAAAATATAGAAAACATAGCAAAATGGTAGACTTAAACTCTATTGACAATAATTACATTAAATATAAATGGACTAATTGTACTAATTTTGAAAGATGGAACTTACCAGATTGGATTTAAAAACAAGAATCAATTAATACACTGACTATAAGAAACACAGTAAATATAAAGATATAGATAAGTTTGAAGTAAAAGGATAAGCAAAGATAATGCAAACATTAATTAAGAAAGCTGAAGTGGTTATATTAATATAAAAGTAGACTGTTAGGTTCAGTTCAGTTCAGTTCAGTCGCTCAGTCGTGTCCAACTCTTTGCGACCCCATGAATTGCAGCATGCCAGGCCTCCCTGTCCATTACTATCTCTCGGAGTTCATTCAGACTCACGTCCATCGAGACTGTGATGCCATCCAGCCATCTCATCCTCTGTCGTCCCCTTCTCCTCCTGCTCCCAATCCCTCCAAGCATCAGAGTCTTTTCCAATGAGTCAACTCTTCGCATGAGATGGCCAAAGTACTGGAGTTTCAGCTTTAGCATCATTCCTTCCAAAGAAATCCCAGGGCTAATCTCCTTCAGAATGGACTGGTTGGATCTCCTTGCAGTCCAAGGGACTCTCAAGAGTCTTCTCCACACCACAGTTCTAAAGCATCAATTCTTCGGCACTCAGTCTTCTTCACAGTCCAACTCTCACATCCATACATGACCACTGGAAAAACCATAGCCTTGACTAGACGGACCTTAGTCGGCAAAGTAATGTCTCTGGTTTTGAATATACTATCTAGGTTGGTCATAAAGGAATATTACCGTAGTTTTAGAAAAGATATTCCATTATGATTAAAGAGCTCAGTCATCAGGAATTCATAACATTTCTAAATGTGTATGCATCTAAAAACAGAGGCTTTAAATGCATGAAGCAGAAGTTGACAAACTGAAAAAAAAAGACGTCTATAATTATTGTTGGAGATTTCAATACTTTTCTTCCAAAATTTGAAAAAAATAGACAGAAAATCCATAAGAATATAGAAGACCTGAAAAACATTATTGAACAATTTAACCTAATTGACATTGATAGAGCATTACACTTAAAAATTATAGAAAGGTTTTCTTTTCAAATATATATGCAAATCTTAAAAAATAAAGCATATGCTAGAACATAAAACAAGTCTCAATAAACATATAAGGACTGAAATTATGGAGCATATATTCCTTGTTTACAGTGGAAATAAATTGCAATTAGATAAAATTACATGTAGATAACAAAAATATCAAATGTTTTGGAATTAAAACACATACTTCCAAATAAACCATATAACAAAGGAAAAAAAAACAAGGAAATGTAAAAAATGTATAAAATAATGAAATCACATCCTAACAAAATATGTGTAATAAAATTAAAGTAGTATTTGAGGGAATTTCATAGCTTTCAATATTTATAATAATAAAGGATGAAAAGTGACCAATGGATTCAAGGCAAATCCAATAAAATCCAAAATGTTTTATTTTGATGGGGTATGGAGAGGCACTTCATGGGAAATAGATGGGGAAACAGTGTCAGACTTTATTTTGGGGGCTCCAAAATCACTGCAGATGGTGACTGCAGCCATGAAATTAAAAGACGCTTACTCCTTGGAAGAAAAGTTATGATCAACCTAGATAGCATATTCAAAAGCAGAGACATTACTTTGCCAACAAAGGTCCATCTAGTCAAGGCTATGGTTTTTCCAGTGGTCATGTATGGATGTGAGAGTTGGACTGTGAAGAAAGCTGAGTGCCGAAGAACTGATGCTTTAGAACTGTGGTGTTCGAGAAGACTCTTGCGAGTCCCTTGGACTGCAAGGAGATCCAACCAGTCCATTCTGAAGGAGATCAGCCCTGGGATTTCTATGGAGGGAATGGTGCTAAAGCTGAAACTCCAGTATTTTGGCCACCTCATGCGAAGAGTTGACTCATTGGAAAAGACTCTGATGCTGGGAAGGATTGGGAACAGGAGAAGGGGACGACAGAGGATGAGAAGGCTGGATGGCATCACGGACTCGATGTTCGCGAGTTTGAGTGAACTCCGGGAGTTGGTGATGGACAGGAAGGCCTGGCCTGCTGCGATTCGTGGGTTCGCAGAGAGTCGGACACGACTGAGCGACTGGACGGAACTGACGGAGAGGCAAACAAACTGATTCTAAATTCAAATGGAAATGTCAAGGCCGAAGATAGCCAAAACAAATTTGAAATAGAAGAACAAAAATGGAGAACTTAATCTATGTCATTACAAGATTTACTATAAAGCTCAGTAATCAAAACAGTTTGGTATTAGTGTAAGGATAATGAATTAATCAATTAAACAGAACAGAGAATCCAGAAATGGACTTATATGCATGAAATAACAGACTGGATCACAGATCTAAATATAAAACTTGAATTGTAAAGCTTCTAGAAGAAAATATAGGAGAGTGCTTCATGATCTTGATGGAGGTAAAGATTTCTTAGATGAAAACACTAATCATAAATAAGATACCCTTGATAATTATAATTGGATATGTAGTTGGATAACAGCAATATAAAATACTATGACTCCTCACAAGATACCCTGTGAAAATAAAAAGGCATACTGTAGACTAGGTTAAAAGATTTGAACTTACATAAATGTATAAAAGATATGTGTCTGTTTATATATATATATATATATAATGTGTAATATATAACATTATATGTATTATGTAAATGCATAATTTATATTGTATAAATATGTAATTTATAATGTATATATAAATGTAGAAAACTCTTAAAATTCACCAAGCTAAAGGCAAATGATTGCATATAAAAATGGCCCAAATATTTGATTAACACTTCACAAAAGAAGATATATAAATGCTCAATAAGCATATTAAATTATATTTTATTCTATAGTCATTAAGGAAGTGTAAATGTAAGTTAAAGCCACTCGAGATACCATTCTACAATCACTAGAATCACTAAAAGTATTAACACTAAGAAGTGCTAAGGAGACTACAAAGAAACTAGAACTCCCATGCATTGTTGATGGAAGTGTAAAATGATGCAGCCCCTATGGAAAACTATTTGGCAGTTTCTTTGAAAATCAGATTTATAATGACTCCACTTTTAAAAGCAAGTTCCATTTTTAGAGGGAAAAAAGAGAGATGTATTCATAAAAAGACTTCAGAATGAATTTTCATAATGGCCCCTAAGTGGGAGAAACCCACATGTCCAAAAACAGGTGAACGGATAAACAATCTGTGATGTGTTTGTATAATGCAAATCTATCCATTAACAAAAGGAATCAAAGTCCTAATACATGCTGCAACATGATTGAATCTCAAAAATTGTGTGCTAGTTAAAAGGATTCATATCCAAAAAGTATTGATGTATACTGCATACTTTCATTTTTATAAAATTCAAGAGTAAGCAAAATTATTTTATAGCAATAGAAGTCAGATCCATGGTTACCTGGGTTAGGATTATAGGTAAATGACTGAAAGGGAGCATATGATAACTTTTTGGAAATTTTCTATATTTTTTTTGTGTGGTGACTGCTACATAAATGTTTAACTTGACAAAATTCATCAAATACACATTTAAGATGGGTGAAATTATTATATGATATATATTAAATTATATATCGATATTGTTAATAAAAAGAAATGTAGTTCTGTCACTGTTTAACACACACAAAGTGATCTTCTTTAGTATATTAAAGAATTTGTTTTAGTAATTACTATGTTCAGAGCTTAAGTAATATGGAAGAACACAAAGTAGTATTGGAAACACTCCCTGATCATGAAGGGACTTAGTTAGGTAATATGGAATGAACTTGACTATATATTCAGTCATATGGTGATAAAATTGTTAGGTAATAGCAGTGATAGATGGAGAAGAAAGAGTTATGAAGTTCAGAGTTAATGAGTTGATACCTGGAAAAAGTATAAAAAGTATAGTGCCTGAGAGATGCTATGTGCTCAGCAAGTGTTATTTTGCTTTTCAGAGGATGAGAATTTATACATCAAGTGATGAATCAAGGCATGATCGAGGAGGTGATATTTAACGTAGGTACTGCAGAATAGGAGTGTTTTTCATAGGCATCAAGAAGTGGGGAGACTTTAATATTAGGAAGATGTCATGATCAAACGTTTGGAAGTGAAACAGTACAAGACATGTACAGAAGAGTAAGTTATGTTTGGTGAATTCATTTAAAAAGAATGAACAGTTTCAGGTAGCAAAAATAGTGGGAGATGAATCACTAGGGTCAGATTATCAAGGGCTCTTAGAACCAACTTGAGTATATCCTTATTTTAAATTGATCTTTTATGGATTGTCAATGCATAAATAAAACATACAGGAAGGGATATTATATCAGTAAAGACTTATTTTGTAATTTTGCTTTATAACATTAAATATAAAGTCAACTAACCAGAACAATGAAGCTGCTTTGATGAACATGAAACTGAAATTGGGGCTTGCTAATCTTAGATGGGAGTTATGTTTAATGACCTTGAGTTTCTACTTTTGCTATTCTTGTTCAGTCAGTCAGTGGTGTCCGACTCTTTGTGACCCCTGGACTGCAGCACGCCATGCTTCCCGGTCCTTCACTATTTCCTAGAGTTTGCTCCAACTCATCCTCTGTCATCCCCTTCTCCTCCTGCCTTCAGTCTTTCCCAGCATCAGGGTCTTTTTCAATGAGTCAGTTCTTCTCATCAGATGGCCAAAGTATTGGAGCTTCAGACATCGATTACATCATGTTCAGAAAATTCTAATTCAGATAGCTAAATAATTATAGATAGCAGTCCTATAGTATTTTATCTTAACATTGTTGCATGTCTTTCAATAAATCAAGAGGCTTATTTCAAGGTTTGCATAATAAATGTTTTACTCAGGTAATACAAGTTAATGCATTGCTGATTTTCAGTATGTTAAAATTGCATAACCTGCAGTGGTAAAGAATCCACCTCCCAATGCAGGAAGTGCAGGTTCACCTTGATCTCTGAGTCAGGAAGATCCCCTGGAGTAGGAAATAGCAACCCACTCCAGGATTCTTGCCTGGAGAAGTCCATGGACAGAGGAACCTGGTGGGCTATAGTCCATGAGGTCACAAAGAGTTGGACATGATTGACCATGCGCACATGCTGTGATAGTTTTTGTTGTGGTTTTCATTTTGTTCAGTAGTTTTTAAAGTTACAACTGGCTTTTTTTTTTTTTTTTAAAGCCAACTCAATTAGTATAAGCAAAATCAGGAATATATTGGCTTATATTATCAAGAATCACAGGAGCAGAATTTGGCTTTTCTTTTTTGGGATGTAACTATGCTGCTGCTGCTGCTAAGTCGCTTCAGTCGTGTCCAACTCTGTGCGACCCCATAGACGGCAGCCCACCAGGCTCCGCTGTCCCTGGGATTCTTCAGGCAAGAACACTGGAGTGGGTTGCCATTTCCTTCCCCAATGCATGCAAGTGAAAAGTGAAAGTGAAGTTGCTCAGTAGGTGTCAGACTCTTCATGACCCCATGGACTGCAGCTGACCAGGATCCTCTGTCCATGGGATTTTCCAGGCAAGAGTACTGGAGTGGGTTGCCACTTCCTTGTCTGGTAACTATGCTAACATGATACAAAGATTTTATCTCCTCTCTATCTTTTCCTATCTGCTCTTCTACTTTTCTTAGTATTTTTGGCATTATTCATTCTTATTGCAGACAGACTCTCCATGTACCAGGGAGAATGGCCATGACGATCCTAGGCCCACATGCTTATAACTTTCGACTTGAACATAAGAGAGCCTTTCTGGATAGTTTCAGGAGAGAATTCTGACTGGGTCAAATTCCTCTGTGTCTGGGAAGAGCAGTAGATTGAGAACAAGGCAGACTGCAAAGCACTGTGATTGACAACTTCATCAGGACAATATTGGCATTCAGAAATATAACCTAAAGAAATTCTATCAAAAGAAGAAGTATAAGATACAATGGATGCATAAAATTATTGTTTTCACAGTCCTATGAAGTTTAAAAAAAGCAGTTAAATATGTAATTGAAAGAGTAAAAATGAAATCAAACGTTTGTAGAACACAAAGAGCAATGTCTTGTGTTACATGATTTGAATACCTTAGCCTTTGGCAATGGAGCAACAGAAAAGCATCAGTCTGTGCACTTACTTCTGTGCACTGCATACATGAAATAAACTGTAATTTGGAAAGGGTTACTTTTTGAGTTCAACAATATTTTTAAGCAGTGTCTTCGCATTTCCTTAGTTGATGATTTCAGGTAAAGAAAGCTCTTAGTTCAGACAAGGTAAGGCGTTATGGAAAATGCAGTGTGGAGGAAAAAGAAGACCAGCATAATGGAATATGTATGGGAGACGTGGCTGTTGAACACTACTTTCACTACAATACCATTTTTAGCATCACTGTCTAAAGAACTAGAGTGCTTCACTCTACATCTGAAGGAATTAATAATAGACATAATTTTTTCTATTATTGAACATAATTTTACTCTACTATTTTCTATTACTATGCATCATAATGTGTACACAGGGTGTGATCACTCACCTGGAGCCAGACATCTTGGAATGTGAAGTCAAGTGGGCCTTAGAAAGCATCACTATGAACAAGGCTAGTGGAGGTGATGGAATTCCAGTGGAGCTATTTCAAATCCTGAAGGATGATGCTGTGAAAGTGCTGCACTCAATATGCCAGCAAATTTGGAAAACTCAGCAGTGGCCACAGGACTGGAAAATGTCAGTTTTCATTCCAATACCAAAGAAAGGCAATGCCAAAGATTGCGCAAACTACCGCACAATTGCACTCAACTCACACGCTAGTAAAGTAATGCTCAAAATTCTCCAAGCCAGGCTCCAGCAGTCCGTGAACTGTGAACTTCCTGATGTTCAAGCTGGTTTTAGAGAAGGCAGAGGAACCAGAGATCAAATTGCCAACATCCGCTGGATCATTGAAAAAGCAAGAGAGTTCCAGAAAAACATCTATTTCTGCTTCATTGACTATGCCAAAGCCTTTGATTGTGTGGATCACTATAAACTATGGAAAATTCTGAAAGAGAGGGGCATACCAGGCCAGCTGACCTGCCTCTTGAGAAACCTGTATGCAGGTCAGGAAGCAACAGTTAGAACTGGACATGGAATAACAGACTGGTTCCAAATAGGAAAAGGAGTACATCAAGGCTGTATATTGTCACTCTGCTTATTTAACTTCTATGCAGAGTACATCATGAGACACGCTGGGCTGGAAGAAGCACAAGCTGGAATCAAGATTGCCGGGAGAAATATCAATAACCTCAGATATGCAGATGACACCACCCTTATTGCAGAAAGTGAAGAAGAACTAAAAAGCTTCTTGATGAAAGTGAAAGACGAGAGTGAAAAAGTTGGCTTAAAGCTCAACATTCAGAAAACGAAGATCATGGCATCTGGTCCCATCACTTCATCGGAAATAGATGGGGAAACAGTGTAAACAATGTCAGACTTTAT
Organism: Ovis aries; assembly: GCF_016772045.2. Lineage (NCBI taxonomy): Eukaryota > Metazoa > Chordata > Mammalia > Artiodactyla > Bovidae > Ovis > Ovis aries. Next base: position 35,972,103 of record NC_056068.1, read on the forward strand.
TTTTTGGGGCTCCAGAATCACTGCAGATTGTGATTGCAGCCATGAAATTAAGACGCTTACTCCTTGGAAGGAAAGTTATGACCAACCTAGATAGCATATTCAAAAGCAGAGACATTACTTTGCCAACAAAGGTCCGTCTAGTCAAGGCTATGGTTTTTCCAGTGGTCATGTATGGATGTGAGAGTTGGACTGTGAAGAAAGCTAAATGTCGAAGAATTGATGCTTTTGAACTGTGGTGTAGGAGAAGACTCTTGAGGGTCCCTTGGACTGCAAGGAGATCCAATGAGTCCATCCTAAAGGAGATCAGTCCTGGGTGTTCATTGGAAGGAATGATGCTAAAGCTGAAACTCCAACGCTTTGGCCACCTCATGTGAAGAGCTGACTCATTGGAAAAGACTCTGATGCTGGGAGGGATTGGGGGCAGGAGGAGAAGGGGATGACAGAGGATGAGATGGCTGGATGGCATCACTGACTCGATGGACATGAGTTTGAGTGAACTCCGGGAGTTGGTGATGGACAGGGAGCCCTGGTGTGCTGCAATTCGTGGGGTCACAAAGAGTCGGACATGACTGAGCAACTCAACTGAACTGAACTGATGCATCATAATAGAAAAAAACAATTTCACCTGGATTTCCCTGGTGGCTCAGATGGTAAAGAATCTGCCTGTAGTGCAGAGGACCAGATCGATCCCTGGGCGGGAAGATCCCCTAGACGAGGAAATGGCAATTCAGATTCTTGCCTGGGAAATCCCATGGACAGAGGAGCCCAATGGGCTACAGTTCATAATGTCACAAAGAGTTGGACACAGCTGAGTGACTAGCACACACATAATTATTTTTTCTATTATTGAAAGCTGCTTCATAAAAAGTATAAAACTGATGTCAAGTAATGATTTAAATAGTCATTTCAGTGAAACCGGCACTGAACTGGAGTGAGGACTCTATCACAGACTGTTTGACTTTGGGCAAGGCAAGGTCAGGAAGGTGACTTCCATATCTTGACTGTGTTTCTTCACTTCTGAAATGAGGTTTTAGTCTTAGTGATCATTGAAGTCTCAGCTACAGCAGGAGGCTGTGAGCCTCTGATTCACCTGCTAGTTGTCCCTCTTTTTCTATATTGGCATTGGTAGCAGCTGTACTTTGATATATATGTGGGAGGAATTTGGTTTTCAATTTTTGACCCCATTGACTGTAGCCTACCAGGCTCCTCTGTCCATGGGATTTTCCAGGCAATAGTACTGGAGTGGATTGCCATTTCCTTCTCCAGGGTCTTCCCGACCCAGAGATCGAACCCGGGTCTCCCACATTGTAGACAGACACTTAACCATCTGAGGCACCAGGGAAGTCTGATACTTTTAGGTGCTAAGCAGCTTTGGAAAGCAGATGAAATAGATACCTCTTACCTGTACATATAGAACAATGTGAGTTCCATGAATGTATGTTAAGTGCCAGTTTTAAGTGGTCCCTATAAAACATTATCAGAATTTGGTAGATAAAAACAGTACAAAGAGAGAATATTGAACTTAATGTGATGATGTCTATATATGTATTTCTGGCAGCTCTTAAATGTGGGGCTTTCTCTCTGTCATGAATATGTCAAAATCGTGCATCTAAGAGTTCAAATGACATTTTCAATAGCTACCATTGACACACACATACCAAGACACTCACAGTATATTATCTAGTAAAGTGGTTGCAGAATTAACATTTTTCCTGGAAGGAATATATCTGATTTAATGACCAAATCATTTTAAAGCAGCACAACAGAATTTCACAGGAACTAAATCTATTTCTTCACACCAATCATGCGTGTTTTACTGAAGCATTGAGTCATTAGCATGTTTATAATGGTTCTAATTTAGCACAACATTTTCTGAATTTTATCCTTGAGTCATTTACAAATTGTTCATATTGAATAAACAAAGGAAACAGATTGCATTTTATACTTAGTAATTTATCTGAAAGAAGAGGGGAGGGTTAATTGTTTGAAAGTTTTGGTCTGTTTGGGGAAGTGAGCTTGCTTTTTCATTGCTAGGCATAAATGCCATTTCTCATCTTTTGGGGGATGGTGTGGGGGGGGCGGCTACAGAGGAGTAAAATGAAAAATTAGGACCAGGACAAGATTGGCCACTCCCAGAGGGGAGTGTGGAGCAAAAGGGGAGCTGGCACGAGATTATCCAAAACAGTTGGTGCATTCCTTAATGATCAAGTGCTTGAGAAGTCCAGCTCTTCCTGGCAGAGCATCTGTGTTGATGTTTATATCATTGCCCTGCTGTATGGGAAAGGCATGCTTTCTCTCACTGCTTGGCTAAAAATAGGATGGAATATAGCATTGTATGAGATATTTTAAGATAGCAAAAACATTTAAGAGGTTAAAGGTTTGACTTTTGGATCAAAAAAGATCAGTGATATAACTCGTGGTGTTCCTTGAAGACTGAATTTTATCTACAGTTTGTCAGTGATTCGAACTCTTGGTTAGGCAAGTTATTCTAGGTTCATTTGGTGCAGTTTGAGAAGCCCACTCTACTGTCTTTTCTGTCAGCTTCCCGGCATGAAGAGCAAGATTGAGAACAGCCTCTATTTATACCCCCTTGATCGTATTTGGAAAATCAGTTGTTTCACTGGAGAGAGGGAGAGAGAGAGAAGGAGAGCACGCACAGTCGTCAGGGAGTGTGCTCTGTACGTTACAGTGACTTCAAAATAAAACTGGCGCATTTTAGTGTCTAATTATTTTAGTGAGCTTGGAGGGTTTTAATTAAAATTTAAGAGTGCTCTTCAAGCTCTCCAAGCTCCAATTTTATCCCACTGTATTGTGGAGCACTTGTCACTGTGGAAAAATGTACAGTAACTGCCATGTGCAGCTCTGTTTCCTAATGAAAAATATGAGATTGATGATCAGCAGGGATATAAATATATATTATCAAAATTAGCTGTAAACCAAGGTCAAGGATACTTTTGATAAGTTATCACTGTTCTTTGGATACACAGAAAATGTATTGCCCTTGAAATTTATGATTCCTGTGGTGAAAATAAAAGGGATTGCTTTAAAAAAGTTTAAAAAGCAGTAAGAAATATGCATACAGGAGGGCAGGCATTGTTGTTTCTCACTAAAGTATTTTAAAGTTATTTTCTATGTCATATTTCTAATGTTTTAGCATTTCTAACTTTAAGTATCACTTTGAGGTAAAAGGAATAATGGTAAGTGTTTACTCACAGGTAAATTGTTTTAAAGTACAATAAAAAAATTTTCCCATTATCCTTTCCTGTTTCCCATGACTTCGTTTTAGTGATTATTTCTTTATTTATTCTCTTAGACTCTTTACTTTGCTTAGAGTAAGAGTTAATAATACTACTGCAACTTTAGGAATAATTTAAAATTCTTCCTAAAACATCATCATTTAGATTAGGAAATAAATATCTTACATACTGTCACTTCAAATTTCTCTTGTGCTGTGAAATTATTAGCATGATAAAACATTCCTGACTTACCTGGTTTGATACCTGGGTACTTAAGAAGCAGAAACATTGCTTTGCAATCCATTATGCTGGATATTTATAACATGTTAGTTCTGAATTATATCTTTCTTTTTTTCCTTAGAGAAAGTTTATTGAAATAGAAAAACTTAGATTTGCAAAGGAAAAGGGAAAACATAGCTATGCAGCTGAGAGTTAATTTATAGCATATCAAAACCCTCTACATCCTTGATTAAAAATGAACAAGAACTGAAGTTCAACTCTTATGATAGTGGTGTTTTTCTCACATTATTTACAAAAATTGGACAAGATAAATATAATAAACTCTTGCATTTCATTAGTTATGTATTGTTTTATGGACACTAATTCTGTCAAAGTAATAGGAATTAATTTTGGTATTTTTTGGTATGTACATTTGGTATGTACATATTATGGTGACACATACTATAATATTGTGATACTATAATGTAGTTTTTTAATCTTAATTTCCAAAAGGTATTTTAATTAGCTGAATTAGTCTTCTCCTACTTAGCTGAAGACAACTCAGTCAAAATACTAAAATTTGAGTAGTCAAACTCAGATAATGAAATACACTGTATATTTTTTCATTGTTTTGAGGACTGTGGCACCATCATAACTGTATTAGATGTTTACCAGTCAATCATGTAAAACATATTTTCCTGTGTAGAGTGGTCCAAGAATTCTGGGTGATGTTTAGTTCTTTTTTTCCATTTGGAATCCTGCATGAGTACTGAATTCAAACGTGGACTTAATCTTTCCATGTACATAATGCAAACTGGACTTCTTTACTTATTTTGACCTCTTTGATTTCATGGTCAGAAAGGGGCAAAGTCTGATCTGATGAACTGCCTCTGTAAAGCTAGAGTCCTAGTAATATAGTTGAAGTATGTGGCAGAAAGAGGATGAATACTTGATTTTTTATTTTTGGCCTTACCTGGATATTATTTTGAATGGTAAATTTGAAAATATAGATTTCATTTAGTTTTATCTATTATATATGTCCTCATTTTAAGTCAGAAACATCTTGGTAGAGGCAGTAGTATCCTCTGCCTATGTAGTTTTTAATAACAACCTGCATCTTCTGGACTTTCTTCCCTCACCTTACTTGTTGTACATTACATTATGGAGTGTGCTGAGTACTTATTGTGTATGTATGTCTTTAGAGGGCTGGCAAATAGATTTTAGGTGAGAAACTTGTTTTTCAAGAGATTTTCTCACAGTTTTGAATGTTGAAAAAGTGGTATGTTGTGACCTTTATTGCCCTGGAGATAAAGATAATCAGTGATCGTTACTAAATATTTTCATGAGCTATAAATATAGATATGCAAAGACTGCTTTATTTTTTTCCTTTCAGTTTCTTCTACTGAAATGAGAATTTATATAGCTAGATTAACTCAGCATTATGGTGAGGATTAATTTTCTAATAGAAATGTGAAATATTTTTAATTTATTAACCATTTAATTAATGACTAGCTCTTATGTAAAGTTGTGTCTTCAAACATATTTGATAAATATTTGAAATATATGTTCATGTTGTCCATATAATTCTGTTTTCTCCTATGAAATTTTAGCATTCTTTTCCTGGAGCTCTGAAAGATTTCAGGTCTATTAATAGAAATGAGAAACATATTTTAGCCGTTTTATATTTAGTGTATACCTAATCCTAGTTCATGAACTTGCTCTGAATTTTTGATCATTACTAGTAAATTGGGATTTTGTCTTGATCATTATAATATGTTCACTCAACTCAAATTTTAACCAAACAAGTTATGTTTTAGTGTTTATGTCAGTGATTATCAGTTTAGTGTGATGTTGTAATATATATTAAAAAGTTTTTTTTTTTAAGTAACAAAACTGAGTAGGAGAGGAAGTTGAAGACATTTTATTGATTATTCATATACATGACCTAATGTTATATCCAGAAATTTAAACCTGATTTGAGAAAAAGTAATCTCTGATAGCAAAAAGCAGAGACATTACTTTGCCAACAAAGGTCCGTCTAGTCAAGGCTATGGTTTTTCCAGTGGTCATGTATGGATGTGAGAGTTGGACTGTGAAGAAAGCTGAGTGCTGAAGAATTGATGCTTTTGAACTGTGGTGTTGGAGAAGACTCTTGAGGGTCCCTTGGACTGCAAGGAGATCCAACCAGTCCATTTTAAAGGAGATCAGTCTTGGGTGTTCATTGGAAGGACTGATGCTAAAGCTGAAACTCCAGTACTTTGGCCATCTCATGCAAAGGGTTGACTCATTGGAAAAGACCCTGCTGCTGGGAGGGACTGGGGACTGGAGGAGAAGGGGATGACAGGGGATGAGATGACTGGATGGCATCACCAACTCGATGGACATGAGTTTGAGTGAACTCCGGGAGATGGTGACGGACAGGGAGGCCTGGCGTGCTGCAGTTCATGGGTTCGCAAAGAGTCGGACACAACTGAGTGACTGAACTGAACTGAATCTCTGATAGCCATGACTTTGAAGATTTCCTTCTTAACCCTCACACCTAACATTATCTTTTCTTTGACTTTCGCCTAGAAACAAAATATGTACAGAACAAAGTATACACCTTGTTTCTGAATTAAAATCCAAGAGAATATTTTGGAAATTAAATGCAAACTGAACATATGCATATGCATAGAGACCCTATTGGCAGATCACTCAGAATCCAATTTTTAATCAAAGTGATATATCATTTGTTTAAAAGAAAATAATTAATAGGAAAGCCTGGAAGAAAAGGAGGAAAGGAAAGAAGGGAAGAAGCAAGGAATTCACTTAATAGAATCAAGCTGACTTCTATTTAGAAAGAACTTTGGCTCCTGTGATAGCTAGTTCTTCATCAGCCGTTTCCCAACACACTGATCTGGATTCCATCCATTCCTTGATTGATTGATCATGTCATAGACAAATGTTAATTGTTTTCACCAATATGTTCTAACCATGCAGTGGTCTTCTCATCTCTTACCCAGGGGCTCACTGTCTTTGCCTAAGCTTATCAAGTTTCTGAAATCCTTTAGATCCATCTTAACCTTACTGTCATTCTGAAAAATTCAAGGAGGATTTAGAAGTTGGAGGAAAAATGAAAGGGAAAATGCTAAAGAGATAGGTACTGATATGGGAGAGAAAAAACATTTGGAGTTGAAATAAGTATTTTAAATATAATTTTAAAAGAGGTTATCAGAATTTTGACACTTGGAATGTTAAAGTATAATGGGAGTATGCTTTGCACTAAGGATTGAGTATTTAAATCTGCTTTCCCTTTTGGAAACGTGGGTTGTTTATTAAAATTTGAGACTTAAAAGATGCATATAAGTAGTTATAAGCAGTAGCTCTAGTTTCAAATCTACCTGATCAGAGAAAAAATAACTTATTGATAAAAATTTGCTAATTATTAGAACACTCTAAAATGTAAACTTCTGTAAGTTTTTTGAATCTTATAGAAATAAGTGTAATAACTTCCAAAATCTAGTATGCTGTTTAGGAATGCAGTAGGTCAAATAGCATTTAACCAAGGATCTTCTTGAAAAGATCACACATCTCTTTTTATATAAAGGTTTTAACTGTTTTTATTACTGGGAGACAGAGAATATCTTGAGTTTATTTTCTTTGCATTTTACTGTAAATGGGTATTTTACAAAAGTGTATTTCTTTTTTAAGGAACAAGGAGTTACAGGTTGATTATTCTCTTCTCACTTGAAAATTTGCCATTCTTCCTTGAATAGCACACAAATTTTGCTTGGACTTAAAAAAAAATCACCTGAATTAAAAGAAATAATATCTAAAGTTAAGCTTGTAGAAAAAAGCTCCTTGTTCTGTCCTATTAGTCTAAAGAAATGATAAATGCTGGCTGAATATTAATTAGCTAAAATTACAATAACAAGATAAGATTATTGAGCATGTCTTTTTTTCTCCTGGGAATATTGTAAATAATTTTACAGCAAAAAAAGTTTAGTTGTAGTATTTTATAATAGAGAGAATAATATACTTGTCCATATCCTAGGGTTAAAGTGGCAACAACAACAAAATCTTTGTTGGTTTTGAATGATAGAATTTCTCCATTAACTCCATAGACTTCTATATTTGTAATATTTTAATACTTATCTAAAACATGTATAATATTTTTAATACTTACTTTTTAATTTTAATAGATTCCTCCTGCATGGAAAAACTACTTTCAAAAGATTGGAAGGAAAAAATGGAAAGATTAAATACCAGTGAACTTCTTGGAGAAATTAAAGGTACAGTATACAAAATATCAAACATATCAATATAGAAATGTTATTTTGTAACACAATACATCTGATTATCTTCTGTACCCCAACATTAAATTCTTACCTCTAATATTTATTTATATTTGAGAGGGTAAATATATAGTGTGTTCCTAAACTTTTATTTTTTTGTAATGTTTATAGAATGAAAATTTTCCTTTTTATAGTCTATAAATATATAACTTATAGGACAAACTACTTCATTAGTTTCCTCCTTGGCACAGAAGGAAAACAGTAGCTTTAGCTGTGCTGTGCTTAGTCACTCAGTTGTGTCTGACTCTTTGCCCGCCAGGCTCTTCTGTTCACTGGGGTTCTCCAGGCAAGAATATTGGAATGGGTTGTCATACCCTCCTCCAGGAATCTTCCTGACCCAGGGATTGAACCAGGGTCTCCTGCATTGCAGGCAGATTTTTTACCAGCTGAGCTACCAGGGAAGCCCATAGTTTCGTTTGCTGAACAAAAAATTATAAAAAAAATGTTATGTCAAAAATGAACAAATTAAATAAAGATAATTTTAGTCCTGCCTTTTGAATTTATAGTAGCTTAATTGATGAATCCAAATCACTAATTTGAATTTTTTTCTGGTCAAAAATGATTAGCTGTAGTAACTGTGACAAAGGAGTTTATAGAATGTGCTATTTATATTTATGACTGGATTCTGAAGCCTGGTTCCCTGTTCAAATTCTGGCTCTGTCACTTACTAGATGAGTGACTTGGGGCAAGTCACTGAAGGTTTCAATGTTTGGAATTCCTTGTATCTAAAATTAGGATAGTAAAAGTACTTGGGCTTCCCAAGTGGTGCAGTGCTAAAGAATACACCTGCCAGTGCAGGAGATGCTGGAGATGCAGGTTCAGTCCTTGGATGAGGAATACCCTGGTGGAGGAAATGACAACCTACTCCATTGTTCTTGCTTGGAAAATTCTATGGATAGAGGAGCCTGGCGGTCTACAATCCATGGGGTCACAAAGAGTCAGACACGACTGAGCACACACAACAGAAGTACCTACCAAGGCTCGTTAAGAGAATTAGTATAAGCAAAGCTTTTAAAATGGCTTGCACTTAAGAAAACCCTCATGAGGGAAAGTTGTGGTTGTTATTAACTGCCCATAGGATCTTAGGTTAATTAATCTCAAATAGATTTCATAGAACTTAACATTTCATGATCTCTGACCTGGCTGAGAATGAGCATCCTTATTTTAAAGATAATTGATTGGCATTATTATTTTGAAACAAATTAAGAAGTGGGCAGTCCCAATCCATTACAAAATTAACCTGCTCTATCAGTTAAGCAGCTATACTTTTTGCCCAGTCCTTCTTGTTGATCCTTTTATGGAGATGAAGTACTGTATGAAGTAATGAAGTAGCTTTTGGTATTGTGGGTAGACTGTTGTCGTCAATTACTTTTCTCGGTCGCCCCTTACAGATAGTCATTGCTCTATCTATCACTCTCTCCCTTAAACTGACAATTTGAGAACTTAATTACATTCATTTTCTGAATTTATCTAATGACCTCAGGTGAATATTCCCATGGATAATTTCTCATTTAAGATGAACATTTGGTGATAACTACCTGATGAAAATTTTATTTTGAATTTAGTACAGAATATTGCCTAGTATTCAGACGTGTTATGTTCAACTCAAATGAAGAGAAAGGGTAGTTGTATCTTTTCCAAAGAATAATTAATAACATTCTACTAACTAATGCAGTATCAAAATCAAGTGGAAAGTGGGTAGTACTTTTGAATTTCACTGCTTCTGTTTTGAACTCATAAAGGCTATTTGCTATTTTGGAAAAAAAAAAAAAGAAACTCAATTTATAACTGACGTGTAGAAAGTCATTAGTGACATATTCTTTATCCAGCTGCAATAACATGGTGTGTGCTACTTTGCACGTCATTCTCTGTTTTCTTCGCTTTCCAAAGTCATTGGTTTTATGACAGTGAGTACAGAAATGGTTTATGCAAAGGCAAGCTTTTGCTAGCGTGAATGATGGGGGTCTTGTTTTCTCTCAGTAAAGTGGAAGCTAACATTTTATTATGTTATGATTCAGCATCAAGTTTTTATGATTTGGGTTATCTTTCCAATCCCACTTTCTATATTTCTTTATTTTTGATTCAAAAATGCAAAACTGTACTGGTTTTATGTAGTCAAAATCTCAAAAGTGAAACATGCAAAATCAGGCTTTTCAGATTCTTTACCTTTTTGTTTTCCTGGATTCTGTTTGTAAAATGTGTACTTTCATTTGTGTGCTGCCCTGTTTTTATGGGCACAGAAAATAAGCTTCTTACCAAATTTTTCATTTTGATTTACTCTACATCAGTGTCTGTTTTTACATCTTTATATTTTGTCAGCATAATCATATGAAAAGATTCTAAAAATATGATTAAAAAACAAAAAAAATTAGTTAAAATAGCATTCAAGTAGTTTGATTGAGCCATTGCTAGAACTCAGCACACACTTTTATTGTAGGTGAGATCGTCAGTTATTAGTCACCAAAATTAGTTCTAACTATTCAAAAAATTTAGGGTGATTTAAATACCATCTCCAAGAAAAACATACCTGGGGAATTTCGTGGTGTTTCAGTGGTTGGCCCTCCATTCCTCTACTACTAGGGTGTCGAGTTCTATCCCTGTTTGGGGAACTAAGATCCTGCCTGCCATGCGGTACAGCCACAAAATAAGTTTAAAAAAAAAAAAGGAAAAGAAATGAAAAACATACTACTATGGTTTAGTGTATCTTAGCAATGTGTATTTATATATTTCATTATTTTCCCCTCATTATAAAATTCATATGTATTATAAAAAGAAACACACCTAAAGGAAAATATAATTGTCCTCTAATTCTACCTGTATTATAGTGTATATCCTTTCCATTTTAATGTGTGCATATACCTTAGAATTATTTTCCCTTAAAATTAGAATCATCCTTTTACAATTTTTTGTAATTTACTTTTCCCACTTAATGATATATTTTGAATTTCCCTATGATTAGGTTGTCTTCTAAAATATTACTTTTATTTGCAGCAAATATGATATAAAGTGAGGTTCTTATAATTCGACTGAGACTGTTATTCAATATTTAAGGTTTTATTGTTTGTCATTATAAAGAAAACCTTGAACATGGCTAAATTTTTAGTATTTTCAGTGTTATTTAGTAATTATTTTCTTAGGATATAGATATATTCTGAAAAAGTGAAATTACTGGGTTGAAGAATGTGTTCTTTTTAGAAAGACTTTTAGTTCATATTGCCACATAGCCAGCCCTTCAGATAGAATATAGGGTTCTGTGCTCTCACTAGCAAGTATTTCCTTGCCATCTATGATTATTTTAAACATTCCTTGCCAGTTTGATAGGGGAGTATAACATTGTTGCTGATATATTTTGAATTCATTTGTTTTTGATTGATAGTGAGAAGTTTTACATAAATTCATTTGGATTAAATATCTCTTCCTTTGTAAATGGTCTGTTTATGTTGTTTGCCCATTTTTCCTTTAAAGGATTTGTTTAGTTCTTACAGTTTCATAAGATTCTTTAATGGTACTAGCCTTTCTTTGTCATATTTGTGTATTTTGTCATCTTACTGTATGGTTTTGTCATCAAATCTTTTCCTCCCTGTTTTAATGCTCTTTTTTTTTTTTTTTTTTCCTGTTTGGGGTTTGTTTAGAAAGTTTTCTCCCAATCTAAAATTATATTCTACTGTATTTTCTTCCAATTCTTTGACTATATTTTTATACACTTAACCCTTTCATTCCTCTTGGATATATTTTGTTGGATAATTTCAATTTTTTTCCTCAAGCAGTTAACAAAATATCTCTGTATCACTTATTAAATAACCCATGTTATCCCATCTGACTTGAAATAACATCTTTTATTATATATAGATTGCATATTGCAGCCACTCTCATTTTTTAGCTCTTTTCCATTTATCTTTCTATCTAAACTTTTAAAGTACTAGGCTGTGTTAATCACTGTAGCTTTATAGTATTTTTGAACAATATTGCAAGACCTCATTCAAAATTTTTCTTTAAGGTGCTTGTATACTTCTGTAAAATTTGCCTTAGATTTAGAAGTTGTTAATTAAAATTGCAAAGTGATTTTTAAAAGATTATAAAACTATAGGGTAGCTAAAATCTTTTTATGTTGAATCTTTCCATTCCAAATAACTTATTCAATCAATTCTTTTATGTTTCTGAACAATGTTTTGTTTCTTATATATAGATTCAGCACAATTCTTTTAATATTTCCTCTATAATATTTAATTTTTTATTTGTGGATATTATATTTTTCATACTACTCTCTTTTTGTTACTATATTTAGGGATGATGTTGAATTTTGCTGGCTCATTTTATAACTTCCCTTTTTGTCAAGCTTGTTAGGTCTAGTCATATTTCAGCTGATGTGTTTTCTCCTCTTTTGGGGCAGTTATTTGTTCCTTTTTTTCACCACTTCTTTTAATATAATGCCTAGAATATCAAGAATATTAGGGAAAACAGGTAATAGCAAGTATTTTATTTAGTTTTTAGTTTATGGAATTGTGTTTGTTTAATATTTCACCATTAAATATTATATTGACTATTGATTTAACATATTTTTAATCATTAAAATATTCTAGTTATATTTTATTAGGAGTTTCTATGATAAATTGCATTTTAGTTTATGATATATCTTATTGGTTTTTGTTTCTCAAATTAAATAATGAAATAAACACTGATTAGTCATGGTATAGTGTTGTTTTAATGTACTTCATACTTTTATTTGCTTATATTACAGTTGTTATTTTTGCATCTGTATTTGTAAATGAGATTAGTTTGTGTTTTTCTTTATTTTCACTACCTTTGTTAATTGTGGAAGTGAAAAGTATATCCTTTTCTGTGGAAGATGGCTATGTAAAGCTATTGAATAGATAACATCTTAGCAAGTGAGAATCTGTTTTTATATTCTTTGTGTGTCCTTTGCCCTAAAGTATTGTAGGCAGCATATTATAGGCTCTTTCCATTTTTTTAGAATCTTATCTGCCATGCTATACCTTTTGACTGGAGAATTTAGTGCAATGACATTTAAGGTAATTATTGATTTGTTTTGTTCAGTCACTAAGTCATGTCTGACTTTCTACCAGCCCATGGACTGCAGCATGCTAAGTTCTTCTGTCCTTCACTATATCCCAGTTTGCTCAAAGTCAGTGATGTTATCTAACCGTCTCATTCTCTGCTGCCCTTCTCCTTTTGCCTTCAATCTTTTCCAGCATAGGGTCTTTTCCAATGAGTCGGCTCTTTGCATCAGGTCCTGAATATTCATTGGAAGGACTGATGTTGAGGCTGAAACTCCAATACTCTGGCCACCTGATGCAAAGAGCTGACTCATTGGAAAAGACCCTGATGCTGGGAAAGATTGAAGGCAGGAGGAGAAGGGGACGACAGAGGATGAGATGATTGGATGGCATCATCAACTCAGTGGGGATGAGTTTAAGTAAACTCTGGGAGTTGGTGATGGATAGGGAGGCCTGGAATGCTGCAGTCCATGGGGTTGCAAAAAGTCAGACACGACTGAGTGACTGAATTGAACTTGCATCAGGTGGACAAAGTATTGGAGCTTCAGCATCAGTCCTTCCAATGAATATTCAGGGTTGATTTTCTTTAGAATTGACTGGTTTGATCTCTTTGCAGACCAAGAGACTCTCAAGAGTCTTCTTCAGCACAATTTGAAAGTATCAGTTCTTTGGTGCTCAGCTTTCTTTATGGTCCAGCTCTCACATCTGAACCTGACTACTGGAAAACCCATAGCTTTGATGATAAAGACTTCTGTCGGCAAAGATCTGCTTTTTAATATGCTGTCTAGGTTTGTCATGGCTTTTTTTCCAAAGAGTAAGTGTCGTTTAATTTTGGGCTACAGTTACCATCCACAGTGATTTTGGAGCCTAAGAAGATAAAATCTGTCACTGTTTCCATTTTCTCCCCATCTGTTTGACATGAGGTGATGGGACCAGATGCCATGATCTTAGTTTTCTTGAATGTTGGAGTTTTTAGATAACTTTTTTACTGTCCTCTTTAACTTTCATCAAGAAGCTCTTTAGTCCCACTTTGCTTTTTGCTGTTAGAATGGTATCATCTTCATATTTGAGATTGTTGATATTTCTCCCAGAAATCTTCATTCCAGCTTGAGTTATGCAGCCTGGCGTTTCACATGATGTACTCTGCATCAGTTCAGTCGCTCAGTGACTCTTTGAGTCCATAGACTGCAGCATGCCAGGCTTCCCTGTCTTTCATTCTCTTCTGTGGTTGCTCAGGCTCATGTTCACTGAGTCCATGATGCCATCCAACCATCTCATCCTCTGTCACCTGCTTCTTCTCCTGCCCTCTACCTTTCCCAGCATCAGAGTCTTTTCCAGTGAATCAGCTCTTTGCATCATGTAGCCAAAGTACTGGAGTGTCAGCTGCAGCATCAGTCCTTATACTGAATATTCAGGATTGATTTCCTTTCAGATTGACTGGTTTGATCTCGTTACAGTCCAAAGGACTCTCAGGAGTCTTCTCCAGCACCACAGTTTGAAAGCATCAAATCTTTGGCACTCAGACTTCATGATCTAGCTCTCACATTGATACATGACTACTGAAAAAAACATAGCTTTGACTAAACAGACATTTGTTGGCAAAGTGATGTCTCTGCTTTTTAATATACTGCCTAAGTTTGTCATAGCTTTTCTTCCAAGGAGCAAGCATCTTTTAATTTCATGGCTACATTCACTGATTCTAACCTTTGCTTCTTGATCTGTGTACATGTTTCTCAGGAGACAGGTAAGGTGGTCTGGTATTCCTATCTCTTTAAGAATTTTCCACAGTTTGTTGTGATCCACAGTCAAAGGCTTTAGTGTAGTCAATGAAGCAGAAGTAGATATTTTTTCTGGAATCCTCTTGCTTTTCCTATGATCCAATATATGCTGGCAATTTGATCTCTGGTTCTTTTCTAAATCCAACTTGTACATTTGAAAGTTCTTGATTCATGTACTGTTGAAGCCTAGCTTGAAGGATTTGGGGCATTCCCTTCCTAGCAGGTAATTCAGTTCAGTCACTCAGTCGTGTCCGACTCTTTGCGACCCCATGAATCGCAGCACGCCAGGCCTCCCTGTCCATGACCAACTCCTGGAGTTCACTCAGACTCATGTCCATCAAGTCAGTGATGCCATTTAGCCGTCTCATCCTCTATCATCCCCTTCTCCTCTTGCCCCCAATCCCTCCCAGCATCAGAGTCTTTTCCAATGAGTTAACTCTTTGCATGAGGTGGCCAGAGTACTGGAGTTTCAGCGTTAGCATCATTCCTTCCAAAGAAATCATAGCAGGTAAAATGAGCGCAACTATATGGTAGTTTTTGAACATTCTTTGGCATTGTCTTTCTTTGGGATTGGAATGAACACTGACCTTTCCCAGTCCAGTGGCAACTGCTGAGTTTTCCAAATTCACTGTCATATTGACTGCAACACTGTAACAGCATCATCTTTTAGGATTTTAAATAGCTCAGCTGGAATTCCATCACCTCCACTAGCTTTTTAGTAGCAATGTTCCCTTTAGGTCCACTTGACCTCACACTCTAGCATGTCTGATTTCAAGTGAGTGTTGTGGTCTCATTAAGATGGGTCATTAAGATCCTTTTTGGTACAGTTTTTCTCTGTTCTTGGCACCTCTTCTTAATCTCTTCTGCTTCTGTTAGGTCCTTTCCATTTCTGTCCTTTTTGTGCATAACTTTGCTTGAAATGTAACCTTGGTATCTCTAGTTTTCTTTTTTTTTTTTTTTACTAAAATGAGAAAGTTTATTGACAAAATTATACACTGGATATTAGTGTTTAACCTCATTTCAATGTATATCCATTATATTTTAGATATAAGAATTAATTTTTAGAAGAGCTGATCAGCCATGCTTGGTATAGTTCAAATTTGTGTGTCTTTTTTTTTTTTAATTTTAAAATCTTTAATTCTTACATGCGTTCCCAAACATGAACCCCCCTCCCACCTCCCTCCCCATAACATCTCTCTGGGTCATCCCCATGCACCAGCCCCAAGCATGCTGCATCCTGCGTCAGACATAGACTGGCGATTCAATTCTTACATGATAGTATACATGTTAGAATGTCATTCTCCCAAATCATCCCACCCTCTCCCTCTCCCTCTGAGTCCAAAAGTCCGTTATACACATCTGTGTCTCCCTGTCTTGCATACAGGGTCGTCATTGCCATCTTCCTAAATTCCATATATATGTGTTAGTATACTGTATTGGTGTTTTTCTTTCTGGCTTACTTCACTCTGTATAATCGGCTCCAGTTTCATCCATCTCATCAGAACTGATTCAAATGAATTCTTTTTAACGGCTGAGTAATACTCCATTGTGTATATGTACCACAGCTTTCTTATCCATTCATCTGCTGATGGACATCTAGGTTGTTTCCATGTCCTGGCTATTATAAACAGTGCTGCGATGAACATTGGGGTACATGCGTCTCTTTCAATTCTGATTTCCTCGGTGTGTATGCCCAGCAGGGGGATTGCTGGGTCATAAGGTAGTTCTATTTGCAATTTTTAAGGAATCTCCACACTGTTCTCCATAGTGGCTGTACTAGTTTGCATTCCCACCAACAGTGTAGGAGGGTTCCCTTTTCTCCACACCCTCTCCAGCATTTATTGCTTGCAGATTTTTGGATCGCAGCCATTCTGACTGGTGTGAAGTGGTACCTCATTGTGGTTTTGATTTGCATTTCTCTAATAATGAGTGATGTTGAGCATCTTTTCATGTGTTTGTTAGCCATCCGTATGTCTTCTTTGGAGAAATGTCTATTTAGTTCTTTGGCCCATTTTTTGATTGGGTCATTTATTTTTCTGGAATTGAGCTGCATAAGTTGCTTGTATATTTTTGAGATTAGTTGTTTGTCAGTTGCTTCATTTGCTATTATTTTCTCCCATTCAGAAGGCTGTCTTTTCACCTTGCTTATAGTTTCCTTTGTTGTGCAGAAGCTTTTAATTTTAATTAGATCCCATTTGTTTATTTTTGCTTTTATTTCCAGAATTCTGGGAGGTGGATCATAGAGGATCCTGCTGTGATTTATGTCTGAGAGTGTTTTGCCTATGTTCTCCTCTAGGAGTTTTATAGTTTCTGATCTTACATTTAGATCTTTAATCCATTTTGAGTTTATTTTTGTGTGCGGTGTTAGGAAGTGATCTAGTTTCATTCTTTTACAAGTGGTTTTCTTGAAGAGATCTCCGATCTTTCTCATTCTATTGTTTTCCTATCTTTCTCTGCATTGTTCACTTAAGAAGGCTTTCTTATGTCTCCTTGCTATTCTCTGGAACTCTGCATTCAGTTGGGTATATCTCTTCCTTTCTCCTTTGTCTTTCTTTTCTCAGCTATTTGTAAGGCTCAGACAACCACTTTGCCTTCTTGCATTTCTTTTCCTTGGTTTTGGTCACCACTTCCTGTACAATGTTATGAACCTCTGTCCATAGTTCTTCTGCATTCTGTCTACAAATTAGATTAGATCCTAATCTCTTGAATCTATTTGTCATCTCCAGTGTATAATCATGAGGGATTTGATTTAGGTCATATCTAATAGGTCTAGTGGTTTTCCCTACTTTCTTCAATTTAAACCTGAATTTTGAAGGATACTGGAGTGGGTAACCATTCGTTTCTCTAAGGTATCTTCCTAACCCAAGGACTGAACCATGGTTTCAGTCACCTGAACGCAATGCAGTCACCTGCATTGCAGGTGAATTCTTCATCATCTGAGCTATCAAGGAAGCCCATATATACATGCTCCATCTTCTTTATCCATTTATCTGTTAAAAGGACTTTTAGGTTGTGTCCATATCTTGACTCTTATAATTAATGCTGCTATGAACTGGGGTATATGTATCTTTTTGAATTAATGTTTTCATTTTCTTAGCATATATACCCAGGAGTAGAATTGCTGGATCATATAATATTTCTAGCTTTTAGTTTTTTGAAGAACCTCCTTAGTGTTTTCTAGAATGATTGCACCAATTTACATTCTTACCAACAGTGAGCAAGGGTTTTTTTTTTCTCCATATCCTTGCCGACTTTGTTATTTGTGTTCTTTTTGATGACAGGCATTCTGTCAGATGTGAGATGATACCTCATGATTTTGATTTGCCTTCTTGCATTTCTCCAATGATTAGCAGTGGTGAGCATTTTTTCATGTGTCTGTTGGCCATCTGTATTATCCTCTTTGGAAAAATGTCTGTTTAGGCCTTCTGTCTGAGCTCCTCTGGTGGCTCAGATGGCAAAGAATCTGTCTGCAGTGTGGGAGACATGGGTTCAACCTTAGTCAGGAAGATCCTTTGGAGAAGGGATTGGCAACCCACTCCAGTATTCTTGCCTGGAGAATTCCATGGACAGAGAAGTCTGGCAGGCTGCAGTCCATGGTGTTGCAAAGAGCTGGACATGACTGAGAGACTTACACTTTCACACCTTCTGCCCATTTTTTAATTGGGTGATTGGTTTCTTTGATATTGAGTTGCATCAGCTATATGTACATTTTAAATATTAACTCATCAGTGATATCATTTGCAAATATTTGCTCCCATTCAGTAGATTGTCTTTTCATGTTGTGATGGTTTCCTTTGCTGTGCAAAACTTTCAAGTTTAAATTAGGTCTCATTTGTTTATTTTTGTTTTTTGATTCCTTTGCCTTAGGAGACAGAGTCAAAATATATTGCTATAGTTTATGTCAAAGAATGTTTTTCATATTTTTTCTTCTAGGAGTTTTATGATTTCTGGGGCTTCTCTGATAGCTCAGTCCATATAGAGTCTGCTTGCATTGCAGGAGAGCCAGGTTAGATCCCTGGGTTGAGAAGATCCTCTGGAGAAGGAAATGGCAACCCTCTCCAGTATTACTGCCTGGGAAATCCCATGGATAGAGGAGCCTCACACGCTACAGTCCATGGGATCACAAGAGTTGGACACAAATTAGCGACTAAACCTACCTACCTTATGTTTAAGTCTTTAATTCATTTTGAGTTTATTTTTTATATAGTATGAGAAAATGTTCTAATTTCACTGTTTTACATGTAGCTGTCCAGTTTTCCCAGCACTACTTATTGAAGAGACTGTCTTTTCTCTATTGTATAGTTTTGTATCCTTCATCATAGATTAGTTAACTGTAAGTGTGTAAGTTTATTTCTGGACTCTATATTCTATTCCATTGATCTATGTGTCTGTTTTTGTACTATATTGTTTTGGTTACTGTAGCTTTATATTATAGTTTGAAATTAGGGAGAGTAATATCTCTAGTTGTGTTCTTCTTTTGTAAGACTATTTTGTCTGTTGTATTTTGTATTTTCACACACATTTTCGAATCTTTTCAGTTCTGTGAAAAATACCATTTGTAATTTGATAAGGATTCTATTAAATCTTTAGATTGTATGGATAGTATGGTCATTTTAATAAAATTAATTTTTCTAAAAGTGAACATGATATAATCGTTTATTTCTTTTATTAGCATTTTATAGGTTTCCAAGTATATGTGTTTTACCTCTTAGATGTTTCTTCTTAGGTAATTTATTCTTTCTGATGCAATTATCAATGGGATTGTTTCTTTAATTTCTCTTTCTGCTAGCTCTTATTAGTTTATAGAAATGCAACAGATTTCTTTTATTAATTTTGTATCCATCAACTTTATGATATTCACTGATGAGCTCTAGTAGTTTTCTAGTGGATTTTCAATGTATAGTATTTTCAATGCATAGTATCATGAGCTTCCCAGGTGGTACTAGTGGTAAAGAACCTGCCTGCCAATGCAGGAGATATAAGTGATGTGGTTTCGATCCCTCAGTCAGAAAGATCTGCTGGAGTGGGTATGGCAATCCATTCCAGTATTCTTGCCTGGATAATCCCATGGACAGAGGAGCCTGGCAGGCTGCAGTCCATAGGATCACGCAGTTGGACATGACTGAAGCCACTTAGCATGCATGCACACATGTAGTGTACATGTATCATGTCATATATAAACAGTGACAGTTTTATTTCTTCTTTTCTAATTTTTGTCCCTTTTATTTTATTTATTTATTTTTCTTTTCTGGTTAGCTAGAGCTAAGACTTTCCATACTATGTTGAATAAAAGTGGCAAGAGTGGACATCCTTTTCTTACTCCTAATCTCAGAAGAAATGCTTTCAGTTTTTCACTGTTAAGCATGATGTTATCTGTGGGATGATCATATATGGCCTTTATTATGTTGAGGTATGTTCTCCACTTTCTGGAAAATTCAACATCCATTTTTAAAAAATACGTGGATGTTGAATTTTGTGAAAACCTTTTCTGTATCTGTTGAGATGACCTTCTAGTTTTTATTCTTCAATTTGTTAATGTGGTATATCACACGGATTGACTTTCAGATATCGAGCGATGCTTGCATCCCTGGGATAAATCCACTTGATCATGGTGTGTGATCCTTTTAATATATTGTTGGGTTTGGTTAGCTAATAATTTGTTTAGGATTTTTGTATCTAGATTTACCAGTGATACTAACTTTTAATTTTTGTGTGTGTGATATCTTTGCCTGGTTTTGGTATGAGGGTGATATTGGCCTCACAAAAGTGATTCTTCTGCAATTTTTTGAAATAGCTTCAGAAGGATAGATGCTAAGTGTTCTCTAAACATGTGGTAGAATTCACCTGTGAAGCCATGTGGTCCTGGATTTTTGCTTGTTGGGAGTTTTTTTTTTTTTTTTAAAGTATTGATTCAATAACATTACTGGTAATTGGTCTGCTCATATTTTCTTTCTTCCTGGTTCAATCCTGGGAAACTATACATTTCTGCAAATTTGTTGATTTTTTTTCTTGGTTGTCCTTTTATTGGCATATAGTTGTTCATAATCGTGTCTTACGATCCTTTGTATTCTTGTGGTGTCTATTATAACCCTTCATTTTTCATTTCTGATTTTATTTATGTGTCCTTCTTTCTTTGTGAGTCTAGCTAAAGGTTTATTGAATTTGTTCTTCTTTCGAAGAACCAGCACTTAGTTTTATTGATCTATCCTATTGCTTTGTTAGTCTCTATTTTATTTATTTCTGCTCTGATGATTATGATTTATTTCCTTTTACTAACTTTAAGTTTTGTCTTTTCTTCTTTTTCTAGTTCCTTTAGGTCTAAAGTTAGGTTGTTTATTTGAGCTTTTTCTTATTTTCTGAAGTAAGCTTGTATTGGCTATAAACTTCCCTCTTAAAACTCTTTTGCTACGTCACATTGAGTTTGAGTTGTTGCTTTTTTTTTTTTTTAATTTGTCTCCCAGTACATTTTGATTTCTTCTTTTGAGTTCTTCAGTGATCCATTGGTTGTTTAGTAACACACTGTTTAGTCTCCACATGTTTTTTATTTCTGCAGGTTTTTTTTTTTCCCCCTTGTTGTTGATTTCTAGTCTCATTGTGTTGTGGTCAGAAAAGGTGCTTGATATGTTTTCAAATTAGTTAAATTTTAAATTTAGAGATACTTGTTTTATGGCTTAGCGTGTGATCTATTCTGGAGAATATTTCATTTGCACTTGAAAAGAATGTGTACTCTGCTGCTTTTTGATACAATATTCTATATATATGTGTTATGTCTATCTCATCTAATGTGTCACTTTAAACCAATGTTTCCTTATTCATTATCTGCCTGAAAGATGTGGCAATGATGTAAGTGGAATGTTAAAGTCCCCTACTGTTATTGGGTTAATGTCAATTTCTCCCTTTATGTCTATTAATTTGCTTTATGTATTTAGATGGTATTTACAATTGTTGTATCATCTTGGATTAATCCCTTGATCATTATGCAACGTCTTTATTTGTCTCTTATAGTAGTCTTTGTTCTAAAGTGTATTTTGTATAGTGTAAATATTGCCACCCTGTCTTTCTTTTGATTTCCATTTGCATGGAATACCCTTTTTCATCCTCTTTCAATCTGTGTGTGTCCTTAGATCTAAAGTAAATGTCTTATAGGCAGCATATATATAGAACTTTCTTTTTTTGTATCCTTTCAGTCACTCTATGTCTTTTGATTGGAGAAGGTAGTCAAATTATACATAAAGTAGTTATTGATATGTGTATGCTTTTTTCCATTTTGTTAATTATTTTAGGATTGTTTTGTAGTTCTTTTTGATTCCTTTCTTCTTTTGTTCTCTTTGTGATTTGACCCCTATGTTTAGTATTGTTTGGATACCTTTCTCTTTTTTGTGTGTGTATTATAGATTTTTGGTTTGGGGTTACCATGAGGTTTGTATATAATTATATATATATAATCTGATCTCTTAATTTTAAATGCATTCTAACAATCCTGTATTTTTTACTCTCCCCCAACCCCATTGCTTTTTTTGACATCATATTTTACCTCCACTGGTTTTTTTGTATATCCCTTAAATGGTTGTGAATATAGATGATTTTAGCACTTTTGTCTATTAGCCTTTCTACTAACTTTGTACATGGTTGATAAACTACCTTCAGTGTGTATTTGCCTTTACCAATGAGCATTTTCCTTTTGTAAATTTTATGTTTCTAGTAGTGGCCTCTTCTTTTTCACTTAGAGAAATCCCATGAACATTTCTTGTAAAGCTATTTTGGTAGTGCTCTTTTAGCTTTTGCTTGTCTAAAAATTTTGATGTCTCCGTCAAATCTGAATGAGAGCCGTGGTGAATAAAGAGTACTCTTGGTTGTAAGTTGTTTTTTTTTTCTTTTATCAGTTTATATGAATATATTGTGCCTTCTGGATGCACTTTCTGCCAAAATGTCAGCTGATAGCCTTATGCAATTTTCATTATGTATAACTTGTTGCTTTTCTCTTGCTACTTTTAATATTCTCTCTACATCTTTAATTTTTGCCATTTTAATTGCATTTTGTCTTGGTCTAGTCCTCCTTGGGACTCTTAATATTTCTTGGATTTGGATGTCTATTTCCTATTCCAGGTTAGGGAACTTTTCAGCTGTTATGTCTTCATGTATGTTACCTGCCTCTTTCTCTCTCTCCTCTCTTTTTGGGACCCCTATAATGTAATGTTGGTACTTTTGATGTTGTTTCAGAGGTCTCTTAAATTGCCCTCATTTTTCATTCTTCTTTCTGTTCTGCTTTAGTGATTTTTAGTACTCTGTCTTCCAGCTTGCTGATTCATTTCTCTGTGTCATTTATTCTACTATTGATTCCTTCTCATGTATTTTTCATTTCAGTTGTTGTATTCTTCATTTTTACTCGATTGATTTCTTTGTATTTTCTTTTTGTTCAAGACTTCTAACTTCCTGCTATGTTCATTTATTTTTCTCCTGAGTCCGTTGATCATCTTTATGATCATTACCCTGAGCTCTTTCTAAGGTAAATTGCCTTTCTCCACTTCACTTAGTTCTTCTGGGGTTTTTACATGTTTCTTCATTTGGAACTTATTCTTCTGCTACCTCATTTTTCTTAACTTGTTGTTTTCATTTCTATATATCTGTTAGGTTGGTTACTTCTCCTAGCCTTGCAGAAGTGGCCTTTTGTAGGAGACATTCAATGCTCCAAGCAGTACATTTCCCTCTAGTCACTAGGAGTGTGTGCTCAACCCCTGTGTGTGCTTCTTGGGTCATTCTCTTGTGGTAGGCTGCTTCTTTTAGGCATGGCTTGTTCCCAGTCCATTTGGTTGCCAGATGAAGGCTGCCCACCACTGATTTGTGAGGCTGGGTCACAAGGTGGCTGGCTACAAAACCCTGGGGGTGGAATTGGGATCCAGGAGATCCTGTGGCAGTACCTGGGGCCTATCCACTATTGACTGAAGCCAGGTCCTGAGGCCAGCATCAACCTACTGTCAGGAAGAGCCAGGTCCTGGAGTCTGGCTGCAGAGCCCAGGGGTCCTGAGCTGGTGTAGAACCATTGGTGAATGGGGCTGGTTCCTGACATAGCTGGCTGAGAGGTCCAAGGTGTCCTGAAGCTTGTTGACCTGCTGAGGGTAGGCTGGGTCTTGCCATATCAGGCTAGGAGCTGCAGTTTTCCACTGGATGGTGGCTGAAGCTTGATCCTATGATTAGAAAGTGAAGTGCCCTATGGACTGTAGCCTACCAGGCTCCTCCATCCATGGGATTCTCCAGGCAAGAATACTGGAGTGGGTTGCCATTTCCTTCTCCAGGGGATCTTCCCGATCCAGGAATCGAACCCAAGTCTCCCATATTGTAGGCAGATGCTTTACCATCTGAGCCACCAGGCAAGTCCACAGGTTTGCTAATGGGTGGGGCCTGGACCCAGGGAGTTCTGGGGCTGGTACTTATTCACTGGTGGCTGCAACTGGGTCCTGGGGTCTCTATGAGGCCATGGGGATCTGGCTGTAGTGCACATGTACCAGTATGTGGAGGTAGGTCCTCAGCCATCTGATGGGCAGGGATGTGTCCAGGGGCAGCTGTGGGCTCAGAGGATCTTAAGGCAACCTTTCTCCTGGTGGGTTGGGGCCGGATCCCAGAACATGTTAGAATTTTGTGTGTACCCTGTAAGAGTGGAGCCTGTTTCCACAACTTTCTGAGTCTTGTGGAAGTAAGCCCTGCTGGGCTTCAAACTCAAATATTCTTAGTTTTTTTTTCTTCCCAGTGCAGGACTCTTGTGCCGGGAAGCCAATGTAGGACTCAGAACCCTCTTTCTTTGTAGAAAACCTCTGAAACTGTAATTATTCTCCTGTTTATGAGTCACCCACCCAGGGGCATGGGTCTTGACTATACTATAACTCTGTTCCTCCTACCCATCTTGTTGTGGTTCCTTCTACACAAATTTAGCTGTAGAAGAACTTTTCAGGTAGGTTCCAATCAAATAATTATATAAATAGTTGTAATTTTGGTGTACCTGTGAGAGGAGGTGAGGCTAAGGTCTCTCTACTCTGCCGTCTTTGGCAAAAGAACCTCTATGGAATCATCTATCTTGATCTAAATCTAAATAAGAGAGAGGGGAACAATACAGTAAAGGATACAAGGTGAAATAAAAATAGTGGTAAGGTTCATGACCCATTTGTATGTATGCTTGTTTGAGTTGTACCAAAAGAGTAAGGATGCCAGGACATTTACGATGATGAAACATTTCTAAATGCAAAGATGGTATATTAAATGATGTCTAGATCATTAGAATTCACCCTGTTTCTATGCATGGATCTAGCCTTCTGTGGTTTATATAGGAGTATCTTAGCCAGTCTCCTTCTTTTACACACATTCCCCTCTATACTGTGGCTGGCATATCCTCCTTGGTGTGAAGGCGCCTCCCTGGGCAGTGTGCCAGAGAAGCAGTAATGTTGGTTGTTTGAGTTAGCACAAACTGTTTGTCAAACACACAGATGATAGAGAGAAAAAAATAATTATGTGATATGAATCAAATAAGGAAAATAGTGTTTTCCTTCCTTCCTTGGTCATTTATGATTAATCACTTAAATATTTACATTTAGGGGTTAAGGCAGATGTGCTTATAGGTACACTCTCCTGATGCTTAGAAAAAAAATGACAGTGTCTTTCTGCTAGGGAAAAAAAGTGACTAAACAAATGCTTTTAGAGGAAAAATTCTACAAATGATTCCCAATGTTTTTAAGCTTATGTTTTGAAACTCAATTACTTACTATAGTTATTCAACTAAAATGTTTAAGAGATTTGTTCTGGAGGCTAAATACTGTTTCCATACTTTAATATTAAAAACTTTAAGCATTACTCACTCTGACTTCACTAGGGTTTTTACTAAGAGAAGTAAAATTAGGAACTGTTGTATCAAATGTGCCGGTATATTACAATTGTGCTTCGTGCATATACTGAATTAAAAATGTGAGCTTATTATAATTTTGCTACTATGTGCCCCTAAGAGCCAGGTTTCATTTTTAGTTTTGATTGCAAATGTAAATTTTTAGAGGAGAGTGCAGGAATACAAAAGTCATGGTTTCTTTCAGTGCATAGATCTTTGAAGATCAAATAGTGTAGGTTATTCTTGAAGTAACTTAAGCAGTGCTGTTATCACCAAAGGGTCAGAATGAATATAACATCATTCTAATAGAATTAGTTTCTATGTCACAGGTTACTATCTTAAATGCCAATTCTCTCTACTAGTTTGTTCACTTTATAGTAAGGGCCCAAACTATATCTAAGTACTATGATTGCTTATTGCATGCATTGCCCTTTATACAGAGTACTCTGTGTTTTTAAGAATAGTAATTCATAGTTACTGGTATTTTCTGTTGTAGGCAATCACAGAAGGACTAGAATGGTTTTTGAAAAGCTGTGACCATACACTTTACATATTCATTTACAAATGAATTTTTCTTGAATTTCCATTTACAAATTTACAGCAGTTTCTTCATCTGAGGGAACTTAAAAAATCTGGATGCATTTAGAGGTGAATCATCTGCCATTTTTCAACTCTAATAATATCAGCTATGTTCACATACCTAGTGATTTTTGTTGTCTCTTTAGGAAAAAAGGTTGAAACAATAATAATGTATAGGTTTCATGTATTTTGAAAAATTTAAATTATTATTTCTAAGACAATTGCTATATTGTTCTAGAGACCAGCTTGTGAAAGAGATTTAGAGCACATGTAATTTTCTCATTGATTTGTATGAAATAATGTAGTAGAGCATCACTATTTTCTGTATAAATCTGTGTAATTGAAGAAATTCAGAGTAATATCTAGAATCATAGAATTTCCAAAAATAACTTGAAGGAGCTTTGTATATTATGTAATTTAAACTTCTTATTTTCCATTATAGGGACTCCAATATCCAGAAAAGTGACTTCCCTAAAATCACATAGTAAATTACTAAGGTGGAATCTTAATTTCCCTTAAATAGCATGTTTATCTTATTTCACATATTCTTTTGGTCATCTTGTAATCAATATTATTGCAGGACTCATGAATCCCTTTTACTACTAATAAATGCGCACCATGGCTAGTTTACAGATATATATGCGTTATAACACAACAATACCCATTTTTAGAAATTATACCGCTTAGCATGAATATAGATATTTCAAAGCTCTCCTTTGTTCTCTCTGTTATAAACATCTTTTACTTCTTTTGATGTTTGTGTGATATACATGCAAGCAATTAAAACCTCCCCCCAACTTGGGGTTGGAGACACAAAGTCTTCTTGATTAAAATTCAAACAAAAGCTACTGGCAAAAATTGCTACTATATGATTAAGGTCTAGAGTATTATGATACATTAGAATCATTGTTAACTGTTGGGATTTAAAGAAATCGATATGTTGGGGAAAAGATCAGATGAATCTAATTATAGAAATCAATGTTTACTTAAAAGAAAATATTGAAGTTTAATAACAGGTTCTGACTATAAATATAGCACTGGCTAAAATTGTTCTTTGTTATTATTATATTGACCATGTAATCATATTTTAAATTCACTGAATAAAAATCTGAAACTTCTGTTTTTAGTAGCTAATTATTATAATTAAAGCATAAAATTTTACCTTAAAATCACATCTGGTTTAAAAAAATTCATTATAAAATATTCTTACATGTAAAAATAGTCACCAATTATAAAATATTCCTATTGATTCCATTTTAAAAAGGCTAATTTTAGCAATAGATACAGCCTAGAGTGAGAAAGGAGGCAAAATTGGTTAGAAGGAAAAAAAGATCCAAAGTATTCTTACACAATTATGATTACATTAAATATGTATTAGTCTATTTGGTGACATATTGAAATAAAAGAGAACACATTTTGATATAATTCAAAAACAAGACATTTCACTTTTTTCTTCCTGATTGCTGTGATGAAAATAAACATTATAACCAGCATGGAGAAGAAAAACTATTACTAATTGCAGCCTAGATTTTAAGTAAAATGAAGGTCATTAGCAATTTCCTGGAAGCCATTCAGACTGCTTACCAGGAAATGGTAGCTAGCAGGACATCTGTAATCCTCCTGTGTGGAATTAGTGAAAACACTGGAGCTTTAATGATGTGTGTTAGATTTAGGTTTATGGTAGAACCTTTGTTTATCAAAGTAGTTCATATTCTTTGAAAACAAATGTTTCTATTTCAGTCTTAGTGCACAAATCCAGAATTAAAAATAGATTTTAACTTCTATCCATACATGCATAAGTACATGTGTTAATACACACCTGTAGATTGGAATTTGACTCTTAGTGGAATAGGAGATGGCAGGGTAACAGCAGAGCTATAGGAATCTGGGGATGAAATGTATTGGGGCATATTGAAAGAAATTTATCCTATATCTTGGAATACTGATTTCACAACATTTTGGTTGGTGAATTTAGTTCCATTTTTAGTAGCATATTATCTCAATAAAGAGGTAAGCAAAGCTGAGTGAAAAGTGAAAATATCTCATAGACATAAAGTTAAGTTTGACTTATTTTGCAATATAATGGGAGGAATGGGGTCACTAATTTAGAGGCACAGCTTCTCTATATTACCTGAATTATTCTTTGGCTTAATAAGGACAATATCTCTGGAAATATTAAGAGTGAGGAACTCTGGAACTGTTAAGAGTGAGGAGAGCACATGTATGATATAATTTATGTAAAAAATTGAAGGTGAAAGTGAAGTCACTCAGTCGTGTCCAACTCTTTGCGTGGACTAGTAGCCCACCAGGCTCCTCCATCCATGGGGTTCTCCAAGCAAGAATACTGGAGTGGGTTGCCATTTCCTTCTCCAGGGGATCTTCCCAACCCAGGAATCGAACGAACCCATGCATTGCGGGCAGACGCTTTAACCTCTGAGCCACCAGGGAAGCCCATGCACAGAAAATTGCTGGAAGGATATTTATTAAACCCTTAACAGAGGTTGACCATGTAGAGGGTAGTGTATGCTATGGCACAGGGGCTGAAATTTTTATTTGGACTGTACAGTTTGTACTGAAGTTTTTGTTTTTTTCTTTTTTTACTTCTTTAAGCCATGTGTAGGCATTGCTTTTCCAATAAAGACTAATTTTTAAAAAAGACTGAAAGTCTTGAATTAAAAAAATGGAAGGAATTAGTTTCAGTATTTGTACAAAAGAATATTGATTTTATTACCTACTCAACTTCTATTTTTTGAGAGAATTAGAGATAAAATGTGGTTAGAATGGCATGTAGTTGGGAATCAATAAATGCTATAGGTAGGCAACAACCCTTATCAACAACAATTAGCATAATTTAGTACTTGAAACAGTAAATATTTATTGGTAGAATAGTAAACTATAGGTCTAAAAATTTTTGTTCTCAGAACTCTTAAAATGTACTGAGGACTCTAAAAATCTTTTTATCTGTGTGATGTATCTGTTAATACTTACTGTGTTAGAAGTTAAACCTGATAAGTTTCAATAAATATTTATTACTTCATTTATAAGTTATAATAGTATACCTGTTACATGTCACCATAAAGATTTGTTAATAAAAATACATTTCATAAAATTGAAGTAATTCAGTGAGAAGAGTAGCATTGCTTTTTATTTTGGTAAATCTCTTTAGTGTATGGTTTAATAGGGATTAAACCATATCTGCTTTTGTACTCAATCTGTTGTGATGTGTACTGTGAGTATATGAAGAGGGAGAAAATGTCTTATAGCCTTTTCATGTAATTGTGAATTTTCTTCTGATCACACAAAATTTCATAAATGGTAATTTATTAGAAATTAGGTCCAATAGGATCTAAAACCATTTCAATGTAGGATCTAAAACCATTTCAATTCAACTTTTACATTTAAAATCCACTGGTCCAATTTGACCTTCGAATGAATCTTTTACTCCATGCACAATTTTGTAACAGCTTTTTAGATTACATTGTTTTACTGAGTATGCAGATTTTGGCACATTTCATCATGCACTATCAAAAAATCACATTTATTAGTATCACCACTAGCCTTATCAGAAAATCTTTTAAGTCTTTGGAGACTGTCATGCTAATGATGGCAGATAAAAGTTTTCACAATTTTAATTTTCCCTTTAAAGTTCAAACTGCATTGTTTCCACCAATACTTTCAGTTGTTTTTCTGGAAGTGGCAGGCTTACTTGCCAAATATTGAAGTACAAAAATGATATTTTGTCTATTAGTTGTTCTTTCAAATAAAATTTGTGCTTTGTGTAAAAGATACGAAAATGTCAGCTTACGAGTCAAGCAATAGCATAAGTCATTTTTCTTGACCTGGGGAAGTGAAGGTCGCTCAGTCATGTCCGACTCTTTGCGACCCTGTGGGCTGTAGCCCACTCGGTTCCTCCATCCATGGGATTCTCCAGGCAAGAACGCTGGAGTGGGTTGCCATTTCCTTCTCCAGGGAAATCTTCCCAACCCAGGGATCGAACCCAGGTCTCCCGCATTGCAGGCAGACGCTTATAACCACTGAGCTACCAGGGAAGCCCTGCACCGGATCTAGAATCTTGAACTATTATATGCTTGAAAGTGAAAATGAAGTTGCTTTGTGACACTTTACTGTCTGACGCTTTACTGGCAGACGCTTTACTGTCTGAGCTACCAGGGATGATCTACATTATATGCTTACATACAATAAACAGCAGAATGATTCTCATTTCATCACATAAAATATTTTAAGTATGAGTACTTAAAAGTGATTATTTAATAAAATTTTTTTTTGTTTCATCAAGGAAATTATTAATTGAAACTGAACTTTTTGCGCTTTTTTTACTATAAGTGCATAGTGGTAAAGAATACAATGTCTATAGTAGAATTAGGCCCATTTGATTCATGCTAGAGGACCTTCAGTTTTTTCCCCACTACTTCATTTGCATCATCTGTGCAAATGTCGATAGTATAACATGCAATACAATGCCTTACTACTATTATGAAAACAGTACTGCTCTCAGGTGTCAACTCTGGGATTCCAAGGAGTTCAAGAATCACATTTTAAGAACCACTGGACTAGAACCTTAAAATAGACTGGCATATATTTACCTTGATAATAAATTAATTTGTCATTAATAACTACAAAGCAAATTAGTCCCATCTAAGAGTTCAAAGTTTCTATGAAGACAGTAAATGATGGGGGTTCGCTGGTGGCTCAGTGGTAAAGAATCTACCTGCCAATGCGGGAGACGTTGGTTTGATCCCTGATCTGGGAAGTTCCCATATGCCATGGAGCCACTACGCCTCTGAGCCTCAGCTACTGAGCCTGTGCTCTGGAGCCCAGGAGCTGCAACTACTGGGCCCAAATGCCACAACTACTTAAGCCCATGCCGCAACTACTGAAGCCGCAACTACGCAGAGCCCATGCTCTGCAGCAAGAGAAACCACAGCAATGAGAAGTCCACGTATTGCAACTCGAGAGTAGCTCCCACGTGCTCAACTAGAGAAAAACCCTTGTAGCAACAAAGACCCAGCACAGCCAAATATAAATAAATAAATAGAACTTGATGTAAAAAAATACTAGATGAAGTTACTGGCTTAAAGGAGTGAGTTGCTTTACTCCTTGAAACTCAAATTGTGGCATAATAAATACAGAGTGTGGAGTTGATCAGAAGTGAGTTTGAATTGTGGCATAAACTGAGCAATTTATTTATACTATTTTACTCTCACCTTTCTAATGTATAAAGTAGAAAAAAATACTTGCTTTTCAGAATTATTGTCAGTGATTGCAAAGTGATTGATAAAATTGTCCTCAATAAATAGTAGTTTGACAGTAGGAATAAGAATGTTTGCTTTTGTGCCACCCATTAGTACCTAGAAATATTTATCACCTCTTTTTTTTTTAAGTTTTAAAAAATATTTGTCTACATTGTGTCTGAGTTGCAGCACGTGGGGATCTTCACTGCATCATGCAGTATCTTTCCTTACAGCACATGGACTCTGTAGATGTGGTGCATGGGCTTAGTTGCTCTGTGGCGTGTGGGATCTTAGTTTCTTGCCCGGGAATTGAACCAGTGTTCCCTGTGAATTCTTAACCAGTAGACCATCAGGGAAGTCCCCATATGTTACCTCTTGAAGCACAAATTATTTCATAGGAAATGATTTGATATCTATAAAATTAAGAAGTTCTAATAGTCCGAGAAATCAGTATTATCACCCCTGTCAAGTTTGAAAGTACAATTCACATTGCCAGCGTTTGTTCAAATATATTCACTTTATTGATAATTAGCTTAACTTTTTAGTGAGGTCAGGCCTAGTCAGCTTCATTCCCGTCTTACAGATCTTTTAACTACCATAGGCTTCTCAAATCCTTGTAGTAATCTTGAATCACCTTATTTAAGTACAATTCAAATTCTGTTTTGCAGAATTTTAAGAAATTTTTTTCATATAATTTTAGTTCTGGCATATTATTATCGTGATAGCTGAAACTTAGAGAGGTATTGCTGTTAAAATGGGTTTGTCTCCTGTATCATTTCCAGACATACCGTTGCTGTGAAATATTTTGTGTGTGTAATATGTATGATAAATGAGATTTTAATAATATGAATTCATTATTTTATAATTAAAAGTTATACTTGAAAGTTTTTAGTAAACATAAAAAAGATTTTAAAGTTATATATATCATTCTTTTTAATTTGCTGTATTTTACTTTAGGCTTTTTTATCTGAATAAATGATATAATTTAAATCACATTTGTAATAATATTTATATACAGTTGATTCTTAAAAGAAAAATTTATGGAATAGTAATTAATCTCAGTGCTGTGTATAGGCCCAGAAATGTTCTGTGCCTAGCACCATGGGTACCAGGGTGCATCCTGGATATTTCTTTCCTCTAGAATCAGCTTTTCAGCAAATACTTCTGAGATATGTGTGCCACATTAAGAACTGGCCCATAGTACTAGATCTCCCACATACTTACTATTTAGGTCATTTGTCTGAAATAAGAAAAAATATTGTAAGGCTAACCATTTAAGAAAATGTGTGTATTTACATCCAAATGGTGTTTTTATGAATGAGACCCTTGAAATAGGCATAAATTGTTCATTATTCTCTACATTTTAAAATGTGTTGCTACTGTTGA
Organism: Ovis aries; assembly: GCF_016772045.2. Lineage (NCBI taxonomy): Eukaryota > Metazoa > Chordata > Mammalia > Artiodactyla > Bovidae > Ovis > Ovis aries. The sequence continues at coordinate 36,004,769 of NC_056068.1, forward strand.
TAATTACCACTGAGTGCATATTTAAGGCACTGAGGAAATTTGATGCAATTATTCCGTTTATTTGTGATTTTCCTTCAATCCAAATATCTGCATTAAACTATTGAAAAAGGAAACTACAGAGAATTTAGGTTATTTAAAAAGTGCACACATTTTCTGTATTCTGCTCGTAAACTTGTATTGCACCAACCAAAATAAAATTAGAATGAACCCAACATTCTAAAGGATAGGATTCAAAAGTTTAGATAATTTTGAATAAAATTACCTCAGTACCTTCTAAGTATAAACACAAATGGGCAGGGCCAGTTGAAAGCCTACAGTCCTACAAAAGTCAACAAAAGACGTTTATAGTCGAGTTCACAATTTAGCTAGTTTTCATACTGACCAAGTTTCTTGGCCTTCCTCAACTGATAGAAACTGACTAGAGGCCAGACTAGAAATTCAGGCAAGGTTTAATTGGGGGCCCCTGCTGCAGGAGCAGGAAGGGAGAACAGGGAGCGGGTTCTCTTGCTCGCCCGCTCCCTAAGGCAGGGTGAACTTGTTCCTTATATGGGATAAGGATAGGATATGTGTCCAGGTGTCTGGACCAGAGGAGTGGCTTAGGTATTTTACCCACCTGTCTTGTGGTGGTGTGTTCAGGGGCATGCCCAGACCCTGCTTTTGCTCCTAATGCCCTGTTTTTTACTCCGAGCTCTTCAGAAGTGGCTGTTTTTTGGCCTTTTGTATCTTTTTGTCCACAATTTGCCCCAACTGTGCATGATTGCAGTTGTTTTTAGTCCCTTATAGTTTCCATATTTTGGGGGCTCCAAAATCACTGCAGATGGTGACTGCAGCCATGAAATTAAAAGACACTTGCTCCTTGGAAGAAAAGCTATCACCAACCTAGACAGCATATTAAAAAACAGAGACGTTACTTTGCTGACAAAGTAAAGTAATGACATCCATCTAGTCAAAGCTATGGTTTTTCCAGTAGTCATGGATGGATGTGAGAGTTGGACTATAAAGAAAGCTGAGAGCCAAAGAATTGATGCTTTTGAACTGTGGTGTTGGAGAAGACTCTTGAGAGTCCCTTGGACTGCAAGGAGATCCAACCAGTCCATCCTAAATGAAATCAGCCCTGAATATTCATTGGCAGGACTGATGCTGAAGCTGAAATGCCAATACTTTGGCTACCTGATACGAAGAACTGACTCATTTGAAAAGACCCTGATGCTGGGAAAGATTAAAGGCAGGAAGAGAAGGGGAAGACAGAAGATGAGATGGTTGGATGACATCACTGAGTCTATGGACATGAGTTTGAGTAAGCTCCGGGAGTTGGTGATGGACAGGGAAGCCTGGCGTGCTGCAGTCCACAGGGTTGCAAAGAGTCAGACATGACTGAGCGACTGAACTGAACTGATAGTTTCTTTGTATTTTGTGGCTGGAAGAGAGGTTTATGCAGGGGCAAGTACTCCAGCACTCCAGCAAAGGGTCCCAGGTCCCAGCCTGTCACAGTTTAATTTCAGACAAACTATTTTTCCTCAAGCCTGTTTTCAGTACTTATGAGTTGATTACACCTGGAAATGGATTGAATAGAGAGAAGTTGGTAGCTCTTAGAAAGTTTGTACAAAGTGATAGAAACCACAGAGAAGAGATCTGAGTCTTTCTCTTCCAGGAGCACCCAACATTTTTTAAAGCTCAGAGAATTTGGGTACTGAAAATCATCTCTACTGCTGAAAGGGTCAGAAAATGAGAAGAGTGCAAGAGGGTATAGCTTTTGTAGGCCTATTTTATATTTTCTCCTTTGATCATAGCTAGTAAGAAAAGTACACATTTTTCACAGAAATGATTCAATATCATTAAAATGGTTTTGTCGGGAATAGAATAAGGCTGAAGAACACAAGTATTAAATGGGAAGGAGGAACTCCATATCCGTTTTGTTCAGTAGACATCAACTGGTGTTCCTTTTCAAGTTAAGATGCAACTATTCATTATATGTGCTTTAATAATATTCTAAAATATCCCTCTAGGGCTGTGGAAGACATGAGATTTAAAGTGAAATCTATTCCAAGGCTTTAAAAAATATGTTTCTTCATATAATAGTAAGGAGAGACCTGTATTTTTATTCTTAAAGTGAAGAGTTACATTCCTGTTAACATTTGTTTAACTAGGCTTCTATCACAACAGGTGCACAATTATTTTTATGAGTAAAATATTATCAGCCTTCAAAATTAGCCAGGGCAAAATGCAAGTTGTCTGATTAAATAATCAGAGCTGAACCTTAAAATACATTTGATTTCCACAGGAATTTTAAAATGCAAAGTCCCAGCCTCTTATTCTGATATGTTGAAGGAGTTGCAATTGTTTGTGGTATGTAAGTAGCAGCTTGTATTGCAAATAATTTGATATATTTCACATAATTCAATTGACCTTATGAGCCAGTCTACTAAAAATGTAGTAGACGTTTATTACCCTAGTCTAATATTTTAATCCGTCAGTGAAGTAGTATTGTTTCACATGCATAGAGCAGAAAAACTGACCCTTTGTTTTGTAGACTATTCTGAATTCAGTTAAAGGGCACATCAGTTTAGAAAGTTAAAATCCAGTGTATTTTTTAAATTTAATTTGTGGAGGGTAAAAAAATAAGAATATAAATTTCAGTTCATAGAATGTATAAATCATGTGTATACCAAAGTTACTGAATTCTTGGTGGAAAATAAAGACTCCCAAATGGTTAAAATCAAACAATCAAAAAAATAAATAAATAAATAAAAGCAAACAATAACATACACACATACTCTTCTGAACACAACAGGAAGCTTCTCTAGGAGGCACTTTCTAAACCATGGTTTAGAAATACTACAACAGTGCAGCTGTTAGAAACCAATTATAGCCAGGTAACTGTTTGTTTTCGTATCTAAATCTGTTTGTCAATCAGGGGAATGCCGTGAATCAGGAAAGGATATCTCATACAAACCACAGTAAGGCAAGGTATCTGGAATGGGTCCAAGCCACAGGAATTAGGGCAGGAATATAGATGGAATCAAAACCATACATACGCACATGGCTACTGTCTTTGACCAACTTTTCAAATAGACTCAGAAGTAGAGACTATTGGAGAAAAACATCAGTTTTCTATTGAAAGTAGTCTGATTTTAAGATTTCTTAGAAACATGTTGTTATTTATAGAAAAGTGATTGTGAAGACATCTTTTATGGATCTTCAAATGTAAGACATTTCTAAAACTGGCTCATAATTATCATTTCAAAATGAAGTGATATCTTATCTTTCAAATTAAAAAATAAGCATGATATATATATCATTATATATGTATATATAGATATATATGTATATGACCATAGTTATAAACAGGTAGGCTTTTACTACTTTGAAATTCATTTACGGCAGTTTCTAGCTTATCTAGCTACTTATGAAGAAACTTTAGTTTTTGGGTTTTTTTTTTAAACTTTAGTTTTATCTGGACCCAAGAATACTCTGTTACTTGTTAGTTAAACCACCTCTACTGTTTAAATATGCAGCTGTTGTGCTATGGTTGCAAAATTTCAGGAGACAGTGAATTATACAAAGAATGGCTTACATAAATCTATATAGCTAGATGTTTTTCCATGCTGAAATATGGGCAAACCTACTGAGATTCTGAAGTTTAAGTTGGTGACATCAAGGAAACAAATAGAAATTTATTAAGAAAGCTAAAGAAAATGAAATGGGCATGACTATTCTGTGGTTTTGCTTAAACACAGGCTTTCACATCCATTGAAAGTCCTGGATTTCTTGTTAACTGCTTACTGAAAGGAGCTATTTTATTTTGCCAGCCAGAATTTAGCGCCAATAGGCATTTGCCTCTTAGAGAAGGAAATGGCAACCCACTCCAGTGTTCTTGCCTGGAGAATCCCAGGGACAGGGGAGCCTGGTGGGCTGCCGTCTATGGGGTCACAGAGTCGGACACGACTGAAGAGACTTAGCAGAAGCAGCAGCAGCAGCAGCAGCAGCAGGCATTTGCCTTGAAACATGATGGCTCTTCTCTAACCTTTATGGTTGACTGTGTATTTTGCAGACATGTCTATCATGGTTTAGAGTTGCTCTCCCAAATGGATTCTGCAGAGTATTTTCTTACTTATCCCAGGTTCCTTTCTGTATATCATTAAGTTTTTGGTGTTAGGAAGAGAAGGAGGGGTTAGCTACTACCTGGTATGGCTCTCTCTGTACCTGTGCCATCTTTTAAATGTTTACAAAGGCTCATTTGAGATGGACTCAGAATGAGTGATCAAGAAACAAAAGCGAAGTGATGAATGAGATGAAATGAAATACTGGAAGAAATAGTCATGCTTTTCTTTGTCTAGAAAGAAAAGTTTGCTTAAGATTGCAGAAAAGGCTCTGAAGATATTTTCTGTATATATTTCATAAAGAATACCAGAGGTAGGACCAGAAAAAAATTCCTTTTACCCCTCATGATGAACTGACTTTTATTGTGGCTGACACTGAGAAAAGCTTTCTTACTAGAATGTTAATCTCAGAATTTTAGAATTCATCTCATCCATCTGCTGATTTCAGGAAGGAATGTATTTGCAGAATCTCAATCAATCTACAAATCTTTTTTGGAGTGCATAGTATTTGCCCATCATTGTGTTAGGCTATGCAGTGTTTAAAATGTTTTATATTTTCTACCACTCAGACAAGATAAATTCATTTTTAAAGATCTACAGAGAATTGGGAGAAGAGGGTACTGACAAAGCAAGAACTAACATTTATTGGGCAAATATTGTGCTTTACAGTGCTTTTGTATGTCTTATCTCACTTAATTCTCTAACCAGTGCCATGAGGTGTGGACATCATTGTCTTCCTTTTGCAAAGAAGAAAACAAAGGCTCAGAAAAATAATTTTCTCAAGACACAGAGATAATAATGGTCAATCTAGAATTTGAATCAAGAATTATATGATGATAAAATTTATGCTCTTTCCACCAAAACATGCTAACATCTGTTTGGTCATTATTGAGACATATTTCCCCATGCATTTCCCAAATCTCCCATACTACCTTTTTTGGGTTAAACAGAAAAGCAAAGACAAAACCAAACAGACAAATAAACAAAAAATGATTATCAATCTCTTTATGAAAATATGTTGTAGTCTTAACTGAACAGTTTGGGGGTTGTTTTTTTGAGATTTGTGGAATCTTTTTCACTTCTTAATATGTATAGGTTTTTCCTTTCAAATTCTGCCACTGTAAATTTTCTCTTTTCTATTAATTTTAATTCTTTAGGTTTGAATATCTTACTTATTGTTTAGTGTGCTTAGGGGTTTTCTAATTTGCTATCAAGGGTTATTTCATGTTATTCTGGCTTTCTAGAATAATCTGATCTGTAATTAGACAGTGAATTATCACTGGTCATTAGACAGTTGACAGAGTGTCTGGATATGCCATGAGAGAAATCGTAGCATATAAACTTCGGTGATAGTGGACACTGGCTGGACTACCAGGACCCTTATTTTTCTAGGATAGTGGAGTATATATTTCTGTGTTTACAGCAGAAACTTATGAGGCATGAATAGAATTGTAATAAATAAATTCTATTGTGGTTAATTATTAAATTAAAACTATGAGAAACAGTTAAGGGAAGATTGTCATCTCTCCATTATGGTGACCCCTTACTATGCCTATAATCCATATCTCACATTGAAATCTATGAGTTATTTGTCTCAAGGTTTTTTTTATCTATGCTATAATTTTATGATTTCTCTGAAGATATTTTAGAAATCAGCTTTCTTCTCTTTTGCTCAAGAGGAAAAATGAAATAGCTGGTACTCATGGAATGAGAAGTATTTTGAATTTGGTGGTATACAGAGGACACTATTATTTTGAGAATTAAGTCGCCAAATTATCTTAAACAGCTTCCAATTCAAAACTTTCATTTCTTAAGAGGAAAGCCAAGGAAATCAGATCCAGGAGTGTACTTAAAAATCACAGGTTAGACAAATGCCTTAGGTCTGACTAAAGTCATGAATGAGCATATGAATACTAGATTTCCTTGGGGGAAAATGGAACGTGGTCAGTCAACACTGTGAAGCACAGGAACAGGAGAATATTGGCTACTGAAGCAGCTGAGTCACCCTTAAGTGATCAAGCAGAGATGCCCAAGAATACAAGTTAGGAGTATAAAACACATAAAGCCAAGTATCCAAGCACATATAGGCTAGATAACAGGAGTGAAGTGTGAGCTCTGCTAAAAATGAAAGTCAGGACATAAAGACTCAGAAGGCCTAGGTAGTGGATACTTGGTGTCTCGGCTCTGATAGGAGGAGAGAAGAAGTGGGTCACCACAAATGGTGCTGAGAAGACAGTGATGACCTCTAATCCTAGTGCAGAGATTACCATTCCTAGTACAATCCAGTCTACTTAGTACAGTTAGATACTAGTATTTATGGCTAGATAAGAGGAAGGATTTTCTAAGTTACACTAAATCATTCCTGCTGCTCAGTACAACAGTTACTTGCCACATATAGCTATTTAATACATTAAAGTTAACGAAGATGAAAATGCAGTTCCTCAGTCACACAAGCCACATTTCAAATGCTTATTACCATGTGTTGCTGGACACATGTAGCTACCAGGTGTAGCTGGCTACCATATTGGACAGGAAAAATGTAGAACATTTTTTCATTTTCATGAAAAGTTTTGTTGGATAATGTTGTTCTGTATTATAACAGTCATGAAAGCCTTAGCCCTTTGGAGAGTCCTAATATTGTGAAAATGCAGTATCTATGCATTTCTGTAACAAGACCTATCTGTGACATTGTACCTTAAAGAACCCAAAAGATAATATTGTCAAATTTAGTGAGGGTTCAGAAAACAAGATTTTGATGGAATAATTCTATTATATGAAGTTAGTTTTCAAATTGGGATTCATAATTTTCTTTTTACTGATTTGTATACTATTGGCAATAAATACATAGATTTTTTTTTCTTGTTGGAATGGATCATAACTTACCAATATATGCAAACTGCTGAAATGATATTAAAATCTATTCTCCCACATATATACTGTGTTTGTTAAAGCATATAAGCTTTTGTGAATTACTTGAAATGTCTCATCTCTGCTGATGAGCTGATGGGAAAGTAGATCCTTCTATCTTTGTTTCATCAAACTGTCAACAAGTAGGCTTCCTGTTTTGAGTTCTATTTTTCATTGTATTTAACATACATCTTTTTATATGTGCATTTTTATTGTGTTTGTACAGATTTTGTGTATTTAACTCTGCATCAGAGAAAGGCAAAAACATACACAGGAAAATATGGAAAGAGAGATAGGGAGATTAGACATACTAAGGAAAATGAATTGACTAAAATAAAATATGAATTTTTTTCTCTTCATAATAAATTCAACTCTCAGAGAAAGAGAGAGAACCACTTGCATTTATGTCAGTATCTAATATTTTTCTCTAATATACTAACCCCAAGCCCCTGAATGTCACCACCACTAAACTTTGTGTCTTCTAGTACATGCTTCTAGTAAGTAGCTTCAGTTGCTTCTGACTCTTTGTGACCCTATGAACTGTAGCTTTCCAGGCTCCTTTGTCTGTGGGATTCTCCAGGCAAGAATGCTGGAGTGGGTTGCCATGCCCTTCTCCAGGGGATCTTCCCAACTTAGTGATGGGAAGATCTCTTATGTCTCCTGCATTGTCAGGTGAGTTCATTACCACTAGCACCACCTAAGGAATATTCAAATCCCCTTGTTCGGAGGTACTACTTTTTGATTTAGTTGTGTTGGTTTTTGAACAGACCTAGTTTCTGATGTGGAACCAAGATACATGTGGTAGACATAGCTTGTTGAGTCTACACTGGCTCAAAATTAAATAGGTAGTTCATGGAAGAGGATGCCTGAATAACAGGGAAATGCAAATTAATACAACAATAAGATATCATTTTACATCCATCTGACTGGCAAAAATTAGGACCTGGAATTCTCATAAAATATTTATGGCAGTGTAAGTTATATAGCTACTACTCTGAGAATGGTTTAACTATATTTGGCGAAGTTGATGATGTACATACTCTGTGAACTAGCAGTCCAACTTTTATATTTACATCCTAAAGTTAGAGTTAGGGTTAGGGTATAAAGAAAACTGAGTGCCGAAGAATTGATGCTTTTGAACTGTGGTGTTGGAGAAGACTCTTGAGAGTCCCTTGGACAGCAAGGAGATCCAACCAGTCCTTCCTAAAGGAGATCAGTCCTGAGTGTTCATTGGAAGGACTGATGTTGAAACTGAAATGCCAATACTTTGGCCACCTGATGCGAAGAACTGACTCATTTGAAAAGACGCTGATGCTGGGAAAGATTGAAGGCAGGAGAGGGGACAACAGAGGATGAGATGGTTGGATGGAATCACCGACTCTATGGACATGAGTTTGAGTAAGTTCCAGGAGTTGGTGATGGACAGGGAGGCCTGGCATGCAAAGGGTAGCAAAGAGTTGGACTGAACTGCACTGAAAGAAACTCTTGTGCATATGCAGGAATGTTCACTTTAGAATTGTTTATAATAACAATCAAAATAAAGAAGAAGTCAAAATAAACAAAAGCTATATATATATCAACATGTATGAGTTTGAAAACATAATATTAAATGAAAAAAGACAAAATTATGTATCTAGTATAAATGATACAATTTATATAACTGAAAACATGTTAAAAAACCCATAGATATTTTGTTATAACTCATATGTAGTAATGGCGTAAAAACAAGTATTGAAATGATAAACACTAAATTTAGTATAACAGATATTTTTAAAAAGTAGGCTTTTTCTCAGGGGCACAGGAAATAAACAGGAAATCCTTCAGTGTTAGAGGCATTAGCTTTCCTCAGGCTATTCATAGTGCTTGCTCTTTGCTTTACCAACAAAAACTTTACAATTGCTTTAGCCTCCTTTATTTATCATGTAACTCTCAGCCTCTTCTTTTTTTAATATAAATTTATTTATTTTAATTGGAGGTTAATTACTTTACAATATTGTACTGGTTTTGCCATACTTCAACATGAATCCGCCACAGGTATACACATGTTCCCCATCCTGAACCCCCCTCCGTCCTCCCTCCCCATACCATCCCTCTGGGTCGTCCCAGTGCACCAGCCCCAAGCATCCAGTATCATGCATCGAACCTAGACTGGCGATTCGTTTCATATATGATATTATACATGTTTCAATGTTATTCTCCCAAATCTCAGCCTCTTCTTGACTTTCTGTCACCATGAGTGAGTGATATTAGTTATCTGAGTCTAAAGACAGTCAATTGGAAGAGTTTCTTTTTACAAAAACAAAACTTCCCTTATTAATGTGGCATTTTATATAGCACCTTGGGGACACCCTGTAAGTCTCAACCCTATTTTCACTCATTTATATTTTTATTAATTTCACTCATTTGTTAAATATTTTGAGAAGCTTTTACATAGTAGGTACTTGGAATACATTGCTGACTAAGAAATGGTCCCTACCCGTTAAGAAATTCATAGTCTATAATAGCATACATGGGCATCTTCCCTGGTGGCTCAGAGGTTAAAGCGTCCAATGTCGGAGACCCGGGTTCGATGCCAGGGTCGGGAAGATCCCCTGGAGAAGGAAATGGTAACCCACTCCAGTATTCTTGCCTGGAGAATCTCATGGACGGAGAAGCCTGGTAGGCTACAGTCCACGGGGTCGCAAAGAGTCGGACACGACTGAGCGACTTCACTCAATAGCATACATAGAATAATTATAACAAATATTCTTTAGCTCATGCTTCCTGGTGGCTCAGAGGTTAAAGCATCTGCCTGCGTATCCGGGAGACCTGGGTTCGATCCCTGGGTTGGGAAGATCCCCTGGAGAAGGAAATGGCAACCCACTCCAGTATTCTTGCCTGGAGAATCCCATGGACTGAGGAGCCTGGCGGACTGCAGTTCACAGGGTTGCAAAGAGTTGGACACGACTGAGCGACTTCACTTAGAGAATACTAAAGAGGAATTGATTAAAATATTATCTAACCCTTTTCCCATTCAGAGTAAAGAAAAAGATTATCTCTAAAAGGAAGAAATCATTTGTATTTATTGATTGGTGTTGTATTTTCTCTGGTATCTCAAATGCATGACAATTGGGGTTAATATTTATATTTCCAGCCAAGACCTCTGTTTTGAGCTCCAAATTTGTATTTCCAATTTTCTACTATATGTTTTTACTTTGACCCTTTAATGTAATATGTCTAAAATAGTACTCCTGGTTTCTTTCCTGCATCAGCTGCTCCTAAATTCTCTTCCATCTCAGTAAATGGCAACTCTATCCTTCTAGGTGCTCAGGTCACAAACCTTGAAATCAACCTCGATTCCTCACTGTGAGACATCTGTTCCATTTGTCCCTCTCTATGCCTTCTAAATTTGCTCTGTCCTCTAAGAGCTCAGTTCATGGACTGCATGAATGAGTTCTCTTCCTCTTTGACTTCCAGTTGGGTTTGACCAATAAGAGGCACTGAGGAGAGTTGAAGGAGAGTAAGGTTGATGTCCTCTTCCTTCCCCCAGCACTTCCCTTGCCAGATTGCTGTAGGTTGGTGTCACCTTTTCATTATCCTCTACATTGTACTTCATTTTCCATCTTCCAGGAACCATTCTTTCCCTTGATCCTTCAAGCCTAGGCATAATAACAGTTTCATCCTATAATTAACTCCTGGAAAACCACTACCTCTTGTTTTCCTTAAATTTTGCCCCATATCTTTGTTAAATGGTTTATTTAACTCTCCTCAAGTTATCTATTTTGAATGTGTTGCTGCCATTACTCTGCTGCAATCCACCACTCTTTCTTGCTGAAAGTGAAAGTGTTAGTCACTTAGTCATGTCTGACTCTTTGTGATCACATAGACAGTAGCCTGCCAGGCTCCTCCATGTCCATGGAATTCTCCAGGCAAGAATACTGGAGTGGGTATCCATTCCCTTCTCCAGAATATCCTCCCGAACCAGAGATCAAAGCCAGGTGTTCCACATTGCAGGCAGATTCTTTACTGTCTGAGCCATCAGGGAAGACCTTATTTTCTCCCTCATTTCCATAGAGTCTATTTACCATATAGAATCTAGGCTGATTCTTTAAAAACATGTAAAACATCACTCCTTTGCTTGAAAACCCTGTTAGATCTCCATATTAACTTGAGTAAAGGCTAAAGGTGCTATGATGGTCCAAAAGACCTACAAGATAGATACAATCTTCTCTTTGTCTAACTTCATCTCCTATTACTCTCCTAAAGGAAAGCTTTCCACTACTCAGAACATTTCTGGCACGAAAAATGTGAGTTTTCCACACCCAACAATTCTCCAGTTCTCTGTGGACACCAACTGGGTATCCTACAATTTAATTTAATTCTGACACAAACTACCCAGAGTTAGTATAGACCTCCCAAGGGTTAAAGTCTTAATCTCGCAAGACTGCCCCCCTTCCCCGGTTCAGACACTAAGTGTAAGTCACAGGTCATCCCCAGGTTAGCCATGTTTCTGTCCAAATTGGCTGCAGATTAGCTCTTCAGATTTAACTGTTTGCTATAATGGTTCACAGTATTCAGGGAAACACTTCTTAGCATAAATGGTTTATTACAAAGGATACAAATGAACATCCAAATGGAGAGGTAAATGGACAATGTCTAGAAGGTCCCAAGCACAGGAGCTTCTGTCCCAGTGAAGTTTGGGGTACTCCAGCTTCCTGGCACAGAATATATTCAATAACCTGACGTTCTTGGATCATGTTCACTTAGGGTTTTTATGGAGGTTCCATTGCATAATCATGGCTGCTGTTGAGTAACTTAATTTTGAGCTTCATTGCCCTCCCTGGAGCTTTGAACTGGACTGAAACTTCTATCTCTAATCACGTGGTTGGTTCCTCTGGCAGCCAATTGCCTTAAAGCTATCCTTTGAAAGCTGGAACCTCTTCTACCTACTTAGCATTATTTTTTTCTGTAGCATTTACTACATTTTAAAGTGCTTTTCATTTTGTTGCTTCTTTTATTTATCATGTGGATTTCACAACTAGAAGATAGTTGTATGTGTGTTCACTGCTTGACCCAAGGTAAATAATGTATATTTATTGAATGAGTAGCTGAATGAGTAAGTAAATTAGAAAGACGTACAAAAAGCCTGTGAGTGTTACAGAAGGGTATTTGAAGAAGTTGCTTTTGTTCTTCTCACTCCTCACCCTGGCTTCACTCTACCAGTACGCTATTGCATCTGAACAGGACTGCTAGTTAGTTTATGCCTCAAGACCATAAGATCTGTCTGTTCACTTATACCCATAGGCAGATCTAAATTTTGAAACTCAGATACAAGATGTTCCTCTTTTCTGGGAGCAAATTCAAATATTTATTGAAAATAAAATACTTAATAAACATGTTTTTATGAAGAGATATTTGAACACCAGAATAACACCTATTTTGAGATTTTTTTATTGAAGTATAGTTGATTTACAACATTGTGTTAGTTTCTGGTGTACTGCAAAGTGATTTCAGATTCTTTTCACTTATAAGTTATTACAAAATATTGCATATAGTTCCCTGTACTATACAGTAGGTCTATTTTATATATAGTAGTCTGTATACGTTAATCCCAAATTCTTAATTTATTCCTTTCCCCTTTGGTAACCACAGATTTTTTTTTCTTTGTCTGTGGGTCTGTTTATATTTTGCATATAGGTTCATTTCTATCTTTATGCAATATCATATGGTATTTGTCTTTCCCTGTCTGGTTTACTTCACTTAGTATGATAATCTCTAGGTCCTAGAAAAGGAAAAAGTTCCTTTTTTAACTAAACTATTGGAAATAGAAGGCTCAGGTAGACAAGAACATAGATAGTTTTCTTTCTATTGAGAGAAACAGCAGTTGTAGAATGTGTTTTGCTTTCTAGTATGATTATCTTTGAATTGTATATTGTTCATATAATCTAGATTGGCTATATTTTAAAAGTCAGATTATAATAAATGGATTTGCAAGACCAAAAACTTTATTGTATAAGATAATAATTTTTTCATTAGCAGAAGGGCTTCCCTTGTGGCTCAGCTGGTAAAGAATCTGCCTGCAATGCAGGAGACCTGGGTTCAATCCCTGGGTTGGGAAGATCCCCTTGAGAAGGGAAAGGCTACCCACTCCAGTATTCTGGCTTGGAAAATTCCATGGACTGTATAGTCCATGTGGTCGAAAAGTTGTGGATACAACTAGGCTTCTTTCCCCTTCATTAACACAAAGAAAAACTAAGTGATAGAGATAATTTAATTTTTTTTTTTTGTAAATAGCAATTTAACTGAGGGAAGTTGCCAGTAGATCTGCTAAGCAATTTTATTATACCATATATACAAGATTTTTCTCCTTTCTCCTAAAACATTCTTCACATTAGAAAGCCTTATTTAAGACACTAAAATTTAAATCAGATATAAATTTCAGTTAATGTTAAACAGTTGTGTCCAACTCTTTGTAAGCCTGTGGACCATAGCCTGCCAGGCTTCTCTGTCCATGGGATTCTTCAGGCAAGAATACTGGAGTGGGTTGCCATTTCCTTCTCCAGGGCATCTTCCCAACTCAGGGATTGAACCTTGCATCTCTTATGTCTCCTGCATTGGTAGGCAGGTTCTTTACCCCTGGAATCACCTGGGAAGCCCAAAGGGTTGGTGTTCCCACACCGGAAGTTGAACCTGGGCCATCTGGGTGAAAACCAGGAATCCTAGAAGGTGCTTTATTTTTTAAAATAATGTTTCACAGAAATTTGTAAAAAGGGACAAATTCTATAATATCAGTAAGAATAGGTAGACAAGAAGATAAGAACTTCTTTTGTGAATGAATTTTACTATGTCTTGACCATTGATATATATTTTTTTCTTACAGTCTAATTGAATCTGTTCAAACCCTTGTAATTTACCCTAGGTTTGTCATTGGATTTTGAAAGAAACATCAGTTATTTTCTGGACAAAGAACGCATTTATTGAGCTTTTTTTTTTTAACCTTTGTTCGTTTATTTATTTTTTGCAATGACTTCATTGAGGTATAATTCAGATACCATAAATTTCATCCATTGAAGGAGTACAAGTCAATGATGTTTTAGTATATGGTTTTTCACAGAGTTGTATGCCTATCACCAGTTAATTTTAGAATATTTTCATCACTGACAAAGAAATCCCCTACCCTTTAGCCGTCACCCTCCATTTATTCACAAATTCCCTAATCCTAAGCAACCACTAATATACTTTCTGTCTTTGTAGATTCCCTATTCTGGACATTTTAAATAAATGAAGTTATATCTGTTTTTTGTGATGGGCTTTTTTTCACTTAGTACAATGTCTTCAAGGTTCATCAATGCTACAACATGTATTAATACTTCATTCTTCTTTATTACTGAAAAATATTCCTTTGGGGCTTCCCTGCTGGCTCAGCTGGATTATATGGATATATACCACATTTTATTCATCCATTCATCAATTGATGGACATGGATTGTTTCTTTTTTTTTGCTGTTTTGAATAATACTGCAATGAACATTGTCTGGGTCATATAGTAACTCTAAGTTTAACCTTTGAGGAAACGACAGATGACAGACTGTTTTCCAAAGCAGCTGCACCATTTTGCATTCCTACAAAAAGTGTATAGTGTTCTAATTTCCCCATATCTTCACTCTTTCATTTAGCAACATTGAATAGCATATTTTAAACAATATTCATTCCAATCCCAAAGAAAAGAAATGACAAAGAATGCTCAAACTGCCACACAATTGCACTTATCTCACACACTAGTAAAGTAATGCTCAAAATTCTCCAAGCCAGGCTTCAACAATGCGTGAACTGTGAACTTCCAGATGTTCAGCTGGTTTTAGAAAAGGCAGAGAAACCAGAGATCAAATTGCCAACATCTGCTGGATCATGGAAAGAGCAAGAGAGTTCCAGAAAAACATCTATTTCTGCTTTATTGACTATGCCAAAGCCTTTGACTATGTGGATCACAATAAACTGTGGAAAATTCTTCAAGAGATGGGAATACCAGACCACCTGACCTGCGTTCTGAGAAATCTGTATGAAGGTCAGGAAGCAATAATTAGAACTGGACGTGGAACAACAGACTGGTGCCAAATAGGGAAAGGAGTGCATCAAGGCTGTATATTGTCATCCTGCTTATTTAACTTATATGCAGAGTACATCATAAGAAATGCTGAGCTGGAGGAAGCACAAGCTGGAATCAAGATTGCCAGAAGAAATATCAATAACCTCAGATATGCAGATGATACCCCCCTTATGGCAGAAAGTGAAGAACTAAAGAGCCTCTTGATGAAAGTGAAAGAAGAGAGTGAAAAAGTTGGCTTAAAGTTCAACATTCAGAAAATGAAGATCATGGCATGTGGTCCCATCACTTCATGGGAAATAGATGGGGAAACAGTGGAAACAGTGTCAGACTTTATTTTGGAGGGGCTCCAAAATTACTGCAGATGGTGACTGCAGCCATGAAATTAAAAGACACTTACTCCTTGGAAGGAAAGTTATGACCAACCTAGACAACATATTAAAAAGCAAAGAAATTACTTTGCCAACAAAGGTCCATCTCATTAAGGCTATTGTTTTTCCAGTAGTTGTGTATGGATGTGAGAGTTGGACTATAAAGTAATCTGAGTGTGAAGAACTGATGCTTTTGAACTGACTCTTGAGTGTCCCTTGGACTACAAGGAGATCCAACCAGTCCATTCTAAAGGAGATCAGTCCTGAGCGTTCACTGAAAGGACTGATATTGAAGCTGAAACTCCAATACTTTGGCCACCTGATGTGAAGAACTGACTCTGAAAAGACCTGATGCTGGGAAATATTGAAGGCAGGAGGAGAAGGGGATAACAGAGGATGAGATGTTTGGATGGCATCACGAACTCAATGGAGATGAGTTTGAGTGAACTCTGGGAGTTGGTGATGGACAGGAGGACCTGGTGTGCTGTGGTCCATAGGGTCGCAAACAGTCAAACATGACTGAGTGACTGAACTGAACTGAAACAATATTTGACAACAATTCTGTTAGATAGGGCGTTAGGAAGCATACTATGAACAAAGCTAGTGAAGGTGTTGAAATTCCAGCTGAACTATTTAAAAATCTTAAAAAATGATGCTATTAAAATGCTGTACTCTATATGTCAGCAAATTTGGAACACTCAGCAGAGGCCACAGGACTGGAAAAGGTCAGTTTTCATTTCAATCCCAAAGAAAGGCAATGCCAAAAAATGTTCCAACTACTGTACAATTGCACTCATTTCACATGCTAACGAGGTAATGCTCAAAATCCTTCAAGCAAGGCTTCAACAGTATGTGAACTGAGAACTTCCAGATTTATAAGCTAGATTCAGAAAAGTCAGAGGAACCAGATATCAAATTGGGAACACCTGTAGGATCAAACAAAAATCAAGTGAGTTCCAGAAAAGCATCTGTTTCTGCTTCATTGACTACAGTAAAGCCTTTGACTGTGTGGATTGCAACAAACGATGGAAAATTCTTAAAAAGACGGAAATATCAGACCACCTTACCTGTCTCCTGTGAAACATATATGCAGGCCAAGAAGCAACAGTTATAACCAGACATGGAACAACAGATTGGTTCCAATTTGGGAAAGGAGTACATCAAGTCTGTATATTGTCACCCTGCTTATTTAACTTATATGCAGAGTGCATCATATGCAATGCCAGGCTGGATGAATCACAAGCTGGAATCAAGATTGCAGGGAGAAATATCAATAATCTCAAATATGCAGATGACACCACCCTTATGTCAAGACAGTGAAGAGTAATTAAAGAGCCTCTTGATGAGGGTGAAAAAGGAGAGTGAAAAAGCGGCTTAAAACTCAACATTCAAGAAACTAAGATCATGGCATCTGATCTCATCACTCATGGCAAATAGATGGGGGGAAAGTGTAAACAGTGACAGATTTCATTTTCTTGAGCTCCGAAATCACTGCAGACGATGACCACAGCCATGAAATTAAAAGACACTTGCTCCTTGGAAGAAAAACTATGACAAACCTAGACAGCATATTAAAAAGCAGAGATATCACTTTGTTGGCAAAGGTCCATATAGCCAAAGCTATGGTTTTTCCAGTAATCATGTACAGATGTGAGAGTTGGACCATAAAAAAGACTGAGTGCCAAAAAATTTATGCTTTTGAATTGTGGTGCTGGGGAAGACTCTTAGACAGCAAGGAGATCAAACCAACCAATCCTAAAGGAAATCAACCCTGAATATTCATCAGAAGGACTGATGGTGAAGCTGAAGCTCCAATACTTTGGCCACGTAATGGGAAGAGCCAACTAATTGAAAAAGACCCGGATGGTGGGAAAGATTGAAGGCAAGAAGAGAAGGGGGCAGTAGTGAATGAGATGGTTCGATGGCATCACAGACTCAATGAACATGTGTTTGAGCAAACTCTGGGAGACTGTGAAGGACAGGGAAGCTTGGCAATATACGTTCATGGGATTGCAAAGAGTTAGACACAACTCAGTGACTGAACAACAATAACGCCTGCTAGATATTATAAATTTTATTTTATATATGGAGAAACAAAAGCTTAGAAAAACATAAATAATTGTTGCAAAACCATAAAGCTAGAAAGTATTAGTTTTCAAACTCAGTTTTATTTAAACACCTTTTATTCATTCTAAGTTTCTATTTATTATTTCCAGAAATATTTTAGAGAATCACTTACTTTTAGCACATATTTGAGTGTCTAATCATGTTTATGAATTGGGGAAATAGTTCAGTTTGCTTATAGACTAGTGAGATTGGTGGATCAGAATTGCATGCAAAGAGGTCAGCAAATTTAAAGTCTCTTTTAATACTCTTAAAGATTAATTAGAACCCCAAAGCTTTTGTTTATGTGGTTTTTGCTTATTGATATGTTTAGTATTAGAAATTAAAACTAAGAAAAATTTTAAATATTATTTATTGTTTCTTGAAAATAACAGTAAACAACTGTCATTAAAATAAGTAAAACGTTTTAGAAAAAAAACTATGTCTAAAAGTAATTTAGTGAGAATAGTGGTATTATTTTACTCTTCTACAAATTTCTTCAATGTTAGGCTTTATAGAAGACATATGAATTCTCATGTCTGCTTCTGCATTTAGTCTGTTGCAGTATGTTGTTTTGGTTAAAGCATGGGAAGTATCACATATACATGTATTTAGAAAATGGAGTTCTTTAATAGTATTTTTCAGATATTTCTGAATTTTTTTGTACTATACCAAAGTTTACAAGTATTATAAAGGTTAATTGCAGTTTGGAATCTAAAGCATAATGAATTCTTCATATGTTAATATATTACATTAAAATTCATTGGTCTGACTTGCACTTTGAATGGAACTTTTACCAATGTATGATTTCATGACCTGTATTTGACATTTGGAAAATGTTGATTCATTGACTTATACAGAGTTTCCAAATATTGGCATATTTTATGATATAATATAGATAAATCTCATCCATTAATATCACTTTTATTAACTTGAAAGCACAGATATTATTATCAAAAATAAATACAATCAGTTACTTTGCTTGAAGTGAAAGTCTCAATTTGTATTATTTTTGAGAAAATATCTCTTAAAAATCCAAGTTTGAATAATCATTCTGTGCCTGTCAGTCAGTTCTTTCAAGTAAAAATGATATCCTAAGGAAAAAACAGTTATTTTCAGCGTCAAAGAATCACACAAGTGTTTTTCCTCAAGAAAATCATTTTAACATACAGCAGAAATACTTTATATATATTTCCTGTTTGGTCACACTATTTTATAAACAATACTCTTAAATTGGGATTTAGTAAAATTATTGTTTTTTACTTTCATTCAAGAATTTTAAAGTGAGACATTTAAAAAATACATGGTTGCAGAGAATTAAGTGACCACTAACTTGTACAGTTCAGAATCACTGACAGCAGCAATTTTACCCATCATTGTTTTTGTATCAATAGAGTAAATGTAAATACAGTGAAAAGGCAAAAAAGATCATAATAAACTTATAAAAACAGTTTTATGTATATACTTTAGGTGCATGATTATGTTATATTCGCACCCTGGTGTCCAAATGCTTTTGGAAAGTATAAACTGAATATAGAAATCAAGCAATAGATGTATAAGTAATGCTAGTGAAAGGAATAGGCATTCTCTTCCCAGAAATTTAGATGTTTACTTTTGTTTATTCTTTGATTGTTGTACAGTTTACACACAATTATTTAAAATATAGCCAGGACATGGAAGCAACCTAGATGTCCATCAGCAGATGAATGGATAAGAAAGCTGTGGTACATATACACAATGAAGTATTACTCAGCCATTAAAAAGAATACATTTGAATCAGTTCTAACGAGGTGGATGAAACTGTAGCCTAAAATACAGAGTGAAGTAAGCCAGAAAGAAAAATACCGATACAGTATCAGTTCAGTTCAGTTCAGTTCAGTCACTCAGTAGTGTCTGACTCTTTGTGACCCCATGAATCGCAGCACGCCAGGCCTCCCTGTCCATCACCAACTCCTGGAGTTCACTCAAACTCACGTCCATTGAGTCAGTGATGCCATCCAGCCATCTCATCCTCTGTGGTCCCCTTTTCCTCCTGCCCTCAATCCCTCCCAGCATCAGAGTCTTCCAATGAGTCAACTCTTCACATGAGGTGGCCAAAGTACTGGAGTTTGAGCTTTAGCATCATTCCTTCCAAAGAACACCCAGGGCTGATCTCCTTTAGAATGGACTGGTTGGATCTTCTTGCAGTCCAAGGGACTCTCAAGAGTCTTCTCCAACACCACAGTTCAAAAGCATTAATTCTTCGGCTCTCAGCTTTCTTCACAGTCCAACTCTCACATCCATACATGACCACTGGAAAAACCATAGCCTTGACTAGACAGACCTTTATTGGCAAAGTAATGTCTCTGCTTTTGAATATGCTATCTAGGTTGGTCATAACTTTCCTTCCAAGGAGTAAGCGTCTTTTAATTTCATGGCTGCAGAAGCACAAGCTGGAATCAAGGTTGCTGGGAAAAATATCAATAACTTCAGATATGCAGATGACACCACCCTTATGGCAGAAAGTGAAGAGGAACTAAAAGTGAAAGTGAAAGAGGAGAGTGAAAAAATTGGCTTAAAGCGCAACATTCAGAAAATGAAGTTCATGGCATCTGGTCCCATCACTTCATGGCAAATAGATGGGGAAACAGTGGAAACAGTGTCAGACTTTATTTTGGGGGGCTCCAATACAGTATACTAACACATATATATGGAATTTATAAAGACAGTAATGATAACCCAATATGTGAGAGAGCAATAGAGACACAGATGTATAGAACAGTCTTTTGAACTCTGTGGGAGAGGGAGAGGGTGGGATGATTTGGGAGAATGACATTGAAACATGTATAATACCATATAAGAAACGAATTGCCAGTCCAGGGTTGATGCAGGATATAGGATGCTTTGGGCTGGTGCACTGGGATGACCCAGAGAGATGGTAGGGGGATGGAGGTGGGGGGGGGGGTGTTCAGGATGGGGAACATGTGTACACCCATGGCGGATTCATGTTGTTGTATGGCAAAACCAATACAATATTGTAAAGTAATTAGCATCCAATTAAAATAATAAAAATAAAATAAACATCTTTTCAAAATTAAAAAAAATAATAATAATGTAGAAGGAGACTAATTTCTTTAAATATCTTCTTACCTTAGATTCTATTCCTTTAACTTTAAATGACCATTAGTAGAAAATTTTTTAATAATGGAAGAAATAACTTATAAGTAGCCTATAAATAACTCATAAATAATTACTTAACCTTGAGCAAAACACATATTCTTTATAGTTCCAAGAATTGTATTGACATCACTTATCAATATATACTATTGTATGATAGCAATATAGAAGCATCCATATATAAAGAATAACAACATCTGCCACTCCTAGCCTATTTTAAAAATAAGATCTTTAAAGTAGAATAAGTTATGTAACTTCTTTTTTCCTTAATATGGATTTGTATGTCTCATTCTTAGATAAATTTCTGTCTGTTTTACTCACTAATCTCCAGAAATTAGAATAGTACCCAGAAGATGCTCAGTAAATATTTGTTAAATGAATGAATCAGTTCTTTACATTATCTTGGATGTCTGCATAATATTCCTAGCTATTAATAAAGAATAACTTGTTTACCCTTTCCTCTATCAATAAGCATTGGTTTATTTCTAGTTTCTCATTTTTAAAGTAATACTATGGTTAAAAAAAAAAAGATGAGTGAAAAACTGTTTTAGGCAATGTGAATAGTATGGGTATCCTAGAAACATGAGAAATTACTTTTCTGGGGAATTTCATGTTTTTAGAGAAAGAAGCATGTGCCTGTGTGTGCACATTTATAGTTGGGGTAGGTAGATGTTAAAGTTAGAAAGCAAATGTGAGAGATAAGGCTAGATAGACAAGCTAAGGAAAGATTGTGAAAGGGTATACAGATCATTTTTAAAAGTCTGGACTTTAATAGAGGAGAGTCACTGAAGAGTTTAAGTGGGAGAGTGACATGATCCTATCTACCATGCATGAATTTTCAACTTTTAGGAAGTTAGAATAAAGTGACATCTTATAGTCAGTGAAAGCATATGTGGTTTTAGAACTTTGATAAACATTTAGAAAAAATAAATCATCATATTTCTAAATCATATAACTGTTTTCTTTACTGTTAAATAGTTTGAAATGGATTCTGATATAGACATTTGATCATAACTGTAAATAACAGTGGTATGTGAAAGTACTTTTCCAAGTGCTTCACATTTATTAACTTGTATTAACTCATTTGGTCTGTACAACACCCTGATAGTATTCCAATTTTATAAGAAATCAATAACATCAAAATTATAGCCCTAGGAAATGGTAGAGCTAAAAATTTTAAATCTGGCTCCAGCGTCCATGCACTTAAATACTTCACCATACTGCTTCCTCAATGTGAGTATTATTAAAATATACAAGCAAAACTCAGTGAACTTACAAATAAAGCTGTGATAAGTCAAAAATTGAGATTTATCTCCTCATTTACAGAATGATATAATTTCAAGTTGTATATTCTGATTTATTCTGGTTAGAGGTTTTTTCTTTTGTAAACATAAAAGAAAAAAAGTTTATTTTGTATTTCAGTGAATTTTCTGGCTAAGTTGACATTAATTACAATGTCACATATGGTTAAAAAAAGATTATTTAAATTCAGTGAAGTTTACTCTCAAAATTAACTAAAAAATAAAATAAAAATAAAAGTTAATTCTGGGTTATATATATATATATATTTATGTATGTATAAAATGTTAGCCTAATGAGTATATATATAATATGTTTATATTCATCCTTCTTGGTAACATAAATGATTAGTCCCATGCTACCAAGATATTAATGATATAACAGATACAGACAAGATTGAATTATTTTTCTAAAATATTAACATTTCAGAAAGTCTACACTCAAGTAACATTTCTAGAATTATAACCCATTATTAAAAGTGTCCTTACAGATTATATAGTCCACTCTCATTTTACAGATGGGGAAATGGAGACCCAAAGAACTATTTATATGTGGTGAAAGTAAAACTAGAACCCAGGTCTTCTGATTTACATTCCAGTCTCTTTTCACTATACAACTTCAGAGACAAAAAAATTTTATATACTCTAATAGCTCTTATTAAACACCTTGCAAACTATGAGCATCATACTATTTAAATCTTATTTTTTCCTATTTCTGTCATTCTCTGTATACTAACAAACAACAAACCCTCACTAAATACTATACACTTATGTAATTTATCTGGCCTCAGCTTGAGCATTTTGTCTGTTAAATCTTTTTAACTTTCTGCGTTCCTGTTCTTTTACACTCCTAAAATGCCACTGACTTTTTTAAAATAACTTTTTGTTGTTGTTGTTATGACCCCTTGTTTCCTGAGGAACTTGCTGTTCTTTATATGGCTGTTTTTCTTACTTAAAAGAAAATAGTATCTGCAGAACTCCTCAGGCACTCAGATTTTCAAATACATGGCCCAGTGAAATGCAGTTTCCTGTGGCCCATAGTATTTGATCAGTGGTGGGCACTGAAGTCTTAAAGTTCATATATAACTGTTTTCTCTATAAAATATCCTGATTTGCTATTTCTGAAAAAGCATCCTTTGAACTATGGTCAGTCTTCCTAAACCACCACATGTGAAAACTCACGTGCTGAGATTCCAAAGTGAAAGTCAGTATCATCAGACAAGTTGTGTTTCTTTAAGTATTTTCCTATCGATTGCTACTGTTATTTGACCAGGATTTCATTGTTAGATTACATTATAGACTTGAGGAATTGAAAATGTATTAAAATAAGAAAAGAAATCAATGATGCCTCTTCAGTGGGTTGAGGAAAATAATTACTGAAATCAACTATCTTCTGAAAGAGACTGAGAAACGCTGGGCTGGAAGAAGCACAAGCTGGAATCAAGATTGCCTGGAGAAGTATCAATAACCTCAGATATGCAGATGACACCACCCTTATGGCAGAAAGTGAAAAACTAAAAAGCCTCTTGATGAAAGTGAAAGAGGAGAGTGAAAAAGTTGGCTTAAAGCTCAACATTCAGAAAACGAAGATCATGGCATCTGGTCCCATCACTTCATGGGAAATAGATGGGGAAACAATGGAAACAGTGTCAGACTTTATTTTTTGGGTCTCCAAAATCACTGCAGATGGTGACTGCAGCCATGAAATTAAAAGACACTTACTCCTTGGAAGGAAAGTTATGACCAACCTAGATAGCATATTCAAAAGCAGAGACATTACTTTGCCAACAAAGGTCTGTGTCTAGTCAAGGCTATGGTTTTTCCAGTGGTCATGTATGGATGTGAGAGTTGGACTGTGAAGAAAGCTGAGTGCCGAAGAATTGATGCTTTTGAACTGTGGTGTTGGAGAAGACTCTTGAGAGTTCCTTGGACTGCAAGGAGATCCAACCAGTCCATTCTAAAGGAGATCAGTCCTTGGTGTTTTTTGGAAGGACTGACGTTGAAGCTGAAACTCCAGTACTTTGGCCACCTCATGCGGAGTTGACTCATTGGAAAAGACTCTGATGCTGGGAGGGATTGGGGGCAGGAGGAGAAGGGGACGACAGAGGATGAGATGGCTGGATGGCATCACCGCCTTGATGGACAGGAGTTTGAGTGAACTCCAGGAGTTGGTGATGGACAGGGAGGCCTGGCGTGCTGCAATTCATAGGTTCACAAAGAGACTGAACTAAACAGTCCTCTCTCTGTATCCATGGGAGTGGGGGTGAGGGAGATTCATTCCAGGGCCACCCCACCTTCCAAATTGCAGATGCTCAAGTTCCTTACATAAAATAGATAATATTTGCATATCACCTGTGCATATTCTCCCATGCATATCCTCCCCTGTACTTTAAATCATCTCTAGATTACTGACAATACCTAATACAATGTAAATAGTTGCAAATACAGTGTAATTGCTAGTGGGGAAAATTCAAGTTTTGCCTTCTGGAACTTTTTGGAATTTTTTTCTGAATATTTTCTATCCATAGTTGATTGAATCCAAGCATGTGAAACCTGCAGATACTGTATTTTACTTGATTTCTTGAGAGGTGGCATGTTATAGTGGAAGGAATTCAGAATTGAGGATGAGGGCCTCTAAGTTCTAGTCCTCACTCTGCCGCTGTCTAATTAATTGACAGCATTTCACTTTCCCCTTCTGGCTTCCAGCTTCTTGAATCGTAAAACTTAGGAGTTGAATGATTTATTTGATTCTTTTACAACAGTGATTTTCTGAATCTACAGTTGTATACATGAATATACTTTAAAAAAGACATTTCGCTTTATCTTTAATAGGTAAAATAAAATTTAGAAAAATCAACTTCAGATGTAGATTAATGGTGGTAGAACCAGTGATGGAAAACAACTGGGGAAAAGTGAGCTGGGTTGATTAGGAAAAATACAAGACTTTTTTTCTTTCATAATGCTTCCTTTTTCCCATTAAAAAGCTCAGATATGAAATGAGCTTTGTAACAACTGTTTGTTTTATGTTCAAGTTGGGAAACACATTTGGAGGTATAACTACATATTCTTAGCAGATGCACACACAAACACTCAGCACAAACATACACACATACTGTCTCTCTTCCAGTTCTCCAGTGTATGGGGTCAGTCTGGGCCTTCAACTGGGAAAAACAAGCTCATTGTTACTTTGAGGCTAATGAAAGCTGTGAAACTTCAAGGTGAGATAATTTGTTCTTAGAATATCAGTCTAGAAGGATCAACTGTTTTGAAGAGAAAAGGGAAAAAGTTTTGAAATTAGGGTTTAAGTTCTGACTGTGTGATCTTAGGTAAATTTTGTGTCCTCTCTGTGTCTTTTCCTTCATTTGTGAATTGGTGCTGATGATAAAAATAGCTACCATACAAGGTGGTTTTAAGTTTCCACAACTCTAGCATATGTGAAAATCTTTCTAGTACATTTTGGGTTGTTTTGATTACTATTGTATCTGGCTTATTTTCATGCACAAATTAGCTGAAACATTGTTATCACTCAGATCAACTCACCCTATACAAGCTAAACATTTAAGAACTTAATTTTAGTTTTTTATTTTTTTAATTTTAAAATCTTTAATTCTTACATGCGTTCCCAAACATGAACCCCCCTCCCACCTCCCTCCCCATAACATCTCTGTGGGTCATCCCCATGCACCAGCCCCAAGCATGCTGTATCCTGCGTCAGACATAGACTGGCGATTTAATTCTTACATGATAGTACTTAATAGACATTCTGACATAAGCTTTTAGGCTAACTAAAACCATTTTTATAATAGATTTTTATCATTTCACTAACTCAAAGATGTTAAATGAGTAACCTATTACTTTTACGTATTTTTAACTTGATAGAGGTATCAACCTGGTAGAATTTATACTGTGATTTTTATTTTGTAATGATAATGAAATGAATGATAGAAATAAGATCACCTCACCATTGTTGATGATTTCTGTCTTATATTTCTTGGGTTGCCAGAGAAAACTCTCCTTGGCTCTTTGCAAGTGTTGATTATTCAGTTCATTTGAACAAACGGAGGGAACAAAGGAGTTATGTAGTCAACTCTTAATTACCTGTGCTCTCAGTTGCATGGATTATTCCAGACAGCAGCTATAATACTTTAAGTGTTTATATTTAGCTCGTGAATGGATTTAAATGTTTACATTTGAATATAACCATGGCTAATAATCTGGGAACTCACTTGTCAGTTGGATTGTTGTAATGATAATTAAGACATGAAAGTGCTTTGCCTGAATCCAAGGTATATTTTATTACCTAGAATATATTGGCCCAAAACTCTAACTTGTGAATCTTCTAGGGAGAATCTTTTTATTTCCTTCATCCCCTTGTCACACAAAAGGCTAACACTTGCTTGAGTCACTTTTGCGCCTTCTACTTTTTTCCTGCTCTGAGTTGGCTAATTCACTTTTTGCTTAAATAATAATGTTGGAAAACTAAATTTTTATGCAAATTTTAAGTTACTGTTTAAATGAATTTGGTTTCAAATTCACACCAAATCTCTATTTAGCTGTATTGGATTGCAGTGGCATTTTAATCACTTTGGATCTATGCAGTCTTGAAAAATTTTAATTAATGCTCACTTCAGTGTACTAGTCCCTTTTTTAAAGAAAAAAAGCGATTTCTACTGCATCTGATGTAGTTTTTGGTTCTGTGAACTAATGCTGTTACATGACTCAAATATTCCTTTAAAGTAGTGCCTGAAAAGTTCTAGGAATGACAGATCCCTTTTCCCCAAATCACATTTAAAAGATTTTCTTGTATCTTGATGTTTGCTTGATATCATAGTGCATTTTCACTTGGTTTAGATTCTTCAGTTTTTAAATTATACCTTCAGTTCAGTTCAGTCACTCAGTCGTGTCCGACTCTTTGCGAACTCATGAATTACAGCACGCCAGACCTTCCTGTCCATCACCAACTCCCAGAGTTCACTCAAACTCACGTCCATCGAGGTGGTGATGCCATCCAGCCATCTCATCCTCTGTCATTTCGTTCTGCTCCTGCCCCCAATCGCTCCCAGCATCATAGTCTTTTCCAATGAATCAACTCTTTGCATGAGGTGTCCAAGTACTGGAGTTTCAGCTTTAGCATCATTCCTTCCATAGAACACCCAGGACTGATCTTTCAAATGGACTGGTTGGATCTCCTTGCAGTCCAAGGGACTCTCAAGAGTCTTCTCCAACACCACAGTTCATAAGCATCAATTCTTTGGCACTCAGCTTTCTTCACAGTCCAACTCTCACGACCATACATGACCACTGGAAAAACCATAGCCTTGACTAGACACAGACCTTTGTTGGCAAAGTAATATCTCTGCCTTTCAATATGCTATCTAGGTTGGTCATAACTTTTCTTCCGAGGAGTAAGTGTCCTTTAATTTCATGGCTGTAGTCACCATCTGCAGTGATTTTGGAGACCTAAAAAATAAAGTCTGACACTGTTTCCCCATCTATTTCCCATGAAGTGATGGGACCAGATGCCATGATCTTTGTTTTCTGAATGTTGAGCTTTAAGCCAACTTTTTCACTCTCCTCTTTCACTTCCATCAAGAGGCTCTTTAGTTCTTCTTCACTTTCTGCCATAAGGGTGGTGTCATCTGCATATCTGAGGTCACTGATATTTCTCCCAGCAGTCTTGATTCCAGCTTGTGCTTCTTCCAGCCCAGCGTTTCTCTTGATGTACTCTGCATAGAAGTTGAATAAGCAGGGTGACAATATACATCCTTGATGTACTCCTTTTCCTATTTGGAACCAGTCTGTTTTTCCATGTCCAGTTCTAACTGTTGTTTCCTGACCTGCATATAGGTTTCTCAAGAGGCGGGTCAGCTGGTCTAGTATTCCCATCTCTTGAAGAATTTCCCACAGTTTATTGTGATCCACACAGTCAAAGGCTTTGGCATAGTCAATAAAGCAGAAATAGATGTTTTTCTGGAACTCTGTTGCTTTTTCCAGCATCTGCTTGATCCAGCAGATGTTGGCAATTTGATCTCTGGTTCCTCTGCCTTTTCTAAAACCAGCTTGAACATCTGGAAGTTCACGGTTCACATACTGCTAAAGCCTGGTTTGGAGAATTTTGATCATTACTTTGCTAGCGTGTGAGTTGAGTGCAATTGTGCAGTAGTGTGAGCATTCTTTGGCATTGCCTTTCTTTGGGATTGGAATGAAAACTGACCTTTTCCAGTCCTGTCACCACTGCTGAGTTTTCCAAATTTGCTGGCATATTGAGTGCAGCACTTTCACAGCATCATCTTTCAGGATGTGAAATAGCTCCACTGGAATTCCATCACCTCCACTAGCTTTGTTCATAGTGATGCTTTCTAAGGCCCACTTGATTTCACATTCTAGGATGTCTGGCTCTAGGTGAGTGATCATACCATCATGATTATCTTGGTCTTGAAGATCTTTTTTGTACGGTTCTTCTGTGTATTCTTGCCACCTCTTCTTAATATCTTCTGCTTCTGTTAGGTCCACACTATTTCTGTCCTTTATCCAGCCCATCTTTGCATGAAATGTTTCCCTGGCTTTTCTAATTTTCTTGAGGGATCTTAAGTCTTTCCCATTCTGATGTTTTCCTCTATTTCTTTGCATTGATTGCTTAGTCTTTAGTAATAAACTATATTTATTAAGTAGTTATCTATAGGATTAAGGGCTTCCCTGATAGCTCAGTTGGTAGAGAATCCACCTGCAGTGCAGGTGACCATGTTTCAATTCCTGGGTCAGGAAGATCCACTGGAGAAGGGATAGGATACCCACTCCAGTATTTTGGGTTTCCCTTGTGGCTCAGCTGGTAAAGAATCCCCCTGCAATGAGGGAGAGTGAGCTGGGTTGGATCCCTGGGTTGGAAAAATCCCCTGGAGAAGGGAAGGGCTACCCACTCCAGTATCCTGGAGAATTCCATGGACTGTATAGTCCTTGAGGTCACAAACAGTCGGACAGACTGAGCAACTTTAACTCTCATGGGATTAACTCTCAGTAGGAGTTGTGTTTCATTTAGAACCTTCAATTTCCCTTCCCTTCTTTTAGAAGCTATCCTTGGTATTGTCTGATTTGAACTGCCTATGTATAAGCTTTAAAATATAATTTAGGACTCAAAGCTTAGTTCTGGAGGTATATGTTTTTTCCTTTTAATATGAGAATTAATATAATTTGGGAAATATTTATTTTGCAATATTAGTAAGAAACTGGGTAAATGATGTTACTGTTAATGTCTTAGAAACTTAACTATAAACTATCTGGAACAATTGTACGCATGGAGATTTTCTAATATTGTCTTGTAGAACTCTTCTTGTGTAGTTTGTTAAAAGGCCATTGATTTTATGATCTTAGTTGAATTGTATCTTACCAACATTTCCAAACTCTTGGTTGAAATTTATACTTAAAGTGGGAAATTTTTTCTTTTATTATTTTCATGCTAAATAGGACTTTACAATAATTTTCATTACTTCATTTGTATAACCCAAGGCTTTAGAATCTTCAAAAGCACATATAAGTTTTTCATTGGTTTATATGTTCATAGTTTCAACACATGAAAGACAACTTGTACTTAACATCAAAATTAAAATTTTATAATTTTATGTTTCTGTACAATATATTGTAAGTAGTAATATATTGCTGTTAGATTTAGATATTTTAATATTCTCATTTTTGAAATGAGTATTTTTGCATTGCTTAGTTGATTATTAAGTAAAATTATAAGGCTGTCTCTTCTAAAATAGGGGAAAATTCAGTTCAGTTCAGTTCACTTCAGTTGATCAGTCGTGTCCAACTCTTTGTGACCCCATGAATTGAGGCACGCCAGGCCTCCCTGTCCATGACCAACTCCCGGAGTTCACTCAGACTCACATCCATCGAGTCAGTGACGCCCACCAGCCATCTCATCCTCTGTCATCCCCTGCTCCTCCTGCCCCCAATCCCTCCCCACATCAGAGTCTTTTCCAATGAGTCAACTCTTCACATGAGGTGGCCAAAATACTGGAGTTTCAGCTTTAGCATCATTCCTTCCAAAGAAATCCCAGGGCTGATCTCCTTCAGAATGGACTGGTTGGATCTCCTTGCAGTCCAAGGAACTCTCAGGAGTCTTCTCCAACACCACAGTTCAAAAGCATCAGCTCTTCGGCACTCAGCTTTCTTCACAGTCCAACTCTCACATCCTTACATGACCACTGGAAAAACCATAGCCTTGACTAGACGTACCTTAGTTGGCAAAGTAATGTCCCTGTTTTTCATATGCTATATAGGTTGGTCTTAATTTTCCTTCCAAGGAGTAAGCGTCTTTTAATTTCATGGCTGCAGTCACCATCTGCAGTGATTTTGGAGCCCCCAAAATAAAGTCTGATACTGTTTCCACTGTTTCCCCATCTACTTCCCCTTAGTGATGGGACCAGATGCCATGATCTTCGTTTTCTGAATGTTGAGCTTTAAGCCAACTTTTTCACTCTCCTCTTTCACTTCCATCAAGAGGCTCTTTAGTTCTTCTTCACTTTCTGCCATAAGGGTGGTGCCATCTGCATATCTGAGGTCACTGATATTTCTCCCGGCAATCTTGATTCCAGCTTGTGCTTCTTCCAGCCCAGCGTTTCTCTTGATGTACTCTGCATAGAAGTTGAATAAGCAGGGTGACAATATACATCCTTGATGTACTCCTTTTCCTATTTGGAACCAGTCTGTTTTTCCATGTCCAGTTCTAACTGTTGTTTCCTGACCTGCATATAGGTTTCTCAAGAGGCAGGTCAGCTGGTCTAGTATTCCCATCTCTTGAAGAATTTCCCACAGTTTATTGTGATCCACACAGTCAAAGGCTTTGGCATATCAATAAGGCAGAAATAGATGTTTTTCTGGAACTCTGTTGCTTTTTCCAGCATCTGCTTGATCCAGCAGATGTTGGCAATTTGATCTCTGGTTCCTCTGCCTTTTCTAAAACCAGCTTGAACATCTGGAAGTTCACGGTTCACGTACTGCTGAAGCCTGATTTGGAGAATTTTGAGCATTACTTTACTAGCAGAGAGATGAGTGCAATTGTGCGGTAGTTTGAGCATTCTTTGGCATTGCCTTTCTTTGGGATTTGAATGAAAACTGACCTTTTCCAGTCCTGTCGCCACTGCTGAGTTTTCCAAATTTGCTGGCATACTGAATGCAGCACTTTCACAGCGTCATCTTTCAGGATGTGAAATAGCTCCACTGGAATTCCATCACCTCCACTAGCTTTGTTCATAGTGATGCTTTCTAAGGCCCACTTGACTTCACATTCTAGGATGTCTGGCTCTAGGTGAGTGATCATACCATCGTGATTATCTTGGTCTTGAAGATCTTTTTTGTACGGTTCTTCTGTGTATTCTTGCCACCTCTGCTTAATATCTTCTGCTTCTGTTATGTCCATACCATTTCTGTCCTTTTTCGAGCCCATCCTTGCATGAAATGTTCCCTTGGTATCTCTAATTTTCTTGAGGGATCTCCAGTCTTTCCCATTCTGATGTTTTCCTCTATTTCTTTGCATTGATCACTGAGGAAGGCTTTTATCTCTCCTTGCTATTCTTTGGAACTCTGCCTTCAGATGCTTATATCTTTCCTTTTCTCCTTTGCTTCTCGCTTCTCTTCTTTTCACAGCTATTTGTAAGGCCTCCTCAGACAGCCATTTTGCTTTTTTGCATTTCTTTTCCATGGGGATGGTCTTGATCCCTGTCTCCTGTACAATGTCGTGAACCTCTGTCCACAGTTCATCAGACACTCTATCTGTCAGATCTAGTCCCTTAAATCTATTTCTCACTTCCATTGTATAATCATAAGGAATTTTATTAGGTCATACCTGAATGGTTTAGTGGTTTTCCCTACTTTCTTCAGTCTGAATTTGTCAATAAGGAGTTCATGATCTGAGCCACAGTCAGTTCCTGGTTTTGTTTTTGTTGACTGTATAGAGCTTCTCCATCTTTGGCTGCAAAGAATATAATGAATCTGATTTCGGTGTTGACCATCTGGTGATGTCCATGTTTAGAGTCTTCTTTTGGGGTTTTGGAAGAGGGTGTTTGCTATGACCAGTGTGTTTTCTTGGCAAAACTCTATTAGCCTTTGCCCTGCTTCATTCCATATTCCAAGGCCAAATTTGCCTGTTTCTGCAGGTGTTTCTTGACTTCCTACTTTTGCATTCCAGTCCCCTATAATGAAAAGGACATCTTTTTTGGGTATTAGTTCTAAAAGGTCTTGTTGGTCTTCATAGAACTGTTCAGCTTCAGCTTCTTCAGCCTTATTGGTTGGGGCATAGTCTTGGATTACTTTGATATTGAATGGTTTGCCTTGGAAATGAACAGAGATCATTTCTGTTATTTTTGAGATTGCATCCAAGTACTGCATTTCAGACTCTTTTTTTGACCTTGATGGCTACTCCATTTCTTCTAAGGGATTCCTGCCCACAGTAGTAGATATAATGGTCATCTGAGTTAAACTCATCCATTCCAGTCCATTTTAGTTAACTGATTTCTAGAATGTCGATGTTCACTCTTGCCATCTCCTGTTCGACCACTTCCAATTTGCCTTGATTCATGGACCTAACATTCCAGGTTCCTATGCAATATTGCTCTTTACAGCATCGGGCCTTGCTTCTATCACCAGTCACATCCACAGCTGGGTATTGTTTTTGCTTTGGCTCCATCCCTTCATTCTTTCTGGAATTATTTCTCCACTGATCTCCAGTAGCATATTGGGCACCTACTGATCTGCATGACCTTAATTGGGAATTGCATTTCATGGAAAATGGATTATTTCTATGAATCTTTTTTTTAATATAAATTTATTCATTTTAATTGGAGGCTAATTACTTTTGGCATTGAAACGTATAATATCATACATTTCTATGAATCTTAAATTAAAAATTTCTCTTCTAAATACTTTGACAAATAAGGAGCAAACTTTCAAACTTTGTGAGACAAGATTACTTTGTTAGGCTTATTCTAGATATTGGGTTTATTATACATTTATATATGTTTTCAATAGTGCAGAATTGAGCCTATTTAATCTGTAGAATTGTGACATTTAGATTTGAAGGTTACCAACAACATAAAATTCATATTATGGAATTTTTATAAAGTTTGCTTGTTAACTACAGAGTTCTGTTTATGTAACAACCTAGTCAAAAACTGACATTAAATAAGAATAATTTATGATTAGGGTATATATATGTTCTGGCTTACCTGGAATTGTCCTGAATTACACCTATGTTCTTCATGGACTAATTAACAGTGCCGCCTTTCATTTAAGAAATGGGCTAATTGGGATGATGAATTATATGAATGTATTCACATAATAGAATTCCTTTTAATAAATATTTATTGAAGACCAACTATGTGTCTGGAACTGTTGTAGGTGCTGGGGAAATGCTAATAATTAATTAAAAAAATGACATATTGAGTAACTTAGAAATGTTTATCTATTATTGTTATCAAAAAGTGATCAGGTAAATATGTGTCATTGGTGCAGGATAATTGAATACTGCTAAAATCACAGTTTATTAAATACATTGAAAGGAACCTATCAAGATTTTTTAAGAAATTAAAAGATACATTATAGATTTATCAATAAGATGGTAAGAATATATTCCTTTATCAAGTTAATAAGCACTTCAAAGTTTTTCAACTTGCCTTAAACTCATAGGTGTAAAATAAAAGCTTCAAATACAAAATGTACGGTGAGAAAGCAGAGTAAAGGACATAGATTTTAAAATACCAAGAAACACTGATCTAGATCAATCTACAGTGACACAGTCAAGGGCATTCTTCCAACTTTTGAAATTGAGCCAAAAATGGATTTTGTCATCTAAAGGATACTTGTAAAATACATCTTCCTAAAAGAGCTTTGGTGGCATTAGGATAGGCAAATGAATCGGCCAGTCAACTGTAACTCCTTTGGCAATTCTTTGGGCAATTAAGAGTTAGACCCTGTTCTCTGATTTTATTGTTTTGATATGTAATTCAATTTTATTGGAAGAAGGTGATGTTAGAAAGTGACCTAAGTAATGTTAGTAAATGATAAAAATTCCTTTGAAATGTTTCCTGTAGAATTGCTCAGTCCA
Source organism: Ovis aries (assembly GCF_016772045.2). Taxonomy (NCBI): domain Eukaryota; kingdom Metazoa; phylum Chordata; class Mammalia; order Artiodactyla; family Bovidae; genus Ovis; species Ovis aries. Next base: position 36,038,886 of record NC_056068.1, read on the forward strand.
TATAATTTATATAGTCCTTTTAGTTGATTCTGCCTTCTAAATTGTGGTTTGTGTTCATAGAACTGCTTGAAATCTTTTTCATATAATTCAAATTGAATTTCTAGGTGCAACATTTTCTGACTAGAACATTTTTAAACCTATCTATATATGCTTAGTCCCCTATGACATTAGACTTCATTTACTATTCAAAAGAAGTTGCTGTGTTGTGCTCAGTTGCTCCAGTCGTGTCTGACTCATTACGACCGCATGAACTGTAGCCTGCCCGGTTCCTCTGTTCTTGGGATTTTTCAGGCAAGGATACTGGAGTGGGTTGCCATGCCCTCCTCCAGGGGATCTTCCCAATCCAGGAATTAAACCCGAGTCTTCTGTGTCTCCTGCATTGTGGGGCAGATTCTTTACTGTTGAGCCACCAGGGAAGCCCCAAAAGAAGTTAAATAATATTAAATCGTAATAGTTCTAAATATAAATTAGTTTACCTTTAAATAACGCTGTTCTACCACTAAGATATTTAACTTTTAAATAATGCAGAAGGACTTTCTGAAGACTCTGTATGGAGTCAATGTCTTTAAGTATTAATTGTTGTTGGGTTTTTTTCCTAAGAAACATTTGTGGTTTACTGGAAAGAGTCTGGGTTTGAAGATCAGACCATCCAGCTTACGATCATGGCTCTATTCATTATAAGCTATGTTATCTTTGGTATATTTTTAACCTTTTTCAGCCTCATTTTCCCAAGTTTGTTGAAACAGATAAGAATGCTAAGTACTAGCCCTAGTACATAGAAAGTATTTGGACTATCGTATGTGCTCTAAAAATGTTTATTGAATGTAAATCTAGATTTCTTTAGTTGTTCAAATTTTATTATTTATCTTTGCTTTGTAATTGGATTCGATTTCTACTGCTTACATAACCGTGGGGAGAACCATTAAATTCAGTTAGTTACAATGGTTACCAAACTGAAAGCAACTCAGACATGGATCAAATACTGCTGAAGTTCAGAGCAATTGCATCTGGTTTGTTAATTGCTCTGGCTGCCTATCTCCAACTATTCTGGGAACTACTGATTTACAGTTGGTTATTAGGTTCATTTTAACTTTACTCAGCACAAAGTAAATGATATGAACTGTCTGTGCTTTGTCACAGCGAAACATGTGACATAGACCTTGCCCTTAAGGAGCTAACAGTAGGAAGTACCCATTGTGGTCTATCATTTGCCCTTCCTCCCCACCAATTTTCTCTACAGAATTATGAGTGGCACTACGATCCTTATCTAATTTGCAGCAGAGCCTTTAAGCCTGGGTGAGGAGCCAAGAGAGTCCAGGAGGGAGGATGTCATATGAGATCTGTGTGTTTACCCAGCTTGCTGCCACTGCAATTATCCTGGGACCACTAATGTTATAATCATCTTTTATAAGAAAAGACCTTTTTAAGTATCACTCCTAAATGCAACTATTGCAATTGTCTTTTGGTTGCCTTCTCAGACATTTGCCTTTTCAAAAAGTTGTGTCCAGCACTCCTGAGGTTATTTTTCAGTACAACTAGATTGATTGTGGCATTCTATTTCCTATGAGGCTCAAATATTAATATAATTTCCCCTTTCTGCCTCAGGATCACATATCTAGCTTTTGCCCTCATGTTAAAAAAAAATGAAAATCTTTATCTTTATTCATTTGACAATTGTAAAACTGAACATTTAAGAGTTCTACTAGAAACATGGTTTTTATAAGCTTCTTTTAAAATTCCATTTATAACCTGTAATTATTGAATAAGGTGATCTTAATTGCAGCCATGAAATTAAAAGACACTTACTCCTTGGAAGAAAAGTTATGACCAACCTAGATAGCATATTGAAAAGTAGAGACATTACTTTGCCAACAAAGGTCTGTCTAGTCAAGGCTATGGTTTTTCCAGTGGTCATGTATGGATGTGAGAGTTGGACTGTGAAGAAAGCTGAGCGCCGAAGAATTGATGCTTTTGAACTATTGTGTTGGAGAAGACTCTTGAGAGTCCCTTGGACTGCAAGGAGATCCAACCAGTCCATCCTAAAGGAAATCAGTCCTGGGTGTTCATTGGAAGGACTGATGCTGAAGCTGAAACTCCAATACTTTGGCCACCTCATGAGGGGAGTGGACTCATTTGAAAAGACCCTGATGCTGGGAGGCATTGAGGGCAGGAGAAGAAGGGGACGACAGAGGATGAGGTGGCTGGATGGCATCACTGACTCGATGGACGTGAGTTTGAGTGAACTCCAGGAGTTGGTGATGGATAGGGAGCCCTGGTGTGCTGCGATTCATGGGTTCGCAAAGAGTCGGACACGACTGAGGGACAGAACTGAGTTCTTTTAAAGCTTTGAATCACTCTTTCTATGCATTTGTAAGAGAATGTCCCAGTGGAAGAACAGGACATCCTTTTGTGGCTAAGCTAATTTTGTTTATAGGCCAAGCCAACATTCATTGGCTTTTAGTTTAATTATTAAGAGGCTTAAAATGTTTTTTAAATTGTTTTCTTCATGTTCTACTTCAGCATGTTCAAAATCATCCTGTGATGAAAGACCTTGCCTCATTTCTGGACCCAGGTTTTAATTGTCCTTCTTTCTTTGACTTTCCTTAATATTTATGTCTTGAATATTGTCTGTTCTCATGGGAAACATTAGATAACCTTCAAAAAGTCATTCTGAACATAATATGTTTTCATAATATGATGATGCTAGCACCTGTCATACACAGAAATCATTGTTAAAGTCAAAATTGAGAATGAAAGAACATGCTATTTATCCAGCTGTATTCAAATACGACAGAACAAAGAAACAGCAATTTTAGAATAAAAATTTCCATTTCCATTTTCTCTCTACATACTCACAGTCTGAGTTTGTGATGGGTGGGATCTGTATTACTGGCCTGTTATCTGATCGGATACTCAGTATTGTAATTTGGGAAACTGTGAACTATCTATTATTATGTAAAACAACCAAATAGACAACCTCCCTTAACTCAGTTGTGTCTTAATTTAAAAATTTAAACACACCTTCCCATCAAGTCTTATTAGCACTGCCAACATCCAGGCCCATTTGAATGTTCTGATACCTATGAAAAATACAGAAAAAACTGGTGGTCTGGACTGGGCTATGTAGATGGCTGATCAAGTAATTTGTGTCAAGGATGTATTTCATTTTGCCAGACCTGGAATGAGGGGATTCTCAGAGGAATCAAAAAGGGCACTAAAAGCGAGAGGAGCAACCACATCATCTTCAAAATTCCATGATTTGAGAGTCAGGGTTCACAGACTAGGTCTGGTGGAGAGGCACATAGAAATCCAGGTGGGGGGTATGGGATGGGAGGGGCTGGTAGCAGAATCAGGAGGTTAAAATTTGGAGCAAATAAGATCAGAGGGAGAGAAAGAGAGTGGGTGTAAGAGTGAGAGACTAAATTAGTAGTGAAAGATGCCCACAAACAATGGCAGACATTCTGTGACTCAGACTGAAAGGTCAGTCGGGCTTTGTGTCTGTGGGTTGAGCCATCTTAGAGAAAAAAAAAAAAAAATCATAGATACTTCCCTAGGTGAGTTTTCATTTTATTAAGGAGCCCAGAAAACATTGCATGAAAACAAACTATTATAAGGAGAATTTCAGCTCTCTATCTGATGAGTGAAGTAGTTTTGAGAAGTTGGACCATTTTGGAGTCCCATTTTCCATTTATCATCATGATTAAGAGGACACAAACTATGGCCAAACTGCCTGATTTTGAATCTCAGATATAAAGATTTAACAGCTTAAGACTTGGTCAATTCCTTAACCTTTTATGCCTTAGTTTCTTCATCTTTGAAATGCAGAAAACAGTATGATCTACTGCACAGGACTGTTATGAGGAATAAATGAGTTAAGCTATATCAGGCTCTTCATTCAGTTCAGTTCAGTTCAGTTCAGTCGCTCAGTCATGTCCAACTCTTTGCGAACCCATGAATCGCAGCACGCCAGGCCTCCCTGTCCGTCACCAACTCCTGGAGTTCACTCAGACTCATGTCCATCGAGTCAGTGATACCATCCAGCCATCTCATCCTCGGTCGTCCCTTTCTTCTCCTGCCCCCAATCCCTCCCAGCATCAGAGTCTTTTCCAGTGAGTCAACTCTTTGCATGAGGTGGTCAAAGTACTGGAGTTTCAGCTTTAGCATCATTCCTTCCATAGAAATCCCTGGATTGATCTCGTTCAGAATGGACTGGTTGGATCTCCTTGCAGTCCAAGGGACTCTCAAGAGTATTCTCCAACACCACAGTTTAAAAGCATCAATTCTTCGGCGCTCAGCCTTCTTCACAGTCCAACTCTCACATCGATACATGACCACTGGAAAAACCATAGCCTTGACTAGACGGACCTTAGTCGGCAAAGTATCTTTACTTTTCAATATGCTATCTAGGTTGGTTCATAACTTTTCTTCCAAGGAGTAAGCGTCTTTTAATTTCATGGCTGCAGTCACCATCTGCAGTGATTTTGGAGCCCAAAAAATAAAGTGTGACACTGTTTCCACTGTTTCTCCATCTATTTCCCATGAAGTGATGGAACCAGATGCCATGATCTTTGTTTTCTGAATGTTGAGCTTTAAGCCAACTTTTTCACTCTCCTCTTTCACTTCCATCAAGAGGCTTTTAAGTTCCTCTTCACTTTCTGCCATAAGAGTGGTGTCACCTGCATATCTGAGATTATTGATATTTCTCCTGGCAATCTTGATTCCAGCTTGTGCTTCTTCCAGTCCAGCATTTCTCATGATGTACTCTGCATATAAGTTGAATAAGCAGGGTGACAATATACATCCTTGATGTACTCCTTTTCCTATTTGGAACCAGTCTGTTGTTCCATGTCCAGTTCTAACTGTTGCTTCCTGGCCTGCATACAGATTTCTCAAGAGGCAGGTCAGGTGGTCTGGTATTCCCATCTCTTGAAGAATTTTCCACAGTTTATTGTGATCCACACAGTCAAAGGCTTTGGCATAGTCAATAAAGCAGAAATAGATGGTTTTCTGAAACTCTCTTGCTTTTTCCATGATCCAGCGGATGGCAATTTGATCTCTGGTTCCTCTGCCTTCAATTACTATGTTGTTGCTTTTGTTCAGTTGCTCAGTTGTGTCTGACTCTTTGCCACCCCATGTACTGCAGCTCGCCAGGCTTCCCTGTCCTTCAAAATCTCCTGGAGCTTGCTCAGACTCCTTTCCACTGAGTCAGTGATGCCATCCAGCTATCTTGTCCTCTGTCATCCTCTTCTCCTCCTGCCCTCAATGTTTCCCAGCATCAGGGTCTTTTTTAATGAGTTGGCTCTTCGCATCAGGTGGCCAAAGTATTGGAGCTTCAGCTATACCATCAGTTCTTCTAATGAATATTCAGGATTGATTTCTTCTAGGATTGACTGATTTGATCTCCTTGCAGTCCAAGGGACTCTCAAGAGTCTTCTCCAACCACAGTTCAAAAGCATCAATTCTTCAGTGTTTACCCTTCTTTATGGTCCAACTCTCACTGGAAAAACCATAGCTGACTAGACGGACCTTTGTTGGCAGAGTAATGTCTCTGCTTTTTAATGTGCTGTCTAGGTTGGTCATAGCTTTTCTTCCAAGGAGCAGCTTTTGATTTCATGGCTACAGTCACCATGTGCACTGATTTTGGAGCCCAGGAAAATAAAGTCTGTCACTGTTTCCATTGTTTCTCCATCTATTTGCCATGCAGTGATAGGACCAGCATTTTTTTAATGTTGAGTTTTAAGCCAGCTTTTTAACTCTCCTCTTTCACCTTCATCAAGAGATTCTTTAGTTCCTCTTCGCTTTCTGCCATAAGGTTGGTGTCATCTGAGGTTATTGATATTTCTCCGGGCAATCTTGATCCCAGCTTGTGCTTCATCCAGCCCAGCGTTTCACATGATGTACTCTGCACAGAGTTAAATAAGCAGGGTGACAATATACAGTCTTGATGTATTCCTTTCCCAGTTTGGAACCAGTCTGTTGTTCTATGTATGGTTCTAACTGTTGCTTCTTGATCTGCATACAGGTTTCACAAGAGGCAGATAAGGTGGTCTGGTATTTTCACCTCTTTAAGAATTTTCCACAGTTTGTTGTGTCCACATAGTCAAAGGCTTTACTGTAGTCAATGAAGCAGAAGTAGATGTTTTTCTGGAATTAGCTTGCTTTCTGTGTGATTGAGCAGGTGTTGACAATTTGATATCTTATTTCTCTGCCTTTTCTAAATCCAGCTTGTACATCTGGATACTCTTGGTTCATGTACTATTGAGCCTCACTTGAAGGATTTTGAGCATTACCTTGCTAGCATGTGAAATGAGTGCAATTGTGTGGTAGTTTGAGCATTCCTTGTCCTTCTTTGGGATTGGAATGAAACTGACCTTTTCCAGTCCTGTGGTCACTGCTTAGTTTTCCATAGTTGCTGGAATATTGAGTGCAGCACTTGCTATATAAGTTTAAACAATTATCTTTGTAAAATAAGGCATATTAGGCTAGGGTAGGGGTCCCCTAATTTACACTCAACAAATAGTAAATACAATGTAGAAACGGGCAAGGTATGTGGTGTGTTTCTACAATCAACTGTCCTATGACTTGGCTGTATTGAGAGATGTTCCTCAGACCTTGCTAGGAACACTTAACTAGTTTTCTCCAGGTGATTTCCTCTTGGCTAGCAGCTTACTGTTCGAGCCTGCAGAGACACTGTACTCCATGACAACAGTGCCCTTGATGTGTGAAATATTTGAGTATATTTTTCAGCCTTTCATGGCTGTTATAAATATTGTATCTGGAATATTTGGAGATGTCACTGTGTGTATAATCTTGTATTTGTTCAGAACCAGGAAGTCATATGCTCATTGAGGAGACTAAGGGAAAATAGGTTTGGAGAATAAACATAACAGAGGATCTTGACTGCCAGGCTAGGTGCTAATTTCCTAAGTAACTCCAGGTATATCACTTAATATCAAGATCTGTTTTTAATCTGTAAGGTATCAAAGTTCAGTTTGCTCAACTCTTTGGTATTCTAATTGCCTAGCCTATCTAAAAGATAGGCTTCTCATTTTGTAAAGAAACCTTTCCTAAGAAATTGTATATTTCGAAGCCGTGTGTCATGTCAGACTCTTTGTGACCCCATGGATTATAGCCCACCAGGCTCCTCTGTCCATGGGATTTTCCAGGTAAGAATATTGGAGTGGGTTACCATGCCCTTCTCCAAGGGATCTTCCTGACCCAGGGATCTTCCTGACCTTAGTCTCCCGCATTGCAGGCAGATTCTTTACCATCAGAGCCACCAGAGAAGCCCAAAAAGTTATTCTGGCCCGTAAAGGGATCAAACCCACGACCTTGGTGTTATTAGCACCACACTCTAACCAACTGAGCTAACTGGCCACAACAGTCACTTTTGAAGCCTTATGTGGTATTAAAATTTTAGATCCCTTAGAGCATTGCTCCTAACTTTGAAAAATTTCCTATAATATATTTTAAGTTTGCGGCAAGGAAAGATATAATAGCTAGCTTTCCCTTAGGCTCCAGACTTCCTTGGGTTAAGAATCAGAAGACCTGAATTCAAATCTGATCAAATGGTATGAATTGGTCAAGTTTCTTTACTTTTAGTAGTTTTTCATCTGTGAAATGAAAAATAATGCAACGTTTGTGTTAGTCGCTCAGAAGTCACTCAGAGTTGTGACCCCATGGATTATATAGCCCACCAGGTTCCTCTGCCCATGGAATTTTTCCAGGCAAGAATACCGGAGTGAGTAGCCGTTCTCTTCTCCAGGGAATCTTTCTGACCTAGGGAATTAAATGCAGGTCTCCTACGTTGCAGGCAGATTCTTTAACATCTGAACCACCAAGGAAGCCCCTGCAACACTTAGAATGATGATTAAATTAGCTATCATGTAAAATCTTTTAAGACAATACTTTGTTAAATACCTTGGTTTATTTTTCTTAATCCTTATTTTCCTTTCCTCTAATTCTGATGGAGCTTCTGGAGAAAGAGCCAATCCTATAATGATGTTGGCAATATTAATTTTTTTAAACTTTTTCCCCCAAAGGACCAAAGAATTTTGCATTTATGAAAGATCAGAAATTACTCTTTTTATGTGTGAATTTTGAAGATGTAGCCATTGACCAGTTATTATCCATAGAGAACAGTAATGTGATGAGAGCATATCATGCTGAAGGAGAGATATTTCAGGATACCTTCATTTCCGGACCCCGAAAGGATGAGCTAATAAAGCACAATGGGCTAAAGACCCAGCTGTGAGGTTAGGAGCCTAGATGGCAGAATTCCATGGATTGTTCTTACTCTTTTGGGATCTGCGACATGAATAGACCTCAGTTGATCCAGGAATAGACTTCCCTTTTGCAGCTAGAGAGAGAGGAAACTGAAGGAGAGGTGAGTGTGCCTGGAATAGACAGGAGAGTTGAACTTAATTTAGGAGTTGCTGGACGTCCTTCTCTTGCTCATACACAGTAAAATTTTAATGACATTTTAAGTGAATGTTTACATTTTAAGAAGAAAATTCTCATACATTGGGTGAGAAAAAAACCAGCCTGTACCTCGATCCATGAGCCACACTTTCTGTGCAGTGGTCCCTAAGTGATCCCTAAGAGCAAGCACAATTGCTGCATTTATGAAACTTTTTATTTACTAAGTAGTGGATAGTAGCATATGGGAGCAATGACAATAGCTGACTGATGAGAAAACAAAGAAATTCCAGTATTTCACTCTTTTGAAAAAAGTCATTCAGAATTTAGTCATATTGGTTCAGCTGTTGTAACCAAAGACTGATAAGATAATAGAGGTCTTTGTGGTGGTTTTGTACTGAAATCCTTTATCTTTATGATGCACTGGGGCCCTTTAGAGTGGAAAGCTTTTAAAACTGCTGTTGGATTCAGAACTCAAATTAGCTGCTAGTATACTGGGACAGGGGTTCCTTTCTCGGGCAGTCACCACAAAGTAACTTTTATCAGGGGACCTTCTGATGGATTGTTATTTTCTTCAGCTTACCCTATTTATTTTTGTTGACTTTCTGCCGTTCTATTTTGTGACATTTAAAAGAACACTGTATCAAAAAGGCCAGTGCTAAATGGTGGACTGAGCTTGTGAAGTAGAGACATCACAGCCCATCTGATGTGTGAGGAGGCTGCAGTTTGAGACGCTGCAGTTTAACCAGGTGTGGGCAGAAAAGATCAAATGCAGCCTTCTTTTATGACTAGCATTGTATTTTGTCTTTCTTCTCAAACAATGTCCATTAAAAAAAATTAGAACTAACCAGGGAATTGATTCTCAAGAGCATTTCTTTTCAACTTAATTTAAAATCTTTCTGGATTGTTGACTGAGCTCTATGATTAAATTCTTTAATCCTTTCCAGGATTGATGTGGAAAAGTATATATCTATCAGAATTCCACTCCAGTGTTACTGCCACCTCTCCCCATCATTCCAAACACACTGTTCATACCCAGACTTGTAATTTTGTTCTTTAGTCCTATTAACTATATTAAAGTGGTATGTGATCCAATAAAGAAGAATGGTTAGGTAGAAGTTTTCTTTTAAATTTGCTAGGACACATTTCTAGATAATGCCAAACTAATTTGTTAATATTAGTCTTATTTGACTTGGTAAACATTGTGTTTTAACACTACTACCCCTCATTTTGTAAATATGAAGAAATAAAAAACATGCAGAGAAATTCACAAAACTTAATTTAGCTGTCTTTGCTTGTTCTCTTTCCCTTTCTCTACTTCCCTCTTAGTTTCTCCCCTTCTGCCTTCTCTATTTCTTTTTCTACCAATCCCCCCTCACATTTCTAATTTTCTCTGTCTCTCTTTCCTCTGTTGTGCTTGTTTCTGGGTTTTCTCATTAGAAAAAACTTAGTCATCACCATACAGCAGTGATCCACTTTCAGAGGACAGATATTAAGAGAGCGACCTATTTAAGATTTTTATATTTTAAAAGTCCTAGATAGGGGAATATTGTAAAAGAGGTGAGGCACATCCATTTATTAAAGTGCTATCTGCAAGGTGCCTCCCATATCCAGATGTGGAATCTTTAGGGACTTCCCAATGCCCAGTCTTATTTCTAGCACCACTGATTGTAATTATGTATATTTCACATGGGCAAAATTAACCAGCAGATTGTGATACTAACTTTTAGGAGCTGATGTTTAAAAAAAAATTTTTGAACTTGATTTTTAATTTTTTATTCTATAATCAAGAAAGGATTTGTCCTAATTGTCTTATTATTTTACCTAAATTCCCATCTATTTTTAATTTCTCTATTGGCTTTGTACCTGGGGACAGGTAGTTATACTTTGTAAAGTTTAAAATAAATAGTCTATTTTAGTTATTTTTTTTTCAACTTCTTCTGATTATGACCAAAAAAGGCTAGAGGGCTGATTTTGAAACTGTTATGGTGAAAGATGGTATTTGAAAACTTTTGATGAGGGAAATTGCTGCTGTATTTACATTTTGAAAAGTGTTTCCTTATTTACACACTATTGACTTCCTATTGAGACTCAAAATTTTAAGTACAACTGGTAAAGAATTCAGTGGATCAAACTCAGTAAATCTGAAGTCACTGGAATAGAGGCCCCTAAGAAAAAAATGTGTCAATTTTAAAGGTCTTTCTTAACTGAAGACCATTTTGTGATAGAGCCAAAGGTTAATAAAATCAGTAGTGAATGTAGCAATTTTACAGATAAGCTATTCACAACAAGTGTAGTTACTTGAATAAAAAGCTAATTCAGTTCTAAAATGCCACATGCAGTAGCAGTGAATAGCTGCTTTTAGGTGCTTTCTGGAGGAGGATAAAATACAGAATCACGGCACTCTTCTCTTCAGCGTCCCTGGCTGCCTGTAAATTGCTGTGAATGGGGCTGTGGGCTGACAGGCTCTATTAAGACAAACTGCCTTTCTCATCGGAGAGATAAAATAAATCAGGTGTTTAGTCAAATTAAAATACTTCAGCTGGAGCAGGCCCTGGGGAGCACTGATCCACCTGACTAATCTGAGAGAAACTCAAGACAGATGTGGTTTGGGGATAAAGACGACCCCATGAAAAACACACACACACACAAAACAAAAACCCTATTGCATTGTCTTTCCAGTTGGAGAATACAGTTTACAGCACAGAGTGTCAGGCGCACTCTGTGTGTGATAGTAGATAAAAGCAGGCGCCCTAACTTGTAAAGAAGCTGTGTACGGAAGCTTTTTTTGCTGGTTTATGAAACTACTTCTGTTTTTATGAAGGAGAGATATTTTCTGGCAGTGGCTTTAAGAATCATTTTAAGATAGCCTGGAGATGAGAAACAGATGATGTAGGCAGCTACTGATGACCTCTGCTGGCCTGGGCAGGTCCTCAGGGTCTGATCTACTTTTTTTCTAAATTGATTTGCTCAAACCTCAAAATGTAATTTAAGACAAGATTTCCTACATAGAGTTAGGCTACCTTCTAAGAGCATTCTACAGGTCAGTTGCCTTCTTTAATATGTAGTTAGGTTGCCCCACTACCTCTTATTAAATTGTCTACTTTTAAACAACTCTAGCAGTTGTTAGTTCCTTTGCTATGGTAAAGTTTCACGTTCAATTAAACTAGTATTTTTGAGATGAAGTAACTCGTGTTTGCAGGTTGATTAGTCAGTGTGATTTAGACTTGATATTATTTTTATTATAGCTGCATACAAATTTGCTGTTAATTAAAACAAAAATCCAGCACCACGGATTTTAAATACTTGAGTTTAAACCACTATATGTGAACAAATACAATGGGTATAGAACAGAAGAATGACTACACACATATGTATGTTTAGTCCTGTGTGTGTGTGTGTGTGTGTGTGTGTGTGTGTGTGTGTGTGTGATGTCACTCAGTCGTGTCCAACTTTTCCTGTCAGGCTCCTCTGTCCATGGAATGCTCCAGGCAAGAATACTGGAGTGAGTTGCCATTTCCCTCTCCAGGGGATCTTTCTGACCTAGAGATCGAATTGGCAGCTCTTGTTCCTCCTACATTGGCAGGTGGATTCTTTTACCACTGAGCCACAAAACTAGAAATCAGTTTACATTATGTAAGAGCTTATATTATCTAAACGTATAGGCTAAAATGTGTGTGTGTATACGTATATATCCACATGTATACTTCCCATTTCAGGAGCGATTTTAGATTTGTTATACTACTATATTTCATTCAAACTGCATTTGTCATGCCACTCACACCTATTCAAAATATATACGTGCTTCTCAAATTTAGGGATAACAATAGCCTTATATGTGCACCTAACTTTTTGATTTAAATATACTGGTGATCGTGGCTTGTTTTCTTCTTAAACATGTATCTTTTTTAAGGTCAATGAAAAACTAATTTAGATATCATTGAATTTTTACAGTTAAACAACTTGAATAGCATGGTGATTTGTAAAAAGATTCAGTTAAATGGTGTTCTCTATTAATTCAGGTATACATGTCTATTAGTATTGGAAGCATCTATTCATTTATGGACCTGTTAGCTTCACCTTGAACAGCAGAGGTTAAGAAGCCATTTATATGTTATCTTCAGCTTCTCTGTTTCCTATGCAGGGAAGAAAGCAAAATATATTAAAGGTTTTTGAAAAGATGTAGTTTAACCTAGGAGAGAAGAGAAAAATTTCCAGTCTTTACTGGGGAATCTAACTGCCAGATCCAACTCTTGTATTGGTCCTTGCCCCAAACTTCCTGTGAACGCTCTTCTTTATTAACAAAGAATTATGGCGCAGTAACTTTACCAGTGTCCAGTAAGTGTTCTCTTAACTCACCTCATATATGTTCAGTTCAGTTCAGTCATTCAGTCATGTCCGACTCTCTGCAACCCCATAAACCATAGCACACCAGGCCTCCCTGTCCATCACCAACTCCTGGAGTCTACACAAACCCGTGTCCATTGAGTCGGTGATGCCATCCAACCATCTCATCCTCTATTTTCCCCTTCTCTTCCTGTCCTCAATCTTTCCCAGCATCAGGGTCTTTTCAAATCAGTCAGCTCTTCACATCAGGTGGCCAAAGTATCGGAATTTCAGCTTCAGCATCAGTCCTTCCAATGAATATTCAGGACTGATTTCCTTTAGGATGGGCTGGTTGGATCTCCTTGCAGTCCAAGGGAATCACAAGAGTCTTCTCCAATACCACAGTTCAAAAGCATCAATTTTTCGGTGCCCAGCTTTCTTCACCGTCCAACTCTCACATCCAGACATGACTACTGGAAAAACCATAGCCTTGACTAGACAGACCTTTGTTGACAAAGTAATGTCTCTGCTTTTCAATATGCTATCTAGGTTGGTCATAACTTTTCTTCCAAGGAGTAAGCGTCTTTTAATTTCATGGCTGCATTCACCATCTGCAGTGATTTTGGAGCCCCCCAAAATAAAGTCTGACACTGTTTCCACTGTTTCCCATCTATTTGCCATGAAGTGATGGAACCAGATGCCATGATCTTAGTTTTCTGAATGTTGAGCTTTAAGCCAACTTTTTCACTCTCCTCTTTCATCTTCATCAAGATGTAGGTATAACAATAAAATTACAGGTAAATCAGAATGTTGTTACTTCAGAATGTTGTTGTTACATACAAAAAATATATAATAAAATTTGTGTATATCCCATTTATCTGTTCTAATAACTTCCAAACTATTCTTCACACTATAGCCAGAATGCTCACATCATCTCTTGTTTAAAATATTTTAGTGATTTTGAAAATTTCTTGGAATAAACATGAAGTTCATCCAGCATGGTCTGTAAGGAGCTGAATGGTGTGACCTTTTCCTACCTCTCTAGCCTCATTTCGGAGAAGGCAATGGCACCCCACTCCAGTACTCTTGCCTGGAGAATCCCAGGGACGGGGGAGCCTGGTAGGCTGCAGTCCATGGGGTCGCTAAGAGTCAGGCAGGACTGAGTGACTTCACTTTCACTTTTCACTTTCATGCATTGGAGAAGGAAATGGCAACCCACTCCAGTGTTCTTGCCTGGAGAATCCCAGCGATGGGGGGAGCCTGGTGGGCTGCCGTCTATGGGGTCGCACAGAGTCGGACACGACTGAAGCGACTTAGCAGCAGCAGCAGCAGCAGCAGCAGCAGCCTCATCTAGTACTCTACTCTCCTTTGTGTTTTTGTTTGTTTTTGCCTAAGTTTTACTACCTTCAATTGCTGGAACACACACTGACACTCTCCCACCACCTGGCACCTCACAGGGCCTTTGTCTATGTTGTTTTCTCCTACTGAAAACCTTCTTGACCACTCTCCACCTCTGACTAGTTAATTCTTCATGTTTCTGTTAACTTATTACTGATACCTTTTCAGGCATACCTTCCTGAGTCTTGGTCCTCCCAAACTTGGTTAAACCTCCCATCAAGTATCTGTCCTGTTTATAATTCTTATTTAGTTGTCATCTACACTTATATATGTGATTGCTTGGTGAGGGTGTGAGTAGGAAACTCTGTCTGCTTTTTCTTGCTATGGTATCTGTATCCTTGGTTCTTGATATAGTACCTGAGATTCAGGAAATATTCTTTAATTAAAGTTTAATGAAATGAGTAAGTAAATTTCATACTTGTTTTATATCTCCTCATTCCTATATATCATTAACATCTATATTAGTTGAGCTTGTTTTACTTTGGGAGAGATTTTATGATTCCCCTCTAGGAACCTGATTTTGTATTTTAATATTTCTGGATCAAGAAGATCTTTCTTTCACCAGGCTTAAATTCCTATTGCTGAAATAAGAACTCATTTAAAACAATCACTCTCAGTAGCTAGAAAGAACAACTGGTTACAATCCTTGAGATACAGAATTTGTTTCCATATCAGTGAAGTACATTTTCTAATATCATTTCACTATCTTATTTTTCTTTTAATTTTGATTTTAGGCCACCTTTCAGCTCAACCAGGATTTCCCTGGTGGCTCAGATGGTAAAGTATCTGTCTACAGTGCAAGAGACCCGGGTTCATTCCCTGGGTTGGGAAGAACCCCTGGAGAAGGAAATGGCAATCCACTCCAGTATATTGCCTGGAAAATCCCATGGACAGAGGAGCCTGGAAGGCTACAGTCCATGGGGTCGCAAAGAGTCGGACACGACTGAGCGACTTCACTCACTTTCAGCTCAACAAATCATTAAGGATTATGGAACATTGACAGTTACTTAGTTATGTGTTTACGTATTTATTTTTAAGGACATGAATTGGCACTAATACCAAAGTAATCCTAAAATATTGTAGCTTCTCAACTGATATCAGGTCTTACCTCGTGAGAATCATATATTAGTAAGGGCTAGCCAACATCCTTTGAAGGCTCCCTTTTCCCATGGGCCCACAGTTTCTCAGATTGTCCTGGTGCTTTCTTAGCAGGAATGAGGGGAATTGCATAAGGAGATTGGAAGTCTCCTCTTCCACACAAACCAAAATTGGCAATCTTTATCTCTTTTGACAGCTGGTGGCATCTTCCTGAAAAGCTTTCAAAGCATAGATCATTTCTTCATAATGAAGCCTGTGTGCTCACATTCAGTGGGCTGAAATTCTTATCTTATGCTACAGTAAAATGCTCTAATTTCAAGTCACAAAAGGATTCTGTACCCTTTACTTAGCAGAGCTGTGCAATTTGCCCATAAATAGACTGTTCAGCACCATTAGTGCATACTGTAAGTGTGCAGTGACATCGTAACCTTTTCAACCTTTCCAACCTTGAGTGTGTTTTTCCCTTTTGAAGAATGACAAATGACAAAGGGGTGAGTGAGCCCCCCAAGCAATATTTTTGCCTTTAAGGATGAACTTGGGAACTTTAGCTTGATCCCCTCACAGGAGAAAAAAAAAAAATCAGTTTCATTGTCACCTGAGGCAAGACAGTTTTATTTATTTATTTTTTTTCCTTTTTCTGTCCCTGGTCCCATAGCCAAGAGAGACCTCAGACTTCTAAGCTTCAGAGATAGATCTTTGCACTGTAGAAAAATTTTCTGAGGGCAGTGATCAGAAAAGTACTGAAATAGCATTTATTAAGTACCTACTATGTCTTAGATTCTCTGTTAGTCATTGAGGGTAGAGGTGATTATAGAATATTAATACAACCTACAGTTTCTAATCTTTGGTACTAAATAGCATACGTTTCCTAGCTTGACAAGATAGATTTGGGTGGAGAAGGAAGGGGAATGTGGTGAAAGGGAGAGAATAGAGTAGTTTGTTCTGTTTTGTTTTGTTTTAAAGAACAAGAGGGAAGAGTGACTATTTCATTGGCAACAATCCTTTTTGTTGGCAGGGCAATGACTAACTCGAGTGCTCATTCCATTGCTCTCCATAGAGTTCTTGCACTCACAGTGACCTCCAGTTATTGTCCCAGATATTTGTGTCTTAGAGCAGTCCCTTTCTAAATCTGCCTACCCACTCACTTCCCTAATTCATTCAGAATTTTCTCAAACTTGTGAGATATCTTTTCACTTCCATTTTAGGTACACCTGAGAGCCTGGCAGAAAAAGAACGGCAGCTCTCTACCATGATTACCCAGCTGATCAGTTTACGGGAGCAGCTCCTGGCAGCGCATGATGAACAGAAAAAACTGGCAGCCTCACAAATTGAGAAACAACGGCAGCAAATGGACCTTGCTCGCCAACAGCAAGAACAGGTGAGCCCTGCAAAAGGAGCTGATGAACTGGAGATGTGGAATGTGCCAAGCTCAGAGAGTAATCACATTGATTGGTTTATTTGTCATAAGCCTTCCTAAAAAAAGACAAGGAAAGAAAGAAGCCTTCTGGAAATCTAGGGTCGTTGAGAATACTGAGGGGATATGTGGAGGACAAAGAAAGGCATAATAGAACTGGTCATAACTGAAGTGATAATATTGTTCCAGAACATTTGCATTTGATTAATTACTCAGGGATACTTGTTCATGTAGGTATCACATATATCCCTAGTGTAGCTTAACCATGAGTAAATCACTTCTCTCTGGACTTCTTTTCTCATCCAGTAAAAGAAGATCCTGGTCTAGAAAAACTTTGAGAATCTTTGAACTTACTGGTTCAAGCTAGGGTGACTACATGTCTCAGTTTTTCCAGAATAGCTCTGATTAATATCCATTTTCCAGAGTATTAATACTCCCCTCTTCCACCTGTGAAAGTTGTCCTGGCTAGGCTGATAAACTATACGGTCACTCTCTTTTAGCATAGGTAAATCATTAAAAACAAATTAACACATGGCTCCTGGAAGAATTTGACTTCATTGATTTAGAAGTGAGAAGGAAGAAAAATAGCAAAGTTTAAGTGTGTATCTTTTAAAAAATAAATCACTTTCCCAAATGTTTTTCCTGTCTCATAAGAGTACATTAATCTAACAACAAGGATCCTATAGAGTAGTCCCTGATGCTTTAGATCAGACAGATCCAAATTAATGTGCAGTTTTTAGGAATCTGACATTATTACTGGAATTATCTTTTCAGTTAACTGTATTTTATAGGGGTATATAGAGCAATATATGCTCTGTTGATTTTAATGAGTTGTGACGTCTGGTATTTTATATGCTTGAATATTTGCCCACATGTAGGAATATGGACTCAGCCCCTAATGGAAAATAACATAAAGGAACACTGTAAAAAATCAGAAGTTAGAATGTCATTTAGCCATCCAGAGATGACACAGTAATTAACTATTGACACTTGTGAATAAGCTAGCACAAATTAATCTTGACACATTTGCAGACGAGTGATATCTTACAGTGAACACTTTGTAATTATATTTCAAAATGAAAATTAAATGACACTTAAAACTAGGTTGTCATGCTCAATGAAGCGAGCATGTAGCTCAACCGATTGGCAAATAAAATTCAGAATTTGAGCCACATGGTGCTTATGTACCATACTTCACTGTGTCAAACCCATACGTCTAGAGTGGATGATAGTAATTGCACTGTGGTGTTTTGGATGCATTTCTATGCAGCACTTTATCATTTAGGAGGGACCATCAATATTAGATGTCTAGCGGTGTTTCACTGGATTGCTAAGAGGAAATGAATATTCAGAGATCCAGCATGTATACCTAGAGTTGCAGAGTTGTCCATTTCTGATTTGAATGGTGGTAAGCAGAGTGAGCCTTTTCAACTTGATTAAATACTATTTCCATTTTGCTTATAAAGCTTTGGGGAGGAGTGGTCCCATTTCTTAAACGGTAGCCTGTGTTAGGGGCAGCTTTATCATGACTTCTAGTATGAACCAGTCATCACCAGAAACCATTAAGCCATATTTGGGGGCAGACTGCTATTTGTCATCTTCTGCTGAAAGGAATGTAACTTGGGTATTTCCCTCTACTCTAGGCTAAAATATCAAAAAGACTCAGGAAGTATACAGCTGAGGGGTAATTCACACTCATTTCCAACACTGTCCATTTTAGAATGTTTTGGAAATAGAAGAAATAGGGAAGAAATAACTCTTGCCTATAGGCATCATGAAACCAAGTCATCCTAAGAGCTTTCTGGCCATTTTTTTCTCTGGCTTCCTAGGTTGGCAGTGAGTGTGTTCTCACTAAGGGGCATTCCCATGGGTTTCAAGCTCCAGCAGCTCAGATTTTGAGGTAATAAGCAGCCTGACACCTAACTCATGTTTTATAGTAAACACTATTATCCTAAAGAAGTTCTTTGCTCTCCTGAGGGGAAGATTCAGTCTTCAATGGGGCTTGCATTAAGTGGTTAATGTTTTTTTTTATAGACCAGATGACATGTTAAGATGTTGAATTTGTTGGATGAAGCAAGGGAATACAAAACTTATATGTGGATCCTGTACTATAAAACTAACACATTGCAGTAAAAAAGATGTGAATAAATATGAAATTTTATTTGTTTAAAAAAATGCTTTGTATGTTATGCATTACATCAGCAAAAAAAGATAAAAGTTTTTGATTTTTGCTGTTTTTTTTCTTTTGACATTCCCTTGACAATATTTGTAAGCATTATCAGTTCTAAAAATCTTTACAGTAAAAAAGGTCTCACCAAAGTAGGCCATATTATAGGTAATAGAAAGTTCTTTCATGTCTTTGCTTATGGATTTTACTTTTTAAATCCAAATTAAGCTCCTCAGAAACATGTAGCCAGTTTTCCTGCCTTTATTCTCCAAGGATCAGATTTTGAAACTCCCATTCTTTCCAGATGACCAGTGCAGATATAGATGAACTGCTCACAAATGTAATACAAGGTGGGCAGTTCTCATGTACAGGTCAAGATTTAGGGGAGAGCAGAGAGATGGCACCTGTTTGAAATATTTCCCTTCTCTCCAACTTTCTGATTCTGCCTCTCTCATTTTATAGGAATTCTTTCGTATTAGAAGTACAGTAAAACATTCTTGTAATACCAGGAGATGTACCTCAGGTAATGGCAAAAGTGTAAGCATTTCATTTTAACTTAATGAAATTTTATTTCTGATAGATTGCAAGACAACAGCAGCAACTTCTGCAACAGCAGCACAAAATTAATCTCCTGCAACAACAGATCCAGGTCTGTGTATTTATTCCTCTTGTCTGATTATACTTAGATACTTTCCTCCTTGAAAATGGAATTTAAAATGCTGCAAATGCACCCTTCTCTATAAACAGCAGCAATAGGGCTTTTATTCAAGGATGTTGTATACCGTTGTATAAATGAATGTAGGAAATATCGACTTGGTGGAAGTCTAAGCATTCTTTTCTGATGTGATGCATAAGCAGGATAAACCTTACCTTTTTTACCATCTGCCATTCGACTAATACAACCTAGTGAAAACATAATGGTTTCCAAGGTGGCATACTCATGCTAGTTTTATTGCCACAAAATTACTTGCTCTGTATGTTACCGTCTGATAGTATCATAGGTAGAAGCTTATGTTTATTTGCTTGTTAGGATGTCTGATTGGGCCAATTATGAGAAGAATCTTATTATCTAGGAAAAGGTTGGTAATAATTAATTTGTCCTTTTTATATATTAATTGCATTTCTGCTAGGTGCTAAAAGGAATATAAAGATTAGTAATTGTCTTCAAGAAGCTTATAGTCTAGAAAGGAAGAAAAACTTGTTCTTGAGTAATTGTAACACAGCTTAGAAATTTCTTTTTCTTTATTCCTTTTCTTTCTTTCTTTCTTTTTTTGGTGACAGGGTAACACAATATAGAGATCATAATTACAATGGCCTGAGAAAGAATTCTGGTTTCTGTTATTCCGTTAGATATTTGACAGTTAATTCAACTAACAGCTATTTGACATAAGTAGGGAAGTGATCTCCATTTTTGGATATGCTCATAGGTGGGTGTCTGACTTCTAGAAAGCCTTAGAGTAAGCAACTGGTTGTCTGGTGATTAAACCTCAGGCATACTGATACCAGAGTTACACGTACCCACCACAGCCTCTGGGTTTCTCTTGGTTGTTGTAGATATTTTCTATACTGGGATATATTATTCAGCCTAGTTGGGGCACTATATTCTGAATTATATTAGTCCTTTCCTTGGGATTAGTATTACACCTTCCTATGTTTTTAAAAATCATTTACAGAAAGTTATTACTTATTTCACCTTACCAATGAAAAGTCAATGATTTAGATCTTTGCTTCATTGTGTAGTCACATTTAGTGTTCCGGGTAGTAGTCACTGCATTTAAAATACTGATTTGGTGTGTGAAGAAGTATTTGTACCTAATTTGGCACTTTGCCCGTCTTTACTAGGAAGTTTTAACTAGTGTTTGCTGTTGTTGTTTTAATTAGTTCTGATTCTGTATTCCATACTCAAGTCTATATATTTCAAAATAATGAATCCAAACATAATAGATAGTATGTCTCTGGCATTTTGGACAGTCAGCTTTTATAATTAAATCTTGGAATAATTTTTTTATCCTGATATCTTATGACTCATGCTGAGATCCTTAATTAAATAACTGTCCAGGTGTTCCCTTGCTCTGCCCTTATTACAATTTTCAGTGTGTCTCCCACTGCTAAGGTCAAGAGTTTTAGCCTGTGGCTTCCTACATTTTTCTCTAGATTCCTCTCTAAGAACTTGGTAGGTGTTAAATAACCTGATTGTTTAGAATACTCTCTGTTTCTCCTATTTGTAAAGCAGAAATGGAAGAAATTCCCTGAGATGTTTTCATATCAGTTACTTATTATTAATCTTTTTACTACCTCTTTATTACCTACTTCGTTATTTGTTTTGAATATATTTCACTTCTTAGTCCAAAGTTGTTTGCATTAACTGGATGTCTTAACTGGCGTGTACCTGTGGTACTGAGGATCTCAGATGAATAGCAACAAAATTAGTTCAGAGTATCTTTGTGAAATATTATAGGCATTTATTGATGATATTTTATAGTCATAACGACTGTACGAGTTGAAATCTTTTTCAGGAAACTAGAACATGATCTTAAAATATTATTTGTCAGAATGTTCAATTTGAGAAGACAAGGAAATTGGTTTTCCAAGTGTTTTAATAGAAGTTCAATTGCTTTAAATTTTATACATATTTCTCATTGTTTAAATTTTTAAAAATTGAAGCCTTTCAGGCCTTGATCTCATCAGTATAAACTATAAAAATCATAGACAGATTCAAAATAGTTACATTAATTTTAGAAATATGGGATTCTTTGTAACAGGAATTCGTATTTTATTTTTAAAAAAAGAGGAGGCAATAATCTGTATTACAGTTTAATCTGTCCTGAACTACTGCTTCACTGTCAGTGTTTATCTAATCGAGTATAAGACCATTCAAAGAATTTTTCAAATACTGAAAAACATTTACTCCTTACACAAAACATATTCATCTCTGACACAAAGCACATATTTGATATTCAGAATTTTAGTTATTTTCTTGGGAGGGAAATGGGTTAAGTGTATTTTCACATAAGGTTTTTGGCCAGCCATAGGCATGATCAAATTTAAGAGAGAGACTTTTGTTGGACTCATTTTAATTTAAGCAAAATATGAGATTTAAGGAATGCTTCAAACATTTTTCTATCATGAAAAAACATTCTCTCTTTTAAAAACAAAACAAAACAGAGATTAAAATTAGGTAATAAATACAAAACCTAACTTCTCTTCTAAAACTGAATGAATACAGTGACAATTTGAGATCCCAAGTTTGACCTTTTTCCTTCTTTTAAAATCTTGTATTCTAGAGCTTATTTCCTAACAGGGTCAGCAAGAGCCTTGGCAGTTGGCCATAGATCATAAGTATCAGGTGATTATGTTGAAGATTGTTCTTTACTTTTAGTTCAGAATGCTGACTTCTGAATTAATGCTTGTTGCTTTGGAACTTGCAATAAAATTCCAAAATTTTATTTTCTGTAATAAAAAGAAAGGAAAGAGTATCTAACCTATTATAACAACCACACACAAACACATCTGGGTCTATAATAATGGAAGCAAATGAAAACCTGAATGATATGCACACATTGAAAGGCAGAATTCTTCATTAGCGATAGGAAAAGGCAGGATTAAGATAGTATTATAAAAAGTCTTTGAGCTTATTTTTCTTATTTGCAGTCATTCAAAACTTATTCTGTGTATGTAGTTAGAAATTATTTCATTTATGTATTTTTTCCTTGAATATAATTTTAATGTGATTTCACCTTGGTAGTTTATAACTAAATTTTTAAAGAGATACTTTTTAAGACTATGTGGACTTCCCAAGTGGCACTAGTGGTAAAGAACCCGCCTGCCAAGGAGATCCAAGAGACATGGTTTTCATTCATGGGTCGGGAAGATCCCCTGGAGGAGGGCGTGGCAGCCCACTTCGGTATTCTTGCCTGGAGAATCTCATGAACAAAGGAGTCTGGCAGACTAGAGTCCATAGGGTCACACAGAGTCAGACACGGCTGAAATGACTTAGCATGCATGCATGGTCTTTAAGCCATGCTGAAATCGTAAAATGAATGATTTTATGAACCAGTGTTTTTATAGTTTTGATGAGTCATTTTTTACCATTTAAAAAATCATGTTAATAACTTTATTTTAAAAATTCGTTAATATCAACAGGTCTTTTAGTAGGCTGTTTGCTTAGTGAATTCTAATCCCTCTGTTTGTGCTTTGGGGAAAATGGTGATTCCTCTAATCTGTTACACAGTAAGTAATTCCCTGGATCAGAACAGATCAGATCAGTCACTCAGCTGTGTCTGACTCTCTGCAACCCCATGAACCATAGCACGCTGGGCCTCCCTGTCCATCACCAACTCCTGGAGTTCACCCAAACTCATGTTCATTGAATTGGTGATGCCATCCAACCATCTCATCCTCTGTCATCCCCTTCTCCTCCTGTCCTCAATCTTTCCCAGCATCAGGGTCTTTTCAAATGAGTCAGCTCTTTGCATCAGGTGGCCAACGTATTGGAGTTTCAGCTTCAGCATCAGTCCTTTCAATGAACACCCAGGACTGATCTCCTTTGGGATGGACTGCTTGGATCTCCTTGCAGTCCAAGGGACTCTCAAGAGTCTTCTCCAACACCACAGTTCAAAAGCATCAATTCTTTGGCACTCAGCTTTCTTTATAGTCCAACTCTCACATCCATACATGACTACTTGAAAAACCATAGCTTTGACTAGACAGACCTTTGTTGACAAAGTAATGTCTCTGCTTTTCAATATGCTATCTAGGTTGGTCATAACTTTCCTTCCAAGGAGGAAGTGTCTTTTAATTTCATGGCTTCAATCACCGTCTACAGTGATTTTGGAGCCCCCCCAAAAAACAGTGGAGCCCCTGTTTCCACTGTTTCCCCATCTATTTGTCATGAAGTGATGGAACTGGATGCCATGATCTTCATTTTCTGAATGTTGAGCTTTAAGCCAACTTTTTCACTCTCTTCTTTCACTTTCATCAAGACGCTCTTTAGTTCTTCTTCACTTTCTGCCATAGGGTGGTATCATCTCCATATCTGAGATATGGAGAATATCAATATCTCCATATTGATATTTCTCCTGGATAATCCCCTGGATATGAGGCCAGAAAGTTAGATATTTTTGCTATTTCCAGGACAGAAATGGGGGTTTTCAGGTGGTGCTACTGGTAAAGAACTCACCTGCCAGTGCAGGAGACACGAGATGTGGGTTTGATCCTTGGGTAGGGAAGATCCCCTGGAGGAGAGCATGGCAACCCACTCCAGTATTCTTGCCTGGAGAATCCTATGGACAGAGGAGCCTGGTAGGCTACAGTCCATAGGGTTGCAAAGAGTTGGACATGACTGAAGCAACTTAGCATGGACAGAAATGGCACAATTTTTATCCAGTTTGTGGAAAGCAAAACTAACAGATCATGGAATATGGATCCTTGAATTTGGGAATATTGCTCTTGCTGTAATTCCAAAGAACAAATAACTGCTTCAGTAATTTCTTTCTCCTTGTCTCCCACATTGTACCATAGTATCTTAGTTAGTCTTTTGAAGCATTTTATTTATGAATTATATTGACTAGTAAACAAAATTCACTTTGAATCCATTGGATATATCAGCACATATTTACAACATTTTAATCAGTCATTAAATATGTCTAATCTATGCGAACTAGAAAATATTTTATAACTCTTGATTTCTTGATCCATCCATATATTTATTTATCTAACCTCATTTGACCATGTCATGGTTTTGCAATCTAGAGAAGACATTCTTCGTGGACATATCATATTTTTTGGTTTTGATAGAATGTCAGTAGAAATATATTTAATGACAGCATTTTGTTGCTAGAACTTAATCTTTGCAAGAGGATTCACTTTATTAAAATATCTCTATGAGACACTTTCTTTTTCCAGACCTGAATAGTGTGATCCATATATTCATGTCTCTTTAGACCTCAATTTTAGAGTTAATACAAGTGGCTGTGTTGTGTACTATATAGACAGTGTCCTCTCCTCACATCACTGACCTGTCAACAGTGGTCTCTTAAGAAGGGACTGGTTGGTTGGGATTTTATTTGGCATTTGGCTTCCTGGGCCAGAGCCAGTGATTCAGTTAATTAATATACATATACCGTTGGGGATAAAATTGTGAAACTTGAAATTTGTGGTTATTTGTTAATCATTATGTTTAATATATGGGCTTCCCAGGTGGTGCTAGTGGTAAAGAAAATGCTTGCCAATGCAGGAGAGATAAAAGACACAGATTTGATCCCTGGGTTGAGAAGATCCCCCGAAGAAGGAAATGACTGAAGTGTTTCCAGACATGTTTCAGACATGACTGAAGCGACTTAGCATGATTAATATATAATATTCATTGTCTTTCTGTCACCATTTAATACATGAATTAGATGATGAACTCAGTCTGTGGAAGGTCTGAACTAATGCCATTGCTGCTGCTTGGCAGATACTTTCTCTTATCTGAAAACTTCTCTTTTAAACTCTCTGATTACACATGCTGCTTATTTATACAACTAAGTGTTTGTCTCTTCACTGAAGCGTCACTCTGTTCTTTAGGAGTATGTGAGTATTTTCCATACGTAGTGTTTTCTATTTTGATTATAATATATTCATCTGTGCTGTTTGCATTGTGCGTCTGTGTGTTTGTCATGTGGTGGAGTGCCATTAAATTGTGTTCTCCTTTCTTCCTACATAACCAGTAGTCGTATTAATATTATGAGTAGAGAGGTGATTGTTCTTAAACCATTAAACAGAATAACTTGAGATGTACTCTCACCTTTTAAGGAGATAAACCTTGCCTCTTGTTTCCTTCAATATGATTAACTACAGGCATTTCAGGTATCTGCTGAGCAGAATAAGGACTACCTTTTTATGTGAAGTAGTTGTCTAAAGATCAGAAATAATTACTTTGTACATTAGCCTTCATGGCCTGCATGACCTGGTTAATTAATTTTTTGCCAGGATAATAATAATAGATATATATTTGAAGATATGCTTCATCATTTAGTATCTAATTGACCTCTAATTTTAAGAGCTGGACCTTGCATTTATTGTCTTTTGGAATTGGCTGGACAGCAGAAAAGACTGAGGAAAGTGAGGAACCTTGCAATCTCACATAGTTCCTCTGTTTTATGTTGTATATGTTGTATCTCTTTGTTAATTGTATTTAGCATTGATAAACAAAAAGCAATTACACTGCTCCTGTTTTGGCTCTAGCAAATAGTCCTTTTTTGGGTGTTATTGATCAGGTAAGGGATCTCCTTTCAACAGCCTCTGAACAGGACTAAATAAACCCATTGAAAGTAACTCGATACTTCTATTAGCATTGTATGTGTATCTGATACTCTCGCAATGAAATGAGTTCTAAACAAAGCTTAGAAGTCTAGGATTAGCCCCCAGTTTCAGCAAACCCTTAAAATATTTTGTAATTCTATCTTCAATCATGAATTAGCCGGGAAAAACAGACCCTCTCTCCTCTATTTCTCTGCTGTATGCTGTTTTTAATTGCCCATGGGCAGGCTGCTGTGATCTTTGAAAGTTTAAATCCAAGATAAAAATGCAAATCTAATTATTTCTTTTATGTAATCGAATTAACATTTTAAGTAATGATAGATGCTCTATAGCCTGCTTCTAACATTTTAATAATGAAGTTCCTGAATTATAAAGAATAGGTAAAGCTGCTATAATTCATGAATAGCAATGGCCTTAGATAAAAATATAAATTCTTATTGTGGATTAGAAACGCTGCGTTAGTTAATCACGCTAGATGGTTAAAGTTGGAGTGGATCTAGAAATAAAAAGAGGTTATACCGAACCAGATTCTTTTAGCTGCTATAATAGAATTATTAATCAGCTTACTACCTATTTTGTTATGGCAGAGATCTCATTCAGCTGACCAGAGCCTGATGGTGAATCTCAATGCTTTTCATGCACTATTCTTTAGTTTCCTGAACTCTCTCTAGGTGACTCTCCCTTGTATCTTATCTACTTCTGCTTATCTCTCAGACTTTACTCCCCAGCTCCTTCTCAAATCAGGGAAAATTCAAGGAAGCCAAAGCCTCTCCTTCTCTGGGATTAAAGAAGAGTGCGAGAGTGCATTACCTGTTAAGGGGCAGGAGGGTATGGAGCCCAGTGGGCGGATGATCCAGGTGGTGCCAGCATATGACATTACATAACATAGAATCAGTTCCCCAGGGAAAAAGCAGCTCATTTCTCTGTTTCCCTTGATCTCTCTGATTACACTGAGGGCTCAGTTTAGTGTTAGTACACTTTAAACCCTTTTCAGGTTGTGCTAATCTCTCTCTTTGTAGGCAAGAGAGATCATCTTAGTCTTGGAGCTTTGGGGGACAATAGTGCTTGAATTAAAGTAAAACTTTTATTTTTATTGTTACATTATCATTTACTTAACAAGTGATTTTCTATTGAATTTCCTATTGGTTTTCTATTTGAGGTAGTGCTTTTGAAATAAATGTATTTAAGCAAAAAAAATAGTCAATTTAATTAAAACTATAAGTAAGTAATAATTGGGTACTTGGATATGGCAAAGGTTATAAAGACAGTTCTTTAATGATGGAATTTTAAGACAGTATTGCTGGAGCACTGCCCTGAGAGATGTCAGATGTTCCACTTCCATTCTTCTGCTTTCACAGAATGTTAAACTTGGACACATCCTCTGGTGGTCCTCATGGTTCTCACTCACTGATCAGGGGTAGGGTGGGTACCTATTTCTATTGTACAACAATATAGTGAGTTTACTGTTAAGCTATACGTAAAAATAACCCTAAGTTTATGTTTTCTTTACTTTTTTTTTTTGGAATTAGAATGCCCTTTCCTTTTATGAAGCATAGGTAATAATAGATGGTGTGTGTTTCATTTCTTTGTTTTCCAGTAATTTTAGTTGGTAAAATAAAAAGTTCCCAAATATATGTAAGTTCCCACTTCTGTTTTTCTTTGGAATTTCTTTGGAACTCTTTCTCTGGTGCAAATCCTTTACTTTATACAAGGGAGCTGAGGTATAGACAACAACTTGTCCAGGCTTAAAAAGCTACATGTTGTCAGAGCCATGAGTGAAAGCCAACTGTCTTTGACTTCAAGCTGCTGCTGCTACTAAGTCGCTTCAGTCGTGTCCAACTCTGTGCGGCCCCAGAGACGGCAGGCCACCAGGCTCCACCATCCCGGGGACAAGACTAGTACTATTTCCAACATTCCAGGTTGTAACTCAATTTGCCCTTTTTGTGATATGAAAATCTTAGTGCACTTTAGTTTCCCAGTTTGTAAAATGTAGATAATAATACCTAACATCTAAAATCTCATTACACTCTCTTTATCCTTAAATTAAAAAAAAAAAAAAGAAGAAGATTGGCTGTTAGAATCAGTTTATATCTCAGAACTAGTACAACTTTGGCTGCATCCTCACAAAAAAGAGATAAAAAGAACAAAATTGGAATCTTTTTGTAACATGGTATGAAATATATTTGCGGCTAAGTGATTCTTTTGGTGCGTGCATGCTAAGTTGCTTCAGTCATGTCCAACTCTGTGCAGTGCTATGGACTGTAGCCTGCCAGGCTTCTCTGTCCATGGGATTCTCTAGGCAAGAACACTGGAGTGGGTTGCCATGCCCTCCTCCAGGGGATCTTCCCGACCCAAGGATCAAACCCAAACCTCTTAAGTCTCTTGCATTAGCAGGAAGGTTTGTGGCTCAGCTGGTAAAGAATCCGTTTGCAATGTGGGAGACCTGAGTTAGATCCCAGGGTTGGGAAGATACCCCGGAGAAGGGAAA
This sequence comes from Ovis aries, assembly GCF_016772045.2. NCBI lineage: Eukaryota > Metazoa > Chordata > Mammalia > Artiodactyla > Bovidae > Ovis > Ovis aries. The sequence goes on from NC_056068.1 coordinate 36,067,494, forward strand.
GGCTACCCACTCCAGTATTCTGGCCTAGAGAATCCTGTGGACTATACAGTCCATGGACAACTGAGCAACTTTCACTTCACTTCACTTCTTTACCACTAGCACCACCTGGGAAGCCCAATTTTTTTTTAAATTGATTGAATTGAAGTTTAATTGAGCTACAATGTTGTATTAGCTTCTTTTTTTCTTTTTTTATTCATATATATTTAATATAAATTTATTTATTTTAATTGAAGGCTAATTACTTTACAATATTGTATTGGTTTTGCCATACATCAACATGAGCCCACCACGGGTATACACGTGTTCCCCATCCTGAACCCCCCTCCCACCTCTCTCCCCATACCATCCCTCTGGGTCATCCCAGTGCACCAGTCCCGAGCATCCTGTATCATGCATCAAACCTAGACTGGCGATTTGTTTCACATATGATATTATACATGTTTCAGTGCCATTCTCCCAATCATCCCACCCTTGCCAATTCTTTTGGTATTTACATATAAACGTCTTAGTTAATGATACAGTTGAGTCGGCGAAAAAATTCTGTGGATCCAAATGCATTTTTGGCTGACCCAGTACTTTCTAGGAGCTTAAAAGTGATAGGTCTCTATGCTGAGGCTCAGTCACCTTTAATGTTAGTACTTGTTTTTATAGCAATCTTCTGCAGTATTGAAAGTGAGCAGTGGTTTAAAATTATTTTTTTCTGTGAAATCGGCTAATTTGATATATATGAGGAATGTATGAATCTGAATGTACTTTTAAGCTGGATTTGTACATATAAATAGAAGGTAGAAAGAATAAAATGCATTGCTTCAGAGCGTATGTAATCCAGAACCAGCACAAGTATCAGGGACAAATAAATCAAGATTTAAATTCCAGTTCTACTACTTATTAGTTCTGTAACATGTTTTGCTACTTACTAGCCCACTCCAGTACTCATGCCTGGAAAATCCCACGGACGGAGGAGCCTGGTAGGCTGCAGTCCATGGGGTCGCTGAGGGTAGGACACAACTGAGCGACTTCACTTTCACTTTTCACTCTCATGCATTGGAGAAGGAAATGGCAACCCACTCCAGTGTTCTTGCCTGGAGAATCCCAGGGAAGGGGGAGCCTGGTGGGCTGCCGTCTCTGGGGTCGCACATAGTCAGACACGACTGAAACGACTTAGCAGCAGCAGCTATAACAAAAGTTACTTCATGTCTCTGAGCATGTGTTTCCTAATTACTAAAAAAATGAATAATGATAGTACCTTACTAGCTGTGGGATTGGAGAAGGCAATGGCAACCCCACTCCAGTACTCTTGCCTGGAAAATCCCATGGACAGAGGAGCCTGGTGGGCTGCAGTCCATGGGGTCGCTAGGAGTCCGACACGACTGAGCGACTTCACTTTCACTTTTCATTTTCATCCTTTGGAGAAGGAAATGGCAACCCACTCCAGTGTTCTTGCCTGGCGAATCCCAGGGATGGGGGAGCCTGGTGGGCTGCCGTCTATGGGGTTGCACAGAGTCGGACACGACTGAAGTGGCTTAGCAGCAGCAGCAGCAGCTGTGGGGTTAGAGATCATCATTTAAAAAAAAAAAAACTGAACTAAGTGCTCAATGCATTTTATCTATCACTATCATCATTGTTGTATGAGCTATAGGAATAAATTCAGAGTCCCTAACAGTGAAACACACATGTACATATTTTGCAACTACATGTTTAGCATGTTTATATTTACATACATATGCATATTTAGAACCCACAATTAGTGATGTGAATATAGGATAATCAATGTGCAAGCACTGTAATCAATTAGTATCACCAGGGCAGTCTCAAGCATAAGAAGGGACAAAAATTTTCTCTGGCTGCCAAAGGAGAACTATTTTAATTGTCAGTAAGAGGAGAGTAAGGTTTATCAGGTACTCAGAAATGGTTGACCAGGAATTAGGTAGAACTGCCTGGAGAGTGTCTAAAAAGGAATGTGGCATTTTATTCTAGAAATTAGGGTCAAATGCTTACTTTTCACACTAAAACGGGCTTTTCTATTAGATCAGTAGTGCTTGTGGGATAGTAAATGAACCTTTTCAATTTATTTTATAGCTTTTTTTTTTAATACACAGATGAAGTTAGTGATGTAGCGGCACAAAATGCAAAAGTCCTGCTTATTTAAAATAAAGTTGTTCATATAAATCTTATGTATGCCATCTCCTGTAAGTCAAGCATTTGCCCAGCTTTTGTGAATTATGTCTGTACTTAGAATTTAAGAAGTTAAACAGTATGCATACCAGACTTGAGAGATGGGAAATAAAAATTGATATACTGTGTGACACTTGATATAGCACAGAGAAATATCTTTTAAATTTTAAAGGATATACTGACATAACCATTTTTAATTCACATAAGGTAACTCCTACTCAAAGTTATTAATGTTAGAGTCAGATATTTTTACTTGTTCAAAATAAAAGAAAATAAATGATGCAAAAGATGTAATGTCTCAGTGTGAGACACTGAATTCATTTTAGCTGCCACCCAATCTATTAAGAAAATGTTAAAGTTGTAGCATTAAACAATGAAAGTTAAGGAATTCACAAATCAGAATAAAGAGTAAAGTTCATCCCCAGTCAGGTCATAGTCATGACTTTTGTTAAATATACACTTCAGTGGATGATTTTTATCTTAAAATGTCTACAGATGAGTTTCTACAGTGGCTGAGATTAGTGGAGCTGGAAAGAGCTCTCAGCTAGGCTGACTCTGCTTCTTGAACATGTTGACATGGTGAACACACTGTCTTTAAAAAAACTCTAAACTTAAAAACAGGCCATGCTTGTTCCAATGCTGGAAATCATTCATTTCCCAGCCTTTCAAATGTTGGCTCTTTCTTATACATCCTTTAGTTGTATTATTAACAGGTAAAGAGGGGAAAACCCCAAGAAAACTGATTTTACTTTTGATTCTCTAATAACTTTTGTCCCCTTTCAAAAGTTGTGATGATGTCAAGAATCAGTTTCCCAAACAGAAAAGCGTTAACTTTTGTACTGTTATTTAATAAAAGATGTAAGTCTTAGTTTGGCATTTTTAAAGCTGGATTTGGCAGAAGCCTTTTGTTAATTTATATATAGTTAAATACAGGGCACTTTTGTCACTGAATGTTGTCTAAGGAGGCAAGAAGAGGACTGAAACTTCTGGGAGAAGAAGGATCTCTAGCTGCTGGTTCAGGTATTTGTTTGTTTTAAAGGACCCTTTCCCCCACTCTGTGGTTGTCAGTCTCTTCTTTCTCCAGACTTGCATTTCATTGAAAATTGTGAACGTTATGATGTTATTCAGTCATTCAGTAGTGTCTGACTCTCTACGACCCCTTAGACTGCAGCACTCCAGGCTCCTCTGTCCTCCACTATCCCCTGGACTTTGCTCAAACTATGTCCATTGAGTCATTAATGCTATCTAACCATCTCATCCTCTCCCTTCTCTTTCTCCTTTTGTCTTCAGTCTTTCCCAGCATCAGGGTCTTTTCCAGTGAGTCAGCTCTTCACATCAGGTGGCTAAACTATTGGAGCTTGAGCATCAGTCTTTCCAATGAATATTCAGGGTAGATTTTCTTTAGGATCAACTAGTTTGATCATCTTGCAACCAAGGGACTCTCTTGGAGTCTTCTCCAGCACCACAGTTTGAAAGCATCAATTCTTCAGTGCTCAGCCTTCTTTATGGTCCAACTTGCAAATCCATACATGACTACTAGGAAAAAAAATAGCTTTGACTATAAGGATCTTTACTGGCAAAGTGACATGTCTGGGTTTTTTTTAATATGCTTTCTAGGTTTGTCATAGCTTTCCATCCAAGGAGCAAGCGTCTTTTAATTTCATGGCTGTAGACACCGTTTGCAGTGATTCTGGGACCCAAGAAAATTAAGCCTGTCACTATTTCCATTGTTTCTCCACCTATTTGCCATGAAGTGCTGGAACCAGATGCCATGATCTTTGTTTTTTGAATGTTGAGTTTTAAGCCAGCTTTTTTACTCTCCTCTTTCACTTTCATCAAGGGGCTTTTTAGTTTCTCTTCACTTTCTGCCATAAGGGTGGTATCATCTGCCTATCTGAGGTTATTGATATTTCTCCTGGCAATCTTGATTCCAGCTTGTGAGTCATCCAACCATGGCATTTCACATGATCTACTCTGCATAGAACTTAAATAAGCAGGGTGATAATATACAGCCTTGTCTTACTCCTTTCCTAATCTTGAACCAGTCAGTATTTCCACGTCCAATTCAAACTGTTGCTTCTTGACCCACACACAGGTTTCTCAGGAAACAGTAAGGTGGCCTGGTTATGATAGCTTCTAGATAAGCAGCTTAGTATCTGGAAGCTGGAGTTTGAAGGAATCAACATGGTTATACTGATAGAAGAATGAGCTTAGATGCAGAAGGTGATGGAGAGGAAGAAAGTGCACATGAGTTGAAAGCTATTACCTTCCTTAGTGATGAATAACAGAGGTTCAAGGAAAAGAAAACCTAATTCCAAGTTTCCTCTCCACTGTATTCCATGTAATTCTTTGCAATGCTTTGTGCAGACTCAAATTTCTAAATTTTGTGTTTGAAGATTAGATGGAGAGGAGAAACTGTTAGATGACCTGATATTTGTCTTTGGAAAAGTAGAGAGGAGCATGCAAAAGTGAAATATTGGGTTCTAGCTGGAGGATAGTCTTGGACGGTCAGTTAGACCAGGTCAGTGATAGAGCAAACATATAGTCTACTCCTGGAGGACTTCCAGCTTGTGGCTGGAATATGTGTAACGGAAGGGTGGACACCTGGGCAAAGGAAAATGAAGTTGTGCTTTTGAAATTGGCCTCCACACAACAGCTATTTTTCTGTTGAGATTATCTGATTTCATTCTATTGTGTATTGTCACATACGCTGGTCTCTGATAGGGCCCTTTCATGGATTCCATTTTAAGGTGGATTCCATACCCTCTGTTTAGGTCCACAGCCCCCCTTATCAATACAGCATCTTTCAGTCTCAGTAAAGTACAGTATCTTTCATTCTCAACAATTCCCTGACTATGGAAAGCCAGATTGGTGATATACAGTATACCGCAAGTTGTTAAGATTACAAAGGCAAATGACTTGTGTAGCAGAATTATAAACTATTTTATTGTTTTAGATTAGTTTAATTTTTTTCTAACACATTGCTTTTGTATAAGAAAATCAGTTTAAAAATGTAAATGTACATTGAAAGACCCTTGTTTTCAATATCAGGAAAATTATTAAATTTATTATGGTATGTTCATGTGATCAGCTGTTATAGACTATTAATAATGATACTGACAAGTAATTTTTAATGATTTAGAATAATGCTTTCAACATAACATTAGATGGCAGGAAAAAACCCTAGAACATAATAATCTAAATACAGTACAATCTTGGCTACATAAAAATAGGCATTTTTAAAAAGACTGCAAAAGGATACATTGCTTTTATAATTAACTTTATTATTATTTTACTTTAAAAATACAAGTAACAGAAAAGGAGGAGATATCTATCCTTTGTGATCACCTCAATAGTTTGTGTTCACCAAATAGATAATCAAGTCTTACAACTTGACTGTTATAACATTTCTGGTTTCCTTCATAGAGCACTCAGTTAATCAAAAAAACGACCAAGTATCTAGATAACTGAAAAAAATACACAGATATAGATCTTTCCAGTGCTTTCAGGCTATTTTACTGTCTTTGCCTCTATGCCTGCTCCATCTCTTACTAATTTTCCCAACTTTGCCTATGTCACTGAATTAATTCCATAGATTTGTTTGTTCCCTATAGCTCAGATAGGCCACGATTTCAAGTCTAGGGAAAGAGAAGATGTGGAGATAATTATTGATCTTCTCACACCAAAACTTTTTATTCTCCCTTCTATTGAAGACACAGTCCCCGCTGAGAAACAGAATAGGATTAGGGAAGCATAGAAGGGCAGAAAGAAGCATAGGCTTGGCCTCAAGATGCCCGCCCCTCGTCTTGGTCTGCTTGAAATGACAGTACCTCTTGTAAGGTCGGACCCCAGGGACCATGATGGGCCGCGCCTCATCTCCCTCCCGCCAAGAAGGTCCCTAACAGAAGGAGCCTCCCGGATCCCAGGGACCAATGACAGCACAGTTCACCAGCTAAAGCCATCCCACCTCCGCCCCGTAGAAGGACCTATCAGCCCGCGACACCTCAGCCCAGCAACCTATCCAAACCCCCCATCCATTAACCTGCCCATCCCTCGCAGTGTGCATATATAAACAAACTTCTAACAGGTCTGGACGTGTGGACTTCCTCAACCTGCCCCGTTCAGTCAGGGAACCCCGCCCGGGAGCGCTTTGCCATTAAAGCCTGTTAGACACTCTTTTGGTGTCCTGGTCCTCTTTTACCTAACACCTCTGGCAAACATTCTTCTACATCGATTCTCATTTCTATACATTTAGGAATAAGGATCATTGTACAAAATTATTCCTAAAATTCTTCGTGACTCTGACCCCCTGTGATTCTAGATAATGAAAATTAACTCTGGTTCTTAGAACATGGAGAGCAGTAGGTAGTCTCTGCTGCAAAGCTTTCAGGCAAATGTCAAGTCTGGCCACAGCATAAGCCATGTCCACTTAGGAATGTTTGCATTTTAAACCATTGAAAGGTTTTGAATTATGAGGTCAAATTCATGTTTCCTTTGTGGAGTTTTGTGATGGCTTGTAATTCCTGCCACATGAAATAATGGCTAAGGGGGATTTTTAGAGAAACACATTTAGGAAGAGGGCCTGTAAATGCCCGCTTTCAGGCCACACCAAACACATTTCTGCAGCCAATGACAAACTCCTGGCATTAGAGTTGTATAATGGAAAGGGTGACACAAACTTAATTTGAGTGTTGCAAGTGAAATATTATAATTTTAGGGGAAAAAATCCTTATAGCTTTGCTAACGTATTAATTGCAGGAAATTACAGCATATCCTAGAGAAGTATTATGTCAGTGGCATGTATAGCATATAACACCTTTTCCTAGTCTCTCTTGTTTTTACCCCAAGTGTTGCATTTTCATTTGAAAGGAGATGTGTTAAGTAGTTAGAACTTTGTCTAACTGTGGGGGTGGTGCCGAGTGTGGCTGACTGAAAACAATTAAGCTGTGAAGGGAAGACTTCTTGGTTGTTTCCTGGGAGTGGGTTTACTGCTTGAAACATAATGTTGATGTGGCTATTCTTTTGGCCATTTCCTCTTTTCTGGCTTGTTACGTTTTATCTCCTAGTACCAATAAATTCTCCAACTACAATTTATTCATTGGGTTGCAAGATAAAGAATGAGAGAATTTCATTTCTGATGTGTGGTAGTTTAATATGGTTTTCCGATTTCCTCCCATTTTGTTTGAAGTAAATAGGGTAATTACTCACTAAAATTCTAATATCTTTCAGGGCTTTAGGGATGAATCTAAAACAGAACCATATAATGTTTTATTTAAGCAAATCCATGTTCTTATTAGGCAGTTCACCTTAATGTCATTTTTTATAAATAAACTTTGTTTTATTTTTTCAAGGGTTATTTAATTAATTTTGTTGTACTACCATAGTCTGACATCTGCATCTGCTAAGGCCTGCAGAATGTGATTTGCGGTTTAAAAATGAAATAATTTATTATTTTAAAATGATAAATCATTCAGGAATGATACATAAATATGAGTGTAAAAGCATCTGATGCACTTCTATTTCTTTCTTTTTTTCTTTTATACTAAAGCATATCTGCAGTTTATCTGTTTTTGCACAGAGCACTTATGCCAGTTGTACATTTGATTAATATCTAACTGGATATGAGTGAAACCTATTCTGGAGAAACTACTGCCGTGCCAGCTTCTTGAACTGTTTATGGTCTCCATTAATTGCAGGGCTTTGCCATATAACCATTGTGTAGATCTGGTTTTACTTATCAAACCCAGATCTGCTTTTTCTCCCCCTGTGGAGCAGGGTGAAGTTCCTTGTGCTACCAGCTTCTTATTTGGGGTTTCATAGCATGTTGGGAATTGAAGCTGTCAGCCCTAGAACTCCCAGTGTCTCTGTGGAAAGATTAACATTGCTAAAGTAAATCTTTGGTAAGTTTGCTCTACATGCAACACAGTCAGGTTAAACAATTATTTTACTTTTTAGTTAAGTATTTATTTTATTAATATGGACTTATACTCATTTTGTCTGCCACCTTTTGCCCTATTTTGGATGAGTTGCTCCAAACTGGAAGCTTTTAAAGTCTTGTCTTTAGTCTTTCACCGTGGACTCCATATTTTCCCCCAGCGGGAGGAGTAGGTGAGAGAATGAGGTGAGGGACAATACAGAGAAGATTTCTGTGAAAAAGTTAACATTGTCTTTTCTCCTTAAGAAAGCTTGAAGATCATATTTTCTTTGGAAATGAGATTGTATGAGGGAGTATTTTGGTTTGGTTTATAAAAAGACTGTTTCACTTTCCTAGTAAAAAGGGCTGGCTGTTCAGTAGTAGTCTTAATTTCCACCCTGAAAGAACTCATGTTGGCTGTGTGTTTGCAAAGGGACAAAATATATTGAGTTTAAATAGAGAGCAAGTCTGTCCCATTCTGGTCCTTAACAGTTACATTTTTGCCAGAGCTAGCTCCTGAATCTGGGTTGAAAAACAGCTGGGTGATGCACCGGTAATTCATAAAATGGGTGTTCTAATTATTAACTGTAAAATGAAGGAAAGATATTAAGGAGACAATGCCTCTTCATTTATGCTGACAGTGTTTGGGAACATTCTCATTACCTTTTTGGCTAAGAAAGTCTTAACTACATTCTGAAAAAAAAAAATTGAAGACTTTTTTTTTTTTTAAATTTAACTAACTAGCTGTGAAGTTGTATAAGAGAAAACACTTTGAAAAATGGTCAGCGCACTCGTGTTTTAAGCACAGCAAATGAAATGATTTATTGGGTTTTATACACATTCTATAAAGGGTAAGCATTGCTAACAGAATGAGTGGCAGCCTCTGGGAGCTGAACGGGCCCTAGGGACTAGTCTTTGTTCCTCTGGTCTTGACAGGCATGTGTCTCTGTTAAATGAGAGCTTAATTTCTCTCATATGTGAACAATTTTCAAGCCCAACAAAGGCAGCCAGGACTGGAGCTATTTAAAAGAACCAGCTCAGGAGGAAGCATTCTTGAAGAAAGGGGATGCTAAAAGGCTAATTACTCACCATGGCTTAGCAACTATTTTATTTTTTCCGTAAGCAAGGTTTATTAACATGGACATACCACTTAAAAAAATAAATAAACACACTTTAAATTACAAATTATATTTTTATTCTTTGTGAAGTAGCCATTTACTGATCTCTGCTCATTGAAAAGAAGTGCCCCCATCATCAGTGGTGTATATCATGGAATATTAATTCACCAGAGGGGGAGGGGAGAGGCTAATATACTTTGGATCCTTTTTCTCTCAAGTGGAAGGAATTTAAACTATTTTCTAAGCAGCATGCTTGGCAACACCATAAACCTTTTCTTTAGACAATAATTGCTTAAAATGTGGAGGGGATCTTTATTTTGACATTTTCTGTGGGTGTTTCAAACTATGATTAGTTTGTCTCAATTTCTGGACTCTGGTATCTGGGGAAAAAAAATCCATATTGATAAATAGGCATATATAGGAGGTTACAGATATATCTACACTTAGACCTTCCATATTTTCTTAAAGAGGTTTTGTAAACTGGATCATTTCCTGATTTGGAATTGTATTAGAGTCCTCATTGGCCCTTTATCTTAATTTTTGACCACTGATCTTTAAATTTCTGTACTTTTCCTCTCGAGCTTGGTATCTTTTTCAGTTGGTAATGATCTATAAGTAAACATTTAAATGTATTTATGTGGTAACTGTTTTATAATGTTTTATGAAGGTGAAAGTACTTAAACACAAATTATAATCACCTTCTTATTTATCTATTTTGTGTGTTTTAGAAATAAGACATACCAATTATTCAAGTTGTTTACAAAAAAAGAGTTTAGAAATGTGAGGTGAACTTACATCCAGTGAAAACACTAAGTTGAATATTGAGACCCTTTGGCCAAATTTGCCTTGTGAGTTATTTTAGAACTAAAAAAGTGACCTAGATTTTCTTGATGATCACCAATAATTTGCTGAATGACCTTTGGCAAATCAGTTTATCTCTGGAGCCTCAAATGCCTTATCTGTAAACGAAGGTTTTTCCCAACTCCAAACTTCTATGTTTCAATAAAAAAGTAAAAGTGGATCTCTGAAATAAAAAATGACATGGTTGCAGAATATCTACAATAAAGTTATTTAAAAATATCCCCCTAATGACATTATAGAAATCTGCATTTTGAATTTTTAATATAGGAAAATCAGAAAATCCTCAAATAAGGTGCCTTTGCTGGCACAAAGTCAGGCATACAACATTATCATTCCACAGAAGCAGCTGTCTGCCATACATAACAGGCACAGCAGAAAAGGTGAGAAAACTGTTGATTTTATTTGTAATGATGGATAGCTGACAGACAAGTCTTTTGATTGTATTTGATTATCAAAGTGGCTTTCATGAATGAATCAGAATTTTCATGTCATTGTGGTTGTACTTGAACAAGCATAGTTTCCACCTGTGTGGTTATTTCTGCTAACGTATAGATAAATCCTGAAAGTGTCTGAGCCCTGTGTACAGCTATCATGGTTTAACTCTCAAGGAGATTGGGGTGGTTTATTCACTTAGAGTGTGAAATGGTGGCTGTGTGACTTACAGAAGAAAAAAGTAAAAGCCATTTCCTCCCAGGTACTTTTCCTTAGCATCTTTCCTGCTACCCAGAAGTATGTACTGTGCTTTCTATAAGAAGCCGTGTTTTAGTAGAAGTAGCAGATACCAAACCACTTAAACTAATGACTAACCATCTTCGTTCCAGATTTGGAGTGTATTTGGGTATGAAAAACAGTAGGATCTTCAGAAATGAGCATCAGAGAAAATTTTAGGCTCCTTATTTCTGACATAAATTAATTAGATTAAATTTTCTTTCCCTTTTTTGTTTACAATATTTATCCAAAATGAATAATCAGTATCATTTCTATGTAAATCTGCTTCTCTTTTTTGCCCAGTTTTATTGAGATATAATTTTTATGCATCACTGTATAAGTTCAAAGTGTACAGCATAATAGGTTGACTTACATGTATTGTGAAATGATTACTTCAATAAGTTTAGTTCACCCATTATCTGATATAGGTACATTAAAAGAAAAAGAAAAATTGTTTTCCTTCTGATGAGGACTCCAGGGATTTGCTCTCTTAACAATTTTCATACATATTATATAGCAGTGTTAACTATAGTCACCAGTTCAGTTCAGTTGCTCAGTAGTGTCCGACTCTTTGCGACCCCATGAATTGCAGCACGCCAGGCCTCCCTATCTATCACCAACTCCTGGAGTCTACACAAACCCATGTCCATCGAGTTAGTGATGCCATCCAGCCATCTCATCCTCTGTCATCCCCTTCTCCTCCTGCCCCCAATCCTTCCCAGCATCAGGGTCTTTTCCAATGAGTCAACTCTTCGCATGAGGTGGCCAAAGTACTGGAGTTTCAGCTTCAACATCAGTCCTTCCAATGAATACCCAGGACTAATCTCCTTTGGGATGGACTGGTTGAATCTCCTTGCAGTCCAAGGGACTCTCAAGAGTCTTCTCCAACACCACAGTTTAAAAGCATCAATTCTTTGGTGCTCAGCTTTCTTCACTGTCCAACTCTCACATTCATACATGACCACAGGAAAAACCATAGCCTTGACTAGATGGACCTTTGTTGGCAAAGTAATGTCTCTACTTTTCAATATGCTATCTAGGTTGGTCATAACTTTTCTTCCAAGGAGTAAGTGTCTTTTAATTTCATGGCTACAGTCACCATCTGCAGTGATTTTGGAGCCCCCAAAAATAAAGTCTGACACTGTTTCCACCATCTCCCCATCTATTTCCCATGAAGTGATGGGACCAAATGCCATGATCTTCGTTTTCTGAATGTTGAGCTTTAAGCCAACTTTTTCACTCTCCTCTTTCACTTTCATCAAGAGGCTTTTTAGTTCCTCTTCACTTTCTGCCATAGGGTAGTGTCATCTGCATATCTGAGGTTCTTGATATTTCTCCCAGCAATCTTGATTCCAGCTTGTGCTTCTTCCAGCCCAGCATTTCTCATGATGTACTCTGCATATAAGTTAAAAAGCAGGGTGACAATATACAGCCTTGATGTACTCCTTTTCCTATTTGGAACCAGTTTGTTGTTCCATGTCCAGTTCTAACTGTTGCTTCCTGAGCTGCATACAAGTTTCTCAAGAGATAGGTCAGATGGTCTGGTATTCCCATCTCTTTCAGAATTTTCCACAGTTTATTGTGATCCACACAGTCAAAGGCTTTGGCAGTCAATGAAGCAGAAATAGATGTTTTTTTGGAACTCTCTTGCTTTTTCAATGATCCAGCAGATGTTGGCAATTTGATCTCTGGTTCCTCTATAGTCATGTTGTATATTATATTCCTAGTACTTATTTTTCTATTTTTCTTGTACTTATTTCTAGTTCTTTTTTTTTTTTTTTGGCCTCCAATTCCCGCTGCCCTCACTCCTACTTCTGATAACCACAAATCTGGTCTGTTTTTCTACAAGTTGTTGTTGTTTTTTTTTTTTAGATTCCACATAGGAGTGAGATCATGCAGTATTTGTCTTCCTTAGTCTGACTTATTTCACTTAGCTTAATGCCCTCAAGTTCCATCCATATTGTTCCAAATGGGAGACTTTCCTCATTTTTTGTGACTGAATAATATTCTGTTGTATATATACCACAACTTCATTATCTGTTCTTCCATTGATGGACATAGGTTGTTTCCAGCTATTATCTTGACTACTGTAAATAATGTAAATAATGCTAGTGTAAATATTGTAAATAATGCTGTTATGAACATGGGAGTGCAGATATCAAGTTAATGTTTTGTTTCCTCTGAATATATTCTCTGAAGAGGAATTGCTGAATCATGTGGTTGTTCTATTTTTAATTTGGGGGGAAATCCTTCATACTGCTTTTCATGATGTCTGTGCTAGTTTACACTCCTATCAACAGTGTGCAAGCGTTCCCCTTTATCTACATCCTCATAGCCTTTGTTATCTCTTGTCTTATTGGTGATGGCCATTCTAACAGGTGTGAGGTTATGTCTCATTGTGACTTTGATTTGCATTTCTCTAGTGGAGAAGGCAATGGCACCCCACTCCAGTACTTGTGCCTGGAAAATCCTATGGATGGAGGAGCCTGGTAGGCTGCAGTCCATGGGGTCTCTAAGAGTTGGACACGACTGAGCAACTTCACTTTCACCTTTCACTTTCATGCATTGGAGAAGGAAATGGCAACCCACTCCAGTGTTCTTGCCTGGAGAATCCCAGGGATGGGGGAGCGCTGTCTATGGGGTCACACAGAGTCGGACATGGCTGAAGTGACTTAGCAGCAGTGGCTAGTGATATTGAGCAGTTTTTCATTATGCTTATTGTCAGTCTTTTTATATTTCTTGTTCTTATAAAATGTCATCATCACTTTAAGGCATACTTGATCTCTGCATTTCCTCCATGCATCATAGAATTGCCATTTCTAGTCCAATTTATTTGCAAATGTCTCACATTTGTCTTCTGTTTTCCATTCTCATTGTTACTAACGTGGTTCAAAAGTTATCATCAGCTCATGTCCACATTGCAGCGACACAGTCTTAAATTGTTTCCTCACCTTCAGTCTGTCCCCATCCACTCCACTCTACTCACTCATTCCAGTGTATTCATGCTAAAGCACACGTCTCATTATGCTTAATTTATAAAAAATTATCATAAAGCACTTGTTTTGTTTCTTACAATTTTCTAGTCTTTTTGATATTTCAGTCTATAAATGTCACTGCCCTGCTGAGTTTATATTCTAGTAGGTGGAGGGTAAGCAAGAATAAATGATAAAAGTAACTAACATAAGAACTGCTATGGGGGGAAAATAGATAAGAGAGGGGAAAGAGAGTGGGAAACAAGTATTGCAATTTAAATTAGTGTATTTGAGTAAGAATGTATGAAGAAGGTAATATTGAACAAAGACCTGAAGCAACTGCAGAAGCAGGTGATGGGGATATGTAAAGTAAACCCTTATAGGCAGAGATAATAGCAGATGCAAAGACCCTTAAGGTGGGAGGAAGGAGGAAGCCATCTATATGTAAGGAAAATCAAGGGACTAGTATGGCTGGTGAGTGTGGAGATATGTTTAAGATGTGAATAAAAGGGAAAGAGTAGAAATGAGATCAGAGAGGATCTTTACATCATTATAAAGACATTGGCCTTTAAGTGGGATAGGAGGCCATTGAAAAGAAGGGCATAGCTTATTTGGGTTTTAACAGGATCATTTTGTGTATTTTGTTGCAAAATAGACTGAAGCAGGGGCAAGGGTAGAAACTGGGAGACCCTGAGATGGTTATTTAGGCAAGAAATGTTGGTTACTTGGTCCAGGGCAGTAGAAACAGTGAGAGGTGGTAGATTCTAGATATCTTGTGAAAGTAGCCAAAGAGATTTAGAGAGAAAGGAAAATAGGAAAGTCAAGGTGACTTCAAGGATTTTGACCTAAGCAAATGGAAACATGAAGTTACCATTCACCGAGATTCTGCCATTCACTGGGAAAATTGTAGAGAGAGAGCTTGAGGGACTGGGGAGTAGGGTGGGGTCAAAGCAAGTAGGACAGAATGCGTGAGTTTAGTGTTGACATGTTAAATTTAAATACCTACAAGAGATTCAGTTGGAGATCATGAGTAGGCAGTAGGACAAACAAGTCTGGAATTCAATAGAGAGGTAAGGACTAGAAATGTACATTTTGGAGTGTCAGTGTGTGGACAGATTTTAAACTTCAAAGTTCTTAGCCTGAATTTCATGGTTCTCTATAATATGATTCCTATGCTCATTTCTAGGTTTACTTTTTGCTAGCTAATTAATCAAACTTGTCTTTGTTGTCTCTTGAACATTATCTGTGCTTTCCCATCTTCCAGTCAACTGACATACTGTTTTTTTTCTACTCAGAAATTTTTCTACTCATGTTCATTTTTGCACTTAAAAGTCTAGAATTCCATTAAGGCTTTGTTCCATGAAAACTTCACTGATTATTACCACCCCAACCTCTACCCCAGCCAAAGTCATCTTTTCTCTTCTAAGCTTACTCCACCCTTTGCTTTTCTTACAGTACTTTATACATCCACCATATTTTAGCTGTTTGTGCATGTCTTATCCCTCCTATGAGATCATAGAATCTCTGAAGACAGAGGTCATATTCATTTTATATTCCTAATATGCACAACTTGGTGCCTTGTGGTGGATGTTCAGTGAATATTGTCAAATTGAATAGTTGAAATCTGAAATCATTTTAATGGACAGGGAGGCTATCAAAATTATTCTTTTTTCTTTTATATACTCATCACTTACTGAAGGAAGTGTTTTAAAAAAACATATCTGAAACAAGTTGTACCAAAATACTTAGCTTCTGACTCCATGAATTAAATAGAATGATGGAATTTAGGTGTCGGATTGTTGAATTCTCCAGTCATTGATCTTCTGACTGAGGTTAAGGCCATCCAATTTGGAGATATAATAGTTGATGAATTGTCTGTTCAATTCCTGCTGGATTCAAGTTGGTAATCTTAATGAAATAAGTGGTATACTTTTTATAAGTGAAAAAGAAATCTTTAGTGACCTATTTGAAAAAATCATTTCATGATATGTTTGGATTGACTCTTATGTTAATTAAAATGCTTACAAAGAGCCAGTAGGACTATGAACTCATTTATACTACAAAGTTTCGTTGATCTTTATTTTTATATTTAAATTAGTGAATAATTTATATTTATTAAAAAGGTAATATTGAGTACTTATTATATGCTAACAACATTGCAAGCCCTTTACCAATATTACCTCCTTATATTCTAAGTGTCTAGAACTCTTCACTCAACATTATTGAACTTCACTACAGTTTTTGAAAGTTAGTAATTCTATGGTTCCTTGGGGAAACTTCAAAAAGGAATAGTAAGAGCTATTCCTTTTACTGTCTTGGCTCTTTTTTAAGCTTTATAATCTATAATTCTTGCTTATATTCTGTTAAAATCAGAAATCTTGAAAGTGGTAGATTTAATTCAATTATTTAAACATTTATTAATTGCCTTAGTACTGGAGCTTGGGCTTCCCTGGTGGCTCAGATGGTGAAGAATCTGCCTGCAATTCAGGAGACCTGGGTTCAATCCTTGGGTCAGGAAGATCCCCTGGAGAAGGGAATGGCTACTCACTCCAGTATTCTTGCCTGGAGAATCCCATGGACAGAGGAGCCTGGCAGGCTACAGTCCATGGAGTCACAAAAAAGTTGGACACGACTGAGGGACTAACACTTGAGATACCAAGTGGAGCCAGAGATACCAAGGTGAAAAGATAATGTCTCTGCCTTAAAGAAGCTTATTGTGTAGAAAGAAACATTTGAATAACCATGTTAAATGTTGATTTTTTTGCACTTAATGCTATTTTTTAATTAACCTTGTTAAGTGATCAAAGACTAAGTATTTTAACTTTATCAACATCCAGGATGTTTTTTAAATGTGATTGTAGCATTTGTGGTTTGCAAGTTACCACACCAAGTAAAATAGTAGCTCTTGCTGGTACTCCCAAGAAAATACACTGAAAATTATTCCTCCAAAAGGAGATTTTTTTGAGGACTGTTTTACTATTTGTTATTTTAGTAGTCAACTATATAGGAAAAACCACCATTAGCAATAAAGGAAAAAAAAGAGCAGTTAATTTCACAGCCTTCATTGAATATCTTCTCTGCGTAACATAACTGAAAGCTAGGCATATGAAGGCAATATGAAATGTGAGACTTACGTTTTCTCTCAAAGAACTCATAAAGGAGCTAAGGGAACAAAATATTCATGTATTTTAAAATGTGAATATTTGCAAAGCATCTTATCAGCAAGTACAGAAACACTGATTAAAAACTGAATGGCTAAATGTTACAGGTCCAATGCCTATAATTATTAGAAGCACAAAGTTACAAGCCAAGTAAGAGACTACAGATTTTTTACTTCACTTAAATTGAACATGATAATATACTGCACTTTTCAGCAAGGTATAGTCAATATGTTATTTGAGAATTTCTAGAGGTTCAACTCTTCTTTGTCTTACAACCCATCTTTTCAGAAATGGAGGGCTTAAACAGTTAGATGGTTCTGTTATTGAGTCACAAGTATACCTATGAATGCCCAGACTTTTCACAGAGGACACAACACATACCACATGATGAACTGCAGTTCACAGGAGCCACAGGGGAAGGGCCTGCAGGTTGTTATCTTGCTGGGATTAACATCGTCTTCGGGTTAGTTTTAGAAGCCAAATCCATGTGGTGTCAAGGCTCTGGGAGAATGGTTTAATTTATAATTTAGGAGAACTTTACTCAAGATTTATTGTCAAGCTTTGTTTTTCACTTTAAGGGAGAGACACTGTTCATCCTGAGGCTAGATCTGGAAAGTATGTGTGGAGAGAGTTTTTTCTCCTCTCAAGGTTTTTTTTTTTTTTCCCTGAGATGTTGGCCGAGAGAGCATGGTTTTAGACCATTATTTGGTTGATGATGCCCAGCCTTCTGAAAGTGAAGTGAAGTGAAGTCACTCAGTTGTGTCCAACTCTTTGCGACCCCATAGACCACAGCCTAACAGGCTCCTCCGTCCATGGGATTTTCCAGGCAAGAGTACTGGAGTGGGTTGCCATTGGATTATATGTTCTATCAGTACTTTTTGGAGAAGGAAATGGCAACCTACTCCAGTATTCTTGCCTGGAAAGTCCCATGGACAAAGGAGCCTGGTGGGCTACAGTCCATGGGGTCACAGAGAGTTGGATATGACTGAAGTGACTGAGCACTGAGTAGTGACTGAGTAGTTGTAATCTTTTTATATTTTGATCACCTAACTCTCCTTTTAATTAAACCTTTCATTTTAAAAGGTATAATACAAAAAGCTCTTGGAGAATTGGACAGTTTGGCTGGAAGGGATCTTGAGGATAGCCTAGGTCACTGAGTTGCATTTTTTTTCAAAATATCAAACTGAGCCACCAGGGAAGCCCCAGACGATCACAGTAGGAAGTATGTTTTACATCACTACCCAATATACACATGCTATGCAACGCGCATGTATGTATAACAGAAACAGCAATTTCATTCAGTGGCTCTTGTCTTACACGTGGGCTCTTTGTGCAAGAGCTTCTTTTTCAGTTTCTTATTTGTCTTCCTCTTTTTTCATTCTCTTCTCCAGGCCTCTTTACTTCTAGACTTTTCACCCTGTTTTCTATTCTTTTAATTTTCTCTTGTCTTCTCCATTGTCTTTCTCATTATCTTTTCTCTCTCGTCTCTCTTCATTCCTTATTCTATTCTATTTTATAAATGTTAGCTTTGTTCCACTAATTGGTCACAACCAATAAAACCTGCTAAGGGCAAGGCCAAGTGAAAACAATGAAAGTTTAAAATTCATTTTTTCTAGTAAGTACCACCAAGTGCCAGGTATTATGATATGTCAAAGGTCAAAAAGAAAGTAGAGTAAGAAACATTAACATTATGAACAGTGCTTATTGATGATAGAACAGCTTTCACCTTGGAGTGTATGAGTTGTAGTGCCAATAAATTTGCTTAACATTTATTTTTTCTTTGTCTTGCTTTTTTTCTTCATAATCTCACTCTATTTGTGCTTTTTTTCCCATGAATTTACCTTGAATGGGTTTTTGTTGTTATATATTTTTGTTTTTGTGACTTAGTTTCCATTGTTTTTCTTTTTTACTTCTATTAAGGTACACCAGATATTCAACCATGGCATTTTTATGGCAAATAACATAAAGAAATTTGATATAATACGTGGATTTAGAGGATCAGGTGCTAGACCCTGCTGGCTACTGAAATAATTCTGTTTTATGTTTAAAGCTTTTATATGTTAAGAGTGATAAATTCATTGTCAAATGGCAGGAAGTGTGGTTCTGACAAAATCTAAGAATAAGAAGAAAAGAAAGGAATAGTTGTAATAGTGGTGTGCTGGAGCCAACTCATACTGGTGCCCAAATGCCAGTTGTGTGCATCTTTCTCTAGTTCCTTCTTCGGTGATATTATGTTGGTAGGTTGAAATCATTCAAGGTGTGAATACACTGTGGAAATTGGCAAATGCTCTAAATCACCATTTTTTCCTCCTTTGAGAGCTAGTTTGCCAGCATATAACTGGGTGTGATAAGGGCAAAAATACTACATAGCAAAACAATCAAATCTTTGAATCATTGATTCTTGAGCTAAAGGTACTGGGTGTTATTTAGTTAATATCATTGGTTTTGGATCACGAGTTAAAATCTCTTTTGTAATTTTGTTAAGAATTTGGCATTAATTGAACAAATAAAAAGGGAGCTCAACTCCAAAGATTTCTTTTCTAAGTTAAAAATATTTTAAATAGATCTATAGTCAGAAATAAATAGCCCCCTGGCCTCATTGTGCTGCTTTTGTAGACTTCAGGAAAGAAGAAAAATTTAGAAATCTGAATAGAGTCTAGCTTAAGACACTGAGATAGTCAACAGTTAATTTTTCTCTTTAGTCTAAAATTTCATTCTGACTCTGTGCTATTTGATAGATTTGCAGTAATATAAAAGAGTCTTATTTTTATTTATCTTCAGGTTAATAGCAACCACACTAGCCCCCTTCCCTTCTAATTATCCACACTTACTCTAATACCACCAACTGGTATCATAATGGTAGACATGGCGATGCATAAACTATTCACACTCCTCTTCAGCGGAGATGCCCAGTCTCAAGAGTCCAAGAAGCAGACAGCCTCCATCTGTCAGCACTTTCAGCTTTGCCTCAGGTACAGAGAGCTGCTTAGCCCCAGGTCATTTCCTTTCCAGGGCTCTCCTATTTGAGTGAAGGGCATGGGGTGTGAAAGTTGGGTTTTTAGGCCTGAAGCTAGATACCTACTCTAGAACTTCCTGCTGAGCTGGATGGGATTTTGTTCCACCCGTATCATAGTTCAACTTCTCCTTCTGCCCAGTCTTGTGTCTTTCTCCTTTCCATTTGCGGGTATTGTTTCCTAGTAAATATCTTATACCCTAAACCCTGTCACAGTGTCTGCTTTAAGAACTCAACTTGCAGCACACCATATATATACATTAGTATTATGCTAAAGCAATTTTATCAGGTCTTGCTAATACCATGGAGGCCTGCATTTCCCCCCATGACTCTGTATGGCTTGAACGTCTCTGAAGAAGCTGCTTAAATGATCTTTCCTCACGTTTTAGTTCCTGTTCCCCAAATTCTACTACTTACTAACATTTAGTAATGAAATTTTACTTATCCCAATGTTCTGTTTGCATTTTTTATTTTAATAGGTAGAAACAGATTTATCAAAAGTCTGATTGTTCTGTAAGCCAATAAAAGTCAATAAAAGGGAGATTATTTTAATAGTAAATATATATGTTTCAAATTTTATTAAATCTCAAATTTAACCCAAAATTCCACTTGGTCACAAATTTAAAGGGTACTAAATGTGTATGCATAATCACCAGGTTATTAAAATCTATAGGTATGTATTTTAGATCTTATGTTACTCAGAATACTACACAAAGGTCTTTTTGCCTTATTTTTTCTATCAGGTCACAAGTTCACATCACCTAATATTTCTCTGTCAAATTCCATTTTGATACTATAAGGCCTAATAAAAAATTTAAAAGGAAAGAAGCAAGTATTATTTTCAGTAAACACCCCAGTTGCTTCACATAACTGTTTTGGGTAGTTGTAGGAAAATGTTGGGAAAGAGCATAGGTGGAATATATGACAGACAGGAGAAATGGTAATATTTATCCTAAAGACCTGAATCTTTAATGAGCTTCACTTTAACATTTGTGCTAGAAATTATTCTTGTCTGAATTAGAGATCAGAGAGAAGAGGATTTAGTCACAGCTAAGAACTATCAATAAGAAATTAGTTCTTGGATAAGGAATTAGTACTAGATAATACTAATTAGCTAATAGAAGTCCCACTGATAAAATGGAATCTGATGAAACCTTTCTCTTAGAGGTGTAGACTTCTGTAGCATCTTTGGTAGATTGACTCAGGCATAAAGTGAGTTACTGGGGACTATGTTCATTATCTTTCTCCCGTGAGTGATACACTTACTTCATATTTTGTCCTTCCTTTTAAATTAAGTGCAAGGTACAAAATGGCTTAATCCCAAATGATGCAAGGCATATTTTCCCCTACAGAGTGTCATGTCCTACCATGCATTCCATCATACCAATAACTTTCTCTATTTAAGTGAAACCATAGAAACTGATGCTAGAATATTTAATTCCTCCCCACTCCTCCCTCTTGCCTTTCTTTTTATTTTCTCATTTTCTAAGAGCCAAAAAAGTCAGCGGAAAGTAGTCTAGGAGACAACAAAGTTAAGTGAACTTAACTGTGTAAGTTCCCATCACATGGAGCTGTGAAAGTAGAAGTTGCAAATTGTAATGTGTTTGCTTAACCTTAATTAGGTGCTTGTTCAAGCTATTTTTAAGAAAAAAAAAATTAACTTGAAGCTTAAGTCAAGGGAAAATGATTTTAAAGAAAGGATATGGCAAATATTCAAAAATAGCTTCAAAGTCTGTCCCTGCTATCTATTTGGCATGTGGTCTTAGACAAATCATTTAACCTTTTGAGCCTTTTCTGTAAACAGATAATCAGATACACACACACACACACACACAGTCATACCTCCAGCTTCACATTAACTATTGTGAGAATTGGCAGAATTATTAATATATAGAGAAGTATTCTGAAGTGAAGTGAAGTGAACTGAAGTCGCTCAGTCATGTCCAACTCTTTGCAACCCCATGGACTGTAGCCCACCAGGCTCCTCCGTCCATGGGATTCTCCAGGCAAGAATACTGGAGTGGGTTGCCATTTCCTTCTCCAGGGGAATCTTCCCAATCCAGGGATCGAACCCGGGTCTCCTGCATTGCAGGCAGACGCTTTAACCTCTGAGCAACCAGGGAAGCACTAAAAGACATGGTATTAATAGAAATTTCCCAGGTGGCACTAGTGGTAAAGAATCTGCCTGCCAATGTAGGAGATGTAAGAGACAGATCTCTGGATCGAGAAGATCCCCTGGAGGAGGGTATGGCAACCCAATCCAGTATTCTTGCCTGGAAAATCATGGGATTCTCATGGGACAGAGGAATTTGATGGGCCACAGTCCATGGGGTTGCAAAGAGTCAGACACGAATGAAGTGACTTAGCACACACAGTATTAATGATAATGATGAAAAGTTTATATGGAGAAAAATAATTTTATATCAGTACTCATACCATATTTAACAAGACCTTTTTCTGAGATTTCTAAAATAAACCCCAGGGAAGCAACAAGCAGACAAGAAATAGTCTTTCATCACTCCTAAACACCCTACCCACAACTTCTCCATTTTGCTTGGATATGCCCTCTCAATGCACATATATACACACATATGTCATTTATTTTTTCTGCCAAAAATATAAAGAAATAGCAAATACCTCATAATTTATTTATATATAAATTATAGTTGAGATAAAAATAAATTATGACTCAGAAGATATAGGAAAATAAGTAATTGCTCATGAGATTTAGTTATTTGTTTTTTCTTTCTTTCATAGATTTGGTGCCAAAGAAAGACACAGTGTCTTACAAGTTTAATTCTGAACCAAACAGAGCAACACAACACCTGGGGGTGGGGGATGGGGTGGGTCATATACTATGAAAGACATAATGGCAGGATATACATACAAAGGGATATATTGACTATATGTGATGTTGGCTATAAGAAATTAGGAATAATTAAGTGGAGAATTGGGTGTATCTGGTGATAACAATGTTTAGATACATTAAAAGCATCCAAGTAAGAAGAGATATATTTAAAATCAGGAAGGAGCTTTATTAATTCAACAATTTTTGAATTGAATAAATTGTATTACATTTCTTCTACTCTTTGGGCATGATGCAAGGACCAAGAATATAAAGAATAACAGCATATTAATTACCTTTGGGAGTTCACAATCTAGTAAGTGACAGTACTTGCTAAATGTACTGTGCTAACTGTTATGCTAGATGTATTTGCCAAATGTCATGGGGGTGCAGAGAAAAAGCATCTAATCTAAATTGACAGATCAGGAGAGATTTGCTCAAAGAAGTGACATGTGAACTGGTTTTGAATTTTTAAGTAGAAGTAGCCTTTGGTGGCTCAGACAGTAAAGAATCTGCCTACAATGCAGGAGAATTGTGTTCGATCCCTGGATTGGGAAGATCCCCTGGTGGAGGGCATGGCAACCGACTCCAGTATTCTTGCCTTGAAAATCCCCATGGACAGAGGAACCTGATGGGTTGCAGTCCATGGGGTCGCAAAGAATGGGACATGACTGAGCGACTAAGCACAGCACAGCACAGCACAGGAATGAACCAAGATGGGAGGTTTCCATACAGAGAGAGGAGTCTTTACAGAAGTCCACAAGGATGAAGACTTGTGAACTTGTGTTGGAGGACTGCAGATAAATTGGTTTCTCAGTAAGGTTGGTAATGTATAAGTGCAGGTATGGCAAAATGAAGCTGGACGGGAACAATGTACCAGATCTTGAAAGACCTTGTTTTACAGATTAAGAGCAATCATTTAAAGAATTTAAGAAAGGAAATGAAATGACATTTATATTTAGAAAAATCACTCTGATGGCGTCAGTGGAGAACAGTTTTGAGGAGGAGTAGAGTCAAAGAGAACTTTTAAGGTGCTGTTGAAGTAATCCAAAGAAGAAATAGCAGGCTCTGAGCTATGGCAGTAACAGGGAGAATAGGGCTGAGAAGGTGAATATCAATAGGGCTGAGGAAATAAAATGTGTAGGATCCCTGATAGCTCAGTTGGTAAAGGATCTGCCTGCAATGCAGGAGACCCCAGTTGGATTCCTGGGTTGGGAAGATCTGCTGGAGAAGGGATAGGCTACCCACTCCGTTATTCTTGGGCTTCCCTGATGGCTCAGCTGGTAAAGAATCTGCCTCCAGTGTGGGAGACCTGGGTTCGATTACTGGGTTGGGAAGATCCCTTGGAGAAGGAACGGCTACCCACTCCAGTATTCTGGCCTGGAGAATTCCATGGACTGAATAGTCCATGGGGTCACAAAGAGTTGGACATGATTGTGCAACTTTCACTTTCAGTGATAGATTGGATGTAGGAAGAAGAAATTTAAAGGAATCCTTATCCTTCTACACTGATTCATACAGTTGAGACATCTGTTCAACAGGGTTGGTATTTATTTAACTCCAGAAATGTTTTTAGGCACATGTTATGTAATAGAAACATTATAGCCATTGATAATATAGCAGTGAACAAAACTGACAAAGTTTGGAGGGATAGAGATTGTAAACAAGTGAATAGATAAGTGGTAAATTCTATGGAGAAAATGTGTTACTTAGTTAACACAATAATTCCCTGTTTGTGACTGAGAACATGAAAGTTTAAGAGAGGTCAAGAAAGTTGCCCAAGGTATAGTGGCTAGGCCTGCAATGCAGGAGACCTGGGTTTGATCCCTGGGTTGGGAAGACTCGCTGGAGGAGGGTATGGCAACCCACTCCAGTATTCTTGCCTAGAGAATCCCCATGGACAGAAGAGCCTGGCGGGCTATAGTCCATGGTGTCACAAAGAGTTGAACACAACTGAGCAACTAAGCACAACAACAAACACCGATTAAATGTTTACTATATGTTGGCTGCTATTTTGAAGCTCTAAATACGTTAACTCACTGTGCCTGCAAAATAGCCCTGCTGCTGCTAAGTCACTTCAGTCGTGTCTGACTCTGTGCGACCCCATAGACGGCAGTCCACCAGGCTCCCCCATCCCTGGGATTCTCCAGGCAAGAACACTGGAGTGGGTTGCCATTTCCTTCTCCAATGCATGAAAGTGAAAAATGAAAGTGAAGTCGCTCAGTCGTGTCCGACCCTCAGCGACCCCATGGACTGTAGCCTTCCAGGCTCCTCTGTCCATGGGATTTTTCAGGCATGAGTTCTGCAGTGGGGTGACATTGCCTTCTCCAAAATAGCCCTAGAGGTAGATAATATTATCCCCATGTATAAATGAGAAAAGTGAGACAAAGAGAGGTTAAGTAATTTGCCCAAGGTCATACATTTAATAAGAGCTGGGATTTAAACTTAGTGTAGCTGCAGAATCTGGGCTCTTAACCACTGCGTTCTACTGCCTCTCTGTTTTCGTGAAGCTAGAGCTCCAGCTCAATATCTCTCAGCAGAATTTTTTTTAACTTTGGAGTACAGACCAATTTTTTTTGAAGTATAGTTTATTTGCTGCTGCTGCTGCTAAGTCACTTCAGTCGTGTCCAACTCTGTGTGACCCCATAGACAGCAGCCCACCAGGCTCCTCTGTCCCTGGGATTCTCCAGGCAAGAATACAGAAGTGGGTTGTCATTTCCTTCTCCAATGCATGCATGCCTGCTAAGTCGCTTCAGTTGTGTCCAACTCTGTGTGACCCTATGGACAGCAGCCCACCAGGCTCCTCTGTCCATGGGATTCTCCAGGCAAGAATACTGGCGTGGGCTGCCATTTCCCTCTCCCAGTTTATTTGCAAAGTTGTGTTATTTTCAGGTTATGGCAAAGTGATTCAGTTATATATATACTGTATATACTTATATATATATAACATATATATATCTTATTTTATACATATATATCTTTATTATATATATATATTTCAGATTCTTTTCTGTTATAGGTTATTATAAGATGCTGAATACACTGTCTCGTGCTGTACAGTAGGTCCTTGTTGTTTATCTGTTTTATATATAATAGTGTATATCTGCTAATCCCAAACTCCTAATCCAAAATCCCAAATTCCTCACGCCATTCCCCTTTGAAATCGTAACTTTGGTTTCTGTGTCTACAAATCTGTTTCTGTTTTATAAATAAGTTCATTTGTATCAGAGAAGAATTTTTGATTGGAAGATCTGTTGAATCACTTGTCAAAATGGGAATTGGACACAAAAGCAGATTAGCCTAGGAAATAATTAAATAATTTAAAAAGGGAAAAATACATATCTATTTTTTTGACCGTCAGTGTGACTCATACTCCACAGTTAAGAGGGTAATTCAAGGACCACCTACAGAAAAGAAGAAGCAACAGTCTCAAAATGGGAAATTTACCAGGTTCACAACTTGTAAACGAGGAATGCATGAATAAGGACTAAAATATGTGCACCTCAGACTGGCCCACTGCAAATATTTGAGCACTCCCTGAAAGACTGGTTGCCCAGGAAATGCCTGGTTACAAATTCAAGGTGCGGATTTATCACGGTAGATAGATACCTTGTCTGCCAGTGTGTGGCTGTACAAAGTTATATGTGAGGACAAGAAAATTTGATGTGCATATCACTAGAATTCTCTTGTCTTTATGTAAAGCTACTTTGCATGTTTTTCATGGGTAAATATTAAGTGTCTTTGAAAAATCATTGAACTGTGGTTGAGTGATTCAGAAGACCATTGCACTTAATTAAGAGTTAAGTGATTAGAAAACGTCTGATTAAGGGACGAAGAGGAGTCACTTGAAAGGTAAAATGGGGGCACCAGAGAGAAGCATCTATAGTTCATTTCTGTAAGTTCTATACAATAAAGCAGAACTCTCTAGGATAGTGAAAAGGTGCTACACAAGGAAATGAAGCATAAAGGGGGGCTTGCACAAGGGATTGGAGAGCTTTTTGTAATTTACTGCGGTATATTCATTGGGGGAATATTCTTCTTCTATTGTGATGCTTGCTCTCAAATGCTTCCTCTTTTCAGCTTTACATTAATACTTCGTTTGTACTTCTTATTTTAATGTTTTTCATGTAACCTTTGTAAAGTCCACTTAGGATCTTGACTAGTCTAGTTCTTTGATGTTATTAAGATGTGTAATGTAAGTTCATTGCTGGTCTCAGGCTATTTTAACTATACATTGCATTTGTCCAACATCAAAATATAGAAAACAGATAACAAAACTTTTGGTAGTATTTAGCCACAGTAACAAAGATGGGAATGTGATCTGAGCCAAGAGGAATAAATTACAGTCTTACTTCACTTTGAAAGTGAAAGTTGCTCGTTAGTGTCCGACTCTTTGTGACCCCATGGACTATACAGTCTATGGAATTCTCCAGGCCAGAATATTGGAGTGGGTAGCTGTTCGTTCTCCAAGGGATCTTCCTGACCCAGGAATCAAACCGGGGCCTCCTACATTGCAGGCGAATTCTTTAGCTCTGGTAAAGGGCCACTCCAGTATTCTAGCCTGGAGAATTCCATGGACTGTGTAGTCCATGGGGTCACAAAGAGTCAGACATGACTGAGCAACTTACTTCACTGTGATGTTACTTTATATTGTTGGGTACATTACCCAAAGCTTTGGGTATGGTGCTATATTTTGATATCAGAAAGTTAGAATTTAAAATGATGCTTGGTTTAGGATTAATTGGTGATATTGTGTGCCACTCTGCATAGAAAGAAGTTGAACTCTTTTACTTTTCACTTTGGAATTCTGCATTTTGTCTTTTTAAAATATGTTGATTTTACTAAGCATCTTATCAAAAGTTTGCAAGACAGAAAACTTACTTACACTTTTTTTTTTTTTTAAACACTGTTTGAGTTTAGGGCCACATATCTATTTGACTTTAGGGCCACATATCTGTAAGTGGCAGTGTAATGCCCACTGCCCTCTTCAGTTCTGTGGGCATTTTGGCAGAAGTAGCAAGTGGAAGATTTAAGCATGTTTTGAGCCAGAGACCAGAGAGCTATACTCATTACTGCCAATAGTACTGTCTGAGACACAATGAGGAGGGTAAGAGTTCTGATGTGCCCAGTGAGTTGCAGGCATAGCTGTGTTCAGTTGCTCAGGGGCCAGTAGGATGGTTTCATATTCTCTCTTTTGGGGAGTGATTGGTTAAGATTTTTATTTGTCTAACCAGTCCTATCAAAGGTAGTTTACCGTTTTGTTCATAGAAGAACTTACTCTTTGTTTCCCTGTTTCTTTTTTGTAGGGTAACACATTGCCAAACAAATTTGGGAAACCACTGTCAGTTCACAAAGTCTTTTCCTTTCCTGAGACTGTAACTGTCTTTGCCTTGAAAAAGTAACTAATATAAAAACCCGATAGCTTTGCTTCTAAATTTAAATGTGTTTAAATTAAAACCTGAAGCTATGAGGTAGAAGGAAATGTAATGCTGTTAATTCAGTTGCTATTGCACAATAAAATCAAGTGTTTATCAAGAATATCTTAGTATGTTTGTTTGCAGTAGTAGTCTGCATTAATGAAAATGGATGTTCTTTACAGTTAAATACATACACATTCCATATAGTTAGTATTTTTGTTTGTTTGTTTTATTTCAGTGTCAAATTCCACTGGTCTGTGTTAGGGTACCTTTTTATTTGTTTGTGAAGTGAGCATGTGTATTCCAGTGATCTCCAGCCAACCTTGGGTTCTCCAGATACTGAACAGAGCTGTCTGTGGGTGGGGTCAAACCCGCCTGTGACTTTTGACCATTGAAAATGAAGGAAAACATTTGTGGTAAGAAACAACAGCACATGCTTGACCTCCAAAGCACACACATCTATAAATGGATAAAAGTGACTATTTAAGGTTGCTTCAGAAAAGAACCACTGTGTCTACAAAGAAAGAAACCCTAATTCAGTGTTTGAAAAAGCAAACTATGTGTGGGTGAAAGAACATGTTTTTGTCAAAAACATCTGTGGTGTTCCCTATGATGTATTTGATCCTGGTGGTAAATCAACAAAGTTAAGTATTACAGACAAAATTGACTTTTGACAACCTATTATGTGATAAATAGGTTAATTCAACCCAAAAGATCTCAGGGCTACCTTTAAACTAGTGTTATTTTGGGTAGTTGCCAGATGTACAAAATAAGATCCTCCCCCTAAAACTGTAGACGTTGTTGAATGTGTTGCCCTGCAGTTGCAATTGGTTGTATATGTATTCTCTGTACCTTCATTTTTATTTCTTTCTTTCCACTGTGTTTCCTGGAGGTGGTCTCCTTACTGTTGTAATCATCACTAGGACTAATTTTATAGAATTGAATTTTTCAACTTGCTAGATTTTTACATAGGTATAACATGATTTATAGATTAAAGAAGATCTAAGATTTTCCAAAACCAATTTTATGAATATATTTTCTCTACAAATACTGAAATGATAAATTATGGGGGGAAGTCCCCAAAATAAAATGTAAAATTCACAGATATAAATAATTAGGCATGAAAATTTATCTCTGAATAAATTGTATTGATGCGATTAATTGAGGGCAACAATAAAACAGGATGTTTTCCACTGTCTGCAGAGATTTTATCAAAAGAAGCTAAGTTATGTCAAAAACAGTGAGTGGCTTGATTTATTAGGTGATGAATTTTAAAAGTAGTGTCCAGATGTAAATAGTGAAATCATTCAAAGTATTACTCAGCAGCTGCAAGAGAGATAGGAAAGGCTGACAGGACAAATTTAGTCATTCCTTAATCACTTTCGTTAGGCACTATTGTCAGCTCCAAGAGGCAGATTTTCATCTTGATTTAAACCCATAATGCTAATAGTTGAAGCCTAGAAATTCTCAAAATCATTTGCTTGCAAAACACCTTTTAGATCGTCTTTAGATGTTTTTGTGACCCGATGTCATAAAAATAGGCAAAAAATATATTGCATGTGTCATCAAAGAAAATTTTCCATTTCCCATTTATGTGTCATAAAGAAGATATTATTTACTGTAAGATCCAAAACTATTAATTAGCTGCCTTTGGTTTAAATAAAATTGATTGTTAAGGCAGAAAATAGAGGATAATATGAGTCCTGTTCTGCTGTAGCCTCCCAATAAAAGAAGCAGTGACCCAACTCATTAGCCCTTTGATTTAATATATTGACACTTGGGTAGGAATAATTCCGTTTAGTGGCTTTTGCTTCCCAGGGATCAATTTAATTAGTTATAAAATGTGACTTCTTGTCAGGAGCTAGAAGAAATGCTGACGTTAAATAAAGTCATACGCAATTTAAACAATAAAGCTATCGATGCCTGGTTAAAAGTTAATGATGCAAAAAAAAACGGCTTAATAGAGACAACCTCAGCAGTGAAAGTGATGCTAGGAAAATTAAGCTAAGTGGATGAATGAGAAATGGTGATGTTGTTGAATTGTTAAAACAAATTCATGGCTGGTCTGATGGCTGGCTAGGGTAAGTACATTGTCTTTAAGCCTGAAGACAGAACTCATTCGAAACTCCTTGCTCAGTACTGCTTCAGTGTGAGTTTCATGTGTGTATAGATTTTAGGATCCAGGGGAGGGAGGAATTCTTGTTTAGACTGCTTGGGGGCAGAAAACTTCCTGAAACCAACTTCACATTTGAAAGAAGGATGAAATAATACTCATGTCTATCTCATAGTGGTTGCCTTGAGGTAGTCTCACATCACTGCTGATTGACCCCAGCTTCTCTGAAAACTACCAGTTTAGGAGTGTTGCTAGTGCAAGGCAATTCCTGTTTTGTGAAAATATTTGAGATGAACTCTGGGCTTGCAGTTGGGACAGCAGTTACTATCATAATATTTCTTTCCAGTTTAGAGACATGTCACCTTCTTTACCTGTGTAATTAATGCCCACTCTTTTAAGTTATTCCTATAATGAATCATTATTATTTTTTGTCTCTGACCACATCCCATACACTGGCTTCAACACAAACTTGCACAATAAGCATGTTGAGGCTTAGAATTTAGTAACTAGATGATCTCTAAAATTCTTTCTAACTTCCTAATTCAATTGTAAATTCAACATTTACTGGTTACTTCAGTCAAATCAATTACTTTTGAAGTAGAATAGTGAAACAACCAGTTGATCGACTAAATATGCTGTGGTTTCTGCTGCTGTGTGTACTCTGCTGCTTTCTGTGTATACTCATACTACATCTGCGTGTCTTTTTGGCATTGACTACTACTGGGTCATTAACACCAGTTTGCTAAATAAAAGATAACCACATTTTATTGTCAGGCAAAATTTATGTCTCATTTCTCCAGCTGTTGCCTTTCCAAGTCATTTGTGTATTAGCTAAAGATGAGGCACACGTTTAAACTTGATGAGTTTTAAAATATCTTTTTCTAGTCAAAGTAATTGACATAAGTGTTCTATGACTAAATTTTGTAAAGCAACTGAAGAAGTATTTTTCACTTTTCCATTGTTGTATCTAGTTTATCTACAGGCTCTGAAGTCAGTGGTTGCTGGTTGGGAATATAAGAGTAAAGAGCTGAGCTCTGGAAAGGAAGATGGAATGGGAATTTATGGTCTTTAACACTCTTATCAGCCTCCTATTTCTCTACTTTGTCGTGAAGCTCATATTCTCCCAGACTCTTCTTCCTGGAATGTACTGAAAAGTTTCAGGATTGAAGATCCTGGGCAAAAGCTCACTGTTTGGGAAATCTGTTTATTGGATATTTTTTCCTGCAGGTTCAGCTGCCAAGGAAATTACTGTAGAGTGTACAGTTGACCCGTCAAAGTGCAGTGTCTCCATCTAGGAAAATCAATGAATAACTTACCTTTTTGGTTAACATAAAATAATGTGGTTGAAATTATAATAAAAACACGTAAACATTAACCTTCTAGTGAGATTTGTATATTAAAATGGAGCTGAAATGATTTGGAATTTCATTTGCTGGTCACACACTGACAGCAAGGAAACATAGTAGTTAACTTTGAGAAAGGGGCATTTTTGAGAAGGAGCTGCCTGCCAGAAAGCTTTATCCAACAAAGTAACTTTCAGAAGACTCCTAGGGAAGAAGAAACAATTCGGAGGCAAATGAGACTGCTTACATAGTATTTGGTAAAAAAAAAAATTAACAGTAGCAAACACGTAAGAACAGTGAGGAATATTGCTAAGAACAAAATCTGTGCCAGAGACAAGTTTTCCTTCGGAGTAAAGATTATCTTTTTTTTTCTTTTCTTTTTTTTTTTTTTCCTTTCTTAATGTTGGGGGAAGGGCAAAAAGCTGAGGACAAGAAGGAAATTGTGGGGGACTGATGTTAGATAAACTATTTTGTCTTTGTGTTGACATTATATTGGCTACAGCCTACACAGAAGGGATGCCTGGAAAAAAGTAAGGAGAGAGAGGCATTAATATTTTTTAGTGTGCGTGGGTGCGCCAGCACTAGAGGGGCCCATGTTTTCTTAGGGCTCAGATGGCAAAGCTAAGCATTCAGCCTACGGCAGGAAAAAAGTGCCTTTTTTGTTTTCTGACTGCAGAGTCCAGGCATTCCCAGGGGAACACAATGAATGGCCCATTTTGTCCAACACGGTTTCATAGACATAGATTTCTTGTTTTTTCATAATTATTCTTGCCCGTCATTGGGTGTGCACATGACATTTGAGCGTGTTTTAAAGTCTTAACACACTCATGTGCCTGCAATAAAGTTACTCATAACAATCCTGGCTTTCTCCAGACAACAGAGCAGGGTCTGTTGTTTTCACAAGTCACAGCAGCTGGGAGGCAATTGTGAAGACAACAGCTTAATCTAGCTGGAAAATACAGGAAGAGGACAGTATACACTAAATTTCCTCCCGTATTATTTAAACAATGAAGAATTAAAAAAAAAAAACTAGGGGTGGTCTTACTCAATAACTGATTGGCAGAATGTATTTTAAATTTCCGTAGAACATTGTCTTTAAATGTTAAGGATCTACAAGGTTGCATTCATCATATTTGTTAATGAGCTAAAAGGCAGGCTCAGACAGAGGTATAGAGCCACATTTCAGTGGTTATAGAAGGTATTGCAGAGCATTTGTTTTTTATAATTTGTTAAGTAGCAACTGGTGTTTGTATAAAAGGTAGCAACTGGTGTTTGTATAAAAGGATGCTATAACCAAGTAGTTATGAAGCAATGGTTAATCTCCTTTGAAAGGTGTGCGAAAGACTAAGAGGTTCACGGTAATTCATATTTTCATGCCAGGCTGAATTTCTGGCTTTTGGTCATTAGCAAGTTTTAAATTTCACACTGAATAACAGAATTTAGGGAAGAGGAGAGTAACTTTGAAAGATTTAAATCTGACTGAGAACATCAGAATGGTAAACTGGCTGTTCTCTTCAGGGCACTGAAGTGAACCAAGTTATTTTTATTTCATGTGGAGGGAAGAAGATAAGAAATGTAAGAAGTACAATAAAAAGAAGGAAAAATTTTCCTGTTCATCTAAGCTTTCTTTGGTGGGGGAAGGGATTATGCAGGATTTGGGGAATGAAGTGGCTTAAAAACCAAGATTGGCAGTGCTCTGCTTGACTGTTTCAAACTCCACTACCCTCTTCCCTTCAAGGAAACATTTTGTGAAAAGAACTTCTTTTGTCCTCTTGAAAGATATCTAGGTGACGTGAAAGTATTTGGTCTCTAAGACATACTGGTTTTGTTCATGTATCATTAACAAAGATATAGCAATTAGGGCTAGCAACTTTACTAAATAACTCATCATCTTTTTTGGTACTCACAGTACCTGAGTAACTATAATCCCATTTCATTTTCATTCTTAATGTGGAAATACTATTTCCTCATGAAGATATTTTAAAACAGAAATCTAAATGAGAAATCCAAATGCTACTTGGGACCATAGGATGAACTTCACAGTCTTATCTCTCTTATGAACTGAACATGATGAGATACTTTTATTATTATTATTACTTATTGAGCATCTATTCTGAGCTTCCTCACACTAAAAAAAAAACCAAAAAACATTTTTTGTAATATTATTTCTTCTTTATTTCCCATGCATGAGTGCATGCTAAATCACTTCAATTGTGTCTGACTCTGTGCGACCCTATGGACTGTAGCCTGCTAGGTTCCTCTGTCCATGGGATTCTCCAAGCAAGAATACTGGAGTGGATTGCCATGCCTTCCTCCAGGGGAGCTTTCTGACCACAGGTTAGAACCTGTGTCTCTTATGTCTTCTGCATTGGCAGGAGAGTTCTTTACCCCTAGTGCCATCTGGGAAGCCACTTATTTCCCATATCTCTTCCCTGTTCATGGAATAACATAGCACTGAAGATCCAATAACCAGGTTCTTGGGTATCAGGATCTAGTGTAAAAGTTAATCCTTTTGTTGTCTTCACTAGCTTTAATACCAAAGCATAATTAACTATTTGTGTGTGAGCTAAGTCGTTTCACTCATGTCTGACTCTGTGGACTGTAACCCACCAGGCTCTTCTGCCTATGGGATTCTCCAGGCAAGAATACTGGAGCGGGTTGCCATGCCTTCCTCCAGGAAATCTTCTTGACCCAGGGAATGAACCTACATCTCCTGTGGCTTCTGCACTGCAGGCGAATTCTTTACCACTGAGCCACCAGGGAAGCCCAATTAACTATATTTATTGCTGTTAGTTGCTCAGTTGTGTCTGACTCCTTGCGACCCCATGGACTGTAGCCCGTAGCCTGCCAGGCTCCCCTGTTCATGGAATTCTCCAGGCAAGAGTACTGGAGTGGGTAGCCATTCCCTTCTTCAAGCCAAGTATCATACTTAAGTCTCTGCAACATCAAAACCTGTGCTCTTTCAACTATACCATGCTGCCTCCAAGTTACATAAAAAGGAGTAAATAGCAGTGCCTAATTAATAGGATGTAGGGACATAAATCAAAAGGCAACAGCGCTCTTTTTTCCTCTTTTCCTCCTTCCCTTTCTAATTCTGTCAAAAAAGGTATTTTTGTTGTTTAAAAGACCCTGGCTTCTTGGAAGGAAAGCTATGACAAACCTAGACAGCATATTAAAACGTAGAGACATCACTTTGCTACAAAGGTCTGTATAGTCAAATCTATAGTTTTTGCAGTAGTCATGTACAGATGTGAGATTTGGACCATAAAGAAGGTGAATGCTGAAGAACTAATGCTTTTGAATTGGTGCTAGAGAAGACTCTTGAGAGTCCCTTGGACTGCAAGAAGATCAAACAAATCAATCCTAAAGGAAATCAATCCTGAATATTCATTGGAAGGACTGATGCTGAAGCTGAAGCTCTAATACTTTGGCCACCTGAAGCAAAGAGCTGACTCATTGGAAAAGATTCTCATGCTGGGAAAGAGTCAAGGCAAAAGGAGAAGAGGGCAGCAGAGGATAACATGGTTAGATAGCATTACCACAAATTTGAGCAGACTCCAGGAGATAGTGGAGGGCAGAAGAGCCTGGTGGGGTGCAGTCCATGGGGTTACAAAGAGTAAGATACAACATAGTGATTACATAGTGATTACAACACAGTCACAATAAATCCCCTTCTCTGGGGGATCTTCCAAACCCAGGGATCAAACCTGTGTCTCCTGCTTGGCAGGTGGATTATTTACCACTGAGCCACCTGGGAAGCCCCAAAGAGGTATCCCTCAAAGAGATATATTCCTACCAACAGTGCAGAAGGGTGAGACATTTTCACCAACACTTATTTCTCATCTCTTTGACAATAACTATTCCAGCAGGTATAAGGTGACATCTGATTGTGGTCTTGATTTGCATTTCTCTAATGATAGTGATGTGCACATTTTATTGTACCTGTTGGCCATCTGCATGTCTTCTTGGGAAAATATGTAGATCCTCTGCCTATTTTAAAGTTATAATTTTTTGCTGTTGAATTGTATGAGTATTTTAAAATATATATTTTGATTTTATCTCCTTATCAGATATGTGACTTGCAAATATTTCCTCCTGTTAGGTAGGTTGCCTCTTCCTTTCATTGATGTTTTCCTTTGTTGTGCAGAAGCTTTTTTAGTTTGATGTAGTCCCTCTTGGTTATTTTTGCTTTTGTTGCCTTTGTTTTTGGTGTCAAATTCAGAAAGTTATTGCCAAGACTGTTGCCATCAAGGAGCTTACCAACTATAAGTTTTGTGCTTTAGGTCATATTTTCAAGCCTTTAATCTATTTTAAGTTAATATTTGTGTATGGTGTGGTATAAGATGGTGGTTGAGTTTCATTCTTCTGCATGTGGCTATCTAGTTTTCCCAAAAGCATTTATTAAAGAGACTGTCCTTTATCCATTGTGTAATCTTGGCTCCTTTGTCAGAAATCAATTGGCCATATATGTGGGGGGTTATTTCTGGGCTGTTTATTATGTTCCATTGAGCCATGTATTTGTTTTTATGCCAGTAACATACTGTTTTAGTCTTATAGCTTTGCAATATACTTTGAAATCAGGGAGTGTGATGTCTTTAGTTTGTTCTAGTTTGTTCTTCTTTGTCAATACTGCTTTGGCTATTCAGGGTCTTTTGTGGTTTCATACAAATTTTAGGATTGTTTGTTTTATTTCTGTGAAAAATGCCATAGACTTTTGATAGAATTTAAATTGTTTTTTGAAAAGAGAGTTAGAAATACACTTAAGAGGAAGGCTGGAATAAATTCTGTAGTGCTAGATTGGAATTGGAAATTATTAATGTGATTTCATGGTTTTATATATGTTTATCTCAATATATCTAATTTATCTAGAAGTGAATATAAGTATAAATGTGTATATCTGTGTAACATATACATAAATATATTTCTAAGATCTACTGAGAGGAACTAGGAGCAAAGTACACTCCAGTAATAATAAATATACTTTACATCTAGATCTTAACTT
The DNA here is from genome assembly GCF_016772045.2 of Ovis aries. Classification (NCBI taxonomy): domain Eukaryota; kingdom Metazoa; phylum Chordata; class Mammalia; order Artiodactyla; family Bovidae; genus Ovis; species Ovis aries. The sequence continues at coordinate 36,104,136 of NC_056068.1, forward strand.
ATAAATACAGTCTCCTAGTCTGGAGCAGGAAAAATGCAGGATAAGTCTGGAATGTCTTATTTTTCCAGAAACTGAAAAACGGCTTAAAGAATTATAGGAACATAATAAAAATCCAGCTTTGAAAGGGCAATCTGTGTCCATATCTGGCACATGGTAAAAATAAAAACAAAAAAATAAGAATGGATTTATCTCATTTAACACAGCGAAAATCTACAAGAGCATACTAATACATAACAAATGAAAGAGAGAAGAGAAAGCTCTTTGTTATATAGAGTGCCAACTAATAAATGTGCAAGAAATTATTGAAAGAAAATCCTACTTGGTCGTAATCATAGCAATAATGAATTCAGAAGAAACAGAAATGCTGAAAACTGTTGAATGGGAGTTGGATGAGGGCTAGGATGATTATATAGTCTCAGAGTGTCTGCCTCACAATACTTGGGAAAATGAAGAAGGAAAGGTGTAATAGTATAGTGGGAAACCTGACAGATACCACATTACTCGGGTGACATTAACAATGATGGGACAAGTCAATATCATAAGCTACCTGATGGGATGCAGTGAGAAGAGCATAGCATCACTTCTGTGATATTTCTGCCAAAAATGCATAACTTGAATTTAATCATAAAGAAACATCAGAAGAAAAAAAAAAACAACCCCATTTAGGGACAGTCTACAAAATAACTGGCTTGAAATCTTTAATACTGTTGGGGTCATAAAGGTCAACGAGGACCTGAATAACTCTCAGGTTGATGGAGACTAAGAGGCATAACAATTCATGATCCTGGACTGGGTTTTATTTTCTCCTGTGAAGATTGTATTGGAAGAGTGGCAAAATTTCAGTAGGCTCTTTGAAGGATATATTTCAGTTGTTTGCAATGCTCTTGAGTCTTTTCTATAAATTTGAAATTACTTCAAAATAAAATATAAGATACTAAAAATACAAACAAAAGGAAAGAATTAACTTTGATTCAAAGAGTTTAAGAACAGAAAGTGGTAGTTACTATGATAGTTGGCTAAAAATTGTGATCTCACTGCTACTTAGACATTTCTTACAAGGAATGTTTAGAAAGAACACATTATTGATCCATTTATATGCCCTTTTCAATTCTACTTTAATACATTTCCCTTCATGTTTGGAGGAACCCTGTAAATGATTAAATATTTGGATCTAGGCCATGGATACTGTTGCTTCATAAAAATTTTTTAATCAATGTGTTCTTTTTAGCTTCTGAGATCCAGAAATGTCACTGTTGATATGATTTCAGTGTTGATGGAATAAACTTCTAATAGTATCTTGTCAAGAGATTCATCATCAAGAGATGAACATAGTGTACTCTTGCATTTTAATAGAATATTGAGATTGGAAGGAATAACTGATTCATTATTCCCACTTTTGACCAAAAGAGAATGACCATATAATGTCCAACAACAATGAAGCCAGATTTAAGCTTGGGTCAACAACTGGATAGTCTCAAATATTAGAATGTTAGGAAAACGTTAATAACCAAAGGAAAATTCCATTTAGTGGTATTTGCTTGGCTTATTAAATCTTAATCTCCCTTTATGCTGAAAGGCACTTTGGCAAAAGGCATCAGAATCACTTGGTTTTTAGTACTAGCTTTGTCAGTTTGATAACTCTATGGCCTTAAACTTTCTGAATCAGTAAAAAAGCAGAATGACATCTTCTTGTACTGTGTTGTATGGATTACTTGAGATAAAGTGAAAGTATCTAGCATATATTTTCTGGAATGTAATAGATCTTCAAGAAGTCATGTCTCATTTCTTAGCTTCTTTATTCCTAGAAACAGTTCTGTGAATAGGAATATAATGAAGTCCCAATAAAACATTTTCTGGCTTACAGGTAGATATCTATAGTAAATATGGAGGAAATAATGTACATTTGTTTAGTAATTCATACTTTTCAAATAATTTCCACATTGCTTAAATAGTTTTCACCTTGATTCCTTAAGGTAAGCAGTGGAAATATTATTTTCTCATTTTTATACAAGAAAATCAAGATTTACTGACTCAAAAGTAAGGTAGTAGAAGAACCAGTATTTCAGCCTAGTCTTTTAACATCTAAGGAGTGGACTTTTATTAGCTAATATTTCTTAACCCTTTAAAACCCATGTGCCCCAAAGGCAGAAGTATAGATCAATGGAACGAAATAGAAAGCCCAGAGATAAATCCACGCACCTATGGACACCTTATCTTTGACAAAGGAGGCAAGAATATACAATGGAGAAAAGACAATCTCTTTAACAAGTGGTGCTGGGAAAACTGGTCAACCACTTGTAAAAGAATGAAACTAGAACACTTTCTAACATCATACACAAAAATAAACTCAAAATGGATTAAAGACCAGAAACTATAAAACTCCTAGAGGAGAACATAGGCAAAACACTCTCCGACATAAATCACAGCAGGATCCTCTATGACCCACCTCCCAGAATATTGGAAATAAAAACAAAAATAAACAAATGGAACCTAATTAAAATTAAAAGCTTCTGCACAACAAAGGAAACTATAAGCAAGCTGAAAAGACAGCCTTCAGAATGGGAGAAAATAATAGCAAATGAAGCAAATGACAAACAACTAATCTCAAAAATATGCAAGCAACTCCTGCAGCTCAATTCCAGAAAAATAAACGACCCAATCAAAAAATGGGCCAAAGAACTAAACAGACATTTCTCCAAAGAAGACATACAGATGGCTAACAAACACATGAAAAGATGCTCAGCATCACTGATTATCAGAGAAATGCAAATCAAAACCACAATGAGGTACCATTTCACCCCAGTCAGAATGGCTGCGATCTAAAAGTCTACAAGCAATAAATGCTGGAGAGGGTGCAGAGAAAAGGGAACCCTCTTACACTGTTGGTGGGAATGCAAACTAGTACAGCCACTATGGAGAATAGTGTGGAGATTCCTTAAAAAACTGGAAATAGAACTGCCTTATGACCCAGCAATCCCACTGCTGAGCATACACACTGAGGAAACCAGAACTGAAAGAGACACGTGTACCCCAATGTTCATCACAGCACTGTTTATAATAGCCAGGACATGGAAGCAACCTAGATTTCCATCAGCAGATGAATGGATAAGAAAGCTGTGGTACATATACACAATGGAATATTACTCAGCCATTAAAAAGAATACATTTGAATCAGTTCTAATGAGGTGGATGAAACTGGAGCCTATTATACAGAGTGAAGTAAGCCAGAAAGAAAAACACCAATACAGTATACTAATGCATATATATGGAATTTAGAAAGATGGTAATGATAACCCTGTATGCGAGAGAGCAAAAGAGACACAGATGTATAGAACAGTCTTTTGGACTCTGTGGGAGAGGGATAGGGTGGGATGATTTGGGAGAATGGCATTGAAACATGTAAACTATCATATGTGAAACGAATTGCCAGTCCAGGTTTGATGCATGATATAGGATGCTCAGGGCTGGTGCACTGGGATGACCCAGAGGGATGGTACAGGGAAGGAGGTGGGAGGGAGGTTCAGGATGGGGAGGGAACACGTGTACACCCATGGCAGATTCATGTTGATGTATGGCAAAACCAATACAATATTGTAAAGTAATTAGCCTCCAATTAAAATAAAAAAACATATTAAAAAAAATAAAACCCATGTGCCCTCCAGATAAAAGATAATTATACAGTTTTTAATGTTTCAAATTTTTAGTTGTTGTTTTTCAGTCACTAAGTTGTGTCCAACTCTGTGACTGCATGGACTGCAGTGTGACAGGCTTCCCAGTCTTTCACTGTCTCCTGGACTTTGCTCAGACTTATGTCCATTGAGTCAGTGATGCTATCCAAGCATCTCATCATCTGTCACCCCTTTGCCCTCCTGCCCTCAATCTTCCCCAGCATCAGGGTCTTTTCCAACGAGTTAGGTCTTCGCATCAGGTGGACAAAAAATTGGAGCTTCAGCATTAGTCCTTCCAATGAATATTCAGGGTTTTATTTCTTTAGGATTGGTTTGATCGCTTTGCATTCCAAGGGATTCAAGAGTCTCCTCCAGCACCACACTTCAGAAGTGTCAATTATTTGGTGTTCAGTCTTCTTTATGGTCCAACTCTCACATCCGTACATGACTACTGGAAAAACTATAGCTTTGACTGTATGGATCTTTGTTGGCAAAGTAAGATCTCTGCTTTTTAATATGCTGTCTAGTTTTGTCATAGCTTTCTTTCCAAGGAGCAAGCATCTTTTAATTTCATGGCTGCATTCACTGTCCACAGTGATTTTGGAGCCCAAGAATATAAAATCTGTCACTGTTTCCACTTTTCCCCCTTTTATTTGCAATGAAGTGATGGGACAAGACGTCATGATCTTAGTTTTTTAAATGTTTTAAGCCAACTTTTTCACTCTCCTCTTTCATTCCCATGACAGAGGCCTTTTAGTTCCTCTTCACTTTCTGCCATTAGAGTGGTATCGTCTGCATATCTGAGGTTGTTGATATTTCTCACAGCAATCTTGATTCCTGCTGGACCTTCATCCAGCCTGGCATTTTGCATTCACCCTGCATATAAGTTAAATAAGCAGGGTGACAGTATATAGCCTTGACATACTCTTTTCCCAATTTTGAGCCGGTCCATTGTTCCATGTCTCATTCTAACTGTTACTTCCTGTATACAGGTTTCTCAGGAGACAGGTAAGGTGGTCTGGTATTCACATCTCTTTAAGAATTTTCCACAGTTTGTTGTGATCCACACAGTCAAAGGCTTTCAAGTAATAAATGAAACAGAAGTAGATGTTTTTCTGGAAGTCCCTGCTTTGTCTGTGATCCAATGTGTGTGTATGATAAGTCACTTCAGTCACATCCAACTCTTTGTGACCCCATGGAGTGTAGCCCGCCAGGCTCCTCTGTCCGTGGATTTCTCCAGGCAAGAATACTGGGGTGGGTTGCCATTTCATTCTCCAGGGTATCTTCCAAACCCAGGGATTATACCCAGGTTTCCTGCATTGCAAGTAGATTCTTTACCTCCTGAGCCACCAGGAAGGCCCTTTCTAGTCCTGTGGCCACTGCTAAGTTTCCCAGTTTGCTGACACTGAGTGCAACACTTTAACAGCATTATCTTTTGAGATTTTAATGGATTCCAGCTCAACTGGAATTCCATTATCTCCACTAGCTTTGTTGGTAGTAATGCTTCCTAAGGCCTTGACTTCACTCTCCAGGATATTAGGCTCTAGGTGAGTGACTGCACCATTGTGATTATCCAGGTCATTAAGACCTTTGTTTGTATAGTTCTGTGTATTTCTGCCATCTCTTCTTTATCTTTTTTGCTTTTGTTAGGTCCTTACAATTTCTGTCCTTTATTGTGCCCATCTTTGCATGAAATATTCCCTTGATAGCTCCAATGTTCTTAAAGTGCTCTCTAGTCTTTTCCATTTTATTTTCATTTAGGTTAATATTATGATACAAGAGAAGTTTTTTATCTTCCAGGATGCACATTTTAACTTTGAATGTTTGTGTGTTTTTCCTGGGCAGTGTGGCAGTGAGAGCCCAAGATCAGTCAGTTCTAACATGAGTCACTTTGCCCTGCTTTGTTTTCCTTATTGTAGATATGGTAAAACCAGAATCACAAATATAAGTTGATGAAATTCAGTTTATGGCACAGAGAGCCTGTGTACTTATATATATGCTATTTTCAAACTTTACAACCCCTCTCTAATAAGACTCTCCTTACTTCCTTCTCATTTCCCCACAATGTGGCCCAGAGCACCAATCTTTAAAATCTCCACATCATTAGGTACATTGGTCAAGAGTAGAACTCAGGACAAGACTACCTGTACCCTCCACTTACTAGTGGCCTGAACTTGAGGTAAGGTACTAAGCTTATCTGTGCTTCATCTATAAAAGAGATAATGGGTTGGGTTCATGCATGTAAAGCACTTAAGAGAGTGCCTGGCACATTGCAAGTGATATATCAGTATTGCCACTGTTGTTAATAGTACCATTATTATTATCATCACCCATGCAATTAACATAGTGGCTTAAAGCAATATAATAATATTATTATAATGTCATGAGAATCAAATTAGATTAACATCTGTCATTAGACCTTTTCCGGTATATACCTCTAATTTTTGTGCCTGATAAAATAATTCACAATCTCTGCTATAACCTTCCTTAGATATTTCAGTGACATATTATTCTTTTCTTTTGCAAGATCTTTTAAAAATTATTCTTCCTATAAACCTTTATAGGATAAGATAAACCCAACTGTGTACCTTAAAGCCTTTTCTCCCATCCAGTCTTCACAAGTGTGCTTGGCAATTCTCAAGTCAAATGTATATCACAACCCCAAAGCTTAACCTGGGGCAGAGTCACTCTTTCACCCAGGATATAATGAATATCCAGAAAGAGAGAACATGGGTAATGCAGAATACATACCCACACACAGAGTTCTGAAATGTTCTCCAAAAGGAGAACAGTTTCTTTGAGAGATTACTCTATTGGTTTGAAATGATCTAATTTAAATTCAAAGATTGTGTCTACTGTGTGCTAAGGACTTTACACATACTCGCTTAATGACAACCATTGAGGTAGGTATTATTATTCCTCTTTAAATGAGGAGAAAAGTGAGGTAAAGCAATTTCTTACATTGCTGACTGATCTAGATCTTTTAGCATTAATTCATTTATTCCAGGACTTATTCTACCACAAATACAACTGCTTCTTAAATAAATCGTGCACTTTTCATGATTGTTTTTTTGCTATAATAAAACTTTTAGAAATTACTGAAATTTATCTACTCTTGTTTCTTCTATCCACATGCCATTTTTGGAGATCAGCTACTGGGACTGAAGAACAGCCCACTTGGATTTACAGCACTTAATGCATTTGAGTATCCTTGGGGTATAAGTTGGGCTTCCCTGGTGACTTGGCAATAAAGAATCCACCTTCAGTGCAGTAGCCACAGAAGACACAAGTTCAATTCCTGGGTCAGAAAGATCCCCTAGAGTAGGGCGTGCAATCCACTCCAGTATTCTTGCCTGGAGAATCCCATGGATAGAGGAGCCTGGTGGGCTACAGTTCATGAGGTCACAACGAATTGGACGTGGCAGAAGCGACTTAGCATGTATGCATATGCAGGGTGTAAGTTGCTTTTCTTTCCAAGCTTAGAGCAGATGGGACAATTTTAACAACTTGATGTAAATAAAATAACAACAACAAAAAAAACTCCAGGCAACAAGACTTATGCAGGCAAGTCTGGGCTTATGCTTATTTTCCTCCATATAGATACCCATTTCTAGCAAAATCTGAGTCTACCCGTTCTCTACTGAATTATGTTGGCATCATTGTGAAAATTATGTGGATTTCTTTCTGAACTCTCTATTCTATTGATTTACATATATATCCTTATACCAATCCCACCCTAACTGATTATTGTCGCATTATAATGTCTTGAAATCGTACTATAGTTATCCAGTTTTGTTTTCCTCTTTCAAAATTGTTTTGACTATTTTTTTGCGTATAAATTTTAAAATAAGTTTAATACTATCTTCAAAATATCCATCTAGGATTTTAATTGAGATTGTGTTGAATCTATTCATTATTTGGGGAAAACTGCTATTTTAACAATATTGAGGCTTCCATCCCATGAATGTGGTATATTTCTTCATTTTTTCTAGTATTTAAAATTTATCCCTTGCCCTGTTTTTTAGCTTTCAGTATAGAGGCCTGTATCCTTTGGTTATATTTTTTCTAAGTATTTTATTTTTTGTGCTAATGTAAATAGAGATTTTTTAAGTTGCCTTTTAAATTTATCTATTTTTAATTGGAAGATAATTGCTTTACCATGTTGTGTTGGTTTCTGCCATAGAGCAACGTGAATCAGCCATAAGTATACATATGTTCCCTCTTCTTGAACCTCCCTCTCACCCCATACCCATCTCACCCCTCTAGAGCACCGGGTATTCACAGAGCAGTGGATTGAACCCTCTGCATTATATACCAACTTTCTACTAGCTATCTATAAAAATTGGCTTTTCTAATTGCTTATTCTTAGTTTATCTAGTATATGGACACACAAGTGATTTTTAAATCTTTTTAAAAAATTGACATATAATTCACATATATTAGTTTCAGAGGAGAAGGCAATGGCACGCCACTCCAGTACTCTTGCTTGAGCAACATTCCTTGGTAGCTCAGAGGTTAAAGTGTCTGCCTGCAATTCAGGAAAGCTGGGTTCGATCCCTGTGTTGGGAAGATCGCCTGGAGAAGGAAATGGCAATCCACTCCAGTATTCTTGCCTGGAGAATTGCAAAGTGTTGGACACGACTGAACGACTTCACTTTCAGGACTTCTTTATTTTATAACTTGAAGTTTGTACCTTTTGACTCCCTTCACCCATTTTGCTCACCCTTCAACCCCCACAAATCTTTTTTCTTTCTTTTTTAAATTGAGGTAACATTGGCTTATGGGCTTCCCTGGTAGCACTAGTGGTAAAGAACCCATCTACCAATGCAGGAGACATAAGAGACACAGGTTCGATCCTGGGTCAGAAAGATCTGCTGAAGGAGGGCATGGCAACCACTTCAGTATTCTTGCCTGGAAGATCCCATGGACAGAGGAGCCTGGCGGACTACTGTCCACGGGGTCGCAAAGAGTTGGACACAACTGAAGTGATTTACCACGCATGCAATATTGGCTTATAACATTATATTCATTTCATGTGTACAACATTATATTTCAACTTCTGGGTACAGTACATCTTGCTCACCCCCCAAAATTTCACCCCCATCTATCACCATAATTAACACCCTTTACCTGTTTTGCCCTCTCCCTACTTCCACTTCTGCTCTGGTAACCACTGTTCTATGCTCTGTATCTGTTTGTTCATTTTTAAAAAGATATGCCATAAGTGAGTGAAATCGTATAGTATTTTCTTTCTTTGTCTGACCTATTTCACTTGACATATTACCCTCATGGCCCATGTTGTTGCAAATGGCAAGATTTCATCTTTTTATGGCTGCGTAATATTCCATCTTAAATTTGTACCACATCTTTTAATCAATTCATCCATCAATAGGCGCTGAGTTTGCTTCCATATCTTGGCTATTATAAATGATGCTGCAATGAACCTTGGGGTGCATGAATATTTTTGAATTACTGTGTTTTCATTCTTCAGATAAACATCCAGAGGTAGAATAGTTGGATCATATTATAGTTCTACTTTTAATTTTTTTGTATCTTCATATGTGTTTCATAGTGGATACACAAATTTACATTCCTGCCAGTAGTGTATGCATGTTCCCTTTTCTCTACAATGCTTATTATTTGTCATCTTTTTGGTAAAGCCATTCTGATAGATATGAGATGATATCTCATGGTTTTGATTTGCATTTCCCTAGTAATTAGTGATCTGAACATCTTTTCATGTGCCTGTTAACCATCTGTATGTCTTCTTTGGAAAAATCCTATTCATATCCTATGCCCATTTTTTAGTCAGGCTGTTTGTTTTTGTTGTTGTTGTGGAGTTGTATATTTAATTATTTTGGATGTTAACACCTGATCAGATATATGATTTGCAAATATCTTCTCCCATTTGTTAAATTGTCATTTTGTTTTGTTGACAGTTTCCTCTTCCATGCAGAGATTTTTAGTTTGATGTAGTCCCATTTGTTTATTTTTGCTGTTGTTTCCCTTGCCTAAGGTGATATATTCAGAAAGATATTGCTAAAACCAAGAAAGACAACTGATTTTTGTTGCCTACCTTTTATGTCGTGACTTTGCTTAAATTAACTTATTAGTTCTGCTAGGTTATTCTTTTAGATTCCTCAAGATTTTCTGTGGCTAGAACAGAATGTTTTCTGTAGCTAAAAACAATTTCGCTTTCACTTATTTATTTCCAGTCTGTGTTCATTTGACTTCTTTTCCTTTGCTTGTTGTACTGGCTAGGAAATCCAGTACGATATTGAATAGAAATGGTGAGAACAGACATTTTTGCTTAGGTAGAAAGCATGGAAAATTTCACCATTGATCACATTGTTAGCTGTTGATTTTTCAAATATTCCTTTGAACAGATTGAAGAAGTTCCCTTTGATTCAAAATTGCTGAAAGTTTTTATCATGAATGAGTAGTAATTTTTAAAGTTCTTTTTTTGTAACTGTTGAAATGATCATGTTTTTCTGACTTTGTTCTGTTTTTATGATAAATTATAATGATTGATTTTCAAATGTTAAACCAACTTTGCATTCCCAGAATAAACTTTACTTGGTCAGATTTATTATCCTTTTTGTATACTGTTGCATTCCATTTAGTCAATCTACTTACATGCTTTTTAAAGCTAATACCCCGATCTTCAGAAAAGTAACTCAATTTATATATTGCAAAAAGCTGTCTTTGTGTTCTGTATATTGTGAGAAATATGAGAGAAGTTATGATTCTCTTCTCAGAGGAGTTTATGGTCTCACTACCTTAAAAGAAAGAATACTACATGATTGATTTTAATGTATGTTACAGGCATACAAACTTGAGGGTTTGTGCAGTAGAGGAAAAAGAAGAGAGACAATGATCAGGGTTACTGTGTATCGGTGTTGCCAGAATGTCTTTGTAGAAGACTGAGATTTGCTTTCATCCTCTGTCACAAAAGAGAAATATTTAGACCAAAGTTGAGAACCGAAAGGATATACTTGTAGTAAGGTTTTACCTTAAAGAAGACAGAAAGAAAATTAGGAAAGAAAAATGAAAATTCCTAAACTGGGAATTAGATCTAGTTCTAAATCTTAGCTGATTTTAACTAGTTATGTTGCCATGGGGAAATCACATTATCCTTACATGCCTCAATTTTCTCCTCTATAAAATGTGTGGTTAGTCCTGATCAGTAGCTCTTGACAAGGAAGGAAAGACAATATACATTTCTGAAAAAGCTCACCAGAACTACTTGTCCAGATAGGAATTGTTGGATTACATAGTCTCTAAATCTATTTCTATTTCTAAAAATCTCCTATTTTATAATTTTATGAAATCATCAAACTTGGAGTAAAGATTTTGTTTTTAATTTTGGCTTAGTCATTCTCTAATTTCCTGAGCTTGACAAATCATTTCTCCTTAATGGGCCTTATTACATTTATATTTAAAATGAAAGTATTTGAAAAATGGGTTTCTAAGACCATTCTATTTCTAAGGTCTGTGATCCTAAAGTGAATTAAATCTATTTATATTATGCATGTGTGTATATGTAAAATATGGCAAAGAATTTATTATAATGAAATAAATAACCCTGGTTACATCTTTTATCTGAAATCATTCAGCAGTATTTAGAATCATGGAAAATAAAATACTAAGACCTACATTGTTAAACTCATTTCTAATTTTTAATGGGAAATTAAAAATTAGTTGAAATGCTAGTTTCGTGTAGTATCTGCTTCCCTCTTGTCATGCAAAAATCTGTGATTTCTATATTTTGTCTAGATGTAGTTTTTCTTTATTATTTACAATCTATTTTAAGAAAGCTTCAAGGGTTATAGGGCTTTAAAGCACCACATATTTAACTATCTGGGGCATAATACATGATTTGAGTCCCCAATATTTTCTAACAGTAAGGTTTGTTTATTAAAGAAACCCCATGCTGTGACTGAATCAGTCTAATAGAAGCCAAGTTTGAACTTGAACATTCAAATGTATGCCCATATATCTTGAGCATATATCATACATAATGATGTGGGGTCTAGACATCTTTCTGGGTTTGTTTATGTCTGTTATGGATTCCCCTCATTATCCATGCTGTTTGAGGGAGACCCCATGGATTCAGCTAGTTTATTGCATACTTTCTGTATTTTAAGACTAACAGACTTCCAAGTGGTCCATATGTTCCAACTTGAAAGATTATTTTCTCACTTCCCTGTTTTATGAGGATGATTAAAGAAAAATAAAATAAGATTTTAGAGAATGGTGACATGTTTGAGAGTGACTAGCCATAATCCTTTTGGCCATGTTTCAAATATAGTTTTATAATTTTTATGTTTATTATGCAATTCTTTCTAAAATTTTTTGACAAGTTTGAGTTATAGCATCTGTTTTCTTATTTTTAAACCATATTGTATGCCATCTGTTGTTTCATTATCATTGATTATAATTTTTAGGATTTAGTGAAGGTAGATATAGACTTTAATCATTAGTTGTACTATTTTGCACTTCATGTTATATACTCAGAGTGCTAGCTAAAGTTGAGTGAGTATACCTAAAGAATAAATTTTAGATATAAAATTTTAAAAAATGATTTCTACTTCTTATGAATTTGGAAAAAGTAATTTATAGTCACATAGCTATCAGATATTATTGTTGCTGTTTTTGTTAAAACCTACCACCTTGACATTTATTTAATAAAATTAGGTATTTCTATGTATAACTACTTAATTTTAAAGAAACTTATTTATATCTTCATAAGTTGCAGAACTATTTTTACATCAAGTGAAATAAAGAAATCAAATAACATTGTCAGAATTTGCAGTAAATATGGAAAAAGGGTCAATTGTCATTAGAATTTATCAGTATGGGTTTGTTTGAAGGGTGATAGCACTTGCTATAAATATTCATCATGTTCTTAAATCTAGCGACGTTCAGTGGTTAGGTGATTTTATGCCTGTTTATGCTGGAAGCAACAAAAGAAACTTTAAAAACTGAAAACATAAACATAATTGAACCACCCACTTAAAAGAGAAATTGGAATAGATGTTTTCCAGGGGAGAACATGGTTTCTGTGTAAAAAGGGCTAGTGTAACAAGAAGTCATCTATTCTTGATTTCTTTAGACAGCTAGAGCTTTGTGGCTCGTCTAGTTTCTGTGTTTTAAGAGCTTGTTCTGTGTAGCAGAAATAATACAATAAATGGGTTTAACCACATTTGTCTCAGCTAGACAGTCTGCTTTGTCAGAGATTGCTGGTACAACATAAACAAATTATGTGTTTGTAGTGCTTTTCAATGAAAGCCTATCTAACAGAGCTGAGATTGTGTTTCAGCAGCTGTAGATTTAATCTCCTACCTGTCAGTTAAAACAGGCATTTCCTGAGCCAGATAAGGACTGGTTGTAGAGAAGGGAAGTAGTCACAGCTGGACAAAGATCTATTGTTACTGGCTGATCATTTCTATGTAGATTCAACTCCATGTTCTACCATGGAAACTACAATCATAGTACAGTTTTAAAGGAGCTAACCTGACCTTTTATATTGGTAAATTAAGAAGAATTAGAGACTCAAAGCTGAGCTTTGTGTCATTGATATTTGGAAATTGTCAAGTGGAGCTAAAAATAAGTGTCTGTAGCTTTGATCACCATTATTCTAGATTGTTGTGGACATGATAATGCCTGCTTACAATGTCTAATGACATTTTTAGGAATTCAAATCTTAATGCAAGCTCTGTGTGTGTGTTAGTTGCCCAGTCTTGTCCGACTCTTTGCGATTCCATGGACTGTATAGACTGCCAGGCTTCTCTATCCATGGAAATGAAGTAAAGTCAAAAATTAAATCTATGGATAGATACTTTATGATGTGACTCATATATCATAAGGCATGTTTGTTTTTCTTTTTTTGTCAGAGGGGAATGCAGAGGGTTCTGTTTCTCTCTTTGTTTCACATTCTTACTCATAGAAATTTATAAAGTTAAGTTGAACCGTCTTAAAACTGGTCAAGTTGATGTGGAGAAAATGTCTATCTCTACATTCAATTAAATTATAATATTATTCTGAGTCCCATGTCTCCCAAGTCATGAATGACTGATAGTAGGGATTCATGGATTGGTCCTTGTATATATATGAACTTGGCCAGCAACCTAAATGCACAGTTTCTCAATTTTCAGCTTAAACTTCAATTTAGTTTATGAGTTCTCAGGTTTAAAGATGAATATATATGTCTTAGTTTAATTAATTTTTATAATTACATTTCAGTTAAAAATTTTATAGCAGCTTTCACTTTGAAGAGTTTTTTATTTATAACATTTCACCTTCACAAAGTTTTTGCAAGGTACCTATAACATGGGGGTTGGAAGTTTTCATTTGTGATATGCAAGGAGCAGAGTAATCAGGTCAAAATTGTGGATATAAAAGACAGTACTAATTTTTTTTAAGCCCACAGGATTCTTGCTTGGTTGTTGTTTGCTTGATTCTTCCCTTCTTCTCTTCCTTCTTTGCTTTCTTTCTTATTTTTCTTTTCTTTCCTCTCATTCCTTTTCTTTCCTCTCATTTCTTTCCCTTCCCTTTGCTTTCCTTTTCTCTTCCCCCTTTTTCTTTTCTTAATATCTTGTGGTTAGGGCAAACCTGTCTTAATACTCCTTTGGTGTTTTTCATGGTACAGAAGACTGGCTAAGATTTTATATTGTGCCTGTGTGCTAAGTTGCTTCAGTCAAGTCCAACTCTTTGCAACCCCATGGACTGTAGCCCTCCAGGCTCCTCTGTCCATGGGATTCTCCAGGCAAGAATGCTAGAGTGGGTTGCCATGGCCTGAACTCCTGGAGGAGGAGCAATTGAACCTGTGTCTCTTATGTCTCCTGCATTGGCAAGTGGATTCTTTACCATTAGCCACACCTGGGAAGCCCAAGATTTTATACTGTATCTATCTTTAAATCTAATGTACACAATACTCCTGTATCTATTTTTTTGCCCAACATTAAAGATTGTTGTCAAGGGCCATATAATACTGTGTCTCAGATGGAGTGAAATAAAAATTTTATATATAAAATCAAAGACAAAGAAGTATGAGAATTTCTTAGTAGTATTTCTGTAAGAATGTGTGGAAAATTTGGCATGTTCATTTTCCATTTTGAATTCTGGTTATTTTTGTTTGTTTTTTTATTGACCTGAGTGGACTATTTTTTTTCATTTTGGGTGTGAATTTTTCTATTCCTTTTCAGCTGTGATTGCATGAGTTATTATTAATCACTCTTAAATTATGCTATTGGCCTATTGTTCTTTATAACAGCAAGGAATATGATTTGAGGTGAATTGCTGCAGCATCTGACTCTGTATTGTAAATTCCATTTCATTTGGCAAATATCACATTAATCTCAACTACCAATAAAAAAAGCAAAAGAAGTTTAATTTAACCTGTGTTTTGAGCCAGTTTGCATATATTAAATTTTCTACTCTTCTGATCTACACTAACAGTTGATTTTTTTTTCTCATAGGAAAGTTGACAGGTAGCTTAAATCTCATTTTAAATATTCCTACTTCTCCCACACAGAGACTGAATTAAGAATTTATATTTTTAGTTTTGTCAGTAAGTTTCTTGACTGCTTAAAAATTTTATTCAGACATAATATTTGGGGAAAATAATTACAATCGTAATTACAGATTCAGCAGTAGCCACTTAGATTTTAATTCCTTATACTCTTCTCTCCTACCAGCATAAAAAGGTGCAAGTGTTGGTAAGTGATATGCTTCTTGTCCCATGAAATCACAGGAAAGGTCTGTTTTAGCCAATCAGTTAATCAGTCAGTTAGATAATGACTCTTTGCCTTTCAGATTTGGAGGCGGTGTCCTAGTAGCATGCTACAAATTTATCTGCAAGATATCTTCCTTCTGCTTGAGCAGAGAGGATACATAAGATGGGAAAAGTTTACTGTTATCCCTGTTTTTGGACTATTGGTCTCTCTGCTTTCATTCTGAGTCAATTTTTGTCACAGCAACCGGAGTCAATTTTATAAACCTAAATCAGGCCTCATGCAACTTTAGGCCATTTAACCCTATGCTATACCGTTTCCTCAGAGAAACATTTCTTGACCACCCCTATCCAAAATAGTCCTCACCACTGCCTACTGACTACCTCCTGCTACTCACCCTCTACCCCTCAAACTCTATTGCATTCTTACTCTATTTTCTTCATAGCATCTATTTTTAACTGGCATTTGTTGTATTTAATATATATTTTGTCATGGGTGTATGTATACACACGCATATATACATATTACATCCATTTGTATATTGTCTGTCTTTCCTAGGAGATAGTGGTAGGGAAGGAATTTTGTCTACCTCTGGGTCCCCAGTGCCTAAAATGGTGTGAAATAACTGAAAACCACTAAGTAATTTAGCACAATGTATGCAATGTAACGTTGACAGAGGAAAATAAATTTATACTTAGGGAATTTTCATAGAGGAGTTTGAGCTGAACTTCAAAGGGTAGGTCAGATTTGGGACAACGAAGGGGAAAGGAAAGGTCATTCTACATAAGTGAAAAAAAATGTCATGCACGGAAACTTAGAAGCTACTGAAAGCAAGAGGGGAAAGGGGAAATGATAGTAAGAAAGAGAATTGAAAGGTATGTTAAGAATATGTTCTGTGGTGATTTCAATGCCAGCCCAGGCTAAGGAACTTGGATGTTATTTTCTTCAATAGGAACATTTCTTTATTGTATATAAGTTATTTAATATGAACATGCTGCTGCCAAGTCGCTTCAGTCGTGTCCGACTCTGTGTGACCCTGCAGACAGCAGCCTTCCAGGCTCCCCAGTCCCTGGGATTCTCCAGGCAAGAATCCTGGAGTGGGTTGCCATTTCCTTCTCCAGTGCGTGAAAGTGAAAAGTGAAAGTGAAGTCGCTCAGTCGCCTCCGACTCTTAGTGACCCCATGGACTGCAGCCCACCAGGCTCCTCCATCTGTGGGTCCGTGGGATTTTCCAGGCAAGAGTATTGGAGTGGGGTGCCATTGCTTTCTCCGAATATAAACACAGTACTAAGTAAAATACAAAAATAAAGAAAACTGCTCCTTTTGAAACAGCTTGTTAGCTTGTCCTTATATCGGCTTCAGTGTTGTGTGCTTGTACATTTAGTTGGGGTAGCAGGTGTAGAAGTGTGTGTGAGTGTATGTGGATGAGTGTGTGTATGTGTGTAAGTGTACATGCTGAGAGTGGGACAGGAGTTGTAGGTTACATTACAAAATGAATTACAGTTGCATGTCTAACTTTTTGCTCTAAAAAGGCCTGAAAGTGAAAGTGAAGTTGCTCAGCCATATCTGACTCTTTACGAACCCATGGACTGTAGCTTACCAGGCTCTTCTGTCCATGGGATTTTCCAGGCAAGAATACTAGAGTGGGTTGCCATTTCCTTCTCCGGGAGATCTTCCCAACCCAGGGATTGAACCCGGGTCTCCTGCATCGTAGGCAGATGCTTAACCATGTGAGCCACCAAAACCTGAAGGCTGTTTGATTTGTGGCTATGGTCACTATTTATGCCTTTGAAAAAATGTGTTAGTTGCTCAGTCATGTCCGACTCTTTGCCCCCCCATTTAGCCTGCCAGGCTCCTCTGTCCATGGAATTCTCCAGGCAAGAATATTGGAGTGTGTAGCCATTCTCTTCTCCAGGAGCTCTTCCAGATCCAGGGATCAAACCCTCATCTCTAGCATCGTAGGAAGATTCCTTATTGCCTGAGCCACCAAGGAATCCTGTTTATGCCTTTACTCAGTGTTTATTTCTTATAAAGTTCCCTTTAATTTACCTCTCTGCACCCCTGAGCACATATAGGCCTCCTTGGTCTATGAACCTCTACAGGCCTCCATGAACACATGGTCTTTCACTGATATGTCCAGGGAGGATTATCTTGCCGTGACTGGGACCCAGCTGTCAATAGCCTAGACATCTTATTTATGTTCTGTTCAGAGTTTATGTTTCTCAGTCCTCCTAGCTTAAGATGAAACTGTTTCTGCTCTCCTTGTTAGGTGTTGCTTAAATGTTTTTCTGTCATTGGTTCTGTATTGCATAACCAGTCCACTGTGATAAAACAAACATTTTTAATATTTTGAAAAACTGTATCCCTGGCTCTTCTGATGAGAACAGTTTATCATTTGTCAGAAAATTGATGATGATGAAATTATTAGAGAAGTTTAGAGGCATCTCTAAATTATACTATAGAAGAATTTCAACAGATCTATTAGGAGAGCTCAGCCATTAAAAATATCTTCAAATAAATGAACCAAATCAATTTTTATATTTTTCTTACCAACAAGTGGACTTCAAAGTCAGACTGTGGCATACCAAAAGAAAAGATCACTGCAATGAAGTATGTTTGAAGCAGAGGTATATTCCTATTGCCTTGATTTGAGGACTGCAAAGGATAAAAGGACTTTAAATTGGTTCAGAAGATTTAAAAATTATCAAAAGTATTGTAGCTTATTTTTTAAATAACAGAATGAAAGTTTTTTTTAATGCATTTGTATTATAAACATTTGTTGAATCCCTACTCTGTACAAGACAAGGAGTTTTACTAAGATGCAAAGTCCCTTCCTTTAGGTTACTTGTGCATATTTTAACAAAAACTGTAGTTTAAGATGTAAACCTGCATTTCTGGAGGAGGAATTTAATAATTGAACTCTGGTCATTGCTAACAGAGTAAGGCTGCATAAAATACTTCAGGGGTAAAAGCCAGATTGCCTTCATTACAGGTCAAAAGTTTATGAAATGTTTATGTCTGAATTTGGTTGTTACAAACAAAGGAATGCCACATTCTTCACAATGTTACTATATTTATGTGGCACTTATACAAAATTAAAAAATTAATTTCCATCTTGGCAAAACACTTTGATCATTGTGTATTTAATGGGGTTTCCATTTGAGAACAACAATCATTAGTCTCTAATACGTTTCATATTTCTGTGGAAATAAGACAGGGTGGAATAAGAAACATTCGTCTTCACTAGTCTTTGGAAATATCTAAAGTAATTGACTAGCTCAGTCTTCTGTGATGGCCTGGTGACCACTAACTGTGACTGTTTGCATAATAGTCAACTCTTCACTTCTGTAGTGATAACTGTTTGTATCTGATTAAAATTAAGACTGTTTTAGTTCTCTTGACTTTTCCAGAAGTTGCAAAAATTGAGATTTGCTGTTCTGCTTTAACCAAACAAATGCACACATGGGGATAACAATATGCTGAGTTTATGCAGATTTTACAGCACGAATCTGAATAAAATACCCACTAATAGATCCTTAAGGAGTAATAAACACACATGAATTTTCCTTAGTTGCACTTTAAAGTGATTTTAACATACTACTAGACCTTAACAATAATATTTAATTGACAAGATTATGCATTTGTATGGATTGAAAAGGTGGTACATATCTAATTCCAAATGAATCATAAATTTTACTTTTGCATAACATGTTTTATTAATTTCTTTATGGCCAGGACATTCTACTTCCCTCCTGGTGAGAGTTTCTTAAAACATAGTAAGATAATTTAAACACATTTAATTAACATTTGTCATCCATTTTATAAAGTAATCTGACTTTTGTCCTCATAAATACTCTCAAAATTTTTCTTGGTTTGAAACTATAGGAAGACTATGGAAAGATATGTGATGGAATTTTTGTTGTAGTTTATTTTTCTTTTTAAGCAAATCTTTCTCTGTTGACCACTTTCCAAAGTAAGCTGACAAATTGGATGATGTATACTACTGCATAAGTGAAAGCAAACTTAACATTTCTACCTGATAAAGCTATGGGCTTCTCTAAGGCATCTTTTTATTCCTAGTGCTCAGCACAGTACTAGGCAGATAGTGCTCAATTCAGTTCAGTCGCTCAGTCGTGTCCGACTTTGTGACCCCATGGACTGCAGCACGCCAGGCTTCCCTGTCCATCACCAACTCCCGGAACCTGCTCACACTCATGTCCATCGCATCAGTGATGCCGTCCAACCATCTCATCCTCTGTCGTCCCCTTCTCCTCCCGTCTTCAGTCTTTGCCAGCATCAGGGTCTTTTCAAATGAGTCAGCTCTTTGCATCAGGTGGCCAAAGTATTGGAGCTTCAGCTTCCGCATCAGTCCTTCCAATGAATATTCAGGACTGATTTTCTTTAGGATTGACAGTGCTAGGTGCTCAGTAAAAGCTGTGGAATAGTTGAATGAAGACAGGCACTACTGACTTTACAGAGTAACATGTCTCTTAGGGGCCCAAGAGTTCATTTTATACACGTGGAACTCTTTATTTCAGGAAGTAAAGGGACATATAAGTAAGAAATGCTAAAAATCATGATTACATCAGTACCACATCCATGTTGTTTTCATTGAAAATTCATTATTTAAACAGAACATGTACAAATGAATAAGAAATAAAGTAACGATGTTTGACTACTGATGATCCTGGTAGATTAATGAGATATTTGCCCATTTTCAAAAATACGAATAGAGCAGACTGTATACAGTATGCTGAAAATATAAAAAGATGTTAACACAAAGGACATGCAAAGAATTGGCCCTTTCAGGGCTATTAACATTTCTCTGAATATACACCTAAAGAAGATTTTTAAAATATGTGCTATTGCTCTGATACATGGAGCCATTGTACTGTTACTCTCAAAGATCATTCTCCTCCTTTGTAATCAAGAAAGGGAGCTGGAAAGTACTAAACCATGGAGTGGATTTGCAATAGCTGTCTTTAAAGACCCACCTATAAAAAGAGTTGCTTTGTTTGCATGCCTTGCTCTTGGTAGTGAAGGTGGGGATGATATGTATCATCTCCATTTTTCCTATGAATATTTAAGATTTTTATTAGATATATTTACTAGTGTAAATTAGTAAAGACAAGTAAACTAGTGAAGCTATTTTCTGTTCTTTTCCTTGAAATTAACTTTTTAAATATAATATACATGAAGAAAAGGTTAGCTATTCATTAATCTTCAAAGACACGACTTTGAAAGACTAAAGCTGTTTTTAAAAAGGATGCCCATAAACTGCAATATCTTTAGTTTATTCTACCTTTCTAGGAATTTTCCTGGCCCTTTAGTGAACATTTTGAAAAGATTGGTGACAGTAGTCATCAAAATTCCAGGAAAATAAATTGCATTGTATGAAATATGAATGGTAACAAAGTGTTTTGCATGTTATCCTTGTGGGAGTTCGAGAGAGAGAAAATGTCTTGCCTTCAACAAACAAATAAACAAAGCAGAATCTTTTTCTTATATTATTTGTACATTTATTATCCATTGGATGTTGGTGGGAAACATCTAGGAAGATTGGACTCTGTGTTCTTAAAGATTCAGAAAATTTGTGTCTCATAATTGCTCCTGATAAAATATCAGTTTGATTATTCTCCTGCTAGAGCTAGTTGGATTCTCTATAAGCAAGGATTTGCAATCCACCATTAGTGGTACCAGCCAGAGATTTGCTAAATAAGACAAATGAAGAGCAGACAAAGTGAGAGCAAAATTTATTTAAACATCATTCTTAAATCTTCTTCTACAATGAGAACAGCTACAGCTCTATACTTTTTTGCAGTTATATTAACAATAATATTACCCTATGGAAATTAGTGCTCAGAAAACAAGTTCTTGGGTCCTCGATGATTCTCCTGTTTATTAGTTGGCACAAAATGCCTTCTGTGTATGTCCTTAGCCCTGTGATAAGAGCAATGGAGCATAGAGCAATATAAGTGTCACAGGCTATTCAAGACCCTCAATTTACTTGGTGAGAGATGATTAATGAATTGAAACAATTAGAGAATAGTCAGGTAGGCTGTATACAAGGCTCCTCTGGATACTTCAAACTATAGTCAATATGTTGGCTACTGCTTTATGCTTTTTACTGCTTTATGCTTTTCGAGTCAGGGAAAAACAGAATCTTAAAAATTTAGACCAAAAAAAAGTTTTGCAACTAAAGGGTTTGTTTTAAAGCATTATTTATCCTATCAAATGAGACCCTTTCCCTCCTAACTCTCCAGAAATAGCTGAGATTTGGCATGCATTTTTTGGCAGTAAGAAGATACCTCCATGCCTTGAAGGCTTTTCATGTAAGGTTCTGGGGACGTTATTTCTTTCACTCTAGAATGTACAGCTTTTATAATGGTAACACTTTATGCAAATAACTCAGCTACTCTCTGCAATAAAGAATATGGCCTTTAAGGAAATTCCACCCCCATCTCACCCCCACCCCTAGCCCCACCCCTTTCTGTCTTTCTTTATGCCCTGCCTCTCCCTCTAATTGCTCTTTCTCTCTTGTTGTATTTTTTGTCTCTGTCTTCCCCTCCCTCCTTCATGATTTACAAACATTGGAAACATTCCTTCCAACAGATTAAGGAAGCCTTCTCCAATTAAATCACAGGAGGAATGATTTTCTAGACATAAGACATTAAAAAGATCTTCACTTGCTCACTGTCTTTAGGTAATAGACATTAATATTGTTTATGATTTTCAATACAAATACTTATTTCCTGTCACTAAGAAAAGTTAAATAATCCTCATGAAAGAAAATGAGCCCCCCTGAGTGTCACTCTGTTTGCATATTAGCACGTAGCCAGGTCTCTGCCAAGTTGCTTTCTGACTGACTGCTGCAGATGCTCTTTCTCAAGTATTCTGAGTCATATCTTTAGTGCAAGTCTTCAGGGACAAACAATAGCACCTGTTCCTCACAAGATATCAGGCCAGTTAGCCCATTCATGTATCTTTAATGAAGCTCTGGGGCAGATGGCAAAAAATGGCATCATCAACTTAGCACAGAGAAAACAAAGGGCATAAGTGTTGATGCAACAATGCTGTTTTACGAATAGAAAGAGACAGAACCTAAGTGTTTCACGTGCATCTGCTGCTGTCTCGATTGTCTAAAAGATGTGAGTTACACCCTAGCAATTAAAATTTCTGGGCATGTAGCCTATTTGATCAAGAATGTGTTCTTCACCCTCTGCAAAAGGCAAACGCTTTGGTCCGGGATTGTGGAAGTTTAGAATTAATGGGCAGATATGCTTTAAGAGATACAGTTTGCTTCTTTCCTGATATGCTGACTAGCTCCACCTATGACAGGGTTCCTGGATTCTCATTAGTCATTCCAGTTACGTACCCAGTTAGTGCTGCCTTCCAAAGCAATAAAAAATAATGCACTTTTATGCTCAGATATTATTTTTGGTTACATTAAGTTTTGCTCTTTGTATTAACAAAATCAGTTTTACTCCTACTTATGGGATAATTGAACATTCTTTGACATTGCCTTTCTTTGGGATTAGAATGAAAGCTGACCGTTTCCAGTCCTGTGGCCACTGCTGAATTTTCCAAATTTGCTGGTATATTGAGTGCAACACTTTCACAGCATCATCTTTCAGGATTTGAAAGAGCTCAACTGGAATTCCATCACATCCACTAGCTTTGTTCGTACTGATGCTTTCTAAGGCCCACTTAACTTCACATTACAGGATGTCTGGCTCTAGTTGAGTGATCATACCATTGTGATTATCTTGGTCATGAAGATCTTTTTTGTACAGTTCTTCTGAACTCATCTCACACGCTAGTAAAGTAATGCTTAAAATTCTCCAAGCCAGGCTTCAGCAATATGTGAACCGTGAACTTCCAGATGTTCAAGCTGGTTTTAGAAAAGGCGGAGGAACCAGAGATCAAATTGCCGACATCCGCTGGATCATGGAAAAAGCAAGAGTGTTCCAAAAAAAACACATCTATTTCTGCTTTATTGACTATGCCAAAGCCTTTGACTGTGTGGATCACAATAAACTGTGGAAAATTCTGCAAGAGATGGGCATACCAGACCACCTGACCTGCCTCTTGAGAAACCTATATGCAGGTCAGGAAGCAACAGTTAGAACTGCACATGGAACAACAGACTGGTTCCAAATAGGAGAAGGAGTGCGTCAAGGCTGTATATTGTCACCCTGCTTATTTAACTTCTATGCAGAGTACATCATGAGAAACACTGGACTGGAAGAAGCACAAGCTGGAATCAAGATTGCCGGGAGAAATGTCAATAACCTCAGATATGCAGATGACACCACCCTTAGGGCAGAAAGTGAAAAGGAACTAAAAAGCCTCTTGATGAAAGTGAAAGAGGAGAGTGAAAAAGTTGGTTTAATGCTCAACATTCAGAAAACTAAGATCATGGTATCTGGTCCCATCACTTCATGGGAAATAGATAGGGAAACAGTGGAAACAGTGTCAGACTTTATATTTTTGGGCTCCAAAGTCACTGCACATGGTGACTGCAGCCATGAAATTAAAAGATGCTTACTCCTTGGAAGCAAAGTTATGACCAACCTAGACAGTGTATTGAAAAGCAGAGACATTACTTTGCCAACAAAGGTCTGTCTAGTCAAGGTTATGTTTTTTCCAGTGGTCATGGTATGGATGTGAGAGTTGGACTGTGAAGAAAGCTGAGCACCAAAGAATTGATGCTTTTGAACTATGGTGTTGGAGAAGACTCTTGAGAGTCCCTTGGACCACAAGGAGATCCAACCAGTCCATTCTAAAGGAGAGCAGCCCTGGGTGTTCTTTGGAAGGAATGATGCTAAAGCTGAAACTCCAGTACTTTGGCCACCTCATGTGAAGAGTTGACTCATTGGAAAAGACCCTGATGCTGGGAGGGATTAGGGGCAGGAGGAGAAGGGGACAACAGAGGATGAGATGGCTGGATGGCATCACCGACTTGATGGACGTGAGTTTGGGTGGACTCTGGGAATTGGTGATGGACAGGGAGGCCTGGCGTGCTGCAATTCATGGGGTCGCAAAGAGTCGGACACGACTGAGTGGCTGAAATGAACTGAATTTATGGGATGATTGAGGGTCTTCCCTAGTAGCTCGGATGGTAAAGAATCTGCCTACAATGCGGAAGACTTGAGTTTAATCCCTGAGTCTGGAAGGTCTCCTGGGGAAGGCAATGGCAACCCACTCCAGTATTCTTGCCTGGAGAATTCCACTGACAAAGGAGCCTGGCAGGCTACAGCCCACTGTGTCTCAAAGCATCGGACATGAATGAGCAACTAACATACACACATGGGATAATTATGGCTCAGCAGGTGAAGAATCCACCTGCAGTGCAGGATACACAGGAAACCCAAGTTTGATCCCTGGGTCAGGAAGATCCCCTGAAGAAGGAAATGGCAACCTCTCCACTATTCTTGCCTGAAAAATCCCATGGACAGAGGAGCCTGATTGGCTACAGTTCTTGGGGTCACAAAGAGTTGGACGTGACTGAGCAACTAAGCATAGCGCAACACATGGGATAATTAAAAAATCTGAATTTTGGCTAAGGGAAAACTACACTTTCAAGAAAAAAAAGATTGTATTTGAAATTTTGATAACTTCTTGAAAAAGACATGTGGAGACTGGTCACTCTTTGATGGAATTCTATTGTTTCTTATTCTTTAGTAAAATATTTTTGGAACTTGCTGTTTACAATGTGACTGCCTTTCCTGGCATGTTACCGAATGGGAAAATACGATGATGGGAAGATAAAGGAAAGGCAGGCTTACATTCTTCAGAGCAGGATGGGACTTTTCTCTTTTATCAAAATTCTTTATCTTCCTTAGGCACTGATATGCAGTGCAGTAAACTTAATTCACAACTTCCATAGAAGAAAAATAGTTTAGATGCTTATGTGATGCTTGTATGGCCACCAAATCCTCTTTCCTTACCTCCCCCACCCACCTTGTTCTTGCTTTCCATTTTTGTCCCACCTCCAACCAATAATCTTCTAGTAAGTAAAACAAATGGAAAGTTCTGAAAGAGGAAATTATTGCTTTAATTCATGATTTCCACTCACTTTATTTGCACTAGGTCATACTGGTGAACTTTGTATGAAAGGTGGTAGTTGGAAGTATTCATAGAACTGTAATTACCTGTGCTACCTTTTATGACACATAATTTTTAAAAAATGGTATCCCGTTGGTGAAATCTGAGTAAGGCTGTTGGATTGTGTCAATGTCAGTGTCCTGGTTGTGATATTGTTCTATAATTTTTCAAATTTCTTCACTGGGAGAAACTGAGTAAAGTATACATGGGATCTTTTGTATTATTTATTATAACTGCATGTAAATTCACAATTATATTTAGCAAAAGATAACTTTATGCTTAATATAGTACTTAAAAGTATAGGCTTTGAGCCTTACATCCCTGGCCTTGAATCTTGGCTCCATCACTTTTTAAGTGACCATGTTACCTAATTTCTCATTGTTTTGTCTTTCTCCTTAAATAAATGAGGACAGTAACAGTAGGTACCTGATAAAACTTTGAGAATTAAATGAGATGGAGCATTTAAATCACTTTCCCCTATGCTTGACATATAGGAAAAACTGGAAAATATTAGTTGCTGGGATGATGCTGATGATTTCTATAATTAGAGATATAAGAGGAGCTTTTCGTTTCTCAGCCTGTGTTCTAACTGGCTCCTGGGTATTTTGGCTTATATTTAATGAAGGCATTTTGAATTTGCACATCATTATTTTACGTAAAATAAGGTCAATTTTATCATTTGGATCCAAATGATTATTGGTAACGAATTGAATGGAATTGATGACAAATTTGAGATCAATGTGTAGGTACAAAATAGGAGAGAAGAAACAGACTGAAACTGAACAGCATAGCATCTATACTCCACAGTATGACTATTTCAGAGACGCATCGCTGAAACATAAAATTATTTTCAGTTGCAGCCCTTCAGATTTTCTCTATGCAGAGAACGTACATGTATGATTTCTCACTTTTCTTTTCCTGAAGTCCGTGCGATGTAATGGAAACAGCGCTGAACAGGGTGCAGAAGCTCTGGACTCTAGATCCAGGTCTGTTGCAGGCAGTGTGACCTCAGTTTCACCTTCTCAAGCCACCTGGTTCCCTAGGTGTAAATTGTGAGATTTGAATTGGATTAGTGACTCTCAAAGAATGGTCCTTGAAGCAAGGGCACTAACTAGCTTCATTTAGGAACTTGTTAGAACAAGTATACTCAGGTTCCCACCTCAGATCTACTTATTTCTGAGAATGGGGTCAAATAATTTTTGTTTGAACAAGCCCTCCAGATGATTCCAAAGTCCACAAAAGTTTGAGAATCTCTTCTCTGGATTAATTTTAGTCTACATTCTAGACTGTTGGCCCCAACCCCCAGAGTTTCTGTTTCTTAGGTCTGGGCTGGAGTCTGATAATTTGCTTTTTTTAAAGGCTCTCAGGCATTGCTGATGCTGCTGGTTGGGTACCACACTTCGAGAACTACTAGGTTAGATAAACTCTAAGCTTCACTTCAACTCTTTGGTTCCATCATTATCATTGTTTTCACAATACCTTCTGTCCCCCTCCTTATTTACTTTATTTCTCAGTTTATTGAAACTGCCTCTTATCTCACAGCATTGACACTTTCTAAAATATCCTGTTATGTAGAGGATGATGGACAGAAAAGAACTTCCCTAAGTTCTTACAGCTTATGTTAGTATGAAAAACCTACAGCTCGTTAATGTTAAAAATGACCTTAATTAGTTAACTTTAGTCTCTCAGTTACATAGCTAGCTACAAAGGAAATATCTTCAGACATCAAGATTTAATCATTAAAGTCTGATACCTGATTGCCATTGATGCCCTTATGTTTAAGATCTGAAGAGCTTGGGCTCCAATGTAAAAATAAAATTATTTTTCAGATGCTGTTTAATGAATAACACTAAGGATCCCAATTTACATCTTCAAATGAGCCTTTTAGTCCCACTTTTTTTTTTTTTCCTTCGTGTTCTGGATATTTAGGATAAGATAATGCTCTGTGAGACATGGGTCTGCTAAAAACAAACAAGCCTCTTCCTGCCAAACTGAATTATTTATTTGACTCTTATTTTCTTATTTGAAGTAGAGTTATGGGTTAAGATCCACTGTTTCTTGTATTAGTTCTTTAGTAGTCTGATAAATTTCTAGTACTGAATAGCAAATTGGATAAGAAAAACTAAGAATCTAATATTTACTGAGTGTCTATTAAAGGCTAGTCACCGTGCCACAAGCATTACTTTTCTTGTTTATTTAATCCTCACAACAACCACACTGCTAACTACCAGCTAAGTTAGTACACATTAGCTTTGGTTTTTACATGAGAAAATAGACTCAGGAAGGCTGAGTAACTGTTCAAGATCACACTGCCAAGGAAATGACACTATAGATTTAAGCTTTAGATTCATTTGACAATAAAGCCTTTGTAGACATAGTAGATTCTGAATAAATGTGTTGAATGAATGGAAGAATGACTATATTACATTGTCTTCCTAATGTTGACTTTTAAACAAACGTAGAATTATAAAGTAGAAAATGCACCATAGGTCATTATCTAATTAGAGTTTAAGTTATGTCTGTTCTTTAAACTATCTGTGACATATGAGTATACAGCCGTTACTTGACCACTTCCCTGGAGGAGGGCATGACAACCCATTCCAGTATTCTTGCCTGGAGAACCCCATGGACAGAGGAGCCTGGTGGGCTACAGTCCATTGAATCATCTGAGCACACACACACATAGGAAAATGGTGCAAAGAACCTCTTTAATCACAGGGATTATTGAATAACTCATTATTGGAAAATTCTTCTTTGCATTAAACTTCCCTAAAATCTTTCTTTTGAGCCTAGTTCTGTTCTTTGTAATCACTCAGACTTAATCAAGTTCTTCCTCCATACATAATTCTTTCAAATATTTCAGCATAAGTGTATATCTTCTCTCTCCCAATCAAAATAGCCCCCATTTTTTCAGCTTCTTCTCAAAATCCATAACACATAATAATGATTTAATAAATATTCATTGAAAGAAGGAAAGAAAAAAGTTATTTGATACCTAGACTCCCCACTTTTTGTTTCCTTCCTGTAGAATGTGAAGCATCTGTGCTGTGTTCTGGGTATATGGTCTTAGCATCTCTAAAGCTAAATGAAGTGATTTCCTTTGATATACTCTTATACTAAACAATAGTCACCCACAAAAATATCATGTCTTATTTTCTGACATAGAACAGTGCTGTCATCTTTGACATCTCATGTTTGCAAGCTGGAATTGAACAGCAAACCTAGTGTTTTCTTCAGGGCTAAAGGCAAGACCTAGGCACCAGGGGATCAGCTCCTGTTTAAGCAGGCTAAGTTTGTACTCAAACATACAAAACTTGGGCTTACCTCAGCTAAAATGGAAGAAAAAGCTGCCCAAAGCTAGTTTCTTTCACGCCCCACTGGCAAGGTAGTAATTGCACAAAGACCTTTTTATTATAAGTTGATTTTCCTGAGAAATGAATTCAGAGAAATACTGTAAAGGGTTTACTTTTTGCTTGCCCTTTATTAACCCACATCTTAGGGCTTTCCCTAGAGAGAAACTGTTGGTAAATGAAACCTCTTAGACCTGCACAGGAGCATTTTTGCAATCTGTCCCTGGCTGTGAAGGGAACAGGGACAGGATAAGGCAAGTTGGTGCTATTTAAACAGGGTCATCAGCCAGTATATGGAATTTTGCCTAAAGAGAATATTTAGGAATTTAAACGGGGGAAGGGTTTGGGGTTGGTAGACTACTAGTCAAGATTTGTATCTTAAATAGGATATACTGCAGCTTTTTCATACTAGTAAGGAGAGTAAAGATCCTGTTTGAACTTAAAGATCATTGCTGTTAGTACATCCTAGTTTTGATCTTTAAATAACAAAAGTCCTATAGTTTAATTTATAAATCATGCCTTGAAAGTCAGTACAAAACCTTCCTGTGATGCTATTCTGGAGTCAGGACAGCATGCATAGAGTAAAGGAGGGAGCTGGGAAATTAAAATGTAATTTTCAGACATGATTCTGTCATAGTTCTTATTTTCTTTATATGGAATACAAATACTGATATAGAGTGAAGATTTTCTGTTTTGCATTTTTGTGCTCTTTGATACATTTATTGAGGTCAAATGAAATTTGATATAGTAGGATTTATTATGAAATGCTCTCTGAATACAACTCCATAATTACTCAGCTACATGGTAGTGCATAAAGCTGTAAAACTGCTTAGCCAGACAAGCAATTTATATGTTACATCGAGGTGTGTATGGCAAAGAATATTAGTTTAATTGGGAGCCAAGAGGTAGTAGCCTTAAATCTGAAGGGCTATATGTTTGACATAATACAGCAAGGCTTTGAAATAAGATATCTAAACTGGGGAGCTACAGCTTTTGGAATATATAACAATTAGACATTACTTTCTGACCAAGGACACTAGTAACAGTTTTCAAAATAAAGCACAGAATGCAAAGCTGATGAAAGGGCAAAACCTTTCAACACTGTACGGTGAGGGAAAAAACATTTCTTCTGGCTTTTTGCTTTTTCAAAAAGAAGGAAAAGAAAAAAGTCAAGATGAAAGAAAACCATTCACTTTAATTTAGTGGAAGCAGGGATGAGGCCAATTCACAAGGAGGTTAGATAGTTGGTATACCAGTGGAATCTGAAAGGGCTTTGGTAAAGTTAGCGTGAATTTTCTCTGGGAGCAGATTTGGAATGAAGTTAGAAATGGGTGGCTGTTCAGGGACCAGCACACCACCAGGAGTGAAAAACAAATACTTCTTGGCGTGCATTTGCTCTGTGTCTGATCATAGGCTCTCTTCTGTTTAGCAGGTTCAGGGTCACATGCCTCCGCTCATGATCCCAATTTTTCCACATGACCAGCGGACCCTGGCAGCAGCTGCTGCTGCCCAACAGGGATTCCTCTTCCCCCCTGGAATAACATACAAACCAGGTAAGTAGACAGGGATTTAACATTCTTTTGTGAATGCTAAGATCCGTATGTTTTTGCTTAGTAGTCAAAACAAACACAGAAGCATATGAAGGAACTATGAGTAAAAAGATCATAAAAGGTATTTTAAAGTAAAATTAGAATTGTGAAGGGGGCATGTTAATAACTAATTGATTGCTTGAAACTTTACTTTCTCTTCTTCCACTTGAATTTGTTCTATATTCACAGATAAAATGCTACTTTCCCTCGGGACTACAAATTTTGTCAGCTCTCTCTCATATCTTTACTGTGAATAATTGTCTTTGGTTAAAGATACTTTTCTCTTCCTGAGAGCTTTTATACTCTAGGAAAGTGGTCACATACAGTATAAAATGCTATTATTGTTTGTTGTCTGATTTCTCTTGGAAGAAAAGTTCAAACTGAACTGATTTAATTAGCTTGCCACTAATAGGTAAAATTCTTTTTTGATTTCAGTCTAAATAATGAAGCATTCAGTAGTATTTTCTCATTCATCTTTGAACCTCAAAGACGAGGTCACATAACCTTGCAGTGAAATATGTTTTGAGATGATTTAGCAAATGTTATGATTTTCTTTATTCCTCTGGGTTTACTGGACTCCTGGGGAATTCAATTAGGGGCATAATGGTTTGAAGCTTCTTTCAGAGCATCCTTGTAAACAGGGCTTTAAATGTTTAAAGATATGTTGCCAAAGGAATCCAATGTAAGAAGATAGTCAAGTAAATAAAAGTCAACCTTAATTTCATTTGTACATTCTTTGTAAGTGACCTCACCTCAGAAGCAGTGACCTTGTTCTACTCATTAATAATTTCTGTGTCAAGTTCTTTTTAACGTATTAACCTGATTATATTAACCTCCCAATCTGAGTGCAACAAATCTGAGTGCAGCAGATTTGTGTGTGTGTGTATGGATTTATAAAGCTATTTTAATATGCTTAAAGCAACAATAAAATATAAGTCACTTTACAAAATTCTCTGTGAGGAAACTTACTGAATAGCATAAGACCAAACCTAGTGGGTTTTAACATCTATTTTTTGCCATCAGTTACTCTTATGCATTTGATAGAGAACCCCTTTCCAGTGAAGAAAGATAAGATGTGTCAAAACCCAAATGATTTAAAAAAATAGAGATTTTGAGGGATTGGCTAATTTAAGGACTGACTTGAAAATTCCTCAGATACAAACCTGAGTAAAAGGATACCTGAGTAAAAGAAAATTGTGTTATTCAAATTGTTAAAAGTTGATTTTGCTAGAGCAGAATTTTTAGAGCAAGTTATATTCTGTGAAATTAGTGTCTGTATTAAGGACAGAATTATATTTTGCCAGAGAATATCTTTCTGTCAGTGCAGTGGTTCAGTTCTTCTCTGATCTCTATAAATAGTTTTGAACTCTCTTCATTTTGACTTCCTTCAGAGTGTTGGTGTACACTAAGTTTACTTGTTTATTCTGAATCTGGATTGTCATCCCTACACAAGTCTTAGAAACCTTTTAGATGAACTATACATGGAAACTCTAATTTCCATGTTTTTAAATTTAAAATTTTCCACATTTCAAAATCAGGTTATGAGCATTAATTTCTACTAGACATAGATACCAACATAATTAGCATATTATGTAATTTTGTTAAGACAATAATATTGTGTTTTATGGGGGAAGCTACTTTTATGTAGTCAATGAATTTGGACCATTTTATAAAGAATCTTCTCACACAGTATCAATGAGATTGCAGTAGATAAGTAAGAATCTAGAGACTGGGGCAATACTGTGCAGCATCTGTGCAGCATAGAGCAGTGCCTTGGGGTAGCAAAGCTGGATTTGATTATGTTGGCTGAAACCTGCTAGTTAGGGCAGGACCATGGATTTGGACATGTAGGATGATTTTTCATCACAAGTAAGACTGGTAAAAAAGGTGTTATCTGGTGACCCCTAAGTTATGTCAGAGAGTTGAGTTAACCAGAACTCTAAATTCCCAGGTAGCTTCCCAGGTGGCTCAGAGAGTAAAGAATCTGCCTGCAATGCAGGAGATGTGGGTTCAATCCCTGGGTCAGGAAGATCCTCTGGAGGATGGTAACCCACTCCAGTGTTCCTGCCTGGAGAATCCTATGGGCAGAGGAGCCTGGAAGGCTACAGTCCATAGGGTTGCAAAGAGTCGGACATGACTGAGCATGAGTGCAATGCGCATATGCTAAATTATTAAATACTTTGGCTAATGTGGGTCTTACTGTTTATAAAAATTATACTTTGAAAGAATTAAATCTATATGTTCAGATGCTATTGGTACAGACCATACTTAGGAGACTTGGTGTATGCAGTGTTCTTGTCATTCACATGAATTGGGAGAGGAGAATACTATTTGACTGGACCCTGGACAAGGAAAACATTTTTGCCCCAAACTGAACTATAGTAATTTCACCTGTGTGACAGCAAGACAAGTAGAGGAGTAGCATCACATGTAAAAGTCTTGAAGTGGTGGTTAACTGTATAGTTAGATCCCCTAAACAGCAAGAAGAATAACTGCTACGTTGTCTCTCTTTTTGCTCTTTTTTCATCTACCCGTAAACTGAAACAATTCCATCAGTTCAGTTCAGTTCAGTTCAGTCGCTCAGTCGTGTCCGACTCTTTGCAACCCCATGAATCACAGCACGCCAGGCCTCCCTGTCCATCACCAACTCCCGGAGTTCACTCAGACTCACGTTCATCGAGTCAGTGATGCCTTCCAGCCATCTCCTCCTCTGTTGTCACCTTCTCCTCCTGCCCCCAATCCCTCCCAGCATCAGAGTCTTTTCCAAAGAGTCAACTCTTTGCATGAGGTGGCCAAAGTACTGGAGTTTCAGCTTTAGCATCATTCCTTCCAAAGAAATCCCAGGGCTGATCTCCTTCAGAATGGACTGGTTGGATCTCCTTGCAGTCCAAGGGACTCTCAAGAGTCTCCTCCAACACCACAGTTCAAAAGCATCAATTCCATATTGTTTTTTAAAATTAATTTTTATTGGAGTATGATTCTTTTCAATGTTGTCTTAATTTCTACTGTACAGCAAAATGAATCACCCATAAATGTACATATATCCTCTCCCTTTTGGATTTCCTTCCCATTCAGGTCACCAAAGTGCATTAAGTAGAGTTCCCTATGCTATACAATATGTTCTCAATAGTTATCTATTTTATATGTAATATCAGTAGTGTATGTGAGTCAGTCTCAGTCTCCCAATTGCTCCCACTTCCACTGCCCTCTTGATACCCCTGTATTTGTTCTCTACATCTGTGTCTCTGCTTTTGCTTTGCAAGTAAGATTATCTATACTATTTTCTCTAGATTCAAATTCTGTATTGTTTTTGCCTCCGACTGATTGAATACTCATCATTTCCAGAAAGCAAAGACCACCTTGGGGTTATGTTCACTGTTAAAGCTGACTGTTTCTGAATCCATATAGTACATTCTAAACAAATATATTTAGAGCTATCAGCTTTCTCCCCTTCTGATAATTTGACCCATTGTTCTGGGCATTTCAGGGTCCCCATGTGAACACCAGCCAAGCTCTCCCACTTTGGTAGGTTGCTGAGGGGGCAGACTGACTACAGAGATTGTACCAGTTTCAGGGGAACATGTATCAAAATAACTTGTGAAGAATTTCCCCTATTGAGTTTTAATCCTTAGTTAACTTCCCCCCTTTTAAAACTGATTCTCTAATTAGAGAAATCTTTCTAGAAAGTAACCTATCAGGGCCCAGAACATACACCACAGAATATTGGTTGCTTTACTTTATCACATCATGATAAAGCAAAGACTGAGAGATACAGCAGTCCAGGGTAAGATAAATGCAGTTGAGCACCTGTGTTTGTGAAAACGAACAACAACAAAAAGCTTTTGTAGCTGCCAATGTGTATATCAGAGCGATTGAACTGACTGTAAAATGAAGATACTGGATAGACTCCTTGTGTGCCAGGGATGGTTCAGCCGACCATGGACTTCATGTAGTTGGGATTTTTAAAAATGAATGCTTCTAAAGCAGCACCCTTAACGTTTCCCAGGAGATCCTAGGAACAGGATGTCTGCCTGTTCATGACTCCTTACTTAGTTATATTAAATATTATGATAACAGTTAAAGTTTATTGAATAATTACTTTGTGCCAAACAGTATGTTAAATGTTCCACATGGATTATATTTATTTAATTCTTACTTGAACATGTCACTTAGCCTTGCTGAGCCTCACTTCTTTATCATCTAAAAAAAATAAGTCATGATTTGTCCACTGCTCAGTGTGGGTATGAAGATTAAGTTTCTTAAAGTATATGAAAGCTTTTTGAAAAAATTCTGAAGAACTACGTTTGGGGATAAAGTCTGACCATGAGACCTGAGTAAATTTAACTACATTAAACTGCATTCTTATCCACTAGAAATGTGGTTCAAGAACTGAGCATTTGACCTAGATATACTGCC
Source organism: Ovis aries (assembly GCF_016772045.2). Taxonomy (NCBI): domain Eukaryota; kingdom Metazoa; phylum Chordata; class Mammalia; order Artiodactyla; family Bovidae; genus Ovis; species Ovis aries. The sequence goes on from NC_056068.1 coordinate 36,139,000, forward strand.
TCTCTGTCTGATGGCCAAAAGCAATTTTACTCTAATATACCTAATGCTTCTTTAAGAAAAAAAAATTTTGGAAAATATACATAAAATAATACTTTTTATATTAACCATTTTTCAGTGTACAACTCAATAGTATTAATACATCTACAGTTTTTAGTAACCATAATCATGATCTATACTCCAAAATTTTTAATCGTCAACAACAGAAAAACTGTGGCCGTAAACAGTAACTCTCCTTATTCCCTTACCCCAAACCCCTGGAAGCTTCTGTTCTGCTATTTCTGTATGTGAATTTGCCTGTTCTAGATACTCTATATGAATAGAATCATACAATATTAGTCCCTCTGTGTCTGGCTTCTTTACTAAGCATAGTGTTTTCAAGGTCCCTCCATATTGTAGCATATCTCAAAAGTCCATTCTTTCCCCACATTCTGGCTATTGTCAATAATGCTTCTGTGAGTATTGATATGCAAATACTTGTTTGTGTCCCTGTTTTCAGTTCTTTTGGATATATACGTAGGAACGGGATTGTTGAATAATATGGGTAGTTCTATGTTTAATCTTTTGAGATACCATCAAACTGTTTTCCATAGGGGTTGTACCTTTCACATTTCCAACCAGCAATGCAACAGTGTTCCAGTTTCTTTATATCCTCACCAATACTTGTTACTTTCCTATTTTTGAAAAAAAATATAGACATCCTAATAGATGTGACGTGGTATCTCATTGTGCTTTTGGTTTTCATTTCCCTAATGATTAGTGATTTTGAGCATCTTTCATGTGCTTACTGGAAATTTGTATAGCTTCTTGGAAATATATCTGTTTAAGTACGTTGCCTAGTTTTAAATTTAGTTGTTTGTTTACCCTTACTGAATTTTGGGATTTCTTATATATTCTAGATATTAATCCTTTGTCAAACTTATGATTTGCAAGTTTTTTTTCCCCTCATTTTGTGGGTTGTCTTTTCATTTACTTGATAGTATCTTTTGATACACAAAAGTTTAATTCTGATGAAGTCTGATTTTTCTGTTTTTCTTTTGTTGTCTGTACTATTGCTGTCATATCCATGAAATTACTGCCAAATCCAAAGATTTACTCCTGTGTTTTCCTCTAAGAGTTTTATAGTTTCAGTACTTAAGTTTAGGTCTTTGATCCATTCCATTAATTTTTGTATATGGTGTAAGTTAAGGATCCAACTTCACATTTTTGCATGTGGATATCAGTTTTTCCAGCACCATTTGTTGAAAATATGTCTTTTCCCCAGTAAATGGTCTTGGTGCCCTGATTTTTAAAAAGTCAATGAACTGTATATGTAAAGGTTTATGTCTGGGCTATCTATTCTGCTTCATGAGTCTATATACTTGTTTTTATGTAACTATTATACTCTTTTAATTACTCTAGCTTTGAAGTAAATTTTGAAGTCAGAAAATATGAGCCTTCCAACTCTACTTTTCTTTCTCAAGATTTGTTTTAGCTGTTGGGGCTCCATGCAGTTCCAAATAAATTTGAGGATTGACTTTTCCATTTCTGGATTGTTGAATTTTGATAAAAATTTCACTGAATCTGTAGATTGCTTTGTTGATCTTAACAATGTTAAGTCTTCCTGTCTATGAACCTGAATGCCTTTCTGTTTATTTAGAGCTTTAAAAATTTATTTCAAAAATGTTTTATAGCTTCCCAGTGTACAAATCTTTGCCTTATTTGTTAAATTTATTGCTAAGTGTTTGATTCGTTTAGATACTATTGTAAATAGAATTGCTTCTTAATTTCCTTTTGGATTGTTCATTGCAGGAATATAGAAACACATTTGTTTTTTGTATATTAATCTTATACCCTGAAACTGCTGCTGAATTTATTTATTGGCCCTAGTCATGAATTATTTGGGATTTTCTATATATAGGGCCACTTCATATGCAAATAGACATGGTTTTACCATTTTTATCAATTTGGATGCCTTTTTTTTTTCTTTTTTTGTCTAAAAGTACTAGCTAGAATTTCTAGCACAGTGTTGTATAGCAGCAGTGAAAGTGGGTATAATTGTCCCCAATCTTAGTCAAAAAACTTTTCAATTTTTTCCACTGTGATGTTAGCTGTGGGTTTTTCAGAAATACCCTTTATCATGCTGATGAACTTTCTCTCTATTCCTAGTTTTCTGAGAATTTTTTATCATGAAATGTTGGATTTTGGCAAATGCCTTTTCTGCCTCAATTGAGATGATCATGTGGATTTTTTTCCCCATTGTTCTATTAATGTTATGTATTGCATTGATTTTTTTCATGTTGAACCACCCTTGCATTCCTGGGATAAATCCTACTTTGTCATGGTGAATAATCCTCTTGATATGCTTTTGGATTTAATATGCTAATATTTTTTGAGCATTTTAATATTCATGCAAGATATTAATCTATATTTTTTGTGTTTTGTGATGTCTTTATCTGTCTTTATCTTGTTATCAAAGTTATATTGGCCTCATTGCCTCAGTTAGAATATGTTTCCCCTTCAATTTTTTGAAGATTTTATAAGGATTAATGTTAATTTTTCTTAAATGTTCAATAGATTGGTGAGGCCATCTAACTGGTCCAAGAATTTGCTGTTTTAGGAGGTTTTTGATTGCTGATTTAATCTCTTTATGTGTTACAGGTTTGTTTATATTATCCATTTCTCCTTAAGTCAGTTTAGGTAATTAATGTGTTTAAAGGAATTTTTCATTTCTTCCAGATTGTATAATTTGTTGGTGTATAGTTGCTACTTAATACTTCTTTTTAATTCCTTTGCTTCAGTTAGCATTTATTGGCCACCATTTATTTTCTGATATCTGTATCTATATATATTAATATATGTATGCATATATATATATAAATATATATATTCTCATTAAATTTTTATAACAACTCTAAACCATTAGTGACATTATCTGCATTTTGTTTAAAAAAGAAACTAAAAGTCAAAGAAGATAATTAACTTTCTACACCTTCACCCCAGAAATTAGTATAGATAGATTTTGGACTGAAGTTCTGAATTTTATACTCTTGCAGGCATGATCTAAGCATAAAGAATATAAAAAAAAGTCTAACTTTTGTGTATGTATGTGTAAAAGATGTGATTTATATGTATGGGGTTATCAAAATGACATCTTGTGAAGCTTGCCATTTCTATCTTTTCTTGAATATTTAAAGCGGAGGCATGTAACCACTACTGCCGGAATACTTCATTAATTAAAGTCATCTACTTGAAATCAAGCTCAGCTGGTAGAGAATCCATCTGCAGTGCAGGAGACCCCAGTTGGATTCCTGGGTTGGGAAGATTCCCTGGAGAAGGGACAGGCTATGCACTCCAGTATTCTTGGGTTTCCCTGGTGGCTCAGCTGGTAAAGAATCCACCTGCAATGTGGGAGACCTAGGTTCAGTCCCTGGGTTGGGAAGATCCCCTGGAGAAAGGAAAGACTACCCACTTCAATGTTCTGGCCTGGAGAATGTCACAAAGAGTCAGACACAACTGAGCCACTTTCACTTTCACCCTTGGAGTCAACGCATTTCTGAGGTTCTTCAGATTAGTACTCTCTTTTAAATGAGTATTTAGGTCCAAGAAGAAAATATATATGTTCACCTGTATAAAATAACCTAGTTTTATGGAGATTAAGATTATTTTAAATGTGCCCTTCTTCATATATGGAGGCTATATCATTGGTGAGCTCTCATTAAGTCATAAACTTTAAGTTGTTATTTTAAGTTAATTTCTTATAATGTGGATGCATTTATGTTATTTCATCCATACTCACTTATTTAATTGCTATTGTGACAAATTCCATGGTTTTCATATGATTATCTAAGAGCCTGGATGCATTTATGAAATAAGTGAAGAAATTAAGATGATCCTTGATTTTTAGCTCCTTTAAAGGTATGAAAAAGAATGCAGATGCTCTTAGAAAAAGTCTTGAGATCAAGACTCTCCTCATCATTGGTCTATTCTTTGATGAATAGAGGAGAAATTTAGCAGGAGAAATAAGAACATCATGATCTCAGCAATATATACTGTAATCTATGCCAATTTTTTTTTTTGTCCAATTGTTCTCAGAACAAATTAAAGGTTTTGTTTTATTTTTAGGATCCTAAATATGTCATTCATTGCCTGCTAACTTTTGCTGCAATGTGGCGTGATGTCTCACAAAGATAAATTCAGATTGATTATTGCATTCCCTCAGAATATAGAGGAGTTATAATATTTTGCTATTCAAAAGCAAGATGCAGTGTGGCAGGTCCAAGTCTATATTGGTGATTGTGATGGAAATATTTACATGTTGTAGCAAAAATGATGATAACTTAAAGAAATGGGGTCTATCTATGAGTTATTTGGCAACTCAAATAACTTACCATCATCCTGTGATACCATCATACCAAAAAATCTTTGAGAGTAGGGATGTGTAGTACTTTTTCCTGTTTTTTTGGAGGATGGAAAATGAGCCATGAGACTTTAAGCCAGTAACCAAAGAATCTTTGAGTCCTGTCTCCTAGTTTAATTTATCTTTCTTCTCTGCTCCTCCCAAACTCTTTAAATAAGTTAATATCTGAAGTTAGCATCTTAGAAGACTGTAACCATCCCAGTCCCTTGTCTTCCTAAAGAATCAAAGAAAATGGACAGATTTTTATCCATGGGAGTTTTTGCTTTTTAATAAAAATAAAGGTTATATTTGAATCACAGAAACTAGTATTCTTGTAGGAGGTAGCCTGTGTCTAATGGGTCCTACATTCATGATACAAGTGCCTCCTTCTCCAGTGTTTACATCTTATTAAGTTTTGGCTTCATTTCACTTTCCTTGAAAATTAAAAAACATACTTTCTTTCATTCAGGGGCTCTTGCTATGGAGCCACTTTGATTCTAGACTTGTGGCAAGTGAAACTAATGTCAGTCTAATTTTCCATAGGTTTTAAATCCTGTTTCATATTTGTTCTATAATCTTCAGATAAAAATAATTGGTTGTAAAACCTGGAAGCCTGGAGAGATGGATTTATGTAATGGACATTATTTCCCAAATTAGCATTTAGAAGTTGTCTTCTTATACTAGAGGTAGCAAGGGCCAGATTACAGCAGTGCCTACCTAAAACCAACCTGTTTCAACAGGCTTCATCTTCTTTTGTACAAATTTAAAGAGAATGGGTCCTCACGCAAGCATTTCAAATCCAGAGACAAATTTGAAAAAAATTGCTACAACATGTTGACTGATTTCTTGCCAAGTCAGCCGCTAAGAACTTTTTCTTGATGGACTCTTACACACAGTTAAAGGTGAGGGGGCAGGGAGAGGAAGCATGTAACTTTTTAAAAGAGGAGTTAAATCTCTCTACCTATTAAATCTTCTCTTCTACTTTTAAGCGCCCCCCACCTCTTCTTCACCCTTATCCTCTCCCTTTTCCTTTTTTTCTCTCTTCTTATCAGTCCCTGTAATATTCTCTGTTGCTTTAATGTATTCATTTTTACTTTTAGTACTGATACAATGATATGTTCTGGAGAAATAGCTTTCCAAAGATTATATTCAGATATACAGATTCAAACCAGCAGAAAGGTTAAAAACATTTTAAAATTTGCTTGTCAGCAGTGGAAAGAAAGCTGTTTGTAGCCAGCAGGTGAGCTGGAGAGTACTACAGGGTGTGGTAGAGATAGTAATAAATTAACTGGCAAGCCAAAAACTATATTTAAAAAAATCAGCTATTTCATAGCATAGAAGCATGACAGCTATGAAAAAAGGAGTGCCCCAGGGAATTCTTTCAGAGTTTGATTTTTTTAAAATATGTTTGACATGAAAAATGTTTTAGTACAAATAAAGCAACTGGTATTAAACTTACAGGGAGGGGGTTATGGTTTAGAGTTAGTATGAATAATGCATGATATTTAAAGAAAGAACAGCTCTAAAATGTTCTGAGAGGCAACCCATGTTGATAGTTGGAATGGTGATTTTTTCCCCTATTTTTGAAGCATCATTAATTCAGCATCATTTTGTGATTTTTTAACCTGATAAGATATCAACCAAGGAAATACTATTTGACTTAGATTAGGATATTCTTTCTTCAGATAATTTAGTTTAAATATCGAGAGGATCAGTAGAATTATTTAAGTGTAAAGCAACAGTCATTTACTATAAAAAATAATTTGGCCTAGTTATCTTTTTTAAAAAGCTCATGTAGCCCTGCAAACCAAAATCAACCTCATGGAAGGGGAAAAACAAGATCAGATATTTTGAACATTACTCCATAGGAGACCAGCACAATATAGTGTTAGTGAATGCATTGTAGCAGTGCTCCATATGCAATCAGAAGCCAATTGTTACTGGACTGTGTACAAGCACACACTGTGCTCAATGGTCTGATGAGGTATTATGGATATGATGCAAAGAGACTGTGTAGATTAGAAGCTAACAATTTGTTAAAAGTGAAAGCAACTTAACATTTACATTGGGTCAGCTGAGTAGCACTTCATGTAGCAAACAGGATGAGTTCCAAGGAACCAGGGGCACCAGGAAGGCTCCGGGTATTAGTGTCCATGCAGAAAAAGAGAGATTTCATTGCTTTCTAGTTGACTACCTTTATTACGGTGATTCTTTCTACACTTTTCATTATTACATTCAGCTTTTAGTGTGGAAAAGTTCTTGCAAAACAGCATGATTATTAGAAATGTCCAAAATGTGTGGAGGAATAGCCTATTAAAATATAGCCTACAGATAGTACGTAGCACTGCCTTTAAAATAAGTAGCTGAAGCCAAAGTGATACTCCATTAAATCACTGATAGTGTGTAATTTGTCCATATGTATTAATTTTGATTTCAGTTAGTACTATCACAATACATTCCTCATTACTTTCTATTGGTTCTTCAGGTTGCTTGCTTCACACAGCCTGTGCTCTTAGGTCATAGAAGGTACTTTAGCCCTGCTGTTTAGGAGTGGTCTGGAGCCAGAAACACATTAATAAGATGTTGCACTGATCTCTGCTGAACCATGCTCAGTCTCGACCAGACTTTTAATATAGATGTCACATGTAAATTGTGTGGTTATTTAATCAAATCATCATCAAAGAATATGTGATAAGTGCCTAGTGTGTGTCATGATTCTGTAGTAGTTTCCACCGAAAGTTAGTGCAGAAAACAGTCTCCTATCTTTTTGGGATACCAGGCATTTCACAGAATGTTGGCAAAGATTAGCTTCTCTCTTACCCCTCTCAAATTAAAGAGGTTGCATTTAAATTTTTTTCTCTACTTTTTTTTTTTTAATAAAATAAAGGTTAGGGTTATGGACAGTCAATAACTCTTAATCTTTTTTGGACTGTGATACTCTGCCTTGTCTACCAAGCCAAAACGTTTTGTTGTTTTAATATAAAAACCTTAATGCTTTCTCGGTGAACTGAATGTCAGCCTGGCTTTAAGATATTTTTTTACTCTTAAAAAAATGATGTATTACAAGATTTGTAATGGAGTGAACATGCTTGAATTGCACATTTAATTTTTTTAACATCACATTCATGTTTTGCCAGTTTGCCTACCAGCTATCTGTTAACAAAAAGTTCCAAGGCAGCCCTGCAAGTCTGTGCCCAACTAAGCCTTTTGTTTCTGCAGATGTTTGGGCTTAGAGCAATGTTGTAAAGCTCAGGCAATCCAAGGACCATGTTTGTACTTGTCTGCTGTGATTCCCAGAGCATTGTCTAAACCTGTATGCATTGTTCTTTCTGACAGGTGATAACTACCCCGTACAGTTCATTCCATCAACAATGGCAGCTGCTGCTGCTTCTGGACTCAGCCCTTTACAGCTCCAGGTAAGTGCCAGAAGAAAAAAATGTGGGATATGAGCCAGTACTTTAGTGGAAAACTGCTAACCAGCTGTATGCTAAATAATGACCTGAATGTTAAATAATTTTTTAAGCATAGCCTGGAAGGATTAACACCTTATGTACTTACCATACTGCAAATAGAAGAAAAAACAGTCAGAGTCAATATTTTTAAAGGAAAAAATGATGTCATGACTTAGTACTATATAAGGTAAGTTAATGGTTTTACAATTGTTTATGGCTAGTTGATATTGGGTATGTTAGCTTTGTCCTTATAACTTCTTCATCCATGTCTCCATTCACGTCCAAATTAGCTTTTACATCCAAGTATCAAAACAGACAACAACACTGGATATTTTCCTTCTTGCAACTCATAGAAAAGGGAGTTGTTATTACCAAATTACTTGAACTATTTGGTAAAATGCAAACACATTGTCCCTGAATATGTGTATCATCAGCCTCATCCTCATACCAGGTCAAAAGACTGGGCATGGTGTCTGATCAGATTCTAGATTGGTGTTCTTTATAAAGCTAAAATTGGAGAGAAAGCACTTTGGAAGCTAATTTTTAAAAATCCCTTGCACCTTATCTTCTTCATAGTAAAATGGGACGCGGAGGACTAAGTGATCGATCTTTGCACCCTTTTTGTAATCCTGTCTTATGGAAAATTGATATTAAATATGAGTGTATATTTTAACAAAAACAGAAAGAAAGTATCATTAAAATTAATGGTTAGGCAAGCAGTATATGAGCATTTAGAAAATATAGGATGATAATTTGAATTTCAATGCATTGAACAAAGATAGTTTTTTACTCTTATAATGTACTGTGATGATTTTTCAATTTTCTTAAATAATCTAGGGAATAGCAACTAACTGGGCATTTTTATTTCTTCTTTGCTATTCCTTATATGACTTGAATGTAAAAAATGTACAGATTTTTATGTGAAAAATATAATTTTAAACATTCTCAGTTGAGTCTACAAATAAAGAATTTTTACAGTACTTTAAGCAGTTCTTGTCATAAGCCTCATCCAGCAAGTCTTGAAGATGTCTAGCATTATGGATCCATTATGGATGCCTAGCAGAGCTAGAGATTTTGCCTCATGAAAGCAGCAGCCCTATCTCTTCTAAGCCCTCACCTTCTCCACTACTAACAGGGAACTTATTGCAGCTGGAAAAAATATAAAAAGAAACCTAACTCACAGTCAGTCTAATCTATTTCTCCTTTTTCCATAGCTGTGCCATTGAGTGTCTTCTTGAGTCAGAGGCAAAAATAAGAAACCAGTACCACTGTTTGATCCTATAATCAAGTTTCTGTGAAAGACAGTATCTGGGTCCTAAACCCTACTTTCTGTTCTTTGGTGTGGTCAGTACCCTGGATTTAGAAATATGTGTTCTGTTTCATGAGTTCTGACAGTATGTTTTGTCTTTTTTTTTTTTTTTTCTGAATATGCTACTAAACAGAAAGGTCATGTCTCCCACCCACAAATTAACCCAAGGCTAAAGGGCCTAAGTGACCGTTTGGGCAGGAGTTTGGACACCTTTGAACATGGTGGTGGCCACTCTTACAACCACAAACAGATTGAGGTATGAATGCTTACATTGGTGCTTCATTGGGTGGGGGACTGGATTGTTCAGTCATATTCTAGGCTTCTTTGACAAGTGCCAAACACTCAAACACTAAAATATAATGTTTCGCCTTTTCTCATGCCTAAGGAGGCTCATTTTCACTCCTTTTCTTTCAGAGAAAAAGTCAAACCCCAAACCAGTGCCTCTGAAGTAGATTGTTTATTGCTATATATTTAGGCAAATTCTTTACATACTTTCAAAACCATCTTTATTTCCCTTTCCCTTTTTCCTTTATGTATAGTGCTGCATAGTAGTTTAAAAAAAGAAACACTTAAACATTAAGAAAAAAACAAGAACTTCAGTTCCCCGTGTATCAACCCTGTAGAGTTGATAAAATATCATTCTGTTTTTATAGACAAAACAACAGAGGTTCAGAGAAGTCAAGTTATTTAACCAAGACTACAAAATTTTCTTGGAGTCAGTGACTATCCAGGATTTCTAATTCTATCTATTTCAGGTTTTCTAATTTAGTTTTCTCTGACTGAATTTGAGGTTGGGTGCCTGGGCCTGACTGGTTGTTTTTTGCCCCGTAGACTTATATAGTAGCTCTTTCATATTGAACTTCCAATAAAGCTCTTTGTTGTTTTTGTGGGATGTTCTTACTGCATGGGAGAAGATGCCTCATATAGCTCTTTTAAAAAGCAAACCCCTTTCTACTATAGGGACCCAGTCCTCCTCTCTCCAATAGCGTGCTTAATTCCTCTATTATATCATTGGAAAACCTCTTTAGGGCTATCAGATTCTAGAGGGTTGCTAGCTATCCTTCCTTAGAAGTGAGAAAGCTCAACTTCTCATTTCATTCTTTAGGACTATCAGATATTGGAGTGTTGCTAGCTATCCCTCCTTCTTAGAAGTGAGAAAGCTCACAAGAAGAAAGAAGAGAACAAGATCAAAGGACACCTTGGAAGTAGCCTAAGGAAGAGTTTGAGTTCAGAGCTTGTCACTTGCCTTCTTCCTTTCCCTCTCCCTTTGATTATAAGAAGTATACAGGGGGTTCCACCCAGACATGACAAGGCATACTGTTAGAGTATCTGCTATCTTCTATGCAGCCAAAAGGGATTTCTTTTCTAAGGGTTCCTTTTGGCTGTAGAGAAGGTACCACGTTTCTGGACGTTCTGACATCTACTGTGCTTAGGATTGCTAAACGGAGAGATAACTGGACACTAGGAACAATTCTTTCAATTAGCAAGGCTTACCTATTCAGGACAGCTAGTTCAGATTTTAAGTACTTGGAAGAATGTGAAAGCAGAGGACCTTGGCTCAGATTCAAAACTTCCTCTCCTCTTGACCTTTTTTTCTCTTGAGGTGTTGAGTTCTAGTCCATCGGCCTTCCCTGAGCCAGTTTTCTACCCAGTTTCTCCTCTTAGTTTTTCACTTGAGTTGACATCTCTTCCCCACACCATCACAGACCTCTGATGCTGTCAAATCTGGCTTCTCCTGGGTTTCTGGAAATCACGATGTCATATATGTGAGTGCCAGACAGTGTAAAGCTGTAGCAATGCTGATCTAGGAGCACGTGTCTGTCACTTTAATTAGGCTGAACACAGAACCTGGTAAGGTGGAGGCCCTCGGCTTTGGAGGGTAAGCTTGGGTTGGTAGGAGAGTTTCCTGTTGTTGTTGTTGTTTTATTCTGGCTCTGTTCTCTTGTTTCCACTTTTTGCGCTTTTCCTTGCATGTCAGGAAACCATTGCTGTTTGCTTGTATGGTACACTATTTAGAAAAGATGGATCTTATTTGAAAGGCAGATTTCTCAAACTTTCTTACTGTGAGTGTAACAGGTTTATTGAGTGTCCCATGAGCAGCACAGAGGACAGCAATATCTAAGTTGTTACAGACACTAACATTTTAAATCTTGACTAAAAGTAGAGAGAAAACAATAATATTTTGCTTTATTGATTTTAGTCTACTTTCTTTTCTAGCTCAGGTTTTCTCCATTCCTTTAACAAGCTAAAATGTCACAGCTCTGTCAACAATTATGATAACAATAAACTGGGGATACTAAGCATTACAATATGTTAATGAGTTTTATTTCTATTTAGAGAGTCTTAGGAAGAAAAGCCGCAATGCATGTATACCACTACAACCTCCACACACACTCTGCTGAGTTGAAAAGAAGTGGTCGTCTCTACCTGATATATAGTTAATTTGTCCTTCAAAGGTTTTTCACTTCTAGCATTGTGAGCTGGGGTCATCTTAACAGTAAAGTCATGGTCTGGAAGCCTGAAGTTTTGTTATCACCTGAGAAAAGATGGGAGCTGACTGTGGCTCAGATCATGAACTCCTTATTGCCAAATTCAGACTTAAACTGAAGAAAACAGGGAAAACCACTAGACCACTCAGGTATTACCTAAATCAAAGCCCTTACAATTATACAGTGGAAGTGACAAGCAGATTCAAGGGATTAGATCCGATTGACAGAGTGCCTGAAAAGCCATGGATGGAGGTTTATGACATTGCAGAGCAGTGATCAAGACCATCCCCAAGAAAAAGAAATGCAAAAAAAGGCAAAATGGTTGTCTGAGGAGGCCTTACAAATAGCTGAGAAAGGAAGAGAAGCTAAAGGCATAGGAGAAAAGGAAAGATACCCGTTTGAATGCAAAATCCCAAAGAACGGCAAGGAGAGATAAGAAAGTCTTCCTCAGTGACGAATGCAAAGAAATAGAGGAAAACGGTAGAATGGGAATTTTCTTCAAGAAAATTAGAGATACCAAGGGAACATTTCATGCAAAGATGAGCACAATAAAGGACAGAAGATATTAAGAAGAGGTGGCAAGAATACACAGAAGAACTATACAAAAAAGATTTTCATGACCCAGATAACCACGATTGTGTGATCACTCACCTAGAGCCAGACATCCTGGAATGCAAAGTGAAGTGGGCCTACGAACAAAGCTAATGAAGGTGATGGAATTCCAGCTGAGCTATTTCAAATCCTAAAAGATGATGCTGTGAAAGTGTTGCACCCAGTATGCCAGCAAATTTGGAAAACTCAGCAGTGGCCACAGGACTGGAAAAGGTCAGTTTTCATTCCAATCCCAAAGAAAGGCAATGCCATAGAATGTTCAAACTACTGCATAATTGCAGCCATCTTACATGCTAGCAAAATAATGCTCAAAATTCTCCAAGCCAGGCTTCAACAGTATGTGAATCGTGAACTTCCAGATGTTCAAGCTGGATTTCTAAAGGCAGAGGAACCAGAGATCAAATTGCCAACATCCTCTGGATCATCAAAAAAGCAAGAGAGTTCCAGAAAAAAATCTACTTTTGTTTTATTGACTACGCCAAAGCCTTTGTCTGTGTGGATCACTACAAACTGGGGAAAATTCTTAAAGAGATGGGAATACTAGATCACCTGACCTGCCTCATGAGAAATCTGTATGCAGGTCAAGAAGCAACAGTTAGAACCAGACATGGAACAACAGACTGGTTCCAAATTGGGAAAGGAGTACGTCAAGGCTGTATATTGTCACCCTGCTTATTTAGCTTATGTGCAGAGTACATCATGAAAAATGCTGGGCTGGATGAATCACAGGTTAGAATCAAGATTGCCAGGAGAAAGATCAATAACCTCAGATACACGGATGACACCACCTTTAAGGCAGAAAGCAAAGAAGAACTAAAGAGTCTCTTGATGAAAGTGAAAGAGGAGAGTGAAAGAGTTGACTTAAAATTCAACATTCAGAAAATGAAGATCATGGCAAATAGTTGGGGAAACAATGGAAACAGTGAGAGACTATTTTGGGGGGTTCCAAAATCACTGCAGATGGTGACTGTAGCCATGAAATTTAAAAGACGCTTGCTCCTTGGAAGAAAAGCTGTGACCAACCTAGACAACATATTTAAAAGCTGAGACATTACTTTACCAACAAAGGTCCATCTAGTCAAAGCTGTGGTTTTTCCAGTAGTCATGTATGGATGTGAGAGTTGGACTATAAAGAAAGCTGAATGCTGAATAATTGATGCTTTTGAATTGTGTTGGAGAAGACTCTTGAGAGTCCCTTGGACTGCAAGGAGATCCAACAAGTTAATCCTAAAGGAAATCAGTCCTGAATATTCATTGGAAGGACTGATGCTGAAGCTGATACTTTGCCCACCTGACTCGAAGAACTGACTTATTGGAAAAGTCCTTGATGCTGGGAAAGATTGAGGGCGGGAGGAGAAGGGGATGACAGAGGAGGAGATGGTTAGATGACATCACTGACACAATGGATGAGTTTAAGTAGGTTCTGGGAGTTGGTGATGGACAGGGAAGCCTGGCCTGCTGCAGTCCATGGGGTCACCGAATCAGACACGACTGAGTGACTAAACTGAGAGAAAAGATATTTGAAAAGATCCTTCTTACATTAGCATATTCTAATACTTACTTTCTTTAAAATAAGAAAGACACAGGAAAGTTTTCTTTTTTTTTTTAAACTCCATGCTGATCTAAGGCTCGTTTGCTGGTTTTCTCTGCCTCAGGGGCACAATATTAGGAGAGAGAAGTATGCTATTTTTAGTTGAACAGTTCAGCAGATGGAGTCATGAATGCTCATATATCTGAAGGTTGAGGGGCTTGAACCATTAATTTTGATAATGTATTTAACCCTGGGAACAATCAGAAACTGTAACTCTAAGGTTACAGTGCTTTTGACCTTTAGAGAACAGAGGGTACTTGCTACAGTAAACAATATATTATATTGCTACTTATTCTGAGTCTGTACTGGTATAAATTTCAGGACCAGTTGCCATTTGCTTTCCTCAGCTATGTTAGCATTGGTCCTTCAAGTAAGTCAAAAGGTAGTGTGGGGGGTGGGGGGTGGGTGGGGAACCAGTATAATGAGGCAGTCATGTAAATATGGCCTTTCAATAGCTAAGATGTTAGATTATTTTTGAAGAAACATTGTCTCAGAAATAAGCTCAGAATGACTCTTTTTTTTTTTTTGATGAAAAAGTGATTTTAGTGTATTGATTCATTTTTTGTGGTTACTTTCAATATGATAGATACCTAAGGTAATTTTGTTTTGTTTTTTAATTAGACATAATATTGCCTCATAGTTGTAGTTTATATTAAATACAATTTAGTGCCATATCATGCGAAGTGGTACACCTGTCTCATACCTTCTTATTAAATGATGCATGCTTCTCTTTAGTAAATACAGCAGTTAAATATCACACAGTTTAAGAATTTCTAATTAAAATATCTCCACATGTCAGCATATTGGTAATGTATTATTTTAATCCATTTATTTTGTTTATGAAACAGTGACATATGTTTAGATTGTGAAATATATGAGCCTTAAAAATCACTTTATTGAAGAAAATTAATTCCTACAATACTATCTCTGTAATGTGTTCACTCACCCAGTCAGTCACTGGCGGCACTGCCAGTCTTAATGTAGGGTAGACACACTTAACCAGTTTTATCTGCAAAACAGTCTCAGAAAGAAGCAATAATAGTTCTTTTTCTTAGTTCCAAACGATAGGGTTTTCTTCCTCTACTTAAAAAAAAAAATTCATTAATTCAAACCTGGCCCCCCAAAACACTTTCTGTTGCTTTAAAAACAAAACAAAACAATGAAGAATGGAACTGAGTTATGTATAAGGGATTCTGAGAGACCAATCAAAATTAAAAGCAAGCTAGTTACCTTTTCAAAGTTAGACATAGTAATTTGTTTGTCAGCAGGGAGACGTTTGGGTCAGCCCTGAAATAAAGTGACTGTCAGCAGTTATTCCTACAAGACAAGTAATTTCACTCAGTGTATTACTGACAGATTGCTCACTTCTGTGAATCACCAGAGAAAACAAACTTAATATTGTTACAGGCAGAGTTTCTGTCTTCATTAGCCTCAGAGAATGATTTTTATCTAACATTCAAAGCCTACCAAGCTGTAGTTGGAACATATTTTAACTACCAAGTTCTTATAATGATAGTATGTATGGGTGGTAGCCTGAATGAAAGGAAGTAAATATGAAAAATTTTAAAAATCAATGTAAATATATTTTCACTTTTACTTGATGGACATTATGTGTAGTTCTGGAAAGATTTGAGGAAAGCAGTATAATTAGAGCCTTGAAACACTAGAAAAACCCATCAACCATAAGTTGTTCTTAAATGGAACTATTAAAGTCTTGCAAAGTTTGCAAAGATGGAGGAGAACAATTGAATTTTTGCAAAAGTGAATAGAAACACATATTTTATTTAAATGATATTGTCAATTTTCATGCTACAAATGGAAAGTGAAGAAGTGCCTATCAACATTGAGAATGTTCCATTTCTATTTTAGCTCCAGCCTGAATCTTTATGATATTATATTTAGATGCTCTTCTCTGGCTCATACCCTGCCTTCTTGTTTGAAATCATAAACATGCCTCAGTTCTGTGGAGGAATGAGAGTGAGTTAGCTGGACTGGGTGGGCTTTGGAGGTTGTGATTTCTAATAGAGAGATGAATAAAGAGTTGATTAGAGTGACCTATTACTAGCTACCTGATGGAAAAAAAGTAATGCACTGATTCAAAGCTTGTTCTGAGGATACCAACTAGGGGGTTGTGCTTTGAGGAGAAATGCTTGCTTTTCTCATAATCAGCCTTCTCTCACCCACTTTGACTTTAAAAGAGTGAAGGAATCTGGAAGGACCATTATAGCTGTGATTAGATGAGCTATGGACTAATAGAATAAACTCCATTTTGGAAGCAGAATCTTGAATGAGAGTTTCTGCTATTACTATGTTGTCCTGCACTGTTCTCAAATTGCCTCCTTTTTTCAGTTTGTTCCTTGTAAAAAAGGGACAATATTTTTTTACTGTGAGTAGTAAATGGATTAACAAGGCGTGCATAAATTTCCACAAAAAATCATTATCAAGATAGGAAAAAAACTTTCCAACATCCCAAATAAGCAGTCAATTCTACTCTAGCTTTGCTGCCTAAGTGTTTCTCATGGGTGGCTCTGATCTACCAGAATGTGTCACTGAATTCAGGGATTTTTGTTTCTTTTGTTTACTGTTGAATCCTCAGTGTTGCCTATGACCATAGTTGGTAAATAGATTGAATTAGTGAATTTCCTTTTTGGTGGTCATCTGCAACTCAATCTTTGGATTTTTTTTTTTTTTCTTTTTGCAGGGGAGAGAGGATATGTTCAGCCAAGTGGTCTGTCTTTAGAGGCATATTCTCATATAAACAACTTTTCATTTCTAGGTAGGTTTCTTACAAATAATGGCAGGTGTTAAGGGAGTCTTGGTGAAGGTTAAAGACATATAGGTAGATCAGAGAAGGATGCAAAATATGAAGACATTTTCTAGTGTTTGGAAATATGACTTGTCATTGTATTCAAGAATACGATTATTCCTACCCACAAATTAAAACATTAGGTAAACTGGATTTTCTCTTAGAAATTTGATTTTCAGTTGATTTTCAAATAATATCTAAAAGTTGAGAGCATGCCTGTCTCACTAAGCTCTGTTAATTACTGTGTTTTAAGTCATTTATTTGATGGGATATTTGGCTGTACTCACAGAGATAGTTTAGTAGGAGCCCAGGACCTTGGAATTACACAACCAGTTCAGTTCTCTATCTTTCTTAGTGTAGCATTTCCACCCACATTCATTTAGCTCCAGCCTTACTAATTAATCCATACAACAAGGAACTCCTAGTATGTGAATACTTGTATTTAAATAGACTGCTTGTAACATGCAGTGGTTTCTAAAATAGTGACAAGTATTTCTATTCCTGTTTTTACCAAACTGGAGTTTTGAAGTATTGTTTGGTTGGCATCATGTATCTGTATGTTTATGAGTTATAATGAATTACCTTGGAATTAAGAGAGATGATGTGATTAAGAACATAGGGGAAGGTTTGAAAGCAAAGTATTCTGGTATTTTAAAAAATGCTTCACTCCAGTTTCCAACCATAGAGTAAGTCAGGATATGCAACATTTATGAAATTTAAATCAGAGAAAGATATGGTGGGTAACAGAACAGACTGAGCAGAATGGAAATATTTTTAAACCACTTTATTCAAGCATGATTGACATACAAAAAACTGAACATATTTAATATATACAATTGGATGAGTTTGGAGATAAGTATATATCCATGAATACATAACACAATCTATGCCATAAATATATCCATTTATCTCCAAAAGTTTCCTCTCACCATTAGTATTATTATTATATGATAAGAACATTATTAGATACGTGATAAGAGCATTTAACATAAGATCTACCCTCTTAGCAAGTTTTTAAGTGTACAATACAGTATTATTAACTATGGGCTTCAAGTTATACAGTAGATATCTAGGACTTTATTTTGCATAACTGAAACTTTGTGCTCTTTAACTAATACTTTCTGTTTCCCCTATCTCATCCCCTGGCAATCACTATTCTACTCTCTGATTCTATGAATTTGACTGTTTTAGATTCCTCATATAATTGGCATCACATAGTAATTGTCTTCTGTGTCTGAGTTATTTAAATTAGCATCTCTTCTAAGTTTCTCCATAATGTTACAAGTGGCAGGATGTCTTCCTCCTTTTTTAAGGCTAAATAATATTATATTTTATGTACATATTGCATTTTCTTTATCCGTTCATCCATCAGTAGACATTTAGGTTGCTTTCATGCCTTCGCTATTGTGAATAACACTGCAATGAACATGAGAAAGCAAATACCTCTATAAACTCATGATTTCAATTCCTTTGGAGATATATCTAAAAGTTTCAGACTTTTTTTTACATTTAAGACTTCCTTTTCAAGGGTTTTTTTTGTTGTTGTTGTTGTATGGTTTAAGATAAAAGTTCAATTTCATTATTTTTCTCATGGATATTGAGTTTTCCCAATGACGTTTATTGAAGAGACTATCCTTTCCCCATTGGGTATTCTTGTTGCCAGTGTTGAAAATCATTTGACTGTAATTTGTGGAGGTTTATCTCTGAGCTCTTTATTCTGCTCCATTGTATGCCCATATCTATATATCCATTGTACACCCATATCTATATATCCATTGTATGCCACTATCATTTTATTATTATTATTATAGCTTTGAGATATATTTTGAAATTAGGAGCTTTGTTCTTGTTCAGGTTTGCTTTGGATATTTGGGGTCTTTTGTGGATGCGTGTGATTTTAGAATTTTTTTTCTTTCTGTGAAGAATTTCATTGAGACTTTGTTAGGAATTGCATTGCATCTATAGATTTTTGCAATTTTAGTTTTTCTAATCCAAAAGTATTTTTAAGTGATATTTTAATGAAAAGGAATTGAGAAGCTACATATAGTTGGATGGATTCCCAACACAGACGTGCCCCAGTGGAGGAATAAAACTTCTGATCAGTATATCTAGGGCATATTCACTACTTTCCTGCCAATTCTTCCTTTCTGTTTTACTTGTAGAAATGTTCATACGCTACAGGTATGTATGTTGTGCAAATGCATATCAAATGAAAATTCAAGGAATATTTATAGTGACTTAAAGTCTCTCCTTACTGACTTGAAACCATCTTGCTTTAATTTGACTGTTCTAGATTATTAGGGTTAGGTTAATAATCACAGTTTAGATCTTCCAAGCCCAGATGGCACTATTAATAGATTCTTTTCTCAATTAAATATAAACAAACAAGCACTCAACACCTGCTATGTACTAAATATCCACTGTGCCAGTTGCTGTATGGATAAAAAGTCATATACTTTCTTCTTTCTTTCCTCTCATAATTGGTGACATCAGTACAGCCATCTTGAGTCACACTGAGAAGAATTAATGTAACATTACTTTCTCTAGCTTTATAAATACCAATTCCTTTATATATATATATAGTCATTTAATCCTGGTTTGGCTAAGTGCTTGCATTGCTTTTTAATAGACAAAAATGGAGGAAAAATAGAGCCAAATTTATTTCCCCAGGCCACTACACTCTTGGCCATTTGGTGAAGCAAAACCTTAAATGAAAAAATTCTTAATTTCCAGTACACTGAGTTCATTTCTTTTTTCTTTTTATTTTTTATTTTACTTTATTTTACTTTACAATACTGTATTGGTTTTGCTGTAATAGAACTGCCTTATGACCTAGCAATCCCACTGCTGGGCATACACACTGAGGAAACCAGAATTGAATGAGTTCATTTCTTACTGTGTGTTCCTCTTACAGCCCCCTCTGGACACAACTGAAGCAACTTAGCAGTAGCAGCATAATACCTATAAACAACCTTTGATGTCATAATACAGATTAACCTAGACTATGATCCTTGGTACATTATCAGGAATTTTCCTAATGCTGTTTAGTCTGGAGTAGAATGAACTAAAAATAATAGATGATAGATGTGTATACAGATTTTATTGCTTAAAATATATACTTGTGTTGACCATCAAACTCTCCAAAGTACAAACATACAGTGCTCATTTGAAGCCAGTTTGAAATAGTTGCTTTTAATCTAGAAAATCAATTTGGGGGATATTTATCAGGTTTTCACTAGTTCACTTATTCACTTGAATTAAATAACTAGTGAAGGATTATTACATCTTTTCTTTTAAAATCCTTATTACTTGAAATTACACCTGTTAGTTTTGAATGACTGACAAGTGACATAAATCTTACTGTCTCTTGGAATTGTATCAAAATATTTTTTGAAAAGGAAGCTTATAAATGATTGTGCTCAGGAAATTTGAAAAAGTTTGTGTGAAAATTAAAACAACAAATTTAACAATTTGTTCAGTTATTTAACAATATTTATTTAGTGGCTATAACATGCCAGGTATTAGTCTAGACCAGAGGTCCTCAACTGGAGGCTATGTTGCCCCCTAGAGTTCAGTTGATAATACCTGGAGACATTTTTGATTGTTATAACTTTGGATGGGGGTGGAGATGCTATTGGCCTCTAGTGGGTAGAGGCCAGGGATCCTGCTGAAAACCTTACAGTACACAGGTCAGCACCCTCATCAAATAAATATCCAGTCCAAACTATCAGTAGAGCTGAGGCTGAGAAAACTAATATAAAATGAAGCCCTTGTCTGATGTAGTTTACATGCTAGTTGGGGAAAGAGAAAATAGGGGAAGAATATTTAATAAAGAGTTGGGATGCTGGGCTGGATGAAGCACAAGCTGGAATCAGGATTGCTGGGAGAAACATCAATAACCTCAGATAAGCAGATGACACCATCCTTATGGAAGAAAGCAAAGAACTAAAGAGTCTCTTGATGAAAATGAAAGAGGAGAGTGAAAAGTTGGCTTAAAACTCAACATTCAGAAAACTAAGATCATGGCATCTGGTCCGATCACTCATAGCAAAAAGATGGGGAAACAATGGAAACAGTGACAGACTTTATTTTCCTAGGCTCCAAAATCACTGCAGATGGTGACTGCAGCCATGAAATTAAAAGACTCTTGTTCCTTAGAAGAAAAGCTATGACCCACCTAGACAGCATATTAAAAAGCAGAGATGTTACTTCGCCAACAAAGGGCCATCTAGTCAAAGCTATGGTTTTTCCAGTAGTCATGTACGAATGTGAGAGTTGGGCTATAAAGAAAGCTGAATGCCGAAGAATTAATGCTTTTGAACTGTGGTGTTGAAGAAGACTCTCGAGAGTCCCTTGGACTGCAAGGAGATCAATGAGTCAATCCTATAGGAAATCAGTCCTGAATATTCATTGGAAGAACTGATGCTAAAGCTGAAACTCCAATACTTTGGCCACCTGATGCGATGAACTGACTCACTGGAAAAGTCCCTGATGCTGGGAAAGATTGAGGGTGGGAAGAGAAGGGGAAAACAGAGGATGAGATGGTTGGATGGCACACCAGCTCGATGGACATGAGTTTGAGTAGGCTATGGGAGCTGGTGATGGACAGGGAAGCCTGGCCTGCTGTAGTCCATGGGGTCGCAAAGAATCAGACACGGTTGAGCGACTGAACTGAACTGAACTGGGATTGCAAATCTTACTCATCTTAACAGAAATATCCCACCTACCTGTCTACCTATCCACCTGGACATATATGAGCAGATTTAAAAGACTGAGACCAATATGATGGGTCTTAGTTCTTCGCATCACTTGGATCTTCAGAACTAAGACTTTTACTCTAATCAGTCACTTCTGCCTAGAGCAGTCACAGTTCTCAACCTTATTATTTCAGTTGTTTAAGCACACAATATACTCTGGTTTTTGGTAAAGGAATATTATTTATGACTATAATAGTATATAAATCTGTCTTTCAGAATGAAGTAAATATTAAATTTGGTGAGGATATGGAAGCTGTTCATTAGTTTTTATAGGATGCTATTTGTTGAGGTCCCACAGGATGAGTGGAATCACTCTTGGCAGAGAACCTGTATTTGATGTGTGGATTGGATATTATAAAGGAGCCTAACTTTGTAAAAACAAAACTAGACAAAACAGACTCAAGAATAGTATGAATATTATATATATATATATGTACAGTTATACATAATGCATAGTACTGAATAAGCAATTTATATTTAGACTGTATAATAAATTATTCTTTGATATTACCCCATATTTTGAAAGAAAAATTGAGGCTCAGATGGATTAAGTGACTTGGACCAGATTACTTACCTATTAAACAGAATAGGACTATAATGTATTGTTTAAGTGCATTTTAAAATTTATTTCCTGGCCAAGATTCTTTGCTTAAAACTCTGCAGTATGTAGGTATGTAGGAAGCACAGTCATTTAGAACTTTTCCTGCACAACTTATTCTCCTATTATTATAATACCTAAGTGAATTAAAAGTAATATAATTAAATTGTAAAAGGAAAATTTTCAAAGCCAACATCACATTTTGGGGATCTCAAAGAGTTCAGGTATTTCCCAAATTTGTAGTTAACTGTCCAGAAAAAATTTCAAGCCTACTAGAATTAACAAAGAAAGACAGCTATCATGAAATATATTTTCTTCCATAGCTTTCTTTGGAGGAAAATGCTTATGTTTTTTGCTGAGTGTGGAATTCTTTTCTTTTGAGAGTTTCTAGGCCTGTCTTATAATTTCAAAGTTTTGATGAGTCTCCCAGAGTAGCTAGGGAGTGTGTCCTTGCCCATCCCTCGCCTGTGCTGCCCTCTGAGCGTGTTCAGCAGGTTGCATGCCAGCAGATGAAGCAGATGTTTGACCATACTGGAATGGAGCGCCTGCTGCATCAGGAGCTGGGGATTCCTCTTGACATCTGGACGTTGTTGGGTCGGGATGCCAGCCTCAGGCCAGGAGGCTGCGGGAGCTGTGGGGCAGAGAGCACAGAGTCTTTGCTGCTCTTTAAGCGATTAGTGCACTGAAGCAGCAATAATGTTGAATTATCGCTTGGCTGCTTTCTTCTCAGGAATCTTGGGACAATAGAAGAGTCAGGAAGGAGCATTTACAGTAAAGTCATGTTCAGAGAGACAAGACTAATTATAGAGTATTAAAGAGCTTTATTTTAAAATGATGTAATTTACAAATAGCTTTGGACAGTGTATGCAACTTTTTTAGAACCATAAACCCTGTAGTTTTAAAGAGACTTTTCTAATTTCAAATGGCTAGTATAAAACCATTCTTTCAGCTATTTTCTAGTTTTAGAAAATCAGGGCAAGTAGTGCCACTGAAGATACAACATCGGGTAAAAAGAGAAAGTATACTAATGCCTTTAGCTGCTGGGGAAAAGTTATCTGGCTTGAGGGGAAGAGAGACTTTGGGTTAGAGATTGACTGAATTATGCACTGGCTTTTCCAGTTTCACTTTATCACACTGAAAACTGGTCTGCATTTGCTACCCAGAGCTGAAACCATCTGTTACACCAATTTCCTTTATGATATGTGTTATTTAAGCACAATGGATGTGGAAATGGGTAGTTTAAAATGTATTTTGCGATGAACAGTTGTCACATTATGTTGCTTTTCCTCTTATAATTTTTCATTAGTGAGACCTCTGTGCTCAAAGAAGCCTTCTTATAAACAGATTATGGCCATTTGTGTTCACAGTAATATATTGGAGAAGAATGCTATGTTGCTCTCACTTAACCTCTCGTATTCTAAGGGGGTTATATTTAATTAACACTGGTGAGAGGCTGACCTGAGAGGCTGTAGAAAGTGATTGAACTGCATTTTCCAAGCTCTGCTCTAGTCAGCTGGGAAAGAAAAAAAAAATTAGAAAGTACTATTTTCTGAAATTCCTTCTAACTAAGCTGTATTTCAACGGGCCATTTAATGCTCAAATGGACAAAGGTATTACTTCAGTCATTGAATTGTATCAAGCTCTTTCTCAGAGGTCCAGTTTAAACACTCTATAGGAAAAGTGGTTTAGCATCACATTCTCAATGGATTATTGCTTGATCTGCTTAAAAAGAAAAAAAGCAAATCTTTTTTTTTAATTTATTTTTTAAATTTTTTTTAATTTTATTTTTACTTTATTTTACTTTACAATACTGTATTGGTTTTGCCATACATTGACATGAATCCACCACAGGTGTATATAAGCTCCCAATCCTGAATCCCCCTCCCACCTCCCATCCCATATCATCTCTCTGGATCATCCCCATGCACCAGCCCCAAGCATCCTGTATCCTATATCAAACATAGACTGGCACTTCATTTCTTACATGATAGTATACATGTTTCAATGCCATTCTCCCAAATCATCCTACCCTCTCCCTCTCCCTCAGAGTCCAAAGGTCCGTTCTATAGACATCTGTGTCTCTTCTGCTGTCTCGCATACAGGGTCATCATTACCATCATTCTAAATTCCGTACATATGTGTCAGTATACTGTATTGGTGTTTTTCTTTCTGGCTTACTTCACTCTGTATAATCGGCTCCAGTTTCATCCATCTCATTAGAACTGATTCAAATGTATTCTTTTTAATGGCTGAGTAATACTCCATTGTGTATATGTACCACAGCTTTCTTATCCATTCATCTGCTGCGAATCATTTTTTTAAAAAGAAAGAGAAACAGTCACTGTCACTAAATGGAGTAGAGCATGTGCCCCAACTAGTCCTCAGTGTGCTGAGCTTGCCCTCCAGAGTTTAGGGGATCCTTAAACCACATAGAAAAAGATACACCTCTATAAAGTGCTCATCTGCTCAGAACATCTTCCTCACATCCTAGGAAGTATTTGTTCCAGGGCCCAAGGGGTAGTCCCTGAATAATGAATGCATAGCTATGTCATTGGCTTAGACATGGTACAGCAGAGTGAGAGCATGAGGAGTTTGCTGAGAAAGCAAAGGCCTAAATCTGACCAATTTGGGTTGAAATCCTCCACTTTCCCATACTTTTCCATCCATTTATCAATGGTTTTAATAGAGGCATTGCTGATTTGCAGAATAAAGTATTCATATATCATTCATCTATATCCACCCATATTATTCCTGATTTTAGATCCACCTCTGCCACATTTCCTGACTATGAAACTCTCAGCAGCAAATACCATTATACCTCACTGTGAAAAAGGAAAATGGCATATATCATCAGGTGGTGATACGCCACTGTGTGTTTGAACAGCATGCTCACTCTTTATTTAGTAGCTAGCTTGTTCTGTGACATGCTGTCTGTCTATACAATAGTAAATGGCTGGAAGGTTTCAAAAAATCAGTTCCATAAGACCTCTTCAGTTAAAAGAATGATGTGAACATGAGCTAATGTCCTCTGAAACTCAGTCTCCTCAGCTATGAAATGGGGATAATGATACCTCCCATATCGCAAGGATTAAATGAAGTAACACATTCAGTAACACATTCAGCTAGGACAGTGTCTACTACATGGAAAATACTCAATAAACACCGTTTCTCTCCACATCCTTATACTTGTATCTCTCTTATTAATTCATTAATTCAACATATTTTTAAAGCATGTACTGTGTACTTTAGGTACTCTATTAGGCAAACAAGCTAAACAAGTTCCTGCCCTCTTATAGCCTGGGGATGAAAGCAATTAAATGAGCAACACTTAAAAGTGATACAAACAGGTAAGATATAGCTGATAATTTGGTATGTGTTTATACAAATATACTCATTTATTGGTTAATCAAGCTGGTTGTGTATAGATTCTTTGAAATATTTTTGTCCTAATGCCTATGCCTGATGAGCACAACAGACTTCAAAAAGCACAAGGCATAGTGCAGTGCTCTTTTAGCAAGAAACCAATTAAAGTGGTCAAGAAGCAATTAAGGTATTTTAAACTGGACTTGCCACTATTTGAAAAAAGTGCCACAATATTGAAAGAAAAGCCTTCATAAGTAGACAAAGAGATTGAAAAATGGCATAATTTTCAGAGCTAGAAAGTCCTTCAGAGGCCTTGAAGACCAGATCCCAACTCTACCACTGGTTCCATGAGCTTGAGCAAATCAATCTTTCTATACCCAGATTCTGGGTTTCCCCAGTGGCTCAGACAGTGGAGAGTCTGCCTGCAATGCAGGAGACCCGGGTTCAATCCCTGGGTCAGGAAGTTCCCCTGGAGAAGGAAGTGGCAACCCACACCAGTATTGTTGCCTGGAAAAATCCCATGGATGGAGAAGCATGGCCAGCTACAGTCCATGGGATTACAAAGAGTCAGACATGACTGAGTGGCTAACACTTTCATACCAGATTCTATTAAGTGGATTAGAAATGATATCTAAACTCATTGGGCAGTTGTGAGAAATAAATAAGAAAATGTTTGTCAAAAATGCTTCACACACTGTCAAGTGGTCTTCCCTGGTGGCTCAGTGGTAAAGAATCCGTCTGCCAGTGCAGGAGATATAGGTTTGATCCCAGGGTCAGGAAGATCCCCTGGAGAAGGAAATGGCAGTATTCTTGCCTGGGAAAATCCCATGGACAGAAGAGCCTGGAGGGCTACATTTCTTAGGGTCACAGAAGAGTTGGACATGACTTACCCACTGAACAACAACACACTGTCAAGTATCATGTGAATCTTTTGGTTTTTGCGGAGATTGAGGCCTAGAGAGATAGATTAACCTGGCCAAAGCTACATAGCTTGTAAGTGGCCTGAGTTACATTGTGTAGAAGTGTAAGGCAAGAGTATGAAGAGCTAAATTTTGTGACTTCCAGATAAATTTTGGATGAATAACTGAATTTAAACATATGGCCAAGAGGATAATACAGCTCATGCTTCCATTTGTTCTCAGAAGGGGCAGAGGATGAGATGGTTAGGTAGCATCACTCAATGGACATAAATTTGAGCAAACTCTGGGAGATAGTGGAGGACAGAGGAACCTGGTGGGCTACAGTCCATGGGGTCACAAAAGAGTCAGACATAACTTAGTGACTAAACAACAACAACAATTCTTTGGAAAAACAAAATAAGGTATATTAAATATAAGACCCTCTAACGGTACAGGTAGTAGTGACAAGGCCAGAATAAAACTTGTATAAACATGAAAAAGGATTAATTGTAATTAATCCACTCATACATTAATTCCCCATGCATGAATGCTAAGTCCCTTTCAGTCTTGTCTGACTCGTTGTGACCCTATGGACTATATATAGCCCACCAGGCTTCTCTGTTCATGGGATTCTCCAGGCAAGAATATTGGAGTGGGCTTGCCATTTCCTTCTCCAGGGGATCTTCCCAGCCAGGGGTCAAACCCACATCTTTTCTGTCTCCTGCTTGGCAGGTGGGTTCTTTACCACCAGCACCACCTGGGAAGCCTATTTCCCACATGCTTATTAAGTGCCTACTCTGTAGTAAGCACTCTTTTCTATTGGGGGGATATTAAAATGGATAGAACTTGATCCTTGCCCTCAGAGGGCCTACCATCTTGAAAACAGTGTGATAACTGTTAAAGAATATGTGCTTCCAGAATAAAAATGTTATGGGAGGAGAAAGTGTTAAGCTCTACCTGGAGAAGTATGGGCAATCTTTATGGATGAGATGATGTTAAAATGAATCTTGAGAGGGAAGTAGAAATTCACTAGGATTATGGGAGAGGCATTCAGAGTGGTAGAGATACAGAGGAGAGAAAAAGCACTCCAGACAAAAAGCAGTCTGCCCGTCAGTGTAGAAGCACTAGATAGCATGGCACATTCAGAAAACAACAAATGGTCTGGCACAGGCTGAGTGTATGAGAGCAATAGGAGGTGAGGCTGGAAAGGTAAGCAAGGGGTCAGATCACAAAGTGCCTTTTACACCACACTTGGGAATTTGCAATGCTTGTGGTAGACATGATTTTATTCACACCGTAAATGGTAAAGTGGTATAAGGTATAGAGAACAACTTTATGATGTGATATTCCTCTATTAATTTGATCTCTAGTTTACATTTCCCATTACACTAGATTTAATAGTTAGGAAACTACATTTGGTAAGATTCATGGTCCCTTTAGTACAATGGTACCCTGTGGCAAGTGAAACTGTACAAATAGTGTAACGATACACGCAGAATAAACAAAACTGTTTAAGGTTGAAGCAAAGCCAAGGTCCAACCATTTCCCTGGGATTTGGGGAAATCTTGTAATCTGCAGTTTGTACTAAATCCAATCATATTTAGCACATTGCTTCTCAGCGAATGGGCCTTCATACTATATTTCAACCAAATGATGAAACAAGGAGTAAAATCTATAAAGAAAAGCTATGGTTCTTCTAATTGTTAATGCCTTGCAATTATGCCCCTTTCTGGAATAATAAAATGTTCCCTGGCAGAGGTCAGGATCTCTGCCACTGACTTATTTAACAGATCCTCTTAACATCTGTCCTGCAGACTGTGCACTTTATTAGCAGACAAGAGACCCAACAGACTTAGCCTGCTGTGTCCCTTTTTCACATTCACACAGCTGTGGATTAACTCAGACTTTCCAGAAGAGGACCAACCAGAAGGGATAGTAATGTTATTGGCTGATTCTAAAAAGATGGGGGAAAAAAAAGCAGAAACAAATGTTGCCCCTAGTACAATTCAGTGTTTTTAGGGTGACAATTACCAGTCTGTTTTAAAAAGGAATAAAAGCAGCTATTTCACTAAAAAAGGAAAGTCTATTCATATCTGTGTGGGAACCTAATCAGGCTCTTGTTTCCAATGACGATGACTCCTCAGCCGCACCAGGTCTGTGACAAGAATGCTTCTTTTGTATGCCGATAATGTGGAGACGATAAAATTTCCTTTAAGAGACATATGTGTTTACATCATGAGATGTGTTATTTGACAAAACGCTTTGTTCTCCTCGAATTTTCCGTGCAGAGTTTCATGCTGGGTTGTTTGGCTGGAAATCTTTGATTAACTAGAATTAGTTGCTGAAATAAAATAGACACTTTTGTTTTATGTGTCCTCTCACTGAGCTGTAAATTATAGTAAAACATATAAGAAGTGACAGAAAGAAGTGCTGATTTGAACCTCTGACCCACTATGGGCACAAAAACATAAGATTATTCCTTCAAAGAGCTGCATAGAGACATAAATATTCCATGATCCTCTTGAAATTATGCCCTCTTTACAAAGAAAAGTTGTGATTTTGCATCATGGAACCAGAGTTTTCTAGAGGTGCTACAGTAGACTTAGAGGAGATATTGCGATTCTGAAAATCCATCCCCCCACCCGCAAATGAGGACTTTGAATTCTTCAAGCCTTTTCTCTGTCCAACAATGAAAACAAGAACAAAGCAAAGTTCCTGTTCCCTCAATGAATAGCCAAGGGTAGCTTCCCTTTTTTCAGAGAAGTGATACATTTTATAAATCTTAAGGCTTCCTCAAAGTTACTTTGGCCCTTAGTGTGAATATTTTAGTTCTATAGAGCGGTCTTTGGGTACTAGCCCAAAGAAATGGGCTTGGAGGAGGAGACCTTTCTAAAGCAGAACAGAAATTCTAGTAGCCTGAACACTCCCTTGTTGTTGGGATTGGTGCCCATTCTGCTCAGGATTTTTGTAGTTGTTAAATAATTTTACAGGATTATTTTTAAACTTTTAGCTAACGTAAGATCTGGTGGGTTTTTTTTTTTTTTTTGGCTCTACTGTAAGTGAAACCTACCTAACTGTCCTCAGTCAAAACTATTTCTGATGGATGTGTTACCTACATTGTAGTAATCATTTCACAACAGATTCGCATATCAAATTATCACGTGTCCACATTAAAGTTACACAACTTTATTTACCAATTGTACCTCAATAAATCTGGGAGGGAAAAAAAGATTGTTCCCAGTGATGTGTCTCAGTAGCAATTTGTAAATGTACCATATTGTGTCTTTCTTCCCTTCTCCTTCCTATTCTTGGTGTGAGTACCTGAAAGGCATCCTGTCTTCTTAATCTTTGTATTCCTAATATTTTTTTTGTTACATTAAGTAAAAATGCCAAGTATTTTCTGAATAAGGTCTTTGGAGCGACATCTGTTTAAGAGGATATACCAATAAAGATTTAAGAGCTTACAGATTTTGAGTCTTTATGGTATAGTAGTAGTCTTTATAGTGAGCCCCTGTTTTAAGTATTTATGTGCATTAATTCATTTATTCCATACAACAGATCTTTTGGAGTAAGTGCTATTAGCTTCCCATTTTAAAGATGTGGAAATTTAAGGCACTGAGAGATTATATAACTTTCCCGAGATCACATAATTAGTAGGTTCTGACTGAAGAGTGTGCATTCTTAATCACTGTATTATCCTGCTCATAGCAACATGTAAACCTTATTTTTCTAAGCTTCTTCTTCATTCCTTTATAACCATTACCTGCTTCATCTGCTGTAATGATTTCTCAAGGTGGATTATTGAGATATGTATCAGTATCATGTCTAGTGACAATAGAGCACAGTGTATGTTTATGATAGACTATTTAAATAATTTTTACTATGGCTGCTATGTATAAGGTATCATTCCTTTCTGCTAATTAGGAAGTAAGCCATGGGTATTACTGTAGGATACAGATGGCATATTTACATACTACAAAATATGCTGAAGTTCTCCAATTGGCAATACTAATAATTTGCAGTTTAAAAATGAAAGTTAGTAGATGTGGCTCTTAAACAGTGTAAAATATTTATTTGAATTTTAAAAATACAGAAGAAAATATAAGAGTAAGGGAAGAAGAGGATATTCTACATTATTTCTTGCCAGTTTACTGGATCACTTAAAAGTGAATTCAGAATGCATCCTTATCTCTTAATATTGATTGCAAATGCACATTTCATGTTACTATTAATATGAGATTTTTAAAAAGTAAGTTTGTACATTTCATCATAGATATGAAATTTTGTTCACTAGCATAATTCTTGTGTTCAATCTTCCAAAATCTCCTGAGATTTTAAAAACCAGCTTAAAAGAGTTTACAGTTTAAAAAAGTAAAATATTTTCATGTAATAAACACGTTTATTGCCAACTAGCAATATTTGTTCTATCCATTCATTAGAGGGAAAAAATAGCATTTAGAAAATATTATACCGTCTTTTCATGCATTTTTCCCCAAAGATATATTTTTAACAAGTTAAAAACTTTTTTCATTGCATACTTACCCATATTTGTCTTCATTCTGTGTTGTTTTGGAGGCTTCATTATGGCTGGAAATCGAAGGGCATAGAAGCTAGACAGTTGTAGAATATTTTTCAAGCAATAGCATCTGGTTTCTTGGCAGTCACCACAGGCCAAGGCAAGGCAGCAGTGGCACACCTCCAGATTTTTCTGTGGGTATTGCTGAGGGATTTCCGGGTCTGCCATGTTGTTGTAATAGTGTTTCCTAGAAACCCAGAGACTCAGAGTGGAATCCAAAGTCGGTCTGATAGTACTCAAGGTCTGCATGATCTGACCTCCTTGCTCTCTTTTTGACACCTGACCTATTACTCTTTGCTCAGCTCACTCAGCTGCAGCCTCACTGGCCTTGCTGTTTCGCAAACCTACACATAAGCACACCCTTGGTCTTAGGACTTTCACCTTTTCTTTGCCTCTGTCTGAGGTGCTTACCCAGATAATGACCTGCTTTGCTTCCTCACTTCTTTCAGGTCTCTACTCAAATGTTTCCTTCTCTCCTCTATATTTCTTGCATAGCACCTGGCCAGGAGTAGCTGCTCATTAAATAAGTTTTGAATGAACTTTACCTTTCAGTTACAAAGAAACAATGCTTTTGAATATCGGAAAATATGAAAAGCATTTTATTGAACTATTTACTTTTATTAAAAAGGATTTTATTAAACCAAAAGTATTTTATTAAACACACACCCAGATATATCTTTTGAAAAATTCCTTGTGACTTAGTTTTGGGGAAATAATGCTTGGATTTCAAACTCAACTTCTGGACTCACTGATGAGTTTTATAGCCTATTGGTAGAGTCAAGATGCATTTGTTTAAGACTTCTCTGATGAGCTAAGACTTTGTGACTAGAGAGTTAAAGTAGCCTTACAAATGCAAGCTGTAGCACTTGGAACACATTGAGAGAGCTGGATCTCTCCAGCATTGCCTGCCCATCTCTCGGAAACAGAGGAAAACAGATTCATTCCCATAATGCCGATTTCCAATTGCCCTCATTAATCACCTCTTCGAATATCTTGCTTTAAGAACCAAATTACTAATTGTTTCAATGACTGAACTTTTATTTCTGTAAGTAAAGCCTTATGTGTTTACATATTTTATTTAGCACCCTGACAGAAAAGATACTTGGAAGAAGCGGTGAGAGATTGAGTTTTCTTGCTAAAACTATTGGAGGTGGATTTGTTTGTTTTTAGTATTTGCTCTGTGCAACTGTGTTCCATAAGGAAATTGCTCTCCTAAGTGCATTCAAATAGAATTGGTGCTATTAGAGAATGATTTTTTTTTTCATAGCAGACCACTGGATGCTCTGTTATTTGATGGATTCCAAATTTTTTAAAAAAATTCTCTTTGTGTAAGGGTAAGGCCTTTGACCTGGACCTCTTTTCTATTCTTTTTTCCTTTTTTCACAGCTTCTCCTCTCCTTCACACGCAGCATATCCCCCCTGTTCCCCATCCCATTAACACAATGAGTTATGTCAGAGGAGCAAGCTACTCAGTGCTTGGGAAAATAGGCAAGATGATCTCTAGCCAGGAAAACTCTCTTTTTCAATTCATTTTTCTTTACTTGACATTCTTGAGCCGGCTGCAGGGGATAATGAAATGAATTAAACAGGTCCTGGCTCTTCAGTGGCTTACACTCAATGCTTGTCCCATTTTTCCCTTGATTTTTCGTGGGAAGACAAATGGCAGAAGTCTCAAAGGGGGTGAAATACGTCTGTTCTCACCTGAGACAAATTTTGCCCTTTCTGTGTATTTGCATACACTTTAATTTAAAAAATCTGTAGAAACCTTAATATCATTATAATTAACCTAAATACTGTGGTTACATTTAAAAATATTACATCTTATGACAAATATTAAAATAAAATTCTACAGCATAAATAATTCTCAGGTGCCCAATGATTACTTTCTAAGTACATGTAGGATGAATTTCTCTTTAAATCTCAGGGAAATGGAGAATGGAGTCCAAACTAAAAGCTCTGATAGAATGTACAAATTCTATTTGCAGTCAGTCCCCCAGGAAAATGGAACACAAGGAGAAATGAGTCCCTGTGAACACTAAATGGGAAAATTAAGGAACCTAGGTTCTAGATTTCATTCAGCCCCCAGCTCACCACTTGGTATGCTTATACAAATAACTTCCTTTTCTAGGCTTGCATTTTCTTCATCTGTAAAGAAAAGGGCTCAAATTAAATCATGTATACAGTTCTTTCTTCTGTTAACATTGTGTTGTCTGATGTTTCTTTGTAAGAAAATCAATACATTACATGGTGAATTCACATGCTTATTGGTTCAAGAAGACATAAGTGAAGAGAAATTACCTCCATCTCTGGGGTTCCTTTTGGAGAAGGTGTGAGGAAAAGTATACTAAGAAAAGAGTGTGGGCAGAAATTATAGCAATTTTAAGGAGACAGAGACAAGAAAGCAAAATGAAGGGGTTTTAGTGGTTCATATTAACAGAGCATGTATGAATTGTGAGACATTAAGTTAGGTTCTAGGGACATAAAAACAAATAAGACTTAATTCTTCCCTTAATTAGGGAGCTCACAGTTTGGAGAAAGCACACAGAGATAGAGAAAGAGATATAGTGGGAACACAAAGGAGGCAGTGGACAGGCAAGTCTTTAAGGAGAAAGTGATGAGTAGAATTATGAAAAATAGGAGCAGTTAATAGGAAAGGAAAATATGGCAATAAAAATTATGCAGGAGGGGCAGGGGGGCTGACTTGGAATTAAGCCAGTATGTGACTGTGATGAGTGGGAGGAGTTGCTCTTTCCCTATTGCTCCTCTCTCGAGTTTTCGATGGTGTCAAATATGAGGGGTATAGCTAAACAAGTGCCTTCTATGCTGAAAACAAGGACTTCAGTTCTTTCCTTCCATAAAACCACAGCTATATTTCCTGGATCATTTTGTTGACATTGGAGGTTTATGAGAAGTAAAAGTATTTGTGATCTCTTTCAAATTATTTTTAAACTCTCTCCCCCACCCCTCCTTCAGTCTGTAATGACTTATTACTGACACACTTTCTTCCCTGTGCTGAACAAGCACTAAATCAAGCTGCTTAATTACCCCTGTCTCCTTTTCACCTTCTTACAGCCTCACGGCTGAACTTACCCAGCTTTATAGCATTCCTTGGTTGGTAGAATGGTCATCAGCATTGTTTTGAGAGGGTAACAAAATCCAGGATATCCCTGGTGAACTGAGCCAGGCTTGGGCCCTAGTGTTAGGCAGCATCAGTCACATAAGTAATGACATTTCCTGAAGAATGCCACCCTACCCAACCTGCTTGTTTCTCCAACATCTCCTTATGACACCCCAAGTTGTGTCTAGTATATGAGAACAGAATCTGAGTTAACCTGGG
Source organism: Ovis aries (assembly GCF_016772045.2). Lineage (NCBI taxonomy): Eukaryota > Metazoa > Chordata > Mammalia > Artiodactyla > Bovidae > Ovis > Ovis aries. The sequence continues at coordinate 36,173,164 of NC_056068.1, forward strand.
TTAGAAGCCTGGGATTCTCAGACATTACATGGAACCACAGTAAATCAGGTGGATATAAAGGAGAGAGTTGAAGTCTTCAAGTCAGTGCCTATTGAATGTTTTTATAGAATAGCATTTTCTCTTTTCCTCCTTTCTTCATTATCTACCAATAGGCGAGTTGTATTTGAAGGAGAATTTTTTTTTTTTTTTCCTCTCAGGGTTAGATTCCGACAGGCCACTTTAAAATGCCCTTTCTAATTGAAATGACAAAACACAGGAGAATTTACTCCAAAGAGAATCCAGCGTGTGAAGTCGTGTCTGCTTTTTCTTTACTGTTGGTTTCCATATACTAGAGCCTACTGGTGCCAATTTAAAGCCCCTGTCAGCTTCCCTTTTTATCAAGTTCTCCTATTTCTACCCATAGTCTGCATAGTTCTTTTTTACTTTATCAGTCTATTAAACATATGTCACTAGGGTCTTTCAGGAGTCTTCTATTATGGCTCACAGCTTGGTTGGAGAAGGAAGTTTAGCTAAAAATTGTGCCCCTTACTCCTTCAAAGTGGCTGGTAGTACCCTTAACTCTCCTTTCTCCATTTGAGAACTGTGAGGCACTATTTTAGAAAAAGTAGCTGTGAGACATCTGGAAGATGTCAGAACAGCTCAGAAGAGCAGCAATATCAGAATCTCTTCTTGGAAAACGATTCTTGTCTCGTAGTTAGGAACAGGAAATGGGTTTCATTGTGATTCACTGTATAGCTTATTTTAAATAATTTTAACATGTAGTGGCAGAATGCATATGGTCTTTAAAGTGAGACTGATTCAAAGATGGAAAATAATTCCTATTATACATAGCTATTTTCAAGATGAAATAAAATAAGGGTAAAATACCTAGCATAGTACCTGACTGAGATGGTGCTCAATATATGTTTGTTGAATTAGCACATGAATGAATAGGGGTGATAACTGAATGACTGGATGAGTGGTGATGTGAAAATCATGCAATTATGAGAATGAAAGTCCTTTCACTTTTTCTATGGTGCTCTCCTTTGGAGATCTTATGTGATTTATCACAGAAAGCAGGTATAAAAGAATGTGTATTTCACATTATGGTAAGTATTAGATACACTGTGACACCATCCATTATAATTTGACATAAATTTGACTCTTTGGGAGGTAAAGCATGCCTTTCTTCCCCAATACAGTAGTGTTGTAAAATGACCCTGATACAATATATTTCTTAGGTCTTGATCTTCATGGGAAATAGATGGGGAAACAGTGGAAACAGTGTCAGACTTTATTTTGGGGGGCCCCAAAATCACTGCAGATGCTGACTGCAGCCATGAAATTAAAAGACTCTTACTCCTTGGAAGGAAAGTTATGACCAACCTAGATAGCACATTCAAAAGCAGAGACATTACTTTGCCGACTAAGGTCTGTCTAGTCAAGGCTATGGTTTTTCCAGTAGTCATGTATGGATATGAGAGTTGGACTGTGAAGAAGGCTGAGTGCCGAAGAATTGATGCTTTTGAACTGTGGTGTTGGAGAATACTCTTGTGAGTCCCTTGGACTGCAAGGAGATCCAACCAGTCCATTCTGAAGAAGATCAGCCCTGGGATTTCTTTGGAAGGAATGATGCTGAAGCTGAAACCCCAGTACTTTGGCCACCTCATGTGAAGAGTTGACTCATTGGAAAAGACTCTGATGCTGGGAGGAATTGGGGGCAGGAGGAGAAGGGGGCAGGAGGAGAAGGGGACAACAGAGGATGAGATGGCTGGATGGCATCACTGACTCAATGGACGTGAGTCTGAGTGAACTCTGGGAGTTGGTGATGGACAGGGAGGCCTGGGGTGCTGTGATTCATGGGGTCGCAAAGAGTCAGACACGCCTGAGCGACTGAACTGAACTGATGAGACCTAATGCCAGTGTGCGTGCTCAAAGACACTCAAGAATTTCACTGTAAGGCTGAGTTTGCTTGGTAGGACCTACTGTTTTGTGTTAAATCTAAGTGGACTTAGTTATAAAAGTGTCACTAGAATACAAATATAAAATAGGTTTTTCTTTAAGGCTAGTCTCAGGACACAGGACTCCTGAAACACAACTAGAGGCATATATTTGTAGGTTTGTGAGATTGTCATAGGACTTTCTTAATCCAATTTACTTACAGGTTTGGCCAATAAGCTGGTAGTGAAAATAGAAAAGAGTCTTTGTGTCTTGATTCTCCCTCTTTTGCCTCTTCCCATGCCACTCTGTGTCCCCTCAATAGTCCTGCCTTGTTGGCCTTCTTTACGTTCCTTGAAAACGTTATTTTCTTTCCTTTTATTGGCTCAGAGCCACGGTAATTGATGTTTCTTCTTTTTGGAATACTCTATCAACTTTTCCACCTGGGTAGTTCTCAAAGCATTACTTCCTCAGAGAAACTATTTTTATCCTCCAAGCTATGTTAAATACTCTTGTTAGATAGTCTCTTGACATTCTATAGTTTTCTTTCTCAGCACTTATCCTAGCCATCATTCATAGTTACTTCCAAAGGGTTTAATAGTGCCGTTAAACAGGGACCATTTCTGAGTTGCTTGTTGTTGCACTTCTATTGTTTAGAACAGTGTTTAGGTAATAGTACACTAAATAAAGGTTTGCCATTGAAAAAATTCACCAATACTGGAAATGTGCTTGAAAGGTACAAAGATTGGTTCATCTATCCATTTCTACTTAAATAATAATGTTGAAACGAGGACTAAAGAGTTCTTATTCTCCCTCCAATACTAGCTATATGATCTTGGGCATGCTACTTTTATTCTCTAGACCTTGGCTTATCAGTACAATGAAGAGGTCAGACTAGACTAAATGATCTGTTAAGCTCCTTTCAGTTGTAGGTACTAAGTATGTTACTGTTCAGCTTACAAAAATTTTAATACTGGCTACTTTATTAAAACTGAACTAATAATAAATGTAGATTTTTTTTAGCCATAAAATAGTGAAAGTGTTTCTTAAAGTGCTCCTATAAAATATATAGCTAGGCTCATTTTTACATGTATGTATTCTATGTCTTTTATATATTTTGGATAAAGAGACAATTCAATATCCCAAATGACCACTGAACATTTTTGCAAAATTAACATGGAAAGACCTATATTTACAAAAACAGTTTTCATCAAAGTTTACAGGACTTAGTCTAAGGCTAATGTCAGCTTTACTACATTGTTGATTTTTTAAACCTCAATGTTGCTTGGAAATGAGTGTTCATTATCATCATCATTATAACTATGAACAATGATCTGAGAATCTTACATGAAATGATATTTTTGTAAACTATTATGTAGTAGTTCAGTTCAGTTCTGTCGCTCAGTCATGTCCGACTCTTTCCAATCCCATGCTCTGTGGCACGCCAGGCCTCCCTGTCCATCACCAACTCCCAGAGTCCACCCAAATCCATGTCCATTGAGTCAATGATGCCATCCAGCCATCTCATCCTCTGTCGTCCCCTTCTCCTCCTGCCCTCAATCTTTCCCAGCATCAGGGTCTTTTCCAATGAGTAAGCTCTTTGCATCAGTTGGCCAAAGTACTGGAGTTTCAGCTTCAACATCAGTCCTTCCAATGAACACCCGAGATGTTCTCCTTTAGGATGGACTGGTTGGATCTCCTTGCTGTCCAAGGAACTCGCAAGAGTCTGCTCCAACACCACAGTTCAAAAGCATCAATTCTTCGGTGCTCAGCTTTCTTTATAGTCCAACTCTCATATCCATACATGACTATTGGAAAAACTATAGCCTTGACTAGACGGACCTTTGTTGGCAAAGTATAGTCTCTGCTTTTGAATATGCAGTTTAGGTTGGTCATAACTTTCCTTCCAAGGAGTAAGCATCTTTTAATTTCATGGCTGCAGTAACCATCTGCAGTGATTTTGGAGCCTAGAAAAATAAAGTCTGACACTGTTTTCCACTGTTTCTCCATCTATTTCCCATGAAGTGATGGGACCACATGCCATGATCTCAGTTTTCTGAATGTTGAGCTTTAAGCCAACTTTTTCAATCTTCTCTTTCACTTTCATCAAGAGGCTCTTTAGTTCCTCTTCGCTTTCTGCCTTAAAGGTGGTGTCATCTGCATATCTGAGGTTATTGATATTTCTCCCGGCAATCTTGATTCCAGCTCGTGCTTCTTCCAGCCCAGCGTTTCTCATGATGTACTCTGCATAGAAGTTAAATAAGCAGGGTGACAATATACAGCCTAGACGTACTCCTTTTCCTATTTGGAACCAGTCTGTTGTTCCATGCCCAGTTCTAACTGTTGCTTCCTGACCTGCATACAGGTTTCTCAAGAGGCAGGTCAGGTGATCTGGTATGCCCATCTCTTTCAGAATTTTCCACAGTTTATTGTGATCCACACAGTCAAGGGCTTTGGCATAGTTAATAAAGCAGAAGTAGATGTTTTTCTGGAACTCTCTTGCTTTTTCCATGATCCAGCAGATGTTGGTAATTTGATCTCTGGTTCCTCTGCCTTTTCTGAAACCAGCTTGAACATCTGGAAGTTCACGGTTCACATATTGCTGAAGCCTGGCTTGGAGAGTTTTGAGCCTTACTTTACGAGCCTGTGAGATGAGTGCAACTGCTATATTTGAGCATTCTCTGTCATTGCCTTTCTTTGGGATTGGAATGAAAACTGACCTTTTCCAGTCCTGTGGCCACTGCTGAGTTTTCCAAACTTACTGGCATATTGAGTGCAGCACTTTCAGAGCATCATCTTTCAGGATTTGAAATAGCTCAACTGGAATTCCATCACCTCCACTAGCTTTGTTTGTAGTGACGCTTTCTAAGGCCCACTTGACTTCGCATTCTAGGATGTCTGGCTCTAGGTGAGTGATCACACAATCGTGATTATCTGGGTTGTGAAGATCTTTTTTGTACAGTTCTTCTGTGTACTCTTGCCACCTCTTCTTAATATCTTCTGCTTCTGTTAGGTCCATACCATTTCTGTCCTTTATTGAGCCCATCTTTGCATGAAATGTTCCCTTGGCATCTCTAATTTTCTTTAAGAGATCTCTAATCTTTCCCATTCTATTGTTTTCCTCTATTTCTTTGCATGGATCACTGAGGAAGACTTTCTTATCTCTCCTTGCTATTCTTTGGAACTCTGAATTCAAATGGGTATAGCTTTCTTTTTCTCCTTTTTTTTTGCTTCCTGTCTTTTTGCAGCTATTTGTAAGGCCTCCTCAGACAGCCATTTTGCTTTTTTCATTTCTTTTTCTTGGGGATGGTCTTGATTCCTGTCTCCTATACAATGTCACAGACCTCCATCCATAGTTCATCAGGCACTCTGTCTGTCAGATCTAGTCCCTTAAATCTATTTCTCACTTCCACTGTATTTGATTTAGGTCATACCTGAATGGTCTAGTGGTTTTCTCCACTTTCTTCAATTTTAGTCTGAATTTAGCTATAAGGAGTTCATGATCTGAGCCACAGTCAGCTCCCACTCTTGTTTTTGCTGACTGTATAGAACTTCTCCATCTTTGGCTGCAAAGAATATAATCAATCTGATTTCAGTGTTGACCATCTGGTGATGTCCATATGTAGAGTCTTCTCTTGTGTTGTTGGAAGAGGGTATTAGCTAGAGTTTAACTGGACATGGAACAACAGACTGGTTCCAAATAGGAAAAGGAGTACGTCAAGGCTGTATATTGTCACTCTGCTTATTTAACTTCTATACAGAGTACATCATGAGAAACGCTGGGCTGGAAGAAGCACGAGCTGGAATCAAGATTGCCGGGAGAAATATCAATAACCTCAGATATGCAGATGACACCACCCTTATGGCAGAAAGTGAAGAGGAACTAAAAAGCCTCTTGATGAAAGTGAAAGTGGAGAGTGAAAAAGTTGGCTTAAAGCTCAACATTCAGAAAACTGAGATCATGGCATGTGGTCCCATCACTTCATGGGAAACAGATGGAGAAACAGTGGAAACAGTGTCAGACTTTATTTTTCTAGGCTCCAAAATCACTGCAGATGGTTACTGCAGCCATGAAATTAAAAGACACTTACTCCTTGGAAGAAAAGTTATGACCAATCTAGATAGCATATTCAAAAGCAGAGACATTACTTTGCCGACTAAGGTCCATCTAGTCAAGACTATGGTTTTCCAGTAGTCATGTATGGATGTGAGAGTTAGACTGTGAAGAAAGCTGAGCACTGAAGAATTGATGCTTTTGAACTGTGGTGTTGGAGAAGACTCTTGAGGGTCCCTTGGACAGCAAGGAGATCTAGCTAGTCCATTCTAAAGCAGATTAGTCCTGGTTGTTCTTTGGAAGGAATGATGCTAAAGCTGAAAATCCAATACTTTGGCCACCTCATGCAGAGTTGACTAATTAGAAAAGACTCTGATGCTGGGAGGGATTGGGGGCATGAGGAGATGGGGATCACAGAGGATGAGATGGCTGGATGGCATCACCGACTCTATGGGCATGAGTTTGAGTGAACTCTGGGAGTTGGTGATAGACAGGGAGGCCTAGTGTGCTGCAATTCATGGGATCGCAAAGAGTCGGACACGACTGAGCGAATGAAGTGAACTGAACCTATTTTCCTTCCTAAACCATTAGTTTTCAAAGGAGTTTTCTAACTTAAAGCTATTTATTTAAATAACTAATATTTTATGTTTTTTCAGAAAACAATGCAGTAAAATTTAGGGAAAATTTAAATTTATGCGTAATTAGGCTAAGAAGAAAAAATTAGTACTACAATTTGTGTTAGGAAAATGTAAGGTGAGTTAGTGAAGCCAGTAGTTATTCACGACCGATCTAGTCAACATTCTAAACATGACTTCAAGAAAACAGTTTCTTAAAATAGAATAATTTAATTTGGACTGAATTTATTTTCCTTTTATATCTTAAAACTCATTGCCATAAGATTATTCATCATTTTTACAATAAATATAATCATATACCACTGCTTTTTCCTTATCTATAGAGATAATATCTCTCCTCCCTAACATCCAGCAATTTTATATAGGACATTAATTCAGAAAATATTGATTATCTCTTATTTGCTATCCACTATTCTTGATACTAGGCATTCAAAAGTAATTAGGTTGATCATGACTTCAATAAGCTTATAGTTCATCAAAAATAGTAAGGCATGTGTATAGCTGTGTTGTCTAGTCACTAAAGTCATGCCAACTCTTTTGCAACCCTGTGGACTGTAGCCCACCAGGCTCCTCTGTCAATGGGATTTCCCAGGCAAGAATAGTGGAATGGGTTGCCATTTCCTTCTCCAAGTGATCTTCCCAATCCAGGGATCAAACCTGCTTCTCCTGCATTGGCAGGTGAGATCTTTACCACTGAGCCAGCAGGGAAACCAGTGCATCTCTATACACAAGGTTTTTAAAAAGTGATAAGCTTTGCAGGAAAGATATAAATGAAATGCTGAGGATCTTTATCTTACATCCCCTCCAGAGCCATAAGTGTGTTCCAAGACTTTGAAGCCTCCTTAGCTCCTAATGAAAGTGAAAGTCACTCAGCCCCGTCTGACTCTCTGCAGCCGCATGGACTAGTTCTCCAGGCCAGAATCCTGGAATGGGTAGCTTTTTCCCTTCTCCAGTGGATCTTCTCTTCTCCAGCCTGGGCGTCCCTGATAGTTCAGTTGGTAAAGAATCTGCCTGCAATGCAGGAAACCTGAGTTTGATCCTTGGGTTGGGAAGATCCCCTGGAGAAAAGAAAGGCTACCCACTCCAGTATTCTAGCCTAGAGAATTCCATGGACTGTATAGTCCACAGGGTCACAAAGAATCAGACACGACTGAATTACTTTCACAGCTCCTAATACAAAGCCTGTCATACAGAATATATTCAATTAATGTTTGCTTAGAAGGTGAGCTATTTGTGAAATTATTCTGTAAACCTATGCCTGTTAATAAATGGCATTCTTTTATCCAAGAGAGATCTAAAGTCCTCAATCTGAAAAGCTCTATACTTATATCTAAAACATTTTGTTAGAATGTGAAAATATTTATTTTCATGAGCACTTTCTATCTTTACAATATACTTTAATTTCTGACTTCTATTGCAAAGCTCATTCTACTAAATCTTATCTAATATTTTACTGTCCAGTTTACCCAGCTCTGTAAGTTTTATAAACTATGGCTATACTTCTTCCTACATCTAATGTATCAGTAACCACAGCACCTAAGGAACTCCAAGAAATCACAATTCTTAAGGAATCTTGTCTTTCTAAGTACAATCCTAAGAAAGAAATATAAAATAAATGATTGTTAAAACTTTAGAGGAAGCAGTTAACACTACTCTGTTTCTAAAAAGCAACTATAATGTTCAATTATTTTGAAGGATTTCTGAATTTAATCAGCTTGAAAAAAAATAGATTTGTGTCCAACGATTTGTTTTTCAGCTTTTCTTCACTGGTTGAAGTTTCCTCAAGGACTCGAGATTGAGTAAAATTGACTTTCTTCTGATCTTGTGAATCAGGAGCTAAAATGAAGACATAAATGATTTCTAAGGATTCTTGCCTGTCTAAGTTTTCCTGATTCTTTAATACTCAATAGTAAGGCATATTAGTGATGATACCAGCCACCATTTATCACCATATAGTCATTACTTTTCCAACTCTCAACCATCTCCACTCCATTCAGTATAGAATGTTCCCTCACTGGCTTAGCACCAACTCCATCCCACCCCCACTCCCGTACCTTTTGAAGACACCTGGCTGAATTTTAAAAGAAAAGAGTGTAACAGAATAAAAAGGAAACAAGACAGTCCTTTTTCTCCCTGAAGTTCTAGCAGTTTGACTGGCTATTACTTGTGAATTTTTCTTGCCACTGAGTCATTGCGCATACAGAATTATGAAACTTTAATTTCTTTAGAGGCTTGTTATATTAGAGAAATTGTTCCAAAGAAAGCAACAATCGTGACATAAGCACATCTGGCTCTTGCAAATTATTCTTTATTAAGCTTTCATTTAATTACATGTGCTGAAAGGTCTGTTTTTGATTACTGTAATTTTTTTTATTTGTCCATCTGAATGATAGTAATGCTGGAAATTACATACAAACCACCTGTTTTTTCTCCTCTACTAATATGGCAAAGTTTGAGCTGTTTTCTCTGTGGTTGATGAACTAGGAAGCTTTCTATTTATTATGATAAAAATATGACTATCAAGGTAATGGCTTAATCTTGATGATAAGAAGAAAAGAAAATATTTGAATGGCGTTTTCAAGCATGAAATTGTGTTAAAATTGAGGTATCTGAATTCTGGTTAACTGTAACAGATTAACACATTTATTTATCACCAGTTTCACCCCAAAGCTAATAAATCGACAGTTAAGGATTTCACATCCTGTGCTAGGAAAAAAAAACTTGACTTTTTTCCTCCGCAAATCTGGCTATATTCTCTTTAGGATTATGCTATATGCAGCATAGAGGCAGGAGGGACTGCAACTGGGCCTTAGGGATCTTGAGGGCAGCACTCTTAACACCCAGAAGGGTCAGCATCCCTAGAAAAGTTTAGTCAGTACTGAATTAGAATGATGTTCTTCCAGAAGTGCCTAGGAAAGTTTAGATCAGTTTCTTAGTTCATGAATATTAAAATTACATGAATGGACATAACAACATTTAATGCACTTTATAATGATTTTAAGTACTCGAAAGAATATTTGAGACCATTTAATCAAATTCCTTTTTGTACGATTGAAGAAACTTGAGTTCCAGAGCAAGTCAATCCTTTGTTTAAGGTCCTAAACTTATTTTTAGAAGGACCAGGAACAGAATAATGGCTCCCATAGCACTGCTCTTTCTTTCTGTTATACTATTTATTATTTTTTATATTCTTCTTTAAAAATAGTGAAAGAGAAATTTCAAAGTGTTCAGAGAAATAGTTATCTAACAATACGGTAAGTTTTTTTGGAAGCTCTGTTTCAGCTGCATTTAAAGAGATGATTTTTGTCTTCCCTGTTTTGCAGCAGCTCTATGCCGCTCAGCTGGCCAGCATGCAGGTGTCACCTGGAGCAAAGATGCCATCAACTCCACAGCCACCAAACACAGCAGGGGCAGTCTCACCTACTGGGATAAAAAATGAAAAGAGAGGGACCAGCCCTGTAACTCAAGTTAAGGTATTTGCTTTGCAGGATTATGGAAACAGTTTGGAAAATAGCTTCACAAGAAAGGTAGTGAACCAGGCTGTGCTGGGCATAAACAGCAGGAAGCAAAGCAACATAAAGGAACCCCAAAATGTTCCTCTTTATGGTGAATTTCATGATTGAGCACTGAGAAACAGGTGTTTCCCTTTTGATAACAATAGTGCCATATTGTGAGATCTTTACCTAAATCTGCAAACTTACTTCTCAAGAGTTTTTCCCTTTTGGATTCTAGCTTTTATTTTTTAACATTCATTGGCATGTATGGCCATGGTTTTATTACCAGTCTTTGTCATAGTCTTGTGACACTTCTCTCTAACTTTAAACAGGTGGGGAACCAACTTATAGTGCTAGAGGAGGAGGATCTCAAAACTTTAGATTGACAAGAAACAAAGAGGATCCGATGCTGGACCTTTATATGGTTTGATGGTAAAGGTCTCTCTCCCTCAAACAATAGTTATAAATGTGGGCTTTGAGGAATGAGTGGTGTCATAATCTATTTATGCTTTGATGCCACATATAGTTGTGATAGGATAAATAGGATCACCCAAGTTATGACTGAAACATTAACAGATCCTTTTCTCACTGATTTTCAGTGTCTTAAAATGGTATAACCAGGAAGTACATGGTAACAGAGGGGAACTGGTGATCCAGTCTAACTTTGTGCTGCAGCTGGTACTTATAGGTTTTTATGATTGTTTCTGCTTTCTATATTGAATTAAAAAATTCAGAAAGTTCAAAGAAACAATTCTTTTATATCATTGACTTACTTACTTTGAAGGATACACTAAGCACAGATGTATTATTGTATGTGTCCAAAGTACTGCCTTTGGAGAAATTTTGCCATTATTACTTTATTACATGGGAAATATCTAAGGCTAACGAAACAGCATTGAAGTCCACAAAATTACTGAAATTGTTTTATTTTCTAAAACTTGTAGTTAGGGATTTCGAGACTTCAGGAAAGCCATTGAAAATATGGATCCCAAATACCAAAGATTAAAAAAAGAGTAAACATAATTAAGAGGGATAGTTCTGCTTGTGCCTGTCCAAAGGAATTAATTTAATGTCCCCCATGCCTTTAGGTTCTCCAAAGAAGTAGATGAACATTTATGTTTTGTGGTTAGAAATATTGAGATATGACAATAGGGGCTTTACATTTAATAAGATAGCATTAACTTATGGAAACAGACTATTTTGTGTTCCAAGAGTTTCTTTTTGTGAGTAAGAGAACACTACAATTCAAACCAAAGCACTTTGTTTAACTATAGTTGTTAGAGTATAAGCATATCAAACATCAGTGACTTGAGGTATTGAGTATTAAATATTTTAACATGAAAAAGTCATTTTATAAGTGAGTTGGCCAAATGGAATTGCACCAAACCAAGCCTTTACTGGATGAGTAAAATGTTCCCTGGTTAGATTCAAGTTTATATCTGCTTTTACCATTCCAGCTTTGTGGGCCAACTGAATTTTATTACTCACTTGACCACATACAAATTCTTAGGGAGCTCTCTGTATAATTTAACTTGACTCTACTTTATGTTAATAACAAAGGAAACATTTATCATACTTATTAGATTGTTTATTGTATGTGTGAATAAAACTATATCGACTAAGACGTAAAGCAAATGCTTTAAATTTTTAAGATAGCTCCAACCTATTATTGTAGAAGTTCTAAAAATAATCTTATGTTTTGCTAATTGGAAGAATTATGGTCACTAAAATATCTCATGTTTCTGCCTATAGTCAATCTTTCCCTCTGTATATAACATGACTATGTAACCTAGGGCATTGTTAGCTGAAGGTGATAAAAATAAAAGTGGATGGTCTTCTGCTCCTTTCTCCCCTGAAGGATTTTATTTGTTACAGTGGTCAGCATCAGTAGTTAGGCTGTTTCTGTTCAAATGTCAGTTCTATGACTTTCATTAGGTGTGTCGCCTTGGGCAAGTTGCTTAACTTCTTTTAGCGTTAGTTTTTGCCTCTGCAATCTGAAGGTTAATATTATTATGGGTCTTCAATGAGATAATACATCCTCTAGCATATAGTAAATATTTCATAAATGTTAGTATAGCAATGATGTTGATGATAATCTGATGATAATAAAGATGCTGGTAGGTGGTAATAGTCATTGTGATTGAAATATCTGGTTGTATACCCAGAGAGATTCTAAAAGAAACCAAGAAGTTTTCCATTTTAAACCATTATGGAGGAACAGGGATTCTATTTACTCTCCAAACTTAAAGAAGTAAAACTCAAGACAAAATATGGAACAGTGGTTTCTGACATTTCCAGTAGGAGTACAGGAGAGTGGCCTCTGATAGAAGAGAAACAAGTGAGGCAAGCACCACAGTTGTTCCAGGTTACTGTCTTGAGAGAGCTTCCAGGCAGTAGTGTGGTGTGTATGTGGGGGTTCCCCACATGCTGCTTGGCAGGCTTCCTGAGTAGAGAGACAAGACTTCAGAGTTTCAAGATGCCAAGGTAGATGGAATTTGTGAGAGAAAGTATAGAGAGAGGGCACAGGAGATCCGCAGAAGGTTTCCCTGTATTTAGCTGAGTATTGAGCAGCACATGCATGTGAGGAAACTATCTGAGGCCAGAGGGAAAGCAAGAGGTAGCAGCAAAACCACTACAAGGTATGTGAAGAACTGAGAATGATTTGTATTCCCGTTGGCCAGGTTGGAAAGATCTCTTGGCACATGGGCACCAAGTAGAGTCCCTAGCAGGGTATTACTTCACTGCTGCTGCTAAGTCACTTCAGTCGTGTCCGACTCTGTGCAACCCCAGAAACAGCAGCCCACCAGGCTCCCCGGTCCCTGGGATTCTCTAGGCAAGAATACTGGAGTGGGTTGCTGTTTCCTTCTCCAGTGCATGACAGTGAAAAGTTAAAGTGAAGTCACTCGGTTGTATCCGACTCTTAGCAACCCCATGGGCTTCACTGCTGCTGCTACTGCTAAGTCGCTTCAGTCGTGTCTGACTCTGTGAGACCCCATAGACGGCAGCCCACCAGGCTCCCCCATCCCTGGGATTCTCTAGGCAAGAATACTGGAGTGGGTTGCCATTTCCTTCTCCAATGCATGAAAGTGAAAAGTGAAAGTGAAGTCACTCAGTCATGTCTGACTCTTCACGACCCCATGGACTGTAGCCTACCAGGCTCCTCTGTCCATGGGATTTTCCAGGCAAGAATACTGGAGTGGGGTGCCATTGCCTTCTCTAGTAAGGCCAAATTATCCCTATACCTCCCTAACTCAGTTTAAAAGTAAGCCTGGTAAGGCTCTCCACGTCTTAGAACAAAGTCCACAAATATTTAAGGTAACATACAAACTGAAATCCAACACTGTAAAAATCTCAATGTGGAGCATCTGTTCAATAATTATCAGGCTTGCAAGAAAATGTGAAAAATAATGAGAAGAATAAATTGATTATTAGAGATAAACCTCAAAATAACACAGGTGATGAAATTACTAGATAAGACAATAAAAACAGCTCTTAAAAGAGACTTTCAACTAGACCAAGTGAAGAAGTAAGCATATCTGCTTCTCTTCACCCACAAAGTATCTGTTGGGCCAGGACAAGCTGTGAGGATGAACAGCAGGCCTGCCATGGTGGAAAAGAATTGACTTGATTGGGAGTTAATCAGGGCTTCCCATGCTCAGTGGCATTGTTGGTAGAAATGGAAATTATTGAATTGTAAGACTAAATAATAAATTAGAATATATAGTCATACTTTTTATTGAGCTTCACAGCTATTGTACTTTTTACAAATTGAAGGTTTATGGCAATCCTGCACAGTCAGATGATGGTTAGCAATTTTTTTTAGCAAAAAATTATTTTTAATTAAGGTGTATGCATTGTTTTTTAGATATAATGCTGTTGCACATTTAATAGACTACTGTATTGTATAAACATAACCTTTACATGCACTGGGAAACCAAAAATTCATGTGATTCACTTTATTGGGTTATTTGATTTATTGCAGTGGTCTGAAACCAAACTCATAATGTCTCTGAAGTTTGCCTATATTCAAAAATGAATTATAAAATGAGATATTATAAACTCCATATATTCAAGAAACAGGAACATTATAAGGCAGGACATGGAAAATTCATATTGAATGCCTGGAGATGAAAAATACAGTGTTTGAGATGAAAAGTACACTGGATTGGTATTGATTTGGAATAGCAACAGATTAGATATTACAGAAGAAAAGACTAGTGAGCTTGATGACATAACAATGAAACTGTCCAAAATGAAATACATAGAAAAAAAGACTATCAGTGCTGTAGAACATCAAATGGCCTAATATATACAAATAGAGCCCCAGAAGGAGAAGGAAGGGACGGAAAATATGTTTTAAAAAGTAATGGCTGAAAATTTTCCAAGTGTGAAGACACTGAACTAAGGGATCATAAGAAACTTGGTGAAGTAAAAGAAATGTGGAGAAAACTAACTAAATACCTAACTTAGAAATCACTGTTATTGAGAAATGAGCAAAGGAACTAACTAGTCTAAATATCCTTTGAATTCAGAGCAAAGGCAAGTAAACTTTAATCAAGCTCCGTTTGTGAGGGATGCAACTATGTTTCCTGAGAACCTATCGTATATCTAGATAGAGATAAAAGTACATTGCACCATAGATGTCCCAGATTACTTATTTCCTACCAAGACAAACAAACAAACAAATGACTTATTTTATCTGATAATTCAGTAAAGAAAAAAAAGTGCCTGGGATTTGGAGCCTAAAAAACTGTAATTCGAATTCTGTCCTTCCATGTATGGTTTTGTATGGTCATTTTATCACTTTGGCTGCTTCTTTCTTTGTAAATGTAGAATACTACTGCCCAGTCTCATAGTTATTGGTAGTTAAGTGAGCTAATATACTTGAAAATATCTAGCACAATGTTAGGCACAGGGGCTCTTTTGTGCATGTTATTTTCATTTTCTCTTTCTAATCCTCCCTCCTGATAACTATCTTCGGCCTCCCTTTTTGTTCCCACTCAAACAATGACCATTAGAGCTGGAAGAGGCCTTAGAGATCAGCTAGAATCAGGCCCTCTTTTCTATAGATGAAGAAATTGAGTCCCAGAGAAGTGACATGTTTGCCATAGGGGAGAAAGTTCAGTTTCCAAGCTCTACTGTGTGTTCTAAACAATGACGTGAAAAGCAAGTTCTCTGTGCCTTCTCAGAAGCAAAAGAGGAGTTAACATTTGCTGGAAATTTTATTTTAAACACAATACTGCAGATCTTAAAAACCTAGCGTTTAAATGAGTATGTTCATACTGCAATTAAATTTCTAGAATGATGGAAGTGTTAAGGGTGTTACATGGCAGAATAAATGAAACAAAAAAAAGGTAAAGAGCTTAGCTTTCAAGCTCCTGGTAAAACCAGAGTTACAAGCCAGATATTTGAATACTGTGCTCAGTATAGAAGAACTGGCATCTTAAAATAGACATTCTGTAAATATATGTAGCAAAGAATATAAAGAGACATCACTGTAGACATGAAAAATAAATTGCATATAGCATGGTATGTAAAACATAATTATAATGTGTCTTTGCTCTTTACAAAAATTAATTTTAAACATGAATAGAAACCAGAATATAGACCATGAAGAGCGCCCACACCCAGAAAGCCACATAGAAGCCATGCTGTGGCATGCGGCTCTCTGGGCAAAGGCCCAGGAGAGCAGAAGAAGGCTTACAGTGTTTCCATTTTTAAAGTACTTGCAATTGTTTGATTTAAAATATATATTAAAAAATTAGCGGCAGAGCCCATTTATAGTTCCAGGAACTTTTCAGAGAGAATAACACAAAAGCACTACAGAGCTGCTGAAATTTTAAATAATTCTTTGTAAATGCCCTAGGTTAATTTGGATCCCTGAAAACACATTAGGAAATTAAGCTGTAATGTGAGCTAATTCAGATTTTAATTTGGCAAAAAGAATGATCCAACTACACAGTTAATGTAAATAGAAGCATAACACAGGGAAATTAATGAGGTTTCCTTCCGATGAATCTTCAAGGAGGTAGATAATTAGCTTCTTTTGTTATTATTGTGGAGAATGTGGCATTGTCTCTGAGGTGTAAAATAACTGTGGCTTACTAAGTGATAATGTGCTTCATTTGTCTTTTTTTTTAAATAATTATTTATGTTAAACTCTTGTAGGATGAAGCAGCAGCGCAGCCGCTGAATCTCTCATCCCGACCCAAGACAGCTGAGCCTGTAAAGTCCCCAACATCTCCCACCCAGAGCCTCTTCCCAGCCAGCAAAACCAGCCCTGTCAATCTGCCTAACAAAAGCAGCATCCCCAGCCCCATTGGAGGAAGCTTGGGAAGAGGATCCTCTTTAGGTAAATGGAAAAGTCAACACCAGGAAGAGACTTATGAATTAGGTAAAAGAAAGCAAAATGCGTTTAATGATGACTGATTCTTGTTTTCAAAGTATTCTTTAGTCCAAGAAAAATTTAAATACTGAAAGTAAATAATGTAAAAGTAAATTCTTTTCTACTAAAGCATAACCCAGTGTGGCGTCTTAGGTGACTAGAACTTTCAGGAAAGGTTAGAATATAAATCCTGTTGGATGCATTCTCCCAATGATGATGAGTTAGATCTAGCAATCAGAGACTTAGAAATTTCTGTGTTGAGTCAGTGCTTTGCCACTGAAGTGACTCTAGGCAGAGTAAGAGTGGCTGTGAACTCTCCAAGGGCCTAAAGGAGCCTGGCCTAAAAGCTGCCTGCCAAAAGTCCAGAATTTTTTGAAATTTTGTTTTCTTTGTAAACTGTGAATTTTATACCTTATCCCATATCAGTTTTCCACTGAAGCAAATATGAATGACACTTAGTGACATCATATAAAATAAAGTTGATATCTAGTAAGATATGTCATAGTGATCCTCAGTCTTCTTACATTCTCTGATACACTGCCAATTGTCTCTAGGGATAGTCATACCCAGGTGTGAGAAGTATAGGGGATAAAGGGGATCTGGCATCAGGCAGCCTTGAACTGAGAAAGAGCCTTTACTTACTAGCTGTGTGACCCTGTGAAAATTATTTAATTTTTTTTTAAACTCAGTTTCCTAATCTCTGGAAAGGAAATATTATTTCCTAGCTTATAGGTTGGTATGAGAATTAAGACAGAAATGTAGGTATACAAAGTCTCTAACATGGTATCTGGAACCCAGAAGGCATGCAACCAAAAAGACTAGACAGCCAAATACCAACGCATTTACAAATACATGTGGAATGAAACAGTAATTGTGAAAGCACTTGTCAGTGGCAGAGAGGCAAGTAAATATGAACATTATTATTACCATGCTCTATAAGTTTCTTAATTTTCCAATAAAGACACAGAAGTTCAAAGGGATTTGGGACTAGAACCAGCATTTCTTTACCATATTACCTTCCATGTTTTATTTAATCCTTTAGCCTGAATTGCTTACAGCAATAAATAAAATAATGTATAAGTGTAGCCATTTACAGTTTAACCAAACATTTTGTCTATCTTATCTCATTTGATTTTTTACTATCATCTTATGAGTTAGGTAGTATGTTATTGTTATTCTTGTATAATAAACTGTCATCTTTCAGATAAAATGACTCACCCACAGCCATGTAGCTATTAATTAGCAGAGTTAAAACTAAAGTCCAGGTCTTCTCACGTATAACTCAGTGCTCCTTTTGAAAACTCATAGTTGGAACGTTTGCTGAACAATGCTGAATCTTAAGTGGCTCTTCTGATGATGAGATGTAAATCTTCCTTACTGAAACTGGGGACATTAGGATCTACCCAGCAGTCTATCCTCTTTTTGAGTCAGAACACTCTTTTAGGGGCCCAGAGATTTCACTCCAAGTCAGTGGGATCACTGTGGCAAAGAGAAATGAATCATTCCCAGCATGATCACTGGATTATTGAAAGTTGTGAGATGAGGGGAAAAAGCCAACATGAGGATAAATAATAGGCTTGATCTTGAAATGGCCCTGGTATAAACCACTTCTAAATTTTATTTGGAAAGTATTTGTTTTCTGTACTTAGCATAGTGGGGGACAAAAATGACTGTACAGGCCCTTGTTCTTTTGGAGTTTACATCTTAGCAGAGTGTATTCCTTAGATCGTGAACTAGAAATGAGCTGAAGTAATAGCACCCTTGTTCACACAATACTGGATGGATTTTCTTTTTTAATCAGAAAAGCTTCAGAGCTAAAGATACAGGGTTTCTATTTGCTAAAAAGTGGCTGTTTAACTTTCTAAAACTTTTCCATAGATAGCGTTGGGAATATTTTCTAAACTCGAGTGATAAGCACATGTACGGCACACACATAGACATGGGCTTGATCACAGTCTGGTTTCCTCTGTCCCATCTGTCTCTGTGAGGTGTGTGCACATACACAGATCCACACACACATACATACATACACACATATGTGTGCTATAAAATGCTCATACCAGGAAACACACAAGCTCATCACATTAAACTTTACCACAGCAGCTGAAATCTGTCAGTCAGTTGCCTTCTTTCTGTCTAAAATTGGAAAAGCTAATCTAAAGTATCGATTTGAACCTACAATAAAATGCAAGATATAGAGGAAATTTAGTTTAATTTTAAATTTTGTCCTTCTGTGCTGCATGGAATATAATGAAAGTAAATATTTTCACTTTATTTTAAGCTTTATCCTTATATAAATTCCATTCCCACACATTCAGCCTCACTGTCAAAAAGGCAGGGAACTGAGAGCAGTGGGTGTTCAGGTTGTGGGTAGGAAATGGGTTGTCATTCTCTTCTTAAGTAACTGAGGCAGCATGAGTGGAATGCTTCATTAACCAGCCAGTGACTGGGGAACAGAGAGTGTGGTGTATCCCTTCCCACCCCCTGTCTCCTGCAGTGGATGTATGAACACACAGATACAGATATCACTAAAGGATGTGTGTGGCCTCACAGATTTTTTTTTTTTTTTTGGCTGGGCCAGAAACAGCTTTCCTGCATTAGCATACTAAATATAATGGACAGCCTGCACAGATGTCTCTGTGCCCCTTCCTACCACTTTCATCCCAACTACTCTCCCACTAATTGTTAAATATAACCAGAAAATGTATGTGTGTGTGTGTGTGTGTGTGTGTGTGTGTATACTTATATAGGAATCTAGGAACCTTCATTT
Organism: Ovis aries; assembly: GCF_016772045.2. Taxonomy (NCBI): domain Eukaryota; kingdom Metazoa; phylum Chordata; class Mammalia; order Artiodactyla; family Bovidae; genus Ovis; species Ovis aries. Next base: position 36,192,419 of record NC_056068.1, read on the forward strand.
TTGAGGAAGCGGGTTAACAGAGCCCAGATAAACTGAAATGCTAGGGTATCCTCCAAGAACTGAAAACAAAAAACCCAGCACATGTCAGTTACCCTGGATTTCTGTGGTCTATTGCATTTTTCTTAATAGCAAACGAGCCCCTTCCTTGCTCAAAGAATGTGGTGTTCTACAGGGGAGTGGACAGTAGCGGTATTTTTTGTGTCTAACCTTACAACCCTCTAATAATACATCCTGTGTATGCAGATATCCTGTCCAGTCTCAACTCTCCTGCCCTGTTTGGGGATCAGGATACAGTGATGAAAGCTATTCAGGAGGCTCGGAAGATGCGAGAACAGATCCAGCGGGAGCAACAACAGCAACAGCCACATGGTGTTGATGGGAAACTGTCCACCCTGAATAATATGGGGCTGAACAACTGTAGGAATGAAAAGGTAAAACTTGCTTCCCTCCTTCACTGGCTCTGCTAGACCCGTTGACTCATTTTTATCTGGCTCTTTTCAGGCTCCAACGCATCAACCTGCAGCCAAAGATTTGGGCTTCTAGCTTGAGGACTGTCTTGCATTATGTTTAAGCATTACTGCTGATTAAAAAATAAACCTTTTCCCTCTTAGTACCCAACCAAACACCCAAACTCCTGCCATTGGTGTTTTTCTGTCCCATTCCAAAAGGTTAGAAATATCTTATAATAAAGGGGGTATATGAGGTTACAGACTATCAGAATATTTTAAAAAAGCAGATATACTCACAGTGAAGGCTAATACATTATTATGACTCATCATTGAATTTATTACTAAGTTTCCTATCAGCCTGAGCAAAACAGAAAACAGAGAAACTTACAAAATGCATTCATTTATTTTTTTGATTCATCAGATTATTTATCAAGTGCTTATTGTGTAATAGACACTGTTCTAGGCACTGGAGATACAACAGTGAACAAATGAGACAAAAATCTCTGTTCTCATAGAGCTTACATTCTGATAGGGGAACACAGATGAAGAAAAAAATAAACAAATACATAATGACTAATGTTGGTAACAGGAGGAGGTGAATCATTGCCATGAGAGAAATAGCAGCAAGTTAAGGAAATACAGTTACAGGATTGTTCCTTTAGGTAGGCTGGTAAGGACTCTAAGGAGGTGTCATGTAATAGAGAGAGTGAAGGAAGCCCTGTGCAGGCCACATGAAGAGCATCCAGGTAGTGGGAACAATAGGCTTAGAGGCCCTTAGAGTGTAGGACAAGGAGGCCAATTTAGCAAGAGCAACTTGAGGAAAGGCAGAGCAGTGAGACCTAAAGAGAAGTGATAGCCTGGGGCAGACTGTGGTAGACCTGTAGGCCTTGGAAGGACTATGTGTGTTTCACTCTGAGTCTGATGAGAATTCCTACATTCTTTTTGTCCAGGGCATTGACATGATCTGATTTACATATAAAAAGGATCCTTCTGCAAAATGTGCAAGAGCAGACTTCAGAAGGCTAAGAAAGGAAACAGGCAGACCAGTTGAGAGGTTATTGTCAAACAATGGCTGGAAAATGCTGATTATTTGATGAATTAGTGATCCTAGCCATTGCTTACCCTGTATCTGCCTCACCCCAGTTTCTGCCTCCCTCTTCACATGGCTGTCTTCCCTCTGTGTATATCCCCATGTCTCCAAATCTTCCTCTTCTTAAGAAGAACATCACTTATTGAATTTAGGGTCCACCCTAATCCAGTGTGACTTTAACTTGATTATATCTGCAAAGACCCAGTTTCCTACAGATAGAAAAATAGATTACATAAATATATTAATTTAATACATTAAATTAATAATGACTTAACTCCCCCTCCCCTACTTTGATTGATCCTTTTAGCAGAAGGTTCACATAAAGTAAGAGAGAAACTATCTGGGGAATAGTGGGCCTTTTGGTGCTGGATAAGCCATAAACTTTTATACACTTGGGACCTGCTATGCATAGGGATTGTTGTTGTTCTGTCACTAAGTTGTGTCCAACTCTTTGCGAACCCATGGAGTGCAGCATGCCAGGCTTCCCTCTCCTTTACTATCTCCTGGAGTTTGAGCATACTATTTTTGGAGTTTGCGCCACCTCCATGCTGCTCAAACTCCATGTTTGCTCTATATTCTATGTCTGGTTATACTCATATCCATTACATTATATCCGTTGTGTTAATGGTGCCATCCAACAATCTCATCCTCTGTCGCCCTCTTCTCCTCCTGCCCTCAATCTTTCCCAGCACCAGGGTCTTTTCCGCTGAGTCAGCCCTTTATGTCAGGTGGCTAAAGTATTGGAGCTTCAGCTTCACCATCAGTCCTTTCAATGAAAATTCAGGGTTGATTTCCTTTAGGATTTGCCATAGCTTAGTCCCTAAGTCGTGTCCGACTCTTGCGACCCCATGGACTGTGGCCTGCTTGACTCCTCTGTCTATGGGATTCTCCAGGCAAGAATACTGGAGTGGGTTCCCATTTCCTTCTCTAGGGGATCTTCCTGACCCAGGAATTGAAACCAGGTATCCTGCATTGCAGGCAGAGTCTTTACCAGCTGAGCTACAAGGGAAGCTCTTTTGGGATTGACTGGTTTGAACTCCTTGCTGTCCAGGGGACTCTCAACAGTCTTCTCCAGCACCACAGTTTGAAGGCATCAGTTCTTCAGTGCTCAGCCTTCTTCATGGTCTAACTGTCACATCTGTACATGACTACTGGAAAAATCATAGCTTTGACTATATCGATCATTGTCAGCAGAGTGTTGCCTCTGCTCTTTAATACACTCTCTAGATTTGTCATAGCTTTTCTTCCAAGGAGCAAGCATCTTTTAATTTCATGGCTGCAGTCACCATCTACAGTAATTTTTGAGCCCAAGAAAATAAGATCTGTCACTGCTTCCACTTTTTCCCCATTTATTTATCATGAAGTGATAGGACTCGATGCCATGATCTTAGCTTTCTGAATGTTGTTTTAAGTCAGCTTTTTCACTCTCTTTCACCCTCATCAAGAGGCTCTTTAGTTCCTCTTCACTTTCTGGCAGTAGAGTGGTATCATCTGCCTATCTGAGGCTATTGATAATTTCTCCCAGCAATCTTGATTCCAGCTTGTGATTCATCCAGCCTGGCATTTTGCATGATGTACTCTGTATATAAGTTAAATAAACAGTGTGACAATATGGAGCCTTGTCATACTCCTTTCCCAATTTTGAACCAGTCCGTTATTCCATGTCTGGTTCTAACTGTTGCTTCTTGACCTGCATACATGTTTCTCAGGAGACACAGGGCTACTGAGTAGAAAATTGGGGTAAAAGCAAGAGAATGGATACATGTAGCAGAGGACATCTCCTACTTTACAATTTTGTCAAGGGTGAATCCTAAAATTAGTATGAGAAGGATGTCAGTGATTTATGTAAGTCTTTTAAATTGTATTGGTTTTCAAATGAAAGTGATATATGGTTACTAAAATTTCTAATAATACAGTTGTATGGTCAAAAGCTAATTACCCTTCTCACCGCATTAACTACCGTTGGCGATTCAGTTTTCTTTGCATATACGGGAAGTATTAATGAGTTTAAAGGTATATATTCTTACTTGGAGTGGTAGGCCCTGAGTTGTCACTTGCCAACTGTATGATATTTGGTAAGTTGAATAACTTCACTGAATCTCAAGTTCTTCATCTGTAATGTGAGGGTAGTAATCTGGGCTACAATAGAATAAAATATATATGAATATACCTAGCAAAGCCTCAGGTACAGAGTGGGTACTTTCTTGTGTTTCCCATACCTTTTAGGCTAAATTATGGGTGATCTTTGAATATATAGAACAAATGAGCTATTTTGCCACAGATACAAGTTCCTCATAACAATGATGGAAGGGTCAGCAGAAGAAAGCAGAGTTAGATGTTTCGGATGATGGCATATTGACCAACTTACATAGTTAAACTCCTTTCTAACTGAGTTGATACACAAAGCTATGGAAACTTCAGATTTATTAAGTTAGATCGTGGTTTCATAATGTCATAATAATGCTGATGCCTCAGCATTATTGACATTTTTGGCTAGAGAATTCTTTGTCATGGGTGGCTAATCTGGCCTCTACTCATTAGATGCCAGTAGCACCCCTCAGAAACATCTCTAGATATTGCTAAATATCCCCTATTGGGGTAGGGAGGACAAAATTACCCCTAGTTGAAATATCAGTGGACTAAATAAATATGTTTAGAATTAATACATTTCAGAAATTTTATTCAAAAAAAAAAAACAAGTTATTTAAATAATCACATGTGAGTGTGCTTTCAAGCTCAGTCGCGTCCGATTCTTTGCGATCCCATGGACTGTAGCCTTCCTCTGTTTGTGGGATTATCCCTGCAACAATACTGGAGTGGGTCACCATTTCCCCCTCCAGGGGATCTTCCTGCCCCAGGTATTGAATCTGTGTCTCCTGTGCCTCCTGCATTGGCAGGTGGGTTCTTTAACTACTGAGCCACATAGGAAGACCTTTCAGTAATCACATTTGTTTTTAAATTATAGAGAATCATTTGCTTTTGCTTAATGTTAGGGATAAAATATTTCTTTGAAAAATATTTCTAATGAAAAACTAGAATTTTTGTTTGGAATATTAACATAGAGAATATTTAAAACAGATGTGTGTACATCATTTAGGTTGTGGGGGAAATAAGAAATAAATTCAGTATTGTTACAGCAACTCTGCCTTTCAGTGAAGCCCCTCTGTCACATTAAGTAGGCTTAGAATAGCGACATCCTGAAATGTTTGCACTACCTAAATAGTAAATTGGCACTGGACATCCCTTCCTTCCAGCAGGGACTCTGTTTGTCTGACACAGTGACCCTATATTGTTGAATTTATATCATCGATTCAAGTTCAAGCTTAAGACTCTACTAACTTCAGATACTCTGGGTTAAAGTATTTCTCATTGACTTTTCTTAATTCATATAGAGGAAAGAAGTCTGAGGCTCTGAAATAATAACACATTAATTTGTGTTGGAAGCCACCAGTGAGAGATGAGAGATTAGGTTAAGATTGAAAATTAATAAATCTCAACTTGTCCTAAAATATGTCACACAATGTAATTGAGCTCCTGGAGATAAGTGGCAAAATGGCTTCTACAGAATCAGAAACCGCTGGTTTCTCAGTTGAAGAGAGTTGTTGTCTCAGTAGAGAACTTATAGGGGTTGAATTCAGGTTGCTGGAAAAGTCCATTATATTCAAGGCTGTTGTGTCCATAGCTCTCCTTTACATTATCTCTGTTGCAAATAATGTCACTGCTTTGAACGTATATTTGTTGTAGGCTTTGTTTGGCTTCCCTGGTGGCTCAGACAGTAAAGAATCTGCCTGCAATGCAGGAGACCTGGGTTCGATCCCTGGGCTGGGAAGATCCCCTGGAGAAGGGTATGGCAACCCACTCCAGCATTCTTGCCTGGAGAAGCCCCATAGACAGAGGAGCCTGGAAGGCTACACAGTCCATGGGGTCTCAAAGAGTTGGACACGACTGAGCAACTAAGCACAGGCTTTGTTTAGTTTCTAGGCCCAGTATCTATTCTTGTTAGGTTCATTACCTGCAGAAGAGTAAATTAAGAATGATAATAAGGGACTCCTATGATGGTAGACTTGGCTCTCTTATAATCAAAATATCCATCTTAATTTTATGAGGTTTCACACAACACTACTTTTTCTTCTGAGAATCATATTTTCTTCTGAGATCAAACAAGATAAATATATGATGTACAATAAGATTAGTAAAATAGATTGTGACAAAGTCAGTTTCAGTTCAGTTCAGTCACTCAGTCGCGTCTAACTCTTTGCGACCCCATGAATTGCAGCACGCCAGGCCTCCCCGTCCATCACCAACTCCCGGAGTTCACTCGGACTCACGTCCATCGAGTCAGTGATGCCATCCAGCCATCTCATCCTCTGTCGTCCCCTTCTCCTCCTGCCCCCAATCCCTCCCAGCATTAGAATCTTTTCCAATGAGTCAACTCTTCACATGAGGTGGCCAAAGTGTTGGAGTTTCAGCTTTAGCATCAGTCCTTACAAAGAAATCTCAGGGCTGATCTCCTTCAGAATGGACTGATTGGATCTCCTTGCAGTCCAAGAGACTCTCAAGAGTCTTCTCCAACACCACAGTTCAAAAGCATCAATTCTTCGGCGCTCAGCCTTCTTCATAGTCCGACTCTCACATCCATACATGACCACAGGAAAAACCATAGCCTTGACTAGATGGACCTTAGTCGGCAAAGTAATGTCTCTGCTTTTAAATATACTATCTAGGTTGATCATAACTTTTCTTCCAAGGAGTAAGCGTCCTTTAATTTCATGGCTGCAGTCACCATCTGCAGTGATTTTGGAGCCCCCCAAAATAAAGTCTGACACTGTTTCCACTGTTTCCCCATCTATTTCCCATGAAGTGATGGGACCAGATGCCATGATCTTCGTTTTCTGAATGTTGAGCTTTAAGCCAACTTTTTCACTCTCAACTTTCACTTTCATCAAGAGGCTTTTTAGTTCCTCTTCACTTTCTGCCATAAGGGTGGTGTCGTCTGCATATCTGAGGTTATTGATATTTCTCCCAGCAGTCTTGATTCCAGCTTGTGTTTCTTCCAACCCAGCATTTCTCATGATGTACTCTGCTTAGAAGTTAAATAAGCAGGGTGACAATATACAGCCTTGATGTACTCCTTCTCCTATTTGGAACCAGTCTGTTGTTCCATGTCCAGTTCTAACTGTTGCTTCCTGACCTGCATACAGATTTCTCAAGAGGCAGGTCAGGTGGTCTGGTATTCCCATCTCTCTCAGAATTTTCTACAGTTTATTGTGATCCACACAGTCAAAGGCTTTGGCATAGTCAATAAAGCAGAAGTAGATGTTTTTCTGGAACTCTCTTGCTTTTTCAATGATCCAGCGGATGTTGGCAATTTGATCTCTGGTTCCTCTGCCTTTTCTAAAACCAGCTTGAATATCAGGAAGTTCATGGTTCATGTATTGCTGAAGCCTGGCTTGGAGAATTTTGAGCATTAACTGTCTTTAAAATTGCCATCTTTGGAATTATCTTGATTTCCTTAAATGTAAATATTCATAAATTAGGTTTATGACTTTATTCTTATAAACCATAGTGCAGTTTTAGAAAATTTTTCAGCATTTCTATCACAACATCTTGTCATTTATAAAGCATACCTCATCACACTCATATCTGGACATTGTTTAAAAATGAGTGTGTCACAGATTTGAGTTCCCTGAGAAGCAGACTGTGAGATGAAGATTGTCTGCTGATACATGCTCAGTCACTTCAGTTGTGTCTGACTCTTTGCAACCCTATAGTTGGAACCTGCCAGGCTTCTCTGTCCTTGGGAACTCTGCAGGCAAGAATACTGGGAGTGGGTTGCCAGGCCCTGCTCCAGGGGATTTTCCCCACCCAGGGATTGAACCCGGGTCTCCTGCGTCTTCTGCATCACAGGTGGATTCTTTACTGATGAGCCACCGGGGAAGCCTGAGATGGAGATTAGCAAGCAGGTTTGTGGGGGTAGCAGATCCTCTTTCTGATTGCCACCTGTGGAAGGGAAAGGATGAAAGCAGAATCGGACTGTGATGCAGTCTCATCCAAGGCCTTAGCCAACCGCATATGAAGCTTTGAGGCTGCCATGTCCATTCAGAATTGTCTCAAGTTGGATGGAAGGAGTGAGCTTTCATACATTTGTGTGAACCAGTCATTAGATGAGGGCTGCCCTGGGAAAGGGACTTAATCTTGGGTGAGGTGTGACTCTAGTTGAGGCGATGCTAAAAAGGGCCAACAGCTGAGGGTGAGCAAAGCATTCCCTACAGGTGAGGAAACAAATCAGTCCTGAAGGGGAATCTGGGCAGTACATCACAATTTCCTTCGTAGAGTTGTTTTTGTGATATTTACTAACATTAGATGTATATAGAACATGTTTTGTGTATTTCATAACTGAGGGGAACATTTACTTCATAGACACAGGGGTTTGCTATTTTTGTTGTTTAGTCGCTAAGTCGTGTCTGACTCTTTTGTGACACCGTGGACTGTAGCCCACCAGGGTCCTCTGTCCATGGGATTTCCCAGGAAAGAATAGTGGAGTGGGTTGCCATTTCCTTCTCCAGGGCATCTTTCCAACCAGGGATCGAACCTTGGTCTCCTGCATTGCAGGCAGATTCTTTTACTGCTGAGCCACAAAGGAAGTCCTGAAAGTGAGTGTCAGTTGCTCAGTCCTGTCTGACTCTTTGCGAACCCATGGACTGTAGACCATCAGGCTCCTCTGTCCATGGAATTTTCCAGGCAAAATACTGGAATGAGTTGCCATTTCCTTCCCCAGGGGATCTTCCTGACCCAGAGATTGAATGCATGTCTCTTGCATTGGCAGGCAGATTCTTTACCACTGAGCCATCTGGGAAACCCTTATAATACATACGGAATTACATATACGTCCATATGAATACATGTTGACCCATGATATATTTCACTTTACTGGGTAAACTCCTATTTTGACACTTTGAAACGAAACATTGTTAACTTGATCAACCAGAACGGCACCAATGGAGTTGTTCTGGTTGACTGTGTCACAGGATATTTAGGGTCTGTTAAATATATAGATTTTAGGGACAATAGACTGTAACGGCACCTTAGGAGCTTTCATGCTCCATCATTTCAAAATAGCTGCTGTGCATGGATCATGAATGTCTTGCCAGCAGAAGTCTAAGTTTATTCCCTGGGTTTTAACTTTCTGCAGCAAGAACAACCTATGACAGTGCCAGGGCAATTTGATCATATTATAGGTGAACTTCTTACTAAATTTCATTGTTTTGACATTTCTCAGATAGAGAGTGTTTTAGTCATGACAGTACACTGTAGGATTTTAAATAGGCTGCTTCTAAAGGTCCTTAGAGCTAAGCTAAGGACATCTGGCTAGAAGAGAGGCAAGGTAGGGTGGGCCTTCTTAGTGTTAAAAAGTGCGTTTTGTAAGTTTTCTGAATTGCCTAGTGTTTGAATGCTGACTCAGTGATTGGTTAGAGTACATTCCTACATAGGTATGATGTAACTTAGATATCTGGTTATTTTGGTTATCTTAATAACCTTGAGGAGCCAGTAGATTGATTACCTGTTGATCAGAGTTACCCTAAATAGGCCGATAGCACATCTATACACATGTGGCCTGAACTGCTGTTCCCTTGATCTTCCGAGAATCTCAAGAAAAATTCTTGACCACATTGCATGTCAAAATGAACTACCACGAACACTATTATCACACTCTGTCTGCCTCTGAAGTATACTGGTGGGATTAAAACTATAGAGTGAAACAACTGAAGGGAACATAACATTTGATCTGGTCCAACACCTTCAGTTCACAGACAGGAAGACTGAGACCTAGAGAAAGAACATGACTTATGCTTGGTCACATAGTGAATTTGTGTCAGAGCAGGAATTAAATCTCAGCTTTCCTAGTTCTTCATCAATGATATTTCTAATTTCAGAAAAGTACCAGATTTGTTTACTTATTTTCTATAAGATATTTAAGCTATTGCTTACCAAAGTATTTTTTATATTTGCAATCTAAAACCTTTGGTGGAATAAGACAGGGTAAAAATAACAAAAACGGTGAAGCAGAAAGGCATTGCGCCCCCTGTTTCTGTATATGTTTCACCTTCTGTTTCGAAAAGGCATTCTTCGCCACAATGATGTCCACTGGTTCTGGCCCTGGAAAGATATCAGTCAGAAAGCAGAAGATCTAATGATGCTAGTATAGACAGAGAAACAGAAGAGGTGGCTAGTAACCAGCAGCAGTGATAGAGTTAGAGAGCGCATGATGTATTGGAAAGAGCATGGGCTTTGGAGTCTCAGTTTCTAGGATTAATCTTGGAAGCAGCCTGTGTGGTTTTCTGTGTTATTTGAGTAAGTTACTTAACCTCTGTGAGTCTCAATGAACATACCTATAAAATGGTATAAAATGGCCTTTCTTTGAAGGCTTGTTTTGAGGGAAAATATACATAAGGCACATATCTGACACAAGAGATGCTCTGTTACTGTTAGTCCTTTTTCACTGTAAGACCTCAGACAGGTTGTCCAACCTGTTGTTAATTTCATTAAATTTTTATTCTCTGAGACTCTCCAAAGGTGAATGGATTAACCTACTGCTCCGTGAAGCCAAAATTTCTTAAGATAGAGTAGAAGCGTAGTTAGGAACTAACAGGCACCTTCCTACAAACTCAAGATATACATTTTTTTTCATTCTTAAAGTAACTTGAATACTCTAGTTATTTGCTATAGGATCTGCTCATAGCCAACATGATAATGTTCAAATTTTATAATATCAGTGTGCTAGGGACTTTCGTTCCCATTAATTTAATATATACTTTAATAATTTCCAGAAAATCAAAATTTCAATCCATGATTTTTGAGAATACTTAACCTGATTCCCGATAATTATATGCATTTCTCATGCCAAAATGATATTTTTTCAGTCAAGTAAATAGAAAAACAGTCCAGTCACTAAGGTACATTGTAAACCTGTTCCTTTTTGTTAAAAAACACAATTGTTCATTTATTCACAAGTGTAGATTCTTGCTTCATATCCATACTTTGCAAAAACATCAGAACAGTATGTCAGTATTACACTGATGTAATACTGCCCTCTTTTATTGGAAATGAAAAATAAACTGTATGTCTTCTGCTTCACATTGTCAGTTGCCACAGCTCCTTGTTATTTACACAATTGATTCAGATAGTCATTGTTGCATGACAGGATAAGTTCAGACAGATGATCAATGTAGCCGTACAACAATAAGTGTAAGGGAACTGTGAGCAAATTATTTAGCAAAGTGTGTTTGGAATGAATGAGTTTCTTATATAGCACACAGACTAGTGAGGTTTTCTTGTTTTCAAGGAGTGTATAGCATTGATTAATCAGGATGGTAATTTTTATAAGCAGTTGACTAACATTGTGCTTTTTCAGTTGTGCTTTTTCCAATGTCAACTCGTTCCCAAAATATTGATAATTTGAATTAAGAGTGTTGCGGGCATATTAGAGATTTTACAGGAAGGGGACAGATTCTAATTATAACACCGTATTTTGCAAAGCAGAGCAAAAGTAGGTTTAAAAAAAATTATATACTACTTTTAACATTGTGACAAGAAGCATTTTTGTAGTGTTTCTGTTTCAGAAATATTATCACATATGTTATCTCTCTAGAACCTTTCCAAATTTAGAGATATAGATAATCCTGTCCTTGTTTTGCAGATTAGGGACCTAACACCAGCTCTGGATCACTTTGGTTCTTCGTTACCTCTCTCTCTCTCATCTCATTTGTTCCCCACAGCTCTGTGAGACTGACAGGGCAATTTTAGTTAAAATCTAAAACAAGACATACATCTGAGTTTCAAATATCAATTTTAATGAGATAAAGAAGTCTACCTAGATATATATGCTTCATGCATATTTCTTTGAAAGGAGTAACTAACTATATTTATAATTGTGATAGTATTTTTCTAAAACAGCATACACAGACCAAAATTGCTATAAATTAAAAAAAAAATGTAACTTTTATTAGTGTCAGGTTTTACATTTGAACCAGTAATACTGAACAGCTAAGCAGTGCTGGATATAGACTCCAGGCTGAATGTTATCATTAAGTTCCTTTTATTTCTGTTGTCAGGGCTACTTGATTGGTTGCCTAGCTACTAGTTTAAGACCCAATTCATAAAACACAACAACAAACTTGTTTGGCTCTTTTCTTCTCTGCAGGTTAAATGGAAAGGATGGTGATAATTTATCTAGGTTTAAAAGGTTCAAGATACTTCTTAGGGTTGGAGTAGAGGAAGGAACAAATATAAGACTTTTGTTTACAACAAATATTTTAAATCAAAAGGTCATGTCCAGTTAAAGGATCTCCCAGTGAAAGGGTTAAAATTTGACACATCATAGTTAACTTTGCATAAAGAGTTGTTTGGAAGTTTTGTAAGTTTGGAACAAATTTACCAGTAGTAACGATTTTATAGACCTAGGCGCCCACTCTCCTATGTAGTTTCTAACCCTTAATTCTTCTAGATCTACTCTCTTAATCCTTCTGGATAAGCTGTTCTCAACTTTTTCAGTCCTAGGATTCCTTTACACACATACACACACACGTTTATCATATATGATGTTTAAACTGAAAAATTAAAATATTTATTCATTTACAAATCACAATAAACCCATTAGATATTAATGTAAACAACATTTTTAGTACTACGTATATTCTTCAAAAGAAAAACTTGGAAAATGGCTTTGTTTTACCTTTTTGCAAATGTCTCTAATGTCTGGCTTAATAGTAGACAGCTTGATTCTTATTTCTGCTTCTGCATTCAATCTGTTGCTTTATCACAAGGCTGTGTAATTTCAGAGAAATTCCATTGAACAGTCATGAAAGGTAAGGAATGAAAATGACAAATAATGTCTTAGTATTATTATAAAACTAGTTTTGGTCTAGTGGACCCTCCAAAAGGGCCTTTGAGACTGCCAGGAGAATGCTTTGAATACATATCATCCTAGATTATGGACTATAGTATGTAGAGTGTATGTTTTCAGTGTATTGCCCTTAACTTTAAGAATAGCCTTCACTAATCAAACATTGTATACAGTTAGATATGATTACTGGTTTTATTCTATTTGAATTAAGGAGCAAAAAGTTAATAAAATTCTATTACTTATATTTATAACTTATCTTAATGCAAAAACAATTTTGGGTGGTTTGCAGTAAGACATATAATAAAACAAGATAAAAACTAAATATGGAGGAGATAGTGGGAAAGAAAAGTGAAGTGTAGGAAAATAAGGTAAATAGATAAAGCTGGGATAAGTAAGTGCACAAAAATTCTTGTTATGCATATTTACATAATTGTTAGAGATACACCACAGACTTGACTGTGAACATCTTGATAACCAAACAAAAATAGAAAAATATGTTACAAGATCCCCAGTATTTCTACTATATAAGTACAGCAGTTTCTAGGATGAAACATGGGTGTTCTCTAATAGGTCTTCATAAAAGCTTGAGACATACTCAAGCATGTTTGAGAACTACAGTAATTTTGCAAGCTGTTTCTGAATAGACCTTGTCATTTATCTTTTAGATCCATTCATTTTTACCTAGCTTTCTTGCCTTCATTTGAATGTTGTGACTGACACTGTGTTCTTCTTTATCCTTTGAACACACTTTTTTCCAATTCCATTTCCTTTTATGTACTTACTATTTACAAAGCACAGTGTTGGACTTGTGTAGTAGAAAGGTAAACAGGGTTCAACCCTGGCTTACTAAGTTGTTATATCTCAGAATCTCACTTTTCTCAACTGCAAAAATGTTAGGACTTGATTATTAAATGATACAATATTCAATCTCCTAGCAAATACCTTCTATATGTGTTGCTGCTGCTGCTGCTAAGTTGCTTCAGTCGTGTCCAACTCTGCGCGACCCCATAGACAGCAGCCCACCAGGCTCCTCCGTCTCTGGGATTCTCCAGGCAAGAACACTGGAATGGGTTGCCATTTCCTTCTCCAATGCATGAAAGTGAAAAGTGAAAGTGAAGTCCCTCAGTCGTGTCCACTCCTCGCAAACCCATGAACTGCAGCCCACCAGGTTCCTCCATCCATGGGATTTTCCAGGCAAGAGTACTGGAGTGGGGTGCCATCGCCTTCTTTGTTATATATGTGTTAGGCATTTAACAAATATTTCCTCCCTTCCTCCCTTTTTCCCTGTCTCCCTCCCCTTCCCCTTGTCTCTTCTTACCATCTTCCCTTCCTTCCTATCTTTCCCATCCACTTGATTAAGGTTGTAGATAAGAACGAAAGATATGCAGTTATACTGCCCTGGTTTCTACACATAAGAGATGAGAAAATTCATAGTTTCTAAGCACAAGGAATTGTTTAGAAGATTCAATAAAATAATCCATGTGTCAGGCCTCATCCAGTGTCTGACATGATCAGAAGGCAGGCTGAAACAGATCATTGCCATGGTTAGTTCAGGTTTATCTTTAAAGATAATTGTGAACCATTTAAAGTGCTTGCGGGATGCAGCACATTTAATCTGAGCTACATTTTTAGAAGAGTATCATGGTAGCTTAAAGAAAAAATGAGGGAGACCTTTAGAGAAATGTGGAAAAGATAAAGAATATGTGTTTTGGAGTTGGACTGAGCTGGACTTCAGATTCTGATTCTATTGCTTACTAGCTCTGTAGCCTCTCTGAGCCTCAGTGTCTTCAGATGTGATTATTCATAGTTTCATTGGTTGTGGGAAAATTAATCAAAAGTCTATAAGCTGAGTGTCCTGGACCATGCCTTTAAAAGATCCATTACCTTCTTTTTTGTATGTTTTCTAAGAGCATTCCTATAGGTAGATCTCCATTTGAAATTTATTTAAATCTGCCTTAGATTCTTTTGTCTTCTTGAGCTCAGAGCCCATCCTAGTGTCATAGAAGCAGGACTTTTCTGGTAAAAAGACCTCCAATATTCAGAGGAAGGAAATGTTACAAATTTAGCATGATGTGTCACCCCGCATCAGAAAATTCATTAAATATTCCTAAAGATTCCTTAGATTCCAAAGTAGATCAGCACCACCTAGATAGCCTTTAGGATCCATTCAATGTACTAAACAATTTAAAAATGTCTGAAAATTCAAAACACATGTTGTCAGAAATGTTTCAGTTATTTTAAAAAATGCACATTAAAGAAATATATATATATAACTATGATTCTCAATTGAAACAAAATATTGGGTTTCAAGTCAGTTGATTGCCGAGAAGTCTTTAAAGGTAAGACTTAGACCGTTTAAATGACAAATCATATATTTAAAAACCTAGTAAAACATGAACATTTAAAGTGGATTCATTTTAAAACAGCCTTGGAAAGACTGAACAGGTTCTAAACTATTTTCCTAAATTTTCCCAAAGCTCCTCAAGACAGTACAAGCTGTCTCCTAAGTCTAACAACAACAACAAAAATCTGTCTAGAGTCACAGTTTTAGACTCTTGGAGGGACCTAAGCTACTGCTTGAAAATACCCTTTAGTATTTTGTTATCTGCTTGCCTTTGGGGAACTGGATCCATGTGCATTTCCCTGAGCTGGGAGGGAGGGGCTCTGTTTAAAACCAGGTGAACTTTCTCCAGACTCAGGCTTCCCATTTCACAGATGTTGGCTACAGGCATCCTGTCATCCAGGCATCCTTTGTCCTAGGAATTAGGGATCTAATGTCTGTTCGGTTCTTGGATTTCCGGGGACCCCAGAAAGATCCTTTAACCTATTTATAGTCTTACATAATATTCATCATGACAATGAGTTGACTCTATTTTCTCTGGTCCAATGGTGATGAATCTTTTCCCCTCAGATATATAAAGTTACAAATATTTTCATTTTTTATAGAAGTATAGTAAAAACTAGTATATTCAGCTTTCTCTCAACAGAAACCCCATTAGCCAGCATTTCTTCAGTCTATCACACTATTAGAAAGTTGAATTGGAGCCAAGAGAGTCCTTTGAGATCATTTAGCACAGCCCTGTATTTTATAGACGAGGAAACTGCAATGGGAAGAAGTTAAGTGATTTGCCCAAATCCACCAGCAAGGCATGAGTGAGAATGTGACCAGACCTCATGTCCCTGGCACTCAGTGCTGTGTCCTTTCCAGGTCCTAGGGTGAGCTTTACACGCTCCTAAAATGTTCGTGGTGGTGGCTCTGAAACACCATAAGGCTCAAAGTGCTAAATTCAGTCTTAGTCCTTCTTATACTGTCACACTATAATCCTTGCAAATAGGGGTGCCAAATATGACGTTAAGTTATGTATGATAACTTGACTAATCAGAGTATTTGACTAAATAGAACATTTTAATTTTCAGGCACGCAGTAGGCATTCATATTAGCTGGTTTAAGTTGATACTGGTAGTAGAATTTTCTGTGCCTATATTTGATGTAGAAGTTTATGTTTTTATATCTCAAAAATTTTTTAAGACCTGCTTAAGCTTTTGTTGGAGAAGGCAATGGCCCCCACTCCAGTACTCTTGCCTGGAAAATCCCATGGACAGAGGATCCTGGTAGGCTACAGTCCATGGGGTCTCTAAGAGTCAGACACAACTGAGCGGCTTCACTTTCACCTTTCACTTTCATGCATTGGAGAAGGAAACGGCAACCCACTCCAGTGTTCTTGCCTGGAGAATCCCAGGGACAGGGAAGCCTGGTGGGCTGCCGTCTATGGGGTCGCACAGAGTTGGACATGACTGAAGTGACTTAGCAACAGTAGCAGTAAGCTTTTGTAATAGTGGATACAGTGGATGAGTCGAATAAGGCTTTTCCTGTTTCTCTTCCTAGAAGCTTTCTTTGCTGTTTGCAGTTTTAGGAAGGTGATGATAGTAATCCACCACCAAAATATCAGTCTTTTAAATTATTTGAACAGCAATTTTTTCACCTTTTTATCACACTTAATCCCAACATTCATCCTTAGAGGTAAAATTTTTATCATTCTTCTTGTACAGATGAGGATGCAGTTCAGAGCTCCAATCATTTGCTTACGTTTGCACAGGTAGTATCAAAGTTGAAGCTCTTCCAAGTTGCTGATTTCAAATTTCACATTCTTCTGCAGTAGCAGACTGTCTTCACCTTCCTCTCCAACACCAACCTCTGCCCAACTGTTCTGATGAGTCCTGACCACAAGCTCAGAGACTGCGCACTAGCTATGGTTGTACGTGAGTGTGTGTGCATGTGAGTGAATGCGTGTGTGAGTGAATGTGTGCCGTATGCGTGTGCATCTCTGTGAACAGTTATGCGTGTCTTTCTCATTGTGAGTGTAAATCTGTGTATTAGTCTGCCTCTCTGTCTAGGTGAGTCTCTCACCCTTATGCATAGCTTCTTGTCTCTAAGTCTGTGTGAGGTGTGCCTGCTGCCTGTGTGTGTGCACTCGTGTGTGTGTGTACATGTGTTTCTGTCCTTGAGTCTGTCTTGTGGGAATAGCCGGCTGTCTGTTGTGTGTCCATTTGACTGTGTGCATCCCTAAGTATGCCTGTGCTTTGGCAATATCTCATTGTGTCTGTGTGTCTGCCTGAGTTTGTGTGTCTGCAAACATGTCTGCGTGTCTATATCTGTGTCTTTCTTTGAATCTTGTGTTAGTATGTATTATGTGTGGGTGTCTGTATATCAGTGTATGTCTGTCTCCTTGTGTACGGCTCTGCATATGTGTTCTACTCTCTTTTCTTTATGGAGTTAGGTATTGACATATTGATGATTCTCATTCTCAGCTTGTAGGTGTAGAACTGGGTATGGAGAATGTGTATGAAAACTCTGCATGTAGATGTACTTTATGCATTCTTCCCATCACTGTTTCAGTCTCAGGCTTATCCTAAGTCTGGTGGCCAAAATGAACTCTTGGGAGCACTCTGGCAGATGTTCACTTTTAGCTTAGATCCAGTTCCCACTGTTGATAGAAATACTTTTATTTTTAGTGCAACCCTGATTTGCCCATTGTATCTTTTTGTAAATGAGGTCAACGGTATTGGCTCTGAAATAACACAAAGGGTGTCTTATACAGGCACTATCCAGGAGCTGTAGTTCTCTGTGCTCTCTAGCCTGGCGAGAGTCTTCTGTAGGTTTCAAGGGAGAAGATCACTCTAACACTGTCTTCTCCCCATGTTGAGGATCAATGTAAATTTTATGAAAAGAGAAACCATGGGATCTTTTTGTCCATGTTGATATTAAAATATTAATATTAAAATTAATGTTAGTTTTTCCATTGGTAAAATGGGGACAAGAAAGCAAGCATTTTCTCTAAAGAAACATTTTAGTGAACTCCTTTAAAAATCATGTCAGCTTACCAAAAACTTTCTATGGTGAATTCTCCAATTTTAATGACACTCCTAAAAGGGAGGTAGGCGACAAGTTTAATATTTCTTATTCCAGACCATTAATTTGATTATTATAAAATTATCTCCCCAGGTCTAGGGGGAATACTGATTATCAAAGAAGGAGCAGGGTTCTTTGAAATTAGTCATATCCAGGTCCAAAACTCAGCTTCACAGACTGATTGGTGATCGTCTCACTTCAAAACCACATCTGTAACTAGTTGGGTCACCTGGGGCCTGTTATTTTTCTATGCCTTTGTGTACTCCTTTGGAAGATGAAAGTGATGAATATACTATATAAGATTGTGGGGAAGGTTAAACAAGAGACTGTATATGAAGTACAGTTGATGCAGATAAATATTATTCTGGCTTCATTATTGCTGTTTGCAACCATGTGACAGAATAAGATATTAGATTGGAAATGCTCACCATCAATGTGTGTAGCTTATGGTAGATGCTTGGGATTCAGGGAAAGATTTACTAGTCCTTTCTGCCTTGAAAGGAAAATACAATCTGACTCGAGAGTTAGGACAGACACATAAGAGGGCACCTGACAGTGTGGGGTCCAAGTGCCAAATAAGTGAAAGGAATTGCAAGGATGATTAAGCTCATGAAAATCAAGGAGGCCCTGCCGATCAATGGCAGAGGTGGAAGAGAGGTTCTGTGGAATGGGAGAGACTTAAAATGCCTAAAGAAAAGACAGGATGGGCAGAGTGTGGAGAGAAGAGTGACCAACAAGTGGGGTCCTAGAATGAATCTGGGTGGAGCACGGGCCTCCTCATGAGGGCAACAATGGCTGGTGGACAGTTAACTCAGGAGAGAAGCAGGTTCTGAGTTAGAGGTAGGTAGGGTTCAGATGCTTGAAGTCTTGAATGCTTGGCTAAGAAATGTAGCATAGTGTGTGTGTGTGTGTGTGTGTGTGTGTGTGTGTGTGTGTGTATGTGTCTGCATATGAGAGACGAGGTAAGATAGGGCCTGAATACAGCGATGGTAGTGGTAACTGAGGTAAACTGAGTGTATTTCTCTGTATAAATAAGCTTGCAGAAAGTCAACCTGTTTGTTACATAAAAATACTATATACTTTTATAGTATAGTATATAGTAAATAGTATAGTATAGTATTATGTACATACTACATACATAAAAATACTATAGGAGCAAATGCTAAGTGATTCTCCTCTCAGTGGGAGAAAACTTAGGGTGGTATAGGATTGTACATCCAAATTAAAACTTGAAATAGTTAACATTAGTTTATAGGCATTTATAGATGGTAAATACTTTTATATGGAAGTTCTCATTCATGAGATAGAAATTATTGTCATCCTCCATTTCAGGTTAAAAAACGAAAAATAAAATCTACTGAGAATCATGAAGAACTTAGCATCTCTTCTCCGTATTAATTCTGTCCTTCCCACCACACCACACTGTGAAGTTACTATTATTGGTAACTTGAAGGAAGAGCCCATACCTTACTTGTCATTGTCTCCCTAACACTGAGCCTGAAATGCTCAGTCATTATTACTCATTGATTGCTTGCTTGTGGCTAGAGACCAAACTTTGGGAGAAATAGTTACTCTTATGGGGATAAAAATTTATTTTCATCTGTGTCTGTCTTGCTTTTGTGTGTCTGGTCTTGCTTAGACAGAGGAAATTCACCTTGTAGGAGAGTTGCTTCTTCCTAGACCATCGTTAGCAGAGTTTTGAAGTCTGGTTTTTCTGTCCCAGTTACTTACTCTGCCTCATGGCTGCTTTCTCTTCTGTCTTCTGTTTTGGAGGTTGATCAGTTTCCCACAGTCTGTACTTGTCTGCCTCTGCCTCCTTGTATGTATGAGAGTCTATTTCTGTCCCTTCCTTTCTCTTTCCCTAACCTCCTCCTTATCCCATCTCTCCATCTCTCTCCCTTGCCTGATTCCCACCCTCTTCTTTCTCATTTCCCTTCCCTCCTTCCCATCCTTCTTCCCCTCTCTTTCATGTCTCATCTCCCACTCTTACAGCAGTCTACTGCAGTTAAGATGCAGTCTCTGACCAATGGGGCTTCGGGAAGAGCCCCTGGACGAGGGCATGGCAACCCATTCTTGCCTGGAGACTCCTTTGGACAGAGAAGTCTGGCAGGCTATGGTCCACAGGGTCACAAAGAGTCAGACACGGCTGAAGTGACTTAGCACACTGATGCAGTCTGACCACTGATGAAGATTTTTCTCCAGGCCCTAATAGTGACAGGGGCAGCCGCTATCTCTGCATCCTTCTATGGCAGGGCTCTGGTGTGTGATACCTGCATCTCCCTAGACTACTCTGGTATAACAAGAGTTCCTGAGCATGCAGCTTCAATGATAGGGCCTCTTAAGAATCTGCCTAAGAATTGACCATGCATTAAGAAGGTAGCATAGCATTGGGGGACTGAGAGACAATCTGTACAAATTTATTTAGCACCTAATTTTGACTTTACTTATTAAAATGACAATGCAATAAAGTCTTAAACCTGAACTGATCCAGAAAATTAAATTTATAAAATGATTACTGACTTACAAGGCTTTAGAAGCCAGCATGGATCCTGATCTTCCTGATTTCATGACCTGTGCCTAAAACTGGGTCACATCTCATAAGTCAAGCTGTGTAAAACAGTAGAAGATATCCAGATTGGACTTTGCAATTTATAAGATCCTGGTGGTCACCAAGACTGAATATGGAACATATTTTTTGTGAAGAGCAGGGTAGCTGAGTCAGTGATTTCCATTTTGAATGTGAGTTTTAAGCTGTGTGCCTTCCGCCTCCTCTTTTGTTGGAATAGGTTGGACTCAAAGCTGCCTTAGTCTGATAGCATAAATAAGTAGCATTTCATCACTTTTATTCCATAAATAAAACAATTTTTTGTTTATTGTCTTTGTAGGTGGTGGTAGAAAGGAGAGGGTGTAGAAAGGACATAAAGTCTATTTGAAGTAATCAGGCCTGTTGTACCAAAGATCTCTGGAGCTTATGGAAGAATTTATTTATTTTCTGAAAAACTTAGCTGAGAAATAAGAATTAGCTAAATGTAAAGAAGTTTACTGACCAGAACAATACAGCAAGGTTATAGTGCTACATGAGTCAGTGAATTTCACCTAGCTTTGTACAAACTAGTTTTCCAGAGTCATTTCTATACACTTAATTTTAAAAGGTAACTTAATGAGATAAAAATTATCTAGAGGTGATGTCTAAAGGAATATTTAATATTCATTTATCTTCAAGTAGAAACTATACTGAAGAAAATTGCAGTTAAATTGATTTATCAAAAGGAAAAGCATGTGATTGTTTAAAACAATGGACAAAGAATTTTAAAACAACTTAAAGTACAGAGTACGTAAAAGTACAAAGGATGAGTGATTTCAGTGTATTAGCTCAGTGTATTAGCTGGTCTTCAGGGGAAAACTAGTATTTCAATCCACACAGTACCTAAATAGATTATATTTATATTAAGACTTATTTCTTTGGTCTGAGAAATAGAATAATCTGCCTTTTCATGTAATATTACCAAAAGGAGACCACAATCTACAACTTGAGGACTATATAAATTATAAATTTAATATGTGAGTCCTGATGCAGGCAAGAAGGCTGGCCAGCCCTATCAGCAATCATTTTCTTATTCTTTTGGTCACTTCAGCTATGAAAAACTAACATTTTAATCATAAATGTGAATATATTTGACTTAGTCAGTTAAAAGAAGATTTAGTCTTTTTCAGGTTGTGTTGTCCTTTGTGTCAAATATATGCAGTAGAGTTTTCAATAAGAGCTATAATCTTAAAACTTTGTACCTTGTGTAATTGTTAAACTCATGATCCTCTTATCATTAATTGGTCTGAAAATGCCGTTAAAAATTCTACAGAGATTTAAAGACTCTGCTAAAAGTACTGTTCACAGGAGAAGGTATTTGTTCTGTGAATAACATTTTGTTCCTTGAGACTGCAAATCCATTGTAGTTAACTCTCGTTAGACAATCTTTGGGAGTGAGTGAACAATCTCTCTCCCTTGTATCTCACTCTGGTTGATTTTCTAGGTTTGTCCTTGTCTAAGTAGGTGGCAGAAAGGAACAGGGAGGGCAACCATCCCAGCATTAGGAATAACTGTGTGCTTGTTTATCAATGGTTCAGTAAGAGAGCCTTAGGAGGTGTCACTTTCATTTCATTAAAAAAAATTTAACTGTGGTCTAAGCACCATCCCTCATTCTGCTGAAAGACTGTTTAATAACACTGAAGCTCCTGCTTTTAGTCCAGGAAATCAGTAAATATCTTCCTATTTAAATCCCAAATTTGAATGATAAGACTGAATTCTAATTTACTAACTAAATCATAAATTCAGCTTTAGTGCTATTATTATCTTGACATTTAATTGTTGAAACAAAAACTAAAGATCAATTTCTGAGTTACTGAGATATAAAGTTGGTGCACTCTTTACATATTTCAGTGTTTAATTTCTGAATGTGAAGATGATAATCCTATGTTTTTCCTTTCTAATATAATAACAACAAATGAAAAGTGCTACTCCAAATATACTTTAAATCCAAAATATTTTGTTTGTGACAATTAAGGTCAGCTGTGAAGAGCAGCTGATTGTTGTTGTTGTTGTTGCTGCTGTTTTGTGGACACAGTGGAAGGAATAATACGCCCCTGCACCCGTCCTCCTTGTTTGTTGGCTCGTTTATGACAAACGACAGATATGTGGTGAGCACATACCTCATTTACATCACATGCATAATGTACTCTATCTGGGATATTGGCTTCTCAGGGTTGGCAGTGTCGCCGAACACACATGGTGACCAGCACATTTCTTGAGGCTGCAATAATCAGAGGAATACAGCAGTGATGTGGGAACTAGAGGAGATAATGTGGCATAATGATGTACCTACCCATCACTGTTCTGTTGTCATCCTTCCTAACCAGTTTGCTCTCCTTTAGAGCCTAACAGAAGGGTCATGAATTTAATAGAGTAAGACATGGAACTGGGTGCAAGAATAATATGTCTATTTCTGAGCTCCACTTTCAGAGGAAAGGGGAATATATTGACTACACAGGGGACAAACTGCCCTGAAAGCTTTGTGGTCTACGCATGTGCTTATGTAATCTTCAAACAAGACGTGCAGTTTTTCACAAATGTGTCAGGCCTCATTTAATCTCAACTAAGCATATGAAAACCAAAAGTCAGATATAGGAAATTAACTAAATTTTCAAAAATCTGCAAAACATACGTTTCTAATAAAATATCATCTGTTATATTAATAGCATGCTGTTTACAACATTTATTCTTAGCATGTAAACCTCTTCATGGTGTTCACACATTTAATAAAAGATAACAATCTCATAGCAGTTTTCACCCATTTGTTCAAGCCTTTAGCAAGAGTTCACTCCTGCAAGTATTTTCCAAAGCAGTTTGCGTGTTCCTGTTCTATAGTCATGTGCAGTATTCCCAAATAACTCTTACACATGAGTTCAATAAATAATTGGAAGCCCAGATGTTTGAAACGGATATAGCAGTTACACTGTATTTTCAATACAGCTACTTTCCTTTTGTCCTCTCATCAACTTCGTTGCATCGCACCCTGCCATTTTCAGTTCTCTTCTAATTAAACCTAGATGAGCATTTGGCATGTATGTGTTCTCACTCATGCCCCTCTCAAATGCATCATGTGGAGGCATCCTGTATGGCTGTTGCTGACTTGAGACATTCCAGGGAGGAATTCTACCTCTTCAGACCGAACTGCAGCATTCGCTGTCTCTTCAGTTCACCTCCTGATAAGAGACATGATATGAGACATGATTTGCCACTTCACATAGCAAATGACTAGAAATCTGTGTATAATCCCTTCTTAGACTGAGCCTCACTCATTTCTGTGTCTTTTTCTAGCACCATTAAGCTAAACCAGGCTCCTCTTTGGTGTTGATAAATAACTGGAAAATATTAGGTATCAGTAAAAACTATGAAAGTTCTTGAACTTGGTTTTAAAACTTAACTCTCTAATTTTCAAGAGCTGAAAGAAACGAGGAAAATTCTAATTTCATTTACAACAGCTTTGGGTTATTAAATTTTTTCTACTACATCTCTCTCCCTAAGCAGTTTTTCATTGTATAGCTAAAAATGATTTTTTCTAACTTACATGTCTTGGTTTCTTCCTCTTTGAAATATTTGCACCAATTCCTGAAAAATGCTGGGACATTATTAGAGAAAAGTTGTTACTTTATTTTTTTTAAGAGATAGAAGAGTATTATGGCTACATTTGGGAATTTTTAATTTGTATCTTATTTAGTCTGGTGTGCAATGTGACACCAGTTAATTGTATGTTACTTTGTAGTAACTACATGTTAACTCTGTTGGAAGTAATGGTAATTATACTGTAATTGATATCAGTTCTCCCACATCTTTGGAAAACCATACAATTAACACATATTGCCACAGTTGGGCACTATCTTTTGTCCTTTGTAATGCTGCCATGTTGGAGTACTATTTAGAACAGGATCCTAAATATTTTCTTCTTTAGACTCATTTTAAAAATTCCAATTTTAAAATATTTTAATTTTCAAGAAATGAAACAGTTTCTAAATTTTAATTTTGCTTAATCTTGAAGAAAGCTTCTTTCACAAATAATTAGACTGTCTTGGGTTATTTTTATTCTTTATTTGAAAAGATGTTTGTGACTTCAGGGGACTTTATTAGTACTTTTTGTTTCCTAAAAGGGGATACTAATAGAATGTGCAAAATCTTGATGTTAAGGAGTTAGTTTTTTCTGAAGAGAGGCCCTCTTCTTACCAGCAATCTTTGTATTTATGTTACTTTGCATTCAGACAGAAATGGATGTATTCTGTGCTGGAGCCACTGTGATGAATATCAAACTAGGGACATATTCATGCCAAATTTAGATGAAACATTTTCCTTTGATTTTACTTTCCCCTTTGCCTTTCCCTTTCTTGAGGTCCCTTCCCTTTATCACCTTTGCCTGGTAGAGATGGAATTTCAGAAATAGCAAATAAATGCTTTCTGGCTAAGTGTGACCATGGTTTGGTAGGTTTGTTTGACAAATGGATTATCTTTTGAGTGATTTTGTTGAGAATATGAATAATTGCTCAAAATTTTTTTATGACATGCAAAGTGATTTTACTAATGTGTATTCCAGTGTGGGTCTCAGGAGTAAAAGAGTTGAGTATCATAGAATTATAAGATTTCAGAGCTGGAAGAAACCATACAGATAAGTTGGTTCAGCTCCCTCGTTTTACAGGTTAAATTAATCAGGAGCTAGTATAGTTTGTCGGAGAAGGCAATGGCACCCCACTCCAGTACTCTTGCCTGGAAAATCCCATGGATGGAGGAGCCTGGTAGGCTGCAGTCCATGGGGTCGTGAAGAGTCGGACACGACTGAGCGACTTCACTTTCACTTTGATGCATTGGAGAAAGAAATGGCAACCCACTCCAGTGTTCTTGCCTGGAGAATCCCAGGGACGGGGGAGCCTGGTGGGCTGCCATCTATGGGGTCGCGCAGAATCAGACACGACTGAAGCGTCTTAGCAGCAGCAGCAGTATAGTTTGTAAAGAGTATTTGCAATGCACAATAGTTCAGTGGAAGCAACAGGAGACTGGGAGTCTGTAGGCTAAGTGGTGTGAGGCTAAGAGGTGTGTCCTGGATCTGTTACCTGTCAGCTGCAGGATTTGGGGTAAGCATTCTCTGCTTCTTGGGCTCTGTGCTCTCTGAATGAAGAGGTCTTTACATTACATTTCCTTCCAGCACTAAAGCTTTTCCATACCCCCTATTTTTCTTTTTAAGATATGTGTTATTTTTGTAGAACACATATTTCTTTAAATTATAGGAAAACCTCTTAGGAGATGTGATATATTTATATATCATAAATCAAAACAAATGCATGGTGGTAATACCTTATATTTTTCCATTTTTGGTGTTTATGTTTCTGAGGGAAAATTTTTTAAATTTATCAGTTTGTGAGCTAAAATTGAAATAGAAGGTATATTTTTGAAGAAAATATTCTTTCTTGGTTTATATAGCTTTGATGTCTTTAACTTGAATAAACTGCACCTGTGTTTCCACAAACAAAATTAAAAAGTACACATTGTACATTGAGTAGGTATCTGAAATTAAGATTTGAAGAAATAAAATTCCCAAGATAATTTTTTGGACAAAGACACTTGCTTGGCTAGTCATTCATTTTATTGTGATACTCTTTATTTATGTGATAAATTTTAATATAATAAATTCTCACTGGTGGTTTAAGTGGAGATAAAATTCTCCAGTTTTTAAATCATGTATTTGATTTTAATAGAAGTTTGTATGATTTTACAATGGAACTTTTTGTGAACTTTTTACTGAAACAAATAGTCAGAGAATATTCAGGAACAAATATGTATCATGTTCTATATAGGAATAAAAAGTTGAAACCACATATAAGTAGGAGTTGGGCTACCACACAACTGGATTTGCTTAAATCTGAACACTTTATAACTCTACTTGGGAGTTGCAAACTTATAAATAACCTTGCAATTGGTTAAAACCATATTAGAACCATATGAATGAGACAGAAAGCACAGGCACTGTAATCCTGATGAAACTAATTTAACTCAGTGGCTCCCAAGCCTAAAACGATATCATGTCTTCAGAGTTAATGCTACTTTATCATTTATCATCTGATGATCAGTGACAAGAATCTAAGTGTATGTTATGGGAGATATACAGGATACTGTCCTTGCCAGGGGTGTGGAGAGAGAACTTGCTTAGCTTGGTGTACTCTTCAAATCCTGAGGGGAATTTGTCATACATCATTTGAGAATGCTTTTGAAAGCTCCATAAAACATATCCACAAGAAGTTCTGCAGACACTAGCCCATTTCAGCAGGCATGTGCTGCATGCTTCTGTGCTTTTAGGATACGATCCTAGCTGGAGATAGAATCAAGAGCCACTTTCCCACCCCCAAGGAACTTACTGTCCAGTGGCATGTATGAGTCTCCTGACAGGTGACCTGAACTTTATCAGTCTTTACTGATTCTTTGTCTTGCCTCAAGTATGAGTTTCTGGAGTTTTGAAAACTTTTGCCCTAGCCCTTGCAAGTCTTTTCTCCGCTAAAGGGAGAATTTTCACTTTTGATGAATTCTAGCTAGATAGCTAGCTAGCTAGCTCTAGCTGTCAAAAGATAGAATCACTACTAGATCCTGATGGCAAAAACTTTCAGAGAATTGTTTCTGAGGCTAGTAGGATCTCATGTCTAAAACTTGTTGCCTTGTTACTTTGATACAAGAGGCAGAAGTTGCCACTGTATTATTGCTAGTTTGCTCATAACAAAATACCACAGATTGGGTGGCTTAAACCACAGGTATTTTTTCCAAACAATTCTGGAATCTAGGAGTCCAAGATCAAGACTCTGGAAGAATTGTTTTCTCCTAAGGTCTCTCTCCTTTGCTTGCAGACGGCCGTCTTCTCACCATGTCCTCACATGGCCTTTCCTCTATAAGCACACATCTCTGGTGTCTTTCTCTATGTCCTAATCTACACCTTTTATAGGGACGCTAATCAAATCGGATTAGGTCCACCCCAATGGCCTCATTTAAATTTAATTACCTCTTTAAAGCCCCTGTCTCTAAACATGGGTCACATTCTGAGGTACTTGGGGTTAAGGCTTCAACACATGAATTTTAAGAGAACACAGTTCAGCCCTTAACAGCCATCTTTGCTTAGCTTGGCCATTCCCAAACTCTTGTGAAATTATTTTCTTTTATGATGACAATACCTAAAGAACCCCCTTGATCAAATTCTTTATGTCTCTCTTTATGTAGCTTCATCTGGATTATCTTCCCTAGAGATTTTCTTGTTTCTCTAGAGGATTTAAACTGAAATTAGTATGATTTTGCTTAGTGGTTTATTCTATTGTATTTTCATAAAACTATTGATGATGTGAATTAATTCCAAGAATGAATTACTAATGATGGATTGCTCAGAAATGGAAGACTGTGAGAAGAATGTTTGGAAATGGTTGTTACTGAGATTTTAGGGAAGATTTTTGCAGAGCCCTTTTGAATAGTAATAGCTAGGCAGATTTCCTGTATTTCAGCACTAAGCTTACCCTGACCAGGAGATCACTTGATTGTTCAACTGATTTACATATCTTCCTTTGTATTTATGTACCTTTCAATCATCTCTGTCTCACTATTTTCAAAAAAGATCTGGAAATAGTTTAACTTTAAAGTAAAATAAAAATGAAAAATTAGAAAGAAATAATTTAGTGTTATCAGGATTTAGCAACCAACCAAAGTGCCTAGTATCATCATGAGAGGCTCTGATGCTATAGTTAATAAGACTTGGACACAACATCTTGAGAAGTATGTTGGGGAGACTTGTAAACAGACATATAAACCAGTAATTATAATGCATTTGTCTATAAACATGGTGTGGTGATGGAACAAAATAGAGGGGCTGGTGGAAGGCAGTCAACAAAGGATTTTATCCAGACGAAATGCTTAAATTAAGCCTAGAGTAGGCTAATTATGATGTCATCCATAAAGGAAGGGCATTCTGTTAATAGAGTAGGGAATGGTATATGCAAATATACAAGGGCAAAAAATATCGTAGCTTATTTAGGAAACTCCAAGAAATTCTGTCTTCTTGGAACAGAGGCAGTAAACCAGAATGAGAAAGACATAAATCTGGTGAGGAAAGCAGCAGCCAGACCATGTACGGGACTATGAGCCATGCAGAGAAGCTTGCTTCTCCTCCTGTAGATAGAGGGCTTTCCTGGCGGCTCAGACGGTAAAGAATCTGCCTACAATGCAGGAGACGTGGGTTTGACCCCTGGTTTGGGACTCTCCCCTGGAGAAGGGAATGGCTACCCACTCCAGTCTTCTTTCCTGGAGAATTCCATGGACAGAGGATACAATCCATGGGGTCTCAGAGTCAGACATGACTGAATGACTAACACAGCAAAAACACAGCATGTGGATAATGGGGAGTATTTGCAGGCTTATAAATAAAGGAAAAGAAGATCCAGGTACTACATAGTTTCTAAGGCTAAAATTTAGATTTAATTCTCAGATGCTTAGCAACCAAGACAAAAATGAATGCATCTTTGGTTTTGTGGTTGTGTTGTTGACCCAGGAGCATGGATATAGGCCTTTAGATCAGGACACCGTCTTCATTAGTGTTTAGCTTTGAAACATTTAGCAAACACTAATACTATGTTTAACAGAAGTGGATATTTTATGAGCTGCTTTATATTTGCAAAGCACTCACATGTATAATCTCTTATTTAATCATTGCAACCCTGCAGCATGTCCATTTTCTATTCCATTTTACAAATGAGGAAACTGGCTCAGAGATATCACATAGTAATTAAGTTGTAGAGTTATTATTCTAAATTCACCTCAGCCCCATATGCCTATCTAAATTTTGGTTAAATGACTTGAAATATAAAAAATTCCTTTTGAGCCTCTTCTCTTGCAAAACTGACAGCAATAATAATATTTTTCCTTGTAGTATTGGTGGGAACGTAAAAGGAAATAGTCATTGCAAAGAGCCTTGCACTTAGTACATGTTCAATAAATGACACCGTTTCCTACTTTCGCCCCATTCACATCCTACAGAAGCAAACATGGTTGGAAAACTTAGGACTTAAATTATTCATGATTTCTAGCACAGCTTTGGGGTTAAGAGTGTATTACAAAGTAAAGAAATTAACAGTTTTAGCTGACAAAATGGTATTTAACAATGAAGTTCATTACCTCACTTCTAACAGCCAGAGTCTTTTTTTTAATTGTGATAACTGACTCTGGGACCATCAAAATAACCCTGTGAAAGTAAATCCCACTGCCTCCAAAATAACTCTTTCCAAAAAAAGAGTCACCTTTTGAAAGTACATGTGGTTACTTTCTAAAATAAAGCGTTCATTTTCAGTCCTTCCTTAAATTACTACATTTTAATAAGGATGTAAAATAAATACTAATAAAGTGATAGCTTTTCAAGTCAATAAAAAGGAAATTACCTGTGTGCTTAAGTAGTGTGTCTTGAGAATCACATCATGACAAGATATGTCCAGAGCTGGGAATTAGAGCAAGTCTTTCAGAGTAAGGCACAGACTTTCTCTCAACATTATACTTAGCATTGTCCTGTTTAAAAAGAAACAGAAGACTTTTTTATTTTCAAATGTATAATGCTTTTTAAGCCACGCATTTGTGGTGGATGTTATCCTCTCTTGCTAGTGTTTTGTAAAGATTTTGCAAAGATTCGGGTGTTAAGCTGCAGAAATTCCAAGTCAGACTCAAAAACCTCTTTTTCATATTGTGGTGTAATTAAATTGTATTCTTCTACTGTGTTCTTCTAAAATGGCTCACTTCCCTCTTTTTACAAGATATTTATGGACTTTTTCTGCATTTCCTTGTTTTGATGATTATTGACCAAAGAGACATCATTAATACAATGTGGAGGGTTAAGTCTAAACATCTCTTACATAAACTTGAACTATTATAAAATTGGTTCTTCTTGTTCTGTTTGAACACACTTGTACAAGGTATTTTTGATGTTTGTGGATTAATCAATTCTGTAGGCTTGCAAAAACCTGCAAATGTTTACAGATACTAACACTAAATGTTATATAAGATGCAAGACAGTCCCTGGTTTGAAAAATCTTTTGATGCTGTTGGGGAAGAGCTGGAGGTGCACATGATCCAAAGCTCAATTCCTTAATATAACATGTAACTAGGGGCTAATTATATAGGGAAGGCTAGGGATTTTTGTGTATCAGAGAGTAGACAGATCAGAGAGGTTATAGAGTTTATGAAGAACCTGGGCTTTGCAGGTTGAGGGATCAGTGCAAGAGGCTCTGCAGAAGGAGAATCAGCAAGCCTGAAAGATTAACTGGCAGAGAGGGGCAAGGAAAGCGGTGAGACAAATAGTACCGACAAGTTTATATTAATATAAACAGAGGATGGGAAGGGGAGTCATGTAAAGGGAAAACACTTACAGGCAAGTCTTTACTTTTGAAAAAGAGTTTTCCAGGATCGGAAAGACACCAAAGCTTGGAGCTCGGATGAACGGGCAAACCCTTTTTGGGGGGCTAGTACTCAGCAACTTATACATAGTGGAAACTTTAAGGATAGATAATATCTCAGAATATCGTGGTGGCCTTCAGTTCAGTTCAGTTCAGTCGCTTAGTTGTGTCGACTTTGCGACCCCATGGACTGCAGCACGCCAGGCTTCCCTGTCCATCACCAACTCCCGGAGCTTGTTCAAACTCATGTCCATAGAGTCAGTGATGCCATCCAACCATCTCATCCTCTGTCGTCCCCTTCTCCTCCTGCCTTCAATCTTTCCCAGCATCAGGGTCTTTTCAAATGAGTCAGTTCTTCACATCAGGTGGCCAAAGTATTGGACTTTCAGCTTCAGCATCAGTCCTTCCAATGAATATTCAATTGATTTCCTTTGGGATGGACTGGTTGTATCTCCTTGCAGTCCAAGAGACTCTCAAGAGTCTTCTGCAACACTGCACTTCAAAAGCATCAGTTCTTTGGTGCTCATCTTTCTTTATGATCCAACTCTCACATCCATACATGACTGCTGGAAAACCATAGCTTTGATTAGATGGACCTTTGTTGGCAAAGTAATGTCTCTGATTTTTAATATGCTGTCTAGGTTTGTCATAGCTTTTCTTCCGAGGAGTAAGTGTCTTTTAATTTCATGGCTGCAGTCACCATCTGCAGTGATTTTGGAGCCGAAAAATAAAGTTGCTCACTATTTCCATTGATTCCTCATCTATTTGCCATGAACTAATGGGACTGGATGCCATGATCTTAGTTTTCTGAATGCTGAGTTTTAAGCCAACTTTTTCACTCTCCTCTTTCACTTTCATCAAGAGGATCTTTAGTTCTTCTTAGCTTTCTGCCATAAGGGTGGTGTCATCTGCATATCTGAGGTTATTGATATTTCTCCAAGCAATCTTGATTCCAGCTTGTGCTTCATCCAACTCAGCATTTCTCATGATGTACTCTGCATATAAGTTAAATAAGCAGGACAATAAACAGCCTTGACGTACTCTTTTTCCTATTTGGAACCAGTCTGTTGTTCCATGTCCAGTTCTAACTGTTGCTTCTTGACCTGCATACAGATTTCTCAGGAGGCAGGTCTGGTTGCCTGGTATACCTATCTCTTTAAGAATTTTCCACAGTTTGTTGTGATCCACACAGTCAAAGACTTTGGTGTAGTCAATAAAGCAGAAGTAGATGTTTTTCTGGAACTCTCTTGCTTTTTCAACGATCTAACGGATTTTGGCAATTTGATCTCTGGTTCTTCTGCCTTTTCTAAATCCAGCTTGAACATCTGGGAGTTCACAGTTCACATACTGTCGAAGCCTAGCTTGGAGAATTTTGAGCATTACTTTGCTAGTGTGTGAGATGAGTGCAATTGTGCAGTAGTTTGAGCATTCTTTGGCATTGACTTTCTTTGGGATTGGAATGAAAACAGTGGCCACTGCTGAGTTTTCCAAATTTACTGGCATATTGAGTGCACTTTCACAGCATTAGGCCTTAGAGAATTTCTATTTATAATGCATTTATTTGTTACTTCTCTTAGAAAACTGCTTCAGTAGTACACAGAAAGATGGCTAGTAGCACTGTAGTATTAATTTTCTCTGCTAAAGTCCTTATTATCACAAATTTGAATGGTTTTAAAGATTCTTTAGTATTTAAATATTTATTTTAAGATATGTCAGCAAAATTCTTATTTACTTAAAAAATATTCATACCAAAATCCCTATGTAAGAGGTAGGTGGTTCTAAATTTGTGAGTACATGAGCATAGAATTTTCTGTTTGCTGTCTTCTAAATATAGAAGTATAATATATATAATGTGCATGTATTATTATAAAATATTTGTATAAAATATATATACAAATATTCTATGAACAGAACATCTGAGGGCTGGTGTAAAGTATACTAATTGTAATGTAACTTACATATGAAAGTAACATGATATTATTTTTTACCCATTTTGACTGCAATGTTATGTAATGGCTTCTTAGGTGCATGTTCTGCGCCTGTTATGGATGAGCTCGTATTCAGATATTCTTTGTAAAAGAGCTTTGAATACAGCTTGGTAAAATGCCTCTCATTTCAACCATTGGAATAAAATGTATCGCATCATTGTCCAGCCATGTCTGCCTGTCAAATGAAATATTATTTGTAAGGCAACAAACAAAAAGCGTCTCTCAGCATGTGCAGTTTTACACTTCGGTTTGTAGAAAGGAAGACCATGTTGAAATCATTTGAGGTGTGGCACAGGGTGGTCAGTCTTGGAAATCCAGTGGGAGGGTGCCCAGCACATCGTTACCTTTCACGCATTGTTTCTCAGGAGATGGCTGAAATCAGTCATCTCGCATATGGTTTGAAAAAGGCTTGTCTTGCTGGCAAGCAAACTGTTATTTAAGTATACAATCCACTCTACTACTGAAACAGTTTTGCCAAACTTATCCAAGTATTCTCACATGCTTAAAGATGGTATAAATATCATTTATTGCTAGCAGTTTTCTTCAGACTATATGGAATGTCTTCCTGCTGCCTGATCTAAGTGTCCCAGTTTACATTATGGCCTTTACTGCCTCTGTTTGATGGAGTGATCAGTAAAAATTTAATGACACTATAAAATAATAAAAATGTCATTAATTTACCACGGATCTTGGATGCAGTGGTTGTAAAGTTACATTAATAAACAGAATATTTTTTACAACAAAAAGCATTGTTACGTGGGAACGTATAAATAACACACATAAATTTAAGAGCAATTTTACTGTTAGCACACACATTATTATGGAATAGCCAATAAGTGTATAAAACATAGTATATAAAATTTTATTAAAATATACTGTGCACATCAAAAATTCAGCTTTTATCTAAGTGCAAAGAAAAGCCATTATTGTGTGCTTACTGTTTCATTGCTGTTCTTTCCCCATATCACAATTTTACATTTGTTGCCAGTAAGAGGAAGTTGATTTTTTTTTTTCCTAGATGAAAACAAACCTCTTATTTTTTAGCTACCCCAAATTCATTCTCTCTCTCCACCGATGCAAAGACAGAATTGATCAATCTTGCTATGGTAGGAAGGGAAAAGTTGCTAATCTAATGCAAAGTTAAAAATAATGCCTGAGGAGTTGAACGGTTTGTTCAGTGACTCTAGAAATAAGGGATAATAATGCAGCAGTCTATCTGTCATCAGTGAGGCTACCCCATCATTGACTCTGATAATATGTGAAGATGATGGATGCTACCGTCTTGTGGCTTGTAACATTTAACATTCATCAGCTCTCACTAAAGGGGGCTTTATCATTTAAATATCTTTATTTAATATGCAACATCTACCTCATACATCATAATTTCAAAGCACTTAGAGAGCCAACAGTCCTACAACACAGCAGAGCTGACTTTAATTTTTTTCAATAACTTTTATGTTGCCTGCATGTTTGTGACTGACAATGCATAAGTAAGTGTCTGATCATATCGCTGCATGTAAAATGCACATTTCACTGTCATCCTGTAGACTGGGGATTTTTCCTGCCTGGGGGGTTGAGATTAAAAT
Organism: Ovis aries; assembly: GCF_016772045.2. NCBI lineage: Eukaryota > Metazoa > Chordata > Mammalia > Artiodactyla > Bovidae > Ovis > Ovis aries. The sequence continues at coordinate 36,226,844 of NC_056068.1, forward strand.
TAGCATTGAGGTGTTTTGTTTATATCTCCAAAATATCTACTTGGGAACTATATACCTCGTGAAAACTTGTTCAAGTGCATGGAAAACTTAGAGTTAAGAGCTTGCCACCCATCGTCTGCATTTCCATATGGGGACATACCCATTGGCTCTTAATGGCCAGAAGTTGAGGGCCTCTTGGAACTAAAGAATCTTTAAACTTCTCTCTGTGCCCATGTCCACATCCTGTATTTACTAGGCTCATGTTCAACCTCACTGGTAAAATCTTTGCTTAGCTCAGCTGCCCTGAGCTAACTTGTAGACATAGACCCTCTTATCTTATGGTTATGTGGCTGGCAAATAAATATTCTGAGCTATTCTTTGAAGAAAAGAAGGAAATCTTCTGGGAGACTAGGTAGAAATTTATATGAAAGGGCATGGCTTTGCAGGGTCCTTCTTTAATCTCAAACACAAATGCTTAATATTACCAAATATAAAATGCAGCCCACTGCCCAAAACAATTTTTCTCATTGATTTATTTTCTGCCTATTTAACAAGCGTTTCATGGGATATTCTTCCTTGACTTCTATTCTGTCAAAATATTGATATTTTATAAGGAAACTATCTCTGCTGTAGATTTTTTTTTCAATGAAGTCAGAAAAATGTATGACTTCAAAGACACTGAGAATGTGTTGTTGAATGTTCTGAATGTTTTTTGTTATGATTAAAAACAAGCTGATACTACTGAATTGTGAGTGCACTTCATTTTTTATAAAAGAAAAGATATTATCATCATGTAAGCTTTGTTGTCTTAGGATTTTACAAACCATGGCATGTAATTTTCCCTCTTCTCTTTCCTTGTCAAAATATTGATATTCTTTCAGGAACTTTATGATTTTATTTTATTTTTTTTTACTGAGAATATTTTCCGGTAAAATCAAAGAGAATGAATGACTAGAAAGATACTTGAAATATGCATATTGATAGATAGCATGGTCTGTTGATTTTCAGAGAAAGTTGCTTTTCCCCCCATGAAAATACAGCTAAAGGTTGTTCTTCCAAGAAGATTGCAGGTGTCACATCAAAACTCCTTTTGCATTTAACACAGGGAAAGCATTCACATGCAAATATTTGAAATGCGAAACAATGTGATAAAACAAAGGTTGAATATTTTGCTGTCCCTGGTACTCCTCATCTTCACTTTCTTTTGCTTCACATCATGACAACCAAAAGTGCTCCTCAGTAATCAAAACTGGCTGATTAAAAGCAGCTGTCCTCCCCGCAACAATGTGTGCAACTCCCGTATGGCTTGTGGTTGCTTTTTGTTGTGGCCTGCATCAGGATAATTTGTTCTTGTGCAGCAGTGTTGTCACATAAGAAGATATTGGGGAACCATACTTAATTTGCTTTTTATTTTCACTTTTTTCAAAAATAAGTGTCATGTTTCAGAGGTTTCCCCACATACCACTTTTGTTAACTAGTTAGTATTACCCAGTTGGGGAAATTCATGATTATAATTTTGTTGCCATCTTTCATAGAAATGGTGCTAGATTAAAGCAAGGTTTATACTGTATTTTCTTCCAACACAGATTTCAACATTACATGATGAAGGGGAACTGGAAGACTTCCTGCACAATTTGACTGATGGGAATTAATTATAGAAATATAATGATATTCAAAAATAATCATATTAGAAAGCACAAGTGTAGTGAGGCTGTACAAATGAGACACAGCCTCTATCAAGTAATTGTATGTTTGCTCTTTAAGAATATTTCCAAGTTTCTAAACATCTTACAGAAAAGAACACTCAGAGTGTTTCCATCTAATGCCGAACATGCTCAGTACAGAACTAGGTCATTGAACAATAGACTGAACAGCAATCAGCACTCTACTGCTGCATAATGCATTAAGTATAACATGCAGAAACCATTCCCGGAGCTGGAAGCTGCTATTTCATGTCTGTAAATTCAAGCTGACATGACATTTAATATTGTTTCATAGTAATGAACAACAAGGTTTCATTCATTCATAAGCACAACACAAAGCCAAGTTTGAGTCTGGAGAGAAACAAGGAGGAGAGAAGGAGACACGTGCTGTTTTTCTGCAGACAAGAACACCATGTTAATGCTGGTCAATGAGCTCCCTGCTACCGATCCAGAGAGCGACAGAAGGAGAGTTCATTGTGATGCTTCAGACGACTGCTCCTAGAAGGACAGGTTAACAAGTAAAACACCTTTGGGTTTTCCTAGTGTAATGGCAGAAGTGTTTAACTTTCCTGACTCAAGGGCTGGCCGGGAGTGATGTGCTGCTTCTCACTTACCAGGAAGTTACAGTTCAAACTCCTGAACAAAATACAGTATCAGTGCTGTCATCTAGTCTGCCTGCTTTGAAATATTTGTTTTTGAAATCTTCTTGCCTAAAATTCTGATTTGTATTTTTCCAGGAGTACCAATGCAAACTATGATCTCTAAATGGGAAATCTCCCCTCCCCATTGAATAACAGTATATTCTAATGGAAACTGCTCTTTCAAATTTTGTGCTTTTGGCTCACACCTTTCAATTGCATTCCTTTTAGATGACTGGAACAAATCCAACAGAGAGAAGATGTGCAGTACAGCCCTGGCAGGTTTCCTGCCACAGATGTCCTTTCCTTAGAGCTACTATGGTTTAGGTGCTGTCAGCACTGTTGGTGCCACAAACAGCCTTTAGTGGAATCTTCCTGAAAGATTTTCTGAGTTCCAGTTGGTCAGAAATGATGTTTGTAAATTCAAGTTTCATCCATTAAGCAAGGTAGAAATTGGAAGGAAAAAGTGGCTGCTTTGGAAGCTAGAATAAGTCTCTGGTTATTCTTTCCTCTAGGAAAGAACACGCTTTGAAAATTTGGGGCCCCAGTTAACAGGAAAGTCAAGTGAAGATGGAAAGCTGGGCCCAGGTGTCATCGATCTTACCCGGCCAGAAGATGCAGAGGGTGAGTGGCTTTTCTGTAGCTCTTTTCTGCTGCTCTGTGTGTCTCTAAAGGTACACCCGAGTTAGATAGAGGATCTTTATGGTCTTTCTTGGAAGTAACCAGATCAATTTTCTTGGCAAAACAGAAGAAATGTTAGTCTTCATTGTGTGTTACAGTTGAGGAATTTGAAATTCATGTAGATCCTGTTACTGAACACATAGCAAAAAGAACTTTCTATATTCCATTGAACAACAAAATTCTGTGTTTCAACCACCTCAAGACTTCCTTATTTATTTTTCTTTTTAGGGACAAATTTACAAAGAAGGATTTTTTTTTTTAACCCCCATATAAGTGATTCCCAGGTGCAATCAAACCCTTCTGGAAATTAAATGATAGTATGAAGCAGATCTGGTGTAAAATTAATAATTGCTTGGGCAAGGCCTAGCCTGTGTCTGGATACTAACCTTTACAAAGTCTTTTGAAAGTCTAGATGGTAAAGACCAGCTTTACTCTCAATGTGTTTACCCCTAGCAGTATCAATGCCTGTCCACTTCTTTTTCCTTTTTGTTTGTTTTAAATGCACAAGCAGCGAATCAGCAGAAATTGCTCCCCAGAGGCTGAGTACAATTTATGAGTTAGGTCAGCACTTCAGTAGTAATGTTGCCTGGTTATTTACTGTGTCATCACAGAGTAGGGACTGGTTTTCCCTTTAGCTGTGCCTTTGGCAGAATCCCTCCCACCAGTCAGGGAAGATTAATTTGTTCTCTTCAGAGTAACACAATACTTCACCCATCTCGGGTCCCAGCTAAAGTCCTTTAGCTTGAGGGGAAGAATCTTACTGTTATCCCTTTTACTGGTATGATTTCTTCCAGGACCCTAATCCCTTGAAAATGTCTAAAGACTTTTCATAGCAGCATCTGATCTAGGCATGGCTTTTAGTGATGGTTGGAGCCATCCTGGGCAGTTCAGAAATCCCTGGCATGAGCACTAAGGGAGGGGTAGTATCAGACATTAGGAAGCACTTCAGAGAGTCTTCAGAAGGCAGGTTCTTCATACCAGTAGGAGAGACTAATATTTAATGGACGTCCTGGGGACAAGGTGTTAAACTCTGATTGGTTTGTGCCTGTATGAGAACAGGGAAGGAAGGAAAGAGAAAGGAAGAGGAGGAGGAGCAGGAGCAGAAAGGAGGAATAAAGAGAACTCAAAAGCAGAAATCACTCACTGTCTTTCACGAAAAATGAGCACTGAGAGCAGAGTGGCACTGACATTTTTATAGGCACTTAGAGATACAGGGTTTTTTTTTCCCTCCCTGGTGAGGACTAAGCTTCTGTGGTTTAGGGACTCAGTTATTCAGGTGTGGCCCATCTCAATTTTGTTGGAAGATGGTGCTGTAGAGTACCTCATTTTTGACCAGACACAATGAAATAATACTTTTCATCACTTTGGAGTATTCAGTCTGGTTGTTGGTTTGTTGTTGTTGTTTTTTTTTTTTGGTAGACTAGGAGTTAGAGAATTCTACCACCTTATCCTTGTTCTGAGTTTTCTTAAAGTCATTCATCTTTCTTCACTTAGTATCTTAACTGTGTTGTTGTTCAATTGCTCGGTTGTGTCTGACTCTTTATGACCCCATGGACTGCAGCATAGCTGGTGTCCCTTCTTAACTGTACAGTAGGTATAAAGTCATTTGCCCCTCAGTAATGTTAATAATCTAATTGATGATATCATATGCTTGGTAAGTTAAAAATCATAGTCAGAGTTATTAACCATTATGAAAAGAAAAAATAAAAGGCTTAACTGTAGAGAAACAGATTATATAGAAGCTTCTTTGGAACTTCCATTCAATTCAAACACAGATTGTTTGGATTCAAGCTAATTTCCTAATTATTACGCTTTTTATAAGCAAACATTTATTAAGCACTAATATTCCAGAGAACGTGCTAAGCTTTTAACCCATATTTTCTCATTTAAATCATATACAACTATGTAAAGAAGGTATTTTTTCCCATTTTACAGATGAGAAAATTGAGGCTGAGAATAGTTAAGTAACTTGCCACAGGTCATATAGGTGGTAAGGGCAGAGGTGAGAGTTGATCCTAGGCAAACTGACTCCAGAACCCAAGACATTAAGTACTGTGCTATCCTGCACCCCTTGTATATACAAATATATAAGTGGTGCCTTCATTTTCCTGAACAAACTCCTTGCGACCTTTCTCAGTATGGCCCATTTCCTCTCCCCTAAATATAGCAAGTCATGCCATGCGCCCGCTCTCGTGTTACACTGTCACACATAACAGCAATGCCTGATGAGTGTAATAGTAGAAGGCCTGTAGTGGCTCAGGAGCTTAAGGAGCGTGTGAAAACCTCCCTTCAGAAGCTTGCCCAGAGTTGCCATTGAGACCTCGTGTGCTTTTGGGGGACTGTGAGTTCATGAATGGAGTCAAGTTACCTGCTCTAATACCGAGAGAAGTGGAGCGCCTTTGTGAGGACTGCTGGGATGGGGAGCCGCCTTCTGCTGACTTCAGGATATTTTCTGGCATCTGTTCAAGCATAAGCTGATTGCAAAGCCTGCTGGAGTTTCAGTTCATATTAAAGTCAGAGTAGATAACAGGTACACATAATACTTTCTCCACTTTGCTAGTAAGAAGGAACTGAAGTGAAAGAATATTTAAAAATGTATTCACTCTTTCATTCAGTCTTGGTCAAAAAACAAACATTTCTTGAGTGCCTGTTCTGTGTGCCAGTCCCTGAACTACACAGTGGATAAACCAAAGGAAGCAAAACAAATATGTTCCTGACCTCTTAGAGCTTAAAGTATAGTGAAGGAAGATGGAAGATTAAAAGGGAAATGCATAGATAATAAGGCAGATATAATTATCACTGAGAAAAGTATTAAGAAGATCAAGACTTCTTTGTTCCCCACAGAGGTTCAGAGTGGAAGCTACTTAGGTAAGCTCCACTGGCAAGTGAGTTTTAAGCTCTAGCTCAGGATGTCATCCCTTCTTTGTCCACACATGATCTGGCTTTGAACAGCTGAGATATTTTTCCAGCTTTATTGAAATATAATTGACATATAACCTTGGTGCAAATTTAAGGTATAAACTGTGATGATTTGAAAACACATATATTTTGGGAAATGATTACCGCAGTAAGGTTAGTTAGCACCTCTATACCTCACAAATTATCTTTGCTTGATGAGAAAATTAAAAACCTACTCTCTTAGCAATTTTCAAGTGTATAGGCAGTATTTTTACCTATAGTCACCCTGCCATATATCAGATCCCCAGAGCTTATTCATCTTATAACTGGAAGTTTATACTCTTTGACCAATATCTTTCCCTATCCCCTTCCTCCTAGTCCCTGGAAATCACCATTCTATTCTCTGTTTTTATGAGTGTAGCCTCTTTTGATTCCATGTATGCGTGAGATCATATAACATTTGTCTTTCTTGTCTGACATCATTTAGCATGTGCCTTCAAGGTCATCCATCTTGCTGCTAGTGGCAGGGTTTTCTTTTTTTATGGATGTGATATTTTTATCACATTCAAAAATATAAATGTATAAAGCAATCTCTGTATCCTTCATCTGCTCATGTGTATGTCCTGGCTATTGTGAATAATACATAATGGCAGTTTTAAGGGGCTCTCCCCTTCCTCTGGGGCTTCGCTGGTGGCTCAGATGGTAAAGAATCTGCCTGCAGTGCAGGAGACCCAGGTTCGATCTCTGGGTTGAGAAGCTTCCCTGGAGAAGGAAGTGGCTACCGACTCGAGTATTCTTGCCTGGAGAATCCCAATGGACAGAGCAGAGGAGCCTAGCAGGCTACAGTCCATGGGATTGCAGAGTCAGACACGACTGAGTGACTAACATCCCTTCCTCTGCTTTCACCCCATTCTCCTGTGTGGCTTCTGAAGTGACTAAAGTAAGCCTGGCTTCACAGGAAAATATCTGCCAGTTGTGAAAATGCCAATATCACTGAGTAAGCAATTTGTAGGCCTGCTTCATAGCTTTGAGCATAGAAGCAGCAGGGAAAGGTCACCAAAAGAGGCAGCTGTGCGTGTGTATTAGCCACTCATCAAAATCGAATGACAAAACCGTAAGCCAAGAAAACAGAAATTAAAAATATAAAAGGCAAATGTCTTCAAAATTTTATTTTTAAAGTCCAGCTGTTATTTGGCTTGAATATGACAAGACAGCATTTCTTGTTCACCATGATATTTATAAAACTACAAATTCATAGTGCTGGGGGCTTAGGAAACATGTTTAAGGTCTTGTTATACTTTGGAGCTGGAGAAGGCAATGGCACCCCACTCCAGTACTCTTGCCTGGAAAATCCCATGGACGGAGGAGCCTGGTGGGCTGCAGTCCATGGGGTCACGACTGAGCGACTTCACTTTCACCTTTTACTTTCACACATTGGAGAAGGAAATGGCAACCCACTTCAGTGCTCTTGCCTGGAAAATCCCAGGGACGGCGGAACCTAGTGAGCTGTTGTCTATGGGGTCGCACAGAGTCAGACATGGCTGAAGCGATTTAGCAGCAGCAGCAGCAGCATACTTTGGAGCATTTGATGGCTTTGTTTGTATTGAACTCACAAAATTTGTTAGCTCCTATGTAGGGCATGTAAGGAAGAAAGGACTCAATTAATTGAGTCTGTCACCATGTATTAAGAATGACAAACAGATGTTTAATTTTTTATGGACTTTTCATTTGGCATTTCCCCTCTCCTTGTTCTCCTTAGACAAGAGTGCAGTTCTTATCCCAACTCCACTAATTTCAGGGTTGCAAAGTATAGTAGAAAGGGCTCTGGTCTGGTTATTGGGAAATTTGGACTAAAGTCCTTTGCTAAATAGAGGCAAATAAGTGACTAAGGCCTCTGGGCTTAACTTTATCTTTTGAAGGAGGTTTGTTGGACTCTATTATCTCTAGTGGTGTTGCTGTAGGTGCCGCTTCAGTTGTGTCCTACTTTTTCCAATTCCATGGACTGTAGCCCACCAGGCTCTTCTGTCCATGGGAATCTCAGAGGCAAGAATACTGGAGTAATTGCCATGCCCTCCTCCAAGGGATCTTCCCAACCCAGGGATCGAACCCACGTCTCTTATGTCTCCTGCATTGGCAGGACAGTTCTCTACCGCTAGCGCCACCTGGGAAGTCCTCCATTATTTTTAGGGTCCCCTCAAAATGCAAGATTGCTATTAGGGCCTTCATGAAACAGAACGTGTTTCTTATAAGAAAGGTGATCTGTCCACAATAGCTTTCATTTAGTTTTTCTTTCTGTTTTTTTTCAGCGAAATAAAAGAGGAGACCAATATCTTTGGGAGTGTATTTGCTCCACTTCCTGAATTGAATTTTTGAGGCCCTTGATCTTTTCTATTAATGAGAAGGTCTCTCATTTCCCAGTTACTTTCACAGGTGGACGCTCCCTTTCTCTTTCCCTCTCTTCTCCTTCTCTTCCCCCAGCAACAATAGTGGTAGCTTGCCCTCTTTTTTTTTTTAATGTATTCTTTCCATTCTGTTTCTTCTCTCTCACACACCTTTATTTTTTCTGTTTTTTTTTTTAAAGCTTAGATAAGAAAACATTCTTCTAACACTTCCTTTAATTCTTGAATTTAATTACCGTGTCCCAGTCGCAGAGGGAGGCCACACCTCATTTTGACATGGAGCATAGTAGAATATGAGCTCTAAAAGGGATGAACTCAGAGTGATTATCATTAGGCAGGCTTTTGGACCCTGGATTGGAAATGTAATGATGTGCTGTCCTCCACGTATTAGAAACTTGCATTGATTTGAATGGAAATGGATGTGTGCACCAAGAATAGCCCCTTTTAGAAAACAGTTGCTCTCAGATTTGCTTAGAAAGGTTTTATAGATTTGTACTGAATTTGTGAGTTGGATCCCAGCCAAAATGGCCTTAACCCTCTGAAAGCTTCATTTTTGTGTGTGTGAACTTCTGATTGCTTCTAAGTTTTAAATCTCAAGATAGCTTTATTTTTGTCAACCTAAGCTCTCTGTTTATAGACAAATAACAGGGACTGCAACTTTTCCTTTTTCCTTAAAAAATGCACCACTTGATGTGAATGTCTTCTCTTAAAAATCCTGCTTACCCTTTGATCCATACTTTGGGAAATCTCTGAAGCTTTTCTCATTTCCTTTCTCTTCCCTGGATCTTTACTCCTGGCAGAGAAGGAAGATTGACTTGATGATACAGGGCTCATCCAAGGCAGCAGAGGCAAACCAGAATATAATCTAGGGACGGATTTAAAGGCCACATCTGCTTATACTTTGGAATGTAAGGGTTGTTATTAGTTCAAGCCCACCAGATATAGTGCTTCACATAACAACACTTAGATTCTCAGAACTGGAATAAAGGAGAGACATGTAATCCGAGTGACAATTCCATCCAAGAAATCCCTTTCTATATCCCTGACGAGTAGTTGTCTTACTTCTGTTCAAATGTCTCTAATAGTCTAATGACAGAAAACAGACTACTTCTTGGGAAACTCATTCTATCTAGTTTTAATTATTAATTCTTTGTTGTTTGTCTTTGCTTTTTTACAACTTCTATTCATTGGTTCTAGTCTTACTTTTGGATTCCAACAAGATGAGGCTTACAATTTCTCCACAAGACACTCCTTCAGATATTTCCTAAAGGGTTAGGAAACTCAGCTTCCGTTTGTCCCATTCTAAGTCAGTCACGTTCTTTTCCTGAATTTTCTCATCTGTAGTTGAAGAAGTTGGTGTAGGTAATTTTCAGTCTACAATGCTTTAACGCTTTTTCCTGCTACCATACAAGTGAAATCATTCACCTTAAGTCAGCCAGAATGTAACAAGTGTAAAATAAGGACCACATCATCTTCAATATAAGTGAAATTATCATTGAAATGTACCAGAGATGAGATGTCATTGTCCAAGAAGGTATCTAAGTACTAGACTGTATACCAGGAATAAAAGATGGGAAACTATACATATTAAGATTTTTTTTAAATCCAGGTAAATGAGAAGGGAGCGCTAGCCAGAACCTTGCTATGGACTTCCTGATCTGGCCTTCTGAGGTTTCCAGGCATCTTAAAGAAATGAATAGGCAAAGAAGTCTATATGGAGCCAGCAGGCTGAGGTCTGAGGCCAGGATGTGTGGCCAGGGAGGCCTAGGACATGGTGAAGACTAAGTAACAGCCACAAAGGCTGGGACATAAGCAGAGTTCAAAAAGCCCTTGGCTCTGGACTAAGTCTGTGGTATGAGTATCACAAAAATGTATTTTACTGTGGATATAAACGGTTTTAGAGGATCCTGTGTACCAGTTTATATCAGCACTATATATAAAGTGCAGCTCTCTTAAACAAGCAAATAAACTTCTCTTAAAGAAATATATTTGCTATGTCTTAAAAGCTCCCAAATAACTTTTAATGTTGGTAGAAAACAATTTCCATTGAACTCTCGAAGTGATGGATCGTCCTGATGGGACAAGAGAGGGAAATGTCAAGATTCTTGTATAACTCCATCCCCTGATACTCCATAAAGAGAACTCAACCTACTTCTCAGAGTTGCTTAAGCTGGAAAGCCCAATCAAAGACACAGCATCCCCTTAGTGAAGATCTTAGACCAAAGAGCCGATTATTTTTCTTTGGGCTGCCTTCTTTAAAGAGGCGTCATTCACACACGCACACACGCACACACACAATTATCTAGTTTTCTAACTGAATATCCTCTGTTCTGGGGAAGAAATGCTTGTCTATGCCATTACTGAATCATACAGAAGTAACCCTGCCCCCCTATCTTGCTATAGCAACTGGGTGGCAAAAGATTTAATGCTATCTACCATGGAAATTAGACCCAGGACAAGAGCAGCAGCATATGTTCCCAATGGGACTGGGAAAGCGAGTCTGTGCTTCCTCAGCAGTATGTGCATCTGCTTCACATAAACCAGCATATTAGAATAAACGCTGGCTGATAGAGGTCTGTCTGCCATGTCTGGACTGTGTGGTGACTGACTGTTGAAATGTTCCCTGTTCCAGAATCCTCTTCTCTTGGCAGCAAGAGCCGTTTAATTTCCCATCTGCTGGCTACAGAATTCAGCCCAACCTTTTAGCCTGGTGGACTTTGGGCTTCCTTGGCCTCCCCTGGTGTTTCAGATGGTAAAGTGTCTGCCTGCAATGCGGGAGACCAGGGTTTGATCCCTGGGCTGTGACGATCCCCTGGAGAAGAAAATGGCAACCCACTCCAGTATTCTTGCCTGGCAAATCCCACTGGATGGAGGAGCCTGACAGACTGTAGTCCATGACATCACAAAGAGAATCAACTAGTGACTTCACTTTAGGCTGGTGGAATTTAAAGGGCCTCAGGGCAATTGGTGTGCTCTTTAAGTTATCTCTGCGTAAGATCAGGATTGAATTTGAGACCAAACTTTTTTTTTTTTTGATTGATCCTGTCCTTCTTTTCAAATTCTGATAATTGTGCTTATCCCCCCAATCCAATAACCACCCAGTTCTCTGGTTTTCTGATACTGACTTCTTATCTTTTTTTCTTTAACTAAAAAATTCTTACCTTTGAATATTTCCTTCTTATAGATTCATTCTCTCATTTTACTCTGCTTGCCTATCACTGTTCGTTTACACATAGGATCTCTCATTTCATAATCTTTAGAAGTGATACTCTGTAGACTTCTTAGGTGGCACAATGGTAAAGAATGTGCCTGCCAATGCAGGAGATACAAGAGACATGGGTTCGATTCCTGGACCAGGAAGATCCCTTGGAATAGGAAATGGCAACTTACTCCAGTGTTCTTGCCTGGAAAATTCCATGGATAGGGGAGCCTGGCACATGGTACATGAGGTTGTAAAGAGCTGGACACAACACAACTCTGTAGACTAGGCCACCAGTTCCACTAGCTCAGTCTTTCCAAACAGGATCTATCCCTACTGAGAGTCCCCCAATCTTTAGTGTTACCCACATGTTCAAATTATAATTTACTGATTATCTCTTATGTGCACAGCACTGTTAAGGACATGGAGAGAAGGGTTTTTTAAAAGATGGACTATACTGTATTCTTCAAGAGCTAGCAATGTAGCTAGGGTGATTATATTAGCATACACAGAAAGCAGAACAACCTAAAGTGCTATGTGTTTAAATATATCATTAGAGAAACAGAAAAGAGTGCTATTTAGAAGAGGAAGCTACAGTGCTTTGTTGATAGCAGTTATTCTGGAAGACCTGATAGAAATAGAGCTGGAGATAAGCCTAGGTTTGGAAAAACAAAGAGAAAGAGAAGAATTTTCAGTTGAGGGAATGAATAATCCAAACAGACTCAGAAATGGTAAAGCACACGGACATTCATAAGGAAGTTTCAGAAAGGAAGAGTCAATTCTCATCTCTGTGTTCTTCACCAAGCCCAGTACAGAACTTTCTACATGTTTGTACCCAGTGAATATTTGTTGAATTGAATATGTTATAAAAATAGCTGGGTTCCATAGAACTACGACCTTGAGTTCCATAGAGCTAAGGCTGAGGAATTTGGGCTTTGCCACCAACTAAACAGGCATTAACCTTTAGTTGTTCAAGATTGACTTAAATTATGTATAGAGGTTGAAAATAATGGAAAAGCAGCAGTTAGGTTGATTTGGTGATCTGTTAGTCTCTTTATCTTTATTCTTCTGTTCTTGTCATTTCAGAGGGGATATTCAATGGTTATTTTTTCATATTACATCATGAGAGAGCTGAGTAGGTGTTAGGAAGGTTTTTATTCAAGTCATATTAAAAATACCTATTTTCCTCCTGGGTATAATACTCATTTACATATGATTTCGCTTTGTCTGCTGTGACTGTACAGTGCTTTACAAATCAGTCTTATACTTGTTCCTCTCACTAGAGGAGAGTTGATTTTTTTTTTAGTTGTTTTTGTTCAGTGGATACTTACCCTTAGACATGATGTCCCAAATTAGGTCATGATACCAGAGGGAAGAGATTGTGTAAGAACTTATCAATATTTGTGCTGTACTGTAGATTGTTACATTTAAGAATAGGCTGTAAAAAGTAATTCTGAACTAAAACTTAATATCCCAGGTCTCAGCCCTGGAAAGAAGAATTTCATAAGCAATATATTCAACTATTTAAAATTTTTACTAAAAGTAAAAATTATAACTTACTGGTATATGTATATTTACTTTCATGGTAGAGAAATCATTTCATACTTCTTCAATATAAGCTCACTTTTCACTCAGTAGGTTGATCCTGCATCAGGACAAGATGAAAAAGGGTAACAGCAGCTACTCCACACTGCAGAATCACAGAACAGCTAATAGAGGAGAAAGGGAAAATGACTGTCCACTGTCCCTGAAGCTCCACTGCCCTTTACTTATTACACAGGCAGTAGTCTTAATCCTTTGTTATTCCAGTGAGTCTGTTGTAAAAAGGTATAAATTCACAAGATAGTGGTTTGTTCTTCTCCCCCCCGCCGATTTTTTTCCTGGCTTGAACTGAGCAGCATAGTTTGGCTACAGGTCCCACAAGTGGGAACTGGGGAGATGTGAGAGTTTCTTTTTGATTGTGTCTTATGCATATTCGATGTATTTCAGTTCTATATCACAGGACACTCTTGAAATATATTTTTAGCTCTGGGGCAGAAAAGAGGCTCCACTAAGTAGTAAATTGCACTCTCCAGCTAAGGCTTCATTTTGCAACTACCCTGAAGGACAGAACTGTGCAGTAGAGGAAATATCACCCAGGTATGAGGAAGGACTAGAAAGGGAACAACTGTGAGTTAAGCCCTGCTGTGTTCTTGGTACTAGAATAGACATTCTACTACTTCTCTTACCATTATTACTACTGCTGTTTCTAAGGGCATGTACTGTTTAATGAATGGGTACTGGGTTTCAGTCACTGCTAAGAAAGGTACATTCCTACTTAATGCTCAAAAATGCTCTACTTATCACCCAGAAAAGTAGAAGTTATTAGCTCTCTTTTATAAGGAGATGAAACTGTTGTTCAGAGGTGGGAAATAATTTACCCAAGGTCACTTATTTAGGAAGGATCAAATTAAAATTCAAACCCAGATCTGTCTAGCTATATAGTATCTGAGCTATACTGACTCCCATTTTTGTCTGAGATGGGCTGATTCAGTTGGTCGCCTTTGTTGAAAGCAGTTTTTTTCCTGTTGGTTTTCATTAAAAATCAGAAAAATATATTGAGAAATAGAAACGTGTGAAAAGATTTTTTTTAGTCTTTCAAACCACACAGATATTAAATGCATTTCAGATACTTTCACCAGCTCTTAGGACAAAGAATTTTTGATAGACTACAAAATTGATTTGGCTACCCAAAATCCTTGAGCCATCTCCTTCTAACACTATTTCCATGTCCCCAACCTTAAAGAAAAAAAAAAAAAATTGGTTTCTACTGTACCTATGATCTGCCTCTCTCATTCTAGTAAAAGGCAGATTTCCAGGAACAAATGAAATGAAAAGGAGATGCCAATTAAATTAGTTTTGTTGAATTTTTAAGCTAAGTCTAGATGCTATTGAAACAATTCAGCTGACCACTTTAGAAATTTATTTTGATGGCAGGTGTGAACCTTTGGGAGTAGTTACATTTCAGTTCACTGTTATTTTGCCATTTGCTAACTGTGAGACTTGGGCAGTTTAACTTCTCTAACCTCAGATGTGGATTAGATGGTCTTTAATATCCACCTCATGGTGAAAATTTCTAATTCTATGAACATGTTTTATCCATTCCATATTGACTCTGTCTAAGGAAGGTCCTGTCATGTTCCTGTTTGAATGTATGCTTTAGTTGTATTTACACAAATCCCATAGCATTAGAATAGCTTTCAGATTTATTATTTCAAAAAAACTCAGGTTTGCCTTATCATCCTTTCAGGATTTCCCTGAAAGTGGGAGGCTGGGATTTCAGAATTGTACAGTGTGGAAAGTCAATAAAAGAAGATTCGAACCAATGATCTCTGAGTCCCAAACTGTGGGTTCATTTTCCCATTAAACCCATTTTTTATTTTATAGAGGGTTTGAGTAAGGCAAAATACTTAAGAAAATATAAGAAATAAAATGGGGTTTATATAAAATCTGATTTCAGAGATTCTTGGGTTCTAATGTAATGTGTAAACATCTGAATCTCACCCCAAAATTGTCACTGTTGAAGATGTCTGATGGTCTCTGTTATGACAATTGAGTGCTTACCTTATGGCAGCTCTTGTCCCAGACCCCGAGGAAGCAGTTATGAGCAAGACACAGTGCAGTTCCTGCCCTTTTGAGGTGCACAGTCTAGTGAAGACAGTGGGCCCATGCAACTGGCAATTTGGATAAAATATAATAAATGTAAGATAGGCACAGGGTGCTGTGGGAGCCTAAAATACTTAGCCCAACATAACAAACCAGATAAGACTATCTGGGGAAGATGATCCCTGACATGACTCAAAGAATGAGTTGATTGCAAAACAGGAAATTCCAGGAAAAGGGAAAGCATGGGTTCCTAGTATAAAAACAAGATGGTATGTAGAGAACTAGAAGTGGTTTGGTATTATAAAGCAAAAATATATTCAAGTAGCCAGAGATGGAACTGAAGCCAGGTCATGGAGAACTTTGTGTACCATACCAAGGAGTTTGAACTTCATCTTTGGGGCATTAGGGAGCCATTGAAAACTTTAATATTAGGAGTGCCCTGGTCAGAACTGCACTTGTGATGGATCACCCTGGCTGAAATTAGGAAGAGGTATTTAAGTGCAGCCTGGTAACTCGAAACTGGAAATAAAAATATCAGCTAGAAGACTAGTATTTCAAATAGTCCATCAGAAACAGTGAGGGCAAGGCAATCGATGAAGTGATAAGGATGGAAATGAGCGGATGGGTTTAATAGTCTTTGTTAACTAACTCTGAGATTTGCTTCATCTTGGTTTGTGCTTCTTAATTTCATGTAGAGTCTACGGTAATATATTGAGTTGGATGAAGCCAGAAACTGCTGAGCAATATGAATTATTAAGTAAAGCCTTTTACCAGACTCTGTGTTCTCCAAGGGAATCTGCTTTAATCTGAGCCTGGTTCTCCTGAAAACTTAGGAAGCCAGAACCTTTTATTGTCTTACTTCCTGCACAGTGGTCTCTGGTTCAGACTTAAAGAATGCCTTTTTGCCTGGGGTCAACAGCTTGTAAGCCTTCCTTCTGTGCACACAAATAACAAATAGATAATAAGTAGAATATTTGAACGTTCTCTGTTACCTTCAGGTCATTAAAATAAAGAATCACATAAGTTATCTCAGTTGCCCTTGGATCCTGTAGTTGATATGAGATAAAGGGCTCCGTTGAGCTGTCTGTGTAAAGCAAATATAACTTGAGAATTAAAAGGAAAAAGTAAACATGGGCACCAAAGCTGAAAGCGGGAGACTCTTGAAAACACAGACTGGTACATCACTGGTTAGAATTTCCTTCATTTTGCAAAGCCACGAGCCACATGCATCAGCTCACCACAAAGTCATTAAGCCTTTTTAAGCTCAGATGAAAAACATTAACAAATACCACAAAAGGCTTTAGTATAGCCCCTTTGTTCACTCACATATGGCACTTTATAACTCCTGCGCCACTCTGGTCATGGTGTTTGTTTAAGCTGCCTCCATCAGGCTGGTCCTGAAAGAACAAAAGACATCTTGAGCAACCCTAAGCAGGAAATGGGCTAATCTAAACATGGCTTGTGACACTTTAAGTAGAATAGAAAGGGGAGGGATTGATTAGTCATTAATGTCCAATTGGCTCCATATGGATGTTGCAATAATAAAGCCTTTTTTTCAGAGCAGTAGCAGAGTTATTGAATTAGAGGTTTATGTTTCCTCAGAGCTGACCTTAGGGAATTCCCTTTTGGTTCTTCTTGTTGATCTTTTAAAGAGAATGGAGTTTCCAATAGGAAAAACTAGAAGCCTTATCCACAATAACGCTTGCTCATAATGCTACAACCGAGAAGTGAATTAATTTAGCATAATTTTAATCTCTATTATAATTTCAGTCCTTAGTGCTTTCTTTTGCATTCTCTTGCATCTTTGGTGGGGCAGTATTTCCGAAGCCAATTAGACAGTGGCTCAAACTTCATAACTGGTAATAGGCTCCTTTAATGTGCTTAACAGTGCAGAGAAATGGTATCCTTACGGGGGAAAGTAATGTTCCAGCTGAGAAATGCTGGGTTTTGAGAATCAGAGTTATTTCGTATCACTGAGTAGTTCCTGGGGTAGCTTTGATGTAGGGTGAATGCACTGGACCTCGCCCTGTTCCTTGTTAGCAGTATACTAGCAACAAGTTATTACAGAGGAAGGCAGCCTACCTCTCTGGGTTTTGGTTTCTTCATCGGTTGTTGTTGTTTAGTCACGCAGTTGTACCCAACTCTTTGCAGCCCCATGGACCACGGCATGCCAGGCTTCCCTGTCCTTCATTATCTCCTGGAGTTTCCTCAAACTAGCGTCTTTTGAGTTGATGATGCCATCCAGCCATCTCATCCTCTGTCACCCCTTCTCCTCCTGCCCTCAATCTTCCCCAGCATCATGGTCTTTTCCAGTGAATTGGCCCTTTGCATCAGGTGGCTAATGTATTGGAGCTTCAGCTTCAGCATCAGTCCTTCCAATGAATATTCAGGGTTGATTTCCTTTAGGATTGACTGGATTGATCTCCTTGCTGTCCAAGGGATTCTCAAGAGTCTTCTCCAGTTACCACGGTTTGAAAACATCAGTTCTTCAGCACTCAGCCTTCTTTATGGTCCGACTCTCACATTCGTACATGACTACTGGAAAAACCATAGCTTTGACTATATGGACCTTTGTCAGCAAAGTGATGTCTCTGCTTTTTAATACACTGTCTAGGTTTGTCAGAGCTTTTCTTCCAAGGAGCAAGCAGCTTTTAATTTTGTGGCTGCAGTGATTTTGGAGCCCAAGAAAATAAAGTCTGTCACTGTTTCCATTTCCCCCATCTATTTGCCACAAAGTGATGGGACCAGATACCATGATCTTAGTTTTTTGAATGTTGAATTTTAAGTCACCTTTTTCACTCTCTTTCACCTTTATCAAGGTAAAGTGAGACAAATATATTTACTCTCTTACCCGTTTCAGAGGACTGTGAAGAGGATCGAGATAATGTGTTCACTGAAAGCACTTAGTAAATGTTATTGTAGGCAAAATTCCTTAATACACTAGATGTTTCTATTCTGGAAACTGATCTCTGGTGTAGACTAGTGAAAAAAGTAAACTGTTCCTTAAATGTGTTACTTTGCCACACTAAGTAGTAAAACATCTGTCTCCAAATTTTCAGTGGAATTTTTTAATGTATACACTGCATATGTTTATATCTCTACCTCTATCTATCTGTCATCTACCTGTCTAATTTACTCAGTGTATTTCTTGGTGTGGTTAAATTCAGTACTTAACATAAGAAGAGTATTTAGGGTAAGTAGGGATAAATGAATCTTAAAATGAAAACAGAAAAATGAAAAATTACCTATAACATCCCTGTGCATTAATAAAGATTAATGGTCAAAGGAAGAGTTAGTACTTTAATCAAAGTACCACAGATAATTCATCTTTCATTCCTATACCACTGGTTGCTTTTTTTTTTAACCAAGCTTTAACTTAGAAGAACATTCATATTTTGCATCTGCCTTCTTTAAGTTATGATACCCATCAGTCAATCATTCTTTCTAACCTATCTAGATAA
The DNA here is from genome assembly GCF_016772045.2 of Ovis aries. Classification (NCBI taxonomy): domain Eukaryota; kingdom Metazoa; phylum Chordata; class Mammalia; order Artiodactyla; family Bovidae; genus Ovis; species Ovis aries. The sequence goes on from NC_056068.1 coordinate 36,245,447, forward strand.
TCCTCTATAAAAGACATAGAGTGCAAACCATACTCTTCCCCCACTGGTATCCCTCCTTCTCTGAAGATGCAACACATCAGTTGTCTAGTGATTAAGGTTCGTGCTCAGCCATGGAATGTATATTCCTGCCAAGTAAACCACTAGGATAACCAAATCATCTCTCTCTCTTATTTTCCAAGAAGAAATCAAATTTGAATATCAAGTAGCCTTCTTATAATGAAAGTGGGTTCACATTCTGGCAGTAAATGGGAGTACAGTTAGCAGAACTTCCAGAATCATAGACAACTGTCAGCCATTCCTCCAACATAGTGCACTAGACTTCTTCAGTATTAAGATACATTCGGTGAGATAAACTTGGTGAAAAAAGATCCAACCTATGTAATATTGCTACCTCCCCTCTGTCCTAATTTTTCATGTCCACTTCTAATATTACTTTATCTTCTACATTTTCATTTGTGATTCACTCATGATCATTTTCTCTGTTAACCCAAATGTGTCACATAACTCTTTACAAAATTTGACAAGAGAAAATTGACTATTCTGTTGATTGACTGAAGTACTCTAAAATAGTGTGATTGTCGAGGACCCAATGGTATATATTGCATTTGCCTTTTTTAAATTAGTAAGCAGTTATGCATTTTTGCCCTTTTTAATAATTCTTTTTGATAATGAGACCTTTTTTTTTCTTTTTGAGTTCCCAATGGCTTGGATATGCCGCACACTCGGGTTTATAGAGAAAAAAATATTTCAGAAAAATATCACTTTCATTTGTTTGTCTGGTTTTCTTTTATGTTGGTACTTTTGTTTTTACCTTTTAAAACTAAGCATTGAATTAGTTTTATTTTGGATAGTATCTCATTGTTTGGATATACCACTGTTCACCCATTTTCCAGTTATTTTTAGTCTTTGGTTATTCTGAATAGAAGCGCTGTGATAGTCTAAAAAGTTTTCATTTGTTTGGGGTAAGTGTTTACAAATGGAATTGCATGTCATCAGAAAGTCTATATTTTACTTTATAAGAAAATACCAAACTGTTTTCCAAAATGGTTATGCCATTTTTCACTTCCACTACCAATATGTTGGTATCTGAGTTCCAGTTGCTCCATATCCTTGCCAACAATTAGTTTTGTAAGCCATTCCAGTGGGTGCAAGATGATATATGGGTTTAATTTGACTTTCCTGATGACTAATGACATGGAATACCTTTTCATGTCTCATTGGCCATGACCGTGTCTTTCGTAAATTTTTTTTAATGAATCTTTTGCTTATTTTTAAATTATATTATCTACTTCTTTGTTTTTGGTGGAAGTTCTTTATATATTCTTGATACAAGTTCTTGTCAAACGTGTATTGTGAATGTTTTTTTCCCAGTCTGCGCCTTAACAATCACTTTTGATAAGCTGAGCCTTACCAAAAATTGACCTTTGATAAAGGTCAATTTGTTACTTTCCGTATATATTAGTGTTTTATCTGCCATATCCAAGAATCTTCGCTTACTATAAGATCACTAAACTATTCTCCAAAATACTCCTTGAGGAGTGTTATAGTTTTTGCTTTAATTTTAAATTGATTCATCTCAATTAATTGTTGAGTGTAATGTGTGGTATGAGGTCAATTTTACTTTTTTCCAACACCAGGGAAGCCCACTTTAACAATGTGTGGTAAGAGGTCAGTTTTACTTTCTTCTACGTATTTGTCTCCTTGTTCAAGCACTGTTGGTTGAAAACAATTATCAGTTCCCACTTTAATAGCCTAAGTCTTTATTGAAATTTGACCATATATGTGAGTATTTAATTCTGGACTCTTTATTCTGTTCCACTGGTTTGTCTATTCTTATAACAATCCCATACTATCTTTATTACTCTAGCCTTTACAGTGTTACAAAGTGTTTTTTACTGTAAGCCTTGAAATTAAGTAGTTTGAATCCTCCAACCTTCTTCACGTTTGTTTTGGATGTTTTCATACAGTTTTAAAACCAAGTTGTCAATTTCTAAAAAAGTCTTTTGCAATTTTAATAGGATTGGGTTGAATCTATAGATAAATTTGGGAAGGAATTGACATCTTCAAATATTAGATCTTCAGATCCATGAACATGGTATATTCCTCCGTTTATTTAGGTTTACTTACTGAACTCATAAATATTGTTTTTAGTGTAGAGGTCTTGCATACTTTTTTGGCTTAATTTATTCCTAAGAATTTTACTTTCCAATGCTGTTATGAATGTAAATTTTAAAATTATTTTTAAACTGCTCTACTATTAGAAGTACAGTTGATTTTATAGTTTTGTATGTTGCAATAATAATAAATTCACTTTTTATTTTAAAAAATTATTTACTTATTATTTTTGGCTGTGCTAGGTCTTCATTGCTATTCACAGGCTTTCTCTAGTTGCAGAGAGCAGTGGCTACTCTTTAGGTGTGGTGTGCAGGCTTCTCATTGTGGTGGCTTCTCTTTGCCAGGCATGGGCTCTAGGCATACAGGCTTCAGTGGTTGCAGCATGGGGCTCAGTAGGTTGTGGCTCACAGGCTCTAGAGCACAGGTTCAGTAGTTGTGGCTCACAGGGGCTTAGCTGCCCCATGACATAGGAGACCCTCCCGGATCAAACCCTTGTCTCCTGCACTGGCAGGCAGATTCTTAACCACTGGAACACCAGGAAGCCCATAAATTCACTTTTTAGAAATTATTTTGCAAATTTCTCAGGATTTTTTAATGTAAAAAATTATCTATGAATACACTCAACATGACTTATTATTTTCCATTTTGCATGCTTTTTATTTCTTTACCTACAGTAGAATGTTGATTAACAGTGGTAAGAGTGGGCATCTCTTGCGTTGTTCTTCATCTTGGAGGAAAGCATTCAGTAGTATACTATATTATTATGTCCTACAGATTTTTCTTAAAAGTACTTTATCCAACTGAGGAAATTCCCTTTATTATTAGTTTTCTGAGAGGTTTTGTCATGAATTGGTATTATATTTTGTCTAAACCACTTTTTGAATCTGTTGTGATCATCATGTTTTTCCCCCTTTGTTTTGTTAATGTAGAGAATTACATTGCCTGATTTCAAATATTAAATTAATATTACATTTTAAATTAATTTATTCTGAAATAAATTCTACTTGATCTTGTTTTATTATCCATTTTACATATTATTTTATTTAATTTGCAAATATTTTATTATGAATTTTGTACTTATGCTCAAATCTCTGTCAGGGTGTGATGTTACTTCATGAAATGAATGTGGGAAGTTTTTTCTTTCTCTACTTTCTTAGTTTGTGTAAGACTACTATTAGTTTTTCCTTGACTGGAAGAATTTACCAATGAACCCACTTGACATTGGAGTTTCCTTTGTGGGAAGGTTGTTGACTGTAAATTGGTTTTCTATATTAGCTACAAGAGTATTCAGACTTTCTATATATTCATAATTGAATTTTAGCAGTTTGTGTCCTCCAAGGAATTTGTTCATTTCATATAAATTGTCAGATTTATTGGAATTAAGTTAGTCACAATATTTGCTTCCTGTCCTTTTTAAAGTGAGTTGTAGCTACAGTGATATACCCTCCTTCAATCCAAATATTGGTGTTTTTGTTTCCCCTTTTTGTAGATCAGTTTCACAGGGGTTTATCAATTTTATTGATATTTATTTTCAAATTACCAATGTTTGCATTGTAAATTGTTTCCTATTCCATTGATATCTACTCTTTATCCATCCTGAAAATATCCAATTTTAACTGGATTATTTAATTTATTTATATTTAATATAATTATTTATTTTGATGGGATAAAGTTTTACAATTTTCTATTTTTCTCTTTGTTCCCTCAGTTTTTGGCTTTCTGTTACTATTTTTCTTCCTTTTGCTTAATTGAATCCTTTTTCTAAGCTATTATTATGAAGAGATTTTTTTTTTTAGAGGAGTTTGAGGTTCACAGTAAAATTGAGGGAAAGATAAAGATTTCACACATACTCCCTGTCTTCACACATGCATAGCCTTCCTGTTACCACCATCCCACCTGAATGGTACATTTGTTATAATTGATGAACCTATGTTGACACATCCTAACCACCCCAAATCTATAGTTTGTATTAGGGTTCATTCGTGATGTTATACATTCCTTGGGTTTGGACAAACGTATAACATGTATCCATCATTATGGAATACAGAATATTTTCATTGCCCTAAAATTCCTCTGTGTTCACTTACTCATCCTTCCTTCCTCCACCCTTTGCAACCACTAATCTTTATACTGTTTCCTTTTGAATCCTTTTTTAGTCTTCCATTAAAATTACTCTACTGGTGTTTTAGCTATACTTCTTTGTATTTTTAAATTTTTTTTCTAGATTCATTATTCATCCTTAATTTGAATATCCTTATAGTTAAAATTATAGCACTTCTCATAAAATAAAGCAACATTTAACTTTTACTAACTTGGTCTTTTGTTCCAATGTGCTATTTTTCTCATGATTTTACCTCTTCTTATATTATAAATCCCAGAATATAATGTCGTATTTTGTATTAGTCACTTGTCTTTTAAAAACATTAAACAATCAGCTATTTATTATGAAATCCAGAAAAGACAAAAGTTTTTAATTTAATCACATATTTCTCATTTTCAAGTCTCTTCTGTTCTTTCTATATATCTAAGTTTCCATCAGATGTTATTTTTCTTCATCTTGAATAATTTCCTTGAATGTCACTTTTGATATGGATCTGCAGGTAATGCATTCTCTCAGCTTTTGTTTATCTGAAAATGTGTTTCATATTCATTTTTTAAGCATATGATCGTTAGATAAGACTACACTGAATTTTTTTTTTTTTAGCAGCCTAAAGATATTCTATGGTCTTCTAGTCTTCATTGTTTCTAATAAATAATCAGCCATAAGTTGTATTACTGTCTCATTTTATGTATTATGTGTCCTTTTTCTCTAGCATTTTCCCTTTGTCTTTGGTTTTCAGCAGTTTGACTAATGTTTAGGTATGGTTTTCTGTGTATCCTGCCTGTGATTGTCTGAATGCCTTGAACCTATAAGCTGTTGTGTTTTTTTTTTTTTTAACCAGATTCAGGTAAGTTTCAGACCACGTTTCTTCAAATATTTTTCTGTCACAATCCTCTCTCTTCTTACTAGAATTCTGGTTACACATATTTTAGGACAATATATTGTTTCACATACTGCAAAGTCTCTGCTTACTTTTTTAGCTTTTTCTCTTTCTGTTTTGAGACTAGCTAATTTCCTTTAATGTATTTTCAAGATCACTGACCCTTTATTCTGCACTTGAAAATGCTATGAAGCCCATTCAATGTATTTTCATCTCAAATATGTGTGTCAGTTCTAGAATTTCCATGTTTCTTTGTGTAGTTTCATTTCTCTTCTAAGTACCCCATTTATGCATTAATTATGATATTCTTTTTCTTTATATACTTGAACATATGTTTTAATGACTACTTTAATGTCCTCGTTTGCTAATTACATTATTTGAGCCATCACAGTTTCTATTGATTTTTTTTTTTTTTTATGAGGGTGGAAAGGTCTCTGGGTCACATTTTCCTGATTGTTTGCACAACTAGTGATTTTTTTATTATTATTATACATTGTGGATTACAAATTATAGAGACTCTGGCTTCTATTATCTTTCTCTGTTAAGAATGTTATTTTTTGTTCTAAGAGGCAGTTAAATTGACCTCATTGAAATTGTAGAGGCTTAGTTTTGCATGTTAGATGGTGACTGTTTCAATTTTGTCTTTAGTCCTAGAGTGAATCCTTAGTCTTGGCATGTAGTCTTTATTCCATGAGTGATCCCTCTGGGGTTTCAGTGGAAAGCCTGAGTTTTTCATGGATACTTTCTTACTTGGTAGGATTCAAATCCAAATTCTGTTTAACTTGCAGTGGGCATCAGCTGAAATTTCTTCTTAGATTTTTCAGATATACAGACCTGATTTCTACTGGAATCACTGAAATCATCCCTATACCTGTGAAGTTTAGGTGACAGTCACTCAGAAGCCTCAGACTAACTTTCCTGATACATTAGGCCAATGAAGACTGATCTGTTACATTCTAGCCACTCCATGCTAAGTAGACTGGGGAATGTCTTCATGGAAAAGCTATAAAAGCAGGGTTTTTACTCAGTGATATTTCTTTCTTTCTGAGAGTCAATCCTCTCCAGTTTCTTCTTAATTTTGGTAGAGCTCAAGTACCTTCAATTAGTTGTTTTTCTATGTTTTTTTTTTCCTCCAGGATTTATAATTATTATCTGATTAAAGGTTAGTCTGATATAAGTTATACTGCCATTACCAGAACTGGATCCCAGAAGAGAATCTTTTGTGCTAATATTTTACTTACATTCATTCTGTCTGACAAAATGTAAATCTTAATGGGCTTTTGAGAAGGTATTTATTCTCTTACTTTTCTCTATTCTTTATTTCCAATTCACTAGTAATCACTGAGACTATTCAGTGGTAATTTCTAATTTGGCTTCCATTTTGATATCTTCTATTTGTTCATGTCCCTACCCTGCTTTTTTAAAAACCTTAAAGACTTCTTGACTTTATAGTTAAGGTACTTGGCAATCTTGCCCCTACTTACTTTCTGAATTTAATCTCTTGACATTCCCTTATTTTTTTTATTTAAATACACTCAAGCCATAACCAGATTCTTTCTATTCCTTAAAACCCTCTATGCCTTTGTTGTAACTCTGTCTTTATGTTCACACGTTCTGCAGCCTAGAATGCTTTCACACTCATGAAAAGTGAAAGTATTAGTCGCTTAGTCATGTCCAACTCTTTGCGACCCCATGGACTATAGCCTACAGGGCTCCTCTGTCCATGGAATTGTCCAGGCAAGAATACTGGAGTGGGTAGCCATTCTTTTCTCCAGGGGATCTTTCTGATCCAGAGATCAAACTCGAGTCTCCCACATTGCAGGCAGATTCTTTATTGTCTGAGCCACCACACTTATACCTGCTGGTAAATTCTCACTCTTCCTTGAAGATGCTACTTAAGCAGTACTTGCTCTCTGCAGCTTACATATTATTCACCTCTGTCCACTCCAACAACATTAATAGCCTCTCTTCTCTGCTTTCATAGTATTTTGAAATTACCCATGTTAGCACTTACAATGTTCTGTAATTTTCTATTTGTGCATCTGTTTTCCTTACTGGACCAGATTCCTTTAAAACAAGGCACATGTATTTATCTTTGTATCTTCTGTCACAATGCTGGGTACATCTGAAACTTGTCAGAGTGTTTGCTGAATTAATGCATACATAAATGATTCCTAAGCACATTATAGAATTTGCCAAAGTTCCTCCTTAGGGAGGACTTTATATATGCACAAATCCACACCAAACGCTTACCCATTCACTCACATAACCCTTGGAATTTACCCAGGAAGGGGGCCTCTTTAGGATTAGTTCAGGACCATTGCCATAGGCTATGATGGTTAAACTAGCCTTCTTTCCAACCCACCTGGAAAAACTCAACTTTCTGTATTCTTTTTAAATCGTTTAAATCATAGATCCCTAAGGAAGTTTTTGCCTTGGCAATTTCTGCTTTTTCCCCCATTGACTATCTTTTTGCATCTAACTGAAAGTTTGGCTTTATACAAGCTGATAGCGGAGACAAGAATGAATTAATCAGTCTGAGCCCCTTCAGGGAAATGGAGAGAACAGGAATTCCTGGAATAAATGGAACCAATGCTTTTCCTTGTTGCCTGGTGTGATACTGTTGGCCTCCTGTTATTTAGGAATGGTGTTGCTGATAATTAAAGACTCTTAGGTCAGCTGGAAAGCAGTAGTCTCCAAGTACATAGCTGTAGGTCTAGGCATCTTCCAACTGCTGTTCATGAGAAGACATATTATGAATATTGAATTCACAAATGATCCCTCTGCTATTAAAAGTAAAAAATCTGCCTCTTAGAATTATGAGCTATTCCCTAGGATAACTCTGGATTCTGACACAGAGCATTGGCTATTTTAGAATGAAATGCTTCCCCCACCCCTTTTTTAACTTGATGTTATTTTTCAAAGTAAATGAGCAGTATGAAGTCACATTTGATATGTAGATTCTAAAGTTAATTATAGCAGAGAGTCAATTTTAGGCTTCAAATTTTCAGACTAACTGCATACCTTTTAAAAATAATACTATATAGTATTATATAGAATTTTCCTTATCTGTTTAAAAGAGCTTTCTTAATATACAGTCTCTACTTTTAAATTTCTGAGTTTATATGCATGTATGCCGTCATATGTGTTTTTATTACTACAACAATAATTCCCTTACCAGTTTGTTTCACGAAGCAGCTTAGAGAAGTTATGACCCTTTTATATTTTCTTAAAATTCTGACTCTGATCATATATCATATATCAGATTCAATTTAAAAGTAGTTTCAAACCTTGGTCTCTCTAGATAAGTCTCCTCTCTTCCCAAACCTTGGTTTATTAATACACCACTTCTAGTTTTAACTTGAAATATCCCATTCATTTTTCAGTTGACTCCGAGCACTTGGGAGAGAGAAAAGGAGACAAGAAAAAAGAGATGTATATACACCCTGACGTTTCCTATTTCCACTTTCTTAATTCACATTTCTATACTATGTGCTGTGCTTAAATTTCTCAATATCTGGGAGCATTTCTTGTGAGACTAGAGATCTTCTGTGTAATTCAGTGTCAGTTGGTGTCATGTAAATATGTATTATGGGAGGACAGACAAGGTCACTGCAGGACAGTTGGTGGGGTGAGAAGTGAACTCTCTTCCTCGGAGAAGGTAGAATTTAGTTAGGTAAAAGTGAGTAGGAAGGATATACTAAGACTGTGATATGGAATGAGAGGGAGAGAGATTGAGCATCGGCATGAACATATTTGGGAGAATCAATTGATATGTAGCAGAGGTGGCACTAGTGGCAAAGAACCCACCTGCCAACGCAGGAGACATGAAAGATGCAGCTAGACCCCTGGGCCGGGAAGATGCTCTGGAGGAGGGCATGGCAACCCACTCCAGTGTTCTTTCCTGGAGAACCCCATGGACAGAGGAGCCCGGTGGGCTGCAGCCAATAAGGTCGCAAAGAGTCAGACATGACTGAAGTGACTTGGCATGCACATACCGAACATCTACTGAAGCCAGAGTCTAAAAATCTACCATGATCAGTCTGCAAGAGATTAAAACTTCCCATTTACAATGAAACACATCTTGTAAGTAAGTAAATAAATGGAAGCTGGCTATTTGGTGTTGATAGAGGTGAAGAAAAGCCGCAACAGTAAAAGCAGACCCTGGATGTTAATCACCTGTAGCACAGTAGTTAACTTAGAATAATACTGAAATGTTTTTGTATCTGACATTCTCCACAAGCCTGTCTCCTGTGTATGCATGCAAGTATATAAATTGCTGAATTCATGTCAGTTGTAAAGTAATGGCACTGAGGGCATCATAAATTACCATGGTGATCCTCAGGAGAAGACACTGTCGTATCTGAATGAGTGTTTCACTTCCAGAGTAATGTATGCCTTCATCTGGCCCAGCAGTCAGCATATTGCCCTGCGTTGATGGATATTGTCAGCTGGAAGCTACACTACATTTCACTGCACAATAAACATGGCTGTCAAACCCATATAAAGTGAAATCAATTTATCCTGTATGGTCAGTGCATTTTAAATGAAATTAATGTACTGTGGGTATGGTGGCAAAAAGGTAGCATATTAGTTATGCATCTTGGGATTTGAGACTTTTCATGTAAGGGATGATTCTGTCTACTAGGCCTCAAAGAAGGGCTGTATATAAAATGTGTTATTTTGCATGGTCTTCAGAAAGGGGCCCCTCTCCCCTTCTTCATGTTTAGAAAAGAATTGATAATATTAGCCAGTTCGGCCCTTTTATCCTGTCTTTTGTTTGCAATAAATGATGACCATATTTGCCAAATAATAGTGTACTTTAATGTTCTAATTTATTACTAGCTATGACACAAACAAATTTCTACTTAATCAGATAGCTGGAAATAGAGTAGAAGGGCAGAGATGAATTGGATCATATTTTACCTGTGTAATCACTCCACTGAGCTGAAAGGATTTGCTTTTTCTAAAATGTAGAGATGTAGGTTTTAATGTATATTTTGCTTCTAAACTTTTAGGAGTAGGCTCTCCTGTTTATGCAGCAGAATACCTGGCTAAGCCCATCAGTCCAACTTTACATTTAACTATAGGGGTTCTCAGTCTATGAGGAAATATTTAGTGGTTGCCACATGTAAAGCATGTACATCAGTGTGTCATGCTGGCAGGGGGTATGAAAACAAGCAAGAGCTATGCAGGTTCTTTCACTCACTCGTTCATTAATTGAATGCATTTCACTAACTGAAACTTTATATGCCATGCGCTTTATTGGAACCTAGAGATACAGCAGTGAAGGAGAGCCAGTTCCCACCATATTCTCAAAGGACTTTTTATCTAGTGGGATATTGTGGTCACTATGCTTCCCAGGTGGCGCTAGTGGCAAAGAACCCACCTGCCGATGCAGGAGACACAGGATATGTGGGTTTGATCCCTGAGCCTGGAAGATCCCCTAGAAAAGGGCATGGAAACCTACTCCAGTATTCTTGCCTAGAGAATCCAATGGACAGAGGAGCCTAGTGGCCTACAGTACATAGGGTTATAAAAAGTCAGACACAACTGAAGCAACTTAACACGTACTATGGTGATGTCTTTGGAAACCATGAAATATCAAGAATTTAGAAACAGTTTCATAGGGGTGTGTGGCTCAGGTGGTAAAGAATCTGCCTGCAGTGCAAGAGACCTGGGTTCAATCCCTGGGTTGGGAAGATTCCCTGGAGAAGAGAAAGACTACCTACTGCAGTATTCTGGCCTGGAGAATCCCATGGACTCTAGTCCATGGGACTGCAAAGAGTTGGACACAACTGAGCGATATTCACTTTCATAGGAATGTTAAAGAATTATCCTCATGCAGCAGAAAAATATATCAGAACCCTTGAAATGACTGCCTTTTAGTCTATTACTTTTGTATATGAGTTGAAAACTGAACAATTTTGTCCTTGGAATTCAGGCAAGAATACTGGAGTGGGTAGCCATTCACTTCTCCAGGGAATCTTCCTGATGCAAGGACTGGACCCAGGTCTCCTGCATTGCAGGCGGATTCTTTATCATCTGAGTCTCCAAGGAAGCCAGATAAGTAGTTGTTGTCATTGTTGTTTAGTTGCAGAGCCATTTCCAACTCTTTGCGAACCCATGAACTGCAGTATGCCAGGCTTTCTTGTCCTTCGCCATCGCTGGAGCTTGCTCAAACTCCTGTCCATTGAGTCCATGATGCCATCCAACCATCTTGTCCTCTGTCATCCCCTTCTCCTCCTGCCTTCAATTTTTCCCAGCATCAGTGTCTTTTCTAATGAGTCAGCTCTTCACATCAGGTGGCCAAAGTATCGGAGTTTTAGCTTCAGCATCAGTCTTTCCAATGAATGTTCAGGACTTATTTACTTTAGGATTGACTGGTTTGATCCCCTGCAGTCCAGGGAACTCTCAAGTCTTCTCCAACACCACAGCTCAAAAGCATCAATTCTTCAGTATTCAGCCTTCTTTATGGTCCAACTCTCACAATCATACATGACTACTGGAAAAACCATAACTTTGACTAGATGGACCTTTTTCGGCAAAGTAATGTCTCTGCTTTTTAATATTCTGTCTAGGTTTTTCATAGCTTTTCTTCCAAGGAGCAAGCATCTTTTAATTTCATGGCTGCAGTCACCATCTGCAGTGATTTTGGAGCCCAGGAAAATAAAGTCTGTCACTGTTTCCATTGTTTCTTCATCTATTAGCCATGGAATGATGGGACCAGTTGCCATGCACTTCGTTTTTTGAATGCTGAGTTTTAACCCAGCTTTTCCACTCTCCTCTTCCACCTTCATTAAGAGGTTCTTTAGTTCCTCTTTGCTTTCTGCCATAAGGGTGGTGTCATCTGCATATCTGAGGTTATTGACATTTCCTCCAGCAATCTTGATTCCAGTTTGTGCTTCATCCAGTCCGACATTTCACATGATGTACTCTGCATATAAGTTAAATAAGCCTTGACACACTCCTTTCCCAATTTGGAACCAGTCTGTTTTTCCATGTCCAGTTCTAACTGTTGCTTCTTGACCTACATACAGATTTCGCTGGAGGCAGGTGAGGTGATCTGGTATTCCCATCTCTTTAAGAATGTTCCAGTTTGTTGTGATCCACACAATCAAAGGCTTTGGCATACTCAGTAAAGCACAAGTAGATGTTTTTCTGGAATTCTCTTACTTTTTCTATGATCCAACAGAAGTTGGCAATTTGATCTCTGGTTCCTCTGCCTTTTCTAAATCCAGCTTGTACATCTGGAAGTTCTCATACTGGTGAAGCCTGGCTTGGAGAATTTTGAGCATTACTTTACTAGCTTGTGAAACGAGTGTGATTCTTTATTGTCTGAGCCTCCAGGGAAGCCCAATAAGTAGTTATTAAGTATCTATTTTATGGAAAATCCTGGGGATACAAAAATGAGTACAACATAAACAGTAACTTTAGGGGTCTCATAAACCTGGGGGTAGAATGGAAATAATTAAGATGATCACCAAAAAAAAAGAAAGAAAAGGAATTTCTCTGGCACAGAAAAAAAACATTAAAAAAGAGAGGAATGAATGCAGCCTGGGAGGCATCGTTGCAAATGCTCTTCCTTTGGCCTGAATTACCCTACCCATCTGTCTTTACTGGGCAGTAAAGACTGCCCTATTCACATGCTAATTCCCATTTGTCTTCCAAGATTCAGATTAGACGTCACCTTTAATAGGAGGCATGTTGACTGTCCCCTCTGCTGGTGCCCTCTTGATGTCCTCTTTACTTCAATATTAAAGCACTTACCATATATTCCATTATGACTGTCTGTTTGGGGTCTGTCTCCTCCCCAAACTGTGAGCTCCTTTAAAAGCAGGTGCTGTTTTATTCACTTTTGTATACCTAGTACTTGGCATAAAGCCAAACTCATAATAATTGCTCAGTTAATTGTTTAAATCGAATCATTTATTTAATTCATGAAACACACCACATTTAAATAGGCCTTAAAAGATGAGTGGGATTTAGCTTGAAGAAGTAAGAGAAGGAGCTTCCAGCCAGTGAGGGGAGCACTGGCCAAAGTACAGTATTGTGAAAGAGAATTCTTCTGGGGTAAGAGATGGTATGAAATGGCTGCGATGTTTAGCACATGAGGCTAAAATCATAGGTAAGAGCCTACTTTTGAAGGGAGAAATCACAGCAGGAAATGTGGTGTGCATGCTAAGTCACTTCAGTCGTGTCCGACTCTGAGACCCTATGGACTGTAGCCCACCAGGCTCTTCTGTCCATGGGATTCTCCAGGCAAGAATACTGGAGTGGGTTGCTGTGCCCTCCTCCAGGGAATCTTCCCAATCCAGGGATGGAATCCGTGTCTTATGTCTCCTGCTTTGGCAGGCAGGATCTTTAGCATTAGCGCCACCTGGGAAGGCAAAATAATGCTTTATTGTCAATTGGAATTGATTGTAGTAAAAATGTACTAGGCATTTAAAAACATGCAAAAGTAATTCTGCCCAGTGTATCTTTGAGACCTACCTCAGAAGAGCCTGTAGAATTGTCATCTGCAACTGTATCCTGCTTCCAAGAGTTCATTTAAAAAGAAGTTCATTAAGAAGTTGCTAGGGAAAGCAACTGAACCAGGTGGTAAGTTGTGTTACATTATCCAGATAATAATGCTTTGCACCTGTCTTGTTCTTCCTGCCCTGACATTACAGGAAGTAAAGCAATGAATGGCTCTGCAGCTAAACTACAGCAGTATTATTGTTGGCCAACAGGAGGTGCCACTGTGGCTGAAGCACGAGTCTACAGGGATGCCCGAGGCCGGGCCAGCAGCGAGCCACACATCAAGCGACCAATGAATGCATTCATGGTTTGGGCAAAGGATGAGAGGAGGAAAATCCTTCAGGCCTTTCCTGACATGCATAACTCCAACATCAGCAAAATCTTAGGTGAGTGCAGCCACTGATGCTGGTTATGTATCCAATGAGTGGAAAGAAGGGTCCTGACATGACACCTAAGGGAGACTGTGGTGTGCAGATATTAGGTGTCACTCAGCAAGCTGCCCCAGGAGACTGCCATCGTCTCTTCACTCTTCACCCTGCACCGCGGCATTTAGGTTTAGGAGTTAGTACATCCACCAGGTGCCAGGGCAGGACTGACTAAACACTTACTTTAGAGACAAAACTATTTATTGTATGTGTTAATAGGACAACTCTGAGAGGTCACTGCTAATTAAGAATCATAAAGACAGGCTTTATCTCCTTTCCTTAGTCTTTTAAAATCTTTCAGTTGCTATGAAACCTGGAAACACTCAGAGTTTTCTGCTTTAGTGTTCTTGGGTTCGTATGTCCTTCTGAAAGAACTCACCAAGGACTAAGGGTGAGCCCCCAAATAGTGTGAAATTTATGGAGTGTAGAACAGTGCCTCTAATGATAACTTTAAAACTTGTAAAATAAAACTACATTTACTTTAATAAGATATGACTAGTTCAGATTTCATAGCAGTGAGTTGAACACATAGACCACAGGGTAACTTGCCAGAGTGATTCTCCTGTTTCTCTGGATTAAGCTCAATCCTTTTTCTATTAGTGTAAAGCTTGCCTCGTGCAGATTATACAGTGTGGAATTATTGTACTCAACATATTGAATGTATTTTATTCAACATGCAGCATTGCAGTCAACATGTTTCCTCTTTAAAAAGAAAAAACACAGAAGGCACTGTTCTATTTAAGCTGTCATGATGTGACAGAATCTCAAAGGGAGCTGTTTAAGAAGCTGAAAAACATTAGAGACTTAAGCTGTGGTTTTCTTTTTTAAAATGTTTTGTTCAAAAGCAATAAATATTTAACCTGAGTAAATATCAGTGATCTGGACATACACAAATACACATGTTTTGTCACTGTATAAATAATTTAACTTGATTCTGAGACATTTGAGGCAGTGACCCCTATGAAAATTTAGAACATGCATAAGATCAAACAGTGTTAAAATGTTAAAATAGTTTTTCCCTTTTTCTTTTTGATGTTTGAATTTCAAGGTAGATACTAAAAATCATTACAATTAAGTGGAGTTTTATTTTTAGACTTTCAGAGATATATATCAGGGCATCATTCTTATGAATTTAAAGACCTTTCAAACCATGATGGATATATTAAATTTTTTCTAATTAATAGATATTCCAAAGAAAATTATTATTTTTCTGTCCCTAAATTTTGATATCTAACTTTGAAATTTTCTCTTTTTTGGCCATTTTATTAGCAGTATTAGTAAGCTCACCGATGGGCACAGAACCTCTCTGTTTCCATGTTGGCAGCTGAGGGGAATCTATATTATTGATGTGCATTCTGTGAAAAAAAATTAAGAGTATAGTAAGTGTATTCATTAAAGTGTAAACTTTTAAGCACAAGCAATTTTAAGAGCACCAAAAATCCTCCATTAACTGGGGCTTTAAGCTGCTGGGAGCCAGCTGAACACAGAGATCCTTGTCCGTGTAGACTTTCTACACAACTTTTGCACAACAATCAGGAAAACAGGGATGGATGTGCTATTAAAACAGACCAGGATATTGCTGGCTACAGAGAATATTTGTACAACTTTTCCATTTGTTTATATATGAAAAATCTCCACCGAAGAACAGCTAGCATCCAGTCAGCACAGCTGTTACCGCTTTATTCACTAGCGACACACAAAAATGCAATTTGATACACGTAAAAAAACACATCCCTTCTTCGTCAAGTGTTTAGATAATTCTTTATAAACAATATTAGAGAAGTGAATACTTTTCCTTCTTCCTGTATAAACCATATTAAAAATTTCTTACTTTTATTGGTATGGCTTTGAATGAATTGTTTAGAGTACTTGAAAATGGTATATATAATTCCAACTGTACCTTCCGGTTCTAAAGTTATAACTTCTTGAGTAGAGTTTAGGCTTTTTAATTACCTCAGGCCAGGGGAGACAGTGTGCACCTTAGGTTTTTATATATGGAAGAATATCAACATTTGCTAACATCTTATCAAAGGATAGCTTCGCCAAAGGTGCTTGGAGTGTTAGAGTTGTTTCAATTACTGGAACCTAGAGAGTTGTTCCTGAGTATTCTGTCCAAAGTATACTTAGGAAATTCAGGTTTTTAACCCTATGCAGATAGGTGGGGAAATGACCTTGATGTAGAGATGATCTTTAAGTAGCAAAGACATGTTTTAAAATGATATACTTATTGTAGCATCAGACTTTAAATTATTGAGAAAAATAATGTAATAAATGGTCGCATCCAATTACTCTTTGCTGTGTCATCTAAAATGCTAGTTGTGAGGCTGGATGACATGTGGTGATAGGAGATACTCAGAGCCCAGGTGGGTGAAGTGGTGGGAAGGTAGACACAGTATTTACCAGGAGTAGGTTGCCTTGACCACTTGGTACTTAAAGGCTATGCTTGTGTCTAGGGTCTCGTTGGAAATCCATGTCCAACCAAGAAAAGCAACCTTATTATGAGGAGCAGGCCCGGCTAAGCAAGATCCACTTAGAGAAGTACCCGAACTACAAATACAAACCTCGACCGAAACGCACCTGCATTGTCGATGGCAAGAAGCTCCGGATTGGGGAATACAAGCAACTGATGAGGTCTCGGAGACAGGAGATGAGGCAGTTCTTTACTGTGGGGTAAGTGTTCCTGCATTCAGCCACCTGGGCTTTCCTGTCCCAGTAAGAAACCACAGGATGGCTACTGGCAGTGTGTCTGGGAAGGAGATTAGGGCAAGGAGGAGGTTGCGACAGATGGGGCCTATCAGGACTACACAGCCTGGCAGCGTGGCTCCCGCTCAAATCAAAAGAAATGCAACAGATTGCTCACAACTGATCACCCCTTTCATTGTCTCTCAGACTCATCTGAGATATTCAATGCCCACACACAAAGTTTCTGGTAGTTTATTTAAGTAGACAGAGAGAGAGAGAGAGGAAAAAAAAAAAAAAAAAAACCTAACCTTAAGAAATCCCCAGAAGCTTTCCAGCTTCTCTGGGTGGTGCTTCTGACTCTAATCACAATAGTCTGCTTTTGTTGTGGGATCTACCACAAGATAATTGGCCTTGACATTGGTTAGAGGACCTCATTTTTGGCATAAGATCCAGAACTCCTGTTGCAGTAAATTATTCTGTGGTAGAAGCAGTAACAATGTGGATTTTTCTTTCTTAAATCAGAAACTAGGCATGTTTTTGATATCTTCAAGTCTGATTTCATGTCATTTTGTTTAAAAATTAGGTAATAGATTTCTGGTATAAATTTCGACTTGGCTGACTGGCTGTCTGCATTTAAAAGAGGCCTCTTGTAACCACAGTCATCAGAATTAAGTGGGGATACAGATGCCTATATGTTCCAGCACACTCAGACCTAGAAGCCCAGGGGGGTGGCAAACCAGAGGACTGTTCTGGAGGCCCCGGCCTGAGGCAGCTGGAATTGGACTGGAGAGACACTTAGGAAGGGCTTGAGAGAGAGAAGTGGAAGAAGCAGAGAGGAACTTGTGTTCACTGTTGACTGGAAGGGGAACTAAGGAGCTGTGCTGTGTCAGGAAAATAAGAAAGCTTCACTTGAGGCGAAGAAAAGAGATACCTTAAAGGAGGAGTAAAGAACCTTTTATTTTTAAGGACGTTAAAAAAATAATAATAACCTCATGGAACAAAAGGTTGGTTTCAGAAGCATGTGTCTGAAAACAGAAAACTAATTTGGAAAGGTA
The DNA here is from genome assembly GCF_016772045.2 of Ovis aries. Taxonomy (NCBI): domain Eukaryota; kingdom Metazoa; phylum Chordata; class Mammalia; order Artiodactyla; family Bovidae; genus Ovis; species Ovis aries. The sequence continues at coordinate 36,263,225 of NC_056068.1, forward strand.
AATAGAATACACACACACACAAAGGCCAATGACAGCAGTCTGGGTCCCTATACACTACACTAGCGTGTCCTAGAGAGGAGCCTGGGCTTCAGCATTTGCTTCAGGCACTGACTGTGCCATCCGCTTGGGCAAGTTATTTAACTTTTCTAAGCTTCTGTTTTCTCATGTGTGAAGTGAAACAAATAATAGTACCTGTCTCAATAAGGCAATGCTTTTAAAAATGCTTTGTATAATCTTAGTATAATATCAATAATGGTGAATTCCTATCATTAGTATCCTTATTAAACATGGATTTGCTATCACAGTAAAACTATCTTTTATATCACATTAGACAATCAATGACTATGCCTTCAGAATATGCCTGAGTCCTGTGTGAGGAATGGCACAGTCTATGTATTATAGAACCTTTTTGAAGTAAAGTGAGGCTCAAATCCCTTTCTATTTGAGGATCCCTGTATATTAGCAGATGAAGATGTGCCAAAATAGGATATCAAATCTTTCTGTGTTATAAATGTTTACATTTTTTAAAAAGCAATGCTTTTAACTCCAAAGTACAATAAACTATAATTGGGCAATTCACATGCTAATTAGAGTATTTATGAAATATACCAAATCATAGTACACTTTAGGAAGTATAGTTGTAGGTAAGAAAATGTAAATTTAAGACCATATTAATGTCTTCTTTTAATCCTGTTAGTGTATCCCTGAAAACGTATATAATCTCTTTTGAACAGAGAATCGAAAGTTTAAATTTGAGACATTTTCTCATTCCGATCTTTCTCTCCTGTCATGTCCCCTGTGTTGCATAGTGGGTCCCTTTTACCATAGTCTAGAAGATTAGCAAAAGCACCATTTTAGCTCCCTGATACTTATTTGAATATATGAGATGCAGTAATTCTATTTAGTCCCCTTTATGAAAGGCAACATTGACAATAGCTCTGGATCGAAATACCTCAACACATAACAATGTATGTAAAATGAAACTCTAAAGCAACTCAATAGCATCTACCACTTATTGAATGCCTACTGTATATGAGGTATTTTAGGTATACAAACTACATAATCCTCTAAAATAAAGAAATTGAGGCTTTAAGAGGTCTGATGGCTACTGAGGGCTTCCTGGCAGCGCTTGTGAAAGAACCTACCTGCCAGTGCAGGTAGATGTAAGAGACGAGGATTTGATCCTTGGGTTGGGAAGATCCCCTGGAGTGGAAAATGGTACCCCACTCCAGTATCCTTGCCTGGGAAATCCCATGGACAGAGGAACCTGGCAGGCTGAAGTCCATAGGGTCACACAGAGGCGGACATGACAAGCAATTTAGCACACACTCAAGGCTACTGAAAGGTGAGATGAAGTAAAGGATTAAATCAGGCCTCTGTCTCTGTCATGCCAAATGACTGAGAAACTGGTCTTACTACATTGCTTCAAAAGAGGCCTCACAGTCCAATTCTGCACAGTCGTGAGTATAACTATGCTCTTTGAGGAAGAGCTCCTGGAATCTAGAGAAAATAAGGTATTTTATTGTGGTATACAGTGGCATAAAAGAACTTTGAAATTTAGAGACTAAGGATCCTGATAGTGTAGGAGGTCCTTTGTGGAAGGCTCATTTTAAACTGAGGAATAGGGCTATGGATGTGCAAGCAATGGCCAGAATACTTTATTCTTTAATCTTCAAGGGTGAGTATTTTCCTCTGCCCGATTTTAATAATACTTGCTACATAAAGCCAGATATTGTTTCCACTTAAGAATTAGTATTCTCTTTTAAGTAGTTGTATTTGATAGATTATTAACTCCCTAGGGTTCATCTTTAGAAATTGATCTTCATTAGATGTGGGGTTATTACAAGAGGGAAAGACAAACAAGAATTCAAAGATTTCTATTGACATCTTGAGGGAATGGGGATGAGATCAATTTTTATAGCTGATTTTGAAAAGATGTGCATAACTTTCAAGGCAATAATGTTACATACATGGCTCAACATTGCCATGCATTTTACTGATGATACAACTGGAAGGTCAGTGAGTTAGATTTTTTTACTTAGCTCTTATGACATGAATTTATCAATATATGAAATGGAGTAATGTTGTCTCTAACCTTGGATTTAACCCTTTCAATTGATAGATTAAGTATCAGAGTTTTGTAATAATCCCAGTAGGAGTACTATTAATGTTAAGATGATAATTAGGGTTCATAGAGCTACAACATTGTCTTTTCCCAAACAACTATGGCCAAATGAAATTTATTTCCAATTTGTTGAAGTTTTATTCAGTAATTTACCTCATAGAGAATTATGCAGATACTATGAAATATTAAAATTAGAGCTACTTTTTGAGTAACAATAATAGTAAATTATTGAATAATTATGCTGAGTTAATTATACCAATTATTGCAAACACAGAAACTTGTAAGACCGGCAATATCATCCTCACTACAATGTTGAAAAACACAATATTCATAGATGTTAAATAATTTGTCCAAGGTCACGCAGCTAGTAAAGTGCAGAGCTAAGATTTAGACCAGGCTTATGTAAAACATCTTTCCTTTTCACCATTGCAATCATAAACTTTCAATTAGAGCCTACGAATTGTTTAGAGACTGCATAGTGTAAGTGGTTAAGCACATCTATTCTGGAGCCAGACTGTTCTGGCTAAAACACTAGACCTGCTTCTTCCTGGCTCTAGGAGCTAAAGCATTTGTTGTTGTTCAGTCGCTAAGTCATGCCTGACTCTTGTGATCCTATGGACTGCAGCCCACCAGGCTCCTCTGTCTATGGGATTTCCCAGGCCAGAATACTGGAGTAGGTTGCCATTTCTTTCTCCAAAGGATCTTCCTAACCCAGGAATTGGACTTGCGTCTCTTGCTTGGCAGGCAGATTCTTTACCACTGAGCCACCTGGGAAACCCATAGTGCCTTTCATTCTTCTGAACTCTCCACTTGCTCTTGGGAAACTTATTTAAACTCTGTGTACCTCAGTTTCCTCATATATAGAATGGGGATGACAATAATACCTACAACATCAGACCCTTCTGAAGACTGAATAACTTAATATATCTAAAGTGCTTGGACAATGTCTAGCACATAGTAAGTCCCAAATTAGAGCAAATATTCTTATTCTAGAGAAATGATACTATGTGTCAGGTATATATTTCATATTGTAAAGAATTACGTTCTACTGGATTGTGGTATAAGTGATTTGAACATTTGCCATCTTGATCTTAAAGAGGTTGAATCAAGCCTGTAAGATACTTACAAATTTAATTGAGTAGAATAGACTAGACATACTATTTTTAGTCTTGTCCTCCTATAGAGAAAGCTGGATTAGAATCTCTAATAGGTAGTATAAAAAGATATGCAACTTCTAGGTTTATCTCCTGAGGAACAGACGTCATTGCCTTCATTTATAGATACTGTAAAAGTCTGAAGGATCAGCAAACAGGGCCTTTGACAACACAAATAAATAGTTCCATTGCAATTGGCAAAGCTAGATTATATATTCCAGGAGTGTCCTTGGGATTTGGAAACCACAATGCTGGACTTTATCAGGGTCAACTCAAACTCTACCTGGGCTAGGAGGGAGGGTTCTCAGCCATCTCTACTCGTATCAGCTACATATGTATACTTTTACAAACATCTACAACTTTTGTTTTGATGTGCACATTCATTACTTGTAAAGCCCAGTGCTTGCCAGCTATTCCTGTTTGTAAAATCTGCTGTTTGAGTTTTGACTTTGCAATTGATCTGTAAAGGAAGGAAAAATGCTTTTCAGGAAAGTAATTTCCAATAGACAAAGCTTAAGCCTGCTGGCTGGATTTTCCATTTTGTTAATTGATTAGTCAGTCAATTGGTAAGGGACTGGGCCTATCTGAAACCAGCTGTGGGCCTAACACTGTACTAAGTTGATATAGTACATTAATTCTATCCACAATGAGCTCTCAGAGAATGCTATAGTCAGAGAAGCCAGAGACGTACACGGATAGGTTAGCAAATAATAGTTTATTATACCTACACATGTACACATGCACACATAGAATACATTGCATGGTGCTCCATATGATGTATAATGAAGTGCTAATTTCAATTATACAGATGAGCAATAAAGCTCAGAGGAAGGGAGATTACTACACATTAGGGCCAACTGTAGTCCATTCCTGAAGAAGGGGACTTGAGGTTTGGGTAGAGTCAGCCTGGTGGAAAGTACAGGTGAGTGAGTGAGTGTTCACTCAGTTGTGACCGACTCTTTGAGACTCCATGGACTGTGGCCCACCAGGTTCCTCTGTTCATGGGATTCTCCAGGCAAGAATGCTGGAGTGGGCTGCCATTTCCTTCTCCAAAAGTACAGGCAGATATTCCTATTTTGGCATTAAGGAGAACATAAATATAAGGAAGAAATATGAAAATGTTCAACAATACATAAAGAGGCTATCCTAGGAATTTTACCTGGCATTAAAGTAAGATATGTCAGGCAAAACAGTATTTTGGAAACTCTTGAAAGCTATACTCAAATTTTTTAGTCTATTTTTACGCTGGTAATGACAATGAGGTATCAAGGCCAGCATAACAGTCAGCTTATGATTTTGTATCTTCAGAATCAATGGTAACCCAGAAGGGGTCTCTGTAGTCATTGTGGGAGTCCTTCTAAATTCAGCTTGAACTCTTCTAGGGCTAGAGAGCTCACCACTTTCCAAGGGAGCTAGTTTCCTTATGGAACATCTTCTAAAGCTGGAAAGTTCTTTCTTCTTAACTAGGCCATACTCTGCCTTTCTGCTACTTTGTAAATTGGTTCTGATCCTCTTCTTTGGTCCATTCTAGAACACATCTCTTCCTTTCGTGTGAAGAAAATCATTCAAGCATTTAAAGATAGTTATATTCACATTCCTCCTCCACTACCTTCTCTCCCATTTACCTAAGAGCATTACATCTTTTCTTCTCTAGAATGGGCTACCCAGCCTTTCACTTGTTTTCCCTTTATTCACTAGTTCATTCATTCATTCATTCATTCATTTCATGTATTCAACAGATTTTTGTTGAGTGGTTCCTATGTTTCGGTTCAGTTCAGTTCAGTCGCTCAGTCATGTCCGACTCTTGTGAGCCCATGAATCGCAGCACGCCAGGCCTCCCTATCCATCACCAGCTCCCGGAGTTCACTCAGACTCACGTCCATCGAGTCAGGGATGCCATCCAGCCATCTCATCCTCTGTCGTCCCCTTCTCCTCCTGCCCCCAATCCCTCCTAGCATCAAAGTCTTTTCCTATGTTTCAGGCTCTGCATACAGTGAAACATCTTCAGTCTGTATCAGTGAAACATCCTATCTTCATGAAGCTTGCATTCTAGTGGGGGACACTGGACAATTAATGAGTAGTAGTAAGTGCCTTAGAACAAAGTAAATGAGGGAAAGGAGTAGGGAGTTTTAGAGGATGGAGTGCAATTTTAAAATGAGTGGATATAGATACCTCACTGAGAAGATAAACTTGAGCAAAGACCTGAGGAGGTGAAGGAGCCAGCCATGCAGATATCTGGGAGAGCTAGGCAGAAGGAACAGGAACTGCAAAGATCTTGAGATGAGATTGAGTCTGGCTTGTTCAAGAAATAATGGGGTCAGAGCAATAGGAGCATAATGAGTAGGTGGAATGAGTACTAACTAGGTGTCAGAGGTAGTAGGGAGCCAAATTCTGAAAGGACTTGTTGGCCATTGTGAAGACTTTGAATTTGATTCTGGGTGAGATGGATAGACATTGAAGAGTTATAAGCAAAGGAGTATTGTGATATGACTTAGGTTTTAAAAAGATCACTCTATCTACAGGGTTGACATATTGTCAGAAGGGAATGTGCCCTGAACTAAGGAGGCAGACTCTTACAATAAAACAAATTAGAGTTGATGGTGGCTTAAACCAGGTTTGTAGAGCTAGAGGTGGCAAAAGTGGAGGGATTCTGAATATATTCCTGAGAGCAAACCAATAGGAGTTACTGATGGCTTGGATATAGGGATATAGGATTTGCCCCCACAGTCAGAAGATGAAGTGCTCGTTAACCAAGATCTGAAAGGCTATGAGAGGAGCAGGTATATGGGAGAATGATCAGCAGTTCAGTATTGCACCTTTAAGGTTGAGATGATATTTTTAACATAAAAATCAGATAAGAAGTTTTATATGCATTTCTATCTTCAAGGAATGAAGGGGAATTGATCAGACAGGAAGTCGATGGGGGTTGTAGGCAGTGGGTGACACCATCTACTATCCCTCTACCATCTAGTAGTAGGCTTTTGAATATCTCCTGTCTCACTTTCAGAAAGATGTTTTGTTTGTTTATTCTCAGTGTTCCATTACCAAGTTAATGTCCAAATACTGTTAAATATGTGCAACTCAGTGTAGAAGAGTTGGATTCTGATTCAGATTAAGTACTTTCCTGATAGTCTGAGCTTACCTTACTCACTCTGAGATTGATATCTAGTAGAGAATTTGTGAAATAAGAAAGAATTCAACTCCTGGATATGGTACCTGTGTCACTTTGGACAACAACAAAAAATCTTTGGAACTTAATTGGTTACTTCATTTGTAAAATAGGGGAAGTGATATTTCTCTCTCAGACTTATTTGAGGATTAAAGAAGATAATGTAAAAACATCTAAGCATTATCCATAGCACATAACAAGAGGTCAATTCAAATTTATTTAATAGCTATATAGATATTTTGATTTTAAAATACTGCCAAAAATGACCACCTATTCTTTGCAAAAAGAAAATGTCCTTCATGAAAAGAAAATGTACCATTTGATAGTTTGCATATGAAACAAACTAGTTCTATAGTTTGGTAATGGAACACTAAGAGCAAACAAATACAGATTCATTTACCAAATTGGGAAATCTGTAAAATGGGTTAATACTGCAGTAACAGTTTTCACTCTACACTCATTATGTGATTATGGCAAAAATATGTTTATTGCAATTATCCAAACTCAGTAAAAAAAAAAAATAATAATAATGAGGCATTTATTACCTTGGGTAGGTTAGCATAAAATTTAATTTGTGTCAATTTGCCCCAAACTTAGAAAGCAAGAAGTATACTGTTGTTAGAATTTGGTTCTATGAAAGGGAAGCCCATATTTTATCAGATGTTTCTACACATGGATTCAGATTTCTCTATCCTCTTCTTCGGTACAGTCAAAATATCACTGTGATCCATAGAAAATGGATCAATGTCAGGTGCTTAGTATCAGCTGGATGCCTATAGGCTCTGCAAGCTCAGGAATTTTTAGGAGTATAGTAAGCATAATGTATCTGTATACTGAATATCTTTAAAGGGAAGAATGATGGAATTCAAGTCAGGTGATCTAGCTTCAAATCTCAGCAGTGCTGGTTACTAAATATAGGATCTTAAGCAAGGTCTCATTTTCTTCATCTGAAAACTGGGGATAGTAATACCTCATGGAGTTACAATGTTAACTGGATGAGATAATCTATATGAAAATATTTTATGTGAGTTAAAGGTTAAGGCATCAATATTATGCCTCATAGTGTTTGACAGAGGTTGTTAAAGATAGCACTATCAGATACCCCACAGTGTGATTTTAGGCCGTTTCTGTCATTTCTCCTTCTACCAGGCTGGAAAGCATACAACCCTTGAGAAATTATACTCCTTCAGGATGTTAAAAAAAATAGCTGGTAACTTAGTTAATTCTTCACAAATGCAGAGTATTTTCCTCTTCGATTGAGGTGGATAGAAAGCTTCAATGTAGGGGGGTTCGATAAGAATCGTTCAAGTGATCAACTGACCTGAAGTCAAGTGTTAAAAGGTGGAAGGACCTTCCAGGACTTCAGTGATCCCAGCTTTTGTAAATGGATGGAAACTGAGGCTCAGAAAAGAGTTACAAGGACAGTGTGAAGTGAGTTTATATTAATGTCCTTAAAGACTGAGAAGCACTTGGTGAATATTGCATCTAATATTGCATGGTTTCAGTCCTATTCTTCAAGCCAGGTAGTAGGTCTTTCATGCTTTCAATATTTCAAGTTACAATGCCTTAAGGGAAACGAGAGACAGATAGCCATGTCTCCCTGCAGAGGGAGAGACTGACCTTTGTAAAGGCTCTGGTCAGTTTATTTGAACTCGAGTGACATGATGATGGACTGATCTGGTGTGACCAAGCCTTGGCACCTGCTAGGGTCTAGGATGAGGCAACGTGTGTCATTCTGTTAAGTAGCAAAGCTCTCAATGTTCTTCACTCCTGACTCCTTCAACCCTGGCTCCAGCCCAGGGCCACAGGAGTAATGACATCCAAGATGATCCTTCCATAATTAGGAAATAGAAGTTTCAACAAGCTTACCTACAGGTTTAACCACAGAAATAAGTAGACATTTACATGGATACCAAATAATGCTTTACTGAATCTGACTCTGGGATATATAGGATCCTTCCTCATCTTGATTTTTTCTTTGTACAACTCTCAAACCAAGGTGAAGACATAAACCTGCTTAACTGTCATTATAGTATGTCTCATGTTACCAGCCTATTTTTTTTTTTTTTTTGTAATGTTCTGGGAGATCCTAAAAAAATGATCTCACAAGTAACTTTGTGGAGTTAACTACAGTATTTGTTCCAGATGCCAAGGGTTATCAAAGCTTTGCTTCCATGTTGCAAGACCATCAATAAGTTGCTCCATTGTATTGCTTAACCGCAACTACATCATCAGGGAGGTTTGCAGAACTCCTCCAGGAAACACCTTTGTCCCATTTCATCATTTGCTTACAATTTCAGACTCCCCTCTGAGACTGTGTGAGGGATGAATTCCAAAGCCACCCAGAAGAACATGTGTATATAGATATTTCCCTCTGTTTTATTTTATTTTTTTGAATCTATACAGGCAGCAGCCTCAGATTCCAATCACCACAGGAACAGGTGTTGTGTATCCTGGTGCTATTACTATGGCAACTACCACACCATCACCTCAGATGACATCTGACTGCTCTAGCACCTCGGCCAGCCCAGAGCCCAGCCTCCCGGTCATCCAGAGCTCTTATGGTATGAAGACAGACGGTGGAAGCCTAGCTGGAAATGAAATGATTAATGGAGAGGATGAAATGGAAATGTATGACGACTATGAAGACGACCCCAAATCAGACTATAGCAGTGAAAATGAAGCCCCGGAAGCTGTCAGTGCCAACTGAGGAGTGTTTGTTTGCTGAATTAAAATACTCTGACATTTCACTTCCCCTCCCCCAACAAAAAAAGTTCTTAAAGAGCCCGCATGCATTTGTGGCTCCACAATTACATCAGCAGAATGGTCTTAATTGTTTCGTAAAGCGTGAGACAGATTAAGTTTTCCCTGATTTTTCATGAACTTGAGTTTTTTTGTCGTTATTGTTGTTGTTGTTGTTTTTTAATTTAGGTGAAGACATATTAAATATGAGACACCAGGACTTGAAAACTTATCTCAACCCATAGCTGTCTTACAAGTCTTATATTTTTGTCTTACTTTTTTCTTTTGGATGTTGATAAAGGTTTAAGTTACTGTTTTAGATGGGGTTAAACATTCTCACTCAGGTATGCTGTGCCGGCCTACAGGTTGTGAATGTGTTTTTATTCTGAATTATTTTAGAAAACAACTGAGAATTTCATATTGTGAAACAGAACAAGTCCACGGCGTGTGCAGCTGCATGCAGAGCATATTCAAAAGGCCTCGGAATTCCATTTTTCCACGTGTAGAGTTAAACTTTGAATGTGCCAAACTTTTTCATAACTTTTGAATCTTAATATTTTGAAAGTCTTAAAGGAGACACTGCAAAGTCTTAGACAATCTTTGGCATCTTAAAATAAAATAGCAAACCACACATATTTTTTTTTTCCAGAAAATGGTAAAGTACTCAGGAATCTGGAGACAAGATATTGTAAGGAATGAACAAGGTTGCCACAGTGCATGTACCCAATCGTGTTTGCCTCTTGACGTGCCATCAGTGTGACGTGGTATGACGTGCACGCACTAGAGCGATCACCACACCAGATATCGACACGGTGGTCTTCTCTGCCTGAGACCACCTCTCACTACATCCATTATCCCTTTGCCTTTAACCCTGACATTCAGTCTTAACACATTTTTCTCTTAAATAATTTATTCATTCCAGAATGTCAAGGGTCCACTTACTATTTATTTAAAAAAAAAATCGTTGGTGGCATTAATTTAATAATTCTTTTTTCTCACCCTCCTTCCCCAAAGAACTTTTCAACCCTTTTCACCTCCTTCTCCTGCTAGATACAAAAGATGTACATAGTGATTTTATGTCCCCAGAACATCTGGAAGCATTTCTGAAACAAGATACTACTAAATACCTATATAGTTGTTTTTGAACATCGGTGTATATATGGCTGTAGAGCTGTGTATTTGGATACAGGTGTAGAGACTTACACTTCAACAGGAATGTCCCTGAGGTTCACCGTGACTTTGAATCTTTTGCCAGAATTTTCCCCTAATTCAGTTAAGCAACAAGTGGTAGGATCTGCATCGGTGGCATTTCCCCTGAATGCCATTTAGCAGCAAGGGTCAACAGTGGTGACTGCCAGGCAGGAGAGTCCTGCGGCCAATCCTAAAGCCCAAAGCTGCGGGCCATGTAGGAGTCCACAGGGATGCTGTCATGGGCTGGCACCTCTTCACTGAGCTGCCTGTCCCATCTGGCACATCTAGAGAGTTCTTTGCAAAATCCCCAGGATGCAAGAAGCTGCATGACAGCCTCAGAGCAAAGACAGAGGCAAATTGTTATGATACATCCAGAGAATGAAAGAAGACAATAGGGAGGGAGAAGGAGGGGAAATACATTCCCTAAATGGGATGTTCCTACTGTTAATTCTGGGGAACAGATCACTCCTGGGGCAGCAGACGAGTTCCTCTGGCTCACTCCCTCCATCTGTGGCCACGTGGGGGTCATGCCAATGTGCGAACAAGATTAACTGCCCGTGTCATGAGAGGATTTTTCTGGAGATGTGCTGATGCATTGGGAGGGCAGTGAGGCTTCCTTCCTCATCTCCTAATGACAGGGAGCTCAGTCATGCCATCTTGACCTTCCTGAATCCAGGACTGATTGCCTACGGGGGAGCCTCACCCTGAGTAGTTCAATGGGAGAATGTCAGCAAATGGGACAGTTCACCTCATGGGACAACCAGAATCTGATCACCAGGACATAGGAACGGCCCCATCAGATTTCTTGAGCCATTTTGTCACTTGGAAGAAAATAGTGTACCTTCGTATTTATTTAAGAGTGCTCACGGCCATACCTAAGAGCGATAAATAGGTCTAGCCAAGACATTACTGTCCATGTCATTAGCTAGGAGTGCTCTCTATCAGCTGATTTAGGTACTGATAGGAATGTTTGGTTCTTAATATTGATTGGGGATTGGAACTTTGTTTTTGTACATTTATTTCAAATGAGGAGGAGGTCATTTTTCTAAAAAAAAAAAAATGAGTATTTATTATTGTCTTACTGGTTTCTTTTGATTATATACCTCTCCTCCTCAGTTCATTCTCACATTTTTTTTTTCGTCTTTCTCTCTGATTCTTGCTTTTGCCCTCTCCCACTCCTTTTTGATTTTGTTGCATAGGTAGAGTGCTGTATGGCTAGCATTGTATTGTATGTAATTAATTTTGCACAAAGGCAAACATTTAGAATAGTAGGTTAATTTTGTTTGTTTTTATGGCCATGCCAAAATAATATTCTGGGCTGGTGGAGAACAAAGGACTGTTCTTTAGGACTGAAACTTGATTTTGCTTGTAGTTTAAAAAAAAAAGAAACAAAAAAAAGAAAACAACACAAAAAACCAACAAAAAACACACACACTCACAGATGTTGTTTCGTAAGTGTTATAAGCACTGGATATAAATGGTATTTTTTATCACTTCTGACTAATGTGAAGCTGTTGTACGAAAACTACATGAACAAAAGTCATCTGTTTCGACTCGTGTGGGCTTGCCTCACAGTTGCCGGATTTGAGTCATTTTTATGTCTTGTTATTTCATTTATTTATGCAAAATACATGTGTGTATGAACACTTTGTTTTAGCTCCAGCTCTGCCTCAGTACTGGGGTTCAGTTACTCCTAGCCATGTTCTTAAAAATGAAAGGCTATTCAGGAATGATCTGATTGTAAACGTCTCTTTCATTGGGTCAAACAGTGATGCTGTATTTGAATCTAAATTCTGCACATAAGCAGTTTATTCTATTTATTAGCCAAGTTTGGCTCTAAATATCCATGGAAATTAAGAATGACAATCATAGGGATCACTTCATTTTATTTTCAGTGGGGCTTAAACAAAGTTTTAATGATTTTACCATCTCATTTTAGATTTTTCTAATTGTGTAAATATAACATAGAAATAGAATTTATTTTTGGTTCATGAATATTTAGTGAAATATAAGTTATGTATTTCCTTTTTGTTCTCTATCCATGTATGTTGGTCCAGACTAGAAGTTGACAAGTCACTGTACCTCATGCGGTAGTGAATTATCAGCCACAGTGAGAGAGCAGAGCCCCACTTGCAGCTGGAGCAGGAAAACCCTTCACTCGGGTTCTCGTACAGTTTAGAACCCACTGTCCACAGACTCAGCCTTTCACTTTTTTTCTCATAGAAAGCTGATGAATTGAACATGGTGAATTTCCAGCACAGCTGGGAGGGAGTCAATTTGCTCTGTGAATCCACATGAATCTTATAAGGTAGTCCCGTGACCATTTAATAGCATGAAGCATGAAATGCCATTATAAAGGCAAAATCTGCCTCTGAGATTGGCCATTAATGAAAGCCTCATCATGCCAATTAGATTAAAGAATGTTAATCAACTTTTTTTATTGCTCCCTATTTCATAATATCTTCAAATCAAAGGTAAACATCTCCATTTTGTTAAAGAACTTGCAGGAACAGGATTTTCCTTGTCACTTAGAATAGGGACACTGACCGACAATCCTGTCTTAAGAAAATGGACCATAAGGAATAGGAGGGAAGGAAGGAAGGAAGCGAAGAAAGAAGGAAAGGAAGAAAGAAAAGAAAGGAAGCAAAGGAACGAAGAAAGAAAGAAGAAAAGAAGAAAGAGAAAGAAAGGGAAAGAAAGGGAGAAAGAAAAGGTCAGTCTGTGGACAGGAGCAGCCAGTCGAGCAGTTTCTCTGTTTCGCTGGCAGATGTGAGGTGGTATCTTTTCCAGGAAGGTACGAAAGCTTTGTTGTTTTCACCTGTATTCAGCTCACCCTTTTAGGAGCACATCAGTTCGCTCCACTTGGTATTTGATACTCTCCAACCTTGTCCTCAGGCCTGATTTGATTTGCCAGGGTCCCAACACCATCTCTCAGGCCAAGTTCTAAATTCAGGTGTGGGCTCACAGTGCTATTGAGCTTGTCAAATTCTGGCCTCCCCTGAACATTAGCCCCACTGGAGCCTGGGGTGTTTGAAAAGGGTGTGATCACTCTAGGGCTGAAATTAAAGGCTTCTTTCTTTTCCTTGTGAAGCCAGGCTGCTTCTCTGGAGCACACCCTCCTGAGCAGGGGGGCACAGGCACTAGTGAAAGCGGGGATTGTTTTGAGGAAGCCCATCGACCCCCAGTAGGAAGGCAGCCTGGTCACACCACAGCTGAGGCTGCCCCTCTTAATTCACTCATTCTGCAAAGAGGTGACCTCTACCTACACATTAAGGAAAAGAAAAAGAATCGCTTCGTAGTTTTAAACCATACGAGAAGTCCTGTACCAAGTGCCAACAACTGCAAAGAATGCAGCTAGAGGAATGTATTGAAATTATTACTAGGTCTTCCTTTTTAATGAGAATATGACAAAAAATGGTTGCTGTAGCCTTGCCTGATTTTGTATATGTTTGTCTAAGGACTGAGTTGGCACTTAAGCTCATTTCTCAAAGTATAATAATATTGTATGACCTCATTTGTCCTTTTACTAAAGCACTTGCATCATTTCCTTAAGTCATCTGTCCCCTGACATGTTTTCTTCCTTAATAAACAACTTCTGTCTGTTATTCCTGCCGATTATGTTCTGTTTCTGATGCCATGTACTATTGAGCGTAATCCTCTGCTAATATCACTGAAAATACTGATATGCAAACACTTTTCCCTTTCATCCCCACCCCATCTTTTCCTTTGGGGACAGATTTCTTTCCAAAAGCTCATGAACAAGTATTGGGAATGCTGGTACCTTGGAGGCAGGGCTGGAGGTGGGAGGGGGCAAGGCAGAAAGGTAAAGCTTAGTGCAGATTCTCTTCTGATTGTCGTCCATGGCAACACGAAAGCTTGAAGGCAACTCAGTGACAGATCTTGCTCAGTAGTTTCTTATTCCTGAAGAACCACAAGCAGAAAGTGAGGCCTCAGTGCTGGTGCTCTTGGAGTATGGGGAATGTGCAAATATTTAACTGTTTCGTATGCTGCACATTGCAGACCTGCTCATGTGCATTCTCCGTTTGTCTTCCTTTGTCATATGTGTTTTTGCTTTTTTGAAAAAGTGCAGTCTTTATTGTACCCTTCTCCAGCTTGTAGCAAATTAGAATGCTTAGCATTTATGTTCATTCATTATTGTATTTGCCATGTAAAATTTTTATTACCTTAGACAAGCTTATAAGCTGTTACTACATAACTTATCTTATTGTAACTCTTTTATTTCCCGACATTGTAATTTGTTTGTGATGTATATTGTGAGATTGTATTCTATGTTAATTTAATCAGCACAATTCACTGACATGCTGGACTGACATGCTGGCTGCTGTTTCAAAGTGTAAAGTTTGTGTAGGGCTGTTGAGACAACTGCTACTCTGTTGTCAAGGTACTGTGCTGGTTCCTCTAGCAACACTGCGGGTGTGGTCCTTGGGACGCTGAGGGCATTGAATACACCCTTGAGCAAATTTTAACTGCAGATTTTCTTTGTAGAAGTTCTATGTATAATGCAGGTACCTACTTGGCCCATGGCTGGTAACTATTTGGGCAATTAGAAAAAAAAAAAAAAAACAAGAACCATAAAAACTAGCGTCTATTGCTGCTTTGAATATGTTTGAAAGTCTGAAAATGTAAATAGTTTATCAAAAAAAAAAAATCTTGTACAGTCCAGTGTAAAGTTTTTAAATGACCTTAAAAGGGTTGTCATCACATCTTTCTCACACTCTCCTCCTGATAATGGAAAAAAAGTTTGCTAAGGATTAAAGAAATGAGAAAAAAAAAGAGAGAATCTCTTCAGATTTCAAGGAATGAATCATTGTTCTTAGCTTTGTTGCATACACACACTTCTTGGATTTCGTTGTGCAGTATTGATGTGAGATAAAACTCGACATTGAATAACCTTTCAGTGGTACTTTTCAAAGTCTTCCCCTCCTCTGCCTCATAATTAAGGGAAAAGATAAAATTGAAAGACACACTGTCTTTATCTATCCTGGTGTATGTTGGCACCTTAGCTACTTTTTTTTTTTTTTTTTCCTTTTTGCACAAGGTGCTTTCCTGATATGTTAAACATGCCATCTTTGGGTGATAATGTATATGCCATGGTGGGGCCTAGGCCCCTCAGGGGAGTGTCTATAAGAACTGCCTATTTATGCTCATTTACCTCAAGACTGTCCTCTCTACCCTTAATCTAGTCGTCATCACTCCATCTTTTGTACTGCTGTTGACACTTACAAATTAAAGATAAATTTTGTTTTATGACCTCCGTGTACGGCCTTGTCTGTGCCCTGCAGACTGTCCCTGCCCTGAAGCCCGGTCAGTCCGAGGCTTCCTCCTCCCTCTCCCCTCCCCCTCCCCCCAGTGCTTGCTGCTGGAGCCTGCAGGGCTCCCTTACCCCACTTCTCTGCCACTCCTTGCTTCTGCCTTGCTGGGAGGTAAGGCTCAGGAAACCTTCAAACCCCTTAGCCTGGGAGACTTGCCTGTTTTTTTCCTTGTGGAGGCTACACTGCTGCAGCAGGAAATGCTTGTGGATTCAGACGGTAGGAACAGGATCCAAGGCGGATTTTTTTGTCAAGAGAAGATGAGAAAGAATGTCACTTCCTATTTGCCTGACTTCTTCATGAGAGTGAAACGGTTTATGAAAACTCCCAGCATTCCTGGGTATGAACGAATCTCAAGGGCCAGCCTCTCATCTGACATCAACTTCTACAGGCCTAGCAGCCAAGAATGGAAAATGCTGCACTTCTGGAACCCTCACCTCCACTGTGGTTGGGAGCGGTTGGCTGATTTCTCAGCTGCTTCTGCAGCAGAGGAGAGTTCCCATCTCACTGTGCAGCCATGAGTTGGCTCAAGAGTGAATGATATCAGCCTCTTAACAGTCTGGGGTCTGGAGGTGGGGTAGTGGACCGAAGTGAGGCGGGCCCTTAAAGGAGACTGGCCAAACCAGCCAAGCCAGTGCTGTGGATCCAGAGGTTAGTGACCAAGGCCTGGAGAGGGAAACCAAGGGCTCACGGGAGAGACAGGAGAGGCACTTCGCCCTGGGGCCTGACCACCACCCTAGGACATTCGTTTCTCCTTTTGTTTGAAGTAAATCTGTGCTGTTTTCTGTTTGCAAAATTTCCTCTCCTCTTTCAAAGTGAAAGTGAAAGTGAAGTCTCCGACTCTCTGTGACCCCATGGACTGTAGCCTATGAGACTCCTCCATCCATGGGATTTTCCAGGCAAGAGTACTAGAATGGGTTGCCATTTCCTTCTGCAGGGGATCTTCCTGACCCAGGGATCGAACCCGGGTCTCCCGCATTGTAGGCAGAGGTTTTACCATCTGCGCCATCAAGGAAGTTCCTCTTTCAAACCCCACCCCAGATACCACCAACTTATCACTACCTTATCGGGCCTCTCCCTGCTCCCCAGGCAGTTTCAGGCTCTCCCTCAGGGCTCCCAAGTTACATGGGAAGAACTATGATCACGTTATCCCATTGTAATAACCTGTCTCTGTGTCTGTCTTTTCTGCTAGATAACAAGCTACTGAAACCAAGGACTGTACCTTGGTCCTCCCAGCTCCCAGCACAGTGCTTGGCACAGAGTAAGTGCTCAACACTTGTTTGTGGAATGAATGTATGAGCGGTGGCAACTTGGCCTCTATGCATGTTACAGATGCCTCTGAGTATCAGGGTCTTAGACGGTGGAGTGAGGGAGCCTGTAGAGGTACTGTAGTAGTAGTTATTTCATTTGGAGAATATTTTTACTTGAAACATCTGTAGTCATTTTTTTTTGGGGGGGGGGGGGAACCATTTCAAGACAGAGTGATGGTTTCTCTTGATCAGACTTGAAGGAATCAAGTTCCCATGCTTTGAATGCCCACGTTTCTGAGCCTAGCATCACTGCTCTGTCCTTCTTCCCAGGCATCCTGGCTAAAGCATGGAAAAGACAAACCAGAAATAAGAGGCTTTATGGATTTGTCCTACTCCTTGCTTGACATCCCAGGGCCCAAGATTACCTTTCACTCTGCCCAGCGATAAGCGGTATTGGCAGGCCCACCCCATGGACATCCACCACAGAAGCAGGGGTCTTCTTAGCTTCTCTGCCTGCTGGGGAGAAGGTAGTGACCACACAAGCTGTTTATTTAGTACCTACTCCTTCTTCAACAAAAGAAACTCATGGTCCAGGTGATAATGACTCTTTCCCTTAATAGTTCTCTAGAGCCTTGCTTCCTGGAAGTATGGTTCATGGATCAGCCTCATCATCCCTTGAGACACATTAAAGCACTTCCTGGGCTAGGCTGAGTAGCAGGCTCTGATATACAGGAGCATCTGATGACTATAAGCTGCCTCTTCCTAGTCAACAGCACACCATGGTGTGGAGAGGTTAAGGGTGATTGTCCTCATTTGAACTGCGAAGGTCTAGAGACAGGAAGTGACCTACCCAAAGTCAGACTTCCCTGGTGGTTCAGACGGTAAAGAATCCGCCTGCAGTGTGGAAGATCTGGGTTTGACCCCTGGGTTGGGAAGATCCCCTGGAGAAGGGAACGGCTACCCATTTCAGTATTCTTGCCTGGAGAATTCCAAGGACAGAGAAGCCTAGCCTGGAAGGCTACAGTCCATGGGGTTGCAAAGAGTAGGACAGGACTGAGTGACTTTCACTTCACATACAAAGTCATGCAGAGATTAAATAGCAGTGTCGGAATGCACACTTGTATGTTTCCATTTTAAAAGCAGTTGACAGTGTTGCATAGGGCCCCACAATAGTCTGTGGAGACCACCACCCTGGGTCGACTCCAGCTATCAGCTGGCGTCCTGGGGTGTGTCACTGTGGGTGCATGGAGGCATCTAGGGGCAGTGGTCTTTGACAGCTCCAACCCCTGCTCTGGCTGGGCCTGGCCAAAGAGAGACCCGCCAGCTCTCTTAAGAACTTGTTCTATAGTCCCTCAAAATTTCTTCTTTTTTTCCAGAAAATGTGAATTGCTCTGAAATGATCTGATTGCACTTGTCACAAACACTATATTGTGTCACAGGAATCTAATGGATTCCTTTATCTCATTCACTTTTTTAAAATCCTATAGTCTTGGCACATACTAGTTTCTCCATACATGTATGTATTCTTAAGACACTTAAGAATAGGGCTTCCCTCGTAGCTCAGTAGGTAAAGAATCTGCCTGCGATGCAGGAGACCTGGGTTCAATTCCTGGGTCAGGAAGATTCCCTGGAAATGGCAGGAAGAAAGGAAATGGCAACCCACTCCAGTGTTCTTGCCTGGAGAATTCCATGGACAGAGGAGCTTGGCAGGCTACAGTCCATGGATTCTCAAGAGTTGGACACGACTTAATGACTACACCACCATTCTTGAAACAATTTGAAAAATGAAGGAATGAACTCTTCATCTTTAAATTCCAAATCTTTCATACTCTGCGACTGGTAATTTTTTTTTTTTTTTTTTCTTTTTTGGCCTGTCTCTATGGCGTATAACTCTCCAGATACATCAGGCTGTTTGTAGTGTGTTTTCACATGTGTTTGGACTTTTGGTCAATTCATGTTCCCTGTCTAAATTGCCCTTGCCCTACTTCTGCAATCACCATCTTTCCTTCCAGGACCAACTTAAAGTACATCTCCTTCAACAACCTCTACAAAAGTCCTGAGTCTACGATGTAGCAGAAGCTTTATTAAATGTTTCATGTAACCCTTAACAACTGCTCTGAATGGTAGGTACCATTTTCCCTGTTTCACAGAAGGAGATACTACAACTTGGATAAATCCATTTGCTTGGTCAGGGTCTCCCAGTTAGTCAGAATGTCTTTTGTTTGGATGGGCTGCCTCCCAGATTTCTTCAGCTCAGAATGAATATCTTTCTCTCTGGTTCAGAGTTTCTTAACCTTTTATTTTTTCCTTCATTATCACTACTCAAGGAGACTTTTAGACATTTTCTTTCCCAATAGTGCTCTACCACCCATGGAATTTAAGTACCTGCTTGCATACTCTATTTGCATCTATGCTTTATTCATTAAAAAAAAATGATTTTTCACCCCCTATGAGCCAATTTGAGTTAAATTCACCCATTCCAGCCCATTTTAGTTTGACAGTTCCTAGAATGTTGATGTTCACTCTTGCCATCTCCTGTTTGACCACTTCCAATTTGCCTTGACATTCCAGGTTCATATGCAATATTGCTCTTTACAGCATCAGACCTTGATTCTATCACCAGTCACATCCACAACTGGGTATTGTTTTTGCTTTGGCTCCATCCCTTCATTCTTTCTGGAGTTATTTCGCCACTGATCTCCAGTAGCATATTGGGCACCTACTGATCTGGGGAGTTCCTCTTTCAGTATCCTATCATTTTGCCTTTTCATACTGTTCATGGGGTTCTCAAGGCAAGAAAACTGAAGTGGTTTGCCATTCCCTTCTCCAGTGGACCACATTCTGTCAGATCTTGCCACCATGACCTGCCCATCTTGGGTGGCCCCACAGGGCATGGCTTAGTTTCATTGAGTTAGACAAGGCTGTGGTCCATGTGATCAGATTGGCTAGTTTTCTGTGATTATGGTTTCAGTGTGTCTGCCCTCTGATGCCTTCTCGCAACACCTACTGTCTTACCTGGGTTTCTCTTACCTTGGACGTAAGGTCCCTCTTCATGGCTGTTCTAGCAAAACATAGCCGCTGCTCCTTACCTTGGACGAGGGGTATCTCCTCACCACTGCCCCTCCTGACCTTGAACGTGGAGTAGCTCCTCTAGGCCCTCCTGCGCCTGTGCAGCTGCCCCTCCTTGGACATGGGGTAGCTCCTCTTGTCCAGTGCCCCTGGCCTCAGGCTTGTGGTAGCTCGTCTTGGTTGCCGTCCCTGACCTTGGGCATGTGGTAACTCCTCTTGGCCACACTTCTGTGTGGTCCATCGTAGCTGGACACTGCTACTACTGTGGGCAGGAATCCCTTACAGGAAATGGAGTAGCCGTCATGGTCAACAAAAGAGTCTGAAATGTAGTACTTGGATGCACTCTCAAAAACAACAGAATGATCTCTGTTCATTTCCAAGGCAAACCATTCAATATCATGGTAATCCAAGCCTATGCCCCAACCAGTAATGCTGAAGAAGCTGAAGTTGAACGGTTCTATGAAGATCTACAAGACCTTTTAGAACTAACACCCAAAAAAGATGTCCTTTTCATGATAGGAGACTGGAATGCAAAAGTAGGAAGTCAAGAAACACCTGGAGTAACAGGCAAATTTGGCCTTGGAATGCGGAATGAAGCAGGGCAAAGGCGAATGGAGTTTTGCCAAGAGAATGCACTGGTCATAGCAAACACCCTCTTCCAACAACACAACAGAAGACTCTACACATGGACATCACCGGATGGTCAACACTGAAATCAGATTGATTATATTCTTTGCAGCCAAAGATGGAGAAGCTCTATACAGTCAGCAAAAACAAGACTGGAAGCTGACTGTGGCTCAGATCATGAACTCCTCATTGCCAAATTCAGACTTAAATTGAAGAAAGTGGGCAGAACCACTAGACCATTCAGGTATGACCTAAATCAAATCCCTTATGATTATACGTGGAAGTAAGAAATAGATTTCAGGGACTAGATTGGATAGACAGAGTGCCTGATGAATGATGGACAGAGGTTCGTGACATTGTACAGGAGACAGGGATCAAGACCATCCCCATGGAAAAGAGATGCAAAAAAGCCAAGTGGCTGTCTGGGGAGGCCTTACAAATAGCTGTGAAGAGAAGAGAAGCGAAAAGCAAAGGAGAAAAGGAAAGATATAAGCATCTGAATGCAGAGTTCCAAAGAACAGCAAGGAGAGATAAGAAAGCCTTCTTCAGCGATCAAAGAAATAGAGGAAAACAACAGAATGGGAAAGACTAGAGATCTCTTCAAGAAAATTAGAGATACCAAGGGAACATTTCATGCAAAGATGGGCTCGATAAAGGACAGAAATGGTATGGACCTAACAGAAGCAGAAGACATTAAGAAGAGGTGGCAAGAATATACAGAAGAACTGTACAAAAAAGATCTTCACGACCTGGATAATCACGATGATGTGATCACTCATCTAAAGCCAGACATCCTGCAATGTGAAGTCAAGTGGGCCTTACAAAGCATCACTACGAACAAAGCTAGTGGAGGTGATGGAATTCCAGTTGAGCTATTTCAAAGCCTGAAAGATAATTCTGTGAAAGTGCTGCACTCAATATGCCAGCAAATTTGGAAAACTCAGCAGTGGCCATAGGATGGAAAAAGGTCAGTTTTCATTCCAATCCCATGGAAAGGCAATGCCAAATAATGCTCAAACTACCACACAATTGCACTCATCTCACACGCTAGTGAAGTAATGCTCAAAATTCTCCAAGCCAGGCTTCAGCAATACATGAACCGTGAACTTCCAGATGTTCAAGCTGGTTTTAGAAAAGGCAGAGGAACCAGAGATCAGATTGCCAACATCCACTGGATCCGCTGAAAAAGCAAGAGAGTTCCAGGACAACACCTATTTCTGCTTTATTGACTATGCCAAAGCCTTTGACTATGTGGATCACAATAAACTGTGGAAAATTCTGAAAGAGATAGGAATACAGACCACCTGACCTGCCTCTTGAGAAATCTATATGCAGGTCAGGAAGCAATAGTTAGAGCTGGACATGGAACAACAGACTGGCTCTAAATAGAAAAAGGAGTATGTCAATGCTGTACATTGTCACCCTGCTTAGGTAACTTCTATGCAGAGTACATCATGAGAAACGCTGGGCTGGAAGGAGCATAAGTTGGAATCAAGGTCACTAGGAAAAATATCAATAACCTCAGATATGCAGATGACACCACCCTTATGGCAGAAAGTGAAGAGGAACTAAAAAGCCTCTTGATGAAAGTGAAAGAGGAGAGTAGAAAAGTTGGCTTAAAGCTCAACATTCAGAAAACAAAGATCATGGCATCTGGTCCCATCACTTCATGGGAAATAGACGGGAAACAGTGGAAACAGTGTCAGACTTAATTTTGGGGGGCTCCAAAATCACTGCAGACGGTGACTGCAGCCATGAAATTAAAAGACGCTTACTCCTTGGAAGTAAAGTTATGACCAACCTAGACAGCATATTGAAAAGTAGAGACATTACTTTGCCAACAAAGGTCTGTCTAGTCAAGGCTATGGTTTTTCCTGTGGTCATGTATGGATGTGAGAGTTGGACTGTGAAGAAAGCTGAGCACCGAAGAATTGATGCTTTTGAAATGTGGTGTTGGAGAAGACTCTTGAGAGTCCCTTGGACTGCAAGGAGATCCAACCAGTACATCCTAAAGGAGATCAGTCCTGGGATTTCTTTGGAAGGACTGATGCTAAAGCTGAAACTCCAGTACTTTGGCCACCTCATGCGAAGAGTTGACTCATTGGGAAAGACTCTGATGCTGGGAGGGATTGGGGGCAGGAGGAGAAGGGGACGACCGAGGATGAGATGGCTGGATGGCATCACTGACTTGATGGACGTGAGTCTGAGTGAACTCCAGGAGTTCGTGATGGACAGGGAGGCCTGGCGTGCTGTGATTCATGAGGTCGCAAAGAGTCAGACACTACTGAGTGACTGAACTGAACTGATGAGCCAGTTTTTGTCCCTATGGTGGCCCATTACCCTTATTGAGAATACATGGTCTGTATCAAGTTCACTTTGAGGTCTGGCCCTTCCCATGGAGCTTGTAATAGTTTCGTCACTCTACACTGAATATTGCATTCTGTTTACTAGGGCTTAGTAGCAATTTTCCACAAAACATGGAAATATGAAACAATCATTTATTATCCTCATAAATTCTGTGAGTTCACAAATTTGAACAGGGCACAATAGATGGTTTTTCTCTATTCCTCAATGTCTGGGACCTCAGCTAGGACGCTCACAAAGTGGGACTAGAATAAAATGAGGGCTCGTTTGCTCTCATGTTTGGCCCAGTTGATGCCAGCTGTCGGCTAGAACATCTACACTTGGTCTCTTCGTGTGACTTGGGCTGCCTTGCAGCATGGTGGCTGGGTGTCAAGGGGGAGCAGACCAGAGCAGAAAGAGTGAGGGCCAGGTTGAGTCCTCTTTTCCGGCCTAACCCCAGAAGTCAAGCAGCATCACTTCCACTCCATCCTATCCACTGATGAAGTCAGAGACGTGCCTGATTCAAGGGGAGAGGAAATCAACTCCACCTCGCAATGGGACAGTGATAAGCCTCTGTATAGTATGTGACTGGATAGGCGGCTGTAGCTGTTTTTGGAAAATACAATATGCTGCACTCTGGTATTTGTTTATCTGTGACTCTGTGCCCTACCTCCGACTACCACCTCATCTGTCAGAGGGCCTTGTACATGGTGCAATGTTGGTATATGTGTTTGAAATTTATTTGGGTACTCTGAGTTGAGAGGATAAAACCCCAAGCTGTAGTCCATTCCTGCCATCACCAGTGTGTGGTTACCAGCTCCAGAAATCCCTGGAGAGGTCAGCTTTGGGCAAGAAGCCCCATGATGCACCACAGTGCTCTAGAACAAATAGTGATGAGTAGCAAGTATTACAAGCAAGATCCTGGTTAAAGTTTGCTTTTTTTGTTTGTTTGTTTTTTTGTATCAGAAGCCATCTGTTATTTCTGGAAATATTCAATCAGTCAAATTCCAGTATATATATTTATAGATACATAGTTAGATAGGCAGATAGAGTGAATGAGTGAGTCACCCAAAGTATTTGCAATAGGATTTGACTTATATTCACTTCTATCGAAGCCTGTCAAAGAAACTGTCACCAATCAGCAAAATACAATCTACCTCCTTTCAATAATATTCTACCTGCATTGATATTTCTGTCAACACTACTATCATCAATACAACAAAAAGTGTTTTAAAATGGTAATAATCAGTATTATGAATCATAAAGTATATAAAAATTAGCAGTTTTCAGACTTGGGAAATAATAGTTTGATGTTCTAGCAGTCTCTAATATGACCTATAGTAGCAGTTAAACCCAAAAAGTTAAATTGAGAAAAAAAAATGTGAACCTTAAAACAATCTTTTAAATTTCTGACTTTGGATTAATATTAATCAGTTAATGGATATTATTATACATACCCAAACCAGATCTAAAGAAGCAAGGATATTTAGCATATTCTTTTATTTGAATCCTATTTATAATTCTATTTTAAAATATTGCTCTCTGCTAATTTTAATAAAACTCCACTAGTATTTCCAAGTATCATTATATGAAAAGAATAAATGAACCTGGATCCTTATCATTGAATGCAAAGTATAGAGTTTAGATATATTTTTGGAAATAAAGGATGCACTGATATTATTAGTGAATAAAACAAGCAGGCAGGAAAGCTAAGGCAAAACAAATAATTATATGACCACAAAGAATGATCAGAATTCTGACCCTGAGACAAGCCAATTGTTCATTCTTCCTTGATATGACATCTACTGCCCTGATTCACCCTTGGGTTATTTAGTTGCAAAAGGTAGTCATATAGTCTATATTTGAATTTTAAAAAAAACCTTTATGAGATCATCTAAATATACTTTTGCACATTAAAAAATTAATTCACTTAAAAAAGACATTTGTTTATTAATATTGAAAAGAAGACCCACTAAATAAATGGGGTTGAGCCACTGGAGAAACAAGAAGTAATTTTCCAAGCAGCCTTAGGTCTGGGTTTGGGAACACCTTTACTTCTTCACCTGCAGAGATAACTTGGATCCTCTGTGAGTACCAGGAGGGCAGGTAGGAATGGATGTGCTGCCTACTATTGGCCAAACACACTTGCCCTGGACAGAGCTATGGAAAAGACAAGTGTCTGGACCTTAAACTGTGTCAGATAAGACATACCAGGGGATAAATACTGCCGCTATAAATACAACTCAAGAAACTGGATCATTTTTCAGGCTGTTGAATTTCAGATGCTTGCCAAGCAGAGTGTAATATCTGGGACTCTCTATTTTTGCAACTCTACTGCAAGAAATGGCTAAAGTCCAGTTAATTTAACCAAGAAAATCTAAGAAGTGAAGACCAAAAGAGTTAAATTATCCAATCAAAATTTGAAATTGAAATTAATTTCACAAATTTTAAGATGCTATTTGGAGGAAATTCAACTTAACCCTAAATTTCAGTCAACTCCACAAGGATAGGCTAAAGAAATACAAGACACACTGAAGAAGGTTAAATATTCATTAATTTCTCTATTGCAATCCTAAGGATCAGACTACTCAGGTATATAAATTTCATCAAGTTTTCTGATTGGTAATCTGGGAGGATAATTCAGAAAGTTGAAGAGAGCTGGGAAATCCCCTTTTCCAAATAAAACAAAACCCAAAAAGACTTTGGTGAGATCAAATACTGTACTGAGTTATTTAGATTTTGTCAATTATAAGTGACTGAAACCCAATTTAGATGGCTTCTGCAGCCAAAAGGGATTTAGTGGCTTACATAACTGAAAAAGTGCAAGGAGAGCATGGCTTTAGGCATGGCTAGGTACAGGTGTTCAAAGAAGGCCATCCAGACTTGATGTCTCTATCTCTCCTCTCTGCTCTGGTTGGCCTTGCTCCCAGTGAGTCTCTTTCCATGAGCTATTCCTCTGAAGCTCCAGACTTAGAGTCTCTCAACTTTACGTTCCACAGAAAGAGGGCTTATATGGCTGCTTCCTGGTTTTTTAGTTTTAAGAATGAATGATGGATTTCCTACTCTGGGCTTGAACTTTGTTTACCTACATTTTTAGTCAGAGCTCATGGCTGAGACATGTGGAAAATTATAATTATTTTCTCTTTCCCATGTGGCAGATATTTAGAGCTTCTCTGCTTCACCCCGATAAAGACTAAGTCTCCAGTCTTGCTGGAGAGGGGAAGGGCAGTCAGGGTGTCTGTTCAGAGTTGGGGAGACGACTCACTTCTTAAACAGACTTTCAACCAGCTCCATTATTTTAGCATCCCTTTGCTTTCACTTCCAGGACATCAGTAGTGATTCCTGAAGTTTAGATGGTTCTACTATGCAATCATTTTACCTCTATAAAATGTTGTGGTTTGCGGTTGCCAACTGCTGGCTTGGTCGTCGGCTTTCCTGGGCCTGCTAAACTAGTGCCATCTCACAGTCTACTTTCCACCTTCTGAAATGTTAGTGAGCAGGTCTTCTCTATTGTTCCTTCATCCTCTAGACTTATAACTTTAAAAATATCCCTTAAAGAATATTTTAGTAATATTTCAGGAAAAATCAGAGCTAAAATGTATGTGTCCAATCTGACATTTTCAGATGTATTCTGAATCCTTAGTGGTTTTTTTTTTTTTTTAAGAGAGTGAAGAACTTAAAGTTCTTTTGTACCTACTGTGGGCCAGATACAAAGTGAGGCACTTCTACCGACAGTATTGAACTTAAGTCTCATAACAGTGAGGTTCTTGGAGATGTAATGAAAGGGTCAGAGAGATTAAATAATTAGATGATCATTTTTAACTCATCATGGAAATAACTGGTTAAAGAACTATTATGTGCCTTAAACTGTGCTGGCTGCAGAGGATGAATGAGTTAATGTTGAATTCCGTCATCTGAACCTGAAACTTAGAAGTATCCTAGACTCTTCCATTGTCCTTCCCATATCCTACAGAATTTCCCTCCTCGGTGTTCCTTGACTGTACCCTCCCCTGCTTCCTGGATGGCCCTGCCGTGCTTCAGGACTTTGAGATCTCTTTTCTGGACCTTGTAGTAATGTACCACCTGGACTTCACGCCTCCAAGTCCCCCACGCCAACTGCAGCCAAGGTGGTCTTTCCGAACTACATTTCTGATTGTATTACTCCTTTGCTTAAAACCTAAATGTGGTGGACAGAACTACTGCCTGCCAATGTCCGGCACAGCTGCCTGGCAGTGATTTCTACTCAGGGAAGCACCTAATTTGTCTCACTGTCCTCAGCACTTACTGCAGGGACTTGCATGCTAGTCACCGTCCATAAATGTTTATTGAACTGAGCTAAACATAACAGTCCAGCCATCATAGGCTTACATTCCACCTCCTAAGTGGATTGGATTCCACCGGATTCCAACCTAGATCTGATCCCAGGCCTCTCGATGGCCTAGCTGTTGCACACCCCTGGCTTGCAGCCTCACTCTCACATGCCCTCTGTGAGGTCCTTCCCACTACTCTCCAGGCCATCACCTGCTCATATCCTTCGTCTTCTCCTCCTTCATTCCTGCAGAGAAAACTAAGCATCCAGCCTGATATTCCAGATACTGGGAGGGTGGGAAGGGAAGGAGCCATTGCCCCTTGCCCCTGGCCAAGGCAGGAAATCCCCTCTCCCCGTCGTTTGGGGTGGCCTTGGAGGCTCAGCTCAATTTTAGGTCCTGAACCTTCCAGAGTTGTTAACTTCTATCCTAGGAGCAGTTGATTAGATTGTTGGGGGAGGGAGTGGGAAAGGAAGGTAGAACAAGTTTATTTGCTTTTAGTATTACCCATACAGTATTAGGTGGGAATTTCCAAGAAATTATGTGGCAATGACGTTATAACTTTCACACGATGGCTGGAAGCAACGTTATAAAAATATTACCTAACACGACTCCATATGGACATATGAAATTTCATTCCATTTTACACATGTAATTAAATGGCCCACATAATGAAGTACTGTGTGTGCAAAGTGGGAGATGCCTTTTGTAGGTGAAAGATAGCTGGGGCAGAAACAAGGCTGGCATTTTAAAGGGAGAATAATCAAGCAAGGGTGGCTGAAAGTTATTGCACTTTATTCTATAAACAACTTAAACATGATGGATTTTTTTCCCCTTAGAGCTGGTCTTCTGGTGGAAGCAAGACAAATACAATCACTATCCTGCTGCTAATATACTCTCCCATCCTAAAGGTGGTGAGAGTTTACTGAAGGTGGTAAGTGGGAAAAGTGCTGAGTTTGGAATCAGATAGAACCAGGTTCAAATCCCAGACTGCCACTTCCTAGCAAAGTGACCTTGGATGAGTGACTAAGCCAGTGCTCTCAGAACGTGGTCCCTGAACCAGCATCATTCATCATCTGGGTGCTTCCTAGAAGTTCCAGATCCAAGCACCATCTCACGCCTATTGAAACTGAGTCTGAAGGTGAGGCCAGGAATCTGTGTTTTAACAAGTTTTCTAAGTGATTCTGATGTACATACACAAAGAATGAGAGAAGAAAACTCTCTGTTTCTTCCCCTGTAAATGGATTCTTTATGGCAGAAAGTCCAAGTCAAAGTAACTTAAATAGGAAAAGAATTTAATGATTCACAAGACCAAAATGGAGAGGTAGAACCACCTTCTGCTGTGGCTCCATCCAGCATCTCAAACACTGTCACCCAAGCTCCCTTTATTTTGAGTTCTCAACATCCTGGAATAAAAAGGGTTCAAGAGGAAAATTCAATTGAGGTCTGAAGTTTATGGTTTCTGCATGCCTGAGTTTTAAAATCAAAATTCATACTACTTTAATGTTTATTGAGCAGCTAACCCATGCCAAGCATCATGAGGGGGTTGAGACATGGTGTTTGGTCACCAATATCAAGTGCCTTGTAGTTCCCCAGGGCCTTCCCTGTAACATGCCTTGCCCCTTTGCTTTTGCACATGCCAGGCATCTTTTCTGAATTGCCCTCCTTCTTCATGCCATGAGAGGAACTCCCATTCACCTTTTAGAAGCTCCTTAGACATGGTCTACTTTCTAAAGCTTTCCACCAGCTCCCCAGCCAGCCTTTGTGCTTCCAAGGCCCCTTCCACGTGCTCTCTCCTCTACCTGGTGTCCACTGGGTCATTACATGCTTATATCATTTGCCTTCCACACCAGCAAGTGCGCTCCTCAAGGACACAGCCCTTGGTTCATCATTTCAAAACCTCTAGCACCTGGCGTAGGTCCCAGGACAGCACATATGCTCCACAAATCACATTGAACTGAACTGACTCTTCTTAGAATAGTATCTTTAGAAAGCCAATCCAAAGTTCAACACTGTGTAGGACCATAGTAGGGGATACAAGCTGTTAGCCCCCACACTGTCCTACAGCCTCCAGGGAGCTCACAAAAAAAACTCACAAAAATTAGCTCAACGTCATTTTGAAGGGGCTTAGTGATTTATCTAGGATAGAGTAAGGCTGTCAAACAAAACTTTTTGCAATGATGGAACATTGTGGGTCTGCACTGGCTCAAGTTGTGGCCGCTAGCCACGTGTCTTTTGAGCACTTGAAATACGATCAGTGAGCCTGAGGAGCTGAATTTTAATTTAATTTGATTTAATTTAAAAGCCACGTGAGTCTAGTGGCTACCATATTGAACACTGCAAACCTGAAGGAAGACTTAGAGTAATCTGGTGAAAAGGAGAGTGGCAAGAATATTCGAGAAGAAGCACACACAAAAGCATGTTTGGAAAACTTCAAACAACCCTTTCCTAACTTCAAAGCAGGCTCAGTGGCTGCCTGCCTCCTATTTCTACCCTCAAAGCCCTGGGGGAGCCAAATTTTCAGTTTCAATGAGTCAGCAGATGCCAACAGCTACTTGGAAGCTGAATTCCATTAATCAATTCTAAAGATGTCTTATAGGACTCAACTGAAATATGATGAATTAGGCCAGCAGATATTCATATGCCTAACCTTTCCTTTAAAATTCTGTTCCCTCATCCCATGAAAATTTAAGGTAGCCTATGAATTTCAAAACATTTTTATTGGGTATTATTCCCCTTTTTATAGGCTCTGTGGGAACCTGGGACTCCACAGAGGCAAATACTTCAGGAAAAGGTTGTGTGAGGGTGCTGTTAAGCATGAAGGTAACACTAGGCTCTTGGGGCTTGGTGGTTTGGAAGGTATCTGGTCTGGGTATCTTGATGGGACTCCTTAAAGCACGTAAATAGAGAAAGCAAGAAGGGTCCTTTGGGAAGAACCTTTCCCACCAAAGCCTCTCAGCCATCTATGCAACAAGTGGCCAGTGTCTGAATGCCCCATCCTTCATGGGGAGCACCTGGCTTGTCTGAACTTGGGTCCCCAGATGGAACTGGAGGGATGGAACTCACCTCCCGAAAGCCAAGAGGTTAAACTAAGCGGGAAAGTGGCTGTGTGAGCCAAGATTGAGCAGCTAACTGATCCATGAGGGAGAACGTAAAGCTAATGGAGGTCTGGGTTGGGGAGAATGTGACTGAAGGTGGATAAAGCTTAGAATCAGAAGTCTGGGAGTCAAACAGGATCAAGTCAGGAGCCAGCAATGGGCTTGTATGTGATATGATGATATAAGTCCTCAGAGAGCAGAAAGAACAAATATCAGTTCCAATAGGCCACAGGATATGACGGTTGTTGTTCATTGTTGGTTAGACGCCAAATCAAGTCCGACTCTGCCATCCCATAGATGGCAGCACACCAGGCTTCCTTGTCTTTCACAATCTCCTGGAGTGTGCTCAGACTCGTGTGCATTGAGTTGGTGATGCCATTCAACCATCTCATCCTCTGTCGCCCCCTTCTCCTGCCTTCAATCTCTCCCAGCATTAGGGTCTTCTCCTGATGAGCTGGTTCTTCACATCAGGTAGCCAAAGTATTGGAGCTTCAGCTTCAGTCCTTCCAATGAATATTTCCTTGAGGATTAACTGGTTTGATCTTGTCATCCAAGGGACTCTCAAGAGTCTTCTCCAGCACCATAGTTCGCAGGCATCAATTCTTTGGTGCTCAGCCTTCTTTATGGTCCAGCTCCCACATCTGTACCTAACTACTGGAAAAATCATAGCTTTGACTATACGTGCCTTTGTTGGCAAAGTGATTTCTCTGCTTTTTAATACTCTTTATAGGTTTGTCAGAGCTGTTCTTCCAAGGAGTAAGCGTCTTTTAATTTTGTGGCTGCAGTCACTTTCCACAGTGATTCTAGAGCCCAAGAAAATACAGTCTGTCACTGTTTCCACTTTTCCCCCATCTATTTGCCATGAAGTGATGGGACCAGATGTCGTGATCTTTGTTTTTTGAATGTTGAGTTTTAAGCTAACTTTTTCACCCTCCTGTTTCACTCTCATCAAGAGGCTCTTTAATTTGTCTTCACTTTCTGCAATTAGAGTGGCATTATCTGCATATCTGAGGTTATTGATATTTCTCTTCTGTCCATGGAATTCTCCAGGCAAGAGCACTGGAGTGGATAACCATTCCTTTCTGCAGGGGGATCTTCCTGACCCATGGATAGAAACTGTGTCTCCTGCATTGTAGGCAGATTATTTACCATCTGAGCCACCATGGAATCCTGAATATGATAGTAGCTTTTGAGAAAATAAGCAAAAATAAAAACAAAGTAGTCATGAATGTACGCATACAAACAGAGAATTGTATTGATTACTTTTCAAATATTAAACCAACCTTGCATTCCTAGAATAAACCTCACGTGATAATGATGTGTTTTTCTTTTACTATATTGCAGATTTGATTTGCTAATACTGTGTGGAGGATTTTTGTGTCCATATCCATGAAGACTGTTGGTCTATGATTTTTCTTCTCTTGTAATATCTTTGTCTAGTATTGGTATCAGGATAACCATACTCTTAAAAATAAGCTTAAGTAAGCTTAGTAGTTTTTTCATAAATAATTGAGATAACTGACTAATGACACCTTTGGAACTTCAATTTTTTTAAGGGGAAGACTTTAAATTACAATCTCAATTTACTTAAAAGATATGAAATAATTTCTACTTTCTATTTTTAAAGTAAGTTTGGTAATGTTTTTTTAAAAATCATTTTGTTTCCTCTAAGTTTTCAAATTTATATCATTGATCAAAAGCGAAAAAGAGTCTTTGCCTAATATTTCCTTATTCTCCTTCCCTCTTTCATTCTCGATATTTGCATCTTTTGCTTTCTCTTCTTGCTCAGTCTTGCTACAAGCTCATCAATTTTATTGATCTTTTCAAGGAAACAGCTTTTTGGTTTCATTGATTTTTCTCAATTGCCTGTCTGTTTTCTATTTCATTGATTTCCACTCCCATCTTTATTATTTCCTTCCTTCTACTTACTTTGGGTTAAAAGAGCTTTTCAAACTTCGCACATGCTGTTCCCTCTTACTGGAACTCTCTTTTCCAAATCTTCTTTGGCTCATTCTTAGTTCATTCAGATAGACTTAATCAGCAATTTCTAAGGGAAGCCTTTGACAGCCTCTTCAACAGAAAAGTTGGGATTGGCTGAATCTGTGGCACTGTGGCTGTCATTTTGCTAGCATGAAAGGGAAAAAGGAGTTAAGTTTTTTAGAAGTCCCAGGGGTGGAATATTTTAGGTCAACAATTAACCAACTCTAGAATCCCCAGGAATCACCTGGAAGGCATTTTAAACTTATTTTTGTTTTCAAGGTGACTTCCCAATGTCTCTCTGGACTGAGAAACATTTCCCTGATCACAAAGGGCCCTTTTTAGGGAAAAAGTCAGGCATGTTGGAAAGGAAAATGTTTGCTGGTGTGTGCGTGAGCACACTGCATGTTTCAAACAGGTGCTGTTTTTTATTTTTTAAGATAATGCATTAAAACATTATTTACCTTGCTTATTGGGTTTTGGGGGCACCCCCTTAAATTCTGCACCCAAACGGAGTGCCTCATCTTCCTCATACTAGAGCTAGCCCTTAGAAAATGCATCAGTAAAGTATGTATTAAGTACCCAGCACAGTATGGATTCAAGCAGACCTCAGTGAATCACAGCTCCTAAGGTCATTGTCAGAATTTCAGTAGGGCTCAGTGAGCAGTGCAGTGGACACTCCAAGACAGGAATACCAATTCTGCCTTGGGGAGAAAATTGTGCTGATATTTGAGATAACTGCTGCTGCTGCTAAGTCACTTCAGTCATGTCCGACACTGTGTGACCCCATAGACGGCAGCGCACCAGGCTGCCCTGTCCCTGGGATTCTCCAGGCAAGAGCACTGGAGTGGGTTGCCATTTCCTTCTCCAATGCATGAAAGTGAAAAGTGAAAGTGAAGTCGCTCAGTCGTGTCCGACCCTTAGCATGGACGCAGCCTACCAGGCTTCTCCGCCCATGGGGATTTTCCAGGCAAGGCTACTGGAGTGGGGTGCCATTGCCTTCTGAGCAGATCTGAAAAGCACAGTAGGAGTTTGTCGGGCACAAAAGGGGAAAGGGTCTTTCGGAAGAATTTTAAGGAACAGTAAGACACTGTGCATGGCTAGAACCAGGATGGGTGGAAGGGCCTGGTGATGGATGAGGCAGCTTACACGTGTCTGATCCAGGTAGCCTAAAAAGCCCACGTAAGGACCTAGAGCTTTGTCCAGTAAGTGAGGACCTGGCCAGAGGCATTTTGGTAACTGTTCACTGATCTCTGCAGAGCACACTGCCTTAGCCTCAGCTTCCAAGGCCAAATGATGGAAATCGTAACCTCTTCTGGGAGAATTAAGTGAGATGATGAATATGAAATTTGGAACCTGTAAGGGTCTTGCTGGTGAGTAATTACATAAGATTCCCTCACACTCTGACTACTCCTTCCACCTGATTCTGAGATGACGTCTGCATCCAAGCTCATACAAGATGAGGCGGCCATAACAAGGAGCCTGCGGGGCAAGTTCACCCAGCTGGGAGTAGGAGCAGAGGACAGTCACAGCCTAGCAGAGTACTGAGAGGTGGGCTCCCCCTCTCCCCCTCTTGCCCCTAAGCTTCCTTCTCAGCCCTCCTCAGTGTTGAGACTGTCCCCAGCATCTACTGCTGGCACGCCACTGCCATGGGCTCCCTCCCTCCATGATCCTGCTCTTCCTGCCCACACAGTGGCAGAAGGGGAGAGGGCCACGCCCTCTTCATTTCTGAGAAGGAAGACAATGCAAGACACATCAGTGGGAGCTGAAGCAAGTCATCGCAGGCATCGTGAGCAGCCGGAGCCCACGTGTCCACCCCACTAGCTGCACACAGCCATCGAGCATTACATGCGCCCTCATTCAACGCAACTCGGGTGTCTCCGGTCGTTCTGCACACCCAGACACCGTGCATTCAGGCGCTGGACTGCTTATTCCCGTGGGCACCCAACAAGACCTCCCACACCTTCTCAGTGCCATCCACACTCAGGGCCACCCACATTCAGAGGCAGCCAAAATTCGTGACTGAGGAGCTGGAAGGCTGAAGGTGAGGGTGGGGAGAGTAGGTAAAGAGAGGCCCCTCCTTGTTTTTCTTATGGAGTCATTTTCCTTTCTCAGGGAAGTTCTGTCGTGGTTTTAGGTGAAGGCCACCATCTTGTTTATCCTTCTTCCGTTGGCTTCTTCCTGTTTAGTCCTGGAATAACTTCCTGGGAATATTTACTCTTCCAAGAGTTTTTCTGCCCCCTCAGTCTACTCCCTGACTCCTCTACACCACAGTCTGTACCACAGTCAATTCTGGAACTAATTTACAGGTACAGCACTTTAGAGTTTCTGAACATCACTTGAGTCTCACAGAGGGAGAGCCTGTTATGATTTCTACCACCTACCACATGGATGAGGAAATGGAGTCTCAGATCCATGTACGAGTTCATGAAGTAGAGAGACCCATCTGTTGATTTTGTCTGTCTGTCAGACCATCTAAAATCCTCTTCTGGTTACAGCCCTCCACCTCCCATAGGGACTCCCTGGGTCTCTGTTTTCTCATCTGTAAAATGGGAGTGATTACATGGTGTCTGGGCCAGACAATGAAAAACCCAGAAAAGCTGACAATTCTGTCTTTCAAAGATGCGTGCTTTAAATATTTGTTTTATGCTCACTTAGTGCGGAGTAGTTTAGGAGATGGTTTAAGAGATGATGCTGAGGTTTCAGAGGCGAGGACACTCTCAGCCCTGGCTGGGTGCTCTGAGGGTGCTGGCTTCCAGGCCCTTCTGGTATTACCCGGGGGGCAGCTTAGGAGGAGAGGGTGCTTGGAGAGCAGAAGAATCAGTTTACCCTCCTCTCTTTGTGTAGGGACCTGAATTCGCCTCACATTTCTTTATTCTAGTGATGTTTTAGTGCCCCTTGAAGACTGGGGCCCTGGCTGACACTCCCTGAGACTTGCTGGTGGTGAGGATTTGATAAGAAAATGCTTAGAAAATGTAGGACATGGCTGGGCGCATAGTAGATGCTTCATTAAGAAGTGGTAGCTGAGCTCGGACTGTAATTCGGCAGCCCAGGGCTAATGAGTTCAGTGTTTGCCCAGACTCTGTATTTTCAGGCCCTGCACAGGCAGGCCGGCCTTGCCCCCCACCACGAGGAGACCGCTCTGATTTTCCAAAAGGGAGACACGGAGCCCTCAGGCCCGACAGCGATCCTGCTTCCCGCCCAAAGGTGGATGGTTTGGCTGCCGAGTTCCCCGAAAATTGGTTCCGCATGTTGCCGACATCAGGCCCGAACGTTTGCTCAGCACACAGCCGAGAGGGCCCTCCGGGGAGGCTGAAACCCCACACCGGCCTCACCATCCGCCCCCAGCCGCAGGCTGCCAAGCCGCTGCCCGCAGCCAACTCCCGGGGCCAAGTGGTGGGAGCACAGGGCATTGCCAAAGGCTGGGGCGGCCCAGAGCCCCTCCCGGCCCCCCAGGCGGCGCCCGCGACGCCACCTGGTGGCTGGATGTGGAACTGCACCAGCATGGCAGCCCCTCTCTTGCTTTGGCCCGGGGACTGAGTGTGTTGCTGGAGGGCTAAATCCGCAGAAGATGGTCCTTCTCCCGTTCCAGGAACTCCCCAGGGCAGGGAAATGCGGTTCCCAAGGCTAAGCTATTTTTAAACGTCAGCATCCGCCATACAGATGCTCTGTTTACTGCTGAGTTTTCAAGCCTGTGAAAGGAGCTGTGCATTTAACCAAAGGCGGATGCCAGGCTGGGAGTAATTAGGATGGGCTGGGCCTCTCTATTCCCAGGCCTGGGCAGCTGGGCAGGGAAAGGGCCGGCAGGCCTCCCTGAGGCTGAGGTTTTCACTGGGCAAGGAGACTTAGGGCCCTGGCTAATTTCTGAGGGCCTCTGGCACCCAGGCCCTTCTGGGAACGGAATGATGTGGAAAGACTGAGGGGACGTCTCTTACTATCCCCCTATTTGACTAGTATCATCACTACTGTCAACCACCTTTGCTGAGCAATAATGCTTCATAAAGGGTATTTTCCCCTTTTGCTGATGAGGAAAAACTGAAACTCAGAGCCATTAAGATATTTGCCCAAGGTTACATAGACAGTGAGGGCTTCAAAGTTTTTAGAAATTTTTTACAGGGGGGAATCTGACCAGACATCTCACCTTCCGTGGCTTCTAGTCACTTTCAGGACCAAAATCCTTCAGGGACTGTCGAGTTTGTCCAGTGAGGGCCTGGGCCTGCCTTCACAGCCTGCTCTTCCCCTGTTCCTGTTCTTCCCTCTCCCCCAGGCTCTTCGGACATTCCAGAGTTGGACCAGCCCTGTGTCACCACCTTTAAGAGCTTTCTCTTGAGCTCTTTCTCTGAGTTCTCTTCACTCTTGCCACGGCCCCAGTGGATCCCAAACTCAAAAATCCTATGATCCGATTTCAGGTTTGATGAGTCCTTGATTAAGGTCATCTTTGTCCTCCTCTCCGCCACTTAGCATACGGCCTGTCTCAGACAAGTCTTTGCTGTTGAATGAGTGAGTGAGTGAATATGTGAGCAGATTTAAAAGGAGAAGGCTCAGTGTGAATTCTTGAAGGAATCTAAGATCTGCTTTGAGAAAAAAGAGTATAAAATAAGGCAAGGCAGTACACGTGACCTGCCAACCAGGCCTGGGAAATTGGGGCAGACTTGGTGGAGGAGCGGAAGGTGGTAATGACGGAGAAGAGACCAAGTCTTGAGAAATGAGTCGCGGGACAGGAGGAGATGTGGTAGCTGAAGTCAGAGAACACGGCAGGAATTCCAGCACAAAGGTCTACCACACCTATACATGTGTTCCACCAGCTCCTAGGCCCATCCTGGCTACGACAGGCTGCACATGCGAGGCCTCAGCCCCCAGCCCATCCTGGGAGGTGGGAGTTAAGATGAGCAGCAAAATGGGCCTGCTGCTGCTGCTGCTAAGTCACTTCAGTGGTGTCTGACTCTGTGCCACCCCATAGACGGCAGCCCGTCCCTGGGATTCTTCCCCGTCCCTGGGATTCTCCAGGCAAGAACACTGGAGTGGGTTGCCATTTCCTTCTCCAATGCATCAAAGTGCAAAGTGAAAGTGAAGTCGCTCAGTTGTGTCTGACTCTTAGCGACCCCATGGACTGCAGCCTACCAGGCTTCTCCACCCATGGGATTTTCCAGGCAAGAGTACTGGAGTGGGGTGCCATTGCCTTCTCCGAAAATGGGCCTAGTTGAGGACTAAGGGGGAGTTTCTAACCCCGCTGTCTCTCATGAGAACAAGTGGCTGCCTCAGTTTCTCTAATTAGCCCTTTGGTTCCCTCAGAGCCAAGCCCTGGCCTGAATCTCCAAGTTGCAAGTAGCCTCTGTCTTTTCTCCAGTTGTGCCTGAGCCTGGCCTTGGTGCCTATCACCCAAGCCCGAGAGTCCCGAGAGTCCTAGGACCTTATTTTCCTCCAAGTTCAGCACAGCCCTGGTGCAGGTCAGCCCCCACCTCCTTGTCTGTTCTGGATCGAGCTTCCTTCCCCTTCCTCCAGTCTTCTGGCTCTGGTGTCCCAGAATGCTTTGTGCCTGATAATGAGCAGCAGATTTTGAGAGGCCTCGAACATCAAGACAAAGAGTATGGCTATTACATAGTGGCCAGTTACACAGACCTCAGGGGCTCCTGTGGGTGGGCAGTGGGAGTGGGTACCGGGAGGCCACTAGGGACCAATGCAGCAGCTTTGGGGTGGACAGGGAGGCCCGAGTGAAGGTTGGGTGTGTTCTGAAGGCAGAGCTCACTGTGGCCAAGTATAGGAAACAGGGAGAGCTAAGGGAACAGCACATCTGTGCCCTTTACTGCACAGATGCTGATACTCTAGACCAGAGAGGCGATGACAACTGCCTAGTGTTACATAGCATATGTTTCCAGCCCCAAGTCACCAACGGTGTATGGGCTCCTCAAGAAGCTCTCTTGTATTCCCTATTTCTCCCCAGGAGATAGTAAGAGGCAATCCTTTGGACTGAGGCAGGTCTGGGTTTCTGTCCCAGCATCCCCATTTGTAAGCTGTGTGACCTTGGACAAGGCACTCAACCTCTCTGAGCACAAGTATTTTTGCCTTTCAGATGTAGACAATGCTGCCTTCTCACAAGGCTGTTAGGGAGAGTTAAGGGCCGTTAAAGTGCTTAGTACAGCACCTGACACCTAGCAGGGCTGTCCTAATAGCTCTATTAAACATTTTTAGCTTTTGAAGGATCCAGGGATCATTAGAAAGAGGCAAGAACTAGTTGAATGGGCCAGAGAGGAGGGGCTCAAAAAGGAGACAGGAGGCAGCCAGGCCATCCACCCAGCCATGGGGTCAGCTCTCTAGTCTCCAGGCCAGAAGAACCGATGTAATGGACAGAGAAGCAGTCTCCAAGCTCAAGAAGTCACTCTCTGCCACCTCCTATGGCCTCCAGAGTCCCCCAGCTCTGCCAGGAAAAGCTACTAGGCCTTTGAACTGCCCAGGTCCTGGGATCCTGGCTGAGCTAGGGCTGGGGCTGCAAATATCTGGGCAGCCTGTGGCCACGTTCAGGGCTTTCTGTCCTTCCTGCAGGATCAGCATGTGCCAGGGGTGCCCAGCTGCGAGGACAGCGGCTCGGGCACTGCGTAGGCGGTGGGCAGACACCAAGCTTGCAGATCCCCGGCGCCTGCAGCGGAAGCCCCTGGCCGAGGACGGAAAATGCCACTCGGGGTGTACAATCCGTCCTGTTGTAATCCCGAGGGCTGGCGTCACTCAGGCCTGTCCAAAAACTGCCGTGCAGGGTCTGAACTCATACTTGTGTGTCTGCCACGGGAGCCGGGGGAGTCGCGGGGGCCATAAAAACAACCCCAAATGTTTCATTTGCTTTTGCACTTTTTTGCTGCAGACCACTTGGCTGCCGGTGCCAGCTGGGAGCTGGGGCCCAGCAAGAGCGCAGAGTTATGGGGCAGCGCTAAGTGCTCTGTTTGTATGAAACTGCCAAAATGTTAGTACAAAGTGGTAGGTGTTTGTGCTGCAGATAATAACTGATGGGCTCCCGGGCGGGAGGCGGACGCCTGGTTATTATGGCCGCGGCTCTTCTGAGAAATGCTGCAGCCGCCTTCAGAGCAGCGGCAATATTTTTCTGAGCGTTCAGGGCCGGCCTGGCAGCTAATGGGCACGCCTGGGCCTCAGGAATCAGCCCCGAGAGGGGTGGAGGCGGGCCACTGGTGTTTATCTGATTCTTGGGGTTTGCTCTCGCTGGCCGAAGAAGCCCATTCCTTGGAACGTTCCAGAACCCACTGTGCTCTGGAAGGGGTAGAGGCTGTTTGGGGACGCCAAGTGTCTGACGGTCCCACTCTGGGGAAGCTGAAGAAGCTGTCATCTAAAGGGGCTTAGGAGCTGTGACAGGGAGTGGGCGTCTAGACCCTGAAGGATGACCTGTTCATTAATGTTATTGGTGCTCACTCCTTGCCAGGTTTTTTCTGGACAGTAAGGCTACAGTAGTGAATAAAACCAGAAAAAGCCTCGTCCTCGTCCATTCTAGTGTGTGGTGACAGACAAAATAAATGAATGCGCAGATATGTGATACAACAGGTGATGAGAAGAGCTAAGACATAAAAGAAAAAAAAAAGCCAGGTTAAAAAAAATTTGCAAAAACAGTGGAGTAGAGCAGCTGAGGATGTGGGCGAGGCAGGGAGATGCCAGGCTAGAGCAGTGAGGTCTTGGGTGAGGTCCCTGCAGCGCGTGGCATTCATAGTTAAGATGGGAGAGCAGTGAACATCCCATTCCTGCAGTGGGTGCTGTTTCCTGCGGGCTAGAGAAGACCTGTGCACTTATGTCTTGTTAATACCACGCTATGAAGCCAAGGTGGGGGCCACAGGTGTGCTCAGTTGCTAATCATATCTGACTCTTTGCCACCACAATGGACTGTAGCCCACCAGGCTCCTCTGCCCGTGGAATTCTCCAGGCTAGAATACTGGAGTGGGTTGCCATTTCCTACTCCAGGGGATCTTCCCGACCCAGGTGTCAAACCCTTGTCTCCTGTGTCTCCTGCATTGGCAGGCAGATTCTTTACCACTGAGCCACCTGGGAAGCCACTGGGCCCTTGAGACAGAGGAGTAAATGGAGGCTCAGAGAGGCTGCTGGTGTGGGAGCAGGGCTGGGACTTGTACCAAGGCCCGCCTGACTCTGAAGCCCACGGCCTCCCACCCTGCATCACTGGCTTCCGGTGTGCTGGTGGTGAAGCCTGCCAACCTGGGAGTCAGAGCCCTGTGATTTCAGCAACTTTTTTTACTTTTTTTGGTTTTGGTTTTTCCTCATTCCCGTTGGGTTTTGGGGAGCAATAACTATGAGATTTCTTCTATAACATATACATAAAGCCTTTGACTTAATGCCTAGCTCAAGCAGCCCTTTATAAATGGCTAAGCTAATCTGGGCATTCTGATTTTCTCCTTTGCCTGAGGGCCCTGGGAGGGTGGAATGTCATCCCCAGCATCCCTGGTGCCAGAGGCTGTGTGTGGCCCTTGTCCTTGGTCAGTTGGGCCTCCACAGGGCTCTGCAGCTCTCTGTGTGTGGCCCCTGAGCCCCTGGCTCCATCCCCCTGGACACACACCTTGTCATCCCTGGTGTCCTAGAGGCCCTGAATTTGCCAATGACTCTGATGGCGCAGCCTCCCATGAGGGGTGAGGGAGTCCTTGAGCCCCAGGTCTGAGTTGTGTGCCCTGTTCCCAACTGGTTCTCAGTTGCAGATGGGGAATCAACTTGCTGAGGGCCAGCAGCATCCTGCTGGGTAAACAGGCCTCTAGCTATTAAGAAGGGCTTCCTTGGTGGCTCAGACAGTAAAGAATCTGCCTGCAATGTGGGAGACCTGAGTTCAATCCCGGGGTCGGGAAGAAACCCTGGAGAGAAGCATGGCAACCCACTCCAGTATTCTTGCCTGGAGAATCCCCGTGGACAGAGGAGCTACAGTCCATGGGGTTGCAAAGGGTCAGACATGACTGAGTGATTAAGCACAGGACACAGCTATTAAGGAAGCCCGGGGACTTTCCGGGTGGTCCAGTGATTAACAATCCCCCTAGCAATGCGTAGGACACAGGTTCCATCCTTGGTCGGGGAACTAAGGGTCCACACGCCCTGGAGCAACTAAGCTAGAGCAACACAACTACTGAGCCCGCCTGCTCTGGAGCCGATGCGCCAAACCTAAAGAGCCTGTGCGCTGCCAGGAAGGATTCGACCTGCGACAGCTAAGATGCAGTACCACCAAATAAATGAATTTATTTACTTTAAAGAAAAAG
Organism: Ovis aries; assembly: GCF_016772045.2. NCBI lineage: Eukaryota > Metazoa > Chordata > Mammalia > Artiodactyla > Bovidae > Ovis > Ovis aries. The sequence continues at coordinate 36,304,849 of NC_056068.1, forward strand.
AAGCCCCCCTCCCCCACCTTTGCTGACATGTGTGTTGACTCCTGCTCTGTCTTTTAACAGCTGGTTCAGGTTTCTCCTCTGAAAGCGGGAAGAAGGATGGACTCCAGAGCTGACCACGAATAGACCGTGTTTATTTGCTGAATTCTCTGACCCAGTGTCTCCAAAGAGGGCCTCTAAATGTCATTGCAAATTCAACATGCATCCCAGTCTAGAACACCCCTAGAAAGCTCATTTTCAGTCCGAGAAGTTCCTTATCCCCCTCAAGTGTGAAAGGAGAGAGATGGTGTAGTAGAGACTAAAAACTGTCCTCCGATGTCTGTCCCTCTTTCTTAAGATTAGAATTTTCCGCTGGATGTATGGCTTCTCATCTAAAGGCGAGAGATCCTGTCTCCACTGTAACTCGGCACAGTCATACAACTAAGTTCTGTCTGGTGGGACAGAGTGGAAGTGATGTGAACAATGTCTGGATTATGCCCTTAAGGGGGAAGGTGAGCCCTGGCTCCTCCAGCTTGCTTCCTGGAACACAGAGAGGGTGGCAGCCACCTGACCCAGATGGCAAGGGCAACACCCAAGGGTGGGCAGAGCAACAGGTGAAAGAATACTGGGTCACTGACATGATGGAGCCCTGACTCCAAGCCTGGGTTGCTTGTTACACGAAAGAGAAATATACTCCATCTTACTTAAGGTACTGTTATTTTGAGGTTTTGTTACAACAGATGAACCTCTATCCTACTTAATACAGCTAGGACTTGTGGGTCCCTTGGCCATCCCCCAAAAGCTGATGCTCAAGAGAGGCTGCTGAGCCAGAGAACAGACCTGACTCCTGTATTGAAAAATATTATTGCTGCCAATAACATCTTCTTACTGCGACCCCCAGGCATCCCTGTACATCAGGTGCTTCACAGAAGCCTCAGGTTGTGCACTGTCAGTGAGGCTCAGAAAGGTGAAGTGATTTGTCCAAGATCACATGTGAGAGGGTAACAGAGCCAAAATCAGAACTCGGCGTGTCTGATTTCTAGTCCAGGCCTCTTTCACCTCCAGCAGAGCCTCCTGCCCATCTATAAATCTATAAATAATGTGTGAAGTGTGTGTATGTGTGGTGTAGGGGGAGGAAAGGAGAGCTTAATCCTGCTTTAGTCTTTAAATAGGGACATCAAAGCAGCAGGCTCGGGGTGGGGTGGGGGCTCCTTCCAGAGACAGCTGGAGGAATCACACTTGCTGAACCCAGGCTGCTGCCCTTCGCCCTCTGGCCTGCAGTCTCTGCCCTCTGGGGCTTCTCGGAACAAGGCTGTCCCTTGCCTGCAGAAACAGCTTCGGGAGGAACTAGTGGTACAGTTCTGCAGGGACCACTTCTGGGGACCCAGCTCGAGATGATCCCCAGGAATGAGTAGATGCCCAAAGTAACCCAAGAGGCCAGCTCTGGCGTCCTCACCTGCGATCTGGCAGTAATGCTAATGCCACCAACCTCACTGGGTTTCTGTGAGAAGTGAAGGAATAATGCCCGTCAGGGTGCTCTGTAAAGTAAGAGCTGTTCCAGGGCTCATGAAGCGAGTTGAAAAGTCCAGAAAACCAAGGGCCTGTCTGGTTTGTACTGGACTCAGAGAAATGGAAATAATTGATGTAACTACAAAGGGTGTGTCCTCTACAAACGTCCTGGCTGCTTTACACGTCTGGGCAGCATCCAAGAGGGTAGGGTGGAGGTGGGGACTTGGAGCCTTCAGTTACCATGTGAGCTTGAGTGAGTCAGCTTCTCATTGTCTTCAGTTTCTCCTCTGCAAGCATCAGCTGGCTGTAGATCCACTCTGAGATGATCGTTTTATACACCACACACACACACACACACACACACACACACACACACACACCTGTTAATTCGGTTTATATATTTTCTAAATAGTTGGAATAGGATTTTTTTTTCCCTATTCCTGTTTAAAGTTTTTATATCTCTTTTCATGAGTGAGATTGGCCAGCTATTTCTTTCTTTTTTTTTTTTCCTACTATTCTTTTGTGGTTTTTGTGACAATATTATACTTTAGAGAAGGAGTCTGGTATGAGGCAAACTGTCGGTTTGGTCTTCCAGCTCTGATCTCTGCATTCTCCTGGACATGATTGCACAGTCAGAGATGACATTTTCCGCCTTCACTGAGTTGATTGTGGCCCCTCCATGTGATTAAAATGAGCACTGATGCAACATGAGTTTAAAGTAAAATTGCTTGCCCTGGGCGCTTTTTCTTTCCACAAACTGGCAGACAAATGTGTCCATGACCAAACTTCACCCGTGCAGATGACAATACCCTAAGGAATGATCAGGCGTCAACGTGGAGGAGGTTGCACTCCCTAAACAACGTGGTAAAGCGGATCTGCCTAACCAGCCTGCTGCTGCTGCTGCTGCTGGTGATTGGTTACCTTTCTGTTATTGACTTACACCTTACTTGCTCAACAGGAATGTGTTTGCAGTTGGTTGAGAACTACTTTATAGTTTAATACTGTGGTTGATTTTTTTTAATAAGTGATCTTTATGTGCTTGAAAAGCTATGATCTATACTGGGTACAGGGGCTTCCCAGGTGGTGCTAGTGGTAAAGAACCTGCCTGCCAATGCAGGAGGCAAAAAAGGGTTTGATCCCTGGGTCAGGAAGAGCCTCTGGAAGAGCGCATGACAACCCACTCCAGGATTCTTGCCTGGAGAATCCCATGGACAGAGGAGCCTGGCAGGCTACGGTCCATGGGGTTGCAAAGAGTTGGACACAACTGAAGTGGCTTAACACACACATACACATACACATACTGGATATAATGGGCTTCCCAAGTGGCACCAGCATAAAGAACCCACCTGCCAATGCAGGAGACATGAGAGGGTTTGATCTCTGGATTGGGAAGATCCCTTGGAGGAGGGCATGGCAACCTACTCCAGTATTCTTGCCTGGAGAATCCCATGGACAGAGAAGCGTGGTGGGCTACAGAAAGATCCAGAAGTGACTGAAGCGACTTAGCACACACACACATATGGGGTACAGAGTTTTAATTAAGCTAGTGGATTGTGTTGTCCAAATGTCTGTATCTTTCATCTGTTTTTATTTGCTTCATCTGTCAGTAGAGAGATGTGTTGAACTCTCACTATGAAGGTAAGTTTTCATTTCCTCTCTATATGTCTAACAAGTTTGAAGTTATTTTATAAGGTGAATGTAAGTAAATAGCCTGTATACTTCCTGAAGATTAACCCTGTTAAGATGTAATGAATTCTGGGCTCTTTGTTTTAAAGTATATTTTTGTATCAATATGCGTGCATGCCAAGTTGCTTCAATTGTGTCTGTTTGTGACCCCACAGACTGTAGCCTGCCAGGCTGCTCTGTCCATGGGATTCTCAGGCAAGAATACTGGAGTGGGTAGCCATTCCCTTCTCCAGGGGGTTTACCTGACCCAGGGATCGAACCTGCATCTCTTGTGCCTCCTGCATCGGCAGGCAGCACTAGGGCCACCTGGGAAGCCTCATCAGTATAGCTACTCCAGATTTATTAAACTTGATCTAGTATATTTTTTCCACCCTTTTACTTTCAACCTTTTTCTGTGTGTCCTTATCTTTTAGACTTATTTCTTTGAAACAGCATATAGTTATATTTTCTATCCAGTATGGTGAGCGCTGATATTTTATCTGGTGACTTAAGTCTCTATTGTTTTGGTTGACATATTTGTATTTGCTTCTTGCAGCTTACTCTGTACCTCCTCTTTGCCTGCTCTTTTCTGTACTTTCTCTTGCTTTATTCTTCTTGCTTTTTATGGTTATTACTGGTTTAACTTTAATTTTTTTTCTTCCACATTTTTGTAAGTTATACATTTAATTTATATTCATTTACTTACTGCATTTGCTATTTGTCTTGTACCCTTAACATTGTTAAGCAATGTCTAAACATTTCTTCTCAGCAGTATGGTGGTGGTGGTTTAGTTGCTAAGTGATGTCCAACCATTTGTGACCCCATGGACTGTAGCCCACCAAGTTCCTCTGTCCATGGGGATTCTCCAAGCAAGAATACTGGAGTGGGTTGCCATTTCCTTCTCCATTTCAGCAGTATAGGAAACATCAAAAGAATGTTCAAATGCTTTACTACAGTCACCCTGAGTGACATGGTACTGTCATTGGATAATTTAGATCTGTCCTTTTTAAACCTCATATTTCTGTATTTTCTGTTGTTATTATTGAGGCAGTTATTGTTATTATCTTTACCTTAAAGATAATGTCTGGTTTGTGTTTACCTACATGTTCACCAAAATTTTCATTCTTTCTTGCACTTCTGAGACTGTGTTCCTTCTTCTGACGTTATTCTTTTAGGGAAGGTCACTGATTGTAAACTGTGTTTTGCCCTCAACCTTGAAAGTGGTTTTTTTCATTTGTTTGTCTTTGGATTTTGGTTTTTGGATACTTGCTTTCTCTTAGCACTTTGATGATCTTATTCTACTGCATTCTGGCTTCAATTACTGATGAGAATTTTGCTGTCAATCTAATTGTCATTCCTTTGGGGATGATCTGCTTTGTTCCTTTGCAAAGCGGGGTTTAGGATCTTCTCTCTGTCACTGGTTCTTCCACACTCTCACTACAATATTGCATGAATTTATTTACTTAGTCTTGTTTGATATATTTATGTTTATGTTTTACATTTCTGCATCTGTAGATTTATAAATTTTCATCAGTTCTGGACACTTTCTCAGCCATCACTTCTTTGAATATGGGCTCTCTTTCATTTATTATTACTCCTTCTCATTTCATCCTTCATATCACTTAGCCTTTCATCCATCTCCCTCTCTGAGCTACATTCTCAGAAATCTCATCAGCTCTGTCTTCCAGATCACTAATTCTCTATTCAATTGTGTCTAATCCACTGTTTAACTCAGCCACTGAATTTTAAATTTCAAAAATTTTTTTCACTTCTGCAAGTTCTGTGTTACTCATTTTCATGTTTGCCTGGTTAGTCTTGATATTTTTTTGCCCCATGAACATTTTTAGCTCTTTATTCTAGCTCTTTATTTAATATAGGGTGATTTAATACAGGGTTATCATATCTTAGGTATTACGATTCCAACATCTAAAGCATTTGAAAGCCAAAATCATTTGGATGATTCTTACCCGTTTCATATATGTTTGATAGTTTCCACTGTGAGCTCATTTTTCATTGAACTTATCTGAATAATCCCGTCAGACCTTGATTGGTAGGTTATTTTTTCAGAGAATTGATAAATAATTCTGATGAGAAGCAAGGAGCTCCAGAGATCTGGATCTACGTTAGTCCCCTTCAGAGTTCCCCTGATTAAAGTTGAAGTCTTGGTCAGATCTCTGACCCTGCCTTCTGCACAGGGCTAGTCTCCTCTCCATATAATTGATGTTTGCACTCCAGCGAATTCTGCCTTTTACATGTGAGTTTCAGTTTGCTGATCTTGCTCTCTTTTTTGTCCGTGTCTGGCCATGGGAATTTCCCTTACTTTCTAGGGAGCCCAGAAATACATTAAAGAATTCTGTTTGCTGTAATTAGTGCAGGATCCAAGGGGAGAGCTTTTCAGAGTTTATTGGGGCTTTGCTGCCAGGCAGAGAAGCAGCACACAAATTCTGCTCTCTAACTGAGCCCTTTGAGTGGAAACAGGGCAGGTGGGCCAGGGCATTAGCAGCCCTGGGGACAGGGCAGGCTCCTGGGTGCTGGGTGGTTCAGACATGGGTCTTTCCTGAGTGGACTGAGGCTCTTCATGGATGAGATGAGCACTGAGGGAAGGACCAGATGGCAGGCCTGAAGGAGACGGAGAGGCTGAAAGCAGGACACGCTATGAGGATTTAGTATCTCTGGAACTGGGAGACAGAAAGGCTTTGAGGCAATTCTTGTTGTTCCTCCTGGGGATCAGCTTTCCACACAGTCCTGGAGTGGGACACTTTGTTTAAAGAGGTAGAGACCAGCCACGTACATGTGCCTCTGTGGATACAGAGAGACTTGCACAACACCTGTCTACTCGGCATTTAATCAGCCTGTGAGCATCCCAGACAGTGCAATAGGACTCAGAAGAAAATGGGATCAGCACGGGCTAGAAAAGGCACACCAGGCTTGCCTGTCTTCTCACCTGTGCATCACCTGTTCCCTTGGTCTGGGATGGTCTCTCCTCTGTTTCTACCCTGATGCTTCCTATATATTCTTCAACACCCAGCCCGATGGTCACCCTTCAGTGAAGACTTCTGGCTTTCCTGGGTTGTTTGAGGCTGCCTCTTGTGTGACCCACAGCACTTAATCTCTCTCTCTTCTCTGCTTATCTCAATGGTTACAAAGTATCTCCTGCTCTGCCAGCTCTCCACTGGTCTCTGGGGCAGGAACCAGTCTTACTGACATCTTGGTCCCAGACAGTCAGCGTGCGCTGGGGCTAAGAATGTGGACTCTGCAACCAGAGGCCAACTCCATTACATAAGGCTAGGTCCCCTTGGCATTACTGCTTAACACCTCTGTGTGTTCCTTGGGTCCCTCATCTGAAAACTAGACCTAAAATAGTACCTCTTCAAAGCACTGCTGCAAAGGTTTAAAGACTCAACACTGGCCAGGCACTTCGGAGGCACAGTACGTGTTATCTGCCATCCTCCTGCATCAGCACGAGGTGCACAGCGTCAGGCACTGGCATTGCGAGTGAACAACTTAAGTCGGTCCTTTTAGGCAGAGTCGCATTTAGCTAGGAGGGCAAGCTTATTTGTGGCAGAGATTTCCAAGTGTAGGAAACTGAAACTCACTCGCTCCACTTCCAGTACCAGGAGGGACAGCTGGGCTTGCAGGACCTGACAGCCCCTCGGAAGCCATTTCCTCTCACTTTCAGCTCCTGCTTGTGCCTTATTCTCTCTGCAGGAGCATTTATTCCCCCACCTGGGGATTTGTGTACGTCTCTGGTATGAGCTCCAAGTGCCAACAGATGCTGAAGCCTGTTAAGACTGATCCTGCAGCCAATAGACTCAGGGTTCCAAATCCAGATCCTCAAGGGAAACGTTCTGATGGTCCCAGCTTCCCTAGGAGCTGTGGCTCTGCATTGGTGAGCTGATGCCAGGGAAGAGGGTGGTGTTGACCTGGTAGTCAAAGGTCACAGGAGGTGGGAGGAGGCTGTGGCCAAGCAGGCCACTGAGGGGGTCCCTCGTTGACAGAGAGACAGCAGGATCAGAGCCAGGACCGGGCTCTCGAAGAGGACTCTGGAGCACAAGGCACCTTGGATGCTCTATCCCTGCTCCTTCCAGGCAGCCTGTGGAGCCCAGGAGCTGGGCGACAGGCTGGGTGGACCCGGGTCAGGGTGGAAGGCCTCTCAGTTCCTTGAATTGGGTGGGGTTTCACCTTGGCCAACCTGGAGCCCAGCCTCAGGCTTTGGGACTGAGGAGCTCCTGGTTCCATCAGACGGACAACTGCACAGGGTATGTGAGCAGCTGCAGAGGCAGTCCACGACTTGTCATGGAAGCATCACCTCTGACACCGCCACAGCCAGGGCCTGCCCTCACGCCAGATGCGTCATTGGCCAGCCACCGAGCCTCTGGCTTCTGAGCTGCTGAAGCCGCTCCCACGGCCAGCCCGGCTCTGGGCCCCCACTCCTTCAGTCTGTCAGCCTCTTCAGATACAACTCCTGTTTATTGGAGGCTACATGGGGCAGGCCACACACGCCTGAAGTCCAGACATTAACCTGTGGTGTTTATGGCAGTGATGATTATTTCCATCATTCAGAGGAGCAAGCTGAGAACCAGAAAGTGAAGGGGTTGCCTGAGGTCACAGAGTTCCTAAGTGGCAGAACTGCAATTTGGATGGAGTCTCGTAAACACAAGTTCTGTACTTTATTCCCACGCTGCCTCTGATGGGTGAGGGCTGGAGGCCATCCGTCCTCCGCAGCCACCTTTTCACTCCTTTCGGCTCATTCATTAAACAGGATATGTTTTCTGAGCACACACTGTGTGTCACACATGGGCATTGTGCTAGATTCAGAGGTAAATCAAACGTGAATCTTACCCTCAATTAGCTCACAATCTATTATTTGCCATGATTGTAAAGGAAATGCATAAAATCTATAAGAAAAGAGCCTCTGATTAGAGCCGAGAACTGGTCCACACAGAGCAAACCAGTTCCCTCTTTCGTGGCTCCTGCAGGATCAAGTCCAGACTCTTTTGCAAGGCTCCTCAGTCCTGTCGAGGTCCAGCCCCACCTCCCTCTCCAGCCTCATCCTTTGTCACTCTCCCACCATGCCCTGGCTGCTTGTTCCCTGAAGGTGACTGTTACTGCTAAGTCGCTTCAGTAGTGTCCGACCCTGTGTGATCCCATAGACGGCAGCCCACCAGGCTGCCCCATCCCCGGGATTCTCCAGACAAGAACACTGGAGTGGGTTGCCATTTTCTTCTCCAATGCATCAAAGTGAAAAGGGAAAGTGAAGTCGCTCAGTCGTGTCCGACTCTTCGCGACCCCATGGACTGCAGCCCACCAGGCTCCTCTGTCCAAGGGATTTTCCAGGCAAGAGTACTGGAGTGGGTTGCCACTGCCTTCTCCCTGAAGGTGACTACTCTTTCTCTTTCTTTTGTCTCAGCCCCTGCTCCTTCCTGCAAAGCCCTGGCTCCCTTTGTTCCCTCTTCAGAACAGAGATCCCTGATCTCCTCTTGGAGAGCTCCCCTGTGCCCTCCTCTGTGGGGCTCTACAGCCCTTGCCTTCTATAGACAGAAACCACTCCCTTCTCTGAAGCCTCTCTGTATCCTGAACAATTGACTGTGGGTGGAGAGGTGGGCCCCAAATGTGATGACAATCTGGAACCTGTAAATGTGACCTTATTCGGAAAAAAAGGGGTCTCTGCAGATGAAGTTTAGGATCTCCAGGTGAGATTATCCTGGATTAGACTGGGTCCTAAACTCAATGACAACTGTCCTTATGAAAGGTCAAGGGGGCATTTGATACAGACACAGAGGGGCTGACCACCTGGAGATGGAGACAGAGGCTGTCCATGAGCCAAGAGAGGCCGAGAATGGCCAGTTGCCACCAGAAACCAGGAAAGAGACCCAGAACAGAGGTTCCAGAAAGACTGAACCCTGCTGACACCTCGAGTTCCTTCTTCCGGCTTCCAGAACTGTGAGTGAAGGCATGTCAGTTGTTTCCAGCCACTCCACCTGTGGTCATTCCTTATGGCAGCCCTGGCAACTAGCACAGCCTTGTCTGCAGATCACTGAAAACATTGTCACAGGCCAGTTCCCATCCACTGGTCTGTGAGCAGGATCTGGTGACCTCTGTCTCTGCATTCCCAGCTCAGTGTCCGTGACATATAATTGGTACTTAATAAGTGCTCATTGACTTGAATTGGCCAAAGTAAATTCCTCTGTACCAAGTGCTTGAAAGAATCTGTTTCATGGACTCAAACTTTGCCCAGTAATAAATGAAATGGCCTGTTAGCATGGGCCTCAGGGAGGCACGAGATTTGGTGGGTCAATTAATAAATCATCAAATGCCTCTGGCCCTGAGTCCACATCCAGATAGATGTGTTTTGCCAGCTTGCTCCTCATTAAAGGATTTCAAGAACAAAGTCCGTTTGGGAAAGGAATAAGTGGTCCTACAGAAGCCAGTTTTTCCGTGAGCTGCACACGGTTCAGCGGTGGGTTTGTGCATTTACATGAAGAAGTGATTCCAAGAGGACAAGCCTGAGGCAGAGGATGGGCATTGGGAGCCGGGCGGAGTGAAACATCTGTTGTTCAGCCCACAACATCCCTGCACCTTTCTTTTGTTAAATAACTCTTAGAATTTCCTTTGGGAAATCCCATGACATCAACTTTCAGAACTTTGGGGGTAGGAACACCGCCCGCCGGCATCCTTGAGGTCACAGTGATTGGTTCACGGATGGGCACATGACTCGCAGAGCCAATGAGATAAAAGACACTTTAGCTGAGAATTCTGGGACAAAGATGTGTGATATCCCCGTTTGGATAGAAGCCCCAGTGCCTGCAGGTTGGAGTTATTTCTCTGCAGGTTGCTACCATGAAGAGTTTAAGAAGATGACAGTTAAAAGATGCCCTACTGATATGGTTTGAGGTCCAGTCAAGCTGCAGTTGAAATTCCTCTCAGACTTTTCAGTTTTGTTAGCTGATTAATTCCCCTCTTAGTCTAGTTTGGGTTGAAATATCTTCCATTAGTAACCAATAATTAAAAGTTTTAACTGTTATAAGGATGATGTTATGACCAGCCTAGACAGCATAATCAAAAGCAGAGACATTACTTTGCCAACAAAGGTCCATCTAGTCAAGGCTATGATTTTTCCAGTAGTCATGTGTGGATGTGACAGTTGGATTATAAAGAAAGCTGAGTGCTGAAGAATTAATGCTTTTTAATTGTGGTGTTGGAGGAGACTCTTGAGAGTCCCTTGGACTACAAGGAGATCCAACCAGTCCATCCTAAAGGAAATCAGTCCTGAATATTCATTGGAAGGACTGATGCTGAAGCTGAAGCTCCAATAATTTGGCCACCTGATGTGAAGAACTGACTCTTTTGAAAAGACCCTGATGCTGGGAAAGATTGTGGGCAGGAGGAGAAGGGGACAACAGAGGATGAGATGGTTGGATGGCATCACTACCTCAATGGACATGAGTTTGAACAGACTCTGGGAATTGGTGATGGACAGGGAGGCCTGGTGTGCTGCAGTCCATGGGGTCACAAAGAGTTGGACGAGACTGAGTGACTGAACTGAACCCATGGGTATCATGGAAAATGAAATAGCTTCATATGGTAAAATAGTGGATTCAAATTCCACCTCCAGGTACTAGCTATATGATAAACAACCTTGAGGAAAATATCTTGTTTCTCTGAGCCTCAGTTTTTTTCATCTGTGACATGGAGATGGTACCTGCCTTTGGGGGTTATGAGGATTAGAGCGAGCCCTTACATATCTCTGATTGTGGTAACTGGACAGATACACCTTCTGTATACGGTACCTTCAGAGAGGCATCATTCCTTTCTTTGTCTGCCCTCTTTCTCCAGGCCAGAATACTGGAGTGGGCAGCCATTCCCTTCTCCAGGGATCTTCCCAACCCAGGGATCGAACCCAGGTCTCCTGCATTGCAGGCAGCCATCAGGAAAGCCTGCTCTGGAAATACCTATCATCCTCCCAACTTTTGATGTGTCCTATAGACATTGATGTATTTTTTTGATTAGAGTTGTATCGGGTTTTTTAAATTAAATTGTTTATGTTTATCGCTGTTTTCGTCCTATGTGTTTACTTACTCATTTCAGTTGTTCTGAGTCTTGGTTCCGGCATGTGTGTTCTTTGTGGTGGTACCTGGGCTTCTCTAGTTGTGGTGAGCAGGCTCCAGAGCATGAGGGTCAGTGGTTGTGGCACGTGGGCTTGGTTTCTCCACAGCATGTGGGATCCCAGTTCCCAGATCAGGGATTGAACCCATGCCCCCTGCACTGGAATGTAGATTCTTAACCACTGGACCTCCAAGGAAGTTCCTACTTTTTATTATTACAAGTAATAAATGTTCACTGAGGAAAATGAGACTATGCCAAGAAGGGAAGAAGTAAACAACACCCATAGTCCTATGGTTAAGAGTTAATCACTGTTACCATATTTAATACTTGATGGTTTATAGCACAAGGTTTTTGCTTGACAAAGCTTACACCTCTCACATTCTTTGCATATGTGGTCTTCAAAGTTATTGGGGTGGTTGTAGAGATTAAGAACCATCTTAAGAATAAGAATAAGGTGCCTTATTGGGAGAGGAGGGGATGGACTATCTGACTGTGAACACAACCTGATACTCGGGAGGTGATACCAATGGAGGTTGCTGCTAAGTCCCTTCAGTCGTGTCCGACTCTGTGTGATCCCATAGACGGCAGCCCACCAGGCTCCCCCTTCCCTGGGATTCTCCAGGCAAGAACACTGGAAGGGGTTGCCATTTCCTTCTCCAATGCATGAAAGTGAAAAGTGAAAGTGAAGTCGCTCAGTCGTGTCCGACTCTTAGTGACCCCATGAACTGGGGTCACTCCACCAGGCTCCTCCATCCATGGGATTTTCCAGGCAAGAGTACTGGAGTGGGGTGCCACTGCCTTCTCTGCTGTTAGTGGGTAGGAAAAGGACCCTCTGCCACGTTCTGCTGCGCAAGAGAGAGACATAAGCAAGCAGCAGCTTGAAAAATAATACAAGAAAGAAGAGGAAGAAGAGACATTGTTATTTTGCTTTCATTTACAAACTTGGAGTTACATAATGCATGGCTGATAAAACATTTTTGCTACTCTTAAGCTCTTGCTTCTCCACCCCTAAAGTGTGGTTCTCATTCAGATGATCTGTAATGGAAGCTAAAGTTCAAGACATCCCAGGCAGCAGGATGGAGCAAGCAATGACTAAAGAAGGGGAAAGGTTCATTCCAGCTTCCTTTAAAAAAGGTTTGAGCAAGTTGTTACCCTCTGCTTACATCTCATTGGCCAGAGTTTAGTCTCAGGACTTACCTACCTGCAACAGAGTGTGAGAAAGTAGTCTTTAGTCAAGATACTAACATACAGAGGTTGTGTCCCTGTGGAGGAAATGGGAGGTTGACAGGAAACTCATTTCATGGAAGGAGATGTCTGGACTGTGATCATGGCTCCACACTGGAGCTGATACTGCCCTGGGGATAGTTTGATGGGATACAGTAGAAGGCCAGATCAGGAGCCTCTCTTGATCAACCCCCACCCCAGCCTAGCCCCAAGAGTGTTCTCTGGGATTATTGGTTCTGCAAGTGAAGAGCTCAGGCCCAGTTGGTGCCAAGTGAGAGGTTCACTGTTTCATCTTTCCCTCTGCCTAGTGCCATCTATCTAAGGTGCTATCACAGCCATGGGCAGGGCAGCTTATGTCTGATGAGAGGTGCAGACCCAAAAGGATCCAAAGGAAGGAGTGGTCTTCAGATAGGTGGACGTGGGGCACTGAAATGTCTCCAGTATGAAGATGATATTCAAGTCGAGTCTAGAAAGAGGATTGGGGTTTGCTGAGTGGGTGGGGAGGAGGAGGGAAGTGGATGGTCCTGCTGCGGAATGAGTGACTGGGGAAGCTGTGTGGCCTGTCGGTGTGGCTAGGGCACAGGAGTGATGGCGAGAGGTCAAGAGGGGAAGGGAAGCTGGGAAGATTGAGGAGGGTTCTGTGGGCTCCACCAGGAGGCAGGGGAGCAGGGAGCGGTGGGAGCAAGACCAAGTCGCACTTGCTCTTGTCTTGAGAGAGGCTTTGCCGCACCCCGTTAGGCTCTGACGAGGAAGAGGGCTTGAGATAGGTGGAGGTCCTCCGGGACCAGTGATGCTGGCTTAGGGCAACCAGGAGACCGGGTCCCTGGCTCTGGGTGTGAGGGCTGTGAGGCCAGGTGGTAGGGCAAGGTGAAGGAATAGTTCTTAGGGTCAGAGGGCATAGCCGTGAGCTATAGTTAGGTCCAGGAATGGAGGCCTGTGTAGCTATCTCCTTTGAAGAAACTGAGATGAACCCACAATTGAGGGACTCCCTGATCAGCCTCATCCTACCTGGTCAGCGCTTTTAGACAAATCGGGTCTCTGCAGGTCCCTGACTGGGCACCCTCACCGTCAGATGCCTGTACAGAGACAGTAGTATTACATGGGAACTCAAGATGGGGGTTTGAATTCTAGTTCTATAGCCTACTTGACTTCACTGAGCCTCAGTCTTCTCATCTATACAATGGGAGTAGTAATAAGATCAGCCTCAAAGTGCTGTGTGATGAAATGATTGAATGGGAGGTGATCAGCCAGGAAGCAGCCTGGCAGACTGTGAGGATCCCGGTCTTAACGAGGCAGCAGGAGGCCTGAAGCAGGACTAACTTCCTGGGGGTCAGCCAAGCCCCTCCGTCCATCTGCCCTCCTCTGGAGGGAAGGTCCATGAAGAGCTGGCAGTGCCAGGGCCCCTTCTAGGGGCTGCAGACTCTGCTGACCGAGCCTCCTCCTGTACTAATCAGGCCCGTGCGGTGGAGTGGAGTAGCAGGGCCTGGGTGCACTTGGCTAATCAGTGTGCATTCTTAGCTGCTGCAGTTGAATATTTTAACTAGGAGATTTCCTCCCCGGAGTTGATTGTAGCATATCCACGCACCAGCCTGGGACAGGGCTTGCCAGGGCAGAAGGCCAGGAAGCCGAAGAGACGGGCTTGTTTTTTAGGACTCTAAGCAGTGAAGTGAGTTCCAGATGGGCAACACGATTACCCGTTTCCTTTGTAACTCAGATATCCAAGTGGCCATTCACTCTGTTTGGGTCCACATAGCGTTAGCAGAGAGAGTAATAATGGCCGCTTGTTCATGTATTTTTCCACTCATTCTCCAGCCCATCCATCTTTTCTCCCCGTCATCTACCCTTTCATCTACCTGTTGGTCCATCCATCTGCCCATCCTTTAATAATCTGTGCCTTCCCAGTCTCCAGGCTCTTCCACACATTCTTTCCTTTTCCATCCTAGCCTCATACCTGAGGCCCTCACCCTGCCTGATGGGAGGAAACCTCAGCCCCACCTGCAACTCCCTGAGGCTTTCTGGGGAGTGTTTCCTTGAGGTGGCTGTTGCTGTCACTTCCTTCCATGAGGTTTCGTTGTGGGCTTCTCCCCTCATCCTCCCCAGCTTATCCTGACTTCTCCTCCCTAACAGTTTGTGCCCAACATGGACACAGCACCTGTCTTACTCTCCAAGTCTCCCCTGACATACAGTTGTCACAGGTAATGGATGGTATTGAGAACATTCTAAGGAAACTGTGACCCAGAGAAAGAAAACTTAAAATTTACCCTTTAGTATCAGTGTTCTCAGGCTTCCCAGATGGTGCTAGTGGTAAAGAACCTACCTGCCAAGGCAGGAAATATCAGAGACACAGGTTGCACCCCTGGGTCAGGAAGATCCCCTGGAGGAGGAAATGGCAACCTACTTCAGTATGCTTGTCTAGAGAATCCCATGAGCAGAGGAGCCTGGCGGATTACAGTCCACGGGGTCATAAAGAGCGACACAACTGAAGCGACGTAGCGTGCAGACATCAGTGTTCTCATGGCCCATCACAGGGATGCCTGTCCCTGCCTGTCTCCCTGGTCCTGGGGGGAGGGGCCAGGAGGGGTGCTACAGCTCCCCCTCAGCTCAGCATCTTCTCTCATCTCTTTTCTCTCTCTGGGTCCAAGACTATGACACCTGTACCTCTCACTCATCAGGAGTAACTAACCAGAACCAAAGGAAAAATTGTCATTCTTTTAACATTAAAAAACAAAAAAGTACATATATGGGCCCTTGTCCATAGGGCAGATGATTGATGATTATTCTGTAAAGAAGGTGACCCTGAATTTCCTTAATCTACACTTTTAGATGGGGCTTCCCCAGTGGCTCAGTGGTAAAGAATCCACCTGCAACGCAGGAGATGTAGGTTTGATCCCTGAGTCAGGAAGATCCCCTGGAGGAACGCATGGCAACCCACTCCAGTATTCTTGCCTGGAGAACCCCGGTCACAAAGAGTCAGACTCAACTGAAGCAACTAAGCACAGCACACTTTTAGATGAAGCCTGAGCCTTGTCTCTTTATGAAACCAAGAGACCAGTTAAACTCTTTTTTTTCTCAAGAAAAAGTGGCCAGGTTTCTCTAGATTATAAAACTTGAGTGGACCTTTCCTGCTTTTATCCTGGTATCCACCCTACATCCTCTTATCCTCCAATCCATGTTCATTTTTTTTATTTGCCCAACAGATATTTAAGGCCTTCAGCTGAGTATGGAAGCTACAACAGTGAATGAAACACACAGCCTGTGTTTTCACATACACAGGGTGGCTGGGAGAGGATATAGTAAATAAATATATAAGACGTACTTCAACAGAAATAAGTGCTAGGAAGGGAAAATGCATCCAAGCAGACTCCCATCTAACTGGCTGTTTATTTCTTCACGTGTCTGTTTTTGCTCATTCATTGCTTCAGGCATCAATAAACAAGGGTTCGATATTTGTCATTTATTTGGCACTAGGCCTGGTGCTGGAGACTTGAATACAAAAAAAAAAAAAAGACCATGACCTTTTCCTTGAAGCAGGCACAGACTGATAAGTGTGGAAAACAGATAAACACCTCACAATGATACAGAGAGGCTGGAACTAGAACAGAGATGCTCATGGGCCAGTAGAAGCCAGAGGAGGAAAAAAGTACCGCTGCAATTGGAGGCTGAGGGCAGGCTTCCTGGAGGTGGTGTCATTTCATCATGACTTGGCAGATGGGAAGGAATTTGCCCAGGCAGAGAAGAAGGTAAGGGTATTGAGGGCAGGGAGGAGAGCAGGCAGTAAGACCCAGGGTTTTTCCTGCAATGGGGTGGAGTTGCCAGTGGCCAGAGAGTGTGCCTGGAGGAGAAATTGCCCTGGATGAGGCTGGGCTGTTTCCCATGGAAGCTCCACAGGAGAAGAGCCTGATAGCTGAGCCTGCTGAAAAGGGGCACAAAAGCGGGGTTGAGGCTGCAGAAGATACAGGGAGAGAGAAGAGGAGAGGGTTGGCTCTGTGGAGAGGGAAAAGGAGCGATTCCAGAAGTATTTGGAAGCCCAGCCTCTGCACTCACTACCTGCTGGGGTGTGTTTGGCTTCGCGGGGAGAAGCCTGTTGCTGCAGGGTAAATTCTCCCTGGTTGCCTGCACTTACCTCCCAGTGTGCTAATGAGAGCAGAACTTCAGGAGATGCCAGAGCCTGCTATTTAGCGTTTGTCGAGTGGAGCAGGGTTGGATGGAGGTGCTGCCAGTCAGACAAGGAGAGCGGGCTGGCGCTGGGACCCCGCTCTGCAGGATGAGCCCCAGGCCTGGGGAAGGCAGGACTGGGGACAGCAGAGCCAGAAGCTCCATGTGGGAGGAAGGCGAATGTGCTGGAAAGCAGGGAAGGGTGCTCTGAGCATGGCAAGTCGGCTCCCGGAATTCTTGGAGACACCCAGCGGGACAGGTCATGTGGCTGGATAGTAGCGTGAAGCATTAACTTTTGCATTTTGACCCCAGGACCGTCCCTCTTCTGGCTACCAGACATGAAAGAATGCTGGCTGGGTAATTTTTTTCCACCTGAAAGGGATTAAAGCAAAGTAAAACAAAAACAAGTTTTCCCTGTGTCAGAAAAGGAAAAACTGAAGCATATATGAGAGTGAAGTCTAGATTGCTGGAACAAAGAGGGTTAAAAATGCGATGTCTTAAAGAAGATGGAGGTTATTGCACCTTGGCCTCACCATCCTCAGGTGAGAGGGGATCTGGTGGGCCACAGTTTGGCTCCATGAGGATTCTTGGGGATCCAGGTGCCCTCCATCCTGTGGCTCCATCATCCCTAGAATAATAATCTCAGCTTCATGGACAATGTGGGTTACAGACACATCTGTGTTCCAGCTTGTGGGAGGGGGGCAAGTACACTGGGAGATTTCATGGTCCAGTAAATTTTCACTTCTATTTTGGTCTGTCAAAAACAGTAGGAATAAACTTCACAGAGGGAATAAACTTCCCTGCCCCAGTTCCAAGTTTAGGCCTTAAGAGGCACCATAAGTTTCCATCTGATCCTCTGGGAGCTTCTGACTTCAGCCATGAGAAGAACCTGCCCAAGGTGACTACTGTCTCGGGAGCCTCTGTGTGGGAACAAGACATGTGGGGCAGACCTGAACTTGACCTAGGACTGGAAATGAAGCCGCTACTTTGAGACCCATGGATGTGTCAAAAATAAATACTCACACTTGCTTACCACTGAATTTTGGGGTGGTTTTATGCATTATTACTGCAGCAAAAGCAAGTTGATACGAAGTGTGGAATGAGGGCAAGCAATTTTCTTTTAAGTAAGCAGGAGTGAAGGTTAGAAAATTAATATTAATCATATGATTATAGTTAGCTGCAAGGGAGGCTGAAAGATATAGTCTGTTGTGGCACAATCCGATGTCCAGTTTAAAAGAAGAGCTATGGACATAAAAATATGCTCATTAGTAGAGAAGTTCTAATTAAAGCCGTGGAGCAATGCTGCTAAACTCTCACTAGAATGGCTGAAAGGGTTGATCATTCTGGGTGCTGATGAGGATGCAGAGCAACTGGAATTCTCAGACACCACCTGTGGGAATGTAAAATTACAACCACTTAGAAAAATGGCGTGGCAGTTAAGCAGAAGGCTAAGCATACCTCTACCCTATGATCCAGACAATACGCTTCTATATATTTACCCAGGAGAATAAAAACATATGTTTGTACAAAGACTTGTGTGAATGTAGCAGCTTTATTTGTAATTGCCCCAAACTGGAAACAATTCAAGTTATCCATCAGGAAGTGAATGAATCAGGAATACTGCTTGGCAATCAAAAGGAATGCACTGTTGGTACATGTAACAACATAGATGAAAATCTCAAAGTAATTACGCTGAGTAAAAGAGGTTTGGGGAGAGAGTAAGAAGGACCTATTCCCTGCCTGCATGGATCCCTGGGAGGCAAGAACTTTGCTGGAGTTTTCTGGGCCAGTGCTGGCAGAGTGGAGATGATGTGGCCACACTAGGGGAGAGGGTGGTGGTCAGGGGCACAGAGCACCTGAGACAGCCTCTCTGTATCCCCCCTGTCCCAATGCAACCAGAAGAACAGGAAGATTTTTAAGAACCCTTGAAAGGGTATCATCCAGACCTTCTAAAAAGTAGATGCTAGGATAAGAAGTTGTAGCAAACTGTAACCTCCCTTCCCAGGGCCCCAGGCTCACCACACTGGGCTTTGACACTTGGGATCGGTGTCCAGGGTGGGAAGGGCAGGAGGAAGAAGATGCTTCGCACTTGTGTTAAGACTCTTAAGTGAGCACCTCTTCCTCGGAGGGGGACAGAAGAGGCTCACCTGGCCTGGGTCTTTTCTCCTTCCATTCTGGGCAGAGCTTTCCACCATATCCTTGAATGGGCTCAGCTGGTGCCTTGCTTTGGCCAATGGTGTGGTAATAGGTACAATGCAAGCAGAGGTTTCACAAGCACTTGTGTATGGGGGCGTGCACTCTTGTCCCTTTTGTTCCTTCATCACCGGTAAGAACATGTCCAGGTCAGCTCCTGGAGACTCTAGGAGACTGACAGAGAAAGCCACACTCATCCCAGCCAGTCCCCTGCAGACCACTGGCTGGCTGCAGATGGGTAAGTGAGCTTAGCCAAATCACCGGAGCCTGGTACAGATCTTCAGAACTCTCCAGCCGACCCACAGACTCCTAAGAAAATAATCCATGGGTGGTGTTGCAGGCTACTACGAATTGGGGTGGTTTATTATGTACAATAGCTAATGGATACAGGGTCCACTACTCTGACCGACATATGTGCCTTATTTTGTCCACTCAGCTGGGGATACTATTTCCAGTGACCCTGTCCCCTTATCTTGATCCCTTCCTGCTTCTGGAGACTTCTGGACAGCAGAGGCTTAGAGAAGGCCTGGCCCCACGTGCGCACCTCTCACACCCCTCAGGGGAAAGCGTGGGGGGGGGGGGGTGAACAGGAGGGGACAGCTGGTTCCATAGGAGCTACTGCAGAGGAAGCCGAAGTCCTGAAGGAGCGGGGAAGTGGCGAGGACGTGAATTCCACTCAGGGAAACGCACGACTTGATTACTACTCAACATTTGCGGTACCCAGATACTCTAATTAAGAGAAAAGGTCAATAGGTTAAATAAGTAACTTAATCAGAAAATTATGCAAAGTGCCACAAGTCAAACATATTACATGGCTCTTGAGATCGATATGGTATGCAAATCGATCACCCAGGATCAGGACAGCGCAGTCCTGATGGGAAGGGGGAGTCAACCCAGGAGGCTCAGGAGACCCCGCCTGAGCAGGAGAATGTGGGGGCCTGGGGCCCTGAAGTAGGTCGGTGAGGGAAGTGTGGTCTCTCATCCGTAGACTGGGGAGGGTGGTATGGCCCAGATCATAAGTCTGGGGACCACTCCCTGGGCAGGAGCCCAGCTCTGCTTCTGCTGAGCTGTGTGGCCTTGGACAAGCCATGTAGCCACCCAAGCTTCACTGATAAAGCAGGAAGCGGGGATGTTAATACTGGCCTCTCAAGACTGGGGAAGGATCAATTATCAGCTCTGACCCTGGGATGTGTGTCTGTGGTGTGTGTGTGTGTGTCTGTGTTAGGGGTTTGTGGTCATGGGGCCAGTGAGGTTTCCTCCCTCTCTGCCACCTTTCTTCCTCCTAAGTCCTGCATGCAGTCAGGACACTTAATCAGAGACCAGAGGCCATTAAATGCATTTAGAACAGTGATCCTCAACTGGGGGTGATTCTTGGTGTAATCTGAGCAAGCTTTGTTAATATAACCCATAGGGGCGGGGGTGTGCTACTGACATCTAGTGGGTAGAAGCCAGGGGTGCTTCCTAAATAACATACAGGACAGCTGGTTATCCCACCTCCAGCAAAGAATTATGCTTCTGCTCTGGCGCTCAGCTGTGTCCAATTCTTGGTGACCCTGTGGACTGCAGCCCGCCAGGCTCCTCTGTCCATGAGACTGTCCAGGCAAGAACACTGGAGTGGGTTGCCGTTTCCTCCTCCAGGGGATCTTCGCGACCCAGGGACTGAACCTGTGTCTCCTGCACTGCCGGCGAACTCTTTAAGGCTGAGCCATTGGGGAAGGACCAGCAAAGAATTATCCAGCCCCAAACGTTTGTAGTGCTAAAGTTGAGAAAACCTGACTTAGAAGAATTGAATATCTTATGAGAAAGAGAATCAGCCAGAGCATAAAATGTGGCAAGAACCTTACGGAGTCATCCAGAACTGAGTGGCAATAGCCTGTGAGGGTTCCAGGAACCTCTGGGGGCTCCGCAACAGTCCTGGCCCTTCCAGGAATGTCCTGCAGGAGCCCCTATCCCCGGCCTGTGAGAGAGATGACAGACTCACATTCGACAGAGTTTGCAGGGAGCAGTCCTGCCAGCTTGGCTGCAGAGGGTCTGGTCTCGAGACAGCTCTGCCTGGCCTGGAAACGTCAGGCCTGGCCTGGCCCTGGTGGGGGGAGGTGGCCGTGGGGAGACTGCCCTGGCCTGGCATTCTCTTGCAGCCTGAAGGAATGTGGTAGAAATGGACCCTTATTTGGGCTTGTTTTTATCCCCCAGGAGTGTTAAAGCAGCCTGGCTTTTCCCAGGCTTTCCCACTGCTCCAGGGAGGGAAGTGGGACCTTAGGGACGGTCCCAGGCCTGGTGTGGAGAGAAGAGATCCAGCCCCCACCTGGGGTACAGAGTGGGAGGCCTGTGCTGCTGCTGGGGCCTGGGAAAAAGCAAGGGTCGGGTCTTTGCCTGGGGAGCCTCCTCTTGGCCCCTGGGCCCCCTGCGGAGTGCTCTCCCAGGGGAAGAGGTGGGGGCTGGAGCCCAGCTGGGTCCTTGAGGGGAAGGGGCTGATGGAGATCTGTTCAGAGCTTGCTGGGGATGAAGGCAGGAGACGTGCTTGATGGAGAGGACTAGGGCAGTGAGGGCAGCTCTTCCTTCCAAGGGACCCTCAGTGTCTTGAGTTTCCTCCCACCGATCTGGAGTGCCCCAGCCTCTGAGGTCAGAGGGTGTCACTAAAGACTGACTCATGCCTTAGTGCTCAGGTCTGGGGAAAAGGGCAGAGGGGTGGTGCAGGGCGGTCAGGCATCTTCCTCCTCCCCTTCCTGATGACATATGCAGTCGTCTCAGGCCTGGAAGCTTCCCTTTCCTAGGTCTCAAGTCACAGGCAGTTGGAACTGACCCAGAGTTCTCCCCAGAGGTTGGGGAAGTAAGGCCCATAAATGGTTAGGGTCCTGTCCAAGGACAGAGTGTGGGTCAGCAGCAGGACCCAAAACAAAGCCTAGGTCTCCTAACTTACCCAGTACTGGCATGTGGCAAACTCACAGCTGCCTCTGCTCTCTCTTGCTTCACCTGTCTCAAGAAAAGCAGTCTTCCAAAGAGGACATTGTATATAGCCATCAACTACACTGTAACAAGTTTCTCCAAAATATGGCAGCTTGAAACAACAAACATTTGTTATTGCGAAGTTCCTGGGGGTCAGGAAACTGGGTGCATCTTAGTTGGGATTCAAGTCTCAAGGTCTCTTGTATGGAGAGGATTAGGGTGCCAGCCAGGGCTGCAATCTTCTTGAGGCTCGACAGGGGAGGATCTGTGTCCCAGCTCATGCACATGGCTGTTGACAGAGTTCAGGGTCTTGCAGTCGACTGGCCAGAGACACCAGTTCCTTGACAAGATGAGGGCTCCCAGCGTGGTGCCTGGCTGGGAGGCACCTTCAGGGGGTGGATGGAGAGAGACCAGGGTGGGCCAGCAGGCAGAAGTAGCATCTTTTTGTAACCTCATTTAGGAGTGACTTCCCACCACGCTGACCACATTCTATTCATTAGACTCAAGTCACAAGGTCCAACCCACCCTCAGAGTGAGGAATCACAGGTGTAGCCCTAGGAGGTGGGGATTATCAGGAGCTGTTTGAGTTGGCTTCCCACACAGTCAGTCGGCAAAGAAGGTCTGAGGGAGGCCTGTGGCTTCTCCTCCCACTCAATAGTTCATCTGCTTTCAAACTCTTAGGGGAAATCCCAATACAATTTAAATGGAGTTGGAGGAGGGATGAGAGCCTCTTCTCACCTCCAGACAGGAGTCTCAGCCTAGATGAAGCCTAAGTTTCTTTGCAGTTGTACAGCCTAGATTTTTATACCCATCCAATGGAGGCTTCCATGATGGCTCAAGCATTAAAGAATCCACCTGCCGTTGCAGGAGACATGGGAGATGCTTCCCTGGGTTAGGAAGATCCCCAGGAGAAGGAAGTGACAGCTCACTCCAGTTTTCTTGCCTGGAAAATCTCATGGACAGAGGAATCTGACAGGCGACAGTCCATAGGGTTACATAGAGCTGGACACGATTAAGCATGCGAACAGCTGATGGGGGCAAAAGCATTTGGCCACGGGTCAGAAATGTCAGGTCCGTGGCCAGGTCTTCAGGAGTTTCAGGCAAGTCACTCAGTTCTCAGATGAACTTACCTGTAAAAGGTGAAACTTGGATGGGGATTTCTGGCGGAACATTCTCCTGAACTGAAATTTTCTCCCACTCTGGGGACAGAAAGCTCACGTTCCTGCCTTCCCTCTACCCTTCATGGACTCACACCTGGAAGATGCCAGTGCATCTGAGAGGGGTTGTTGCATTCCTGGGGTGGTGCATTCCAGGGGCGGTGGGTGAAGGCCGGGGGGAGCTGGTAGAGAAAGGTCAGGATACTGGCCTGGGCCTTATCAGTTTGGTATTTGCCCAGGCAACCACCCTAACTTAGCAGTGGCTCTGAACTCCCTGGAGGCGGAAGGGAGGGACCCAGACAGAGAAAAGCAGGAAGGCTCCTGGGGAAGGTCCTACAGAGATCAGTGCTGTCTAAAATGCACCCCTACCCCTACCCTGCCACCTCCACCAGGATCCACATCCCAGATTTGCCTCTTTGTCTCAGCCTGGCTTCCTGTGTTTGCCTAGGATGCGTTACCTGCTTCTCATCCACACCTGCTGGCCCTTCACCTTGCTGCTTCCAGGTGAGCCTCATGGGCCAGAGTCAGAGCATCCACAGGGTCTGGAGGACAGCAGAGTCATTCTCCCGGGAGCTGAGATGGTATGGACCTGGGTTCCCGCATCCAGGCAGGAAGGTGCTGCTGGCCTTAGCGCAGGGAGGAGGCAGCAAAAGCCCCTGCCTGCGTCTCAAACTCATTTCTAATTCACTTTTCTTCTGAAGTGGTTTTGAGGAAGTGCGATATCTGAAAAGGCAGCTAATGCAGGCCCTGTAAATAGTGCATCTGCGGTTGTAATGGAGGGAGAGAGAGAGAGAGCAAAAGATGGATTAAGTGCCCACCGTGGGCTTGGAAAAAAAACCCTTTTGATCTCTCCCTACTGCACAATGCCCTGTTACCTTGTTAGCTTGCATCAGCCAGAGAGAGGATGTTTCTTATTGTGATTGCTGCAAATTGGCACCTATTTCCCAGAGAGTAGCTTTCTCCTGAATTAAGTAGAGCACCTGGCTCCATCCTGGGTGATAAGGACCTCCTATTAGGGGGTAATGTCAGCAGGGAGCAGCCTCTAGTCTGCCTGCCTGCCTCAGGGACTCCTGGCTGGCCACACTCTCTGAGCTTAGCCTCGCAGGCCAGGGCAGCTGGGGACCCCTCCACTGAGGCGCATCTTTCTCATCCCAGGGATGGGTTCATTGCTTCTGATGGATCCTTCTGATGGCTGCAGGGGGCCCACAGGACTGCTTGGGATACATGGTGCTGATCACTGAAATCACTGTCTTCCCCTCCAAAGATTCTCCACTTATTTATTTAATTAATAAATCCATTCAGCAAATCTCTATTGAGCACATGCTGTGTTCCAGATGCTCTAATGGGGCTGGGGACACAGCAGTGAATGAGACAGAGTCCTGCCCTCACAAGGTGTGGAGAATAAAGCACCACCATCTTCCATTTGCCTGCCCCAAACCCAGAGCCACCTGAGGCTCCTTCTTCTTCTGAAGCGTCCGCATCCACTCAGCTCAGTCCCCAAGTCTCCCCCTGTGAGCCCCTCCCTTTGTAATGGAAGGTACCAAAATTGATCTGTCTGCTTCTCTCTCACCACCTGGGACCAAGCCCCAGCATCTCTCACTTGAACTCCTGGATTACCCACTTGTATTAGTCTCCTACTCATTGCTGTAACAAATTATCAAAAGCTTGGTGCCTTGAAACAACACAAACTTGTCTTGTTATTGTTCAGTCAGTAAGTCAAATCGAATTCTGATGCTTCCCTGTCCTTCAGTACCTCCCAGAGTTTGCTCAGACTCATTCCACTCAGTCAGTGATGCCATCCAACGGTCTTATCCCTGTTCTTCTGCCTTCAAATCTTTCCCAGCATCAGGGTTCTTCAAGTCAGGTGGCCAAAATACTGAAGCTTCAGCTTCAGCATCAGTCCTGCCAATGAACATTCAGGGTTGATTTCCTTAAGGATTGACTGGTTTGATTTGCTTGCTGTCCAAGGGACTCTCAAGAGTCTTCTCCAACACCACAATGAAAGCGTCAGTTCTGTGGTGCTCAGCCTTCTGTATGGTCTAACTCTTACATCCGTACATGACTCTTGGGAAAACCATGGCTTTGACTGTTCCGACCTTTGTTGGAAAAGTAATGTCTCTGCTGTCTAGGTTTGTCTTAGCTTTTCTTTTGAAGAGCAAGTGTCCTTTAATTTCATGGCTTTGTTATCTACAGTTCTGTAGTTCAGAAGTCTGACACAGATCTCACTGGGATGGATCAAATTATCAGCAGGGATGTGTTACTTTCTGGAGCTTCTGGGGTGAGTTTCCTGGTCTTTTTCAGCTACCAGCAACCACCTGCCTTTCTCAGTCCTGCTGGACTGCAGAAGCTGGTTGGCAGGAGCCTGACTTCTAGTCTCAACTGCTCTCTACTCAGCCTTCCAGTCCAGGCCATGAACACAGTTAGGATCCCAGTGAATATTTATTGAATTGGTGAATAATGAATTTACCATGTATTCAGTTCAGGTCAGTCACTCAGTTGTGTCCAGTTCTTTGCTATTCCATGGACTGCAGCATACCAGGCCTCCCTGTCTATCACCAACTCCGAGAGTTCACTCAAACTCATGTCCATTGAGTTAGTGATACCATCCAGCCATCTCATCCTTTGTCATCCCCTTCTCCTCCTGCCCCCAATCCCTCCCAGCATCAGGGTCTTTTCCAATGAGTCAACTCTTCACACGAGGTGGCCAAAGTACTGGAGTTTCAGCTTCAGCATCAGTCCTTCCAATGAACACCCAGGACTGATCTCCTTTAGGATGGACTGGTTGAATCTCCTTGCAGTCCAAGAGACTCTCAAGAGTGTTCTCCAACACCACAGTTCAAAAGCATGAATACTTCGGTGCTCAGCTTTCTTCACAGTCCAACTCTCACATCCATACATGACCACTGGACAAACCATAGCCTTGACTATGTATTACTGTGTGAGAAAAAGAGCAGGATGCAGACAAATATGTGTCTCCTAAGAAAGAAGTCCTATACATGGGTACAGCTGTGTGCATGTTTATGAAAATGGAAAAGCTCAGGAAGGACCACATTTATTGCAGTGGTGACCTCTGGGGAGAGAACCGAGTGGGAACAGAGGGGAGAATGACTTCTCTGTCTTACTTCATGCATTTCTCACTAAAAAAAAAACCAAAAACTTTTTGTTTTAAATTTTTGGTTAAAAGCATACATAACCATTTTTAAGTGCTTCCTTGGTAGTCCAAATGGTAAAGACTCTGCCTGCAATGCAGGAGACCCAGGTTCAATCCCTGGGTCAGGAAGATCCCTTGGAGAAGGAAATGGCAGCCCACTCCAGTATTCTTGCCTGGACAGTCTCAGGGACAGAGGAGCCTGGCAGGATAGTGTCCACGGGGTCAGAAAGCGTCAGACACAACTGAGTGCCCAACTTTAACTTTCAACCATTTTTAAATGGAAAAAAAAAATAAAACAAAACCAAACAACTGTCTTCCAATTGAATATGATCAAATATCACAGGAATGAACAATATACTTTAAATAAAAGCATGCCTCATAAGCGCATCCCAAAGGTGTCCTTTGTGTCCACTCAGACCCTTAATGCTGCTCACGTGGCCCTATGATGGCTGCAGAGGACCCTGCTGCGGCTTCACGTGGGTCCCTGAGGGGTGGGTCTCCAGTCAGATCCCAGCACTCCTGCACCTCCCTCCTGTATCACAGCTGTGGTACTTCCTGACCTGGAGGACCGGGTGAGGCCCTGGGCCGGGTGGTGTGTGTGTGTGTGTATGTGTGTGTGTGTAAGGAATGGTGGGTCTGGGGTTTGGCTTAACTCTGCAGCCTCCTCCCCCTCCTCACACCCCACTTGCAGGAACCCAGAACCACCACCCTCTGACATTTCTCTTTTCTAGACCTTAGTACCTGCCAGCTTTTCACAGGGGTGGCTCTTCCCTGCTGTATTTACCTGGTGAATGTCTATGCATCTTTTGATACCTGGCACCCCTCTAGAAGTTTCCACTCACCCCTTCCTGACTCTTCTCTCTCCCCTAGCAGAGCTGGGCCCTCCTTTCTCTGAGCAGCTGCTGGAGAGATGGTGTGAAATGGTTTGGGCAAAGCCTCTGGCTCCACATTGCCTGGTTCCCCAGCTCCACTGCCTACTTACTGCAACTTTGAACAATTTCAACTCTGGAGCTCAGTGGCCCCACTCGAGACTTGAATGATGACACCCACTGGTAAGGTGGTTGTGCCCTTTAAATAGGGTGACCTATTTGAGGCTCACTGCTCGGAGGAGCCCAGTACTTGGAAGGGGCTCCAAGCCAGGTAGACCTCAGGCCCCTGGAGTTCGGTGGGTAGTTGGGCCTTCACTGTCTTGAAGGGCCAGGAGAGCTCTGAGGAGGAAGCATGTCTGAGATGAGTTCTAAAGGCCAAGGAGATGGTTCCAGCCAGTGGGTGGGACCAGGAGCATCAACCACGTGCCATGGGCGTCCAGAAAAGCGGGGTCATGCAGAAGAGGATGAGCCCAGTGGCCCAGAGGACCAGAGGCCCAGATGTCAGCCCAGTTCCCCTCTGGAGGGACATGAAGATTCACAGCCTTTGTGCCGCTTCAGTCCAAGCTGTTAGGGGTTTGGCGTGAACACACAATAGTGCCTGAAGAGGTGGCTGCGTTTTTCCCCTGGAGCTCTCGGATGTCATGAAATTGGTCTGAATAATTTTTTCCCCTCAAATTGTTCAAAACGTTCTGTTTCTGGCCTGAGCACTCAGGTTTCCCCATTGCCTCATGGAAAGGGTCCTGGGGCAGATTTGGAGGTCTTGGGGAGTGCAGTGAATTGGGCCACCCCTGTCCACGTGCCCTGCTTCTCTGCCAAGCCAGACCCCACCCAGGGGCCAGAGTGGAGGCTGGCTGGTGGGCGCTAATGGGCTGAGTGCTGAGGCCCCACGGCCCGGGCGGTGGCCAGTGCCTGTGGGCAGGCTGGGCTGCAGGCCCAGCACAGACTAGCAGGAGCTGCTGGGAGTCCAGCCAGCTGAAGCCTGATACCTGGCTCTTGGCTCCATGGGTAGCTGCCCAAGAAGGTGGGAAGGAGGCGTGAGCCTTCTAGGGCGGCCCGGCCTGGGGGCGGCTCTGTGGCTGTATTTACCTTGGCTTCAGTGGAGCAAGAGTGAGGAGCTGCTGATAGCATCTCAGGGCCCGGGCAGCCTCCAGAGAGATAGGGCTTGTACTTCTCCAGCATGGGTGGGCTCACTCATACACACGGGCAGACACACACACACACATGCACATGTGTACGTGTCATTTGTCCGTTAGCCCCCTTCAAACAGACAATGACATGTGGACATTCTAAATCAGAAGAAGGCGTTAAGGGAAGGGGTGTGTGTGGGGAGTAGGGGTTCTGGCCAAGGGAGGCAGTGAGTGTCTCAGACTCTGACATCTGGAGAGGAACGCAGAGATGTGGATGCTGCAAGATGAGAAGTTTTGGCAGGCAGAGCCCTCTGATATAGAAAAGTCCTTTCATACTGCCTCCCAGCTAGTGCTGCTTCCCAGAGCCTGGGGTCTCAGGACTCTCCCCTGCCACCCCATGATGGCCAGCCATCTTGTCTTGCACAGCGAGCGCTCTGGGACTCCTGCGCCTGGGGTTCAGGAGCTGTTCTTAGGGGTGCACTGTGAGCGCACCCCCTGGGGGCTGTGGGACAAGGCAGGC
This sequence comes from Ovis aries, assembly GCF_016772045.2. Lineage (NCBI taxonomy): Eukaryota > Metazoa > Chordata > Mammalia > Artiodactyla > Bovidae > Ovis > Ovis aries. The sequence goes on from NC_056068.1 coordinate 36,333,447, forward strand.
AGCACTGAGAGGCCCTCAGACCTGTGAAAGGCTCTGTGGGGAAGTGGGTGTTGGCTTCCTCTGGACCTGTGGAAACGGGCTTCTGAGCCATCTGCACATGCAGCTCGGAAATCTGTTTTATTATTTCTTGTGGAGGGGGCAGGGTGGGGGTGGGGAGAGACGTCTACTCTGCTGAGGCTGATAATCAGCGCCACAAGGTCTCCGTGGGGTGACGTGGTCCACAGCGGCTCAGAGCAGTTACTGTCCCTTCTTGAGAACCTCCTGCCTTCCTGTCCCTCCTTGGCCCACACACACGTAGACTTTTTTTTTTAATGTATTTTTTAATTGGAGGTAAATTGCTTTACGGGCTTCCCTTATGGCTCATCTGGTAAAGAATCCGCCCGCAATGCAGGAGACCTGGGTTCAATCCCTGGGTTGGGAAGATCCCCTGGAGAAGAAAAAGGCTACTCACTCCAGTATTCTGGCCTAGAGAATTCCATGGACTGTGTACTCCATGGGGTCGCAGAGTCAGACACGACTAAACGACTTTCACTTTCACTTTCAAATTGCTTTACAATGTGTTGGTTTCTGCCTTACAACAACCTGAATCAGTCATAGTTATATGTATATCCCCATCTCTCTTGAGCCTCCCTCCCCTCCCTGCACCCCACCCCTGTAGGTCATCACAGAGCGCCGGGTCGGGCTCCCTGGGCAGCAGCTTCCCACTAGCTGTCTATTTACATGTGGTCGTGCATACACGTCAATGCTGCTCTTCAGTTTGTCCCAGCCTCTCCTTCCTCGCTATGTCCACAAGTCCGCTCTCTACATCTGCGTCTCCATTCCTTCCCTGCAGACAGGTTCAGAGTGAAATAACACACAGGCTTCCGAGTCAGGCCTGGCTTCCATCTTGCAAACACAGGAACCGGCTCTGGCTTATTTGGGTAAAATGGAGATGTATTAAAGGGTGTTGGGAAATTTGCAGAATCTGGGCCAGAGCGCCTGACCTGGAGGCCCCCCTCTCCCGCAAGGCAGGAACAACACCCAGATGGCTTCTCAGAACCAACTGGTCCGGGAAAGCCCCACGGCCGTCACTGCAGGGTGCTGCCTCTGCCGCGGGCATTGTGTCACCGCCAGTGCCCGGTACTCAATGTCCCAGAATCTCCACCCAGCTCCCCTAGAAGCTGGGTGCGGTGGCTGCTGCACCCTTGCTGGATCGGGCTCCAGGCAGCGTCTGCTTTGTTGCATCATTTTCTTTCAATTCAAAGGTTCAAAGTTTGCTGTGGGTGAGTCTGGTCAACAGAGTGAGGTCACAGGCTTGAACTCTGGCTGCAAGGAGGATGGGAAAGTGGAGATGGGGTGCGGAGAATCTGGCTTCCATATGAAGGTGGTCTCTGACCTGGACTCAGAGTGGGAAATTCCACCAACACATAGATGTGTTCAAAGGTGGCAAATGACTACTGCAGAGGTGTGTGGAGCCCAGCTCAAAAGAGCAGCATGGAGGTTTTTTCCTTCTTGTCTCTCTTTTTTTCCCTCCCAAAAGCGGGGACAGTAAGCCTGGGATCCGCAGATGCTTCAGCATTCCCTCGTTTTCACACAGCTCCTCTGCCAAAACCTACAGTCAGGTGGTGTCCCTACCTCTTTACCTCGGAAGCTGCTCCTGTCCCTGGGGAAGAAGTTTGGTCCCAGTGCCCACCTGGCAGCTCAGGGATGGCCACGGGGTCTGTCTGATGTGCCCCCAGAGCAGCTGAGCTGCAGCTGGCTCCCTCCCCAGATGACACCTATAGCACGCGTACCTGGCCTGGGTGAACATTCATCTCTCCCGAGGACAGCTTAATCTGATCTTCTATGGAGAAGGGCTATGCACCCTGTTAGCTTGCCTTTGACCTCTGTGCAGTGCCCTGTGTCCAGGGTGGACACTTCCCTCACTGGCTTCACATAAGGAGTTGGTGTTCTGGCTTAGCATGAGTTGCTCTGAGTCAGGTGGCATGGATGGGGTTGAGGGGAATAGGGGTATGGCATGGGAAATGTCTGGGGACCTGGCATGGAACTGAACACATCAGAACACACACCCCTCCAGAACCCCCCAGTGACATAATCTTTCCCCTCAGTTATTTCACTGTTCCACCACACAAACTAATGTGTTGTTTTTTAAAACAATGTATTAGTGTATTTTAAATTTCAGAATAGGAATGTCCTTGTTGTTTTTCTATTGTAAAAGTAATGCACACCTTTAAAAAATTCAAACCATATATAAATCTGTATGCTAGAAACTGGAGAGTCTTCTTATACAGAACATAGAGAAACCATTATTAAAAGTTGTTTTTAATCTACATATATAAACATACTTATATGTAGAGCTAAGGCTGAAATGAGTGTACAAATGGAAAGAGATCCCAATTTGGTATTGATTTTAAAAAGTCAGTTGACAGAAGACTGCCTTGCTTCATACCAGAAGCAAAGAGAACTAGGAAGACTGTCTACTGGATACTCAGCCTCAGGCTGACTGGTCAGGTACAGTACTGAAGCTGGGCCTGAGCAGTGATTGTGTTTTTAGCACAGTTTTTCCTGGGATCTGGTAGCCAGAGGGCCCAGGGATCATGCCCGCTGCCATCCCCTATGGAAGGAGGTGAAGTGGGAGAGGGTACCCAGGCCCTGAGGGGTCTGGCCTGGGTCCCCCTGGCACGCCTTCTCCCCTGACCAGACTGCTAGGGGTGAGGGGAGCTGCTCCTCCCTGGGGATCCAGAGGAGGAAATGGCTGGGCCTGCTGACCTCCCAGACCCTGTGGTCCCCTGGGGCATTCATAGCTCCAGAAGTCAGACTGGGATGTTTCACAGGGCCCTGGGGCAGAACAGAAGCAGACGAGTAGCAATTGCTCACTGAGTAGCACCCAGCTTTCCACTCAGCAGTCACTGAACATCTGCAGAAGAATGAATGAATGAAGGATAATCTTCATCAGCTCTAACTGTGTTTCTGAGTCTCAGGGCATCTCCCCAACCTGTCCCATTTCAGGAGGTAGAGCAGTTCCTAGGAAACCACAATCCTAGCCTCACAGAACTTGGGCCTTCTGAGGAGGTTGGCCCTGCTGAGGTCACCTGTTCTGTCCCCTCCTCTGAAGGCCTCTGACCTGCGACTGCAGCTCTCTGAGGAGAGACTTCTCCAGACCCTGCTTCCCATGGGGATGTGACTACTTGCCCAGTGCAGAGGGAGGCTACTCTGTGCACGTGTGCAAACAGGCCAGCAACCTGGAGGTGGCAAGGCCCTGCCCCGGTGACCCCTCCTCTTCATAACTCAGGGCCGTGGTGGGCTAGGGAGAAGGCCATCTCTCACAGTCTTGGGGTCTGAGGTGGATCCCTAGGATTTCCCAATTGTTGGGGGAGGGTCTTCAGGTCCCCTGCCAACACCCCTGGTCCCCCTCCTCTGGTCTCTCTCAGTAGGGTTCTTTCCCTACCTCTCCTCTTCGCTCCCATCTCTCTTCCCCTCCCCGTGGTTCCCAGAACCAGGACCCAGGCCGCCAGCTGCAGGCTGTCCAGGTTTCCTATCGGATTATGAAGCTTAACATTTTTGTGAAGGAAGAAGAAAGCCGTCCCTCTGGGAAGCGATAAGAACATTCCATCCTCCTCTGGCTCCAGGGAGCCTGGGAAACAATCGCCAAAGGGAGAGAGACTCCCCAGGGACAGGCTCTCCTGCGCGGGCAGGGCCGCCCTCTGCCGGCTCCCCTTCCCTTCGGCCCTGCGTCCTCCTCTCTCAGGGTCCCTGGCCAGGCAGTGGGCCTGAGGTGGTGGGCAGGCCTGAGGCCCCTGGAACCAGGTGCCCCTACCTAGCGGGCTTCTTCTCAGCCCGGAGCTGCCCCTGGAAACCTTGGGCATTAGCTCTCTTGAGGGCAAGCTGTACAATCTGGGAGGAAGGAAGCTTCCCCCAAGAGGAGCCCCATAAGAGGCCTCCATGGTGGGGGTTAGTTAGCAGTGGGCGGATGGGCCCCCAACCTGGGGTGACCTAGAGCCCATGAAGTGAGATGCTCAGTCAGGCTCTTGATGGTCTGGGGGCCTGCAGAAGGCCCTGTGCTTGGCACACTGATGAGGAATGGGAACTTTGCCCAGGCAGTGCTCCTTCTGCCCACTGTCATCTCCCTCTGCCCCTCTCTCTCCCTTTAAGGGACAACGTTCACCAAAACCCACTGGGACCCAGGCGCTATAGGAGAGACAAGGCTGGTGGCACCTCCTCTGCATTCCTTCCTCAAGGAGGACAGCCACTGCTTCGGCGCCTTTGCACTTCTCTGTCCTCAGCTTCTTTTCCTTCGGAATCCCTACCCCTTCACTTATACAAGATTTTTTAACGTTACCTTCTCAGCGAGGCCTCCTTTGCCTCCTTGTCTCAGATGGCAAGTTGCTGTCACCCACAAGAATTCCTATCCCCCTTCTCTCAGCATTCACTACTGTATAATATACATTTTACTTCTCGAGAATACTTTTTGTCAGTCTCTTCCCACTAAAACTGATGTCCCCAGAAAGCAGGAATTATCACCGCCTCCCTTGCTTCAGTGGCGAGAAGAAAGTCTGGGATGGAGTACACTGTATGGATCAGTGACCTGGCAGGAACCACGGGGGCCTGCACCAAATGCAGGGGGAAAAGTGGGGAGTGGGCTTCGAGGAGAATGTAATGAAGGGACCATTTACAGACCTTTATCAACCGTGTGCGTGGTTAACTGGAACAAACAAGGGTGTGGAGTGCCCAGCGCTAGCCACAGCAGGGTCCTCCCCAGCCCCACGTGGGAGAACAGCTACCAGATAGATCAGCGCCCTCGCCCGAGTGCCACCCAGTCAGACAGGGCTCTCTGGAAGCCAAAGAACAAGAGTACCTGGATCATGCAGTCCAGGTCAGGCCCCTGGGACCCTGGGTGGGGTAGAGCCTGGACCTGGAAGAGCACCTGAGCAGGTCTGCACACAGTAAATACACGTAGAAGACATGAATGGCTGCCCTTAAGAAACCCACATGTTGGTGGAGACACTCTCACCCTTTCACTCTTTGTCCTCATTCCCATGTTTACTCATTCATTCATAGAAGGCAGAGCTGTTGAGCATGGCTGGGTGTTTGGATCCATCAGAGAGCAGTGCAGAGACAGTCCCAGCCCCCCTGAAACCCACCGCTGGGAGGGGCTTGCTGGAAAGAGGGACACAGAGGGTGAGTCCCCACATGCCTTCCCTGTCCACAGTTCATGGCCTGGTTACCTGGGTCAGGGTGCAGTGGACCCAGTGCAGGAAGGGGCAAGTAAGAAATCCTTGGGTTCCTTGGGGAACCTGTTAAGTCAGGCCCAATTGGGTGGAGGCACTGGGTGTGGGGAGACATCATTTGTCATTTGTTTTTCTAAACCCTGGGGATTTGAAACTAGGTGAAGAGGAGGTCACCAAGGAGGGCAGTCTGCGGGCCCTCTAATCCTACAATCACTCACGCCAGGGGCACTCCCTGTGCCAGAGCTCCCTCCGGCACTTGACCTCACTTAATCTCGGTGACTGACGGCCCTGTGAAGTCGTTATTCTGCCCAATTGACTGTGGAGGGAACGGAAGCACGGAGCCCAAGCTTCCGCAGCTACCGCATGGTAGAGTTGGCATTCGAACCCTGGTAATTGGTGTCTGGAGCCCACACTGCCGTCCTTTATGCAGAGACCTTTTATTTATTTATTTTTTTGGTTATCCTTTTTTTAAATTAAGTAATTTATTTTAATTGGAGGCTAATCACTTTACAATTTTATAGTGGTTTCTGCCATACATCGACATGAATCAGCCACGGGTGTCCGTGTGTTCCCCATCTTGAACCCCCCTTCCCCCCTCCTTCCCCATCCCAATGCAGAGATCTTTGATGGGAGGCCTGTTCTGGGGGAGGGTGGCAGTCCTCTGAAGGTCTGGGGAGACTCATGGTGAGTCACCATGAGTCTCCCCAGACCTTCTCCATCTGGGGAAGGGGAGGAGCCTTGTCAGAGACCAGGGTCAGCTTCAGGCTGGGCGCCTTGAGGCCAGGTGAGGCGGGGCTGACGGGGGTCCTGGAAGCCAGCCCTCACCTTCATCGCCACGGCCACCTTCTCTTTCTCTCACACCTGTCTGCGGTTGCTCCTCCCTGGCCGCCCAGCCTGCTGTCCCACGCTTGTGCCGAGCGCTCTCCACACCGTTTCCAGAACTCCAGCACTGTCGTGTCACGCCCTCTACTCCTGCCCTTCAGCAGCTCTGTTGATACCAGGATAAAACGTCCAACTTTCTCCCCTGGGCCTGGAGGCTCTGCGTGACCTTCCCTGGCCACCTCACCAGCTTTATTTCTGGCCATTTCCTCCTTGACCTCTTCATTCCAGGTTCCTAGGCTTCTTGCTGGTTCTAGAACACACTGTGTCATTCTGGTCTGGGACCATTCCACTTACTGTGTCCCTTAGGGGTACTGTTTTCTTAGAATATCTCACTCCGTCAGGCACGTCAGTTCCCAAGGCCTTTCCTGAAATGCATGTGCCTCCCCTCACTCAGACCCTTTTCATTCCTTTATCTGAGGGATTGTTTGTTTTCTTTCTGGACTTTATCACTGTCTGAAATGATCTTTTTTATTATATTTATTTCGTGTCTTTCTTCCCCCATTAGAATAGAAGCCTCTTGAGAGGAGGAAATGTGTGTTTTGCTTAGTGTTGTATCTTCAGTGTCTAGAACACTGTCTAGTGTACGGGATATGCTAAACAAATAATTCTTGAACCAGAACTTGCTCTGCCGTTTCTCACCGTGGGCCCTTCAGATACGCTGATCCTCCTGCCACCTTCTTTCTGCAGTTTAACTCCGGTGAACTTTAGTTCTGAGCTCAAAGCCCACTTCTTCAGGACGCCTTCTCCAGCTTCCCCGCCACACCAGCCCTGCCCTCACACCCGGCATGCCTGCTCTCTCTGAGCCCTGGACTTCTGTGCTTGTACCTCATTCTTGCTCCTTACTAGGTGAACTGTCTCTCAGCACTAGAGAGCAAACTCCACAAGGTCAGGGACTGCGCTGGTTTGTTTACTTTGGTATCTCTGGTGCTTCACACCGAGCCTGGCACACGACAATAGCTGCTCCACGGTTATACGTTCAGTCATTGAGGGGACAGCTAGGGCCCTCAGGTGACCATCAGAGTGAGGGCACAAGTCTCTTCTAGTAACTTCTAACTTGAAAAGTCTAGAAAAGCCTGACAAGAATTTTCATACATGTGATCTCAATCTTTCCAACACATTCATAAGTAGGTATTGTGATCTTGCTTTATAGCCAGAGACGGAGCCTTGGAGAGGTCAAGGAAACTCCCCAAGATTACCTATCTGGGAGTAGCAGAGCTGGGACTCAAACCCAGACCTCCTGAATTGAGAGCTTTTCCCAGGGGTCTCTGGGAGAGAGTAAGCTGCAAGGTAGATTCCAGGCAAGGTTGGTGATTCCTTGTCTCCCCTAGGTTCTTCCCTTCTCTTACAGCCTGTATTAGATTTCTGATACTGCCTAACAGATTATCCCAAAACTTAGTGGCAATTATTATCTCATTGTGCCTGTGGGTCCTTCGCTTCTGGGTCTCTCATGAGCTGCCATCCCACTGCCTGGCACTGCAGTCATCTGAAGGCTCAACTGGGGAACGACCCACCCCAAGCTCATCAGTGTGGCTGTTGGCAGGATTCCATCCTTGCTGCCTCTTGGATGAAGATGGTCCCCTGTTGCAGGGCCCTCTCCAACATGGCAGCTCAGTTCATCAAAGCAAGCAAACCAGAGAGGCAAGAGTGCTGGAGAAATGGAAGCCGGTCTTAATAAAGACATCCTGGACATGGTGTCTCGGCACAGTCTGCTGTACTCTGTCATGAGGAGCATGTACCTAGGTCCAGCCACACCCAGGGGAGGAGATTACACGAGGGTATAAACACCAGGGGCAGGGGTCACTGGGAGCCGTGCCAGAACTGTCACCACACAGCCTGTTCTCTTTCGACTGCTCTCAGATCACGAATTCCTGCAGGGCAGCTGACATCATATTCACGAGCGCCCTTGGTATGCTGTGTGCCTTCATTCATTTATTGTCTCACTCATTTGACAGACATTTGCTCCCTACCTACTGTGTGCAAAATCTTGATTGCTAGAGCGACAAAACTGAATAAGGCTCATTTCCTGCCTTGAAAGAGACAGATGTGTAAAGAAATAAGTGAGATTTAGTATCTGCCACATGGAGACTTTGGGAAAGAATAGGGCTAATGCTCTTTTAGCACTGACTGTATATAAGCATCAGTCTAAGCACTTTAAAAGTATTATCTATCTCTTTTAATGCTCACAGCAACCTGTGAGGTAGCTACTATTATTATCACTCCATTTCGTAGAAAAAGAAACTGAAGTACAAAAGAAAGGGGGTGAATGTAGCTGGCAAGGCAGGGCTAGGTTTCCACCTGGGCAGTTTGGCCCCCGAGTCCATATGTTGGGTCCGTGTGTCATCTTGTCTCGTGCAAGACGAGCTCCGCAAGCAGTCCTTGTAAAGGAATGACAGGTGTTGGGGACCATCCTTGGGACCAATTCTTTCTTGTTCTTCAAGAGCAATATGCAGACAGATCCTTTTCCATGGGCCTTGATGAAGCTGCCTGCTGGCATATCTGGGGTGGGAAAAATGACTGGGAAGACCACTCGGCAAGCTGGGGAAGAGAGTTGTTTTGGTTTAAAAGATTGACATTTTAATAAACTGCTCTTAATTAACAGCACTTTGAAATTCTGAGTGGCGTGCTCTCCATCTTAAAAAAGGCGGGCGGGTGGCTTCTTAGAGAACGCGATGCTTGTGGGTGATCTGCCTTTTTGAAACAAACCCAGACCCTCCAGTCACAATTTATTTTTCATTCCAAAAATGATCTTTACTGCAAATGTTGCTTTGGTTCGAGTGAATTAGAAATCCTTATTACACAGGCAGGCACTTCAAACAGTGCCCGGCTCTCTGCGCCGGCTGTGGCATCAAAGACTCGGCTGGAATCTCTGATTACCACCCAGGCTGTGGGCCACTCGGGAACAGGCGGCATCTGAAACGGGGCTCCGGCTGTGGGAGTGGCTGGCTTGGGGAGCCCAAAAGCCAGGCAGCCTCCATGCCAGGCAGCCTCCATGCCAGGCTCAGAGCCTCCAAGTCCAGGAGCTTGGAGGGGTTGCTGTGGGCAGAAGGGGTGGAGAATGGCATAGTTGCCCTTGACTGAGCACCTACTGATGTCCCAGATGCCTGCTAGGAACTTTTTCATGCATTTATGCTGTGCTAATTTGCTTCAGTTGTGTTCAACTCTTTGTGACCCTATGGACCATAGCTGCCAAGCTCCTCTCTCCATAGGATTCTTAAGGCAAGAATACTGGAGTGGGTTGCCATGCTCTCCTCCAGGGGATCTTCCTGACCCAGGGGTCAAACCTGTGTCTCTTACATCTCCTGCATTGGTGGGCAGGTTCTTTAACACTAGCGCCACCCTTTTCATGCATTATCTCATGTAAAATTTCTGATGGCCACCTAGTGTAATTGTTGTGACGGTTTAAGAGAGCTTGAGAAACAATACTCCTCTTTACCTCACTTATTCTGAACCAATTGAGAAATAACACAAAAGAGTGATGCAAATGAGAGATCAATATCAAGCTTACCACTGATACCATACTTACTGCTGCTACAGCTAAGTCGCTTCAGTCGTGTCCGACTCTGTGCGACCCCATAGACGGCAGCCCACCAGGCTCCCCTGTCCCTGGGATTCTCCAAGCAAGAACACTGGAGTGGGTTGCCATTTCCTTCTCCAATGCATGAAAGTGAAAAGTGAAAGTGAAGTCGCTCATCCCTGTCCGACTCTTAGCGACCCCATGGACTGCAGCCTACCAGGCTCCTCTGCCCGTGGGATTTTCCAGGCGAGAGTACTGGAGTGGGTTGCCATTGCCTTCTACTACTGATATTAAATATCCTGCTTACTGCCAATATTTTAAGCTGGTATTACAGAAGCTGCCTGGTATTTGTAGGCAAGCCGAGTTTGCAATTCTGAAGCTCACAGTTATCTCGTTCCTTCCCCATAAACAGGCACGCTATGCTGGGACAGGTTGCATGGGGGATGGGGGTGGGGGAGTGGAGCACTGATCTCTAAATTGTTAAGAGAAGAGAGAAAACGCAAGCTGCCTCCTCAGGTAAAGAGAGATGCTGAGGGAACTTGGCCACATTAGCCCTACCAAATTCACCAGAGAATTCCTTCTCACTTTTTAAGGTCAGGTGAGAGAGGGAACTAGGAACCTCTCTACAAGCAAGGAAATATCACACCTCCACCACCCAGGCCCTTGGGATTATTTTCTTTGTTCTATAGGTATAGAGGGCTTCCCTGATGGCTCAGATGATAAAGAATCTGCCTGCAATGCAGGAAACCTGGGTTCGATCCCTGGGTTGGGAAGATCCCCTGGAGAATGGAATGGTTGCCCACTCCAGTATTCTGGCCTGGAGAATTCCATGGACTGTATAGTCCATGGCATTGCAAAGAGTCAGACACGACTGAGTGACTTTCACTCCACAGGTAAAGAAGGAGCTTCACAGCTCTCCAGTTGGTAGGAGGTGAGGCTAAGATCCATGCTGCTTGGTCTGTTGGTTCTATTCTATCTTCCCTTCTTGACTTTGAGCTCCTCAAGCTCAGGGTTGTGTCTTATGAATTTAGTGTCCTTAGGAGCTGGCACAGGGTCCAGCACAGGGCCCAGCTCATGGCAGGCTTCAGGCAATGTCTTTGAAGTGAACAAAACAGATTCATCCTTTCACTCAGCAACGTGTTTTGTCTCTCCTGGGTGCTGATCTCACTATTGGTGGCATTAAGCTGGTGGAGTGGGGAACGGTGGTCCCCTGCCCCAAAAGACACATCCTAGTCTCTGGAAACTGTGAATGTGATCTTATTTGGAAAAAGGGTCTTTGCAGATGTCAGTAAGGATCTTGAGATGATATCATACCTGATGATGACCTGAAAAGTGAAACTGTTAGTCATTCAGTCATGTCCCCGTGGACACGTGGCTACCCCATGGACTGTAGCCCTTCAGGCTCCTCTGACCATGAAATCCTCTAGGCAGTGGAGTCAGTTGCCATTCCCTTTTCCAGGGCATCTTCCCGACCCAGGGATCAAACCCAGGTGTCCAGCCTTGCAGGCAGATCTTCACCATCTGAGTCACCAGGGAAGTCCACGATGACTTGGGTGGGCTCTAAATCCAGTGACAACTGCCCTTCTAAGAAACAGAAGAAGCAGCAGGAAAAGAGAAGGCATATGAAAAAGGGGCAGGACTGGAGTGATGTGGCCACAAGCTAAGAACACCTGGACCCACCATCGGCCAGAAGAGGCGAGGAACGATCCTCTCTTAGAGACTTTGGAGGGAGCAGGGCTCAGTTGGCACTTTGAGTTTGGACATCTGGTCTCCAGAACCACGAGGGGATAACTTTCTGTTGTTCTAAGCTCTCTAGTTGATGGTAACAGAGCGCCATCCAGGCAGCCCTAGGAAATGACTACACTGGCACTGGGGGACAGAAAGATGGCTTGGCCCCTCCGCCTCTCTCCTGATATGCAAGGGGGCAGGCTGGCCATCTCATCAGGGCCTAGATCAGAACCACTTTTCTCTGGAGGTGCTGGCTACCCAAGCTCAGGCATGGGGGCAGGAAGCCTCTCAGCAACCTGGACATCATTGTTCACAGCATGTTCTGAATCACAGACAAAAAAAAGAGAAAATGAGCAGCCAAACACACACAGACCCTCAGACCAAACCATGGAGACATGGCGGCTGGAGTGTCTGGTTAAAGACTAGTGACTTTTCTCTGTAACTGGTGCAGTTCCCCATGTTGTAATCTCTTGGTATCTGCAAGGGAACGTCAGAGAATTACTGTTTTTGAGGGGACTTCCAGAGCCACCAGCATTCCTCAGCATCATTCTTACCAAGGCGACATCCAGTTGCTGTCTGGCTGCCTCAGAGTCAGAGTAGACAGGCCCCCTCCTGGGGTTCCTCCTTCGAAAGTGCTTCTCTGCAGGGGACACACACCTGCCTCCCCCTCATACATACTTTCACTCTCATTTCACAGATAGAGAAACTGAGTCTTGGCAACTTCCTAGGGTCACATGCACTGTTGTTGTTTACTTGCTCAGTCATATCCAACTCTTTGCGACCCTATGGACTCTAGCCCGCCAGGCTCCTCTGTCCATGGGGTTCTCCAGGCAAGAATACTGGAGCGGGTTGCCATTTCCTTCTCCAGGGGATCTACCTGACCCAGGGATGGAACTCTCGTGCCCTGCATTGCAGGCGATTCTTTACAGCTGAGACACAGGGGAAACCCAGGGTCACATGTATAGTATGTGCTAAATCCAGTCTTCTGAGAGATTAGGGAACCTCAGCTCCCTGCCTTGGCCATGAGAGGAATCAAGCACAGGACCTGTGTATGCGGTTGTCACTGCAAACACTGCTCAGGAGCCCCACTGTGGACTAACAAGCCCTGTTGTAACTACTGACCCAGGGTTTAGCTGTGCTCCTTAGAAAACCAGGTAGGTTACCCAGTGTGTGGTTTTCTCTCTGCACCTCTGTAGATGCATGCTTTTGGGGTGGAATTTTAATCAGAACATTTCCTGAGTTTTGGTCTCCTGGGTCCACTTGCAAGGAAGCGTTCTGCCTGATGTGGATGGTTCATCTAAAACCTCCTGGCTCTTTCAAGATAATCTTGGATATACTACATATCAGTACATTTCAAAATACAAATGTAATTAGCGGTATTGGGAGCATAAGGATTGTATTTTAGTTTGAATTCTGGCTGGTGAATCTCCCTCCTTCCAGCTGGGCTATTGGGTTTGTTACACACAAAGAAAAGGAACAATCCCTGCTCTATTGTGAGCTGGGCCATGCTTTATGCCCCCCCTGCAGAGGCCTGGTAAGGTAGAGGTGGGACACTGGTGCAACCTCTTTCCCTCCATCTAAGCTCAGACATGAACCTCATCACTGTCCAGGCACCTTATCCAAGTGAGGGCGTCTGACAGCAGAGTGCTACATGGAGGAGTCCTCCACAAGGAGTCCTCCATAGTACCCTTCTGCAATGAAGTGAGCATTGTATGGAGAATGTAAATCAACACCCTGCTTTCTTCATCAAGACAGCCTTGCTGAGAAAATCGTCAGCCGAGCTAAACGGTGCGCTTAGTGACACTGTGCTTGCGTTCAGGCACAGGTCCTAATCTCTTCGCCGACCAGTGAAAACCAGTTCACAGACTGACGCTGGTCCAAGGACCACATGTTAGAAGCCCTGCTGTAGCACATGTGAGAAACGCAGAGAGAAGATTTGCAGGGCCTGCCATCAAGAGGGGCAGTCGGGGGTTCCCCAGCCAGCTCTGCCAAGAAACCACAGGAAGCGGAGACAGGGTGGGGGGCGGCCCATGTGTGTCAGGCCTCTCCAGGGAGTGATCCTGCTGATCAGGAAACACAGCCCATCTAGCAGATTAGAAGATGTCCTATTGGCGACAGGGAGTGAGGAAAAGGCTGGTTGGAGGGTTGGAGAGAGGGATGCAGGCTTTCCCTTCCCCCACAGATATTTCTTTCCTTCGTGCAATAAAGCCTTAGCAACAACAACAAACGAATTTCTGGCAATCGTACTGTCACACTTACATGTTTTTACTTTTTACAGCTCTTGATAAATATAACAGCGGAAGGCCTGTAGGCATTCCAGCCTTCCTGGAAAATGTGAAGATTTGTTTCCAGGGCGGTGGGACACAGATTTCTGGATTTGCAAGGTCCCCGCTGAGATGCACAAATCTAAACCAATTCTTTCACTGATCAGAACCTTACTATTAATTGACCAGAAGTCTAGGGACCCAAGAAACCAGAGAGAGGCCTGGGCAGGGGTAGGGGTGGGGTGGGTGGGGTGGAGGGAGGTGGAGATCTCCCCCTGCCACTGACCAGAGTGGTCAGACTTTAAGGGGCTGGGGTGCAAGAGCTTGTGTCCTGAGAACATACAGTGATACTCTTGGGGTCTGGGGTCCTGTTATACAGACAGGCCCTGCTGTGAGCTGGCCAAGAGTGAGAAGACAGAGAGGTCCTGGGGTTGCCTTGAGCTCTCACCTGTTTGCACTTGAGCTGGTCTTGAAAGGGTCCCAGAGAGACGCAAGTTGCCAACCCGTTGAAGAATGCGCCTGAGTGCTCAAGGAAGCCTCAGAGGGAGGTGGCCGGGGCTGGGCTCTGCCTGGCAGCACTCGGCTGACCCAGGAGCTCAGTTAAACAGATTCTAATACAGCACTTACCTCCCGGGTGCCTCTTTTGTGATGGGCTCTGCGGGGGACACAGAGCTGAGTGGCACAGCCGCCTAAAGCCATACTAATGAGAGCTAATTCGGAGTGTTTACCACATGCAGCGCTTCTGCCCCGAGCTGGATGCGCATTACCTAGTTTAAATCTCAAGGCACTCCTCAGAGGCGGTGTTGTATTATCCCCTTTGGATAATTCTGGAAACTGTCAGTTTCAACAGCTGAGACTAGGTGACCTGCCTGAGGTCCCCAGCTGGTGAGGATGGACCTGGGATTTGACCTCTACGGTCAGGCTCTAGATCAGTGGTTTTGATCTTGGTGGCCCCTTTGTGTCACCTGAAGAGCTTTTAAAACATAACCATTTTCTAGATCTCTCCCTAAACCAATAAAATCAGAATCTCTGAGGGTGAGATCGGGCATTGATGTTTAATAACTCCACCCCCAGGCTGCGTGTCTTCTGCCAGGATTGAAAACAGTTTTCCCAGAGCCTGTGGACTTAACCACTGTGAGGCCCTGCCCTGGCCGTGCCCATCTCTGTGCATCATGAGGACCCCTGAGCTTTTGCTTTTTCCCACTGGACCATGCTGGCCCCAGACAGTGGCTTACACAGAGGTCTCTGATACAGGGAGGCCCATCACAGTGTCATAAGAGAGGTCCCCTTCCAGCAGGGAAGAAATCAGTAACAGCTTCATGCTGAAGGCAAGAGATTTTGGAGAAGGGTCCGAGGTTGAAGAAGATTCTGAGAACTTAGCAACGGCTTCAATCTTTGTTTATTCATATGAACTCAATTCCCTAGGTACTGGGGAGCCATGGAGGGTTTTTGAGCATGGTAGTGACCCCATCAGAAAACAATCTACTTGCTGAAGCCCCCGCAGTTCTTGCTATACCCTCTTGCTCCAGAGGGAAGCTGGGAAATGGAATTGGCTGAGGAATTTTTTGAAAAATTAGGGTGTAAAACACATACCAGCAAAAACTATCCTCTTGTTTCTGCCCACTTCCTTGTCCACACTAGTAATGCCAGTCTTCTAGGCCACACTCCTCTTGGCCTCTGTCCCCATAGTTTATTCTGCCTGGAACTCCCTCTCCTGTTTATAGGTCATGTAAATACATTTACATTTATACTTCAAAACCTGCTCCCAAAGCTTAGGAACCCTCCCAGGGTAGACTTAACCCTTTCCTCTTCAGCCCTCCTAGACCATGGACAGAGTTCCAGGGCTGTGCAAGTTACCTAGCCATTGTAATTGTCTACCTATCTGGCTCTCTGCTAGACTGTGAGCTCCCTACTCAGAGCACCCAGCCTGTTGCTGCTAAGTCGCTTCAGTCGTATCCGACTCTGTGTGACCCCATAGACGGCAGCCTACCAGGCTCCTCCATCCCTGGGATTCTCGAGGCAAGAACACTGGAGGGGTTGCCATTTCCTTCTCCAGGGCATGAAAGTGAAAAGTGAAAGTGAAGTGGCTCCGTAAGTGTCTGACTCTTCGCAACCTCATGGACTGCAGCCTACCAGACTCCTCTGTCCATGGGATTTTCCAGGCAAGAACACTGGAGTGGGTTGCTATTGCCTTCTAGGTGCTAAAATTCCTATCAGGTCGAATTTATCTCCAAGGACAGGAGTTTTGAAAAAGCAGAATTTTAGGAAGCACCCCGAAACCTCATCTGTAAACTCCTCTTGGAACATCTCTTTCCTTCCTATCTGCCACACTTAGCAATTTTCCTTATTATCCTCACTGCCTGTAACCAAAGGATTGTCTCAGAAGGTTTCTTTTGAAAGACAAAAGGATTACCTTCGATTTTGATATCAATAGCTTCCTGACAGCCATGCACCCCTGAGCCCAGCCTAGCTTGTCAGATTAGCTTTACCAGGTCCTGGAAAAAAAGTGACGCAGATGTGATAAGTCATTTTATTGCTTTGTTTGCTTGTTTTAAATGAAATATGGTTGGTTTATGATGTATTATTTTCTGCTGTACAGCAAAGTGAATCAGCTAGATGTCTACATACCTCCCCTCTATTTGGATTTCCTTCCTGTTTAGGTCACCACAGAGCACTGAATGGAGTTTTCTGAGTTATACAACCGTTTCTCATTATCTATTTAATACAGAGTATCAATCAGTGTATATGTGTCAATCCCAATCTTCTAGTTCATCCCACCCCACCCGCTGTCCCCTCGGTGTCCATATGTTTGTTTACATCTGTGTCTCTCTTTCTGTTTTGCAAGTAAGATCACCTGCACCATTTTTCTAGATTCCACATACCTGCGGTAATACACTATATTTGCTTTCCTGACTGACGTCACGCTGTACCGTCTCTAGGTCCATCCACGTCTTTACCAATGACTCAGTAAGTTTTGAAAGAGCAGGGAGGGAAAAGGGCTAGGCCAGGGTCCAGATGGATAGGGGTGCTTGTCACTGCAGCCGGGGGAGCCTGGTGGGTGGGGTTATGGGGCTGCCAAATGGCCAGAGGGAGGCCATCGACTGTGTGAGTATAGATGAATAGAGGAGAGATGGGGGCTTTAGGACGAACAAGAGCCCTCTGGCAGGAAGGGGAGGGGAGCCTTGGGGACTCATGGGCTGGTATTGTTCAAATAGGTCCGGACCTTAATGCAGGAGACAGTGTGTGCCCCTAAGCACGTGTACAAGTGAGAGCAACCAGTTCTCCCCCACAGGCTCTGAGCAGACCCAGGCTCCCAGGGCCAGCCAAAGAAGGGATTACTTTCTGGTTTAGTAGATTAAATGCTGAGGTTTCTGTGAATTAAACCCCAAAGCAGCTTTGGAATGTTTTCACTATCTCCACTGAGAAAATGAGATCTTTTTCATCTGGTAACACAGGGATAATAATACCCAGATCCCTGGGCTAGAGTGAGGATTAAATGAGATCCTGTACGTCAAAGCCCCAGCCTGTGCCTGGGACACAGCGAGGCCCCAGTAAATGGTGCTTCTCAAGTGAACCAGGGCTCAGGGCGCTGGCTAGAGGCAGGCCTGAAATGAGCTTTATTCCTTAAAGAAGCAGCAATGCCTGCCTTTTCCTTGGCGTCTTTCAGTTTTTGAGCTTCATGGTCCTGGGGCAGCTCAGGCTCAGGGTCAAATATGGGTTCTTTCCCAGTCTGTCTGCATCCTGGCGTAAGACCTGAAGCAAGTTCTGTAATGTCTCTGAGCCCCAGTTGCCTCTTAACAATACGACTTATCTTCTGGGGTTGCTGAAGGATTTGATGATCTCATCTGTCCCTTACTCAGCTCCCAGCCTCCACCCTCGACCCCCTCCAGACTGTTCTCCACAGAATGGCCAGATAAACCCTATAAAACTGAAATTGGAACTTGTTTTCTCAAGCACACATCTCAGAGTATTTAGGATAAAATCTGAAGTCCCCACCGTGGACTGGCAGGCCCTATGCAATCTGCCATCTGCCTCCTTTCATCCCTAGTTAGTCTGCTCCTGCACTTGGCCAGCAGCAACTTTCCTTTCTCTCCCTAAACAGAGCAGTCTCCTGCCCCAGGGAATCTGTGCGTGTGTTCCCTCTGCCTGAATGCCTTGCCCCCATGCGTGCGTGCTAAGTTGCATCCTTTGTGTTCGATTCTTTGCGACACTTTGGACTATAGCCCACCATGCTCCTCTATCCACGGGATTCTCCAGGCAAGAATACTGGAATGGGTTGCCCATTTCCTCCTCCAGGAGATCTTCCCGACCCAGGGATCAAGTCCACATCTATTATGCCTCCTGCACTGGCGGGCAGGTTCTTTACCACTAGCACCACCTGGGAGGCCCTCAGAAAACAGATAGAGCTTGTCTCCACCGTTGATTCAACTTGGCTGAAATCTCTCTGTCACCTCCTCCTAGAGACAACTCCTGATTCTCTCTCTTAAGCAGCATTTTGAGGCTTTCTCAGTTCCCCTGTGTGTGTGTGCATGTGTGTTTGTACTCAGTCAGCCGCATCCGAGTCTTTGTGACCCCATGGACTGTAGCCCACTAAGCTCCTCTCTCCATGGAATTTCCCAGGCAAGAATATTGGAGTGGGTTGCCGTTCCCTTCCCAGGGGATCTTTCTGACTCAGGGACTGAACTCACATCTCCTGCATTGCAGGCAGTTTCTTTATAACTGCATCACCTGGGAGGCCCCCTCAATTCCCTTATCCTGATGTATTTTCCCCAAATCACTGAGCATCGGCTGACACTGTCATGTACGTTTATCTGTTGTTGTCTCCCTTGTTAGAATGTAAGCTTCAGGAGAGCAGAGACCTTGTTGAGCTCACTGCTGTAGGCCCAGCTAGTGAATAACTCTTTGCTCAATAACAGTTTCTTGAAGGAATAGATGAATGAGTTAGTGCCTGGGAAACATCATTCCTACCCCATGGTGAGCACTCAGAATTGTTAGCGATGGAGTGAAATGACCTTGAAAGTTTAGCCCTAAGACCCATTTCTTGCTGACTGTCAATTTACTGTGCAAGCTCAAGCAATTAACTTACCTTCTTTGGAACCCCAGGCAAGAGAGGATACCTGCTCCTGTCTTAGCTGATGGGGATCGGGGGTCATGGAAGGGTCAAGTTGATAAGGAGACAGTTTGCCAAGCAAAAGAAGCCCAGGGATAATAAAGTGAAGGCCATTTTCTCTGAGAAAAGCCCGTGTCTCTAATTTTTCAATATGCTGCCAGCTGGGCTGCCATCAGGTGGCTGTGCGTAAGGGGAAAACATGCCTTTGACTGAAACCGTGATGTTTTACTGAGGCCACTTGGTTCTGCTTTCAAATAATTTCTTCAGGGCTCCCAAGTGCTTCCTCTTTCTTACTCATTAGCAGTCTACAGAACTTAAAGGGAGACTCTAATTAGGCAGAACTTTCATATCATTTACTAGGGAAAGATTGAGGGAGGGGACTGTCTTATGGGCCAGAGAGAACCTTCTGAATCTGCAGAAAGGCACTTTGGCTCCAGGCCTCTGACTTGACCTCAGGAACTAAAATGAAAGCTACAGGTCAGGAGGATGCATCTGCCATTTGGAGTAAGCAATTGTTATTTTAAAACTACATAAATTCTGAAAAAGTACACAGGTCTGGGGCATCTGGGGTGCCTGGGGATGGGTCTGACTCTGGCTTGTCGAAGAAGTGCAATTATTGACTTTGCTGTTAATGAGGAATGTGGAGCTAACAGGCTCAGGGCAAACGAGAAGCAATGAGGACATCCTGAACTGGCAGAGAAGATTCCAGGGGCTGTACTGCCAAATCCTCACTCTGAGACCCCATTAGGAAGCGGGCAGGCCCACTCCCAGTCCCTCTGGAAATCCGTGGAGGTTGAAAATGTTGAGATGTTTGTGCTGGTGTGAGCTCCTTGTGTGTCAGCAGTGGTGGGAGGCTGCCTGGAAGGCTGCTGTCTTGGGGTCCTACCAATGTAGGTAGAGTGTGCTGAATCAGGGAGATGATGGTCCTGCCATCCTCCATATTGATCATCTCCAAAGATATCAGGGTGTTTGCCTATGGTCTCCAAACTGATAAAGAAACGTAGACATTACTGGTTAAGCAATAGAACTAAAAAGGTAGCGGAATCTTTGTGACAAGGAAACCTGTTAGCCAAGTAGCTATGAGCGTGACCTTGGAATTAAAGGGATCTAAGTGGGAATCCTGGCTCTATATTGCTGACTGTGTGGCCTTGAGCAGAAATTTTCTTCTTTCTCTGTGAGCTTCATCTTCTTCCTCATCTGTTAAAGAGCATGATTGTGTGTTCTGTCTCATAGATTTCTCAAGGGTCAATTTGAATAAAATTACATAAAAGGTTTAGCATGTAGCATGCACTGAACAAATAGCAACAGTTATAAGTATGATTATGCTTACTCTGAGAGAAGGGGAGGCATCCTTGAAGTATTAAGCGCAAGAATTCTGGAAGGGATTCTTGTCTTAAAGGCAACGTGCTAAATGGCCTGGGAGCTTTGGGCAAGGCCAGGGAGGCGAGTCCTGGTCTTTGTGGGCAGCAGCTTTCTCAGGCAGCTCTGCTTCTTCACCCTGCCCTTCTGCCTCTGCCAGGGTGATGCTCATGTGATGCTTGTGGGTGATGTTTGTCCTGTGGGTGGGGAGGCAATGGCTGTTCTTAGATGCGGTCCCTGAAAGCCTTCCTAGAATCCTTTTCACTATGTTGTGCCAGGATGTGGGAAGCAGTGGCTCGGAGGGTGTTTAGGAAAACTTGGATGATGCCAACCCAGAATAAGATCACCTGGGGGCTGATGACTTCAATCCCAGATGCAAAGGACTCTGGGTCTTAGTCTTTCCCACATCTCCTTTGGTCTGATTTTGACCACCAGCCTGGCTGAGGCAGCTCTACCTGGGGCCACTGGGATCTTGAGAGGTGTGCTCCTGGGAGCCACCTGCAGCTGTTAGCATGAGACTGACTCTAGAGAGGAAATGGGCTTTGGTTTCAGTTAAAGCAGTGACGGGAATGCGACAGGTCAGGTCTTGCAGGCTCGAAATCCCTGAGTGATCATCCTGTTCTTGCATGGGCACTACGCCCATGGCGTTCCATGTGGGGTTGGAGTCAGCAGCCCCAGGTTAACATATCCTGGTTCGGCACCATCCGTGTGATTTACAGTCACCTGGGTCCTAGGCCCAGTGATCACTGATTGAAAGTGGTCGGGAAAGGGACCTCTGTGTCTGGTGTTTCACGCATATTATCTCATCCTTTATGGCAGACCTGTTCTCATCTCCATTTGACTGGTGAAGAAAATGCAGCTCAGAAAAGTTCAGCAAACTGCCCAAGGTGACGCAGGTAGGGAATGATGAAACTGATTTTTGTGCCTGAGTCTGTGGCTTCAAGGTCTGTACTCCATCCATCGAGAGTTGTTTTGAAGGAGACTGGTGATGGGGAGAGGGAGAGAGGGGGCTTCCCTGGTGGCTCAGATGGTAAAGAATCTGCCTAAGATGCAGGAGACCCAGGTTCGATCTCTGGCTTGGGAAGATCCCGTGGAGAAGGAAATGGCAACCCACTTCAGTATTCTTGCCTGGAGGATTCCATCCATGGGGTGGCAAAGAGATACAACTGAGCGACTAGCAATTTCACTTTGTGATTTTAAGATCTGTGCTCCCTCCATCGAGACTTGTTTTAAAGGAGACTGGTAATGGGGAGAGGGAGAGAGGGTGAGCATCTGCCCCAGGGTCATAGTTTGAGAAGCAGGACAGGAGAGCCCCCTTGAGAATGAGAATTGAGGTCAGTGAGTGAGTGTCTGGGATGGTTCCTGCCCACTCCCTCCCTAAGTAAAGGGTGTAAGGAAGACAGAGCTTGGGTTCCTTTTAAAGGAGACCCCTCTGGGGAGTGAGCTGTGGGGAGAGTGTGCGGGGTGGCGGAGGGGCCACCTCCTATCACCGTGCTGGTTCTGCTGTGGTGAGAAAAGCCCCAGTTCCAGTTGGGCTGTAGCAGCCCAGATGGGACACACTGGGAGCTGGGGGGAGACATTGTCACCTGGCCTCCCCTGACTTTGTCTGTGGCCTTATGCCTGCCACTCACACCACCTCCACGGGTCTGTCTAATTCTGATGTTCCCTGCCAGGGCCCCCTAAACTTGAGAGTGCCTGAAAGTCATCTGGGGGGCTTGTTAAAAATTAAATTCTGTTTCATAGAGCTCCCAGGAGAGGCTGGTGCTGTCACCCAGGACCACACTCTGACTAACCCGTTCTCATCCTCTGGACTCTGAGGCACACTGTGTAGACAGCACCAGAGTCAAGGTATTTTTTTCCCCTGTGTAGACCCGGAGTGTTAATAGATGAACTTGTGCCAACGGACATGTCCGTCTGGCCTCTCAAAGCTTCTTTCAGGACGTCTTCCCTGATCTGCTTCTACCATCAGCTCCTTTAGGTGCAAAGTGGTTAGGAATGTGGACCCTGGAGCCAGATGTTTTGGGTTCAAATCTTACCCCTGCCTGTGTGAACTTGAGCAAGTTGCTTAACTTCTCTGAGCCTTGGTTTCACCATCGGTGAGCTGCAGATGATGGCGATGCTGATCTCACAGAGCAGAGGATTAAAGGAGTGATCACTGGTAAAGCTCTCAGAGTGAGCCCGTTATAGATGTTCCCTCTTCTTCATTATTTTTGCCATCATCACCATCCCTTTCCTCCCAGCCTCCCTCCAGCCCTCTCTTGTTCCTCTCTGGGCCCCAGTGCCCAGCGCAGAGAATTTTCTCAGAACTCAAGTGGGGTGCCCTGAGGCCAGGCAGAGCAGGACTGCTCCTCACAGGATGCAGATTTATGGCCCAGAGGCCAACGTTGGGGCCGACTGAGGGATTCTGGTGGGATTACAGGCTCCTCTCAACAGGGTCAATCTTTTCTCATCTTATCTGAGAGCTGACAGAAAACAGAGGGTGACCCAGTTCAAGCCTCACCCTACTCTGGGGGCCATGACCAAGCCTTTTGTGATCTGGACATTTTGCCTGTCTCCTGGGTTTGGCTCTAAGGGTAACCCTCTCCCATAAACCAAGCCTGGTGAGGCTGGGGGAACCCCTGAGCATGGGTGGGGTGTGCTTCCAAGCTGTCAGATGCAACACGGGACTGGGTCTGTTTCATCACTGACTCCCCTGGCTTCTCACCAAATGCTGGGGATGCTGTACCCTGCCGGGGGGCTGGAGGGGTCCATGCCACACTCTGACAGAATGCAGTCCCCTCTTCAGATCCCTGGCTAAAGAGAAAAATGCAAGCACAGAAAACAAAGGCCCCACTGCCCAGCATAAAATACGGCTTCATAATCCCAAGTGTGGCCAAGTGCGCTGTTAAGATATTTAGAAGGCTCTTGAATTATTTCCACTTGAAAAATGTTTTTATGTCTCCCATTCTGTTCACTTGATTGGCTAAGGTGTAATTGCTCTCCTGGCCCGGACTTTGCTCCCTCACCGATGGGAACCCCGCTTCTGCATCTTGATATTAAGAACAGATACTGAGAGCTGAATGGGGCATTGTTTCCTGGCCAGATCAGTAGCTGCTGCCTGCACTTAGTGAGCAAGCAGTCCAAGACTGGCAGCCCAACCTAGACCACACTGTGGCTTGCTTTGATTACTTGGTTCCATCCCGCTCCAATCAGGAATGGATCACACATGTCCAGGTTTGCATTTGCTCTTCCTCCCCCACGTGTTTTCCACAGTTGCAACTTAAAGGAGTGGGTTTGGGGTTGGAAGCCTACTTCGGTTTCTGTGTGTTGAGGGGGTTGGGCTGGAGTAACAGGGGATGTCCCCTGGTTGTCCCTTCTCCCCAACCTGCCCCCACCTCCCTCCCACCACTGACTCAAAGCGGAGGCTTGGAATGTAAGCATCTTCTGCTGATATGTTCCCTTACTTGTGACCAGAAAATGTTCTAGAAACATCCCTCCGATTAAGAACAATGAGGAACGCCCATTCTTTCCCCAGCAGGCAGTAATCACTTGAAATTTGGCACTTTCGCATTTTAACCAGATAGGTCTAAATATAGAATCATAGCATCTCATTTTAAAAGGATTTGGGAACACGATCTACTGGTTACTTAAAAACTCTTGACTGCAAGTCTTTATTATCCTGCCCGTGTCCACCCTGCCTCCCTCTGCTCATTGTGACGCTGGGCCATAAATGCCAAGAACCCAAATAGAAGCCTTTGAGCGGTGGGACCCAGCTAAAGAACAATGGCAGGATGTTGGCTCACAGGGTGTCAGCATTTGCCAAATAAGTTTATCCTTTATTTATTATTTTCACTGTGGCTTAAAACATGCAGTCCTCAAAGCCAAGTCTCTAAACTGAAACGTATGTCAGGCCTGCTTCTGCTCACGACAAACTCAGGGACTTTCCCCTTTGCTCCTCGCCAGTGACTGGGACCAAAGAGAATATGTTTTGAATTTACTGAGAGATCTACTGCTTTGGGCTCAGTTTTTGTACTTTTAAAAAGCAATCAATAATGGCCAGTTTGTAATAAGAAAAATTTATGAACTGACAGGCAAAATGTAATTACGGAGGGGATTCCTTGCAAGAAAAAAGAGGTGATGTTAACAGACATCCCGACAATCTGTTTGCACTCATTTTCATTCATATAAATGATGAAGTGCTTCTGGGTAGAAGCAGCATTCTCCGAAGGCTTCCCGGGAGCCTGGAAATGTCGCTACCAAAGTTTTCGCTAACGAAGGGCAATGCGTTGTGTTAACTTCTCATTGTTATCCACACGTGGATTTTTCACAGTGTTGTTTTTATGACTATAACTGTTAGCCAGCAGCAATTTCTGCACCTCGTCTTGTTGGTCCCTGAGGAGACCCAGCATGTTTGGGAGTTTCTGGAAACTGAGGTGGTGTTGCAGGCACCCCAGGAGGCTTCGGTTCCTTCCACCCATCCCTCTATCTCCTCTGGCCACTTTCTTCTTTCAGTCTTGGCTGCTGAAGAGAGACCTGGAATTTCTTGTCTGTAAAAGGTGTCCTTCAAGAGGAAGAGCGGAGGTCCCTGGCTGCATACCAGAAGTTGCTCTCAAAGTACCTGATGCTGATGAGGATGGCGTGTAGGGCCTTTATATATCCTGAGACTTGGGCTTCCCTGGTGGCTCAGTGGTAGAGAATCCACAGGCAAGGCAGGAGATGTAGGAGAAGCAGGTTTGATCCCTGGGTTGGGAAAATCCCCTGGAGGAGGGCATGGCAATCCACTCCAGTATTCTTGCTTAGAGAATCCCATGGACAGAGGAGCCTGGCCAGCTAAAGTCCATAGGGTCACACAGAGTCAGACACGACTGAGATGACTTAGCATACACACATGATTATCACAAGTCTTAACAAATGCTTGAAAAATAGTAATGGCACCTGACACCCACATGTCACTTCCAAATCATAAAGTACTTTAGATACCAATGTCCATTTTGACCTTCCCAGCAATCTGCAGGGACATTTATTATTATACTCATTTTACAGATTAGGAAATTCAGGCTCAATGACATTACTTGACTTGCCCACAGTCACCCAGCTTATTGATACTGAAACCAGGATTTGGACTCACGTTTCTCTGTCTCCTAGGCATGTGGTCTTCTGAACATGGCAGAAGTAGAAAGGTCAGTTCTTTTAGGAAGATCGAGGAACAGAATAGACATTCTGTTACAGAAATATGATTTAGTGACATTGTACTTAAATTGGTTGACTTTTAAGGGGAGACTAAGGTTGCCAAAAAAGTGAGAACTGTTTTACCATTTTGCATCTGCAGGCTGTGTTGATTTTCCAAGTAGGTCCATATCTTGACTTTCTGTCATTTGCTTTCTGTAACCACAGCCCTGTGGAGGCGGGCAGGGAGACATCTCTACTCCCACACTGTGGAGGAAAACAAAGCTATGAGGCTGGGGGACCTGCCCGGGTCAGAGAGGGCACCCCCAGGAAGCTGGAAGCTCCTGATCACATCACCACAGCCTACTAACGTACAAGAGGGGCATTTCCTTGCTTTTACAGAAAAGAAAACCTTAGTATGCTTTACTTTTTTTCCCCCTTCATGTTAACATCTCAGTTGAAAGTCGAATCACAAATCAAGTTGAGATCCAGGAGTGAGTTGAAGTGAGCCCCATCCCTACAAAGAGCAGTAACTAGAAAGAGGGGCCGGGGCCACCACAGCCCACCACAGCCTGATTCCCATCTAGATATTCAGCCCCAATCCTTATGCCTCTGCAGCCTGGACAGTTCTCAGCTACCTAAGAGGACAGTGACGTCTCAGAGATTTTCAGTAACAAATGTGGAAACAGAAGGGGTCTGAGCCTCCTGCACTTACCCAACAACCCAAATGCACAGCAGCTCTCTCTATCCGGCCAAGGCCCCTGGGTGTAGGTTTGGGTATGTCTGGCTCTGTGCCTCCACCCCGGGCACAGTAACGGGTGACAGGTGTGGCCACAGGACAGGTGTGGCTGTGGGGGCAAGGTTACCCTGCCAGCCTTATCAGTTAGGAATCTGGTTTCTAGATCTTTTATTTCTTTGTTACTACAGTAAAGCTGCAGACCCTGTAACTCTGTGGTTTCGAACCTCATTCTCTTCTTGCTCCTGTGTCTGTGGGGCATCTGGGTGTTGACTGATCTAGTCGCGGTCAACCCCAGCTCTGTGTGTTGGTTTCAGATCTGCCCCCTGTATCCTTCCTCCAGGGCCAGTGGGCCCACCTGGGCGAGAGCCATGGAGATGGCAGATATGCTAGTCACATTTGCAAACATTCCACCCATCAAAGCCAGTCATGTGGCCCTGCCCAGTCTCAGCGGATCAGGGAAATCTGCTCAGGGAAACCAAAGAGAGTAAGAATCTACTGAACTTTCAAATTATCACACAAGCTACCTGACTGGCATCCTATTTCCTAACTGACTCTAACTCAGAGGGAGAAAAGAGATATGGCTGACTATGATAGAATTTCCCCTGAAATCCCCTACACAGAGACCCTGAGCCCTAGATGCTGAGAGTAGAGAGGACTTCAAAAAGAGTGAGCAGGCAGGGGCAGTTGCCTCCCTGTGGTGGATCAAGGGCACTGGGGACCAGCAGATCCTGGGCAGTGCCTTGAAGAGCGACAGGATGGGAAGACAGGATGGTGATGGAAAACAGAAGCACCAGAGCCGGCACGAACTGGGTTCAAATCTCAGCTTCTCTACTTACTGAGCATGCGATTTCCTACTCTAGGGCTCCATTTCCTCATCTATAAAAGGAGGACAATCCCATGTACCTCAAGGCAGGCAAGTGAGCAGGGAGAGCTAGCAGAGAGCAAGGATGCTGGGTGCAGGAGGATGCTCTGAAGGGAAGGAGGAAAAACAGTGATATCTGAGAAGCTTGGGACAGGAAGAGACTGCTAGGATAAGTTTAGTGAGTGAAGTTGAGTTGGGGTGGCTTCTATTTCAGCTGGTTAGAATCTCAATGCCCCATCCCGATCCCAGTTCCTTCATTCCTTCCAGAAATGTTTACTGAGCTGCTGCCCCGTGCCAGGCACCAGTCTAGGTGCTGGGACTGCATCAGTGAATGAACCAGATGAAACTCTGTCCTGGTGGGGAGTGGGGTGGGGCTGGGACTGAATTAGTGAAGCATGGGTATGTTTCAGGCACTGTGCTGGGCTCCATGTGTGTCATCGCCAGGTGGTTACTGTTCTTTCTGACTTTGGGATTAGAAAACTGAGAGCAGTGAAAGCAAATAACTATTCCATGGCCATCAGCAGCCTGGGAGAGACACAGCTGATGCTGTTCCACCCCGGAGTCTTTCTACTCCGTCACATCTCCAGGCACGAAGAAGGCTTGTGAACAAGCCCTGAGACTCTTGGAGGAGCAAGAGACACTAGAAGACAAGTGGCGGTGCATGTTAAGGTGACTAGCGATGTTTTGGGCAGAGGCACTGGGCTGGGAATTCCAGGCTGGTGCTAGTGCACGGGTGAGAGTCCTGAGCGCAGGCAGCTCCTCTGCTGGCCTGTCCAGAGGGGACCAGTGCCCCCTTTAAGACTCAGGGAGCAGGGATGGCTCCAGGGGATCCCTATGTGCTTCTTCACTATTAAGCCCAGCCTGTTCCCTTCACTAATGTCAAATGCTCCAAGATAATGGGACCAAGGCCTGCTTGAAATCAAAAAGAAATCTGAAACAGATGTTAGGGAACCTTTTTTTTTTTTTAACTTTGAATATGAGGATGAGCCTAGCAATTATTGGCAGAACTCTAGCCTGTGTCAGAAACAATTAGCTGCCTGGCCTGAGACCAAATGGGTCCCCAGCTTCCTTTTACTTCCTTTCTGGCTCAAGCCAGATGTGTTTCCAAGGCTGAGCTGTGGCCTTCCCAATGGGTAGGTGGCCCTGGGTCCCTGACTCAGTCTGGAACTATAACCTCCCTGTTCTGCCCCTCCTGACCCACTGTCTTTCTCTCTTCCTGACCGTTTCTCCTTTGCTTTCTAATTCCCACCCCCACCAATACTAATCAGGTTAACTAGGCAGGTGCACACACACAAACACACCAAACCCGCCACTTCCGATTTTGGCAACTGCCTCAAGATTCATAATGGGGACCAACCAGACAGGGCCATCCAA
The DNA here is from genome assembly GCF_016772045.2 of Ovis aries. Taxonomy (NCBI): domain Eukaryota; kingdom Metazoa; phylum Chordata; class Mammalia; order Artiodactyla; family Bovidae; genus Ovis; species Ovis aries. The sequence goes on from NC_056068.1 coordinate 36,361,631, forward strand.
AAATGTATAATGCTCCTGCTCATCAAAGCCCCTCAGATAATCTTTCTGTGTGGAATTTACTCTTAGTCATAGCAACTGAATGGGCTGTTGGCTGGGGCCCTGCTTCGGAAATTCCATAGACTTTGGATTCAAGAACACCATTAATTGAGCACCTTTTGCGTGCCAACCACCCGACAAGCATATTCCAGCTCTTTTCAAGGTCTCCTCAGCTTTCTGTAGTGGACAGATCTCACGCTTCATCGGCTCCTGCCCCACCCTGCAGGACTCTCCCATCTTGTGTGGAGGAACTCAGAATGGTCACCTAGAGGCTCCTGACTTGGCCAGGTATGTGATGACCATATGCAGCCTTTGGGAGATCTTACTCGCCTGTCCTCTTGCCCATGGAGTCATCAGGGCTCTAATATCAAGGAGTATGACCAGGTCCCCAGAGCTCCCCCATCTGCCGCTCTCCAGAGACTCTGTAAGAGGACTTCCCTCCTGCCTCCCTACACCCTCCTCTGTGTTGCTTGGGTCTCAGGCTGTGCTGGCCATGGACTGCATTGTATCAGGTCCCTCTGGAAACCCATGCCTCCTCTTCTACCGCAACGTCCTTCTCCATGGGCTTATTCTAAAATGCCTTTGGCTTGGCTGGGTGACTGAGACCCCCAAGAGGTATTAGGCTGTCACCTCTTCCATGTTCTTGTGCCTTATGTCCTCAAGCTTACATTCTCTCTCTAGAAAGAGGGGCCTGTGTTCCCTTCCCCACACCTCTGGACATGACAGATGTCCCAGAGGTACCGTTGACTTTATCTCAGTGTAGGTTACATTGACTCCTCACAGTGATCCTGTGAGGAACCTAACCAGGTAATTTTGTGGTCTAAATCGGTGGGTGGAGGCTGAACATGATAGAAGAGAGCTCACTGTGCTCCAGGAGTCCTGGGTTCTAGAGCTGGTTTTGTCACTGATCCCAGAGGGGCACCATCGCCAAATTTGTTCTCCTCTGTGGTTTTCTGAGTTCCTACCCATGAACTGAAGATAGCAAGAACATGGCTCTCCAAATTCTCTTTCTGCTCTAATAAAAGGGATGCCTTGTTTCAGAATGGGCTACATGGATCTACTTGGTGGTCTCCTTACACACTCACTGCAAGGTGATACACCCCTTGGATTTCCTCAACACGTACCTTCAGTGCTTGAAGGACTGAGTCAACCTGACACCTGTCTGTGTCCCCGGTGACCTGAGAGTCTTGCTGCTTCTCTGCAGCAGCCTCCACTTTCACTTGGCCTGACTTAATGAACACGGCCCCTGGGACCTGCTGGACCTCCTCTTCGACTGCTCTTCCTTCGCTCTCTACTTCCGCCGCACTGGCCTCTGGGGATCCTTCACACACTGCACACCCTCCAGCAGCAGGGCTGGTCCCTCTTCCTGGGTCACTCTTACCCCAGAGACCTGGAGAGCCTGATCCTTCATCTTTCACATATTTGCTCACATGCTACCTTCTCAGGACTTCCCTGGTTGGTCTAGTGATTGAGATTTCACCTTCCAATGCAGGGGATGCATGTTCAGTCTCTGGTTGGGGAGAGATGGGAGCTAAGATCTCACATGTCTCGAGGTCAAAAAACCAAAACAAAACAGAAGCCATATTATAGCAAATTCAATAAAGACTTTAAAAATGATCCACATCCAAAAAATAAAATAGACACTGCCTGCTCAGCGAGGCCTTCTAGGAATGCCCTCTTTCAAAGTACTCCCTATAGCGCTGCTCCTATCCCCTTTCCTGGCTTTATTTTCTCTACAGCACTTCTTAACATCTGGCTTATTCTATATTTTCCTTATATTTGTGAACTGTATTGTCTGTCTCTGCACATTGGGTTGTAAGCTCCAGAAAAGCAAGGAGTTTAGTTTTCTTTGTCTAGAACCAGGGCAAAGACATTGCACAGCTCGAAGGGGCACCCTTTCCATAGCATGTAATGCAGAATATGATGTAGCAGCTCTTCCTGAAATAGTGCTTGGCATAGAGTTGGCACGTAAGGCAGTTTTGTGGCATGAATAAGCCAGAATTAGCTGTCTATTCTTGGCAGAATTAAATCTCTTGCAAGCAGAATGTATATGGGAGTTTCCCATTCAAAGGCAACCGAGGCATGAAGTAGGATGATACAGGATCAAGTATCCTTGTGACACACATGGCAGAGCCCAAACACCCTGCTTTTGGTACCTGGATATAAGACATGTAGAAGTCGTATATTCATAAGGTACAGAGGAATAAAAATGGATACAAAAGAAAACAATAAATCTCATGAGCTTAGGATAATCAGACTCAAACTCAGTGCTCTAAGAGCAGAGAGGAAGAGTCCATTTCTTTTTTTGTTTAATTAATTTTTATTGGAAACTTCATGGACTACAGCACTCCAGGCTTCCCTGTCCCTCACCATCTCCTGGAGTTGCTCAAACTCACATCCATTGAGTCAGTGATGCCCTCCAACCATCTCATCCTCTGTCACCCCCTTCTCCTCCTGTCTTTAATCCTTCCCAGCATCAGGGTCTTTTCCAATGAGTCAGTTCTTCACATCAGGTGGCCAAAGTATTGGAGCTTCAGGCTCTGCATCAGTCCCTCCAATGAATATTCAGGATTGATTTCCTTTAGGATTGACTGGTTGGATCTCCTTGCTATCCAAGGGACTCTCAAGAGTCTTCTCCAACACCACAGTTCAGAAGCATCAGTTCTTCAGCACTCAGCTTGCTTTATAGTCCAACTCTCACATCCATACATGACTAATGGAAAAACCATAGCTTTGACTAGACGGACCTTTGTTGGCAAAGTAATGTTTTTGATTTTTAATATGCTCTCTAGGTTTGTCATAGCTTTTCTTCCAAGGAGCAAGTGTCTTTTAATTTCATGTCTGCAGTCACCATCTGCAGTGATTTCGGAGCCCAAGAAAACAAAGTGTGTCACTGTTTCCTTTGTTTCCCCATCTATTTGCCATGAAGTGACGGGACCAGTTGCCATGATTTTAGTTTTTTGAATGTTGAGTTTTAAGGCAACTTTTTCCACTCTCCTCTTTCATCTTCCTTAAGAGGCTCTTCACTTTCTTCCATAAAGGTGGTGTCATCTGCATGTCTGAGGTTATTGATATTTCTCCCAGCAATCTTGATTCCAGCTTGCACTTCATCCAGCCTGGTAATTCACATGATGTACTCTGCTTATAAGTTAAATAAGGAGGGTGACTATATATATATATATATATATATATATATACACATATATCCTCTCTTTTGTGGATTTCCTTCCCATTTAGGTCACCACAGAGCGCTGAGAAGAATTCCATGAGCTATACAGGAGGTTCTCATTGGTTATCTATTTATACGTAGTATTAATAGTCTATATGTGCCAATTGCAATCTCCAAAGGCCCCGAAATTCTGTTTTTAAAAGATTTCTTTATTTACTTGTTTCTGATTGCACTGGGTCTTCGTTGCTTTGCTACTTGCGGCAAGCGGGGGCTGCCCTCCAGTTGCGATGTATGGGCTTCTCGCTGCGGTGGCTCCTCTTGTGGCAGAGCATGCTCTGTAGAGTGCATGGGCTTCAGATATCATGGTGCTCAGACTGAGTTGCTCCGTGGCATGGAGGATCTTCCCTGGCCAGGGACTGAGCCTGTGTCCCCTGCGTTGGCAGGCAGATTCTTAATGAGTGGACCACCAGGGAAGTCCCCCAATTCTTGAGGAAGCTAAGAAGGGGGGAATAACCATGTTCACCAGCTCAGTCTGATATAGAAACACATGTGCTTCTCAAAGTGTTTCAGGAAAAAAGATGAACTATAGATCGGGGGAAAAGAAGTTTTCTGGTTAACTTACAGTAAGATAGAACTTTCCAGTTACCCCTAGTCTTTCCTCCCTTCTCCCTTGTCCTATCCTGAACACTCTGGTTAACCAAGGTTGAGCCACATTCCTAGGGGGTCTAAGAGAAGTGCCCTTGAGCTTACTGAACATTTGGCTTCAGGGACAGAAAGACATTTACCTGGTATTATGTCTTTTAGGCACAAAGGACTAAGTCATGGTTCTTTGTCTCTTTTTCTAAACTGCTGCTGCTGCTGCTGCTAAGTCACTTCAGCTGTGTCCGACTCTGTGCGACCCCATAAATGGTAGCCCATCAGGCTCCTCCGTCCCTGGGATTCTCCAGGCAAGAACACTGGAGTGGGTTGCCATTTCCTTCTCCAATGCATGAAAGTGAAAAGTGAAAGTGAAGTCGCTCAGTCGTGTCTGACTCTTAGCGACCCCATGGACTGCAGCCCACCAGGCTCCTCTGTCCATGGGATTTTCCAGGCAAGAGTAAACTGCGCATCTATTAATACAAAACCTAGCCTGGCAGTGGGGCACAGAGGGCTGGGCCAGAGCCACTCCACATGCTTCTGAGAAAGCTTTTGAGGCCATTATCTCCTGGACCGCAGCAGGAGCCAAAGTGGGTGTCATTAGACGCCTCTAAAAGGCTGGTCTGCGTCCACCAGAGATACAGAAAAGGGTTAACTACAAAGAGGTGCTGGCTGAACAAAGGACCAGAGACAAGAAATTGTAAAATGTAGAAGAAAAGGAAAAGTGAGACAGGAGAAGTTAGGGGCAGATGGCAGTTCCCTAAACAATAAACACAGTGGGAAGTTTCTGTAATTGTGGGAGGCATGAGGGAAAAGGGGCTTTTAGAATACCATTAGGATAGGAATCTTCAAACCATGGCTGTTCCTAAGTCCAACAGACCCAGGCTGGCAAGGAAAGGGGTCCTCTCGGACTTTCAGGCAGCATTCTTTCTATACGCTCCTTAGTCTCCCTTTCTTTAAATACCTAAGGGAAAATACTGTAAGTTTCTCATGTCTGAAATCAGCCAACTCAGTGAAAGTAATAAGATGCATTGCCTCTCCAGGCTTGCTTACAGTGACACTGATGATAGAAGCCTCTACTGACAACTACATCGTTGATATGAAGGGAGAAGACCAACCAAAGACTGCAGTCTGGACCTGCAGAAGGAGGTGGACACAGACCCAACCCAAAATCATCACCAGCCCATGTGCTGCAAGCAAATTTAAGACAGAATGAATATTGAAATCAGTAAAGACTTGAATTTAAATCTCAGCTTTGCTATTTATTAGCTGTGAGAATTTGGGTTGTCACTTTGCCTCTCAGAGCCTCCATTTTCCTTTCTGTAAAATGGGAACAATATCACAGTGTTCCAAAGGGCCAGTGGGATGATACAATGAAATGGCTCCCAGCTGAGGACTCTTGTCATGCATCACAACTGTCTTCACCTGCTTTTAGTGGCCCCATCAGACTCATTGTATTAAGGGAGCTCATTAAAAATGGCAATGATGGTGTCCTTAATAGGAATGGTGATGACAAGGATGGAAGTATAACTCAACCTCAAGAAATCGACCTCAGGCTTAGATTTAGCCTGCAAGGTAGGATATCAAACAACAGGGAACTTGACAATCAGGATGAAGACATTCTTCAGACACTGCGGTTATTACACCAGGATGTTTTACAGTCACGTTTCTCACTCGTCTGCTGAATGCAACTGTTCACAGTCATAGTGATTATTGATTATATAGGTGAGTGTCTGTCTTTGTGGTATTTCTCCTGGATTAGCCAGATCATTAATTTCATGGCATATGCTGCTTACTGACACTTCTGGGAAATCGGAAATCTGAATAAACACTTTTACCAGAAATTATATTAGATTTAATATTTGACTAAGAGATTCCCAGATATTTAACATTACACCATAGTCAAGAGAGAAAGCTTGGGAATTCCTGTGTGACTTCAGTTTGTAACCCATGGCATTTTATTTCCCTTCCTTAAGGTCATTCAAGCACATAAGACATCTTTACTCCTTTTTCCATCCTGGGCATCCTTTTCAGGCTCTGAGTTTCCAAGGAGCCAGGGAGCATGCCTTAGATCTTCCTGAGGTCTGCCTCTCACCTCTCAGCCAGGACCACCCACCAGGCCTGTGGTGACCCCTAGTGATTTCCTCAAGTCTAGCCAGTTGCTTGCTGTACTGGTTTGAATTGCATGTATTCCTGTTTAGTCGCTAAGTTGTGTCTGACTCTCTGAAGACCTGTAAATTGTAGCCTTCCAGGCTCCTCTGTCCATGAGATTTTTCAGGCAAGAATAATGGAGTGCATTACCATTTCCTCCTCCAGGGGATCGTCTGGACCCAGGGATCACATCCGCATCTCCTGTGTCTCCTGCATTGGCAGGCTGGTTCTTTACCACTGAGCCACCTGGGAAGGGTTGAAAGGTAGCCACCCCAAAAGATACACCCATCCAGAACCTGTGAATGGGAACTTGTTTGGAAAAAGGAACTTTGCAGATGGAATTAATTAAAAAATCTAGAGATGAGTTCAACCTGAGTTGCCTCAGTGTACCCTAAACCCACTTACAAGTGTTCTTACAAGAGACAGAGATCAGCAAGCATGGCTGGAAAAGACGGGAAGACACATGAAGACGGAGATGGTGATGTAACCGCAGGGAACACTGAGGACCATCAGAGCTGGAAGAAGCAAGGAGGGATCCTCTCCCTGAGCCTGCAGAGGAACCACGGCCCTGCTGACACCTTGATTTTGGACTTCTAGGCTCCAAAACTGTGAGACTAAATTTCTGTTGTTTCATGATACCTGGCTTGTGATAATTGGCTATGGCAGCCCTACGAAACTAATATAGCAGTCCAGCCTGCTTTCTGCCAGGCACTGGTCTCTCCCAACTCTCTCTTCAGTAGTGCCTGGGGAGGGTAATTTATATGCACACATTCCAGCTTTATTTAGTTTACTTTACCTTTTAATATTCAGAGGCTTCAGACATAGGCATCTCAGCCTCACATCTTCAACCTGAAGATAGCGGGGATTTGAGGCTACAGTTAATAGGTATCTTCCCATCCCTATGCTCATGATAGACAGTCATCTCGAGCACTCTCTCTCCTTACTCTGATTTCTCTTCTACAGCATCTTGGCAGGGGGATTTTCCTGGGACTTGCTTGCTTGCTTGCAATTATTTATTTATTTTTATATGGACCATTCTTAAAGTTTTTATTGAATTTGTTACAATATTGCTTCTGTGTTATGTTTTGGTCATGAGGCATGTGGGATCTTAGTTCCTCCACCAGGGATCAAACTTGCATCCCCTGAATCGGAAGCTGAAGTCTTAACCACTGGACCACCAGGCAAGTCCCCTCACTTATTTGCATTTATTCATAGACAAGGAGCTCACCAGCCTCAGGGCAGCCTGTCTGATTAGAGGCTATCTGCCTGTTAAGATGTAGTAGCCAGATGCCAAAACAAATTTGCTTGTTTGCCTATAACTTCACCCACTTTGGAGTAATATGAGATACACAGGTTTCCTATATTGGCAGAGAGCTGACACCATCCCTGGGTCTACTGGTGTCAAGGTGAACAGCCCTGCTTTCTCCAGGTAGTCAGTGTGCTGTGCTCTCTGGCCTCCCTCCAAATGCAGTGTGCTCTCCTCTGCAGCTGTTTCTCCAGCCCAGGCACTTTCATGGAGGCTCCCAAGGATGATCAGCGCTCTCTGGCCCCTCGCACCACAGCCCTGGGTGAGGGGACTAGACACCAATTGTCCTCCTGTTTGTTCGCCCCCCTGCCTTTAGGAAGAGTCCCACACTCTGCGATTCTGAAGAGGCTGATCAAGGGCGTCAACATTCTCACCCCAGGGAAAACAGGGACCCCTGAAAGAGCACCTCAGACCCCTGGACACAGTGGATGGGGTTAGACGGACTCTTGCAGGGGCTAATTTATGTTTATGAGATGTTGTTATCATGTAAGCCTGAGCCGCTCAAACTCTATTTTCCCGTTTCTGGGAAAGAACCTAATAGAAAATGCCTCAGACACAATGAAAAGCAATGGAGAAAGAGAGAAAAACAAAGAGGGCGGTGAGGGAAGGAAGAGATGAAGAGAGATGAGAGACTGAATTCTGGGGATATTCTTGGAGCATCTGGATTCAGCTCTGTTTAATGCTAACCCACCCCAGGACTTCTCATGAGCCTAAAGTTCCATCTTTTCTTGAGCTTGTTTGACTTGGTTTGATGCTTTTGCAAGCAAGAGTCTTGGTCAAACACATCCAGTCCAGCCAGTGCTCCTCTATGGGCCACCCAGGAAGGACTGACTGTGTGTGACTCTGGCCGTCACCAAACCTCCATGCTTCTTTCTGACTCTGCCTTCAGCCAAGATCATGCAGATTCCTTCCCTTATGACATCCCAACCTTGGCTGTCTCCTCATTTCACACTGGTCATTTGCAACCTAGTCCCCACCCTTCCCTGCCCTCTGTGCCCCATCTCTGAGCTCTGCTCCATTAGACCTCTTGTGCAGAGAGGTGTCCCCATGCCATCTGCAGGGCCCTCCTCAGGTCCAAAGCGATTCCCTTTGGCCTGATTGGTATCTGTGCAAGCCTCACATGGAAGCCATGCTGCACAGTCTCCAAGAAAGCTTGTGCATGCAACACGAGAAGGCTCACCTTCATTCAATCCAATTTAACTGGAAGAAAAACAGCACTGAAAAACAATCTTTAGCAATCAATGCTGTGATGAATTATGTAGCAAATCATAAGCATCACCCCCAAATATTATGCCTACAGGAAATGGCCTTATGCAGCTAATTGTTAACTGGGAAACTCTTTCATTAATTCAAATGGGTCAACATTTTAAATGATACTGTCATATAAATGCGGTGTGAAGGTTTACATGCAGATCACTCTAAGGTATCCCTTTTTTTTTTTTTTTTGGTGAAGCCGACTAATGCTGCATTATGTTTTATTGTGCAATAAAATTATGTGCTAAAATTATGCTCATAAATGTACGCAAATGTAAACCAAGCTATTAGTTATGTTTTCACAGATAAAAGTCATTAGCATAGCTATCAAACTCTTCTTCCATTTGAATAACAGAATTATGTCTGGAGTCTCTGGCTGCCTTGCTGGGGCTCAGTCTCTGGGGGAACAAGTGTAAATCTTGTTGCCTGTTGGTTATGTGGGAGTTAGTAACCCGACCTGACTTCCACCCGCTGAGGCTGACTTTATACAGAGCCCACTGGGTCACTAGCTGAGGAAGGTCCCTTTCAGCATCTCTCAGCATCTCACATCCCTGGGAAGTCATTCTTAACACCTCCCCACCTACTTCCTGCTAATTAGACTTACTGAAAAACAATTGCAGATCTTTGGAGATTTCAGGAGTCTGACAGCATCTTTTAGCAACAGTCACAAGGAAACAAAGTTTCATGTATAATTCATGAGGCGCATGGTCATCCTGGTGGGAAATTATCTCCTGCCAGACTCCGCGACGGTGGTGTCCTGTCAGAACGGCCTACAGTGTATAATTAAAACCTGAACAGAACAAATTAATGCTGATTACTTTATAAACAATTTGAAAGCTTGAATTCTGTTCCCTGTCTTACGGGAAGAAAACAGATATTTCAGAAATGTGTAGATTTCCCCCGCCCACTAATAGTTCTGCTAATAAAGGACCCTTGAATAGATATTACAGTTAATATTCTTTGTCCTCCAATTTGATTTCATGAAGCTCAACTACATGAAGTCAGAGACTCCAAACCAAAAATCTGGCAGGTGTTAAATTTCCATGATGAAAGTAACTCCCTGTCTCCTGTAAAGGCAAGTGTATCTATCTGACCAGGCCGATAAAAGCACCCTCAGGATATGAGCACTGTAAGGTCAGCTGGACATATCCCTTATTTGAGAGCCAGGGTCACAGAGGCCAGTGGAGAAAAGTGGCCTGAGGTCAAGCAGAGCTGTGGTGAGGTCACTGCTGGCCAGTCCAGAGCTCCTCAAGCCCCCTCTATTTTTGACTCAATCTGCATCAATTTTCTGAACAGTGTGTCTCCCTGCCTCCAACTCTGATCTCTTCAGATGGATTCTCCATACCTCAGTCAGAGCTGGCTTTTCAGAAAATGCATCATCTCACCTCCAGCATAAAATAATCAGTTCAACAAAACTCTGTTTAGTACCTGCCACCAGCCAGGCTCAGGCCTAGGGGCAGGGTGCAGTTACTGCTGTGTTGCGCTTAGTCGTGTCCAACTCTTTGCGACCCCATGGACCGTAGCCTGCCAGGCTTCTCTGCCCATGGGATTCTCTAGACAAGAATACTGGTGTGGGATGCTAGTGCCTACCTCAGGGGATCTTCCAGACCCAGGGATCGAACCTGCATCTCTTGTCTTCTGCCTTGAGAGGCAGATTCTTTCCACTGTGCCACCTGGGAAGCCCTAAGTGCAGGGTGTATGTCAGTGACTAAAATAGATCAGGTGTCTGCGCTCAGGGAGCTTATGGTTGGGTGGAGGGGGCAGATGATGACTGTGCTTGGGTCAAGGTTCAAGCTCTTGTAAGTCGTTGAAAAGACTCACCAAATCTTGGGCTCTTTTTCTCCAGCTTCACCTTCAGCAATCCTTCCTGCAAGAGACCACTTTCAAAAACCAAGGAAATAGGTCTCAGCTGGCTTCTTCCATTGCAAAAACCTGTGAAATTGAACTTCATGCCCTTCTGTTCTGTCTGCTCCACAAGAACCCTCAGCTAGAATTCGCTCTTCATTGCTGTTGTGCAGTCGCTCAGCCACATCGGATGCTTTGCAGCCCCATGGACTGCAGCATGTCAGGCTTCCCTGTCCTTCACCATCTCCCAGACTTTGCTCAAACGCAGTAATAACATTCAGCCTCACATCACAGCCACCCTGGCTGAGCCCTATTTCCACTGAGGTGGATAGTGCAACCAGGTCAGAGAAACACGGGACTGAACCAGCTATGAGTTCAAATTCTAGCTCAGCCTCTTAGTAGTTACCTGAACTTGAACACATTACTTTCTGTCTATGCTGTTGTTGTTTGTCAGTGGCTAAATCATGTCTGACTCTTTGTGACCCCATGGACTGCAGTACACCAGGCTTCTCTGTCTCTCACTATCTCCCAGAGTTTGCTCAAACTCATGTCCAGTTGAGGCAGTGTTGTCATCCAACTGTCTCATCCTCAGTCACCCTCTTTTCTTCCTGCCCTCAATCTTCCCCAGCATCAGGATCTTTTCCAATGAGTCAGCTCTTCGCATGAGGTGGCCAAAGTATTGGAGTTTCAGCTTTAGCATCAGTCCTTCTAAAGAACACCCAGGACTGATCTGCTTTAGGATGGACTGGTTGGATCTCCTTGCAGTCCAAGGGACTCTCCAGAGTCTTCTCCAACACCACAGTTCAAAAGCATCAGTTCTTCAGTGCTCAGCTTTCTTCACAGTCCAACTCTCACATCCATACATGACCACAGGAAAAACCATAGCGTTGACTAGACGGACCTTTGTTGGCAAAGTAATATCTCTGCTTTTTAATATGCTACCTAGGTTGGTCATAACTTTCTTTCCAAGGAGTAAGCGTCTTTTAATTTCATGGCTGCAATCGCCATCTGCAGTGATTTTGGAGCCCCCCAAAATAAAGTCTGACACTGTTTCTACTGTTTCCCCATCTATTTCCCATAAAGTGATGGGACCAGTTGCCATGATCTTAATTTTCTGAATGTTGAGCTTTAAGCCAACTTTTTCACTCTCTGCTTTCACTTTCATCAAGAGGCTTTTTCGTTCCTCTTCACTTTCTGCCATAAGGGCGGTGTCATCTGCATATCTGAGGTTATTGATATTTCTCCTGGCAATCTTGATTCCGGCTTGTGCTTCATCCAGTTCCGCATTTCTCATGATGGACTCTGCATATAAGTTAAATAAGCAGGGTGACATTATACAGCATTGACGTACTCTTTTTCCTATTTGGAACCAGTCTGTTCCATGTCCAGTTCTAACTGTTGCTTCCTGATCTGCATATAGGTTTCTTAAGAGGGAGGTCAGGTGGTCTGGTATTCCCATCTCTTTCAGAATTTTCCACAGTTTATTGTGATTCAAGTCAAAGGTTTTGGCATAGTCAATAAAGCAGAAATAGATGTTTTTCTGGAACTCTCTTGCTTTTTCCATGATCCAGAGGATGTTGGCAATTTGATCTCTGGTTCCTCTGCCTTTTCTAAAACCAGCTTGAACATCTGGAAGTTCATGGTTCACGTATTGCTGAAGCCTGGCTTGGAGAATTTTGAGCGTGTAAGATGAGTGCAATTGTGCGGTAGTTTGAGCATTCTTTGGCATTGCCTTTCTTTGGGACTGGAATGAAAACTGACCTTTTCCAGTCCTGTGGCCACTGCTGAGTGAGTCTTACTCCTTTCCCAATTTTGAACCAGGCAATTGTTCTATGTAAGGGTCTAATACTGACTTGCATACAGATTTCTCAGGAGACAGGTAAGGTGGTCTGGTATTCCAATCTCTTTAAGAATTTTCCACAATTTGTTGTGATCCACATAGTCAAAAGCTTTCGCATGGTCAATGAAGCATATGTAGATGATTTTCTGGAATTCCCTTGCTTTCTCTATGATCCAGTGTATGTTGGCCATTTGATTCCTGGTTCCTCTGCTTTTGGGCCCTCCTGGTAACTCAACTGGTAAAGAATCCACCTACAACATAGGAGACCCCGGTTTAATTCCTGGGCTGGGAAGATCCCCTGGAGAAGGGATAAGCTACACAATCCAGGATTCTTGGACTTTGCTGGTGGCTCAGATGGTAAAGAATCTGCCTGCGATGCAGGAGATCTGGGCTTGATCCCTGGGTTGGGAAGATCCCCTGGAGGAGAGCATGGCAGCCTACTTCAATATTCTTGCCTGGAGAATCCCCATGGACATAGAAGCATGGTGAGCTATAGTCCATGTGGTCATAAAGAGTCAGGCATGTCCTCTGCCTTTTCTAAACCCAGCTTGTGCATCTGGAAGCTCTTGGTTCAGATGTTGCTGATACCTAGCTTGAAGGATTCTGAGCCTCTAACTTCATGTTAATGTCTAAGGTGTGGTAGGGTTTGGGGATGGTGTTTGCAGTTCAGACAGCCTCTCCTCAAATTGTGTCTTCTGCAAATTTAATTTGGACTGTCAATTTTTACGTATCTTGGCATTGAACTTTTACCAGCATTTTAAGTGATATATTCAAATTATTTTATTCCATTTCTTTCCTTTTAGAATGTGAGATCTTCAGCATGCCAGCAATATTTAAGTGCCAAGATTGTGTAGGTAAAAAGCGTGTGAATTAGAATGCTTGACGGGGGTGATGGGAGAAAGTTACAGAAGAGGCTAGAAGGGCGTCTGTTCTCATTCTTAGTAATGAGCAAGTGGAGATGTACACACACTCAGCCCGGGAATGGAGATTAGACACCAGGGAGACTTTATTGAGAAGGAGGAATGCAGACTTGCAAAGTCATTCTGCATGAATGCCAGCTAGCTCCCTGTGAGGCACTGTACTCAGGCTGTGAATCCAGAGATGAGCATGACTTAGAGCTGCTACCCTCATGGGACTTAAATGGAGGTTGGAAGAAAGATGTAAACAAATAATTATGCTTACAACTCTGGGGTAACAATCATCCTTACAAGCAAGGGTCAAAAATTTCAAAGCCATAGAAGAAAAGATTGATACACTTAAAGACATTAAAAACTAAAAGTTCTGTGTAATAAAAGACTCAGCATAAACAGTTAATGATAAGCAAAAGATTGGTGGAAAACATTTGCAACATATATAACCTTGAAAAGATATTCAACTGTGTCATACAGAGTATCTACAAATCAAAAATTAGAAAAATAGGCAAAGGATATGTATTAGTTATCTACCACTGCATAACAAGTTGCTCTCATATTTAGTGACTTAAGACACTTATGATCTCAGTTTGGGTAGCTCTGGAATCCAGGCATGGCTTAGCTGGCTCTTTTTGCTGGAGGTCTCACGAATAACTGGACTCAAGGTGTTGGCTCGGGCTGCAGTCAAGTCAGACTCAGTTGGGGAAGGACCCGCTTCCAAGCTCACTCTCATGACTGTTGACTCTGATCCTCACAGGCTGCTGCATTGGGAGCCTCAGCTCTTCTCCGGCTGTTGTCTGAAAGCCATGCCCAGGTTCTCGCCAGGTGGGTGTCACCATAGGACAGGTTCAAACATGACAGGTTGCTTCAACAGATCGAAGACAAGCCAGGAGAAAAAAGTGTTAACAAGATGAAAGTCACAGTCTTTTGCAACCTAAATTTGGAAATCATAAAGTGTCATCTTTGCCCTGTTCTATTCATTAAGAGCAAGCCACTGGGTCCAGCCCAGCCTCCAGCAAAGGGGTTACACAAGGGCATGAATAACAAGGGGTGAGGGTCACTGGAGGCCAGCTAGAGGTCTGACTACCACAGGGTACCAAAGGGAAATCCACAGAAAATGATCTGTAAACTTATGAAAAGATACTCAGCTTCATTAAAGATGAGAAAATTGCAAATTTATAAAATAAGAAAGAGAAATCATGTATTATCCACCACATTGGGGAAAATTAAATACTGATGACCTCTAGTATGGGCAAGAGTTTTGGGAAATAAGTATTGTCACACATTATTGACAGAAGAATAAATTGATAATGAATGTAAATTTTACAGCTAACTTTTTATCCAGCAAGGGAATTTCAAAGAATCTACTGCAGAAAAATGCATGTTCAAGAATGTTCATTAAATAATGTCTCTGACAGTGAAAAATTGGAAACCACAGCCATAAGCATGGTTAAATAAATTATAAGACCTCTGATCGATGGAATTTAAGCCAGAGCTTGAAAGAATGAAGTAGATGGAAAGATCTTTAAAACATATTTTTCAATAAAGAAAGCAAACAGCAGGATAACTGACATAATGATATGTAAAGAAGATGTCGTACATATATACAACAGAATATTACTCAGCCATAAAAAAGAATGAAATGATGCCATTTGCAGCAACGTGGATGAACCTAGAGATTGTCACATTGAAGGAAGTCTAAGTCAGACAGAGAAAGACAAATATGATAACACTTATATATGGAATCTAAAAACAAGGGGTACGGATGAACTTATCTACAAAATAGAAATAGAACTATAGATGCAGAAAACAAGCTTATGGTCACCAGGGGGCAAGGAAGGGATAAATTGGGAGACTGGGATTGACTTATACACACTGCTATATATAAGATAGATAACTAACAAGGACCTACTGTATAACACAGGGAGCTCTTCTCAATACTCAGTAATGGCCTATATGGGGAAAGTATCTACAAAAGAGTGGATATATGTAGATATATAACTGACTCACTTTTCTGTACACCTGAAACTAATACAGCATTGTAAACCAACATAATAGTCACTGGAAGGACTGATGCTGAAGCTGAAATTCTAATACTTTGGCCACCTGATGCAAAGAAATAACTCATTAGAAAAGACCCTGATGCTGGGAAAGACTGAAGGCAGTAGGAGAAGGGCACGACAGAGGATGGTTGGATGGCATCACCGACCCAAGGGACATGAATTTGAGCAAGCTCTGGGAGTTGGTGATGGACAGGGAAGCCTGGCGTGCTACAATCCATGTGGTCACAACTGAACTGAAAGCAACTATACACTAACACAATTTTTTAAAAAGGTTAATTGAAAAGCACACACAACAAAACAAAGCTATTAATTTTCTATATGTACATATAGGTATGCAGATACATATGGAAAATACGGAAGGATACAGACCAAAGTGTTGCTAGCACTTACCTCTGGGGGAAGTTAGAAGAGAGGAAGGATAGCTAAAGAGAATTTTCCCTTTATCTGTTATAGTCTTAACTCTTAAAATTAGAATGTATACACGCATTATTTGTTCAAGTAAAAAATTAATGAAAAGAATGTTTTTTTTTTTAAACAGTTACCATTGGTGGAGATTATATTGATAAATCCATTCTCCTTGGAAAAGAGAGTATGCTGTAGCCACGATTCTTAGCCTGGATCCTGAATGTTCTTGAGGAGTATAAACCAGATTAGATTACACAGTTCTGAAGCTAGAGTGTCTCATAGTAAAAAGCAGAAAATCTAACAGGTTATTAAAAATGGAGGGGCTTTTGGAGCTGCTCCCTCAAACTCTCTGAGGTTATCTCCTCAAGGCAAAATATGAGAGTTTGGAAATACCATATATTTCACAGGGCCAGCAAATTTGGAAAACTCAGCAGTGGCCACAGGACTGGAAAAGGTCAGTTTTCATTCCAATTCCAAAGAAAGGCAATGTAAAAGAATGCTCAAACTACCGCACAATTGCACTCATCTCACATGCTGGTAAAGTAATGCTCAAAATTCTCCAAGCCAGGCTTCAGCAATACGTGAACCGTGAACTCCCTGATGTTCAAGCTGGTTGTAGAAAAGGCAGAGGAAGCAGAGATCAAATTGCCAATATCCGCTGGATCATGGAAAAAGCAAGAGAGTTCCAGAAAAACATCTATTTCTGCTTCATTGACTATGCCAAAGCCTTTGACTGTGTGGATCACAATAAACTGTGGAAAATTCTTCAAGAGATGGGAATACCAGACCACCTGACCTGCCTCTTGAGAAATCTGTATGCAGGTCAGGAAGCAACAGTTAGAACTGGACAGGCAACAACAGACTGATTCCAAATAGGAAAAGGAGTATGTCAAGGCTGTATATTGTCACCCTGCTTATTTAACTTCTATGCAGAGTACATCATAGAAACGCTGGACTGGAAGAAACATAAGCTGGAATCAAGATTGCCGGGAGAAATATCAATAACCTCAGATATGCAGATGATACCACCCTTATGGCAGAAAGTGAAGAGGAACTAAAAAGCCTCTTGATGAAAGTGAAAGAGGAGAGTAAAAGAGTTGGCTTAAAGCTCAACATTCAGAAAACGAAGAGGGTGGCATCTGGTCCCATCCCTTCACAGGAAATAGATGGGGAAACAGTGGAAACAGAGTCAGACTTTATTTTGGGGGGCTCCAAAATCACTGCAGATGGCGATTGCAGCCATGAAATTAAAAGTCGCTTACTCCTTGGAAGAAAAGTTATGACCCACCTAGATAGCAGATTCAAAAACAGAGACATTACTATGCAGACTAAAGTCCGTCTCGTCAAGGTTATGGTTTTTCCTGTGGTCATGTATGGATGTGAGAGCTGGACTATGAAGAAGGCTGAGTGCCGAAGAATTGATGCTTTTGCACTGTGGTGTTGGAGAAGACTCTTGAAAGTCCCTTGGACTGCAAGGAGATCCAACCAGTCCATTCTGAAGGAGATTAGCCCTGGGATTTCTTTGGAAGGAATGATGCTAAAGCTGAAGCTCCAGTACTTTGGCCACCTCATGTGAAGAGTTGACTCATTGGTAAAGACTCTGATGCTGGGAGGGATTGGGGGCAGGAGGAGAAGGGGACGACAGAGGATGAGATGGCTGGATGGCATCACGGACTCGATGGACATGAGTCTGAGTGAACTCCGGGAGATGGTGATGGACAGGGAGGCCTGGCGTGCTGCGACTCATGGGGTCGCAAAGAGTCAGATGCGACTGAGCGACTGAACTGAACTGATGGACACCTTAACTTGGGATCTATGGGAACCTCCATGAAATATGGTGAGATCAGATAAGTATTGAGGTGGCTTTCTGATCTCTAGTATCTGCAAGGCTATTGTTTCTGATGAACTGTGGTTAAAATATCAGAAGGCTTTCATACTAGTTAATACAAACATCCATCCCGCAGCTGACAGCTTTTCCTCCTCTTGGACCTGCACCTCCCCATGAGTCAGCAGAAAAGTGGGACTGTCTGGTACACCAGGGGCCCCAGGACCTTTCTTGATAGATTAGCATCAGTTGTGATTGGCCAGTGCCAGCCCACTGCTGTTGCTAGATGTATACATGATTTGAGTTAAGTCAGGATGTTTGATGGGTATGTGGGGGTAATAATGATGCCCACCTATGTAGAATATTAAAGGAAATTGCAGGAGTAGTGAATCATCATAATGTCTCTTCCTTTTTCCTCTTTAGAGGTAGGTCATTATGGTGATGAGAAGAATTGAATTGGAAAGAAATTGGAGAAGTTATTGTAATATGGGGGCCCATATTAAAAAGAAATCCTCTGTGCTTCACCTGGCTTAGACATGCCTGAGGACAGATTTCCTGCTATTAATGATGCATCCTAAGGTTTTCTTACAAAGGTAATACAGACAGAAGGACAGTGCAACATAGGCACGTGGCGGTGGAAGCATGCTTGAGCATTGAATGCTACAGAAGACCGGACAAAAGGATGGGTCAGGGAAGGCTTCCTGGAGGAGGTGATCCTTGAGCCTAAATGATCTTTGAAAGACAAGAAAGAATCAATCAGCTGAAGAGGCTAAGGATGGGTATTTGAGACAATGAGAAAAGTGACCCAAGGGCTCCCCGGTGGCTCAGTGGTAGAGAATCTGCCTCCAATGCAGGGACATGGGTTCAATCCCTGGTCTGAGAAGATCCCACATGCTGTGGGGCAAGTAAGCCCATGCACCACAACTACTGAGCCACAACTACTGAGCCACAACTACTGAGCAAGCAGTCTAGACCCCGTGAGCCGCAACTACTGCATGCACCTGGGGGCCAGGCTCTGCAGCAAGAGAGAACCACTGCAGCGAGAATCTCGAGCACCACATCTAGAGAGTAGCTCCCACTCCCCGCAGCGGGAGAAGGCATGTGTGCAGCAAAGACCCAGCACAGCCATAAGTAAATACATAAAAAATAAAATCTTTAAAAAGAGAAAAAAATCAGCCACACACACACAAAACTCTCCAAAGTGAGTTTTACATGGTTGGAGAAAAGGGTGTGGATTATAGGGAGGGAGGAGGCTAAGTATAGAGGCCAGGATAGGTGTAGGTAAGTGTCCTTAGTGACATAACTGTTGCAGGAATGTGCCTTGCTGGGCTTAAGTGAAAGTGCCATTGTCCCACCTTTCATTTGCTAGCTGAAAGCTTTTCCTTAGTCTAGATTTTCCCTCTCAAAAATCCAATTCTGGGCCTTGCCACCTTCCCACACCCCTTGTCCAGGAAAAAGACTGAATATATTGAGCAAAACCGCTAGCATGATAGGAAACTCAGGCAGCAATTGCGTTTGAGGATTCTCTGGTCAAGATATAACCCATGGCTGGAAAATGACTGACTTGGGATCCTACGATCTTGGTCCTCAACACCAATGGGCAGATTTGTTTACATGAGACAGTTGACCAATTGTAGACCAGGGAATTCTGGGTCTGGAAGGGCTTTTCTTAGGGGGGTGAGGTGGACATTCCACGACCGTCACAGAATCAGAGTCCCAAGGGTGCCCCGTCAGGCAGCCTGCAGACGCCATCTTCACCTCCTCCACCCCTCCCTCTGCCGATGAGGATGCTGGGAAGGATGAACTCATCCAGCTCTCATGAAGACTGGGAGTTGTGATTTGTCTCTTCCAATCAGAGTCTGGTGTCAGGAATTCTGACCAAGTTCATGTTTACTCGCTATTTTTAACAGTTACCAGCAAAGATACCATGGATATGGTGTTAAAATTCTCTGAGCCTCAAACGCCTCAGCTGCAAAATGAGGAAACAAATAACCTCACAGAGCCTCTCTGTAGATGCCCTGGAACCACGTGTAGTTGGGACAAGCTCTTTTTGTGCCATCTACCCCAGTCTTTTTCTGCAGCTCCTGGGGAATAGGATCATTTTTGCAGGAATCCCTTGGACAAACATTTTGATGGAGTTTTGGATCATGTAAAGGGGACACCCAGCTCCTGTTGCCAATGGTGAAGTTGAGAAAATGAGAAGAGAAACTGCTTTGTCCTAGGAATGCTTCTCAGTGGATAATTTTATGGATGTTGCCAAATGGGCACCAACTGGTGTAGAAGAAATGGTTTATTTCTCAGTTTATTTGTTTCTCTTCTTACTAGTCCAGGGAGAAAGTTGAGGTGCCCAGATGGAGAAGCACCCCAGAAGATAACTTGAATAATAATGGTAAGACTGATGAGGAGAATGTAGGTGGGGCATTTTCCCTCCCTTCTTTATTAGTCTAAAAAGTTTTGACAGGACAGAAACACATGAGCAAAGGTACTGCATGGGAGGGGATCCCTGCATTATGTGACAGGTGGGGAAGGGGAAACCTGTAGACGGCAGGTCAGAAGGTCTCCCCATGGAGGGACCTCTGGGGTTCTTCAGGAGCTGTGATGAATTCAGTTGAGGTATTTTTCTTTTTCTTTTTCCTTTTTCCATGTTTTCTGTTCTGATTATTCTCAAATCCTTACCAACATTATGCTAATTGTTTAGTCCTCCTTGGTCTTAGTGTTGGAAAATTATGTCAGAGCCAAAGTTTAGAACTATGAGGATAATGCAGGGCAAAGAACTGTGAGGATAATGAGGCTGTAGCAGCCTAAGGCAATGGCACCCCACTCCAGTACTCTTGCCTGGCAAATCCCATGGATGGAGGAGCCTGGAAGGCTGCAGTCCATGGGGTCGCTAGGAGTCGGACATGACTGAGCGACTTCACTTTCACTTTTCACTTTCAGGCATTGGAGAAAGAAATGGCAACCCACTCCAGTGTTCTTGCCTGGAGAATCCCAGGGACGGAGGAGCCTGGTAGGCTGCTGTCTATGGGGTCGCACAGAGTCGGACATGACTGAAGCGATTTAGCAGCAGCAGCAGCCTAAGGCAGGAGCAGAGGAATGGCTGGAATGACCTCCAGCCCCACCAGTGACCCTGCAGGAATACCTGAGCTTGGGAGGTTCCTGGAAGGATAGGCTTCCTGGAGTTGCCCAGGAATGGAGCTTGAACTCTGAAGCTGGGAGTTGTTTCTGTTTTGCAGAGCTAATTGGTCACCTCCTCCCCACTCTGGATTCTGAAAAATAGACACAAGGGTCAAGGTGCAGGGTCACCAGTCCTGCTGACGAGGCACCTGGCACCAGAATGAGAGTCGTCTTCTACACTTTAGTCTAGCTGTCAATTGTCTGAGGTGGGGGAGCTGGGTCTGCAAGTCACCATGAGCTGCTTGCTTGGAGGGTTGCTGCGCCCTCACCTGACAATATGAGGGATCCATAGCACTAACCAGTGAAGCCACCCATCACTTCCTTCTGTTACAAAAGAATGGACCAACGGAAGATATTCCTGCCAGTTCACACATCAGACAAACCATCTGTCCCAGGCGGGAACCTCAGAAAGGGTACAGCAAAGGACAGAAGATTTACACCTAACACCTTGAAGGAGAGAGAGAGAGTAGTTTCCCATGTGTATTAGGACTAAAATGATGCTTGATGGAGGGAAAAACTAGAGACCTATACTTATAATAGTAAGGTGTGAGAGGTAGCTATGGGATGGGTTAAAAACACACACCTAGGAATCATCCTGGCCCTGCTACTTACTAGCTATGTAACCTTGGGCATGTTACTCAATATCTCTGGGACTCAATGTTCCCATCTGTAAAATGGAGTTTGATAATAACATCTATTTCATTTTTTGTTGGATTGAATTTGTGTTGTTATAAAGACTAAATAAATTAATACATGTAAAGCTACCAGGTCAGCATTAACTCATTGCTTTCAATCTCATGGATGCATACATACTCAACACAGCTCCTGGAACATAGCTGGCAGCAGTAAATGGTGGTCAAATCCTCTGTTTTATCTTCGGGATGAAAATCATCACTAGATACCCTGACAGTGAGAGGGAGCTGTCATTGGGAAGAGCCATGGTTCTGGACATGGTCTACTTTTCAGAGAAAATATAATAGATTGTTCCAATAATAGCATTGGAGAGAAATTCCTTCCCCAAGTGGGGCCAGTGATTTATTCTCCAGTTGTGAGTGGAGATCGTTGCTAATGCTGTGTATGTAACCCTCGCTTTTCTAAACTTTTAGTGTCTCTGAGTTTGAGCAATCCCTTGCCTCTCCTAAGAGTCTGGAAAGCAGGCCTGTCTCTCCTGCTCACCTCCAGCTCCTCCCTGTAGCCCTCTAATGAAATGGTAGCCCCTGGGTAGAAACTGTGAGCTCTCAGAGCCCTCTCCAGTGAGAGGCTGGACTCGGCATGCCTGCTTCCTTACAGAGTGCAAAATGAGGCAAGAGGCCAAGACGATTTCCTCTTCTTTACTGCAACATAAAAAAGCATCTCATTTTGCACGTGACACCTCTCAGGTGCTCATGCCCAGGCCATGATTAGCAGATAATCTCATAAAGGCCTGTGGTCCTGCTGCCAAGACCCACCTGTCGGAGAAAGTGAAGGCCTGTGGCAGAGACCCCTTCCCACAGCCTTGAAGGCTTGATCTGTTAAGTCACCCCTTTTCCATCTGAGGATAATCCAGGCTCTCCATTTCATTGCTGGCTTGGCTTCCTGGCCCCCATTTTACCTTCTCAAAGAGAAGCCTGCCCCTCAACCACCCAGACACTACCAAAAAAAAAAAAAAAGACCTCACTCATTCTCTGGCTGAGTCATAGAAGTATTGAGCTGGGAACTTTGGAAATTGTCCAGCAGTGAAACATTTCCATGTTATTTATAGGGAAAATGAGGCTCAGAGACATCAAACGACTTCCCCAGAGTCACAGCACAGAGGAATGGCACAAGAGGAGTTGGGATCTGGATCTCCTGACACTCAGCTGAAGGGTGCGTTGTCTACACTCCCACCATCCATCAGCTGGGCCTCTTTCTTGGCTGAGCGTTTATTGTCTCAGACCCAGCCAAGAAATACCTGCTGAGAAAGGGCACGCGTTCCCAGGCTGGCCTTGGAGCATCCATCTCAGGCAATCACCGTAACCCCTGTTTGTGTTCAGCTCCACAGGGGCACCTAGTAGGGGACAGGAGGATTCACGACTGTGGTCAGCAGCAGAGGACACAGTGGGCTCGTAGCAAGTCACTGACTTGTACTCACTAGGAGACCTCGATGGGGTTAGGGCGGCCAGGCACAGTCTCTCTGGGTGACCAGCACAGGCCACTGCTCTTCGAGACTGGAGAGAGCATAGTGTAAAGGAAACGCTTTGGCATGGGCTTGGGCTTGGGACTGGGACAGGCCACTTTCTAGCTGTGTGACCCTTGGCTGTACAACTCTCTCTGAACCATGTTTTAAAAATAAGAGCAAAAATTGCTGACATCATTGGCTGTTGTAAAGATTTAAAAAGTGATTCTTTATAGATAGGCCTAGCATGGAGTCAGACTCATGGTGAGCATGCAGTTATTACCATTATATGATCCCTCCTACTTGTACCAAATCAGACAAATCACAGCCTATCTGAGCCTCAAAGTTTTCATCCAAGGGAGATTATTCCTACTACATAAATCTAACCATAAGTTAGTTGAGAAACACTCAGTGGGTTCTCCGGTCAGCATCAGTTTCCTTCCTTCCATTTGGCAAGTGGGAGTTCTTGCTGGCAGAAAGAAATGCAAGTCAGCTGAAGGTTAAAGCTCAAGCTCTGTTATTCTTACCATGGGTGCTAAACATCTCTATCTATTACATATCCATATCTTTATATCTGTGTATGTGTGTATATAGATATATGTACATGGACATAGAAGGTAGAGAAATAGAGATACGGGTAGAGATATGGATATATTACATCCACATCTGGGCTTCTCAGGTGGTGGCTAGTAGTAAGGAATCCATCTTCCAGTGCAGGAGTCCTAAGAGATGAAGTTTCGATCTCTGTGTTGGGAAGATCCCCTGGAAGAGGGCATAGCCACCCACTCCAGTATTCTTGCCTGGAGAATCCTATGGACAGAGGAGCCTGATGGGCTACAGTCCATGGGGTTACAAAGAGCTGGACACGACTGAAGTGACTTAGCACACACTCACATATCCACATCTATATCTGTATCTGTCTCTATAGCTATTCCTAGATGACATATATGCTGCCAGTATCATCCCTTTTAAAAACAAAACAAACCAACTATTTGAAAAATTGTATTTGAAAAAACATTATAGATAAAAGTTCAAAGATAAATTAGTAAAATAATCTCACATACTACTACTCAGAAATAATCCTATTGAGAATAATTAAATTTTTGTATTTGTGCATATAGATAGAAAAATAGATATCTAAAAACACTTTAATAAAAATGAGATAATTCTAAACACTGTTTAGAAAATCGGAAGTACTACCTTTAACTTTCCTGGAATTTAATACAACAAAATATGCCAGAATCAAACTACAGGCTACTGAATATATGTGTCTCCACTGTAGGACAGTATTTTATGAAACAAGTCCTTTTAAGGCTGGTCAAAGTGATTATGATGTATATCGAAGTGGCAGCCATTATTTCTTTTTAAACTACATGTTTCAATTTTTGTGTTTTGGCTGTGAAAGATGCGGACATTAGTACCCTTCCAAGTCTTCCAACTCCCTCCCCACACAATTTGAATTTTGTTAGTTACATAATTTGTGTTACATTGTTCAGATATATAGTTCTGACTATCTGCTCTGTAACTAGCATATTTCGTTCAATCCCAGCTGTGCTGACTGAGCTACCTTCTATGGGGCGGGATGGGGGCAGATAATGAAGAATAAAAGAGTAAAACATATGGTATGTTAGAAAGTGTTCAGTTCAGTTACTCAGTCGTGTCCGACTCTTTGCGACCCCATGAACCAAAGCACGCCAGGCCTCCCTGTCCATCATCAACTCCCAGAGTCCACCCAAATCCATGTCCATCGAGTTGATGATGCCTTCCAGCCATCTCATCCTCTGTCGTCCCCTTCTCCTCCTGCCCCCAACCCCTCCCAGCATCAGGGTCTTTTCCAATGAATCAACTCTTCGCATGAGGTGGCCAAAGTATTGGAGTTTCAGCTTTAGCATCAGTCCTTCCAATGAACACCCAGGACTGATCTCCTTTAGGATGGACTGGTTGGATCTCCTTGTAGTCCAAGGGACTCTCAAGAGTCCTCTCCAACACCACAGTTCAGAAGCATCAGTTCTTCAGTGCTCAGCTTTCTTTATAGTTTAACTCTCACATCCATACATGACTATTGGAAAAACCATAGCTTTGGCTAGATGAACCTTTGTTGCCAAGGTAATGTCTCTGCTTTTTAATATGCTGTCTAGGTTGGTCATAACTTTTCTTCCAAGGAGCAAGTGTCTTTTAATTTCATGGCTGCAGTCACCATCTGCAGTGATTTTGGAGCCCAGAAAAATAGTTAGCCACTGTTTCCACTGTTTCCCCATCTATTTGCCATGAAGTGATGGGACCAGATGCCATGATCTTTGTTTTCTGAATGTTGAGTTTTAAGCAAACTTTTTCCACTCTCCTATTTCACTTTTATCAAGAGGTTCTTTAGTTCCTCTTCGCTTTCTGCCATAAGGGTGGTGTCATCTGCATATCTAAGGTTATTGATATTTCTCCCAGCAATCTTGATTCCAGTTTGTGCTTCATCCAGCCCAGCGTTTCTAATAATGTACTCTGCATATAAGATAAATAAGCAGGGTGACAATATACAGCCTTGATGTACTCCTTTCCCTATCTGGAACCAGTCTGTTGTTCTGTGTTCAGTTCTGTGCTAATAAAAACGACAAGTAAACCAGGGGGAAGGAAATGCAGAATGCTGAGGTGGGTTAGGGCATATCCTGTGAGAGTAGGGCAGTTGGGGCAGCCTCCACTGAGAGATAGTGCTTAATATTGGTATACATATTAAATAGATTTATTACTTACCACTAGTGCTCTCTTTGGAGAAGGAAATGGCGACCCACTCCAGTATTCTTGCCTGGAGAATCACAGGGACTGGGGAGCCTGGCGGGCTGCCGTCTGTGGGGTCGCACATAGTCGGATATGACCGAAGCGACTTAGCAGCAGCAGCAGTGCTCTCTCATGGTATTTCAATTCCTAAGTTCTTTTTTCCTACTTCTTTATTTCTTAATTGGCAGAATGTCATCGTCACACGATTGTGTTTAAGAAGGGCTCATGGGTGCTATATTCCTAGGTTTCTCAGGTTTAAGAGTGTGTTGCTTTTATATTTAACAACGTTCTTGTGTGGCTGCAACATCCTGGGATGCACTTTCTTTCTCTTAGATCATCGTGAACACTGTCTTTTGCCATTAAATGCTGCTGTGCAGAAGGCTGAGGCAAGCTTCATTTAAGCTCCTCGTAATGGTTTGCTCTTCCTGACTGAATGTTTGAAGTGTTCTTATTTAACTAGTAGAGACATATTTTGAGCTGTCAGTATTAAATTTTCCAGGAACATGGTATGTCTTTCAATTTTCATATTCAATTTTCTCCCTTTATCTGGATAATTTTAAAAAAGCATTACCTTTGGGTTGGATTTTTCTTATTTTTTATCTGTTAGGCTTTAAAAAAGCTATTAGCTTCTTTGCACTTGTTTCAAATACCTTTGTTTTAATCTGCACTTGCTGTGATTATCCCAAAGTCTCCTCCATATAAATAATTTATTTTCAGTGGAATATACCTGTTCCTTGCTCTAATTTTTGTATTAGCTCTATAATGATGTGGTTTGGGCCCTCAGTTTGTTTCTTTTAGATCCTCAATCTCCCTTTTTACTTTTAATCTCATTATCTTGTCTTTCAGCCCTACAGCTCCTAAATTTATATTCTTATTAAGATGTCCAGTAGCATAAAAGAAGTGTGAAGAATTTCTTTTTGTTTCTTTACTCTTTTTCCCCTTAGGTTGGTTCTTTGGTTCTCTCTCCCTTCCTTCCTTCCTTCCTACCTCTTTCTCTCCTTGCTGCCTTCTCTCTCCTGTCTCACTTTCTCTCTTCTTTCATAATGCATTGGCACTGCTCTTTCATACATAAGAGAGGAGTTTTTATAGTACTGTTTCAACTCACCAATATAACATTTGTAGAAGCTCATTGTAAAGTGTCTGATTCTGTTTCCCTGCCTTAGGAAGCACCATCTGGGACACTGTTGCCTTAGATTCTGAAAGGGGCTGTTTCCTTGTCCAGTGGGGTGAACCAAGGCAGTGACTTAGATCAGGGACTCCATGGGTCATCCTGATTGGCTGGAAGGCTTAGACATAGACAGTAGGGAAAATGCCAAGATTACAATACAGAAACCCAAAGAAACTGATCTGAGGGAACCAGGAATTCAATTTGTAGTATCCAAACTGAACATTTAGTATCTACAGTGGCTGAGAGATACAGAAAATCTGGTGTTTTGTCTAGGCTCTGCAACTTACTGGTTTTATAATCTTGATCCGCTGTTTTCTCATCTGTACAAGGGGGTTGACAATGTTATTTCCCCTACAGAATTGTTGTGAGGATTAGATGAGGCAATGAAAGTAACAGCTACCTCAGAAGCTGACAGCTTTAATAAACACTAGCATTTTCTGTCATTATAATTACTAATATACAAAGTTCTGGTAGGCATTGATATCAGAGACTGTCTAATCAGAAGATAGTGCTGAGCAGCAGAAAGATGTATTAAAAGTGACACTAAGTTAGTTTGGTGCCAGCCACAGTATTTAAAGCTATTGGTTAATCATTCACCCTAGGACCCCAGACTGTGACTGGGAGTCACAGAGAACTCAAACTCCCACCTCCACTGTGCTGGTGAGAGGTCAGGGAAAAGGGGGAACCTATGAGAGCCAAATAGAGTGACTTGCCGTGGTCTAGTAGTTTTTGAAATGTGTTCCCCAGACCAGTGACATCATCACTTAGAAATCTGTTAGAAACACAGATTTCTCGGGTCCATTCCACACCTACTGAATCAGAATCTCAGGAACTGAGATAAGGAAATTTGTGCTTAAGTTCTGCAAGTGATGCTGGTGTCCTTTTAAGTTTGAAAAGCATTCTCCCTTCTCCTGCTAGGCTGCAGTTTGGGGAATTAAGAGGCCAGGATGGGAAGGCAGTGCTCCTGGAGCGCCTTGGCCAACATCTTGGAAATTTGAAGTAGGCTGTGACTTTGTACGTAGAATTAGACCAAGTTGTACTCATTAATGGGCTTCCCAGGTGGTGCGGTGGTAACAAATCTGCCTACCAATGCAGGAGCTGCAAGAGACGCGAGTTCCATCCCTGAATCTGGAAGATCCCCTGGAGTAGGAAATGGCAGCCCACTCCAGTATTCTTGCCTGGAAAATTTCATGAACAGAGGAGCCTGATGAACCCCACCCATGGGGTCATAAAGAGTCAGACATGACTGAGCAACTGAAGCATGCATGTGTATGCTTGTTAACAGCAAAAAATATTTTAAATAGGCATACAATCAACCTATTTTTTCTTCTAAATATACATATTATCTGTATCATCCGTGTCTATAAGGATACTCCTATGCTTACCTATTTTTTTTATTGAACTATAACTTTGATTATGAAATAATAAAATACAGAAAAACACTTGACTTCCATGGTTAAGGTGAAAATCTGGAACTTACCATGAAACCAGAGTATCATCTGCCACCTGGTGGCAGCCTACCCTACTGACAGATTTTAACAGCAATAAGGATCCTAAAGATCTCAGAAACATAGGAATTAGGGGGCATCTTGGATCTGAAGAAATCAGGGGAAAGTTTCCCCTCATGTCAGGTCATTATGGTTTCCTTTCAGAGAAGTGGGGTTGAGGGAGAGCATGGATGTTAGACAGAATTGGGCTGGGACAACTTTTGGAAAGGCGTTTAATGTCTCTGAGCCTCAATTTCCTCAGCTTGAAATGCAGGTGAGAGTATGTTAGGTGATAGTATGTTAGTGCTTCCAGCTCCAGATTATTGTGGGGGTCAAATGAGGTAACTGGTTGAAAACAGCTGGACGTGTTTGGAAAACTGTTAAGAGCTGCCCAGATGTGAGTTGTTTATTATTTAGATTTGAAATTTGGTCTCCAATTGTGGAATGTAGTGTTCTCTGTTGGAGGAATTCTAGATATTAGCAAGCAGGTGGAGAAGGTATTTGGTGTTTGGGTTTGTCTTAGAAAAACTTTTTAAAGGACCTAGAGGAGGGAGATTCTGCTCTGGGTTATCCCCAACTCTAATTTAGGAGGGAAAGAAGACTAACACTGTGCCCCCACTGAGGTGATGGGCAAGAAGACCAAGGATTCTGGCTGTGGGCCATTCTGCTACCTCTTGTCCTTGTGTTGTCTCAACTCAAGGGGAAGAAGGGTGGGGAGAAGATGAGATAGAAGTTTAAAGAGACAAAAGTGGTTATGAGTGAAATGGGGAGAGAGAGTGAGAGGATGGAGGGCAAGATAGAGGGCAGGAAGGGAGTTGGTAACAGAGAGGGTCAGAGAGAAGAAAGAGAATGTGGAGGAAACCACATTGAAAGAGGGCTCAGACGGAGGGAAGCGGGGAGTACCTGTGGCTGGTGCTGCGGCCTTAGCGGGTTCTAGGTCCTTCCAACTGGCAGCACTTTCTGTGAGTCCACTTTTGCATCTGAAACTCTTCTTTCTTCAGGGACCTTGTGCTTTTGTATCCATGAAGTGTTTGGATCCAATGTGCTCAGTGAAAGGGAAGACTCATACATTGCTGGAAAAAGAGACCAGCTGTCTTTGAAATCATCTAAATTGTCTCTATTTGTAAAAAAAAGTTACTCTTCCATTGCTCCCAGATCTGAAAGTCCAATTTGCCAGGATAATATATCCGGTGTGGATAAAGATTTTCAAACTTGAAGCGTTGGTTGCTTAGCAACCCAGAGGCATGAAGGGCCCACTTGGGGTTGGCCACTGAACCTTTCAGGGGACCAAACTTCCCCTGGCATTAGGGAATAGGCTGGGAAGGCAGGCAAGTTCCCTCAGGCCCTGGGCCCACTGTCCCTCCCCTTCCAGATTTCTTCCCAGGTGCTTGAGTCTAATACAACATAAACAGAGGAAGAAAAGGAAGCAGGGAGAGAAGCAAGGAGAAAGGAAACCACCTAAAGACCAAAGTCCCAGGGAAGAACGAGTTAAAAGAAAAACACCAGTTGTGCTTACGACTTGATCGTTGGTCTACAGCACACATTCAGACAGCTACTTCTCAAGTGGTATGGAACAAGGAGAGTTTTGTTCTTTCACAAAAGCTTTTTTAATGTTAACTTTTAAAACACCATGCACAGTATCATTACGGCTATTTCTCCTGCTGTTTAGAAGAATGCTTTCAGTCTGTGCATGGAGTGTGTGTGTGTGTAAATCACTCAGTCATGTCTGATTCTTTGCGACCTCATGGACTATAGCCTGCCAGGCTCCTCTGTCCATGGAATTCTGCAGGGGAGAATACTGCAGTGGGTTGCCATTCCTTTCTCCAGGGGATCTTCCTGATCCAGGGATCAAACCCTGGTCTCCCTCATTGTAGTCAGATTCTTTACTGTCTGAGCTACCAGGGAAGCACTGCCTTTCTCTCCTCATTGACCCAGCACTCAATCAAAAGTTTGAGGCCCCAAGTTTCAAGCTGGGGGCTGGGAAAGAGAAGGGTGGACATTGCAGATCTTCCCTCACTCCCACTCCTTTTCTTGGCAGTTACCCTGATTGTTGGTCTAGTTTCCATCTTCTAGCCTTTACACGGTTCTTGCACTAGCAACAAAGATGACTACATGCAAGGGCTGTGGCCCAGACCTAAGCTAGCATGCACAATCCCACCTTCCTGTCACAGTTAGTTCAGGGAGGGGCCTGTTGAATCCATTCTGGCTATGGAGCTACAAGAAGAGCAATTTGCTAGGAGTTCCTAGGAAAGCTTTTCTTCACACATACGGAGAAATTTCTAGGCATGGGCCTTTTTTTGTTCTCTTTGCAGTC
Organism: Ovis aries; assembly: GCF_016772045.2. Taxonomy (NCBI): domain Eukaryota; kingdom Metazoa; phylum Chordata; class Mammalia; order Artiodactyla; family Bovidae; genus Ovis; species Ovis aries. The sequence goes on from NC_056068.1 coordinate 36,392,115, forward strand.
AAATGCTTTGCCACTGAGTTTTTTGGTTCTCTTTGGATACTTACAACCATTAGGGGGACAATGAGAAGGAGACAGCCTTAGGGTAAAGCTGAACCTAAGAAGGACAGGGTGAAGAGAGAGAAAACAAATAAACAAAGGAACAACTTCTTGATGAATGGTTAGGTCACTGAATCAAACTGCTCCTAAAGCCCAGCTTTTTCTTGAATCTCCAGTTATATAAACCAATAATTTTCCTTTATTGTTTAAGCTTCTTTGAATTGGGTTTTCTATTACTTAGAAGCAAACATTCCCTATTTACATAGTAACATTTATTGAGCACCTACTCTATGCCCGACACTCCATGAAATGCTTTTATGTGTATTAGTTGCACCTAATCTCCATGGTAACCTGGCAGAGAAAGCATAACGTCTCCCCTTTCAACTGAAGAGAATTCCAGTTTTAATATTGCAGGGTTTTGTGGCAGAGCTAGAGTTTTAACCACCAGTCTAACTGTAGAGCTCAGGCCTGCCCCCAGGCTCAGATTCTCAGCTGGCAGCAGAAAACACCTGCTCTGAGCAGAGATGGCAGCGAAAGATGAAGGTATGGGCAAGTCTGAGATGACCGGACTGATGAAGCTCAAGACCCTGATAGCTCAGTTGGTAAAGAATCTGCCTGCAATACAGGAGACCCTGGTTAGATTCCTGGGTGGGGAAAGTCTGGTGGAGAAGGGATAGGCTACCCACTCCAGTATTCTTGGACTTCCCTTGTGGCTCAGCTGGTAAAGAATCTGCCTGCAATGTGGGAGACCTGGGTCTGATCCCTGAGTTGGGAAGATCTCCTGGAGAAGGGAAAGGCTACCCACTCCAGCGTTCTGGCCTGGAGAATTCCATGGACTCTATAGCCCATGGGGTCGCAAAGAGTTGGACATGACTGAGAGACTTGCACTTTTAAGACGAGGGCCTTCAGTAGAATTAGCAGTGGGCTCAGATGAGCTGGCTTGTGCTGGGTCCTCACGTGGCAAACCGTCTTCTGACACCACATGGCCCTCCTCCACATCCAGGCCATGGCTTGCTTTAAATGCCAGCTCCCGGGGCACCATGAAGGATGACAACTTAATGACAACTACTCATGCCTTTAAACATATGCAAAGGTTGTGAAATTTTATTTTACTTAAATAATGCTTCCTAATTTAATGTTTTCCCTTCCGTCTTTCTCTTCCAAGTCAAGATAACTCAGCAAAGCCCTGGAATGACAAGGCCATTGGGACATGACTATACTAGTTAACCTTCACAGAACATTTTCTCTGTGCCAGGCACTCTTCCAAGTGCCTTCCATATGTATCGTGTATGTTACCGGGCAGGGTGTAGTCCACCTGCCTCCACTGCAAATGTGGAAATGGAGGCTCAGAGAGGTTAAATAGCTTGGCCAGGGACACACAGCCAGTGCTCTCAACCACTATACTATATTGCCATTTCATATGGGCAGAATGAACAAAACCTCCTGCCAAGGTTCTTGGTGAACAGAATATAATAGATGTAGTGATAGATGGGGCATGCCCAACTCTAAGTACTAGAACAACACCATTCAGTATGGAAATGAACTGAGTGTCACTTTGAAGCTGTGAGACTGATAGTTTTAAAAAACATGATACATTTTATAATTCATTTGTTGTTGTCGTTGTTCAGTCACTCAGTCGTGTCTGATTCTTTGTGACCCCATGGACTGTAGCACACCAGGCTTACCGGTCCTTCACTATCAATTAGTACCATACTTTAAAAAGTTATCCTCCATGCCATACCCTTATTTCTGAAAGAAAGAAAACCAGAAAAGACTATATAAAAATCTTTCAAAGAGAAAAATGATGAGAATAGCACTGTTGGACATTAAATGTACTACAGATCAGTAGTAATTAAAGCTGCCTTGTCTGTGAATGGAAATAAACAAGAAGATCAGTGCAAAATAACAGAAAGTTCCTCCATACTATTATTTGGTAGGTAACAGAAGTAGTATTTCATGTGTGGCAGGCTGGGCAAAATGTGGTACATAGAAATATATTAATCTGGACTCTTTCCTCCTACCTTTACTACATCACATTCTCAGTTCAGTTCAGTCGCTCAGTTGTGTCCGACTCTTTGTGACCCCATGAATCGCAGCACACCAGGCCTCCCTGTCCATCACCAACTCCTGGAGTTCACTCAGAGTCATGTTCATCCAGTCAGTGATGCCATCCAGCCATCTCATCCTCTGTCACCCCCTTCTCCTCCTGCCCCCAATCCCTCCCAGCATCAGAGTCTTTTCCAATGAGTCAACTCTTCGCATGAGGTGGCCAAAGTATTGGAGTTTCAGCTTCAGCATCATTCCTTCCAAAGAAATCCCAGGGCTGATCTCCTTCAGAATGGACTGGTTGGATCTCCTTGCAGTCCAAGGGACTTTCAAGAGTCTTCTCCAACACCACAGTTTAAAAGCATCAATTCTTCGGCACTCAGCTTTCTTCACAGTCCAACTCTCACATCCATACATGACTACTGGAAAAACCATAGCCTTGACTAGACGGACCTAAGTTGGCAAAGTAACGTCTCTGCTTTTGAATATGCTATCTAGGTTGGGATTTCTTTGGAAGGAATGATGCTGAAGCTCCAGTACTTTGGCCACCTCATGCGAAGAGTTGACTCATTGGAAAAGACTCTGAAGCTGAGAGGGATTGGGGGCAGGAGCAGAAGGGGATGACTGAGGATGAGATGGCTGGATGGCATCACGGACTCGATGGACGTGAGTCTGAGTGTTCACTCTGGGAGATGGTGATGGACTGGGAGGCCTGGAGTGCTGCAATTCATGGGGTCGCAAAGAGTTGGACACAACTGAGCGACTGAACTGAACTGATCTAGGTTGATCACAGCTTTCCTTCCAAGGAGTAAGCATCTTTTAATTTCCTGGCTGCAGTCACCATCTGCAGTGATTTTGGAGCCCCAAAAAATAAAGCCTGACACTGTTTCCACTGTTTCCCATCTATTTCCCATGAAGTGATGGGACCAGATGCCATGATCTTCGTTTTCTGAATGTTGAGCTTTAAGCCAACTTTTTCACTCTCCTCTTTTACTTTCATCAAGAGGCTTTTGAGTTCCTCTTCACTTTCTGCCATAAGGGTGGTGTCATCTGCATATCTGAGGTTATTGATATTTCTCCTGGCAATCTTGATTCCAGCTTGTGCTTCTTCCAGCCCAGCGTTTCTCATGATGTACTCTGCATATAAGTTAAATAAGCAGGATGACAATATACAGCCTTGATGTACTCCTTTTCCTATTTGGAACCAGTCTGTTGTTCCATGTCCAGTTCTAGCTGTTGCTTCCTGACCTGCATACAGATTTCTCAAGAGGCAGGTCAGGTGATCTGGTATTCTCATCTCTTTCAGAATTTTCCACAGTTTATTGTGATCCCCACAGTCAAAGGCTTTGGCATAGTCAATGAAGCAGAAATAGATGTTTTTCTGGAACTCTCTTGCTTTTTCCATGACGTTGACAGTTTGATCTCTGGTTCCTCTGCCTTTTCTAAAACCAGCTTGAACATCAGTAAGTTCGCATAGATAAGTTAAATAATAAAATATAAAAACTAAGGCCACAAAATATCTATGGGAAATTTTAGGATGGGATTCAGGGAGGCTTTCCTAAATATTGCATCCACAGAAGGAACCATAAGCAAGTTTATAGATTTCACAACATAAAACAAGTATTTCTGGATAGCAAATATATCATAGAATATATGAAAGACAAAAGGTTCACAGCAATAGTGTATAAACAGCTCATAAAATCAGTATGATAAAATGGTGAACATAGCAAATAAAGAACATCAGGCCACTTTTATCAATTATTAATGGAAGGATGACTTTACACATGATGAAACACAGTGTGACAAAACAGATCACAGACCTTAGACATTTGACCCAGCAACTCCCCTTCCAGATACTTATCTTAAGAGAAGGGCCGGACAGATGTGCAAAGGCATCTGTGCAAAAGATGCTCATCCCAGTGTTATTCATGAGAATTTAAAAAATTGAAATTAAGCTAGCTGTCTGAAGAGATACATGACAATATCTCTCCATTCAAAGAACATTTAACAATGATTAATAAGGATGGTATAGATGTGTATATTTGCTGACATCAACATGTGTTCTTGATACATCCTTAAGGGGGAAAAGGAAGGTATCAAAATATGATCATATTTGTGTATAGATGTAACCTTCTTTCTCTAAGTATAAAAATGCCTGGCAAGCAATTCACCTAAAAGTAAATATATTTGTTCTGTCTGTGTATTTCTGTTTTCCAATATTTTCTAAAATAAATATATATTTTTATGTAATAAATTTAAATACATTAGCAAGTTATTTTGTAAGTATCAAGTATTACATGATACAAAGCAAACAAAAACTGAAGATGTGTCTATAAAAGAAAAGACATTTTTCCCTTTTCCTAGCCCAAGTGACTTGGGAATTGGCCTGTTGGGTTGCAAGGAAGAGCATGAGCTTGGAAACCCGACTGACCTAGGTTGAAATCTCAGTTATTACATACCAGTTGTAAGATTATAGACACACCTCTTAACCTCCCTGAGACTCAGTGTTCTCACCCACAAAATGAGAGTAATATTACCCTTATAAGATTATTACATGGAATACATTAAAATGATAAAACTTTCAGTTCAGTGACTGGTACATAGAAGAGTCTTAATAGATTGTAAGAAATATTACCCTCCTTTAATACTCAGCTCCAATCCCTCTCTGGGTGTCTTCACCAGCTACCCCAGACAGTTCATTCTTTTACTGTTTTTAATAGCCCTTTATAGGCACTTACTATTTTTCACTGTCTTTTGACCCATTAGATGTGAGCTCCTGGAAATCAGAGATGAAGTGAGCTTGCTTCTGAGTCCTAAGTACTTAGGTCAGTGCTTGGAACATAGTATGGCCACATGAAATAATTGTTAAATAAATGAATAACAATTATTATCAATGGTAACAAAGTAAAAAGTCTACATTTCCCTAAGGGGATTTAAAGGCTTGCATTTACTCACTGGTATGCTGCATTTAAAAAAGCTTTGACAAACCTAGATAGTATATTAAAAAAGCTGAGACATCACTTTGATGCCAAAGGTCCATATAGTCAAAGCTATGGTTTTTCCAGTAGTCACGTACAGATATGATAGTTGGACCATAAAGGAAGTTGAGCACCGAAGAATTGATGTTTTCAAACTGCAGCGCTGGAGAAGACTGTTGCTTGTCCTTTGGACAGCAAGAAGATCAAACCAGTCAATCTGAAAGAAAATCAACCCTGAATCATCATTGAAAGGACTGATGCTGAAGCTGAAGCTCCGATACCTTGGCCACCTGATGTGAAGAGCTGACAAACTGGAAAAAACCCTAATGCTGGGAAAAATTCAGGGCAGGAGGAGAAGGGAGTGACAGAAAGTGAGACGGTTGGATGATATCACCAACTCAATGGACATAAGTTTGAGCAAACTCCAGGAGACAGTGAAGGACAGAGAAGCTTGGCTTGCCGTGGGGTCACAAAGAGTTGGTCATGACCTAGTGACTAAACAACACATGAATACTATTTTGGAATATCATTTCATAAAGAAATTTGATTATATTATGATTTCATAAAGAAATGGGATTATATAATGATATATAAGATATGCCAATGGTGATTGCAAATATTTAACACTAAACTGTATACCCAGCAACATACTAGGTACTATATATATAATATTTATATAGTATGTATATACTACTTACATAGTATAAATTATACATATATAATTTCATTTATTACTTTCAAAAGATACACAATGAAGAAACTGATGGCTAGGGAGTATAAAACATTTGCCTCCAGTATCTAGAAATGGCAGAATCAGGATTTGAACCCAGTCTTTCTGGCTGATTTAGGATCCTATGTTCTTCACCATGACCCTCTCCAGATAACATTTTAAAGGCTCCATTGAGAAGAATGCTGATGGCCCTGTAGCAGCCAGCCCAATGGGCCTCAGTAGCGCTCTGGAGAAGCCTACAGTGGTGGAAAATGAGGAAGAGGAAGTGGGTTATGCTAAAGAGATAGGAAGGAAGAATGATGGCAGAGAGAGGGTGGGAGATGACAGGAAGAAACAAAACTGACATTAAACTGAATGGGAAAAAGCACCATTGACCACTGTGGCCTACCATCCTGGGATGCAGCATTTTTATTATTTGGGCACAATTGTGAAGCAGGCAGAAATGCAGAAATTAGGCAGAAATGAAAGATGTGAAAATTTATTTTGTTTAGTCTCACAGTTTAAAAAAATCAAACTTTATGAAATAAATATATTGATTTGTTGTGTTGAGTTAAAGCAAATTGACCGCCCAGAAAAATCTTGGCAAGAGGAAGAGGTCTTTTACCTCCCATCCCCGCAAGCCCTAACCTTCCCCCCACCCCATAAGCCTTTTTGGTGTTCTATTTCTGCTAATCCTTGCTAAGAAGTAACTAGTGAGCAAGAGGTTAGCTGATGGGGTCTCAAGGTGTGACCTTTCCCAGGGGCATTTGCATGTTAATAGAGGATACTGGGAACCCAGGAACAGCCTCCAGGTCTCAAATGAAAGAAGTCCTGAAGGTGGAGGAGAGGGGTGGCTCGGCCCCCAGGGGCCCTGCTGTGGAGGCCACGTTGAGTTGGCCTGTGTGGATGGCCGCTGGTCTGGGCTTTCCTCCAGCTGCTTTTACAAAGAAATGGTTTGGAGAAGAACAAAGGGATTGTGTTTATTCCCCCACAAGAGCTCCATTGCCAGGGCTGTGTGCTCGGTGCCCAGCTCGGAGAATCTGGACTCAGGAGGCTTTCCCTAATGGTAATGAATGAAGAATCACCTCCCCACCCCCTACAACACACAGACACACCTTTAGCCCTGTTGCCTATGAACCCCTTAAACTCCAAAGCCCACAGCCAAGACCTGGGCAACTTCTTTCTAGTGATAAGAACATGGCCAAGAAGAAATGTCTACTATTTGCATTTTTATTATTTTCCTGTCTTAACCTGAAAACTTGTGCTGACTTGCATGACCTCACTGACCATGTTTCATCTTTCTCATTGAACTGTAGTTAAGACAATCTCCTACAGCCCAACTGCAGAAAAGGAAATTCTTACATGGACACAATTTTGTGCACATGCACACTTCAGGGTCCTGGGGAGGGAGAGCGGGAGGGGAGCAGATGGGGATAGAGCAGCGAGGACAAGACTACTTTTCTGTTTGGCTGAATTCATCAAAAATGCCCAAACCCCATACCGAACATTCATCACTAATTAAATCCTAGCACCATAATTCAGAGAAAACAATTACAGCATTTAGAATTTTTAAAGGAACTATTATTGCTGCCTTGGCCCTTTTAAAAATTATGCTCCCCAAAGGACAAAATGTGATCCATTAATATGTATGTATTATTACTTTTTTTTTCATAAGGGGAAGATTGCTGATGCCTGTGAATATGGAAGCATTTATCGGTTGCAGACAGCCGCTTCGTTGACTTGCAGTTTTAAGTGCAGTATTTTCTAGAATCTAAAAGGCTATAACATTAATTACCTTTTTGCTTTTAGCTGGTAGCCTGCTCGTTTCTCCCCCATGTTCTCTTCTCTTACCCTGCCCACTTGGGTAACCAGTTATCCAGGGTAGGGTTTGGTCAGAGCCAGGAGTCAAAACTGTTATTGGGAAAGATCATGCAATATTTCATTCAATGGAGACAATTGTTCCCGTTCACCGTTGGTGCCCAAAATGAGTCCATGTTTCTCATTTTTCAGTTGAAGTCCCTTGTGCTAGTCCTGGAGCGAAAGACTTCCCTAAGTCAAACTGAGATTCTTTCGTGTCAAGTATCCCCAGCTAAACTGAGGACCTCAGCTCTGCTTTTCTCTCTTTCATTTTATTCTTCTTTGTCTTGGTAATTTAGCTGAGCTACTCAGAGGTGAGGTAACTGAGCCTGGCACCAAGGATGACTGTTAGGATGTGCTGTGTGAGTGGCGTGTGTGTGTGTGCGTGTGTACCTGCTCGTGCGCAAAGTTGCGTGCATGTGTGCATGTATGTGCGCATGTGTACCTATATAAAAGCACAGCTCAGAAATTTTCATTCAGCTCCCTGATCAGTCTATTGTCACATGCATTTGGCATTCATTATCCATGAGCCTCCGGCGCCTCTGGTCCTGTGCCCTGGCTCACAGTGATTTGGTTTATAGAGATCATATGGCAGGGAAACAGACCTTGAAAGACAGAGCTCTGAGAAGCACATTTGATGAATTTCCTATGATTTGAGTCTGGGTTTATTCTTCCCTGTGGCGGGGCAGACACCCCAGAGCACACAGAGCCGGCCTGGGAGCCCAGGAGGAGTGGAGGCTATGACAATAAGCGCAGTGTTTTTTCTTCACACGTCTCGGGTTGCATTTCCTATCTGGGAAAAAAAGAAAAGGGAGCCTTGTAAAGGATCCAGAATCTGGGCAGGAAACCACACAGAGTGAAGGTTGCCATTGTCATTAGCAATTAATGTAACCACCACGGCTGGAAGGAGAAAACCCTGCCAAGGCAGCCGGCATGGGGAGGGGGCAGGGGCTGCTGGGGGAGAGGGCTGCTCACCCCCATTCACCAGCCATGCTTGCTTGGGGGTGCTGAGCAGGACATGTCCCCAGACACTCCTGAGAGGTTCCATGGTACTAAATGGGTTTTGCTTTACAACAAGGTGCTCAGGACTTGATAAGTTATAAAATGTCTCTGTCACCCATTTTCACTCTCTGTGGCTCTGTGTCCAATTTCTTAGTCTCTTGATCAGTGAATTTTTTCTGCCTAAGCGAGTCTGTTGAGACTCATTTCTTCAGCAGTATTTACTGAGTGCCTTCTATATGCCAAGCACTTGGGGTGCTGGGCAAGAGGCTGGTGCTAATCTACAACATGTGTTGAGCGTATGAGGACCCAGCCTGGTGCTATGTATTTTCCATTTCCATTTATTATCTCATTTAGGCATCACTACACTTCTACAAGCTAGGTTTCTTCTTACTCCATTTTACAGATAACATAACTGAGGCTCAGAGAGGTTAATTAACTTCTTCCAGGTCATAAAGTCAATACATGAACCAGCTGGGATTTGAGCCCCGGTAAATTAATCTCTTCAGACCTATGCTTCCAGTCCTTACTGTATGCCTTCAAGAAGCCCGCAGTTTAGGCAGGGTTCTAGCAAGTAGACTAGTGTTGACATGATGAGGTGCAACGGGCTACAGTGAGGGTCAGCTTAGGGTCTCTGGAAGTCCAGTGAAGAGATACCTAATCTAGGCTCAGGAGGCACTCAGGGAAGGCTGCCTGGAGGAGGTGAGTTTGACATTGCTCCTGTCCTCTCTTGTGTCCCAGTGGTGACTTGGTCACACGAGTCAGTCTGGAAGGAAATGTTTGTGTGTTAGTATGTCTGCGCCGCTTACTCTGTAGGTGTTGGGATATTCGGCAGATCTGTCCAGTCACTGAAAATGGCTGCTTCTTACATCCTACTCAGCGAAGTCCGGTCATCTGGGCCGGTAAGAGATGGGACGGCCACATTCCTTCTACTTTTTAGATGGATTCAATCGCTCTCCTATTCCTCCTTCCCTTCCCTATTTCCTCTCTCTTCCTCTTCATCCCTCCCCTCTTTGCCCCCACCCTCTTTCTCTTTCTTTCTGGTAGTTTAAAAAATGCCACTTTTCATTAATGTGACCAAAATGTCATCAGGTAGTTTAATGCTCTTTAATGTCCTTGTATCGTTTACGTTTTGCGAACAGTGTGGAAATGAATCCCATCTGTGGGTTCAAGAACATCAAAAAAGTTGGACAGGCTATTTAGACGTGCTCCTTCACATTGCATTAGCGTGTACAATGTCAGGGGGCCGAGCCAGGCGCGGCCTGTCCGGGCCTCGGCCCGCCCCTTCCTCAGCCTGGGAGCACCAGATCCTTTACCTCTGGAACTCAGAGTCAGTCCTGGGGATGGGGGTCCTGGAAGGCTGCCCGGAGGCCCCAGGAAAAGTGTGAAGGCTAAATAAAAAATGAGAAATGATTCAGGAAAATCTCTCTCTTCCTTTCTGGTGCCAAGACGCCCCAACAATAGCTTTTTCATCACTTGGGTAAGAGGCCGGTTATACTGCTGTCTGACTTCTTCCAAATCATTAGCTAGTCTTTCTCTGTCTTTCTCTCTCTCTCTCCTCCCCCGCCATCCTACCCTGGTTCCCCAGGGAAGGAAACTCTGGGGCCAAAATTAAGCTGATGGTTTGTATGGAGATGGCTATAAACCAAAAATGACTGCAGAGCATCAAGCTCAGGGCCAGCAGAACTCAGAAGAGAGGTGCTCACCAGAGGACCCTGAGAGGGTCTCAGAAGCCCCATCAGCAGGGTGATGATTCCAGGATGATGGATTTGCTGTGGCAACTGATAAAGGGTGCTGACTGGAGTCACCGTGCTAGAATTCTGGCTCCTCTATCTTCTAGGAAGACGGTCTTGCACGGGTGAACCCCTGTGTCTCAGTTTCCTTACCTGCAAATTGAGGGTACTAATTACATCAACCTAGTCAAATGAGCTAATAGATGTACAGCACCCAGACCTGTGTCTGGCCATAGAGTATCTGACAAAGGTTAATGATCAGCTGTTGTTAGCACTGCTTGGTAGCCCTGTTCTTGTCATATCCCACCACCTACGCTGAGCCCCTTCGGTTGTGCTTCCAGGTGGAGTCAGCCCTCCTTCCCTCCCGCTGAGCACTCAGTCTGAGCCCTAACTCACCCTCCCCTGCAAGGGTAGTGGCGAGGGGGAGGGGCAGGGGACCTTGACTCCAAAATATCCTGGCTTTTTTCCAGCTCTGTGAAAACCCCTCATTCTAATGCATTCCCTGGAAAGAAAGATGTAGCTTTTTATTTCAGGAAAAAAAAAAAAAAACTCTCCAAAACAAAAGCTTCTATTCTTTCCCCAGATATAGAGCAAGAGTGAATTTTTGACTGTTAATCATTACAGCAGAATGAATAATAATCCACATCTCTGAAGGCTCTTAATCAGTAACCAGTATTACAACCCCCTCCTTATGTTGCATTTGTTCATATGAATACCTAATCCTAAATATAAACATAAGCAAATAACTTCTGATGATTATTTCACAATTTTCAAGACAAGGTCATTCTGTTTTAACTTCTAAGGTAAACAAACAAATATGTTCCCTTAATGCAATTACCAGAAGGGCAATTTTCTTCTAAGTTCTTTATAGGATGTGGTTTATAAGATGTGCATCTGTCAACCTGTTGGTTATTTATGCTGAGGCAACTGGAAGAAGGCCAGGGGGTGTTACGTCTGCACTTTCCTGGAGACCCGTGAGCTTAGCTTATAGAAGCCCCCACTCCAATCTTTGGGTTTAGCCTGTTGGGAAGGACTCTGGATTCTAAAGTGCCCCCCAACCCCAGACCTCACTCGAAGACCTGAATCATCCCTTACTTGCTGTGTGACCTTGGATAGGTCCCATAGTCTCGTTCAGCCTGATTTTTCCATCAGTATAAAATGCAGCTGGTCGATGTGTGCCCTGTGGGGCTCTCAGCGTCCTGTCTTTGTGACATTAACATCTGTTCATCCTGCAGGCTTCAGTTAAGAAGGCTTTTCCTGACCTCTTTACTGGGTTAAATACCAGAGCCTCTTGATCCATCTACTTTCCATTTTAACTCTCATAGCACTGCTGTTGGCCGGTGGTTTCAGTGCTATGGCTAAGAGCACAGACTTGGGAGCCAAGCTGCATAAGTTTGATTTCTGGCTTTGTTAGTTGCTGGCTGGTGACCCTGGATGAGTTACCCAACTTCCAAGACTAATAATAGTATCTCTCTCAAAGGACTATTGTAAGGATTAATTGAGTTAATATGTGTGGGGCATTTAGCCTAGTACCTGACATACAGTGAAAGCTAGGTATTAGTACATCAGCTATTACTTTCTCTTCAATAACTTAACCTTTCTTTATAACTACACTGAGAGTTCTCTGAGAACAAAGGCCATATCTGCTTCCACTCCCATAGGCCACCACTGAGCACGGTGCCTGGCACGTGGAAGATTCTCATTATTATTTGTTGAATTGTATCGAAGTGAAATAAATGATGTATAAATATTTTGTGAATCACCATGGGAAAAATTGTTTTTTATTAGCTCTGGAAAGAGTTTATTATATGATATATAGCTGCTGCCATTGAATATAATACAATGTTGATCAACCGACTATTTGGTCTATGAGTCATCTCTATTATTAGCATTCTCTGTGTTTAGTTTTATCCTCCTTGTTGGGTCAGTGAGTAAAGAATCAGGAGACTCAGGTTCGATCCCTAGGTCAGGAAGATCTCCTAGAGGAGGAAATGGCAACCCACTCCACTATTCTTGCCTGAAAAATCCCATGGACCAAGGAACAGAAGAGCTATGGTCCATAGGGTTGCAAAGAGTCACACATGACTAATCACAAGCACATATGTGTGTGTGTGTGTGTGTGTGTGTGTGTGTGTGTGTGTGTGTGTATATATATATATATATATATATATATTTCTTGTTTGTGCTGAGCGGGCTTGCAAGAGAAAACCTTCAGGTTTGCTAATATCTTTGACTCAACTGATGTTGACCAAATGTCCCTTACATGGCATTCCCAGGCTGGGCAAGGCTGCAGACAGGAAGCAGAGTGAGATCCGTTTTCGGTCCTGTAGTCCAGAAGGGAGGCAGATGTTTGAACCCTGGCTTGACCATACAGAGTATCCTATGCCCCTGGACACAGCAAGAAATCAATGCCTGTTCCAACCCTGGTCAAAGTCTTTCCTCAGGGTTTTATATATGGTGACTGAGAGACGCAAGGTCTCTCTTTCCTTTGGGGTCAAAGACTGGTTAAATGCAAGCCTGGACATGTTGGGAGGCCATACTCACTCTCTCTATGTTGCCTGGGGGTTGCCGATTGTAGGTGGCTAAAGATGAAGACAACTCATAAAGTGGAATGAGGGTGCTGTGAGGGAGAGCTCTGGGGGTCTTTGGGTACTGTAGCAAAACCAGTCTACTCAGCTAACATAAGCTCAGTTCAGTTCAGTTGCTCAGTCATGTACAACCCTTTGCGACCCCATGAACTGCAGCATACCAGGCTTTCCTGTCCATCAACAACTCCTGAAGCTTACTCAAACTCATGTCCATTGAGTCAGTGATGCCATCCAAACCTCTCATCCTCTGTCATCCCCTTCTCCTCCCACTCTCAATCTTTCCCAGCAACAGGGTCTTTTCAAATGACTCAGTTCTTCGCATCAGGTGGACAAAGTATTGGAGCTTCAGCTTTAGGATCAGTCCTTCCAATGAATATTCAGGACTGTTTTCTTTAGGATGGACTGGTTGGATCTCCTCGCTGTCCAAGGGACTCTCGAGAGTCTTCTCCAACACCACAGTTCAAAAGCATCAATTCTTCGGTGCTCAGCTTTCTTTATAGTTCAACCCTCACATCCATACATGATCACTGGAAAAACCATAGCTTTGGCTAGATGGACCTTTGTTGGCAAAGCAATGTCTCTGCTTTTTAATAAGCTTCCTCTTCCCTAAATCTCTGTATGATGCCACATACCAAGGCCTGAAATTCCTATCGTTTGGAAAGCTTGGGCAATGAGTTAAAGGATTCCAGAGCCGTGGAATGTGCAGGAATCTTAAGCAGGGCTCTGTTTGTATCTGTCTTGTTGTTGACATCCTGGTCCCTAATGAGGTCATTTGAACATCTGTAGCATATCTGCCAAGAGCCAGTTAACTGGAAATGACATTAGTCACTGTTAGCGCAGTGTCTCTTCCCCTTTCTCCCTTGGCTCTGTGCCTTGGGGACACTCCGGCCCAGCTCAGAGGTTCTTAGGGCCCAGACATCAAAGGGAGGGATATAGTTATCAGCAGCGCCCTGTCAAGACATTCAGCATTGTGCTTGCTGCCTCCCAACCTTGCTGATACTGAAGACCTCTTTTAGTAATCCCTCCCTCTGAGTTTTGAAAGATCAAGTCTTCAAACATAAAGCACTGATTAAGTCATAATATACTTATTTGCTCATTCGCTGTTAATCCACCTTCACATATAGTACTGATCAAATAACACTAACAACATGGAAGTGACATAATTTCAGGCCAGAGAAATTTTAGTTTGGCTAGGTGGATTTGACAATGGTTAAGGGGAGGGTTTCCCATAGGTCTTTTATTTTACATTTAATTTGCTTTCAAAACTGAGAAATTGTTGTAGACCTTTTAAATGAATGAAATAGTCCAGAAATCACTACCCTTTAGCGTCTTAAGACTATGAGCTCTAAAATGGCCTTATACTCTACTCGTCTATTAATGTTCACTTTATACCCTGTCAGTAATGCCTGCATGACACAGGACCAAGGTACAAGGCAGTCTGCATACTCACTGTGTCCCAGGCCTAGGCCAGGGACTGTAGAGTATTAATTCCTTTTACTCATCCCCAAGCCCTGCAGTAGAAGTATAGGAGTGTCCCAGCATGGCTAAGCTTTGGCATTCTTAGGTTAGCTCTTAGCTCCTGGGGATAAGGGGCGAGAAAAGCCAGAAGCCCCCAGGACAACCGTCCTGACCTTGCCTAGTGCCCTGCCCGTCCCTCCCCACACAGTGTACTCAGAAGGAGCCAAGGAGCTGCTGCTCTGAAAGGAAAGGCCTGGTGTCCCCTCCCAGGTTGTGAGTATGTGTGTGTTTGCACGGAGGAGTTGGAGTCCTTATAAATATTTCTCGCCTTGAGGTTTTTACAATTTCCATCAACACAAGTTACCAGGCAACTATGCTGTGACTTAATGGAAATTCATGTTGGACAGGACGAGAAATCTTCATTTCAGAGATGAGGAAATGATGACAAGGAAGAGCTCTGAGGTGCCAGAGGTCACATATCAAGTAGGGAAAAGTTTTTGGTTCCAAAGCCCATGTTCTTACAACTCGGTGGAGTGGCAGGGTCAGGTGGGCCCCTATCATTGTGCAGATGGAGAAACTGAGGCTCAGAGAGGGTATATCCATGACCAGGGTTGCAATTAGTTCATAAAAGAGCCAGGGATAGGACCCAGGTCTCCAAACTCCAATTCCAGTGCATCTAACACTTTTGAATGGCCATCAGAGATGAATGGAAACTTAGAGATTCATTCATTCATCCATCCAACTTGCCAACCTTCACTCCTTGTTAGAAATGAGGAAGCCTTGCCCAGAGGCCTCCTTCAGCCATGTGTCATTGGCTAGAATTGCACCCCATGCTGAAGTCTAACCAATGTGCTGGTCAGGGAACTAGGACCCTCTATTCTCCTGAATGTCACACTCCTGTATCCACCTGCAGCCTACTTAATATTTGCACCTGAATGTCTAGTAAGTACCCCCAAATCCAGCAGATATCAACCCAAGTTCTGGATCTCTTCCCACTCACAAGTGCTCATCCTCTGGTGTTCTTTATCTCAGTTAAAAATGGCACTCTTATTTATTCAGTTGTGCAGGCCCCAGTGGCTCAGTGGTAAAGAGTCTGCCTGTAATGCAGGAGATACAAGAGACATGAGTTCAATCTCTGGGCTGGGAAGATTCCCTGGAGGATGGCATGGAAACCTGTTCTAGTATTCTTGCCTGGAGAATTCCATGGACAGAGGAGCCTGGTCAGCTACAGTCCATGGGGCCACAAAGAGTCAGATAGGACAGAGTGACTTAGCACACACAGCAGGCCCCAAACTTTCATTCTCCATACCAAACTCATCAGCAAATTCTTTAGCCTCTACCTTCAAAATAGGTCCTAAATCCAACCAGTTATCACCCCCTCCCTGGCTACCACCCTGGTTCACCATGACCACTGGCCTCCTGCTTTCTCTCTTGCCCTGCTTGAGTCAGTTTTCCACATGGCAGCCATGGTAATCCTCTGAATATGTAAGTCAGATCAATTATCTCTCTGAGTGAAGAGTCCCCAGTAATTCCCTATCACATTTAGAACAAAATTCAAAGTCACAACACTCCAGCTACTCCAGTCAACACTCCAGCTAGTTGGCCTTCTAGCTCATCTCAACATGCAGGTTCACCCCTTACCTGGGGCTTTTGAGCCTGCTCTTCCCTCTGATTGGACTGCTTCCCATCACCCCTGACCCCACCCCTAAGAGTCACATGGCTGCTGCCCTGCCTTTATTCATGTCTCTGCTGAAATAACCACCACCCTCTGTCCCTTTATCTGAAATAGCAAGACTGTTTCTCTCTCTCTCTTTATCTGCATTTTTTTTCATTAAATCTATCATTGTTTGGCTTGACACTGTGTATTTATTATATAGCATATATTTATGTGTCTATTTCCTATCACCCCAACTAGAATTAAGGCCACTTGAAGGTGAAGACTTTGTCTGATATTTTCATGACTCTACCTTCAGTGCCTAGAACAATGCTAAACAAATTGTTTAGTTGCTAACTCCTGTCTGAGTCTTTGCGACCCCATGGACTGTAGCCCACCAGGTTCCTCTGTTCTTGGAATTTTTCAGGCAAGAATACTGCAGCAGGTTGCCATTTCTTTCTCCAGGGAATCTTCCCAACCCAGGAATTGAACCCACAGCTCCTACACTGACAGGTGGGTTTTTTACTCCTGAACCATAGATGCTCCATAATGTTCACTGAATGAACATATAATGAATGACTGAATGGCTTAGACCCATGAGGATCCACCCGTCGAAGATGGGGATGCACCAGTCTCTCCCAGCGGAGGGTGCAGATGTGAGCAAAATCGGGTTCCACCAGCTCAGGAGGAAGAGTACACGGGCGTAGAGTAGATGATCAGTAGAGTCGGCTATATTTAGCTTGTCCAGTTTCTACCGTTACAGAGTCATGAGCACTTTTGGGCAAGCTCAGCATGACCCACTATGTTTTGTTTAAGCGAACAGCCAGCAAGTGGGTGTGCACTAGCTCTCCTTGGGTTGGTCAGGGTGGGAGCACAGGGTGACTACTCTCTAGGCCTACAGCAAAGCCACAGAATGAGTTCTGACTTCCTGGGGCAGTGGGGACCCAGGGCTGGTCTCCATTTGTTATCTCCCTTGGTGACAGGCTGGTCCCCAGTGATGTCATCTGAGCATCTGTAGGCACCTCTGCCAGGAACCCACTAACTGGAAATGACATCAGCTACCAGCAAAGTGACTTGGGCGCCCAGCAGACACCTCCCACTGATCCCCTGTCTGGAGCTCATCTCCTGCCTACCTGGAAGTCTTCTGGCTGGCATTTTGGCAAACAAAGAGGCATTTGAGAGGGAATTAAGTTGACTTTAAAAGATAGCCTCAAAGTGTTTCCCAACACACTGATGCTTACATTGAATTATAGGTGCTAATAAAGCTGTCAGAGCCTTGGCGCGAGGACCAAACTCAAGCTAACGATCCCTGAGAAATGATGAGAATTCCTCTGGGCCTGGAAAGTCAGTCCCTGGTCCAGCTGGAGGCTCACACACACACTACGAAGTTGAGGAAGGGGTGGAATTACCCATTCTGACTGCCATGATGATTGGCCCAAAGGACTTGCTGTCATCTTAAAGTGGAAGGCAGCTTTGCTGGAGTCCCCTGTTTATTCTTGTATTCTGGAAAGACCTGATCCTTTCCTTTCTAGAATACTCAGTGTGGTCATGGAGCCTGAGTGACTACCAGAATTCTCAGTTAAGAGTGGTGTTTAAAGTGTTAGGGAAAAGGAGGTACAACAGAGCACTCCTCCCAGGACTTAACTAAGATCAGGTCTGTGATTTTGTTCAAAAGACACACAGATAAGTCCTAGATCTTGTAAGGCTGGACCCTGGGGGCCATGATGGGCCGCCCCTCTTCTCCCTCCAGCCGGCAGCGGAAGTCCCTAACGGAAGGAGCCTCCCAGATCCCGGGGACCAATGACAACACACTTCACCAGCTAAAGCCACCCCACCCCAGCCACGTAGAAGGACCTGTCAGCCCGCGATGCCTCGCCCTGGTGACCTATCCGAACCCCCGTCCCTCTAGCCTGACCATCTCACAACGAATGTATAAAAACCACCCCCAACACAGTCCGGGCACGGACTTCCTCGACCTGCCTCGTTGGGGTCCAGAACCCCGCCTGGGAGCGCTTCGCCATTAAAAAGCCTGTTAGACACTCTTTTGGTGTTCTGGTCTTTTACCTAACAGATCTCACATAGGTTTCTACTTCCTGGGAACTTATTAAATGCCAGGTCTTATACCAAGTTCTACATATTTTGAAAGCATCTAACAAACTGCATATGCATGTAGGTATATAAGTATGTATGGATGGATGGATGGTTGACTGGAGGAATATATGTATGTATTCATTTCACCAAATATTTATCAAGAAACAATAATGTGCTAGTCCTTGAGCTAGACTCTTATGAGGAGCAAGAGACACACTGTATCCCTGTCCCTCAGATGTGGTCACGTGAACCACAACCATCAACAATTATGAATGTAGTGAGTACTAAGGAGTAGTCAAGGGGGCTGTGTGGAGATGTAATTGGGAAACATAAGGTTAAAGTGTCAAGGAAGGCTGCCTTGAGAAGGCACAATTGAAGCTATGAGCTCAAGAGTAAGTGACAGCTAAGGAAGGCAAAGGCTGTGCCAGAAAACACAGGCTGTGCTAGTGCCTGTCTTTGTTTCCTGTTGCTGCTGTAACAAATTGCTATAAGCTTGGCTGAAAACAAAACAAATTTATTCTCCTTCTTAAAAATTCTGGAGGTCTGAAGCCCAAAACCAGTTTTACTCGGTGAGAGTCCAAGTGTTGACAGGGCTGTCTCCTTCTGGAGACTTAGTTGCTTGCTTCTTTCAGCTTCTGGTGATTGCCAGCATCCCTTGATTTGTGGCTGCATCACTCCAGTCTCTGCCTCCACGCGCTCATTGCCTTTTCCCTTCTGCAGTCAAATCTCCCTTGGTTTCTGTCTCATAAAGACATTTGTGATTACACTAGTGCCAACCCAGATAATATAGGATAAATCCTCTCATCTGAAGTAAGGATTCCTAACTTACTCACTTCTGCAAAGTTTCTTTTGCCATATATGGTAGCACTCACAGGTTCTGGAGATTAGGATGTGAATATAGTTGGGGACCATCATTCAGTCTACCACAGCCACAGAATGGGAGAAAATCTGTGGAATGCATTTATAGAGGTAGCATAGTGTAGTAGTAAACCTATGGGCTTTGGAGGAGTGCCTGTGTGTACCCTGTCGTTTCAATCATGTCTGACCTTTTGTGACCCTGTGGACTGTAGCCTGCCACGCTCCTCTGTCCGTGGGATTTCCCAGGCAAGAATACTGGAGTGGGTTGCCATGCCCTACTCCCGGGGATCTTTCTGACCCAGGGATCGAATGCGTCTCCTGTGGCTCCTGCAGTGCAGGTGGATTCTTTACCACTGAGCTGTCTGGAAAGCCCTGGGCTCTGGATACTGGCATCTAGGTTTGCAACCTGACTATAATGACTCTTTACTGTCTGACATTGAACAGATTATTTAACCTCTCTGTGTTTCAGTTTTTCCATCTATAAAGTTGGGGTAATAATAGTGTCTACTTCATAGGACTGTCTTAAGGCTTCTGAGGTGATAAAGAATCCTCCTGCCAATGCAGGAGATGCTGGTTTGATCCCTGGGTCAGGAAGATCCCCTGGAGAAGGAAATGGAAACCCACTCCAGTATTCTTGCCTGGGGAAATTCCATGGAAAGAGGAGCCTGGCAGGCTACAGCCCATGGGGTCCCAAAGATTCAAACACTACTTAATGACTAAACAACATAAGGGTTAAATGAGTTATTTCAAGTAAAGGATTTAAAGCACTGCCTGACACCTTGTATGTGCTCAATAAATGTTCATTTTTATTATTAAATATTATTGTTTATTATTAACCATTTTTTGAAATTTTATTGAGATATAATTGACAGCATACTAAAAAGCAGAGACATTACTTTGTCAACAAAGGTCCATCTAGTCAAGGCTTTGGTTTTTCCAGTGGTCATGTATGGAAGTGAGAGTTGGACTATAAAGAAAGCTGTGTGCAGAAGAATTGATGCTTTTGAACTGTGGTGTTGGAGAAGACTCTTGAGAGTCCCTTGGACTGCAAGGAGATCCAACCAGTCCATCCTAAAGGAGATCAGTCCTGGGTGTTCATTGGAAGGACTGATGCTGAAGCTGAAACTCCAATACTTTGGCCACCTAATACAAAGAGCTGACTCATTTGAAAAGGCCCTGATGCTGGGAAAGATTGAGGGCAGGAGGAAAAGGGGACGACAGAGGATGAGATGGTTGAATGGCATCACCAACTCAATGGACATGGATTTGGGTGGACTCCGGGAATTGGTGATGGACAGGGAGGCCTGGTCTCAAAGAGTCAGACACGACTGAGCAACTGAACTGACTGACTGAATTGACAACATTGTGTAATTTAAGGTGTACAACTTCTTGATTTGATATATTAATATATTGCAAATAATTATCACCATAGCTTAGCTAACACATGTCTCATGTCATGTAATTACCATTTCCTTTTTACGGTAAAAACATTTAAGATTTACTCTCCTGGTAACTTTCCAGCACATGATACAGTATTAGAAATTATAATCAACCTGCTGCACATTAGATCCTCACAACCTAGTCATTTAAGTGGCCTTAAACTAGTTTGAGTCTTCACCTGTTAAGTCACTAAATTAACAAAAAGTGGGACTTAAACCAGTGAGATTTGAAATCAAGTCAGCTTGATTTCAAAGTCTGTACTCTTTACAGCACTAAATGGCTGCCATGTCCTCGGTAACATGCTTCCTAGCATGTTAGAAAGACTTGCTTCCTAGATACATCAGGAGTAACTATTAAGGACCTGATGGTAGACCCCTATATGAGAGAAGCCTTTGCTTTCCTTGTCGTTGCTCTAGCTCAGTTTCTCTCGCATTGACAGAGAAATGCTTTTTAAACTATAATATACTTGCATTTCCATTTAATGAATCTCCCACTCTACATACACCCTGGTTCACTATTCATCTTGTCCCTTCAGGTTAGGGTGTCTTGGTCCTTGACAGCTCGGTCTTTTTCCTGAAAGTCCCCTCTCTCGATAGTTCTGTGGCAGTTCTGTCAACCACGGCCACTTTTCATAGCCCTTCTGGACCAGGGCCCTCACATTATACTACTTATTTCCAGATGCTAATGATAAAAATGTAAATCAATCTGGCTTAAGAATAAATGGGAATTTTTAAACTCATAAAACTAAAACAACAAACCAGGAGGTGTCGTCTTCAGACGTGGGTAGATCTAGGTGTTCAAATGATGCTGAAGATTCACCATGCTTTATTTCTCAATACTACTTTTATTTTTTATTGACTTACTTCTTGGAGTGATTCATTTCAAAACAAGACATTCACTAACTCTTACAACTTCTGGCTAACATTTAATCCAAGTCCAGTGGGAAGATGCTTTGAACTGTGGTGTTGGAGAAGATCTTGAGAGTCCCTTGGACTGCAAGGAGATCAAACCTGTCAATCCTAAAGGAAGTCAACTCTAAATATTCATTGGAAGGACTGATGCTGAAGCTCCAATACTTTGGCCACCTGATGCTAAGAGCCAACTTATTGGAAAAGACTCTGATACTGGGAAAGATTGAAAGCAGGAGGAGAAGAGGTCGACAGAGGACAAATGGTTGGATCGCATCACCAACTCACAGGACATGAGTTTGAGCAAGCTCTGGGAGATGGTGAAGGACAGGGAAGCCTGGCATGTTGTAGTCCTTGGGGTCACAAAGAATTGGACATGACTGAGCAACAGAACAACAAGTGGGAAGATGGAATCCAGAAAAAGTTTCAGTGTGAGTTTCACTGGATCTTCTTGAGTCACACGCCCCTATTTAAACCAATCACTGTGGTAAGCGGAATGAAATACCCTACTTTTCTGGATCAGGATCACGTTTATCCCCTGATGCTAGGTGAAGTGGGATCAGTCTTATCCAAACCAGGTGGACTGCGAGTAGGGGAGTAGGTACTCCGGAAAGGTGAATTTCCACACTTTTGTCCAAAAAAAGGAAATTGCTGATGGGCTCATGAAGACCCAATAAATGTCCACTCCTTTCACAAATCCCATGTGCATTTCAGTCTTTCCACTTCGACCCACCTAGCCCCTTCTACTCACAACTTCGTACCTTGACACTTTACTTGTTGGGCCATACTTAATTTCTCCTTCCCAGGCAGCTCTCCTTTATCTCAAGGACAGTCTCCACCTCTTACTCTGCCCCATACCCCTCTAGTTACATCTTTATTCAGTTCAAAAAGCTTTAATTACAGTTATCTGGGTCAGTCCTTCCTACCTCTCCTGACTGAGTATAGCCTGAGAAGAAACTAGAACATCCACATGGAAGTTTGTCCCTCTGTACCAGGCACAGATGGGATAGTCACATGATATTTGCAAAATTAATGATTGTCCCTGATATAGTCATGAGAAAAAAAGTCTTCCAAAGATACAATTAATAATGACAGCAATGAATTACTCAATCAGTAGTGAGTTGAAGTTAGAGACTTCAGCACTCCTCATTTCCCTCTGCTCCCTTTCCGGCTCCTCTATCCCCTCTCAGGCATTCCTATTTCATGGAATTAGAGACTCTTCACCCTAAAAAGAGGCCCCCAGGGAGCACCTAATTCATGCAGTGCTGGACTAGATCTGAGTCTCCTAACAACCTGTTCAGTAATCTTCCCATTCCAACCCATGTTCCTTTTCTCTGTTTTTGAATATTTGCTTGTCTTCAGTAAAGAATTTGCCTGCAATGTAGGAGACCTGGGTTTGATCCCTGAGTCAGAAGTTCCCCTGGAAGTGAATGGCAACCTGCTCCAGTTTTCTTGCCTGGAAAATCCCATGGGCAGCAGAGCCTGGTGGGTTATAATCCATGGGGTCACAAAGAGTTGGATATGACTGAGCAACTTTCACTTCTTCACAACAATCTTATAAAAAAGATTCTTCAATTTTATGACGTGGAAGCTGAGGCTCAGAAAGATACAGTGGCCTGCCCTAATCCAGGTTTGATTTTTATAATCCTGCCGCTTATATTCCCCTCATCTAGTCTGTTTAATATGTGTGCATCTTTTTATTTTAACTTTATTTCCTTATATTATGTTAAAAGTGTTTAGGGTGAACCACCTAGAAACCATTTTTTAAGGATGTAGGGTATGAACAAATATATAGACTAATTCACCCCAAAACACATGGCCTGGAGGTGAGGTCTCAGCCACTTAGATGGCCTGGGTTCCCTGGACTCCTTGCTGCCAGGATGTCCCCACATACTGGGGCTGGGAGTGGACGTTCCCCCGGAGGAGGGCAGGAGGATAGGATTACGCTTGGAGCCGAGAAACAATATGATTCACTTCCCATCACCCTCAGATGCCTTTTTCTTTCCCCACCAGACATGAGCTCATGGAATTCTGTTTCACGTTCCTTTCGATAGACTTTCCTTTTCCTGGGGTAAGGTTAAATGGAACCATCACAGGGATGCATTCATCCAGAGCAGCCATTGGATGGTAACGGGATAATTGTGCTGGCCCTGGGACCACAGAGATGATCACTAGCGTCGCTTTAAGAATGTGCAGAGGCCACATTTACATTTTAGGGCAGCCCTTCTGACAACTTTGGCAAAAGTCCCTAGCACTGCTTTCCTTCCCGCAGAGCGATGGGAGAACACTGCTGCAGTACAATCCTTGTTTAAGCACAAGCCAGGCACTGTGCCGCCTGGGAGGTGGATTACGGCCCAGATGATGGCGGAAAGCCTCAGTGGGGAGGGCCTCGTTTCCTCCAGGCTCAGTGTATGTATTTTACAATAATGTCTGTTGCCCACAAACTCCGTGGCTATCATAGCCGTGTGAGGAGCAGCTGAATCCACACTCAGCAAAACGTTTTCATTATTCATACTCTTGGTCTTGACGTTCAGGGCTTTCTGCGCTTTGATCCAGGCTTCCTTCCCACTACTGGCTTGCATGAGCACTAAGTTCCTTCAGTTGTGTCCGACTGTGTTATCCTATAGAGCCCGCCAGGCTCCTCTGTCCATGGGATTCTCCAGGCAAGAATACTGGAGTGGGTTGCATTCCCTTTTCCAGGGGATCTTCCTGACCCAAGGATTGAACCCATGTCCCCTGCATATGTTGTTATATATACTTTAAATCAAGAGAGCAAAGAGGTTTCGTTTTACATATCTGTTGTGATCATTTGGGAGTGGCTGCCTGAAACACTGTTGAGAAGTTTTTTTAGGCTCCACCCTGACTAAGCAGGATGAAGCTCTGTGATTGACTGGTGAGGTCTGCTATAGGTAAAGGTGAGGAATTAGCAGCACACACATCTGCCTTCCCCTCTCTCTGCCCAGTAGGGGCTTCCCAGCTGGCTCAGTGGTAAAGAATCTGCCTGCCAATGCAGGGGGTGCAGGAGACTTGGGTTTGATCCCTGGGTCGAGAAGACCCCCTGGAGTAGGAAATGGCAATCCACTTCAGTTTCCTTGCCTGGGAAATCTAAGGGACAGAGGAACCTGGCAGGCTACAGTCCACAGGGTCACAAAGAGTTAGATGTGCCTGAGCACACACACACGCATCTCTGCCCAATACAGTACATTCACTTTATTACCTAAGGTGCAATTTCATGCCCATTTGCCTTTTCCCGACTTTTTCTCACTTGTTTGGAATTCTTAACTTGTAAATATCTACTCATATTCTCCATGGGTCATCACCATTTGTAGCTTTTCTCTAAAGCTACTATCAAGTCCTCCTAGGCAAGCATATTTATCTTTCTTCATCATTCCTTTAGCCTTTCTCTTGCCTGGAAAATCCCATGGACAGAAGAGCCTGGTAGGCTGCAGTCCATGGGGTCACTAAGAGTCGACACGACTGAGCGACTTCACTTTCACTTTTCACTTTCATGCATTGGAGAAGGAAATGGCAACCCACTCCAGTGTTCTTGCCTGGAGAATCCCAGGGACAGGGGAGCCTGGTGGGCTGCCATCTATGGGGTTGCACAGAGTCGGACACAACTGAAGCGCCTTAGCAGTAGCAGCAGCAGCAACACTCTTAAAGCACCATCTTCTAGTTTGAACTAGAGAGTTGCGTATGTATGCACCTTATTTCTCCTGCAGGTTCATAAACTCTTTGATGGTAGAAATCAAATCTTTTATTTTTGTATCCCCATGGCCAGTTGCTGAAAGAAGAGCTAAAATCTAAGAATGAATCTAAGCTCCTATGGTCAAGTCCTCACATTTTACAGATGGGAAACTGAGACTTAGGAGAGGATGGGAGAGTTGCTGAAGGTCACGATGAAAGTCAGAAACACTGATTCTGACTCTAAAAGTCATACTCCTGTAATGTTAAATTTGGAAGGAGTCTCTTAGGCTGCTTGGTTTAGCTTTGGTGGCTAGAAAGCGCTAAGTGAAAAGACATTGCTCTTTTGATTGTTCTTCCTTATCCGGGTCTTTGATGTTCTTGTTTCATTGCGGTCACTCTGTGGTAAACACGAACCATGACAAATCATTTTTGGACATAAGCTGAGAGTAAACACTGAACAAATAAAAATAAATTCTATGCATTCATTCATCCATGGAAAACTATTGACACTATCCTATATCCTACAAATATAGTAGCATACAAATCAGACAAAAACCATGCCTTTATGGAGTTTTAATTCTAGGA
This sequence comes from Ovis aries, assembly GCF_016772045.2. NCBI lineage: Eukaryota > Metazoa > Chordata > Mammalia > Artiodactyla > Bovidae > Ovis > Ovis aries. The sequence goes on from NC_056068.1 coordinate 36,417,742, forward strand.
GTGTGTATGTGTGTATGTGTGTTTGGTTCTACTTGTATCAATTTATTAAATTCTCTCAAACTGTATGTGATAGTTAATATTATCACAATCCCTGTTTTGCTAATGAGAAAATCAAAGCTCAGAGAGATATGATCATTTGCCCAATGTTGCACAGTTAGAATATGATGGAAACAGAATTTGAATTCAGCCCTCTCCAATATTCTTGTCTGGACAAGAGTCCCTATGGACAGAGGAGCCTGGCAGGTTACAGTCCATGGGGTCACAAAGAGTGGGACATGACTGAGCGACTAAGCACAGCACAGTATAGTCTGGCTATTTACAGGGAGAAAACTGAACTCAGAGAGGGTAAGCCATTAAGCCAAGGTCACACAGTGGCTTAGGGGAGGACTGGTCTGTTGGACTCTTAGATCAGGTTCTTTCCAGCCTGCTAGCCTTCCTTTCTTTCCCAAGGTATGGGGAGGAATGGGATAGCCAGAATCCATGGGTGTAATGGCCCGGTAAGATCTGAGAATGCAAGATTTCTCTTGCAGAATAGACACGGGCTGTTTGTTTCTCACCCGAGTGAGATGGTGGGAGGGTGGGGAACAGACTTCCAACACACCAAATATTGCCCTAATTGGCTCAAAGGCCATGATTGTATCAAGTTCCAGAAATTATGAGTGAACCAGACAGTTAGGCCACCGCAGCTGGTCGGCAAATTATTGGCTCAAGTGTTGTAATTATTAAATGCAGCAGAGAGAGAGAGCAAGAAACTCAGACACTTAGTCCGGGATAATTGATCCAAAAATTATGGGTTCCAAGAAGGCCAACACTTGCTTAAATTTAGATTTGGACTCGGCTCCTGTCACACGCACACAAATGACTACTGTTTCCTGGACACCCACTCAGCGCACACAATCGGCCCCTCAGCTCTGCCAGCCCGCAGGAACAAAAGGGATTTTGATTCTGATTATTTTTAAACTTTAATGACAAATCCTTTCCTTCTCCACATTAAAAAATAAAGGCTGTGCATAGTACCATTAAGGGACTGCTCACTGCCGCTTGATTCTCGGAGGCACTTACGTTGTTTAAATTTTAATTTCCGGGTTGAAAATTTTATTGAAAACATCACTATCTTTCTAAACAACAAAAAAAAGTTTCTTCTCTTGTCACTGTACTAGTTTGTTCTTTTACCTGCTCTCAGTTCTCCTCCACAGGAGGTTTTCCTCGCCCTTCATGGCTCCCTGAAGTCTCCCTCCAGCCCTGTGATTGGAATTTGCTGTTCCTGTCCCAAACAAAGGGTTTTTAGTAGTGTTTTTCTTTTGTAAATGGGTTTGTCATAGGGTCAGGCTGAGGACTTAAGTCTGTAAATCCTTGACCACCCAGGGGCAGCGTCCTTCAAGTGATAACAATGGGGAGGAGGGGGATGACTGTGATATAATGATAATGATGAGACCTTGCCATGTGGCAGGCCCAGTTCTAGGTGCTTATCCTGCACCATCTCCTATATCCTTCAACACACTACAGGGAAAAGGTTTTTCCTCTCTCTTACAAAAGCGCAGACAGATTCTGCGCAGACAGACTCTGAGAAATCATTATCATTCTAGCGTAATGTCGGCCATGACAAATGTCACTAGAAAGGCAGATGTGAAGGGCTGAGCAAGAACAGAAGAGAGACATTCTTTGATAAGTTGCTGGGATAAACCAGGAAGCCTTCATGGCAAAGGGGTCTTGGAGCTGAATAAGGAAGATCTTGACACACAGAGGAAAAGCCAGAGAAAGCCCTTAGTGAAGACAAGGAAACTGCAGGTGTATTTGGGAATAAGTGTCTTGGCCAATGAGGGAAGATAAGGAGTGATATTAAGGGCAAGATTTAAGGATGTGATGGTACATTATTAGAGGGTCTTGAATATCAGCCTGATGGCATTGGTCATTCCCAATGGGCAGAGGAATTATCTAATGGTTTTGTTAGGTGGCTAGAATAGGAAACAGGAGTCCAGAATGGTGGTGGCTAAAAGACAAGGAAGGGAAAAGCCCAAGAAAATAGAACAAAGGAAGGTCCGAGGACCCGAGTGAGGCCCCCAGGTAGAACAAACAGCTCTCCTGGCTGGCCCGGTTTACATAGCCAGGCCCGGGGGAGGAAAAGCATAAAAAGAGGAGCCAGTGGGCCAGGGCCCCTCTCTTCTCTTCGCCTTTTTGGGTCGGCATGCCCTCATGCCTCGAGGATGTATTTTCCTGCTATTTTCTAAATAAAATCGAGCTGTAACATGGAGCTGTAACACTGTCTAAGAGCTATAACAAACACAGTCTGTCCGAGAGCTATGACACGGTGAGGGCTCTGACGTCCATTGCTTCAAATTTTTGTTGATACGAGACAGAACCAAGGAGAATACACTTGTCTGACAGTTTTAACCAAGGGGGTGACTACATTGGAACTGTATTTTGAAAGACCACTCTAACAAAGTGTGAAAGAGAAATTGGAGGCAGTAAGACAGGAGGCAGGGAGATCAGGAGGATGGCTGTTGGAATAGGCCCCCTCCCAGTTCCATGTCTTAACGTGCCAGGGTCTTCCTGGTGACTGGGCTTGGGTTCCAGCCCTCCACCCGGGACTCCTAGGTGGCCCGCTGGTCCCAGATTGCCCTCCGATAGCTCTCTGCTGCCCCCACCTGGCCCAGGCAGCCCCTACACAGTTCACTTGCAGGGTCTGGTCCAGGTATGTGTGTGCTTGTGCTTATCCCACTCAGTTCTTTTTGACTCTTTTGCAACCCTGTGGACTGTAGCCCACCAAGTTCCTCTGTCCATGTAATTTTCCTGGCAAGAATACCAGAGAAGGTTACCATTTCCTATTCCAGGAGATCTTCCCAACCCAGGGATCAAACCTGTGTCTCTTGCATCTTCTGCTTGGCAGGCAGATTCTTTACCATTGAGCTACCTAGGTCCAGAGTGTAACTGGCTTCCCCGGTGGCTCAGCAGTAAAGAATCCACCTACCAATGCAGGAGACATGGGCTTGGTCTCTGGTTCAGGAAGATCCCCTGGAGGAGGAAATGGCAGCCCACTCTGGTATTCTTGCCTGGGAAATCCCATGGACTGGAGAGCCTGGTAGGCTACAGTGCATGGGGGTCACAAAGGAATCAGATGTGACTGAGCAACTAAATAACAACAATTACTAGCCAAGATTCATAGCATTAACTCGGTGCCAGACACTGTTCATTTCTATTACATTACTAAATGCTCACCTCCCACAGGAATTCATGGGAATGGCTACTATTATTACTCGCATTTTATAAGTAAGGATCCTGAGGCTTGGATCTGCTCTATCCCCAGGGTGATAAGATATGGGAGTTTTGCCAGGAGCCTACCCCAGGTTCTGGGGTTCCTGCATTAGAGTCACTACTCTTCAGATCCTGAAGGAAGATCTGGTCAGAGCCCAGTGGGGAGACTTGCCCATGAGGGTGTAGCTATTTTTAGAGGGGTGGCCAGGCTAGAGAGGCATGAGGAATGTAGGTAGGGGTAGTGGCCATGTCTAGCATCATAGTGCTGAGAACTGGGGTCACAGGGAGAGCAGAGCTTTACATGGAAGCAGCACACCTTGGTGATACACAGAAGAAGGCAGAAAGGAACGTGGGGAATACCAGAGCAAAACTTTGGGCTCCCGGCTGTGACTGGCATGGGGGTTTGGGACTGGCTTTGTGTTTGTTGATTTCTTTAAGCAGACAAGTATCTGACTGCTCAAAGTCATCTTTCAGACTTGACAATATGTGGGGTGAAAGCGCTGACTCTTAAGAGATTCCTGTTAAGGAAAACCCTCTGGTCTATTTCAAGCCGAGAGCAGGGCCCTGAGGAGGCTGGAGACAGACAGGGTAGTTTTTAATAGTAAGATGCAGGGCAAGGGCGCAGCTGGCAGTCAGCAGGAGGGAGCGGGCCCAGAGAGGTGTGTGGAGAGCCAAATGCTAACTTCTCCCACTTCCCAGTCTTGCCTGGGGCCAGCCCTGGGCACAATGATAACGTTTCTATAAAACAATTCTCAGGAAGGCTGGTACGAGAAGCCAAAGAGTACCTTTCCACAGTTAAGTACATCCTGCCAAGTTAAAGAGCTCTCTGGGACCAGCCGGGGTTGGGAGCCTGTTCCGCATGAAGCATCAGACCATTAGTGGGAGTGGAAGCCGGGAGTGTGTGTCTGTGTGCACATTCTCCATGTCACGTCTTCCCTTTGTCCAGTTGGTCATCTCACTTCCCCCGAATGCTCACTGTCTCCTGGCTGATGGTGTAACACAGTAGCAGCTGAGCCCCACCCCAGACAGACTAATGAAAGGATGTGAATAAGAGTGGGAAGGAAACCATGCAGGGAGTGTTACTCAGATTATTGCTGGCAGGAAATAAAAACCATCTTAAGACAAGAGCGGTTTATTGCTGGGATGAGAGTAGACCCAAACTGAACTTACATATGCTTCAGCCTGTGGGCACACTTCCCTCTCTCATGAGCCGTGAAAGGGCATGTGTTCACAGCATCTCTACTTCCTGCTCCAATCAGATCCCGAGATGTGAGATGCGGTGGACAGTCATGTCCGTATGCTGCAGCCCAAGCTGTGGAGGGGCTCCATGTTTAACTAATGACTGTTGGTCCCATTGGAGAACGTTCATGACAGTCTCATGGGGATAGAGTTTGGCCAATGGGCAAGCCACCTTGGATGGGATGTCCTCTAGTGAACTGCTGGTTACCTGGTACTAAGGACATCATGTGGCTACTTTCCTCAGTGGAGATGCAGATGGGTTGATTTTGGATAGCTGGGGGGTTCAAACACCATTAAAATACACATTGTAAAGAGAGTTGCATTTTAATCTCCACGCAAGTCATCCTATGAGTAGGAGAAGGAATTAGGGAAAGAAGAAACCATGAGGACATGCACAGAAACAAAAAAGCATTTTATGAAACCACAAGAGTCATACCTGAGATGTACCCTAAAGAAAACCTGGTTAAAAGTCCATGTTACCAATGAGGAAACTGAGCATGAGAGAAAGGAACCAACGTTGTGGCCGTTCATCGCTTCTTCCCTCGTTGCTGTCTTCTTTCCCTCAAGCCACCCACATGGGAGAAGAGATTTCTCAGAGCAAATGATTTAATGAGTCAGTCTGTGTCTTTATATCTAGAGGACAGATCTGTCCTGTATTAAACTGCAATTCCTGAGACATGCTTAAGTAAAGACCTTGTCAAGGAAGGACACTTGAAGCATGTAGGATTAGGAGTTAAGATCAAACCACAGAAATGAAAGCAAAATTTAAATTAAAGTTTGATTAAATATCTGAATTAGGAATGGCTTTATAATCTTAAAACAAACACAGATACCAAAAGGGAAGGATATATTTGATTACATAAAAATATAATACTTCTGTATGTGAAAATTAACATAAAAAATTAAAGTGGAAAATGGAAAATTGGCACAAATGTCAAAGGATTAGCATCCTCCTGGAGTATGGGAATTTTCTAAAAGTTGATAAGTAAAACACTAAGGTCTCAATGGATAATGAGGAAATGATATGAACATGCATAAGAGGAAGAAATATATGATTAATTATCATCCAAACAAAGTATCTGTAATACGATTCAGAGCAATGAAAATGAAAATAGCAACAGGATGCTTCTCTCCCTTTTTTTCTACCCAGATTAGTAAAGATTACAAACAACCCCTGGTGCAGGTAGAAAGACAGTGAAATAGCCACCTCCCTGCACTTTGGAGAGGAGTTTAATATGAAGTGCTCATTTTGGAAAATAATTTGGGACTAGGTTTCTGGGAATTTGTCATAAAGAAATAATCTGGAATCTAAAGATGTTTGTTAAAGTACTGTTTATCATAATGAATAATTAGAAAACTCCTCGTACCTCTGTTGAGGAGCATTAAAGTAAACCACAGTTCTTCTATTTGTGAGCATATGTAGCCTTTAGAATATTTCCAACAACCTGTGGAGATGTTAACATCATGATGTTAAACCTGTGTGCACATATAGTTAATATGACCATGTACAAAAAAGGCACAGGAGTAAAGCTCACTTGCCAAAATGTTTGCATTTCATCTACTTAATGGACATTCTGGATCATTCTATTTTTATTTAATTTTTTTTCTCTTCAATCAAAATAAGCATAAACAAAATTAATCAGAAAAAAAAAAAGAGAATGGGAATTTATTTGGACCTGAGTGCAGCCCATAAAAGGGATTGAGAGAGTGAGGGAAGAAACGTAGAGGGGAGTGGGGTGGGTCCCGCATGCCGTCTCAGTGTTGCAATTTGGGAAGGACTGACCGCACGACCAGCTCTGGAGATGGGCCCCGACTGGTATAAGTCAGTGAACGTAGCCCCTCCTTCCTGCACAGGCTCAAGCCAAGGTGACTTTGTGGTTATCCTGGGGCCCCAGTGGACTGCAGTGAAGCTCTTTGCATTGATGCAGGGGAGGGGGTGGTTCCTCTCCCTCTAGGAAATGCGTGGCCCCAGCTGCTGCTGGTGGCCAATGTGCAAACTTGAGGGAAGCCAACCTGCAGGCAAGACCAATACCAATACCAGGACAGCAGAACCTGGAGGTCAGCAGAGGAGCAGTGACCTTTTCTATTAAGAGGCCTTCTAATGCAGGAGGTTGGTTTGAGATTTCTGGTTTTCTTTCTTTCTTTTAAATAATGTCACTTACAATTGTAAGGATTCCTGATACAGAGAGATGTCAGAGATTGCTTTCCACTGACAGATTATATCAGAAATAGAAAGGAATGTAGGGAAAGGTGAGGGTATGTGTCTGACTTTGCTACTGAGAAGAAAGAGTCTGAGTAAGAGGCCTAGAAAGCAGGATGAGCCTTGGAAACAAGCAATCTGAGAAAGAGGTAGAAATGTCCAGAAGGGAAAACCCTTTATCAATGATGCTTGACACCATCAGCCCTATGGCGTCTCATCTTATCTCATCTGACCACTTTGATGGACCTGCTAAATCATAGAGACTGGAGAAAGAAAGAATGACAACTCCCAGGAAGGACATTTTTTGTTCCCTCTTGACTTGCTCACCAGAATCTAGATGGTCTCTGGGAATTGGGATGTGCTCAGCTGGTCATCTGGATAAATCATGATGCCACCAAATGCATAGCATCTTATGAAGGGGGCCAGAGTCCATGCTGTACTGATGACTGACTCCGCCCTAGAGCAACTGGTTAGGGATGAAAGCACAGGATGTTTCACAAAATCTTTACAGTCCTGATTTTGGTCTTGGAACAGAAAATCCTCAGCTGGATTTGTGAAAGGAAATCCTTAGCTCATCCAAGTAATTCAACCTTTGAAATTAAATACAAATTGCTGCTCAAATTTTGCTGAAGAGTTGTACAAACACACATACATACACAGACACATATAGATACATAGACAGACAGACAGTCAGACACACACACACACAACTAAACAGTGATTTTCCTATTTGAGACTATGGTTTCTAGGAGATCTATGTGTTTCTAGTAAGTTTTCTCACTCTACTCATTCACTCAAATAAGCTGATCTATTTAACCATTTACTTAACATATGTTTCCTGGGAACTACCTACCTAAGGCTTGGGGGAGGGAATAAGAATAATAAAAATAATAAATAAAATATATTTAACTCTTGCTATAGTAAGCACTTCCATGGTATTATTTATTGCATTCCATCCACCAAAACAAATATATAGTTCAGCTCTCTTATTTTTTCCAATTTAACAGATATGAAAATTAAAAATTTGACAGGCGATTTTCCCAAGATCATACAGCCTCCAAGAGGTGGAACCAGCATTCAGTCCAAGAGCTTATGTACACTTAATTAACCCTTATGCCAAGGAGAAGACAGAAGCCCCCTAAATGAGTTAGATTCACTTGGGACCCTATGTATTTGGTGCTGGGGAAGCTGAGAAGGTGGTTACTAATTCTGTTAGGGAAAACTGAAAGACAAATCAGCACTTGATCTGGATCTTAAAAACTATGAAGAAAAATAGTAGGTACTGGGGAGAACATAAATTCCTAGTAGAGAGTAGAACTGAGCAAAGATGTGGAGATGAAAGAGCATGGTGGGCCTGTGCCTGGGTAGCACCTCAAGTTTAGCAGGGCAGCAGCAGGAAAAATGATAATGAGAAAGGCTTTATCTGCCAAGCCAAAGAGTTTGAACTTGAACAAGAGGAGCCAAAGAGGTTTTCCAGCCTGGAGGCAACATGATCAGCTTTATGTTTTAGAATGATCTTGCAACCAGTGTGCCAGGAGGGATTCTTAAGGAGGGAGAGACCAGATGTACAGAAACTTGTTGGGGTGGCCTCTGTAAGTTCCAGGAAGCAAAATGTAGAGGACCTGTGCTATCTTGGCCCCCACCTCACAATCATAAGTTAGTTCCAATTTGGGATTCTGTTTTTCTAGAATTAGGGAGTAACTCATCATGAAGACACCTCCAACTCTTACACTGTATGACTTCAAATAACAGAGCTGGAGGAATCTCAGAGAGAACGTCCAGGTCAACTTTTGCATGGAACTTGGGTGTCCCGAATTGGCAAGTGACATGAGCTGCAGTCCATGGGGTCACAAAGAGTCAGACATGACTGAGCAACTAAACAACAACAAAGCATCAGTTTTTGTCTTGTCTCTTGCTTCTTTTGCAGGAGAGTGATAAGAAGGCTTCTATTAATGCTCGACTTGGGGTGGGCTAGAACAGAGATCATTGGCTCATGGAAGATATTCCCTCCAGCCCCACATAAACTCAGAAAGTAAACAGAACAATTTGTGTTTCTAAATCACTATTTTTCTAATTTGGGGACTCAGCACATGCTGTACCAGAATCATCTATGTATGGTGTCTATATGGTCTATCCTAGATGTATTAAATCTATGAAAAAAGGGCTCAGGCATTTTTATAAGCGCTGAGCCCTGCTTTCACATTAAGCTCAGGAAAACTTGATCTATTTGCATGTAATGGTTCATCATGGGTCCAGCACCTCTGAGGCTGGGCAGGGTGAAGGTGGAATGGCTGGGTGTGATTGCAAAGACTGGGTTTCAAGAGATGCCACTTTCAGGATTCAATGGGGAGCAGCTTCTGGTTAAGTATGGCCCTGCTGCTGCTGCTGCTGCTGCTGCTGCTAAGTCGCTTCAGTCATGTCCGACTCTGTGCAATTCCATAGACGGCAGCCCACCAGGCTCCCCCATCCCTGGGATTCTCCAGGCAAGAACACTGGAGTGGGTTGCCATTTCCTTCTCCAGGGCATGAAAGTGAAAAGTGAAAGTGAAGTCGCTCAGTCGTGTCTGACTCTTCTCGACCCCATGGACTGCAGCCCACCAGGCTCCTCCGTCCATGGGATTTTCCAGGCAAGAGTACTGGAGTGGGGTGCCATCGCCTTCTCTGAAGTACAGCCATAGGGGAGTGGAATCACCCGGGTCCGCCCTTCCTTGGAGGATTATGTTGGCCTGTACTAGAGCTGAGATAAACTCGGCATTATTGTGCACACACCAGCAGTGCCAGTGACAGAGGAATGGGCCAGTGCTCTACAGGGGCACCATGTGGCAGGGAGAAACTTTGCCAGCAAGGATGGCAGCTAGAGCAGACAGAGTGTTTGCTCAAAAGTCGATGTTCTGTAGACCCTTTTAGATTATGCGAGCTCTCAAAGTCCTCAGGCAACTGGAGGGCAAAGTACTCGAGTGAGACACTGAATACATTATCTATCTGGTGGCTAGGAAGCTCTAGTACTTGAAATTGAGTTTGGAGAAGTGGAAGAGATATGAAGGGATCTGGCCCCTAGAGTTGTAGAGAAATTCAGACTGATTATACCCAGTTGGGAAAACTGAGGCCTAGATAGAAAGTTGACCTGAGCTAAAATAGTGAAAAGTGGCAGAGTTTGCTTTATCCCCAAATCATCTTATCCCCAGTTCAGTGGAATGATGGAATTATGCTGCTCACAACAAAATCTTCGAAGTCAACAGAAACTTTGTTCACGGAGTTCAACCTCCTCCTCATCAGACATGGAAAACCAGATACATGGAATTAAATATAGAGAATGGTATGTCAAAATTATTTAACCTCTTTGAGCCTAATACTCACAACCGTCTCATAGCATTAAGCAAAGCATTGTAACACTGTGCCTCTTATAGAGTCTGACATGTGTGTGTTAGTCACTCAGTTGTGTTCAACTCTTTGCGACCCCATGGGATATAGCCCACCAGGCTCCTCCACCCATGGGATTTTCCAGGCAAGAATACTGGCGTGGGTTGCCATTTCCTTTTCCAGGGGATCTTCCTGACCCAGGGATCAAACCCAGGTCTCCTGCATTGCAGGTAGACTCTTTACCATCTGAACCACCAGGGAAGCCCTAACTCCTATTGATGAGGAAAGCTGAAAAGGGAAGAATTTAGGAAACAGAAACCCCAGGACTCTTGTTGTTGTGCCCTTGCCAGCCCACCTGGGTGCTTGGCAAATGTCTCAAGATTTGACATAGCTAATTCTGAAAGTCAGATACTATGATAATAAAACGTGGGAGGAAATACTGTTGACCTATTTCCTGGAGAGAAAAAAAAAAATCTGCCAAAACAAAGATGTTTCCAGAGAGTAGGTTGGTTTTGATAAATAATTAACTTGAGTTGGTTTCATTGTGTCTGGAGGAGTAATTATAACAGCATGTTCATGCCCCTGGAGTTCTGTTGTCACATTTTCCATGATAAAAATCTCCTTTGAAAAAAATGTGTTCAGAAACTTGGCTGTAAAACAGTGCTCTGGTCTGAAGAATGCCATGAAAAGTTTCACAGTTTATGGGCAACATTTTTAGTTGGATCAAAAGATGCTCTATTGTTTCCAACTGGCCTCCATTAAACCAAGGTAAATGAATTGTATTTCTTTGGGAAGTATTTCATGGTCACCAAAGTAGAACATTTCCTCCATTTTCCTATTGAGAATGTTACTCCTTTCAACAATTCTTGAGTATCCTGTCATCCTGACATATATTTTTCTCTGTGTTAGGTGCTGGGCTGGTTGGATGTGGATATAGCAGAAGTTTCATCTGATGTTGAGCTCACAATCTCACTAAAGACTTGATAGTTTACAATATAGTAGAAAGAGTGCTGAGCTAAAGTTGTTGATTCAAACTTAAGTACCTCTATTTATAAAACCTAACTTATAAAAACCTGTTTATGAACCTAATTTATAAAAACTTATTTATAAAAAGAAGGCTGAGCACCAAAGAATTGATGCTTTTGAACAGTGGTGTTTGAGAAGATCTTGAGAGTCCCTTGGACTGCAAGGAGATCAAACCAATCAATCCTAAAGGAAATCAACCCTGACTATTCATTAGAAGGGCTGATGCTGAAGCTGAAGCTCCAGTACTTTGGCTAACTGATGCAAAGAGTGGACTCATTGGAAAAGACCCTGCTACTGGAAAAGATTGAAGGTAGGAGGAGAAGGGGATGACAGAGAATGAGATGGCTGGATGGCATCACTGACTCAATGGACATGATTTTGAACAAGCTCCAGGAGATGGTGAAGGACAAGGTAGCCTAGCGGGCTACAGTCCATGAGGTCGCATAGAGTTAGGCACAACTGAGCGACTGAATAACAACAAAGGATCTCAAGTCCCTTTTCTGTGAAATGGGATAATTGGATTATATGGTAATTGAATTCTTAGGCCAACTCTGGTGGTAGTGCCTGCTGTATGGAGTAGATTTCTGAGGTCATGTCCATGCTTGGTGAGAAAGGACATCACAAAAGAACAAAAGAATCTTAAACTGTTCTGTATGAAATAATGAGAGGAAGGGAGGGAAGGGGGAGGGGAAAGGAGAAATACGAGGGAGGAACCAAAAAGATGATATGGCAGGAAAACTACTGTATTTCCACCAACTTTGTGTTTTTCCTCCGGGGTCACTTATTACTATATTTCCTAGCTTCCTCTACAGTAGCAGGGGCCAGGTGACTTAGTTCTGGGCAATGGAATATTGACAGAAAGAGTGTATGCCATTTCCTGGCTTGACCTCTGAGACATTCTGTAAGGTTCTCTATATTCAATTCTTCATCCTCACTTCCTTGTCTCCCAGTTGGATGAATAAGATGCAGAGGAAAGTTTTGAGATGAAAGTACTAGAGAACAATGATTTGATTCTTGGATCACTGTATGCAACTTCCCTCTAAATACCCATCTGGGCTGTGAGGTAGGTAAGAAAAACATTTTTTTTAAGCCACTGAGATATTGGGGTTGCTTGCTACAGCATTTAACCTTCCCTGACTAATACAGATTGTGGGAAGCAGGAAACTATATGGGGAGAGGCCAGGGGATGCTCCTAAAGTAGGGTTGTAGGAGAGATTTTTGGTAAGGGCATGCCCAAGATCTGATTTGAAGTCCTTAACCCAGATGGGATGGAAACCCTCCTTTATCTCAGCCCCATCCCTAAACCACAAGCGTTTTGTAGGAATCAGTTTTCAATGAAATTTCACAAAAAGGATGAATGTCATACCTGAGCTGCTACAAAAGAGACCACGCCCACAAACACAAGAACCTCAAGGCAAATATGACCGAAGTATATAAGTCCCCTGGGAATTTGCAATAGACTCACACAAAACATGAAACAAGATTTTGACTCATTTTTGTCTAGACAGTAGTGGTGCAGGGACAATATAGCTGACCCTAGTGTTTTACCAGGACTTACAGCTCAAAACAAACCAGCAGTGTAGCCAGCCCTGAAGCACAGGTCTCCCTTCAGGTCCTGCTGGACTCAGCCTGGCTCTTGTTTTGCCACCTTCCTCTCTGCTTTTTCATAACCACTCAGGCCATGAGAATGCCAAACTCGAGAGAATCTTGTCTGTCAAGAAATCCAAAGGCCTGACATCCTTTAGTGATAGGGTTAGTGTCTGGCTCCAAACTTTGGATAAGTGAGCTAAGATGAGATCTATGTGGAGCAGGACTGCCTATTCCTCATCCTTGGAGGTGGAACTGCTTCCAAAACAGGACTGGGTTCTAGGAAATTTCCTAGGATAGATGCTTGTCTGTTTTCTTAAACTATATTTAGATAAGGTTGGATTGGCTGTGATTAGCTCTCCGTGAACCAGTGCCAATGGACAGTGGAATGATTTTCATTGGATCAAGTTTCTCCACAATTCTCAAATAATACATATTTTTAGATGTGAATTTCAGATTCAGAGTCTTCTCCTTTTGCTACTATTTTAGAAGTCTTGCCAAGTGAATGTGTTAGCTTTCTGGGCCAACGGCTGAAATCAGAACCATTGTTGCCCTTTGGGATTGTTGTCAGACTCCTGCCGTCCCATGGCTGGGGATTCAAAATGTATCCCCAGTGTTCACAGTTTGTGTGCTCTCAAATCCAGGATGATTCTGATACAGATAAGAACCCAACACCTTCCTGCCCTTCCAGCCCCTCCCTGGGCAGCCCAGAAACTAAGGACGAGAACAATGCTCAGAAATCCAGATTCCGTGTTCTTGATTTCATGGACTTCTAGCACTGCCAACGTGCCGAGAGACCACCTAGTGCAAACTGGTTACTTAGCAGCTGAGCAAAATAATGGCCAGAGGGGTGAACTGTATAAAGAAGAGTATACGATGAGTCTGAGTCATAAACAGAAAGCAAAAAATGGTGGCATGTTTTTCAGTACACTGTAATTTTATTAAAGCACACTGTAAAATGGTACAGGTTGAACTGGAAAATAACAAAAGAAGAAAAAAAATGAACAGCTTGGAATTAGAGTATGAAAAAGAAATCAATGATAGACATCCCCGAAAGAAGATTCATAAAACTTCTTCTTACCCAAATAAAACGAATTAAAACACGGGAGCAAAGCTAAACCATTAATGCAAAACTAAGGAAGTATCCCAATCTCATACTCCGAGTATTATGAAAAGGGTTTTTAGATTTAGGACAATTTGGACTGAAACGAAGGAAGACGCTTGGCTGCATGGATGCATAACTCCCCTTAGAAACATCAGTGCAAAGGAACAGGAAGTAGGGAGAGTAAAACTATATTTTGTTGATATTCAGATTTGGAGAGATTAGGATTGACGTATAAATTGTTGGGGGGGTGCAGAATTGGGGACTATCTTCTGTTGAAGAAGCCCTTTCTCACTGTTAATTTTCAAAAGCACTATAAGCGTGAGCTTGGATTGCTGCAGCTTTTCCTTTGGCCTTTGGCTGGGTAGATGGTAGGAGAGCCATGGAAGAATCATTTCTTAGGATTCCCTGTTTGAGCTGACCCAATAGCAGCAAACATGGTCTCAACAGAGTGTAGAAATCAATGTATGTTGAACCTAAATCAAAAGCATGTGAGGAGCAAAGACACAAATAAGGACAGCACCTAGTAGTCAGTCACCCAGAGAAGGGTGCAAACCCAAGTCCAAAGCTCACCTCCCATTCTTCCATGAGACAGAGGAACTGAGTCACCAGTATAGTGGTGTGATTCTGTTATTTCCAACAAGTACAGAGAAAGAAAGCAAAGACAGAATTCTCTAATTGTGGTTACACAAAACTCAAGCTCCTTGTCCACACCCTTTGGGCACTTGTGTGACTGGAGAGAGAGAAAAAAACCAAAAAACAAAATATCCAGTGCTTCAGCTCATATTCCAAGGAAAAGATTTACACAGAGCTCAGGGCAATAGTAAATCCACACCTTGGAAAAAGAACAAGTTTGAGATACAATGGCTCTGTTCAAAGACGAGTGAAAAGAAATCCCTGCAGTAGGAAACCACAATAAGAATTAGCAAAAATAAATACATGAGTAAATGGAACAAAACATGAAAAAATACAAATAAGTTTTGAAAAATGTATTCAAGGAAATAGAAAATCAGTTGCTACTACTTTCTGCTCTCAAGGCAAACATAGACTTTATGGAATGAAAGACATATTGATAATTATGCAACTAACTAAAATAAAAAGGAAGCTGATAAATGTAAGAAAATGAGTTAGAGTGAAAAAATATATTGGGAACATTAAAATATACTTTCAAAGACCAAAATAAATATTTGACATTATTAAGTCAATGGTGTGTGGACACAGCACTGAGGAAAAAAAAAAAAAACAAACCAGGATGTAGAATAGGAAAAGATTAAAAAATTTACCAATATAATAACATGATAGGGAGAACACCCTGGAGAGCAGCACAGGACATTTGAGGAAAGGAAACTCTGTAAATAAAATAGAGCACCTAGATAAGGAAGCTCTTCAGCTTTGAAGGAATGACTTGATTTTGTAATTGGAAGTGTTTATTCTAGGAAACTTAACAGATAACAAAAACTCCTCAAACATAGTCTAGTGAAGCAATTAGATTTCAAAGAAAATGAAAAAAAACAAAAAACAAAAAAAGTAGCTTTTAAACTTCAAGTCAAGTTAGCTAAGGGGGAAAAATTAGGTTGAGCTCAGAATGCTGGAAAGCAATTGCACAAGAATTCTATAACTAGTTAAACGTGTAAGTAAAACCAACAGAAAGTTGTTCTCAAATACAAAAGGTCTTGGGAAATATTTTATCCATGAGAAATGGATTTCTCCTCCTGAGAAATGAACCAAAAATACAACTTAGCCAAGAAATTTTTAGGAATAGTAAAAGAATTGAAGAATGGGAAAATCTGAGTATGAAAGGGAATTGAAAATTAAATATGATAGACATATAATTATACCTAAAGAACTGTGGTAATTATAGTTAAAATGGTTTATAAATGTTATAATTTAAAAATAGAGCAATGTTGAGTTAAAAACAAAGTGACAATAACAAGATCTTGAAAACAGCATGATAATAGATGTGTGTGTGTGAGTATGGGGGGTATCCCAGAGTAATTATGTATCATGAGGCTAGGGGTAGAACTGATGACTGTCAATAGATTTGGCTTGGAAGAACATATAGTTTGATCTCATTTATAAATATTGATATAAATATCCAAAACAACTAGAATACTAACAAGATCTCTTCAAGAAAATTGGAGATACAAAGGGAACATTTCATGCACAGGTGGGCACAATAAAGAACAGAAATAACAAGGACCTAACAGAAGCAGAAGAGTTTAAAAAGAGGTGGCAAGAATACACAGAAGAACTGTATAGAAAAGGTCTAGATGACACAGATAACCACAGTGGTGTTATCACTGACCTAGAGCCAGACATCCTGGAGTGTGATGTCAAGTGGGCCTTAGGAAGCATTACTACAAACAAAACTAGTGGAGGTGATAGAATTCTGGCTGAGCTATTTCCAATCCTAAAAGATGATGCTGTTAAAGTACTGCAGTCAATATGCCAGCAAATTTGGAAAACTCAGCAGTGACCACAGGACTGGAAAAGGTCAGTTTTCATTCCAGTCCCAAAGAAAGGCAATGCAAAGAATGTTACACTACGATACAATTGCACTCCTTTTATATGCTAGAAAGATTACGCTCAAAATCCTTCAAGTTAGGCTTCAGTAGTACATGAACCAAGGATTTTCAGATGTACAAGCTGGATTTAGAAAAGGCAGAGGAGACAGAGGTCAAATTGCCCACATCTGTTGGATCATAGGAAAAGCAAGGGAATTCCAGAAAAAAACACCTACTTCTGCTTCATTGACTCTGTGAAAGACTTTGACTGTGTGGATCATAACAAACTGGAAAATTCTTAGAGATGGGAATATCAGCCCACCTTAACTGTCTCCTGAGAAACCTGTATGCAGATCAGGAAGCAACAGTTAAAACCGGACATGGAAAAACAGACGGGTTCCAAATTGGGAAAGGAGTACATCAGGGCTGAATATTGTCACCTTGCTTATTTTATGTATATGCAGAGTACATCATGCGAAATGCTGGGCTGGATGAATCACAAGCTGGAATCAAGATTGCTGGGAGAAATATCAATAACCTCAGATACGCAGATGATACCACTCTAATGGCAGAAAGTGAAGAAGAATTAAAAAGCCTCTGGATGAGGGTCAAGAGGAGAGAGAAAAAACTGGCTTAAAACTTAACATTCAAAAAAAACTAAGATCAAGGCATCAGGTCCCATTACTTCGTTGCAAACAAATGGGGAAAAAGTGACAGATTTTCTTTCCTTGGGCTCCAAAATCACTGAGGACAGTGACTGCAGCCTCAAAATTAAAAGATGCTTGTTCCTTGGAAGAAAAGCTATGACAAACCTGGACAGCATATTAAAAGCAGAGACATCACTTCACTGACAAAGGTCTGTGTAGTCAAAGCTATGTTTTTTTCCAGTAGTCATTATGGATGTGAGAGTTGGACCATAAAAAAGTCTCAGTGTTGAAGAACTGATGCTTTTGAATTGTGTTAGAGAAGACTCTTGAGTGTCTCTTGGACTGCAAGGCAATCAAATCACTTAGTCCTCACGTAAATCAACCCTGACTATTCCTTGGAAGGACTTATGCTGAAGCTGAAGCTCCAATACTTTGGCTATCTGATGTGAAGAGCTGACCCATTGGGAAAAAACCCTGATGCTGGGAAAGATTGAGTGCAGAAGGAGAAGGGGATGCCAGAGGATGAGATAGTTGGATGGCATCATTGACACAATGACTTGAGTTTGAGCACACTCTGGGAGATAGCGATGGACAAGTAAGCCTGGTGTGCTGCAGTCCATAGGGTCACAAAGAGTCGGACATGACTTAGGGACTAAATAACAACAAACTCAATTAGTTTAATTTATGAAATATATTTATTGAGCTTCCGTTGTAATTTTGTTCTAGAGATTTAACAATGATTATAAGATAAAAGGGATTCCCAGGTGGTGCTAGTGGTAAAGAACCTGCCTGGCAATGCAGGAGACTAAGAGAGGCAGGTGCATCTCTGGGTCAGGAAGATCCCCTGGAAGAGAGCACAGAAACCCACTTCAGTATTCTTGCCTGGAGAATCCCATGGACAGAGGAGCCTGGCAGGCTGTGGTCCATACCATAGTGGGTCACAAAGAGTCATATGACTGAAGCGACTTAGCACACACGCATGCTGCAAGCATAAGATAAAATTCTTGTCTCTCCTGGAAGTTACATTCTACACAATGATTAATAACTATTGATCCCAGGAAAGCAAATATGAATTAGCACTACAGTACATATTAATACAATTCAGAATCCTGGAAAGTTTTCTAGTTCCACATGCAAGAATTTCCAAAGTCATCAACCTGCCCTAAGAATAAGGACAAAGCTGAACAGACTGAAAATGTTTTTAAGAATCTCCTAGAAAGGGACATAGGGCAAGCCACTATTTCCAAGATTGGATAGACAGACAGGCAAATATTAATACAAGAAATAATGGCTTACTGGAGCACAGACTCACAAGAATAAGCCTCAGTGGGAACCAGCATCAGGAACCAGTGCCAGGGAGGAAAACTTGAGTTGTAATTGATGCATTGCTAAAGGCTCAGTGTGGACAACTCTGGGAGTTAAAAACTAGGGAAATCAATCACAAGGGGCTCCCACAATTTTATGAGTTTTACCTCTAGGAGCTCAACCAGGTTCCTACAGTAAATATCACAGAAAAATCCCTTCGGCTGGGGGACAGTAAAAGGAAACAGAGCATTCTGTTCTGAACAGGGCCTGTTCTCAGAAGAAACTGGTTAATCAGAGCCTAATCTATTGAGATATTATCAGAGCCTAACTGACCAGGGGGAGGGAAAATATCCACTTCAGGACACTCTAGTGATCATATCCTATCTCAGGAAGGAGGGGAAAAAATACTAGAAACTCCTGTGAAATCCACAGTTTGGAGACTCACTAAATTGTTATTCAGTCACCAAGTCATGTGTGACTCTTCTCGACCCCTTGGACTGCAGCACATCAGGCCTCCCTGTGCCTCACCATCTCCCGGACTTTGTCCAAGTTCATGTCCATTACATCAGTGATGCCATCCAAACTCTCATCCTTTAGACTCACTAAAAGACTAGCCAAAATCATAGAACTGTAGAACATTTACCCTCTCCCACATCTCACCATCACAGTACTAAAGGCCTACTTATAGCAGGTATTTTTATCTGGCACATCAAGTCTGACTCTCAAGAAAAACTTACAAGATATATTAAAAGGCAAAAAACACAGTGTAAGTATACAGAGCGAGCATCAGAAGCAAACGTGGCAGGAATATTGGAGTTATCAGACTGGGAATTGAAAACAACGATGGTACATATGCTAAGGGCTCTAATGGATAAAGTGGATAGCCTGCAAGAACAGATAGACAATGTAAGCAGAGAGGTGGAAATCCTAAGAAAGAACCAAGAAAATCTGCTAGAGATCAAAAACACTAACAGAAATTAAAAATGCCTTTGTTGCACCAACACCTTGAGTTTTTCCCCAGGAATACCACCTTTGGATGTCTTGCCTACGGATCTGTAAGGCAGCAAATTTGTATAGTTTAAGTCACTGATGGTTATGGCAACCATAGAATACTAACACACATTGAGTACTGTCAGCATGAAAGGAAAAAGAGCAACAGTGATTATTGAGTACTGTCAGCATGAAAGGAAGGAGCAATCATTGCTTGCAGACCATATAGTCATACAGCTGGAAAGCTTGAAGCAATCAGCAAACTACTGGAAAGCAGCAAGTATTCAGTCAAGAAGATCATTTAAAAATTAGTATAAAAAACAATAGATTTCTTATATCTCAACAACAAATAGCACATATAATCCAATAAAGATTCCATTTATTGTAGCAAAAGTCCATAAAATACATAGCAAATTCATCAAGAAGTGTGCTTGAAGAAAACAGATATACAATAATGAACAATATTTTAAAAAATGAAAAAATTAGGTTAATTCCTTGTTCTGGCATTAACAGTCTTAATATTGTAGTCTCTTATATTTAACAAAATCCAAAACAATTGATATACTGCCTTAGTAATGAAAACTTGTTAAAATTACTCTAAAATTATTGGGAATCAAATATGCAAGATTAGGAAGAACAAAACCACACAAAATATATTTTTTAAATTATGAGCTCTATTATTAAAACGATGTGATATTACTTTCGGCTAGAAAGATAATTCAGCTGACTATAACTGATCAGTTCTAAAGAAGATTTAAATAAATATGGGACTGTATTATATGACAGGATGCTATTGCAGATTTGTGATAAGAAATATAGATGTTTAATAAATAGTGTTAAGAATGGAAATAATAAATAGTGAAAACAATGAAGATCAATTAATACTTTTTTAATACAAAAATAAAGTTCAAATAGCTATTACATTGAAATGTAAAAAGTAAAGGCATCATTACTAAAAATAGTAATGAATATTTTATATTCTTAAGGCTATGAAGGCCATAACTCATAAACCAAAAAGGAAGAGACTATGTTAAACATTTATATATAAAGAAAAATATAGAAAGTAAAAATTTTGAAATCAAAATGTGAAACAGTCCCATAAGAAAAACATCATATAATCCAATGGCAAGTTGGGTAAAAATTATAGGCAGCCATTGGGGAAATAATAAATATGAACAGGCCATAAACATCAGAAAATATATTCAACTTAGCCTCCAATAAAGTAAATGCATGTATACCTGATGACTTGTTTTTGTTGTACCATATCAGATTTGCACAGAAGGAAAAGAGAGATAATATCCAGGGTTGTAAGGTTGTAGGGAAACAGAAACATTAAATATAAGTTGATAGATGTGAACGTTAGTACAGTCTTCCTGGACGACAGGATGCAGAGAGATTTAAAATGTGTGTTCTGAGACCCTTTTAATATAACTTGAAAAGGATGGAAATAATTGAAAATGAATTTGATCACACAGGCATGTTGTGTATAATAGTGAAATAGTAGAAATAGTCATAAAAAATGGAATTGTTGTTTAATAGCTAAGTTCGACTCTTTGCAACTCCATGAACTGCAGCCACCCCAGGCTTCCCTGTCTCCCATGATATCCTGGAGTCTGCTCAAATTCATATCCATTGAGTTGGTGATACCATCCAACCGTCTCATCCTCTGTCACCCACTTCTTCTCTTGCCCTAAATCTTCCCCAGCATCAGGGTCTTTTCCAATGAATCAGCTCTTTGCATCAAGTGACCAAAGTATTGGAGCTTCAGCTTCAGCCTGTCTTCCCAGTGAACATTCAGGGTTGGTTTCCTTGAGGACTGACTGATTTGATCTCTTCACTGTCCAAGGGACTCTCAAGAGTGTTCTCCAGCACCACAATTTGAAAACATCAATTTTTCAGCACTCAGCCTTCTGGTCCAAATCTCACATCCCTACATGACTACTGGAAAAACCGTAGTTTTGACCATATGGACCTTTGTCTGCAAAGTGATGTCACTGCTTTTTAATATGCTCTCTAGATTTGTCAGCTTTTCTTCCAAGGAGAAAACATCTGTTAATTTTGTGACTGCAGTCACCATCCCCAGTGATTCTGGAGCCCAAGAAAAGAAAATCTGTCACTGTTTCCACTTTTCCCCCATCTATTTGCCATGAACTGATTGGGCCAGATTCCATGATCTTAGTTTTTTGAATGTTGAGTTTAAGCCAGCTGTTTCACTCTTCTCTTTCACCCTCATCAAGAGGCTCTTTAGCTCCTCTTCACTTTCTGCCTTTAAAGTGGAATATTTCAGGTTCTTGATATTTCTGCCAGCAATCTTGATTCCAGCCTGTGGTTCATCCAGCCTAGAATTTTTCATGATGTACTCTGCATATAAGTTAAGTAAGCAGGATGACAATATATAGCCTTGACATACTCCTTTCCCAATTTTGAGCCAGGCTGTTGTTTCACGTCTGGTTCTAGCTGTTGCTTCTTGTCCTGTATACAGGCTTCTGAGGACACAGGTAAAGTCACCTGGTATTCCCATTTCTTTAAGAATTTCCCAGTTTGTTGTGATCCACGCGGTCAAAGGCTTTCAATGAGTTGAAGAAACAGTAGATGTTTTTCTCAAATTCCCTTACTTTGTCTATGATCCAATGGATGTTGGTGATTTGATCTCTGGCTCCTTTGCCTTTTCTAAATCCAGCTAGAACATCTGGAAGTTCTCAGTTTACATACTGTTGAAGACTAGCTTGAAGGATTTTGAGTGTAATCTTTCTAGCATGTGAAATGAGTGCAATTGTGAGGTAGTTTGTATATTCTTGGCTTTGCCTATCTTTGGGATTGGAATGAAAACTGACTTTTCCAGTCCTGTGGCCACTGCTGAGTTTTCCAAATTTGTGGGCATATTGACTGCAGCACTTTCACAGCATCATCTTTTAGGATTTGAAATAGCTCAGCTGGAATTCCATCACCTCCACTAGCTTTGTTCGTAGTAATGCTTCCTAAAGTCCACTTAGGAAATTGGAGTGCATAAGCAAAACTTTGTATGTCTGTACTATGGAATACAGATGAAAGATTCAGATACAAATTTATATCTACTTAATTCTCAAATTCCATTAAAACTATATTACCCTTAAAACATATAAATGTCCATGTGTTATTGTCAAATGAAAAATAGAGATTAGATATTGAGGGGTCTAATAAAATAATTATCAAAAGTTGATGGTGGTTTTGCTGGGTAATGATGAATTTTGTTGCTTTGTTTATTTGTCAGATTTTTATTATCTTTTTATATTTTTATGTAATGTTGGATTTTCCACAATGAAGGTGCACTTCTCTCTGTAGACATACAAAACAAGAATAACAAACAGTTTAATAAACTTGGTGAACATACAAAAATAAAATCTTCAGATGCCTTATTGTAAAATAATGATTCTGTTCAAATTATTTTGGAACAAAACGTTTCACTTACTTGGAATTCTCTTAATGGGAAAAGTACTTAATTTTCTCCTAATTGATGCTGTTATGCAAAGATTTTAAAGCAGAAACAATTACTTTAAGTTGAGTTGTGTAAAGAATTCTTCCTTGGGCTGGTAAGACTGCTATGTAATTTAGAATCATCTGTTCTTTTTTTTTTTTTCCTTCTCAAATATTCTCATTGATATTATGGTGGAGAGATCATTCTAGTGGCCCCAAGTAATCACAAAATGGGTTAGTAGAAGTAGTGATATAAGGAGGCATAGTGTTGTTGAGATGAAACATGATGTATTTCTAGTAACTTCACTTTATACTTCAGAAAAAAAATCATGCTCAGAAGTATACATATAGCTCATACAACTCAATACACAACAAACAAACCACCCAATCCCAAAATGGGCAGCAGATCTAGATAGACATTTCCTCAGAGAAGACATACAGATGACCAAAAAGCACATGAAAATATGCTCCGCATCACTTATTATTAGAGAAATGCAAATCAAAACTACAATGAGATACCATCTCACATTGTTCAGAATGACCATCACCAAGAAGTCTACAAACAGTAAATGCTGGATAGATGTGGAGAAAAGGGAACCCTCCTGCACTGTTGCTGGGAATGTTAATTGGTACAGCCACTGTAAAGACAGTATGGAGGTTCCTTAAAAAAAGCAACTAAGAATAGAGCTACCATATGATCCAGCAATCCTATTTATGAGCATATATCCAAAGAAAACATACTTTGAAGAGATACATACATCCCAATGTTATTGCAGTACTATTTACAATAACCAGGGTGTAGAAGAAACCTATATGTCCATTGATAGAGGAATATGGATAAGGAAGAGGTGGTATATGTATACAATGAACTACTACTCAGCAATTAAAAAAAAAGAATGTTGCCATTTTCAGCAACATGGATGGACCTATCTATGGATTAACACACTGTGTGTGTGTGTGTGTGTGTGTGTGTGTGTGCGTGTGTGCTTAGTCACTCATTCATGTCCCACTCTGTGACCACATGGACTGCAGTCTCCCAGGCTCCTTTGTCTATCAGGATTCTCCAGGCAAGAATACCAGAGTGGGTTGCCTTGCCCCTCTCCAGGGGATCTTCCCAACCCAGGGATCAAATCCAGGTCTCTGGCATTGTGAGTGGATTCTTTTACCATCTGAGCCACAAGGGAAGCTCATGAATACTGGAGTGGGTACCCTATCCCTTCTCCAGGGGAGGATTAACACACTAGTACATATAAAATAGATAATCAGCAAGAAGTGACTATATAAATTACAGTATACAGGGAACTCTACTCAAAATTCTGTAATAACCTAAATGGGAAAAGAATCTGAAAAAGAATAAAACTTTTCTTTTTTCAGTAAAACTGAATCACTTTGTTGTACATTTGAAACTAACACATTACAAATCAACTATAATAAAATAAAAATTGTTTAAAAAATAATGTGACTTGAGCAGAGGCAGACAATGAGTCAATAGCACTCCTGAGACTTGTCTGGCAACCATGATTTGCAAGTTGCTCTCTGATATATTTCTCCTAGAGTGTCTCTGATTTGCTTAAGGTGCCTCATGGGTAGGGAGGAGTCCATGTAGATGGAATTCAATCAGAGCAGCTCTGCCTTAGTCTATTTTATATATCAGGCTCCCAGCCAAGTTTGAAAATCAATCTACTAGGTCACAGTATTTTTCCACTGCAATTTGTTGTATGAATATAAACTAATCCCACTAGTGATCCAGCCCAGAGCACTTTCAGACTGAGACTTATTGCTATCATTTGTCTATAGCCTGATTTCCTCAGAATCCAGCCTAAGGTCTTAGGCTGGTTATCCAACGCCAAATGATTAAATCTCCTTTTTTCTCTTAGTCTTTTTGAGTTGTTTGGGGAGATGCTGCTTCTGGGTATGGTATAACTCACAGATCTTTAGGAATCATGCCCTGTGTATGTAAATGAGTTTCATACCTGGGTAAATGATTATACCCAAAGTGGCAGGAGGAGAGTGAGGGCAGGCAACAGACTCTGTCCATGGTTACTATTCAGGCTCATATTTTTGTTGAGGTCATTGATAAAGTCACAGATGTTATGCTACTCAATTTGTGGATAATTAGAGCTGGAAGTAATAGTAAATAGCTTGGTTTAACAAGAATCAGGGACTTAAAGGACTTTAACAGCATGGGCAATGGAAATGAACTACATAATTATCAACACTGTTCAAAATTGCTGATTTTTAAGGTAGTAAAGGAAAGCTATGACAAGCCTAGACAGTGTACTTAAAAGCAAAGACATTACTTTGCTGACAAAGGTCCACATAGTGGAAGCTATGGCTTTCCTAGTCATTTACAGATGTGAGAGTCGGACTACAAGGAAAGCTGAACACTAAAGAATTGATGCTTTCAAACTGTGGTGCTAGAGAAGACTTTGGACTGCAAGGAGATCAAACCAGTCATTCCTAAAGGAAGTCAATCCTGAATATTCATTGGAAGGACTGATGCTGAAGCTGAAAGTCCAATATTTTGGCCACTTGATGTGAAGAGCTGACTCACTGGATGGACTCCCTGATGCTGGGAAAGATTGAGGACAGGAAGAGAAGGGGTGACAGAGGATGAGATGGTTGGATGGAATCACTGACACAATGGACATGAATTTGAGCAAACTCTGGGAGATAGTGAAGAACAGGGAAGCCTGGTGTGCTGCAGTCCATGGGGTCCCAAGAGCTGGACACTGCTTAGCAACTGAACAACAATAGCAAAGTAGTAAAGCCCCCACTGCTACAAATGTTAAATCAGTGCCTATTTGTCATTTTCAGAGGAATTCTTGGACCTCTACCTCTAGTATTCTCCCCAACTATTATATTCTAGCCCAGCATGTACAGTGAATTCTTCCTCAACATAACATAGATGTTCTTCCATATTGTTCCTAACAAAGAACCCACAGGAAAATTGTCAGTAAGATATTGTGACCAAGGGCACTGGATTGATCTAAACGAAACTTTTAAGGACCTTGCAAGCTATTACTTGGTGGGTAGACTCATACCCAAGCCCCTGGTTTGATAATGAGACCCCAGGCTTGTAATACAGTTATGGAGCCAGGTATGAAGAAAAAGAAGTCAGATCCTCTAAGAAGCCAGGGGGAGAGTCAGAGAGAAGTGACAGACCTGTGACAGTCAGGGTGGCTGCAGGCCAGTTTCCCATCTTCCCAGTTCTTACTACAGGCATCTTCAGGCTTCTTGAAAATTGCCCAGAAGTAAAGCAGCCACCATTTTTAGTTCACAGATCAGAAAAACAGAGATGTAGGAGGCAGATTTTACACTTTTTGAACTTTGATTGTATGTCTGGTATATGCTAGATTCCCATCTTAAAGAGATGGGAATACCAGACCACCTAACCTGCCTCCTAAAAAATCTGTATGCAGGTCAAAAAGCAACAGTTAGAACTGGACATGGAACAACAGAGTGGTTTCAAATCAGGAATGGAGTACATCAAGGCTGTATACTGTCACCCTGCCTATTTAACTTATATGCAGAGTACATCATGAGAAATCCTGGACTGAATGAACCGCAAGCTGGAATCAAGATTGCTGGAAGAAATATCAAGAACCTCAGATATGCAGACGACACCACTCTTATGGCTGAAAGCAAAGAAGAACTAAAGAGCCTCTTGATGAAAGTGAAAGAGGACAGTGAAAAAGTTGGCTTAAAACTCAACATTCAAAAAACGAAGATCACAGTATCTGGTCCCATCACTTCATGGCAAGTAGTTGGGAAAACAATGGAAACAGCGACAGACTTTATTTTGGGGGGCTCCAAAATCACTGCAGATGGTGACTGCAGCCATGAAATTAAAAGACGCTTGCTCCTTGGAAGATAAGTTATGACTAACCTAGACAGTATATTAAAAAGCAGAGATATTACGTTGCCAACAAAGGTCCATCTAGCCAAAGCTATGGTTTTTCCAGTAGTCATGAATGGATGTGAGAGTTGGACTATGAAGAAAGCTGAGTGCCAAAGAGTTGATGTTTTTGAACTATGGTACTGGAGAGGACTCTTGAGAGTCCCTCCGACAGCAAGGAGATCCAACCAGTCCATCTTAAAGGAAATCAGTCCTGAATATTCATTGGAAGGACTGATGCTGAAGCTGAAACTCCAGTACTTTGGCCACCTGATGCTAAGAGCTGACTCATTTGAAAACACCCTGATGCTGAGAAAGATTGAAGGCAGGAGGAGAAGGGGACGACAGAGGATGAGATGATGGGATGGCATCAACAACTCAATGGAGATGAGTTTGAGTAAGCTCTGGGAATTGGTGATGGACAGGGAAGCCTGGCATGCTGCAGTCCATGAGGCTGCAAAGAATTAGTCATGACTGAGCAACTGAACTGACTGACATTCTAGATGTATTATTCCATTTAACTTCTTATATTTTTATTCTTATTTGACACAAAAAGAGATTGAGACTCAGCAAAATGAATAAAAACCCCCAGGACCCACAAACAATTAAGTAGCAGAACTTGAACCCTGATTTGTTTGATTTATTTTTATCTGAAATCAAAGACTATCAGAGGAGCATATAAATATATAAAGTAAATATTAACAGACTTGAAGTGTGAAATAGACAATAATATTAAGGGACTTTAATACTATACTTTTGACAATAAATAGATCATCCAGACAGAAAACCAACAAGTAAATATTAAACTATGTTAGATCAGATAAACTTAACCAACTTTGACAGAATAAATCTTTCCAACAATAATGCAAATCTTTCCAACAGCAGCAGAATATATATTTTTTCTCAAGTATAACTAGAGCATTCTCCAAAATAGATTGTATGTCAGGCCACAAAATATGTCTTAATAAACTTAAGAAGACTAAAATAATATCATATTTTTGACTATCATGATATGAAACTAGAAATCAGCTATAAGAAGAAAACTGGAAAATTTGCAAGTATGTGGAGATTAAACAACATGTTACTGAACAACCAATGGGTCTAAGAAGAAATAAAAAATGTTTTGAAGCATGTGAAAATAGAAATACTACATACCAAAATTTATGGGATGCAGCAAAAAGCAGTTCTAAGAGGGAAATTCATAGTGATAAATCCCTATATTAAGAAAAAAGAAACAGCAAAAATAAACAATCAAAATTTATGCCTCAAGGACCCAGAAGAACAAATCAAGCCCAAAATTATTAGAAGGAAGGAAATGACAGAGATTAGAATGGAAATTAAAGAAATAGAGGCCAGAAAAGCAATAGGAAAAAAAGTTTATAAAACTAAGAGCTGTTTTTTAAAAGACAAAAATTAACAAAACTTTACCAAGAAAAGAGAGAGAGGATTCAAATAAATAAAATTAGAAATGAAAGAGGAGACATTACAACTGAAAGTACACTAATATAAATGATCATTAAGAGACTATATGAGCAATTATACACCAAAAAAACAAAAATTACCTAGAAGAAATGGATAACTTTCTAGAAACATGCAGCCTACAAGACTGAATCATGAAGCCACAGAAAATCTGAGATCAATACTAGTAAGGATAGTGAGTCAGTAATCCAAAACTTCCCAACAAAGAAAAGCCCAAGATCAGATGGCATCACGGGTAAATTCTACTGAACATTTAAAGAAGAATAAATAAAAATTCTCAAAATCTTCCAGAAAAGAAGAGAGGACACTTACAAAATCATTTTATGAGGCCAGCATTATTTTGACACCCACACCAGACAAGGACACTAAAAGAGAAGAAACTTGCAAGCCAATGTCTCTGATGAATATAGATGCAAACATCAATAACATATTAGCAAACCAAGTTCAACAGCACTTTAAAAGGATCATCCGTGATCAAGTGAGATTTATTTCAGAGATTCCCTATAAAAATCCCAGTAACATTTTTCACAGAAATTGAAAAACAATACTAAAATTTATATGGAACTACAAAAGAATTTGAACAGCCAAAACAATCTTGAAAAAGAAGGGTGAAGCTGGAGACATCACACTTCCTGATTTTGAACTATATTACAAAAAAAATTGCCATAATCAAAACAGTATGGTATTGGTATAAAAACAGACACATAGATCAATGGAACAGAATAGAGAGCCTAGAAATAAATCTATACATATACTGTTAATTCATGACAAAGGAATTAAGAATACACAATGGGGAAAGGATAGTCTCTGCAATAGAAGATGTTGGGAAAACTAGACAGTCACATGCAAAAAAAAAAAAACTGGACTCCTATATTATACTGTACACAAAAGCAACTCAAAATAGATTAAAGATGTGAATGTAAGAAGACCTGAAAGTATAAAACTCCTAGAAGAAAATGGGATAAATCCTTGATATTGGTTATTGGCAAAGTATTTTTGAATTTGACACAGAAGTGCAGGTAACAGAAGCAAAAATAAACACACTACATCAAACTAAAAGGCTTCTGCAAACAAAGGAAACTGTCAATGAAATGAAAATGCAATCTACAGAATGGGAGAAAATATTTGCAAATTATATATTAATAAGGGGTTAATACCCAAGATATATAAAGAATTCATACAACTCAATATAAAAATAAAAATTCAAGCCATCATATTAAAAATAGGCAGAGAAACTGAATACACATTTTTCCAAAGAAGATATAGGCTGGCATGTACTTGAAAAATTACTCAACATCATAACCATCAGTTTACTTCAGTTCAGTTCAGTTGCTCAGTCATGTCCGACTCTTTGCGACCCCATGAACTACAGCACGCCAGGTCTACCTGTCCATCACCAACTTCCAGAGTTTACCCAAACTCATGTCCATCAAGTCAGTGATGCCATCCAGCCGTCTCATCCTCGGTTGTCCCCTTCTCCTCCTGCCCTCAATCCCTCCCACATCAGGGTATTTTCCAATGAGTCAACTGTTCACATGAGGTGACCAAAGTATTGGAATTTCAGCTTTAGCATCAGTCCTTCCGTTGAACACCCAGGACTGATCTTTATGATGGACTGGTTGTATCTCCTTGCAGTCCAAGGGACTCTCAAGAGTCTTCTCCAACACCACAGTTCAAAAGCATCAATTCTTCGGCACTCAGCTTTCTTCACAGTCCAACTCTCACATCCATACATGACCACTGGGAAAACCATAGCCTTGACTAGACGGACCTTAGTCGGCAAAGTAATGTCTCTGCTTTTGAATATGCTATCTAGGTTGGTCATAACTTTCCTTCCAAGGAGTAAGCGTCTTTTAATTTCATGGCTGCAGTCACCATCTGCAGTGATTTTGGAGCCCCCCAAAATAGTCTGACACTGTTTCCACTGTTTCCCCATCTATTTGCCATTAAGTGATGGGACCAGATGCCATGATCTTCGTTTTCTGATTGTTGAGCTTTAAGGCAACTTTTTCACTGTCCTCTTTCACTTTCATCAAGAGGCTTTTTAGTTCCTCTTCACTTTCTGCCATAACCATCAAGGAAATGCAAATCAAACCCACAATAAAATATCATCTCACAGCCTGTTAGAATGGCTGTCATTAAAGAGACAAGGGATAACAAGTGTTGGGGAGGATGTAGAGAAAAAGGAGCCTTTGTGCACTGCTGGTGGGAATGTAAACTGCTGTGGCCGCCATGGACAACAACATGGAGGCTTCCCCCCAAATTAGAATGGATCTACCGTACGATCCAGCAAATCCACTTCTGAGTATATATCCAAAGGAGGTAAGAACAGGACCTCAAAGAAATATTTATACTCCAGGTTTGTTGCAGCACTATTCATAATAGCAAAGATATGGAAGCAATCTAAGTGTCTGTCAACAGATGAATGGACAAATAAATGTGGTACATACGTATGGTAGGATACTATTCAGCCAGGAGAAAGAAGGAAATTTTGCCATTTGTGACAATGCGGATGAATCTTGAGGGCATTATGCTTAGTGCAATAAGCTAGACAGTGAAAGACAGATACTGCCTAGTAACGCTTATGTGTGAAATCTAAAATCAAACAAAATAAAAAATGTCAAAAACAGAGAATAGAAAAGTGGTTCTCAGGGGCTGGGGGCTGAAGTGTGGGAAATAGAGTTTGGTTAAAAAGGTACAAACTTTTATTTGTAAGGTGCATAAGATTTCAGGATTTAGTGTTAAACATGGTGACTATAATTAATAACACTGTATTGTATTAGAGAATGTTTTTAATTTAAAAAATTCAGTGACGTGCCCAAGATCTCATGCAGGGCTGATGACCTGATGAAGATAATCACATTCTCCCTCCCCCAAATGGAATCAGCATTTTTTAAAAGATCTGTGAGAGATCAATAGATAAAGCACCTACTGTGTGTCAGGCAGTGTGTCATCAGTGTGTTCACAAAATGATGTATGTTTCATAATTCTCCATTTATGTGCAGCAAAGCAAACATCAGATCTAACGCCTTTGGAAGAAGCTTGAAAAGAAGTAAAACTAGAGATGCATACTCTGGTTGCATGTGCCAGAACCTCGAAGAGTCTAAGAA
Source organism: Ovis aries (assembly GCF_016772045.2). NCBI lineage: Eukaryota > Metazoa > Chordata > Mammalia > Artiodactyla > Bovidae > Ovis > Ovis aries. Next base: position 36,448,893 of record NC_056068.1, read on the forward strand.
ACAGCAAACAGAGTCTTTAATGCCGCTTGTAAAGTTGTTTTTTTAGGGTCATTGTTCAAAGGTATAGCATGTCATTTCTGCTTCCATTTATAGCAGGGGTCCCCCAACCACGGTCTGTGGGCCAAATGCAGCCCTTGACCTGTTTTTGTAAATAAAAATTTTATTGGAATGTAGCCACATCCACTCATTTGCATACCATCTATATCTGCTTTTGCATCACAATGGGTTTAATATTTGTGATGGAAAAACATGGTTTGCAAAAGCCTAAAATATTTACTATCTACAAGACTTTATAGGACACGTTTGCTGACCCTGGTTTACTGTATTTTTCAGCTCACTTCAGCACTTTTTATTGAAATTTCTCACTTTCCCAAAGCCCAGGAATGAATATTAATTCTATTGCTGCTTTTTAAAACTTCTGGCAAGTTGGTTATTTGTAGACGTAAATATTCTGGCACGGTTTCTAGCACATGTGAACCCCTATGTATATACACCACAGTGATGGAATGATTTCTTAAGTTTCACACCCTTTTTATAAGATTTGCCTGTGGCTGTGGGGGAGGGGTGGTATCCTGCTCCCTCACTACAAATTCTAATGCAGGGGAGAAAACAGGAGAGCTGTGTGGTCCATGGGTCTGTTTCCTTTGCTTTAACTACTGGTGGACTCATTAAGGACTTGTTAGGTTGGGGAGCAGGTGCCCAGACGAGAATGAATCTTTGACTTTATTGTGTAGAAGCCCTGAGGTCTGAAAATATTAGGTTAAAGCAAAAGTCTTAGGCCTATATTAAGTGTTGCAAAAAGTTCCACGAGTCTCCTTTTTTAATACTGAAAACCAAAGACCTAGCTTTGTTTTCATTTTTGCCCTGGGTTGCAGGACAGTCTTGGTGAAATAAGATGCCCTTTCACGGCACTCATGTTGATCCTAATGATTGCATGTGTGTGCTCTCCACTGTGTCCAAATCTTTGTGATCTATGGACTGCAGCCTGCCAGGCTGCCCTGTCCATGGGATTTTCCCAGCAAGAATACTGGGATGCCATTTCCTTCTCCAGTTGTTGCATATTTCCAGTCTTTTTTTCTTGGTCTTGATTTTCCATGTATATTTGCATTTCCCAACTTTTTCATTTCATTTTATTTTTATTTCAGTGTTTGTATCTTGCTATACAGTCACTTCAGACACTTAGTGGGTAGAAATGGGGCATCAATATATACAAATATTCAGATAAATAAGGCTAACGGAAAATGCACACTTGCCTCCAGTCAAGTCAAAGAGCCTATAAATATGTAAAGTTTCTGTGCTTTAGAATGGAATTTCTTTGACTGTGTCTGGTAATCCTGGATATCTCATGAAGTTCTGATTGTCTGCTGCTGCCACTGTAGGACTTTCTGAGGTCCTTGGGGGGAAACATGAAAGTGGTCATTGGCAAATAAAAGCTTGAAAACCATGGTGTTAAAACACATCTTCCAGACCCTGACGGTGACCACATTGTGGGTGTATTTTCCTTGGCACCATCCATGAGCAATAACTTTGCAAATGCATGCAGGTGAATGATACAGTTCCTTGGAGAAGTGAGCCAAGGCTCATGGAGAATATTGGAGAGCTGAAAGGTCCTATTTAAGATTCAGGCCAGAAGAACATAGATCTAAAAATTACACATAGGACTGGCTTTGGGAAACAGGCATGATATTAACAAAGATGGTCTACAGTGCTCCTTGTTTCTTCATCAGCACTTTGCCCCACTTCATTCTCTGGGTTTCTTGCTGTCATATCTCAGTCTAAATCTACTTCTTGTAGCTTTGACTTGTCCCTCTTTCTGTCCCCCTAATCAAAGCTTATCAGTCCTTAGAATTTTCCTTTTTGCTCAGGCTAATCTGATAAATGAATTTAAGTCAGAAAGAAATGGGTCCCAATTGTATTAAACCAAGCCCTTTCCCTTGGGATGTTTGGTCATTCCGAGAACCAAAATAAACTTGAGTGGAGTACAAGTGAGAGGACAAAATCAGTCATCACAAGACCTGGGTTTTGTGCCAGCTCAGTCGTTGATTATGTGGCTTTGAGCAAGTCCTCAGAACTCTTTAGATATTAGGTCTCTAATCTGTAATGTATGGTTGGTTAGGAATCCTGATGGACTGAGTTGCTGTGAGTAACAGAAGACTTGATTATGCATGCAAAAGGATAAGAACTCCCCAAATCTGCATAAATATAAGATGCCATTATCATTACAAATAATTACATTTTAAACTCCACCCCACTATGACAGTTGACACAGGGCCATTGTGAAAAAGTAAAGGACAGCTCAAAGCGGTGTTTCAAGTATGCCTCTGAAAGGCATCCTATTACTCAGTATTTTGGGAGACTCTGAGCAGGGCTCCCCCAGGCAGGGCAGAGGTTCTTTCCTGCAAGACTTTTAGTCAAATGTGGGTTACATTGTTATACGGTTACGCTGGTTCCCGACTATTAAACAGTCCTACCAAGGTGGAAAGTGAAGCTAATAATAAAGTGCGCCCGTGTGTGGCAGATGTCTTTCAAGGCATCATCTTAAACTTAATACTCACAGCAATCCTGAAAAGAAGAAATTAAAATCACAAAATGAGAAGACAGAGGCTTTGATATGCTAACTGGCATCTTCTCTTGGTGTTTTTTCCAGCATGGTCAGAATCACCTGGTGGCTTACAGGCCAGTCCCTCTAACTGGTGAGTCTCCTCACCCATCTTAGGCTTATCAGTTCATGAGCACTACATTCACAGGTGACAGAAAGCATAGAATGATCACTGAGGCTTACATAGTAGGACCAGGAATCAGAATAACATTAAAGGGTTAAAATAATGAACCCAAAGTATAAGAGGTAGTGTGACAAGATGGATGCAGTGTCTTTTATTTAGCTTTGAAAAATCAATTGTTCAGTTTAAAGATTAAAAAAAAAAAAAAAGGGTTCATAAGTGTGTGTTGGGAATGCCCGCAGCATTTTAGATGAATAAAAAGTCAGTAGAAACCAAAAGTATGTTGCGACTGAAACTAAAAAGGCTGTATTTATAGAAGTAGATTGCTCAGATTAAAGGAGGTGATACTGCACTGATTTGTGCATTGAGTAAAAACACACTAGCTGTATTTTGTTCAGATCTAAACCACTATTAAACACTGCTGGTAGGCTAGAGATAATTCAGTATTTGACCAGGTTGGAGATGGAATCAGAAACTATATGAAATAGAGAGCAGACCAAATGGTTGCATTTAGAAAGAACAGAATCAAGAACGTACTTGATACTTTAAGATATATAAAGGGTTGTCACAGGAAGAGGAATTAGGCTCATTGATCAGATGTCAGAACAAAACCTATGAGGGAAAATGTTAGGGATGCAGAATTTGGCTCATATAGGAAATAACTTTCTTTTTCCTATTTTAAAAACAGTTTAGCTTACTTCTTAATTAAGTTAAAATAAATTAAATTTGCTCATTGAAGAATTTTTATAACATACAATAATAAAAGTATTAAGATAATGTAAAAATCAGCCATGACTCTACCATCTAGAGATGATTACACCAGGACTGCTTCTTACTTTTGTAAGAAGCAGAACTATACAAAGCAGATGAGTTTTCCTTGGGGATTATCATTATTTGAGCAGATAGAGCAAGCAACTCTGAGAGCCTGTTCTAAATGCTGAGATTCCATTCTTTACAATTCTATGTAAAACAACTTCAAGCTAATGCACATTTCCATAAAGCTTACCTGCATCATTTTCACAAGGACCTTCCATAGGGTGACCCAGGGTCAGAACAAGTGTTGAGGGTTCCAGACTCTACGACATGATCAGAATTGGGGGTGAAAAGAGAAGAGAGGGCTATTTTGTGTCTTTCAAACCACACATGGTGATTGATGTCATCTGTCAACTTGTTTATAATATATAACACCCAAGCTAAGCATCCTGTGGCATTCTGGCTTAAGCAAAAATTGTGCAATTCTCTCTTAACATCAAAAGATTGAGAACTCCTGGTGTTTCACCCTGACTAGAGCTGAGCATGGCTTCATAGGAAAAGTGGATTCTGAAGTCACAGAAGATGAATCACATGGCCACTCAGGAGGAGCTGGGGAGGCAGCAGGAGAAGATACATTTGATGAACAACTTAAGGATCTGGACAATACAGACCAGAGCTAGTGTTTATATGAGAGCTGAGGCTGAAAACTAGCAGGAACTTAATAAAGCAGTAGCAAAAATAGGGACTGGAGGAGAATATCAGGGTGGACCAGTTAGATTCCTACAGAATATGTTTTGTTAACATGAGACTGTTGTTTTCTCCCTTCTCTCCCAATAACAAGACTTTCAATTAGGATCCCAAATTCTAGTACTAATCTATAAATAGTAGATGTGAAATGGGGACATGTGACTTGGAACAAGGATGGAAGACAGAAGTCCTTGTAAGTTGAACTGGTTTCACATGGCATTCTAATGACACAGAAACGTATGTGCTCGCCCCATCTGCTTGGGTGCCAAGCAAGAGTCTGACCTCTGATTAATTGAAGTTAATCCAGGTGCTGGGAGATGGTGGGCACTATATACCACTTTCCTCCTCCAAGTCGTACCATCATCAGTATCCAAACAGCCAGACAATCATGCTCATCCCAATTCAGTTTTCAAGCAGTAGTGTAGCTAAGTCAAACTCTAAAAGAAAAACAAAAGAAAGACATTGGGAGAAGGGAAAGATCACCAAGGTTCTTTCTAGAGTTTAGAGTTTAAACCTTGACATGGCTTTGTTTCTATTGCTGCCGTTTACTTATAAGCAATTTGGGGTCAGAAGTCCTAACAAGTGCTTCTCATTATACCTTTGATTTCCCCAGGAGTTGGCAGGATCACAGTCAATATTTGGATACCTGCTTAGAAGGGGAGGTGACATTCACCCTGGTTTTCTGCTTCATCATGACCTATTGGCTAAGAGTGCACCATAGGCAGTGCACCACAGTGACCTGCCATGATGTCTGAGAGACAGGTAGGCAGAGAATTAGAGTTTAGGTTTGCTGATTCAGAGTGGTTTCAGAATTAAGAAGTCCTGAAATCGTAGATTGGGAAGGGCACTGAAGGTCATGCAGTAACCACCTCCAGCTCCTTGCCTGAAAGGATTATAGTAGAAAAGAAAGGGACAGGGAGTCTAGCCAAATTGCAGTAGCTCTACTGAGAGAGATTTAATCCATTTCACTTAAATTTAATTTACGACTGCTTTAGATTGGTAACATTGTTGGTACAGAAAGCCTAAAAATATGACTTAGTCTTTGATTCCAAATAATATCAGATTTCTTCGTCTCGCAGAGGCGTGGGTTTATTTTTGTTGTTGTTGAACTTTGTTCTAATGGCTAAAACAAAACATAGACCAAAAAAAAAGAGAGAAATAGCTTTTTTTTTTCTTTTTTAAACATCAACTGAAGGTTCAAAACACTTACGATTGATTTTAATAATGAAGAGAAAACTTCAGTAAGGTAGACTACTTAGCAACTCACTGGGAGCCACATGCCATTATAAAGAAGCATGTCTGGTTTGGCCGAAATCCTGCCTTTGTCTCAGAGCTATTTTGCTGTAAATTTAGAACAGAAATACCCTTTCTGGAATAAAAATGTAGCTTTGTTGGCTACAAGTGCATGTTTGCTGCCTCACAATTTTAGAATTAGACGATGGACTTATTTAGTAGACATCGGAGGGTAAAAAGCAAAAGCCCATAATTTAAAACATTCCACTCCACCACAGTCCAAGAAAAACATGGACCGGTGAACAAAACCAGCAGTATTGTAATAAGAAAACAACTAGGTGCATTTTTTCCAAAACCTAAAAACCAGGAATCTAAATGTATGAGTTACTGGCTAAAAATTCCATTTTCATGTCTCAGTTTTGAGCTGGAAAAACAACGTAGACCCGATAAACATCGTTTTAAAAAATGCACAAGTTCTCCTGCAGCCCGAGGTGTGGACAGCAGCCTCACATCCATCTTTATGTACTCAAGGGCACTTTCTGTGGCCTGGAGGGAGCCTGGGCTAAAAGGATTTTACTTTGCAAAGATTCATAGGCTTCCAGTCAGGCCCGTGGCGACTTCTGAGGCTCCCTCCCCACAAGTTATTTGGCAATGCTGTTAAGGTATTTTATTTTCCCCCTAAACACTTTGAATATCTGTTCAAGGTCCATGGAGTTTTCCAGGGCAAATGATGTGGTAACTGTTAGTAATGCAGGTGGACTTGCCCAGGCTGAAAGGCAGGAGGGATTGGTATTTCTTCAAGAAGAGAGCTGAGGTGGACATGCAGGCCTCTGTTCTAAGACAATTATAAGATGCCAGTCAACCAATCAGTGGCATGAACGGCATTTGTATTTGAGTGTGTGTGTGTGTGTGTGTGTGAGAGAGAGAGAGAAAGACAGACAGACAGACAGAGAGAAAGAGAGAGAGGAGAAGAGCGCACAATTCCTGAAGATGGCTGAAAGTTACTTAGAAACCACCAATGACGAATACAGAAGTCCACTGGCAAAAAAGCAACCTACTTGAGAGTTAAAACTTCAATTCAGTTTAAACTGGTCTTAGAGTTTTAGATGAGGCTTCAGTCAATGAAGACAGAGGGGGTCTGATTCTACTATAATGTGAGACATGGTAACGTTAAATGCTGAGGATGATGAAACACTTGTAAAAGAGGAACTTTCCAGAAGAATCAAAACTTTCCCTCATCAGTGGTTGGTCACCCACCTGTGGGTACCTCAGGTCTCATCATGCAAGCAACAGGCGTGACACCTGAGTGGACACATCCATCATCTGAGTGTATGTGATGTCAGAATTGGAGAAGGCGATGGCACCCCACTCCTGTACTCTTGCCTGGAAAAATCCCATGGATGGAGGAGCCTGGTAGGCTGCAGTCCATATGATTGTGAAGAGTCGGACATGACTGAGTGACTTCACTTTCACTGTTCACTTTCATGCATTGGAGAAGGCAGTGGCAACCTACTCCAGTGTTCTTGCCTGGAGAATCCCAGGGACCGGGGAGCCTGGTGGGCTGCCATCTATGGGGTCGCACAGAGTTGGCCACGACTGAAGCGACTTAGCAGCAGCAGCAGCAGCAGATGTCAGAATGTGATGTACATGGTCCCTGAAGGTGTACACATATGGAGCTCAAGTCTATAAATTTTAACAGCAGGATCACTTAGCCATCATAATTTTTGTCACGTTCCCCTAAAGAAAATCTCTCGCTTAAAAGTTTTGACAGGAGGAATGTGTAGGGACAATGAAAGTGAGGGGACCCATTTGGGGACCTATCGATGGACTCTGTGTAAACATAGGCTGTCTCTTCTAATTCTTGCCTCACTGCTCAGGGAACAAGTCAGGGTTATTTTTCTTCCTTTTGAATCCTTTTCTTTTACACTTTTGTTGAAAGCAAAAATGAACAGTCCTAGTCACTTGCCATTTAAACAAGAGGGGGTTTATTACCTTTAACCAGTTGTTATGGCAAGAATGCTGTACATGTCAGCGGTGGCTAAGTTCCCAGGTGCCCAGTTGGCTTTTCTGGCCTCCAGAGAATTCCTTTTCTGTCTGCGCTGCCTACATGTCTGGAGTCTGGCCCTCTGGAGCACGGCCAACTGAGAACCACAGGCTGACATGCTGCTGCCCAGAGATGTTTGCCGAGTCACGTGCTTCCTGACTCTGGGATGCCCTACCATTTTCTTCATCATTCAGTTATGGCTTCTTCAGGACCGACTGTGGCATGCAGAGTAAGTCCTGTTGCTCTGCTATCCACTGGCTGGTTTAGCGAGGGCTACACTCACTCCTTTGACTATTGGAGTGCATGAAAAAGGAAGGAAGATCACCATGGCTGAATTTAGGCAACTGGTACAGTCTTGGGCTATCTGATGATGTCATAAGCATGAGGGAGATGTAGGGATGTTGATGTATCATGTTCTCTCAAGATCTCCACCTTATCTCTTTTGTCTGAAGACCAACCACAGCAATTTCTCTGCTTAAGGACCAACCTACCAGGACATCATGTGGGGAATGTGCCATTTCGGGCATTCAGAAAGGTGTACGGCAATTATTTTGGAATATGTTTGTGTGCAGTAAGGGCTTGAAAGTATCTTGCTAGACCCTGCCTTCACACTCTCCTGAAAAGTTATAGAGACTTGGCCACTTCCACAGTTTTATTAAAACTGGTGATGAGAAAAAGGAAGTGCATCCAGAGAATAAACTGGAAGATGATCGTATCTGGGTGATGAAAATTTGCTCAGAGACCTGCACCATCCTTCTTCTAGACCTGCCTCTTTGTGACAAAAGCCATCTCTCCGTCTAACTCCCATGAAACATCCAGCAATCATTCTTTACATTTATATCCCCTAAAGAAAGACGGGAGCCTTCTCCCACCTGCAGAAGGGTTCTTGCTTACTGCCTGAGGACCTGGCTTTTTGCAGGAACCCTGATGACTGCTAGGCCATACCCATTGCCTGGTTTTCCAAACTTCAGGAAGATACCTTTGAGCACATTCACACTACAGATGCATACAAACAGTGGTGGAGACAGGAGAATTCTTTACTTGAAGCGAGTTACTTCTTTCAGAGTCTGATTGAATCAGACATAGGACTGTGTAAGCATCTGTATTCTATGGAGCTCATAAACTATTCGGCAAAGATTGTTTATCTGGATGCCTTAACAAACTGAATTTATTTTTGCATTTTACTCACTTACCTTTACTGTAAAGAATAATACCGTAGGAAAACTCAGTAAAAGAATTTTATACGCACATCCCATTCACTCTTTTTCCTTATGCAGAGAAGCTATTAATTATCCCTACATAGATTATGGAACTGAAGCTTGAAGCAATGGAGGGACTTGTTCCAACTTACACAGCTAGCATTCAATATGTATATAAACCTGAGACTGATTTTAACAGACATGCATGATCTGCTACCTCACACAAAATTGGTTGAAAGGATGGTAAGTGGACTATGCTATGACTATGACGTGTGTGTGTGTGTGTATGTGTGTGTCTGTCTGTTGCTCAGCCTTGTCTGACTCTTTGCTACACCATGGACTGTAGCCCACCAGGCTCCTCTGTCCATGGAATTCTCCAGGCAAGAATACTGGAGTGGGTAGCCCTTCCCTTCTCCAGGATGCCATGACTATTATTGTGTTAGTATACTGCTTCTTAGACTATAAGTTTCATGAGGGCAAGGGTTAGAGTTGATTCATCACTGTATCCTCAGTCCCCAGAACAGTACCTAACATAGAACGAGCAGATAAACTATCTACTGAATTGGTGAGTAAACAAAGATTTGGCCTGGTATAACAACACATAAATTATATTTTATAGTGTTGTTCACAATTAGGGACTTTCACATTTCTATAGCACTTTAACACTGTAAAGGCTTTCCTTTTTCTTAATAAAGTTTGCCTTAGGAGGACAAAGTGAAAGTTAAGGACTCAGATACTGGGGATACACACTGGATTTCTAAACCATGAATAAGAAGATTAATCGTGAAGGAGACAAGCCTCACAAAATTGCTGCTGCAGCCTGTCTTTCTGGACCATATGTTCCAGGTTCTCTGGAACGGATCTGGTTGCTATATCTATTCCATTGTCCCCTTAAGGATATTCTTACTTGTCAACCATGTGTCCTGATTTTTCATTTAGAAAATATGGTCACCATATGTATGTTATAAAACTTGAGTCCCTAGACTAACTTCACCCTTCTGTGCAAGTATTACCAAATCCCATATTTGGCTAAATTTTCTACATGTGCTTCACATGAGTGCTGATTCCAACTTTTTGCATTGATCATAAATGGATACATTAATAAGCCTATTTAAATTAATAACTTAGTTTTCCATAGAAAGATGCTTTCAATGACTAGAAAAATGCATTTTTCAAAACACATTGAATTATTTATCTAACTTATTCTTTTTATTCAACTTGAGCATCTTCTAATATTCCTAAAATAAAAGACTCTCATAGGGCTCCAATAAAATTTATTAAATATGTTGATTCTAATAAGGATCTAGTGAAATTTAATAAAATATGATTTGCCATTATATTGCATTTGTTATTTTACATATTGCTGAAATAAGATGGATCAAGTCAAATGGATATGTTTGAACAACTTCATTATCTGATTCCATGGATATCCTGGATAAATTTTAGAGTGAGAGCATATAGAAACCTCCATGTATAAAGTCTAAGCAGACATTCTGGTTTAGCCTCTACACCAATTTATTCTGTGACTCTGGGCAAAATCCTTCCACTCTGAAGAGTCAATGTGCCCTTTTGTAAATTAAGTAACTTAGTCCAGGTTAATGACTTTCCTCCTTTGCTCTGGTAGCCCTGGAGTCTCTTGGAGGCCTAAGAATTTGCCTTGGAAGACCCCTTCCCTTGCCTTTCCTTCATTTGGAGCAGCTTAGCACATAACCCATTAAGTGCATATGCCATTCCACTGTGGAAATACGGTTTGGAAAAAAAAAAATTTACAACTAAAATAGTTTTATGGCCCTTTGGTGTCTGTTTAGTCTGTACTTCTACCTCACTTTGTTAAAATATCACTGTGAGGAATATGGGGTTTACCTGGGTGGAAAAATGGTGTAGGCATGTATATAAGCAGTGAATAGAATAAGAAATCTTTTTGTGTAACTTGCTAGGGTAGAGTAATGAGGGAATCATTGACCGACTTGGACCTTCAAGGGGAAAATCAATGTAGTGAAGGAAAAGTTTCAATCTGGGAAAGGGTCTTTGGTTCAAGCATTGGCAGCAGAGAGATGTTGGGTCATTAGCCACAGCACTGAAGTAGAATTTAAAGTGCATTAAATACAGAGATGTATAGGTACAGAGAGCTGGTCACCATGGGTATGAGCCAAGCTTTGATATGGTTATATGTATGCAGGGATTGAATGGGCTAATAGGGAAATTTCCAGAAAACTGGAGGAAAATAAGAGCACTCCATCACTGACATGATCAGTCCTCGACTTCCTAAGTTGTAGGCACTGGTGTTTTCCATCAGGCCCATGCTCCTGGCGAAATTCTGACCAAGACTTGGCAGAGCATTTGTAGGGTCAGCCCCTCTATTGAGTGGAGCCTAGAATTACCATTTTTTCATTTAGCCTATTAGTCAGGGGGCCTGGAAGTCCTTCATGGCCCCAGGTGCTCTCTGCATTGCTGATTTACTATTATTCCTAATACATGGATCCATTCCAACTGGGTTTCTTGTTTTTATACTGACCCACTCAGTACACTTTCTTTGATAGAAATTCCAGCCTAAGTCAAGCCTGGGCTCACCTCACTGATTTGGGTACCCTTCGATATTCCTCTTGGAGCAGTTGGGATTTTTCTTTTGTATCCCATCGGTCTGCACTGCTGAGGTCCCAGAATGTCTTAAGATATATCTGTCCAACCAGGAGCACCACATGCTGAGAGGCTTAGAGAGCACCCAGGTTTTGGCTAGAACGTTAAAGCTCTGCTTTCTTAGAATCCTGTGTCTAGAGAAGGACTGTTTCATAGACCGGGATCAACAACATGGGGGTGGTGGTGGTGGGGAATCACAAAGAATGCAGGCCAGGTTCAGCCCTGGCAGGCGTCCAGCACCCAGTTTAGTGGTTCTGACAGCTTGTGGATCTGCCCTAACCCCTGAGGGCTGCTGTGGCCACTGTAACTGAGAGTGAATTTGACTTTAGCTTATTTCCTTTTTAGTTCCTGGCCCCACACATGTTGAATCCATGGTGCTGTCTCCCTGTTAGTGTGTCCCTCATTTTGCCCCTGTTGTGGCTCTTTTCCAGGAATTTTTGATCTCTCTCCAAGGACTAGAAGGCATTTCCAAGGCTGCAGTCTAATTCAGAGGGCAGTTGGCTTCCGAAAGTTCCCTGTGTTTCCCAGAAAAGGGTCGACCACAATTCCAGCACCTTGGGGACTGGGCTCCATCTCGTTTCTTTCTCCCCTCTAAGGTCCTGTGTCAAAACGAAGTTTCACTAGAGGAGGCCATGACAAGTTACTTGATTTCCCCAGAATGTGCCATGACTAATCTGCCTCCCCAAGGAGAGGTGGTGTGACTGCTTCATTACGTGTTCTGACCTTCAGCGGCACGTATCCTTCCGCCCTGTCACCCACCAATCGTCTTTGCTTTCCTCCCTTCCCTGTGGCTCTGACAAGAGCTGAGAAGAATGTCTGAGCACGCAGTGTCATCTTTGCTCACAAGTTTGTTTTGTTGTCTCCAGTGGAGGGTTCTCCAGGATAGGCTTGAAATCCCCTTCCCTCTGCCACCCATCACAGCCTGGCTGAATTCAATGCTCAGTGCACACTTACGGTTGATTGAATGTGTGATAACAAAAGCCTGTGTGCTCACGCAGAGATTAGACAGCACCTTCCCAACCATTTCTTCATCTGACCTTTCACCATGGCTGTGGAAATCAGGAAAGGTTGACTAGAAGGCTGAACTTAGCTGGGATGCTGAGATGGCTGAGTCTTTCTGTCTTCACGTAATCTGGGACCTTCTCTTCTCCAAGTGGCCTCTCCATTTGGCTTCTGCAAGTGTACCTTCCAACAGGTAGCATGCTTTCTTACATAGCAGCTCAGGGCTCCTAAACGTACAAAAGTAGTCATCAGGCATTCTTAAGCCTATGCTCAGAATTGGCACATCGTAATAATGTATTCTAGGCCTCCCTGGTGGCTCAGTGGTAAGGAATCCACCTGCCGATGCAGGAGACATGGGTTCAGTCCCTGGGTTGGGAAGATCTCCTGGAGGAGGGCGTGGTTACCCACTTCCTATTCTTGCCTAGAGAATCCCACTGAGAGAGGAACCTGGTGGGCTACAGTCCGTGGGGTTGAAAGAGTCAGACATGACTGAGTGACCAAGCAGCAACAAAAATCTTTCATTCTACGCATAAAAGCAAGTTATAGACTGAGCCAGATCTAATGTGGGAGGAGGCTATGTCAGGTCATGGATACTTGGGTTACTGGGGTGGGGGGGGTTTCCTATCTTTGAAGACTAGTTACTATGATTTTGTAATCATTTTCTTAGATACGATGCTCTCAGTGCTGTGTTTCTCTCATAATTTCCTAGCTAGTGAGAAGAATGGCCAGGTAATTAAAGCAGCAACATAAAGCTCTCCCTCCTAGGTAATGCTAGAGCTTAGAGGGAGGTACTAATACTTCACGAAAAGATTCCCTTAAATAAAAGAGGTGCTCTGAAGTCCTTTGGATAAGGATAAATGTGACCCTGGACATGTATTGCCTTTTAGTCTTAATGAATAAGTAAGCCATGTTGTCTCTTGTAAACAGAGGGTTTGAATGAGCAGTCAGAGATAAGACAATGGCAAAGGACTATGCCTCTGCCTATGCCTGCCTATGCCTGTTTTTATGAACCTCCTGTTAGCCCCAAAACAATGACTGTTGGAGGCAAAATTATAAGAGCAGAGGCATTTCAGTGAGACAGGCCTGGGTTTGGTTCCTTGTATTATCACTTACCAGGCATGGGAGTGATAGGCCCTACTTCAGAGTAGGAGTTTAATAAACATTAGATTTTCTTTTAATCAGATACTTGTATACATTAACATAAACAACAACATTTAGAGATACTGTACAATAAGTCAGGCAATGTTTTAGTTGCCAAGAATACTTGGAAGATGCAGGGGGTGAAGGAGAGGGAGAAGTAGAAGATTACTCATTTATCTATTTGTAGCTTCAGGAAGCCAGATAGATGGTGAAGTCATTCACTGTGTTAAGGAATACAGCAGGAGGAGGCAGTTTCCCACCCCCCTTGCAGACATTCTTATTACACCATCTCTGAAGCTTTGGAGCTTTTCTTTTGAGCTCACGTTTCTAGTATAGAAGCATATAAGTCGATCTTCACTGGGTGTGAGGCTCACATTACACATGAACAAAAATAAACCACTGTTTTTGGAAGTCACTGAGATTTTGGGCTGTTACCATGGTCTTACCCAGTGAAAGCTGACTAACACAGAAATTGGTACCAGAAGTGGGGTGTTACCATAACAAAGCAAAATGAAACAAAAACAACCAAATTATGTGGCACTGGCTTCAGAGTCAAGCAGTGGGCAGGGAGGGAACTATTATTGAAGCTGACAACAAGTGACTCATGTTAGGCAGTGGCTAAACACTTTGGTAAAACTATTTCCTGAGATAACTTGGAAGATAATTTACCTAACAAAGGTGTGGCTCTAGGTGAAGCTTTGGGCAAACAGAATGAGGCCTGTGGGCTTGCTTGTTCTTGGTTGCACGTGACAAGGTATTATAAGAAAGAGATGAGTTCAGAAGTAATTGTTCAGTTTTCAAGCATGAATAAAAGGGAAAAGAGAGAATTCAGAACTTTCAGGCATTGTAGGATGCAAGTGATTCTCATATACAAGCTATAAATGTTAAACTGAAAAATATGTTGAACAACGAAAGCTAATTATATTATGGCTCCAAGCAAAGTCCAAATTAAGGGTGTAGCCTCCATACCCTGTGTTAAAACCTGTAAATGAATTAAGGTGATCCTGAGTAAATAATTTAAATTAGACAAAATGGTTCAAGGAAAGGAAGTGTTTGCTCTCTCATAAAAGCATGATAAGTTTGAAGCACCTCTAATTAATTCTAGAACAAGAAGCATGTCTTCAAAGGAATTCTGGGTGTGGCTGTTGGCACGTAATGTTGGTTGGTGAAGAGCCAATGAGCGTTTGAGAGATTTTTACTTCCAAAACAGCCACCAGCATGAATTAAGAGATTGTAACTGTTAAATACATAACTAAATTTAAGGCCCCCAAATTTCTGCCATTCAGTTCCCAAGGATAGACTATCCCCTAACGTTCCCTATAGATATATCCAAAGTGGGCAACGGCAAAGGGAGAAATTATCTAAGCGTGAAGGCAAAAGCCGTGGAGAGCAATGGCTGCACCCAGGGAGCAGATCTGGTATCTAATCAAAGAATATTTCCTACACTAGGGTATGGGTTTAACAGAATGTGCCCATCTATATTTCAGAATTGCTATAGACCAGGACCAGTGATCACCTGTTGCTTCCCTTTTGCAAATGGAGCGTTCATTGCAGTTATTCTGGCCTTGTTCTACCAATGGATGTTGAATTTGGAGAAAGAAAAGATAACTGTCTTTTAGTTTGATTTGGTTTTGGTTCTTTGGATCAAGAGAAGCAACATTTTGACCACCTTTAATGTAGAGACTTTCCATTTACTATCATATCCCATTGGACTTCTGGCCTTCTCCTTTGGGGAGTGGTATATATTGTGTGCAGAAGGGAGGGAACAAATATTTATGATCAAGATACTTATCGTGAAATATTGTATCATTGTTCCCAACCTTTGCTTCCTCCTTTCCAAGAAGATTAGATATCTCTGCCTCTTGTGGTGTGATCTGAAGAGCTTCCCTATGGGATGAGTATGGTTCTCTGCCCCATTTTCCCACTTGATCATGCAGTTTCTCGGATTAATGAAATATGAGCAAAATTGTCATGTGCCATGAGTGAACACAAGTTTTAAGAACCACTGTGCTTTTCCAGTAGCTCTCTTGACCTTTTTTCTTTGCCATGGTAACAGTACAGAGAATGCTTTTTCTAGTCTGATCTCCAGGATAGGAAGACCATATGCAGAATTTAGCCAATCAACAGTCCACAGGAAATATGAGTAGGGAATAAGTTCAATAAGATATTATGTTTCTGTTGTAAGAAATCTTGGAAATTTGAGGATTTTTGAATTTGTAGGCTTAATGAAGTCACATAGCTGACTGATACATCTGGTATCGGGGCCCAGAGTGATCATGTCCCAGGCCTCTGGGTTACAGCCTCAGAATTTCACTAAACAGTTTTTATCTGATTATTAACCATAACTTACCTTCACTGTTCAGAAACTCAAGAAAGTGATGCTATTTTTCTGAAGGAAACAGTCATAATTTGTAGTACATTGGATATGTATTGCAGTTCAATGCATTAATGTACAATAATGTATAGCAGTACAGGAGAATACAAAGTAAAATGAGAGTAGTATTAATGGAATAATATAAAAATCTTATTTCACATATGTATGGTTGCATGTATGTATCTATCTCACATATTAACTATAGAACTTATGAGAATTACATGTGTGCATGCTGAATTGCTAAGTCGTGTTCAACTCTTTGTGACCGTATGGATTGCAGCCCTCCAGGCTCCTCTGTCCATGGAATTTCCCAGGCAAGAATATTGGAATGGGTTGCCTTTCTTTCTCCAGGGGATCTTCTTGACCCAGGGATCAAATCAGCATCTTAGGCAGGCAGATTCTCTATTGCTGAGCCGCTAGGGAAGCCCACTGTCTGATATATAATCTTAATCAAATATCTCCAATTGTCTCAAAAATGCCTTTTGTGGCAAAAGAAAAAAAAATTCTGCTTTAAGATCTAATCTACAATCATGCATTGTATTTAGTTTTCATGCCTCTTTAGTGTCTCAAACTGGAACAGTTAGCCTCCTCAGTCTTTATTTTTCTCCTTTTATAATCTGACATTCTTGAAGAGTGCAGGTCAATTTTGTACACCATTCCTCAATTTGATGTGACTTTTTTCACAATCACGTTCAAATTATGCATTTTTGTCATGAACATCAGAGAAATAAAATATAGTGTTCTTATCAATTCATTATATCAGCCATAGGATGTAGATTTGTCCCATTACTATGGATGTTAAGGTCTTCCCTGGTGGCTTAGTTGGTAAAGAGCCTGCCTGCAATGTGGGAGACCCGGGTTTAATGCCTGGGTTGAGAAGATCACCAGGAGAAGGAAATGGCAACCCACTCCAGTATTCTTACCTGGAAAATTCCATATTCAGAGGAGCCTGGTGGGCTACAATCCATGGGGACACAAAGAGTCTGACATGACTGAGTGACTACACTCTCACTTTATGGATGTTAACTTAGGTCACTTGGCTAAGGTGGTATCTACAGAATGCTTCATATATAGTTACTCTTTTTTGCCTTGAAATTAGGGGATATTTTGTGAGCATAACATTTTTTGCCCACACAAAACACAAAAACATGTTTTGTGTTTTTTTGAGATAAAGTAGATACCATGTTTCTTATCAAAATTCTGTTAGTTTTAGCATGTATTGATAACTCTTGCTTGAGTAACATTACTTTGGTTAACAAACAGTTATTTCTAATTTTACGATTTTTTTATTCATTTCAGTTCAGTCGCTCAGTCGTGTCCGACTCTTTGTGACCCCATGAATTGCAGCATGCCAGGCCTCCCTGTCCATTACCAACTCCTGGAGTTCACTCAGAATCATGTCCATCGAGTTGGTGATGCCATCCAGCCATCTCATCCCCTGTTGTTCCCTTCTCCTTCTTCCCCCAATCCCTTCCAGCATCAGAGCCTTTTCCAATGAGTCAACTCTTCACATGAGGTGGCCATAGTACTGGAGTTTCAGCTTTAGCATCAGTCCTTCCAAAGAACACGCAGGACTGATGTCCTTTAGAATGGATCTCCTTGCAGTCCAAGGGACTCTCAAAAGTCTCCAATACCACAGTTCAAAAGCATCAATTCTTTGGTGCTCAGCTTTCTTCACAGTCCAACTTTCACATCCATACACAACCACTAGAAAAACCATAGCCTTGACTAGACGGACCTTTGTTGGCAAAATAATGTCTCTGCTTTTGAATATGCTATCTAGCTTGGTCGTAACTTTCCTTCCAAGGAGTAAGCATCTTCAACAAATTCATTGTTGAAATTCTACCTAAGGAAGAACTTTCCATTCTTTTCAATTTTTGCATTTAATCAAATTCATTAATTAACATATTTCCCCTATACATTATTTTTATAAACTTAAAACTGTACCATGCTGAGATTAATTCAGTATGAATTTACGGATTCTTATTTTATTTCATGGGTGATAATCCACTGTTATTGTTGTTCAGTTGCTAAGTCATGTCCAATTCTTCTCAACCCCATGGACTGCAGCACGTGAGGCTCTTCTGTCCTCCACTATCTCCCAGAGTTTGCTCAGATTCATGTCCATTGAGTCAATGATGTTATCTAATCATTTTCACCCTCTGCTGCATGCTTCTTCTATTGCCTTCAGTCTTTCCTGGCATCAGGGTGTTTTCCAAGGAGTAGGCTCTTTGCATCAAGCGGCCAAAGTATTGGAGCTTTAGCTTCAGCCTCAGTCCTTTCAATGAATATTCAGGGTTGATTTCCTTTAGGACTGACTGGCTTGATCTCCTTGCAATCGAAGGGACTCTCAAGAATCTTCTCCAGAACCACAATTTGAAAGTATCAGTTCTTCAGTGCTCAGCCTTCTTTATGGACCAACTCTCACATCAGTACATGACTATTGGAAAAACCATAGCTTTGACTAAATGGACTTTTGTCAGCAAAGTGATGTCTCTGCTTTTTAATATGCTGTCTAGGTTTCTGATAACTTTTCTTCTAAGCAAGCATCTTTTAATTTCATGGCTGCAGTTACCATCTGCAATGTTTTTGGAGTCCAAGGAGATAAAATCTGTCACTGTTTCCTCTTTTCCCCCTTTTATTTGACATGAAATGATGAGACCAGATGATACAATCTTAATTTTTTGAATGTTGAGTCTCAAGCCAACTTTTCCACTCTCCTCTTTCACTTTCTTCAAGAGGCTCTTTAGTGTCTCTTCACTTTGTGCCATCAGAGTGGTATCATTTGCATATCTGAGGCTGTTGATATTTCTCCCAGCAATCTTGATTCCAGCTGGTGATTCACCCAGCCTGGCATTTCTCATGATGTACTCTGCATATAAGTTAAAGAAGCAGGGTGACCATATACAGCCTTATTGTACTCCTTTCCCATTTTTGAACCAGTTAGTTGTTTCATGTCCAGTTCTAACTGTTGCTTCTTGACCCACATACAGGTTCTCAGGAGGCAGGGAAGGTGGTCTCTATTCTCATCTCTTTAGGAATTTTTCTAGTTTGTTGTGATTCATACCAAGGCTTTAGCATAGTCAATGAAGCAGAAGAATAATCTGTTACTATCATTTATTCAGATTCTCAAACTATCCTCAATTTGTCCAGTGGGAGTCAATTCAAGATGGGTTCTTTGTCCTTTTGAAACTCTTCTATCATTCTTTGAGCACTTCATATTGTTTGACATGAGGCAATAGTCCAAGCACATATTATGCTTTCCCAATTTCAACCCTGAAACCCGCCATTTTCCTAAGGATTCCCTGTTCCTTCTCCTAGTGGGGAATTATATTTGTAAACCAAGATCTGGATGCTAGGCTGCCTTTTTGTTACCAAGGAAGATGTCATTTTAACATTTAACATTTTGGTGTTTCTCTTTGCATTTTCCCCTATATATTAGTTTTATAAACTTGAAACTGATCCATGCTGAAATTTTTATTCCTGATTTTTCATAACAGCATAACATGAATATTTTCTGGTTATTCCAAACATCTTTGTAGATGCTTAAACAGTTTTCATGAATAGTTAAGGCCAAAAGTTACTTTTGCATTTGGTATCACTGGAAAATTGTTACTTCCAATTTACTTTTGTAAACCACAGTAAGTGATAGTAATAATGGATACATTTGTTTTTAAGATGCTTTCCCAAGCAATCTCTCACTTTTATTCTCACAATAGTGCTATGATGCCCTTTTACAGCGGAAGATCGTGGCTCAGAGATATTCTATGATCCTAAGCTCAGTGGAGTTGGAATGAAGCCTAGATCCTCTAGTTTGCTCAAATTGTTGGTCACCTGGTTATGTGCATGCACTCATCGTCCAGACTTCAGTCTAAGCAACTAGATGGCAGAGGCGTGTTTTAATGAGCATTGTGTCCCCACAATTCTGTATACCATGGAGGCTCTACAGAAGTTTAACACTTGCTTCAGGAAAGTCTGAAAAGTCTTTGACCCGAGAAAATTCTTGGGAAGCTATTCCACTGGGAGTTAGCTATTAAAGCACATCTCCCTCCTTTTTGGACACTGGTGACCAGATGTCTTAATTATTGCAGTTCTTTGCAGGGAATGCCATCAATGAGGGAGGAAGAGACAAGCAATCTGTTTGGATAGGGAGGGGTAAATCCAATAAATTTGCCAGCTGCATTTGCTATCCTAGCAGTAAAACACACCATCCCACACTGCCTTCAACTACAACAGGAGACAGAGGACATGGTAATAAACTACCCCGTGGTAGGGATCCTTATCTGCAGCAGATTAAGAGGCTTGGAGACCACATGGGGACAAATGTGTAGTTAATGATATTGTTCCAATTAGGAACTGGTTCAGCCGAAAACTAAAAGCACAAAATCAAAATCCCTCCATCCTTAGTCACTTCCTTGCAGACTTCCGGACCAAGAGGCTTTTTGATGTTGATTGTCTCCTTGCAGCTTTCGGTTGAGGATGAGCCAAATTGCACCACTTGTGCTAATTATCCCTCTCCTGAGATTGCAAATTCCTGGTTAATAGGGGAATCAGTCCAAACTACTTACTGAGTTTTCAAGGTGGCAACTCTGTGCTGGGGACCTGGGCCAGTACAGACAGACCTCTGCTGCCAAGAGGCCACTGGCATGAGTATTTCCACCTGAAGCCATTTAACCAGGGGCGTGAAGGACCTCAAGGCTTTGAAGAAAGAGTAGGAATAGGTGCTCCTGTAAGCAAAGAGAAACCATTTTCTCCCCTGGATCCCCTAGCTCATCCATGGCTCTGCCATCTTCCTGGCTTCTTCCACCTTACTCTTCCATACAGACCCCCAATCTGTACGTATCCATCAAAACCTGTTTCTTGTGCTGTTTACGTGTTTCTTCTCTTTTACTTCACCTGTCCTCATTGCACCTAGTTCATTCAGCTGTTAGCGTCATTCAGGTGATAAGAAGTAGAACTGATATTTGAACTCAGAATTTAGGTGCCAAGTCTTTTATCTTTTGCAGTCTGGTGTGTGTCTAATTGCAATGAAACTCTAGTAGGATTTAATATTTTATAGAAAACACTGAATTGAAAAGTTTTTCATAAGCCACATTCCAGCTGAGAAGGCTTAAAGAGCAACCCTTATCCCCCTGATTATGGTTAGATTTGTTTTGCTATCATTGGTAAATTTTGTGAAGGACATCATAGCAAAGTGAGAAAAGATCTGGTGCTGGATCTTCTTTGCTCCTCCAGACTTTCCACCAGTCTCCATCCAGCTATGTGCCCCAGGAGGCTAACTCTCTGCCCTGCTTGGCTCAGACTATCTTGCTCTCTGCTGTGGTTGGGTTTGGTCAGTCGAAAGTACCAGCAGGAGAAAAGAGCATGAGGCTTGGCTCTTTCTTTGCCGGGGAACTGTGGATGGGTCTATCTCTTTCTGAAGGCTACAGCTCTTATTAGGTGGCCCTCTGACAGTTCTTGCTCCCTCTCTGGCTCCCATGACCACTCCTCCTCCACTTGTCTTTTCAGACCTTCCTGCACCTCTACAAATAGTCCCTCCATTAAATTCTCCTTTGCTACCTGTTTGAGTAGGTCATCACTCTCTCTCTCTCTCTTTTTTTTTTTTTTTTTGGCCTGGACCCTAATTGATTTAGGGGTTTGGATTATCCAGATCTAGTCATGAGGACTAGAAATGTGTGAACAAGTATTATTTGTGGCATGCTTGATTCTGATCAAGTTCTGAGCCCTTAATATAGAGGTTAAGAACTTCTGCCATGCAAAATAATAATCTTGCTTATGATAATAATAGTAGCAAGCTTTGATTCTACTTTTAGCACATGCTAGGCACTGTTCTAACCATTTAATATGTGTTAGCTCTTTTTATCCTCACAACAAGCTTATAAGATAGGTACTATTTTTATTACTATTTTCTAGATGAGGAAACAGAAGTATAGAAGAGTGGAGAGTCCTGCTTAAGGCCCCGCACCTTAGTGTGTCAACCAAATCAGGCAATCAGTTTCCAGAGTCCGTAATTTCTGCACTAGACTTCTCCAAATGGCCAGGAAGTCAGTGTCAATGGACACATAATGAGATTGCATTTAATTGCTAAAATTATAGAATCATCTGAACATAACTTTTGAAGGAAATATCCATCGTGTTGGAAAACTATTTTTAACATTGGGATTGCTAACATAAATGCTAACACCCAGTAGTGCCATTTTCAGAAACTTGTCATTTACTTAGGCAGATGGAAGTGGATATTGTTCTTAAGTTTAAATGTTCAACACTATCTAGGCAGCACAAAGCTGTGAAAAGGACTCAGAAGATGTGGGTCCCCCCCATTCATTAGCTGGATGACCTTGAGCCAGGCACTTATGCTCTTGGAAGCTGGCTTCCCTTTCTCAGGTTGACAAGGTCTCTAGCCCATCCCCTCCTCTGATGGACATGTTCCCTATGTTGTTGTCCGTAATGTGACCACCATCAACCCTAACATCAACAATTGATATCTGCTTCTTGTTTTGGCTTATAATGCCCAGAGGTGTGTTATTTATAATATTTCAAACAAGGAGACATTCCCCTTTGGCTTAAATATTTATGCAAATTAGAGATTTGTTTCCGCCTCAGGGACTCAGTCTCAGAGGCTGGCCTGACCACTTGCAGTGCAGTTAAAGGCCTTGCAGGGAGTCCAGGTGGAGATGGTGTTAGTCATTACAGTTGAGGATGAAGAAAGTTTATGAGGTGAGAAGTGACAGAAAGATACAAAGGATGCCTTAGGATGAAGTCTCCAGGAGACGCCCTTGAAACAGCACCTGTTACCTGTGACAGGTTTCCTGATGGGTTGGCTCGCTGCTCTCTGAACTTTCTGCTCCTTTGCCTTCCCATATCTTTGTTCATGCCATGAAGTCTGCCCAAAAGTGCCTCGCCTATCCAGGGAAACCCTCAAGGATAGGTGACACCTCTGAGACCTCATGAATTCAACCAGAGGTAATGTTTCTCCCTCCTGCCAGAACTCGGTGCTGTTCTCCTGCTAGGCTGTGTGCCATCACTATTTGCACAGCTCCTGGGTCTCCCTGACTAGGTGTGAACTCTTCGTGTATTATTTACATCTGTATGTCTGAGTGCATGGAACTGGCTGTATAATCTTTGCCAGGTGGGTGGCGTGGGGGTGTCTACAAAGCCCATTTCTAATGCTAATTGTGTTTACCCCCACACACATAACACATACACACGCTCAGAGACACCATCTGCACATTCATACACACAAGTCTGGCATTTAAAATACCTGGGATGGTATGCCCATCAGTGGGCCTTTGTAATCCAGACCTTAATCTTAGTTCTCAGCCCTAAGAGATATTGGGAGATGTCTTGGCAAACAGTAGAGAAAAGGGTGCACTTTTATTCATAACACTGTATGTGACACTTTCATCTTCAATCCACATTAGCTTTCAGGCCCACTGGTAATGCCATCCACTGTCAAAGGTAGCAGCCAATCCCAAATGATCCTGTCTCCTCAAATCATGATAATTACCAAATTCACCCTTGCTTGCCAGCCACCATTAAGCGTGCCTACCTCCTTGGTTGGACTGACCATGTCCAGAGTAAAAATGGCCAGACATTTTTAAAAATGGTGATTCTTCCTGCTCTGTAGAAATAGAAAAATTAACATAAGTGAAAGAAACTTTGGAATTGTTGGGAGCCTAGAACTGGGGATTGTTTTCTCACCTCATCAGCAGAAATGAGCCTCCGAGTTATCTTTTCTGGCACCACTCTGGGGAATAGGAGCCAGCACCTGACAACCTTATAACTGTGAGAGAAAAAAAGGGTGGAATGTTTGTGTGAGTCTTGGTGGTACACTCAGCCTACACCTGGCAACTCATCTGTGCTTGATAAGCAGAGAATTTTTGGTTAAAAGCAATCAATCTCCTCGTTTAAGCAGTTGTTACCTTTTCTGTTTTGGAAAAATTCATAAAGAGGAAAACAATTTGCACATCTTGGAGGGAAAGATTAATTTGGAGGCTAAGGCTGGGCCCTAGTCCCAATAACCTTATGAGGGGAGACCCCTCTCTGGGCCCAGGATGGACAGGCGCAGTGGAGGGAGTCACGGGTCAGATCAGTGGAGATCAGGGCTGGACTTTGTGGGCTAACTGCAGAGTCTAGGGAGGTTCTGGAATCTGGCAGGAAGCCCAGGGTGGGGGTGGGGCACTGGGAAAACTGGAGAGGCTTGAGCAACTGATCTGACTTTGTAACTGGGCCCTTATTGGTGCTATGATTAGGATAGACTCAGGTTCCCCATAGGACCATCAGCTCCAGGAGGGTGGGACTATCTAATTCAGCTTGTGTTTCTATCCCGGAATCTAGCACAGATGGGGAATGCAGTCCATCCACCGTGATGACTAGTGTGCCTCCAAATCAGGTCCGTACCTCAACCTTTGCTCAGCCTTCCGCATGTCCCAGGGCCCTCCCCACCCTGCCCCTCCCCCGCAGCTTGAGCCTAGCGTCCTCTCTCCACTGATCCACAGGAGCTGGAACCCATGGGGACCCAACTCGACCTTGTCCAGCCTGGTGTTGGAGTGTGGAAGGGCACAGCGCAGGGACTTGCGGATTGAGGGCTGGGAGTCACTGTGGGGCCTCTCTGAGAGTGACTCACAGAGGGCCGCAGCCCCTCCTCTTGACACCTCTTCATCTGCACCAGGAGGTTTTTTTCCCTGGAGCCCTCAAATGCTTGAAGAAGGATGGGTGAGGTGCAGGACTGCACTTGCCAAGCCAGCTCCTCAGGTCCTGTAAAAGGTGCTGCAGAGGGCCTCTCCCTTCCCTCTGGCCCTCAGGTGCAAGATCAGAGGATCTGACAGTCATTTGTTTATCAGGCGGCTTTCTGCCTTTTAAGGGGGAGCTGGGTGGCATGTACGTGGATCTCTGAAAGGCAGGGATCTGCAAGCCATGGGCAGCTCTGGCCAAGCTGTCATCATCTGGCCCCAGCCTCTTGTGAGTTGTGAGCTGGGGGCCGCTTTCCCACCCTCATCAAGGCTGCTGACTTGAAATGGGAACGCTCCACCCTGAAGACTCAGTTGGCCAAAGGTGGTTCTTCCTGAGTTTTATAAACAGCTTCTGCCTTCCCACTTAAGTCTTTGTGTTCAAGAAAGAGAGTTCTGGCCATTTGTGACTTCAAATTCAAATAATAATACTAATAATAGTGATTATGTTAACATTTATTGAGAGCTCACACTCTGTGCCAAGCGTGGAGTTAATGGTTGTTAACTCATTCCCTTCAACTCGAGAGGAACACATTATTAAGCTTGTTTTCAGATGAGGAAAAGAGGCTCAGATCACAGCTTGCCCTCAGTCACCCAGCTACTCTTGAGCAGAGCCAGAACTGAAAGCCCGGGAGTCAGGGCCCACACAGTTAAGCTGCTCTCTTCTGCCCCTTGCATGAAGCTTTTTGACCTGGGACTTTGTCTTTCCTTGTCTCTAGAGATGTTGGTTTGGGGAGTGCATTGATGTCTCTGTGTGTGGCTGCTCCTCACTACAAGTCAGGTCTCAGCATAACTGTGACTTCTCAGATTCATGGGCTGACACCTGTTTATCCTCTCAGTTCTGGAGGCCACACTGTGCAGAGACGCTGGGGGAGGAATCTGTTCCATGCCTCTGTCCTCACTTCTGGCAGCTGGGACCACCTTGGCTTGTGGACACAGCACTCCAGTCCAGCTTCACATGATGGTCACGGACATGGTGTGTCTGTGTCTCCTCTGTTGACTCAGATATCCTTCTGCCATTATCTTATAATACTTCCCTGGTGGCTCAGACGGTAAAGCCTCTGTCTACAATGTGGGAGACCTGGGTTCGATCCCTGGGTTGGGAAGATAGGCTGGAGAAGGAAATGGCAATCCACTCCAGTACTATTGCCTGGAAAATCCCATGGACAGAGAAGCCTGGTAGGTTACAGTCCACGGGGTCGCAAAGAGTCGGACACGACTGAGCAACTTCACTTTCATTATCTTATAAAGACACTTTCACTGAATTCAAGTTTTACCTGGATCGTACAGGGTGATCTTTTCATGTCAAGATCCTTGACTTAGTACATCTGCAAAGACCCTTTTCCCAAATAAGGTTGCATTCACAGGTCCTGGGCATTAGGGCACGGAAATAGCCCTATGTATCAACCTATATATCATCTAAAGCAGAGTAGATCCCACTGGGCCCTCCATCTCATTACCCTGTTTCTTTCCCATATAGTATTTTTCACTATTTTAGAGTCCTCTTTTCCATTATGTGTTTCCAACCAGGGTGCTCTCTCTCAACCAGGGTGCCTCTAGCATCTGGAGAAGGGCATATCTTCACCATGCAGACACAAGTCTTTCATTACAGCACACTTGTCATTGCCCATTCCTGGCCCAACCTGAATGCCAGAGTGAGGATGAGGTGGGGAGGGAGGTCTTTATGACAGCCACCCCCCCCCCACTGTCCTTCCCCCCTATATCCCACAGATGTGAGATGTCCACCTGGCCAATAATACCAACCCAAGGTCAGAACCACCAATCCATGTATTTATCATCTATCTCCTTTCACAGGAATGAGAGCCCCTACGGTAGGAACCTTGTCTGTCTTGCTTACTGCTGTGTCTCCTGGGTCAAACAATGCCTGGCCCAGAGCACAGAATTGATACATATTCTCTGTATGCATGTGGAAGATAGGGATGCTCTTTCTGGTGCTACAGAAAAGTCAGGTGATGGGTTAAATCAGAGTGAAAACTAACCAGGGAGGTTCACAGCCTCATCCCAGCTATCCTCACTCCCCAGTCCCCTGCCCTGTCCCTCCTCTCCTTGACAAGGCTGTGTGGGGACTCAGATGCTAGCCTTCCCGTTTACTCTGCTTTCTGCCGTGTTGTTCTTTTCCTGTCCAACTGAAGTCCTGCTCCTGCAGTCACCTTGGGTCTGCGGTCATCCTCGCAAGCCTCCCCCCAAGTCACTGCTACAGAATTAACGGTTGAGCATCAGGTCAGTGTTTTGTGATACTGCCATCTAGCTGAGATGTTTCTTCTCCACCCCTGCTGGCCACCAAAGCAGGTAAGTCATTCTGCCTCTGTGATCCTCAGAAACCTCGTCTATAAATCAGGGATGATGCTTGGTAGATGTCTCAGCAACTGGGGCCTTTGGCAGACAGCAGTTATGCCATCAAAGCTTATTTTCTTTCCCTTGCCTTTGATAAGGAAAAGAGAGACTGTCTTTCACCTCTATCTGGACTCCAAAGACATCCCCAGTTCATTTGGAGGGAGTGGTGGCAGGGTGGGTGGAGGGATGTGAGCCAGGCCTACAGGTACAGACACATGTATGAAAAGAGGTTAGATTGGTGCAGAAAGGAGAAAGGAACTATCACCCAGTGGCTAGACTGAAGAGTTTTAGAGTCAGGAATCCCAAATGTGACCTTGGGCAAGGTTTCTGTAAAACAGAGAAAATAAATAACTTGCCCAAGGTCATACAGCTGGACATGACAGAGCTGGGAGTTGACACAGCACAAGTTTATGCTTTTCCTATCACACCATTCTGCTCCCTGACAGAGTCTCTCAGGAACAATTGCTGTTATAGGCCCCAAGGCTGGAAAAACAGCCAAGAATGGTTTTGCTCTGCCCAGTGTATGACTATTTGAAGGAATGCTCTGTTTTGTTTTTTTTTTTTGGAGACGTTAGGAAGCAGAGGCACAGATGATAGAAATCAATATGTACTCCCCAGGCTGTACATGAATTGGCTATGATAATCAGCTGGGAACACAGGACTGCATTCCGCCCCCTACCCCACCTCCACACACACACACGGCCCACCATGACCACCATCGTACAGACACCATCTCAGCTTGGGCTAGCTTGGGAAGTCAGCATGGGACTGGACAACCACAGAAAAATCAACGCAGCTGAGCACAAGTTGTGGGCAGGTAATCGAGAGGTGATTGTGCAGGGATCATCGCCTCCATTTAGGTGTCAATTGTGTAATTTCCAGCTGTTCCTCAGCTCAACAGCTGGAGTTCAATATGCTCAGGGCTTATCTGGAGGCTCCCAGCCAGGGAACTCAATATTAAGCTGGCTTCCAGGATCTAGGAAAAGTAGCTACTATTGCAGCAAACCACAGAGGAGAGGCCTCTTTTTTCCATCCACTTAAGCAATGGCGGCTCTTTGGGAGCAATATTGGTGCTGCTTATAAATGGCTGGCCTGAAACAGAAGGGAGCTAGGGAGCAGATGATATCCTGACACAAAGATACAAAGTGTGTTAATCCCTTTGCAGGGATAATTTCATTTTTTCCTGGCCTGTGGTGCAGTGGTAGTATTATTTTTTTCCATATTACACAAAAAAGATACGTAGTTTGTCCTATGTCAAGCAAGGCATAATTTGCAGAACTGGTCACTGAAGACAGATCTGTTGATTTTGGATCCTAAGCTGGGTATCTCCTCGTAATCAGAGCCCTTCTCCAGGTAGGGCTCCACTGTCATTTGGAAATGTCACTGCCATCAGATCAGATTCGGC
This sequence comes from Ovis aries, assembly GCF_016772045.2. Classification (NCBI taxonomy): domain Eukaryota; kingdom Metazoa; phylum Chordata; class Mammalia; order Artiodactyla; family Bovidae; genus Ovis; species Ovis aries. The sequence continues at coordinate 36,477,231 of NC_056068.1, forward strand.
CACTTAGAGATCAGAGATACCAGAGGGCTGATGGGAGTGCTCAGCTAGGCCTTAAGCAAAAGCCAAATGTGAGCAGAAGGGAAATGTCACTTAGAACACAAGGATAATGTCTTCTCTTATGGTGTCGAAAAGCATCATCGCTGGAGTCAGTTAGAGATGGAAGACTGTGGCTTTTAGTCTTCATCCCATATTTGCTTCTTATTTTCATTCTCTGTCTCCTGAAAAACCACAATGCACCCTTCCCTTATTCTCTCTTCTTCCCACCACTTAATTATCTTGCCTGGTGACAGAAAATACTGAAGCCACACCATGTGTCTCTGATCCCAGGCCAGGCCTTACTAATTAATCACAACAGTCTTTCTGGGAAAGACTAGAACTGCCCTAGAATTCTTCTTAAACAGAACTCGAGGAATTTATTTCTAATAGTTGTTGGCCCATGAGCTGAAACCTACTTGAATGCCTGGGTTACTCATTCACTTGCTCATTGATATTTATAAATCTTTGTGAAGAATGTACTATGTAATTGTACTGGGGATTCAGAAGTGAACAGAAGTGTGTGGTCTTGGAACATATATTCAAGTGATGTAGCCCAACCGCTTCAAGTTACAGATGGTAAAAAAATACACAAGGAGAGCAAAGGGACTTGACCTTGGATTCCTGTTGAGGCACATGTTGCAGGGCTTGGGATGATGGAGAGTATTGTGGGTGATGGAAGGGATGAGTCTGGCCCTCCAGCATGTCATTCCTGACTGCAAGGCCTCCTGGGTTCATGGCTCTGGGAAGGTAAGTCTGGTGACCAGAACCATAAGGGCATCTGGGCTAGGGTATCTGGGTTCCATTGAGGACTCTGTCATTAATTTGATGAGCCCTTAGAGCTCTCTGGGCCTTGCCTCACTTTAGTTCATTGAACTGTCACTGAGCTTCCACTATGGGCCTACCACTGGGCTAGGCATTTGGGACACAAAGACAAAAGGATGTGCACAGTGAGAAGAGGTGTTTGATTAGGAAACAGATACTTTTCAGTCTCATGTTTCTCTTCTGTAGAAGAGGATTGGACTATCTATCCCTGAGGCTACTTTCATCTCTGATATTTTATACCATGTAGGGCAGTCATCTCAGGAACATGACTCCTGACTCTGGCCAGGGAACCAGGTCATTTTATTCTGTATCTTGGCCTTTCACTGATGCTGCTGACTGGGAAGGCTTGGCGGTCAGGATGGCTTGCCTGAGGGTGAATCCCATTCTCACACACTACCCCCCATGACATTGCTCAGTGTCTTAAGCACTGAGACGCTTGCTCATTTTTCTCTCCTACAAACCATCCAGAAGCACATGCCTTCTAACTTATTAAATGAGAGAAAACAGAAATAGTGTATGTGCCTTCCTTGTCCTTTCCCTGATTCCAGGTCCCCTCTAAGTTAGCTGCTAAGTGTACCATTTGGGATCTTACTTCCCAAAATCATTCTAGAAAGAGTGACTCAAGGAGTAAATTTCATTGGTAGAATAGGGTGCCAGACATAGAACCAGAGTTTAAGCAATCATTCAGTGAAATAAAAAGCTATTGCTGTTCCTATGACCAAGTTATAAGGAAGAAGTTTAAGGAAAACACTGCATATATGTGTGTATTTAGAAGGTGTGTTTAAAACACAATGCAGAAGAGCCATACATGGATGAGGATATTAATAAGGAAGCTCAGGCCAGAATAGAAAAGAAGGAAAAACAGAGAATGGAGAGCCTATATTAGACTGTATTTCCCCAGAGGGTGGAAAAATGATGTTGAAGGTTTTCTGCTGACAAAGTTCAATAGATTGGATTTGCAAAGGCTCTCTTGGAGCTAGGTTATACCTCCTAAGCCATCATGCCTGCAACTTGATGAGCAATGTGCCTACTAAAATAGTTTGGAAACTCAAACTGTGAAGAGGCCCATCTAGACGTAGGGGTTAGTTGGTGATTTTGTGCTAAAATATATCTTTATATTAAAATGATAGCATGTAAAATAAACATATATGTTTGTGTTCATGTATATATATATATATAATGTGTATATACTGTATAACTAGAATCATGATCACATTGTTATAGACTCTTTATCTTAATCAGTCCTGTCCCACATAATAACCCAGAACAATTTCTGGCACTTAGTTGGGCCTCATTACTCACTGAATTTTTCTTAAATAAATGGAGTTGGAAACAATGCTTCTTTTCTATAGAGCAAAGATTCCTCCTGTCCTCAGGGGGCAGCCTACTTAAAGGTTGTACAAATGTTGTGTTTATGCTTTTCTGTCCCTATTCCAGATGTTTTTATTTCACTTATTTGACTCCCTTATATAAAACCCCTTTAATACACACAGAATTCCAGAATCCACCTCTACTTTTGTGTTGATCTATTAAGGACAATAGTTGACCATCACAAAAATTAAAAAAAATGATTTTAACTTGTGACTTCAGGGGGCAAAAATTGTTTTCTACATAACAGGATTCATTGTGGAATAATATGCTTGTTACATCCTTAGAGGCTACCACCAGATAGGAACTAGACATGTTTCCTATGTGAAAAGTGGTGCTCTTATTGTTAAAAGTATTATTGAGCTAAGACACTGAGCTTAATACTTTACTTGCTTTATCTCATTTAACTGTCATATCACTATGAAGTCATTGTTATTATTTACCTTATGCAAATATTGAAATTGAGGCTCCAAGAGGGTTGAGTAACTCAAAGTTACCCAGACAGTGAGAGGCAGAACCAAAATTCACACCCAAGGAGAGCTGTCTGCAAAGTCAATGCACTTACTCGTGTGGGGCACTTATCAGGGAAGTGGTAGAAATCATGGAGGCATAAAAGCCACAGATACTGGTGGGGAGATCACCGTATGGTCACCCCCCAGGGTGGCCGTGCAGAGTGGAAGTGATCATGTGAGCCAAGCACCCAGGCTGGTGCTGGCCAACAAGAAAGACTCAAGAACAATGGCCTCCTTCCCTCTCCCTGTGAAGCAGAAAATGTGACTAACACAATGTTTAAATTTTCCTTTTCAGTGAGATGCTGATATTCCTCCCAGTTTTGATGGGGCTTCATCCTTGGTGGCTATAGAAATACTCGTAGAAATGCTCCCATTAGACTTATGCCTCTGTTCATCTCACATGTTGATCCTCACGGCAGAGGTTACTATGATAGACCAACAAATAATAAAGCTGATAATAGTCAAGTGCCAAACCTCCAGACTTTGTAATACTGTACGCTTTCTGCCTGAAAGATGTCATTTCTTTCAACAGCTTTAAGTTTCTTCAAGGCAGAAAACTATTGAAGCTGCAGTGTAGCTGAACATCTGTCTTATCATGTGGGCAGATATTGGGATTAAATTAACTAGAAATGAATAGAATGATGTATGACAGGGTGCAGATGTCCCAAGCACAGTGTGATAATTTCATTGCAAAACTATGTAATGAATTCCATACATTATGGAAGTACAAATGTACCACTTTAGGTAATTGTGATGAAAAGGTATAATGTGCGGTGCATAAACAGAGTGTGTGCCCAGGGGCATTTCTCCTCTGCTATTTCTCTTTAGTCATTTCGAAATGACTTTATTTGGTTTAATGTAAGCCTATTATTATTATTAGAGCCTTATTTTTTTGGTTGGCCCCTTCAGCATTTCTTGTCTGGTGTAAGAAATATTTGGAATAGAGGAATAGAATTTGGGCAGGTCAGAGCTTTGGCCTCTTGGAGACTGATGGCTGGAGACAGCATTTAAAGAAATATTCTGTTGTGAGAACTTCAAAGCAGAAACGGACTCTCTTTTCTCCCCTCCCTCCCACTCTCTCTCACGCTCTTTTTCCCTCTCTCTTTCCTTTCTTCCTGATGGCTGGGGAGGGTGTTTCAGCATCTCCTGCTACTCTGTGCAAGGGAATTCAGGATGATATAATGGGAAAATATGTGGATTTAAAGCCAGAAGACCAATTTTCTTCTCTTGATTCTGCTCTGGAATGCTGTGTGTCCTTGGGCAAGTCACTCCACCTCTCTGAGATTCCATTGTCTCATTTGTAACATGCAGCTAATATACTATATCATGGTATTGTCAGGTACAAAGAGGGGAGCTTGAACATAAACTCTGAAAGGAGAGGGAGGCATCTGTCTTGTTTACTGCTTTATCCTTATTGCTTAGCTAAATGATCATACAACATGGGCCACTCATAATTTTTTAAAAATAGATATATCAGTGATTAATGGGAAGGTACCTAGCACAATGCCTTGCACAAAGAAGACCTTTAATGAATATTTCTTGAATTTCAGTTGATTTGAAGGAGTTCCCTAAACAGCTTATCACACAATCAAAGTCAAAGGCCAAGCACCGGTTACAGCTGAAGCCAGAGACGGCCCAGGATCTCCCAGGATTGCACAGGGCAGCAGAGGCAGGGCCAGAACCCCTTTGAGGTCAGCAGCCTCCTGTTTCCTGGCTGCACCAGTGGAAGCAGGGACTGGGACAGTGGTAGCCATGGTCAGGACTGGCAAGAAGTCTGCACTCCTGAGACAAGCAATCTTTGCTAGCATGTTTTTGATCAAGGAACAAGAGGAAGGTTTCATTCCACAGCAAATGGCTGGCCCACACTCCTGCTTCCCAAGTGAGGGTGAGATCCCCATGGTCACAGCTGGGGCCAGTCCCAGCCCTGTTTTCTCTTCATCTCGCTGCTCTGTTCACACAGTCCCTCTCTTTTCCTTTAAGCCTCCTCTCCACCAATTATTTGCCTGGGGTGACATCAGTGGAAAATGTGAGGAGATGGCAGCAGAGCCGAAACCCTAGCCTTCCCTGGGAGGCCAGAAAAGCCTGTTTTTAATGCTCCGATTGGTCCCTGATTTCCCCAGCTCGTTTGTGCCATGTAATGCTTTCGGCACAGTGAAGCAGGATGCCTGGGGTGACTCGAGGCCACCGGGGGCCTGGGTCTGCCTGCCCTCTGGACAGATGCTCTGCTGTCTGGCCTCCTTTCCTAGCTGGGAACACCCTGAAACCAGCCCAAAGAGTGCTCCCATGGTGGAAAATCCACGTGGTAGAGCTTCTTGCATCCCCCAAGCGAATGTTGCTCCATTAGAAGCTGTGGGTTTGGGGTTTGTCACCATATATCTTCTCTCCCCTGCTCCATTCCTCCCACCCCTCTCCTCTCCCCACAAGCTTCAGGGCTGTCTGCAGGGTCTGGATTTTCTGCCAAATTTGGATGCCTTGAAAGGAACATTGTTCAAAATAGAGACTTGAGGAAGGTGCTAATCTTCTGCTGCTTATCAAATTTGAGCAAAAAATGTTGACATCCCACTTTCCCAAGTGCTAGCTCAGCTCTTTTGTGTTCAACGGAAAGAGGGACCAGCTGTGTATCTAGTTAGGGATTAAAAACTCTACTCTGACTCCCAGCCCTTCTCACCTGGCCCTGCTAGACCCAGAGGCGAGCAGGGGTGGTGGATGGTTTGGGAGTCTCGTCATCCCTGAGAGCCCAGCCCCATCACAATCTAGGAGCGGCCACCCATGGATCACTTCTGTCCCTGCTCTGCTTAAACTCTCAAGGGGGAAAAAAAAAATGCTACTGAGAAGTCACTGCTCTAAACGTGGAGAGAGCTCTTCATTTTCTCACGATGAAAGACATATTTGGGATCATCTGGTTTTCCAAGCAGATGCCCAGTTTATCTCACTTTAAATCAACTCTTTCTGACTGGACCCTTTTCTGGATGAATTAATTGAGCGTGGCTAAAACCAAAATGCTCTCGCGATTAAGGAGCTAGGCAAAGGGGCGCTGTGTCAAGGATGTCAGCTTGCGAGGAGGGTGGCGAGTTGTTTACTTCTATTCTCATAACAGAAGGAACAGGCAGGCTCAGCCCACTGGAAATAATTTTGAATAATCTCACTCTATTACTCGAAGCGAAATTGAGTCTGTTCAAGCTACCCTAGTGATCCGACATTTCAGCGAAACGGGGAAACTAATATCCAATTCATGCAGCATAAAATAAGTGACATAAGGAAAAGCAGGATGAAATCTGGAAGTTTTTAGTTTTCAATTTGTATGGCTTGTCTTCTATTACTGGATCAACTCACTAATGCTCGCACAGAAGAGGGGGCTTCATTAAGCTGCTGGTCATTACTGGCGGTGGGCGTATGTATGTGTGTGTGTGTGTGTGTGTGTGTGTGTGTGTGTGTGTGTGTGTGTGTGTGTGAGCTGTTGATGCCTGACATGGATATTGGATATATATTACACTGCATCAATCAAAGCTACAGAGAGAATTTGTCTAAGCCATGGAAGTGGAGCCCTGACTTATCAATTGGATCTCTCCTGGCTGAAGGGGCAGATGGCCTGGAATTTAGATTTGACCCTTTAGAAGATGCTCTCAGTGTGAGGGGATCGACACATTAGCTTTGCTCACCCACCAGCCATGACACGGTCTGCACTCCCGCATACATGCTTTCTGCTAAGGGAACTGTCATCCGTGAGTCTGGAAAAAAACCTTAACATCTCTCTTGACTCCTTCTTGCATCACGGCCCTCACAATTTACCCAGAGCTAACTAGTAGTTTCTGGCTTCAAATCATTGATGACTTCCATTCTCTCTTCTCCCTACCTGGTTAAGAGCCTGAGCCCTTTTTTTTTTTTTTTTTTTTAGTAATCCAAATTGCTGTTTATCTTGCCCCATCTCTTTGCCTTCAGCTATCCTTTTTCTGATTGCTAAGTCATCCTAAGCACAGATCTAATACATCACTCCCTGATCAAAAGTATTCAATGGCTCCCTATTGCCTAGTAATTCCATCCAAGCCTCCAGGCTTATCATTCCAAACTCTCTGCAGTCTGGCTCCCGTCCCTGTCTTCCTTCCTGACTGAACCTCAGGCATTCCTCTTCATTCATCCTGAGCTGCAGCCAAGTGAAAAGAACTCTGATTTTGCTCGCACGTGCAGCAGTGTTCTGCCTGTGTGTTTGCTCATGCTCTCTCCTCTGCATGCAATCCTCGGTCTGCAGAGGCAGATCGAGGCCACATGCTGCCTCCTCCAGAATGACTTCCTTGATCCTGTGGTTGAAAGGCGTACCTTCCTCCTTAGAGGCCTCTTCACTGTCCTGCCTCCTTCCCCTGTGGCCTATTCTAGCCCAGAGCAGTACATGAGATCATAATTAAGTGCAGTAATTAATTAACTGGGGCTTCCCTGGTGGTTCAGATGGTAAAGAATCCGCCTGCAATGTAGGAGACCCAGGTTCAGTCCCTGAGTCAGAAAGATCCCCTGCAGAAGGGAATGGCTACCTATTACGGTATTCTTGCTTGGCGAATTCCACTTATAGCGGAGTCCGACGGGCTACAGTCCATGGGGTCACAAAGAGCTGGATGTGACTGAGAAAGCACTCAGTTAAGTGCATGGGCAATGTCAAATGTCTAAATGAGAATCCTAGCTGTGGGGTCTTGTGTATGCCACTTATATGCTCTGTGCCTCAGTTTCTCTTCTGCAAAAGTGGGCTAATAAGAGTATTTACTTCTCAGAGAATTCTAGGGAATTAAGGGGGAATATAAATGCAATGTTCTTGGCAAGATGCTGTTTAATGGCAAGAGTTCAACAAATATTCTTTTTTCCTAGTTACCTTTCTCCTCTGCAGTAATATAAGCTTTATAAGGTTTGCTTAAACTAATTTTTCAACTCAGCAACAATGAGTTGAACGATGAGCACTAGAGTCATATTTTTTAAGACATAGTGTTGGCCTTCAAGGAACTCATGATCAAGGGCAGAAAAAATAATGGCAGCACACTGGTGTTAGGGCTCTGATAGAGGTAAGTAGTGTGGTGAGATGGTTTAGCTTTCAGTACTGGAGCCAGACTCCTTGGGTTCAAATCCCAGTGTGGTCACTTCCTAGCTGTGTGACTTCAGGCTGTGTAATCTGTGTTAGTCTACCTGTGCTTTGGTCTCCATATTTGCAAAACGAGGATAGTAAAAGGTACTTACCACAGAGGGTGGTTGTATGGATTCCATGGCTTAAGAACCAGATCATACCTAGAATGGGGCCTGGCATGTTGTAAGAGCTCAGTAAAGGCTAGTCATTATCTCAGAGCTCTTTGAGTTTTAACTGATGCTTTGACTTTGGGCAATTTCTTTCTCCATCTGAGTGGTGAGCTTTTACGAGGATGAAGACATCATGGTTCACAGAAGCCACCATGGGAGGGTGAGGCATAAGGCTTTAGGTGGAGCACTTTGAAGCAGGTTTGGATATCCCCTTCCCAGACACATTCCCTCCCCCTTTTAGAACTACACACACTCTAGCCTGTGTCTTGGAAACAGAGACTCCCTTCCTTCTGCTGACTGTGGTTAGTACCTGTCATTGCCCAGAGTCTTTCACTTGAAGCTTTTCACTAGAAGTCTTTCACTTGAAGTTTCCTAGTGCCAAGAAGTCCACTTCTGCCCTCCTGGGCTTCTGTCCAAAAAACTTCCACTCAAAGAATGCTACCATGCATTGTGCACAGATATTGAGATTTAAAAGGCAGAGAAGGGGTGTAGCTTTATCAGGCAGGTTTAGCTGGCCTTAACTCTGATACTGCTTTTGTGGCTTTTCTAATTGGTCCTTCTGAAAAATAGAAAGTCCTGCACAGTCCACAGATTCACTTTTCTAAAACCTCATCTCCCTATGCTCAGTGGGTAGGTACTTGTAGTTTACCCATTTCCCTCATAACCCCAGCAGAGACCCACGTGACTCACTGGCACTCCTTGGTGGGCATTTGGGTTCTGCAGCTCCTGTCTTGGATACTGAGTTCCTGTTTGGGCCTCTCTTGCTCTCATGAAGCAGGGCCGATCCATCATTACTGCTGCATTTAGTCTATGCTGCCCAGATCCTGCCCCAGCTGAGATGGAACGGATTTCTTCCCGCTAGTGTCCCCATTCATTTTTTAGGCTTCCCAGTGGAGGACTAAGACCCTTCTCATACATACTTTTTGAATCAAGGATCTTGGGGCTGAGCGATAGATTAGAAGACCACTGGAAGGATTCTACTCAAAGCAAGCTATAAATTTAATGTAACCCCTATCAAATTACCCATGACATTTTTCACAGAAGTAGAACAAATAATCCTAAAGTTTATATGGAACCATTAAAGACCCAAAATTGCCAAAGAAATCCTGAAGGAAAAGAACAAAGCAGGAGGTATAATATTCCTAGACTTCAGACAATACTACAAAGCTACAGTAATCAAAACAGTGTGGAATTGGCACAAAAACAGATATATGAATCAATGGAACAGAATAGAGAGCCCAGAAATAAACCCACATATCTCTGGTCAATTAATCTTTGATAAAGGAGACAAGAATATAAAATGGGGAAAAGTCAGTCTCTTCAGCAAATGGTGTTGGGAAAGTTGGACAGCTGCATGTAAATCAATGAAATTAGAACACCACCCTCACACCATGCACAAAAATAAATTAAAAATGGCTTAAAGACTTATATATAGGACATAACATCATAAAACTCCTAGAAGAGAACATAGACAAAATGTTCTCCTACATAAATTGCACCAATGTTTTCTTAGGTCAGTCTCCCAAGGCAATAGAAATAAAAGCAGAAACAAACGAATGTGAATTAATCAAACTTAAAAGCTTTCACACATGAAAGGAAACCTTAAGCAAAATGAAAAGACAACCTATGGATTGGGAGAAAATACTTGCAAATGACGTGGCCAACAAAGGCTTAATTTCCAAGATAGCTCATACAACTTAGTAACAAAAAACCAAAGAACCCAATAAAATGAGGGGAAGACCTAAACTGACATTCTCCAAAGAAGATATACAGATGGCCAATAGACACAAGAAAAGATGCTCAACATAGTTAATTATTAGAGAAATGCAAAGTAAAACTACCATGAGATAGCACCTCAACCAGTCAGAATGGCCATCCTTAAAAGCTCTACAAATAACAAATGCTGGAGAGGGTGTGAAGAAAAGGGAATCCTCCTATACTGTTGGTGGGAATATAAATTGGCTCAGCCACTTTGAAGAACAAAGAGGTTCTTCAAAAAACCAAAAGAAAAGTTTCATGTGATCTAACAACTCCACTCCTGGGCATATATCTGCACAAAACTACAATTCGAAAAGATACATGCACCCCCATGTTCAGCAGTGCTATTTACAATGGTCAAGACATGGAAACAACATAAGTGTCCATCAACAGATGAATGGATAAAGAAGATGTGAGATACATATGTGTGTGTGTATGCGTGTGTATAAAATGGAACATTACTCAACCATAAAACATAATGAAATAATGCCATTTGCAGCTACATCGAAGGACCTAGAGGTTATCATACAAAGTAAAGTAAGTCAGAAACAGAAAGACAAATGCCATATGATATCACTTATATGTAGAATCTAAAATATGACACAAAGGAACTGTTAACATAAAGTTTAGTTTGTGTCTGTGTCTATGTCTATGAGTCTGTCTATATAGACAGACTCACAGACGTAGAGAACAGATTTGTGGTTGCCAGGGCATGAGGGAGGGGTGGGATGGATTGGGAGCTTGGGACTAGCAGCTGCTGCTGCTGCAAAGTCACTTCAGTCGTGTCCGACTCTGTGCGACCCCACAGATGGCAGCCCACCAGGCTCCCCTGTCCCTGGGATTCTCCAGGCAAGAACACTGGGGTGGGTTGCCATTGCCTTCTCCGATATATAGAATGGAGAAACAACAATGTACTATTGTATAGCACAGGGAACTATATTCAATATCCTGTAATATACCATTAGGGAAAAGAAAAAAAAAAAGCTCATTTATTAATATTGTGAAAGAATTAGATCATCAGAGCTTATTCCTAAATTTTGGGAGTAAAGCAGAATATCAATAAATAAACAGAGAATTCAAAACAAAAGGAAGACCCTTGAGGGAATACAGACTAGTGTCACCGTTCAATGTCCACAGGCCCCTGAATTCTTTCTACATCATGCTTGTCTGCCTGGGTAGCCCTTAGAGACACCAAGTGAATTTGGACTGCTGCTCACGGCCTGGGATCCCATAACTGATGGAAGCCCCCCAGTTCAGGGAAACCCCAGCCAGCCTGTCAACAGAGCAGACACCTACCTACCTGAGCATGACTACCCTTCTTGTGTGATGTCTGAGTCCCTAGAAACAGGCAACTTAGGTTCAAACCCCACCTCTGAACTCTTCAAAGCATGGGGCTTTGGCCAAATCACTGAATCATTCCAAGTTTTTCTAAATACAAAATAGAAATAATTATCTGTCTTATAGGACTTACAAATAATAACTCATTGTCTTGCAAGATTTCTTGCAACATTGTTGGGGGAGTCAGAGGTGATGCATGTCAAATGAGTCGCCTGGTGTCTAGCTGGCCGTGTCAGTGCTAATATCAGCTGTCATTTACTTTATTGCTTACTGAGTGCCAGACACTAAAACATCCTCCACTTGTTTGAGTAGGGGTGGTTTTCGTAGGCTACATATTCTGCAAGTCAAATAAATATGTGTATTTTTTTAATAATCTTTATTAATTTATTAATTATTTATTTGTTTATAAAACTTTATTTCAAGCTCCCATTGTGCATGATGGCACTCAATTCTAGTCCTGGCTGGCGCTCAGTCACCTCTGTGTTTTCTAAGTTGCACTGGGCTTAAGCTCAGTAAATTCAGAATGTTTCCCTTTCTCGCCTTCCCCTTGGTGTGGTGTTTGCATTCTGGTGCTGAGTATTATCCTGGCATGCATGTAGGTGAGGGAAAGGCTGAGGCTTCTGGCTGCAAGTCTTTCTTTTTCCAATGATGGCAGCTGCCAAGATGCATCTCCTAGTCTTTGGCCTCTGGTATCCTTGCCGCAGGCATATGGGCACTGCTGTGTCCCACCTTGTCCCTGGCTGCGTGATCTCTGCTGTTTCCTGCGTGGCATCTTTCTCTCATAATTCTAACACGATTCCAAGGGGTACATGAAATCCTGGCTCTTTTCCAGTGCCATGCTGATGCAACTGGAGAGTTATCAGTGCGCAGAGACTCTGCCTGAGTATTCTGAAGACTCTTCCTCTTTTGCAACTGCTACTCAGGGGCAGGAGGGTGGTGTAGCATGGAAGAGCACCTTCTGAGAGCGCCATTGCTTCCTGTCACATTCTCTCTCCCCACCTCCCCACCTTGGAAGATTTTGTGGAGACTTTTATGGAGAAGAGTTTATGGTGGTGAGACAGGAAAAACTGGTTCCACTTGGTCACAGATTTTCCTAAATATTTTCTGTTGTAGTTCTGGACAGAGGGTTTTGAATTTAAAACCCAAGAATGTGATGTCTTTTTTCTCTGGTTCTACCAAGACTGTTTTCTCAGGGTGGTAAAGGTGTCTGTTTAACTGACTCAATTTGGGGTAGGAGTTTGAGTTGGAAGCAAGGAATGTAGGATGGCTAAGTTAAGGGGACACTCACCCTCCTACACACAAATAATTTTATTTAATTTTTCACACAATCCTATCCTCTAGCCATTATTATCAACCTCATTTTACAGTCAATGAGCTAAGGCTCAAAGAATGAACTTGGGTGTCAGACCCAATTCATTTAGCTACCAGATATTTATAGAATATCCAGTATGTGTTGGGCACTCTTCTGGGCTTTTGGGGAATACAACAATAACCTATACAGACAAAGTTCCTGCTCCCATGGAGCTTACCTCCAAGTGGAGTGGGAGAGAGAAAGAATAGGGAAAAAGATCAACAGGTAAACTACATAGGTTATCCTGTGATGATGAGTTCTAGGAAGAAACATTAATCAGGACAGGGGTCTTGGGAATTTGATGGAGGCTATATTGAACAGCATGACTTACCAAGACAGTAAGACAGGTGAAGAACCCCATATTGGAGAGAAGTGAAACCCAAAGAAAGGGACAAGAGGGAACCAGAAGTCTTGAGGTAGAATCTACTTGGCTGAATAGCCAAGGAAAGGAAGGGCTAGGGTTCAAACCCAGTTAGCCTGACCACAGAGTCTATATGCCTTATTACCATCTAGTGGGGTTCAAAGTATTGACTATGATAGTCATTACTGCTCTTATTTCATCGCATACATATGTCTATCATTGCATTGTGTTGTTGATATCAAGCCCCTCTTCTACTTAGGAGTCCCAGCTTTATCTGTAACTGTGAAATGGTTATGTGCCCCAGGTGTAGAAGTACCACCTGGCTGTCAAATCCTTTCTAGTGATATGAGGAACAGGGCCCAGAAGGAAGCATTTCTTGCGGCCTGGTGGCGTTAAGAGTGGAGCATCACTCATGGCTGTATGGGAGTGGTGATGGACCTTATCCAGGGTGGCTGTGTCACTGGTATAAGATGCAAGTTCAGGGCAAGGTGAAGCAGGACTTCTGTTGTGCATGACCTTGGGCTGTGGCCCTGAGCCAGGTTCCTGAGACTTCATGGCCATTCACTGAATTAGCTATTATCCCTCTGTTTTCTCCTTCAAAAGTAACATAGGTTTATTTTTAGTTTAATAATAATAAAAAAAAGACTAGATGACAGAAACATTTTCTTTTTCATCTTGCAACCTATCCCTCCAAATTTGGAGTTTGCAATTTTTATAAGGTTTGTATGATGATAAATAAGAAATAGAGATGTTATTAAAATTGAAGTGAATTTCCTTTTGGGATGTGGAAAATAATGAAAAAGCTATTTCATCTGCTTTCTTTCCTATTTCAGAATATAAAGTGGAAGATGAGGCTGCTTGCTGTTTTGACACCGTCAGGCATGTCTCAAATGCCCTCCATACTCTCACGTTACTCCAACAAGGTCTCCCAGCCACTGGAAGAAAGGGTGAAAGGGTTCTTGTCCCTCCCCTCTGCTTTGTCCTTCCAAAGCTGTCAAAAGACCAACTTGTCCATGTAACATTTCATTTCACCTGCAAAACAACCTTTTTCTCCCCTCTAAAAATATATTTACTAAAATGAACTGGTTTAAGAAGGAAAAGGTCCATCTAGGTTAAAGCTATGGTTTTTCCAGTAGTCATGTATAGATGTGAGGGTTGGATCATAAATAAAGCTGAGCGCTTAAGAATTGATGCTTTTGAACTGTGGTGTTGGAGAAGACTCTCAAGAGTCCCTTGGACTACAGGGAGATCAAACCAGTCAATCATAATATTGAATATTATGATTAAATATTAGTCCTGAATATTCATTGGAAGGACTGATGCTGAAGCTGAAGCTCCAGTGTTTTGGCCACCTGACATGAAGAACTGACTCATTGGAAAAGATCCTGATGCTGAGAAAGACTGAAGGCAGGAGGAGAAGGGGATGACAGAGGATGAGATGGTTGAATTGCATCACCAACTCGAAGGACATGAGTTTGAGCAAGCTCCAAGAGTTGGTGATGGACAGGGAAGCCTGGCGTGCTGCAGTCCATGGGGTTGCAAAGAGTTGGACACAACTGAGGGACAATACTGAACTAAACTGAAGTAGGAAAAACATTAACACACCTTCTTGGGATACCTCGGAGAAGTCAATGGCACCCCACTGCAGTACTCTTGCCTGGAAAATCCCATGGGCGGAGGAATCTGGTAGGCTGCAGTCCATGGGGTCGCGAAGAGTCGGACACGACTGAGTGACTTCACTTTCACTGTTCACTTTCACGCATTGGAGAAGGAAATGGCAACCCACTCCAGTGTTCTTGCCTGGAGAATCCCAGGGGCAGGGAGCGTGGTGGGCTGCCGTCTATGGGGTCGCACAGAGTCGGACACGACTGAAGCGATTTAGCAGCAGCAGCAGCAGTGGGATACCTCATCCCCCAGAGATTATAATACTTTAGGTAAAGTCCTAACCCAAATCAGAAGCCTTTATTTGAGCTAAGTTTCCCCCTTAAATTTTTTCTTTTGTTTTTAAATCAAGTTAATTATGGACAAAATTTGGAGAATTCCACAACTCTATAATATCAGTTACATCGAAGGAAGCATTCTGTCCCCATGTAGTCACACCTCCTTCCCAGAGACAAACACTTCACCCTAAAAACGGACAGTTTTGTCATTTACATCATACCTCTCAGCAACATATTCCTATCGCTGTTTCTTAAGGGTTCAGCATGAGCATCATCTAAGCACTTCCCACAGAAAGGAGAATTTAGCAATCTTTGCTCCCCCAACCCACCTCACACTCTTCCCATGTACCACATCCTTCTGATTACAACACAGTAGTACTATAATTTTGAGAGATAAATTTTCTGTGCGTTATATTCTTATCTCTATGCAATGGTCTTTATAGGTGATTTATTTAGGAAATTGATTATTTTTCCTTTCCCTCACCTTTGGTTTTTCCTAATATTTGTCATATTTTTCATTTGCTCAGGATTGTATGTACAGATCAGTAAATAAATTCTAAATTCTTTGCCAAATGCTTAACTCTTCATTTGAGAATTTCATTTATATCAAGTTTTCCAGCATTTTCTTTCCAAGAGCCTCCTGACCTTCTTCAATCACCTTTGCCTTGTTCACAGCAATCTTCCTGGGACTTGCCTTCTTATCATCTTAGAGGCTGCCTTCACCTCCATCCTTCTCTGCTCTCCCTTTTACTGTGTCCCATGTCATCATCTTATTCGATTATTCCCTTATTTTGTTGGAATACATCCTCCAGTGACTTCCTGAGAAATCTGAATGGAAGATACCTTTTTTGAGACTGTATTGGTCTAAAAATGTTTTATTTTACCTTTGTACTTTATTTATTTTTTAAATCTGTTTATAGTTTGTCTGGGAATGGAATTTGAGGTTGGAAATTATTTTCCCTTGGAATTTTGAAGGCATTGCTTCATTGTCTTCCAACTTTCAGTTTGATATTGGCCTGTTAGTCATTCTGATTCCCAAGGCTGGAAATTATTTTTGTGGTCCCTATTTTTGGAAATTTCACAATGATAGGCTCTGTTTTAGGTCTTTTTTTTTTTTTAATCAATTGTTCTGTTTTACTCTATTAGTCAAGAAACCCACACTCTTTAGTCCTGGGAAACATTTTTTAATTATATTTTTTGCTGTGTGCATTCATCTCATTTCCTCAAATTTCCTAGAAATTCTATTTGGTTATTAGATCTCTTAGACTTGTGTTTTAATTTACTTTATATTTTGCTTTCAATTTTCCTCTGCTTTCTCAGAAATCTTACTTTTAAAATTTTCTGTTGTGTTTTTCATTTCTGTTATCTTATTTTTAATTTCCAAGATCTCCCTTTTATTCCTTGAATATTCTGTTTCCTTTTTTTTTTTTTCAATCCTCCTATCTCCGTTACTGTTTTGGGAATTTTTCATTCTATGTTTAGCCTTTCAGTTATCATCCTTAATTTTTTTTTTAACATGCTTGCCTGATGTCACCAGAATGTAAACAAAATAATAGCAAAAAGGCAGTGATCTTAGTGTGCTTTAGCACCGATCATGCTTCTCTCACTTCACATGCCTTTAGTGGTAATTCTCGCTTAGTTTTAGTTCTTCTCTTCTATCCAGAGATGTTTTGTCCTCAGTCTTGTGACTGAGAAATGATATTTAGCTGGACATGGAATTTTAGGTTGATGATTATCTTACCTCGGCACTTTGAAGATGTTATTCTACTGTATTCTGTTTTCTCATGTTCGTATAGAGAAACATTCTATCAGTTAATCTATTCCTTTTCTTGCTGCTTTTGAAAATTCTTTTTGAGTTCCACAGTTCATTATAGTGTATCTCTGTGGATATCTAGCTATCCTGTCTATCTGATCTGCTCCTTATGCCTTTTATTAATTATAGAATATTCTCAACCATTAGCTATTCAAGTGTTATCTCTCCATTAGTCTAAATATTGTCTCCTTTTAGAATTCATAATAGATGTGTGTTGGACAGTTTCATTCTGATCTTTACATCTTTCAACTTTCTTTTCTATTTTTCCATTTATTTTTCTCTTTGTATTGCATTCTGCGTTATTTTCTCAGCTATACCTTCAAGTTCCACTAATTCTTCCTTTCTGCATATTTAGTTATTTAACTCATTCATTGGAGTTTTTTGTTTGTTTCAATGACTTTGTTTTTAATTTCTACTATTATTACTGGTTCTTTAAAAAAAATCAGCCTGTTTTCCTTAATGTCCTCTTTTATCGACAGCCTATTTCTTCTTTTATACTTCTAATGATGTAGACAATTATTTTGTAATCACTTTCCAATACTTATATGATCTAATTTGTTTGAGAACAATCTTGTTATTTATTTCACCTGCTGACTTGACTTGTGGTAGATTTCCCCCTCCTTGTGTTAGGATATGGTTTTACCATGAGTAACACAAATAAGGAAAATAATGACTCACACAGTAGAATTCTTTTCTCTCTCATTTAAAAGTACTGGTGTGATATAAATTCACATGGTGCCATTTCACAGTCATCCTCAAGGTCCAAGATGGAGCAATAGCCATCACAGCCATGCTCCAAATAGCAGAGTGGGTAAAAAGAAGGAACAGCAGTCACATGGCAGCTGTCTTTTGAAGAAATTTACTGGATGCTCTCATAGAATACTTTGACTTATAACCTATTGACCAGAATTTAGTCATATGGCTATTTCCAGTTGCCAGGGATCTAAGCAAGGAAGGATGGAAATTCTTGGGATAAGCAATAGAGAGTCTCCTCCATACCCAGATATTTCATACTGAATTATGTACCCACCCTTAGTGAGGTTTTATTTGTATAATTAACTGGATTGAAGGCCCAATCTTCCAGAAAGTTTTTTATTTCTATTTCTAATACTAGGTGCCCCAAAGTGTCCCTTCTTTGTGATCTAACTTTTTTGTTAGTGTCTAGTTGGAAGGGCAGTATTACCAAGCAGCATTTGAACTCTAACATGTGTGAGGGGGCTTCCCTGATGGCTCAGTGGTAAAGAATCTATGCCACAACTATTGAGCCTATGCTCTAGCACAAGTGCTTTAGAGCCTGTAGTCTGCAGCAAGAGAAGCTTCCATAACGAGAAGCCTGCAGAGAGCAGCTCTTGTTGGGTGCGACTAGAGAAAAGTTGGCATGACAAGGAAGACCCAGCACAGTCATAAATAAATAAAATTATTATAAATAAAATATGGGGCTTCCCAGGTGGTGCAGTGGTAAAGAGTCTGCCTGCCAATGCAGGAGATACAGGAAGGAGATGTGGATTTGATCCCTGGGTTGGGGAGATTCTTAGAGAAGGAAATGGCAACCCTCTCCAATATTCTTGATATTCTTAACTGGGCAATTCCATGAGCAGAGAAGTCTAATGGGCTTTAGTCCGTGGGGTCTCAAAGAGTCAGGACTGAGTGACTGAGCAACTGAGCAAGCATGCAAGTGTGAGTTATATCCTTATGATTACATGTTCTTAAAGAAGATCTTATTTTCTCTCTTCAGCTCAGTTCAGTTCAGTTCAGTTACTCACTCGTGTCCGACTCTTTGTGACCCCATGAATCGCAGCACGCCAGGCCCCCCTGTCCATCACCAACTCCTGGAGTTCACTCAAACTCACGTCCATTGAGTCAGTGATGCCATCCAGCCATCTCATCCTCTGTCGTCCCCTTCTCCTCCTGCCCCCAATCCCTCCCAGCATCAGAGTCTTTTCCAATGAGTCAATTCTTTGCATGAGGTGGCCAAAGTACTGGAGTTTCAGCTTTAGCATCATTCCTTCCAAAGAACACCCAGGACTGATGTCCTTTAGAATGGACTGGTTGGATCTCCTTGCAGTCCAAGGGACTCTCAGGAGTCTTCTCCAACACCACAGTTCAAAAGCATCAATACTTCTCTTAGAACCCTGTAAAGATGAGCAACCTTATACACAGAAATTGGGTATATTTTTAAGTCACTTCTTTTACTCATGTTGTAACACCTTGAAGGTCCTGGTTTTATGTAAGGAAATTTGTTCAAGTGTCAAATTGTCCAGGACCAAGGTTGGTCTTTTTGTTCCAGTGTAGTCATTAAACCCAGATCTTTAGGTCAAGGAGACTGACACCCCAGGCCCCTTTTGACCCGCCTACCTATTTACCAAGGCAGTTATAAGGGTATATTTTCTTCATTTTACTCCC
The DNA here is from genome assembly GCF_016772045.2 of Ovis aries. NCBI lineage: Eukaryota > Metazoa > Chordata > Mammalia > Artiodactyla > Bovidae > Ovis > Ovis aries. Next base: position 36,496,204 of record NC_056068.1, read on the forward strand.
CTTTGGGATTTCTTTTACATTCTCACAAACTCTTACAAGCTCGTATACACCATATTTATCATTTCTTTCCAACATGTCTAGATATTTAGTAGCAGGAAGATTTTGGATTACCGGTCTACACTTTCACACTTTTAATTTGAGTATAAAAGCTGAGATTTTATTTCTGTTGCTTGCCACCAAGACTACTGGCAGACACAATCTGTGTTTTAGAATCTGCCCCCACTGGGATTGGGCCTGGTTCGTGTTGAGTCCTGAGGGTTAACACCATGCTGGAGAGCTCTAACTAGAGAATGACAGGCTCCTGATGTGATTCCCCTTACTAGAGTAACTCACAAAGGGGAACCTATTCCAAGCCGACTCAGGAAGTTACCGCATGAACTCACTGCTCTCACATGCAAGCATTGTGGAACTCTGGCTTTAGCCCTTTCTCTGTCTGAATCTAACAGCTTGGGAATGCAGAAAACCATACCAAGAAGCATTGGTATTTTGCTTGCTATTTTGGAGGGACTGAAATTCAACCCATTGTTGCCAATTGCCCTGAATAATCAGAATTTGGCAGTAAGTCTTTGGAGCATAAGGATGACGACATATTTGTTCCATCAGGATGGGTCGGGCAGACCCCTAAATGCCTACAGCTGGGACCAGGTGCTCTCCTAGCAGGCCCTGAGCAGCCATGGGGCAACAAGAAGGTACTGAAGTGGGAGGAGGGCCCCTGGATGCTTTGGCAGGGGAGTTAGGCTCACCTGCTCTTTGGACCTGGGTCTGCTTCTCATATGATAAGTCCCTTTAAGCTCACTCTGCCCCAAGATAGCATCAGGTTTTTTTTTTGTTTTTTTTTGTTTTTTTTATGAAGGAAATGGAGATAAAGTTCCTGGCCATGCCTACCATGTAGCGTTGCAAGGACCAGACACTCCGCAGATGTTACATATAGTGGGAGAGGTAATGTTACCATCCTAACTTTAAAAATGAAAAAACTGAGGCTCTGAGAGAGGAAATGAGTTCTCTGAGGTCACAAAGCCAGTGAGTGGCAGAGCTGGGGCTCAGATCTGAAGCTTCTAACCCCAGAACTCATTCCTTTCCACAATGTTCAGTTCAGTTCAGTTGCTCAGTCGTGTCCGACTCTTCGCGACCCCATGAATCGCAGCATGCCAGGCCTCCCGGTCCATCACCAACTCCCAGAGTTCACTCAAACTCATGTGCATTGAGTCAGTGATGCCATCCAGCCATCTCATCCTCTGTCGTCCCCTTCTCCTCCTGCCCCCAATCCCTCCCAGCATCAGAGTCTTTTCCAATGAGTCAACTCTTCTCATGAGGTGGCCAAAGTACTGGAGTTTCAGCTTCAGCGTCACTCCCTCCAAAGAAATCCCAGGGTTGATGTCCTTTAGAATGGACTGGTGGATCTCCTTGCATTCCAAGGGACTCTCAAGAATCTTCTCCAACACCACAGTTCAAAAGCATCAATTCTTCGGTGCTCAGCCTTCTTCACAGTCCAACTCTTACATCCATACATGACCACTGGAAAAATCATAGCCTTGACTAGATGGACCTTTGTTGGCAAAGTAATGTCTCTGCTTTTCAATATGCTATCTAGGTTGGTCATAACTTTTCTTCCAAGGAGCAAGCGTCTTTTAATTTCATGGCTGCAGTCACCATCTGCAGTGATTTTGGAGCCCCCCAAAATAAAGTCTGACACTGTTTCCACTGTTTCCCTATCTATTTCCTATGAAGTGATGGGACCAGATGCACCATGTTACCACTGTGTAAATGTAAGATAAAAGCAGGAAGAGGAGGATTCACAGCTCATGAGTGCCTCCTCTCTGCCAACTGCTTTAGGCACAGTGTATTATTTACTAAGGTTAGAGGTTAATTTTCTTACATCTGTTTTACAGTTGAGAAAACTGGGTATCCAAGACTTCCCATGAACTATACAAGGCGACAGAATCATTTCAAGAATGAGGTTTTGAATCTGGCAGTGTCTGATCGCAAAGCCTGTGCTCATTCTCTCTCTCAGTTCCTTTTAAACATGCTCTCCAGACATTGGCATGCTCTCCTAAAATCCATATGCATTTAGACAAGGTTCAAATCAATTAGTTCACACTTTGCGGCTGAGGCTCCTTTGTGCCAAAGGTGATCAAGGTGCTTCCAGTTTTATGCATTCAAACCCAATGAGGCCTCTTTCTCGACTTCTTGCATGACAGCCCAGAATTGAGAACCACGATGCATATGGTGTTTGCAAAATGCTAGTTGTGTATGGGTGTTTAAACTTTAGTTTTGCAGCTTTTAATTTATTTATGCAAGCAAGCCTCCTTTCATGAATTTTAATCTGCTCTGCCTTAAAGAAGTGCTTGCCAAATGGGACAGCATTTGTGATCACCACTAAGCCATTCTAACTGCTTGCAGGCCTGGGGAGAGAGGCAGCAGAGAATATTAGCAAGCTCTGAGCAGTCCCTGTGTCATCCCGGGCATTGTGGCGTAAAATGTGCTTCGTGTCTAGGAAAAAAAAAAAGCCCTGTGACTTGAGTCTTTGGTTATTTTTAATGCTGAGCGGCAGAGCCACAGGGAATATTACGAGTTCCAAGATTTCTGACAGAAGGGACCTGCAGCCGAAGTGCTTTCTTCAGGAGAGAGAGAGACACTGCTACAAGTCTTTATTCATTTATTTATCACGCTTCAGTTCCCTAAAAAAGAAAACACTTCTCCTGTGCAGGGGAAATTGCTTCAATGGATAGATTGCATTTAAATAATTTAAGTATAAAATTACTCGAACAGGCCGACTGATATTTCGAAAACGAAGCCGTCACAATCACTTAAGAGCGCCGGCAAAGTTCGTGATTTGGTGTGTAGATGAGGTGTGAGGAGAGGCTTCTGTCTGATTTGGGGAGGGGTTCCTTGTCCTGCCCACTGGCTGCCCCAAGTAAATGCGGTTTCTGCTCAGATCCTGCAGGAGAGGATAGGTCTCGTGGATACCAGACTCCTGAAAGAGAGGTGCATGGGTGTGTGCTAAGCTGCTTCAGTCATGTCTGACTCTTTGCGACCCCATGGACTGTAGCCCACCAGGCTCCTCTGTCCATGGGATTCTCCAGGCAAGAATACCAGAGTGGGTTCCCAAGCTTTCCTCTAGGGGATTTTCCCAACCCAGGGATAGAACCCGTTGGCAGGCGGGTTCTTTTTCACTAGCTCTACCTGGAAGCCTCAAAAGAGAGGTATCTGTTTCCAAATTTGGCCCAACCTTTTGGGTTTTAATTTTTAAGTGAGCAATGAGGAGAAGTAGAAAAGGCTAAATAGGTGTTCAGAAGATTCTTATATTGCCTGCTTGAGCTCACTGCCCAGCCTCTGTGGTCACTGAGTTCCTTTTTTGTGCAATAGGATGATAATGACAACCTCACAGGGTTCTCGGGGGCTAAATTAGCTTTCTGAGAGAACCCAGCATGATGCCTGGCACATAACTGTCCTTTGCATTCTGTCTATAGCTCATTTCTCCATGTATCTGGGAGGCTGTCCTACAGAGATGCCATTTGGGCCTAGAGAGAGTCTTTCCATTCTCAAGAAGACTTCAGTTGTGCCAATGATAGGCTCCCTGTGGTTTGCCCATTCACACCTATGCAAAACACTCTCAGACAGTGGAGGTTCTCCCCTGGCCTATGCAGATGGCATTTTTTCAGTTGGTTTTATGTCCACTAGGACCCTGAAGAATCTGGCAAAGAAATGCCTCTGTGGTCAAATGCATTTGCAAAATGCTACCTTTGGCATGGCTTTGTTAGAGACTGACCATGCACTCTGGCTTACTAAAGGCTCTGAAAAGTCCTATAGGTGAGAAATCCTTTAACTTTAAATTCAGTTTAACTCCACATTTATCAATCTTATTTGGCAATGAGAGCCTCCTCCCTGCCACCCCCACCCCCACCCCCCTTACCCCGCCCACCACACACACACCAAATGTCTTATTAATATTCTTTGGGGTAGGACTTACAGAATCACACTTTGGGAAACTCTCCTTCCATCTAGTTCTATTGCCTTCTGTCTTATTTCCCTCTGGACATATTAAAGGACCAGCTTCAGGGGCTTTCAAGGTCTTCTTCCATTTACTATTAACTAATTAATTAAGCAAAGGCACTAAGTGCTGAGCTTAAGATCAATAAAGCATCATCCGTATCATGCAGAGTCAAGACAGGAGATAGACACATCATAGGGAAGGGTTAACCCTTGTGCCTGCTGTTACTAATAACAGGATTAAGTGCTCGGTTGAGGGGAGACAGAGATGGGGATGACGAGAGACACCTCAGGACTGGCCTGGGAGTGGCAGGAGGTCACCTGGAGAAGTCCACATCCTCTTGTATGTTCCCATCGGTTCTTGTGGGGAATTTGCCTTGGAGGCGTTCGAAATTCTAAGGAAGCAGCATGGATGGGTGTGGGTGGCAGCGTCTCAGCGGCACCAATGTTTACTTTGAAGAGAAAATGTCTGCTTTGTAGGCAAATGTTTTCAGCATGGAAATGATCATTGCAATTGCTGTGGTTGTCACAAATGTTTCATCAGAGCCGATAAAGCAGCTGAGTGTTGGCAAAATCGATGAAAACATCTTGAGAAGTGTTCGCTGCCTACTTAGCCGTCTGTGGCTCATCTGGCGCGAGGGAGGAGGGGAAGGAGGCGGTGAGCTGAGGCCACACAGGAGACTCTGAGAGGCAGTGTGGTGTGCTAGATGGGCACGCAGGCTGTGCAGTCAGATTGCCTTGTTTGTTCTAAACTCAGTGACCTTGGACAGATTGTCTGACTTCTCTGTGCCTCCATTTCCTCACTTGGAAACCATGGATAATAATTGTACTGACTTCATGGTGTTGGGGCTGAGAAGGTGAAGAATCTGCCTGCAATGCAGGAGACCCAGGTTTTGTTCCTGGGTTGGGAAGATCCCTTGAAGAAGGGAATGACAACCCACTCCAGTATTCTTGCCTGGAAAATTCCATGGACAGAGGAGCCTGGCTGGCTATAGTCCATGGGGTTGCAAAGAGTTGAACATGACTGAGTGACTAACACTGCTTCACTTCATGGTATTGCTACAAGTACTTAAATGATTCAATAGATACTTAGCACTTAATAAATATTAGTTAATATAATAATTTAAGGTTCAAAACTCTTATACCCATTTACCTGATAAAGACCACTATTTATTTGACAAGTATTAATTCAGCACCTTCAATGTTTTTGAGTCCTCTTCCTGCTAGGCTAGACAGACTAATCAGACAAATAAATAAGATGCCTTCAGAGAATGAAAAATGTTATAAAGAACACACATTTCAGTAATTGAATGGAGAATGAAGTGGAGTCACAAATTGCCCACTCCACTCAAATGGGCAGAAATATATTTTACCTAAAACCTTTGCCATTTTTTTGGTGTTTCCTGATGTTTAGCATGGAAAATAGTTGACTTTCTTAGTCCAATCTATAATTTTGATCTGATAATTCTGAAATTATGAATATCTGAAAATATCTGATAATTCAAAACCTTAATTCTGTAGGATTTTGCCGCCCTACCTTTGACTGCAAAATCAAAGTGAAAACTACGAGGAATGTATCTTATCTGGGACCTTGTGCTAGTCTAAGAGAAGAGTTCATTAGATCCTTGAGGCATTCTTTTACTGTCCTCCAGCTTCATTAGTCTTTGAAGCAATGTCTTCTTCTCTCCAATAACATGTATCCCATTTGTGCCTAAGTGTTTTCTTAGCTTTGCTTCTCTCTCACAATGCAGTCTGGACTTGCTAGCCCTCTCTGGCTAACTGATCTTCCTCTCAGACATCCTGGCTGACCCATCTAGGGCTCTGCCTCTGCTGAGACACCACAGCCCTGGCCTCCATTCTGTGTCCTCTGCTGGGAGTCATCCCTACCCTTGTTACGATGGACTCAATGGCAGGTCTTTGGCTTCCAAATTGACTGCCTTTTGAGTTTCAGGAACTTCTGAGGTTTTTTTTTTTGTTTTGTTTTTGTTTTTTTAATACTAGGTGGAAACCAAGAGAAACCTAGCAGAGCTAGAAGCTAGCACCTCCTTCTACCAGCACTTTGCACTGTCAGAGTGGTAGGGGAGGGGACAGCTGCCAGCAGGTGTCGTCTGATTGAAGCAGGGCAGAAAACTCCCTGTTCATGCTCCCTTCACCCTAGTCTCTTTCTAAGTCACTTCTCTTTAAGGTTCAGTCTTCAGATGAGGTGAGGGGTAGGGAACACGTGTAAACCTTGACATCAGACCTTCTCTTTCTCTTCCTCTGTCTCTATTCTTTCTTACAAAGTCCTTCAGGTAAGGGAGAATAGAATTCTCCTTCTTCTGTCGTAACCTCCTTGTACTCTAAGTTTAAAGTCTCATGACTGGGCTCCCAGTGTCTGCTCTGATATGTAAAGAGCTTGCAAGTCATCACTTCCATCCTTACAACTAGAAAAGCTGAGAAAACCAATAATCAATGACTTTTCTTAGGCCCATCAGAGAACTAAAATAACAAGGTAAACCAATACCCCAAGATCTGGAAAGACTGGTGAAACCAGAGAGATAAAGGTGAGATCTATTACCTGAAAACCAAAGCTCCTAGAGCCCTGGAGCCATAGAGTTGTAGGAATAGTAAAATGGTAATGTTAATGATTTTCTTGAGACTGACTATGAGCTAGTAAGAGGGTGGAAAACTCTTGAGGGATGTAGTCTTAGAGGAGTCACATTTTCATGGTTTCTTCCTCTAGAAACCCTACCAAGTTCTCATGGTGAATATCCAAGAATTTGCTGTTGGCTCTGGCAGGGAAAGGGGAAGAGTAAGAATTGGGAAACATATTCAGAGCATTCTCCATAACAGACACCAATTTCCAGGAGGGATCCAGAAATGGCACCCCACTCCAGTACTCTTGCCTGGAAAATCCCATGGATGGAGGAGCCTGGTAGGCTGCAGTCCATGGAATTGCTAAGAGTAGGACACGACTGAGCAACTTCACTTTCACTTTTCACTTTCATGCATTGGAGAAGGAAATGGCAACCCACTCCAGTATTCTTGCCTGGAAAATCCCAGGGACAGCGGAGCGTGGTGGGCTGCCGTCTATGGGGTTGCACAGAGTTGGACACGACTGAAGCGACTTAGCAGCAGCAGCAGCAGCAGGAGAAAGTAGCCAGCTCCAGCCCTCTCTAGTTTTCCTGTCCCTCCTAAGGGGGCAAAAAGCCATGACAATACAAAAGCACTGTAAACGTGACAGCCCAGCCCTTGTGGTCTACTGGTTAAGACTTCATGCTCCCAATGCAGGGGATCCAGGTTCTATCCCTGGTCAGGGAACTAGATCCTACATGGTACAACTAAGAGTCTGTATGTGGCAATGATGATTCCCGAGTGCTGCAACTAAAACCTGTACAGAAAAAAAAAAAAAGAGAGAGAAATTCTTTAAAAAGAATCCAAAATTTTATCATAAAATTACACCTTGCTTCCCCTCCTACCTGCCTGAACATCACACCCACAGGGCTCCAGCAAAATAATGATGAATTTTGGTTGGAAGAACTGCAAGATTCTCTCTAATGAAGAATATTTAGGGAAGCCCAAAGACATACGAGCCAAAGCCAAAGACACAGAAAGTGAAAATGTTAGTAGCTCAGTCATGTCCAACTCTTTGTGACCTCATGGACTGTAGCCTACTAGGCTCCTCTGTCCATTGAATTCTCCAGGCAAGAATACTGGAGTGAGTTGCCATTCCCTTCTTTAGGAGATCTTCTCCATCCAGGGATCAAACCCAGGTTTCCTGCATTGCAGGCAGATTCTTTACTGTCTGAGCCACCCTAGCACCTTCAGCAAACATTAAACATAGCCAAATCCTAGCCAACTTAACATAAATTCTCAATAAAGGTCTATTTGCTTTTTTTCCTGTTACTCAATACAACATGTCTGGCTTTCAACAACAAATATTACAAGGCACAATAAAAGTTAAGAAAAAGCATGGTCCAAAGAGACAAACTGAGCTGGAGAATCAAACTTAGATACGACACAGATGTTACAGTTAAGAGGCAGTGCATTTAAAATAATTATGATTAATATGTTAAAGGTCTAATGGAAAAAGCAGACAGCATGAAAGAAAGGATGGGTAATATAAATAGGGATCTGGAAATTCTAAAAAAAGAATCAAAAGGAAATGCTAGAAATTCAATGGACTTTAACAGGAATGAAGAATGTCCTGATGAGGTTATCAGCAGCCTGGGCACAGCCAAGAAAAATATCAGTGAGCTTCAACACAAACCTCTGAACGTGAAATGCAGAGAAAAATGAATGAAAAAAGAAAAAGAACAGCGGGATAACCAAGAACTTCTGGGAAATTTCAAGAGGTATGCCATATGTTTATTGAAACACCAGAAGGAGAAGAAAGAGAGACTGGAACAGAAGAAATATTTGAAGAAATAATGACTGGGAATGTTCCAAGATTTGGGACAAATAATGAATCACAGATCCAGAAAGCTCAGAAAATGTCAATAAACACCAATAGTCTATACCTGGGCATATCATATTCAAGCTACAAAAAAACAAAACAAAGCAAAACAAAAAAAAGGAGTAAGAGAAAATAAAGAAACCACAGCAGCAGATGGTTGTGGGAAGAATATTACCTATTAAGGAACAAGATGAGAATTGTAGCCAATTTCTATGAGAAACCAAAGCAGTAAGAAGAGAGTGGAGTGGAGTATTTTAAGTTTTAAAGAAAAAACATACCAAACTAGCGTTCTGTATCCAATAAAACTATCCCTCAAAGGCAAAACAGAAACAAGGACATTTTCTGATAGACAAAAACTGAGAGCATTCATTACCAACAAATCTCATCACAAGAAGTTGCTCAGTCGTATCCAGCTCTTTGAGACCCCATGAACCGCAGCACACCAGGCCTCCCCCTCCATCACCAACTCCCAGAGTTCACCCAAACCCATGTCCATTGAGTCAATGATGCCATCCAGCCATCTCCTCCTCTGCCGTCCCTTTCTCCTTCTGCCCTCAGTCTTTCCCAGCATCAGGGTCTTTTCAAGTGAGTCAGCTCTTTGCATCAGGTAGCCAAAGTATTGGAGTTTCAGCTTCAACATCAGTACTTCCAATGAACACCCAGCACTGATCTCCTTTAGGATGGACTGGTTGGATCTCCTTGCAGTCCAAGGGACTCTCAAGAGTCTTCTCCAACACCACAGTTCAAAAGCACCAATTCTTTGGCACTCAGCTTTCTTTATAGTCCAACTCTCACATCCATACATGACCACTGGAAAAACCATAGCCTTGACTAGACAGACTTTGTTGACAAAGTAATGTCTCTGCTTTTGAATATGCTATCTAGGTTGGTCATAACTTTCCTTCCAAGGAGTAAGCGTCTTTTAATTTCATGGCTGCAGTCATCATCTGCATTGATTTTGGAGCCCCCAAAAATAAATCTGTCACTGTTTCCACTGTTTCCCCATCTATTTGCCATGAAGTGATGGGACCAGATGCCATGATCTTCATTTTCTGAATGTTGAGCTTTAAGCCAACTTTTTCACTCTCCTCTTTCACTTTCATCAAGAAGCTCTTCAGTTCTTCTTCACTTTCTGCCGTAAGGGTGGTGTCATCTGCATATCTGAGGTTATTGATATTTCTCCCAGCAATCATGATTCCAGCTTGTGCTTCTTCCAGCCCAGCGTTTCTCAAGATGTACCCTGCATATAAGTTAAATAAGCAGGGTGACAATATACAGCCTTGACGTACTCCTTTTCCTATTTGGAACCGGACAGTTGTTCCATGTCCAGTTCTAACTGTTGCTTCCTGACCTGCATACAGATTTCTCAAGAGGCAGGTCAGGTGGTCTGTATTCCCATCTCTTTCAGAATTTTCCACAGTTTATTGTGATCCACATAGTCAAAGGCTTTGGCATAGCCAATAAAGCAGAAATAGATGTTTTTCTGGAACTCTCTTGCTTTTTCGATGATCCTGTGGATGTTGGCAATTTGATCTTTTGTTCCTACACCTTTTCTAAAACCAGCTTGAACATCTGGAAGTTCACTGTTCACGTATTGCTGAAGCAGTAACATTTTATAAGTAAGAATTTGGATCTTGTAGAAGAATATATGAAAGTAGATGAAAATTTTTCACATTTATTTTACTTTTGATTGATAGCTGTTTACTCTAATAATAGTAACAATGTATTTGGTGATTATAGCATAGCAATAAATGAAATGAATAATGACAATGCATAAAGGAAGGAAGGGAGGAATCGGAAATACTCTGTATCTCTCTCCGTGAAGTAGTATATTGTTATTTGAGGGTGCAATTAGACTAGGTAAAATGTATATTGGAAACTCCAGGGAAATTACTTTTTAAAGAAGTATAATTGATATGCTAAAAGAGGAGATAAATGGGATCATATAAAGTGCTATGATGTTCTGAAAAAGAAAACTATAAAGACAATGAAAACATCAGTGGTCAACAGAGGCCTGGCAGGGAGACAGGAAGGGTTGAATAGATGATATCCAAGGGGTTTATATAGAGCAGCAAATTTATTCTGTGTGATGCTGTAATGGTGAGTACATTACACTATACATTTGTAAAGACCCTTTATAGGTTTTACAGCAAAAGAGTAGTCTTTAATTATGTATATTAAAAATAATCTAGGCGATCAGGGATCCCAGGATGGAATGTAGAATGTGACAAAACAATATGACTGTTTTACAAATGTATGAAACAACTTCATTGAAAACATTGGGGTAAAAAGGTGCTGACATAAGTAACTTTGGAAATAAGAGGATTCTGGAAGACTAAAGTCAAATGAAACTGTATATAAGCACTGTATTCTAGTCAATAAAATTGTTCCCTCTGCTAATTTTTGTTAACAATTCTGATACCACTATATATGTATTTGGAATTGAACAAATAAATGGATGGTGGTGACATAGTAATTTCCAAAGAGCACAGCCTGGAAAGGGAGACAAAGAGAGTAACTTGGTTTTTTTTTTTTTCAAAATCTGCACTGGGTCTTTGTTGCTGTGTGCCTCTTTCTGCGGTTGTGCCCAGTGAGGGTTACTTTCTAGCCATGGTGCGTAGGCTTCTCACTGTGGTGGCTTCCTTTGTTGTGAGCACAGGCTCTAGGCTTGCAGGCCTCAGCTTATTGGGTCTAGGGTTCTGGCTCATTAGTCATGGCGCACAGGCTTAGTTGCTCCAAGGCATGTGGAATCTTCCCGGACCAGGGTTTGAACCTGTGTCCCCTACATTGGCAGGTGAATTCTTAACCACTGGCCCACCAGGGAAGACCAAAAAAGTAATTTGAGGAAACCCGACAATCTTCTACTTCAGCCAAGTGATCATGGTTAATATCAACAATGTTAAATCATGTTAATGGCATGTGTTCTTGATGTTATGTGATGAAAATGGCACTTCACCTTTGTGGTCTTTCTCTGTAAAACACATAACATAGTCTAATAACGAGAAAAAACCTCTGATGACTCCCACTCTACAAAATACCTAGCCAGACTCCTCAAAATTGTCTAGGTCATCAAAAACAAGCAAAGTATGAGAAAACGTCACGGTCAGAAGAGCCTAAGAAGACATGGAGACTAAATGTAATTCACTATCTTGAAGGAGATCCTGGAACAGAGAAAGAATGATAGGTAAAAATGAAGGACCTCTGCATAAAATATGAACTTTAGTTAAATAATCTATCATTGTTGACTAGCTGTGACAAATGTATCATACAAGTGTAGGATGTCAACTGCTTCTTGTGGTGTATACAAGAACTCTCTGTACTATTTTAACAATTTTTCTATAAGAACAACATGTCTAAAATAAAAAGTTTATTTAAAATTGGCAGCAATAACAAAAATTAGAAAGTTCTAAGAAGACAATCAGAAATTCTCTACTCTAGCAAATCATTGTGGATATCTGACATGATTTTCTTCTTTATTTTTAATAAATATGAAATGAATATATGCTAATTATAGAAACTTGGAATAACATAGAAAATATAAATTTTGTTGTGTTAAGAAATGCTCATGACTTAAGCATGAGGGGGTAGGAGGGAATATAGGAAAACAATCTAGTCAAGCAAACTTGGCATGTAACATGCTAAAAGGAGGGATTTAGAAATCTTTCTCTACAATCTTGAAAAGTCTAAGTTGCAAGCCCTGACTTTTTGCAAAATTCAAAACTCTAAAGGTAACACATCAACTTCCTTCATTCATTTTTTTCTCTCACTTCTGCAGCATTCTTAATTCTCCTAGCAATTCACCCCCTCATATCCCACCTCCACATGTTCATAAGAAGGCAGATAAAGGAGAAGGTTATGGACATAAAATCAAACAGGGAGACCATGCCAATATTTTTCAAAATATTTTTCCATTTTAAAAATGAGACGGCAAAAAGCGTTATTTAAAGTGGTCAGAGAAGACCGATGTCCGAGAAAGTGACAATTGAACTGAGTCCTTCATGAGTAGGAGAAAGCGTCCACTGTGGATTTGCTTGGAGCAGAATGAAATAGGTGAGACAAGTGTGAAATGGGGAGAGATCAGATATTTAGATACATCATCACTGTATATTCTCAGAGGATGGGCAGCCAAACTTTTAGAAGGGTGAAAACAGAAATAGATACAAGTGGTTCCTCAGAAAGAGGAAGTATCATGGGAAAAACTGTAAGAAGACATGGTGTATTCAAAGGATTTTGTTAGAGTCTGATTGAAGGAGAGTGAAAAGGAGAGAGGAGGAAGTAAAGATATATGGGCAGGAGCTGACCATGAATGCTATTTTAACAAAACTGAATCTTAGTCTTCTCTGATGGTGATGCATTGAAAGTTTTAGAACAGGGAAAGCATGTAGCTGGGTTTATGCTTTTCAATCATCATGTTGAGATGCTGGGGAATAAACATGGAGGACGAGGATACTGTGTTGAAGGAATCATCTTTCAGGACCTACTTATAAAGCCTACTTATAAAATCGCAAAGAGTCAGACAGGACTGAGCGACTGAACTGAATTGAACTGATAAAGCCTACTATAACTGTACCTCTATTTTCCTTCTACTTGATATCCTTGTATCATTTTATTGTAGTATTTCTAAAGTCCATCTTGAATAAAAATTGAAACAATGTCCTTCATAAGTGTATATATATATAAAACAAGAACACTATTCGCCACCTCAGTGCTAAATCCCACTGTGGAATCCTATCCTCAGAGCTTAGACACAGTTACCATGTGGCTTAAGGGGTAACTGAATGGAAACAGTATTTGTGTTGAATGCGATAAGAGACACACTTTGCTGTCGCTCATCCTACATTCAGAACTCAGCACAGACCTGGGCACAGGAACAGGTTCTTGTAGTGCCAGGCCCTGCCAGATGCCTGCATTTAGGAAGAAAGGAAAAGAACATCCAGCCATGGACCCTGTTTTCAAGCAGTGCTAGGCCAACGGCTGCTGTTGAAGAGGATTTGGGAAGGAACAAGGAGAAAAATCAAATTGAACATGTGAAATGTGGGAAATCATGATCACAACAGTAACCAGAGGAAGTGAATGTCTTACTTCCTAACTCCCTTTTGTGGGTGAGACACTTGGCTCCTCATCCATTAAGTGGTGCCGAGGGTAAGGAGAAGATCTGAATCACACCTTCCAGGGCTTCATCTTTTTTCTGGACCCCTTTGGCAGTCTGTTGACCTTCCTGTTGGCCCTGGCTTTGTCTGTGCTCTTTGAGAAGCAGATCCTGAATGCAATTAATTTATGTGGGAGATATAGGAAGTAATCATAGAGAAGTGGGAAAGGAAAGGCGGCTCAAAGGTGGACAATTGGAGCTTAATCCCCCAGGCTGCTCTGGGACAAGGAGGGCAAAACCACTTCTCAGCCTTTTCACACCCAAAGGGGGAGGGACCTGGGGTAGTTACATACCTGCCCCTGGCATACTGCCCTGGCACTTGCAGCCTGCACGCCACATGGGCACCAAGCAATGCTGTTTTGCTAAGTTGGTGGGATAGAGAGTTCTCAAGCCCAGAGATGCAAAGACTGGCAATTAGAAGCCAGCTGGAGCATCCAGAAAGGTCTGGGGATATGCAGAGGGGCACTTCCAATGTCTGCTACAGACCCCCTTCTCAGAATAATGTTTTGAAATGCAGAAAATAAAATTCATAGGATTACAAAGAAAACCAATTACATTGAAATTCAGTTCTATCCACAGACCCCTTGGGGGACCCCCGATTAAGAAGCCCTGCTAAGGTTTCTTTTCAACGTGAAATTATATGGTTTGATGACCTAAGAGCATGGATTGTGTTACTCTGCCAGGAGGTGGTTAAGTTCTGCACGATCTCTGCAGAAACTATTTCAGAGGAAAAATGCGTTCGCCCAACCTGACAATCCCCCGCAGCTCAGGGACTATGAATGAGGCTGCTGGCCTCTCTCACTCTTTTTATTTTTTACAGTGTTTATTTTGCCTTGTTTATGTTTCTGTGTTTTTAATGTGTCCTTTGTTAGCCCTGAAAGCACCGCAGGGCAGCAATTTGCCCTCATCGCTCTGGTGGCCTCTCTGCCTTCCTCAGCTGTCCCTGGAGAGCTCCATCTTTAAAGTTGTGCATCTGAAGTACAGGGTCCCAGAGCCTCTGCCATCCAGCCACAGCAGACCTGGGTCCATCCTGCGGCATCATGGTGCCAACAGGTGTCTGCATGCAGGGTGCCGGAGAAGGCGCCCCCCTGGGAGCGGCACGCCACGGAGACACCACCCACCTCCTAATGTGTCTCCATGGCTCTGTTACTCACAGCTAAATTACAGTATTATGACTTCATTGTTGAGTCCCAATTCTCCTAATTATAGCCTAGAGATCTATTATTTGATTTGGTAACACCAAGTGCTTCTTTTCTAAATCATGTAATCTCTTGTAGCTTATTAATGTCAGGTTTGCGCACACGCAGGGACTTGGTTGTTTGCCAGACAGAATCAAATTTTCAAATTTTCGCTGTGTTATGTTACAGGGCTTTGCTTGTTACAATCTAATTATATTGGCACTGAAATACCGAAAACCAATTTATATTAGAAAGCACTTTAACTCTTTCTTTGGAGTGAATTTACATGCAGAAGTGTCTGCCACACCATTGGTCTGTTTGTTTTTCCATGGGGAAATGGCTTCTGGGAAAGAGGTAAAACTAACAGTTCCTTTCTGTTAAAGAAAGTCTGCAATTCATGGACCAGAACTCTGAATGCAGCCATTCTCCTGTTGGAATTATGGGGAAGGAAGGAAGCAGGCTTCTCCCATCTCTCTAACTGTTTCTCCAGGCCTCTCTGTGCAGAAAGCCGCTTACCCCAGGTACTCGGAAATCCCTCTCCTGGTGGGTGTCACCTACTGGAAGCCCCATCCCTAGCCGTGGACCATTTTCCCTCCTGCCTCCCCCCTTCTTCCCTTCACATGTATTTTCCTATGCTCTGTTTTTCACTAGGGGCTGGATGGATCCTTTGCTTTGAAGACCAGGGGGATTTGTTGCCTGTAGAAGTTGCTCCACCAGTGGGACCATCCTCATCATACTACTTTGTCTTTTCAGGAGAATCCCGTGGCTATTTCCCCTGACCCTCAGTGTATTTGTCTCACCACTCTGTCAGCCTCTCTAGTGATGACTGTGACTTTCTGCCCCCAAGAACGCTGTTCCTTGTCAGACTGTTATCACTAGGGAGTACAGTTTATATCCAAATTATCCAATATACTATCTTTCAAAAAGAATCCCAGCTTCCTCCCAGCTTTTTTT
The DNA here is from genome assembly GCF_016772045.2 of Ovis aries. Taxonomy (NCBI): domain Eukaryota; kingdom Metazoa; phylum Chordata; class Mammalia; order Artiodactyla; family Bovidae; genus Ovis; species Ovis aries. The sequence continues at coordinate 36,511,910 of NC_056068.1, forward strand.
TTTTTTAATACTTCATTTTGTTTTAGAGTGGTTTTAGGTTCACTGCAATATCAAGAGGAAGGTGCAGAGATATAGTCATGTGCCCCCTGCCCTCACACATGCATAGCCTCCCCCATCATCAACATCCGGCTAAGAGTGGGAGGTACTTTTGTGACCTGCCTTCCACTGTAATTCACTCAGTTCATGCTCTTGTTCACTCCTTAACTCCAGCCACATCGTTTTGTTTTCTTTTCTCTCAATTTCTCTTTCCCACTGTAGGACATGTGTACACATTCTATCTGCAACACTCTTGGTATTTTTGACTCATCTCAGATAAAATGCCACTTTCTTAGAGAAAACTTCCTTTCCCTCTATTTAACCAGGTACCCCACCCCCATTTATTTATTCTCAGTTCAGTTCAGTTGCTCAGTTGTGTCCAACTCTTTGCAACCCCGTGGACTGCAGCATGCCAGGCTTCTCTGTCCATCAACAACTCCCAGAGCTTGCTCAAACTCATGTCCATCGAGTCAGTGATGCCATCCAACCATCTCACCTTCTGTCATCCCCTTCTCCTCCTGTCTTTAATCTTTCCCAGCATCAGGATCTTTTCCAATGAGTCAGTTCTTCATATGAGGTGACCAAGGTATTGGAGTTTCAGCTTCAGCATCAGTCAATGATTATTCAGGACTGATTTCCTTTAGGATGGATTGGTTTAATCTCCTCTTGGTCCAGGGGACTCTCAAGAGTCTTCTCCAACACCACAGTGCAAAAGCATCAGTTCTTTGGCACTCAGCTTTCTTTATAGTCCAACTCTCACATCCATACATGACTACTGGAAAAACCATAGCTTTGACTAGACAGACCTTTGTTGGCAAAGTAATGCCTCTGGTGTTTAATATTTATTCTACCTTGTATTTATTTGTTTGCAGATTATCTCTGCCCCACCCTTATCTGAGACTATAAGATCCATGAGGACAGGGATTTTGTTTTGGTCACCACTGAACTTCCAGTGCCTGGAACAGCTGTTGAGTATGTGAGTAAGCGTGTTCCAGGAAATGTGTATCCTTTGCTTTATGGTGGAGAAGCAGACCAGTTCCAGCTCTTTGGACTTGTCTCACATGCCCTCTGCCTTCCTTGCTCCACGTGAGCCAGCCCCATTCTTCCCGAGGTTATAATGTATGGCCAGTTTGCCACCCCAGAGCAGGAAGCCAAAGCCGTGGCAGCTTGGCACAGATGGGGCTCAGTGTCCCCATCCCAGCTTCTCTGCTGGAGTCTGAGCGGCTGACTCAGATTTTGTCTGAACCACACACCTCATCTTTCACGGCACTGTCTCTGGCCCTCCCCTGGACGTGGTTCTCATGTGGTGCTCACCAGTGGGTTAGTGGCAGCAGAGTGGCTGTGTCAGGGATCGCTTCTGTTTATCTAAGTGAGGGATGAATTGGTGCGAGGTCAGGAAATCCCCCTTTCATGGCAGACACTGAGTCACAGAAGGGGACGGATGGATGGGAAATAAACAAGACCTCCCCTGAAGCAGGGAGGTGAGCCAGGCACACACTGCTCCACAGAAGTGACCCAGCAGAAGCAACGCAACCATGAACTTGCACCTACCACAGCTCTGATTAAGACAATTGCAGAGCTGATCTGTGGACTAAGGTGGCTGCTGAACCTCAATTCTAATAAAACATCGATCAAACTTATGGAATTAGTTGACCCATTTTTGTTCCTTTCTCTAGAATTTTCTCCACAAGTGTGATGAGGTAAAGGGCTCGTAAGCCACATGTGTGTACAAGAGAAGTTCCCCCAGGAGGTAGAAAGCTGAGGGCCTGTCTCCCTAAACTGTGGGTCTCCAAATATCCAAAATGCATTAAGGATTGGAGAGGTGCCCTCTAGTCAGAGTGGAGAAGGAAATGGCAACCCACTCCAGTATTCTTGCCTGGAAAATCCCATGGACAGAGAAGCCTGTCTGGCTAGAGTCCATGGGGTCGCAAGAGTTGGACACAACTTCGTGACTAAACCACCACCACCATCACCACCTCTAGTCAGAAATCCCAGCCAAAGACCACAGAACTCAGTAGACCCCTGTGCCTATTTCCCTGGAAGAAAGGCTTTGAAACATATTTCACAAGCCCCTCCCAGAATCTCTCATTCTGAGATCCTGGCCTGTTTCTTTCTCAGGGCTACATCTTCGCCCAAAATGCTTCCTCTGCCTGGAATGCTCTCATGCCCCATACCATTTTTGCTTGTAGAAATTTAACCCATCCTTCACAACCTGACTGGAAAATCACTTGCTCAGGGAGTACTGTCAGATCCACCAGATCAGAATTATGCTGTGTCTCCACTGGCCCAGTATTAAGTGTCTTGTGCTGTTTCTAGCTTAGATGATTATACGTCCCAGTTTGCTTGAGACAATCTCAGTTTATGCTTGTTCTTCCAGTATTTATTAACGGCATATTTTCACTCTCAAGAATGTCCCAAAAGAATAATAGATTGTGTGGTGTGACTGACACAGCCTCCAGTGACCCCTATTGAGTCATGCCTCTCTAATCTTTTTCTCTTGCATGTGGGCATGCATGGTGACTTGCCTCTGGCCAAGAGAATATGGCAATGGTGACATTATAGCCACTCCCTTGATTATCTAAGACACCAAAGAGAGAGATTCTCCTGTGGACCCTGAAGAATGAGCTGCTGCCTATGGAAAAAGCCACGGGCACTCTGGCCAGGAACACTGGGCAGCCTCTAGGAGTCGAAGGCCTCCATCTTCCAGAGGCAAGGAACTGAACTCTGCTTATGACCAGAAAACTCCAAAAAGGAAATTGCTGACTTCTTAATTGCAGCCTTTGAGACCCTGAGCAGAGGCCTCAGATGAGCTGTGCCTACACTCCTGACCCATGACACTGTGAGGTATCAAATGAGTGTTGGTTTAGGCCACTGAGCCTGTGGCCATTTGTTTTCAGCAATCAAAACTGATATATGTGATTGCCCCAGTTATAACACTAACCAAGGTTCAAATGGCTTTGACAGACTGGTCAAGACAAATCTCCCTGACAGACTGGTATTTTCTTAAAGTTAGGTGCAGATCTCTCTAGTTTCTCTACATTCAAAGAGCAATAACTAATTCCTTTCCAGGCAATGGACCAGGTAGCACAGCACAGTATCCTTCAACAGAAAAAGGCCTCTGGCATCACGGTGTCCTTGTTTGCATCCCAGGTCCATCACTTATGAGCTATTTGACTTTAAACAAATTACTTAATCTCTCAAATCCTCAGTTTTCTCAGCTGCAGAATGGGATTACAAAATAGTGCTTTTCTCAGATAAGATTATCATGAGGAGAAATTGAATTAACGTAAAGTGCTCACAGGGCTTCTCAGGTGGTGTTAGTGGTAGAGAACTCACCTGCCAATGCAGGAGAGATAAGAGACGGAAGTTTGATCCCTGGGTTGAAGATTCCCCTGGAGGGGGACACAGAAATCCACTCCAGCATTCTTGCCTGGAGAATCCTATGGACAGAGGAGCTTGGTGAACTACGGCCCATAAGGTCAAAAAGAGTCAGCCACTACTGAAGTGACTTAGCAAGCACCCACACAGACTCACAACACTCATCACAGTGCTGTATAAATTTGGTATGCCTTGTATTCCTTCTGTCGCTTAATTCTTATGTGAAATGTGCTATGATTATCTCCACTTACAGATGAAGAAACGATGCTCAGAGACACTAACATCCTCAAAATTACACAGCAAGTGAGACAAGGGACTCAACCCAAATCCTTAACTGCTTCTTCCCATACTGTTTACTCTTACATCTTTCTTTTGGATGCACATTTTGAAAAAAAAAAAAAAAGTGGAGGGGGTGGTGCAGATTTTTCTCAGAATTCCATAGTGGATTCCTTAAGAATGGGGGCCCACACAGATTTCAAGTTCGGATAAGGCTCATATTCAGGACCCACCCCTTTAGGTATTTCTGGAAGCTCAGGCAGATAATTTAGACAGTTTAGTGGGAGATGGCAACCCATAAATGAGCTCTGGGCCCATTAAGCTGACATACCACCTGACAAATGACAGGGACTTTTAGTCAATTCCAGTCTACTAAAAACTGGATATGAATGTAGGTGCAGACTATTGGGATCCGTAGATAATTTGCTACCTGCTCATTTTTAATGTGTTTGTGAGCATTCATGAGAAGCTCATTAATTGTGAGTGTCTGTAAGCTTATTGTGTTGTAAACCAAGCCTGACAGCACAATAGGCACCGATAAAAGGAAGCATCCCCTTCGCCAGCCAGTGTTAATGCTGAGAAGGAGCAGGCGTGCAAATCAGTCCAGGGGTAATTGACAAGATTGCTGGAATGCACACGAGCCCCTTATCTGAGGAGCTGTACATCCCTGTCCGTAGGTAGCTGCAGAGAGACATGCTGCTGTGATAAGGGTGATGCTAACCACATTGACCACGGTGAGGCGACAGGGTCAGGCACTCAGGCCCGGTAATCAGGTAAATCCGTGAAGGCCATGGCCTGACAAGGCTGAAATCCATTTGTTATTCTTTGCTTGGAATGCCCTTGCTCCCTCTCTAGACTGGCAAGTTCCGACTCCTCTCTCAAGATGACTCAGTTCCTCCTTGAAGCGTTCTCTGACTTTGCCAGGGAAAACATTTCCTCCCCGGCACTCTGAAAGCCCCTTGTGCATCTTTCTGAAAGAGCTCTAAGTGGGTGTCTGAAATGCCTACCCCTTGCTCCATACCCAAGTGGGAGCAGAAATCCAAACTCCTTTATGGATGCCCTCCAGAAAGAAACATTTTTAAGGATGCGCTACTCAAGCAAAAGGATCCGTGAGCAATGCAAACTTTGTGAATAATATGGGGCCCAAGGGAGAAAATAACATTTTTCAGTACCTGGCTTCCACTGTTCAATTTGCTTCTTTTCCATTCTGGACCCTCTTCTTGCCTTGCAGGAAGGGGCTGTAGAATCCAAAGCCCCCGGAGGCCACCTCTGCTCCTACCAAACTTTTCAAATACTCACATTTATTTATTTTAACAAAGATGAGTTTCTAAGGGAAATTACCTTATTAGAGACTAAAATAATATACTTCCATTGAGCTTGTTATATGTATTCGTATGTACATTATAGTAAATATGGGACTCCAGAGGGGGAAACATTCATATACTTAATAGATACACAATTGCATCCCTTGCGTGCATTCATGCTAAGCTGCTTCAGTCGTGTCCGACTCTTTTTCACCCCATGACCATAGCCTGCCAGGCTCCTCTGTCCATGGGACTTCCTAGGCAAGAATACCAGAGTGGGTTGCCATACCCTCTTCAAGAGGATCTTCCCAATCCAGGGATCGAACCCATGTCTTTTGCATTTCCTGCCCTGGCAGGAGGATTCTTTACCACTGTGCCACCCTGAGTGCAGGGTGTCTCTTAGGGAAGCCCTTGTATGCCTCAGTGCAGGCTAAACTGCTGTAACCAAACGACAATAGAATCAAACAGCGTATGATGGCTTAAACACAATGTGATCTTCTTTCACACTCACATGGTAATCCCAAGTAGGTCTCCAGGTTGTGCGGGAGTCAGCTCTCTCGCATGCAGCAGCCCAGGGATCCAGTATTCTCTCATATTGAGTCTCTGTTGTCTTGTACGGTATGGCCCTTGTCTATAACAAAATGACAGAAACAGAAAGAGTATGGAGTAGGCTGTGTGGGAGGTTTCAAGCCTGAAAATAGCAAACATATGACTTCCATTCATATCCCACTGGCTAGAACTTAGTCGCATAGTCATGCCCAGCTGCAAGGGCAGCTTAGAAGTGCCTTTGCCATGTTCCTAGGAAGAAGGAATGGTTTTTCGTGGAGAACAGGCAGTCTCTACCATGTCCGTCTAAAGTCAGTGCCCTTCCCTGTCTCCCCTCCTCATGCTCTGCAGATGACACGGATCACAACTGTGCTGGGGTGCACACCATCCCTTGCGCAGGCACCCCTCATAATTAAGCATTCATGAAGAGTTTCATGTTTCCAGGTATTTTTTATATTTAGCCATGTATTTCCCCCTTACTTCCATAATGATTTTGGAGATATGTTACCAAATGCAGAATACAGATCCCATGTATGAATACTTATATTTACCCCAACTTTGACGATAGAATTTAATTCTTCCTACCCAAAATCTGCTATATGGTAACCAAATATACAGTTGGTTTCTATGATGTCATACATTGATTTCAATAAATTAATGTTTTTAATGACTAATTATTAGGGAAATGCAAGTCAAAACTACAATGAGGTGTCACCTCACACTAGTCAGAAAGGCTATCACCAAAAAGATCTACAAACAATAAGTGTTGGAGAGGGTGTGGAGAAAAGGGAACCCTCCTACACTGTTGATGGTGGGAATGTAAATTGGTGCAGCTACTTTGGAGAACAATATGGGTATTCCTCAAAAAAGTAAAAATAGAGTTGTCATATGATCCAGTAACCCCACTCCTTGGCATATATCTGGAGAAAAACATAATTCGGAATGATGCATGTGCCACAGTGTTCATTGCAGACTCATTTACAATAGCCAGGACATGGAATTAACCCCAATATCCATCAGCAAGAGGAATGGATAAAGAAGATGTCGCACATATATTCAATGGGATATTGTATATATGTATACAGATATAAAGAAGAACAAAATAATGCCATTTGCAACAACATGGATGGACCTAGAGATTATCATACTGAATGAAGTAAATCAGAGAAAGATAAATGTCATGATCTCACTTATATGTGGAATCTAAAAAAATTGTACAAATGAACTTATTAACAAAACAGAAATAGAGTCGCAGATGTAGAAAACCAATCTTATGGTTTCCAGAAATAGGAAAGTGGGGTGAGGGGAGGGATAAGCTGGGAGCCTGGGACCGACACATACACGTTACTATATATAAAACAGAACTAGTAAGGACAGACTGTATAATACAGGGCGCTCCTCCAGTACTCTGTGAGGACCTACCTGGGGAAAGAATCTAAAGGATGAATGTATGCATATGTGTACCTGATTCACTTTGCTGTATACCTGAAGCTAACACAGCATTGTAAATCAACTATATCCAATAAAATTTTTTAAAAAATTAATGTGTTGAAACACAGCATAGGGCAAATAGCCATTTTCCTACTCCATAGGGATTGATTTATCCATCTGCCACAGCTGCTTGGTCATCGTGCTAGCAGACAGCCAGAATCCCTAACGGCAAGAGCCTCTTGAAGATTCGATTTCAGATACTTCCAGGGACTGCCTTTGGTAGGTTATAAGCTTACTCTCTCTCTAAATGAAGTTTCTGGGTAATGGGCCATATGGTGGTATGTCTACCTGACCAAACATTTGCTGAACTCAGTGAGCAGAGCTGCTGCAGCTGCTGCAGGAAATGACTGTCATGATTCACTTAAACTTGGGGTTCTTAAAACATGGCTGATATCTCCTCTTGGTGATTATGTACAATTAAGAATAACCCATTTTAAAGTCCTTTCAGCTATTGTCAAGACAGTTGGATAAAGACAATAAACAGCAGGGATACACTGAAAGGAAATATTAGCTCTTTGTTTTATCATTAACTAAGAATGCTTATAACTGAATACTATAGAATGACTAGGTAAAAATGGATTAAAAATATTCATTCAGCTCATATAACAAGAAGGCTTTGGGTCAGCTTCTCAGCAATTTCTTGGCTTTCTCCTCATGGTCACAAAGTGGCTACTATAATACCATACATTAAATCTTCATATACCATATAAAACATAAAGTGAGGAATAGGCCTTGCCCTTGGAGTTTTCCCTCCCTTTTTATCAAGATGGTTTTCTGCACACTCACTCCAGCACACTGCCCCTTCAGTCTAATTATTTATTTCTAGATCAATCACTAACTTCTGGGCATGGAATTAACATGATTGGCTTAGAATTAGACTGATTCACGTTCTGGGGATGAACATTTTGCTCTGAGTTTCGTCTGTTAGCTGAATAAAATTTAGATTCTTCTAGAAAGAAGCAGGGACCATTATTGTAAAAGCAATCAATGATATCTTCTGTCTTCCTCAAAGAGTATCTAGATTTTTCTCTGTACTAAGCTAGATTGAAAGAAAACATTATTCCTGAATATTATCACTGTGACATATAAAAGCTTTTTATAAAAACCATGCTTTGATGTTATAATCTCACCTTCTGCGGAAGCAGTTCTTTTTATTGCTAAAATAACAACTATAATTATTGAGTGCTTACTGTGTTCTCAGCACTATATTAAGTGATTTAAGCACATTATCTGATTAAAGTCACCAAATAAACAGGATGAAATTGGTGCTGTGAGATCTTCATTTTGCAGATAGGGAATCTGAATGGTTAAAAGCCTTTGTGAAAGCTCCCATATATGGTAAGTGGTGCAGCTAAATTTGAACTCAAGTCCTCTTGCTTTAGATTCTGAGTTCTTAACCATTGTATTCTATTAGTGCTGTTTCTACATTTCTAAGTGCCCTTTAACGACATAGCTGACAGACAACTTCACAGATTTCAAGACTTGAAAAATGTGTCCCTAGTAGGCCTTCTACAAGAAGATTAAAGCAATACACCTAATATGATTTTTGGTTTCTAGGAAGCTCAGAGGTATTTTTGCATTTATTTACATAATTTTCTTCAGTCAGAGATTCTTTATAAACTTTTTCTCTCCCCTTAACTTGCTCTTATTTTTCATACTTAACTTCCCTTTTGCAAATCTGTTAGTCCTAAATATCTATGCGTTCAGAAGTCATTTTGGAGGAAAAGGATGATGTAAACAAATCTAAAGGTCATATGATATATATGCTGAAGGTTAACAGATGAAAAACACTGAGGTCCAGAACTTATTTTCAAATGCATCAAACATAAGATAAATTTATACATGGGGGAGGAATGGATGAATGGATAAATAAGTGATAAAGCAAATATTATAGATTGCTAATTGTAGAATCTGAGTTGCAAGTATATGGGTTTCACTCTAATTTTTCAACTTTTCTGGGTTAAAAATATTCATCATAAAAAGTCAGGAAATATGGAGATAAGAATCTAGATTCACTTTTATAAAACAATCTTGCAAGAAGATAATTCTTCCTAAGTAACTAGAGGTAAGCAGAGTCCAAAAAATGGTTAGTCTTATATACCAAGCTAAGAAATTGGGACTTAACTCAAGGCCACTGAGAGATCCTAGAGGATTTTAGTGGAAGACTAAAGTGTAAGACATAGGGTTTCCCTGAGAGCTCAGTTGGTAAAGAACACATCTGCAATGCGGGAGACCCTGGTTCAACTCCTGGGTTGGGAAGATCCGCTGCAGAAGGGATAGGCTACCCACTCCAGTATTCTTGGGTTTCCCTTGTGGCTCAACTGGTAAAGAATCTGCCTGCAACATGGGAGACCTGAGTTTGATCCCCGGGTTGGGAAGCTCCCCTAGAGAAGGCAAAGGCTACCCGCTCCAGTATTCTGGCCTGGAGAATTCCATGGACTGTACAGTCCATGGGGTCACACAGAGTCGGACACAACAGAGTGACTTTCACTTTCACTATTAAAGTGTAAGATAGGCTTGGTGAAATAGAGGAGGAATGGGTGGAAACAAGTTGGAGGCAGAGAGATCAATCAGGGGATTCTATAACTGTCCAGTGAGAATGAGACGACAGTGTCTGAGCAGAAGTGGTTACAGAGAAAGAGATGAGTTTGGGGAAAAAAGCTAAGAGAGAAATGAGGAAGACTTAACACGCTAAAGAGGTCTTCCCCGGTGGCTCAGCGGTAAAGAGCTCACTGAAGAATCTGCCTGCCAGTGCAGGAGATGCAGCTTCCATCCCTGGGTCAGGAAGATCCCCTGGAGAAGGAAATGGCAGCCCACTGTGGGGACATGGATATCAGTAGGACTCAGGCTTCTGACTTGAGGCGGCAGGGATGGTGAGGCTGTCCTCCAGGATGGGGTCCTGGGTGGAGCCTTGCTGTTAAGCAGGCTGCACAGGGAAGACCCATCCCCTATCACAGATCCATTTCTCTCTCTCGATCCCCACCACCATGGTTGAAGTGCTAGATTTCTCCTACATGGGTATTTTTTTCCCTGTGATGTGATAGGAATCCATGCTCTGCCTTCCTTATACGGTGAGAGCCTGCTGGGAAAGAGCACTGTAGATGGTTTGTGGAATGATTTCCAAGCCATCTGGATCACCGACTGTGGGAAAGCCCCCTAACACAGGCCCACCTCTGACTTCTGGGTTCCTGGACCCATACCCCTGGTCTGCTGTCTCTAAGAAGCAAAGCCTGGACAGATCCACTTTATTATGAAATTAAAATTGTTCCCAAGGACCTCAAAGGGGAAAATGAAATTGTTTTCAGCTTTGATTGCGGTCATAATAAAAAAGCATTTAGGGGGGGATTGTGTTATTCTTGGATAAACGAGGATCAAAAATACTTTTTTACAGTTCGCTATAAAGACAGCAATAGGACTTTTCACAAGACAAACACAATCAATGACTCAGGGAAGATGAGAGCATCTATATTTGTTCTTCCTTGGACATCACACACGGTGGGTTATTTGGTCTCTACAAGCTGAGGAAGTGGCAAGGCAGGTTCTGGTCCACTTTCCCAGTTCTACCAGATCTGTCGAGAGGTCAGAGACCTGGCACCTGGCCTCAGAGGGCCCTGCAGGCTGGACGATGGATGGGTCTTCCTCTCATTTACTATGCCCTGTCTCGCTTCCGGGTAACTTCTTCCCTACCTCCTTGTGAAAATTAGTTTCTGGAGACAGAATCAGATTTCACTTACTTATGTGGAGCACTGACCATATACACTAGGCCTGCATAAAAGATTCTTGCATGTTACCCCATTTGATCATCATAGCAACTCTGTAAAGTAAGGAATGACATTCTTATTTTCTACAACAGTAGAGTTGCCCCAGACCTCACAACTGTTGAGTACAGATTCCTCTAAACTTCTTTCTTCAACTCCAAGCTTCCTCTTCTCTCCTTGGGATCCAGGTCTTTGGAGGACACTGTTGACTGACATTGTCCAACAGAAACCATGCATGGTTTAGTGACCAGCCCTGGGACCTTGGGAAAGTCACTCTGAGACTTTATGCATCTTTATGTTCTCACTGGTATAAAGGGGAGAAGTCAGTTTCACCTTAGAGGAATGGACTTTGTAAGGCATGATTGTTAGAACATATATAAAATGTTTCAAAACAGCTTGAAACAAATTAGTTCCTTAATAAGACTACTTTAGCTTGTTCTAGGATGATATAATGCCTCAATTTTAATGCAGATGAAGAAAAAAGATTTTTTAAATGGTACTTAAGGAAAACTTATCCCATGTGATATCTTGGAAAAGAAAGTGGGGGTACTTTGGGCTCAATGACCTTGGAGTAACTTACTCTATATGATGAGTCAGTCTCCCTTCTCTCTCATCACTCTGGGCTTCAGCTGGTGCCCAGAGGAAGGAAAGAGCAGAAGCGCTTCTTTCTTCCATCCTGAAAACAAAAGGACAGTGTTGTCTGTCTCAAAGCGCATTATGTACTATTAGACCACTTGCAAAAGTCAGTCTTTAAGTCAGTGTAGTATTCACCTTCCAAATGAACCAAGTGTGTAAGCATTTTGGCTGCTGACAATTTTAAAGAAAGGTTGAGTCCCCTGAGTTTTTGAGACATCATTTACCTCTTGGAATCTCCAATCTGCTCCCTTGTAAGTGCTGAAATGTAGACCCACACCAGCCTTCTAAACCTGTTTCTAGGAGGAAAGAAGGCAACAGGAACCATGTATACACACGGTATACACAGTGTACACACAGCCCAGTGCTCTTTTCTGTCCCAATTACCTCTACTCACCTTTGATGTCTCAGCTTTGAACCAAGCTGGGGATCCTAGGAATTGTGCTGCATCTTATCACTCAGCCCTGGGTTTCTCAGGCCTGATATTGAACCCTTAGACTTGAGCAGATGCCAAATCATATGCCTCTAGCTTTATGCTGGCATAAAGTATAAGGGATCTTTGATTTTCCAATAATAAATAAATCAGAGATTAGTGCTGAAATCTTAGAAATCTGGCCCCAGTTTATTGCAAATCTCTTTATATATTCAGATACTTTGGATATACATTAAAGTCTTTGGCCCATATTTATGGTTTTGAACACTGTCTTAACTTTTTACTAATGCATCAATAATTGGGATGGGAATCATAAGGGACCCACTGTAGCTCATGCCCCAAATACTGGCACCTTTTGGCAATAATTCCTGATGATTTTGAGGAATCAAAAGCACTGTAGAAAAATCCACAGATTTTTCTCATGTGTTCTGGGAACTCAGAAGCCCTTGGAGAAGTAAAATTATCCTTAACGTCATCATCAGGAAGCATGAGGGTGATATGGACTCTCACCTATTAAGCAGGGTGGGAGGGTTAGTATTATGGAGATGCAAGGGGAAGTTACTCCTGGGTACATCCAGGAGCCCACCCTTCTCTCAATATCTTCTCTTGCATCTGGACCAAGTTCAATAAAACAACCTTCCTTATGCTGGGCCATCAGTGAGGAGGTGAGTCAGGGGCACATGAAGGCACAAAGAGTTCGCAACTGGGATGGGAAAAGAAAAGATGGATAGAAAAGCTATCATCCTCATAGCTGACCTGCAGATTAGAGTTATGACACTGTACTGGGATCACTGGCAAAGTAGGATACATGTAGACCAGGGAGACAAGGATACAGAGGGGATAACAAACCATGCCATGAGGAAGTGGAAAAGTCCAGAGCTGATTAATGTGGAAGAAGAGATGACATAGGGGCAATGAGAGCTGCTTGTCAATATCTGAAGGGTGACTACGAGGAAGATTTGCCTTTCACAGCCAGAGAAACCAGAACTAGAAAGATGCAAGTGAACATCTTTCATCTTGTTGTTGGAAATATTCCAACAACATTTTAAGGGCCCCAGCAATCAAGAATAGTCCTGTTTATTGAGCACCTCTGTAAGCCAGTATGAGGCATTTTGTGTACCTTTGATCATGAAGTCCTCACCTTGTTTCTGAAAGTTTGTTTGATGAGAGAACTGAAAGTCAGAGAAGTTACGGAGCTTGTCTGAGGTCCCAGACCAAGTGAAACACTAGGGAAGAGCTTGGATTTGAACTCCCATCACTTCTTAAAGACCCTATTATGGCAGTTTATCAGCAGAGTCTGTGTGACCTCAGGTTGGGGGAACTGAAGAGGGATTCCTATGTGAACCAAGGCTCACACTCACTGCTCTCTGAGGTCCCTTTCAGTTCTGAAGCTCTGTGCACAGCCCTGATGGCCTGAGGAGGCGTGGATGCAGTGCTGAGAGCTGGGAGGAGGAAGGCAAGAAGAATGCTTTGTGGGTAAGTCATCTGTTCAGCAGAATTATGTGAATGACAAATGGGCCTCCCTTGGGACTGATTCCCTCCAACTGTACCCAACAATAAAATGCTCCACAAAGAAACCTGACAATTTGGTTGCTAATTCAAAACATCCTTCTCCAAGCTGCCTCTAACTATAACCTAATTGTTGCAAGTTGGTGGTTTATTAAAAAAAAAAAAGAAGAAGAAGAAAAGAAAGTAGAATCACATTAAATACAAATGTGCATTTTTTCTGCCATAAGTCCCTCTGTTTCTATATTCATTTTACCCTGTAGTCTTCCATGTTGCCATCAGATTCTTCATCTATGCACTAAACATTTATTTCTGTAAGAAGTCTAATGTAATTTCAAGAAATGAGAGGTTTTCCACTCTCTTATGAGAGGCAGCTCAGTAGTGGACACAGTCTGGACCCTGGAGCATAGGGCCTGATTTTAGGCCAGTCGCTAGCTGGCTAATTAATGTAGACGACTTATTTAACTTCTCTGAACTTTTAATTCCTCATCAATAAAATCAGTTTAGAATTTATACATTACAGTTTTGGAGGGAGCAGTTAATAGATGCTTTTCTGTGAGAAAGTCTTTTAAGGTCTAGTAGAAAATATTGATGCTTTTTACTCTTTTCTAAGTCAAAGGACTTGGATCAAGAGGCATTGTTTTGACTCCTGGGATGGTTTTAGATTTATTTATTTAATGTCCATCTGTCATCCATCCATCCATTCATCTCTCTCTCTGCCCACCTATCCATCCATGTCTCCATCCACCTATCTAGGTTTCTACTTAACAAACTTTCTGTTATATACCAGATACATAATCAGGAGCTAGGCACACAGGCTTGAATCAGATATAGTATGATTTCTGCTTTCAAAGACCTTCTTTTCAGAGAGAGAGGAAGGCACATTTATATATAATTATGTAATGAAGTAACCATGGTACAAGGTTGTACCTCTTAAACCATGGGGGGAAATGTAACCATCAGAGAATATTTTGCTTTTCCAATTGTCTATTAGAAATAATGGTGACAGCTGGGAGAATTTTAATTGTGAATCTGTTCTGGGGTGGGAAATAGAGCAAATATTAGGTGCAAAGACGAGAGAGACTTTCTCTGGCCTTGGAGGCTGGATAGGGTGTTGGGATGCCCTGGGAGCCTGGGAAATGATTCTGGAGGTTAGTTAGCACCTCGGACTCATGGAGCAGGCCAGGTGAGCCGTGCCCCTAGCTTCCAATTGTTCTATTCTTGGGCCTTCAGGATGGCCGTTCCAGGGACAGTAATTGTGGGGGATGATACTTCATTTCTGAACTGCTTGCCTTGACAAGCAACAATTCAGAGAAGTGAGAATAACATGAGGATGCAGGCAGAGCTGATGCCACTCCACAAACCTGGGGGAGAGCTAGTTCTCAGTACAAGGTTTCCCTCAACCTCTGGCAACCCACTCCAGTATTCTTGCCTGAAGAATCCCATGGACAGAGGAGCCTGGAGGGCTGGAATCTGTGAGATCACAAAGAACTGAAGAAACTTAGCAGGCATGCAGGCCCTCAACCTCAGTCATCCTGCCACATCAAGTGCTCCTTGGAAAAATGAGGTGCCTAAAAGTGAAGGACGAGCCTCGTTGCATGGGACTGGAATGATCTAGTTGTTAGCGTTCAGATCAAATGTGTGGATTTCAGCTCAAACTGTAGACTGAGCCGGAAACTAGAGTCTAATTAGTAACTGGGGAACTAGACTCATGAGGTGAGCCTTTGCAGTGGGCATCAGGGGAGCAGGAACTTATTCTATGGCCTACGTAGCAACATTAGTCACACTTGCTGGAGTGATGGGCAGTTCTGCCCAGTGGACATTCTCATTGACTAGTGGCACGCTGAAGCTCTTTATTCTCTCAAACTTGGCTGGTTGGGATGGGCAGATGCTAGTAATTGTGATCGACTACTATCTTCTTCATGTCTTCACATACCCTCTTTTTATTCTTGTGTGTGTTCTCAGTCACTAAGTCATGTCTGACTTTGCAACCCCATGGCTGTAGGCCACCAGTGTCCTCTCTGCCCATGGGATTTCCCAGGCAAAAATACTGGAGCAGGTTGCTATTTCCTTCTTCAGAGGGTCTTCCCAACCCAGGGATTGAACTCATATCTCCTGCATTGCAGGAAGATTTTGTTTTTAACCACTGAGCCCCTGGGAAACCCTCTTCTTATTCCTATGTGTATACCAAAATAACACATATTTTGATGGGCTTATATAAGATTTAATTTCACTCTCCATCATTTCCTTCTGTGTAACTATAGGTGTCATTTGTGTTTCACTTATTATATGCCAGGTCTTACACCAAACACTTTGCATACACTAGTAATATATCTGTTAAGATTCTTTAGGTGGCAAGTAGCCAGAAGAATAAACACAAATCAGCTTCATCAATAGAGGGCACTTTGGCTTGTGTAAAGGGAAAGTCCTGAAGTAAGATTAGTGCAGGGGATCAAAGATATCAATAAGAATGGATTTCTTCCATCTCTTTATTCCACTTTTCACAGTTAGTTTCATCTTAAGGTTGGCTCCATGATCATGGGATATCTACCAATAGGTCCTGGGTCTAAATTCTCTCTTGGTCCATGTCCACAAAATCTCTTCCCCAACTAACAGGCAATCTGGTTCCCATATTGGACCAAAATAAGTCAAAGCCCACCCATGAACAGTCACAAAGGAAAGGGGATAGAAGGTGCTGTTTGAGGTCTGCCGCAGCAATCTGTTTGGTCACTGACATTGTGTTTTTTCAATTCTCTTTTTCACTCCCTGTTCCTCTCCTCAGTATACACGATCTGTTCTGGAGGAATCTAACCCAACATAGTATCTTTAGCCCACAACTTTGGTATAGGAATCATTAGCCATTCTTACCATACCTAAGAAAGTATCACAGACATAAGGCTTATGAATTCCAACCCAGGAAAGTGGTGACTACACAAAATGTGCATTATCCCTTGCAGGCAGACTATAACCATGATCTTTTCCCACCCCCATTTCATTATTTCTTCTTTGGGTCCCGGAGTGATATAAGGAAGATAGATACAGATCTATCTTTCTAAACCTTAGCAGATGCTTTGACTGAAGCTTCTACTGACTCCAAGGGAGCAAATTGTAATGGGTAAATAGTTACAAAGCAATCCCAGGAAGGAAACATTCATAGAAACTTTATAAATGAGATTACCAGAAAATAGTCGCTTTTCTGACGTCCTCCCTATTACACTAGTCCAATACCATGACAACTCACATCTTGGAATATAGATTGGGCATCAGTGGAAGCGACTTCTGATACTTTCTTCTGATGCCCCAATTAAGCAATTTGGATTCAAAAGATTTCTAACCTTTCCAGACTCTCTATAATAGAATGTAAACAAAGTTCCTTAGGGAGTGATAAAATATTATTCATGAGAAAAATGGAGGATATAATAGAAGCATTGTAAAACTGCTAGCAGAGGAAATAACATTTAAGAAAGTAATGCCATATCCCTGGTTGGCAGATTAAGAAAGAAGGGAAGTAAATCATTTTTATTCTTCTGCTCTTCATAATGGTTTGTAATTCTATTGACTCTTGGGTTTCCACATGGCTAAAGTTAGGCCTATAATATTCATAGAAATTAAAGCCTAGAAGGATTTGTTTTTGTGAGTTCACATGTGTATTCAGGTATTCTGAATTAAAGTCAGGAGTAAGTTAAATTAAGAAAAGTGCAAGTTATGATGAGAAGATTTATGAAGGGAAATGACTTCCCAGATCTTTACCATCTAATTTTTTTTAATCTATCAACATTGCTCTGAAATACATTAAATAATACTTAAAATGTGTTACATAAAAAAATATCGTTTGGATAGTCACTTTTGCCTGGACTTGATTGAAGTATCACAGGACCCCACTACTGAAAGTGCTTCCCCAGGATGACGATGTGGGCAGAAGGAAGGCGGAGTAGGAGGAATTCCACATGTGTTACAGTGAACAAGCTAAACCTGTATGAATTCAGTAAATCGAGAAAGCAAACTATTTTTTTAATCTGCTTTCCCAGCAGATAAAATTGTCATAAAATGAAATTTAACAAACTTCTCATGTTAGAAGACCCAAGGATAACTTTCAACATATACACACTCATGAAACCATCTCCACAATCACTCCTCAGAATTTCCTTATGACCCTTCATAACCCTTGCATGTGTGCGTGCTCAGTCGTGCCTGACTCTGTGAGCCCACCAGGCTCCTCTGTCCATGGAATTTTCCAGTCAAGAATACTAGAGTGGGTTGCCATATCCTACTCCAAGGGATCTTCCTGACCCAGGGATCAAACCCATGTCTCCTGAGTTTCCTGTTTGTCTCCTGCGTTAACCGATGGATTCCTTACCACTGTGTTACCTGGGAAGCCCCTGGTAACCCTTAGAAAAGAACTTAATTTTCAGCTCCTTTTCTTTAAGGGGTTTTCCAGGTGGTTCAGTGGTAAAGAATCCGCCTCCCAAGCAGGAGACTCAGGTTCGAACTCTGGGTCAGGAAGATCCCCTGGAGAAGGAAGTGGCAACCCATGTTTGATGGGTTCACATGTTGGATGGTTACTACTGGCTGAGACCAAGCAGTCTAAGAGCTCTCACCCTGAGGCCCTTGTCCTCCAACTACAGCTGTCACTTGCTGACTTCCAGGCCCCTGTTATTGAGGATTTGGAGATTGGATCACAATTTTTTTCATTCCACAACCTCAGGTATTTTCAATATCTACATAAGCCTCTTGTCAAACAACCTGCTTCATAATCTCTGGGCTTCCTTGATTCATTTTAATATCCTCTCTACAGTAAAAGGGCTTCCCAGGCACTAGTGGTAAAGAACCCTCCTGCCAATGCAGGAGATTTAAGAGACGCAGGTTCAATTCCTGGGTCAGGAAGACCCCTGAAGAGGAAATGGCAACTCATTCCAGTATTCTTGCTTGAAGAATCCCACGGACAGAGCAGCTGGGTGGGCTCCATGAGTCCATGGGGTCTCAAAGAGTTGGACATGACCGAAGTGACAACACAGAGCACATCCCCTCTATATGATTCAGAACCACGTCTTATCACCTGGAACTGTCCCCTCAGAAGAGTGCCTCTTCTGCTTCTTACTTGACCACAGTAGCCAACCCTTCCCAGTAAATTCATCTCCGCCATGTTACTACCCCTGCACAGACTGTCTCCTACCATTCTCTCTCCTATTTCTCTATCAAGGACCCCATGGCTGATCACTGCAATTACTTTATCAGACATCCTCAGTTTCTTTGTCCTTGAATCTTTCTGCCATATCTGCCTGACAAAACCTCAACTCGAGACCTCTTTCATACTCTACTTCTACACCTGTGCAGCTGAGTAACGTTGGGGGAAGAAATGAATGATCATAAACTTTGTTACTGTATAAATTCATGATCTTTAACCTTATCTTTGGTCAATTTCTTCTAGCTTCTTCTTTGAAATTATCCCAATCATCACTATTCTGCAAGCCTCCTACTTAGCCTCTACCTACCTCACCCCATCCCACCTCTCAGCCAATAGCATGTTCTTACACTTTATAAAACTCACCATGTGCATGGGGCCTGGTGCTGGTATTTTGTAAAAACTCCCTAGGTGATTCTGAGGAGTAGCCATTCTTATGGACCACTGATGTCAAGACACTCTGAGAACACCTGAAACCCAGCTTAGGAGATCTCTCAGGTCTCTGGCTCTACATTATCTCTACTTATTCTATTCACCACCCACTCAGTAGCCCATGATTCCAGCCACTGGCCCAACTTGGCTCCTGGGTGGCTCAGACGGTAAAGAATCTGCCTACAATGCAGGAGACCTGGGTTCCATCCCTGGGTTGGGAAGATCCCCAGGAAGAGGGCATGGCAACCCACTCCAGTATTCTTGCCTGGAGAATCCCCATGGACAGAGGAGCCTGGCAGGCTACAGTCCATGGGGTTACAAAGAGTTGGACACAACTGAGCGACTAAGCAGACACATCTCTTTTTTGCTCCACTAGGATTTGATCACTTTAGACTACTGGCCTGGGTACTGCCATGGTGACCACAGAAGGTACTTGTGATAACCTCAGCTATACACACACAACTACTGGCATAGGGCAGCATGCTTCTGTGTCCCTGTCTATTAAGAAAGGGTATTAGACTGGCAAGAATGAGCTGTAAAAACCTTTTAGAAACAGGCTGCTGAATTAAGGGAGAAGGCAATGGCACCCCACTCCAGTACTCTTGCCTAGAAAATCCCATGGATGGAGGAGCCTGGTAGGCTGCAGTCGATGTGGTCACTGAGGGTCGGACACGACTGAGTGACTTCACTTTCACTTTCCACTTTCACGCATTGGAGAAGGAAATGGCAACCCACTCCAGTGTTTTTGCCTGGAGAATCCCAGGGATGGGGGAGCCTGGTGGGCTGCCATCTATGGGGTCGCGCAGAGTCAGACACGACTGAAGTGACTTAGCAGCAGCAGCAGCTGAATTAAGACTGTGTTATTGTTGTGTTGGTAGCACCACCACCAAATCCTAAGAGCAAATTTCCTTCCCTGTAGAGTTTTGAGTTAATTTGCCAATGAGAAAACGCATGGTATTTGGAAGGTAGGAATGAATTCTTTTCAGAAAGTTGTGGTAGTCAGACACTACAGGTTTCCAGACCTCTCTCAGCCCCTTCATGGTCAGAGTGGTTGGAGAACATCCCTACTCCAGTTCATCAGGATTCATTCTAGCAAATATTTCTCTGATCCCCAGATGGTAGATCCTTCTTGACCTTCACCTCCACCCAAATCTCCCTACATTTAAGTTCTAATTCCAATATCAATCCTCTTATTCCCACACAGTCGTAGAGATTAAATTTTCTTGACTGAATGTAAACTGATACAAGGGCTTAATATACTGGACAGCAGAGAGTTTCTGAAGGTCTGGACCGGAAGGTCACACAATAAAAGAAATACTTGAGGCGAATTGCATATTGGGAACCCAGAAACCTGTCCAACAGTGCTGCTGACAACTAACTGCCTGATTTGAGGATGCCACCTGGAGTTGTCTGATTACCTGAAGCCTAGGCCGGTGCTGTTTCCCCACTGGCTCTAGTTGATGGTGTATCAGCACGCATGTTTGTGTGGACCGGGGATGTGTGAGAAGGCAGCATAGCTCTTTTTGTTGTACTTGGTCCTATTCTGTTGTGAGTCCAGGAGGAGGAGCTGACATGTGATTTAAACACCTGGCTCTGGCTCTTGCCAACCACATGAGCCAGAGCAAGGTACTCCCTCTGCCCTGCCGGGCTTCAGTTTCCTCACCTGTTAGTTGGTTGAGCAAGTTAATTATCCCAGAGGTTCCCTTCAGTCCTAACATCCTACCACTTTCACTTCATGAATCCATTTGAACACAGCTTGATTTCCTTGGCTCAAAATATTCTACTAGACTGGGCCTGCAACAAGGCCTGCAAGGGCTAGGCCAGATCTGGAAGTTGGAAGCTTCCTCCTTGGCCTCTGGGGGCTGATTTACGGTCACGACCTTGTTCTGGGATGGGAACTGAGGGCAACCAGAGAGAGGAAAACCCACAGGCACTAGAGAAGCAAATAATTACGTCCACAAAGTCAGGGCCTAGGGCAGATGTGGCCATGCCAGCTGCTGACAGACAAATGGATGGACACATCTCACTGTTGCCTCTTGGCCCTCCCCTTGCTAGGAATCCTGCCACCTCTCAAGGTGTGATAATTAGGTTAAGAATAAGGCCTGAGTGCAAATTTATGGTGTCTATAACCATCCTGTGTTTTCTCAGGGAAGATTCTTTCATCAAGCCTCTCCTTTCCCTAGTCCCAAGGCCCCAGGCCTAAGCCACACACAAATCTTGATTTCATCAGGAGCTCTCTGTTCCCTCAGCTGCTCCTGTTTTCCTTCTGAAGACACATGCTATTTCCTAGAAGTTTTATTGTTCCCCTGCCACCTCATTTTCTCACGAGTTCCTTCCTGGGGAGCTGGGACTCAGCCAGCCTCTTTTTGTGGTGAACAGGCCCAGTGCCCACAAGAAAGTCTTATTCCCTCTACATTATATCTTCTGTTGTCATTAAAATAAAAGAAAGACAATAAAAATCTCTCTTCCTCCTAGTTCTCTTTATAGATTTTCTCATTAAGAGAATTAACAGCAATCAAAGACAAATCCATAGCTGCTTCTCTTGAGACAAATCAACTTCAAACATTTTGCTATTCAAGTCAAAGATAGTGATTGCTGGCTGCCAGCACTGAGCTCCCGGAGTCAGCTTCTGTCCTCGCCTCGGCAGTACAGCCTGGCAGTTGGTGAAGGAGGAGGTGATGGTGTCTGAGAGTGCACTTTCGTGCCCACAAGCCACCTTCTTCTGGGTGGAACGGGAAGTCTATGGTTGGTTCCTGACCAGGCTTCTGTAATGGGTCTCCAGAATTGTTCTTTCTGGAAGCCATCCAGACTCAGAATGGGTTGATGTAGAGAGCTCCCCATTCCTGGAAAGGTTTGCACAAAGAATAAGTACACTTTGATGGGCTGAAAAATTACACTGGGTGACTGCTGAAGTCGCATCTAACTCAGAAGTCTCCTCACTCCAGGGTCCCTTGGCACCTGTCTTGCAATGGCATCAGAAGAGAAGGTTTATCAGGGTAGGACCTGATAGGATGTAGAGCCAAGATACCGCCATCAGGGATAAAGAAGCCCCCATGATGGATGTAAGAATGACTCCAGGAGTATCTAATAAGATTCCTTGTAGGTAAATCAGAACTTCTCAGGACAGATGTAAGGACTGCATAACATGATGTGGGCAATGCAATGGATAAGTTTCAGGTTCCCAGTACACCCTGAAGAACAGCTTAGAGTGACATTAGCTTAGAGTGACCTTAAGTTATATCAGAGCACACAATGATCTGAGAATCAGAAGAAGTTGGCTATTGTTCTATTTCTTAGTGTGACTTAGGAAAGTTATTTTTTCTTTCTATGTCTTATTTTCCTACAGACTAAAAATTCAGCATTGGTCTGTATATACATTTTCCCAAAGAAAGCTCCAGGTAAACTTAGTTCCATTAGGTACTTCACATAAAATGATTTCATGGTAAAACATATTTGAAAACACCACGTGTAATGATGCTCCTTAGAGAATGACAACACCGATGTGCCTGTGAAAGGCTCTAGAAAACCCTATAGTGAAAATATCCGTTTTTCTTTACTTAACCTTGTGTTTCCAGAATATCTTTAAACATAGAAGTCTTATCTTTAAACATAGGAATGATATAGTACAAGCCTTTATCACCCAATGGAACTAACGCTCCTTAGCACATTGTGTGTGCACTCAGGGAACCAGTGATCTAGGTAATCTCTGAGGTTCCTTAGTCCTAGGATAGTATGTGCTTCTCTAGTTAGCAGGAGAATCATCAACAAAAAGCTTTATTATAATGAGTATGAACAAGACCCATGTTGCCCACATCTCTGAGTTAATGTCTGCATCTCTGACTAGTGTCTCTGTTATGGGCTTCTGCACCTATCCTTTCCTCTGCCTAAAACAATGTCCATGCTTCTTGACTAGCTAACAGCCTTCTCATCTCAGATTCAGTGGTACCTCCTCTGGGTTGCCTTCCCTGTGCCTCTGGTCTGCGTAAGGTACCCATTTTATATGTCTTTTCCTTCCCAGATCTGTCTACACCAGAATAAAAAGGATTGCATGTGGTAATCTCTTTCTGTCTTCCATGCCTATTAATGGGTTTGACATATAGGAGGCCCTCAATAAATATTTATGGAATGATTAGATACAAATTAAGTGATATTGGAAACTGCTGCCTTAATTGGGATGGGGGAAGAGTGATTACTACTAACAGAAAGGGGTGGAAACATTTTCTTGTTACTCTAGGGAAGATATAAGAGTTTTTCAAGACAGAACTGACTGCTTCTCTTAGGACAGAGCTTCCCATGACTGAAAGTGAAAGTGAAAGTGAAAGTTGCTCAGTCATGTCCAATTCTTTGTGACCCCATAGGCTATACAGTCCATGGAATTCTCCAGAATACTGGAGTGGGTAGCCTTTTCCTTTTCCAGGGGATCTTCCCAAGCCAGGGATCAAACCAGGGTCTCCTGCATTGCAGGCAGATTCTTCACCAACTGAGCTATGAGGGAAGCCCTATGACTGAACATATTCACCATAAACATAAAAGAGTTGGTGGTGGTTTAGTCGCTAAGTCGTGTCTGGCTCTTGAGACCCCATAGACAGTAGCCTGCCAGGCTCCTCTGTCCATGGGATTCTCTAGGCAAGAATACTAGACTGGGTTGCTATTTCCTTCTCCAGGGGATCTTCCCAACCCAGGAATCGAACCCAGGTCTCCTGCATTGCAGGCAGATTCTTTACAAACTGAGCTATAAGGCAAGCCCAAAATTCAATTGGAATTTTGAATGAAATGACTTTGACATTTCCTACTAATGCCAAAATTCTTCTATTTCATTTTTCTTTATTCTATATTCTGTGTAATTTACATAATCCTACAAAATAAGGGATCTTTTGTCATATATCTTTGGTTTTTGAGAAGTACAACTAAATTTAAATAATAATTAACTTTAGTAGCAATCTATTATATTAATAACAGCAATCTAATGCATTAATAAAAAATGCAGTTTAACTCTGAAGTCAAGGAACAATTAAACTACATTATGCAGCTCTCAATGATAATAGAGACTAATTTTTTAAGTTTATGGTATAATATTAATTAAAAATATGTAGATGTAAACAAGTGTTACATGAATACTATGATTGCAACCTGG
This sequence comes from Ovis aries, assembly GCF_016772045.2. Taxonomy (NCBI): domain Eukaryota; kingdom Metazoa; phylum Chordata; class Mammalia; order Artiodactyla; family Bovidae; genus Ovis; species Ovis aries. Next base: position 36,536,019 of record NC_056068.1, read on the forward strand.
TAACATGAAGGAGAGAAAAAAGATGGGAAGAAAATGCACACAAATGCAGAGTATTTGGATAAGGAATATGGGACTGTTTTTTCATTTGCTTCTGCAAAATTTCTCTCCAATTCTTTCTAATGTGCTTGTCTTCTTTGTAAATTTTTTAAAGATAAAAATAAGATTGGAAATGACAGAAAATATGCTCGCTGGCTCTGCAAACATTATTTTGATTTTTTTCCAGCTGAGGTTTGGAGACTTGTTCAAAGATAACTGGACTATAAGAATAATTCTGGCCTCTCTCCTCTCTTCCAGCTGTCTTGAAATGTCCTTCATAAAGAGACAGAATGACAATGATCACCCTAAAATTCAAATACTTTATCTAGTCACTGACAACTCTCAAAGACCTAGAGCTGAAAACTAGGCTGAAAGTGAAAAGTTGAGAAGTTTGGACTTCATCTGCCCTCGTTTTCACTTGTGATTTGGGGGTTATGTTTTTTGAAAGATGGAGAGAGGGAGGTGGGGACAGTTGGCCCAGGTCAGCAACCCTTTTTCTTTGTCCTAAGACAAATCCCAAAAGCTATTACCAGAAAAAAGAAAAAAATAAGTTTCTGTTTGGCTTTCTGCTGCTCTGGCCATAAACAACAGTCTGGGATCAAGGGTGTTGTGGGCGCACAGGATATAATCTCCGCCAGGTTTTCTTCCCATAAACATCCTTTCAGCTGTCCTGGCCCAAGACATCTTTCCCTTTGTGAGGCTGCATGGTTTTTGATGGAGTGGACTGCTGCATTGCTCTCCATGGACCCAGCTACCATTTCTGACCCTTCAAGCCTGGAGCTTCTCAACTCATTCATGCTTGAGATATTTGGACCCAAGACAGTTCCTGACTTGGTGGCTAAATATAATTTAATGGAACAGAGAGGCCTGACATGGTAGAAAGAGCACGGCTTCAGGGAGTCAGAACAATTTAAGTTTGAATACCAGTCCCTCTGCTAACAAACAAGGCGACTTTGGTTCACAAGTTACTTAATTTCCAAAAGCCCTAATTCTCTTTGTGATTCCTACCTTGAGGGCTGCTTTGTGGGTTGAATCAAGTATCAGTGCAAAGTGACTAGCTCCTATTCCATTGGTCACTAGTGTCACAGACTCAAGTTTTGAAACCACAATTTCAAAATGTTTCTGATGAGCTAAACTGGGTCCTGAGGAAACTCACCAAGATGATGAGAGGTCTGGAAGCCAGTCCCTATGAGGGCTAAGTAAAAGAACTGGATTCATTTCATAGCGAGAAGATCAAGGAACTCTAATAACTGCCTTCACATCTATGATTCACTCAAATCTGAAAGAGGAAGCTGATTTGTTCTATTTTTTTTCCCTTTGTGATAAATATTTATTGGGTGTCTTCTATGTGCCAGATTCTGTGCATATCACTGAGGGCAGAGTGGGCAACAAGAGATCACCTCCTGACCTCCTGGAGCTTGTAATCTAGTTGGAAAGATAAACATTGAATGAGTAATTTTAAGCGTGACTGGTACAAAAAGATAAAAATAAGGAGAAAAGATGCTTGCTCCTTGGAATAAAAGCTTTGATCAACTTAGACAGCATATTAAAAAGCAGACATTACTTTGCCAACAAAGGTCCATCTAGTCAAAGCTATGGTTTTTCCAGTGGTCGTGTATGGATGTGAGAGTTGGACAATAAAGAAAACTGAGCGCCGAAGAATTGATGCTTTTGTATTGTGGTGTTGGAGAAGACTCTTGAGAGTCCCCTGGACTGTGAGGATTAAACCAGTGCATCCTAAAGGAAATCAGTCCTGAATATTCGTTGGAGGGACTGATGGGGAAGCTGAAACTCCAATACTTTGGTCACCTCATGTGAAGAAGTGACTTTTTGGAAAAGACCTTGATGCTGGGCAAGATTGAAGGCAGGAAGAGAAGGGGACAACAGAAGACGAGATGGTTGGATGGCATCACTGACTCGATGCACATGAGTTTGAGCAAGCTCTGGGAGTTGGCGATGGATAGGGAAGCCTGACGCGCTGTAGTCCATGGTGTCACAAAGTGTCACACACAACTGAGGGACTGAATTGAACTGAAGGAGAATCAGAGCACTTTGGGGTCTTACAACTGGTAAGAAATGGGATCAACAGATGTGAACTGTAAGGTGATTAAATTCCAGATAACAGTCAAAAGAAAGGCATATAATTACCTGTAGTCGGGCAGTTTGTGTACTGCACAGATGTTCTAGTTGAGGTGATGAGTGAAGATTGAAATCTCGGCCTCAAACTGTGCATCTATGGATTGCATCTGCTTCAGGAGGTGCTTTTTCTAATCTGCACAGAGCCATCATATGGTCTGGTAGTAGCCCTGAACCGAAGTCTACAAACTGTGGCCCATGACAAATTCTGGGCTACAAATATTCTTTGTTGTTGTTTAGTCGCTAAGTGGTGCTTGATACTTGTACTATAGCAATCCCATGTATTATAGCCCACCAGGCTCCTCTGTCCATGGGATTTCCCAGGCAAGAATACTGGGATGTGTTGCCATCTCTTCCTCCAGGGGATCTTCCAGACTCAGAGATAGAACTCATGACTCCAACACTGGCAGGGAGATTCTTTACCACTGAGCCACCAGGGAAGCCCATTCTTTGCTGCCCTTGTGTTATTTTTGTTTGTTTGTTTCATTTTTAGATTGGTTAGATGTTGTGTTTTAAAGTCTGGGAGATTTCCCTTTAGGATCCAGATTTCTGAGCCGTTTGGAAAAATTGGAAATCTGATAATACTGGCCCCCATATTCCTACAAGGAGGGAATTAGCTGGAGATAAGTGATGGCTGCTCCATTTAGAGAAATAAAGAACTCCACTGACCCCAATCCTTTACCTCGAGTATTAAAACTTGAGCTTGCTGTTCCTCTTTTTTGTATACACAGAATTGCACAGAATGGGCTGCCTGCTGAGGTGATAGATTCTGTGCCTGGAACTGCTGAGGCAAAAGCAGCAGGATCTGGCTCAGAGATGTCATACAAGGGCCTCCTATATCAGGTAAGAAGTTCTGATCACCCATTAAGTAAGTTTAGTAGGTGCCTGAACTCCTGTGAATGAAAGTCTGTCCTTGGTCTCATGACACAGTCACTATATATACGGCACCAAAGTATATGAACCAAAATAAGAACTTTCCTTTGCATGTTTGTTTACATGAGCAATGCCAGACATCTGAATGCATTCAACAATCCTATAGTGAATTCCTGATGGGAACCTGACACTACGCTGTATGATACAGAGGAATTACAAAGTTGGTATATTTTAGCTTCATTATCCAGTCTATTAAATGATTGAGTAATCAACTAACTAACTAATATGGGCTAAATTATGTCTTCTCCCCCCATGAAAAGAGTCATGTACAATGGATTCCATCTCTGAACACAAAATGTGAATTGTGTCTTTCTAGCGACCTCAGAATGTGATTGTATTTGGAGATAAGACTTTTAAAGATGTAATTAAGTTAAAATAAAGTTGTTTTGGTAGGCTCTAATACAATGTGACTGATGTTCTTATAAAAAGAAGAAATTAGCACATGGACACTCAAACACATGGGTGACTATGTGAGGACATAGTGAGAAGGTGACCACTGGCAAGTCAAGGAGAGAGTCTTAGAAGAAACTAAACATGTTGACCCCTTGATCTTGAACTTCCAGCCTCCAGAATTATGGGAAAATAAATTTCTCTAGCTTAAGCCACCCAGATTGTGGTATTTTGTTATGGCAACTGCTATAAACTGAATGTTTATATTTCATCAACATTCAAATGTTGCAACTAATCCCCAAAGTGATGGTATGAGGAGGTGGGGCTTTAGGAGGTGATTAGATCACGAGTTTGGGAACATCATAAATGGACTAGTGCCCTTTTAAAAGATACCCCAAAGAGCTCCTTCATCCCTTCCACCATGTGATGACACAAAAGAAAATAGCCATCTATAAACTAGGAAACAAGATCTCACCAGGCAGTAAATTTTTGCTGGTGCCTTGATATTAGACTTCCCAGCCTCCAGAAGAACTGTGAGAAATACATTTCTGTTGTTTATAAGCCACTCCGTCTATGGTACTGTGTTATAGTGTAGTCCTAATGGACTATGACAGCAGGTCTAGGAAACAAAGACAGTAATTAATACAAAGTCTATGTCTTGCCCTCAAAGAGCTGATATCATATGAGGGAAGGCTTAATTTGTAAACATTTTCATCAATAGCCCAAGTGATCATGTTACAGTGAAAATCAGATCACATCATTTTCCCTTTTCTTAATTCTCCAGTGGCTTCTCCTTGCATTCAGAACAAAAACCAAATTCTGGATGGCAAAGTGTTAATGTGGCCTAGTACCACCTAATGGTCCATTCAGTTTGGGACACCATCCCTCTTGCTCAGGACACACAACCACCCTGACCTCTCTGTTCATCTCACAGGCAGACATCAAGCTCTTTCCCACCTATGATCTTAGCGCACTCTGTTCTTCCCTCCTGGAATAGTCTTCCTTCTTTCCCATTCAAACTCGCTCCCATTGCTTCTCTCAGTTAGGGCTGGAGGAGGGGAGTTAAAGGAAAAAGAAAGAGAACTTCCATTTTCTGAGAACATGTGAATGCCGCAACAAGGCACTGAGTTCAGTACTGTGCGTTTGTTTTCTAAATAACTATGAAACTTTATGAGGTAGGTAATAACCTCACTGAACAGAGGAGGAAATCAAGGTTCAGAGAAGTCACAAAGCCTAAGTGAAAAGGGAGATGAAATCTGCACCCAAGTCTGGCTTACTGGAGAGCCCTCCACACACTGTCACATCACACTGCCTGGCAGTGCGCCTGGCAAGTGGAGCCTGGTCACCTACTGGAGGGAACTGGCGGGGGCCTCCTGGCCTGTTCAGAAGTCTTACAGCCTGGGAGTTTTTCCTTTGGGGGAAACAAGGCTCTCTATAGGCTTTTCCATTGAGTGCAAAAGACCACTGAAATCCTCACCATCCACTCCTCTCTGCTAAAGTTTAGAAATAATTTGTCCTACTTCAGAAGAGGTTCTGCCTGCAGCTAGGCTGGGAGAAAGGGAGATCAGGGAGGGCAATGAACAGAGAAAAGGAGAAGAGAGGGCATGGGGGTCATAAAGCTGAGCAGCAGGGGTCGGCAGGGCACGAAGAGTTGGCAGTCAAAGCCCTTGGGTTCACTTCCAACTCCACTTGCAGTGCATTGCCAGTCACGATGTCACCCTGAACTTCAGCTGGAGAAGGGAACTGAGGGTGCTGCCTGTCCTCTGGGGTGCTCTGTAGAAAGCCTAGAGCATGGGTAGTAAAGAACCTTATAAACTGTAAAGTATCATAAAGATGAGAGGTGTTTACATTATTATTATTTTTTTAAATGTTGAGAATGGAATGAACCCAGACTTAGGCCCTTGAACAGAGATAAGATTAAAGAGATTTGACTTAGCCACAGAGGGCTTTGTGACCTGAAAGGTGACACGGTATATAAGCCACAGGTATAGAAATTAAGCTCCATCCCAGCTGGACTCAGTGTACAAGGAGGTTCCAGCGGGTGACAGAGCTGTACTTTCTAAGCAACCAAAGTCCAACAGGTCATGGCATTCAGGTCTGAAGTGATCATTCACAGCATGATGCCAACCAAGAAGCTGGGACACAGTGATTCTGTCCTATTTCCTAAGGTCGGGCAGAACCTGAAAGCTGTTGGACTATGGCCAACAACTAGGGTGGAAGGTATGCTTGGGTAACTGGTACCCTGAATGGGGAACTGAGGATGAAGGCCAGGTGGCTGGAGAACATACCGTGTGGATGTTGTGATTGCCTCCCAGCTCCCTCTTCAGCGAACAGCTTGTTGCCTCGGCCACTGAGAAGGCCACTGGGCAGATCGGCCTTCATTTGTCAGTCCCGCAGGATCTGCCCCTTGCCTAAGGTCACACTCTCCCCACAAAGTCCACGTTCAGTGATTGATCAGTGCAGGAGTGTAAAGACCTGGCCATCTCAGCCCATGCTGGACAACCCTGATGGGCCAGTCTATGGAGATGGAGCCTTGCCTGAAACTGCCACTGGGCCTGCACTGCAGCTAGACCTCTTCTGCTAGTTTCTTGCCCTCCCTTCCCCAAGTGTTGAACCCAAGGGCAATTCTTGATAAACTTCCAGCCCTCATTTTGTAGGGATATGTGAACCACACAGAATACTAATTAAAGAAGAATGAAATCCTAGATTCTTGCTAGGATATAGGTGGGCAGAATTCTGAGTTGATGAAATCTAGATACCTCCAGGTGCCATTCTGGCTCCTTCTGATCATAGCTAATGGCAATTAACCTCAGAAAGAACCAGATGCTGTGCTGTGTCCTCACCACAGACAATCTCATTTAATTATCATGACAGTTCTATAGGATACTTCTTATCTCACCGCATATGTGAAAAGTCTGAAATTCAGAAAAGAAAAACAAAAGGTTTGCACAGCAAGTATTCTTTTGTTTGTATGGGATTTGTCCCATAAAACCCTTCAATTTCTCAAGCTAGTATCTTTATGGGAGTTTTGTTGTTTTTTTTTCCTCTGCCTTGGAAGGGTCTAATGGAGTTGGTTATATGCAGGCATCAGGCCACCATGGGTGATGGAGACATGGGCTTCCTTGGATTTTGGATCCAGGAACTGTCATCCTACTTATCCACAAGGAGGTGGATTTATTTCTTTCAAGGCATAGCATGTGTGTGTGTGTGTGCACACTAATTTGCTTCAGTCATATTCGATTCTTTGCAACCCCATGGATCGTGTCCCACCAGGCTCATCTACCCATGGGATTTTCAAGCAAGAATACTGTAGTGGGTGGCCATGTCCTCCTCCTCCAGGAGATCTTCCTCACCCATGGATAGAAAGTGAGTCTCTTAGTCTCCTGCACTGGCAGGCAGATTTTTACCACTAGTGCCACTTGGGAAGCCCAAGGCATAGCAGCATAGGCCAAAGCTCTGATCAAAGGCAATAAAAATGTATAGTAAGGAAATCAAGGCAGAATAAGATTAGAAGTCAGATTAGAAGGCTTATCCATGATAGGAAGGAAATAATATATGTTAAAGAAGCAAGCAAACAGGAATTTACTTGAACTTAAAACAAGTCAGACAGTTAACTATATGTGTATTATGTGAATTATTGGTCAAACTGTAAGAGAAATCATGAGGAAAGGTTCACATCAGAGCATTATTTGGTTTGAGCTGTCCCTATGATTGCATCACTCCTTTATTTGACAAGTTTTTTTTGTTTTTTTAAAGTACTATCTTAGTCTTCTCAGGCTGCTTCAGCAAAATATTATTTCTCCCAGTTCTAGAAGCTGGGAAGTTCAAGATCAATTCAGCTCCTGGTGGAGAATTTCATTATGGCTCTCCACTACCTTCTTAATGTGTTCTCAGATGGTATGCATGCGCGTGTGTGCGCACACACACACACACACACACACACGCAGAAACTGACAGAGAGGGCCTCTTTGGTCTTTTCTTCAGTTCAGTTTAATCGCTCAGTCATGTCCGACTCTTTGTGACCCCATGGACTAGCACACCAGGCTTCCCTGTCCATCACCAACTCCCGGAGCTTATTCAAACTGAAGTCCATTCAGTCGGTGATGCCATCCAACCATCTCATCCTCTGTTGTCCCCTTCTCCTCCTGTTTTCAATCTTTCCCAGCATCAGGGTCTTTTCCAGCGAGTCAGTTCTTTGCCTCAGGTGGCCAAAGTATTGGAATATCAGCTTCAGCATCAGTCCTTCCAATGAATATTCAGGACTTGTAAGACCAGGTCTTTTCTTATAAGAATGCCAACCCTATACAGTAATGGGGATCCCACCATCATAACCTCATCAAAATGTAAGTATCTCTCAAAGGCTCTCTCTCCACATACCATCTCACTGGGGCTCAGGGCTTCAAGATGAGTTTGGGGGAACACAATTCAATCATTTTCAAGTGCCCACTACCAGGCCCAGCTCTGGATAATTGAAATGTGTCAGTGACTGAAACAGATTAAACATTATGAATTTGGGTTACTTACATTCATGAATGCATGTGTGTTGCAGGGGGCCAAAGAGCAGAAATGCAAATAGATGTGGTAAACAATCTGTTTTAGGAAACAAGAACTGTTAAGAGAAAACAAAAATAGAACTATAACTGTTCTGATGTTGGAGTTGGTGTGAGACTGCACTGTTAAAAGCATGTTCACGTAGGACTCACCAAGAAGGTGGCATTCTAGCAGAGACACCAAGGAGGGAAGGGGGTCATCACAAAGATATCTGGAGAAAAAGTGTCCCAGGCAGAGGGAACAGCCTGTGACAAGGCCCTAAGGTGGGGACAGGCCTGGGGTAAGGAGACCAGCAGGCTGAGAGGAGTGGGTGACCAGGGAACCAAGAGGACAATCAGAGAAGTAATGAGGGCAGGACTATCATCCTCATTGGTCATGTGAGGGTCTTCACATATCTCTGAGCAATCTGGAGTTCATGGAAAGCTATGTGATGAGGAACGATGTGCTCTCATGGTTTGGAAGGATCCCTCTGGCTGCTGCATTGAGACAGAGAGTGCCTGAGACAGGGCACTGCTGTCTGTCCTGCAGCCACTCCCCAAATGGAGGGAAGACACCACTCCTTGACCCTGCAAATGTGTAGATTGTCATGGGATTCTGAGTTCTCCAGGTTTAGAACTCTGACCCACACTGCTTCTGCAGGGATGGCTGTCCTGCTCTGCATTTCCTGGAGGAGATCAGGTCCTATGCTATGGAGATGAGACGGCAAGGTTTGGTCTCATCTCTATGGATTCAGATGCTGACCTTGCCTTAGAAGCGAACAGACCCTTCTGCTGGGTCCTCGCTGCCTTGATCATGGTAGTCTTTACACTAAAGTATACTTTGTGCTTAAATTACTGGCTTTTTTTGTCTGTTTTCTAAACTGACCCTGCAGAAATGGAAACTTCCTCATTTTTGTTTTAATCTCAAGCACCCAGCAGAGTATCTTACATAATGAGAGTTTCAGTAGATGTTTGATAAAGAAAAGAATTAATAAACTGGGCTTGTCTTCAACTTCTCAAGTTCTTATAACACAATACATAGACTGAGTGGCTTAAACAATAGAAATTTAGGTTCTGGAGGCTTAGAAATCCAAGATCAAGGTGCCAATAAGGTAAGTTTCAGTCTGAGGCCTCCTGTCCTGCCTTGTGCTCATATGATCTCTTCTTTGTATTAATGAGGAAGGAGCAACTCTCTGGTGTCTCTTTTCGTAAGGGCACTAATCCCATCCTAAGCTCCCCAACCCCATGACCTCATCTAACCCATCTCCAAATACCACCACATTGCAAGTTGAGGCTTCAGCATATAAATTTTGGGAGGACACTATTCAGTTCATTCATGATTCAGTCCATTGCAGAGCCAATGGGTGGACATTACAGGAAACTTCAGCCTATTTATTTTAAAAAGTTCTAGTTCCACCTGTTTTCATTTAAGAAAGCAACCAGAATCAGAGAGATGGAGTTAAAAACAAAATTAGTATGATGTTGATTAGAGAAAATAACTGAGACTTCTAACCACAAAGGCTCCCTAATTCCTCCCGCTCTGAGCTATACTTCCCCACGCAGTTCTGGTGGAGGTGGATGGACCATCACAGACACCTTGAGAGACTCCAACAAGAGAGAATTCAGAAGGGCAGATCTATGAGCTGGAGTCCTTCTTCCTCGTTTCCTCTGCTCCTTGAGAAGCAGTTAGGGGTTGGGGAAGGGTTTATACTATTCCTTCCTTGAGAGTAAAATGGGAATTCATTCCCCCCAGTGAAAAATTGAGGATGAGGAATCAGTGTACTGTTCCAAATAATAGATGGCAAATCAGGCCCTAAATAATGGGTCCTTTGCCGGTTCCCTTTGCTTGAGACAGCCAAGTCCTGTGAAGGGTTAAAAGCAAGAGATGTGCTTCTGTTTGATGGGGAAGAAAAGACTCCCACAATTGAAGCTTTTACTTTAAGACACAATAAAAGATACTGACATGCTGTGTAAGCATTGTTCCTGGCTGTAGTTATTCCAATTATTTTTTATGTTTTCTCCTTAAATGAGAAACATATCAGACACTAACTCAAACACAGAGATACCTATTTATGCTTCAGAACAAACAGTTTAAGGGCATTATATACAGATGTCTAAATATTTAGAAAGTGTCTGTTTATGGGAGCAAAATGAAAAGTACCTGTTTTCATTTGAAGGATTTTATGTGAAATTTGCATGTTAGAAAAGGCAGCCCCGGTGGCAAAGGGGTGTTAGGGATGAGAAGTGTGTGCACAGGCATGCAGCCAGGGAAAGGGGAGAAAGGGGGTCCTGCGGGGTTGGGGGCTGCCCTTAGCTGCCACATGTCCTCCCCTGACCAGGAGTGGGAGAGAACCAGCAAACTAAGGCTGGAGTGATGCTTCTCTTTAGGGCAGGGCTATAAATAAATGCCTTAAAGACATCAGGGTATTTCAGTGATCCAACTCACGGAAGAAGTTATCTTCTCAGACACTCTTCTTAGCCCCAGAGGGACATTTATAGAGAAATAGAATTCTGACCACTTTAGAAGAGTATAGTAAACTGGGGGATTATTAAATGTACCCAAAACTGAGGCATCGTGGGAGCTCAGACGGAAATGCTATAGTCTGACATGGAGGCAGGTTTCAGTTCCATTTAAAGAAGAATATAATGTGCGAAGAAGATGTGTATGGCTTTGGGAGGTAGTGAGGACTCTGTTGCCTGAAGTATTCTCAAATAAGATGACTTTGATCAGAGATGTTTTAGAGGACTGATTGAACTGGACCTTTCAGTTCCAAGATTCTGAGACCACGTGATTCAGAACAGTAGAGGCTACCCTCTTGTCTTCCATGGCTTTTTTTTTTTTTCCTTTGGAGCATCGTGCTAGCCCGGGGGGTTCCCTGAGCTGGGGGGTGGGGAGGCTCAGCAGCTTACTGGATCTGGGTGTAGCTGAAAAAGCCAGAGCTCTTTGTTGAGCAAAGGAGATATGCTCCCTGTGTTGTCTGCCCCTTGGTGTCTCTTGGAAGACCTTGCCGGACCCATGTTCAAAATTCTACACTCCCTCCAAAAGGAGCTTCCTCTTGCTTGATATCAGGGATGGTCTCAGACTTCCCACCTTCTCCTGATGGACCAGTATCTCGTATTGAGGGTTCTTAGCAGAGACATTGGCTGCAAGGTCTTGTGAGGACAGAGACCTACAGCACAGGGATAGATAGGATTTCTGGGTTTTCTCCCTTTCTGTGGCTCATCTCAGGATTCAGCAGAGATGTAGGGCTGCTTACCAGGGCATTAGAGAGCAGTGGGGACGTGCTGAGTTCCACCAAAACCTCACTAGTCTCCTCCCCTCAACCAGCCTAGCATCGTGGTTTGGGGAAGAGCATGAGTACAGAGTTGAGCCCTAAAGATACAGTGTAAATGGCTGGGGTGTTTGATAAGGGGTTGCCAGTAGGGCAGAACCTAAGGACCAGGGTCCCAGAACTCACTGATGGGGACATGCCTTATGCCAGAAGGGGACTGGACAAAATAGCAGAGGCAGAAGAATAGTTGGAGGTTGGGCATTGGGGGTGGTGTGGAGGAGGAAGCTTAGGTTGAGATGGGAACTCTTAGGATCAGCAAGAGGTGCTGATTAGATCAAGTGGAGAATAAAAGAGACATGAAATTGAGGTTTCCATCTGAAATTTCAAATAGTATGTCCACTCCGGTTCTCTTATCCTTTGGAAGGTGAGCTCCAAGGCTGAGCATTCATCCTTCCATTTATTTTTCAGTGGCATATATACAACAGGACCTATTTCTATTTTGGAATGAACTCTGTCTTCAAAAATCTGAGTGGTGGCTTCAAAAATTAGTGGTGGCTACCAATAATTACCACCCCCCTCCCCAGAGGGAACAGCTCCTCTGACTTCCGTCACCACATGTTAGGTGTTGGGTGGCAAATTACATGGAAGTGTATATATGGAAGAGCTTCCCAGGTAGCTTAGTGGTAAAGAATTTGCCTGCCAATGCAGGGGATGCAAATTCAATCCCTGGGTCAGGAAGATCCCCTGGAGAAGGAAATGGCAACAGACTCCAATATTCTTACCTCAGAAATCCCATGGACAGAGTAGCCTTGTGGGCTCCTTCCTTAGGATCGCCAAGAGTTGGACAAGACTTAGCAACTAAATAGCAGCAGTCACCAAATAATAGTGGGGATTTTATACTCAATTTCTCAAGTCAGAGGTAGCTGCCATCTGGGAGCAGGCCGCAGAGACTAGCTGGGTTCCAAGGGCAGAACTGAAGTAACAAGAGAAAGGGCTGGCCAAAACAAAGCTGGAACCAAGTGACTAGAGAAACTACCAGAACTTGGGACCAAACAAGCCAGTCCTGTACAGCAGCACCTAGCAAGAAGCCTTGGCTCAGAACCTACTTCCTGTGGAGGTGTTTTAGCTGGTGGCAGGGTGAGGAAGGTAGTTCAGGAGCCTGGGGATAACAGAGACCACCTCCCAGGCCTGGCCGATGGAGCAGTGACCCTGGAAAAATAGTGGAATCCTGAACTCATTGCTGGGGAAATGACTCATACACGAGGCCAATAAACAGGGTGAATCAACACTAAGCTCTGCTGGACTCGATTCTGAAGCTGCTTGAGGACTTCCTGCCCTGGCCAGGTTTGGTCTGGACCCGAGGCAGGGCCAGGCCTGCAGGTGGGAGCTGCCTCAGCCCCAGCTGTGGGTCCCTCTGGCCTCTTTCTCTCATTCAGGGAACTGGCCACACATACTGTCAACTACTGTTCATAAGAGATTGAATTCAGCTGTCATTTATTTTGTGCTTATCCTCACACCCAGACATAGAGACAAAAGAGAGAGCCTCTGCCCTAAAAGAGGGCAGCAGTCCGTGGGAGAGCAGGCCTCCTGAGCAACAAATTGCATCGCAGTGTGGTGAGGGCCTGATGAATTTGGATAAAGAGCTTGCGGGTCACACGGGGAGAACACGGATCTGCTCAGAGCTGGCGTCCAATCAATACATACTGAATGAATTAGCAGTTTATTGTTAGTGATATTATTATCATCATCATCTTTATTTTTATTTTGGAGTGGGGATGAAGAAGGGTATCATTTAAAAGGTCAAAATTTGATCCAGGCTTTGAATGACAAGTGAAGAAGACAAGTCCAGGCAGAGGGAATACCTCACACAGTGGGCTTGACAACAGGTGAGTTGTTAAGAGTGAGAAGGCCAGAGAGGGTGGGTGTAGTCATATTGAGCACAGAGTCTTGAAGACAGTATTAGTCAGTTTTGCTCTGTAACAAATACAGACTCACAGAACATAAAACAAAGCAAAAATCATGTATTTCTTGCATATGCCTGTTTAAGTCATTTCAATGGCTCTGTTTCAGCCTCGGGAGTAAATGCAGGTGTGCACCACACACCTCGCCCTGGGGCCAGTGCAAAGGGTAGCAGCTATCAGGGCTTTGTTCTCCTTATGGAGGGACTAGAAGCTCTCAGAATAGCAATAAAAAACATAGGGTACTTCTCAAATCTTGGGCTCAGAACTTAAACACTTGTTGCTTCTACCAAAGCATGTCACATGGCCATCTCCAACATGAATGAGGAAAAAGATCTCTTTTCCATAGGAAGTGGGGGGAAGTGAGTTAATAGTTGCTTAAAAATTCTCTAACCTATTCCAAGTACCATGCAATTTTGTTTTGATTCCAGAGAAAATGGTGCTGGTGGTGGGGGTGTTACTGGCTTGTCTTTTAGGTGGGGTAATTCCATTTGAATAGGAGTGTCCAGGAACACTTGCCATAACACAAAGGGACACTCTGTTCATACCTGGATGTTGTTAACATGTTCCATTTTGTTTACATATCAGAGTTTCTGATGAGCAGGGGCTATGATTCATTAATCTCTGTAGCCTCAGCACCCAGCACAGCTCCCAGCACAGAGTAAGGGCTCACAGTATTGGCTGAACAGATAAATGACCTCATATTGTCCTCAATGTGTGGTTAAAATTTAATAGGGAGTGCATGTTTCTCTGACCCCACTGACAGTTCAAGGTAAGGGTGGGGTGATGAGTGAAGAGCAGATATAATCTGCTTGGAGGTGGGAATGAAACTGCTAAGCAGGGAAACCAATAGCAGCAGGAAGCAGGTGGCCTAAACCTCACCTGCCATGGTCAAGAGGCCATTTGATAACGAGAGCCAAGACAGACTTCAGCATAATAGACCTCTCCCAAACAAGCATCAGCTTGAAAGACAGAGGTTTCTAATGACAATGGCTAACATATATTGAGTGTTTCCTATGTGCCTGACACAAATTTAATACATTATATATATAATAGAATCCTCCCTTGTGCCAGTTATTAATGGAAGGCACTACAGAAGAGTAATAGTCTGTTTCCATTGTTTTGGAGTTGCATTTTCATATTCTGCTTCCACGGCAAACAAGGACAGAAGAGGCTCGAGCAGTGTAAATACAACTGAGCAGTGTAAGCACAGCTGATAAAGTCAGGAAAATGATGAAAGCAAAGTAAGCTTGAGCAATCACAGATGAGAGACCAAGAATGCACTGCAAATAGCTTCAGCTCTGAGACAAAAACATGGCCAAGTCGGTGGACAACAGAGGATGAAGATAAAAAAGTGAAGGGACCAGAAAATCCTTCCTGGTCACTTTTGGTCCAGAATTCCACCAATGTCCTGGCGAGGAGTGACAAGTGTCCAGGAACCCTGCGTGGCAGTGTATCTCTCTCCAGACCCTTGGGGGCAAGACTGTCCTTGTTCACAGCTGATGCCCCAGAGCATAGCACATGCTTGGCGCATGGTACTAACAACACATTTTCAGGATCTGAACTGGGTCACATGGAAAGGGCTTTAAAAATTCATCAGTGTCAGGGAGCAAAACTTGCCACCCAAAAATCTTTAGCATATGGATTATTTCAGGTTGAAAGCAATTTCAGGCCCAAAAGACTCAGGACAAAACTGATCTTCATTAACTGCCTGATTGAATTTCAGTAGAGGGAACTTTTCTACCCCTGGCAAAGGGCTATCAGCAGAGATATCTGCAAAAACTATGGGCTAGGTGTGGTGGGGACATTCAGCTGGCCCTAGAGATCACCATCCACTCTGTGCCCCATTGTCTCTGCAAGACTCAGCAAACATTTATGTGCCAAACATGTGCTTTTCCACCTCCATGTGAATTTCCTTCCTCTCCTTTGGAATCGCAAACCACTATCCCCCACATCCTCTTTATGGCTTTACCTGAAGATAGTATTTAAAGTAAGGCCTTTGGCCATTTTGGCAAATCACTCAGTTCTCCTGGGTCTCTTCCATGTAGGCATGTTATTAAACTTTTGTTTAATTTTCTCCTGTTAATTTGTCTCCTGTCACTTTAATTCTTAAGCTGCCCAATAAAATCTAACAAGGTTGAGGAAAATCCTTCCTCCACAAGTCAGCCTCTCAACTAAGTTTCTATAGATGGCGCCTCTTCCTGTCCCCCTTGGCAGACTTCTCAGTGGCGGAGGCACTATCACGCCTGAAAGGCTTTTAACTACTCTTTCAATATCAATTGTAACTACTCTTTCAATATCAGAACATAACCCCTCCCTCAGTCCTCCACGTGCTCCTTACTTCTGGCCCAAGGTCCTGGCTTCCAAGAAACAGCCAGATGGCAAAAGGCCGTTGAAGAAAGGCTTCTTGTGCTCTGAGTAGTGCTAGACTGGGGGAGCTTATCTCTGAGGGCTGTTGTGAGAGCAGCTTGAGGAAACACAAGGCCAGTTCTTTGTCCTCCAGTGTCTGAATGGCAGGAGCACTCAGTCCATCACCTAAGCCACTGGGAATGTAAAAGATGGTGCAAGCATTGTTTAACTGTTCTCCTTAGGTCTTCTTCGAGTTCTGTTGAGTTCACTTTGAATGAAGCCCCTCAGATCACCCCCTCCACCTTGGTCTCCCTTCCTCCTCCTTTCTCATCTTGTCTCTGAAGGGTCTGGGCTTTATCACTGTGTTCTGGTCTGCAAGTTCTGTTCTGAATTGCTGCCCCTTAAGTCCAAGTTGGCAAATTCTATTTATTTTTTAAAATACACACAAAGGGACTAAATTGACTCTATCAGATAGCTCTTACTTTGAATGAGGAGGATAGACAGCTATCCAGTGGAAAGCAAGAGAGGGCTGGTACAGCCCAGGCCCTGCCAGAGATGGTTGACTTAGAACACCACTGCTGAAGCCACTGTCTCAGGACACTTGGGTGCTGCTGGATACTTCTACCACATTGCAGGCCCTGGACCCCCACAGCTGCAGCTGGAAATGATCCTTTTTCCCTCTTCATCTCATAATTTTCAGAGAAGCTTATAGGATGCTAACAAACTTCCCAAATAGGATCATCTGGTTAGCAATATCTTGATGTGTCAAAGTGCCAAAACTCAACTTCCTTGCAGTCGGGGATGTGGAGGGTGGTGGTAGGCAGGGCTAAAGGGATGAAGAAGGTGGAGCACTTGGTTCTCCTACTAGGATAAAGCATCCATCACACAGGAGGGGGCCAACATGAACATTTCTTTCTTCCTGTGCTGAATGACTTTCCTGGGGGAAATTTGCCCTGTGGCTTTTGAGTTTTGACCACATCGACCTGTCCTTAGCAGACGAAGCTGGTTGATTAAGCAAGCTAAAGACAGCCTTACATTTAAATTGCCTTTGCCCCTTGAAGCTGAATGCTAGGAAATATTATGGAAGAAGATATCAGGCCACAACTAGAGAAAGGAAGATGGAGATTGCTCCATGACTGTTGTGATGGCAAAGTTGTGACAGAGAGCCAGCTCTTCAGCCAATCCCAGCAGGGCCCCTCCTTCCTTTGTTCATTCTCTCACTACACATATTTGAATATCTACTGTATGCCAGATACCTGCAACTATCCCGAAAATATAAACCAGATTTATGGTCCTCTAGTGGAACAGTCAAGGGGCTAAATCACCAAAGACTGTTATTACAGCAGAAGCAGCTCCAGAGAATTATGTGTGCACATAGAAAAGACCGGGAGATTTGGGGCACTTTTCAGAGAAGAGATGTCACTGAACCCAGTTTAAAAACACGGGCCCATTCAAGAGTCTGAGAAATCCATGAATTGCATTTGGAGTAGAAGGAAGAGCCTTTATAGGAGCACAGAGGGATAAAAGCATCATATTTGGGGAACTCTACTATTTTTCTTTGGCCTGAGTGCATGTATGCATGAGCTCCACATGGAGGCATAAGGGGGGCAAGACTTGACAGAAAGAGGCAGAGTCGCTCCACATCTTGAGCCAATCACGCGCCACACTCATGGCTTTCAGTCAGCTCATTTATATAATTGGACTAGAGTTCCTGGCTCCCTTCCCCCTAATTCCTAGGGATTAGCTTTAGAATTATAAATGGGAACAGGAGGGGGACTTCAATGTCATCCAGTCCTGAGATTTTAAAATGTGTTCCTAGTTGCTTCCAGCTGGACCTTGGGGGTCACCTGCCCTCAAGAAGGAGCCTCAAGGTTATCCAAAGAGACAGAGATCCCCACCTCCAGCTTCAGGTGAAACAGCTGTGCTTTGCTTTGAGGGTTGGGTTTTCGGGTATAAATTGAGGGGAAAAGGGTAAAGTTCTGCTGCTAAAAGGTGAAGTCTGAAAATCACTCGATGAGTCCAGCATTCTTACTTTGTTGATGAGGAAAACTGAGAGGCAGGAAGGGCAAGGAAATGACCTGTGGGAGGCAGTGAGATGGGCAGTGGGCTTTGAGAAGAGAAGTCTTTCACAGTATGGAAGCCACAGTCTCTCATGCTGTCTCTCAGTCAGGCTCCAGGCAACAAGATCTTCCACAGCACTTAAAAGACAAAAGATCAAAGTGGAAAAACAAATGCTAATGCCCCCAACCCTGCTGCCCACCTGCTGGGCCCAAGAGGTTCAAAGCTTGCAGACCAGGGAGAAGGCCAGCCCTGCTCCCATCACCTGGGCGCCCTGCTGCTTCAGTGGCCCCCACCCCGGCCCCTCCATCCACATGGCTTTCCGGAATGACTCAGGTCTCTGACATGCTTGGACCAACAAGGCTCCCAGTGGGCTCTCCCCAGTCGCCCCCTTACCTTGGGTTCTCTGTGTGTGTCTGGGGTTAACTGCAGTGGATCACTCTCCCATCTGTTCAGAACATGTTTACAGGGTGTAGTAGGCAGAGAAAAGGGCTGGAAAGTACACATACTTCAAACTGCTGAAGAATTGTGTTGAATTTTCTGTGTGTTTTTAGGCAACCCACTTCAGTTTTCTGGCTCTCAGCTTTCTACTTTTAGAAATGAGCAGCTGGAGGAGTTATTTCCAAGGTCCTTATTGGCTGACGAATGCAGCTCAGCCTTATTCTTTTCTATTCTCTTAAAGTATTCTTTGAGGAGAGTTTTCCCATGAGGAAAGTGCTTCAGAGAGGAAAATATGTCAGGTATATATTCCCTGTGGTTCTCTTTAGGACCACTTTGAGCACAAGAAATTACAAAAGCTGGAAGGGGGAAGAAGGTTCTGTAGTGGGAATCCGATCCTCTGAAGAGTGAAAAGGACCCACCGGGCAGGGAACTGGGCTCTGAGCCCCTTAGGGAAGTCCTGGAGCCCCAGAGATTACTTGATTTTCTCAGGGTTCCTGTCTAGCCCCTGGCAACTAACTCCGTTGGACTAGGGAGAAATTAGAGTAGGGACACATCTCAATATTAAGCAGCAAGTGCAAAGTGAAAATTAGGGAGAGGTCAGCATCTATGTGTTTTGTGCTTTTTCTAATTCTTGCTTTGGATATTCTCTTTCAATGTTCACACAAAAATGCAGGTAACTCACTTTTATACTATTATTTTTTTTAAAAAGCCTCCTCCAGGCAGGCTGTGTACACTGGGTCTACACAGATAGTGCCAAATGGGTTGTTTACACCCTGTTTCTGATCTGATTAATAAGTCCTATTCAATACTCGATTGCTACATATTTGTGACGTCCTCCCAAACTTTCGGTACTTTTCACTTGGGGCATCAGAGCAGGAGTGTAACAGAGAGATGAAAACCCTCAGAAGTCTTCTCTTACTACACCCAAATTTACTAAGCACCCACTGTGTGTCAGATCTTTAGACATGGTGTCTGCAGTCTCTAAACATCACGTCTTCTACAGTGTGGTGCTGTTGAAGGAACTGATTCCTCAGTATTATCGAATCCAGTAAAGGACTCAATGAGCAAAAAGGCTGCAGAACAAACCAGGTCAAGTCCTAGAGTTCCTTAAGCTGTCTTAATGCTCCTCCTCTCCAAAATGTTTGCAATTCCCTGGAAGGGAAAGGAATTGCAATAGGGAATAGAATCCTCCTAACTTTTATTTATCCAGAATTCCCTTCATCACTCATCTTTTGGGAGAAAGTTACCTTCTCTTTGAAGTTTTCATTTTCAGATCTTTATTTAGAATTGATGTCAACGTCTTTTGTGTTTCTACTGCTATTTGTACATCTCCATAACCCTTTTCTCTGTTTGTCTGTTTAAAATGTCTTCTCCAACCAGACTCTAAAAAGGGACCAAATATAATTTGTCTTTGCCTTCTGGTGCCTAAGGGTGTCTGGCACATAACGGGGCCTTGCAAATACTTGTCAGATGAAAAACTGAATGACTGAATGAATAAACAAATAAAAATGAATGAATAACCAAATCCATTCCTAGCCTCCTGTTTCCTGAAGGCACCACTAAGTTATGTTTCCTACCTGGCTCCTGGTGGCATTTGTTTTCTGGAACCCCTGCTATAGGTGATAATTCATTAGAACTGGGATCAGCTGGAGTGTCAGAAAACTCTGAATCACAGTGACTTCATCGGTATAGAAGTTGATTTCTTTCTCATCTGAAAGTTCGGAAGAAAAAGGCAGGGTTTGTGTGGTAATCCACGATATGCTTTTATCTTACTGTGCATGACTTCCATTGCCAGGGGCACTTTAAGACCAAGGATGGTTACTTCAGCTCCAGCCAACACATCTGTATTCCATGCTTCAGAAAGGATGACAAGAGGATGAAGAGCACACTACTTCCCTTTAAGGCCACTGTTAAAGATTGCACACTCTTTCTCTAGCTAGATATCATTGATCAGACCTAAGTTATGTGATCATACTTTGCTGCAAAGGAGGTTGGAAAATGCAGTCTTAATTTGCGTAGCCGCCTAAAAAGTAGGGATTGTATTACTAGAGAAAAATGGAGATTGAGGGACGACATACAATTTTTGTCATAAGAGCCATTTAAGATTTTTGGTTTTGATTTTATCTTTTGGCCATGGAGTGACTGAATCAAATCAGTAATTTAGAGAGCTTGATACGGCACTTGGAAAGGAGATGGGATCGCAGAAAGGAGAGTGAGGCAAGGAGACCAGTAGGAAGTAGTTGTCCATATCCAAACAGAGATGAGGAGGACAGGGACTAGGACTATTCTAGGTGGGTGGAAAGAAGACGGATTTGTGAAGAAACTCTGTGGTCAATTACCCAATGCCTTGTGACTGTGGCTGTGGCATGAGGAAAAAGGAGTCACGAATTAGCCCCCAGTTTCTGACCTGGGGCCCATGGAAATAGGACAGTCATTTACTTATTTGGGGGAAATACAAGAAGAACTCAGAGGGTGAGAACTGTACTGAGAGCACTGAATTTGATTTGGGACTCTTGAAGAGCCAGGCCACCCCCCAGAAGGAAAGTCTTGGGGTCACAGGGGGCAGTCAGTAGGGGCTTGGCAGTTGGTCCAGCTGGAATGAGTACCACAGAGCCAGAAAGCTCAGTTGGAAACAGGAGCTCAGATCTCTGTCCTCTCCCTGGTACTGGGGTCACCACCCTCTTGGTGGGTCCTCATTGTCTTAGGGGCTGCCAACTGATTTTCTGGAGTTTCAAGACAAGAGTAATTCCAAATTCCCTCCAAGTAAGAGAAGCGTATCAGTGTGTGCTAGGAGTCTCGCTGCTGCTACTGCTGCTGCTGCTGTGGCTGCGGCTGCTGGAGAGGGGAGGGGGCTTCCCAAATCCATAGCCAAGCCTCTGGGCGGCATCCTGACTCTGGAGGGAGGAGCTGGGGTGGCTGGGGAGGGGCAGCCACGTGCCAGCTGGCGGTGCCAAGTGTAGGAGCAGCACGCCTGGGGTTCTGCCATGTGTTTGTTTATTTGGTTTGGCTGATGTAAAACACACACACACAGACTCACAGCCTCAGGGCCTGTGTGCAGAGCCCACATTCAATCCTTAACTAAAATCAGAAACAGCACAGGAAAGAAAAGGAAGCCAAAATAGGAGAGTACAACTGGGGAGCAGAGTTCGTTCGTTCGTTCATTCAGCAAATGAATGCCCGATAGTGCAAGGGACCGGGGCTGTAATAAAATTCAGTCCTTGAGGAGCTCAAAGCCTGAGGAGGGGGACAGAGACAAGGACAGAGGCCATCTCAGCGCATAGTGAGAGGTGCTTGATACAGATGATGGTGCATCTCTGATCTGGTCATTTCCTGGATTAAAATCTTCATGCAATTCTCCGTATATCTAACCAGCCTTTCACAGGCCCAACAATACCACCCGTAATCCCAGCCCTGCTCCAAGCTGGGGTGTGCCAAGCAGGGCCAGAATTGCCCTTCTTCTCAGGTCTCCTTCCTCTGAACACTCGTGTTCCCTGTTCGGCAGTTTCTTCCTTCTGTTCTCTGCCACTTCCCCTTAGCCTTGGGTCCACTTGAACCATCTCCGGGGGTGGTCTTCAAAGCCCATCCTTTGGGTCCTCCCTGCATTTCCTTGTTGCCAGCACTTCTCAACAGTCTTCATAGTTCACCTGCCCGCTTCCCCTGTGGCCTCTGAGCCACTCGAGCAGAGACAGATCTTGTCCACATCTCTATCCTGGCAGTTAATCGATGCCTGGCACAGAAACACTCTTAATAAATGCCTGTCCAAATGAACGGACATAATTCAGTGCCACTGTGGATTGCCTCGATGTGCCGCAATTAAAATGTGCTTGGATACTGGAGTTAAATTTTGAACTAGAATTCTGTCACCTCTGACTAGCCATGACTCCTCTCTGAGCCTCAGTTTATTAAGCTGAAGCTGATACTGTTTCATGAGTGTGACTTACATGCAAAAGCTTTTTTTCACCTCCAGTTTTGCCTGGGATTTTCCTGGTTCTAGCACTGAAATTCCTGCATCTCAGGAAGTCCCGAGGAAACTGGGAATAATCTTTCCCAACATATAAGGACTAGGACTAGACAAACCCAATATGCATCCGGATTGCCATATTTCCTAGTGAACTTTGATGGCCATTAACTTGCTCACTTTGACCTTGTGAGATGGTGGGGGAGAACAGGAAGTAATAGTCTTACAGAGCAAATGTCTCTGACTGGAAAACAAGAAGGGTGGGAGGGAAGCAGGGAGAGATGAAGGCTGTGTTTGATGATCTGCTCTGAAAGGCAAGGAGGGAAGCCATTGATTAGCGAGCTTTGTTTGATCTGCTCAAGGATCAAAGGGACAAATACCATATACGAAGATAAAAGTTGACCTGGAAACCCTGCATCCCAGCCTGCTGGGGTGTGAGGCTGCCCTGGATCCACAGGTCATGGAGGACTCTCACAAAAGCCATAGGCAAGACTGCAAACCCACCACTTCCTTAACGTGACCCCTGACTGCTTCCCTACCATTGTGTTGCAAAAGGGCTTCCTTTAGTCTTCTGGGCTTCCCTGGTGGCTCAGAGGTTAAAGTGTCTGCCTGTAGTGCGGGAGACGTGGGTTCAATTCCTGGGTTGGGAAGATCCCCTGGGGAAGGAAATGGCAACCCACTCCAGTATTCTTGCTTGGAGAACCCCATGGACGGAGGAGCCTGGTGGGCTACAGTCCACGGGGTCGCAAAGAGTCGGACACGACTGAGCGACTTCACTGTCACTTTCTTTCACTTAGTCTTCTAGGTCCTTTCTGGGATATGGGAGCTCAAGGTTTTAAGAGGGTTCAGGGCTGTCACTGCAGGGATTCAGGATTACTTTTGGCTTTTGAAGAGCTCTCACAAGTAACTAGATAATGTGCACTGAATACTAGGATTAGGTTGAGCTTGGGGAGCTGAAGGTACACCACTGAAAAGTCCCTAAGCCTATCCTGGGGGCCACAGAAGCAGCTAGCCCCCTGATGTCTCAAGGAATAAAGTGATAGCTGGAAGAATGTTATGCTTTTCTTTAGAGATGTGGGAGAGGAGAAGCACATGCAAAAAGCCAAGGAAGTGGCTGACACCATCGTACATTAAGGACCAGGCAATATTGACTGAATGCCTAATCTGTGCCAAGATCTACATCATCTCAGAGGGTCCTAATGGCATCCAATGGGGTAGGCTCCAGTATTATTCCATGTCACCAAGGAGGAAAATGAGCCTCACAAAATTGAATAACTTGTCTAAGGACAGCTAACGTCTAAAGCCAAGATTTGAACCTAGATCTGCTTATTTGAAAACCTGGCTTGTCACTAGTAGAGGTGTGGTCATATCCATGTTAAATAAATGCCCTTCTGGTCCTGGAGGGACTGGAGGGGTGAGGAGTAGAGGTAGAGAGACCAGCCAGGCACTATTGCAGTGATTTTAGGTAGCTGGTGAAATCTCCCAAGCAAAGGCATGCAAAGATGAAGTTATTTTCTATAAATTTAATTCCTAGTCCACTCTTGGCAGAAGCTGAATCTTAGCTTAGGCATTTCTCCCTCTTTTCCTTCTCTCCATGGCTGAACCTAAGTTCTGTGTGAGGGTGGAGGAGGTTATAGGAGCAGCTGAAGGGGTGAGGACTGGATGGGGATGGGGGAGAGGGGCAGTGGCTCAGACCTATTGATGCAGGTGTCAGTTGGGACATTCAGGCTCTTACGTGGCCTTGGTCATTGATCCACACAGGCCATTGTGTGGCCTTTGCATCTTCTAGACAGCAAGGTCTATTTGGTCCACGGCCTTCAGATGATTCTTTTGGAGGCTCTCTGACCACTATCTATGGGAAATTCAATGGGCCTGAGTTAGCCCTTATCCTAGATGTCCCAAGTAGTTACATCTACTCTTCTGTTCCCTTTCCCTGGTGGGTCACAGGAGAACTCTCCAGGTTGCCTTCTTCCCAGGATGAAAATGGGAAGTAGCACACAGGGTCTCCTTGCTCTCAGAAACCAGAACTAAAGGGAAGAGCTATCACACACACCCTTCCCAACCCTGGGTTCAGTCCAGGCAGGTAGAACACAGGGACCCATCATAGAGACCCACACAGGCATCAGTTCAGTTCAGTTCAGTTCAGTTCAGTCGCTCAGTCGTGTCCGACTCTTTGTGACCCCATGAACTGCAGCATGCCAGGCCTCCCTGTCCATCACCAACCCCTGGAGTTCACTCAGATTCACATCCATCGAGTCAGTGATGCCATCCAGCCATCTCATCCTCTGTCGTCCCCTTCTCCTCCTGCCCTCAACCCCTCCCAGCATCAGAGTCTTTTCCAATGAGTCAACTCTTCGCATGAGGTGGCCAAAGTACTGGAGTTTCAGCTTTAGCATCATTCCTTCCAAAGAAATCCCAGGGCTGATCTCCTTCAGAATGGACTGGTTGAATCTCCTTGCAGTCCAAGGGACTCTCAAGAGTCTTCTCCAACACCACAGTTCAAAAGCATCAATTCTTCAGTGCTCAGCCTTCTTCACAGTCCAACTCTCAAATCCATACATGACCACAGGAAAAACCATAGCCTCGACTAGATGGACCTTTGTTGGCAAAGTAATGTCTCTGCTTTTGAATATGCTGTCTAGGTTGCCTTATTAACTTCCTCTCTGACTCTCTGCCAGTTCTCTCAACTTAGTTAAGCTTTATGTTTTCAGTAAATATTCTTTCTAATCTGTTGTTGAGGCTAAGACTTGGGCTGTTGAACCAATAACAAACTTGCTTTACATCTCTTTGCATTGTTGCTATAACTACCTTTCTTTGAGGAAATGGATGCTCAGCCTTTAGTTCTAGTTTAATGGAAGAAATATCATGGGGTGTATAGAAATAACAATAGGAATAAAAACACTAAGGTTAATATTTCGAATTATTCCTCTGTTAATACATACAGGGTATTTGAGGGTCTGATTAATAACAGTGGCACTGGGGAAAGCAAAGAAGGGAGAAAGCATTAAGAATCAGAATCCAGGACTTTCTTGGTGCAGTGGATAGGAATCCGCTTGCCAATACAGGGGTCACAAGTTGGATTCCTGTTCTGGGAAGATTCCATAATCTGAGGAGTCACTAAGCTCATGTGCCACAACTACTGGGCCCACACTCCAGAGCTCGCAAGCCACAATGAAGAATTGCAGAGAAGCCCGCACAACTTGAGAAAGCCTGCACAAAGCAATGAAGACCCAGCACAGCCAAAAGTAAAGAATAAAATTTTTTAAAAAAAGAATCAGAATCCAAATGTTTTGCTGACTCATGAGATGTGTTACTAGGGTGAGGTAGGAGGTAATAGAAATATTGGCCCTGCTCAGAGGAATCTAGATCCCCAGTGCAGTCTTGGCAGAATAAGTGTCAGGGTGGGAGGGGCTTGCCAGAGAGGCCAAGGAAGCAAGTGTCAAGGCACATCATAGGAAGACTGTGGATGCAGGATTAGGATACAGGATAATTCCAGTACATCCTTGGTGGTCCTGCTTTCCTTAAATCACTGACAGACAAATGTCATGTCAACTTTGATGATGCCCCCAGGCTGCAATACTGGTAAGAAGAGTTGGATTTAGTAACTAACCTCAGATTCCACTAACCAGGGGTAATAATGTTGAGTGGAAATCAGGAGCGGGGGTGTTGCTTGCTTACAGACTTTGTGTTGTTGGTCGAATGTGTGCAGCTGTATGTGAACCCTCCTAAAGCACTCTTCTTAAAGAGAAGCCAATATGTCACATGGAACACTGGCCTGGTGGGTGTGTTTGCAGAAAATGTGATTTGTATCATCACTACTGCCCTTGCTTTCTGATCACTGTTTGACTGTTCTAAGCCTGAATTTCTATGCCTGTTCCTTGCTTGTAGACTAATAGATGCTAGCTTCTGAATCCCTCTTTAGTCCTAGAATTTTGGGGGTGTGTGGCTTTTTCTTTCACCTACAAAGCCTCTTGATGAAGGTAAAAGAAGAGAGTGAAAAAGCTGGCTTAAAACTCAACATTCAAGAAACTAGGATCATGGCATCTGGCCCCATCACTTCATGGCAAATAGATGGGGGAAAAGTGGAAACAGTGACAGATTTCATTTTCTTGGGCTCCAAAGTCACTGCAGATGGTGACTACAGCCATAAGATTAAAAGATACTTGCTCCTTGGAAGAAAAGCTATAACAAAGCTAGACAGCATATTAAAAAACAAACAAACAAAAAAACCAGCTATCATTTTGGCGACAAATGTCCATATAGTCAAAGATGGTTCTTCTAGTAGTCATGTATGGATGTGAGACCTGGACTGTGAAGAAGGCTGAGTGCCCAAGAATTAATACTTTTGAACTATGGTGCTGGAGAAGACTCTTGAGACAGCAAGGAGATCAAACCAGTCAATTCTTAAGGAAATCGATCCTGAATATTCATTGGAAGGACTGAGGCTGAAGCTCTAATACTTTGGCCCTCTGATTTGAAGAGCTGACTTATGGGAAAAGACCATGATGCTGGGAAAGATTGAGGGCAAGAGGAGAAGGATGCAACAAAGGATGAGATGGTTGGATGGCTGATTCAATGGACGTGACTTTGAGCAAACTCAGGGAGATAGTGAAGGACAGGGAAGCCTGGTGTGCTGCAGTTCAGGGAGTCTCAAAGAGTCGTACATGACTTAGCAACTGAACAACAACTTCCTGTTTCTCTATTTTCTTTGCTGGCATTGGTGTATTATTTTTATAATGGAAACATTTGCTGGTTGATTAAAGAGAAGATCTCAAGTGAAATGGCAGCAAATAAGTGAGACATTGCTTTACAAAGGGAATATCTTAAAGGCTTGATGTCTGTGGCTTCAGGTGGTCTGGAGATGGAGGCTCAAGTCCTGGTCTCATGGAAACTGGAAATCTTGTTTGACTTACTGATTTATCTTCAGTTATGCCCAGTATTAGCAGAGATGTGGCACTCTTGGCTGCTCACAAGTGCCTTTGAAGTTGGTATAGTATATTGTTAACTTTTAACAACATCCTTTTGATTAGGTGAGGGGGTGGTGGTTAGTATTCTCCTCATTTTACATCAAAGAACACTGAGGCCTAAAGAGGCAACACATTGCTTGCAGGAGTCCCTGCCATCAGTCTCAGTTACTTATTCATTTTTTCACCTCAAATATTGCCATGTGCCTAGAGTATGGCCAAACTCTAGGTTAGGTACTCACAGTACCAAAACAAACAAGATCCAGAACTGAACACAGTTTCTTATACTCTAAGAGAGAAGACAGATGCACAAAAGATCATTATAAGCCATCTACTGTACTCAAAAAAAAAAATTATTTATGGAGAACTTGTTACTGGAGATATAGCAGCAAGCATGTCAAAGCTGATACTATCATGTTCAGAAGTAAATAAGTATATATAATATATTAGGTGGTTGTAAGTGCTACAAAGAAATGCCAGTGAGAAAAAGGGACAGAATGTGACAGGGGTGGGACTATGACATTTTAAATAACAACTAGAGAAGTCTTCTCAGTGAGGTTGCAGTTGAGAGAGAACCAAATAAAAGGAAGGAATAAATCCCAGGAGTCCTGGAGGGAGGACCATTAAGTGCGAAGATCCTGTGGCAGGAACAGGCTTGATGTGTTCAAGGAGCAGCAGGAGAGGCGGTGGGACTAGAGAGGAATGGACAGGGGAGGAGGAGGTAAGAGATGAAAACAGACTGAGCAGAGGGCCCCGGCATGGAGTTCCTGCAGGCATGGAGTTCCTGCAGGCATGGCAAGGACTTTGGGGTTTTTATTTTCATCTTTTAAATTTTTTAGTAAGATGGGAAGCCACTTTTTGGTTTTGAGCAAAGAAATGATGTGATTTAATCATGTTGTGACAGGATTACCTTTATTATTGGGTTGAGGAATAGACCGTAGAGGTCAAGACAAGAAGTATGGTGACCAGTACGGAGACTGGCCCAAGTTGCAAATGAGCCAGAGGACAGGTAAGTTGTGACTCTGTACCAGACTGGTAGTCATGGAGCTGGTGATGGGATTTGGGACATAGTTTTACTAAATTTGCTCTTTCTGGGGTACTGGCTGTGAGGAGAAGAGAGAACTACATGGGGATGTGGGGCACCAAGGAAAGGTGCTGTCACTGGTCAAGTTCTCTGGGAGACAGATTCTGAGTCTCTGATATTTGGGTGCATAATGCTTTTGGGGGAGTGTTTTCAGGGACAATACCTGTGAGAGAGTAAAAAAAGATGGAGAGAGGGAGACTTGCACTGTGATGCAGCTGCAATAGAGGCCTTAGCTGATCCCATGGAAAGTTCTGGAATGGGGATAACTCTTTATTATTACCCATTTGAGGCAAGGAGACTGCCCCTTTATACTCCACATCATTGGATGCTAGCTGTCCCCAGGGAGGCGGGATTCAACGCTGCCTCTGGCTGAACAAACAATTTCTAAGCCAAGAGCAGCCAATACTTCCAGCAGCTGGTGGAGTATGTATCTCCATCCTGAAGGGAAACCTGGGTGACAAACCACACTGTCCGCTACAGGTGCCCACTCCAGGCTGGTGGGGGCAGGTCAGAGAGGACTTCTCAGAAGAAATGATACTGGAGTGATTTTAAAAGACCCCATGGTATTCTTCTCAGTCATGTGATTTTGATCATGCAAGAGAAGGTGTTTGAAGAAGAGCCAAACTCAATTTGGTTACCAAAACTGGCTTATTTACACTCATTTGTGAAATTTTTACTAGGCCATTACATGTATATATATCATATATGTTATATATATATGTTTAATCTATTAATTCAAAGCATGTAGCTATTTTCAAAGGCAAAATTACCATTTCAACTGGTTTAAATTCCTGGCAACTAAACATTCCTCAATGAACAGGATTTTCTAACATGCTAATTTGTAGCTATTTGCTACAATTTTGAATGTTTCCTCTAGATTTTTCTACAGAGGAGTTGGAGAGTGGCTGGCATCAGGATCTGTAGAATAGTCTATTAATGTATTTAAAGGATATTTATGAAAATTATTCTCACCCTTCTGAGAGGAAAATATCAGATTTGGGCTCTAGAAGCCGGCAGATTATATTGTAAAGATTGCCTTCCCATGTATGCGTGCATGCCTGCATGCTAAGTCACTTCAGTTGTGTCCAACTCTTTGTGACACTATGGAGAGTAGCCCGCCAGGCCACTGTCCTTGTGATTCTCCAGGCAAGAGAGCTGAAGTGAGTTGCCAGCCCTCCTCCAGGGGGTCTGTCCGCCCCAAGGATTGAATCCGTGTCTCTTACATCCCCTTTATTGGCAGGTAGTTTCTTTACCATGTATAAGTAAGCACATATATGTGTGTGGTTATGTACTTGTATCTTTACGTGTACACTTGTATATGTAGGCAAGTATGATGAGTATGAAGAAACAAGTGTGCATGAATGTTTTGGTGTGTTTTAGTTCTCATGAAAGTCCTCATGTCTTGGGGAATGTTTATAATGCGTGTATTTTCTTGGGAGTGATTTGGGTGTGTGTATAATATAGAAGTGTGCGTGCGTGTGTAATATATGCATGAGAGTGAACGTGTGTGGGCACGTCAAGAATTCTTCTGCTACATGAGGTAATCAGATCTCATGGTTCCAAGGCAGAAATACAAATGCCAAGGTCAGGTTTCTCGCCTGCAGCAACTTTCCCATAGTGATCCTGCTCCAAACATTTTCCTTAGGGGTTCCTCCAGTTTTTTCCTCTCTTCCCACCAGGGGTCAATGCCCAAAGGGGCCTCAGGCAGCTTCCTTGCCTTTAGAGCTGACTCTCTGATGTCCGCCCCAGGATCTTTGGCTGAGGCAGTCCTGTCATGTTAGACCCTCTGCTGTCACTGCCAAAGTGACAATTGATGATCAGAACTGGGGCTGCCCAGAAACCCAACTTGTCAGGGCTCTTTGATCTGCCCGGCCTTGGGGTGGAGCAGAGCCTGGCACAAGCGCCTTTGATGGGACTGGCCAGTAAGGGAGCGGAGGCGGGCCCTGCCTCATCCCAGCAGTCCTTGATGCCCATCCCTCCTCCCAAGGATCAGCCTATACAAGCAGGCACGTGCAGTAGAAGCCAGTCACGCTACTGCCTGTACCTCAGCCCCTGGAAAGTCATCTCTGAGTGTTTGGCCTGGTGATGCTTGTGTCTTGGGAATGCAGAAGCCCATTCTTAGAAACCTTGCACTTTAAATCAACCAGTATTTACAGAGTCGGCAGGGAAAAATCATTACACACACAGCCTGTCAAATCAGAAAACTTGGATTAAACATGGCTACTTATTAATTGTTTCAACTTGGGTGTGCCCTCTGTGTCTTTATTTTCTCATCTCTTATGGAGCTGTTGTAAGGGCCAAACTAGACAGTGCAAATAAAGCACTTACTAAGATACCTGTCAAGCCTGCATAGACGTTTGTTATTATCATTGCACGAGATTGTGGTCCAGTGGTGAAGACACATATACTCCTAAAATTGTATGACCTGGGTTGAAATCCCAGCTCCATATCCTGGTTGCATCCTATGATCCTGATAGGATAATTAGGAGGATTAAATGAGCTCAGTTCAGTTCATTTCAGTCACTCAGTCGTGTCCGACTCTTTGCAACCCCATGAATCGCAGCACACCAGGCCTCCCTGTCCATCACCAACTCCCAGACATGAGTTTAGTCCAACTCATGTCCATCGAGTCGGTGATGCCATCCAGCCATCTCATCCTCTGTCACCCCCTTCTCCTTCTGCCCCCAATCCCTCCCAGCATCAGAGTCTTTTCTAATGAGTCAACTCTTTGCATCAGGTGGCCGAAGTATTGGAGTTTCAGCTTCAACATCAGTTCTTCCAATGAACACCCAGGACTGAGCTCCTTTAGGATGGACTGGTTGGATCTCCTTGCAGTCAAAGGGACTCTCAAGAGTCTTCTCCAATACCACAGTTCAAAACCATCAGTTCTTCTGTGCTCAGCTTTCTTCACAGTCCAACTCTCACATCCATACATGACCACGGGAAAAACCATAGCCTTGACTAGACCGACCTTTGTTGGCAAAGTAATGTCTCTGCTTTTCAATATGCTATCTAGGTTGGTCATAACTTTCCTTCCAAGGAGTAATCATCTTTTAATTTCATGGCTGCAATCACCAGCTGCAGTGATTTTGGAGCCCCCCAAAATAAAGTCAGCCACTGTTTCCACCGTTTCCCCATCTATCTGCCATGAAGTGATGGGACCAGATGCCATGATCTTCGTTTTCTGAATGTTGAGCTTTAAGCCAACTTTTTCACTCTCCTCTTTCACTTTCATCAAGAGGCTCTTTAGTTCCTCTTCACTGTTTGCCATAAGGGTGGTGTCATCTGCATATGTGAGGTTATTGATATTTCTCCCAGCAATCATGATTCCAGCTTGTGCTTCTTCCAGCCCAGCGTTTCTCATGATGTACTCTGTGTATAAGTTAAATAAGCAGGGTGACAATATACAGCCTTGACATACTCCTTTTCCTATTTGGAACCAGTCTGTTGTTCCATGTGCAGTGCTAACTGTTGCTTCCTGACCTGCATATAAGTTTCTCAGGAGGCAGGTCAGGTGGTCTGGTATTCCCATCTCCTTCAGTATTTTCCACAGTTTATTGTGATCCACACAGTCAAAGGCTTTGGCATAGTCAATAAAGCAGAAATATATGTTTCTCTGGGAATCTTGCTTTTTTGATGATCCAGTGGATGTTGGCAATTTGATCTCTGGTTCCTCTGCCTTTTCTAAATCCAACTTGAACATCTGGAATTTCACGGTTCACATACTGCTGAAGCCTGTCTTGGAGAATTTTGAGCATTACTTTACTAGCATGTGAGACGAGTGCAATTGTGTGGTAGTTGGAGCATTCTTTGGCATTGCCTTTCTTTGGGATTGGAATGAAAACTGACCTTTTCCAGTCCTGTGGCCACCGCTGAGTTTTCCAAATTTGCTGGCATATTGAGTGTAGCACTTTCACAGTGTCATCTTTCAGGATTTGAAATAGCTCCACTGGAATTCCATCACCTCCACTAGCTTTGTTTGTAGTGATGCTTCCTAAGGCCCACTTGACTTCACATTCCAGGATGTCTGGCTCTAGGTGAGTGATCAAATGCCTAGAAGAGCATTTGGCCTAGAGGATATGCTCCACAGAAATTAGTTTTTAATAATTTGGTACAAGGGCCAACGTGGAAAGGGTGTATGAAGTCCTTTGCCTCCCTCTGGAATAAATCATCAATATTTTTTCTTCTTTATTTCCCTGAGATTGTATCTACTTTTATAATTTAAACTGTCACTCCCTGACTCTCAAAATTCTGAATCAATCATGTCACTCCTCAGCTTAAATTTCTTTAAGCTGGATTCCATTATCCAGGAGGTATTCCAAACCACATAGAGGGCATCCTAGGCTCTGTACCACCTACCCTCTGTTCACCTCCTCAGAATCATAACTCATGACTCCTCCTCTCTTCACTGCTCATGCCTTCAACTCCCACAGCTATCTGCCAGTCACAACAAAGTAGGCTTGTGTTCATCTTTATGAGCTTGTCATTGCTCTCCCCTCTTCCGAAAATGCCCTTTCCTCCACTGTTGGCCTGTAAACACCTTTTATTCTCACATCTCAAGACCCTTCCTATACAAAGACTTATATTTAAGATCCCTTCTATACATAGCCTTTTTTGATCATTTCCCACATAGTAGAACTGGCCGTTACTTTCATGCTCCCTGCCTTGATCTAGGACTTGTCTTGGTTCCTGCGACACGGCAGGGCACTTACTGTTCTACTCCTTTTACAGACTATATGCTTCTTGAGTGGGACCCTGAGCTAGTCCCTTCTGGATTACCAGTCAACACTGTGTCTTCACAAGACACTGAGTAGAGTGCCTGCCACACGGTAGACACTCAGTGAATATCTCCTCAGTGGATCCCTTCAGTTTCTTTCCATCTCTCTCTCATCTTTCAGGGCCAGGAATCTCTTGGACATCCTCCTCTGGAGTCTTTGGCTCCTCAAGCTCAGCTAATTCATGATCATTTTTGCCACATTTCCTCAAGCTGCTCTTCCTTAATGCAATGGGTGTTACCATCCATTCACCCAACCTTCTAATATGGAAACTGGAGAGTCACCTTTGAAGGCCTTGGTTATGGTCCCTACAACACACTCCAAATCATCACGAGGGCTTACTGATTTGACCACGTACATGTATTTTCCCTTTTTCCTTTCCCTTTGCCTCTCCACTTCCTCTCTGTGAAGGGTTCATCTCTTGTGGTGGTAAATCTCACCACATTCCTACAGAACTTAAAATATTTCCCATCATTTCCAGGATACCATTCAAACTCCTGGGCATCATTCATTATCACCCCAGGATCTGACCCCCACCTCTCTTTCTACAGTCAATTCTCCTATTGTATCCAGTGCTCTTGCTATGCCTGACCACTCACCCTTCCAGAATATGCCAAATTATGTCCCCCACTCTCTCACTAGACAGTTATTCCTGTGTTACGTGGAATTTCTTTTCCCTACCACATCCCTCCACTCCAATATACCTTCTGTCCCTTGAAGCCCAGCACAAATGCCACAGTGTGACAGACACTTTTCCAGATTCCTCCTTTATACCCTCCTAACTCCTCCCTCTGCCACCATGCAGAATCTCTCCTGGGGGTTTTTCACAGCACTTAATAATTCAATGGCCATGCTGTATTACTTATTCATTTCTTTTAAATGTGTTTATCCCCCTGTCTATACTATCAACTCTTTGAGGACAACTGTGTGAACTTAGCTTAATAATTCCCTCAGAATCTCAGATTCTTCATCTACAAAATGAGGCGGAACATTTAATGCAAAGATGGGTTCAATAAAGGACAGAAATGGTATGGACCTAACAGAAGCAGAAGATATTACGAAGAGGTGGCAAGAGTACCTGTAAGAACTATACAAAAAATATTTTCATGACCCAGATAATCACGATGGTGTGATCACTCACCTAGAGCCAGACATCCTGGAATGTGAAGTCAAGTGGGCCTTAGGAAGCATCACTACACACAAAGCTAGTGGAAGTGATGGAATTCCAGTGGAGCTATTTCAAATCCTGAAAGATGACACTGTGAAAGTGCTACACTCAATATGCCAGCAAATTTGGAAAACTCAGCAGTGGCCACAGGACTGGAAAAGGTCAGTTTTCATTCCAATCCCAAAGAAAGGCAATGCCAAAGAATGCTCCAACTACCGTACAATTGCACTCGTCTCACACGCTAGTAAAGTAACACTCAAAATTCTCCAAGCCAGGCTTCAGCAATACATGAACAGTGAACTTCCAGATGTTCAAGCTGGTTTTAAAAATGCAGAGGAACCAGAGATCAAATTGCCAACATCCACTGGATCATCAAAAAAGCAAGAGAGTTCCAGAGAAACATCTATTTCTGCTTTATTGACTATGTCAAAGCCTTTGACTATGTGGATCACAATAAACTGTGGAAAATACTGAAGGAGATGGGAATACCAGACCATCTGTCCTGCCTCTTGAGTAATCTGTATGCAGGTCAGGAAGCAACAGTTAGCACTGCACATGGAACAACAGACTGGTTCCAAATAGGAAAAGGAGTATGTCAAGGCTGTATATTGTCACCCTGCTTATTTAACTTATACGCAGAGTACATCATGAGAAACGCTGGGCTGGAAGAAGCACAAGCTGGAATCATGATTGCTGGGAGAAATATCAATAACCTCACATATGCAGATGACACCACCCTTATGGCAGACAGTGAAGAGGAACTAAAGAGCCTCTTGATGAAAGTGAAAGAGGAGAGTGAAAAAGTTGGCTTAAAGCTCAACATTCAGAAAACGAAGATCATGGCATCTGGTCCCATCACTTCATGGCAGATAGATGGGGAAACGGTGGAAACAGTGGCTGACTTTATTTGGGGGGGCTCCAAAATCACTGCAGCTGGTGATTGCAGCCATGAAATTAAAAGATGATTACTCCTTGGAAGGAAAGTTATGACCAACCTAGATAGCATATTGAAAAGCAGAGACATTACTTTGCCAACAAAGGTCGGTCTAGTCAAGGCTATGGTTTTTCCAATAGTTATGTATGGATGTGAGAGTTGGACTGTGAAGAAAGCTGAGCACAGAAGAATTGATGGTTTTGAACTGTGGTATTGGAGAAGACTCTTGAGAGTCCCTTTGACTACAAGGAGATCCAACCAGTCCATCCTAAAGGAGCTCAGGCCTGGGTGTTCATTGAAAGGACTGATGCTAATGCTGAAACTCCAATACTTTGGCCACCGGTTGCGAAGAGCTGATTCATTTGAAAAGAAAAGTTGAGGGCAGGAGGAGAAGGGGGTGACAGAGGATGAGATGGCTGGATGGCATCACTGACTCAATGGACATGGGTTTGGGTGGACTCTGAGAGTTGGTAATAGACAGGGAGGCCTGGCGTGCTGTGGTTCATGGGGCCGCAAAGAGTTGGACACGACTGAGCAACTGAACTGAACTGAACTGAGAGACATTTCTGGTTGTCACAAAAGGAGGGGGTGCTGCCGGCATCTAAAGGTGGAGGCCAGGATTAGCCACTCATGACAAAGAATTCTCAAGCCAAAAATGTCAATAATGCCGAGGCTGAGAAACTATGATCTAATCTGGTAAATCTGAAGTTTCCATAGGTTTGAGTATCAACTCAGTTAAAAAGGGTTTAACCATCTTAGTTGGTCTGTATGCCAACATTTAAAAAAATCTAACTCTGTTTTCTCCTGCTGACACCACCATCAAGGTGTGAGGAGTTTATATCTGTGACAGAATAGTTCATTTGTTCTATGTATTCAAAGATCATGCATAGTTTAGTCTGAACATTATGGGAAACATAAGAAAGTGCCAAATCTGTACCTGTAGGTATATTCATATATATTTCATTCCATTGTAACCCAGATAACTACCCTCACATTACAGATGAAGAACTTGAGACTCAGAGAAATTATTCGGCTTACAAATCACACAGCTGGTAAGTGACAACTCAGTGCCTATCATCCCAAATGAGAATATATGTCTTTAAGCTCATTAATACTTTCTAAGATATGTAAGGAAAACTTCTGAATCATTAATGATAGCTAATGAGGTGAGGAGGGTAATTAGCATTTGCCATATCTATACATGGCAACCCACTGCAGTATTCTTGCCTGGGAAATCCCATGGACAGAGGAGACAGGCGGGCTACAGTCCATAGTATCGCCAAAGCGTTGGACACGACTGAAGCAACTTAACCACATATATCTATATTATTAGAATTTTCAGTAAGCATATATTACTTTCATTTGAAAACTAATACATTTTAAAAGACCCAATTAAACAAATCATTGACATTTTTCTCATATTAATTTTAGGATTCATCCTTGACAAAACTGTAAACTAGCAGATGGTCTCTGATGCATGTACCCATTCTCTTGCTTTTAACCCAATTTCCTACCAGTGTCCTTATGCCAAAATATGTTTACCTACCTAGATATCAGAAAAGATGTTATAGTTATTCACATCAAGATTTAATATGCTTTTATCTCATGGTGTTCATTGAGCATAGGATAGTATCCTAGGTCAAAAGAATGACTGTGTTTATCTCTAGTATCAGAAGGGTAGAAGAGGTTTGGGGGCAAGACTTTTCTTCTTTTGTGGTCCTGCAACCACCTGCCCAGACAGTTCTTAAAGAGAGGATCTGCCTTGTGAGCCCACTGCCAAGAATGGCACACTTACTGGGCAATGGGGCACTGCCCTAAGTGGTGTACAAATGCCAGCACACGTGTGAGGCTACTTGTCATAGAAGAACAATGCCCAGACTCCCCTTTCTGGCATCCGAGGGTCCCCAACACAGACCTCTCCTCCAGCTTTATCTCCAGTGAACTACATTCATATGCCTGACGCCTCATCCCATTTGCCCTTCTCAAATGCCACCTCTTCTATGAAGTTCCTCTTGGTTTTTCCAATGAGATGGAGCCACTGCTTCCTTTGTCTCTTCCCACTTTACCTTTGGATGTGTATTCAGCCCTCCTCCCTACCCTGCACACCCTACATTTACTAAACTACTGAATTTCTTAGGGAAAATGTTCTACATTACACATTATTATATTTGTGGTAGACAGCCTACCACATAGTAGGTTTTGATACACATTATTTTTCCCCTTTATTATACACAAATCAAAGAGAATCTACAATTCCCTCAACCCAAATTTCCCTGCTTTAGAAAAGATAAAGTTGTATGGGAACTTTACAAATGGGAACAGCCACCTAGCTGACAGTGGAAATAAATTTGGTATTCCCCCAAGCAGAGCCTGAGATAAAGATTTATTTTTAGAAATTGTAAGGAGATTGTTTCAGTAAGGAGGGATTGGGGAAGAAAAGTCAATAAATGGATGTATTGTTGTTGAAGCTGTCTCTTTGGGTATTAGGAGCTATATTCCACTGGAAGCTTCAGAATGCCTCCCAGCATGACTCATCTGCAGGATAGGATGCTGGGGATTTATCTCCCAGCTCCTGTGTCCTCTCTGATGAGATTTTCTTCCTTGAGGTCATTAACTCCCCTGTAAAGCTCTTTACTATAAAGTCAATTTACTTCTCATGGAGCTAGTGAGGACCCCAGATCAGAAAATGAAAAGACGTACAGTGCATGGTTGAGATGGGACCTGACTCATTTGAGGTGAGTCTGAGTTTGCATGAAGCATCCATGGAAAATGTGTCTGAGGAGGGTTTAGAGGATGTGACTTGAGGGACTGTCTTTGGTTGAGATTCCAAGGTATAGACTTCACGTGGAAACATACCAGTTTATTGAAAAGTGTCCTGAAGAACAAGAACTGAGGTAGTGAGGGAGGCAGAACTGAGCAGAAGCGGAGGGTGAATGTTAATGCACTTGCAATCAAGGCTTCTGCTGATCTTAGAACGATCTCTGGAGCTGAGACGGCCCTTCAGAGATGTTCTGAATCGAGACAGGGTGCCTCAACCTTGGTTCTCATATAGCAACTAGTAATTGCATGAGTGCTGCCCCAGAAAAATGATGAACTAGGCTTCCCTTCAGCAGATGGCAATTCCAAGAAAGGGTCTCAGTGGAAGTCATCAGCAGGTGACCCTTTTAGCTGCTGGGGGAAGGAGTGCTTTGGTTATGGAGCAGGGATCTAGGTAGTGCCCACAGAACCCACTGAAGGCACTGAAGTCATTGTAGAGTCCATCCTTGGCACAGTTCCAGTCAACTTGCATCTCCCATTACCTCCATGTCAACTGAGCCTCCAAAGTGTTTTCTAGCTTAAAATTCCAAAACCATTTAATTCCGAAGGCTTAGTTGAAAAAACTCCCATCACCACTGTATTTTTAAATTGATTTTTGTCATCTCCCTCTCCTCTGACTTCTTCTAGATTTCCCTCCCTCTTGGTCAGCATCACAGTTCCTTAGGGTCTCTGTCCCTTTTGCTTATCTAGACTTTCATCTTGAGGAATCCTTGCTCTTATCAGGCTTTAGATGCTGCCATTGTCCATTCACCACTTCCACTGGTGCAGAAAAATCAAAAGACACCCTTGTGAATCCTCTGGGTTCTAGCCGCATGCTTCAGCTTTGCATGCATGCTAAGTTGCTTCAGTCATGTCCAACTGTTTGTGACTCTATAGGCTATAACTCACCAGACTCCTCTGTCCATGGGATTCTCCAAGCAAAAATACTAGAGTGGGTTGCTGTGCCCTCCTCCAGGGATCAAACCAACATCTCTTATGTCTCCTGCATTGGCAGGCAAGTTCTTTACCACTAGCACCACCTGGGAAGCTTCAGCTTTAGCAGAACACTTATTTTGTTTCTCTCTAGTAATGTTATTTCCCAGAGAACTGAAACTGTAACCCAGCAGAACCTAAGATCTCAGGGACAAAAGACAAATTTTGCAGATAAGTTAAGAGGGGGGCCAATCCTACTTTTACCATTTAGCCCCTATACTTTTACTTTACAGCTACTGGAGATTGTAATAGGTTCAATAATGGCCCTAAAAGATATCACAAGGCAGTGCAAATGTTACCTCTTAGGTAATATTTGAAAAATTACATATGTGCGTGTGTGTGTGCACCCGTGCATGTGTATGTGTGTATTGGTCTCTGTTTTCAATTCCTGGCAAACAGCTTCTAAAACCCATGTGATTTCTTAAGTAATAAGAACACTAGAAACATCTCTTGCCCTAATATTTATCTTGGAACCTATTCCTGATACAGGGCTCCTAACAACCCTTACAATTTCTTAAGTGATAAGAGCAACAAGAGAACCTTTTTTTCTCATGAGGTGACTCTATGAGTCACCTGGGTGGGCTCCTGGATGACTTATGTATTGGGCCTGATCA
This sequence comes from Ovis aries, assembly GCF_016772045.2. NCBI lineage: Eukaryota > Metazoa > Chordata > Mammalia > Artiodactyla > Bovidae > Ovis > Ovis aries. The sequence continues at coordinate 36,575,407 of NC_056068.1, forward strand.
CCAGAAAGACCAAGTCATGATTACAAGCTTGGACTTTTCAGCCCCTAGCCCCCTTCTCCAGAGAGGAGAAGAGCTGGAAATGGAGTGAATAACTGATCATACCTATGTGAGGAAGCTCCATGAAATCCCACTAGTAAGCAGTTCAGAGAGCTTTCAAATTGGTGAACACATCCACACTGGGAAGATAATACACCCAAATCACAGGGACAGAAGCTCCAATGTTCAGGACTCTCCTAGACTTTAGGTATCTCTTCACCTGGCTGTTCATATCCACCCTTTAATCATACCCTTAATAAGCTGGTAAACCTAAGAAGTAAGTATTTCCATGAGTTTTGCGAGCTGCTCTAACAAATTAATCAAACCCAAAGAGGGGATCATTGGAGCCTCCAATCTATAGCTGGTTAATCAGAAGCTCAGATGATAACCTGGGCTTGTGATTGGCATCTGAAGTACGTGTGGAGTGGGGTGGCAGGGGTGGTCTGTTGGATTAAGCCTTTAACCTATGTGATGTGATGTTATCTCCAGGTAGAGAGTGTCAGAACTGAGTGAAAACATAGGACACCCAGCTGGTATCACAGAGAATTGCTTGTTCTCCACACATTTGGTGTGAAAAACCTCCTCATGTTTGGTAACCAGAAGTGAAGAAGTGTTCGGTGAGAGTAGTAAAGAAGCCTCATTGGAAGAAATATATGCTAGGGAAAAACTGTTTTTTTCAACACAGGTTAATTGTTTTTTATGGGAAAAGTGTATTTGCAGATATGATTAAATTAAAGATCTTGAGATGGGGAGATTGCCCTGAATGCTCTGGGTGGGCCCTGAGTGCAATCATAATTGTTTTTACAAGAGAGTGGCAGAGGGAAAAGAGATACAGACAAAAGAGGGGACAATGAGAGGATGGTGGCAGAGACAGGAAGATGTGGCCACAAGCCAAGGGTTGCTGGCAGCCACCAGAAGCAGGGAGAGGCAAGATTCAGCTCTGGAGTCTCTGGAAGGAATCTAACCTTACCACCACTTTGATTTTGGCTGGTTGATACTGAATTCAGGCTCCTGGCCTCTAGAGTTGTGACAGAATGAATTCTGCTATTTTTAAGTCACCGAGTTTTTGGCAATTTGTTACAGTAGCCTCAGAAGACAGATACAGGGATGTTGTGCAAATACATCACTCTTTGGTTTATTCTTACACCACGTACTAGAAAAGAACAACCTAACATCTCAAGGTTTCACTCCAAACTGGTGTCTTGCTGAGTTTTTAATGGACCATTCGATTGTTTCAGTTGACCTAAATTCTCTGATTCTGTCTATAAAATAGATATTTACAGACATCTCAGCAATAGCATTTCTGAGCCCACCAGATCTAAGGCAATGAGAACTGGTATGAATTTACATGCTCATGCTCAGTAGCTCAGTCATGTCCAACTCTTTGAGACCTCATGGAAGCCCACCAGGCTTCTCTGTCCATGGAATTTTCCAGGCAAGAATACTGGAGTGGGTTGCCATTTCCTACTCCAGGTGTGAATTTACATTAGGTCCCTCTTCTCCAAGATGCAGAACAACTTTGTTAAAGGGAGACAAATGGTAAATAAGATATTAAGCCACAATCTATCCTCCACTTCTTGTACTTTTTCTGCAGAATTCTCAGATCAAGTAGATTTCTCATTTTTAGTTATAAGAATATGCCTGATGGTAGTTGCTTTAGTTATAGAACTTTACACTTTTCATATGTTCTATTCTCCATCCAGATGTCATGCTGAATTAAGAAGTAAAAACATCTGAATATCAGCAGGACCTTTTGTTTTCTCCTTTTCTTTTTTTTTTTTTTTCCCCCTCCAGTGTGGAAGGATCATTATAGCTTAAATCTTCCTCTGCAAAGCGAAATGAGTCCATCAGTTCTTCCACCCGACAGAGCCTGGGCCTGTCTTCCTCTCTGTAGCTCAGAGCCCATGTCCTTCTTGGCAGGAAGAAAAAGAAAGGCTATTGAGTACTTTAGTCTCCATCTGTTTGATAAAAAAGCATGTTTGTTTTTGTTCATGGATTTAAAGCCCAAAATGGGCCAGTCCTGTAAATAAAACATGGGCTCTCATTTGAAAAATTTATTACAAGGAATTTTGTTTATGATTTCATCTTCTCCAGTAATAATTAATTAGAGGTCTTCTCTGGCCCCCAAAGACCAACCATCATTCAGACTCTACGGAAGGATGATCCAACACAGCCTCTCTCGGTCTCTCATCCACAGCCAAAGGAGCTGTCTCAATGTGCTAGCACGTTAGCCTGCATTGGGGAAGTTGAGTTGATGATGGAACTCACCTGTTCACGTGTCTGGGCCATATTTACTAAGTCTGTATGTGACACTGAGGATGGAGAACACTGTCAGGAAACTTTTCCTTGAAACTATCCTGATAGCTTGTAAGCACCATGCTCCTCCTCCCTCCTCAACTGCTGAGAATGGAAGGTTATTCAAACTGGTTGGTTTAACAAAGGCAAGGCACACAACCCACATATACGCCATCATACAGGTGATAATAATGGCTGAAATTTAGTGAACGTATTCTATGTGTTGGACCCTAGTCTGAGAGAATTCTACACGAATCATCTCAGTCCGTAAAACAACTGTTTCAGTCAGGGTAGACTGAATTATGCTGTGGTAACAAATGACCCCTAAATCTTCATGGTTTTCAAGGACAAGGTTATTTTTCTCTCTTGCTACAGGTCCACTGCAGGTTGGTGGGGGCTCTGACCATGTTGCTCTCACTCTGGGACCCCAGCAGCCAAGCAGGTAATATTTAGAACATGGCCTTTGTGGCAGAGCACAAGAATATCCCAGAGGATTTCACATCAGTAATTGACACTCATCATTTCAGTTCACAACTTATTGGCCAAAACTAACCGTATGACCCTTCCTCTTACAAAGGGTTCAGGAGGTGCAATTTACTGTGTGACCCAAAAATGGGGAATGAATTGGGGTGGCAACCAGAAATATTTACTGAATAGAATTAGTAACCATACAACAACCTTGAAAGGCTTTTAATTCTCACCCGCTACCGTCACTTTATAGGTTTATAGATAGTAGATTAGAAGACTGAGGAATAGAAAGTATATGTAACTTTCTTGGGGTGATGCATCTAATACGTGGGGGCAGTAAGGCTTCCTAGGTGGCGCAGTGGTAAAGAATCTGTCTGCTAATACAGGAGACACCAGAGATGCAGGATTGATCCCTGGGTTGGGAAGATCCCCTAGAGGAGGAAGTGGCAACCCACTCCAGTATTCTTGCCTGGGAAATTCCATGGGCAGGGGAGACTGAAAGGCTAAAGTCCATGAGGTCGCAAAGAGTTGGACATGACTGAGTGGAGCACAGCAAAGATTCGGACTCAGGAAACCTGACAACCCCTCCCCCGACCCCCACATGTTCACTCAGCCTTGTGCACGCACATACTTAACCTTACACACTCACTCACATCTTGGGGTGCCAATTTAGTGGGTCCAGAGCCATTAAGTCACTGTTTCTTTCATATGAATCCTAGAGGTGAGGGTGAGCCAAAGTCCTTAGAGAGAATTGAAGGTCACATCAGAGGACTGTTTAATCACTAAGTCCAAAAGGCAAGGTCAAGGCCAAGAAAAAGAAAGAAACTAAAAGTCAAAGGTCAAGAACAAGAAAGGGGAATATGGTTGGCAATAGAGAGAGGTTGGTCCTGTGATGGATGTCAATCACAAGAGAAGCTTTTGTGATTTTTTTTTTGTGTGTGATGCAAGTGCCTGACTTAAGCTTTGATTGTTGAGACATCCACTTCAAAGAGGCATGCACTCTAAGGATGGCTATCTTAAATAAACACCTTGCCAGCCACAGGACTTAAACATAGGATGCCTCCCTGGACCGAGGCTCCTTTGTTCTAGAGATCTTGGTTGATTTCAATGACTAGTCATTTGGGTCACTTGTTTTTCCCTCCTCCAGGGTTTTATGTTCCTGCTCTTATGTTTTAAATTAACCGGTATAGAGTGAGTCCATGAAACCTTTAGCACCCCACCCTCAACCCCAATAAAAGCAGAACCCCAGGGCTGCATGCTCTTTCTCTACTTGCAGCCTCACTGTGTGGCCCCAGGGGTGCTCTGTAATTTCCAGGTCTTGTAAATAATAAACCCCTGCATACTTTTTTTCAAGGTTTCTTGATGGTTATTGCTGAAGGGCATCTTATAACTTTAATAAGAACCACAGGCCTGGTTCAGTCATATCACTGGTTATTGATAGGCTGAAACTGATGTGAAACAATTGGCATAATCAGCAGGACTGCAAAGTTTTTCTTGCAATTAACTGAGGCTAATGCCCTTTATCTGCAAGCTGCTTCAGTTCAGTTCAGTCCAGTTCAGTCACTCAGTCATGTCCAGTTCTTTGCGACCCCATGGACTGCAGCACGCCAGGCTTCCCTGTCCATCATCAGCTCCCTGAGTTTGTTCAGACTCATGTCCATTGAGTCAGTGAGGCCATCCATCCATCTCAAGTACTTACTAACCACCTAACTCAGTTCTTATATGGGGAAGGTGCACTGCTTGCTGGAGGTCTGTTGTGCTGCTTATGTGCTTCTGCATATTGCCTGTGTCGTGTGTTGCTTGTGGTATCCAACCTAAAAGGTCATGGCTTCCATAATAATCCAATGATCTCCCCAGAGCAGCATGATCAAGACCATAGGATCTAGTAAGAAGGTTAGATCATTAATTATAAAGGCCTTAATTGACCAGTAATGAGCAAAAAGATCCTTCATGCCTCAAGGAGAAGGAGAACCAAGGAGGGTAGACTGGATTGCAAGGCCATTTTGTCACCACTTGAAGAGAGGATCTGGGCTACAGGCATGAGGAAGAGATTTCCATAGATGAGGAACTCAGGACACCTCCACTTGCATCACAGAGTCAGCATATTGTGCCCAGACTACGTGTCCTAACCCAGAAGAGTGAAAGAGCTTTGCATTTGGAAAATAATGACACCACCGGAAGAAAGTTACAACACAAACCTATAGTCTGCATCACCACTTCACTGACTACCATCACTCTTTGTCCCTTGGCCCATTAGGACATTGTGAGTCTGATCTCTGGCATGAGGTTGCTAAAAAATTAATGGATGGATGTAAAAGTTCTAAATATCTGATACCAGCTCCTCCTAAGAACCCCATGGATGTACAGCAGCTCCTTGATAAATGCAAAATGCCATGGGAGCTTCCCAGGCATTGCTCAATACTATGGCATATCAACACATCAAGATTCTGATTTTATACTCCAGAGATTTTCCAGAAAACTCTGTCCATCACATCACTGGAAACAAACCCCAATACTGGAAAGGTCTTTTGGTATAACCGAAAAAGGAAAATGACCACCTACAAAGATGGCTCATAGTGACATCATCCAAAATTTTCTGGCAGCAATACACAAGATGAAGGTAACGAAAAAAATCAAGAAATAGAAACTAGAATCAGAAACTGTACCCTAACTGAAATGCAAACCTTTCTTAAAGATTTTATGTAGCAGGAAGAAGAGAGGTGACGTAGTGGCTACTGCAGGGTTTTCATTTGTTTGTCTGGGATAGTCTCTGAATTGTTATTCATAGCTACCAAAGTACATCAACTAGCCAGTCTTTCCAAAGATCCCAAAATTCATATTTTCTTAAAGATTCAACTGGGCTGTAAACTCATTTCCTCTTAGATACCACAAATCCTGAGGTCCCTCAACTATCCCCTGAATGGGAAAGAACTAAGAAACCTGCCTCACCAGGCATCTCTGTCACCCAGGGAGATGTTAATAGAATTGTTGAGAGCCCTGGTGGGGAAAAAAAGGAAAAGGTGAAGGCAAAGAACACTAAAGCTATATTTGTACCAGGGACCTCCCTCTCCTCACTTGGATATTTATTGCTTGGTGCTGTGCACACTTCCATCACAATGATCACTGCTAAGGCTCACAGTGAATGGGAAATATTAAAATGAAGCCTCTCTCCTGCTGCACAAAATTGACATGGTCCAACAGGTTTATCATTTCCATGACCACAGTGACCCAGATGACCTCCTCTTCATTTCTAACTCTGAAGAGGCCCCATTTGACCCTGAGTTCAGAGAATTATTTTTACAGAAACTCCTCCTAATTACAGGGCTGCACTACTACATCTTAACTGGGACTGCCAAAATCATTCAAAAAGCCCTACAAGTCTTACAGAGAAACTAGATATTTAGATCTTCTAGGAGATATGTCCTATTTTATCATGAAAAATTGTATTAAGAGGAAGTGTATGTTTCTAGAAATTATAAAATGCACTCATAAAGTTGCCAATTTTAATGATGATACACAATTGCTTACTTCCTAGTTTTCAATGGAAATTAGGTTTTCTAAGGGTTATGAATTCTAACATATGTAATTAAAATTACTATAAAAATGAGGAAAAGAGCTCTGTATGCAAGGAAAGTAGGATATGTTTGGGGGTAAGAAGTGTGGTATAAAGAGGCATGTTAGTTAAGAGGAATTAATACGTATAGTTAAAAGGAATTAATTTTGTCCTAAGACTGGTTATTTCATAATGGAAAAGAATAAAAACAGAACAAAATCTGAATGTAAAAAGTGTTATAAAAGGTTTGGGGAAAAGGAATCTTGGGAAAGGAATTTTACATGTGATCAGGCTGGCTAAGATTGAAATTGATCTAATTAAGTTTTTAAGAATAAAGAAAGAACAAATTTTAGTATCAAAAGTACACTGGTACAAAATTAGAATTTAGTTTTCTCTTTGTTTAAAAGGACAAAGTTTGCTTGGATTATTGGTCTGCTGTATCTGGAAAGCAAAGACTTTGTGTCTTACCAAATTAATTTACTCTGCTTCAAGTTACCTTTATCTACAGGCCTTTGATTACTTAGGTAAAGATAGTCTTTTCAAAATTAAGAGCTAAGTTTTGCTTAGACCTATGCAACTTCCTGCGTTTGCCTTTAAAATCTTTTATTATCACTTTGGTTAAATTAGTAATTAGTATTATTTCCTTATTATTTGTGATACTATTTAGTGAAATGTCTAAGATGTTTTGAAATATTTGACAAACTTCCTAAAATCAAATTCTAAATGAAAAATTTGGGCCTTGAACTAACTTTGGAATTATCCAGAGGACCCCTGGGGCATCTTTTTTTTAAAACTTTTTATTTTAGATTGGGGGATAGCCAATTAACAATGTTGTGATAGTTTTAGGTGAACAGTAGAGGAACTCAGCTATATATATCCATGTATCCATTCTCCCCTGGGACATCTTAAAAGATTTGTTCTCTCTCTTTGTAAAAAGGTGGGCTTCCCTGGTAACTCAGCTGGTAAAGAATCTGCCCGCAATGCAAGAGACCCCCGTCAATTCCTAGATTGGTAAGATCCCCTGAAGAAGGGGTAGACTGCCCACCCCAGCATTCTTGGGCTTCCCTGGTGGCTCAGCTGGTAAGGGATCTGCCTGCCATATGGGAGACCTGGTTTCGATCCCTGGGTTGGGAAAATCCCCTGGGAAAGGGAACAGCTACCCACTCCAGTATTCTGGCCTGGAGAATTCTATCGACTGTATAGTCCGTGGGTTCCCAAAGAGTCAGGCACAACTGAATGACTCACTTTGTAAAAAGGCAGATGTTAAACTAATTTTGGAGAAGGAAATGGCAATCCACTCCAGTATTCTTGCCTGGAGAATCCCATGGATGGAGAAGCCTAGCAGGTTACAGTCCACGGACTGAGTGACTTCACCTCACCTAAACTAATTAGGCTTACTGTATATGTTAAATTATATGTGAAGCATTTTCAAGTGATGCTAAACCTTCTACATTATATTTGTGTGGATGTATGTTATAGTATGGACTTCCCTGGTGGCTCAGACGGTAAAGTGTCTGTCTACAACGCGGGAGACCCGGGTTCGATCCCTGGGCTGGGAAAATCCCCTGGAAAAGGGAACAGCTACTTACTCCAGTATTCTGGCCTGGAGAATTCTATCGACTGTATAGTCCATGGGTTCCCAAAGAGTCAGGCACAGCTGAACGACTTTCACTTTGTAAAAAGGCAGATGTTAAACTAATTAGGCTTATTGTATATGTTAAATTATATGTGAAGCATTTTCAAGTGATGCTAAACCTACATTATATTTGTGTGAATGTATGTTATAGTATAAGAAGTCTAGAAATTGCTTGAAGTTTCTAAAAATTTGATTTGTTCTGCTATAATATTATCCCTTCTAATTCTAATCGTCTAATTATCCCTTCTAGTGGTCATATGTTCAAGATCACAGAAATAACCAAATTTAATAAACTATAATCCAACCTTCAGTCATGACCATTTTTAAGTCTTTTGTCATTTAAAGTTATTGTTTTATTCTGGTGCTTTTGCAAAAGTGCTTCATCTCCTGTGAGATTCATGGAAAGGACTTAACAAGTACTCTAGAATACAGGTTTTGGGTAACTTCCAGCTCATACTACTGAACTGAGTAAGAAAGTACAGAACTCTAGGGAAACAAAGAAATAAAAACTGATGGCTTCATAAAACCACTAACAGATGATCAAGATTAACAAGACTTAATTATATGGGACTGAATGAACTGGTGAGGATGATCATAAATTTTACAAGTTTTTGTTTAAAATATTGATGGTTCTTTAATCATTTATTTTCCAAAAATAAGGATATCTTTTAAGCTAAATATGACTTACAACAATTTGGTAAATTATACCTTTGTAAGCAAAATTGAAACATTTATCTTTTTGTCCTTACTGATCTCTCCAGAATTAGGGATCTCTTAGTGAATATTCTTAATTTTATGGCCATAGAGTTATTTGCATAAGTTCAAAATGAATCTACTCTACCTGTAACTGAGAACATTTTGAAACATTGGTGGTATTACCAAGGCTTTGACTAGAGAAAGAGAAATGCATAGACTCAGATATGACCAGAGCACTTTATGGAACTAAGGTTGACTTTATGGACTCAAGAAAGCTCCTTGAAAAAATCAGCCTGGTATTCATAGGATTCCCAGAAGCCTTACCAGGAGGTCCCTTCCTGACAGGCACAGGAGACTAAGGATAGTTTGGAGACCTTAAGAAGAGAAGAATTTACCCAAATCTGTAGGTACTGTCTGATGTCAATACCTTAGTTTGGCTTCTCTGCTTAGCCTCTGAAGGCTTTTACAAATTCAGTCTGAAATTTCTTATGAAAAGCTCTAGCAAAGCAGACTTAAAAAAAGTCTATGCGGCCAATCACTATTTTTGCTACACTTCATGGTATCTGGTCCCATCACTTCATGGGAAATAGATGGAGAAACAGTGGAAACAGTGTCAGACTTTATTTTGGGGGCTCCAGAATCACTTCAGATGGTGATTGCAGCCATGAAATTTAAAGACGCTTACTCCTTGGAAGGAAAGTTATGACCAACCTAGATAGTATATTGAAACGCAGAGATATAACTTTGCCAACAAAGTTCTATCTAGTCAAGGCTGTGGTTTTTTCAGTGGTCATGGATGCAACAGTTGGACTATGAAGAAAGCTGAGCGCCGAAAAATTGATGCTTTTGAACTGTGGTGTTGGAGAAGACTCTGGAGAGTCCCTTGGACTGCAAGGAGATCCAACCAGTCCATCCGAAAGGAGATCAGTCCTGAGTGTTCATTGGAAGGACTGATGCTAAAGCTGAAACTCCAATACTTTGGCCACCTCATGCGAAGAGGTGACTCATTGGAAAAGACCCTGATGCTGGGAGGGATTGGGGGCAGGAGGAGAAGGGGACGACAGAGGATGAGATGGCTGGATGGCATCACTGACTCAATGGACATGAGTTTGAATGAACTCTGGGAGCTGGTGATGGACAGAGAGGCCTGGTGTGCTGTGATTCATGGGGTAACAAAGAGTCAGATATGACTGAGTGACTGAACTGAACTGAACTAATGCAAGTAACCAAATTAAGTTTAGTGAGACTATACATACTTTACCAAAAAAAAAAATTACTTTGATTATCTCTGATAGAAATGCAGAGAGAAAAAAATTATATTATGTAGGTATTAAATTCTAGTGTTATTAATTGTCATTGAGGTTTTGTTTTCTACCTGTAAATCAGATTGGATAGTGAATTCTTCTTGTTTCCTCTGGTATTTGGCTACAACTTTCCAAACTAATGTTTCCAATCTTTTTCCTACCCTTCTGAATTGGAACCATTGAGAACTGAAACTTCCCTTTTCCTGAAGCCATGCAAGCTAAACTAACTGGGTCTTGAGATAAACTTCAGAGAATCACCACAATAGCTCGTGTACAGACAATGTTTATACCTATTGTGTATGAGCCATTCAGAAAGATCATCAGAGACAATCTGCAAACCAGGAAAGTCTATCAGATTGCTACTGCCTGCCCTCACTCCATCGGAAGATGCTTCAAACCCAACATCTAGACATCTTGACTGGCTGACTTCAGAACTCAGAAACTGGGATTATAATCTGCTCTAATCTGCTCTAATCATTAACCATTTCTTACCTTGGTTGTTTCCACAGAAATGCCTTTAATTAAATAATTTGATGCAAATACTTGCACCGTATAAGCCTAACTTTGGAGATCCATCTGTATCCGTACCTCCTGAAATGAAACACAAATTTTAACTAAGTTGACCTATTCTCAGTATGAAAGACTAATTTGATGAGATATGGAATAATCTACCAACACAGGACAGTTTGAAACCTACATAAACCAGATGGCCCAGCATGTTAAAATATTTCACAATAAAGGCTATCTCAAATAAACACATTGCCAGCCACAGGACTAGATAATGAGTCAGACTGCCTCCACCAAATTAAGCTCTTTTGTTTTAGAGATCTTGGTTGATTTCAATAACTATTTGGGCCACTTGTTTTTTATTCTCTTCTCATTCTTTAAATTGCCATTCTTACGTTTTAAATTCACCTATAAACAGTGAGTCCGAGAAACTGCAAGCCCCCACCCTCAACCCCGATAAAAGCAGACCCCCAGACATGCATACTGTCTCCCTCTCCCTCTCCCCATGACCTCAGTGTGTGGCCCCAGGTGTGCTCTTTAATTTCTAAGTCTCATAAGTAATAAACCTTTATTTTTGTCAGTTTCTTGATGGTTACTGCTTAAGGGCATCTTGCAATTATAATAAAAACCACAAGGGCTGGTCCGTGAGGTTGTGAGACTGGCGCAACAGCCGTGTGGGTGGGCTTTGCTGAGTTCAACATCTAGGAAGGAAGCAGAGCATGAGAAATATTTTTCGAGGCTGATCCTCTTATCCTGCCCCTACTTTCACTGGAAGGGTGGTGCATCCTTCCCAACTTCCAGGAGGTGGGGAAAGAATCCAAAGATAGTAAACGAAATCTCCTTTAAGGGCCAGACTTGACCCTGTTGCTGCTGTAGGGGTTGTCTTAGGGGTTAGTCCTACCTGAAAACTGGCCTGCCCCCTTATCAAATGAATTTCCAAGTAAAAACACTACTTTTCCATGATTTCCTTTCTCTCTGATTCTACCTTCTTGATGTCCTCATTCTTGCTGCTGGTCAAAGGGCTTTTTGAGCTGTGTCTGACGGAGTCTGACCTATCTGAGAAGGATGATTGAAAGAATTTAACAAAGGGACTATTTACAAAGGAGTAGACAGGGTCAAGGCAACTAACAAGAGATGCTGAAGCACCCTGAGGCTAGCAATTTGGATTGCTGTTATTACTCTTGGGTAAGGGGCAAGTGGAGACAGCAGTTACCAGACCTGGGGAGGGCTATAGCTATAGGAGAGACTTCCTGATAGAGGTGAAACCTTCAGTAGAAAAACATGGAAGGAAGGAGCTGGGGGAATAAGTACTTCAACTTCTCTCTACTTCTACCTTCCAATCTACTGATAAAGGCTCCCATTAGCTGAACTCAGTTGGAAGACAAAGGGTCGGGGAATCTAGGTAATGGGTCTGTAAAGTTCAATTTCTCAGGGTAGAGAGCAGGGTAAGAAAGGTAGACAGAGGAAAAAAAAATACCTGGTAAATATGCTTTTCTGGGTTTCCGCTCTTGATGCTTCTGATGAACCTCTTTCCATGAACTCACATCACAACCATCATTCCCTGTGGTTACTCCCATTGGCAGTGACTACTGACCTCTGATTGCTACTCTAGGGTCTGTCACTTGCTCACCCATTGAGTCAACCGTTCAAGAAATTTCAAACACTTACTTTAAACCAGTTTTAGATACTCTAGATCCAGTAGTGAACAGAACCAAGTAACTGCCCTCATGGAATTTACATTCTAGTGAAAACTGACCATAAAGAAGTTTACAAAGAACTATATTAGAGAACACCAGCTGAGAAAAGGAGGCAGGGCAAGAGGGTAAAGTGTGATGGGAGCTGATATTTTTAGATAGAGTTATCAGGAAAGTCCCTTCAGAGGAGGAGACATGCCTAGCCACTATGTACCATGCACATAGGGGTGCAATGCATACATCATCTCTGTCACTCAGGAACTTTCCACACCTTTAGGAACCAGGCATTGCATTTAAAAAATTGAAAGGAGGGGATTCCCTGGCAGCCCAGTGGTTAGGACTCTGTGCTTTCATTGTTACGGTCCCAGTTGTTATATATATATTTTAATGTTTATTTATTTTTGACTGTGTGGTGTCTTAGTTGAGGCAGGCAAGATCTTTATTAAAGAACGCAGGCTTCTCTTTAGCTGTGGTACACAAGCTAAGTTGTCCAGCAGCATGTGGGATCTTAGTTCCCTGACAAGTGATTGAACTCGCATCTCCTAACCACTGGACTGCCAGGCAAGTCCCTGGACCCAGTTTTGATCCCTAGTCTGGGAGCTAAGATCCCACAAGTGTGGCCAAAAAAATAGGAAAATTTTTTTTAAAAAATTAAAAATCAAAAGGAAGCTAAGCTCCCACAAGTGTGGCAAAAAAAAAAAAGTTTAAAAAATTTTAAAATTGAAAGGACAAAAGACAGTTAGCAATTCGAAAGGAAAGTTTTACAAGTTAAGAAAATGAGGTACTCTTTGAAACCTTAGAGTTCAAAGGAAGAAGTCACCACTCTAGAGAGATCAAGGGAGGCTTCCTGGAGGAGGAAGTGCCTTGAAGTTCCAGGATAGATGGGGTCATTGACACAGAGAGGATGTGTGGGGAGGAGGGAGGCCAGTGTGGGCAAAGTTACAGACGTGACAGTGAGTTAGTGACGATGGGGGAAAATGTGAGAGAACGAATGAGTTTTACAGGCTGCAGGCAAGGATTCTACATATGCTTTGAATTACCCTTCAGTCAACTGGCATCAAAATGTGTTAGAGTAATGGCAAGTTTAGTAGCAGGGTCAGGCCTAGGTTGAAACGTTCTCTCTGCCCATAACAAACTGTGTAACTTCATGCAAGTTTCTCAACTTCCTTGAATTTCAGTTTGCTCATCACTAAAGTGGGGGTGGTGGGGGTAGGCCTTATTGAGATGATTAGAAGTGAAATAGTACTCTTGCCTGGAAAATCCCATGGACGGAGGAGCCTAGTAGGCTGCAGTCCATGGGGTCGCTAAGAGTCAGACAAAACTGAGTGACTTCACTTTGACTTTTCACTTTCATGCATTGGAGAAGGAAATGGCAACCCACTCCAGTATTCTTGCCTAGAGAATCCCAGGGACGGGGGAGCCCGGTGGGCTGCCGTCTATGGGGTCACACAGAGTTGGACACGACTGAAGCGACGCAGCAGCAGTAGCAGCAGCAGCAGGCACTAAATGTCTATTATGCTTCTCTTTCTTGGCCTAAGAAATGAACAATAAAAGATAAGCTGTTTGTCTGGAGCAAAAAGAACAATTAAGTTTCAGGTAACAAGTCCACTTTGATGTAATGAAAAACACAGGCTCTGGGGTCAGATGGCCTGGATTCTAAACTGGGCTCCCCTATTTACCAACAGAATGAACAGGGGTAAAACTGTAAGTATTTTCTCTGGGCCTCAGTTTTTTAATCTGTAAAATAGGATACTTGTTGTAACTATTATGCCCTGTTATAAAGAGTCAACAGCATGATTAAAAGCTTAGCATGGTCCCTGGCACTATAAGTGTAGCTATCTATCATGTCTTTATTTGATTAACTGTCATTATTGACTCAGAACCATCCATGAGGTGCTCTGATTCCCATCTGTTTCTGGAAGAAAGCTTCTACTCTGAGGCTAGAGGTGGTGGCTGTGAGGAGGATGGTATATGTCCACCTCCCTTTGGTGAGATGTGAGAAGGACCCTCTTACATGCAGGAAAGAAAAGAATGTGTGTCAGTGCAGTGTGTGGCAAGCCAGTGTGCCAGCCAGTGCACAAGTAGCTTCACTCTTGCCTTAGCGCTTACCAAGCCAATGAATTACAGAGCTGGCTGCACCCATGGACAACCATGTATTGACACCATATTAACACTTGACATATTAACGTATTAACATATTGACACATATGAACACATCTCTCAACAGAGAGATGTGAGAGTTAGGTCCAACGAAGGGTAGTGACAAATGACCTCTAATTTTATCCAGTCCTGGGGTTGTAGGATATGGTGAAAGTGTGTGGCAGAATTACAGTCAGATACAGATCCACTGAACATCTGGGCTATTCTTTTTTCCACCAGCATCTTCCCTTTGCTCCTTCCAAAATGCCCTGCAGTTTTGGGACACCCTTCCTGAAAATAGCTACCTCAAATGCAATACTGCCTTCAGGTTCCACAAGATTCTTTCCAGCAGAGAGGACCTGGAAGACCAGGAGCTGTTGAGGAGGAGATGGGGCAAGAAATTCAAGCAAGGAACAAGGAGCAAGGAGGCGCTGGAGATCCCCTTTCAGCCTACAGGTCTCCAATCCAAGAATCAGGCCAGGGAAGGGGCTGAGGAGAATTTTTAATTAGTATGAGCTTGAAAAAACCAAATGATCTTATCTTGATTGCCTTGTACTCTTTAATTCTCACCATCATAAAATTTTGGAACCAAAATTGATAACTGAAGGAAGAGGGGAAGGAGAAAGAATAACTGGTGCCACCACCGTGAAAGCTGCTGAAGATAAGAGTCAAGAGAGTGGATGAACAAAATACAAGAGAATTGCCCGAGGCATCCCTTCAATGAAGGGCCTGGTACGCTGATTGCTGGGAGCGTCATCAGCAGGCAGTCTTCAGAGACTGCTTCAGTTACGGAAAATCACCTCACCTCACCCCTTCCAACGGCCGATAGAGGCAGAAGCATAAAGACCTGACTGTCCTAACCCAACTCTGCACATTCCAAAAGCCAGTTCTAGTTCCAGAGATCCCTGTGGGATTGGCCATGGCTGTCTTTGGTTCTCCATTACAGCTTGATTTCTCCCACTTCCCAGCTACTGCTTTCTTCTCCTCACTTCTGCTGGCAGTGATGTCAAGGGCACTACTGCATAAATGCCCTGTGCCTGAATAAATGCTAATAGAGAGGGGGAGAGAACTGCGGGTTTGAAGAGAGCTGTGGAGAGAGAGAGAGAAGGAAGAGGGGAGAGGGGAGAGAGAGGGAGCAATATTTCCTGATTTCAGGCCACCTTATCCAGCCTATTTAATAACCTTTTTATTCGTGTGATAATAGTGACATATGGTGAGTGTTTACCCTGTCTGCACACCGCACTGTGCTGAGCATTTTATGTGCATTATCTCGTTTACCCTTCATAACAGACCTATGATCTATGAAGTAGATCAATTTTATAATATATTACAATGTAGAAAATGAAGCCCAGAAAAGTCAAACAACGTTTTCAAAGTAAAGCTAATGATAGAGGATTCAAACCCAGTTGGTCTAGTCCCAAATCCTTCGTTCTGAAATTATGCAGCTCAGGGTTATTCTAAGCAGTCTCAGTTTGGGGAAAATCTCATCCCCCTTACTTCACTTCACTTACAACCCTGGGAAATACAGAAACAGGATTCAGCAGAATTCTGATTCAGTGAGTTGGGGTAGGCAAATCAGGCAAAAACATCCTTGTGGATGGCTATTTACTTTACAACACTACCTGCTCCATCACCCCCAAGTGCTTCTGATTCTGCAGCCTGGACCCGATAGATCAAGCAAGGGACTGTTTTATCCAGCTCAGAAATGGTGTGTTTGCCAGGACACAGCCCTACCCAGTAGCTTGAGTGAAGACTTACCACACTCCATTTTCAGAGCGTATGAGCTTTAACTATTCAGGAAACTTGCAAAAGAAAAGAATAACTTGACCCTCATTTCCAATAGTTTTGAAGCACACTTAGAAATAAATTTACCTAATAGTACATATATTGTTGTTGTTGTTGTTTAGTTGCTAAGTTGTGTCCAACTCTTTTGAAACCCCATGGGCTGTAGCCTGCCAGGCTCTTCTGTCCATGGGATTTCCCAGGCAAGAACGCTGAAATGGGTAGCCATTTCCTTCTCCAGGGGATCTTCCTGACCCAGGGATCAAACTTGCATTTCCTGCATTGGCAGGCAGATTCTTTACCACTGAGCCACCTGGGAAGCCCAGTACGCATATATCAATATCTATGCTGTATCAGTATTTTTAAATTTAAAAAGTATTTTAGCTTTTATTGAGGTATAACAACATGCAGTAAAGTGCACAAGTTTTGGGACTTTTTGTGGTGGTCCAGTGGGACCAACAGGGCTCCGTGCTTCCAGTGCAGGGGGGTGAGTCTTCAATCCTTGCTCATGGAACTAAGATCCCACATGCTGTGCAGGATGGCCAAGAAAATAAATAAAATTACTATGAGAATAATAAAATAATTTTTTTTAAAACCCACAAGTCTTAAATATTCTGTTTGATGAGTTTTAACAACAGTGTATGCCTGAGTATTGTCCAAAGCAAGATATATAATATTAAATCACCCCAGAAAGTTTCCTCATGCCCCTTTCCAGGCAATTCTTGCCTTCCTTAAACCTAAGAGAATGTCCTAACCACTTCTCTGATTTCTATCACTGTAGATTAGTTTTGTTTGTTCTTAACTGTCACATAAATGGAATCCCACAATATGTATCTTTTATATTTGCCTTCTCTTACAGAACATAATGCTAATGAAATTCATTTATGTTGGATGTATTAGTAGTTTATTACATTTTGATTTTGGATATTGTGTTTATCCATCCAAAATATACACTATTTATTTTTTCAGCTGTGGAATAACATTAGTTTGTCTCTAATATTTGGCTTTATGAATAATTCTACTATGTATATTCTTACAAAAGTCTTTTGTGGACAAACTCTTTAATTTTTCTTGGGGAAATATCAAGGGGTAGAATGGGTAGATCACATGATAGATATAGGTTTAACTACTTCTGAGACCTCAAAACTATTTTCCAAAATGGTACCATTTTACACTCCCATCAACAAAGTATGACAGCTCCACATGCTCCACCCCCTGAGGAATGCTTGATATTGTCAGTCTATTTAATTTTATTTATTTTATGTGAATGTGCAGTTATATCGCATATGGATTTTAACTTCATTTTTACCTGTTGATTATCGTTTTTATATGCTTATTTGCCATCCACACACCATCTTTTGTGAAGATTTATTTAAATATTTTGTCATATTTTGTTGGATTATTTATCTCATTGTATTACAGACATTTTTTATACATTCTAGATACCTGTTCTTTTTCTGATATATGTGTTAGAAATACTCTCTCCCAGTCTGCGGCTTGCCTTTTCATTTTCTTCATGGTGTCCTTCAAAAAACAAATATATTAAATATTTCCTTCTGTGGTTCATATGTTTTATGTCTTATCTAAGAAATATGTTTTCACTCTAGGACTTTGAATGTTTTTTTCCTATTCTCTCTTCTTAAAGTTTAATTGTTTCACTCAAATTTAGATCAGTGATTCATTTCAAATTAACTTTTGTACATGGATTTTGGTGAGAACTGAGGATCATTTATTTCCATATTAATATCTAGTTGTTCCAGCACTATTTCTAAGAGAGTAAACAAAGAAAACAAAGAAAAATATATGCTCCTTTCCCCATTGAATTCTACTTGGTAGTTTTGTTGAACATAAATTGACAATATAAGTGTGAGTTTATTTCTGGACTCTGTTTTCATTCCTTTGGTGTTTTCCAAATTTGATTATTATTTTGCAAAACCATATTCTCATTTTTAAATTAATTTTTATTGGAGTATAGTTGATTTACAGTGTTTTGTTAGTTTCTGCTGTGCAGCAAAGTGAATCAGTTTGCTGAGGGAAGGGAGAGGATAAATTGAAGGATTGGGATTGATATAGCACTATTTATAAAACAGTACTGTCTTGACTACTTGACTTGTCTTGACAACTGTAATGTTATTATAAGCTGAAAAGTTAATGCAGGTCCTTCAAATTTGTTTTTCCTTTTTCAAGATTGTTTTGGCTATTCTAGATTCTTTTAATTTTTATATTAATGTTAGAATCCTTTTGTCAGTTTTTTCAAAAAAGTCTGTTCGGATTTCAAATGGGATTACATTGACTCTAAAGATCAATATGAGGACTACAAACACCTTAATAATATCATATTTTCCAATTCATGAACATGGTATATACATTTGTATTTATTTATTAATTTGTCAGCTATTTTTTTGTAGTTTTAAATATAGAAATCTGCATGACTTTTGTTGGACTTATTACTATAAAATTAGTGTTTTGTCATGCTCATGCAAGCTTTAAAATAATTATTTTCCCTTGTTTATCTCTTATATAGCAGTAAAATTGATGAATTCCTCCTGTCTCCCTTTCCAGGCAAGCCTGGCCTTCACTGCACTCACCTTCTAAGACTGTCCTAACCACTTCTCTGACTTCTATCATATAGATTAGTTTTGTTTGTTACTAGCTCACATAAATAGAATTATATAATTTTAATGTATTCTTTATGTTGGCCTTCATTTACACAATATAATGCTTTTGAGATTTGCTTGTGTTGGTTATAGCAGTAATTTATCACATTTTATTTTGAATATTGTTTCTAAATTAGTTTCAGTAGTTTTGTCTGCAGATTTTTACAGTATTTTCTATGTATATAATCATTCCACATGCAAAAACACAGTTTTATTTTTCCTTTCCAAACTTCACACTCTTTAGTTCATTTTCTCGCCTTGTTGCACTGACTAGGCTTACAACACAATTTGAATTGATGACGTAAGAACAGATACCTAATATTAGGGTAGAAGTGGGCATAGTTCATCACTAAAATGTTAGCTTACTTTATCAGAATGAAGAAGTTGCCTCCTCTTATGAAAGAATTTATGTAAATCATCTTTTTTTAATTCCTTAAATATTTGATAAGATTCACCAGTAAAGTCATCTGGGCTTATAGTTTTCCTTGTGAGATTTTGATTATGAAAAAAGTTTAGAGCAATTTAGATTTTTTTTTTTTTTACTGTTGTATCCATTTCTCTTTGAGTCAGTTTTTCAAGGCATTTGTTCATTTTACTTTAGTTGTTGAATTTATTGACAAAAATTTGTTTATAACTTTTCTTATCTCTTCAATATCTCTGAGATCTGTGGTGTTCTCAATCTTTTATTCATGAAGTTGCTAGCTTGTAGGGGGATTGTCCTTTATTTATTTAACATTCTTACTAGCCTTCAGTTCGGTTCAGTTCAGTCACTCAGTCGTGTCCGACTCTTTGCGACCTCATGAACTGCAGCAGGCCAGGCCTCCCTGTTAAGAGTTTATCAATTGTATCAGTTCTTTAGAAAACAGTTTTATTTTGTTGATTTTTCTTCACTTTCTCTATTTTCCATTTAACCAAAATTTCTCTAATTTTTATTATTAAATTTTTATTATATCTCTAATATATCTAAATAATTATATCTAATATAATAATATATATCTAATATATATCTAATATATCTAATATATCTAATATATCTAATATATATCTAATAATTATATCTATATAATTATATCTCTAATATCTCTAAATAATCTCTAATTTTTATTATTATCTTCTATTTTTAATCTAATTCTGTCTGCTTTGTCTTGATCCTCAAGAAGAATGCTTAGATCACTATTTTTACATCTTTCTTCATTTTTAATATAGACTTTATTTTTTTCTTTCAAAACTAGTATACAGTAAAATTGACTTTTTCTGGTATAAAATTTTATGAGTTTGACATATGTAAATATCCATATAAGCACCACACAAGCAAGATGTAAAATACTTTCATCGCTCCCCAAATTCCCTCACGTTATACCTTTCTATAGTCACTCTCCTCCCATTGCCAACTCCTGACAACCACTTATCTGTACTCCATCACTGTACTTTTTGCCTTTTTGATATTATCATATAAATGAAATCACACAGTATGTAACCTACTGAGATTGACTTCTTTTTCCTCAGCATAATAACTTTGATAACTTTTAAGATTTACCTGAGTTTTTTATGTATCAGTAGTGCATTTCTTCATAATACCAAGTGAAGTAGCACAGTTTGCTTATTCATTTACCTGTTGAAGGACATTTGACTGGTTTTATTTTTTGGTGATTATAAATAGAGCTACTATAAACATGCTCATATAGGTTTTTGCATGAATATAAGCTTATAAAAGGTAAATAGCTAGAAATGGGACTCATGAATAACAAGTAAGTACATATTTAACTTTATAAGAAACTGCCAAACTTTTCCAGAGTGTAATAACATTTTGGATTTCCATCTGAAATATATGACAGTTCTAATTGTTCTGAATTCTCACAGTACTAGTTGTTCTGAATTCTCACAAAATCTTGACATTGGAAAGCTTTTATTTTAAAGCAAACCTATTGAAAGATAGGTTTGCAGTGGTGTCTTATCATGATTTTAACTTGCATTTTTCCTAATAGTTATGAATAGCTTTGAATAGCCTTTCATGTTGTTATTAGCACTCTATATATCCTCTTTAGTGAAATGTCCATACAGATCTTTTGCCAATTTTAAAATTCTTTTTTTGTTTTTTTTTCCTTTAAAAAAATTTTCTCTTGAATTCTGGAATTCTTTACATAATCTGCATAAAATGCCTTTGTTAAGTCTGTGATTTGCCAATATTTTCTCCCACTCTATAGCTTGTCTTTTCATTTGTTCAAAGCACTTCACAGATAAAAAGTTTTTAATTTTCATGAAATTTAATTTGTGAATGTTTCTTTTACAAAATGAATGTTTAGTTTCATGTCTAAGAGCTCATCATCATAACCAAAATCATACAGACTTTTTTCCTAAATCTTATTCTAAAATTGTAGTTTTATTTTTTACTTTTAGATCTATGACCCAATTTTAGTTGATTTTTATATAAGATGTGAGGTTTGAATGTATTGTTTTCTGGTTTTGTTTTGTCTTTTTGTAAGAGGACTTCAAATTGTTTCAATAAAATTTGCTACAATTTGTTGAAAATAGTATCTTTTTTCCACTGTAACTTTTACATTTTATCAATTAAAAATTAGCCATATTTGTGTGGGTCTATCTCTGGATTCTCTATTCCATTTAATTGTTTATTTCTTCCCCATTACTATTGTCTTGATTACCACAGTTTTATAGTAAATCTGAAAAAAAAAAACCAGGTAATTTATTTGCCCAATTTTATTCCTCTTTTCAAAATTATTCTGGCAGTCCTAGTTCATTTGTATTTACACATAAATTTTAGACTTAGCTTATTTGTACTGATGAAAATTCCCTTTGGAATTTTGCTTTAAATTGCATAAAATCTATATCATCAATCTGAGGACAATTGACATTTTCACTATATCAACTGTTCCAATCAATGAACTTGGTATGTCTATAACAAACTTCTAAAACAATGTTGGGCAGAGAAAGTGAAGGTGGACATCTTTTGCTCCTGATCTTAGGGGAAAAGCTTTCAATCTTTCCCCATTAAACATGATTGATGGCTATAGATTCTAGTACATTCCCTTTATCAGGTTAGGAGAATTTCCTTCTACTTCTAATTTCTAGTTCGCTGAACTTTCCTTTTTTAATAATGATTGGAGGCTGAATTTTATCAAATTAATGGATAAATGGTCTTTGTTCTTTAGATATTAATAAGATGTATTATGTTGATTGATTTTTGAACATTGAACAAGTGCTACATTCTGAGGATAATTCATATTGATGATGCTATTAATATTTCATTTAGATTCAATTGATAATTTTATATTTAGGATTTTTCATATATGTTCATGAGAGTTATTGGTTTTGAGCTTTTTTCTTGTGGTGTGTTTGTCTTTTTGGTGTCAGGGTAATGTGGACCTCATAAAATGGATTGAAATTCTTCTCTCCTCTTCTATTTTCTGGAAGAGAACACGTAGAATTGGTGCTATTTTTTATTTAAATATTTGTGAAGCTTGCCAGTGAAATCATATG
Organism: Ovis aries; assembly: GCF_016772045.2. Classification (NCBI taxonomy): domain Eukaryota; kingdom Metazoa; phylum Chordata; class Mammalia; order Artiodactyla; family Bovidae; genus Ovis; species Ovis aries. The sequence goes on from NC_056068.1 coordinate 36,597,669, forward strand.
TGCCTGAAGATTTCTTTTTCCAAAGATTTCAAAGGGTGAACACAAACTTTTAAAGAGTTGCAGGACTACTTATATTATGTTATCTTGGGCAAATTTTGGAGAAGGAAATGGCAACCCACTCCAGTATTCTTGCCTGGAGAACTTCATGGACAGAGGAGCTTAGCAGGCCACAGTTCATGGGGCTGCAAAGAGTTGGACATGACTGAGCGACTAACACACACTGGGTGAATGAATGAATTTTCAATGAATTGCTTCATTTCATATAGGAGTTGGACTGTGAAGAAGGCTGAGCGCCGAAGAATTGATGCATTTGAACTGTGGTGTTGGAGAAGACTCTTGAGAGTCCCTTGGACTGCAAGGAGATCCAACCAGTCCATTCTGAAGGAGATCAGCCCTGGGATTTCTTTGGAAGGAATGATGCTAAAGCTGAAGCTCCAGTACTTTGGACACCTCATGCGAAGAGTTGACTCATTGAAAAAGACTCTGATGCTGGGAGGGATTGAGGGTAGGAGGAGAAGGGGACGACCCAGGATGAGATGGCTGGATGGCATCACGGACTCGATCGACATGAGTCTGAGTGAACTCTGGGAGTTGGTGATGGACAGGGAGGCCTGGCCTGCTGCGATTCATGGGGTCTCAAAGAGTCGGACATGACTGAGCGACTGAACTGAACTGAACTGAACTGAACTGATTGTCTTTAGAATACACTTATTAACCTTCTTAGGTCTGTCAAGTCTGGCATGACAGTCTCTCCTTCATTCCTAATATTAGTGATTTGTAGTCTTTTATTCCTTTTCGTTGTCAGTATTTATGCTGTAGGTGTATTAATTTTTTTTTTTATCTCTTTGAAGAACATTTTAGTTTCATTGAAATTCTCTGTTCTTTTTCTGGCTTCAACTTTATTGATTTCTGCTCATCTTCATTTTTGCTCTTCTTGCTTTGGGTTTATTTTGCTCTTTTTTTCAAGTTAATATGGAAGCATAGCTTATTGATTAAAGGTATTTCTTCTTTGCATCTAAGCATCTACTGCTATAAATATTCCTCTAAGCAATTCTTCAGCTGAATTTTACAAGTCTTGATATGTTGTGTTTTTATTAATCAATTCAATCATTTTCTTATATTCATTGAGACTTCCTTTTTGATATATAGATGATTTAGAAGCATATTATTTAATTTACAAGTATTTAGAGACTTTCCTGTTTTCTTTACATTATTGATTTCAAGCTTAATTTCATTTTGGTTAAGGAACCCACTTTGTATGATTTCAATGATTTTAAATTTGTGAAGTTTTGCTTAATTATCCAAGATAATTAACTAGGTCAATGGTGTTACTCAGTTCTTATATACTCTTGTTGATTTTCTTTCTTTGTTCTATCAGTTATTGAGAGAGGTATGTTAAAATCTCTAATTGTGGATTTGTTTATATTTTTAATTCAGTCCATTTTTGTTTCATATATTTGAAGCTCTATTGGTAAGTGCATACACATTTAAGACCATTACATTTTCTTAGCGAACTGATACTTTTATTATCATGTTGGGTCCTTCCTTACCTCTTATAGTTGTCTTTGCTCTGAAATCTATTTTGTCTGACAATGTTATATATACTCCAAATTTCTTTAGATGAGTATTGACATGGTATATAGTTTGTCATCCTTTTACTTTTAACCTTCTTATATTACTATATGTATATGTATATATTGGAGGAGGAAATGGCAACCCACTCCAGTGTTCTTGCCTGGAGAATCCCAGGGACGGGGGAGCCGGACGGGCTGCCATCTATGGGGTCGCATAGAGTCAAACACGACTGAAGCGACTTAGCAGCAGCAGCAGCATATGTGTGTGTATATATATATATATGACGTGAGTTTCTTATAGACACCTTATGTGGGTCATTTTATAAAAATTCATTCTGACAATATCTGACTTTTATTAGTGTGTTTATATCATTTGCATTTAAATATAATTATCTGTATGTTTGGATTTAGGCTTACCATATTATTTGTTTTCTATTTATTATCTATGATTTATTTTCTTTGTTTTTCCTTTTCTTCTTTTAGATTGCTTGAAAATTTAAAAAATATATATTGCAGTTTAATTTATCTATTATTCTTTAACTAATGGCAACCCACTCCAGTGTTCTTGCCTGGAGAATCCCAGGGACAGGGGAGCCTGGTGGGCTGCCGTCTATGGGGTCGCACAGAGTCGGACATGACTTAGCAGCAGCAAGGAATTAAAACATACTTACTTATCTTTTCACAGTCTACTTACAATTGATGTTTTACATATCAAGTAGAGTGTTGAAATCTTATAACCACATAGGTTCCTTATCTTCCCCACTTTATATCACATTTGTCTTCAGTGTTATATCTACATGCATTAAAAACTCAGTCAATGTTATGACCTTTACTTTCAAACATCTTACATATTTTAAATAATTCAAGAGAATAATAGTTTATCATGTTCAGCTAGATATTTACCACTACAGTTGTATTTTTCATATTTGTGAGAGCTCCAGTTTCCCTTTACTATCATTTCCCTTTTATCTAAAAATCTTTCTACATCGATTCTTTTAAGGCAATCTACTGGCAACAAATTTCTCTATTCCACCTTCATTCCTAAAGGATATTTTTATTTATAAGTTGACAGTTCCTTTCTTTCAGTAATTTTTAAATGTTCCACTTTCTTCTCCAATGACACAAACGTTGAAACTTTTCATGTCATCTCTCATACCCCTGAGACTCTCTTCATTTTTACTCACATACTTTTTTATTCTGTTTTTCAGAGTGGGTCACTCTTATTGATCTACATTAAAGTTTACTGACATAACTTGGTGCTATTGAGTCCATCTAATGAGTTGTTATTTTGGTTATTGTATTTTTCAGTGTTGCTGATCCGCCGTGTATTCAGTTTAGGGTCATGTCCACAGCTCCAGGAAGAATTCTGGTTAGCAGGGCTTGCTCCCAGCCGGAAATGACTGTGGAGAATACCTACATGCTCTCCACTAGAAAACGGTGAACCAGAGTAGCCTTCATGAATCTGCAGTGATACCACCTAGGTGGCAGTAGATCAGGGTGGAGTCAGGCCAATGCGGCTACTGATTTCACGTCCACTGTTTCATATGTATCTAACTCAGCCTCCCTTCAGAGCTTTCTCACTTGAAAAATGCGTGTACTACTTACCTAATAGGCAGGTGGACTACACTAAATGACAAGGGATATAAAGTATCCAGTGCCTCGTGTAGTAGTTAGCACACTGGAATATGTTGATGATTTTTTTTTTTTTTTTTGAGACTCCATTTGACACAGTGGAGGAAGGCTGGCATGTCAGTGGTAGAATTCAAGGTCTAGGCCTGAGTGAAGTGGATTTTTGTTGCTGTTGTTGCCTTTTTCTATGGCTATAGTTAGGATTATAAGGGGACCCAGTCTTTCTGCTCCCTATTCTCCTATCAGTGTGAATCATAACCAGAGCCTGGAGGCTACAAATGTTCAGAGACCAAAATTGCTGTCAGATCCAGGAGGCAAGCACTGCTTCACAGAATTGGCATGGAAACTGTGTTGTTCGAATCACATGGCACACAACCCTCCACCTCCCTTGATAACCAGAAGGTGGGCCCCTCATATCTAGGGTTTGAGGAGTCTTGGGGGTACGTTTCCATTTAATACAGAGATGATAAACTTAGCCACTGTAGTAAAGTCTCAACAGAAGTCATTCAGGTCAGTCATAAAACCAAAAAATATTATTAACAATCCAAAGGATTTCTAAGACTCAAGAGGAGCTGGAAGGATAGGATGGGGAGAAGAAATAGGTGCATGCATGGTCTCTATCTTGACCAATGAGTTGGCAACAGCAACTTGATATAGACTGGCTCTGTTTCTCTAGTTCCCAAGCAATGATAACCATATTATATACTTAGAGACTACTAGACATAGAAGGATCAGAACCATCTTTATTCTGAGCCAAGTCTGACATTACTAACCAAACACGGCACGCTTCCTTTCTGAGCCTGTTCATAACCTTAGAATGCTCGGCATAAACATCAGAGCTGAGATTGAGAAGAACATGTCATCCTGGATCCAGACCAATACTCCAGCAAGAGGGAGGCAAAAGTGGGACTAAAATAGAAACCTTCTTATTTCTAGTTCACTGGTCTTGCACTTGCAGCACACTATCTTTCTGTTTCTAAAAATCACAAATAATGATGGTAAGTGTTGGTAGGCACTTCACATCTCAAGGAACTCAGGACAATTCCCAACTGTTTTTCTCAAAGACTTAGAAGCTCTAATCCACATGGTGAAAAACCTGTTTTAACTTTTGGTCCCTGGAGGATTTTCTGAAGAATTGAAGAAGACACATATCCTGATGAGAGATGAATTTCTTATGCTGTAGTAACTCGTATGTAACTGTCATGGCCCAGACATTAGCTGGACTTAATTTTTAATGTGTCAACATATGCTTTGAAAGGTAAATGCTTGTGTGTGAGCTCATCCATGAGCATGCATGGCTCTGCATGGATATTGTGCTTGTGACTCCTGCCCAGTGTGACATGCGCAAGTGTGAAGTCAACATGCATGATTTACATGCTGACCTATGTGCAAGCTCCCAGGGGTGTATGAGAGCGTGTGTTGGTGTGTACTCCTGTGTGTGTGTGCGTGTCTGTGGATCTGACTCGTAGCGTTCGTCTCCAAAGCTGTAGGAAGTGTTACGGCAGATGCCACCACACTGCTTCTTGGCTGACTCCCCATTCCTCATTAACAACCACAATTGCTCCACATCCTTCCTATCAGTAAGCTGTCCCAGCAGCTGGATGCCTGCCAGTTAGAAGCTGAAACGTCTGGCGGTATCCTGGGGATCCACAGGTCTGTCCCTGTCAGCCCTGGGTTCACTGCAGAATAGGAATACCCTCGAGCATTAGAAAGAAGGAATTCACAGAATTCAATTAGTCCCACATCTGAAATCTCTCTCCTGCCAGGCTCCTTCCTGGGGCCCTCATGCAGCCCTCAGCCCTCCATTGAATCTCTGCTAAGGACTGGCTGGGCCATGGACTTCAGCCCAGAGTATGCCAAACTTGTCCTGGAGCGTGGGCCCCATGGCAGATAGAGCTGTGACTCCGGTAAGAAACATTCCTCGCTTTGGGAAGCAGCTGAGGAAGAACTTTTTCATTCAAGAGGGGCTTTCCTCCCATGATACTATCCAGCCGCTGACAGGTACTTAGTTTCCGATACATGTTAAATGGGCTTCCCTAGTGGCTTAGACAGGAAAGACTCTGCCTACAATGCAGGAGACCTGGATTCAATCCCTGGGTCTGAAGGATCCCCTGGAGAGGGAAATGGCTACCCACTCCACTATTCTTGCCTGGAGAATTCCATGGACAGAGGAGCCTGACAGGGGCCTCAATCCATGAGGTCGCAAAGAGTTGGACAAAAGTGAGCGACTAACAATTTGTTTTTCATACGTTAAATAAATTAGTAACTGACTTACTGACAGTGGATGGATAAAGCAAACTGAGAGAAAGTTGGACACTGTTTAGGAGCAGGGCTGTTCTCTCTCTGAGGTGCATGTCGCACTTGAGGGTGATAGAGCTGGAGTTAGTAGCAATGCACTGCTGTTCTTTTCAGGTTCGCAGTTACTAAGTACCTACTGTGTGTCAAGCACCATGCTAGACGCTCAAGAAGAGTTCCTTCCCTCAAAGAAAGTCACAGTGCTTTGCGGTGGTAACTGTATTTGCTTTCTAGAGCTGCCATGGCTGACACAACAGAAATGTATTTTTTCATAGTTGTGATGTGCCATCGAGGTTGCTTCTTTCTGGGGACCATGAGGAAAAGATCTCTTCTAGGTCTTATCCTTTGGTTTGCAGATGGCCATCTTCTCCCTGTGTCTTCATCTCATTTTCCCCCGAATGTGTCCGTGTCCAAATTTCCTCTTAGGAAGAAAAAACACTGGTCATATTGCATTAGGGCCCATCCTAATAACCTCATTGAATTACTTCTTTACAGAACCTATCTCCAAATCTGTTGTATTCTGCAATACTGAATGTTAGAACTTCAACATATAAATTTGATGGGGGAGCACTATTTAGCCCGTAAGATATATTTAGCTCACGTTTATTTTAATAATTTAATAATATCATGTTTCCCATGCAGACTTCTTGGGCTTTCCTTGATAGAAATTGTTATTCCCTCCTCTGAGCTACCATAACAATGGTTGTTCTGATTTTGTCCTGACCATTACGTGTTTAGACCATTATCTTCCTTACTAGTCTGAGGACTCAGGGGCCGGGCTTAGAGAGTTCAATACAGTTGGTGCTTCACATTCATGGGTTCTGCATCCATGAATTCAGCTAACCACAGATTGAAACTATTCAAAAAAAGTTCCAGAAAGTTCCAAAAAGTAAAACTTGAATTTGCCATGGGCAGTCAAGTATTTATCTAACATTGTATTGACAACTATTTACATAGTATTTACACTATTTTAGGTATTATAAGCTAACCTAAAGATGATTTAAAATATGTGGGAGGCCACTTCTGGGCATACACACCGAGGAAACCAGAATTGAAAGAGACACATGTACCCCAATGTTCATCGCAGCACTGTTTATAATAGCCAGGACATGGAAACAACCTAGATGTCCATCAGCAGATGAATGGATAAGAAAGCTGTGGTACATATACACAATGGAGCATTACTCAGCCGTTAAAAAGAATTCATTTGAATCAGTTCTGATGAGATGGATGAAACTGGAGCCGATTATACAGAGTGAAGTAAGCCAGAAAGAAAAACACCAATACAGTATACTATCACATATATATGGAATTTAGGAAGATGGCAATGACGACCCTGTATGCAAGACAGGGAAAGAGACACAGATGTGTATAACGGACTTTTGGACTCAGAGGGAGAGGGAGAGGGTGGGATGATTTGGGAGAATGACATTCTAACATGTATACTATCATGTGAATTGAATCGCCAGTCTATGTCTGACGCAGGATGCAGCATGCTTGGGGCTGGTGCATGGGGATGACCCAGAAAGATGTTATGGGGAGGGAGGTGGGAGGGGGGTTCATGTTTGGGAATGCATGTAAAAATTAAAGATTTTAAAATTTAAAAAATAAAAAACTAAAAAAAAAAAAAAATATGTGGGAGGACTTGAGCCCTGCCCCAGGTTCTATCCACATAATTAAGCCTGCTTCACAAAAAGGGCAATAGGAAGAAAGTGCTCCCAGACCAGAATCTCCTCTGGTCTGGAACAAGACCACATTGTTCCAGACTTCTCTAGCTACAAGGGTGTGTTTGGTCTGATGGGCCCATGACCCTTGAGGTCCCCTGGCAGAGCAGTGGCTCTGAGCCACCTCTGGTCCTGTCTCAGCCCTAGTTTCATTCCTTTTCTGCTTGCCACATTCTTTTCTTGGAGTCTGAAACACCTAGTATGGAGGTTGAAATAGCCACTGATGCTCCTGCCCCCAGGACAGAAGCCCTAAATATGTCAGTACGTAGCCCCCATCCCCATACCCCTGGTCCAGAACATAGCTCTGGTCCAGCCAGCCTGCCTCCCACCCTCCAACCCCACTGCCCTGCTTTCCTAGGGCTGCTTTCTTCACTCTGCCCCTTCCTCCCAGAAGCCCCCAGGCGCCAGGGAAGCAGAGGTCCTGCTTGAACCACCCCCACCACACCCCCACGTCCTCAGCAACACTCACATCCCCAGCAACACTCACATCCCAGAGCTATTTCTCCAGACTCTCGCCAGCCTTTTCACTCGAGGCCTGGACTCTCATTCCTGTTGCCTTCTCTTCTGCAAGCACTCCCAGGAAGACCAGGCTTTGTACACAAAACCATTCAAAACCTTCTGCTCCAGCTTCCCAAGCTACACCTTCATCCCACCCCCTCCTCACTGGGGGCTTCCCTCTGGGACACCTGGCCCAGAGCAGAACTGCCCTTGCCTCTTTCCTGTTGGGAAGTCTCAGTTGACAGTCTACTCGCTGAAGAGGTCTGCCTCTAGCCCTTCCTGTGCTGACTTCCCCCTGACCATGTGGGCCTGCTGGAGCCTGGACTCAGGGGAAGCAGGGACTGAGGTCGTGGAGTGTGACCTCAGGAAGCTCCTAAGTGTGATGACACCAGAAGCACCCTGGTACCCCTGCCAGCCCTGCCCAGGGACCTCACTCTGGTAAATAGAACCCTGGTCCAGACAAAGCCATTACACATCACGCCGACATCCAAACCCCGCCATGCTCCTGGCATAAAGGGCCTGGCTAAATACCTCTGCAAAGCTCTTATTGTGCTGCGTCTCGCACCGCCTTCCCGGCCATCCCCGCACTATCAAATCTTTCTAGGGCCCTTTGTTGTCAAACCAAATATAGCGCTACATTGTCTGGCCTTCCACCCATTCTGGCTGGATAAAGGGGCCCGGTCCCCAGACTGGGGGCGCGCGGCTCCGGGGCGGCCTGCTCAATGCTATCTCACCGCCGCAGCCCACGCCGGGAGCCCGCAGCTCCCCCACCCACTCGCTCTGCTCCTGGGCCGGCGGCTGCGCCATTGATACGGTGTGTATTCTTTTCCATAGGTTCCCACGAGCATGTCACTAACCATTTCCTGGGCCTTATCACCGGGAGGGAAAAAAGGAGTGCCTTTGAAAAGTGGAAACAAAACATCAGGCCCCATTGTTGTGTGACTTCCCCGGCCACAATCTGGACTCTCCATCGCTCTACACGCGGAGACTACAAACACGCCCTAATACAGATACTCCAATCGGCAATTTGACCAGGACATTTATTGTTCTGTATCTGCAATCTCTGCTGCGTGTTTGTGGCTTTTAAATCATCTGGTGTGTGTTTTTTTTATTACTCTTTCCAGGCTCAGAGCAAGTCAAAAGCCTCTGATGGCCGTCAACACGGAAAGAAGCAACTGAGTCAGTTTGCAAACTCCTGTGTGCCTTCTTGTGGGGAGTTCACGGCGGAGGAGGCAGCCTTGCTCACCTTTTTCTGTCTTTTCAATTTCACTCTGTCCTCTTATTCCCCTTCTCCAGCTCTAGACCCTTCTTTTCCTCCTCTCGTTTCCCCCTCTCTCTTTCTTCAGTTCTGCCTTGGTCTCTCCCTCTTTGATTCATTTGACAGCTCTTGCTCTGCACTTAAAGGATCAGGTTTAAAAAAAAAAAAAAGGTGCTTCTGGTTAATTTCTTGGGAATGAATGAAAGGGAGTCGGGACTTTATTCAACAGTGTTTCCTAGACAAGCACACAATTGTAGAGTACTAAATTTGGGGAAACTGCAGAGATTAACTAATCCAATCCCTCAGAGAATGAAGTGGCCTGATTAATGTCACACAGTGAGTTGGTGAGACCAAGTCTCCCCAGTTTCCTGACACAGCCAAGAATGCTGTGTCCTAGCTGTGCCTCTCAATCTCAGAATTCTGATGATATCTCCCTATTTTTGGTGTCAATCTGAGTTGTGGGCCTAAAATTCATTTGTCAGTCATTTTCTATTTTAGAGAGCAGCCAGAAACATTTCCCAGAATAGCATGAAGTAGCCAAAATCACTCTGTGGATACAGAAAGGCAAGAATCTGGGCTCCGTCACTTATGAGCTGTGTGACCTTGGGTGAGTCACTAAACCCCTCTGTGTCTCAGATTCCCCATTTTTAAACTGGACACAAAAGCAGATTCTACCTCTTTGGGTCTTGGTGAGAATGAGTAGTTGATTCATATATAGCACACGACATATAGTAAGCACTGTGTAAATGTTAGTTATTGAATGATTCCTGGGAAGAAGCCCATGTCCAAAATAATCTATTTTTATATCAACACTGTCTCACTTTGATATCCTGTAAGTAAATACGGATTTCTCAGAGTGTTTCTTACAGTAGGGTCCCTGAAGCTAGGGCCCCTGCTCCCTCCATAGCAGCAGCACCTGCTTTCCACTTGATATATGGTCCTTCATCCATTCAACAGTATGTACAGAGCACAAGCTGTGTGGCAGACACTGTGGGTAATCTTTTTCCCAATGGAGATTATGGTCTAGTCAAAGAGATTATATTAAAAATAGACACACAAATAAATATACACGTGCAAACTGAAATAAAGGAAAATCACAAGGAGTGATTAGAAGTTATACTGGAGTACAAAATCTAGATTGAGAGTTTAGGGAAAGCAGCCCTGAGAGAGTGACATACAAGCTGAGTTTTAAAAGAATGACTGAAGGTGGTCAGGCCAGGAACAAGCAGGTACTCTAGGTTGAGGCAGGATGGGGCCCATTTGGGAAACTGATCAGGGGTGGAAAGAAGGCTGGCATGGTGGGCTCAGAGAGAAAGAGAGGAGGGCATGAGGGCAGCAGAGGGTACGCAGATCACTCAGGGATGAACATAAATTTGGGATTTCCGCCTCCACAAAGGCAGTTCAAAGCCTTAAGTATATTCTGAGTAGATCTTTTGCTTCTGAGCAGAGAACAAATAGAGCAGGGGTAATTAGAAGGATAGTAAAGAGGCTATTTATCTATTCCAGGTGAGAGAGAATAGGACCTTGGACCAGAGCAGTGGGGGTAAAAGTGCACACAAGAACTCAAGGGATATTTGGAATAGAGTCTATAGAAATTGGTGATGGTTAGACTACAGGTGCAATTCTAAGTGTAAATGGTTAGACTACAATTTATACTAAAAGTGTAAGGGGATGACAGAAGATGAGATGGTTGGATGGCCCCACTGACTCAATGGACATGAGTTTGAGTAAGCTCCTGGAGTTGGTGATGGACAGGGAAGCCTGGCCTGCTGCAGTCCATGGGGTTACAGAGTCAGACACGACTGACCAATTGAACTGACTGAACCGAGACTGCAAGTGAGAAGGGAGCTGAATGAGTCAAGGATGCCCTGAGCACTGGGGCTAATGGAAGCACCATTTAACCGGAAGGGGGAGCCTAGAAGGAAGCTCTGGGTTTAAAGAGCTCTAGTTGTGTTCAAGATGCCAAGAAGGTAGTGGGATACATGGGTCTGGAGTTTAGTCTAAGAGTCCAAGCTGGAGATGTGCACAGGGGCATTGACAGCGTTTTATATACTGTGAATGTGTGCATAGGAATGAAATGGTAATGCTAAGATCTAAACCCTGATTTGTCTGATTTAAAAGCTAATATCTTATACATTCTTTAGTCACCTTCCAGGAGACTAAATTCAGTAAAATGGAGACTTTTCCAGCATCCAGAGACAGTCAAGTTCAGGGCAAAATGTAGTCAAGAGAAGAGCCTGGATTCTCAAGACAATCCTCAAAAACAAGCAGAACCCGAGTCTCTAGAGCCAGGGGTTCTGGCATAAGATCTGGAGATACACAGGGAAAAGGATCTTGGGGGATGTAGAGATCCCATCACACCCCAAACTATCCTTGGCCAAAACTCTCCCAGCACAAGTGTTCACAAGATTGCTTTCAGATAATTTGTAGGAAATAACCTAGTGCCATCCTGGGTTCATAGGAGGTGCTTGGTGTATTTGTTGGGCTAGGCTAACCCAGACAGCAAGAACAAACAACCCCCAAATCTCAGTGACAGAACTCAACCAAGTGCCTTATGGGTCAGGCAGCGTTCTTGGAGGCACTTTTCCAACAGTGACTCGAGGATAGAAATTATGCCCGCCACTCAGCTCTGATATCCCGACCCACCAGAAGGGCGAGAGTGTGTGGAGAATTCACATGGTCTCGTAACAGCTTTGAGTTGGAAGCAACATAAATGCCTCCATTCCCAGTCTATGGGCCTGGCATGCAACCCCAACCTAACTGCAGAGGAGGCCAGGATTGTCCCTGCCTCAGGCAATATTCATACTCTCTCTCTTTTCCAATTAGAGAGCTGAAGCAGGGAACAGGATTGGAAGATCCAAAATGGTGGATGATTGGAAATGGTCAAGGGTGAGGGAGGTGGAGTTCGAGTAACCTTTGACTTTAAGAGTTAGGATCAGAAGTCAGTGCCTGGAACCTTGTCAGTTCCTATGTCCCTAAATTCCATTTTTCTTATATTCACTACATATGCTACTCATTGGAAAATGCTTCTGCTATGTCCTGAAGGAGAAGTTAAGGCAATTTACTCTGTCACAGTCTGGGGTCTGTGCTCTCTCACGCCTGTTAACACCCAGGATTTTATGAAGGGGGTGTCTGGGAGGATGAGATAAGATCACCTTAACTGAGCAAGACCCTAAGAGTCAATATACAGGGAACTCCTCATGGGCCCTACCTTCAGGAGCAAAATCTTTCCAAGCCAGTATCATTGTCTTGAGATGGGCCTGCTCATGAGTTTCTGTATCCTTCTAGCATAGTGATCTTATCAAAGCAGATTAAAAATGAGAATGGGCTCATAAAACATGCATTATAGTCTCTCACAGCCTCATAAAACCAGATAAATGCCCTGATCCAGAAGCCCCTAGATTGAGTTTACACCTCTCTCCTTCCTCATAATGGAATCATCAACAGCAGATAATTGAAGTTAAGAAAAAATCAGTAACTTGTAAATTCAACTCAGTGGATTGATTGTTTGGCCTCATGGATTGCTTAGAGTAAAAGGGATGCTGCCAGAAGATACCTGGCTTTTCCTGACCTCAAGTAGTTCCTCTCCATTTTCCACAAGGCTTGGCACAAAGGCAGCTAAAGAAATCTCCTGGGATCCTCCCCTTTTCTGGATTCCATCCCCCTACCCAACTTTCCCACTGATACCTAAGTCCGCAGCCCCAATCTGAAGTGTTTCAATTCATGTAGATAGATACCAGGCTTCTCATGCTTTAGACACTCTTCTGAACATTGGCCTTGACTAGAAGGAGGAAAGGATGAGGTTAAAAGTCAGGTTTTATGTTTCTGAAGCTCTTACTATCCCCAGGGTAGGGTTAGTTACCCATACATTTCAGCTCAGCCTTCCCACCCTGTTCTCAGGCCAGGGACATTGAATGTGCCGGTGTCGAACAGGGAGCCTAGTTTTTGGCATGCTCTGACTCCAGCCATGCTGCCACCTCCTGCTCCAGGCTTGGCAAGTGGCTCTGCTCAGGGTTCATGCTGTGTCTGTGCTAAGTCACTTCAGTCATGTCTGATTCTTTGTGACCCAATGGACTATATAGCCCATCAGGCTCCTCTGTCCATGGGAATCTCCAGGCAAGAATACTGGAGTGGGTTGCCATGCTCTCTTCCAGGAGATCTTCCCAACCTAGGGAACACATTCAGATCTCTTGCATCTCCTCCACTGGCAGGTGGGTTCTTTACTACTAGCACCACCTGGGAAGTCCCCTTGCATCCAAATCCTTGAATTGATATTGTGTTCTCTGAGAAGGGAGACTGTTTCAGGGCTGGGAATGCTGCCAGTGCTTAATCCAGCCCAAACGCTGGACTTCTTCACAGTCCAATCTTCCCCCAGAATCTCACTTTCTGGGAGAGTGGCCTTCTTCCTACTGTTTGAATAAATCCTTCTACCAACTCCCCTCTCTGTGCCTGATGATCCTAGATTCTGGCTCGACCTGCCTCTTAGCCCACAGAGCTCCAAGGGCTGTTATGTCAGGGACAGATAGGGAATTAGGCACTGCCTAGGAGGGATTGACAGCAGGTTCATGGCTTTCCTTTGGGCTGCCTGCGGTAGTTCAGCCACAAAGACATCAGCCCAAGTTTCCACTACCAGATTAGAAGAAGGCACGTCCTTCCTGAACTTAGTATTTGAGCCTCTTCATTGCAACTCCAATGGGCTTCCCCGGTAGCTCAGCGGTAAAGAATCCACCTGCAATGCTGGAGACACAGGAGAAATGGCTTCGATCCCTGGGTTGGGAAGAGACCCTGGAAGGGGAAATGGCAACTCACTCCAGTATCCTCGCCTGAAAATTCCCATGGACAGAGGAGCTTGGTGGGCTATTGTCCACAGGGTTGCAAAGAGCTGGATACGACTAAGAAACTAAGCACACACTCTTTATTGTGCTTGCTTGCTTGCACATCTGCCTCCTGACCAAACCATGAGAATGCAGAGGGCAAGGACCAGTTTTGACTTATGATCACATCTCCAAAGCCTTACACATTGCCTGGCTCATAGTATGTGCTCAGTAAACATTCACAGAATGAGTAAACCTATGTAATTGTAAGCATGCAAGAACTTTTGCAACGTGTTGAGATTGCTTGCCTGTAAAAGGCATAGGGAGGCTCACTGATTCTGCGACCCCCTGGGATGGGCTCTAAAACACAACTGAGACAGAATGAATGTCTGGCTGTTCTGTTTTGACTGGTGACAAGAGTTGCAAGCTGATTAATACATTTAAAGTGGTGATCAATTTGTCTTATTCACATCCTCTTATCCTGATTGTAATGAGTAGATCTTTTAACATAATGAAAACTGCATATTTCACTCAAATTCACAGTTTTGCATTCCAGAGGAGATGAAATGCTGTTTTTATTTAACATTAAAATGAGGTGTAAGCTCTTGTCTTAGGTGGCAGGGGAGGTGATAAGTAGCCTCTCTCCTTGGAGGCCAGAGGTGTGACATCTCCTAAGATCTTGAATTTGACTATGTAAATCAGTTTCCAAAACTGTGGAATGGGATAGCACCTTTCAGTCATCTGATCCATGTTTTTCCCTGTTTATGAATGGTCTTTAAATCAGTCCTGACTAGAGGTCATCTAGTTTGGGCTTGAATACTTCTGAGTGATGGAGAGCTCACCACTGTTCATTTTAATTTTCAAAGGCTCCAATTGTAAAAACAATTCTTATGTTGGTCTAAACTTGACCTCCCTGTTGTTTCCATTGCTTTCTTTTTCTTTTGCTTTCTCTCTCCCTTCTTCCATTTCCACTTTTTCCAACTTATTAGTTTTTTCCCCAAATGACTAACATAATAATCTCTTAAAATTGTATAAAAACTTAGAGCTTTCATTGTGCTTTTCACACGGCCTCTCAGAGTAAGATGAGTGAGTGGTTTCCTGTTGATTCTCTGCCAATGCTGCTTCTCTTGGAACAAGCTGTTCTCAGGGACAAGAGTGACCTCTCTGATCCACATACCCCTCTATCTCATTCACAGCCCACCCAGAAAGTGCCTGGCACACAGTGGGGTCCCACTCAATGGTGGCTGAATGAATGAATAAGTGGTACCTGGAAGGCGATTTAGTAAACATGACCCTGTGCCCTTGTCCATGGTTGGTTGTATGACAGGATTCTCTCCACTAAGCAGCCAGTACTACTCAGAACAAGAAGAAATGGGGACAAAATAGGATATTCATATTGTCTGCTATGACATCACCTGTGTCAGGAAAGCTCAGGGGCTGCAGGGAGGCAGCTTTTGTCATGGAGTCCAAAGAAGAGATGCGAACAGCAGGTTCATGGAGAAGAGCGGAGGTGAGAGCCAGAGAGTGAGCTGAGAGCTTACCAACCCTGGGTCCCAGGGGCTCCTGAGGCCCAGCCATATCCCTGGGCAGGGCCTCAGGAGACGATCCAGTTGCTTACCCCTTCATTGCTCAGGCCAACCCAATGTAATTTCCTTTACTTGCAACCAAGCACATCCCCCTAAATCAAGGTAGGCATAAAGATGACTGTTTCTTAGCCTTGGAAGGGAAGCTCTGGAGGGCGGGGACTCTCCCAAGACCACATAGACAGGAGTGCAGTGTCAGAGCTGCGGCCCCACCCAGCACCCTCTTACTGCACTTTGTTCTGTGCGGCCACTGAAGCACATGCCTGTTCCCAGCTCAGGCTCTCCCCCTGCATCTTGCTTCTAACAAAAGAAAAGAGTCACTCCTGGAAGAGCCAGATGTAACCCAGCAGTGGAAACCCAAACCAAGAGGAATTCACTCTCCATAAATTATGCTTTAATAGATGTCAATTATTAATTCCTAAATAAATATTTGTTAATATTCAAAAGAGTTTGCCTACTAAGAAAAACTCAGGCTACACAGAATAATTAGTGCTTCTCACTGTGTGATGGCTCCAGCCCATAATGATTTTTTTTCCCCTGTTCTGCATTTTTATTTTTCCTGAAGTGTGAATGCCTGGCTGTGTCAGTTTTCCTGGGGGGGTTTGGCTGGCCCTCCTCTGAGCAGTTTTGGTTGGAGGTGTGTGTATCGGAAGGACGCAAAGAGCTGAATGCTCCCCTGAAGCTTCCACACTGGCCAGCAAGTCTTTCTCTTTCTTCTCTGTGGAGCAAGGTTTTGTAAAAAGTAGAAGCTATCACATGTCCAAGGAGAAGAAATTATAGATCCAACCAAAAAGTGGGAAAATGCAATTCAGTTTAACAACAAATCCATGTATGTACTATATCATAGCACTGAGAATTGTGCTAGGTCTGGGTTAGCAGGCAAGGGTGTGGGTAGATACAGAACATGACAAATGCCGCTCCAGGGTTCAGGAGTGTGCAGAATAGTAAAGGAGAGCTTCCTGATAAGTTCCTAGCAGTAGGGAGGATGAAATTAGTCCACGAGAGAGAGTTGGACAAAACGCCAGGGAAGCTTAGAGAGCCTGGAAATCATATCAAATTGGGGCCAAGGGAAAGAACGTAAACAGGAAGGAAGAAGTATTTGAGACAGCCCTCAATGAATGAACAGGATTTTGATGGGCAAAGATTGGCTTGCATTTGAGTTTGAGTAGGCATTCATTCATTTTCCCAACCACTTAAGAGACCTTTGTTGTAAAGCAACTGGTAGGTGCCAAGCCCTGGTCTGGGTACTGCAGATATAAAAAATAATCATACTGGGTCTGTGAAGTTAGAGTTTACAGCCCAGTGACATATAACAATGACAAATAAACTGTCACCTAATAATGTCACATATAAAGCAAAAATAGTTGTAGTACAGTGAGATATGAATTCAACAGAATGACCACCACCACCATGAGGGCAGAGGAAACTTCAAGAGGTGGGAACTCTTGGTCTAGATCGTGAAGGATTCATTCAGTCAATTATTTGTTCACAGCAAATATTTACTAAATGTTGCCTGTGCCAGACACTCGCTGTGTGTTAGAATATTGCAATGAATGAAACAGACTAAGCCTTTTCTCAAGGTATTTACATCTTCAGAGTTCAACAAATTAAGGGGCAGGGAATTTCACCAGAGAGAATAGAATATGCAAGCTGTAGAGCTGAGTATCATAGGACATGACTACAGCTAAGTGGGCACCAGGAGGGGGATAATCAGGAGGTGAGGCTGGAGAAGAAATCAGGGCTCACATTCGGAAGAACCTTGTGGGCTGAGCTAAACACTCTGAACTTTACAGACAATGCAAAGTCAAGGAAGGCTGATAAAGCTGAATTTGAGGAAGGGGAGGGAATTGCAGGTTCTATGGAAACAGAATTGGAAAAAGAGGAGGCTGGAGGCAAAGCCCGGTAGAAAGTGATTGTGATAATCCAGGACACCCATGATGAGAGCCTGTATAAGGGGAAGCAGTGGGGGGAGTGAAGAAGAGATATGTTTGAACTGGAAGAGAAGTTCTTCAGAGTGTGTGTGTAGGGGGGGGGAGGTATGTCTAAGCTCTTTCAGGATCTAATGAAAGCTTCTTGTCTCATAACTCAGAAACATGCTCATAATGTATTTATAAGTATCATTTTGCAAACAGCATAAAGGGCATGAATTCTAGAGTCAGAACCCCTGAGTTATAAGCTGGGGTGCATGGGGTCCAGGAGTTGTGTACATAAAGTAGGAAGTGGCAGCAAATGGGCATGATTCTGGTGCTATTTTAATTTCCCTTTCAGGACCCAGCTTCTTGATCCTTCCTCTGACTACCTAGTACCCCATGCCTTTTGTGGACTTTAACCTACAGAACATGCAGCTGCCCCATGGACCTGCATGATTCCCATCCCTACTAGATCAGAGCTGTGATTGTCTCTGTTACTCAGGCCCCCAGAGACCCAGAGACCAGGGAGGCAAGTTCCTTCCTGCTTTTCCCATTCTGGGGGAAAGTTAGAATACTTCTCTGGTGGTACTACTATCTCAGGATTTAGGTTCAACAGCACCTCCTCACAGACGCCAGAAGACTAGAACTGGGAAAGCCAGCAGACATCCACACATCCCATTCCTTCATTGCCCAGATGGGAAAGTCTAGGCCGGGGTGGGGGGATGTCATTTTTCCAAGGCCACATGGAGTGAGTGGCCAAGCTGGAACCAGAACTGCTACCTGCTAATATCTCACTTTCATTACCCCTCATGGGAGGTCCTGGCTCCCACATGTTTGCCTCTAGCATGTGCCTTGCTAATGTCACCAAGAACAGACAGTGATCTCTCTGTGTCCACACCCAGTGCAAGGACTCTGGGAATGTTGAATACGGACCATGAGAGAGGATGGGTTCTGGCTGCCCTGAATGATCGTCCATTTGTTCTACCTGCCACCCCATCCCATGCCAGGGATGCAGCCCTCACAGTGAACCTCCCTGAGACTCCTCAGCAATAATATGAGGGTAATGATACCCAAATCTTAGGAGTGTTGCATATATTAAAGGAAAAGAGTTCGTAAATGGATCCACGGTCCACTCAGGAAGTGCTCTTTCCTGCCTTTCTTCTCGGCACTCCTTCCCACACTCACAGGGAACAGGAACAGGGCTGTGGGAAGACCTGGGCCCGGGCAAGGTCGAGTTTGTGGTCAGCAAAGGCAAAAGCTGAATTTGCCTTTGCTGTGGCCCACAGCTACATAATTTTCCATACATTATATTTTCGCATAAACCAACACAGATACATTTAAAGGTACACTCACAACTGAAGTCAAAGTAGAACATAAGCACGATAAGGTGGAGCTGGTATGTCCGTGGCGTAAACCACAGGGTTTTTGTGGCCCTAGGGGCTGGCTGGGCCTGGCTTAACAGGCAGCCATGGGGAAACCACATCTCTGCTATATCAGGTAAGTCACCTCCCCAACTGCATGGCCCTGGCCCCTTCTGAGGGATCTTACAGATTTGTGGGTATCCATGATGCTGGTCAGGACAAGAACAGGGAACAGAGAGAAAAGGTCCAGGGAGGCAGAATCTGGACCCAAATCAAAAGGAGCTGCAATGTTCAGTTGTCTGGGGTGATCTTGATTACTTTGATTCTGGAGTGTGGACATCAAGCGAGGGCTTGGGAGGAACACAGTCCTAGCACTAGATACTGGTTTCTGTTCACTCTCTTAAAGTTGTATGCATTTAGGTGAGTCGTTTGGGTTCTCCAAAAATCATTTCCCCCATTTTCTCCCTCCATCAGATAGGGATAAGAATAGGACCCAACTTGAATGTAAACTGGTGCAGCCACTATGGAAAATGATTTGAAGAGTCCTTAAAAAACTAAAAATAGAGCTACCATATGGTCTAGCAATCCCACTACTGAGAATATATCTGAAAAAACCAAAAATTTTTAGTTCAAAAATGCACTAGTTCAAAATGCACTCCAGTATATACATATACTATATATATATATATATATATACACTATATATATATAGTATATATGTGTGTATATATATATGTGTATATATATATATACACACACACACACACACACATATAATAACCAAGGCAAGGAAGCAACCTAAGTCTCCTCAACAGATGAATGGATAAAGAAGATGTGGTATACATATACAATGAAATATTACTCAGTCATAAAATAGGATGAGCTATTGCCATTTATGGGCTTCCTTGTGGCTCATCTGGTAAAGAATCGGCCTGCAGTGCAGATCTGGCTTTGATCCCTGGGTTGGGAAGATCCCCTGGAGAAGGGAAAGGCTATGCACTCCAGTATTCTGGCCTGGAGAATTCCATGGACTACAGTCCATGGGGTCGCAAAGAGTCAGACATGACTGAGTAACTTTCACTTCACTTCATTGCCATTTACAGCAATATGGATGGACCCAGAGGTTATCATACTGAATGAAGTAGGTCAAACAGAGAAAGACAAATACTATATGATGTCAGTTATATGTGGAATCTAAAAATTAATACAAATCAATTTATTCATAAAATAGAAATAGACTAAAAAACATAGTATGGGTAGGGAGGGGGGTAGGGATGAATCAGGAATATTAGATTAACAGATATAAACTACTGTATATAAAATAAACAACAAGGATTTACTATATAGCACAGGGAACTATATTCAATATCTATAATAACCTATAATGGAGAAAAGTCTGAAAAAATACATACACATATAGCTGACTCTTTGCTGTATACCTGAATTTAATATTACTAATCAATTGTATGTCAATAAATTTTTTTTCAAAATAAAAATAATAGGATTCACCATCATGTTAAGTTGGGGATTAAGTGAGATAAAGCCTGTGAAGCAGTTGGCACAGAGCCTGTATTAGGTAATGGTCAAAAAATCTGCTAAGGCACAAACAAGAACTGGAGGGCAGGGCGCAGGCGCCCCTGGAGCCAGCTGGTGTTGTCTCTGCCCCAACAGCTGCCTGAGTCCTTCTGCAGCCTACTTTTTCTTTTTTAAGCTAAACTGTTTAAGAAAGGGAAATGTACATATAGAGAAATGTGCAACTCATGTAGAGTACACACGCCCATGAAACTGGTCCTCAGCTCATGAAAGCCTCCATCAAGTGCCTTTTAGGTCAACACCTAGTCCCCTTTCTCTACAAAACACCTTTCTGACTTTTAACAGCAGAGATTAGCGGTGTTTGCACTTGAATTTTATGTAAAGGGAATCATACAACATATGCCCTTTTGTGTTTGGCTTCTTTCAGTCAGCATTGTGCTTGTGCGAGCTCTCCAACTTGTTGTACAGAGTTGTGATGTATTTATCCTCACTGCATGCACTGTTCTATGAACAAACCATTATTTATTTATCCATGCTCTGGTTGAGGAATTTTTCAGCGTCCAGTACTTGCTTACTATGAATAGTCCTCCTTGATCAGTCTTACATTTGACTTTTAATACATGTATGTACATGTGTCTTTTGGATATATGTTGCTGCTGCTGCTGCTAAGTCGTTTCAGTCGTGTCTGTGTGACCTCGTAGATGGCAGCCCACCAGGCTCCCCCATCCCTGGGATTCTCCAGGCAAGAACATTGGATTGGTTGCCATTTCCTTCTCCAGTGCATGAAAGTGAAGAGTGAAAATGAAGTCACTCAGTCATGTCCGACTCTTCGTATCCCCATGGATTGTAGCCTACAAGGCTCATCCGTCCATGGGATTTTCCAGGCTAGAGTACTGGAGTGGGTTGCCATTTCATTCTCTGATGGATATATGTTAGGTTGAATCAAATCAAATTGCTAATTCTGTAGATCAAAAACAGGTAGATGTTGGCAATTTCATATGGTTCAATGGAGTACTTAGGAGTAGGGAAGTTGGGTCATGTGACACCTTCAACAGATACTGCCAATGTTTCTGCAAAGTGGTTATACCAACCTATACTCCCACAGTAATATGCAGGTTTCCAATTTCTATTGCCCTTTAAACAAAGGCTATCTAGGTCCCTCTTTTGAGTCATAGCTACAAACATCTCCGTTATTATGGGCCCTTTTGTATCATGAATTCACAGTATTCTCTGTGTTTACTTTCCTTGGGAAGGTCTTTTGACAGTTCTAACCCCGCATGAGCTGATTTTAGTATGTGAAGAATGTGTCTCCACATAGTACTGGTGTGATGGTGGCAGAAGGAATCAGACCGAGAAGACAAGCAACAAAGATCATCACCCTTCAATGATAATCTTAGAGAACCTGAATTTGATTGAGGTTGGCATCTTCCTACACCAATGATTTTCAGTTTTTGCCTAAACAGGAAATGGGAAATAAGAGTGCTGAAGATAAAGCTCTTTTCTCTTGCTCACAACCAAAGAAGTGCAATATCTCCAGGGTTGATGATGTTGGGGCTGATGTTCATCCACCAAATGGAAGCAGAGTGGGAGGCCCTCTGCTCCTTGGGCCTCATGCCCTTGGGCCTGGCAATGCCAATTTGTCTATTGACTACAGTAGGATCAGAGCCCAGGGCCCATTAGGAAGGGACTCGTGAAAATATTTTCTTCTAAAATCAGGAAAAAAAAAAAGCTTTAGATTGAAAAAATGTTTTATTTAATAATATTAATATATTCCTCTTTATATTAACGTAGTCATAAAACATAATTTTAAGTTTTTAAATTTTTTACTGCTTTATGGAAGACTTTCCCCATGGAAGCGAAAGTGCCTGCCAGGACTCATGAAAGTCATAACGCAGCCCTGGGGCCTTGTTCAGAGAACCAGCTAAACTCTGCAAGGTGAATTATCCGGATTCATGATCCTCTCTGTTCTTAGCTCCCCTTGGGAATGGCTTTGGTAGACGTGAACGTTTTGTCTCAGTCATGCCCCAAGGGCAAGGAAAAGAGAATTGTGTCCACGCTTGAGCCAGACACTGAGAACAGCACACAGGGAAAGTCTTCATTTCACTTACTGGCAAAGAGTAGGCGAGGATCTAGAGGTCCCTTAGCTCTGCCTTCATAATTGAGGTGAAATCTGAATCCCCAGGGAGCCCTGACATGCTCCCTTAAGGGGAAGGGGAGAGGGGCTCTGGGAAGGACAGGACTGTGTATTTTCTGAATCCCAGTATGGGCATCTGGCCCCTAGAGTTGCCTCCACCTCGGGCCTGCTTTAGTTCCTGTTTGTTTCCTCTTTGTTCCTCCTCCCCACAACATACACATACCCAGAGACTAATTTAGGGGCTGGAATTTGAGACATCCAGATCTTATTTCTTCCAAACATGTCTCCATTGGGCTGGCCTTCAAGGAAATATCGAATGATGAATAGCTGTTTGCTGGCTGGAGGAATTTGGAAAGGACAAGCTATTTAAAGCTCTGAGAAGAACAACCAGGTTGGGAATACATCTTATATAGAATTGGGGGGATGAAAGAGTCATTTTGCAAAATACGAATTATTCAAAACATGTTCAGCATGGACCGGATCTATTTTATTTCTACATTTCTATTTGAATTAAAGTAGAGAGGAAGATGGACAGGGAAGCAATTCAGGAGAGTGAAAAAAGAGAGCAGAGGGATAAATGCAGAGTCAGGAAGCCAGGATTCTCTATGCAGCTTTGCCACGCACTGATTCATGAAAACTTATCCAGCCTTTCAGAATCTCAGTTCTTACATCTGCATAAACAGGTGATGAGACAATCCTGAAGGTCTTCTCTAGCTTTGAAGTTTTAGCACATAGTAGGTGTTCCATCAGTAATTATGAGGGAGTGAGAAAGTGAGTGTCAGCGACGGGACCGATGTCATAAAGGTGTGAAATCTGGTGATGGAAGTGGTAAGTGCTATCAACAATAGTGGCAATGCTGGGAAGCTGAGCCCATCTGTAGTTAGCATTTGTACTGCCATAAAAATAGCATAACAAGATTATATTGAAATATCCCACTATTTAACTTAATAATTTAAATGTTTGCCTAATGAGGTGGACTTGATTGGATTAGGGCATTCACAATTAATTTTGATAGATCATTTTACACATTGGAGGTGCATTCTTCTGAACCAGGAGGTGGAACGGAAGTGCAAAATGTTTACGTTCAAACGAGCATGTGATTTTGCAGAAAACATTAATCCCAGATCATGCACACTAAGTCAATTTCAGAAATGGCTTCTAGATATATTATTAGAAATTGCTCTTCAAATATAAAAAGCTTGTAATAGAGTTCTGTCCATTTTTCCTTTGGCTGATGGAAGTTGTTTTATAAATACGCCTGTGATATGATGTTTTCTTCATCCAAGCCTTATGGTACTAATTGCAACTTTTTAAACAGTGTAAGTAGTAGCTGTCATGAGCACTTTGAAACCTATTACAAATACCTATTTTGGAACAATTTCACATTTAGGGGTGCATTCTTTCTTCAGATATTTTTAACTATGTTTTTCCCATATTTTATTTTTTTGGAAAAGCACTTGAATTGGAAACTGTGAGTCCGCTCCCCAACTTTTTTTGTTGTTAAGGGAATGACTTTAGTATGTAATAGCAAAGTGGCACCACTCCATACCTCTACCCCCTCAAAAATCAAAGAGCCAAGAATGGTCACATCTGCCCTTGGAGTCAGGAATAAGCAAAGGCAAATGGCTCCTGGAAAGGCAGATTGAAATCAGGCCATTCATTCTGTCCCAGAGTTCCAGGAAAACACGTTCCTCAGCATCAGCGCTGTCAGATCAGAATTCCATTTCTGTTTTCTCTCAGAAAGCAATCTGATATAAGGTGTCCATGGGCAGAAGGCTTCTGGGAGAGTTCTCTGTGTCTGTCTTCCTCTGAAAACATGGAGATAAATTGTCCAAACCAGAGGTCTGGGCTGTGAAAACATTTGATGGGAGAGAATGTGGTAGAAGTGGCAGAAGCATTGCTTTGGGACCAGCTGACCAGGATCAAACCCCGGCTCTGCTCTTATTAGCTGTTCACCTCGGGAAAGCCACCGACCTTTTCTGAGACTCGAGTTGGTAAGTGGAGACAATCACACATAATTGAGAGTCTTATTAGAGTTAAAAGCCACATCCCTGGTGCACACTAGCAGCTCAACTAATTTAGTTTCCTTCTCCTAGTTTCCTTCTGGTCTTGTTCTCTGGGAGAAAAGCAGTCCCAAATGCAAGGTCATATTGTCGTTTCAGTTTCCTGGTGTGGTCCCCAGAAGGCTGTGGCGCGTTACACCTGGGGCTCTGGTCTTTCAGGTCACGGTGAACACGTAAGATCCACTCTGCAGGTTCCGGGGCACCTTTGTTGGTAGAAGCACCCGAATCTGCCTTCTTCCTCTGAGGTCCGAGCTCTCTCACAAGATTTGATTAAACTCATCCTTTGCAAGGTTTCAGTAACCTTCATATTGAACTCCAAATGCCTATACATAGCATTCAAGGACCTTGAAAACCTTCCCTCTTCTTGGCCTTCTAGCCTTCTTTCTCTCACTCACTATGCCATGCTTTAATTCACTCACAAAATCCTCCTCTCTGCAACTGTCTCCAGCTGAATGCCCTCCACCCCACTTCCTGGGATGCCCTTTCCTCTGTTCTTCAATTGAAAAAGCTCTTCTGTTTCCAGGTCTAGCTAAAATGCCACCACTCTCCTTTGTCTTCTAAATATAGCCAGCATAGTTTAACCAGGTCCTCTTTGGGTTTGTAACTTGTCCTTAGTGTAGATATTATTATGCAGATACTAAGGTGTGACAGGATCCCTCAGGAAACTGTTACAGCTTTTCAGCTCTGTGTCCCCAGTATCCTCAGAAACCAGGCTGAATATAAAACCCTTACAATCTTCCCGCCAATCTGTTGAAGCAGCCACTGTTATTGATTCATTATGCACGTGAAAAAAACAGGTTTCAGAGATACTAGGTAACTTGTCCAGAGTCACACAGCTAGTGGGCCACAGAACAAAGTGTTGAACTAGAGGCTTTCACTTCCAAGTTCGTGTTCTTTCCATGACTCTATAAAGCACTCCAGGATTTCCTTTAATTGTGCAAACAACTCTGTGAGGTGGGGGGTGGGGGGGAAGGTATCACTATGGCTTCTTCACAGATGGGGAAACTGAGACTTCAACAGGAGCAGTCACTTCCTCAGCCTACATGACTAGATACTGAAGGAGCCTCTGAGGCTGAATGTGGGCCACAGAGCCCCAGGCTGCCTGCATTTCCCTCCGAGATTCATCACCTGCTGTTGGGAGCCGACCAGAGCAAGGGAGGTGGGACCTGAGCTGTTACAACACCTGTGCCTCTCAGGGCCCTTCTGACTCCCTTACCCTGGAGGTGATGAGAAAATGACAAGGGGCATCTCTGCTCCCAAGGGATTCCAGTCACGCAAACTCTGCCAATTAAGGCTGGAACGATGTCATCTCCTGAAATAGCATTTTAATGAGTGATGGCTCTGGGATAAATTGTCATCTTGTGATCCCTCGTTAGAGAGCTTAATTAGATCCATCATAAAGCATATTGATCGATGGCACTGAGCAGGTCTGCAGGACACTCACCATCCCCTAGAACGTTCCTGCCCAATGCTGGGTGGAGCCAGGGCAGGACTGGGCCTGTGGCCCCGAGAGCTGTGGGGCACAGGGCCTTTCCAAGCACCTGGGCACCACTTCCCTGGTCCTCTCCTTCCTCCTTTCTTCCCTTTCACAAATATTTATTTAGCACCAACTGTATACCAAATGGGGCTTTGCAGGTGGCACTAGTGGTAAAGAACTCCAATGCAGGAGATATAAGAGACAGGGTTCAATCCCTGGGCAGGGAAGATCCCATGGAGGAGAACAGGGCAACCCACTCAAGTATTCTTGCCTGGAGAATCCCATGGACAGAGGAGCCTGGCGGGCTACAGTCCACAGGGTTGCAAAGAGTCAGACACGACTGAAGTGATTTAGCACATATGCATGTATACCTGGCACTGTGCTCACCTCTCCTGCTTGAAGTTATTTTGTCTTCACAAAAAGCTGTCCAGTCTTTCCTTATTTTTCAAATGGTAAACCCAAGGCTTGCAACCTGGAATTGCTACTAGGTTCAGCTCCAGCCAACTGAGTTATCTTTCAGGCAGTTTCTGGAAGAGTGGCTGACATAAGGACAAAAGGAGAATTGAAGGGGAAAATGAACTTTAACTCTTGACACATGCCTGGCTCTCTGCTGTGCATCATATATATTTATCTATAGATATATATCTGTACCTATATATCTATATCTACATCCATAGTCTCCTTTAGCCTTCATGTCAATCCCATGAGGTGAGAATTTTAATCGTTTTCTAGTTGAGGAGACTTTGTTGTTTTTCAGTTGCTCAGTTGTGTCCGACTCTTTGTGACCCAATGGACTGCAGCACCCCAGGCTTCCCTGTCCGTCACCATTTCCTGGATCTTGCTCAAACTCATGTCCATTGAGTCAGTGATGCCATCCAACCATCTCGTCCTCTGTAGTCCCCTTCTCTTCCTGCCTTCAATCTTTCCCAGCAATGTTACTTGTTCAGATCATTCCTTCAGTAACTAACAGAGATGGAACTAGAACATGGCTTTCAGGAACCCTCCCCTGTCTGGAAAATCCAGACAGGGGAGGGTTCACACCCAAGTCCTGTCATATATTAACTATATAATTTGGGACAAATTACACAGACCTTCTGAATACCAGTCTCCTTATCTATCATATTGGGAGTAAAAAACTGAACAATGGAGTTATTGTGAGGATTAAAAGAAATAATGCCTATAAATTATGTAGGTAGTATCTGACTCATGAGAAGTGTTCAGTAATCAATGTTCAATAAATACTCCAACTGTTTCCTCCTGGAAAGAAGCTACCAATTTCCTTATCTGTAAAACAGGTGTAGTAATCCCTTCCCTGAAACGATTCATAGGGAAGCACTTTATACAAGGTAAAGTACTCAAACTGCACTTATCAATCACCCTCTGTATAACTGGGTGTTGGCAAAAAGCTTGACGTAACCATCTATGGGTTTCCAGAGATAAAAGAAAATGCTCTCAAGCAAATCTTATTTAAATTCTTTTAAAAATTATTATAAGATAATTCATTAGCTGACAATGGGGGGGTGTGTGGCAGAGTAGCTCAAGAAAAAAAGGTAGGAGAGGGTTTAATAAGATCAGAGTATTAAGACTTCAGGGACTTCCCTGGTAGCTCAGACAGTCAAAGAAACTGCCTGCAATGAAGGAAATCCAGGTTCGATCCTTGGGTAGGGAAAATTTCCTGGAGAAGGTAATGGCAACCTACTTCAGTATTCTTGCCTGGAGAATGCCATGGACAAAGGAGCTTGGCAAGCTATAGTCCATAGGGTCACAAAGAGTTGGACATAACTGAGCGACAAACACACATTGAGACTTCAGAGGGGGCAGGGGGCCTAGGAAATCTTAGCCATGGAGCGAGAGTGCATTGGTGCAGTGGCCTGGGCTCAGCAGGGTGTGTGTGCCTTTGTCCTATGTCACTGTGTCTGCAGTGTGTGTGTGTGTGTGTGTGTTGGGCCTGTGCTCTGTGCTTAGTTGCTCCGTTGTGTCCAACTCTTCTCAAGCCCATGGACTGTAGCCTGCCAAACTTCTTTGTCCATGGGTGCCTGGTGCACATCAGATCATAGAGTTTTTCAGCAGAAAGGACACTGGAGACCCAATCATGGATTGGGTAAGTGTGTGTGTGTGAGAGAGAGCGAGAGAGAGAGAGCACGCACACACACACACGTGTATGTGTGTGTTCAGGTATGTACATTTCTGCCTGAGTACTAAGGCCAGCTTCCATGAGAGGGTGACTTTCTTTCCCTTTGCACACTTGGAGATTTTTCCTTTTTTATTACAGCAAATGTAGCTTGAAAGCTGGGTACAACATAGCTTTCTCTCAAACACAGATCACATCACAATGTTACTTTCAGAGAAAAACGCTGCAAAATAACCCTCAGATGGTGAGTCTGCCTCTTTTTTTTTTCTTTCTCTGTCTTGCTCTTTCTCTGTGTCTTTCTCTCCATCTGTCTGTGTGTCTCTATCTCTGCTTTGGCGTCCCTATTTATAGCTTAAAATGCTTTCATACTTTCACAGCATATAAAATGTCCCTGTGCTACATAAAATAATACACGTTTGGGTTTGTAATTAGATCAGTGTTTCATCCCAAGTTTCCCAGACACAGTAACACAGGACGTTGTTTTTCAGCCCCTACCCACAAATATTGCCAGGCCTGAGTATACTGCCCAAACCCTTCTCACGGCTTTGTTTTCCCAACTCCTCTTGACAATTCTCCCAGCGTGTACTCCCTATTCCTTTTTTTTTCCTTTCTCTCTCTCTCTCTCTCTCTCTCTTTTTTTTTTTTCTTTTTGCCCAATCACTCTGCTTGTGGGATCTCACTTCCCTGGCCAGGGATTGAACCCAGACCATGGCAGTGAAAACCTGGAATGTTAACCAGCAGAACACCAGGAAACTCCCTCTCTGCTTGCTTCCTTTCTGATCCTCTCTTGCTGCCTGCGAGGTGGGCTCAGCGTTCCTCCGCAGCAGTAGCTCAGAGCAGCCCAGACCTCCTCTCTCCGAAGAGCCTGGAGCAATCGCTCTGTCAGCGAGCCGTCAGAATCTCTGAAGGCAGTGACAAAATTCATTTCCCCAACTGGCCCAATACAAACACTACCCTAAGGATGGGTGGGGTGGGGTGGGGGGGGGGGGGCGGGGAGATCTCTTTTCCCTATAATGAAATACAATTATTAAGGGGGAAAAAAAAAAACAGAAGGGGAAATTGAGATTCATTTCTAACCAACTTGGACATGTGTTAGAGAATATTGTTGAGAACAATTAGAGATGTATGAGTGAGGGGTTTATTTCTCACTTGCTTGTCAGGTCAGAGGACAATCTGTTTATTTTCCTGCTACAATTTTATTCAATAAACTGAAAGGATGGGAGCCGGGAAAGAGGGTATGAACAGGATGTGTGCTATCAATTTGTCAAATAAATAATCGTGCTTGGAAACAACAGATTTTATTAATTAGACAGGATGGTGTATTATTACCATTAAAGTGTTATATTGCATTAATTTTTATATTTTACTCGGATACTAATTACTGTAAAAGATTTCGGGAATGAAGCAAAATAAAATCATGCGGCATTATACATAATGTAAAGATAGCGTGAATTAATTTGTCCGCTGCTCCCCTCCCGCCCACCGTCGGCAGAGGAAGAACAGGCGGGAGCGGCCTCGCCTCCGGGAGAACTCTCTCACCAGCACCCCTGCTCCCGCCCGGTCTAGGGAGGCCGCTGGGAAGACCTGGGGGTTCGAGACCCGCTCAGCCACGCACAGGCTGCAAATCCCTTCTCCGAAGCCTCTGTTTTCTCTTTTGTAAATATAAACAGCCCTGCTCCGCCAGCCTCGCCGGGTGGTTGTAAAGATCTAACGAATTCTCAAGAGCAAAAGTGCTTTAAAATGTCAGAGGTTGTGAGAGGGGCTGAGACCCAGGATTACTTATTAGAGGAGGCGGACAGAGGAGGGGCCAGCTCTGTCAGGGTCCTCGCTGGGAGATGGCGGGCCGGATGCCGGACAGGGGGTTGGTGTGCAGTTAGGGGACGGGGAGCGAACTGGGGCACTCGGAAGGCCACCCAGAGGCCACCGCAGCGACTCCCCTCGCTGGGCACGACCTCAGAGTGGAGTCAGAACCGGCCTGGACCACACTGCGGCTGAGCCATGGGTTTTAAACGCTTCCAGAGACCACCCCGCGTTATACCCAGACGTTCTGGCAAGGGGAACCTGTACCGGGTATGGGTACAGTAGAAGAAAGCACCGACTCATCGGACGGGACTGGGTTTTAATCCTCACAGCCCACGACGCCTCTGTGGCTACAGCAATCCCTTAACCTCTCTGAACAGCAGTTTCTTCAGTTGAAAAAAAAAGTTATTTGCGGAGGAAATAAATTCCCACGCCGGGCACACATTCTGGCTGGGGAGGCAGTGGGCAGGGCTTCACGAGGGTGCAGGGTCCCCAAGGGCCCCCCGTGAGAGCACAGTCGCATTGGCAGCGGGAGCCCCAGGGAGCCCGCCATGTCCGGCTCCAGGCGCTGCCTCTCAGGTCCTCCCTGACCTCGGCCGAGGCTGGAGCCGCGCGGGTCCCGGGACTGCCCGCTCGCCCCACCCCGGGGGCGTTTCTAGCCGGCGCGGCCGAAGCCCAGCCACGTTTTTCTCCCGGCTGGGTCTCCAGAGCCCCGGCCCGGAGAGGACCGAGATTTCTCACGACCCACTGCCACCTACTGTCCGCATCTGGGAACTGCAGGGCCGGGCGCTGCAGGATTTTGAAGCCGCCCTGGCGAGGGGCTGACCCCCAGGCCGGCTCACGACTGGGGCCGGCACAGGAACAGCGCTCAGGTCCCTCTGCCTGGAGCCTCCCTTTCACGCTCTGTTCTTTTTGAGTGTCGTTTCGCAGTTGTGTGGGAGTAACTTAGCCAGGCCGGTTCTCCGGCTTGCACTGTTATAGGGGTGACTGAGGCCCCCTCTCCCCCCAAAAACAGGAGTATTAGGAAAAGCCACTCCCTCAACATCTGTCCACAGCTCCGTTTAAAGATCTGAAAATCCTGCCTCTGGGTTTGAAGGGCTATTTCTGGTCACTCACCTGAAGCAGTCGCAGGTCTTCCAGAGACTAGTTGTTGTCCCTGTTTCTAGCTTCCAAAGGGCTAGAATTTCACCTGTCCTGGAAGTCTGACCGATTCTGAATCAAGCTTGCCCTCTGCCTTCTTTCTCCATACCGTCAGGATCTCTCAAGTCACCCTCCCTGAGAACATGCTTCCTCACCCCTAGTGCGGTCTTACTGGCTGTGTCTTCTTAGACAAGTCATTGTACTTTTGTGATTTTCTTTTTAATCTGTAGAAGTAGAAATGATAATGATATGCAGGAAGCCCATCAAAGAAGGCTGCTGATGAAAGCAGCCTGCCACCTGGGGACACGTGCACATATTTTTGTTGGCATTCAAAAGACTGCTCATTGCTATGGTCTAAATGTGTGTGTCCCCCAAATTCACATGTTGAAATCATTGCTATGGTCTAAATTGTGTGTCCCCCAAATTCACATATTGAAATCATTGCTATGGTCTGAATGTCTGTGTCTCCCAAGTTCACATGATGAAATCCTAACCCACAAAGGGATGGTATTAAGAGGTGGGACCTTTGGGAGCTGAGGTCATGAGGACAGAGCCTCATGAATGGGATTAATACCCTTATAACAGAGGCCCGAGAAAGCTCCCTTGCAGCTTTCCCCATGGGAGGTTACAGTGAGAAGACATGGTTTCCCCATGTCATCAATAAGGAGTTGGCTCCTGAATCTGCCAACACTAGGCTCTTGGACTTCCTACACTCCAGAAATGTGAGAACTAAATATTCATTGTTTATAAGCTACTTCAGTTTATGACATTTTGTTAAAGCAGCCTGAATAGACTAAGATACTCACTGAGCCAAGATAATACAAACCTGTAGGGAGAAGAGGCCTGTAATCTTTTGAATAGCTATTGGTGGGTGGTGGGAGGGAGGGTGGTGAGGGAAAACAGGGAAGGTAGGTTATCTAGTCTTCTAGTGTGTCCCCACCAGCCCAATGCTGTTTTTCTCTCTTACAGAAAATTCTTCTTTTCCTTTGCCTCACAGCACATGTCACCATTTGCAATAATGTGTTTAAATTCTGTGTGTATTTGTTCAGTGTCTGACTCTGCAGACAGCAAGCGCTATGAAAATCAGGATGATATTCATTCTTCAAACCACTGTACCCCAGTGTCTAGTGCTGGGACTGGGATACATGGGATACATGGGATACATTTAATAAATATTTATTGAATGAATGAATGACTATAACCATTTGTTTATTCCAGAGACAATTAAATATCACCTGGGCCCTTTCCAGTTCTTCCCAAACATTCCATTCCCTTAGTGTTATCCACAGAGAGCTCATCTCCTAAGCCTTTCTTCCTCTTTGGGTGCTCTCTGTCATCCTCTTCCTAACAACCAGCCTCCCACACAATTTCTTTCGTTTTAAACAGACATCTGCACAAAATAAGCAGAGGAGGGTTGATGGCTATGTTTGACTTGTTTTGGGTTTGCCTTTTGATTTTATAAACTACCTAAGTAGATCTGACTATTATTCCCATCCTCCAGAGGGGGAACCATGTAGCTGAAGAGGTGAATTGACTCGTCATATGTCACAGCTAGAGAGTGGCAGGCACTCAGCTAAGTCTCTGCTCTCCGGCTCTAAGTCACATAACCTTTCCCTGTTCCAGCTGCTCTGTCCACTGACCCATGAGCAGTGCAGGCCTCTCTTCGTGCCCTGGGGCTGATGGTTCATGACAAATCATGTGAGGATGTTTCTCCAGAAAATAACTATGGAGAAAGATGATATGACTCTCAGGAACACTGTCGTGCCTACCTTTGGCCTCTACTTCCCTTCCAGTGGCCATCAGGGCAATTGAAGGATATGTCAACAAAAACACTTCGTGGGCCCCAGCAAGGTCTCTGGAGCCAAACCTGCTTGGTTTATGTGTTGGCCTTGCCACCTTCAAGCTATCTGTCTTTGAGCAATTTATTTAAGGTCTCTGTGCCACAAAGTGCCTCAGCTGTAAAATGGGGATAATGAAAGTGACCCCTCATAGGGTTTCTGTTTAGTTTAAATAAATACATGTAACATGCTTAGAAGAGTGTACTCAGTTAATATTTTCTCTTTATTTCCTTCCTCTCTGTCCCTTTCCTTTCCCCACTTGCTTTCTTTCTACTTTTGCTGCTCCTTTTTTTAAATGTTCCTTTCTTTTTCTTTTTTCTTTCTTGCTCCTCAACTTTTATTTATCCCTAAATTCCTGTCTCTTCTCTGAATCTAACTTACTTCACTACATGCCTGAATAAATATTTGTTAAGCCAATAAGTAATGAATTTTAAGAAAGAGAGAGAAGGAGAAAGTTGGTACAGGGAGAAGGTTTCAAAAAAGTGAAGGTAGAGTAATAGAAGACAACTTGTTTTTCTTAATGTTTGTTTGTGTCTTAATGTAAGAACCATATCATGAGAGCCAAGAACCCTTACATGGAGCCTATCACTCTCATGCTGTGTTACCTTGAGTAAGTCAAGAAGCCTCTCTGGGCCTGCATGACAGCATCTATAAGACTGCAGAACTGAACCTCATCAACACTTCATTACCTAATCTTTTCTGTCTCTAACTCTGTGAGCCTACAGTCCCATCAGGAGTAGGGTGATATTGACTCTCCCTAGCATTTGCATAAGGTGAGGTTGGGGTGGGGAGAAGCCACACATTTCCTGGTGGAACCTGTTCTGCCGATCAGAAATTTTACAGTTGAGAGGTGCTTTGATCTCAGAATTGTGCTCAGTTGTTCTATCTCTAGCTCTGCCCCTTAATAACAATGGGACTTTGAACAAGATGCTCAGCATCTCTAGGTCTCCCTTTCTCATCTACACAATGGAGTCAGATGTTATTTGATGAAATAACAAATGTAAAATGCTTAGCACAGTGATTGACAGAGTTAAGGGCTCATTAAATTGCTATTGGGGTATGTTGTTAAAGTGTGTATGGTATCAAAACCCTTGACAGAACCCTTAAGGCCAAGTGATAAAGAGTTTCCCATTAGCTGGTATTGTGACCTTTTTTTCCACTGAGCATTCATTGAAAACCTACTCTGTGTTAGAACTTGAACCAGGTTCATGGTAGAAATATGAGTGGACCATGAGCTCTGACTCCAAGTTCAAAAGATTACATGCACTTTTTCAGATCCTAATATGTTCCTGGTATTTTACTATATTATCCCCCTTAATATGGGCTTCCCTGGTGGCTCAGAGGGTAAAGCATCTGCACACAATGCAGGAGACCCATGTTCGATGCCTGGGTCGAGAAGATCCCCTGGAGAAGGAAACGGCAACCCACTCCAGTATTCTTGCCTGAAGAACTCCATGGACAGAGGGGCCTGGCAGCTACAGTCCATAGAACTGCAAAGAGTCTGCAAGGCACGACTGAGACTGAGTGACTAACATACACACACACACACACACACACACACAAGTGAAATAGAAGAAGCTGCAAGGATGGAGCCTGAAGGGAGTGGGGAGTGATGAGGAGTTCATCACTAGACCACACCAGCTTTCACCCCGCTTTAAACCACAATCAGCCAATATTCATGGAGTTCCCAATGTGGGAACAGTACTGAGACTTTCACCATCTCTCCAGGGTAGGAAAAAATATGTGTGCCTCCCAGAATTGTCTCTCAGCCCTTTCTCCTGTCTTCCTAGCCCTTCTTTTACTTCTTTCTGGAAAGGCTTGGACATCAATAATCTACACTTGAGCATGAATGAATATCAGTGCCCTCTGCCCTCTCCCAAGGGAAATTTTGATTTTGCAGCTTGTTCTCTCATATCTTTGCACCAAAATACAAAGGCCTCACATCAACCCAACACATGTGTGCCTCCGTGGCCTGCCTGCCTCCCTTATTCCCACTCCAGACAGCTTAACTACTATTGTTCTTGTCTAATTCCAGCCAAAAGGTCCTGGACTAGTTGTGCATGTCCTCATCCTTCCCATGTCCCTGAATCTCCTGATGCTGCTCCCTCTGGAAGAATACACTTCCTTCCTTATACCTAAACACTGCCTCTACGTTAGGGCCTCATCAGAGATCATCTCCTCCAGGAAGACCTCCTTGATCTCACAGCTGGAAATACTTTTTCACTCAGAGAAACTGCTAAGGCAGCACTTCACAAACTTTATTTTGAATGTGATATTTTTCATGTGAGTCAGCCCAGAGACCCAGAGAAAATGGAGACTCAGATCCAGTGGGTCTGACAGGAGGGCTGAGACTCTGCATTTTGAACATGCTCATCCATGATGCTAATAATTCTGGTCTGTGAATTGCACTTTGAGCAACAAGTGATCCCCAGTTCTCTTGGTATGTGGGAATCACATGCCAAGCTTATTAAAACTCCAGATCTTGGGGCCAGAGGTTGGTCCAGGTTTTGTGGGGCTTGAGGTCATTCCATGTAGAGGACACTCTTTTAAAAATATAAAATGAATAATAAGAAATTGCTGGAGCTCCTCTCAGGACCCTGGAAGGGACTGTGCCTAGAAGGTAAAGATCCCAAAGTTTAGGCTTCAGTAAGGCAATGGCAACTCACTCCAGTACTCTTGCCTGGAAAGTCCCATGGACAGAGGAGCCTGGTAGGCTGCAGTCCATGGGGTCACTAAGAGTCGGACACGACTAAGAGACTTCACTTTCACTTTTCACTTTCATGCATTGAAGAAGGAAATGGCAACCCACTCCAGTGTTCTTGCCTGGAGAATCCCAAGGACGGGGGAGCCTGGTGGGCTGCCATCTGTGGGGTCGCACAGAGTTGGACTTGACTGAAGCAACTTAGCTGCAGCAGCAGCAGCTTAGAGATAAATCCATCTTTTCCTGGGCCCCACCTATGATCAGAATCTCAGAAGGGTAGAAATGTTTATGGATTTTGTGTTGTTTCAGAATTTCTTCAGATGAGTCTTAATAGCTAATCCCTGGGCTCAACTCCACCTTTGGGAACTGCTGTCCAGAATCTCTTGTTTTCTTCCTGCCTGTCTGCTTAACTCCTCAATCCTGTTCATATCACCAAAGGCCACTAAGTCTAGCATTGGTCTCGACCCTACAGACAAGGATCAGAGAAGAATACTCTTACCTTGAGGAGCTCGTGGTCTACTGGAAAGCTGGCCACAAAATGTATTTCACATCAACTGTCTGTCCAAGTTCTGTAGGGAAGAGAAGAGGGAACAAACTTCAGCCAGGACAAGAGGACAAGGTCTTGCAGAGGGGCTGACATTAGCGAGGTCTTGCCACATTACTGGGGCTTTTCCAAGTAGCAGGAAGCCCTGAAAGAATACAGTCTCTTTAGAAACTAACCAATCACATTCATGTGTGGCATAAGAGGGGGCACATAATGGGGACAAGGTTAGGGGCTATGAGAGGTGGGTCTGGAGAGCAACGAGGCCCCCAGGAGACTGGGCTCAATGGGTGTGGAAGAGCAGGCAGGGGAAAGTTTTTGAGCAGTGAAGTACGTACCTCGATCAGGTCTGTGTTTTGCCACATGCGTGCATTGCTTTCAACTTCCAACTATAATTTAGTTTGTCCTATGACTTATCCAACTATTAGATCCAAAGATCTTCCTTTTTTATCTTTAATTCTTTAACTACTATTTCTTTTACTATAGTCACTGTATGTCAGGTAGTGTGCTAAGCATTCTAATCTCAGTCGATCCTCCTACCAACTCTGGAAAGCAGACAATGATGTCGATTTTGCAGAGAAATAAACGGAGGATCATAAAATTTAAGAGACTTGTGCAAGGTAACAGAAATTTTTAAAAAGCCTAGTGACCCAGGGACTACCACAGTGCCAGACACTCAGCAGGATTAAAAGTATTTGATAAATTAATACATGAATGCTGAGATAAAAGACCCCTGATTATTAAAAGCCAATTTTGGAACGAATGTTTCAAGTAATTTGAGGGATGTGGGACCTTCCTGCTTCCCTGCAAGTCGCAGGTCCCTTCCTCCTGGGTGTTCAAGCACTTTTCCAGCAGCTGGGCTCCTTCCTCCTGTCCTCTGCTTCAGTTAGAGAAAAGGCACAGTGGTGGGACAGGCCATGGAACCTGTGAAGATAGCTGATTTGGGGATTCTATTTTATTTGGGTTGCAGGGAGGTGGGTTTTATTAGGTTTCAAATCCATTCCATTCCATTAGATCCAATTCATCTGTTTCAATTAAGACAAACGAACTAAATTTTTAAAATATTTAGTGAGTGCCTAATATTGCCACTGGGTGGCAAGAGATAGAGTGAGTAAGAACCCCAGAATGCTACAGGCGTCTCGAAACAGGATCTGAACCTGATAGAGACCCTTGATTTTAGTTCTCATCCTGGGATCCATTCTAATTTACAGCAAAATGTAGCCTCTCCTTCATGATTGTAACTTTGAGCCATTTCCTTCAGCAGGTTCAGCCTCATTTCCCCATTCTTATTGTCAAAAGATGATGGTGGCTGTGACATTTCATACAGTATATCCCAATACTTTCTGTATTTGAGGGGATCCTTATAACTGTACAAGGAGAAACGCAGAGTAAGAGTGTGGGAAGATCCCTCTCTGACAACAGAGGCTCAGAAGCTCAAAACCTTGCTTGTACCACACAGCTTGGGCTTCCCTGATAGCTCAGTTGGTAAAGAATTCGCCTGCAATGCAGGATACCCTGGTTTGATTCCTGGGCTGGGAAGATCCGCTAGAGAAGGGATAGCCTACCCCCCTCCAGTACTCTTGGGTTCCCCCTGTGGCTCAGCTGGTAAAGAATCTGCCTGTAATGCAGGAGATCTGGGTTCAATCCCTGGGTTGGGAAGATCCCCTGGAGAAGGGAAAGCCTACACACTCCAGTATTCCGGCTTGGAGAACTCCAGGGACTGTAGAGTCCATGGGATCGCAAAGAGTCAGACACAACTTTCACTTTCACCACACAGCTAGAAATTTGGGGTACAGGGTCCAGAACAAACACCTAATACTCAGCGAGGTACAATTTCAAAGTAACACTATCAATAAGTCACCTGGCAGGTCATTGACATCCCCTTGAAGATATATTCAGTGGCATTTTGTTCTCTCTTTTGCTCATACTGGCTAGTTTTCACTTCCCAAATAGACTGCAGACGACATATAGGAAGGACACAACTTTTATTCTTTCATTTCTCACACCTTAATGAACATTATATGCCAAACACTGGAAGAGTTACTATTATGGGAGAGACAAAGGATATAATTATGAATAAAACAGGCACATTTCTGCCGTCTGTGGATGCACGGTCTAATGGAATAATAATATTTTATG
This sequence comes from Ovis aries, assembly GCF_016772045.2. NCBI lineage: Eukaryota > Metazoa > Chordata > Mammalia > Artiodactyla > Bovidae > Ovis > Ovis aries. The sequence continues at coordinate 36,635,812 of NC_056068.1, forward strand.
ACTTTTTGAATTTTTACTATGCCCTAAGTTTTATGAGTATATTGAGATGCTGAGAGTAATGAAGAACTTGTCTGAGGTGGGAGAACTGGGATTCCCATGGATTCCCCAAAGAGGCTGACCCAGGGCTGAACTGACATGGTATGATATAACAGATAAGAACATGGCTCTAGAAGGCAGACAGTTTCCATCTCAGTTCAGCCAAATTTTGAAACTTGTGTGATCTTAGGTGGATGATTTACCTTTGTTCCTCAGTGTCTATATCTACAACCAGCTCCCGGTTTTGTTCCTTGGATCAGTTGATAAAACATATGTAAGATCCTTGAAGAAATACCTGATCCAGCACAAGAACTCAACACTTGGTAGCCGAAGGGCCGGAAAGCCTGGAGTGTCGCAGTCCATGGGACCGCAAAGAATCAGGCACGACTTAGCGTCTGCACGACCACAGCAACACTGGTAATGTGAATAGGGGCAGACACAGCCTGAGTGTGCATGCATTCGAGCGCATGACGTTTACGTAGCATCCCCTGCTCCCCACAAGCTCCTAAGAGTAAATCCTTCAAGTTCCCACACCCCAGCTTTACACACAGCCCGTAACAGAAACCACCCACAACAGGCTGCATCTCTGTGACCACTGGATGCCAAGTGCCCCTCACTGGAGACAATGACAAGCCCAGCTCAGCACATGAACACCTCTAACAGGCTTCTGAACCCTGCCAAGCCCTCGTGCCCACTTGAGCACCCGGGGGAGGGGGTGACTGTGGCATAAACACACGTTTGCTTTCATTTGGCTTAGCTGACTGTGTGTTTTGTTAAACAAATTTAGGCTTGGAAAAGATTATTTTTGGTACACTGCTGCATAATTAGATGAATTTTCATGAGTTTATTCTTGAAATAAACTTTGAAATTGTCCATGTTTTACTGTTTTTTAATCATCTGCAGATACTGTTTTTTGAGACTTAGCATGGAAAAAAAAACCTTGTTACATATCAGTTTAATTTAGATTCAAATAAAATAATTTTTTGAATTTGCAGCAACAACAAGTCTGCGAAAGTGGTTGTAACTGGTGCTGAGTTGTTTGAGGATCAAGATAATTACAGTATAAAGGATAAGAGAGAATATAATATCCTGGCATCCAGTGCCTATTCAGCTAATCCCCAGCCCTTGACAGATGTTCAAACACAGTATTTTTAAAAGCTGACTTTTAAAAAAACAGGGCGAGTCACTTATTAGATATAAACAACACGATAAGAAATTCAAAGCCTGACATCCATGAGGAAGCGTCCGTGCTGAGAAGCAGGAGAGACTAGGTAGGAAGTCAAATGCGTCACGCTCATTGCTCTAATGGGGGCCCCAGGCAGAACTGCAGCTGCAGAAACGCCAAGCCCTACCTTAGCCAGGAGCACAGGTTCCATCTGTACCAGCCCCAGAGGAGCAGAACCCCCAGGGCGGTTTCCATGATGCTGTCAACCCACGCAGCAGTGGCCACACCTCTCTGGCGGCTGTTTGAGGACTAGGATGCTGGCAGCCAGCACCAGGACACTTTGGCCGGTTTTGAACAATAACAGCATAGTACTACGTGGCCCCAAGAGATGGCCAGGCAGATGGAGGGGTAAGGAGTAGTCTGTTTGTTGGCTCAAGGATCGCTCTTGTCCTTGGCCCCTGCCACTCCTACAGTCACTCATCCGAAAAAATTCTTCTGAGCCTGAGTATCAGCTGGGTATCAAGGCTGTCTATGAACCTCTAGGGTTCAGAGATGAATAAGACCTTCTCTCTGCCCTGCCTCCAAAATCTCATAAGGATAGCAAAGGAGAGCAGTCAAACCCATTGATAACAACAGTAAATATTATGATTATTGAGCTTTGCCTATATGCTAACCTTCATTCTAAATGTTCTTACTAATTCCCACAGTAACTTTACAGAGTGGATACTACATAATAATACATAATAATGTCCATTTTACAGATGAGGAAACTATGGCACAGCATGAGTAAGCGTGGGATGAAATGATTTCTGACAGCGTGGTGATGGCAGAAGCGGGATCAGGAAGGCCTCATGGAGATGGGGTTTGAGTGGGGTCTGTAAGGACAGATGGGATTTACAAATGTGAAGATGCTGGAGAAGGGCATTCAAGGCTGAAAGTGCGTGCAGAGAGAACAGACACATATTATTTGGTGAACTAAGACATCAAGCTTCCCCCAGACATGGCATGGAGCTATCTTATTTTGCCTCTCTATTTAAATGGAATTCTGTACAAAAAGCCCTTAGCACACTGGGAAGCACAAGTCAGATCCTGAATGCTGGAGCTTTCCTCCTTTGTGCCAATACTTTTATCTGGGGCCCTTGAAGGTTGCTTCCGCACAGCCATGCCTCCAAGGTGGCAGAGCACTTTGGAGAGAAGGCAGCCTCTGCAGGATGCTCCTCTCCAGACCGGGGCCTGCCTCGGTGGGTCTGAGCTGGAAGCACCAGCCTTCAGTAGCAGGAGGTGCTGGTGAGCCAGAGGCAGCTTGGCCAGGGCTGTAGATTTTGCAGAGAGCAAGTGCATGAAAAGGTAGAACCCCTGCTCTACCTGACCCTGTTTTCACCCGATGCAAGGCTTCCATTATGCTTTTCATTCCGCTCCCTCTCATCTTTCTCTAGCATTGCTAGGAATTGCCTTATCAGCATTTTACTTTCAAATAATTGCAGAAAAGGATCTTCTTTTAAAGGAAATTCTGTCCTTCCTTCCACCCCTCACCCTCACCTAGACAGCACATCTTTCCACGAGGATCTGCATCCAGGACAAGGTGGTGGGGGGAAGCTTCCAAGAGACTATGAAAAGAGTCTGATATGCCCCCCTGCCATGGGGTGGCTGGAGTCTGACATGCTTTAGAACTAGACCTGATTAGCTGTTTTGTCCACAGAGTGAAGGAGAAGGGGGCAGGATGCTGTGTGTGACCCACACGCCCAGAGCAGAGTTTGCCAGAGCAAGAGTTACTCGAGTGTTTCCTGGGTACCAGATGCTGTGAGAGACAGCCTGCGTGGAGTTGCCTTATGTCTTGCCCAAGAAGGCCATCTGGAGGGGCTGTGGGGACACAGGGCTGGGGAAGAGGATTAATTCCTCCGTCACAAGCTTACCCTGGGCCCTATCTCAAGGGAGCAGAGGTCACTGTGGTCTCAGTGGGGCACTCTCTTGGCAAGCTCCAGCATTGTTCAATGCCTCCAACCAAGTTCAAGGCACTTCTCAGTCGTGGCTTGAGTGGTGGGAAGAGCTGGGGATAGGGGTGTGGGGATGAGGGGCATACACCAGGCTGCACTCTTCCTCCATCATCTCCTCCTAAGGTGTCCTCTGCTCAAGATGCCCTTCACTTTCTGCAAGGTTCCTGCAACCACCATAGAATTCAAGGATCCAATGCTCTAGTCACTGCCTCTAACCTTTCCTGCATTTTTTTTTTTTTTTCTGATCGGGCATCTCAGATTCTCTGAGCTCAGGCTTGGTTTTCAAAAGCTCCCTGTCTTTTGTCCCAAAATAATATTAGCCAGCCTTCGTGGAGTGATTTCTAGGTACCAGCTACAGCTCAAGCGTTATATATATTATCTACTTTCATTCTCACCAAAATCTTAAGGTGTGAAACTCGAGATGCATATGTGTTCAGAGAATAATGAGTGCTTATTCTTCTCAACACCTTCCTAGGTGGCTCAGTGGTTTAAAAAAAAAAAAAAAAAGTCTGCCTGACTGTGCAGAAGCCGCAGGAGATGCAGATTTGATCCCTGGGTCAGGAAAATCCCCTGGAGAAGCAAATGGCAACACACTCCAGTATTCTTGCCTGGAAAATCCCATGGACAGAAGAGCCTGACGTGCTAACGTCCATGGTGTTGCAAACAGTCAGACATGACTGAGTGACTGAGCATACACGCATATTCTTCTCAATGCTCAACAGAGATTTCACCTAGGAGGAACATCAAAAGAGTGACAGACTGAAAAAATGAACCGAAGGTGGAGGGAAAAAAGAAAGCAGGTCACCAACAATATCGTCCCAGAAGCCGTCAGACACTTACTGGTTGGGCATGACTTTGAGTAAAAGTTTTTATCTCCCTGAGTTTTTGTTCTTCCCTTTGTAGAAAGGAGTTACTGGCAATAAAAAAGATAAGTATAGGATGTGAAAGTACTTTAATTTGCTTATAGTATGTGCTCATTTATTGTTTTGTTGAATAAATGAAATTTTTTTTTTTTACTTACTATGAGGACTAATTCCGCTTTTCTGTGTGTCCTCTCTCTGGGGCAGGCATCAAAATCCTTAGGAGCAATAAGACAATTCTGATGTCCCATAATACACAATTAGAACCACAGCTTCACACCATTTTTGAAAGAAATGGCTGTCCAGTCTATGTTTGATCACCTCTAATAATGGAGAATTCACTACCCCTTGAGTTAGTTTAATCCATAATCATACAATCATGGTTGACCTGTCGCTTTCTGCATCAGGCTGAAATTTCCTATCTACCTTGCTAGAAGAGAAAACAGAGCTTTCCTGGGCTGGGTTTCAACTTTTTTCTAAGTGGAATGGCAAAGCATAGATTCACACAATGCCAGAGTTTAAAGAGATTTAGAAACTTCCTATTCTGGAGTCCTACTTCACAAATTCAGTTCAGTTCAATCGGGTCTGACTCTTTGCAACTGCATGGACTGTAGCACGCCAGGCTTCCCTGTCCATCACCAACTCCTGGAGCCTGCTCAAACTCATGTCCATCAAGTCAGTGATGCCATCCAACCATCTTATCCTCTGTTGTCCCCTTCTCCTCCTGCCTTCAATCTTTCCCAGCATCAGGGTCTTTTCTAATGAGTCAGTTTTTCACATCAGGTGGCCAAAGTATAGGAGCTTCAGCTTCAGCATTAGTCCTTCCAATGAATATTCAGTACTGACTTCCTTTACGATTGACTGGTTTGATCTCCTTGCAGTCCAAGGGACTCTCAAGAGTCTTCTCCAACACCACAGTTCAAAATCATTAATTCTTTGGCACTCAGTTCTCTTTATGGTACAACTGTCACATCCATATATGACTACTGGAAAAACCATAGCCTTGACCATATGGACCTTTGTCTGCAAAGTAATGTCTCTGCTTTTTAATATGATGTCTAGGTTTGTCATAGCTTTTCTTCTAAGAAATAAGCATCTTTTAATTACACGGCTGCAGTTACTGCAATCATCTGCAGTGATTTCTTCACAGATTAAGAAAATCTATATGCAAGATTCAACCTTCCAGTTGGCTGGGAAGAGAAGAATTTCATCATTCAAACTGTTTGTTCAGACTTGTGGGTTGAATGATTTCTCTCTGGAGTTCATTAAGAGGGAAGTCACTTTGGCCATATCTTTTCAAGGCCTATTTCAGACCTTCTCCTGGAACCAGTTCTACCATGCTTGTGGCAGATTGTTCAGTAATGTTCTCCTGTCCAGTAATGCTCACACCACCCTGAATCTGTACCCTTGGAAAGTTTCCCATATACTTACTCTGAGTTTGGCCATGTGATTTTGCTTTTGCCATTGTGACACAAAGTAGAGACATGAAAGTTACTTATATATTGAGACTCGCCCCCTTTTGCTTCTTTTGCAACTCCATGACTGCCACCATGTAATAAAATCTGGGCTAGCCTGATGGGTAATGAGAGCCATGTAGTTCATTGCCTTCATCACACCAACCAACGGCCAGCTAACTCCCAGAAGCAAAGTCATCTAGCTGACTTGCAGTTGACTGCAGGTGTGGAAGTGAAGTATTTGCAACTAGCAGAAGAACTGCCCAGCTGAGCCCAGGCCAAACTGGCAGTCTTCAGTCATTAGTTAAAGCAGATGGTTGTTGCTTTAGGTCATTAAGGTTTGGGGTGGTTTATGATACTCTTTCCCCCAAATAAAATTTCATGGACCTGGCTTCCCTAGTAGCTCAGCTGGTAAAGAATCCACCTGCAATGCAGGAGACCCTGGTTTGATTCCTGTTTTGGGAAGATCCACTGGAGAAGGCATAGGCTGCCCGCTCCAGGATTCTTGTGCTTCTCTAGAGGCTCAGCTGGTAAAGAATCCATCTGCAGTGCAGGAGATCTGGGTTTGATCCCTGGGTTGGAGATATCCCCTAAAGAAGGAAACAACTACCCACTCCAGTATTCTGGCCTAGAGAATTCCATGGACTGTATAGTCCATGAGGTCGCAAAGAGTCGGACACAACTGAGCAACTTTCACTTTTCAACCTGTCCATCAGTTCAGAGCAGCCTTGGAAGAAGACAAATCACCAGTTACAAAGTTAAAGATCACAAGAGGAAGAGTTTTTTTGCTTGCACTTTTACCCTTTAATTCACTAACTTTCACAGGCCCACACACACACACACACACACACACACACACACACACACACACACACACACACACACACATATAGGGCCTGAGATCTTGCTTATGGTCACAGAGCCAGTCAGTCACCAAAAAAACCCAGGTTTTAAACCCATGTTGGTCTGTCTCCAAATTTTAAGCTCAGATCTTTCAACAGAAACCTGCAGACCTTTTGTCATCACCTTCTTTAGGGTCTGCTGCTGCTGCTAAGTCACTTCAGTCGTGTCTGACTCTGTGTGACCCCATAGATGGCAGCCCACCAGGCTCCTCTGTCCTTGGGATTCTCCAGGCAAGGACACTGGAGTGGGTTGCCATTTCCTTCTCCAATGCATGAAAGTGAAAAGTGAACGTGAAGTCATTCAGTCGTGTCGGACTCGTAGCGACCCCACAGACTGCAGCCTGCCAGGCTCCTCTGTCCATGGGGTTTTCCAGGCTAGAGTACTGGAGTGGGATGCCATTGCCTTCTCTGTCCTTAGGGTCTATTTCTATGCAAGTCTCGTGGCTTTCTTGTGAAGCCTGCTTTGCTACCACCACACAGGAGTGGGAGCCACCATGATGGGGCTCTCATGAAAGGAAGGGGGGGAGGAAGAAAACCACGCCGACCATGCACTAATAATTCTAACCACTAACATTGATCAAGAATTACTGACCCCTAATTATGTGCTAGATTTTCTTCTAATCCCTTACATGAATTATTTGCTTGAACCCTTACTGCATCTATCTCTGAGTATTACTACTAGATCCATTTTGCAAACATATAACTAATTTGGCCAAGCAGGTGAAGAGTAAGGATTAAAATGCTAGCCAACTAGTATTGAAGCCAGTGATCACCACACACTGTGCTGCCTCCTGATATGGTTCAGGGGCTAAGTTGCTCAGACGGGTTTCCAAAAATCAGGTAGCCAGAAAGCCCGCAAAATTATTTGCAAGTACTAGGACCAAGGCTTTCTGCTCTATGCCTGGATTGTTAAGTAAGAACAACAGAGGATTTGCTGCTTTTCTCTTCTCATTATTTTTAAAATCATCTCTATTTTTCCAAAGCCTGGAAGAGTGAACATGATCCCCAGCTCTAGGTCCCAGAGCCCTGTGAAAAAATAAATCATACTCAGTGGTCGTTACTGTGCTAGGTCACCTCTGTATGGTGTAGTTCATGTATTTCTTACCACCAGCCTGAAACATCAGTGTGATTATCCCCATTTTACAGATGCCAATTAATAGCAAGTCCCAATCAACAGAATTCTGGAGAAAACATATTTTACTGTAATTGGGTACTTTCCCAGTGCCGCGAAATAATTTGTTCTCTTTAGCTCCGTAAACATGTCACCTCCAATTTTATTTGCTTCATTTGCTTAGCAAACTCTTTTTCCACAAAGGTTAAATCTTGTTAAGAGAAAACCCCAGGGATATCCCAAATTGTTTCATTGGAAGAAATTCTCGTAATGAATTTGTGATTGTGATTCTCATTCCAAAGCCATGAGATCTGGAGATGTAAACAAGTTAAGTGTTCTGGATGCAGAGGCGCAGCTCCAGTTGGGTAACTGGGTCCTTTGACATTTGTAATTTATTGTATAGATTCTCTAACTCCTAACACAGAGTGTCTTCCTCATTTTCTTGTTGCCCTTCAAGTTCTGTTGGTTTTGTTCAGATGTTTTTAATGAGTTTGTCCTGCAGCAGCCAGGGAATGGCTAACAAGTCTTCTGGGCCCTTAAAAACCCATTAGAATGTTATTTCTTACAAAGTGAAAAACTAACCTCATGCCAGATGCAAATAGGGCTCAAGCCATCAGAAATAAAGTTTGATTCTGAAGGAAAATTCCACTGAGACATGAAAGTTCTTCAGCTTGGAAAAATAGTCTTTGATGTTTAGTCCAGCTCGGCAGTCTAATATGATTATTAAGAGTGTGAGCATTGGAGAAGTTGGCTAGGTTTCACATCCACTCTGTTCCTTACTAGCTCAGTGATCTAGGGCTTCACCTAACTGTGTTTCAGTTATCCCACCCTAAAAACCTGGGAACCTACCTTGTAGAACCATTGGAGGATTAAATAAAATACTACAAGTGTATCAGTTAGGATTATATTCAGTATCAATAAAACAATAGAAATGACTTAAATTAGTAGAGGCTTATTTCTCTCTCCTTTAAAAGAAAATTTTAAATCAACAATATCCTATTGGCTCAGGAGCTACATTGTCATTAGGGGTCTTCTTCCTGGACTTTTCTGCTCCGCTTTTTAGCACTGTCTTCCATTCCCAGGATCACTTCATGAACCTCATAGTTCAAAAGGGCTGCCAGGCACTGACTCTTCATTCACATTCTAGACAGAAAGCAGAAGGGAAGAGGAGGGGATAAAAAACATGATGTCGTGTTTCTCACATAGGTCAGGATGTGTTTAGGATATTTTCTGGTAGTAGTTGCGATTTTTAGCTATTTTGGGCCCCCTTAGCTGCAAAGGAAACTCAGAAATGATCTACAGTTGGGCATATTGCTACTCAGAGTAAAGATGAAATTTGTTAGTGAAGAGGGGGAGAAAGGAGTTAGTTAGCTAGGAGTCTTGGCTATAATACTTATTTTAAAAGGTGCCTGTTACTTACTTGGCGTAAATTTGGTGCCTAAATTAGGAGGCAGGCAGGGTGGTGAATTGAATATATCTTTTGAGTCCACAGACTTGAACTAAACCCTAGCTCCATCTTTTACTCTGAATGAGCAACTTAATGATTTTACCTGTGAGCCTCAGCATTCTCAGTTTTCAAATAAAATTATTATCGACATTTTGGGATTTGGGGGAGAATGTAGGCTGCAGTCCATGGGGTTGCGAAGAGTTGGACATGACTGAGTGACTTCACTTTCACTTTCACTTTTCATTTTCATGCATTGGAGAAGGAAATGGCAACCCACTCCAGTGTTCTTGCCTGGAGAATCCTAGGGACAGGAGAGCCTGGTGGGCTGCCGTCTATGGGGTCACACAGAGTTGGACACGACTGAAGCAGCTTAGCAGCAGCAGCAGCAGCAGAGTGAGAATGAATATTCAAAGGGCCTGGCACATAGTAGATGTTCAGTAAGTGTGAGGTTCCCGCTCCCTACCTTATAAAGTTCAGTGCAAAACAAAATTCAGGGAGTCATCACCACCCAGCAGGGCTCTGGGAAGTGGTCAGGAACCTCCCCCAAACCAAGCTGTTCCTCTCTCAGGCTGCCTGCTCTCTGCCCACAAAGTGCTAAAGTGAGTGAAGCCAACCCTATAATCAAACAATACCAGATACTTTAATTATAGTTTTTTGCCATGATCTGAATCACTGTTTTCATGTGCATTGCTGTGAATTAATCTCATAACAGTGGTGTTAATTCCTTGATGCATAAAGGAGTGTTTCAGCTCCTGAGGTATTCCACGGAGAAGGGAATAGAGTTCACATTTAATTAGCTCCTACTCTTTGCCAGGCACTGCGCTGAGTGCTTTCTAAACCTTATTTCATTTTTCTCTCACAATAACTCTGTTTGGTAGCTATTACTACCTCATTTTATAAGTGAGGACACAGAGAATCAGAGACGTTAAGTAACATGCCCACGGTGGAGTTCATACAAATTCCAGAACTGGATTTTGAACCCACGTGTATCTGATTCCAAAGCTCATGCTCTTGCCACCATATCCTGCTGCTTTGCTGTTCTCCCAGCCCCAAGAACCAACCATTCTTTAGAACTGGACTGTAGGGTGAGATGCTATAAGAAAAAACAGACGACTGAGCTGGCTCACTACTTCAGAATGCTTGTTCTGACCTCCCAGCTCTGGGACCTCTCAAAGATGCTCTGCAACCCCATTTTCCTTTCCGTAAACAATGTGTTGGTGGTTGAAGGGTGTGAAGTGTGAGGTGTGTTGAGATCATCCCAGGATGATCTGGGATCTCCCTTGAAGCTCTGGTATCCACAATTGGAGGGTAAAATTTCACCTTTATTTCTGTATATTCCAAAGCATATTTCTGTATATATTCACCTCAGTTCAGTTCAGTTCAGTCTCTCAGTCGTGTCCAACTCTTTGCAACCCCATGAATCGCAGCACGCCAGGCCTCCCTGTCCGTCACCGACTCCTGGAGTTTATTCAAACTCATGTCCATCGAGTCGGTGATGCCATCCAGCCATCTCATCCTCTGTTGTCCCCTTCTCCTCCTGCCCCCAATTGCTCCTAGCATCAGAGTTTTTTTCCAATGAGTTAACTCTTCGCATGAGGTGGCCAAAGTATTGGAGTTTCAGTTTTAGCATCAGTCCTTCCAATGAACACCCAGGACTGATCTTCCCCAGAATGGACTGGTTGGATCTCCTTGCAGTCCAAGGGACTCTCAAGAGTCTTCTCCAACACCACAGTTCAAAAGCATCAATTCTTTGGTGCTCAGCTTTCTTCACAGTCCAACTCTCACATCCATACATGACTACTGGAAAAACCATAGCCTTGACTAGATGGACCTTCGTTGGCAAAGTAATGTCTCTGCTCTTTAATATGTTATCTAGGTTGGTCATAAGTTTCCTTCCAAGGGGTAAGTGTCTTTTAATTTCATGGCTGCAATCACTATCTGCAGCGATTTTGGAGCCCCAAAAAATAAGTCTGACATTGCTTCCACTGTTTCCCCATCTACTTCCCATGAAGTGATGGGACCAGATGCCATGATCTTCATTTTCTGAATGTTGAGCTTTAAGCCAACTTTTTCACTCTCCTCTTTCACTTTCATCAAGAGGCTCTTTAGCTACTCTTCACTTTCTGCCATAAGGTCGGTGTCATCTGCATATCTGAGGTTATTGATAGTTCTCCTGGCAATCTTGATTCCAGCTTGTGCTTCTTCCAGTCCAGCGTTTCTCATGATGTACTCTGCATATAAGTTAAATAAGCAGGGTGACAATATACAGCCTTGACATACTCCTTTTCCTATTTGGAACCAGTCTGTTGTTCCATGTCCAGTTCACCTACTATTAACTAAATTCATGAAGAGGTAAATAAAGAACAAATTAGATGTAGTTACTATGAGGAAAGTTAAAGTGAACTTGGGAGAAAGGACAGCTGACTTTATCTAAATATGCTGAGATACTTGGCAGAACATTCTAAAAACTGCATTTAACCCAAAGGGCAATGTCAAAGGGTTGTAGACCCTCCAATGTGTGGAGGTCTCACACATCTGGCTGGACCACCATATGATAATTGTGCTATTATAATATTGAGCAAATGGGCAAAAGGGTATCTGAGACCAAATGCACACCTAACACATGGTCATGGAAAAGGATCAAGGATACAGACAGTCAAAGTGGAAGTCCCCATCTCCACTTTCCCTCTCCCATTTCAATCCCTAAAAACAAGTGTAATGGGTTGCCTCCCAAACCCTCTCTCAAGGTATCATCTAACTTATCATGTGTTCTGAAATTTGTATTAATCATGAACACCCTTACATGGTAGCTCACAGATGATTGCTTTTATTCTTTTTTATCAGCTGTATAACGTTCCATAAATGGCAAGGATGAAGATCATCACCACCCATGTATTTTATACCCACTGTCCTTTGTACATTCTTCTACCTAACCCCTGCTTTTTGCAAAAGATAATTTTTTTTATTACTGGCTCTGATTAATTTTGTAAGATTATATATGGTATTGTTTTCTTAGAAAGCCCTACACAGCTTTAACAATACACATGATCAAATCTGTCAATGTTTTCCCCTTGAATTTTGGGTTTCATGTCTTACTTCAGGAAATCTTTATCATCTTGTTTTATTTCACTATAGTCACAATAAAGTTGTATTACAAACCACCCCAAAATGCAGTGGCTTAAAATGCAGTCATTTATATATCAAGTGGATTGAATTTTAGCTGACTTATACTGGGTTTGGCTTTAAACGATAGCTTGGGTTCAATTCTGCTCCATATGATTCTCATTCTCCTTGGCTCAGTGGGCTAACTGGGGCATGTTTTTTTCATGGCAATGGCAAATGTACAAAGTATCTCATGCCTTTGCTCATGTCATATCCACTAACATCCTTTTGGAAAGCAAGTAGCATAGCCAAGCATAATGTTGATAAGGGTGGAAAAGTATATTTAGATTGTACAGGGAAGGAAAGGGAATGAATATCACATCTCTAATTTTTAAAATCTCTTTTTTTGTTGTTTTACAGTTGTATTTATCTGTTCAGGTCTTTATTTGTGTTAACCTGTGTGTGTATGGGGGGGGGGGTGGTGGTGGTGCACGCAGACATCAGAGGTCTAATATTAAACAAGAGAGTCATCCCAAGGTGTGGTCAGGAGGTAGGTGGGTTATTGTGCTGTAGCATGAGGAGTGCTAATTAATGGAAGATGACTGAATCACCAGACCTCTACTTTCCAAACTGCTTATGCCTCTCAAAGGATGGCTGTTTTTGTTTTGGGTGGGTTTTTTTAGAATTTTTTCTTAGTAAGGTTTTTATGTCTTACTTAAAATGAGAAATTAACTGTAACTGGATTATAAAATATGTAGTTGTAATAATCAGAGCTACGAGTAGAAAATATTCACTAAAACAGTAAAAGAAAAAGAATTTTTTCTGAGTTCAAGAGTCAGACACAGTGAATATGATGTGGGCCTAGGCCTCAGAGAGCTAGTCCAAGAGAAGAATTTATATCAGCTCAGTTTCAGAACTTTGGTTGATGATGGAGAATTCTACTCAGGCTTCAGCCCCCTAAATTATAACCATTTTCACAGAAAGTCTACAGGAGGCAATGCTAATCAGCTTAGGTAGTTTGTTTCAAAGACTGGAAATATAAAAGCAATGAAGAGACACCTATGGGCTGTGGTGGAGGATGAGGTGGTTAGATAGCATCACCCACTCGATGGACATGAGTTTGAGCAAGCTCCGAGAGTTGGTGATGGACAGGGAAGCCTGGCATGCTACAGTCCATGGGGTTGCAGAGAGTCAGACACTGACAGACTGCGGTACAGTTTTCGTGGTGCAGTTTTCCTCATTGCCTTTGTCCTGGGAAGGGTGACTATCTGCCCCATCCCCTCTCCCACACCAGACCTCGAGAGTAAGGGGCTGATGAATGTCCACAAGCCGGACAGCTGTCATATGCAGCTCCTCAGGCAGGGAAGAATTGGCTCTTCTTCAAACCCACTGGCTTGAAGTAGTTGACAATAGTTTGACAGCTATTTGTGGCTGGGGTGAAGGACGTGGAAGTTCAGATCACCGGGGCAGGGCTCACTTCTCTTCTGTCGTACTGAACTAGCCTGCTCGGCCCCAAACTTATATATTTCTCATAGCAGAGCAGTTAACCAAACCCACCATCCTTGGAATGCTGTTTAGCACAGATTTTTGAGATTTCACCCTGTTACTGAGAGGCTGATCAAGTATCCATTTGTTATAGACACTATCCTAAGAAAGATGGCTCTGTTTTGTTTCTGTGCCCTGCAGACTGCTACCCAATTTAAGAGCTCTCCACAACCACTGGCCCATCACCAAAGAGAGATGGCAGCCTTCAAAATCTAAGACATCAACTACAACTGCCTGCAATTCTTTACCAGCTGAGCTACCAGGGAAGCCCAAGAATACTGGAGTGGGTAGCTTATCCCTTCTCTAGCGGACCTTCCCGACCCAGGAATCGAACTGAAGTCCCCTGAATTGCAGGCAGATTCTTTACCAGCTGAGCTACCTGGGAAGCCCCAACTTGGATTATTGCTAGGGTTTACTCTATTTATACAGCATAATGGCTGTTTGTGGCAGAAATCTAACAAAATGGTGTTAGGATATTGTGGCTCTCTTCTCCAGGTTAGAAACTTGGCTTTCACACTTCTCTCTTGGTTTTTATGTGTCCTGTTTCTGTTTGGTGACTCCATGTCAAAGTTAGACCCATAAGAAATCATCCTGGGACATTATCATCTATTTCTTTTCTTTGTATAGCTTATCTCTGGGGGAATGTAGGAAGACTGCAGGAATAAGGCATATTGGCATCTGGAATTTCATGAAGTTGAGCTTGTCATTCTCCAAGGAAGTTACTTCCAAAACTGTGTGCCCAGGCTCGTATCTGCTCTGTGCAGCCCTTCCAAGCATATACAGTATTCTCTTCCAGAAGAGTTCCCTTAAACATCATCCCCACCTTCTTCCATTTCTCTAAATCTTCTAGTGTCCCTTGGAGACTGGCATGTTGGGCAACTTCCTACAGATCCCGTCCCCTGTGTGCTTGAGGTGGAAACTAGCAGCCTCATTACCTAGCTTTTACCCTTTCAGCATCCTTCCGAAGGCTCTCAGGGAACCATGTGTGGTGGACAGGGAGATAAGACATCCATTTGTGTGAGCTCTCTCCAGGCCCCAGGCCAGGCGAGGGGCCCCTCAGGACGGAGCGCTGGGCCTGCACAGTGGACAGTGCAGCGCCACTACCAGTTGGTTCCCTTTATTAAAAGCATGAAGGGGTCTAATACTTCTCACTTGGCTGTAGAAGCGCTTAACTGTGACCCTTCATAAACACACTAACGTCAGCTGAAATAAGAAAAGCAGAAAATTATTTCTAGTTTAACAAGAGGCTGTCTTCAGAATTGTGTATTTATCAATAAAGGCACTGCCTTAATATTCTGTCTTCTGGATTCCATTTAAATCATCTTTCTCCTACCCATAGTCATTTGCTTGGGTGGAACATTGATCAAGATCCTTTTAGTTGCAAGTGACAGAAACCTAATCCCCACCAGCTTGAGCAGAAAAGACAATTTAAGTGGGGTTAGACTCAGAGACTTACAGGCTTCCCTAACAGCATCAGCATTTTTTCTGACCTCTCTCTGCCAAATCCTCCCTCCCCCTGGAATTGGCTTAGCCTGTCCTTGAGTTGGTCCTATTCTTTCTTCTGACAACTTGGTTTCCTCCATGTACCCAGGGATGGTGGTAAAGCGGTGGCCAGTATGGCTCCAGATGGTTAATGGTTTATGGCACCTCCATTTATAACACTAGAAATAAAGAGAAAGTTTATCTCTCTCTCTTGACTATGAACACAGTATCCCAGAGAAAGTTTCTAAATTGCCTTGCTTGGGATGGGCTCCTATTTTGCAAATGGATGGTTTATTGCTCTAGGTGCACATCTGTCTGGGATGCTTTTGCAAGTGCTAATACCTGAGTCCTACACCCAGAAATTCTGATTCAATAGGTCTAGGCGGGGTCTGGACATCATTAATTATAATAGCTTCCTGCAAATAATTCTCATGAGTAGCCAAGCTTGAGAACAACTGCTTTAGACTCATTTAGTCCTTCTTGAAAACAGTTTGCTGGTGTTGTTGAGTACCTACTTGGTGCCAGGCAGTATACTAAGTGCTAATAAGGCAGTAGACAGGATAGATAAAGGCATGCTCATGAAATTCACACTCTACAGGGTAAGACAGGCAAGAAAACCACAATTAAATAAATAAATGGTGTAAATAAATACTATCCATAGGATAAAAACAGGACTAAAATGCACGTGATGGGAAGGAACCAGCCGTACAGCTGGGAACACAGCTCAGAGCATTCAAGGCAGAGGGAACAGCTAGGACAAAGGCCAAGAGGCAGAAACAAGCTTGACTTGTTCCCCAAAAAGAGAAAGAACAAAGTGGCTCAAAAATGGTGAATGAAGAAAAGAGGGACATGGATGAGGTCCTGAGACAGGCAGAAGCCAGCTCTCATGGAGCTTTGTCAACTAGGCAAGGGATATGGGTTTTATTCTATAAGCGATGGGATGTGGACAGATATGGAAGAATGATGGGTTCATCTCTATTTTCAAATTGTTTCTGGCTTCTATTTGGAATAAGGGCTAGATGGATCAAGAATATAAACAGGTAGATCAAATAGCAGAGGAATCCAACTGTCCAGGTAAGAAATGATGTTGGCTAGTCTGCTCGAGTTTGGAGGAGAAGCGAGTGAATGTAGGCTAAGGTTTTGAGATTTGAGTTGATGAAACACCAGAATGTAAGCCTCTTAATATTTCCATTCACATCCTCAGTATCTAGAGTGGGGAGTGGGGCCAGGAGGTGCCTAACAAATATTTGTGGAATTACTGAAGCTAGAATCCAGAGGCAAGAAGATGAAGGAGACGGAATGGGAATACAACTCTGAACTTGCAGAACCAGAGAGCTGCTGCTGCTGCTGCTAAGTCGCTTCAGTTGTGTCCGACTCTGTGCGACCCCAGCCCACCAGGCTCCCCCGTCCCTGGGATTCTCCAGGCAAGAACACTGGAGTTGGCTGCCATTTCCTTCTCCAGTGCATGAAAGTGAAAAGTGAAAGTGAACCAGAGAGCAGCCCTCACTAATGGAGCCCAGAAGCTAGCACAGTGCTTCCCACAAGGAGTAGCTGAAGACACAAATGTTGCTGGAGGAAAGTCAGTTTAGTGACCCCAGACCTGTGTAGGAAACAAAAATACACATTGAAGAGATGGACTCTCAGCTCTGCTGCTGGGCAAGAGGTTTGACGTGGGAAGACACTGCATCACCATCATGGTAAAGAGAGGGTTAACAGCTGAACTAGAAGGTACAGCTAAAGTAGCCCCCAGACAGCAATTGAATTTTAGCTGGTAAAGAGGGATGTAAATCCTACGACCCAGAAATCCTAGTTCTAGCATGTTTTCCAGAGAAATTCTTGTATAGGTCCACAAAAAAACTGAACCAGGATGTCTGTCGTGTTGTTTAGAGTGGAGTAAAGGCAGGCTAGGAGTCCATCAGTAGAGGGGTGGAGAATAACATGAAATAGATGCAAACTATGGGCTAGAAAGCCCTTTGTTAGTAGCATCAAACTCAGAGTGTCCAGAACAATGTGAAAGACCTTAAAAACATAGCGTCAAGTGAAAAATGTAACAACAATACCATAGGTAGAACACAAAAGTACCATACCTGCCAATTTAAAACACACACACCAATGGCCCACTTAAAAGGAAGCATGCACATTTCAGGGCATGTATCAAATACATTAACATAGATGCTGACAAAGACAAGAAACAGGCGTAGGACTGGGAATTATGCAGACAGAATATGCCCCCACCTCCACCTTCAAAGACAGCCACATCCTAATCCCCAGAACTTGTGAATCTGTTTTATTACATGACAAGGGGGAATTAAGGTTGCTGATGGAATTAATGTTTCTAATCAACAGATAGGGAGATTATCTTGGATTATCTGAACAGGCCAACAAAGGTAGAAGAGCCAGAAGGAGATGTGACTATTTGACAGAGTAAGAGGGACCAGGTCTGAAGGTGTTGGCTTTAAAGATGGAGAGAGGGGACCATGAGCTAAGGGAAGTGGGGAGCCTCTTGAAGCAGGAAAGGGCAAGGACACAGCTTCTCTCCTAGAGCCTCCAGAAGGAAATGTGCTGTGCTAAGTTGCTTCCGTTATGTCCGACTCTTTGCAACCCTATGGACTGTAGCCCACTAGGCTCCTCTGTCCATGGGATTCTCCAGGCAAGAACACTAGAGAGGGTTGCTATGCCCTCCTCAAGGGGATCTTCCCAACCCAGGGACTGAACCTGTTTCTCTTATATCTCCTGCACTGGCAGGCAGGTTCTTACCACTAGCACCACCTGGGACGCCCCCATAAGGGAATGCACCCTGCCAAGACTTTCATCTTATCTCATGGAGCTCCAAATCTGACTTCCGGTCTCCAGAACTGTAAAATAACACATTTGTGTTGTTTTAAGCTGCTAAGTCCATGGCTATATGTTACAACATCATTAGGAAAACTAATCCAAGGAGAAAGGGACTTGTGTGGACTGATGATGAGAGCCCGTGTGCTATGAATCGAGAGTCTGAGTAACTCCACCCTCCTCACCCAAGGTCCAAAAGAACAATATTAACCTTGAATGGAAAGAAGAATAAAAGAAACCTCCTCAAAATATAACTGCAGATGTGATCGAAAACAGCAGATCTGAGAATGAGCATTTGTCAGGCCCCAAAGACTGACCTAGAACTTTACAAGCAAAAACTTAGTTTTGGTTCCTGGACAATGGTGAACTGGGCTCATGGGTGAGGGAGATTAGTATTATTCCATGAAGCCTGTCCATCCCCCTCCAGGCAACTCTTCTTCTACCTCTTTAAACCTTCCCAGTCTCTTCTCTTCCTCTGCCCTCACCCCAGCCCCTGCCTTCTGGACCACACTCATCAGCAGACATAGTGCCTGGGACACAGTAAATCTCATGTGTGGGGAGCTGATCTCTGTTGATGCTGAAGGAAGCTTCTGTCTACCACGTTGCCCATGACATCCCAACGCTCTCATGGTATTCATGAAAGAGCCCTGGGACTTCCATGAGCTATTTATTCCAAACAATTTAGAGCAACCCTGGGACCCCAGTGTGATGTTTGCATGTCTCATTTCCGTGAGCTATTGATAAGAGCCCACTCCATGCAGCTAGTTGTCAGCCTTGACTCCAAGGGCCTGGAAAATGTACTATTTGCAATTACTTGAAAAGAAACTAATTAGCTTTAAGGAGGAAACCATAGGTAGAAATGTCTGAAATCAGCTATTCAACTGTGCTTGGCAAAAAATTAAAAGGAGTAGGTGATTGTATCTCACATTCGTTTCATTTGAAGGGAGAGTAGGAGGTAGGTAGGGCGTTTAGCAGAGGGGAGAGAAAGTGGTATTTTCTCGGTGGGGAGAGGCTTCTGAGCAGAAGCAGTATCAGCAGACCTATTGGGTAGCTAAGAGGTTAAGATGTGGCTTTGAAAGCTACATTTGGACTTCATTCAGTAGCAACAAAGTATCTGAGAAAAGGAGTGGTGATCAAGTTGAGACTTTAGAAATGTGTTGATCTTTAATCTAAGTGCTAGGTTTCTGCATGTGGTAAATAAATGCTGTGTTTTCCCTTAGAAGTGGCCATTCTGAGACATTTCTCAAAACAGATTTAAAAGCAATATATTACACTTTCCTACAGTCTAGCACTCTGCTTGAAATATAGCAGGTAGTGACAAAATGAGGGGACAGCCCCCTGGCCGCAGTCCAGGGGCCACATTGAATGTGAGAGAAGCTGATGTTCGCATGCGAGCGTATTGCAACAATCCAGACAGGGGCCACATTGAATGTGAGAGAAGCTGATGTTCGCATGCGAGCGTATTGCAACAATCCAGACAGACAGAGGCACAGCAGCCTGGAGAGGAAAGATAATTCTTGATGTGAATCAGAGCAAAGGCCCAAATCCTCACTATTTACCATAATTATAATGAAATTGTGTATTTATCGAGTGCTTTCTGTGTCCTATGCTGTACATGTGTTCACTACTGTTACTTTTATCTTATTCTTAAGGAAACTAAAAGGCAATCCCTTGCCCAGAGTTGCACAGGTAGTGGTAGGATGACTGTTCTAAATATAGAAAAAAAACCCTTGGGAAGGACATGGAAATAAGTAATTCAATTGGGAGGGGATTCCATGAAATGATCAGCAAAAATGGGAAAGATAGAATAGAAAGAAGACAATACGAGTTGTCAAACTTTATTTATTATGGCAGACCACTGGAGATCAGCCCTGCTAGGGAATTCTGGGCTACAGAGGAGAACATTTTCAGAGTGATTATTCCATCACTTGCGCAGGATAGCAAGTGGTTACTAACAGATTCCTCATCCGTTATTGGCTGATACTGCTTTGGGGAGATGAACTCTTACTTTTCCTGCTTGTCTGAGCTCAGGTTGGTCATGCGCTGTAGGTGCTTGTCACAGCAGACCTCAGAGCTGGAGATGAGAACCAAGGAAGAAAAGCAGGCCAGCACTTGAGACAGCCCCAGTTTGGGCTTCTTGTTGTTGTTCAGTCGCTAAGTCACGTCCGACTCTTTTCGACCCCATGGACTGCAGCACTCCAGGTCTCCCTGTCCCTCACCATCTTCCCAAGTTTGCCCAAGTTCATGTCCATTGAATCGGTGATAACAAGCCATTGTGCTTGTTATCTTGGAAAACATGATTATTCTCCCCTTCGCTGTCAGAGGTGTCCTGCTATGGATGATTTTATGGCCACACCTGTGGGGGAAGGAACAAATGCAAATTCTAACATGTGTAGCACCAAGCCTGCACCTTCCCCTCCTTGTGTTCTCTTTAAGTACAACCGCGGCTTTCCTAACAATCATGGGGCACTAGCCTGGGTGAGATGCAGGCCCTGGGCAGCCACATCTCTGCTCCCTAGAACTTAGAGCGTTTCTCCAGGTAGGTCCTGGACCAGCATCACATATGGTGATGCATCACTCCAGGTTCTGAGTCTTATCTCTAATCTATTGAATTGGAACCTCTGGGGCTTGGACCTCATGACGTGTGTTTATTAAAACTCTCATTTAATCGACATAGTCAAGTTGGAAGACTACAGGCCCGGCAAAGGGAGACAATGAGTTTCAACATTTTCTGAGAAGCGACAAAGTGGAGTGTGATTCATAGCACGGCCTCTGATCTGGCCCGCCTGGTTCAAAGCCTAGCTCTGTCACTTATAGCCATAAGTGATTTCAAGCACGTTAGTGAACTTCTGTGTTCCTTGTGGGAAAAACGGGATGATAATAGCATCACTTTATCGGGGCTGTTATGGGGATTAGACAAGTTAAGCCACATAAAGCCCTCAGAACAGTGCTGGGCACGTAGCAAACACTTGAGATGTTAGTTAGTGTTATTACTGACTTTTAGCATTATGCCAGGGATCTTACCTGGGCTGTGACATTAATCCTCAGAACAACCACACAAGGAAGGTTATTAT
The DNA here is from genome assembly GCF_016772045.2 of Ovis aries. NCBI lineage: Eukaryota > Metazoa > Chordata > Mammalia > Artiodactyla > Bovidae > Ovis > Ovis aries. The sequence continues at coordinate 36,656,816 of NC_056068.1, forward strand.
TAAGGACTTGGGGTAAATCATTTCACTGAGACGCAGAGGTTAAAGGACAAACTAAGGGGAAGTGGATGGTGGGATTTAATCCCAGATCTGTTACATCTGCCTCCAAAATCCTAACTCTCTCCCTGACATCAAGCTATCCTTGGCAGGCTCATTCCCCTCCTCCACAGGGGCATGCTGGTTTTCACCCCAGCCCTTGGGTCCACCGAGGACTTCTGGGCATGGGAGAGGCAGGAGGCCAGCGTATAGTAGCATTTACCTGCTACATCCCGCCCGCCTTGGCCAGGCAGGAGCTGCTCTCCGGGATCTGGTTAGCAGCTAATGATCAGTGGGCTCTGGCTGTAATGATCGGATTAGCTGCGCTTTAATCACTGTCTATTGTTTCGGCAGGGAGAGAATTTCACAGCTCATTGACTGCTCTGACTCCTAATCTACACGGAGGAAACAATGTTGCAGCTCATCAAATGCAATCAGCTGCTAATTGAAAGGAAATGGAATTTTACAATTACAGGCCACCTTTCAGTGCTCAGGATTTCTAAGCCTGCTCCCCACCCTCCTTGGCCAGCTCAGCACTGGCAGGAGCTCTTGACAACCTGCTGGAGACATCCCTGAGAACTGCATTTAGGATCTGGCCCAGAGCCGCAGAAAGGGAAGCAGCATCCTTGCCAGTTCCTAGACTGTCCTTCAAGGCTCAGTGCAAAGGGAAGAGGCTGGGGTTGGGCATCCACAGACCTAAGTGCGTGTGCTGGCTCACCTTCCCACCCCACCTGTGACTTGAACAAGGTATGCCCTTGTTCTTCCCCAAGCCCCACTTTCTTTCTCTCCAAAATCAAGATTTAATGATTTCCAAGGTTCTCATTGGGTTTCCCTAGTGGCTTAATGGTAAAGAATCTGCCTGCAATGATGGAGAAATGGGTTCGATCACTGGGTTGGAAAGATTCGCTGGAGAAGGAAATAGCAATCCGCACCAGTATTCTTGCCTGGAAAATCCCATGGACAGAGGAGTCTGGCAGGCTGCAGTTCATGGGGTTGCAAAAGAGTCGGACATGACTGAGCGACGAAAAAACAAAACAACAGAGCTTATTAATTATTAACTCTGAGGATTCTGTTCGCCCTATTCCTGCTACTATTCCCATCCAGTGGACAACATCTAAGTGGACATACTCTTGCTGGCCCAGATATCTGCTTTTGCAAATGCTACCAGGGTTAGTGTCTTAAATCTCCCCCATAGTTTGTGCTGATGAGACTCTAATGGAACAGAAAGCAACTTTGGAAAATATCCTGCTCAGTCTTAGGATCAGACATTGCTCTCCCTGTTCTGAATTTGTTCACTCCCTTGGACCAATATCAATCACAATTAATTCTAGAGACAGTCACACAGATTTTTCTGGGTTCTGTCTTTTTCCCATTGATATTCTATGGAGAAAAGGCTTGGATGAGGGCTACCAGCCAGAAAGAGCATCGCTGCTTCTGACCTTGTCTCATAGCTCCATTTTCAGCTGGCCTTTCCTCTGAGAACAGGACAAGCTAGCATCTGCTTTGAGCTCTGGACTGTGTCATCCCACAATAACACTTGTTCTGTCCTGGAATGTGCCCGACACTCATGTAACCTCTGAGTGCTGTTTTCTCTTGGTTCCCATGATCTGTGGGCTTGTCTGATGAGCTTATCAAACAGACACTAGAGTATCACCACTTTCTTTCAGGCAGATGAGTTATGGTGTGTCTCAAAAAAAAAAAAAAAAAGGCATGATCAAAAATATGTTTTTTATTTGGTCAGAGCTCATTCTCAGTCCCATTTCCCTCCATTTCAGAGCAAAGCTGTAACAGGGTCTTTGGGTCTTAGTCTGACTCGTTGCCTAGCAAGATGGGCTGGTAAGCAGGGGGAAAAAGACAGAATTGTCTGGCCGTATCTCCCCTGTAACAACACTAGAGCAGGCTGGCAGGATGTCTGGTACAGGTGACTTCTGTTATCTTTCTGCGACCCTGGCTCTGGGGAAGGGTAGGCAGAAAATGGACCAAGGCTGGAGTCTGAGTTAAGATTAGGAAAGGGGAGTGTGAAGGAAACTTTGGAGCTCAAGGATCTGCACTGGAATGTGAATAGGACAGAAGCTGGAAGTATGTTGTCTAGTTTGGGGACAGAAATAGAACCACTCAGAGAGATTCCAGCTAGGGAGGGAGGGAGGAGGGGATTCAGGCTGGAGGGGACACGTGTACCTATGGCCGATTCGTATTGATGTACAGCAAAACCCATCACAATATTGTAACATAACTATCCTCCAAGTAAAATAAATTAATTTTTAAAAAGATTCCAGCTATAGCTCCACGAGTTCAGAAACTCACATAGAGAGGAAAAAGTAAACCAGACTAAAGACACTGAGCACATCAGAAATGTCAGAGGGTAGTGAGAAGAAACTGCTTATGCTCGGAGGGCATTTGACACCAGCTACCACTCAGATGTCTGCTCATGTTGGCAGGAAAGTTTTGGCTTTTGCAAGACCTGGAACTGGCTGACCATCGAGAGTAGAGTGGGCACTAGGAAAAATCCCAGTTGAGCAGAAGGTGGCATCCAGAGAGCAGGAAAATAGGCACCCTGTGGTATTCCAGAGACATCGCTGGCATTTGCAGTCATACTCCAGAGCTCCACAACATTTTGACAGGTAAATGGGACAAGTGATATGGGTGCAGAAGCAGGCCTTGATCAGACAGGCAGCCCTGCATGCCTAAGGATTTCTTAATAAAAGTTTTAATTTTTTTAAAAAAAGTACCAAAGGATCAGGAATCTTTTCTTTATAGTGCTTTTAATCTTATCCTGTCTTGATCACAATTCTCTTACGTGGAGAATTTAGCATTAAAATCTCAGCATTAAGTCTGAGATGCATTGAATTTAGAATACTGTTGTTTAATTATTTTAAAAAATGTAATTGGAATATTGTGAGGATACCACATGTTTTTTAGATGAGATAATGCCCATGGATAAATTTATACATGTCTGCTATCAGATTTGGTGTGCCTTCTAGTCAACTTTCTTCAATTTAAGTCTGAAGTTTGCACTAAGGAGTTCATGATCTGAGCCACAGTCAGCTCCCAGTCTTGTTTTTGCTGACTGTATAGAGCTTGTTCATCTTTGGCTGCCAAGATTATAATCAATCTGATTTCAGTACTGACCATCTGGTGATGTCCATGTATAGAGTTATCTCTTGTGTTCTTGGAAGAGGGTGTTTGCTATGACCAATGCATTCTCCTGGCAAAACTCTGTTAACCTTTGCTTGCTTCATTTTGTACTCCAAAGCCAAACTTGCCTGTTACTCCAGGTATCTCTCGACTTCCTACTTCTGCATTCCAGTCCCCTATGATGAAAAGGACATCTTTTTTTTTTTTTTTTTAAGTTTTATGTCATTTCTAGAAGGTCTTGGAGGTCTTCATAGAACCATTCAACTTCACCTTCTTTGCCATTAGTGGTTGGGGCATAGACTTGGACTACTGTGATATTGAAACAACTAAGCCATTCAGGTATGACCTAAATAAAATTCTTTATGATTTTACAGTGTAAGTGACAAATAGATTCAAGGGATTAGATCTGATGGAGTGCTGAAGAACTATGGATGGAGTTTCTTAACACTGTGCTGGAGGCAGTGATCAAAACCATCCCCAAGAAAGAGAAATGCAAAAAGGCAAAATGGTTATTGAGGAGGGCTTACAAATAGCTGAGAAAAGAAGAGAAGCAAAAGGCAAAGGAGAAAAGGAAAGATATACCCATTGGAATAAAGAGTTCCAAAGAAGAGCAAGGAGAGATAAGAAAGCCTTCCTAAGTGAACAATGTAAAGGAATAGAGGTAAACAATAGAATGGGAAAGACTAGAGAGCTCTTCAAGAATATTAGAGATACCAAGGGAATATTTCATGCAAAGATGGGTACAATAAAGGACAGACATTGTATGGACCTAACAGAAGCAGAAGATATTAAAAAATATGCGGCAATCATACACAGAAGAACTACACAAAAAAGATCTTAAAGACCTGGATAAACATGATGGTGTCATCACTCAACTAGAGTCAGACATCCTGGAGTGTGAAGTCTAGTGGGCCATAGGAAGCCTCACTACAAATGAGGCAAGTGGATGCGATGGAATTCCAGCTGAGCTATTCCAAATCCTAAAAGACGATGCTATTAAAGTGCTGCGTTCCATTTGCCAGCAAATTTGAAAAACTCATCAGTGGCCACAGGACTGGAATAGATCAGTTTTCATTCCAATACCAAAGAAGGGCAATGCCAAAGAATGTTCAAACTACCACACAACTCAACTCATTTCACATGCTAGCAAGGTCATGCTTAAAATCCTCCAAGCTAGGCTTCAACATAACATAAACTAAAAGCTTTCAGATATACAAGCTAGATTTAGAAAAGGCAGAAGAACCAGAGATCAAATTGCCAACATCCGTTGGATCATATAAAAAGCAAGAGAATTCCAGGAAAATATCTATTTCTGCTTCATTAACTATGCTAACGGCTTTGACTGTGTGGATCACAATAAACTGTGGAAAATTCTTTAAGAGAGGGGAATACCAGACCATCTTACTTGCCTCCTGCAAAACCTGTATGCAGATCAAGAAGCATAGTTAGAACCAGATGTGGAACAAACGACTGGTTCAAAATTGGGAAAGGAGTACATCAAGGCTGTATATTTTCATGCTGCTTATTTAACTTATATGCAGAATACATCATGTGAAATGCCAGGCTGGATGAAGCACAAGCTGGAATCAAGATTTCTGGGAGAAATATCAATAACCTCAGATATGCAAATGATACCAATCTTATGGCAGAAAATGAAGAAGAACTAAAGAGCCTCTTGATGAAAGTGAAAGAGGAGAGTGAAAAAGTTGGCTTAAAACTCAACATTCAAAAAACAAAGATCACAGCATCTGGTCCCATCACTTCATGGCAAATAGATGGGGAAACAACAGAAACAGTGACAGACTTTATTTTCTTGGGCTTCAAAATCACACCGGATGGTGACTGTAGCCATGAACTAAAAGGACATTTGCTCCTTGGAAGAAAAGCTATAAGCAACCTAGACAGCGTATTAAAAGGCAGAGATATTGTTTTGCTGATAAAGGTCCTTATAGTCAAAGCTATGGTTTTCCCAGTAGTCATGTAAGGATGTGAGAGTTGGACTATAAAGAAGGCTGAGCTCTGAAGAATCGATGCTTTCAACTGTGATGCTGGAGAAGATTCTTGAGTCACTTGGACTGCAATGAGATCAAACCAGTCAATCCTAAAGGAAATCAACCCTGAATATTCATTGGAAGGACTGATGCTGAAGCTGAAGTTCCAGTACTTTGGCCACCTGATGCAAACAGCTGACTCATTGGAAAAGACACTGATGCTGAGAAAGATTGAAGGCAGGAAGAGAAGAGGATGACAGAGGATAAGATGATTGGATGGCATCACTGACTCAATGGACATGAGTTTGAGCACACTTTGTGAGATAGTGAAAGACAAGGAATCCTGGTATGCTGCAGTTCATGAGGTCACAAAGAAGTGGACACAAATGAGTGACTGAACAACAACAACATTTATTCAATAAACACCAATTAAGTAATTTTTACATACTGGGTACACATCAGTGAAAAAAACAGTCAAAAAATTCCCCTGCTCTCTGGAGGTTATATGCTAGATTTAAAAAAGTATTTATTTAAATTAGTTTATCTTCATTTTGCTGTATTTAATAAACCATTTAATATTTTATCTTCTATGAAGAAATAAATATATTTAAATATGTGATGTAAAATTTAGATGTCAGTCTAAAGATGGTGAAGTAGATACAAAGTGGTCAAAAACTTTTAGGGAGTACCTTAAACAATCCTATTAAATTGGTGCAAAAGTAATTGCACTTTCGCATTGTTGAACTTTGCTATTTGATATTGGAATATACTCTTAAATTTGATTATATTATACATCATTTTAGTGTACATTTTTTACTCTATGTTTCTTCTTGCTAATGACTTATGGCCTTCGGTTTATTTTATATTTATTTTAGACTATAGAAATGATGTTAGACAAAAAGCAAATCTGAGTGATTTTTTTTTTTTCAAGTTCAAAGTAGGTCATAAAGCACTGGAGACAACTCACAACATCAACAACGCATTTGGCCAGGAACTGATACTGAATGTATAGTGCAGTGGCAGTTCAAGAAGTTTTGCAAAGGAGATGAGAGCCTTAAAGATGAGGAGCATAGTGGCCAGCCGTTGGAATTTGACAATGAAAAATTGAGAGTAATTATTGAAGCTGATCCTCTTACTACTACACAAGAAGTTGCCAAAGAACTCAATGTCAACCATTCTATGGTTATTTAGCATTTGAAGCAAATTGGAAAGGTGAAAAACCTTGATAAGTGGGTGTCTCATGAGCTGACTTAACTTTTAAAAAAATCTTCATTTTGAAGTGCTGTCTTTTCTTATTCTATGCAACAACAGCAAACCATTTCTTGACATGATGAAAAGTGGATTTTATATGACAATCAACAATGACCAGCCAGTGGTTGGACCAAGAAAAAGCTCCAATGCACTTCCCAAAGCCAAACTTGCACCAAAAAAGTCATCATCACTATTTGGTGGTCTGCTGTGGATCTGGTCCGTCTGAATCCTGGTGAAACCATTACATCTGAGAAGTATGTTCAGCAAATTGATGCACAAAAAATTGCCACACCTACAGCAGGAACTGGTCAATAGAAAGGGCCCAGTTTTTCACCATGACAGCACCCAACCACGCATTGCACAACCAATGTTTCAAAATCTGGGCTACAAAGTTTTGCCTCACCTCCCACTTTCACCTGACCTCTCTTGCCAGCCAACTGACTACTGCTTCCCCAAGCATCTCTTTTGACAATTTTTTTTGGGGGGGGCAGGAAAATACTTCCACAACTAGCAAGAGGCAGAAAATGCTTTCCAAGGGTTCCTCAAATCCTGACTTTTATGCTACAGGAATTAACAAACTTATTTATTGTTGGCAAAATTGTGCTGATTGTAATGGATTCAATTTTGGTTAATAAAGATATGCTTGAGCCTAGTTATGATTTAAAATCCACAGTCTGAAACAGCAATTACTTTTGTACCAATCTAATATTTATCAGAGTTCTCCTGATGACATCTACCAAGCTTACAGCATGGTTCTCTTAGGTTTGCCCTCTCCCTAGATCCAATCAGATCCAAGGATGGTGATCTATGAAGAAGGAGCTCCCTAGAAAGATCTATATGTATGTTAGACCAATTAGCACATTCTATGATTCATTTATTTATTCTTCAGATATTGTCTGAACATGTATTTTATCCCAGACATAGTGCCCAGGATAAATACAAATGTGTATACATAAGACACAGTCTCCTGTATTATAAAATTCAGTCTAGTGAGGGAGGTAAGCTAGCAGAGAAATACTTTTCATAGGGAAAATGCTGTAACAAATATCTATACAGGATGCTATAGAGATGAAGGAGGAGAGAGTAATTCTACTGAAGGAAATGAGGGAAGACTTCACCCAGGTGATAATAATGCTTTAGGGACTAAGGATGAGAAGAAGATTGTAGGCAGTAAGTTGGGCAGCGGTGTTTGTGAAGGAAGCTGGCTATGCTGTCTTAGTGTGGCTAAGATAAGTTAGGGAGTGTTGGGCCAGAATGACTTAACAGAGTAGGGACCAAGTCACTGAGGGCTTTGTAGGCTTTGCTGAAGAGTTTGGCTATATTCTGTGGTACAAGGAGAAAATCCTTGAATGACTTTTGTAGGGGAATATCACAGTTAGATTTGTTTTGGAAGAAGGAGACTACCTTGGTGGCAGAATTGAGAGTGGATTTGGGTTGAATGACAACAGAAGACATTGGCCAATTAGGAAGCTTTAGCACTGAATAAGAAAATGAGGGTCTAGGAAAAGAATTGCAAAATTAATGCTGCACAGGCTGCGGTCTCTAACTGTGGTCCATGATAGACATCATTAATCAATCATGGCACTCCTCCATTGGGTCCAGATGAAATCTCATATCCTACTCAATGAGTCTACAGGGCTGACATCACCAATGGACAAATATATGAAACCTCTTCATAAACTGGGTCTAGGCTGAGCTATTGAGAGTGAAGATGTGGAGCAGAGGAAAGAGGCTGCAAATGCTTATGAAGCCACCCAAACCTTCAAGAGTCTTCTCGTTAAGTTGTCCTAGTTACTGTTAGCCAGATGTGTGATCACATCCTTCAGCACAAATCACTTACAACTGAATGATGCTTTGCAGCTTACAATATAATATTCATATTTTAATTCTCACTCTAACCATGCTAGAAAGGGAGGAAGAGCAAGTTTCACTATCTGTCCTTTACAGCAGGAGAAACTGAGGCTTAGAGCAAGTGCACTCCTTCAGCATTTAGTGTTCTGAAGGCATATTTGTCCCTTCAGCAGGCATTGACCGAGCAACAGTTATCCCCAACTTGTACCACACACTGAGGATATAAGTAGATATGACTTGGTCTTAAGATTTCTTTTTATTGCCCTGTATTGGATTTATCTGAGTGTGTTTGTTTTATACCTTTTTCCAGATTATCAGTTCCCTGAGGGCAAAGTCTCTGGAAAATGTTACTGCACCTAATCACAGCCTGGATGCTGTGCAGGAGAACACTCCAAGTGGCCAGGCATGCGGCCTGGATTTGCCTAACCTTGGCTGGAACTTCAGAGCTCAGGGATTCAGTTGCAGATCAGCTCAGAGGTCTGTTTCTGATTAGCTTGACAGCCATCTTTAATGCCTGCTAGTCATTTAACCTGGCAGAGAGTAAAGGCCTCTCCCCCAAATAGAGTGTAAAACCACAACCACAACCCACAAGACCTTGAGACGTGCAAATCCAGCCATTACCCAATGGCAAGTATGGGAGTGTGCCGGGAGGTGGTTTCTTCCAGATCCTTAAGTCCAGAGTCACTTGGATCATGTTGCACTGACTCACGGAGGTCACAGCGGGAGGACTGACCTTCCAGTGTCACGAGCCTCGACAGTTGCAGGACCCTGAGGATGACTTTGTACCTGAATGAGTCTGAAGTCTCAAAGGATCTAGTCACCTGGGGATTCGGTAAGGCAGAGGAGTTGTGGGGTTGGCTGATGGTGATGTCATAGCCATGCCAGCACCACCTTCTAAGCAGCCGTCTGACTTTGACTAGCTTTTACTCCGTCTTGATTTATACATGATATTTTATAATAGCCAAAATGATGCTCAAAGAAACTTCCTCAGCCTCCTACCACCACCCTGGGCATGTAATAATGCCATAGAAGTACACGACCTGTCATGTCTTATTACTTAAGTATAGGCCTGAGAAGCTTCTCCATGAGGCAGCATGATGTGAATGCTACCCAGGATTGGCCCCATAGAACACAGAGACAGAACACTATCATCTCAGCATTCTTAAGCAGAATTACTATCTCCAGGCTTTATTCCACTTAAAGCTGGAAAACATGGAGCCACGGGGCCCAGCTCTCCTTTCTGGCATTTTGGCAGAAACACAGTAAGGATACAGACCCAGAAGTCCAGCTTTGGGCCCCAGGTCCACAGCTCCCTGCCTGAGTGTGTTGAGAAAGTCCCTTTCAGAGTTGCAACTTCCTCCTCTCAAGAGTGAGGGTAATGATATAGCTCGCCAGGTAAGTTCTTAAGAGGATCAAGTGACCCAATAGGTTTAAAAATGTGTGTGTGTGTGTGTGTGTGTGTGTGTGCATGTGTGCGTGCATGCGCATGCCCAAATGCTCAGTCACGTCCAATTCTTCTGCAACCCCGTGGACAGTAGTCCACCAGACTCCTCTGTCCATGGGATTGTCCAGGCAAGAATACTGGAGAAGGTTGCCATTTCCTACCTCAGGGGATTTTCCCAACCCAGGGACTGAACCCACATCTCTTGTGTCTCCTGCCTTGGCAGGAAGAGACTTTACTATAAGTACTACCCGGGAAGCCCCGCTTTGTCAACTAAGCTATGCAAACTTTAGATAATAATAATAAAGACGATGATACATTTGCATTCCTGTTGGGCTCAGTGAAACACTTGTTTTTGCAGGGAATGGTAGCATTAAGTATATAACACTTTACAAGTTCACAGAGGACTCTGATAGCCACTCTTTCCCATTTTATTATCCTCCATTCATGAAAGAGGCTGGTATTTCTCACCCAGTTCTGTGAATCACCCAACTCACATGGGCAGTGCAGGGGTAGAGTGGAGTCGTAACTCAGGGCCTCTGAGCCCAGCCCCACATTGTCCCTCATGCGTTTTCCACGAGTAACAGCGGGAGCAACGGCAGGGTGGGCATCCGTGTGTGGAGGTGCAGGGAGAGGCAGGGATGGCATGGCCCATCTCCAGGCTGGATGCCTTGGGCCTGGTTGCGCTCAGCTGGGGAAACTCTAGGTCCATTTAGATGAGGGCGACTGCTCTACTTGCAGCTACTGTACAAAGTGACGATGTTTACTGGTCTTACCTGCTCAGGCCCCTGGTCCCCTGTGCACTGGTAAGTGTCCTCTGAACTAACTTCACTGTGGAGATACCATCTGCTGGGTTTCCGGTGCTGAAAAAAAATTGTGTCAAGCAGACCCTTGATGCTGAGCTAGCGCTGCCTTCTGGTCACTCTGTGCTCAGGCAGCTGGGTCACCTTGTCCTTCTGCTGTGTCTCTGGCTCCGTTCCTTTGGTTCTCAGGAATCCACGTGCTCTGGTCCTTCCAAGTGCATCTTTGGGGGGCCTGGGATTTTTCTGGGCTTAATCCTTCTGGGTACAGGTGATTTCCCCTGGAAACAGAGTCTGAGGCAGGGACAGTTGTGTGCAGGTGGTTTATTTCGGCAGCGAGTGCTAGAGAGAGGCCTAAAGGAGGGAAACAGCATTGGAAGGAAAGGCCACAGGTACGTGTGCTCTGGAACTGGCCACCGTGGTGAGCGTCTGACTCTCATCCCACCAAGGCCTTTGGAGGAGCCTCGGGAAATGTGTCTTAGAACTGAAAACTCAACAGCACAAAGGAAGAGTGTGTTTGTCCATCAGCATTTCTCTTGCCTTGGTGGAGGGTGGTCCTCAGGACATTTGCTTGTCTGTGCTTCCAGTGGTGTGTGTATATGGCTCGCAAGCTACATGGCTGCCTCTTACCTTCATGCCAGGGAAGTCCCAGGGCAAGAAGACAGAGGTATGTGATGTGCAGAGAGGAGGTGACTCCATAAGAATTGATCACCATCCAAGCAGAATGTGGGAGGGGGCATGGCTGGGATAAGGTAAGAGGTGGTATACAAAGGGGTTGCAGGCCAGAATAGTATCACGTGGTCCTTCTGTAATTTTGAGGCAAATGCTTGGCCAGATTCTGTGTGGGCATCTGAACTGACCAGCATGAGGCCATCAGAGGGCACTGTCTCCTTGGTTGTACAACCCCAGAGCCCCGGCCTAGAAAGAGTTTGCCTGGATTGACGCAGACGTAGCATGAGATTTTGAATCTGGAATGACCAGTTCTCTCTACGACCTGAGTCTGTTACCGGGAGCAGCACAAGCCATTCAGGATCTAGTAGCACGATCATGACAACGAGACACGGCGTGGGGAACAGAGAGGCTCTCAGCAGCCTCAACAACGTGCTCCCGGCCTCAGCGGGGCCACTCCTCCAAACGAAGGGGGGTGTTGAAAACGCAGCACAGAAAGATTGATAATTATTTGAAACAAGCTTAAACATTTGGATTGCTCCAACTGCCTTAAATCACTCTGCCATATTTATACTTGACTAGTGTTCTACATAACAACTTCCAAATCAAAGACTTTTGAAAAATTTCAATCACTGTGTTTTGAAGTGATTGAGAGCTCAGGGCGTGAGCAGTGTGGAAATAAGGCATATTAACATTATTAGTGCGACAAATTTCCTGAAGTAGTTACATTAAGAAATGATCAAGGCCTTAGCCTCTATAAAGGAGAGGGAGCTGCGTGTGGCTCTGCATTTGGTTTTGAAAGGATCCTAACTCTTCTGATGCAGAGGGGAAATCGGTGGTCTAAAAATTGATCACTCCAAATGGATTGTGTTGTCAGGAAGAGAACTTCTGTCCTTTTGTAGACTGAAGGAGAGGAAAATAGGGAGGGAGAGAAGTAAGAAAGAAAGAAACCATAAAAATAGCTAACTCTTGTATGGAATTTACTAGGCGCCAGGTGCTATTCTAAGTACTTTACATGTATTAATAATCTACCCTTTTTTTATCTCATGCTTAATCAATTCTATAAGGTAAATCCTATTGTTATCTCATTTTACAAGGTAGTTAAGTTCCTATATTTAGATAGTGAAAAACCATAACATAAACCAGACTCATTCCACAGTGCCTGCTTTTGCAAGAGGGAAGGAAATCATATTTCTAGCCCCACAATATTCCAGGGACATTCTCTCATTTAAATGTTAAGCATCTTCTGAGATTTTGCATACTATTCCATAGATAAGGAAGCTGAGGTCTTGACAGATTGACCAATCACGTGGCTTGTGAGTGACAAATGCAGAATTTTAATTCAGATCTCATTCTGGGCTTCTAGTTTCTGTTCTGGATTATTTCTTGATAAGTGGATAAAACTTGATGTGCAAAAAGAACTGAATAACCAAATGAATTAAATAATGCCATTTTCAGGAATATGTATGAACCTAGAGATTGTCATACTAAGTGAAGTAAATCGTACAGAGAAGGAGAAATATCATATGACATCCCTTATATGCAGAATCTAAAAAGACACGATTTTACAAATGAACTTATTTACAAAACAGAAACAGACTCACAGACTTAGAGAACAAACATGGTTGCTGGGATGGTGGGGGAGAATGGAGGGAAGAGATAGGGACTTTGAGATGGTCATGTACACATACATGTTGTACTTAAAATGAATAATGATACCGTACAGTGCAGGGAATTCTGCTCAATGTATGCACCAGCCTGGATGGGAGGGGAGTTTGGGGGAGAATGGAGACATGTATGTATGGCTGAGTCCCTATGAAGTCCACCTGAAACTGTCACAATATTGTTAATCGGCTATATTCCAACACAAAATAAAAAGCTTAAAAAATAAATAATCATAATATTTACATGTTGAAGTTTAAAGCTTCTGTGTTTTCTATCCACTGATATCAGATAGTCAGCACAAGGGACTATAAAGCCAGTTACAGGAGCTGACCTGAGGCTGAGGAGTCCATGAGAAGGCAGACAGGACTGGGGATCCAATTAGACTCAGAATTGCAGATCTCCTTACTGACTATGTGGCCATGTGCAAATAGAGGTTTTTGAGTTTCATTTAGAAAATGAGGGAAACAATGATTCTCTTACTGATTGATGTGAGTATAAATGAGTGAAAGTGTGTATACATTATGCCTAGCACAATGCCAGACATGCAGTAGTTACCCAGTAAATACCAGATGCCAGACTATCATGAAAACGGATACCTCTGCCATTATTATAATAATTTCAGTCTACTGTACAAAGAACATCCCAATAGTAGTCCTCCCTGGAAAAAGTTTGAGTGAAATGTAAACTGTTGATAGGCAAAATCTCCGGGGGCTCTTGCCTTGGGACTCAGATAAAGCCCCAGGAAGGAAAGCTTTCCCCCAGAGTTTCATAAAGTGAGCACTCAGTCCCTGCCATCAGCTCTGTCTCCTTTTGAATGCATGAATGCACCCCCAAAGTCACCAGCTCTCTGTTGAGCTGAGCAGGGAGAGACAGAGAGCCTGTAGCCTCTTCCCCAGTTCTGAGATGTCCATCGGGCATAAGAAGAGAGGCTTCCTATCCCTGACCTCTTTCGCTATTCCAAAAGGGTGATGGTGAGAATTCTCGACACTTTAGATCATCCACTTCTAAAAAGCACCTGGATTTTTAAAATACTAGCTAGAAGACATACAAGTTCTTGTTTCCTCTACCTCATTCTTGCTCGTGGCAGCTGTACCCTTACACAAGCTTAAATTTAACAGCACTATTGTTACTTTGGCTTCCCTGGTGGCTCAGCAGTAAAGAATCCTCCTGCCCATGGGGGAGAATCCCTCCTCCATCAAACCAGGAGATGCAGGTTTGATCTGGAGGTTGAGAAGATGCCTTGGAGAAGGAAACGACAACAACTCCAGTATTCTTGCCTGGGAAATCCCATGGACAGAGGAGCCTGGTTGGCTATAGTCCCTGGGATTGCAAAGAGTCAGACATGACTTAGCAACTACACAACAACAACAATTGTTACTTTACCCATATTTTCTAATTTAAACCTTTCATTAGTCCTAATGATTGGAATTTTATCATCCTTATTTTATAGATGATAAAACTATTGGGACAAGGAAGCCTTATCCACATAGAGTGGTGTCATTTTACGGAGATAATAGTTGCTCAATACGACTTTTGGAATGTTTTGATGATTAATAAGTAGATTAATTCCAAAGTGTGTTGCAGATTCCAAATCTATAAAATGAGAAAACTTGGATTAGATGGTCTCATGTTCTTCCAACTCTTAAATTCTATCATCTCTACCAAGCTGAGGAAAAGGGAAAGAAAACAGAAAAGAAAAAACATTTTAAAAGCTTCGACTGTCTGCCAGATGGTATGTCAGGCATTTTACATTTAATCCTCACAAGAAACTTTATGAGAAGGGTATCACTGTACCCTTTGAACAGAAGAAGGATTGAAGATTAACAAGTCGAGTTACCCAAGACCGTGAAGCTTGCAGTCAGCATATCTGGAGTTCTGATCCTGAGTACACAGCCTGCAAATTTTTCTCTACTTTAAAGCCAAACGGGCTCTCCAATAATGCCTGCCCTACAAAGACTATATGCTTCAGAGACTGTAACTGTCCTGTTTTTCTATGAGCCCCTTATAGCTATACTGCTTTTGGGAAACTCAAAGCCCTCATTGTGCTCAGTAACCTCATCATATAAGGATAAACTTCTCAAGCTTTGCCAGATACAATAATGTGTTGTGAACACTAGCGTTATATAGTCAGGTTCTGTAGAGTTAGTGCTAAGAACTTCCCCTCCCAGTAGATTACATTAGCCACCTCTAATGTGAATAGTGCCTACTGAAGCTGTGCAGTACTACCTGCAATATCCCCAAAAGATTTGGGAAGTCTCTATTATAACTACCATCCCTTAGGACTAATTGCTCATTGAATGTCTATCTTCCCAGATGGACTCTAAGCCTCTTGAGCCTCAAGTTTGAAGAACTGATTCTTTTGAACTGTGGTGTTGGAGAAGACTCTTGAGAGTCCCTTGGACAACAAGGAGATCAAACCAGTCTGTCCTAGAGGAAATCAGTCCTGAATATTCACTGGAAGGACTGATGCTGAACCTGAAACGCTAATACTTTGGCCACCTGATACGAAGAACTGACTCATTTGAAAAGACCCTGATGCTGGGAAAGATTGAAGGAGGGAGTAGAAATGGACAGCAGAGGAGGAGATGGTTGGATGGCATCACCGACTCAATTGACATGAGTTTGAGTAAACTCCAGGCGTGGGTGACGGACAGGAAAGCTTGGCGTGCTGCAGTCCATGGAGTCACAAAGAGTTGGGCACAACTGAGCGACTGAACTGAACTGAAGCCTCTTGAGGAAAGGGACTCTGTTTTATCTATTACCCATAAGTATTAATTGTATCAACTTGCCTAATGATGAGTAAACTGGCTAACCCACCACAATTAACAACTCCAGAGCTCCTTGAGTCCTGTCAGTTTCTCTTTTTAGAGTTTGGTGCTCTTTTCTGGGTGGATCTGCAGTAGACCATGCCAAGTTGTGGGCTTATGGAGATTTCTCACAATTTTGTGGGATTCTTTTACCCCAAAGATTGATGTGTACATTTTGTTGGTGCATAATGTCCTGTAGGCTAGATTGAATTGGAAGAGAATGATACTTGAACTAAGTTTCAAGCAGGGCAGCTAGGGTGTGGCTGACAGTAATAAGAGGTCAGAGTTTTAATGCACATCTTAAAGAGGGGCAGAGGAAAATTCTAGGGAGAAGAAAGAAAGGAAGTATCAGTATTGCAGAAGGTGGCCTGGATATTTGAGAGCTAAGTGGGTTGAAGGGCATGATTCAGGACCAAGTCTACGAGCACAGATAATGTTCCAAGGCACAGCTTTTACTTAGTATCTGCTCTGTGCAATGGGTCTGGGTGTGTCAGGGTGTAAGGTAGTGTCAGTCTGGACAGTGAGACCATTATGAGAGGTGCCTTTCTGCCTATCTGCCATGTTGTTGTTGTTGTTCAGTGGCTAAGTCATGTCCAACTCTTTGTGACCCCATGGACTGCAGCACACCAGGCTTCTCTGTCCTTCACTCTCTCCTGGAGTATGTTCAAACTCATGACCATTGAGTCAATGATGCCATCCAACCATCTCATTCTCTGCTGCCCACTTCTCCTCCTGCCCTCAGTCTTTCCCAGCATCATGGTCTTTTCCAATGAGTCAGCACTTCACATCAAGTGGCCAGAGTATTGGAGCTTCAGCTTGAGCATCAATCCTTCCAATGAATATTCAGGGTTGATTTCCTCCAGGATTGACTTGTTTTATTTCCTTGCCATCCAAGGGACTCTCAAGAACCTTCTCCAGCAACACAATTCGAAAGCATCAATTTTTCGACGCTCAGCCCTCTTTATGGTCCAACTCTCATATACTTCTGCCAAATATTAGTATGGTTGGCTGTACTCCAGTGACTATAATGAGACTTTGCATTGATAGTAGCTGTAAGTGCCCACACTTGGATGATTTGCTGGACTTTGATCAAGTTGTCCTGCATATCACTTACAACCAGGATTCTTGGAGTAAAATGGGATGAAGAGGCATCCAACAAGCAATCCAGATCCCCTTGAGCACACACATACCCTACCTACCACAGGGCAAATGAGATGAGTGTGAAAGTGCTTTGTAAACTATAAGGTGCTAAACCAATGTGAGAGGCTTTATGGTGACTATCACATGTGATCTAGACAGAAGTGTTGGTGCAGCCCATGGCATAGTAAGTCTACCCCTTGCTCTAAACTTGTGTAAATCCTTAGCACTGAAAATCCAAGACCAGACTTTTGAACCACTACCCAAGTCTGGAAATGCACACGATTATTCAACTTCATCTTTGTTTCTTTTCAGTTTTGTGAGAAAGACTGGCTGTGTAAGGGAGCAGATGCATGGAGGAGTACTACAAGGCAGGCAGCCCAAGGCTGTTTGCAACCCTCTCTCCTTCTCCCTCATTTGTCATGGCTCTGTCCTCTTCTTAGTCAAGCCTTTTGCTTGGCGAGCTTCCTGGGTTGACTTCTGTCAAACTTGGATGATTATTGGAGTATTGGATTCCTATAGCCCTGGACAGAGCCCAGAGTCTGCACTGTTGTTCATGTTTGATCTCCCATTCAAGTTTCTGGAAGAAGCTGGCTGAACTAAGGATCAAAGATTTCTCTACTAGCTTCTCCTTTTCCCCCATGACAGCCTCAGTGCTACAGTTTAGCATAGCTGCAAATTAACTCCTCAATGGATCATCTGCTCAGAATCTCTCCCATCCTTGTAGCAAGGGCAGTTCAGATGGACCCAAGGTTTCAGAGAAGGGAATTTTTACTCCAGTTCGAATGCACCTGCAGGTGAAGATAATAGTTTGGTTTTCTTCCATGCCAAGGAGCCTCTCAGGGAGCCTGCTTACTCTTGCCAATTGATTTTGTTTGCCGGGCAGAACTCCTTATGAGGAGTTTTCCCATGAACACAAAGAATTTGGATGCTTCTATTGGAACATCTTGATTTCTTAAATGTTCAGACTGGAGACTGACATTTTCAACAATAACTTGGGCTCTCCGTGGAGGAATCATATTACTGTACAACAGACACATAACCAGAAAATCTCATTTCTGGTACCAGTACTCTACTGACCATGATACTTTCTCTTCTCTGGGCCTCAGTTTTGTAAGTCAGGCCATCATTCAGGAAAGAACTAATTCTTGACTGCTTACTATGTGTCTGGTGCTGTGTTGAGCTGTATCCCCATGGTTTGAGGTCTAAAGCTGTATTCCTCAGTCTTTAAAGTGCTTACAAGTCACCCAAGGATCATTTTAAAATGCAAATTTTGGTTCATTTACCCTGGGATAGGGCCTGAGCTTACGTATTTCTAACAAGTTCCTGTGTGCTAGAAAGTGTCTGAAGGAGGGAGTAAACTGATGTAGATTGAGATAATTTGTAACAGATTTTAGCATCAGTTTAAATGGAAGTCTAATATGTAATAGGCAAAAATGGAATTATTCTGATTGAGGGAGGGCATCATGGTGAAATCCTTGAATATATCCAGCTCAGGCTTCCTCCTTTGCCTCTGTCACTAGCCTCATCCACTGATGAGAAAACACACAAGGTATTTCCACAGTATCTCTGAGTCTACACCAGTCACAGCTGGAAGCCCAGAGCACTGAGTGATCTCCACATGTGCTTTTCACATTCTGTCGATAAGGATAATGTAGAAAGATATCACCCACTTTTTAAGAGCAGGAAGGTACATGGCCCCTGTGATGGCTAATTTTACACATCAACTTGGCTGGACCACAGTACCCAGGTATTTGCTCAAACGCCAACGTAGATGTCTTGGTGAAGGTAATTTTTAAGATGAGATGAACATTTAAACAGCAGACATTGAGTAAAGCAGACTATGATCCAAGCTTAGGGTGGGTCTCATCTAATCAGTTGAAGGTCTTCAGAGAAAAACAGGCTGAGATTCCTAGGGAAAAGGAAATTCTGCCCCTGGACTGCTTTCAGACTCAAGTTGCAACATCAGCTCCTCTCCAGGTCTCCAGTCTGCTGGCCTGCCCTACAGATTTGGGACTTGCCAGCTTCTATAATTACATGAGCCAATTTCTTAAAATAAATCTCCCAATCTCTCTCTCATTTTTTCCTATTTCTCTGGAGAACCCTAACCAGTACAACCCCTTCAAGCACAAAGGCGTTTACTGAAATAATGTCCTCTCTTCTAACGTGTACTTGTGACCATTTGGATCTCAGATGTGTGATCTGTGGTCTCTGATGCTATGTATGGCCACTGTGGCTTGAACTTATGGAAGACTCACGACTGGCCCTCTGGCTCCACCTGCCTTTGTTGTAGTGGAGTCTGGAACCCTAGGAGTAGTGGAGTCCATACCCTAGGCCTGGACTCAGAACATCTGGGTTGTTGTCTTGACTCTACCATGAAGACACTATGACATGGGTAAGTTACTTCTCCTGGTTGAACCATGGTTTGCTGCTTTACAAAATGATATGATGATACATGGTAAATGATTTTCTGAAGACTATTATGATTCTTTGGGAAAAGATCTTCTGTCTCCAAATAAGTGGAAAATATGCCATGAACTATCCCTTCTTCAAGAGTTATACTGAGCATTCATTTCAAAGGCCCTGAAAAGTCCTGCCACAAATAATTCTACTTATTTTTTTTCTGAAGTTGATTTGATGCCCAGTGCTAACACTTAACTAAACCTAATGGAGACATATTTTAGGACATGTAATACTGGATGGCTATTTTGGTCCTCTTCAGTTATCAGATTATTTATTCTTTTCATGGATTCAAAGACAGAAGCCAAGACAAAAATTGGTCAAAATTTTCCATAATACTTGAAGAGTGTCCTATTTTTTTTTTTTAACATTCTTAAGCAACAGTTAGAACTGGACATGGAACAACAGACTGGTTCCAAATAGGGAAAAGAGTACGTCAAGTCTGTATATTGTCACCCTTATTTAACTTATATGCAGAGTACATCATGCAAAATGCCATGCTGGATGAAGTACAAGCTGGGATCAAGATTGCAGGGAGAAATACCAATAACCTCAGATATGCAGATGACACACCCTAATGGCAGAAAATGAAGAACTAAAAAGCCTCTTGGTGAAAGTGAAAGAGGAGAGTGAAAAAGTTGGCCTAAAGCTCAACATTCAGAAAATGAACATCATGGGGCATATAGTCCCATCTCTTCATGGCAAATAGATGGAGAAACAATGGAAACAGTGACAGGCTTTATTTTCTGGGCTCCAGAATCACTGCAGATGGTGACTGCAGCCATGAAACTAAGACGCTTGCTCCTTGGAAGAAAAGTTATGACAAACCTAGACATCACATTAAAAAGCAGGGACATTACTTTGTCGACAAAGGCCTGTCTAGTCAAAGCTATGTTTTTTCCAGTAGTCATGTACAGATGTGAAAGTTGGACCATAAAGAAAGCTGAGTGCTGAAGAATTGATGCCTTTGAACTGCAGTGTTGGAGAAGACTCTTGAGAGTCCCTTGGACTGCAAGGAGATCCAACCAGTCCATCCTAAAGGAGATCAGTCCTGAATATTCATTGGAAGGACTGATGCTGAAGCTGAAACTCCAGTACTTTGGCCACCTGATGGGAAGAACTGACTCACTGGAAAAGACCCTGATGTTGGGAAAGATTGAAGGCAGGAGGAGAAGGGAATGACGGAGGATAACATGGTTGGATGGCATCACCGACTTGGACATGAGTTTGAGCAAGCTTCGGGAGTTGGTGATGGATAGGGAAGCCTGGCATGCTGCAGTCCATGGGGTTGCAAAGAATCAGACACGACTGAGCGAATGAACTGAACTGAAAATAGGAAAATTAATAAAATTTACCACATGGGGTTGTTGTAAGCATTACATTAAATTATGTATGCAGAGCACTTAGCACAGAGCCTAGTACCTAATAGACAGACAATATCTTTGTTTTTACATTGAGCAAAAAGTGGTCATATTTGAAGAAGTCAGTTCTAAGAGGAATTCAAGCATTCAATCTTTCAAACCAAACCTAAACCATTTTATGCTTGGACTATTTCACCCTGGGTGAAGGGCGACTTCCAGGCATTTGAAAGCTGATGTCCCTCTGGCAACCCAGGAGCATTCTGGAGCCAAGATCCTAATGATTTAAGCATTAATATATCCAGAGATAGGTCATTCAATTTTCTTTTAAATGCAGATCATAAAAGAGGGAGGGATATTTGGGTCAAGATGTACTGAATCTGAAGGCTTTGGAACATGTTTGTAGCAGCTCACTTGATCCAGCCCCACACTGCATTTTCTCTACCCCAGTGTTTGGAGGGGCGGGTATTTGAATCTTGGGCAATATCCTGCTTTCCTTCTGCCTCTGAAAATGCTCTGTTATGCTTGCATAGTGCTTTTGGTCTACCTAGGAATCCCACATCTATTTTCTTTCTTCAGCCTCTCAAAACCCACTGACTTAAGAATGAAGGATGTGTGTTAGTCGCTCAGTCATGTCCAACTCTTTGCGACCCCAGGGACTGTAGCCTGGCCGATTCCTCTGTCCATGGCATCCTCCAGGCAAGAATACTGGAGTGTGTTGCCATTCCCTTCTTCAGGGGATCTTCCTGACCCAGGGATTGAACCCAGATCTTCTGATCTGCAGGTGTATTCTTTACCATCTGAGTCACCAGGGCCCTCATGAAGGAAAGATACAATTTGCCTATTTGACAGAAGTGGAAACTGAAGTCTAGAAAGTGATATGATTTGTTTAAATTCCCAAATAGAGTTTCCCAGAGAGCTCAGACTAAAACTATTGACTCTTGACCCCAACTGGACCTCACACCTGCCTGGGGGATTCTCTGTGGCCAGAACACAGCCCTAGGATCCAAGCACTTGCCTGTAGGATGCTGCAGATTGGTATGCAAGCTTGGTGGGCTCTGGCTGATCTTGCTGAGGGAACCCTTCAATCTGAATAACAATCAACAAGATTTTAAAGAAATTTGGGCCAATTTCCTGGAAGTCTATGATTAATCTAATTGCTGGGTTTTCCTCTGTTTTTGTCTCCCACTGTTAATTTCATTTATTTTTCTCTTTCTTCCCCAACACAGACTGCCTTGTCTCTGTGTGTGCGGTTTTGTCACTGTTTGTTATTTGTCCATACATAGTTTATCATTGGCAATGCTTTCAATGGGATTGTGTACTCTGTGTTTGGGGAAGTAGAAGCTTTCAATAGAGACAACATCATGCAGCATAAAGAAAAAGCACTGGGCTGAATTTCAGAGGCCCTTTTGGAAAGCCTAGCTTTAGATACCTGCTATGCCTCCCTGGCTTTTCAGATACCCAGATACCGGACAGCGGAAGAGACCTGATTCTCCTGGCCCCTCCCTCTGTTAAAGAACACCTACGATTGAGTAAAAAGCATGGGTGGGGTAGAGGGGCGGGGGTTGTGCCATGCTTCCAGCTGTTATGAATAAAGGAATAAATTTGGGTCCAATATAATAGAAAATGCCTCCTTTCAATAAAGGATTTCTGTTCTCTAGAGCAGGGATCCCCAACTTCCAGTATCTAATGCCTGATGATCTGCAGTGGAGTTGATATAATAATAATAGAAATAAAGTGCACAATAAATGAAACACACCTGAAACATCTTGAAACCAGCCCTCTTACCCCAGTCCATGAAGAAATTGTCTTCCACGATACCAGTCCCTAGTGCCAAAAAGGTTAGGGACCGCTGCTATAGGAGGACGCAGCAAAGAAGACAGAGCAGTGATGATGGATGTCAGAATCAAGTGAACGAAGGCACTCCAGTACCTGGATTAAGACAGAGGTTAGGAAATGAGGTGTAAAGAGATCAGAAGAGTAAAGGAAAGAATTGCCCCTGGCCATGATGGAGAAGACTCTTGAGAGTCCCTTGGACTGCAAGGAGATTCAACCAGTCCATTCTGAAGGAGATCAGCCCTGGGATTTCTTTAGAAGGAATAATGCTAAAGCTGAAACTCTAGTACTTTGGCCACCTCATGCGAAGAGTTGACTCATTGGAAAAGACTTTGATGTTGGGAGGGATTGAGGGCAGGAGGAGAGGGGGATGACAGAGGATGAGATGGCTGGATGGCATCACCAACTCGATGTATGTGAGTCTGAGTGAACCCCGGGAGTTGGTGATGGACAGGGAGGCCTGGCGTGCTGTGATTCATGGGGTCGCAAAGAGTCGGACATGACTGAGTGACTCAACTGAACTGAACTGAATGGCACTCATGTCACACCCTAGCAAAATAATGCTCAAATTCTCCAAGCTAGGCTTCAACAGTACATGAAATGAGAACTTCCAGATATTCAAGCTGGATTTAGAAAAGGCAGAAGAACCAGAGATCAAATTGCCAACATCCGCTGGATCATTGAAAAAGCAAGAGAATTCCAAAGAAGCATCTACTTCTGCTTCATTGACTACACTAAAGCCTTTGACTGTGTGAATCACAATAAACTGTGGAGAATTCTTAAAAAGATGGGAATACCAGACCACCTGACCTGCCTCCTGAGAAATCTGTATGCAGGTCAAGATGCAACAGTTAGAACTGGACATGGGACAATGGACTGGTTCCAAATTGGGAAAGGAGTACATCAAGGTTGTATACTGTCATCCTATTTATTTTTCTTACATGCAGGGTAAATCATGTGAAATACCAGGCTAGATGAAGTACAAGCTGGCATCGAGATTGCAGGGAGAAATATCAATAACCTCAGATATGCAGATGACACCGACCTTATGGCAGAAAGTGAAGAGGAACTAAAGAACCTCTTGATGACGGTGAAAGAGGAGAGTGAAAAAGCTGACTTAAAACTCAACATTCAAAAAACGAAGATCATGGCATCTAGTCCCATCACTTCATGGCAAATAGATGGGGAAACAATGGAAACAGTGACAGACTTTATTTACCTGGGCTCCAAAATCACTTCAGATGGTGACTGCAGCCATGAAATTAAAAGACGCTTGCTCCTTGGAAGAAAAGTTATGACCAACCTAGACAGCATATTAAAAAGCAGAGACATTACTTTGCTGACAAAGGACTCTACAGTCAAAGCTATCATTTCTCCATAGTCATGTGAGATGTGAGAGTTGGACCGTAAAGAAAGCTGAGTGCCGAAGAATTGATGCTTTTGAACCATAGTGTTGGAGAAGAGTCTTCAGAATCCCTTGGGCTGCAAAGAGATCAGAACAGTCAATCCTAAAGGAAATTAGTCCTGAATATTCATTGGAAGGACTGATACTGAAGCTGAAGCTCCAAAACTTTGGCCACCTAATGCAAAGAACTGACTCACTGGAAAAGACCCTGATGCGGGAAAGATTGAAGGTGGGAGGAGAAGGGGACCAAAGAGGATGAGATAGTTTGGCTGGCATCACGGACTTGATGAACGTGAGTTTGAATGAGTTCTGGGAGTTGGTGATGGACAGGGAAGCCTAGCATGCTGCAGTCCATGGGATTGCAAAGAGTTGGATATGACTGAGCGACTGAACTGACTGATGGCTGCCCTTGTTAGAAGAAGCAGAGGCGGTCAGAGAGGCCTTGGGTTTGGGGGGAGGGGAGATGCAGCTGCTGTAATTTACCAAGCAGGTGAATGAGTGAGGCCAATTTTCTGCCACCTGTTTCTGCTAACTTGGTCACACCTAGCTAGGAAGTGCAACCAGTTGCTGACTCTCAGACACAGGAGAGCAGAGATTAGAGTCTGGTCTCACAAAAGAGCATCAGAAACACTCAACTTGGTGGGTGTATCAGTGGCATTGTTACTAAGAATGAGGCACGAGGAAAGTTTGAACTTTGTTATTTGGCAGCCTGTCACCTGAAGACCCCTGGTGTCCTCCCCACAGCCTGCCACCTACAGGTCCTATTCATATCCCATGGAGTTCCTGGAGAAATATGCCATGAGGCCAACCAAGGTCTCTGAGTTTTTATTCAGCCTGACTTCTATTCGTCTCTGAAGCCTAGAGATGTCCTTTCTTACCAACCACCTACCAGAAAGCTGGAGAGGCATGAACTACTACTTGGTTGGTAACCCAGGAGGCAGTAATAAAAATGGGTCTTAATATTAGGTCCTCAATGTATGCTGTCTTATCTCTTTGTTCCTTACCCTCACTCTTGTGATGAATATTTAAATTATAATAAGGACCAGCTACATAATTTGCAAGGCCCAGCCTAGTTCAGAATAAAGATACAGGCACCTTGCTAAAAAAAAAAAATGAAAAATTTTAGGATGGCGAGAGCAGAGCATTTCAGTGAAGGCAGGGTCCTTCTAAGCAAGGGACACTTTGTGGATGCAGAGGTTACATGCTCGTGAAACTAACCCTCTTATGATTTTAACTAAGATAGACAGATGTCAAGTAATTTCCCCAAGATGAAGAAGCTAATAAGCTGAGGGTCTATCTAACTGCAGAGCCTGAACTTTCAACCACTCTGCTAAATTACCTCAAGCTAGATAGATGGTGAATGGTAAACCCTCAGCCTTGCCAACTCTCATTGTTCTAGGCAATTGCAGGAGGAGCTGGCTGACCCCACTCAAGGGGCCTCAGCCTGGTTGTGCTCTAAGCATGCTCCGGAAGCTATGGGCATAGCCAGGGTTCCAGCCACTGGTGCTTACCACCCAGACTTGTCCTCTCAGTCTCTCAAGGCAGCACCTGATACTAGACCACACTACCTCATTCTAGAAGCAACAATAGCTGCAAGATCAGCAGTAACAGTCAGGAGCGAACCTGCGCATCTGGAAATGGCTTGCTCAGTTGAACCACAGCCTCCCTTTGGCCTGATGAAGAGGGGCCCTACCCTACCAAACTCTCATTTCCCCTCTCCAGGCTGTGCACCTGCTGGCTTCCATGGCTCCAATCGCTCATTTGTTTGTTTTTCCAGAAAGACAATGACAGAGATTGTGCAGGGGTCTTCTATTTCTTTCTCTGAAATTTCTTGTCCTGGAGCCCCAGTTTCTCTTCTACATTTTTCTCCCAGGAGCTGAGAGCTCTCTGTATCTCCACATATCAGAGCTGTTGAGATGTGGAAGGAGGCTGGCTGTGGGCTACCTCCCATCCCCTCCTGCCATCTGGGAACTTGCATCTTCCCCTCAGAAGCACACAGGTGAAGGCTGTCACCAGGATTCCCACTAACTGGACTCTGTGACACCACATATGTGACACGGGGCACTGTCATAAACTGGACCTGGTGTAAAGGCAGGAGGCTATCACAGCTTTTATCTGGAAGAGGAGGAAGATTTGGCAGTGGTGTGAGGTCACAGAGAGGGTTAACCTGGTCATCTGTTGAGCGCTGAAAATACAGCAATCACAAGACAGGTGGCTCCCCTCCTCCTAGAGCTCATGGCCTAGTAGACAAGATGGATGACAAATACAGAATTTGACAAATACTTAGTAATACTTGTGAGAAGAGATGGGAAAACAAGATGATATGGAAGTGTGCACAGAGATGGCCCGCTCTAGTCAGAGAGGTCAGGGAAGGCCTGAAGAAATGACATAAAGCAGAAACCTCCATGATCAATAGAAGCTGGATAATAAATAGGGTGATATAGGTGGCTGGAGAGGGATCCTACTAGGAAAAAAATTATTATATGATATCTAAGGTTTCTTTGTAAATCCCATTATACTTAGATGTATTCCTCTGAGCATGCACAATAATGCAAATCAGAAAAATACTATGCTTTACAGACACATTTTTTAAGAAAGAAAACAGTGACCCTAAGCCAGGAATGTGGCTGGTGCTTGCCTTAGTGCTTCCAAAGAGGGTCACCAGAGGAAATGCTGCTTCAGAAAATGCTAGCTCAGTTGAGAGGGAGCAAGGAAAAGAAGATGGGAGAGCAGGACAAAACAAGAAAGGGGCCTGAATTGAGTGGGGCTGGAAGGGACAGCAGAGCCAGGGAAACAGGGAAGAGCCCCATGGGGAGGAATGAGAGCGCTGAAGCCCCGGTTCCTATGCCAGACCTTGGGGCCAACCCTCCCTAGGGGAGAAGTAGCAGGTAGAGCTTAGAGACTTCAGCAAAGGCACCCACGCCCTCAGCAGCCTTTCCTCAGAAGCACAACCATCCCTTCTTTAGGGGAATCAATGCTAAAGGTCAGGCCAGCTGTGAGCAAAGGCCGCTCCCTGTGGTCTGTGTAGCTCTGTCAGTATTCTCACCTTGCATGAGGATGCGAGTGGTTTCTGCAGGAGTGGCATGAAGATTAAGGGAGAGGATGCTTGCAGAGTGCCTAACAGGGTGCTTAGCATGTGGAACCAGTCAAGAGTGTCAGCTCCTTCTAATATTATGGAATGGGAGGAAAACAAACAAACAAACAAACAAACTTAGGAGTTAGAATGACCTAAGTGTAAAACCTTCTTGTCTCACTAGTTTTGTGGTCTCAAGCTGATTGGTTAACCTTTTGGAGCTCTACTTTCATTATCTATAAAATGAGGATGATAGGAAAAGGCTATGGGAAAGGCTTTGGCACACAGTTAATAATTATATTCTTCTTTCTCTTAACGTTTTAATTTGTTTGTAAATTGACCCCATGTCAATATTTGAGAGAATGAGGGTCTTTGTACCAGTGGTTTGCCATCCTCTTGACGTTCCTTCTAAAGGACCACAGGTCCAGCCTGGAAGATGAAGAGTTCCCACGTCTGCTGTCTGCAGTTCTCAAAGTCCGTCCATATGCTTCACAAACGGCAAATCTCAGAATGGTCTCATAAACGGACCTGGAGATGGGAGTTATCATCTGCATTTTATGGAGAAGAAAACAAGCTCAGAGAGGTCTATTTACTCCAAATTATTAAATTCTATTTATTCTATCCAATCCTGCAAGAGAATATACCCATTTATCAGTTGCAAAAAAAAAAAAATCAAGAAGCGTCTTCCAAGATCCTGGAGTATATCACGCTTTTCACTTCAGTCGTGTCTGATTCTTTGTGATCCTATGCATGGTAGCCCTCCAGGCTCCTTGGTCCATGGGATTCTCTAGGCAAGAATACTGGAGTGGGTTGCTATGCCCTTCTCTAGGGGATCTTCCTGACCCAGGGATTGAATCTGTGTCTCTTACTTTTCCTGCATTAACAAGCAGGTTCTTTACAACTAGTGCCGCCTGGGAAGTCCCTGGGGTGTATAGGCAGAAAAAGGTTAAATGAAGTTCCTTCAGATAATCTTTTGATAAGGACCTGTTTGGGGTAGGTTGGATTGCTGAAGGGGGTCAGGTAGGGTGGAGAGGAGGAAGGGATAGATTAAACTAGCTCTTGTTCTGTAGCCCTTGACCTTCAGGAAAAATGGGGTCCCAGAGAGACCCAGAATGTCCAGGAGTACCTGTGGGGACAGGCAGATCTCAGAGTTTTCGGCCACAAGAAGTCAATGCAAGCCCTAAATGCTCCTCCTGGCTCCTCCCTCCCTCCCCAACCAGAGTCTGCCTGCCAGCTAATCCCTGGGGGGGGGCCACTGCTCACCCTCCCACCTGGGCTCCATCCAGTCCTCCCCTGCTCTCGCCAGGGGTTGGAGTACTGGTGGCCGGCTCCTCCAGCTCGCCTCCATTGGCCTGAGTGCGTCCTAGCCCACTCTGGATATTAGAGCATTCTCTCGTTTGAAAGGCTCCTTTATTTTTAGTGCTAAATCAACAAAGCTGTTACTGTCATTTTCCATCAGACCGTCATCTTCCACGGATTCAAAATTACACTCAGCTGCAAACTATTGACACTCCTCTTAACAAAAAAATGGTTTTAATAAATCTTTACATTAGCCTATGAGATAAAAAAAAATCTTTACCATGAAATATACAAGTGTATAAGTGTTTTATGAAAGTTTTATTAACTTTACAAAAGAAAAATTGGCAGTGGACCATGAACATCCTGTACTCCTAACACGTGGTTATAAATTACATGTTCTTTCCAATAACATCTGAAAAAGAGACTGTAATTTAAATTTCAAAACCACTTGGCATACCTACTATATAGTGCTGACATGAAGTAAAAGGAGGAACTAGAGAGGCCCAGACAAAGAAGGGAAATATAAAGACGTCCTTAGCTAAAAAGCTGCTGATGGGTACAATCCCCCTCCAGCTGGACAGGGATCAAGTACTTGCTTGTCATATCATTCAATGCACTGTTCATTCTGGGATTCTTCCTTTCAACAAAAAGAGAACTTAAGTGCTAGTAATCATCGCTTGCAGAACTTTATCTCCCAGATACCTTCTTTATGTCAGGATTTCTCAATGACCGCTGCTCTGGCAGAGGGATCAAAGTTGTTATTAAACACAAATGCAATTCTCAGCCCGTGAGGGAGGTGGGAGCGGTGATGCTCCCTCTCTGGGATGGAAGCTACCCTGGCCTAAACGCTTTTTCATTTTCTCTGAGACTTTGAAATAAAGTTCCTATAGGGTCTGTCCGATGTGGGGCTTGCAGACCAGCTTTTCTTTGCAAGTGAGTGCTTGAGTGTCAGGAAGACTTTAAGAAGTTAAAGCCACCCAGTGGGATGCCTGGCATTTGGAGAAGCCACAGGAAAGTGAGCTGATGGCAGGGAATTCGGCTGTCATCTGCCAAGTTCAGTCTTTGGGGAAAGTAGATACTCGCCAGGATCCCTGCAGCACGGAGCCTGCTTTCCAGATAGCAACAGAGCAGAGAGGCATAATTTGAAGTCATACAAACTTGGATTCAAGTTCAGTTATGATAGTTATTATATGATCCTCAGTGAGGTCCTTCCTCTGTCCCTTCTCTTGGAGTCATACTGAGAATGTCTGAATGTCTGAGATGGCCTCCGATGGTGAACAAGCTCACCATCCACAGGCTTGAAGATGTGGCCTTAAGGTCATTCCTTCCAGATCCAAGAACTTAACATCTGTTGGAGATGGTCCATGAGAGGCATGATCTTCCAGGGCTTGAGATTTTGCAGCTTCATTCAAGGCCTTGAATCTTCCAGTTTGCCACTGACAAAATCTCAGCCTCAGGGAAGTGTGCCCAAGTTAGGGGCCCCAGGCCAGGCAGTTCAGCACTCCAAAAACAAGACTGGGGAACCCTCTCAGTTGGGTGATAGGTCGCACTGGCAGCTCCAGCAGGGCTTCTAAGTAGAGAGCCAGGATCCAGGTCTTGGAAACAGTCCTTCAAATCATTCATTTCTATGGTAGAAAAACTTGAACAGGTTTCCAGTCAGATGAAGGGCATTCTTAGGGTTCTTTCAGATATACTGGAGATGGAAGAATCGTGCTAACACCCCTGTCTTTTTGCCTTGCACCATCATTTGTGTGATTATTTTTGAACCTATTTTCTTAGTTGTTGGATTAGTTCATGAAATAAACTGAAAAAGAAAAGCCTCACACTGGAGTAACCTTGGAGAATTGACTATGTGGGGATCCAGAAGGCCCTGCTTCCCATTACAAAAGGGAAATATGTGCCCTTGATGGAAAAACACAACTTTTGACCAAATAAATTATTTTCTTCCAGTTCAAAATAAGTGACGGTTCTTACAAAGTGGAACTTGCCCCCTTTCCAAATGTGTTGAAGGAAAATGGTATGTGTCTTGGATGCAGAATTACAAGGACATCATGTTAATCTGCTGGGGTCTCACTGCCCCCCGATGGGAAGGCAGACAGGCGATGGAGGGGCCACCACAGTGCTGGGAGCAGCTGTGACTGCCTGGAGGTCACGCTCCGGAACCAGGCAGGAGCTGGCAGTGACCAGCCAGGGCTGCCCAAACTTCATTACGTGGGGAAAATGCACCCAGTGACAAGATGCAGAAGATCTGAGAATCGGTGAGAAAAGTTCATTTGGACTGAGGGGAACTTGATTAGTTTTAAGCCTGGTGTGTTGCTACTGCCTCCCTGACTCCGTCTTCAGAATATTAATGAAGAGTTGGAGGAAAAGGAGAAGCACAGGAGATCTACCTGGGGATGCCTCACATCTTACTGGCAGGAGCACAACTGCAGCACAAGGACATGGTCACAGCGACGTGGAGAAAGGCGCACTTTTATTGAAGTCTTGCTCTTCACTGGGCACAGGGGTTAATATATATTATCTAATTTGTTCCTCACAACAATACCCTGAAGTGGTTGTTGTGTTTTCTGAACTCTAACTTGCAGATGAAAAACCCTTTGGCACAGAGAAATAAAATGAGTAGTCCAAAGACACACAGACTGAGATTTGGACCACATGCGGTCTTTTATATTCCATGGCCTGATCAAGCTTGAGTACCCAGTATGTGTGCTCACATCCAGACCTTCACTGGATGTGGTCCCTGGCCTGGCCTGGCCTGCCCTCTCCCATTCATCTCCAGATCTAACTAGGGTGGTCTGGAATGCAGAAAGAGGTTGAGCACTGGCCTGGGAATGACCTGAGGGCTGGACATGTGTTGGGGCATCTGACTGGGTAGCAGCTGACATCAGGAGCTCCTGACATTGGGGAAATCCCGGCACAATAGGTTACCCTCTTCTGGCTGACCTAGCAGGTGGGTGGGACACAGAGACAGGGAAGCCTAGTTGATAGTCTTATCTGAGGGGCCTGTCCAAGGGCAGCATCCAAGCCAGCAGGTGGCAGGTGGGTTGGGGGAGGTCAGGATTTGGGGAGAGGAGCGGAACTCCTTGGCCTGAAATAGGCCTGACCAGATCAATGAGAGGGCCCATATCCCAGGTGAAGGCAGGTGTTAGGACAAACAATTGTCACAGAGCCTTGGGACCAAGGTCCAAGGCTGATTCTCAGGGTTAGATTCAGATTATGCGGCATAGGGCTGTGATGCTGTGAACACAGGGCCTTTGGGCCTTTGGGCCTTTGGGACACAAAGTCAGCAATGGAAGAACAGCAAGGACTTGTTCCTAAGATTCCTTCTGCAAACAGGCTGTGTAGAAGGAGGGGAGCATGTAGAGAAGATAACACTTGTTAAACCCCTACTGGGGACTTCCCTGGTTGGTCCAATGGCTAATACTTTGGTGCTTCCCATGCTGGGGGCCCAGGTTTGATCCCTGGTCAGGGAACTAGATCCCTCATGCCATAACTGAAAGTTCTCATGCCACAACTGAAGAACCTGCATCAGGACTTCCCTGGTGGTCCAGTGGTTAAGAATCTGCCTTGCAATGCAGGGGACTTGGGTTCAATCCCTGGTTGGGAAACTAAGATCTTACATGCCAAGGAGCAACTAAGCCTTTGTGCCAAAATTCCAGAGCCTGCACACTCTGGAGCCCATGGACCATAACTGAAGAGTCCTTGCTCAACTAAAAGATACTGCATTACACAGTGGAGATCCTGCACACTGCAACCAAGACCCAGTGCAGCCAATTAAAAACAAAACAAACAAACAAACAAATAAAAGCACCTTCTGTGTGCCAGGAGTTGCACAAAGAATTTGATGGACATCATTTCATTCAATCCTTTCCACAACTCAGTGTCCCAGTGTATGGTTTGGAAAATGTAGATACAGTAGCTGGATAGGGAAAGCGGACTGATTATCTACTACTGCTACTCAGTAGCAGCTAGTTTGTACTTATGGCCTTCTACAATATCTTATGTATTCTTTTAAATATATATGTGTGTGTACACATAAGATGGGGCTTCCCAGGTGGTGCTAGTAGTAAAAAACCAGCTTGCCAAAGCAGGAGACAGATGCGGGTTTGATTCCTGGGTCAGGAAGATCCCCTAGAGGAGGGCATGACAACCTACTCCAGTACTCTTGCCTGGAGAACCCCATGGACAGAGGACCCTGGTGGGCTATGGTCCACAGGGTAACAAAGTGTCAGACATGATGGAAGTGACAGCGCGCATGCAAGCAAGCCCATGTAAGATACATACACTCACTTAATTCTTTGAGAGCTCTAGTATTCCCGTTTTGTAGATGAGGAAGGAAAGACTGGAAGGAGTTCAGGATTTGCTCAAGGTCATGCAGCTAATCAGCAGCAAACTTGGGATTCAAACTCAACTCTTTCTGGCTCCCAAATCAATGTGTCTTTCATCTCACTGGGTGGCAGGTGGGAAGAGGAGCAACCTGAAAGAAGATGTTCTCCCCACAGGCACTTACTCATTTTCAACACTTTTCTCTGCCCTCACCTTGTCGTCTTAAGCCCCATGTCCTCCCCCTTCCCCATCTCTAGCCCACATCAGCCAGCAAGACCCCATAGCTCAGGTTAGGACAGAAAACCTCATTCAAGAACTGAAACTCAGGCAGTAGCTCCTCTGTGTGTTTATAAAATGCTCAGAGCATCAGGGCCCAGTTCTCAGCACAGACCTCAGCTCATCTTTCTTCTTGAGACTGGTCTCCATGTGGGGGAGGAGGAGGGGAGGACGTGGGAGCAGGGCTTTCCCTGTTAAGAAGGCCAACAGGGAAGGAACATGAGCCAGAAAGCAACTCGCTTTGAGACGCAAAGCTCAAATGTTAAAACTCTCTCTTACTCTCCAGCAGAGGTTTTCAATTTTCTGTTTTCAACACTAGATATAACTCTTAAAATGAAATTCTACCTGGAAGCCCAACATATAAAACACATCAAAGAGATACTATTTTTGTTGACTTGGAGGGTAGAGGTGCAGCCAGAGGTCCTAACCACTGAGTCCCCCTCCCTTGAACCACCTTCCAGGTTCAGGGCTTCTTTGACTCCAGATTGAAAACCAAGGATCTGTCCCATGATGCTAATACATAAATAATTAGGGCACAAGGACACAAAAGCCCTAATTTTGTTGGGATGCCTAGGTCCCTGTGGAGTAGGTTAACCCTGTGTACCCTGGACACAGGCCATGCCTCTTCAAAGGCCGAGGAAGGAAAAGTGAACTCACATTTACTGAGCAGCTAGTTGCTACAAAGCATCTTTTTTGTACATGAAAGCACTGCCTCAATTACTTTGCACACAAGTCTTCTGAAGTAGGACTTTATCCCCATATCCCATTTCTCGGATGACATAACTCTGAAGGGTTAAGTGACATGACCCCACATCATTTAATCAGCAAATGATCAGCACAGGAATTCCAAACCATACCCTTTTACACAAAGGAATATGTGCTGCGCTAAGTCGCTTCAGTTGTGTCTGACTCTTTTCCACCCTATAGACTGTAGCCAGCCAGGCTCCTCTGTCCATGGGATTCTCCATGCAAGAATACTGGAGAGGGTTGCCGTGCCCTCCTCCAGGGGACCTTCCCAACCCAGAGATGGAAACCACGTCTCCTGCTTTGGCAGGCAGGTTCTTTACCACTAGTACCACCTGGGAAGCCCACAAAGGAATATGCTTGATGCCAAACCTGTGCTAAGGGGCATTTTATCTTTCACAAGGGTGCAAAAAGTACCCAGCATCTGCCAGGGCCTCAGAACTCTCCCTCCTGGTGCCACGTATACTAAACGGATGAGTTACGGGCAAACCTGGTGTCACATGGAGAGCAGTGGAGTGGGAGTTGAGAGACTGGCTCTGCCCTGATGAGCCAGACCAGGGACCTCCCTGCTCAAGTTGCAGGGCTGGGCTGAAGACTGGGTAGGTAGGACAAGGCTTTGGAGACTTGAAGCTTCCAAATGAGGAAATTTTGTAGGGTTGATTCTGAATAAGATCATTTGCTAAATCAGTTTCTAACGATCTAATATCATTCTATCTCAAAAAGTGCATAGTTTTCCACAAATAAACTCCATTAGTGTCCACCTCCTGTCAGCTACAGAAGCCAGCAGCAGGGAAAGAGCCAGGGAGTGGAGCCAAAGACACTGCAATGAATTTCTGGCCCCAGCACTTGCTGGCTGTGTGACCCTGAGTAATTGACTCAACCCACCCTTTTTGATCCTCAGTTTTCTCCCTGTGAAAACCCCATCTCACAAGACTGTTAAGAAGATTAAAATATGTAAATCTGTACAAAGTGTCAAATGCATATATACAAATAATATGTATATAGTATGTATAAGCCACCTTCCTCAGCTTCCTCCTCCCTACTCTTTAAACAGAAAAAATAAATCATTAAAATTAAATAGTTTCTACAAACTCTTATTCATCCTCCAAAACCCAGATTAGTTGTACCTTATTTCAGTAAAATTTCCTTAAGCCTCCAGCACAGAGCTAGAATCACTTCCAAGTTATCTGGGGACTTTGTACTTGCTTCTATGACTCCATGCTATAATTTTACTAACATGTTATAATTTCTTTTTTTTACATTTGTTTTTCCCTAATAGCCTAAGAACTCCCTAGTGGAAGCCTGGCACATGGGAGTTAGCTATCCATATTTGAAGAGTTGTATTTATAGTTGGTAACATTTATAGTCGGTAACCCCTGGTAACCTTTATCATCGTTCCAGCCAGCATTCCACTGACTCAGAAAATTAGAGGGCCCTTCTTCCACCCAAATATCCATGAACCCTCTTTTCTGAAGAACAATTTGAGAGGGCCCTCAGGAAAAAAGTTTGAGGCTGTTTGCACGTGCACGTGTGTGTGTGTGTGTGTACCTGCATGTGTGTGTGAATGAATGGGGAAAAAAAAAAAAAACCCTCTGGAGCCATCCTTGTTTGGCACTGAAGTTCTTGGGCTTTTAAAGAGGGAGGATTTTGCTCCTTTTGATGACTGCCTCCAATAGGATAAAAATATAATAAAATACCAAGACTTCAGTTCAGTTCAGTTCATTTCAGTAGCTCAGTCATGTCTGACTCTTTGCGACCCCATGAATCGCAGCACGCCAGGCCTCCCTGTCCATCATCAACTCCCTAGGTTCACTTAGATTCACGTCCATCGAGTCAGTGATGCCATCCAGCCATCTCATCCTCTGTCATCCCCCTCTCCTCCTGCCCTCAATCCCTCCCAAAATCAAAGTCTTTTCCAATGAGTCAACTCTTCGCATGAGGTGGCCAAAGTACTGGAGTTTCAGCTTTAGCATCATTCCTTCCAAAGAAATCCCAGGGCTGATCTCCTTCAGAATGGACTGGTTGGATCTCCTTGCAGTCCAAGGGACTCTCAAGAGTCTTCTCCAACACCACAGTTCAAAACCATCAATTCTTCGGCGCTCAGCCTTCTTCACAGTCCAATTCTCACATCCATACATGACCACAGGAAAAACCATAGCCTTGACTAGATGGACCTTAGTCGGCAAAGTAATGTCTCTGCTTTTGAATATGCTATCTAGGTTGGTAATAACTTTTCTTCCAAGGAGTAAGTGTCTTTTAATTTCATGGCTGCAATCACAATCTGCAGTGATTTGGGAGCCCCCCAAAATAAAGTCTGACACTATTTCCACTGTTTCCCCATCTATTTCCCATGAAGTGATGGGACCGGATGCCATGATCTTCGTTTTCTGAATGTTGAGCTTTAAGCCAACTTTTTCGCTCTCCTCTTTCACTTTCATCAAGAGGCTTTTTAGCTCCTCTTCACTTTCTGCCATAAGGGTGGTGTCATCTGCATATCTGAGGTTATTGATATTTCTCCCAGCAATCTTGATTCCAGCTTGTGCTTCTTCCAGCCCAAAGGTTCTCATGATGTACTCTGCATAGAAGTTAAATAAGCAGGGTGACAATATACAGCCTTGACGCACTCCTTTTCCTATTTGGAACCAGTCTGTTGTTCCATGTCCAGTTCTAACTGTTGCTTCCTGACCTGCATACAGCTTTCTCAAGAGGCAGGTCAGGTGGTCTGGTATTCCCATCTCTCTCAGAATCTTCCACAGTTTATTGTGATCCACACAGTCAAAGGCTTTGGCATAGTCAATAAAGCAGAAATAGATGTTTTTCTGGAACTCTCTTGCTTTTTCCATGATCCAGCGGATGTTGGCAATTTGATCTCTGGTTCTTCTGCCTTTTCTAAAACCAGCTTGAACATCAGGAAGTTCATGGACTTGCTAGAGGCCAAATTGTTTAAATTCTAGCCCTACTGATGCAAGGAGAGGCTCTGCATCAGGAACTCTGGAAAGAGCAAGGACTTAGTACTCAAGTATTTGGTATACCTCGTCCCCAGGGCAAGCGTGCTCATCTGTAAAATGGGACTGTGGGACCGCCTTGCAGGCCCCGGTCAGGATAAGTGAGGCTTGGCAGAGGACCAGCAAGTTGCCACTCCCTACTCCGGTTGGTTTCCATGTTGCCTCATGGAATCCTCACAGCCTGTGACTTGGAAGTTGTGTAAAAGGTCCCCCAGCAGGCGGGCAGCACAGCTGGGATGGGAAGTCAGGTTTGTTGGATCTCAAAGCCTGTGAAATGTGTCTCTCCTTTATTGGGAAGTCTGAAATGTCTCCTTCTGATCCTGATCTTTAGCTTTATAATGGATTTGCCCAGAGTACCTCTCAGCCCGTGCTCCAGGCGCCCCCTTTCAGCTCTCCTCTGGCTGGCTGGCTCCCTTGACTAAGCTGCACACGAGGATGCCTCGAACCAGAAGCCAAGTCCAGGCACCGTTTCATCACAGGCGTCTGATCTGCTCCCCACAGAGCAGCAGCTTCCTAAGCTCTCCTTTGCCCTTAGCACGTAGTGTAGAGGGACCGAGGGGCGCAACAAAGTCAGAGACGAGTGACTGTTCTGTTCATGCAACAGCAGAGATAGCAGTGCTGGGCTGCCAGAGAACTGAGGCTCCAGACAGACAGCTTTCCCACCCTCCCTGCCTGAACTGGGCAGACCCCTCCCCAGCGGGTTCATTCCAGCAACCTCTGTGGAGCCAATGAAATGGGTGTCAGATCCCAGCTGCTGTGCTAGGACACCAGACGCAGAGTGGAGTGGACGCTGGGTGCGCTGCCCACATCCCTCTTCAGGGCCAAGTCCTTTCTCTTGGATGTGTCTGCTGGGCTCATGGCTGAGATCCTCTCGGGGGGCTGTTCTCAGCTACAGGGTACCAGGACATGCCAGGTCACATCACCCCCAGGGAGGCACAAAGACTTGGCCCCTTTCTCCTCATTTGGGACAAATTTGAAGACCTCTCTGAGCAGATTTGACATTAAAGTTCCTTTCAACTTGGGCTGATCTTGAGTTGTGCTGAAACAGCGTTGCAAGACCTGGTATCTTCTCAGTAGGGGGTCCATGCATCTGTGTTTGTGACCTTCTCAGATAGGTCTATTGTTCAGGGCGCTGTTGTTGTTCAGCCGCTAAGTCATGTCCTACTCTTTGTGAACCCATAGACTGCAACCCATCAGGCCTCCCTGTCCCTCACTATCTCCTGGAGTTTGCCCAAGGTCATGTCCATTGAATTGGTGATGCTATTCAACCATCTCATCCTCTACTACCCCCTTCTCCTTTTGCCTTCAGTCTTTCCTAGCAACAGGGTCTTTTCTAATGAGTCCGTTCTTTGCATCAGGTGGCCAAAGTATTGGAGCTTCAGCATCAGTCCTTCCAATGAGCATTCAGGGTTGGTTTCCCTTAGGATTTACTGGTTTGTTCTCCTTGCAGTCCAAGGGACTCCTCAGCACCACAATTTGAAAGCATCAGTTCTTTGGCGCTCAGCCTTCTTTATGGTTCAACTCTCATATCCACAGTGTTGTACTTAATAACATCTCTGTCTCTCTCAGCACTCTCTTGGTTTGGATGATGAATTTTTCAGTTATCCTACTTATCAGATACACTGGACATGAGGAGTGAGGGATGGGGTTGGAGAAGAAAGTGTGAAGCAAAGTCAGAAGGTCCGGAAGGCTCTTTTGCCTCTTCCCTGGCTTTTCCTCCCTGACCCATTTTCTCCTAGCAAGTGCCAGACCTGCAGAGAAAGCAGCTTCGCCTGTCTCCTCTGCTGCCCCTTTGTTCCCTGGGATCCCCAGATGGAAGACACTTGGCACAGCAGCCTTGATGGGAGCAGCGAAGAGTTAATGCCGCTCTCAGGGGGCCAGCGACAGCCTCATCAGCAGGCCTTGATGCTGATTAAGCAGCTGTGCTCACAGAGGAACAGAATGTATGTGAGTTGTGAGTGAAGGTGAACAAGTGTGGGGGAAGGTATGTTTGGAAATAAGCATGTCTGAGGGGATACGTGCCTGAGCGTGAGTACATACAAGCATGTGGTGTGCATTGGTGTGCTTTTGAACGTGTGTGATATGTCCGCGTGGAAATGTGTATTTGACTAGAGTTTAATCTATGCCTTTGTAGGACTGTATATAAGTATGTGCATGTGCAGAGGAGTATACGGCCTATGTGAGTGTACAGAAGCATTTTGGAAATTACAATGCATTTAAAAATAATAGTTATGGTTAAAATGTAGTATATGGACGCAAGCAGACGGTTGTGCATATGTTTGCAAATGTATGGATGAGAAGAGCTAGGATAGGCAGTTTTTGTGGGCATTTATGGAACATCCAGGGCAACACTCCCATTCTACAAATGAGGGGGCAGGTTCAAAGTCACAAGATAACCTGCGAAGTAGGTTGATGTATTCTTAGTTCCTCATTCCCTCTCCCATGGGACTTCCTGAGGAGGAGAGTGGGCAGTTTATTTCCCTGTCCCTCTGATGATAGCCTTGATCATCTGACCCCTTTGACCAGTGGGATGTGAGTGGTAGGCAAAGGATGCCAGCTAAAAGCCAGGATCTCAAGGGCAGACAGCAAAGAGGGACTAAAGAGCTTCTTGATGAAGGTAAAAGAGGAGAGTGAAAAGGTGACTTAAAACTCAACATTCAAAAAACTAAGATCATGGCATCTGGTCCCATCATTTCACAGCAAATAGATGGGGGAAACAATGGAAACAGTGAAAGACTATTTTCTTGGGCTCCAAAATCACTACAGATGGTGACTATAGCCCTGAAATTAAAAGACATTTGCTCCTTGGAAGAAAACCTATGACAAATTAGATAGTGTATTAAAAACCAGAGACATACGATAATTGTTTTTCTCTTTCTGACTTACTTCACTTTGTATAATAGGTTCCAGGTTTACCCACCTCATTAGGCCTGACTCAAATGTATTCCTTTTAATATCTGAGTAAGAGCCCATTGTATATATGTACCAAGCTTCTTTATCTATTCATCTGTCAATGGACATATAGGTTGCTTCCGTGCCCTACCCTATACTAACACATACATAAGGACTCTAGAAAGATGGCACTCATGAACCTATTTGCAGAGCAGCAGTGGAGACACAGACATGGAAAACAGACTTGTGGACACAGGAGTGGGTGAGGATGGAGAGAGCAACGTGGAAACATACATTACATTATGTCAAATAGATAGCCAATGGGAATTTGTTATATGACTCAGGGAACTCAGACTGGGGCTCATGAATAACCTAGAGGGGTGGGATGGGGAGGGAGGTGGGAGGGATGTTCAAGTGGGAGGGGACATGGGTAAACCTATGGCTGATTCCTGTTGATGTTTATTAGAAGCCACCACAACACGGTAATTATCCTTCAATTAAAAATAAATAAATTAACAACAACAACAAAAAGCAGAGACATTACTTTACCTACAAAGGTCAATATAGTCAAAGCTATGGTTTTTCCAGTAGTCATCTAAAAATGTGAGAGTTGGACCACAAAGAAGGCTGAGCGCCAAAGAATTGATGCTTTCGAATGGTGGTGCTGGAGCAGACTCTTGAGAGTCACTTGGACTGCAAGGAGTTCAAACCAGTCAATCCTAAAAGAAATAAACCCTGAATATTCATTGGAAGGACTGATGCTGAAGCTGAAGCTCCAATACTTTGGCCATCTGACGCAAAGAGCCAACTCACTGGAAAATACCCTGAGGCTGGGAAAGATAGAAGACAGGAGGAGAAAGTGATGACAGATGGTTAGATAGCATCACTGATTCAATGAACATGAGTTTGAGCAAGCTCCAGGAGATGGTGAAGGGCAGGAAAGCCTGGGATTCTGCAGACTGTGGGGTGGGGTCGCAAAGAGTTGGACACAGCTGAGAGATTGAACATCAACAACAAGGGGTACTAGCGCTTCTGTCATCATCTTGAGAACTTTCCCCAGGGAAGCTGCTGCTCCCGGAAGGATGGGAAACTTGTGGAAGCCCCAGATGTATTGTGCAGCTGGGAGTCCACACCAGCAGACCTGAAGCTTGAAACAGAGCTGCCACAAGCATTTATCAGTCAAATCACAGTCCATCATCTGCACTTCTGTGAAAATGATCATTAATGTTTGTTGTAAGCTGCAGAGATTTTGAAGTGGTCTGTGACAGAAATAGCTTGCTAATATACTAGATGGGACTAGACCTTAGGTAGAAGCCTTATAACTAGATTCCTGGGCTTGCCTGAGGACACCTGGGTCTCTCATGGGATTGGGATTCAGTTGGCCGAGAGTGTGGTCTGGGCTTTGGAAATCCTGAAAGATCCCCAGGTGAGGTGAAAGTGCAGACACATGCCAGAGGGGAGACCAGGGCCAAGAGATGGGATGAGAGAGGTAAGTACAGGCTTCATGAAGCTTTAAACGCCAAGTCAGAGAGCTTGGACTTTATTCTGAAAGTGACATTGGGCCAGTGGAGGGCTTTAAGCAGGATGAGGATGTATTCAAAGCCATGTTATAGAAGGATCACCCAGGCAGTCCCAAGGCATTTTGGATGCCAGGCCCTCACCTAGCTGGGCCCCTGTGTTTCCTGATAACCTCTGACTGACCAGAGGTGGGAAACAGACTTATACCTAGGAACTCTTTTTGCCTCAGAGCCATTTTCAGAGTGTTCAGTACACACTCAGGTGGCCCCATAGCTGGGAATGACTGTCTCAGAGAAGGGGGCAAAAATAGCAAAATTTCCCAGCAACCACATGGCTGCTGCAGGAATCCAGCCCTCACCACTGTCTTACACTGTATATCACAACCCCTCCACACCTCCTTCCACCACGACAAGCCCAGCTAGCTCTACTACTGCCCTGCTGGCGAGGGCAGCCTGGATCTGCCTTTCCAGATTCAGCCCCCAATGCAGCTCTTCAGAGGCCTTAACATCAGTTTGCACACACCTGCCATTGCCTTCCTCTGTGCTTCTGAGCACACCAGTCTCTGCCTGACAGTGTCTACCCCTGTCTTCTCCACCTGTTACAATCATACCAGACCTTCACAGCCCTGCTTAGGGCCCCTGTTCTCCTTGAAATATTCCTGGATTCCCATGACCCCAGGCAGAACCTTAAGCCTATCCTCTGTTTCCCGCCTGTTTTCCACGTGTGTTATTGACACCCACATCTTGCTTAGCCTTCGTGAGCCCTTGAAGATCTGGGATTTCAGCTCTCACGTCTCCTCCAGCACCCCTGCCCCCAGCAGCGCCAGACACTGGGGATGCCGGTGCATGTTTCTCAGATATGAGTGAATTCCTTGCCTCATGTCTGGGCTTCAGGGACAGCCAG
The DNA here is from genome assembly GCF_016772045.2 of Ovis aries. Classification (NCBI taxonomy): domain Eukaryota; kingdom Metazoa; phylum Chordata; class Mammalia; order Artiodactyla; family Bovidae; genus Ovis; species Ovis aries. The sequence goes on from NC_056068.1 coordinate 36,698,691, forward strand.
GGAAGCAGGGTTGGCTGTGTGCCCTGGAGAGTGTTCCAGAGGCATTCTCTTCTCCCACACCCTCCCCTCACCCCCAGCTGCTCAAGGATGCTCAGTCTTTGCCTCCCCGTTGGGCTCAGGGACAGATGCATCTTCTAGAATGCTTTGCCCTCTGTTATCAGGACGAGGGCTGGGCCACTGACAGTTTTCTGGTCCACAGGCCTGAGGGCCCTGGGAAGGTCCCAGGCTTTATCTTGTTTATGTCTGTGACCTTCCCTAGGCTCCTCGCTTCTTGACAGTGTCACAGAGCAGGCCTGTTGCTTGGGATGTATCTGGACTGTGGCCCAACCCGCTCCTTCAGGGACAGGGAAGAGGGACAGTTGTTTATGTTGGTGGGAACTTCAGGCCAGCCCATGGTCAGTCTGCTTTCTAACTTGAAGGTTGGATCTGAAGCTGGGACTGACTATGGGCAAAAGTCAGAACACTGAGGTTAAGTAGAGCAGAGAAGAAGCTAAGCCACCACTCACCCTTGATTCCTCTCTGAGCTCTTGTAATGACTAGCTCCTGAACATTTAGGTGTTAGGTGGGGATGGGAGTGGGAAGCGAAGGCAACTAAGACTTACTGCTCTTAGAGAAAAGAGCAAGTACAAAGGCCCTGAGGTAGAAATATGCTTAGTGTGTTTTAGGAAAGCAAAGAGGCCTCTGAGGCTGGTGTGGATTGGGCAAGAGGAAGAGTGATAGAGTTGAAGCTAGGAAGGTAAAGGAAGATAAGTTTCTGTAAGCCTTGGTAGAGACTGTGGCTTTTACTCTGAGTTGGCAAATACACGGTCCAATTGATTTTCCTCAAGGATCCTTCTGGCTGATTGAGAATCACAGGCGCCCCCTTCCTCCAAAGTGGGGCCCTTCCTCTCTTGTTTTCACTTGTCTTAGCACTTTGCATTGTACTTACTTCTCACGGAATAAGGACTCAATACATATTTCTTGAAGGTCTTGGCCAGGATCCAATCCTTCACTTTTATTTAGGTTCATTGTGAGTGTGGAGGGCTTTGTGACTGTCACTCAGATGGACACTTTGCCTTAGTGCCTTGTTAGGAGTTTTTTCTCTTGTGGGCTCTGTTCCCCAGATGTCACATGGGTAGAAATTGACATATGGTACCTCCCACATCTGGCAAAAGCACAGCTGTAGGCAGTGTTGCACACATCTGGTACCCACATGTCTAACTGTGGACTTGATAGTTGGCCAGATATCCGTGAATGTGTTGTAGGCAAACCAGAGAAATGGGGAGTCCGAAGTGCTAGCGATAGGTGGTAAGTGCAAGTGGCTTTCAGGCAGCTGGTGGCCATTTACCCGGAGTCTGGATGTCTATGCTACGGCCAAAAAGCATAGCTTCAAGCCTAGGGCTCATTTTCTTCCCCAGATAAGCTCAAGTGTATATGGTTGGTGGTAGGATCCTGGATGCCTCCTCTCCTCAGCTCAACATTCTCATCTGTATAATGAGAGACATCCAAGGTGGAAGAAGAACTTAAAAATCCTTTGGCTTAAGAATATCACTGCATAATTGGGGGTTTGTATTGGATGGATCTTTCCTTTCTCTGGGCCTCTGTTCTCTACAACGCAAGGATGATTGCAAATGGATCTCTCCCAGGGAGCCCCCAGGCCAAAGAGGTTGAAATCCTTCCTCTGAAATTTGGGTCATTTTCTGCCAGGGACAGACTATGCCTCGAACTTCTGTTGGTTTGGAGAAAAATTGATTTCTTTGCATTTTCCCTTTTGCATCCTTCCTGTTTTACTTATAAGGAGGCGACTTTCTTGAATGGAAATGGAGACTCCTAGGCACAATTAATACTATAATTTTAAAACGCAATGTTATTGAAGTTATTTTCCTCTAAACTGCTATTCAATTATAGGCATTGGAGAATTTACAGGCCCTATTTTAAGCCTTGGAGTCTCCAGTACATTTTAGAGCTGTTCTTTAAAAGACATGGGCAGCATGTGAAAATTCCAGATGTTTCCTCAAAGCTCTCAGAGTCTCTGAGCTGAGTGGGAAAAGAAAGTGTCAATCAGGCCCCTCCAGGGCAGTGAAACTTGGATAGAAATGCCTCACACTATTTTGTCTTGAAAAATCCCCCAAAGAAATGTGTTTCCTTCCTGGGGGAAAAAACTGGAAATCCAAAGATTCCTAAGGGAGGTGACCTTCCAGGAAACAAGAGTGGACTAAAGGGCTGGAAGGGAGGTTGCCTTTGACCTCAAGCCTACTTGGGTTGAACTTTCTTTTGGTCATCTCATTTACCCTTCACACTTGGAGGGAGGCAGTGTCACCCCTGGTTTGCAAAAGCTGAAGCTCTGAGGGACAACCCATCTAGAAAGTGATAACACCAGGATTCGGGCTGAGGTTCATGGACTTTTCACCTCCCTGGCCTGCCCAGGCAGCCTGCAGTGTTGTTGAGCCACAAATTCTGTAGCTAGACTTCCAGCCATTCAGGTTAAAGACCTGAGCAAATTTCTCAACCTTCTGTGTTTCACCCAAAATGGGGCTAATGATTATGTTTCTCATCTACTTGGGGCAAATAACTTTACCTGTCTCATAGGGCTGTTGTGAAAATTAACAGAGTTAGTGAAAAGGAGAACCTCAGGTGTGCTAGATATATGCCTGCCTGGCACACGGTAAGAGCTATACAAGAAAACCCCAAAACGAGCTCTTGTTCTGAATCTCTTGTCTTCAGCTGGAGTTGGGAGCCTGGGAATGTAAAGAAACAGTGGACCTGTCCTCACTGACTCCGCTGTGTTCCACCTTCGAGCTCCTCTGAGATTTCACACCTCCAGGGTCTCCTTTGCTGCTGGAGCTTCCTCAGTTCTAGTCCCCTCCTTCATGACTTGTGGTTTGACCTTCCTGCCCTTCACCTGTTCCTTACACCTTTCATCAGTGATCATGATGGAAAATCATGGAGATTCAATCACTAAACTTGCCACTTAACATCTATGTTGGCCATGAGCAAATTTCTTTAGATTTCAAAGGCTTGATTTTTCCATCTGTAAAATGGAAATAATAGTATTACACCTTCCATGGGACAGTTGTGATAATTCAATGCCATTACATAAGCAAAGGTCTTCAATGATTAATTGCTTGTTCTTTCACAATTATCATTACTTATCATTGACAAAAATGCTAACTTTGCTTTTTATTTTCTAATTTCTACTCATCATCTTAAGAGTCACTTAAAATCCTATATTCTATCTCCACCACCCTGCAACTTTCCTACAGCTAAACTTCTCCTTCCCCTAAATTCTCTGTGGCATCAGAGATTATGGGCTCACCAGACCATTTGTTGTGTGTCTTTCTACTTCCTGGGGAAACCTGCTTTTGTCCATCTGTAAGTGAGGGCTCAGCTTTGTCTATGATGCTTGAATCGAGCAGGAGGTGGTTGTCTTGTCTTATATGGCTACAGAGGTTCTGAATCCTCAGTGCTAAAGAAATAAAAGGATTCTAGGAAAATTGAACAAGTCTCTCCCTTGTACTAAGGCAGCCATAGAAGTCCAAAAACAAAAATCATTTCCCCTCAAGTCACAAAGCCAGAGGAAATCAGCACAGCAGTTAAGAAAGAGCAGAGGATTTGGAACAAGAGAATAATCCTCAAGTTTGAGCTCCTCTGCTAATCATTGTGACTTTGAGCAAGTCATTTAATCTCTCTGTACCTTGACTTTCACCTCTATCAAATGGTTATAGGAACCCTTAACTCACAGACTGTTAGATTTACTGAGCTGTGAGTGCTAAGTCACTTCAGTCGTGTCTGACTCTTTGCAACCTTATGGACTGTAGCCCTCCAGGCTCCTCTGTCCATGGGATTATCTCTGCAAAAATTCTGGAGTGGGTTGCCATTTCCTTCTCAAGGGGATCTTCCTGACCCAGGGATTAAACCAATGTCTCTTACATCTTCTGCATTGGCAGGTGGGTTCTTTACCACTAGCGCCAATGAGCTGACATAGAGATTCTACAACGCATTGAGGCATAACTATTCTCACTACCCCATAGCTTTGTGGTATACTGGATGAGCTCACGTTCCTTTCACTGCTCATGGTTAACTTGCTTTTTCCTGAACAGCTGACTTCCAGTAATACACTTTGCGGATACTGAGAGTCAAGCCTCACCAGGGCCCTGATAGTCACTCAGCGTCCGAACCCCAAAGTCCAGCATCAGCCTTGTGGGGTTGGGACGTGCCATGCAAAGACCACACTGGTCCCTGAAGCAGCGCTGTATCTACACCCAGCTGCTTTGGTTCTCATCGTTTTCACAGAGAGGATGGGATGCTCCTATCCAACATACTTAGTGTCTTTAAAAGCAAACAAAACCACTCTTGCTCTGGACATTCTATGAGCACTAGTAACAGTCACCAGTCCACACCCAGGGTGGAGGCCAGGGGAAATGCTCTCTGGGAAGTTTTGTTTTCCAAACTCCTTTATTGTCGGTGCTTGGCTGGGAAATCAAGCGGCTCTGGCTGAAGGGAAATTCCTACGCGCACCTCCTTTTCTTTTCCTGCTGTGTGTAGATGTGGTGCTTCCTCACTCACCGCCTTCCTGGTCACCAAGACCCACACTGCGGGGAGGTGTTGACCACAGGTGCGTCTGTTTGAGTAGCCTGGCACCCTTCCCTTGGCAAAGGCAGAAAAAGCCTTTTAGGTTGGCAGGCCCAAGCATCCCCATCTAAATGTCCACTGAAATGTCTTTGGCAGGTTCCAGAACTTGTATCTCATTTCTCCCAGCCTAGGAGATTCCAAGAGAGAAATCTGGACTTGTTTTCAAACCCTTGGCCTTCAGCAATATTTGTTAAAAATAAGTATCTTTAGTGAACATTTCTGAGTGGCAGCTGTAAGCAAATACCCAGTGGGCACAATTTATCTCGTAGATAGGCTAGAGCCTCTGTCGGGCACTCATTCATGCTCAGAAATGGATTTATGGCCATATCAGCCAGAAGACCTTGGTTGCAAGCAACAAAACCAGCTCCTGCTGATGTGAGTATAAGAGGATTTATTGAAAGGATAACAGGAACTTAATGAATCAGTGGGAAAGCTGGAAACCTGAATTTGGAAATAAGTTCGAAGCAAATAATGTAGAATGAGGAACTACAAGTACATTCTCATAGCAGGAGCAGTTGGGTCATGGATCTTCAGGAATCTGTGACCACCTCTTTCATCTTTGAATTATTTACTCAGAAATCAGATGACTCTGAGAGGGCATCAACTGGCCACTTATTTACCCCCTGGGTCTAACTGAGAAAACCTCGGAGACTCCTTTGACTCCCACGGTGGGATAACAGGCATCTGAATTTACCAACCCATCAAGGTTGCAAATAACCAGGGAGAATTAATTTCTCCAGAAAACCAAGGTCCTGGTTGAAATAGGGAATGGAAGCTTTCCCTCTCCTTAAAGTCTCTATGTTTGGTTTCACGGTTTAGAATGGCGTGTGTGTGTGTGTGCGTGTGTGTGTGTGTGTGTGTGTGCGCGCGTGCGCGCGCGTGTGTGTGGTTTTGAACACCCAAGCTCAGTGAACATTTTCTGAACATCTACACTCTGCCAGGCATGTGCTAACTACTGGGAATGTAGTGGTGAAGACAGTAACTATGTAGAAGGAGAAAGATGAGTCTCAAGAGCTAAAATACAATATGGCAACACACACGTGCACACAGGGCTGTGGAAAATAGTCCTGCTCTTCCTGATAAAGTCTAGCAAAACATTCCAGAAGAAGTGACACCAGCCAGTTCAGCTCTAGAACAATGGAAATAGAGATGGTTCATTTGTAACGCTAAACATTCACATATCCTCCCATTCATTACAAATTCATTCAACAAACATTCATTAGGCCCCTGGAGTGTGTGAGACTCTGCGTTTATAGGATTGAAAATAACCACCACTGTACATGAAAACAACCAGTAAGCAAGAGATGGCAGAGACGTCCTGAGCTATTTTCTCCTGACTTGTGTGCATCTCACTGGCCAAGGTCTGAGGCACTCCAACCATTCCTCGCTACTCACTCAGGAGGAGAGGAACCAGCCTGGAAGCCACAGAAATTCCCTTTGTGCCTCACCTCCAGATTTTGAACTACTTTGTCCTTCTTTCCCCAAAACTCTTCCTTCCTCTCATCTTGCCCCAGGGCTAAGACAAGTCCTGCTGGAGCACAGGGAGGGATGGAGGAGGGAATCAGGGGCTCTTTCTGTGATCCTAGCCTCAGCACAAACCTGTCGGCAGTGCTCTCAGCTCTGGGCCTGTTCAGATGGGTTCAGTTCAGTTCAGTTGCTCAGTCGTGTCCAACTCTTTGTGACACCATGAACTGCAGCATGCCAGGCTTCCCTGTCCGTCACCAACTCCCGGAGTTCATCCAAACCCATGTCCATTGTGTTAGTGATGCCATCCAACCATCTCATCCTCTGTCATCCCCTTCTCCTCCTGCCCTCAATCTTTCCCAGCATCAGGGTCTTTTCAAATGAGTCAGTTCTTCACATCAGGTGGCCAAAGTATTGGAGTTTCAGCTTCAACATCAGTCCTTCCAATGAACCCAGGACTGAACTTCTTTAGAATGGACTGGTTGGATCTCCTTGTAGTCCAAGGGACTCACAAGAGTCTTCTTCAACACCACAGTTCAAAGGCATCAATTCTTTGGCATTCAGCTTTCTTTATGGTCCTACTCTCACATCCATACATGACCACTGGAAAAAACATAGCCTTGACTAGACGGACATTTCTTGACATAGTAATGTCTCTGCTTTTTAATATGCTGTCTAGGTTGGTCATAACTTTCCTTCCAAAGAGTAAATGTTGTTTAATTTCACGGCTGCAATCACAATCTGCAGTGATTTGGGAGCCCCCAAAAATAAAGTCTGCCACTGTTTCCACTGTTTCCCCATCTATTTGCCATGAAGTGAGACCAGATGCCATGATCTTCGTTTTCTGAATGTTGAGCTTTAAGCGAACTTTTTCACTCTTCTCTTTCACTTTTATCAAGAGGCTCTTTAATTCTTCTTCACTTTCTGCCATAAGGGTGGTGTCATCTGCATATGTGAGGTTATTGATATTTCTCCTGGAAATCTGGATTCCAGCTTGTGATTCTTCCAGCCCAGCGTTTCTCAGGATGTACTCTGCATAGAAGTTAAATAAGCAGGGTGACAATATACAGCCTTGACGTACTCCTTTTCCTATTTGGAACCAGTCTGTTGTTCCATGTCCAGTTCTAATGGTTGCTTCCAGACCTGCATACAGGTTTCTCAAGAGGCAGGTCAGGTGGTCTAGTATTCCCATCTCTTTCAGAATTTTCCATAGTTTATTGTGATCCACAGAGTCAAAGGCTTTGGCATAGTCAATAAAGCAGAAACAGATGTTTTTCTGGAACTCTCTTGCTTTTTCCATGATCTAGCAAATGTTGGCAATTTGATCTCTGGTTCTTCTGCCTTTTCTAAAACCAGCTTGAACATCGGGAATTTCACAGTTCACATACTGCTGAAGCCTGGCTTGGGGAATTTTGAGCATTGCCTTACTAGCGTGTGAGATGAGTGCAATTGTGCAGTAGTTTGAGCATTCTTTGGCATTGCCTTTCTTTGGGATCTCTCACCCAAGCTCTGGGCATCACATCACTGCAGCATGTGTATCTGAACAAGCCCCTCCCTCTCTCACTCCTTCTTTTTCATCTGAGAAATGAGATATGAGACTCCAGCTGCTCTGTACTTTCCATCTCTTGGATTCTTTGGCCTTGCCTTTTCCTCTCTTGTGCCATCTTGGGCCAAGTCTTCATCTCAAATATGCCTGCTGTCGCTAGCTCCCTGGAGGTCCAATTCAGGTTTCCCTGAGAGCTGCTGAGTCTCACTTCATACCCTCAGAGACTCAGCCTTAGCTCTCCACCACATCACTAGCCTCAGAATCCTCTACCAGCTTCAGTGGCGGAATAGCAGCAGGCACTTTCACCCCCAACCCTGCCTCACTCCATACAAATGTGTCTTGTCTCCACTGGCAGCAAAAACCTTTGGAACGCTTCAAAAGAGGTGGCTTCAGGGAGAAGTTAAGAAGCCATACAAGTCAGGGGAAAGCCTGCGAGGCTGAACTTGTCCTCTGTTCCCTGGCCCTGTGGGGACCCCGCAGAGCATTTGGCCCTGCCAGGGATTTTTAAAAGAACCTGGCTCAGCCCCACCTTGGCAGGAACCCTCCCCTCTCCATGCTCTCTTTTTCTGTTGTGACAGATTCTGCTCTGATACCTTTGGTACCCAGCTCCCAAAGAAGAAAACAGATCACCCATCACTGGTTAATTATAGAGCAACTGAAAGGCAATTTAGCTACTGTGTGATAAGCAATAGACTATTTTAATAATAACCAATTACCATACATTATAGTGTATCATTTGGCATTTGATGATCTACTGGGGTCTCACCTGTTCCTTCCCTTATGGAGGGTTTCACGGCTCTTCACACCTTCTCCAACAGAAGTTGTGTCAGTTTCTAATTGAAGCACTATTTTTAGGAAATAGTTAGGAAAAGTTTGTAGAGGTGGTGCAAATTATATCATGCCAAGAAGAAGGATGCGCACTGCCAAGTGTCTTTCTGACAGCTCTGCCATTACTCTGCACGCAACAGGATGGAGAGCGAGATTTGTTTCGTGATCTGTGTTAGCCTTTAAACATTAAAGGAGGTGTAAACCTGGAGGCCCTCTGTCCAGGCAGACGTGTGGCCAGTTTAAACAGCTGCCCTCTCTCCACCGCTGACCCCTTGTCCTCTGCTGAGATAAGCTCTCCCTGCTGCTGGAGCTGGAAGTCATGTGGCTGAGCGCCCTGCTATAGTCTGCTGTGGATGTTAGAGCAGACCCTGCCCCAGATGCAGTGGTTCTTCAAGGGGGCAAGGATCTGCTCAGCCTGTTCCTCTGGCCTAGGATCCCCTCTTTAAATTCAGTCACTCAGCCACTTCCCTAGGGTACAAACTTTCCAAGGGGATAGCCAGGCCAGTTCTGGGTCTATCGTCCATTCTCAAGGTCATGTATCCACTGAATTCTTCTCATAATCTGTCCCATGCAGAGGTTTAGTTCCTTATCCTTTCTTCCCAAGAAGGTACCTGGAGTCTCCGTAAAAAACTTCAACCCTTTTTCACACACACAGTTGTATCCAACCTCCAACAACCAGGTATATCTCCTTTTTAGTAAGTGTTAGCCATGATCCCAAGCTCAGGAAAAGACCCAGGGAAACATAAATCCCTTCCTTTTAGCTGCTTACAAACCAAAAAGAAAGGGCAAACATACAGGAGTGAATTATTCACATATTGTCAGTTAAGGAAATAGCTTAATCTACTGGCAAAAGCAGGTGTTTAGAGTCAACAGATCTATATTTGGATCCTGGATCCCCTACTTGTGAAGTTTACTTCCTTAGGTAAATTCTTAAACTCTCTAAGTATTAGTTTCCTCAACTATTGGTGATTCTAATTCTCTGAAAATCCCTAATGCACCAAAGGGATGGGTTAGGTTTGGATAGATGCGGAGGTAGGGCAAGGGTGAGGCCAAGGAAAATGAATGGAAATCACACAGGTGTTTTCACAAACCTTAGCTCTGAGTAATATTATCTAATGTTTACTGAGCGCATGTTAGGTACCAGGCTCTGCTTTGTCTGCATTGTCTCATGTAACCATTAACATTCTGATGTGTGTTTGTGTGTGTGTGTGCTCAGTCATGTCCAACTCTTTCACGTCTCCATGGACTATATATAGATGGTCAGGCTCCTCTGCCCATGGAATTTTCCAGGCAAGAATATTGGAGTAGGTTGCCATTTCCTGCTCCAGGGGATATTCCCAACCCAGGGATCAAAACTGTGCCTCTTGTATCTCTTGTGTTGGCAGGTGGGTTCTTTACCAGCTGAGCCACTTGCGAAGCCCAACATTCTGATGAAGTTGGTATAACTGCTCTCCCCATTTTACAGAAAGAGAAAGCTTATCACAGACAAGTCAAGAATAAGGTCCCACATTGTAGCAAGTAGCAAGATTGGAGCTCAGCCCCCAGTGATCTGACTCAGGGCCTATGCTCTTAATCTCTACACACATTAGTGTTTGGTAAAGTTGGGTGGATATAACTGGATGAAGTTGGCATAAACACAGGCAATCTTAGACGCCAGACTGAGTAGGTTATGTAATTGCAGAACTTAGGACCAACTTTCTCATTATGTTGAGATGGAAACTGAAGTTCAGAGATGGAAAGAGGCTTGTCAGCTTACTCTGGCCGAGTGACTGAGCCAGAACTTGTCTGTCAGTCTCCTTTCAGCTGCATCAGCTCTTTGACTTGCTTCAAGGAAAGTCCCTCCTCCTTTTGGGGCCTCACTGTGATATGTGTACTTTTCCTTGGACTGAGCCTTTCCTGGGACCCCTCCTCTGGGGGTCCTCCCAGCCTAGACTCTCCCTTGGGAAGCCAAGAGGAAAGGCCATTTTGGCTCTTGGTCACCCACTGTCAGCTGGTGACTATACAAGTCAGCTTCCTCTCCTTCTAGTTGCCTCTCTTGCTCATGGACTTCTCCATCTTGGGTCCCATTGCCCACTCTGTATCAGTCCTAGCTCCCATCAGTTCAGTTCAGTTCAGCCCCTCAGTCATGTCCTACTCTTCGGGACCCCATGGATTGTAGCATGCCAGGCTTCCCTGTCCATCACCAACTCCCGGAGCTTACTCAAACTCATGTCCATTGAGTCAGTGATGCCATCCAACCATCTCATCCTCTGCCATCCTCTTCTCCTCCTGCCTTCAATCTTTCCCAGCATCAGGATCTTTTCTAGTGAGTCAGTTCTTCAAATCAGGTGGTCAAAGTATTGGAGTTTCAGCAACAGTCCTGTTAATGAATATTCAGGACTGATTCCCTTTAGGATAGACTGGTTTGATCCCCTTGCAGTCCCAGGGAATCTCAAGAGTCTTCTCCAACACCACAGTTCAAAAGCATCAATTCTTCAGTGCTCAGCTTTCTATATAGTCCAGCTCTCACACCCACACATGACTAAGCCCTCGTGGAGGAGTCTCTGGCATCTCTGCAAGAGATCAGGAGTCTCTGGCAGAGGCGTGGGTCAGCGGTGGTCTGCTGCAGGGTCGGGGGCACTGAGTGAAGCAGTGCGTGCATGGGACCTTTTTAAGGAAGTCCCCGTTATCTTCATTACCTCCACCATAGTTTGGCCTCAGGTCAAACAACAGGGAGGGAACACAGCCCTATCCATCAACAGAAAATGAGCATGGCCTCACCCATCAGAACAAGACCCTGTTTCCCCCTCAGTCAGTCTCTCCCATCAGGAAACTTCCATAAGCCCAACTCCCATGGTCCCAATTTTTCCACAAAAGGTATCACATGACACCAATTACCGGTCGGCTCCAAAAGAGGCTCAGAGACCAGTCCCGTCCTCAGCTAGAGGTACTCTAAGTAGCTATTGTTGGGGACATGAGGTGGCTCAGCATGGCTATTCTATCTGCAGCCTGACACTAACAGCAGGACCCAGCACAAACCGGTTCCAGTTGCCGTGACCCGAGCCTGACTTGGACAGGCCTTGGACCCAGTGCCCACATCTCCTGTGTTGCCTTCAGTCAAGTCAAAGTGTATTTCTGGCTGCTCTAGACCCACCCTGTGGGAGGCCCCTGAGGCCTGAAGTTGACAGTCTGAGAAAGAAACAATCTCCTATGCAAAAACATGGAGGCCATTCAATCATTTAGTAAAACTGCTTGACCACTTACTATGCATCAGTTCAGTTCAGTTCAGTCAGTCTGACTCTTTGCGACCCCATGGACTGCAGCACGCCAGGCCTCCCTGTCCATCACCAACTCCCAGAGTTTACTCAAACTCATGTCCATTGAGTCGGTGATGCCATCCAACCATCTCATCCTGTCTTCCCCTTCTCCTCCTGCCTTCAAGCTTTCCCAGCATCAGGGTCTTTTCAAATGAGTCAGTTCTTCGCATCAGGTGGCCAAAGTATTGGAGTTTCAGCTTCAGTCTTTCCAATGACTATTCATTGAAATATGATCAGGTATGATTTCTTTTAGGATTGACTAATTTGAGCTCCTTACAGTCCAAGGGACTCTCAAGAGTCTTCTCCAGTACCACAGTTCAAAAGCACCAATTCTTTGGCACTCAGCTGTATTTGTGGTCCAACTCTCACATCCATACATGACTACTGGAAAAACTATAGCTTTGACTAGACAGACCGTTGTTGGCAAAGTAATGTCTCTGCTTTTTAATATGCTGTCTGGGTTGGTAATCACTTTTCTTCCAAGGAGCAAGTGTCTTTTAATCTCATGACTGCAGTCACCATCTGCAGTGATTTTGAAGCCCCCCCAAATAAAATCTGTCACTTCTCACTGTTTCCCCATCTATTTGCCATGAAGTGATGGGACCGGATGCCATGATCTTAGTTTTCTGAACGTTCAGTTTTAAGCCAACCTTTTCACTCTCCATTTTCACTTTCATCAAGAGGCTCTTTAGTTCTTCACTTTCTGCCATAAAGGTGGTGTCATCTGCACATCTGAGGTTATTGATATTTCTCCTGGCAATCTTGATTCCATTTTGTGCTTCATCCAGTCCAGCATGTCTCATGATGTACTCTGCACAGGAGTTAAATGAGCAGGGTGACAAAATGCAGCCTTGACATACTCCTTTCCCAATTAGGAACCAGTCTGTTGTTCCATGTCCACTTCTAACTGTTGCTTTTTGACCTGCATATAGATTTCTCAGGAAGCAGGTCAGGTGGTCTGATATTCCCATCTATTGAATTTTCCACAGTTTGTTGTGATCCACACAGTCAAAAGCTTTGGCATAGTCAATAATGCAGATGTTTCTCTGGAACTCTCTTGCTTTTTCAATGATCCAACAGATGTTGGCAATTCGATCTCTGGTTCCTCTGCCTTTTCTAAAACCAGCTTAAACATCTAGAAGTTCACAGCGGAAGCCTGGCTTGGAGAATTTTGAGCATTACTTTGCTAGCATGTGAGATGAGTGCAATTGCGCAATAGTCTGAGCATTCTTTGGCATTGCCTTTCTTTGGGATTGGAATGAAAACGGACCTTTTCCAGTCCTGTGGCCGCTGCTGAGTTTTCCAAATTTGCTGGCATATTAAGTGCAGCACTTTCACAGCATCATCTTTTAGGATTTAAAATAGCTCAACTGGAATTGCTTCACCTCAACTAGCTTTGTTTGTAGTAGTGCTTCCTAAGGCCCACTTGACTTTGCTTTCCAGGATGTCTGGCTCTAGGTGAGTGATCACACCATCGTGATTATCTGGGTCATGAAGATCTTTTTTGTACAGTTCTGTGTATTCTTGCCACCTCTTCTTAATATCTTCTGCTTCTGTTAGGTCCATACCATTTCTCTCTTTTATTGTTCCCATCTTTGCATGAAATGTTCCCTTGGTATTTCTAATTTTCTTGAAGAGATTTCTAGTATTTCACATTTTATTGTTTTCCTCTATTTCTTTGCATTGATCACTGAGGAAGGCTTTCTTATCTCTCCTTGTTGTTCTTTGGAACTCTGCGTTCAAATGGGTATATCTTTCCTTTTCTCCTCTGCCTTTCTCTTCTTTTCTTTCAGATGTGTTAAAACAGTGAGAAAGAAAAAGGGTCTGCCCTCATGGAACTGAGAGGGTAAAGCCCATTACAAACAAATAAATAATCATAGTGGGCAAGAGCTATGCCAGGGGAAATACCAGGGACTAAGAGGAAATACAAGGGCATTTAAACTTGACATTAGGTTTGGGGGCAGGGGGAGTTGTCTAAGAATTTCTCCTCATAGCAGCAACGTCTACGCTGAAGCATAAATAGGAGTCCACCAGGCAATAGGAAGTAAGTGTGAATACATGAGGTGGTTGGGGCTATGGGCGGAGACGTGGGGATATTTTCCAAGCTAGGGAATCATACGTATTAGGTATGAGATGATGAAAGGAAACCTATTGAGATATGGATTGAAAGTTGTACTATGTCAATGGAACAAAACTTACTAGGGGGTGGTGACCAATGAGGCTGGAGTGCAGTCCATGACTGGATTATAGAGGACCTTGTCAATCATTGTAAGGAGTTTGGCATTTATCTTTAGGTAACCACTAAAATGTTTTAAGCCAAAGAATGCCATTGATGGCTTTGCAACACTGATGAAGAAGTAAGTGTGATGATAGGAATGTCGCTGATAAGTAGAGGAGCCAGAGGAGAGGGTGGCTGACTCTGCCTGGCTTGGGGGTCAGACCAGAAATTCACTTATGGGACCCAAGGTTTCCTTCTGAATGCATTTCTTCTTCACCCAGAATCTAGCCCCGGCTGCCAGATTGCCAGGCCTCCACTAAGCCTGACCTCCAGCCCTGTGACTGACCTTCAGACAGCTCTCAAACCTGTTGCAGATCCTGCTTCCTGTCCTGTTCCCTCCTGCCACTGGCAGCTGACTTCAGCACATCATTCTGCCTCTTCCTGATGTTCCATCTGCCCAGTGAGATGCTTGCCTCCCACTTTATCAGAACAAGCTCTGTGCTGTGGCCCTACCACAAAGTAAATCTAGGTTTTAGGCCCTTCTAAACCTGCTTCATTCCACAGAGATCTGATTCCAAACTTCCAATACCACAGCTTAAACTAGAGCTGGTGTCAGAAGTTTCACTATGGCAGAGCATAGGAAAGATGTTCTGAAAGAGACAGCCCTCAAATCTTGCCCTCTGAGGGGTCTAGCTTAGTAGCTTTGACTGTGCGTCAATTATTTAACCTCTCTACCCTCAAATCTCTTGCCTGAAAATGGGTAAATAACAAGGCCTACTTCAGCATCCTGTTTATGAGGCTGTGCAGAAAGCAGAAGAGGGCAGGGCTCAGCGTGCTGGGGAAAGGGAAAAGTAGGGAATTTCCCTCAAATAAACAAAAACCACAGACTGTTTCCAGAGTTGAGCAAAAAGTCTCAAGAGGAAATGCTTCCATAGATAGGGCAGCTGCTCAACTGGTCTGTTGCTGTCAGCTTCTGAATTTTGCTAAATCCCCGAGTTCCCCTCACTTTGAAGAGTGAGGGCAGAAACAAAAGCACAGCCTTTGGATTCAGATCAAACTGAGTCTGAAAACCAACTCTGTCACCTGCTAACTATGTGATCATGGGAAGCTCGCTCAAACTTTGTGAGCCTCAGATTTTTTATCTGCAAAGAGCATGCGAGCCCACTTACTCGCGAGTGGAGATGAAGAGAGAGGAGAGTTTCTACGTGGACTTGCAGGATATGGTGCTCATGTCAGAGGAGTTTCCTTCTCTCAGGTTTGCTCATTTAAGAGGAGCACCCTGCAAGCAAAAGGAAGGTAGAGACATCCTGGGGCGAGAGCAGAGATGAGCTCTCTGGAGGTGAGACTGGGGAAGGAGGGCAGTGAGGATACCTTCTGTTTCCTCACAGAGGACTTTGCTTCTTTCAGGTTCTCTACTGGTTCCAGGGAGCATAGGAGGTATCATCATTTTCAGGCCAAGTCCTTTCCTGGACTGCGAGGGTCAGAGGGACTCACAAGGAGAAAGGCAGACCCCCTTCAGAGTTCCACATCCTGCTGCCTCCAAGCTGGGCTGTTAGCCCAGGAGTCATTAGCAGGTGGCAGGGCCGAGTGTGGGGCCATCAGTCAGAGGAGAGTGTCTGCAGCAGTTCCTGGGATGCAATGGTGCCCTGAGGAGCCATTGGCAGTAATGATGATGGGTATTTAAGCAAATGAACTGTTAATGACCAGGCAGAGGTGAGCTGCCTCCCAGACCAGCTGGAGCCCAGTGTTGGCAGAGGAGGGTGAGACAGGAATGAAGAGAGTGGAGAGGAAAGAGACTTGATTTTCTTCTTAGAAACTGGTTTCCCAGGGATTCTCAGTTGGCCAGGGGGCAAACCCTCCTTTATCTGCTGTCCCTTACCCCAAGTTCCATCATCACTTCTATGAATTACTGCCAAGAAACAACTGGTATATCCCACTCCTGTGATCACCCCCACTCATTTTTCTAGCTCAGTCCTTTTTGCCACATGGCAAAAAAGGAGCATTGTCAGCAGGGAAAGAATAGTAGGGTTGTTGGCCAGCTGGTTCTGATTCAGTGGATTCTGGGGGCTGGGGACTGAGTGGCTGCGGTAAATGAAAAATTATATTAACAACCGCACCATCCACTGATAATATTACTGCTATGACAACTGTGTACAGGTGCCAAATATGTGCCAGACAACATCCTTAACCCTCAGTTAATATTGTTTAGTTTATTACCCACACATTTCTTGAAGCAGAGATTGAAGCTCCCATTTTACAGAGGAGGAAACTGAGGCTCAGAGAAAGGAAATGGCTTGCCCAGAGATTAGGGAGCTAGAGGGTTGGTACAAAACTCTGCCTAAGATCAATAGAGAGAGTAAAGGAAAAGGATTTTTCTTTTATCACCCAAAGAACAATGTAGGAAAAGCAAAAGATGCCTAGCTGAGGCCTGAGAAGATACTGGTTGAGAATAGGAAGTAGAGCCAAGATAAGGCTTTGCACCCTTCACATCCACACAGGACAGTGTATTAAAAAGCAGAGGCATCACTTTGCTGACAAAGGTCCATATAGTCCATATAGCTATGGTTTTTCTAGTAGTTATGTATGGATGTGAGTTGGGTCATAAAGAGGACTGAGAATTGGAAAGTTGATACTTTCAATTGTGGTGCTGGAGAAGACTCTTGAGAGTCCCTTGGACAGCAAGGAGATCAAACCAGTCAATCCTAAAGGAAATCAACCCTGAATATTCATTGGAAGGACTGATCTTAAAGCTGAAGCTCCAATACCTTGGCCAGTAGATGCAAAGAACCAACTCATTGGGAAAGACCCTGGTGCTGGGAAAGATTGATGAGAAGAGTAGAAATGGGGGACAGAGGATGAGATGGTTAGATAGCATCACTGGCTCAATGGATATGAATCTAAGCAAACTCCAGGAGATAGTGGAGGACAAAGGAGCCTGGTGTGCCACAGTCCATGGGGTTGGACATGACTTAGGGACTGAACAACAACAATATCCATATAGAGTTTGATGGACAGGAGTTAAGTTGCCTTAACATCCTGCAGGGGTATGCTTTCGTTCCAGCCTCTATGTCTCTACATTTTTGCCTTGTCCCTTCGTACTGCTGCTGCTGCTAAGTTGCTTCAGTCATGTCCAACTCTGTGCGACCCCATAGACGGCAGCCCACCAGGCTCCACCATCCTTGGGATTCTCCAGGCAAGAACACTGGAGTCAGTTGCCATTGCCTTCTCCAATGCATGAAAGTGAAAAGTGAAAGTGAAGTTGCTCAGTCATGTCCGACTCCTAGCGACCCCATGGACTGCAGCCTACCAGACTCCTCCATCCATGGGATTTTCCAGGCAAGAGTACTGGAGTGGGGTGCCATTGCCTTCTTCGGTCCCTTCCTACTAGGCACATCCAAAACCACACTGATGAAAGAGTGTACTCTCTGGTTTAAAAAAACAGAAAAGACATCAGTTCTGTCTTTAGACAGTCTATCACACTCTTGCTGTGTGATTTGTTAAGGCAAATTTCTTAACTACTCTGAACTTGTTTTCACATATGTAAAATGGAATGCTATTTATGTTGTAATTGCTAAGTAAATAAACACACAAAGACATCATAGAACTCAATATGTTATAGAAAGCAGGCCCTTTTTATCCTAGCTCTGATTCCAGCCAGCTGGGTGGATTCAGTAAGGTATTTATCACACTTTGTTTTCTCATCTGTAAAACTGGGACAATTATTCCTATCCAGAAGAATCATTTCATTGATTGGAGGTGATATAAATAAAACACCTGGCATAGAATCAGTCAACAAAAATAGTAACTGCAGTTAATTTTTTTATCAAGTCAGAGTGTATGGTGCCTAACCCAACGTGAGTCCCACAGTTAGAATTTCTCGTTCTCTTTCTTCTCATCTGCTCTCGTCTTTGAGAAACTTTCCTTGCACTTTCTCCAGAAAGGCTTCTCCTGTCATCTTTAGCACTGCATTTCCTCCTAACTCAAAACTTTCTCTCAGTCAGCGAGTGATTAACTACTCTGTATTGCCCACTGAGACTTCATGTGCTGTTAGCTATTACTGCGGAGCTTCATTAGCAGCCTGTAATGGGCTATGTGAGTTTGCACCCATAACTTTTCTTCTCTGAACCTCAGTTTCCTCATGAAGAGATAGAGCTTTGGATCAGAGCCTGACCTTCTTTCTCCAAACCATGGGATTTTCTCCAAACCGAGAGTACTGGAGTGGGGTGCCATTGCCTTCTCTGGCTAGAAGGCCTAGACCAGGGCAAATCCCCTGACTCCAGGAGCTGTATTTCTCTTCTGCTGTAACTGGCATCTGTTCAGGTGGGTGAGTGAATATTTATTAGATCTCAACAGGTTTTGGTCACTTTAATTGTTTTCTAGTGAAATGTGCCCATTGCTGAAACCAGACCTTGTTGGCCATTTATCAGGTCAGCTAAGTGAAAGGGGAGCTGTGTGGAGAGGGGAGTTCAGGCAGGTTCAGGAAATTTTGGCTGCAGAAAGAAGTCACACCAAAGAAAAATGAGTCCCTGGACAGTCATTTGAAACTGATAGATTAAGAGATAAGCACCGGAGTTGTGATCTCGACACACAGAATCACTGGACCAATCATTCTCATAATTAGATGCAAGTGGCAAGCACTTAGTGTTGTTGTTGTTTTTTTTTCTTTTCTGCTTTTAAAAGTACGTGAAGCAAAAGCCACTGGAAATAGCAATTGCCATTTTTTTTGAAAAAGATGTTGAGGAGAAGGGGCTATTTATTAAATGCTTGATATCTACTGAGTGCTAGACATTAAGTGATCATTTCTAATGTTGTTTTCTTTGGGTGGTTTTTGTTTGTTTTTTGGGGTTATTTTGCAAAGAAACATTTTTTCCACATGAATAATTCTCCAAAAGCCCAACATACAAAAGAGACAGAAGAAGAGCTGCACTTACTGAAGCCCTGGTGATGAACCTGAAGCCCATTCACTCCTTCAGTCTCTTCCAACCCAAATCCCCAGGCTGGGAATATATGCTTCTTCTGTCTAAAACCAGAGTATCTGGTGGATGTAAGCATGTGGAACGGTGTGTGTGTATTTGGGTGTGTGTGTGGTGGGGGGAATAGAGAGAGAGTGATTATCTGATATTTTAAGTGATTAAAATGTTGACAATGCTGTGATATACACACATATATTTTTATATGTACATTTATATATATATATATATATATATATATATATAAAACAGAAATATATGGCCATCGGCCAGTAACTCCACTTGACCAGAACTACAGATTCTTTGGTGATTGGTTAACTGGGAAATGGTGAGGATGTATCCACCTCTTGGGGTGGAGGGTGGGATGCGCATCCATAGGGATAGATACCAATGAGCAGAGGACCAGTGCTCATGAGTCTCTTCCCAGAGCAATCAGGGTCCACCTCTGCCATGCTGACACATGTGGGAAGTGACTCAGAGACTAGAGTTGGTTGCTTGCTCCTAGTGGAGACAGCCTGCTCCCAGAGGCTGTATCTTCATGACCCCCACCTACCAGAGCCTACTAGAGCTATTTTCTTAGAGGCTCCTTCTACTTTACAATGTTTTTATTTGTTTTCTTCTTACAATGTGTTCCAAATGTCCTTGTACCTTTTACAGCGGCAAAGAAGTCACTTCGGCCATTAGCAGGTGAGGGGACCCATCCTCCCCAATGTCATAATCTGGGAGGTGGAATGGGATTCCCAGTCTGACCAAGCCCACGTGAACAAATTGTTTCTTCCCCAGACCTTACTCACATCCTCCTTTATCACTGAACCACCCAAGAACAAGCCTCTCACAGAAGCTGTTTGATCTTGGGTTACCCTTTCCTGAGATCAAAATGCTTGCTGGGATTACCCAGGATAGATTGCGATTAACATGTGGTGTTTCACTGAATAGCCTCAGGCTCTTGGCTTGGCTTCCTTACTTGAGCTGCCAAAATAAATTCCCACCCACACACATCCTTGGTCTGTCTGGCTTGCCTACAGTAATAGAGGCAGGGGAGCTGTTCTATAGCAGTCTCTCCACATTTACCAAGGGAGGCCAGAGCTCTTTCATCGTAGGTGGCCCTCAGCTCCCCCACTTCCCCAGCGGAGTTTCTTCACTTCCCATCCTAACCAAGGGCCAAGAGCCAAATGGTCATCACTGCTTCTAGTTGACACTCTTCTAGAGTCTCCCTGGTCTTTGTCTTGGCCAGTGTAGCACCATTCATTCACCCCACATTCAACAAATATTCATTATGCATATGTGTTACTTAAATATTGCCAACACTTGTCATACCAGGCATGGTGCTGGGCCATGAGGACCCAGTGGTGAAAGAGACAAACTAGTCCCTGCCCTTGGTTTACACCAGTTTACACACAATAGTTTGGCTTCGTTCCTCTCTGATGCCTGCGCTTTGTCTGTAAAAAAGAATCATGGAGGAAAAATGCCAGTTCCTCAACCCATAAGAGGGGATTCACATTTAAACTTAACTAACACTTCGTGAAATTCCATGTGACAGACTCTGGGTTACAGACAATTTCACATATTCAGAGTGCTCAGTAAATATCTGTGGAATTTGATTGTTCATTAACATTATTACAGCTGTGAGAGGTGTTATTTGCCCAGTTTTCAGTTAAGATGAGGTGTAGTAGAAACTTCCCTATGGTGTCCACAAAGCAATCATTACCACTACTATTATTAAACACTACCATTGCCAATACTATTACTACCCTACCATTAGCACCACTATTAATACCATTAGCATTACTATTACTAGTTCAGAATTAGGAAATGAGTGCATCAAGTACTCAAGTATGTCAAGACTTGTTTGTCACCCTGTTTATTTAACTTACATACAGAGTACTTTAGACAAAATGCTGGGCTGGACCAACCACAAGCTGGAATCAAGATTGCTGGGAGAAATATCAACCAACTCAGATATGCATATGACACTACCCTAATGGCAGAAAGTGAAAAGGAACTAAAGAGCCTCTTGATGAGGGTGAAAGAGCAGAGTGAATATGCTGGCTTAAAACTCAACATTCAAAAAACTAAGATCATGGTGACTGGTCACATCACTTGATGGCAAATGGAAGAGGGAAAACTGGAAACAGGTAGATTTTAATTTCTTGGGCTTCAAAATCACTGCAGATGGTAACTGCAGCCATGAAATTAAAAGATGCTTGCTCCTTGGAAGGAAAGCTATGACAAACCTAGACAGCGTATTAAAAAGCAGAGACATTACTTTGCCAACAAACATCCATATAGTCAAAGCTATGGTTTTCTCAGTAGTCATGTAGGGTTGTGACATTTGGGCCATAAAGAAGGCTGAGCACAGAAGAACTGATGCTTTTGAATTGTTCTGGAGAAGACTCCGGACAGTCTCTTGCATGACAAGGAGATCAAACCAGTCAATCCAAAAGGAAATCAATTCTTAATATTCATTGGAAGGAATGAACAGTTCAAGCTCCAATACTTTGGATACCTGATGTGAAGAGTCAACTCACTGGAAAAGACCCTGATGCTGAAGACTGAGGAAGAGGAGAACGGGGTGACAGAGGATGAGATGTTTGGATGGAGTCACTGACTCAATGGGCATGAGTTTGAGCAAACTCCAGGAGATAGTGAAGGACAGGGAAACCTGGTGTGTTGCAGTACATAGGGTCACAAAGAGTCAGACATGACTTAGCAACTGAACAACAACAACATTACCACCATCACCACTATTATTATCGTAGAGCCACCATCACCACCGCTGTTTCTGCCGCTGCCATTGCTACTTGCCTACAACTACCACCACTTCTGTGCCACTGAGTGAGTGAGTGGAGTCGCTCTGTCGTGTCTGACTCCTCGCGACCCCATGGACTGTAGCCCACCAGGCCCCTCTGTCCATGGGATTCTCCAGGCAAGAGTACTGGAGTGGGTTGCCATGCCCTTCTCCAGGGGATCTTCCCAACCCAGAGATTGAACCCAGGTCTCCCGCATTGCAGGCAGACGCTTTACCTGCTGAGCCACTAGGGAAGTGTCACTACTAGCCACTAAAACTCATTAGCTGTTAGTTCCAAGCCCTGTGTTAATATATCAAATTTATAAATTTAAACATCACAATAACTTGATCCATTAGAGATGATGTTCTCCTATTTGCAGATGAAATAATTAAGTGATAGTTACATAGCTGCAAGTGACAAAATCAAACTGTGGGTCCAGACAATATGTGATTACAAAGCCCCTGCCCGTCAACACCATCTTCTACTTCCTCTCTAGATTCCTCTCCAGCACCCAGAGATAGATGAGTCCAAAGCCATGCTCCTGACCATGGGATTTGTCTCAAGTATAGAATGCAGGGGGCAAGTCCATGAGACATGCAAGTGTTGGGAGCTGAGCCTGAAGCTGGTATGGATTCAGGGGTCACAGTACACCTCCCAGCCAGGAACATTCCAGAGCAAAGAGGAAGTGAGCATAAAAGGTTAGGCTGAGGAAGCGACAGTCTCTGACCCCAAAAAAAGGAAGGTGAAAGGACTGCTGACAGTGAGCAGAGACCCACTGCGAATCCCAGGTTCCTGAGCTTGGGGAACCACCCACACTTCTGATGGCAGCAGTATCTGAGTGGAAGCATTGCTCCAGCCACACACAGGACAAGCTAGCAGGGCCCCAACCTCTCAGACCAGGAGAGAGATTGACAATGGACACCTGGGCCAGATCCCTGCTACCTCTCCCTGCCCTCTTCAGGTCATCCCACTCTTCATCCCAACACTGCTAGCCCTGAAACTGATGCTGTAAGGCAACCCTGCTAGGTCAGTTCACTCTCTAAGCTCTTAACTCCCTCATACCCTACTAACAATATGCCCATGATAGGGTGAAATCAGTGACCCGCACCTTGTCTGGAATCCCCGATCCCTTTTGTCCACCTGCAAGCTTTCTGCGTATCCTCCATGATGTAGTATCTCAAAGGTCACATCCCCTGTGAAAAATTCCTCTCTGCCAGAATCCCAGCACTTCATGCATCCCACTCTTAGGGCAGCAATCAAACTCTTTTACTATTTTGTAGGGTTTCAATCACTTCTGGACTAAATTGTTGACAGCTAGGAATATGTCTTGTTTATCGTTGCATCCCCTATCGTGCCTAGTTCAGTACCTGCCTTAGAGTAGGAGCTCAGTACATGAGGAAGGAAGGGGGGAAGGAAACGGGTAGAGGAGAAAGGAGATTAGGAGGGAAGAGAAGTGAGGAGGGAGGAGGGAGGAAAGAGCAGAAGAAAAGAAAGAGAGGAGGAATAAGGAAGAGAAGGAGGGAAGGAAAAGGGGAAAAAAAAGAGGCCTTGGCATTTATTATGCCAGACCTCTGACCTTTCTTATGCTCAGCACCCAAACTTCAGTTCCCAATACGGAGCCATATGGGATCTGGTCTTGACTTTTGTTCTTGTCTCTAGATTTAGAGGAAATCAAGAGGAAGCACATCTCTCAGAACTTCTTACCCACCAGGGAGAAAAGGAAGTCACTAGAGGTAAAAGAGAGGCAGCTGGGGTAGGAAAAGGACATGGAATTTTAAGTTTCAAGATTTATGTCCCAGTCCCAGCCATTGTTACTTTGGATCTGTCCCTGCCCTTCAGCTTCCCTCTTTCTAAAAGGGCAAAAGTGTCATCTCCTTCCAGGGAGTGTGGTGAGGATATAAATGAAAATGCAAAGCATGTGAAAGTGTGCTGCGGATGGGAGCACGCCATGTAGATACTGGTTCTTATTCCAATGAGTGTCTCCACCAGGTCAGACTCCCTCGGAGGCAGAGCGACGTGAGTCACCGCCCTCAAGGGAATCTGGCTCAAAGGTAACCACCTGCTTCCTCACAGGCCATGTCCTCAAGCCTCCCGTGGCAGCCTCAAATGGGGAAGCCAACCCAGGATGCGTTTTGTGTAGCTCTTAGAACTTACCTCAGCTGACCAAGAAGGAGAAAGAAGGAAGGAGGAGATGCAGAAGCCACAAAAGCCTCCTGGGTGTGAGCCACTCTAGAATAGCTCTTCCCAAGCTCTGCAGAGGCCTCGCCAATGAGGAAAATGCCGGAAAAATGCCGGCTAATTTCAGAGGCTCCACGTTGGTGGGCCAACAGCCCAGGGAGAATGAGCAATTATGATTTCCATCTAAGCAACATATGCTGTTTGCTGGCCTCTTTCGAACAGCTGTAGGTTAGTTGCTGTTAAGATTAGTCTCCTTCTCTGCTCCATATTTCAGAATTCAAATTAAACTAAAATAACAGCACCTGCTGAACAAAAACCCCATTGGAAATGTGTCCTCGTACACAATTACTGCAGGGAGGCTGGTCACCATTGTTACCCGCCTATTCTTCCTGAATGGGAACGGCAGCGAAGTTTCCCAGGCAGCTGCAGCAATTCAATTGTATAACTGGAGCTGGCCCCACGCCAACCCTCAAGAACTCAAGTGGCACCAAAAGATACTATATTGATTTGCAATCGAACATAATAGGCCATCAGCTTAATTATTACTGAAGTGACAAGGTTCTGGGTATTTCATATTTATATTTCAGGGCCTGTGAAGGATGAATGTAAATCTTTTAAATGCACAGATTTGCATATCTTCAGAAGGGTTGAGTGCTCTTATTACATTCATAGCCTTTGAAAGACCAAAAGGACTGGCTATTGAACTCAGGTTGCCAGATCCCATCGGCATTTGCTTGGATGAAGAGACAAAAGGCATAAAATGGAAACTGCTTTTAGTCCAAAAAAAAGAAAAAAGAAAAAACCAAAAAAGTGAAGCCCACTACTCAACTGCATCAAACTCAGACCTCTACTGGGCCTTTGAAAGCAGATTAGTTACGGGTCTCATTGGGACAGAGGCATTTGGTCACTGAGAAATAAAACCAATGACTTCTTGGATCCATGAGGCCCCCTTCTGTTCTCTCCTTCCAGCCTGTTCTGGGCTTTTGCACGTCAGTAGAACCTTCAGCACTGCTGAGATGTGGGAAAGGAAAGATAGCATGAAATAGAAATTGACACACCAAACAGCTACCACATATATATCTGCACCACACTGAGATCAAAGTTGCAGAGAAATGGTCTCATCTAATGCCACAATCATCATCAACTCTCCTTCCCATACCTTCTATTAGGATTTCTCGAGATCTTCCTATTACATATTCCTGCTTCCCTCTTACTGGATCTCAGTCTATTCTCTATCCTACCTTCAGAGGACATTTCTGAAAAGGCTGGTAACTCATGGTTCTCCTGCCTAAAACCCTTCACTGGCACCCATAGGGCAAAATTCAACTCTCTTCATAGACAGGCTTCAGTCCTCACACCAGCCAACTCTCCCCTAGCTACATACTCCCAGTCTTCACATGTGGCATTTCAATTCTCTTTGCCTGAATGCCACCTTCTCCTCGTCAATGAAGAGGTAAGAATCAGCTTCCAAGATTCACATAATATCACTACATCCTACCTTACCTGAGCCTCCTTGTCAGCAAGCCCATTTCACTTTGTCCATCTGTGTGTTATAAAACTGACTTTACTAAACCTGTGCTTTATGCTTTACATATCTTCTGCCTCTACTCAGGGGGCCTCACAGTCAGAAAATGTGCCTTTAATTCTCTTTATCCCTAGGACCTAGGTGAAGACCTGTAATGCAGGAAGTGTTCAGCAACCGTTGGTTGATTCTTTATCCCCAAGGAACATCAGACATGTACTGAACATCTATTGTATGTGAGATTTGTTCCATGCATGAAACAAATGGCCTTTGCCATATGGGAATCCAAGGCCTAGCACCAAGACACTGCTATCAGCACAGCTGCCTATGAATGACCGAAGGAACAGTTGAAGCATCAAATGTTCTCAGAACACAGATCAGCAGATTTGTGGCCTAGTATGTTTTGGAGAAAACAGAAATTCTGAAATCCTATTATTGAAGAAGCAGGGTTATTTGAATTACCTCTTTCGATCTCTATATTTTATAGATAAGCAAATTGAGAACCAAAAAAGTAAGATTTATATGTTTGTAAGAGTAGTAGGAATTCTGACTCCTAAATCCAGACTCCTTCCCACTATGTGTTATGAGATGTAGGGCTTGATTTGACATAGAATTGGGAGAATATTCCACAGGATGGCTCTAACCATCCCTACCACCCTCAGCAACACTAGTATCACCACGGCTTTCATCAGCCCAATCCCCAGCACCACTTTTTCGACCACCATTGTCTGTACTCCCCTGACAGGGCTCCAGCCCCACTCCTTCCTTCATCCTCAGCACCATGACTTGCGCCAGAAAGATCTCTGGGTTGAGGAAAAAGCGGAAAGAGAAGGTGTTTTATCCTTGTTCCCATCATCTTTACCACTTTTACTCCTGCCTCTGTTCTACTCCATATTTTGGACCATCTGCACATTTCCTGTCTTTTCACATCCTGGGCTCTGGCACTGTCAAAGGGCCATTGTGATAACCTTCCTACTCTAGGAAGCATTTTTTAATTCACCTGAACTAAGAAGTTCTCTTTTATTCCAAGAGAGCTAGATCAAAGAGGATCCAGGAATGAAAAAAGAAAGGAGAGGGCATTGTAAAATTTGGGAAACCAGAATTCTCTCTACAAAGGTAATGGGGCAATAGGAGTTAAGATCTAATAATCTTTGAAGGTTCTGGGATTCTGGAAGGCCAACTTTACCCAGGTCAGGAAATATTGAGAAGTTCTTCAGGAGAAGGTGGGATCCCTCTCTCTGACTGCTGAGTTCCCCATTGCTCTTTCCAACTTCTGCCTTTTGGGGGGGACCATGCATAGACCTATAGGACATCCCTGGTGACTTAGTGGTAAAAAACCCACCCACCAATGCATGAGACGTGGTTTGATCATTGGGCCAGGAATATCCCCTGGAGAAGGAAATGGCAACCCACTCCAGTATTCTTGCCTGGGAAATCCCATGAATAGAGGACCCTGGTGGGCTCAAGTCCATGAGGTCACAAAAGAGTTAGACACGACTTAGTGACTAAACAACAACACTTAGACCTGCTTCTTTGGCTTATATCCTTGGGAAAGGCCCAGTTTCTTCATCGGCACCACCCAGGAGAGAAATCCTGGGCTGGCAAAGACTCAGTCCCTGGAGTCCTCAGCAGCATCATCCCCGTGACAGCCACTCCTGCCAGGCTGAGCACAAAGGAAGGTATTATCCTGCGAGGAGCAGAGGAGGCGCAGAGGACACCTGCTCAGGCAATTCTGTGATAAAAGGAAGCGAGGCTGAAAATTGGACAATTGTTACTAAGTAGCTGAGGACCCAGCTGAGTGGGATTTTCCTTAATAAGGATGATAGAAGCCAGCTTTAAAGGCAGATGGAGATTTTCCTGAATCTAGGGTTTCACTAGGAAGAGCAGGAGAGGAAGGTTGACCCAGGAAAGGACATCGCTCGTATTCTCATGAAGAGGAAGGCACAGTGAGGGTCTTTCTCAGAGGCAGTGGAAGCATTTCACATGGGGCAGTATTGCTAAAGTCATAGTCTCCGTGGGCAACTTAGGGAGGCAGTGATCTCCGAGACTGAGAGTGGGCTCTGTGACGATTAGCTACAAAGGACCAGACCCTCTTCCTTCTCTCTGCTTCCTAGGTTGGTAGACTGTGGAAATATAGAAGAGCACATAAAGTCTTGATTACAGCAAAACATTTGACTAAGTCTTTCTATTTTTTTCAGGGATCCCCAGGTGGCTCAGTGGCAAAGAATCCGCCTGCCAATGCAGGAGACACAGGTTCAGTCCCTGGGTGGGGAAGATCCCCTGGAGGAGGAAATGGCAACCACTCCAATATTCTTGTCTGGAGAGTCTCCATGGACAGAGGAGCCTGGCAGGCTAGAGTCCAAGAGGTCGCAAGGAGCTGGACACAACTGAGTATGCACGTACCCTTTTTTTATCTTCTTGGAAGAGACTGATGCTAGGCTAATAAGTGGGATTTAGCACTAGTTAGTACCTACAATTTAGGAGAAGGCAATGGCACCCCACTCCAGTACTCTTGCCTGGAAAATCTCATGGAAGGAGGAGCCTGGTGGGCTGTAGTCCATAGGGTTGCTAAGAGTCGGACACCAACTGAGCAACTTCACTTTTATGCCATTGGAAAAGGAAATGGCAACCCACTCCAGTGTTCTTGCCTGGAGAATCCCAGGGACGAGGGAGCCTGGTGGGCTGCTGTCTATGGGGTCACACAGAGTAGGACACGACTGAAGCGGCTTAGCAGCAGCAGCAGCAGTAGCAGTACCTACAATTTATTGAGTGCTAAGTACCCTGGTGGCTCAGATGGTAAAGAATCTGCCTATAGTGTGGGAGACCCAGGTTTAATCCTTGGGTCCAGAAGATCCCCTGAAGAAGGAAATGGCTACCCACTCCAGTTTTCTTGCCTGGAGAATTCCATGGACAGAGGAGCCTGGGGGGTCATAGTTCATGGGGTCACAAGAGTTGGACACAACTGAGCAACTAACACTTTCACTTTCAAGTACCATACTGAGTTTTCCATCCATGGCACCACTGAATCATCTCACTACCTCTTTACAAATGAGGGAAGTGAGGCTCAGAGAGGTTTGGTAAACTCAGGGCAGTCCAGGTGGTTCTGGACACTACGCTATACTGTTGTCTACAGTCTAGAATGGTAGACACACAGTGCCTGCTGTTCTTACGCCTGTAGACACAGCAAAAACACACTTGTCACAATAATATACTGCTCTGACTCATATGCCCATGAGTGTGCACATGTGCACATATACATTATGGGGCTTCCACATTATAACCTTGCAGTCTTGCATATTTTTACCTCCTGTCTCTGTCTAATGGACAGAGCTCCTCTCACCTCACTGCTAAAGTCAGGAAAATTGTCTCACATCTCAGAAAAAGGCATTGATCATCTGGGATAATATTCTAAAATCCAGTAGGCTGTGATGGATGAGGGTGAGGGAGCTGGGGCAGTGAGGCAAGGCCCTGCCACCACAAGCTTTGCAGACCAGAGAACACTCAAGGCCAATCCCTGCCCAGACTGCTGTCCGGGGGTCAAGGGGAAATGAGACAGAAAGACCCTGAGGGATCCATGGGTCAGGTGTGCATTCAGATTAGCAGTGTGACCAGTGAGGAGCAGTCCCCTCATATCTCCAAACCCCAGGCCTCTATTATAAAGAAGGGGATAGACATGCTCATCAGGCTTCCCAGTAGCTCAGCTGGTAAAGAATCCGCCTGCAATGCAGAAGACCCCAGTTTGATTCTTGGGTTGGCAATCAACCCAGAAGGAGGGCATGGCATCAACCCACGAGGAGAATTCTCCCTGGAGGAGGGCATGGCAACCCAGTCCAGTATTCTTGCCTGGAGAATCCCCATGGACAGAGGAGTCTGGCGGGCTACAGTCTGTGGGGTCGCAGAGTTGGACCTGACTGAGTGATTAAACACAGCACAGCACAGACATGCCTTTCACATACCTCTAAGGATTGAACACAGGGTTGGTGCTGAGTGCCTGTGCCTGACTAATAGCTAGCCCAACCCATTCTGCCATGTTCCCATGCTGCCACCTTCTGATGCCAAAGCCTTCTCCATGGCAAGCTGCACCGCACACTGTCAACAGCCCCCAGGGAAAAGGAAGTGGCAGAGTCAGGGGGGTTGAGACCCTCAGCTGCTCCTGGAGAAGCAGGGCTGACAAGGCGAGGATTGTTTTTCTCCCCTGGTGCGAAGCATGTTGACTTGCTGTTGATAGATGGTGGGATGATACTAATTAAAATGCAGGCAGGTGTGAGGGTGCCTCTTGGAGCTGTAGTCTCCCAGGGGGGAGGGGATGGCATCAAGACTCTGTTTTGTACCCACAGCAGCAGGAGTATCCTCTTACCCTCTCCTTCCCCTTCTGAGAGCAGGAACAGCTTGGAGGAAAGGTCTTGGTTTTTCTTTCACAGAGGCACTGGGGTGGAAGCCCAGGCACGTCTTCCCATCCTGATGGCCAGGGGAGGAAAGGGATGTAGACTTTTACAATCTTTCATACATGTCACAAGTTCTGAAAAGGTTCTGCCTTTGAAGAAACTGTTCAAGGGAGCGCTTGCCTTCTCCGCTCTCTGCCAGCTCTGCCTCTGGCTCTGGCGGTAAGGACTGTGTGCAAAGGCCTCCCCCCGAGGGAGGACTCTGATAGTCAAAGGCAGAGCCCCACAGGTGAAAACTTTGCAGTGCTGGGTTTAGGTCCAGAGGTGCAGGGGCTGGATTTTGAACTGAGAGAATCAGTGACCAAAGCAAGGGCAGAGCAGGAGTAAGAAAGCAGATGCAGAGTGGCTAATTCCTACAGCCATGGGCATGCCTAGCTCAGCTGGGGGGTGGGTTCCTTGTGCCTGAGCTAAGCTAGACTGCAAAAAACACAGATAAGCTTCCCTTTGATTCTCTTTCTTGCTTCTTCCTGAAAGAATAGGAAGTGACTCCTGTGGATTAGTATTGAAAATGATAGAAATTATTCAGGAATCGCAGCCGCCAAGTGATATGACTGAAGTGGTAAAATCGAGATTCAAACACTTCCTTCATTGCTGGAAACAAGAACCTTGAACTACTCCATTTCCTTAAACTTTATTTGAACAAGAGCCAGTGACTTAAGTCCATTCAATACCCTATCTCTGCAAGCCCTCAAAAAAAAAAAAAAAAAGTGGAAGGAGATAAGGAGGCAGATAAGGAGGCAAGCTGGAGACTCCAGACTTGTTGGTCCTTGAGCTTAGAACTCAAACCACAGACTTGATATTCAACATTCTGGGCCTTTCTTAACTGATTTGTAGAAAGTGATGAATTAGGTTAGGAAATATCTTGCCATTCTTCAGTTCAGTCACTCAGTCATGTCCAATTCTTTGTGACACCATGAACTGCAGCACGCCAGGCTTCCCTGTCCATCACCAACTCCCGGAGCTTGCTCAAACTCATGTCCATCCAGTCGGTGATGCACCGTCTTTCCCTCCTTCCTTTTCTTTTTTCCATCCTTCTTTTTATTTTCAACTTTTCTCTTCCCCCAGCTCCAAGAATAATTTGACAATCTTCATTTGGGGGTTCTTAAATATGTGTAATCATTTCTCTACCTTCTGATCTGTAAATAACAAGTTTAATGAGGATTGTCAGGAAACATTCCCCAGGGATGGGAATGACTTACAATGAAAATTGAACCAAAGTCTTCTCTAGGCCTAAGAGCTAAAACTGCTAACACTGAGGATTATTTCGGAAGTGTTGAAGAAAAGACGAGGTGAAGCCCAAAAGAAATCTCTGTAGATTCAGGAGACCTGTGAGCCCCATCTCACCTAGGGACACATTTCTTGGTCCCTAGAGCTCAAATTCCTTCTCCCAGTCACACATCAGGATGTATCATATCCTTAGACTATAACTGAGAATATTATCGCAAACTACGCTGCTGGAAAGAAACATTCAATGAAAATAAGCAGAAAGAAATTTCCAAATATGGTTTTAACCTCAACTTTTTGCTGAGAGATGCTGTTGTTTCTTTTGTTCATTCCCACTTCCCAGGTCAGGTTTTATTACTGTATTTTTAAATAACTAATGGAAGAAAACTGAACAAAGCAGGGAAAAGTTCTAATTTTGGAGTTTGGGCCTCCAGAACTGTGAGAAATAGGTTTCTGTTGTTTATAAGCTGCTTAGTCAATAGTGTTTTGTTACAGCAGTCCAACTGGACTAAGACATCATTTATAAAAGGATTCCAGAAAGTGAAACAAAGCACTGAGATGAACGATCAAAGAAACAATAGATGACTTCCTCACACTAAGGACAAATTTAGAACTGTAGAACCGAATCCGTCATTGAACACCCTGGTAGAAATGATAAAAGGAGATATGCTCTAAGGTATATTCTGGCAAGATGTTTGAATTTCCAGCAGTAGAAAACAAAAATTAAAAAGCTCAAGATTTCTGATTTAAAAAAAATAGCAAATTGAACACTCGCCTTTAGTTTTATTTCCTCTTGAAATCTCACTGAGAGTCAAATAATGTTTAAAAATAAAAAGTTTAAAATGACATAGAAAAATAATGATAAAAAATAATAGCAATGAAATCTGGGAAGCTAAGGAAGTAGATGGATGAGTGTAACTGATACCGCAGACAGGAAAGCTGGATCCTAACTGCCAGCAAGAATATACTATAGAACACTGGAAAATCTCAAGAATCAGTAGCTACTGACGGGATTTGGGTAGATGGTGTTAATAAGGACTGGCTAAATTCTGTTAAGAATTCAAATAGCATATACTCATACTATTTAAAGTTATAGAGTACATTTCTTAAAACCAGCTTAAAAAGTTGAAAGTTGTGCCTCTGTTTAGCAGAAAATGGGAGAAGGTTAGGGCTATATTATTTTGTCTTATTTTGGGTTACAAGTTACATTTATACGACAAGCCTTGTGGAAGACACCAGAGAACAGTCCCTGTCCTCATGGCTACTAGAATTTACGGGTGAGGATGGGATAGAGGAATTGTTATGTAATGTTCATGTGCCTCGCTATCATGGAGAAATAAAAATTCAATATACTTTAAGAAAAATACAGATAATCATTATTAGAATAATAGAATGGATAGTTATATAATCAATAGAAAATTTTTTCTATTGGTATATAGAAATAGAAATGAAGTTATCTAAATACTATTTATAGGTAATGTTCTAAAACTAGATTGATCTAGAAAGGTTCTCAGGAATAGAGATATACTAAGGAAACACACACACAAATAGTTCTATTAGAACTCAAATTAAAATTCATGTAACATAAAGATAAAAGAAAGTAGAATGTTACTTAATATTGATTAGACTATACAATCTAGAATTAAGTATTATTATCATTTTAAGCTACTAAATACATTAGCATTGAAATATTTTAAAAGCTGTTAGAATTATGAAGAGAAGTTAATAAAATTGTACTGTGACTCAAAAAAATCTCATTTTTTTATAGTGTAAGTACTTAGCAAGTGAACAAAGTAAAAATTAAGTTGAATAAGTTGCTTAAACTAAATGGAGAAATATATGTACTGCAACCAGAAGACTCGTTATTTTCCTAAATTTATAACATTTTCACAAAAATAGTTTTCTCCTAATCTACTAGTAAAGCCTCAACAAACTGTTCATGTTTGAACTATACATTCTGTTTTCTAAAAATACAAAGCAATAAAACTAGACAACAAATCTCACCAGAAACCATGAAAGGAATAAGCGGGTGGAATATTTTAGAGTGTTGAAAGGAAGATCATCAATCTTGAATTTTATAGCCAGAAAAATGTATTCCTCAAAACAGATAGAAAAATGAAGACTTTCTTAGACCAACCAAAACTGAGGGAAGTCAGTGTCAGAAGATCTGCCCTGAAAGAAATGTTAAAATTTCTTCAAAGAGAAGAAAAATAATATAGACCATAAATTTGGATCTACATAAAGAAAGGAAGAATGCCAGAGAAAGAATAAATGAAGATTAAATTAAATACTTTATTTTTCTTATTATAATTAAAAGGTAATAATTTATTTACAGTAATAATGTAATATTTTGGATGATAACAGAATAAGTACAAGTGAAATGTAAGACAGCAATGTCCTAGGAGACAGGAGGGAGGAATTGGGAATACTCCATTGAGTACTTACACTGCACATGAAGTGTTATGGGAAATCATTTTAAAAAATTAAAGAAATATAATTGATATACTAAGAGAGAAGATACAACTAAATTGTACAAAGTGCTCAATTAAAATAAGTGGAGGCATAAAAAGACAAAGGAAAAGAAACAAAGTACAATGAATAGACACAATTACAAACACAGTGGACATTAATCCAACTGTATCAATAATCACTTCAAGTATTAATAGGCTAAACACATGAATTCAAAGACAGAAAGTGTTAGAGTACATTAAAAAAAAAAACAAAAACACACAACAAACAGGACCCAACCTGTGTGAAACTCACTTTCACATAGTTGTGTCCAGTCTTGTCCAACTCTTTGTAACCCCATGGACTATAGCCCACCAGGCTCTTTTGTCCATGGAATTCTCCAGACAAGAATACTGGAGTGGGTTGCCATTTCCTTCTCCAGAGGGTTTAAAGTAAAGGAATAATATATATGCTGTGTTTAAAACTGACCAAAACGAATCTAGAGTAGTTCTATAAATTAGAGGCAAAGCCAATTTCAGAGCAATAAAAATTATCAGAGAAAAGGAGGAGCGTTACCTAATAATATAGTGACCAGTTCTTCCACAAGATACCGCAGTCTTTAATATGTATGGACTGTAGCCTGGCCTTCGCTATCTCCCAGACAGTAGCCTGGCAGGCTACAGTTCATGGGATGGCAAAAGGGCTGGACGCAACTTAGTGACTAAACAGCAACAATAATAGAGAGGCAGCTTGGAAATTCCCAAATACTTAGATATTAAACAAGATACTTCTGAATAACATATGGGTCAAAGAAGAAGTCTCAAGAGAGAATTTAAAATATCTTGAACTATGATTGACCCTCAAACAACAGTTATACATCTGTAGATATGGCCCTCCACATCTACAGTTCCTCTGCATCTATGGATTTAACCAATCATAGACTTGTAGTAAAAGTAGTATTGTAGTACTGTAGTATTTATTATTGAAAAATATCCATGTGTAAGTGGACACATACAATTCAAACATGTTTAGTTCAAGAGTCAATAGTAAATGAGACATAAAAAACAAGTTAACAAAATTTGTGTAATATAGTAGGAGTAGTGCTTGCGGTGCAGTTTATAGAATTAAATCTGTATTAGAAAATAAGGAAGGCCTAAAATCAATATTCTAAGCTTCTGCTATAGGAAATGAGAAAAAGAAAAAGCTCAAACAAGTAAAAAAAAGTAAACAATAAGAACTAGACTAGAGAGCAATGAAATTTAAAACAACCTAATAATAGAGAAATCAACAAACCAAAAGATCAATAAAACTGAAAGGTTTCTAGATATAACGACCAATAAAAAAGAGAAGACACAATTACTAACATCAGAATGAAAGATAAATTATCACTATTGACACCATGGACATTTAAAGGGTAATAAAGAATACTGTTAATATGAACAGCCCTATGCACAAATTTGACAACTTATATGAAATAGACTAATTCCTTGGAAACCACAAACTATCAAAACTCATACAAGGAGAAATCAATCATCTTAATAAGCCTACATCTAATAAAGAAATTGAATGAATAAATAGTAAACTTCTAAAAGTAAACACATCAAACTTAGATAGTTTCACTGATGAATTTCTAACAACCATTTAAGGAAAAAAAAGATACCAATTTTCTATAACCTCTCCGAGAAAGTAGAAGAAATACTTTGTTACATCATGAACCTGGAGCATCTTGCTGTACCAGAAAATAAGTAAATGCTATTAATAAAGCAAAACCAAAACCAAAAACCACACAATGATGTGGAAGCATCAAAGGGACACAGGGGGCAACTATTGGAAGAGCTCCCAATAGCCAAAGCTGGAATAAGTGTGTTGTTATTGTTGTTTAGTCACTAAATTGTATCCAACTCTTTGTGACTCCATGGACTGTAGCACACCAGGCTTCTCTGTCCTTCAATACTTCCCAGAACTTGCTCAAACTCATGTCCACTGAGTTGGTGATGCCATCCAACCATCTCATTCTTTGTCACTCCCTTCTCCTCTTGCCTTCAATCTTTCCCTGCCTCAGGGTCTTTTCCAATGAGTTATCTCTTCACATCAGGTGGCCAAAGTATTGGACTTCTACTTCAGCATCAGTTCTTTCAGTGAATATTCAGGGTTGATGTCCTTTAGGATTGACTGGTTTGATCTCCTTGCAGTCCAAGGGACTCTCAGGAGTCTTCTCCAGCACAATTGATAAGCATCAATTATTCAGCCCTCACATCCCTACATGATTCAAGTCTCACATCCCTACATGACTACTGGAAAAATAATAGCTTTGACTATACAGACCTTTGTCGGCAAAGTGATGTCTCTGCTTTTTAATATGCTGTCTAAGTTTGTAATAGTTCTCCTTCCAAGGAGCAAGTGTCTTTTAATTTCATGGCTGCAGTTACCATCTGCAGCGATTTTGGAGCCCAAGAAAATAAAACGCGTCACTGTTTCCACTTTTTTTCCCTTCTACTTGCCATGAAGTGATGAAACTGGATGCCATGATCTGTGCTTTCTGAATGTTGAGTTTCAAGCCAGCTTTTTTATTCTCCTCTCTTACCCTTATCAAGAAGTTGTTTAGTTCCTCTTCACTTTCTTCCATTAAGGCGGTATCTTCTGAATATCTGAGGTTATTGATATTTCTCCTGGCAATCTTGATTCCAGCTTGTGATTTATTCAGCCCAGCATTTCACACGATGTGCTCGGCATATAAGTTAAATAAGCAGGGTGACAATATACAACCTTGATGTACTGCTTTCCCAATTTGGAACAAGTCAGTTGTTCCATTTCCAGTTCTTACTGTTGCTTCTTGACCTGCTTACAGGTTTCGCAGGAGGCAGATAAGGTTGTCTGGTATTCCCATCTCTTTAAGAATTTCCCACAGTTCGTTGTGATCCACATAGTCAAAAGCTTTAGTGTAGTCAATGAAGCAGAAGTAGACTTTTTTCTGAAATTCCCTTGCTTTCTCTATGGTCCAGGGAATGTTGGTAATTTGATCTCTGTTTCCTCTGTCTTTTCTAAACCCAGCTTGTATATCTGGAGTTCTCAGTTCATGTGCTACTGAAGTCTAGCTTGAAGGATTCTGAGCATTGCCTTGCTAGCATGTGACATGAGCACAATTGTACAGTAGTTTGAACATTCCATGGTGTTTCATGTTGTTCATGGGGTTCTCAAGGCAAGAATACTGGAGTGGTTTGCCATTCCCTCCTCTAGTGGACCATATTTTGTCAGAAATCTCCACTATGACCCACCTGTCTTGGGTGGCCCTGCATGGCATGATTCATAGCTACACTGAGTAACTCAAGCGCCTCACCACAAGGCTATGATCCAAGAAGTGGGGAATAATTGGAGCAACAAAATAAAGTCAATTATAGACCAAAGTATAAAATGAATATGCGTGTATTCTTACTAATATAAGAAATGATTGCAGAAATAAATGAATAAATGGAGAATAGACAGATCTCTCTTGCAGAAGATTTCCAAATAATTTATCTCAAGGAGCTGGACCATAACTCCTCGTTCCTCAGGGACTTCCTCCAATGAGGACAGCATGGGATGGCAAACAGAGTACCTTTCCAGTAGAGGAGTCTGACAAATACTGCCTCAGCCAGTTGATTACAGTTAACAACGGTGGTAAGTCATGTTGATAGTGTATGTATCCTTAATATGATGCGATGAAAACTGTACTTAATCTCTGGGATCTTCCTCCCCCAAACCCATAAGCCCCATCTAATCAGAGAAAACATCTGATTAATCCCAGTAGAGGGATATTCTACAAAATACATGACTACAATGTATTCCTCAAAACTGTCAAGGTCAGTAAAACCAAGAAAAATCTAAGATTCTGTCGCAGCCAGGAGGAGCCTAAAACGACAAAATGACTAAATGTAATGTGGTGTTCTGAATGGAATTCTCGAACAGAAAAAGGATATTAGGAAACAACTAAAGAAATCTGAATGAAGTACAGACTTTAGTTAATAATTATGTATCAATATTGGTTCATTGGTAGTAATAAATGTATCATATATATGTAAGGTGTTAATAAAAGGGGTGGGTGTGGGGTAAATGGTAACTCTCTATACTTTCATAACAATTTTTCTGTAAGCCTAAAACTGTTCTTAAAAATAAAGTTTATCAAGATAGAGTAGATAAATAACTGCAGTACAAATTGAGACTCTTGGAGCCATTAATTTCCAATGTGGAGTCTATTAAACTTTAAAAACCTCAGTATTTTTGATTTCTAAAATTATATATTCACACTGAAAATAGACTATTGGAAATATAATACTTTTCTCAAGAATATTGAAAGATATATAAAACATTTCTCGATTCCTCTTATGAAGTTAGTCACAAAATTTAGTGACAAAAATTGACGAAATAGTACATACACCAGAAATACATAACCACACAATCTTACAGTACAACTATATTCATGAATACAGATTTTAAAATCCTATAAAACATATACAGAATGAATGCACTGGTATTTAAAAATAATAAGCCATGGCTGTTAATGAATGATAGGTAAATTCTAGTTGAGAATTAAAAGATATTTAGAATAACAAAGTCAATATGCTCCTTCGCTCAGTTGTGTCCAACTCTTTGTGACCCTATGGACTGTAGCCTTCCAGGCTCCTCTGTCCACAGAATTTTCCAGGCAAGAATACTGGAATAGGTTGGCATTTCCTACTCCAGGGGATCTTCCCAACCCAGGGACCAAACCTGCCTCTCTTGCATGGGCAGGTGGATTCTTTACCACTAGTGCACCTGGGACGCCCCACGTCAGTCAATATTAACTTGTGTTAATGTCAATGATACAAAGCCATATAATCATATCAGTAGTCACTTGAAAAGGCATATTCAACAGCCATTTCTGCTTTTAAATTTTTTGCCATAGTAGGAAAAGTTAATTTCATTTACATGCAAAGAAAAATACTATCTGAAATCAAGAGATGGCATATAGCATGATGACTAAGTTGAAGGACACAGGGTTATTCCTATCAAAGATGAGACATCTGTATGTACTATGACCTCTGACTAATACTATGTACTATGACCTCTGAATAATACTATGACTAAGTATCATTCTGCAACTGAATTATTCAATCAGAAAATATAGGAAAATACAAAGGCCTATTGACACCCTCTTTATACAAATAATTTTTTAATATGAAACAAAAATATAACCATTTTCACTTTAGGAATGGGTTAGCAACTGGGCACTACTGGAAAGGTAAATTTCACACCTTGTTTGCCTCAGAAAGAAATATTAATAGTTTGGAACAGTCTTTTCATTCTCTGACAATTCAAATAAATGGTCTATATTCCATATTATTTGCTAATATCATATTTTCTGTATCTAGTATAATATTCAGCAGACAAATATATTGAGTTGGTTAATAATGTAGAAAATGACCTCTTCTGTTTCAGGCTACCTGAGGAGTTCATCTAATTGGCTTGGCTGGATATTAACTATCAAGGGATATAGAGGGTAGGGATGAGGATGAGGAAATGATATGGGTTACAGTATGATTTCAACTTTCAGATTGGATGGAACATAAATTTCTCAAAATCGTCTCAATGTATTTACTATTATAAAACTTAAAAAAAAAAAAAAAAGCTTTGAAAATAAAAAGGAGAAGTTTGGAGACCAAGGGAGAGAGAGACAGTGAGAAATGTGGCTATTGCACAAGGGAAAACCTTGGAAAAAGTGGAGAAAATTTAAAGATATTTAGGAATGTTTCACACACTTTGTTTCAGTGCCATAAATATTAATCATCCGTGATTCTGGAGTTGAATTTGTCTTTATTCCTGGTTTCTGATATGAAGACATGTGGGGATTGCTGTTGATGGAGAGCAAGGAGTAAATGAGTGCAAGATTCGGGAAATAAACAAAATAAAATACAAACATAGTAAATGTTTATTTAGAGCTTACTATTTGTGTGTGTGGCAGGGGGTGTCAAATCTCTTACAACAAACGTGTTAAGTAGCTGCTTTTGTTTTCTGCATGTTACAGATTTGGAAAACACATCTAGATGAAATAATCAGCCTCAGTAACAATGCCTAATAAATAACAGAGCTGAGAGTTGAACCTAGACAGTCTGGCTTCAGAATTTACAATTTAGGCCACTTCCATATCAATCTCTTGTCCTCCCTCTTTCTCATTGTTACAATTTAAAAATAATTTAAGAAGAAATACAGTAGGAAGTGAATCCCCAGTAGTTAGAATGAAAGTTAGGGAAAATTTAATGGTCAGCTGAGTCTGTTAAAGGCAATACTTAGTTTAAAAAGAAAGTGATGATTCTACAATTGATTAGGAGCTTAATTTTTTTCCAAAATTCCAAAGGAGTTTCCATGTTAAGACATACATGTCAAAATAATTATTTAACCAACATAAGTACCATAAATATTATGAAAGAGGAGGCAACATTAATTATATTTATTCAGAATTAAGATTGTCTACCTAGAAAAAATGGGAATCATTTGATAAACAAAATAAAAGCATTTCATAGTTTCCAGTTACCAAATTAACATAAAAATCTACAGCTCCTTTACTGCCGGGGTCCAGCCCCAGTGGATCCAGGGTGATTTGAAAGTGGGGACAGAATCGGCATCCTAGGAAAAGTCTTAATTACAGATATAGAAAGAGATTAGAAATGGATAGTGTAGTAGGAAAATTAGTGGAGAAAAAGAGGCTGAATAACTTGGTTTACATGGAATAGCATCCATGCTCCAGATGGGAATTCAGCCAGAAAAACGGGGAGCAAGAAAGAAACGACATGGGAGAATCAGTCTTTCCAGAAACTGATCCGATTTCTTTATTTTTCAGGTTTGTTTATATACCTTTTTATTATACATAGGGATGAATACAGAGTCACGCGAGGTCAGCAGACCTGACCCTTGTCACAATCAGGTGCTTCATATAAAATTATACAAAGGTCTTATAGGTTTGACATCATCTTCTGTCCATGAGACCTGCTGACATTTTATGGCCCTTTCTGATACCGGTCAGTTAACCAGAAAACTTATTTTTTCCAGGGGTGATTTTTTCTTAAATGAGGCGCCACCCTCCAAATAAAGTTGCATTCCTATAGGGTGAGGGTGTAGTGAGTTACAACTAGGAAAGGAATTTACTTAGCCTAAGGTTTAACATGATTAATCTTAAAGGTTAATACTTATTTTTCCTATATGCTAGTTATATTCATTATAAGGGCAAGGAATATGGGGATTTAGCAACAAATATTGGCTCAACAAATGTAAACCCTTGACCAATGTTCCCCTTAAGATCTGTTTAGTCTTAAGATAGTGATAAAGTTACATTTTTGCATAGCAAGGACACAGTGATTTATAACAAAGTACAGTGATCTATAACAAAAGAGAAAATTCATTAACTCAAAAAGTCTAGTATTGCCAACATCAAAAACTACTATATTTCCTTTTCTATATTCCAAATACATTGATTAATATATTCCCAGGTGCCTAAGGATATGCAGGCCTGGCAGCAATCACTGACTCAACAATGAGAAAAGCCCTATGCTAATACTCCAAACTCTCTGTGCTGTTTATGGTTGAGAGGTTATCACACAAGCTAGTCTGTCAGCAGAGAGGTTTGACCTGAGACACCCTTGTCACACCCAGGGTAGGGAATTAGCAGTGATTATTGGCAGGACAAATGAAAAAACCCTTCACCAATATAATTCCTAATCAACCCACTATACTATACTAATAATTTTCTAACTTCTCAAAAGAGTCTATATTTAGAAAGTTTTAAAGCATCTTGTGCCTCTCAAGGTTGGGAGGCTGTAAACAATCACATGTGGCCTGACGAACCTGATCAGGGAGGCTAGAGGACCTCCAGAGGAATTTCTAAGTTGAAACACTCTTGTCACGCCCAGGAATTTTTATAAACTGGAGCTGCAAGTTAACTCCTTCTCCGAGAGAAATGGTTATGGGGGAGAGCCCTCCGTAAAGTCAGAGGTGTAGGTGAGAGCATGAAACAGACTCTGGTTTTGGGGTTGGATGCTTGGGAACAGGGGGTTTCCTGAGGCTTGATCATGCCTTTGCGTATGCCAAGCCTCCTTCCTCATGACCTTTGCCATGGGCGGAGTTCCTCACGCTGGCCCCCGGCACTTTACACTGTAGAATTAGCTATTTAGAAATATATTTAAAAATCAGATTAACAATAGCAACAAAAAATGTTAGATAACTAGGGCTAATCTTAATAAGAAATATGACAGATATACCATAGAAATATTACAAGCTTAACTTACAGACATAAAAGATGTTAATACATCAGGAGACATTCCATGTTTTTAGATGAGAAACTTCAATATTTTAAAGATGTCACTTCTCCCCAAATTAATTTATAAATTTAATGCAATCCCAATTAAAATTTGATGAGATTTTTGTTTGGAACTTGACCAAATGATTCTAAAGTTCATTTAGAAGAATAATTGTGTTAGAATGGTCATGAAAAGACCAAGAAAAATGAGTAATGAGATTGACTTGCCCTATTAGAAATTAAATTATCACTGTGATATGGTACCAAAGTAGTCAGACAGATCCATAAAACTAAAAAGAAAATTCAGAAGTTAACTATGTATAATAATTTGGCATATATTAATGATGTCAGGTTGAAAATATTAGGGAAAGAATCAACTATTTATTAAATGGATTATTCAATAAAATATGATCAGGGGCAAGTATATACCATTTTTTAAAAAGGTTTGAATTTATACCTTAATTCATACAAGAATAAATTTCAATGTTTCAAAGTTTTTATTGGAAAAGAGAAACCATTAGAACACTGGGATATATAAACAAGTATTTATGTAATCTTATGGTGGTAAAACACTTAAAATGTTTTAAGTGCAGACTCAATAGCTGAAAGGAAAAGATTAATAGTGTTTTTGACTACATAAAATTCCACAACTTTTGAATCTCTAACATAAACCCTGATCTAATTGTTCACCTAAATACCACAAACAACATTAAAAGACAAACTCTGAAAATTATTTGCAAGAGATATTACAAAGAAAGGTTTAGCTTCCTTAATCTTTCCAGGGCTCATGCAAATCTTCAAGAAAAAGAGGATATTCCGAAAGCAAGTGGCCCAAGAACAGGTCAGGCAATTCATAGAATAGATACCCACAGTTTTAGCACTGAAAAATGCTGACCCTGACTAGCTATTAAGGAAATACAAATTAAAACATGAGAGATGCCATTTCTTGCCTACTACTAATAAATTCAAAATGATTAAAAATATTGGTATTATTCAATGTTGGCTAGGGCATATGTAAATAGGCATTTTCATATGCTTTGGTATAAATTCAGATTGATAAAACAAGAACTTTCTAGAGAATGGTTGGACAACATATTATCAAAATTGAAAATGTGAATTTCCATTTATGCAGCAAGGCAATTTCTAGAATTTAACCTTAGGGAAATAACAGGACAACTGTCTGAAGATACAGGTCCAAAGAGGTTCATTTCAGCATTAGTACAATAGGAAAAATTAGAAAACCATATGATCATTCAAAATATAGTAGTCATTAAGTATATTATGATATAATACATAGCAGAATACCATGCAGTAGTTGTAAAAGACGATGAGAGATCTATGTTCACTATATAATATCATGCTCCCAAACCTGGAAGTGAGAAAACTGCATTAAAAGCATTTTATATAGTATATCATTCCCTTATATATGTATTTGTATGTATAGTGATAAATGCTAATTATTTCTGAGGATATCTTTCTCTTCCTTTATGCCTGTGTATGTGTAAGAAAACCCAGCTCTTTCACTAAAACTCTGTCGAACACCATGCTATAAGTAGCCTTAGGCAAGTTATCTCCTATGTTCCTCAGTCTACTCATCAGTAAAATAGCTTTGCCTTGTAGGGTTGTTCTGGGGATCAAATGAATTACATATAAATCACTTAGAATGGTGCCTGACACATAGCAACCATATTCAACAATTCACTGCTATCATTACTACAATAATCTTTATCATTTTTATGATGACTACCCTTCATGAAATTACAAGAGAAAAGAGGGGAAACAGCATTCTCGACATCAAGAAAAAATGCTGAGCATCTTAGGCATCTTCCCATCCATGCCATATTGATAGTGCACTCTTCAGGATGCAGAGGAACCCTGTAGGTGCTGGGAGAGGGATGAAGAGCCAGGGTGATACCCAGTGAATGTGGATTTAATTGTGAGCCTTGCTTAAGACGGGCTTCCCTCATGGCTCAGTGGTAAAGAGTCCACCTGCAATGCCAAAGATGCAGATTTGATTCCTGAGTTAGAAAGATCTCCCGGAGGAGGAAATGGCAACCCACTCCAGTATTCTTGCCTGGAGAAGCCCATGGATCGAGGAGCCTGGCAGGCTACAGTCCATGGGGTCGCAAAGAGCTAGACGTGAATAAAGTGACTGAGTACTGATGCTTGCATTATACACCAC
This sequence comes from Ovis aries, assembly GCF_016772045.2. Lineage (NCBI taxonomy): Eukaryota > Metazoa > Chordata > Mammalia > Artiodactyla > Bovidae > Ovis > Ovis aries. The sequence continues at coordinate 36,742,714 of NC_056068.1, forward strand.
CAGGAACTCTTGGAATAACCATCTGAGATGCAGGGTTGCTGGAAGCATGGAGCCACAGGCTGGGGCAAGATCCAGTGCAATTTCTATGACATTGTATTCTTGCCATGTCTCCATTCCAGCCTATAGGCTGTATATGATTCTACCATTCACATACAGCCAGATGACACAGAGTCTGAAAAATCTGTTTATTCAGGTAAATCAACAGCAAATAAATATCATGTATGCATAAGATTTTTATTTAGGGAATTATACTGTCTTTAATATATGCTTGCGTGCATGCGTGCTAAGTCACTTCAGTCATGTCTAACTTTTTGCGACCCTATGGACCATAGCCCGCCAGGCTCCTCTGTCCTTGGGATTCTCCAGGCAAGAATACTGGAGTGGGGTGCCATTTCCTCTGCCAGGGGATCTTCCTGACCCAGGGATCAAACCCATATCTCTTATGTCTCCTGTATTGGCAGGCGGGTTCTTTACCACTGGTGCCACATAAGAAGCTCTCTATTTAGGGAATTATACTGTTTTAAATACAGGCTTAATACCTCTCAACTAATCCTGCTTTTAAAAAAAAAAAAAAAAGAAGAAGACGAGTTCATGGCTTCCTGGCCAGGGATAGAACCCTTGCCTACTATATTGGAAAGGGCAGTCTGAACCACTGGACAGTCAGAGGAGTCCCTAATCCTGCTCTTTAGTCTGAATAAAGATTCACTGCACAATACTGCTATGGACAGTCTTCCTCCTGAGGCGTTTCAAACTACCCAAAATTGGCACAGTTGATCCCTTTTCATAACAGTCTGTTTTTGTTTTAAGCAATTACTCCTAACCATGCCTACAGTGAGCCCCTGACAAGGAAGCAGATCCTTCTTCTGAGCCTATTTTTCCCTTAGAGAAAGGAAGTGACTGACTTTCAGGATACCCACCAGCAGCGGCAGACACAGCAGGATCTTTTTACCATGGAGAAATGTTGATTTCATATTTGCCTGTATGTGTGAGATGAATGCTGGGCATGATTTACTTACTCCAGAAAGTGTTGCCTGTAACATGGAGACATAGGACAGTTTAAAAGGAAGAATAATCACAGCACACAGCTATTCATCTTCGGCTGCCTCTGGGAACTGTGAGCTGATTAACTCTTGCAGTGACTGGCTGCTAGATGCTGTCAGCTCCCATCTCTATTTGTTTCTGTCATCCCTAGGATCCTTCACTTTCTGCCCTCAATACCTGGACCGCTTTTGGCAGAGTAGGGTATTAGGTCACTGTTTTCTGAATTAATACTGACAAGGTTTGGCCCTGCTCACCCTCACCAAACTGTTGCTACATGCCATCAGATTTGGAAATCTGTATATTCAGGGCTGATTGCTGGTTTGCTGTCTTGCCTAGGACATACTTTCCTTTTCCTCTTTTAGGCTGGCTTGCCCATCCCCAGATTAGACTTTTTCTCTTTCTCCTTAGTCCTGATTGATTCCCTTTCCTAATACCAGTCTTCCTATAGGCTGAGACCACTGAAATCTCTAACCCAGAGTGAGGGCCCCCTTTCTTTCCTGGTCCATTCAAGATCCCAAGCCTATTGCTGTTGGCTGGAATCTTGTAGCCAATGCGAAAAATTCCTTGGATAACTTTGCCTGTCTAGCCCTCCTCCATTGTTCCACTTGGAACTTTGATGCTCTTATTTTTATCTGACCTGTCCTTTCAGTACCAGTCAGTTTACAAGGCACCCAAATGTGCTTTTAGAACAGTGTGTATTATTCATCCAGATAGTATTTTGGAGACTGTTCTATATACAATTCTGGGCACTGAAACACAAGTCCCAGCCTTCACTGTAATAACATTTTAACAGAGAAGACAGATGTTAAGTAAGTATACAACTGTAAATAAGATCATTTCAGAGGGATAAGATCAATGATGAGAATAAAACAGGGTAATAAAACAGTGGGCAGGTAGATAAGCTTTAATAGAATGGTCAGAAATGTTCTTTGTAGAGGCACAATATTTGAGCAGAGACGTGAATGACAGGGAGTCAGTTATGAGAAGGCCTCAGGGAAGTGAATTTCAGGTAGAACAAACAATAGTGAAGGCTCTAAGTTGTAAGAGAAGAGAGCGCTTAGGAAACAGAAAGAAGGGCAGTGTGACTGCTGCCGAGTGAGCAAAGGGAGCAAATGGCAGGTAGGTTTGGAGAGGGCAGCAGGAAATTTCACCTAAGGCCTTGACGGCCATGATAAGTAGCTCCAATTTTCTGTCAAGTACATGGGAAATCACTGGAGGGCTTTACATTGGGAAGTGGCTTCTCTGATTCATCGGCTACATGCTGGTTTTCTCTGCCCTTTCAGTCTGGTGATTGTCATCATTTCCCAAGCCCGGGTGGCTCAGATAGTAATGTCTCTGCCTGCAATGCAGGAGACCCAGATATGATCCCTGGGTCGGAAATATCCCTTGGTGAAAGGAAATGGCTTCCCATTCCAGTATTCTTGACTGGAGAATTCCGTGGACAGAGGAGCCTGGTGCAAAGAGTCAGACATGATTGAGTAAATAACACGTCATCCAAACTATGATACCACCCGTTTTCAAATATGGACCAAAGGAAATAGAGACATTATCCAGGAGGGCAGGTAATTAATCACAGTCCTATCTCCATGGCCCATCTATGGATGGGCCCATGGTCTATTAACTGGGGTTTGATTGGAGCTCAGAAGAACTTCAGAGAGGAATGTGATCAAACAGCAGAGTCAAAATTGAAGACTGCTGGCTGAAATGTGGGCAAGAGGGTGACTGTGGAGGAAGGCTATGGATCTGTACAAATATACAGAGGTCAAGCTGGAATAGCCCTGGAGGCTCTGCCTTGTGCTGGTTGCTGAGACAGGGCCAGAAAGGAGCTGCAGTGAACCCACTGCTTGGATGGGAACTCAGAGCCGATTCCCATCCTCTTCCTGGGGCAGCACTTTCCCCGGAACCTCCCCCATCCTATAATCCACTAGGATTAGATGCCTGGGATGCTGCTTACATCCCTATCTCAGTTGTCAGCTCAAATGCACTTCTTGGCCTGAACTCAGCTGAAGTGTGTAAAATAGTGAGTGTGAGGTGGGGCTGGGTGAAAGTTAGGTTTGAGCTGAATGGAAGGTTGGTTTTTTAATTAAGAATTTTCCATGTGATGACTAGAAGTTACAAAATTGCTCATAGCTGGACTCTGGCGTGTTATTTCTCAGGACTTTAATCTTGCATAGTTTCTGCTGTCCTAAGGCTTTGAAGACAACATATGGATAAATGGAAGAAGGTGAATACATTTCTTTTTCTTTTTTAAAATTAATGTTTATTGGAATACAATTTCTTTACAATGTTGTGTCAGTTTCCACTGTATAGAAAGGTGAATCAGTTTTACATATCTCCATTCTTTTTAACTTTCCTTCCCGCTTAGGTCACCACAGATCACTGAGTAGAGTTCTCTGTGCTATACTAGGTTCTTATTAGTTATTCACTTTATACGTAGTATCAATAGTGTATATATGTGAATCCCAAACTCCCAAGATGCCCTCCCCACCTTCCTTCTTGGTGGCGGTTTAGTCACTAAGTCATGTCTGACTCTTGTAACCCCATGGACTATGGCCCACAAAGCTCCTCTGACCATGGGGTTTTCCAGGCAAGAACACTGGAGTGGGTTGCCATGCCCTCCTTCAGGGCATCTTCCTGACCCAGGGACTAAACCCAGCTTACCTGCGTTGTAAGTAGATGCTACCAACTGAGCCACCAGGGAAGCCCGCCTTCCCACCTGGGTAACCATAAATTTGTTCTTTACAACTGTGACTCTACTTCTGCTTTGCAAATGAGTTCACTTGTATCATTTTCCTGGATTCCACATTTCTCAAATATGTATTATGTTTCATGCTTTACCCCAGGGACTTCATATACATTATTTTAGTAATCCTTAATAATCCTGTAACACCCACAAGGTAATAATCTTATGGATAATATAATCTCATTTTGTACCTAAAGAAACAAAGGCTCATAAATATTAATAAATCAGCACAAGAATAGGCAACTAGCCCCCAGTAGGTGATGAAAGAAAGTAGAAAGTGAAAGTCAGTCCCTCAGTCGTGTCTGACTTTGTGATCCTGTGGACTGTAGCCTACCAGGCTCCTTTTTCCCATGGAATTCTCCAGGCAGGAGTACTGGAGTGGGTTGCCATTTCCTTTTCCAAGGGATCTTCCTGACCCAGGGATCAAACCCAGGTCATTTGTATCGCACGTAGATTCTTCACCAGCTGAATAGGTGATGGGGTGAAGCAAAATCTGGGTGTGAAGGCATGTGTTTTGAAGCACATAGCTCATCTTGTTGATTCAGTTACTCTGGCTGATGGGGAATAGTAAGTGTTCTATCCAGCCCTCCCTGGCACTTTTTGTACTAGTATTTTAAACTCATTATGATTTTTTTCATATTTAATTTTCCACATGATTAAGCCTTTTCTTCCCAAATCAGTTGGAAATCTCTTTGAATATAGTGACCTCTTCTTTATTTTTTTTAAATTTAAATTTATTTATTTTAATTGGAGGCTAACTACTTTACAATATTGTATTGGTTCTGCCACACATCAACATGAATCCGCCACGGGCATACACATGTTCTCTATCCTGCTCCCTCCCCCTTCCCTCCCCATACCATCCCTCCAGGTCATCCCAGGGCACCAGCCCCAAGGATCCTGTATCGAACCTGGGCTGGTGAATCGTTTCTTACATGATATTATACATGTTTCCATGCCATTCCCCCAAATCATCACACCCTCTCCCTCTCCTACAGAGTCCAAAAGACTGTTCTGTTCTATACATCTGTGTCTCTTTTGCTGTTTCGCATACAGGGTTATCATTACCATCTTTCTAAATTCCATATATATGCATTAGTATACTGTATTGGTGTTTTTCTTTCTGGCTTACTTCACTCTGTATAATAGGCTCCAGTTTCATCCACCTCATTAGAACTGATTCAAATGCATTCTTTTTAATGGCTGAGTAATACTCCATTGTGTATATGTACCACAGCTTTCTCATCCATTCATCTGCTGATGGACATCTAGGTTGCTTCCATGACCTGGCTATTGTGACCTCTTCTTTAAACCTCTTTCCATCTTCAGCTGTGCTTTGCCTTACGTGAGATTTCAGCAATTTCTTACTGATGGACTGCCAATTCCAAATTGTGATCAGTCAGGTCAGTTTTGGTGGCATATCAGTTTTGGTGGCATATCTGGGGCCCCAGGGAAGGACCCTGAGAAATCTAGGGCACAGGAACCAATCCCCAGAGAGTACCAAATCTCCAGAGACAGAAGGCAGTGGAGATATGCTAAACACACACTGAACATCCAAGAGTTCAATTACACTTCCTCTACACTAAGGAAAATGAGAGAAAAACACAAGGGAAAGGGGAATTTATCTGTCTTTTCCTTCTGTGTTGCCATCTTAGTTTACTATTTTCTGGCTTTTTCCTGTGTTCATTGTGTCCTTTCAAACCCCTCTGAAAGGGCTTTATGCCTTCCATTAGTCCTGCTCTTCTTGGTGCCAGGAAGTTCTCCAAAAATGTTCTTCTCTATAATACTTATACAATAGTAGTTACACTGTTACCTAGATCGCATCTCACCATGAATTGAGAGATGTGCTTCATATGAATATACATCTATTAGAACATAAAGATTTTGTGGAAACCAAGTGTTAACATATCCAGATATGCTCTGTAATTCTTCACAAAGGAAAGGAAAGTAAAGGAGCCATGCTTTTTGTGTATAACAACAAAGTGATTTCAAATCGTACCAAAATTTCTATTTCTAAGGTCAATTAAAATATTTCCTCTTTGTTATTCTCATAGCTAGTTTGTTGACTTTACCATTGCTGGCCCTATATATGCTTAGAGTTTTTTGTTTGTTTTTATTTATTTATATTTGCTGTACAGAAGATTTTTATAGTTATAAAGAAATTATAAGATGCTCCATTTTTAGAAGGTTTAACGAATATTATTCTAGATATTATATTCTGTTTTTTCCACATTCCAGGCAACTTTCGTATTAAAATACCTTAAGTTTTGGTCTAAAAGTTAAATCACTATTCTACGAGTGATGAAGGGTGGAGAGGAGCCAAGGACACAAAATAAATGACTCCTACGTTCTAGCTGTGATCTCATAGTTGGTAGAGTTGTGAACTCACAGATCACTCTCTCAGTTCAAACTCAGGAAGGTCTGGGACCTCAGGCTACTGATAGATTAATCTAAACCAAAGAGATTCCTTTCCAAGAAAACTAAAGGCAAGAAAAGACAAAAAGATGTGGAATGGCCCACATTTGGAGTTGGCAGTCAACATGCATAGACTCATGGTCCCATTCACATTTTAACAAAGAAGTGGACTTCTAGACAAGAACAGGGAACAGTTGCCCAAAGCTACTCTGCAAATTAGAGCTAACAGAAAGTGAACAAATTGGGGAAAACAGACACAGGGAATCCAGGGAAAGTTTTTAAACAGATGCATGCCTTGGAAAGACATTTGACTCACTTAAGAATTCTGTTTCTGCACCATCCCCCCATGGCTGGAGTCTCACGGCCTGCTCTGTCACACATGCAAAACCAATCTGCTCCCGTGACATGGAGCATGAAAGTTCATCTCCCAAAACTTTACACCCTATTGAAAGAATATAATAGTGTTAAAGAAAAGCTAATTCTGTGATCCTTTCGCATGGGGCTACAGATGGGATGCCATTTTCAAGGGACTTTTTTTTTTTTTTTTTTTTTGCCCCGGTTCCCATCAAATAGCTCCTGAAATAGGCATGATACAGCCCCCTTGAATAAAATAAAATACCTTATTTAATTGCCTGAATGACACTCGGGATTGTGCTGCCAAAGCAAGCCCAAACAGGCCCAACCAGAAGCAATATCAAGGAGGTGACTTAACTATGAGGCAGCCCAGGCTGATGGAAATAAAAACAGGTCTGGGGAAATGCAAATGAAATCTGCAAAGGAGCTGAAGGGATAAGAAACCATTTCTCAGGGTAATGAGCTCATTGATTGCAAGGATGGCACCTCAGCCGGACCTCCAGATCTCAGAGCACCATTATACATGGAAGACGGGGTCAGGATTGGGAGAGGCTGGCAGGGCATCTGAGCAGCCACAGCCATGGCCACCAAGTCTGCCCCCCTGCCTGCTCCCCAACTCTGCCCCTCTGACTTCAGAATTCTGGGCCCCTTTTTTATTTCCTTTGTGTATTTCTGCCATCTGTACAGATTTGTCAGGGTCCTCTGGATTCTTACTAAAAAATTTTCAGAACAACAAGTCTTGTACCTTCCAAGAAAGCCCCAACTATATTTATTTATTGAGTCTAACCCAATTTTAAATATATCAACCAAGAACAGGCATACTGACTATCTGTTCTTTCTGTGTCATTCATTGTGGGTCTCCAAAGAACTTGGCTGAAGACGTATATAATTATCCTGTTTTGTTTATATATATGTGTGTGTGTGTGTGTGTGTGTGTGTGTGTGTACATGTATATGTGTGTGTGTGTATACATGCTAAAAAATATTTCTTACAGGTGGTGATCATTCCCCAGGATGTATCTTGTAAGAGCTACTCAGTAGAATTATGTTGGGAAGACTTATAAGCAAAATGTGCAATAATTAACAATATCCCATGTGTAATCCTTGTAAATTCTCCACTGACCCCAGCTTCTCTAGGATAACAGGAGTTATGAGACATTTTCAACACGGGCTTCTTTCCTGGGCCTTGCTTATGCTTGCAAGGTGTTTGGATCCCTCCCCACTGTTCTCAAATCCAAAGTCTCTTTCATAGTCATTGATTCAAGGTGGCTATTTCATCTGCTGTCATATTTTGGAACAAGGATTCAAAACAAAGTAGCTTAGTAGAATAGCTGTTGTAAACTGAACTCCAAAAAATTCATAGCTTGAAGCTCTAATCCCATAATGTGACAGTAATAGGTAATTAAGTTAAATCTAGGCCCTAATCCAATGTAACTAGTATCCTTATAAAAGGAGGAGATTAGGACATATATAGCAGTATCAGCTGTCTCCATGAACAGTATGAAAAGGCAAAATGATAGGATACTGAGAGAGGAACTCCCCAGGTCAGTAGGTGCCCAATACGCTACTGGAGATCAGTGGAGAAATAACTCCAGAAAGAATGAAGGGATGGAGCCAAAGCAAAAACAATACCCAGCTGTGGATGTGACTGGTGATAGAAGCAAGGTCCAATGCTGTAAAGAGCAATATTGCATAGGAACCTGGAATGTCAGGTCCTTGAATCAAGGCAAATTGAAAGTGGTCAAGCAAGAGATGGCAAGAGTGAACGTCAACATTCTAGGAATCAGCGAACTAAAATGGACTGGAATGGGTGAATTTAACTCAGATGACCATCATATCTACTACTGCAGGCAGGAATCCCTCAGAAGAAATGGAGTAGCCATCATGGTCAACAAAAGAGTCCGAAATGCAGTACTTGGATGCAATCTCAAAAACGACAGAATGATCTCTGTTCATCTCCAAGGCAAACCATTCAATGTCAAGGTAATCCAAGTCTATGCCCCAACCAGTAACGCTGAAGAAGCTGAAGTTGAATGGTTCTATGAAGACCTACAAGACCTCTTAGAACTAACACCCAAAAAAGATGTCCTTTTCATTATAGGGGTCTGGAATGCAAAAGTAGGAAGTCAAGAAACACCTGGAGTAACAGGCAAATTTGGCCTTGGAATGTGGAATGAAGCAGGTCAAAGACTAGTAGAGTTTTGTTAAGAAAATGCACTGCTCATAGCAAACACCCTCTTCCAACAATACAAGAGAAGACTCTACACATGGACATCACCAGATGGTCAACACCGAAATCAGATTGATTATATCCTTTGCAGCCAAAGATGGAGAAGCTCTATACAGTCAACAAAAACAAGACCAGGAGCTGACTGTGGCTCAGATCATGAACTCCTTATTACCAAATTCAGACTTAAATTGAAGAAAGTAGGGAAAACCACTAGACCATTCAGATATGACCTAACTCAAATCCCTTATGATTATACAGTGGAAGTGAGAAATAGATTTAAGGGCCTAGATCTGATAGATAGGGTGCCTGATGAACTATGGACAGAGGTTTGTGACATTGTACAGGAGACAAGGATCAAGATCATCCCCATGGAAAAGAAATGCAAAAAGCAAAATGTCTGTCTGGGTAGGCCTTACAAATAGCTGTGAAAAGAGGAGAGGCGAAAAGCAAAGGAGAAAAGGAAAGATATAAGCATCTGAATGCAGAGTTCCAAAGAATAGCAAGAAGAGATAAGAAAGCCTTCCTCAGTGATCAATGCAAAGAAATAGAAGAAAACAACAGAATGGGAAAGACTAGAGATCTCTTCAAGAAAATTAGAGATACCAAGGGAACATTTCATGCAAAGATGGGCTCGATAAGGGACAGAAATGGTATGGACCTAACAGAAGCAGAAGATATTAAGATGAGGTGGCAAGAATACACAGAAGAACTGAATAAAAAAGATCTTCACGACCCAGATAATCACGATGGTGTGATCACTCACCTAGAACCAGACATCCTGGAATGTGAAGTCAAGTGGGCCTTAGAAAGTATCACTATGAACAAAGCTAGTGGAGGTGATGGAATTCCAGTTGAGCTGTTTCAAATCCTGAAAGATGATGCTGTGAAAGTTCTGCACTCAATATGCCAGCAAATTTGGAAAACTCAGCAGTGGCCACAGGACTGGAAAAGGTCAGTTTTCATTCCAATCCCAAAGAAAGGCAATGCCAAAGAATGCTCAAACTACCACACAATTGCACTCATCTCACATGCTAGTAAAGTGATGCTCAAAATTCTCCAAGCCAGGCTTCAGCAATACATGAACTGTGAAATTCCTGATGTTTAAGCTGGTTTTAGAACAGGCAGAGGAAGCAGAGATCAAATTACCAACATCCGCTGGATCATGGAAAAGCAAGAGAGCTCCAGAAAAACATCTATTTCTGCTTTCTTGACTATGCCAAAGCCTTTGACTGTGTGGATCACAATAAACTGTGGAAAATTCTGAGAGAGATGGGAATACCAGACCACCTGATCTGCCTCTTGAGAAATCTGTATGCAGGTCAGGAAGCAGCAGTTAGAACTGGACATGGAACAACAGACTGGTTCCAAATAGGAAAAGGAGTATGTCAAGGCTGTATATTGTCACCCTGCTTATTTAACTTCTAGGCAGAGTACATCATGAGAACCGCTGGGCTGGAAGAAACACAAGCTGGAATCAAGATTGCCGGGAGAAATATCAATAACCTCAGATATGCAGATGACACGACCCTTATGGCAGAAAGTGAAGAGGAACTAAAAGCCTCTTGATGAAAGTGAAAGAGGAGAGTGAAAAAGTTGGCTTAAAGCTCAACATTCAGAAAATGAAGATCATGGCATCTGGTCCCATCACTTCATGGGAAATAGATGGGGAAACAGTGGAAACAATGTCAGACTTTATTTTGGGGGGCTCCAAAATCACTGCAGATGGTGACTGCAGCCATGAAATTAAAAGACACTTACTCCTTGGAAGAAAAGTTATGACCAACCTAGATAGCCTATTCAAAAGCAGAGACATTACTTTGCCCACTAAGGTCCGTCTAGTCAAGGCTATGGTTTTCCAGTAGTCATGTATGGATGTGAGAGTTTGACTGTGAAGAAGGCTGAGTGCCGAAGAACTGATGCTTTTGAACTGTGGTGTTGGAGAAGACTCTTGAGAGTCCCTTGGACTGCAAGGAGATCCAACCAGTCCATTCTGAAGGAGATCAACCCCAGGATTTCTTTGGAAGGAATCATGCTAAAGCTTTGACCACCGCATGCGAAGAGTTGACTCATTGGAAAAGACTCTGATGCTGGGAGGGATTAGAGGCAGGAGGAGAAGGGGACGACAGAGGATGAGACGGCTGGATGGCATCACTGACTAGATGGATAAGAATCTGAGTGAACTCCGGGAGTTGGTGATGACAGGGAGGCCTGGTGTGCTGCGATTCATGGGGTCGCAAAGAGTCGGACATGACTGAGTGATTGAACTGAACTGAACTGAACTTAGCAGTATCAGCGGAGAAGGCAATGGCACCCCACTCCAGTTCTCTTGCCTGGAGAATCCCACGGACAGAGGAGCCTGGTGGGCTGCAGTCCATGGGGTGGCTAAGAGCTGGACACGACTGAGGAACTTCACTTTCACTTTTCACTTTCATGCATTGGAGAAGGAAATGGCAACCCACTCCAGTGTTCTTGTCTGCAGAATCCCAGGGATGGGGGAGCCTGGTGGGCTGCCGTCTATGGGGTCGCACAGAGTCAGACACGACTGAAGCGACTTAGCAGCAGCAGCAGGATGCACAAGGACACAGAAAACACCACGTTGGTCACAGTAAGAAGGTGACCATCTGCAAGCCATGGAGAGAGGCCTCAGGAGAAATTAATCCTGTTGGCACCATGATCTTGGACTTCCAGCCTCCAGAACAGTGAGAAAATAAATTTCTGTTGTTTGTCACTCAGTCTTTAGCATTTTGTTATGGTGGTCCAACTAAACTAACATAGGAAGTAATTCCAGTAAACAAATAAAGGAGATGGTAAAATAAGAAAGGGAAGAGGCCAAGAAAAAATATGGTGCCAAGAGAGGTCCCATTGTGGGGAACTGAACTTCCTGCTGGGGAGCCCTATGAGCCTGTGTAGAGGGCTTGTTCTAGAGTCATGGTGCCAGAGAGACCAGCCATCTGGGCTATGCAGGCACCAATTTTCATTTGGCACTCACTGCTGGAGGAGGAGCATTAATTCTCCAGCAATTTGGCCTGATGTGCAGAAGGGTATGGTGGGGCTCTAATCACCAAAGAAAAGACTCAGGTAAAGAGGTGTAGATGCTGGCAACTGGCTCCAGACCCTACAATGAAAGGTCTAGGGGAATAAGGGAGAAACAGTGCTACACTTGCTCTTACAGTCTCAATAGAATCCTGTCTGGCACAGGACTAGGAGGAAAGACCTTATCTATTTCACCTTGGCCATTTTACTGGGGAGATATTTTATTTCCTTCTCCGGCATCAGGTAGTTAGTCCCTTGTTATCCACAGACATATGAGGAGGACTGTTGAGAGAAGGTTGTTAAAGGAAGGGCCACATTGATAATCCAGGAAAAAATTCCCAGGAAGAATGATACCAAGGTTTCCACCTCCCTGTGCAGATTTCCCTGACCCTGAGGTGCCCAGTTGGGAGGCAGGCCAGGGTTGAGCTCCAGGTGTAGCTCCAGGGCTACAGCCACCACGAGGAAGGTACACATTGTTTTTCCCACAAAAATGCAACCCACTCATCAAGCATGTGTCCAGACAGAGGAGGAGTCTGTTGTGATTTGCACAAAGTCAGTGCAGGATCAGCTGTGTGACTATGCCACCTACATCCCAGAAATGAAAGGACACGTTCTTATGGTAATTTTATCCAGTAGCAATGAGCTCTTTCCAGCAGAAATCAGGAAGTGAAGGCTCCAGAGTACCTGCAGAGCAGTTAAAATATTCTTGCCAGACTGCATGATTCCCTACAGACTTTTACCCAGAGAAATAAAGATGACAATATCCCACCAAGATACTACCTCAAAAGGGTGAGGCAGGTATAATCCAGGTAGAAACCAATAGCATGGACACCTGAATTTCTCATATAATGACAAGAGGGACTCAGGAGGACATTATGGGGGATTCTAAGGAGACTTCTAGAGTGCCAATGGCTTCAATTGTGTGATATTAAAAATACTATGCAAGTCTGGGGAGACAAACTTCCTGAGATTTTTTTGTTTGTTTTACATGAATTTTGACAAAGGAGAGTAATAATTTGTTGAAGTGGAAAAAGCCCTGAAATAGAAATCTAAAGGCAAAATATTTCTAATTTGGTCTTAAAATATTCATAACTTATGAACCAATGATTTCGCAATTAGGGAAAGAATCTAAAATGCAGCCCTGGATTTGCGCACAAAAATGTTTATTGTCACATTATGTGTAGTAAAAATCCCGGAAATAGTGAAATAGCTGGTGGTTAAGGTATGGTTAATTAATGCAATTAATGTTTGAAAAGAATTTTTAATAACACAGAAGAGTAATGGTAAGTGAGCAAACCAGAATACAAGTAGAGTATATAAAACTGGGAGGTAGAGAGGAGTGGAAAAAAGACTAAAGGAAAATGTGACAAAACATTAGTTTTTTTTTTGTGTGTGTGTTTTTTTTTTTTTTGCCTCTAGGTAGGGGGATTATGAGTGATACATTTATTTCTGTTTATTATAATTTTTACATTTTCAATTTTTCTACAATTAAGCCTCTTACACACTCTAAAAAAATAAGCAGAATAAAACTAGTATTATTCTAGCTATGAAATGCCAGTCCTAAGCACTGATAATTCAGCCTTTGCAGAAATGACTGGGTCATGTGTGGGCCTGTGCACTGAGAAATAAAGAAACTTAGTGATAACACATAAGTATATGCATATGATATCTAGTGATGAATCATCAGAGTCTATTCAGCTCATGGGGGGCATTTTTTCTGAATGTAATGAGCTCTAAGAGAGGTACAAATATTGAGTTTTGACATCTCTAAGTGGGGAGACCCCTGATCAGCTCATGATGAACTGGTCTAAACTTTACTTCACATGGAAGTCCTCTCTGGAAATGACCTCGTGTCTCTCTATGGCTTCTCTGTTTTAGCTCACTATAGTTGTAATGCTGACATCTGAACTGGGTTTTAAGGGATAAATAGGACTTATTCAACAAATTATTGTTGAATGAATGAAATAGGGGTTTAAAGGATACATAGGACTTCCTCTACTCAACAGAGAAGCAAAAGAGAGCAGTCATTTCAGGTAGAAAGCTCCATGTGTAGAGATAGAGGAGTGTATGAAAATATTGGGGGAACAATGAGGGCTTTCATGTGGCTATATAGGATATACAGTTTGGGGAACAGAATGGAGGTGACAAAAGGACACTAAGTAGGTGGTTAGGAAGCAGGTGGGAGATTTCCACTCAGGAGTTTGGGTGTTATTCTCAAGGTGATGGGAATCTTGGCCATCTTTCAGCCAAAGAGTAATATTAGTAGCTGTTTCCAATACTGGTTATTCATACTCCATCATCATGAATTTTTATAATATTTTCTTACCATGTTTAACCCTGATGTCCTTTTGTGTTCTCAACAAGTGCTCTCTCTTTACTTTAGCCTCATCCTAAGTGATATCTATAATATCATAGACTTGATGTATTAGTTATATTTTCTAGTATATTTAATATAGTGATATATCTATTAAAATAAAAATGATTCACCCTTGCACCACCCTAAATCACTTTTCATCCACACATGCCACACTTGGGAAATATTGTTATTGTTCATGCATTCAACAATAATTTTGAGTATTTACTATATGTCAAGAGAAGAAAGTACAAGAATAAAAGATAATGAAGACAATGCTTATAGCCTCAAGCAATTATAATACAGTTAGATGAATGTATTGATCAAGAAACTATTAATACATTTATAAAGATCCATATAGAAATACTGTACAAAATGGTTTATAGTAATAAACTTACAAATGGAAAGATTTGTTTGAAAGCTCTTATAGTTGTCCAGATCAAAATATGAAGGAAATTTGATCAGAGACTGGCAGAAGGAAATGAAAGAAGAGACCCATGTGAAATGTTTTATGCAGCAGAAGTTGATGGGTCCTAATGTCCAGTTTGTTGTATGCTCTCTGCATACAACAGAGGAAGAGAGGAAGGCATCAAGCTTTCAAGGGTTTAGTTCACAGGTTTTCTTTTTTTTCTGATGCCATACCTCCCTTAAGGGAGACTGTCCAGATCACTCTCCTCCTGCACTGTGGAGGCCTGGAAAGCTAGCAGCTGTATCCCAGACTGCTTCACAGTTACAGTTTCACTTGGGCCTTAGATTCTGACAGTGACGTGCACTCTTGTTAGTCACTCAGTCATTTCTGACACTTTGTAACCCCATGGACTATAGCCTACCAGGCTCCTCTGTCCAAGGAATTTTCCAGTCAATACTGGAGAGGGTAGCCATTCCTTTCTCCAAGGTATCTTCCTAACCCAGGGGTCAAAACTGAGTCTCCTGCAATGCAAGCAGATTCTTTACAAATTGAGACACCAGGGAAGCCCAAATGCATTCACGAGAGACTAGAATTTGGAAGTGAGTTAACTAGGAGGCAATGGCAAGTCACTCCAGTACTCTTCCCTGGAAAATCCCATGGACGGAGGAGCCTGGTGGGCTGCAGTCCATGGGGTCGCTAAGAGTCGGACATGATTGAGTGACTTCACTTTCACTTTTTACTTTCATGCATTGGAGAAGGAAATGGCAACCCACTCCAGTGTTCTTGCCTGGAGAATCCCAAGGACAGGAGAGCCTGGTGGGCTGCCATCTATGGGGTCACACAGAGTCGGATACAACTGAAGCGACTTAGCAGCAGTAGCAGTAGCTAGGAGGAAGGCATGGCAAGGAAACATCTTTTTTTTTTTTTTTTTGTTGAAGGAGATCTAGAAGCCACAGACAGCCTGGCTTTGGAGACGACACTTCTGGCCAAGGATCATGACTCACAGATCTCTGCTGTGAAGGTGTGCGCCTAGGGCTGGCAGTTCGCTTTTTATCATATTATGCACAGAAATGGGATCTCTCTCAATGGATGACATTCTAGGATCGCCACCCTAGAATCATCTCTGGAGGTCTAACCTAGCCTAGAACCTCCTTCTTGAGACCTTCTAGTGACTTTGCAAACACCTAATTCCTTGTATTAAATTTCTCTTTTCATAAAATCATTAAAATGTTTTTTCCCTACACCTACTCCCTGACCGATATCCCCACTCAACATTTAGTCAAAGACAGTATTATACAACCTGATAAAAATGTGTGTGTGCTGATGTGTGCATGCATGCATGTGAATTCATATATGTTTGTTTGCATTTGAATCCTTTATATTCAATCAGACTGTGAGGTCTTCGGGACTTGTCTGTCTTACTCTTCTCCTACATTACATATATACAATGCTCCATATGTGGCAACTATCATTAAGTCTATTTTGAAGAAAGTACTACTTGTCTTTTCAATTCTGATTCCAAAAATAAATCAGGATCACACAGGAGAGAATAAAAATTGTACTGTTGACTCAGAGGATAAGAGACCCAGGACCACTGACTGGAAAATGATGCTCATTTCTGTGGGAGTATCTTAGTCATAGAGGAAGAGCAGAGCCTCTGCTGTTAAAGCATCATGGTGACATTAGATTTCACCACAGTGGAGATGGAGGAGGGCATGTGACAGATTTTAGTGTTCTACGGCATCTGCTACTCATGTCTTGATGGGGAGGAAGAGGGGGCTCTGTGACTTACTTCACTCAGCATAGAGGGACTTTTCTCCTGAGTCTGTAATTACTTAGGGCAGTAGCTCTTGACTCTGATTGCCCATTAGAATTTCCTTCTGCCTGGCCCTTAGAGATTCTGATTTATTTCATTGGTGAGGAGTCTAAAAATCACTGTTGTTTTAAAGGCCAAGTAAGTCTAATGTTGCAGGGTTGGGAAGCACTGACCTTGTGTCCAAATGTTTTCCCATGCATTTAGTCATGGTGCTTTCTTCTAATTTCTTACATCTCTACTGTATTTATTGTTAGGTCTTATTTTTCATTTGTGGCATTTTGCATTTATGCCTTCTCCAGTTTTTCTTGTCAGAAAAGTTTTCAATTTATTATTTTCAGTTTTATTTATCCTATAATTTAGCTGCACCCCACAAGTTTAGACATGTAGATTATTTAGCAACATTTAGTGCTAAATATTTTCTAATTCTCAATATTATGATTTATTTTACAACACATAAGTTGAGTTGTTGTTTTTTAATGTGTTTGTTTAATGTCTGTTGTGGGTGCTTTTGGGTTTTCTTTTGTAAATTGATTTATAACCCCATTGAGAGGTCAGAGTACATGATAGATATGATGCTGACTTCTCAGAATTTGCTTTGAGATCTGTTTTGTGGATGAGCAGATGCTCAACCATTTAAAATATTTCATGTTTACCTGAAGGAATTTATTTATTTATTTATTTACTTATTTTTACTATAGCAGTTTCTTAAAGTGTGGCCCCTGGACCAGTAGCATCAGCAATAGCTGGAGGTTATCAAAATGCAAATTCTATTAAGCTAGACATTGAAGAAATTTACAAAGATATGAAATAATTCCACTATTTTGTTTTGGAAAATAGAGTTTTTAAGAATAAAAATGTGGCAATGGCAACCCACTCCAGTACTCTTGCCTGGAAAATCCCATGGACGGAGGAGCCTGATAGGCTGTAGTCCATGGGGTCACTAAGAGTCGGACATGACTGAGCAACTTCCCTTTCACTTTTCACTTTCATGCACTGGAGAAGGAAATGGCAACCCACTCCAGTGTTCTTGCCTGGAGAATCTCAGGGACGGGGGAGCCTGGTGGGCTGCTGTCTATGGGGTCGCACAGAGTCGGACAAGACTGAAGTGACTTAGGAACAGTAACAGCAGCATGTTAATGTACAATGGATTTATTGCTATTTTAAATGAATGTACACATATTTAAATAACTTTTGATTATATTTCTAAATGACTAGGTACCAATTTTTCTAACTCAACAAAAAACTCTTTAGGGTTCCCCAAAATTTTAAGAGTCTAAATTATTCTTGAGATTTAAAAAAAGTTTTGAAAATTGCTGACTTATATAGAAAATTTAAAACCTCTACAAGAAGTGCTGAAATAAATAAGTAAATCAATAGCTAAGTTACAGATAAAATAACAATATACAGAAATAAATTGCATTTTTACATGCTAGCAATAGAAATGAAAATATAGATTTAAAATTATATTTACAATAGCAAAAAAAAATAGAATATTTCAGAACATATTAATAGAAGTTGGGTAAGACTTTGTCACTATTACTACAAAGATTACTGAAAAAAGATTTTAAATACCTAAATACATGGAGAGATATACCATGTTCATGGACTGAAACACTCAATATATATATTTTTTAATTTTTACTTTATTTTACTTTAAAATACTGTATTGGTTTTGCCATACATTGACATGAATCCACCACGGGTGTACATGCATTCCCAAACATGAACCCTCCTCCCACCTCCCTCCCCATAACATCTCTCAGGGTCATCACCGTGCACCAGCCCCAAGCATGTTGTATCCTGCGTCGGACATAGAATGGCAATTCGATTCTTACATGATAGTATACATGTTACAATGCCATTCTTCCAAATCATCCCACCCTCTCCCTCTCCTTCTGAGTCCAAAAGTCCGTTATACACATCTGTGTCTTTTTTCCTGTCTTGCATACAGGGTCGTCATTGCCATCTTTCTAAATTCCATATGTATGTGTCAGTATACTGTATTGGTGTTTTTCTTTCTGGCTTACTTCACTCTGTATAATTGGCTCCAGTTTCATCCATCTCATCAGAACTGATTCAAATGTATTCTTTTTAACAGCTGAGTAACACTCCATTGTGTATATGTACCACAGCTTTCTTATCCATTCATCTGCTGATGGACATCTAGGTTGTTTCCATGTCCTGGTTATTATAAACAGTGCTGCAATGAACATTGGGGTACATGTGTCTCTTTCAATTCTGGTTTCCTCAGTGTGTATGCCCAGCAGTGGGATTGCTGGGTCATAAGGTAGTTCTATTTGCAATTTTTTAAGGAATCTCCACACTGTTCTCCAAAGTGGCTGTACTAGTTTGCATTCCCACCAACAGTGTAGGAGGGTTCCCTTTTCTTCACACCCTCTCCAGCATTTATTGCTTGCAGATTTTTGGATCGCAGCCATTCTGACTGGTGTGAAGTGGTACCTCATTGTGGTTTTGATTTGCATTTCTCTAATAATGAGTGATGTTGAGCATCTTGTCATGTGTTTGTTAGCCATCTGTATGTCTTCTTTGGAGAAATGTCTATTTAGTTCTTTGGCCCATTTTTTGATTGGGTCATTTATTTTTCTGGAATTGAGCTGCAGGAGTTGCTTGTATGTTTTTGAGATTAGTTGTTTGTCAGTTGCTTCATTTGCTATTATTTTCTCTCATTCAGAAGGCTGTCTTTTCACCTTGCTTATATTTTCCTTTGTTGTGCAGAAGCTTTTAAGTTTAATTAGATCCCATTTGTTTATTTTTGCTTTTATTTCCAGTATTCTGGGAGGTGGATCATAGAGGATCTTGCTGTGATGTATGTCAGAGAGTGTTTTGCCTATATTCTCCTCTAGGAGTTTTATAGTTTCTGGTCTTACATTTAGATCTTTAATCCATTTTGAGTTTATTTTTGTGTGCGGTGTTAGAAAGTGATCTAGTTTCATTCTTTTACAAGTGGCTGACCAGTTTTCCCAGCACCACTTGTTAAAGAGATTGTCTTTACTCCATTGTATATTCTTGCCTCCTTTGTCAAAGATAAGGTGTCCATATGTGTGTGGATTTATCTCTGGGCTTTCTATTTTGTCCCATTGATCTGTATTTCTGTCTTTGTGCCAGTACCGTACTGTCTTGATGACTGTGGCTTTGTAGTAGAGCCTGAAGTCTGGCAAGTTGATTCCTCCAGTTCCATTCTTCTTTCTCAAGATTGCTTTGGCTATTCGAGGTTTTTTGTATTTCCATACAAATCTTGAAATTATTTGTTCTAGTTCTGTGAAAAATATGGCTGGTAGCTTGATAGGGATTGCATTGAATTTGTAAATTGCTTTGGGTAGTATACTCATTTTCACTATATTGATTCTTCTGATCCATGAACATGGTATATTTCTCCATCTATTAGTGTCCTCTTTGATTTCTTTTATCAGTGTTTTATAGTTTTCTATATATAGGTCTTTAGTTTCTTTAGGTAGATATATTCCTAAGTATTTTATTCTTTGCGTTGCAATGGTGAATGGAATTGTTTCCTTAATTTCTTTTTCTACTTTCTCATTATTAGTGTATAGGAATGCAAGGGATTTCTGTGTGTTGATTTTATATCCTGCAACTTTACTATATTCATTGATTAGCTCTAGTAATTTTCTAGTGGAGTCTTTAGGGTTTTCTATGTAGAGGATCATGTCATCTGCAAACAGTGAAAGTTTTACTTCTTTTCCAATTTGGATTCCTTTTATTTCTTTTTCTGCTCTGATTGCTGTGGCCAAAACTTCCAGAACTATGTTGAATAGTAGCGGTGAAAGTGGACACCCTTGTCTTGTTCCTGACTTTAGGGGAAATGCTTTCAATTTTTCACCATTGAGGATAATGTTTGCTGTGGGTTTGTCATATATAGCTTTTATTATGTTGAGGGATGTTCCTTCTATTCCTGCTTTCTGGAGAGTTTTTACCATAAATGGATGTTGGGTTTTGTCAAAGGCCTTCTCTGCATCTATTGAGATAATCATATGGTTTTTATTTTTCAATTTGTTAATGTGGTGAATAACATTAATTGATTTGTGGATATTGAAGAATCCCTTGCATCCCTGGGATAAAGCCCACTTGGTCATGGTGTATGATCTTTTTAATGTGTTGTTGGATTCTGATTGCTAGAATTTTGTTGAGGATTTTTGCATCTATGTTCATCAGTGATATTGGCCAGTAGTTTTCTTTTTTTGTAGTATCTTTGTCAGGTTTTGGTATTAGGGTGATGGTGGCCTCATAGAATGAGTTTGGAAATTTACCTTCCTCTGCAATTTTCTGGAAGAGTTTGAGTAGGATAGATGTTAGCTCTTCTCTAAATTTTTGGTAGAATTCAGCTGTGAAGCCGTCTGGACCTGGGCTTTTGTTTGCTGGAAGATTTCTGATTACAGTTTCAATTTCCGTGCTTGTGATGGGTCTGTTAAGATTTTCGATTTCTTCCTGGTTCAGTTTTGGAAAATTGTACTTTTCTAAGAATTTGTCCATTTCTTCCACGTTGTCCATTTTATTGGCATACAACTGCTGATAGTAGTCTCTTATGATCCTTTGTATTTCTGTGTTGTCTGTTGTGATCTCTCCATTTTCATTTCTAATTTCATTGATTTGATTTTTCTCTCTTTGCTTCTTGATGAGTCTGGCTAATGGTTTCTCAATTTTATTTATCCTTTCAAAGAACCACTTTTGGCTTTGTTGATTTTTGCTATGGTCTCTTTTGTTTCTTTTGCATTTATTTCTGCCCTAATTTTTAAGATTCGTTTCCTTCTACTTACTCTGGGGTTCTCCAATTCTTCCTTTTCTAGTTGCTTTAGGTGTAGAGTTAGGTTATTTGACTTTTTTCTTGTTTCTTGAGGTATGCCTGTATTGCTATGAACTTTCCTCTTAGCACTGCTTTTATAGTGTCCTACAGGTTTTGGGTTGTTGTGTTTTCATTTTCATTAGTTTCTATGCATATTTTGATTTCTTTTTGATTTCTTCTGTGATTTGTTGGTTATTCAGAAGTGTGTTGTTCAACCTCCATATGTTGGAATTTTTAATAGTTTTTCTCCTGTAATTGAGATCTAATTTTAATGCATTATGGTCAGAAAAGATACTTGGAATGATTTCGATTTTTTTGAATTTATCAAGTTTAGATTTATGGCCCAGGATGTGATCTATCCTGGACAATGTTCCATGAGCACTTGAGAAAAAGGTGAAATTCATTGTTTTGGGGTGAAATGTCCTATAGATATCAATTAGGTCTAACTGGTCTAATGTATCATTTAAAGTTTGCATTTCTTTGTTGATTTTCTGTTTAGTTATCTGTCCATAGGTGTGAGTGTGGTATTAAAGTCTCCCACTATTATTGTGTTATTGTTGATTTCCCCTTTCATACTTGTTAGCATTTGTCTTACATATTGCCGTGCTCCTATATTGGGTGCATATATATTTATAATTGTTATATCTTCTTCTTGGATTGATCCTTTGATCATTATGTAGTGGCCTTCTTTGTCTCTTTTCACAGCCTTTGTTTTAAAGTCTATTTTATCGGATATGAGTATTGCCACTCCTGCTTTCTTTTGGTCTCTATTTGCATGGTATATCTTTTCCAGCCCTTCACTTTCAGTCTGTATGTGTCCCTTGTTTTGAGGTGGGTCTCTTGTAAGCAGCATATAGAGGGGTCTTGTTTTTGTATCCATTCGGCCAGTCTTTGTCTTTTGGTTGGGGCATTCAACCCATTTACGTTTAAGGTAATTATTGATAAGTATGATCCTGTTACCATTTACTTTATTGTTTTGGGTTCGGGTTTATACACCCTTTTGTGTTTCCTGTCTAGAGAATATTCTTTAGAATTTGTTGGAGAGCTGGTTTGGTGGTGCTGAATTCTCTCAGCTTTTACTTGTCTGTAAAGCTTTTGATTTCTCCTTCGTATTTGAATGAGATCCTTGCTGGGTACAGTCATCTGGGCTGTAGGTTATTGTCTTTCATCACTTTAAGTATGTCTTGCCATTCCCTCCTGGCCTGAAGAGTTTCTATTGAAAGATCAGCTGTTATCCTTATGGGAATCCCCTTGTGTGTTATTTGTTGTTTTTCCTTTGCTGCTTTTAATATTTGTTCTTTGTGTTTGATCTTTGTTAATTTGATTAATATGTGTCTTGGGGTGTTTCGCCTTGGGTTTATCCTATTTGGAACTCTCCGTGTTTCTTGGACTTGGGTGATTATTTCCTTCCCCATTTTAGGGAAGTTTTCAACTATTATCTCCTCAAGGATTTTCTCATGGTCTTTCTTTTTGTCTTCTTCTTCTGGGACTCCTATAATTCGAATGTTGGAGTGTTTCATATCGTCCTGGAGGTCTCTGAGATTGTCCTCATTTCTTTTAATTCGTTTTTCTTGTTTCCTCTCCGATTCATTTATTTCTACCATTCTATCTTCTATTTCACTAATCCTATCTTCTGCCTCCGTTATTCTGCTTTTTGTTGCCTCCAGAGTGTTTCTGATCTCATTTATTGCGTTATTCATTATATATTGACTTTTTTTATTTCTTCTAGGTCCTTGTTAAACCTTTCTTGCATCTTCTCAGTCCTTGTCTCTAGGCTTTTTATCTGTGATTCCATTTTGACTTTGAGATTTTGGATCATTTTCACTATCAATATTCAGAATTCTTTCTCAGGTAGATTCCCTACCTCTTCCTCTTTTGTTTGGTTTGGTGGGCAACTCTCCTGTTCCTTTACCTGCTGAGTATTCCTCTGTCTCTTCATCTTGATTATATTGCTGCATTTAGGGTGGCCTTTTAATATTCTGGTAATTTGTGGAGTTCTCTTCATTATGGAGCTTCCTCACTGTGGGTGGGGTTGTATCAGTGGCTTGTCAAGGTTTCCTGGTTAGGGAGGCTTGTGTTGGAGTTCTGGTGGGTGGAGCTGGGTTTCTTCTCTCTGGAGTGCAGTGGAGTGACCAGTAATGGGTTATGAGATGTCAAAGGTTTTGGAGTAACTTTGAGCTGCCTGTATATTGAAGCTCAGGGGAGTGTTCCTGTGTTGCTGGAGAATTTGCGTGGTATGTCTTGTTCTGGAACTTGTTGGTCCTTGGGTGGAGCTTGGTTTCAGTGTAGGTATGGAGGCATTTGATGAGCTCCTATTGCTTAATGTTCCCTGAATTCAGGAGTTCTATGATGTTTTCAGGCTTTGGACTTAAGCCTCCTGCTTCTGGTTTTCAGTTTTATTTTTACAGTAGCCTCTAGACTTCTCCATCTATACAGCACCGATGATAAAACATCTAGGTTAAAGATGAAAAGTTTCTCCACATTGAGGGACACTCAGAGAGGTTCACTGAGTTACAAGGAGCAGAGAAGAGGGAGGGGGTAGTTAGAGGTGACTGGAATGAGATGCGGTGAGATCAAAAGAGGAGAGAGCAAGCTAGCCAGTAGTCACTTCCTTATATGCGTTCCATAGTCTGGACCGCTCAGAGGTATTTATGGAGTTATACAGGGAAGAGGAGAGGGAGGAAGTAGACAGAGGTGGCCAGGAGGATAAGAGAGAGGAATGAGAAGGAGAGAGACAAATCCTGCCAGTAACCAGTTCCTTAGGTGTTCTCCACCATCTGGATCACACAGAGATTCACAGAGTTGGATACAGAAGAGATGGGGGAGAAAAGAGACAGAGGCCACCTGGTGGAGAAAAAGGAGAGTCCAAAGGAGGAGAGAGTGGTCACGCCAGTAATCTTGCTCTCAGGTAAAATTGGGTAGTGAAGTTTGGGTTTTTAAATGTACAAAATTGACAACAAAAACCAAAGAGCAAAGATTAAAAAACTAGAGTAGAGGTTGGATTTTCAAAAATACAATATTAAAGAAAAGAAGCAGAAGGAAAAAGGAAAAAGAAAAAAAAAGAAAAGAAAAGAAAAAAAAGCCACAAGAATTATTAAAAAAAAAATACCAATAACCACCCAAAGACTATATATGGAGTTTGCCTTTAAAAAAAAAAAAAAAAGAGTCGTTTTTTTTTTGAATAGTAATAATAGGTTATAGAAATAAAAATTAGAGGAGAAATAGAAGACTTAACTATTAAAAAAAGTTAGAAAAAAAAAGGAATGATTTTAAAAATAGCAAAAATATATCTGGCCCTTCTCGGATGTTGTGGGCAGTGTGGGGTCACTTCCAAGGCGGTTCTCTCTGTTTAACTTCTCTTTATGCTGGTTTTTTAGGCTCACTAGTTCAGTCGCACTGTGGGGAGGGGGGATGCTGCAAACAAATAGCGCTGTCATGTGCACACAGTGTCTCAGCCCCGCTGGACCTGTCCCTTCTCGCGGTGCACAAACCTCTCCAGCTCTACGATGCTCAGCCGGGAACCGTCTGAGGCCGGCCCTAGGCTGCGTGCACTTCCCCAGTCTAAGCCGTTCAGGTTCGGTGCTCAGGTAGCCCTCAGAGGCTCAGATTTGGTTGGGACTGCATTTTATGCCCTTCCCGGGTCCGAGTAGCTCAGGAGTTTGGCGAATGCGATCGCTGGGACTTGTCGCCTTTTCTGCCTCTGTTGCTCAGTTTTCTGGGTGGACCGCTGGCGCCCCTTGTGAGGCAGATGATGACTGTCCAGCACCCCCAGAAGTCTTAGCAAAGAAGCCTGCTTGAGTTTGGTAAGTAAAGTCTCTCTGGGTCTGCAATTGCCCCTTTCCAGCTCTTAAACAGCTCTGGCTGCCTGTCCCCAGCGGGGAATGGTCTGCGGCCGGCTTTTTCCATTCCATCCTTTGTTCTGTGCTCTGTCCTGGCGGTGTCTTATGTTCTAGCTTTTCGTGCAGTAGCTATCCCATAGTCTGGTTTGCTAGCCCAAGTTAGATCATTCTGGTTGCGCGTGGGGCGTTCCTGCCCGATTCTTACAAAGCTCTGCAGCCCGTGCCTCCCGCGCGTCCCTGCCCTGCCCCCACTTCCTAGTGGTGGATGCAGGCGTCTGTATTGCTTTTCCGCTGGGGGAGTTACTGCTGGGCTTGTAATCTCTTGGTTTTAATTATTTATTTATTTTTCCCTTTCTGTTATGTTGCCCTCTGTGTTTCCAAGGCTCACTACAGACTCGGCAGGGAGAGTGTTTCCTGGTGTTTGGAAACCTCTCTTCTTAAAATTCCCTTCCCGGGATGGGCTTCCCTTGCCAGGACGGAGCTCCCTCCCCACCTCCTTTGTCTCCTTTTTCATCTTTTATATTTTTTCCTACCTGTTTTTGAAGACAATGGTCTGCTTTTCTGGTTGCCTGATGTCCTCTGCCAGCCTACAGAAGTTGTTTTGTGGAGTTTGCTCAGCATTGAAATGTTCTTTTGAGGAATTTGTGAGGGAGAAGGTGGTCTTCCCGTCTTATTCCTCCTCAATCTTAGGACCGCCCCCCTCAATATTGTTAAGATGTCAGTTCTTTCAAATTCATGTATAGCTAGAATGATCTCTCATTCAAAATTCCGGTGGCATTTTATTATGTATGTAAAAACTGACAAACATTCTAAGATGTATTTGGAAATATAAGAGACCTAGAATAGTCACTAAGAAGAAAATCAAAATTGGAAGCATTACTTTACCTGATTTCGTCACTGTTAAAAAGCAAAACAGTATGATAGTGTTGGAAGTTTAGAGAGTTAGATCAATGGGACAAAGTAGAGAGTTCAGAAATAAATGCACACATATGTATAATCAACTGATTTTTAAGAAAGGAGATTCAATGGAAAATAAAATTTTTTCCCTCAAATTGTGCTAGAACAACTGGATATCCACAGACAGGAAAATAGTAGACTTGGACCCATACCTCACATCATACTCAATATTAATTCAAAGTGAATCACAGATCTTAAAAGCATAAAAACTAAAATTATAAAACTTCTAAAAAAATTTGGGAGAAATCTTAGCAATCATGGATGTAGGCAGATAGACACAAAAATAATAGATTATAAAGAAAAAATAAATTGGACTTTATTAAGATTATAAACTTCTACTTTTCAAAAGACATGATTAAAAATGACTCAAGCTGCCGCTGCTGCTAAGTCGCTTCAGTCGTGTCCGATTCTGTGCGACCTCATAGACGGCAGCTCACCAGGCTCCCCTGTCCCTGGGATTCTCCAGGCAAAAACACTGCAGTGGGTTGCCATTTCCTTCTCCAGTGCATGAAAGTGAAAGTCAAGTTGCTCAGTCGTGTCCGACTCTTCACGACCCCATGGTCTGCAGCCTACCAGGCTCCTCTGTCCATGGATTTTCTAGGCAAGCGTATTGGAGTGGGTTGCCATTGCCTTCTCCGTCATACACACTATAACGGCTAGTTAATAACGATGTGGAAAAACTAGAGTTCTCCAATTGCTGGTGGCAGAGTAAAATTTCCAATCATTTTAGAAAATAATTTGGCAATTTCTTTTAGTTAAGCTCACCTATTCTATGAGCCAGCAATTCCTCTCCTAGACATTACTCAGTTCAGTTCAGTAGCTCAGTTGTGTCCAACTCTTTGCAACCCCATGGATTGCAGCAGGCCAGGCTTCCCTGTCTATCACCAACTCCCAGAGCTTGCTCAAATTCATGTCCATTGAGTTGGTGATGTCATCCAACCGTCTCATCCTCTGTCGTCCCCTTCTCTTCTTGCCTTCAATCTTTCCCAGTATTAAGGTCTTTTCCAACAGGTCAGTTCTTCGCATCAGGTGGCCAAAGTATTGGAGTTTCAGCTTCAGTTCTTCCAATCAATATTCAGCACTGATTTTCTTTAGGATTGTCTGGTTTGAACTCCTTGCAGTCCAAGGGACTCTCAAGAGTCTTCTCCAACACCACAGTTCAAAAGCATCAATTCTTCAGCACTCAGCTTTCTTTACAGTCCAACTTTCATATCCATACATGACTACTGGAAAAACCATAGTTTTGACTAGATGGACCTTTGTTGTCTAGCCAAATTGCTAGACATTACTAGTAGTTTAGTCAAATGACTAGACATTACCTAATGACTAGACATGACTCAAGAGAAAGAGAAATACAGATATATACTCACATACACACAAAAAAAGACGTGTACAAATATTCATGGAAACTTTATAGTAACTAAAATTGGGAATAATACGAATGTTCATCAACAGATGAATAAATAATTTTTTGGCAAATTCTAGTATGGAATTCTAGTGAGCAATAAAAGTTAAACAATTGGTGATACATGCATATGTTTAGGCTATGATGAGCCTAAGGCACACAATTTAAGAAAGCACTCACTTGCAGGATTCTGAGCAAATGTCTCCTTAAATTTGCATCCTAGTTGCCTCATTCAGTTGCTTATTTGATACAGAAGTGAGAAAAATTTCTTTAGAAAGACAGCAAATGTGCCAAGTTATAAAGAAAAAAATACAAATTTGACTACATTAAAAATTTTTAATGTCCAAATAAGATAACCTATAAACAAAGGAAAAAGATAGCCAAAAAATGGGGAGAGTTACTTTCAATGACTAATAACCATCTAACATTCAAGATCCAGGATATATATAGAATTCTTACAAAGCAAGAATAAAAGGATAAAAAATGAAGCAAAGGATATAAGGATAATATAATTATCATCAATAAGCAAAAGAAAACATATCAAGTTCTGTGAATTTAAAACAAAAATGAGAATTTTAAAAGTTTGTCAAATGGAAAACTTAAAATATTCTGATAATACCAAGTGTTTCAACAAGGGCTTGTTGAAAAGAGTCACTAGTCACTGCTTGTGACTAATGACTATTTGCTAGTCACTGCTAATAAGGAATGTAAGTTAATATAGCTAGCTATTCTGGAGAAATTTTGACTATTTCTAGTGAAACTAAAAACGTACATACTTTTTGACCCAGCAACTCTATCATTAGTTATTTATCTAGAAAAATAATCAGACATATAAGCACTGAGACCATTACATGAATGTTCATAATATCATTATTTGGGAATTGGAAAAATCAGAAACCATCTATGTGTGCATCAATTAAAAAAAAAAAAGGAATGAAGAAAAACTGGGAGTACATAACTTTCATGCAGCAATTAAAGTAAACATGTAGGTCAATATGAATCAACATGGAAAGGTCTTAAAAAACACTTTGGATTGAGAAAATCCAGTTGCAAACTGCTATAAACATTGTGATTATATTTACAACCTTTAAAAATACACACAAAATAATATTATAGAGTTCTATGGATACCACAAAATGCATAAGTATGTTAAATTTTAAAAGGCTGGGAATAAAACATAAAAAAGCATAATAATGAGCCCATATAGGAGAGGGAGTGAAGATCAGATTGAAGATGGAAATCAAACGGGTGCAGAAGTAAAGAGTACACGAAAATGTTAACACATTCAACTTTTGATAGAGGGAATATGAGGGATTTTTAAATTTTTGTATTTTATAGTATTTTGACATTAAAAATTTTGTTCACATCTAAAATGGTAAGAGGTCTGAGTTCAGAACACATCTCTGCCATTAACTTAAACAAGTAACTTCCTCCCTCTTCATCTTTTGTTACTGGTTCACTCAAATACATTCTGAATGATGGAATGACCTTTAATCTCTACCCTAAACCTGATGTTTCTCCAACTCTTTGTGCCTGGGAGAAATTCTTCATTTTTCCTTAGCTAACAAGGAAAGCCTTCTGATTAACCCAGGGATTAAGGTCATTTTTCAGTGACAAAGGTAGGTTCTTTTCCCCCACCAGACTCACAATTTTAAGACTATACCCTTGTTGTCTGGTATCTGACCTAACTCCCTTCAATTTTCCTTCAGAACAAATCTTTCTGCCAGCATTCACCATCCCAGAGAAGGGTTGCAAACAGAAATAGAAAAGTCCAAAGTGAATTAAAATACCAGGTTGTTGACAGGGGAGAAAAAAATAGCCCCCACTAATAACCTGATTTGACATCTGATTTATGTGGTCCTAAAAGGACAGTCATAAAAAATGTGTAAGTGAAGGAATAACATCCAGTGATTTACAAAGGCCCTGGGAGTGTGGGCGACAGGATGCAGTGAAAGGGAGAGTAATAAATCTGGCCAGGGAGGCCATGCTGATCTTTTTCCCCTCCAAGGCCCAAGCACCAGGGATTCTCTGCTTGTAGGACATTGCGTTCAGTCTTACACTCAGCAAACATTTCCTGAGTCTCCCAGCCATGAGCAGCATTGGGGAAGCCAAGATGTATTTGTGTGTATAGCTGGTAGAACAGGTTCATAGAGAGGACATACAAAGTGTGATCTAAAGTGTTGATGAATTCACTGTATGATTAAGCCAAACAGCTAAACCAGAGATGCTTCTGTGTATAAGTAGAAGAAACTGAAGACATTTAAGAAGAGAAATTTCAGGGAGAAATTTTTTTCAAATATTTAAAAGCTTCACTGAGAAGAGGAAGAAAGTCTCCAGAGGATACTGAGACTGATGAATTAAAGAAATGCAAATTCTGCCCACCAAAGTTTATTGAGAATTTTCTATGTGCCAAGCACTGTTCTAGTAGATCACCATCCAGCAAGGATACAAAAGGCTAACCAGGTCCTGCGGCCACTGGAAGTTACATTTTAGTGGGTGAAAGAACTATACTATGCCAAATAAACAAACAAACATATCACTTCAGATACTGGTAAATCTTATAATTGCATGAGGCAAGGTGATAGAGTGTGGGCAAGGGCAGGAGGGAGAGGGAAAATTTATTTAGGGAAGGTGATCAGGAGTGTCTCTGAGAAAGGGACATTTGATCTGGCATCTGAATAACAAGAAAGCTCTAATCCTGTGTTGATCTGGGGAAGAGAGATCCAGAGAAAAAGAACAGCAAGTTCAAAGATACTGAGACAGGAACAAGCCAAGAATGTCTGTTTTCAAAGGAACAGAAAAGCCTAATGGGACATAATGAGTTAAGAGAGTGGAGAGATGAGACTGGGAACATAGGCGGGGAATGTGGGCCTTGTAGACCTTGATAAGGAGTTTGAGTTTCACACTAGAGACAATGGGATCAACATAGGGTGAGCACACACTGTGCCATAACAAGACTTGTTATAAAGCTACAATAGTAAAGATAGTATGGTATTAGTCCAAAGATAGACAAAGAAACTAATGGAACAGAACAGAAAATCTAGAGACAGACCTGCACATACGGCCACTTGATTTGAAAGAACAGTGGCACTATAGTGAATATAGGAAGGATGGAGTTCCAGAAAGCATAGAACAACATGTGGAAAGTAAAACAATAAAGCTTCAAGAAGAAAATATAGGAGAATGTCTTCATGACCTCAGGGAGGCAAAGAAAATTCTTCCAGTAGCATATATAAAACATAAACCATGAAGAAGAAGTTTGGTACACTGGAATACTTTTAAATTAAGAATTTATCAAAGAAGATTGGTTCAAGATATTGGAGAAAAAGATACCATTAGAATGGGGGAAATGAAAGCCACAGAGTAGAAGATATTTATAATACATATCTGGCAAAAGATTCGTATCTAGAAATGTAAATTTGTATAAAACAATAAGAAAATGAAAGATAATCTAATAGACAAAAAGGCTTTAAGAGGCACTTCACAGAACAGGGTGGCCAAATGTCTAAAAGAAGTGTTCAACATCATTTCTTGTTTTAGAGGCACAAACTGAGACCATAATGACATATCACTATACATACACACCCACCAAGATGACTAAAATTAGAGAAACTTATCACACACATACACACAAACATAAGAGAAAGAGGGAGTTTTTAAAAGATTTTTTTAAATCCCTTTTGATTCCGCTTTCTTCTTCCAGTATTGCAGGTATTGGGAAGAGCACACCAGGCAGAGATGCACAGGCAGCAAGATAAAGAGAAGCAGGTGATGGGGTTGGAAGAAGCAGAGCAGACAAGACCTTGCAAATCAGATTTGTAAATGTTTACCTGAGAAAAATCTTTGAAACGTTTTGAGCAAAGGGTAGAAGTGATACAATATTTAAAGCTTTACTTTAAAATTCTCCTTTCAGTTCAGTTCAGTTCAGTCGCTCAGTTGTGTCCGACTCTTTGCAACTCCATGAATCGCAGCACGCCAGGCCTCACTGTCCATCACCAACTCCCAGAGTTCACCCAGACTCACGTCCATCGAGTCAGTGATGCCATCCAGCCATCTCATCCTCGGTCGTCCCCTTCTCCTGCCCCCAATCTCTCCCAGCATCAGAATCTTTTCCAATGAGTCAACTCTTCGCATCAGGTGGCCAAAGTACTGGAGTTTCAGCTTTAGCATCATTCCTTCCAAAGAAATCCCAGGGCTGATCTCCTTGCAGGCCAAGGAACTCTCAAGAGTCTTCTCCAACACCACAGTTCAAAAGCATCAATTCTTTGGCACTCAGCTTTCTTCACAGTTCAACTCTCACATCCATACATGACTACTGGAAAAACCATAGCCTTGACTAGACGGACCTTAGTTGGCAAGGTAATTTTCTGCTTTTCAAGATGCTATCTAGGTTGGTCATAACTTTTCTTCCAAGGAGTAAGTGTCTTTTAATTTCATGGCTGCAGTCACCATCTGCAGTGATTTTGGAGCCCCCCAAAATAAAGTCTGACACTGTTTCTACTGTTTCCCCATCTATTTCCCATGAAGTGATGGGTCCAGAAGCCATGATCTTTGTTTTCTGAATGTTGAGCTTTAAGTCAATATTTTCACTCTCCTCTTTCACTTTCATCAAGAGGCTTTTGAGTTCCTCTTCACTTTCTGCCATAAGGGTGGTGTCATCTGCATATCTGAGGTTATTGATATTTCTCCCAGCAATCTTGATTCCAGCTTGTGCTTCTTCCAGTCCAGCGTTTCTCATGATGTACTCTGCATAGAAGTTAAATAAGCAGGGTGACAATATACAGCCTTGACGTGCTCCTTTTCCTATTTGAAACCAGTCTGTTGTTCCATGTCCAGTTCTAACTGTTGCTTCCTGAACTGAATATAGGTTTCTCAAGAGGCAGGTCAGGTGGTCTGGTATTCCCATCTCTTTCAGAATTTTCCACATTTTATTGTGATCCACACAGTCAAAGGCTTTGGCATAGTCAATAAAGCAGAAATAGATGCTTTTCTGGAATTCTCTTGCTTTTTCCATGATCCAGCGGATGTTGGCAATTTGATCTCTGCTTCCTCTGCCTTTTCTAAAACCAGCTTGAACATCAGGAAGTTCATGGTTCATGTATTGCTGAAGCCTGGCTTGGAGAATTTTAAGCATCACTTTACTAGCATGTGAGATAAGTGCAATTGTGCCATAGTTTGAACATTCTTTGGCATTGCCTTTCTTTGGGATTGGAATGAAAACTGACCTTTTCCAGTCCTGTGGCCACTGCTGAGTTTTCCAAACTTGCTGGCATATTGAGTGCAGCTCTTTCACAGCATCGTCTTTCAGGATTTGAAATAGCTCCACTGAAATTCCATCACCTCCACTAGCTTTGTTCATAGGGATGCTTTCTAAGGCCCACTTGACTTCACATTCCAGGATGTCTGGTTCTAGGTGAGTAATCACACCATCGTGATTTTCTTGGTCATGAAGATCTTTTTGTACAGTTCTTCTGTGTATTCTTGCCACCTCTTCTTAATATTTTCTGCTTCTGTTAGGTCCATACCATTTCTGTCCTTTATCGAGCCCATTTTTGCATGAAATGTTCCCTGGTATCTCTAATTTTCTTGAAGAGATCTCTAGTCTTTCCCATTCTGTTCTTTTCCTCTATTTCTTTGCATTGATTGCTGAAGAAGGCTTTCTTATCTCTCCTTGCTATTCTTTGGAACTCTGCATTCAGATGCTTATATCTTTCCTTTTCTCCTTTGCTTTTCACTTCTCTTACCCCTTCCTATTTCTCTCATTCTCCTTTGTGCCTCATTTATTCAACCTCTAACTTTTTTCACTCATAACAAATATGATTGGGCAGTTATCATGCATCATGCCTCCCAGCCCACAGGGAGCCCAGAGCCCAATGGGAGATGGCACAGGCTCACCACACCTTAATCACTGGAATTCCACAGAGCTCAAGCATGGACTGGCATCTCTTCACACTCTGCCTGTGATCCCATAATCATGCCATGACTTCCACCCATGCTGACTGTAGGGTGATCAACCAGCAGTTTGTTCATGGCTGAGGAGTTTCCAAGGCCCTGGGACTCAGTGCTTAAATTAGGAAAAGCCCTAAGCAAACTGGGAAGAGTTGGTCACCTAAGGCTTAGAGCCTCTGTACACGGATAACTTTACAAACCCATGTATCCCCTTGGCTACTAGACATCCCCTTTGATGTTTTTAAGGTTATCTTACATTCAGCCTGCCCAGTTTCAAACTCCTGATCTCTCCTAAACCCTTCCTCCTCCAACTTCCTCATATCAGTTAACGGCACTCCCAGCTACCCTATGTTATAAGTCAGAAACCTGGAAGCTGTGCTCAGCACTGTCTCCTTCCTCACTGCCACATTCTTCAAATCATTCATATGGTGGATATTTCTGACCATGTAACAATAAATAAAACACTATGTCTGCTCTTCAGGAGTTCACATTCCAGTTGAGCAAAGCAGACAATATATAAAGCTATCCAAGTGTCAGGACTCTGAAGAAAGATGAAGCAGGATCAGAGGACAGAGGCTGGTAGCGCAGCAGTTCTCATAGGATGGTCAGGGAGGATTTCTCTTAAGCTGACACATTTGAGTAGACTGGAATAATATATTCCAGTCATGAAATAAATGAAGCAGGTCATGCAAAAACTTGGGGGAAGAGTGTTCCTCACAAGGAGAACAGCAAGTGCAAAGGTCCTGGGTACAGTGAGAGAATGACAAGGAGGAGAGTGTAGCTGAACTAGAATAAGCAAATCAGACAGTGGCAAGAGATATCAAAAATAGCAAGACCAGATCACATTTGGCTTTGTGCACCATTGTTAGAACATCTGAGTAAAATAGGAAATTGTTAGAGAGTTTTGAAATGAATGATTTTGATTTACATTTTAACAAGGCCATTGTGTGAAGCAGAGCAAAAGTAAATACAGAAAGAATAGCTACGAAGCTACAGCGATTATATAATGATGCAATAATAATACCTTGCAGGAGATGGCGGGGACTTGGACTGGGGTGAAAGTGGACGGGATGGTAAGAAGTGATTGGACTGGATATATTTCAAAGGAATAGCAAACAGATTGCTAATGGATTTGATATTGGGTATGTGAGAAGAATGAAAGCTATCTCCTAGACTGTCTTAAATGCATCTAACTCTTACAGTTTCAACTGCCACCACTCTGATCCAAGCCACTATCATCTCTCACTAGAACCTTTGCAACAGCAAATAGCCTCCTGGTTGGCCCATCTTCACCTCCTTACCCCTTTCTGAATCATTCAACACAGCACAATCAGTGTGACTTTTTTTTTAAGTCATGTGATCATGCCACATCTCTGCTCCAACCACTTCAGTGATTTTGTCTTACACAAAAATTCCAACCCTGAATGAGACCTTTGAGGTTCTGTGTCCTCAGCCTTTGGCCACTTTACCAGCCATATATCATACTTCTGTTCCCTACCCTGCATAGCATCTACATTGCCTTTCTTTCATATTCCATCCATCCTCAAGTTCTTACGTATGTTGTGCATTCAGGCTTCTCTCTGCATGGAATTCTCCAGGCCAGAATACTACAGTGGGTAGTCATTCCCTTCTCCAGGGGATCTTCCCAACCCAAGGATAAAACTCGGGTCTCCTGCATTGCAGGCGGATTCTTTACCATCTAAGACACCAGGAAAGCCCTAGAATTTATCATTCCTTCCCAAATAAAACATTCCACGTCAATCATTCATTTTAGGTGTCCTCATTTAATTATTACCCTTTCAGAGAAGCCTTCTCCATCCCCTTGTTCTCTCCTAACTAGAACTCTGTTAGTCTCCTTTGTTACTATGATCATCAGTAATTAATTCTGGAATCAGCTGTTAATGTCTGTTTCCTGCACCAGACTGTAAAATTTATGAAAACATCAACCATGCACAGTTTACATATGGCTGTATTCCACATCTAGCACAGTACTTCGCTCAGGTTAGCATTTACTTTTTTTTAGGTAAATGATTGAATACTTGAAAATTGTGGTTTATATATGAAGTCAACAGACCAATAACCTCAGTTATGAAGGACTAACAAAGTATTTGACTCATGCATCCTTCCTGAAAAGTTACTTCAAGATCTATTTCAGGCAGATAAAAAAAAGAATCAAAATTTTAAAATCATAAATAATAACATCATGGTGTGGAAGAACTGGTAATGAGCAACTAAAAGCATTCAGGCACATAATTTATTCTAAATAACTGTGGTAAACATGGTTACAAAACGGAATGAAAGTGTCATAAATAATTCTTGAAAAAGAGGATTCTTAATTTATAAAAGGAGCAATAATTAACTTGGTTAAACTATCTTACACCAATTAAAACTGGTGGTAGTATGTAAAGTAAGGATGGGAAGAGATGTATTATCCACCTTCACTGAAGGAGGTAAATAATCACATATATTTTCATTGTATAGGCTCAAGGATGTTTTCTGACAAAAATAAAAGTAGTGACTGACTTCAAACTTATAGATACAGAAATCAGATTGGTAGTTGCCAGATGCAAGGTGTTGGGGGTGAGTGGGAAAAATAAGGGGGTCAAAAGGTAGGAAAGAAAAATATCAACTTTATAACATCCTAAACATCTGTTAATAGGTGAGCAAAAAATAAAACCCAAATTTTGGTATAAAGTTACATTCTTACATAGCAAGGACACAACAATTTAAAACAATGAAAGAGGAGTACAGTGATTTATAACAAAGAGAAAATTAGTTAATTCAAAAGTCTAGTGTTGCTAACATCAAAACTACTATATTCCTATTTCTGCATCCCGTTTACATTGATTAATATCCTCCCAGGTGCCTAAAAGATAAAGGATATGGAGGCCTGGCGGCAAACATTAACTCAACAAACTCTTCACCAAACTAATTCTTAACTCTAAAAGGCTCTATATCTTTAACATATTTTAAGCTTCGTGCCTCTCGCGGTTAGGGGGCTATAAACAAGTCCGTCTAGTCAAGGCTATGGTTTTTCCTGTGATCATGTATGGATGTGAGAGTTGGACTGTGAAGAAGGCTGGCACCAAAGAATTGATGCGTTTGAACTGTGGTACTGGAGAAGACTCTTGAGGGTCCCTTGGACTGCACGGAGATCCAACCAGTCCATTCTGAAGGAGATCAACCCTGGGATTTCTTTGGAAGGAATGATGCTAAAACTGAAGCTCCAGTACTTTGGACACCTCATGCGAAGAGTTGACTCATTGGAAAAGACTCTGATGCTGGGAGAGATTGGGGGCAGGAGAAGAAGGGGACGACCCAGGATGAGATGGCTGGATGGCATCACGGACTCGATGGACGTGAGTCTGAGTGAACTCCAGGAGTTGGTGATGGACAGGGAGGCCTGGTGTGCTGCAATTCATGGGGTCGCAAAGAGTCGGACACGACTGAGCGACTGAACTGAACTGAACTGAAAAGTCCGGGCAGACAGGTCAGGTAAGTTAGAAAGCAATCAAAGGGGTTTAAACCGAGACACTCTTTTTATATGCAGGAGACTGTTAACTGGAGCTCTGAGTTAACTCTTTCCAGAGAATGGTGGTCAGGGATAGCCTCTGTTATGTCAGAAGAGTATAGTATAGCAGACAGTAAACAGACAGATTTTGGTTTGGGGGTAGATGCTCAGGCGGAGGACCCCTTGAGACCTGACTCGCCTTGCCCCTCAGGTCTCTCTGCATGACCTTGTTATGGGTGGGATCTCCCGTGCTGGCTCCTGGCAATAAACAACAGAGAAAACGAGTGTAATCAAAATCTGGTATTTGGAGGAAATGTTAAAACAAAACAAACAGAAAAAAAGAAAAAAAAAAAAAACACTGTCAAACTTCTAGCTAAACTATCAAGAAAAAAGAAATCATGATTTGCCAATATAAAAAATGACACAGGGGACTTCACTACAGATTCTGCAGATATCAAAAGGATATGGGCATATTGTGAAAATTTTTATTCCAATAAATTTTACATCTTGGATAAATTAGACAAATGTCTTGAATGATGCAAACTGTCAAAACTAGCTCAAGAAAAGATAAATATCTGTATAGTCCCGTACTTATTTATATAATCTGAACATGTAACTGACAACATAATTTTAAAGAAAACTCCAGACTTAGTACCTTTATTAGTTGATTTTACCATATTTTAAAGAAAGAAATAATGCTAATTTGACCAAAACTCTCCAGAAAATGGCAAAAACACCTTTGAAGTAATTTTAGGAGGCCAGGAAAACCTTAATGCCCAAATCAGGCAACTATACTTTAAGAAAAGAAAATTACAGAATAATAATCCTCATGAACACAAAAAATACAAATATATCATTAATAAAATACTAGCAAATTGAATCCAATAATATATAAAACTAGGAGAAATTTGTTCTAGGAATACAAGGTTATATAAAATATTAATTGGCAGACTAAAGGAGATTCATGAACAAACAAGAAAAAAGTGATAATTTTACTAACAGAAGCAGAAGAGATTAAGAAAAGATTGCAGGAATACACAGAAGAACTGTATAAAAATCTTTTAATGACCCAGTTAACCACAATCATATGATTACTCACCTAGAGTCAGACGTCCTGGAGTATGAAGTCAAGTAGGCCATAGGAAGCATTACTATGAACAAAGATAGTGGAGGTGATGGAATTCCACCTGAGCTATTTCAAATTTTAAAAGATGATGCTGTTAAAGTGATGCACTTGTTATGCCAGCACATTTGGAAAACTCAGCAGGGGCCATGAGACTGGAAAAGGTCAGTTTTCATTCCAATCCCAAAGAAAAGCAATGCCAACGAATGCTCAAATTACCACAAAATTGTACTCATTTTACATGTCAGCAAGATTATGCTCAAATTCCTTCAAGCTAGGCTTCAGCATTTTGTTAACCAAGAACTTCCAGTTGTACAAGGTGGATTTAGAAAAGGCAGAGGAACAAGAAATCAAATTGCCAACACATTCTGTATCATACAAAAAGCAAGAGAATTCCAAAAACATCTACTTCTGCTTTGTTGACTATGCTAAAGCCTTCAACTGTGTGGATCACAACAAACTGTGGAATATTCTTAAAGAGATGAGAATACCAGACCTCCTTGCCTGCCTCCTGAGAAATCTGCATGCAGGTCTAGACATATAGGTTTCTAACAAGAAGCAACAATTAGAACTGAACATGGAACAACGGACTAGTTCAAAATAGGGAAAGGAGTATATCAAAGCTATATATTGTCATCCTGTTTATTTAACTTCTATGCAGAGTACATCATGTGAAATGCTGGACTGGATGAAGGACAAGCTGGAATTAAGATTGCCAGGAGAAATATCAACAACCTCAGATATGCAGATGATACCACTTTAATGGCAGAAAGTGAAGAGGAACTAAAGTATCTCTTGATGAAGGTGTAAGAGGAGAATGAAAAGCTGGCTTAAAACTCAACATTCAAAAAATGAAGATCATGGCATCTGGTCCAATTACTTCATGGCAAATAGATGGGGAAATGTGGAAACAGTGTCAGATTTCATTTTCTTGGGCTGCAAAATAAATGCAGACTGTAACTGCAGCCACGAAATTAAAAGACAGTTGCTCCTTGGAAGAATAGCTAGGTCAAACCTAGACAGTGTTTTAAAAAGTAGAGAGATATCACTTTGCCAACAAACGTCCATTAGTCAAAGCTATGGTTTTTCCAGTAGTCATGTATGGATGTCAGAGTTGAACCAAAAGGAAGGTTGAGTGCCAAAGAATTGACGATTTTGAACTGCGGTGCTGGAGAAGACTCTTGAGAGTCCCTTGGACTGCAAAGAGATCAAACCAGTCAACCCTAAAGGAAATCAATAGCCTGAATATTCATTGGAAGGCCTGATGCTGAAGCTGAAGCTCCAATATTCTGGTCACCTGATGAGAAGAACTGTCTCATTGGAAAAGACCCTGATGCTGAGAAAAACTGAGGCCAAGAGAAAGAGGGGGAGACAGAGGATGAGATGGCTGAATGGCATCACTGACTCAATGGAATGGGTTTGGGCAAACTCAAGGAGATAGTGATGGACAGAAAAGTCTGGCATGCTGCAGTTCATGGGGTCGCAAAGAGTCGGACATGACTTAGTGACTGAACAAGAGAAAAACGTTTGAAATATTCAATATACATTAACGATAAAATCTCTCAGCAGGCTGGAAGCTGAAGGAGCTTCCTCAACTTGAAAGTGCAGAACAACCAGAACTCTTATATATTTCTGGTAGCAGTGTAGATGGTACAACCTTTTTGAAAAGTAGTTTGGCAGTTTCTTATAAAGTAAAGCATAAGTATACTCTGTGATTTCCAAGGCAAACCATTCAATATCACAGTAATCCAAGTCTATGCCCCAACCAGTAACGCTGAAGAAGCTGAAGTTGAATGGTTCTATGAAGACCTACAAGACCTCTTAGAACTAACAGTGAAAAAAAGATGTCCTTTTCATTATAGGGGACTGGAATGCAAAAGTAGGAAGTCAAGAAACACCTGGAGTAACAGGCAAATTTGGCTGTAGCGGAATGAAGCAAGGCAAAGACTAATAGAGTTTTGCCAAGAAAATGCACTGGTCATAGCAAACACCCTCTTCCAACAACACAAGAGAAGACTCTACACATGGACATCACCAGATGGTCAACACTGAAATCAGATTGATTATATCCTTTGCAGCCAAAGATGGAGAAGCTCTATACAGTCAACAAAAACAAGACCAGGAGCTGACTGTGGCTCAGATCATGAACTCCTTATTACCAAATTCAGACTTAAATTGAAGAAAGTAGGGAAAACCGCTAGACCATTCAGGTATGACCTAAATCAAATCCCTTATGATTATACAGTGGAAGTGAGAAATAGATTTAAGGGCCTAGATCTGATAGATAGAGTGCCTGCTGAACTATGGAATGAGGTTTGTGACATTGTACAGGAGACAGGGATCAAGACCATCCCCATGGAAAAGAAATGCAAAAAAGCCAAATGGCTGTCTGGGGTGGCCTTACAAATAGCTGTGAAAAGAAGAGCAGTGAAAAGCAAAGGAGAAAAGGAAAGATATAAGCATCTGAATGCAGAGTTCCAAAGAATAGCAAGAAGAGATCAGAAAGCCTTCTTCAGCGATCAATGCAAAGAAATAGAGGAAAAGAACAGAATGGGAAAGACTAGAGATCTCTTCAAGAAAATTAGAGATACCAAGGGAACATTTCATGCAAAGATGGGCTCAATAAGGGACAGAAATGGTATGGACCTAACAGAAGCAGAAAATATTAAGAAGAGGTGGCAAGAATACACCGAACTGTACAAAAAAGATCTTCATGACCAAGAAAATCATGATGGTGTGATCACTGACCTAAAACCAGACATCCTGGAATGTAAAGTCAAGTGGGCCTTAGAAAGCGTCACTATGAACAAAGCTAGTGGGGATGATGGAATTCCAGTTGAGCTTTTCCAAATCCTGAAAAATGATGCTGTGAAAGAGCAGCAGTCAATATGCCAGCAAATTTGGAAAACTCATCAGTGGCCACAGGACTGGAAAATGTCAGTTTTCATTCCAATCCCAAAGAAAGGCAATGCCAAAGAATGCTCAAACTACTGCACAATTACACTCATCTCACATGCTAGTAAATTGATGCTCAAAATTCTCCAGGCCAGGCTTCAGCAATACATGAACCGTGAACTTCCTGATGTTTAAGCTGGTTTTAGAAAAGGCAGAGGAAGCAGAGATCAAATTGCCAACATCCGCTGGATCATCGAAAAAGCAAGAGAGCTCCAGAAAAACATCTATTTCTGCTTTATTGACTATGCCAAAGCCTTTGACTGTGTGGATCACAATAAACTGTGGAAGATTCTGAGAGAGATGGGAATACCAGACCACCTAACCTGTCTCTTGAGAAAGCTGTATGCAGGTCAGGAAGCAACAGTTAGAACTGGACATGGAACAACAGACTGGTTTCAAATAGGAAAAGGAGTACTTCAAGGCTGTATATTGTCACCCTGCTTATTTTTTCTTATATGCAGAGCACATCATGAGAAACGCTGGGCTGGAAGAAACACAAGCTGGAATCAAGATTGCTGGGAGAAATATCAATAACCTCAGATATGCAGATGACACCACCCTTATGGCAGAAAGTGAAGAGGAACTCAAAAGCCTCTTGATGAAAGTGAAAGAGCATGGTGAAAAAGTTGGCTTAAAGCTCAACATTCAGAAAACAAAGATTATGGCATCCGGTCCCATCACTTCATGGGAAATAGATGGGGAAACCGTGGAAATGGTGTCAGACTTAATTTTTGGGGCTCCAAAATCACTGCAGATGGTGACTGCAGCCATGAAATTAAAAGACACTTACTCCTTGGAAGAAAAGTTATGACCAACCTAGATAGCATATTCAAAAGCAGAGACATTTCTTTGCCGACTAAGGTCCGTCTAGTCAAGGCTATGGTTTTTCCTGTGGTCATGTATGGATGTGAGAGTTGGACTGTGAAGAAGGCTGAGCGCCAAAGAATTGATGCTTTTGAACTGTGGTGTTGGAGAAGACTCTTGAGAGTCCCTTGGCCTGCAAGTAGATCCAACCAGTCCATTCTGAAGGAGATCAGCCCTGGGATTTCTTTGGAAGGAATGATGCTAAAGCTGAAACTCCAGTACTTTGGCCACCTCATGCGAAGAGTTGACTCACTGGAAAAGACCGATGCTGGGAGGGATTGGAGGCAGGAGGAGAAGGGGACAACAGAGGATGAGATGGCTGGATGGCATCACTGACTTGATGGACGTGAGTCTTAGTGAACTCCGGGAGTTGGTGATGGACAGGGAGGCCTGGCATGCTCCGATTCATGGGGTTGCAAAGAGTCAGACACAATTGAGCGACTGAACTGAACTGAACTGATACTCTATGAACTAGCAATCCCTTTCCTAGGCATTTACTCAGAAGAAATTAAAACTTGGGTCTGTACAAATACTTCTACAAGAATATTCATAAAACCTTTAGTCATAGTAGTCTCAACTGGAAACAGTATAAATGTCTATCAACTGGTGAGTACACATATAAATTGTGGCTTATTTATATGATGGAATACTGTGCCAAAACAAAAAGAAATATTTCTTATTCATGTACAACATGGATGAATTTCACAAATTTTACTCTAAGCTGGATACAAAAGAGTCTGTATGTACAAAAGAGTATATACTGTAATATGTAAATAAGCAATAAGTACATGGGTACATAACTCATCTCTTTTTACTATTGCAAAGGATTTTAAAAAAACTGAATAGGAGTCTCTGAAGTGATGAAAATACTTTGTATTTATTTAGGGATATAAGCGTCATATTTATGTGAACTTGTTAAATCTCACTGAAGTGCATTTTAGCCTATATCATTTGTATTACAAAAAAGAAGAGAACTAAAATCTGATATAACCACAGTAATTCCAGACAAGGAAATTTTTAGTGCAAATATACTTTAAATATATATAACTCATAATGGCAAAGGACAAATTCCCCCATGAAGATATAAAAATTCTAAATCTTCTAAAATTTGCAGCAATTTGGTTAAGATTCCAGAGAAATGGAATCTATGAAAAAATATCAAACTGAAATTATAGACTCAAGAACAATATAATGATTGAATTTAAGAACTCAGTAGATGAGTTTAACAGTAAGATTAGCTAGCCATATTGTGCTGGAGAAGCAAGATTTGAAACTTTAGAAGAGAACTTTCAATAGTTCTCTATTAAGTACTAAGTTTAAAAGGAAACATTAGTAGAGTTAAAGACAACATATATACCTTTAAAACTACCATGGGGAAAAAATAATGAAAGAGAAGATGATCCAAAGAAAACAGCAAGGAAGGCTCAAATATAATAAACATAATAGAACAAGAACAAATGAGCATACCAGTTATGACAAGAAATATAAATAATTTAAACTTTCCAATTAAAAACAGATGTTTTCCTCAGCAATATTTATACTGTGAAAATATTAGAAACATATACGTCCAACCTCAGGGAAATGTTATATGACTGATGTTTCAACCCTCAATAGAATATCATGCCATAATTAAATTTTATAGGAATAATTTTTTTAATAATTGGGAAGATGCATATGTTAACCTATTAAAAATAAGGATTCCCAATTCTTATACAGTATCATAATATTTAAATACAAATATAATGAAAAACAAAGTAGAATAAAGATACCAAATGTAGATATGTAGATAACAGCAGTTACTTATAGACAAGAGAGTTACAGTTTGTTCTATTTGTTTATCCTTCCTATAAATATACAAGATTCCTCCAATGGGAACATGTTGATTTTGCTTATTGTTTTTTATTACATAAGAAATACATGAATAAAATAGTGATGTAAAAGATACAAGTACCAATAATAAAA
This sequence comes from Ovis aries, assembly GCF_016772045.2. Classification (NCBI taxonomy): domain Eukaryota; kingdom Metazoa; phylum Chordata; class Mammalia; order Artiodactyla; family Bovidae; genus Ovis; species Ovis aries. The sequence continues at coordinate 36,786,488 of NC_056068.1, forward strand.
GTTCCTTTTGATATTCTCAGCTGCTCCCTTCCTATTCCCACCTTAATCCCTTCTATAGGAGTAACCATGGTTTTCTTCTTTCCAGATCATTTTTATGTATTATTTTGATAATCAGAGGTAGCAAGTTATAAAAATGGAAATGACATACAACAAACTCAGTTGCTCAGTGAGGCTCAGTGACTACATTTGTAGGGTGTCATAATGGAAATGTCTGCACTGCGGAGAGCTACAGTCAGATGAACGCTCATTGTCTTCCAGTTGGAGTTCTATTATACAAATCTACCAAGAGTTCTCTGAGAGGAAGAATGACTGTCATACAGGTCAGTCAGTGTTGATGAAATTGGGATTGATCTGCATCCAGAAGTTCAAGTAGGATGTGGACACAGGGAGGATAAACTGAGAGCCTTCTCAGTCGGCTGTGAGCAGAATGAGGCCGTTAGAAGAAACAGGGTGGAGAGCAGTTCAGCAGGAGGAAAAGGCGTGAAGTAAGAAATAGAGAGGGAAGGCTAGATGGAGGATCAAAGTCAGATTTCAGAAGGCCTTGGCTTGTATCCTGGTGCTTCTACAGAAATTCGCTGGTCTTATCATGTCAGCCACAACTGAGTCCTGCCTGAGGTTCAGTTTTCTGTTTTATAAAATGGGGATATGGGTTCTTTGAAAATTAAATCAGATAAAGGATGTAATCACTTGGCAGTGTGAGTTGATAATCTCTGTAGAAGGTTGAACAGAAGGAGACATAGCCCTGGAACCTAGGCTCTGGCTCTAGGAAGCTGTCTCTATGACTTCTCTGTTGCTCTTTCTGGAAACCATGCAAAGCTCAAGCCAGCTTCCTATGACCAGAATGATCCTAGCCCATGTTGGCACCCACTTCCTTGGGGAGGAGCATTACTCAATTTTCTGATGCCCTAAGGCACACATTGTCCCTGCAGCCCTAGAGAACCGCACATACCATTTCGTGTGGTTTCTTTGAAAATACAATTGCTATACACTTAATCATTTCTTTTTCAAGGAAAACATAACATTAGCTACCGTACATGGGTATGTAACTCATCTCTTTTAATTAGATGCTAATTAATGACTCACTAGCTTTAATCATATCAATCTGGTAATACCATTTATGCCCCACAGAATAATAAACTACTTTATAAGAAATGAGCATGGCACATGTTGACATACGAGCGCAACCAGTCATAATGCGCTCTGGGTAAACATCCCACCCAGACTTGGGTTCTGAATGATTTACAAGGCAACACTCACATGATACAAGGCGGAGAGTGGCAGAGACTTCCACGTAGAGAGCGAGAAAGGAGTGAGAGGCAGAGAAACGACACCAGAGACTTTTTCCCTAGAAAAAGGCCACTGTGCTGGTCGGTTTTGCCCTGGAGGTGAGTTAGAGACAACATCTGTAGGAAGGAGTCCACAGATGAGTTCTGCTGCTTATGTAGCACCTGGAGAAACTGCTTTCTGGATGAGGAAGAATGTGGTGGGCCTGTGGCACGATTCTACTAAGGACTGGCTGCTACAAGTCCTGCTGGGACCAGCCAGCCTTGTAGGATGGGAATGGGGACAAGGCAGGATAGAACCTCTGTGGACATAAATAAGGCAGTTCTCAGGTTGTTCTCCACAACTGGAGGAATGGTCAGCAGCCAAATAGTCCATGTCCAAATAGGCATGGTGTCATCATGCCTTGAGGTGTCAACACATCAACGGGAGTTGATGTGTCATCAACTCAGACAGGATTTAAGAACCAACAGGATCCAATTCATCTCTTGAGAAGGAATGGAACAGGGTGATAAAGGGTCAAAACCCAGGTGACTGATGACACTGAAAGTCTAAGTATGCAGCAGCTTCATGGCGCTTAAAAAACAGATCTCAGCCAATGCTAGGGAGAATAAAGAACTCTGTCAACTCAAGGTGGAGAGGATTTGCAAGAAATATCCAGGAGAGTAATTAGTGAGGGATTATTCTATGCTGTGCAGTTTACATTCATTCTTGTATAGCATACTGTGGAATAGGTTTTCTTGCTCCCATTTAACAGATGAGAAAAATGAGGCTCAAAGTAAGTAACAACCCAGTGCTATATACATAATAAGTGGCATAGCCATAGTTCAAATACAACACTTTGACTCAGACCGTGTCCTTGAACATTAAACTCTACCCTTTCCTCTATCCTTCGCCTACTATCCTCCAACCTCCTGCCCCCTGAAACCACCCCCAACTCCCATACAAGGAGCTGTAGGTTATGTTGAAGATGTCAGAGTCTCAGCAGAGCTAGCTTGTCAATCGGAATTGTTAACAGGAAACTGAGGCAGAAGTCTATTTTCATAACTTGGGATACATTAATGAGGAAGGTGATAAATTGGTAAGAACCCAGGGTCCCTGTTTCAAGTCTAATCCTAGCCTCATTATCTCCACAGACTGATAATGTGTTTTTGTACAGTTCTGGATTGCTTCCGGAGTTGGATAGAGGGGTTGAAGTATAAAAGCTAAAGTCCTATTAGCCTCTCCATGATCTGGCCCTGGTATCTTTCTAATATCACTTCCTCCATACTCTCTTTCTGCCACACTAGCCATTTTGCTTATCCTGTGGTAAGTCAAACATACTCCTAGTTCAGGGCTTTGCACTGGGCTATTTCTTTAGCCTGGAACTCCCTCCTCCAGATTCCCTCCAAAAAGATAGCTATTACTGCACTTTTTTTTTAAATTGATTTACCCCTGAGGCAGTGAAACAGTATCTGGTCCTTAGTAGATACGCAGCAACAGCACATGTTGAGTGACCTTGGTTTGCCAGCGCCCTCCTAGAAGAACAAGTTATTCTGTTAACTTTTCCTGTGAGTTTTTCTGTTCCCCTGCCAACACTTTCACCACTCTCCTCCTTAAATTAGCCCCACATTTCTTTCTATTATATCATTCAGTTGGCACAGAGAGCCTGGTATTTCAACTCCTTAGAAAAAGTAAGCCTGTGGTGCTCTGTGTACCTAGTAGGTGCTCAATAAATATTTGTGGAAGGATGAGGTGAGCATTGCAGATTCTGTAACAGAGATGTGTTTCAGTGCTAAGAAAGTAAAGACAGGCAGGGACTTGAGAGGATTCACTGGAGAAGGGCTTTTGAACCACATCTTAAAGGATAAGCAAGGATTCATCACACTGACAAGGAAAAGGAACTATTTCAGGCAGCAGAAACTGCTTGCATGAACACATTACAATAGATGTGTCTGTCCATCCCCTTCCATTACATATTTATCCTTCTTTTGATAACATGGACATAAATCTTCTTGGAGTGATTACTCTCCCCCACTCTTAGTCTACCCTTCAACTCCAAGGGTAGATGTGACTGCAGCCTGGCTAATCAGAGCACTGCCTGCTTCTGACTGCAGTGACTGGTTCATGGATAGGTGCTGACTTTAATTTGGAACCAGGAGAGTCTGGCCCAGGAACATTGCTCAAAAATACATTCATGACCTTTCGTATGGTTGATTTTGGAGTGGGAAGGATGTGAACAAGTAATATGGCCATCTTGCTGAGACGGGCCTGGGACCTGGGACTGTTCGCTGCAGTGCTTAAATCTGGACACACTTCTCCTCGAACACAAAATACAAAGAAACTATATGGGACTAAAGATAGCAGTGGGCATGTGCAGTTGGAACAAATTTTGGACCAAAAGATACAAAAAGACAGAAAACTCAGTGGCCAGTTCTGAAGAACTGGGAGCAAAGGAACTGGGTGTTGGGAGCAAAAACAGGGTACTGTGCGTGTCCCCCTGCACTCAGTACCACACAGGGGCAGGCAGACCACCTAAGCCACCCCTCCAGCCCACCCTCCGGACACTCCCCTACCCTCATTCACTTAAGGAATGAGCTCACTCCCCATTGGCGAGTGAGCAAGGGAACATGGTAACTTGTTTTCATCTCTCCAGCAGTTGACACAGGAGCCCCACTAAAACCTGAATTTGTCTGGCCTCTAGTCAGTTTCTATTGAATGGGGAAAGCCAAGAACCCTGGTCAGTATCGTTGCCACCAGGAGAAGAGACCACCAAGAGAATTTGCAAATGGACTCAATCCTAAGGGGGATGTCAGTTCTGATGTTAATGCCCATTGGCAGATCTTCCTCTGAGTGTTTTTTCAGAGTGTGAAGTGGTACAGTGGAGAAACAATGAATTTCTTAGGCCATTTTGTGTTAAATTTTTTTTTTTTTTTACTGTTTGTGACCCCCAAAGTCCTGACATATAGGAAGGAAAGCAAAAAAGAACATATTGTGTTCAAATAGTACCAAGCATTTAACTTTGAAGGACAAAGAGACATCCACCTTGATGTGTAGAAGAGGGGACTGAAACCTGGAGAGGAGAAGTGTTCCCTTGAGTTTCAGATCTGAATAAAGAAGGACAAAGTCAGGAGGATGGAGGAGCAGAGCAGAAAAGGGGCAGATCTTAGGTGGAGGGAGGCAAGAGATGACCGGCATTTTACTGTCCTCATTTAGCTTGTAAGCAGTGGGATTTGAAATCACAGAGCCAAGCTGAGTGTATGTCCCTGACATCACCTACCGCTTTGTAAGAAGGTTCCAGGACCACTCGGTCAGGGCAGAGCCAATAATGGCCTGGTGGCCAATGCTAACATGGCACTCAAACTGCAGCTTGCCAAGTTTCCCAAAGCCTACAAACTAGCTTTGTGTAACTAAGACATGAAATTACAGACCTTTGCTTTATGAAGCTGTTTCTCAAATTAAAAACACCCTCACACAAATCCTGCACCAACGCTTTTAGTATTATGTATTTTCAAAACTGCAAATGGAGAACCAGGATAGATCTCAGAGCTCAATGTTTTTTTCCCAATAGATGGATAGACAAGTGACTTATGCAGATGTGGTATATACATTCCACACAATTTGACCATGGTTAAAGGGTATTTATATTCTGATGCAGATAAAATTGAACGTGTCAACACTAATGCATTTTTCTAGGAGAATCACTACTTTCACCATAATTTCCATGGAAAATTTGTGTGCACACGCAGTAATAGACACATTTATAACATCAAAAGGATTCAATTTTCTTTTCAATCATACCACAGTATGAATCGCTTTTCCTATTGAATTTAACAATGAAGCACATTACCAGAGTCTAAAGGATGGGACACTTCGTCTTGCTCTTATGAAAGTACGTCAAACAATGGGTAATACATCACACAATGTCTGGGGTTAACTGAGCCTTTACACAGCCTGGCTGCTAATTTGCTTGGGCCAGCAGAATGTCACTTTTATTTAATTTTGCCAATAAGATCAGCAGGGATCCAAACTCTGTTTAACTCCCAGTTATTAAAAGAGGTTTTTCTTGTTACATGCAGAACTCATTAATTCATGTCTCTCCTAATTCAGAATTTGAGGTCTTTGGAACAGGAGGTAGGCGGTGCTTTGTCTCTGCTATGAAGGAAGCAATTTCATCCAGTACGCAAGCTTCTGTGCAGGCTGCTTAAGCAGCAGAAGAGACAAACTCTTTCAAGACCTTTAGAAGAATTTGATATGTTAATTACAAATTGTCCCTAGGTAGTTACCAGAGCAGATCATCTAAAGGACTCCAGTAGGGAAAATTTTATCCTACCATCATTCATTTAGTCACTTGGTTATTCATCCAGTCATTTAATCACCCATCCATTCCCCATCCCTATATCCATTCATTTACTCAGAATTTATTAAGTCCTTTCTATTTGTCAGGGCTTGAGTTTGGAGCTTGGACTACAAAAATGAAAGACACATCCTCTGTTGAAAGGGCTTTCACGGTCTTAAGTGCAGGAGGCCAGCATTTTGTTCTGAATGTTGCATTCACTGATATTCCACCCCCACACCCCTGAGATTCCCTTTCCACTCTTCTTGACCCCACTCTGTTCCAGAAGGCTGCTGAACTTCAGTGTGTTCCCTTGTCTACTGGCTTCTGGTTTGGTTTGGTCAACAAGAAGCACTGGAAATCAGATGGTGGAAGAGAAACAAGATCAGGTATTTATTCCCAGCTCCCTCCAAGCAGAGATGCCAAGAGTCAGCCAAGTCCCTCTGTCAGAGGTCAAACTCCTGCTGGTAACCACGCCTTCCCCTTCCCCTTTCAGCCCTGGCAAGGTCCTGTACCAGCTCTCCTCTTCTCCTTAATCCCTGCTCCCATCTTTGTAAATGCTTGCTTCTTGCTAAATTCTCCTCAAATTACCCACTCCAAGTGTTTGATCTTTTTCCTGACCAATACACAGGTGAACCAAAAATCATACACAAAAAGTAGTATGGGATCTGATAAATGACCCAGGAGACTGCGGAAACCAGAAGAGAAAGGGGCAGAGGTTACAGAATTCATTTCCTATGGGTCAGTTCTCTTCTCATCAGCACTCTAAAGAATCAAATTGCTTTTGCTTAAAAAAATAGATCAATAATTGGACCTTCCACAAATTTCAACGGCTCTTTCCTAACCAATCCAAGAAGCATATGTCTCTTTTGTATAAAGGCTTTCAGTTCTTAAAGTCAAAAACGGTAACACTCAAATGGGTGTTGAGGTTTAGAACTATGGCTAAGGAGTGAATATAGATCAGGTTTTATTCTACTTAAGGTGTCTTCTGTAATTACTGGTTTGTGTCAAAAACCTCATTTTTGCTGACAGGAAGAGAAAGAGTTGCCTGAGAAGTTGGAGCCTGAGGAAATGCCCAGGGCCTGTGTGGGTCTAATGTGCTATCTTCTCTCACAGTGCCATCAATCTCTTCAGCATTTGCATGAAGAACGTCAATTGGCCTAACTGTCACATTCAGAGAACCCACGGATTTTTGTAAAGCAGCCAACTCCTGAAAATGCGTTTCAACTTCTTCAGGCTGCTGTTCTATCATTCTTATCATACAAACAAAATAAATTTAAAGAATTATCTTTCACATGGACAAGTAGCTAAAAAGCTTCATTAACAAATGTTTTTAGTTTGCTGATTGTTGGGAAGTAAATCAGGTTACAGATTTCTTTGCAGATTAGACCAAGTTGACCAGACATAAAACAGGTTAAGATGCTTCACAGCTATATTGATATAACAAGGATTAAAGGTACACACTAACCTGGGAAATAAAAGGTTTGGCTTCTAGGGGCCTCTGCCTTGTGGCAGAATTTCTGAGATCACAACAAGCCATTTAAGAAGGTCATTTCAACAACTGGGGGGTGGGGTGGGGTGGTGTGTTACATATGTTCATATGGCTCTTTTGCCACAGGGAAATATGTCAAGTTGTCATTCGAAGAGTTTTTCCTTAAAGAGAAATAAGTTTGTCCAAGTCTAAAGGCAAACATGAAATATGTATCTTTTTTTTTTTTAATCCTCGTGGACTTTTGCATTCAAGAAGCCATCCTTTATTCCTCGGGTATCTTGGTGTTGCTTGTCTAGTAGCTGCGGCCGTGGCACCAGGAGGGATCAGGGTCAACTCTGGAAGTGTCAGAGTGCTCAGCTTCCCTCCCCTGTCTCGGTTCCATCTCACAACACCCTGCCCTGCTACCATGTTCCAACCACTCTAGCTCTGCGCTCTGTGGATGAGCCAGATACCTAATGAATCAGGGTCTCTGCATGTGCAATTCCCCTTTCTGGAATGTTCTCCTCACTTCTTCCTCTGGCCAACTTCTGTGTATCCTTCAAGTTGCTGTGTAAAACATCACTCACTCAGGGACATTTTCCTAAGTAACACCTCTTCCACACCATTACAACTCTTACTAGGCCAAGATCCCTAGTCTTACTGCCACAGACTCACTTTTTTTCCCTCCTAGTGTTTATCCCAATTGTACTTGAAACTTTGTTAGTGTGCTGTTGCATTTAATGCCATGTAACCTTATTTGCAGTGGCACCCCACTCCAGTATTCTTGCCTGGAAAATCCCATGGACAGACGAGCCTGGTAGGCTGCAGTCCATGGGGTTGCGAAGAGTCAGACATGACTGAGCGACTTCACTTTCACTTTTCACTTTCATGCATTGGAGAAGTAAATGGGAACCCACTCCAGTGTTCTTGCCTGGAGAATCCCAGGGACGGCAGAGCCTGGTGGGCTACCATCTATGGGGTTGCACAGAGTCAGATATGACTGAAGTGACTTAGCAGCAGCAGCAGCAACCTCATTTGACTGTGAGAGTTATCTGGATTTAAATCTGTCTTGCCAACCAACTTTAATACCTAGTGTGATGTCTGCTGCAAAACACGTGCTCAGAAATATTTGCTGAATTACTGAATAGGTTAAGGCATCTTTCTTGTTCTGATTCCTAGAGCTAACCCCTACTGTACAGTTTAGACCTGGAATTTCACTCCAGATGCCCAATAGACTGGTTGTAAGAATTACATCCTATCTTACATGGGAAGAAGTGTGTCTTACATGAGCCATCTCCAGGGGTTTGGAGGACATCCAGGGAATCTTCACAGTCAAGCCTGATTCTTATTGGAGAAGATCCTAATAATCTCTTTGCAGAGGGGACCAGTCTTTGATTTCCCTCACCAACCTCCTAAGTCCATTTCACTCACATGTCAATCTCTACTAAGTATATGGAAGGAATAGGAAAAAAAAAGTGAGGATTTCAGGTTCATTTGGGTGCAAATAAAGATTTAATGAGAAAATATAAAACATATCACTGAAGTAGTAAATTTCAACTTTCTCTTTTACCTGAGTTCTTTTAGCACATGAACATGAAGTAATGGGGCAAAAGTGCTGTAGAAAGAAACCACAATAAAATAAAGAAGGTACAGAGAATGTGTGTGTAAGTCTCCGAGTGCAAGTGCATACGTTTCTATCCATGCATGGATGAAGGTCTGATGGGAATTCATTTTGCAGATTTCAGAGTTGAGAAGAGAGGATTAATGGCCCACCTTTAGTTACAAATATTCTGAAGAAACCCAAAGGTGTTAACATGGATGAAGGGAAATGTTGATGGTAGTGACTGAGCTAGCTGAACGAACTCCTCCCAGCATAGAACTAAAACCTAGAGTTTACTGGAGAGAAACTGGGCAATCCCAGAAGGTATCTTAAAGGCAAAGTTTGAAAAGCAGGAATCAAAATTCGCAATTTGAATCAACTCAGAACGCTTGACTCCTAGTGATAAGGGAATGCCTATCTTTTGTCAACTGTCTCCCTGTAGGGGAAGTGAGTATGGAGCAGAGGAAGGTAGTAAGCTATGGGGAGAAAATAAATAAATACATACAAAAAAGAGAGTGAGAGCCAACAAAGAAAGAAACAGAAGATCTTCAAGAAACTTCTCGCCAGTGTTGTTCATGTTTGGGATTTAGAAAACTAAAGGAGGCCAGTGTCCACGTGGATGAAGAAAGCATGAAAGAACAAGGGGGCTGTAAAGTGAGCACGCATGTGTATATGTGTGCGCATCTGTGAATATGTTCATACTTGTCGTGCAGGTTCACAGACATGTATATCTGAGTATACTGAAGACAGATGTATGTGTTGATACACAAATATGTGTATATCAGCTTTCTATATATGCACATGCATGCCTATGCTAAAGAGAATAATATCAAAGCTCAGGATATTATAGGATTTCTTATATTTTAGAGGTAAAAGATGATGACAATATGGCCATCACATGCTGTTTTTTGTGTTGGGACAAAGATTTTATGTCCGTTTTCTCATCTAATTCATAAAGCCCCTGAGGTTCAAATCAGGGTCTCTGTTTTGCAGATAAATCTTCTGAGGCTCCTGGAGGTCATGTGACTCAAATAGCAACTGCGCTGGCAGCGTTAGGACATGAACCCACATCTCTCTGGCCTTGTAAGGGAGGTTTATCAGCTGATCAGTCCTGCAGGAATCCAGGCCAGCAGAGGCTGCGTGCTAGGAGCCCAGGGCTTATCTGGCAGCCCACATATGGTCATGTAGGAGTGAGCTTGTGAGGTAGCCTGGTGGTCTACCCTTGCCAGGTGGGGAGTGTCCTGAACACCACTCTCTGTGTTTCAGGTGTTGGGATCTAGGTACCAGGGGAAAGGCAGTGTGGAGAAGAAGGTGTGGGGTGAAGGTCTCAGGACCCAGACTATGTAACTATGGGAAAGTGTTTCAGATGCTCTGAGCATATAATCACCTACCTATAAAATGAGGCTGATGATAAAATTTAATTCTCATAGAGGATGAAGTAGATTGCATAACCATTAACCTCACACCTCATTTCTAGCTTTCAGTTTGAAAACAAGCTATGGCATTAGCTGCCCCAGGTTTGCCTTCCAACAGAGTTTGTATAAATGGATTCTATGCACCAATTTTATTTCTTCAAACTTGTCCTGTGGGAACATCTCAGCTTTTCCTTCCCACTTAACTTCAGCCTGATACATCCTGTGCCCTGTTGCCTCTGTTTGATTGCCTGGATGAGGGAGGCATGGAGAGGCCTAGGCCGTGGCTGCACTCAAGCTGAGAAGATTGGGCTTAGATCCAGCTTGGACACTCCCTCGCTGACTGACCATGGCTGTAGGGTTTCACCTCTCTGAGCTTCAGTTTCTGCATCAATGAAATGATAAGAATAACCCCATTCATTCATTTATCCATACATCCATTCATTTTTCCCCATAAGTATTGCTATATGCCAAGCGTTTTGCTAAGTGCCAGGCACATATCTCTGACCTGACTCAAATATGCTTAGGTTCTAGTGGAGGATGATAAAACATAAAAATCATAATAAAGAAGTTATATATATATATACACACACACATAGAGAGAGAGAAGGAGTAATGTATATACATAAATAAAGAATCCAGCTATCAATACAGGAGATGCAAGAGACGTGGGTTTGATCCCTGGGTTGGGAAGATCCCCTGGAGGAAGAAATGGCAATCCATTCCAGTATTCTTGCCTAGAAAATTCCATGGACTGCGGAACCTGGTGGGCTATAGTCCATAGAGTAGCAAAAAGTCAGATATAAGTGAGCGCACGCGCACACACACACACACCCACTCACACCACACACACACATGATTCTCGATATATCTTTGGTTTTCGTGGTTTAGTTACTAAGTTGGGTCTGACTCTTGTGACCCCATGGACTATAGCTCATCAGGCTCTTCTGTCCGTGGAATTTCCCAGGCAAAGATACTGGAGAAGGCTGCCATTTCCTGCTCCAAGGGAACTTCCCAACCTAAGGACTGAACCTGCGTCTCCTGCACTGTAGGCTGATTCTTTACTGACTGAGTCACTGGGGAATCCTATATATACTTATATTTATTTGTATGTATATTTGTATTTATATTCACAATGGAATATTCCTCAGCCATTAGAAAGAATGATATATTGACATTTGCAGCAACATGGATGGACAAGAAATATACTAAATGAAGTAAGGCAGACAGAGAAAGACAACTATTACAATCCATCACTCATCTGTGGAATCTAAAATATAATACAAATGAATCTATATATAGAACAGAAATAGACTCACAGACACAGAAAACAAACTTATGGTTACCAAAGGGGAAAGGGGGAAAGGGAGGGGAGGAGGGATATATTAGCAGTATGGGGACTAACAGATACAAACTATAACACGTAAAATAAACGAGGATTTACTGTATAGCACAGGGAATTATATTCAATATCTTGTAATAACTGTAATGGAAAATAATCTGAAATATATATATATAACTGTATCACTTTGCTGTACACCTAAAACTAATACAGTATTGTAAATCAACTATACTTCAATTAAGAAAAGAATTTTTTGCTTTTTTCCTTCTCATGGAGCAAATGAATTTAAAAAACCTAGCTGAAATTGTAATTTAGGGTCCAAAGAAGTTGATGTGGGCTTCTGAGGACCATACCTTCCTTCCCACTGAGGTATCTGCCATTCTGCTTGCTTTGAGGGAGGGTGACATTTTTTAACCTGCATTCCTGAAGTGTTAGTGAAGTATCAGTTGCTCAGTCTTGTCGTGTCCGACTTTGCATCCCCATGGACAGGGGCTCGCCAGGCTCTTCTGTCCATGGGATTCTCCAGGCAAGAATATCGGCGTAGGTTGCTATTCCCTTCTCTAGAACTTGCTTTCCTAGGTGGCAGCTATTTCTGCTTTGACAGCTACTGATATTTTTGTTTGTGTTTCTGTGCCTGGGGCCCTTACTAGAAATGCTTGGTCCCTATCTCAACAGAATTTAGCCCCCACAAGCAGCCTCTTTTGGTTCTCAGCACTTCAGCACTGAAACTGCAATACTTTGGCCACCTGATGGGAAGAACTGACTCATTTGAAAAGACCCTGATACTAGGAAAGATTGAAGGCAGGAAGAGAAGGGGACGACAGAAGATGAGATTGTTGGATGGCATTACCAATTCAATGGACATGAGTTTGAGTAAACTCCAGGAGCTGGTGATGGACAGGGAGGCCTGGTGTGTTGCAGTCCATGGGGTCGCAAAGAATCAGACACGACTGAGTGACTGAACTGAACTGAACTGAACTGAACTATCTCAACAGAATTGAGCCCCCACCAGCAGCCTCCTTTGGGTCTCAGCACTTCCCTATCAGGGGTGATACTGTGACTTATAGGAAATATTTATTTGGTCTCTGTCTGAAGCTCCTGGCTCACAACTCCCCCAAAACCCTTGGAATTTCATTGAGCGATAAGAGCTTCTGTTATGATATTTGGCCTTTTGTCCTCAGTTCCTGAAAACCCTTCTGAGCCATAAAAGTGAAATGAGTGTCTTCTTATTCATAACAAGCCCCTTTCCACCCCTACTGGGTTTATGTTAATGAGGTGACTTTTAGAAAACACCTAAGAATGGGGGTGGAGGGGTGGTTGGCTGTCAGGTGAGCCAACCATGAATAAAAGGGTAGAACTTTCAGTTCTGCCTCCAGATCTCTGGGGAAGGGAGAGGGGCTGGAGGTTGAATCAGTCACCTCTGGCCAATGGTTTAATCAACAATGCCCATGTAATGGAGCCTCCATAATTTCCAAAAGGAGTGCATGTGGGGAATATTTCAGGTTGGGAACTAGAACAAGCTCTTGCACTACCAGCTGAACCCCAAGTTCCATGAGGACAGAGACTCCTTTGTTTGAAACCTATGAAGCATAGGGTGCTATGAATCACTTTATCTGGCTGTTGATTTGTACCTTTTAATGCCCTTGTAATAGTGTGTTAATCTAGTAAGTAAATGGGCCTCCTGAGTTTGTGAGCTACCAAATCAATCAAACCCAAAAGGAGATTATAGGAACTGTGATGTATAACCAGGCAGAAGTGCAGGTAGCAACATGGACTAGTGGTTGGCATTTGAAGTGGGGACCATCCTGTGGGACTGAGCCCTTAACCTGCGGAATCTGAGGCTATCTCTTCATAGACGGGGCAACCCACTCCAATATTCTTGCCTGGAGAATCCCATGGACAGAGGAGCCTAGCAGGCTTCAGTCCATGGGGTCACAAAGAGTCGGACATGACTGTGTGACTACCACCACCACCACAAGACACCTGGCTTGCTGACCAAGAACTGCTTAGTGGTATGGTGGAATCCATCTTGCCCTAACAGTGGGATTGCATCTTCAGACTTTTTTAGCCTGAAAGTGGGGATTCTGCTTAGGCTGTTTTGATGTGGGTTGCAAGGATGAGATAGAAGCTGTTATGCTCCTAGCCCATATCTCCTATCCAACCGCGAGAGTGAACAAGTCCACCAGAGTAATGCAAAAGCAAGAAGGGAAGTTTATATCTAGCGCGCTAGGGCTCAAGCCTCATCCAACGCAGCAGAATCAGTCGAGAGCCCCGAACAAAGGAGTATGGTGGCTTATATACAGGCAGTTCTTTGTCTCAGTTACAGGAGTAGCTGGCGTTACATGATTGGCTAGGCAGGATGAGCGCATGTCCTGTCTCTTTCTGGTTGGTGTGTACGGGAAGTCTTCCTAATTTGGTCAAGGAATGCTGTTTTTTCCCAGCTAACAGGAAACATGACTCAGGTCCCTGGTGCTATGCACCTCACTGAGCCGTCCGGCCTGCCTGACAGAAGCAAGTGAGAAAACAATAGTATCTGTTGTACCCATGACTTGATAAGGGAAAATGAGAACTGTGTAAAAATGTCCCTAGCATTAAAAAGCAGTAAGGTTGCTCTAAGTGACTGGATGGAAGGTCATTGCCTCTGTGAATATGGCTTTGACCTCTTGAGCCATCAGTATTTACAGATTCCTCAGTTCTCCAATCCATCTGACAAGGAACGGAATCAGGACAGACGCATCACTTGGGAAAAAGTAGAGAAAGTGGAGCTAAAATGAATCTCTTGCTAATTTTTGGAAGAATCTAATAACCATTATCTTATTTAGTCCTCACAACAACCCTATGAGATAGATATTAGTAATATTCCCATTATACAGGAAAAAAAGCAGTAAGGGTCAAAGAAGTTGAGTATTACACCTGACACCACACAGCCAGCAAGTAGTGAAGTTGGGGCTCAAAGCCATTTCTGTCTGATCCTATAATGATTTCATGCACTGCTTTCTGCAGAAAAACGTAGAGGGGTGTTGACATGGTTCACAAGCCTTCAGGTCACTTGAAATAAGCTAGTGCTCTGGAGAGCTTTAGGAAATCAATAAATCAAATACTGATTGAGAGTCACCTCTGTACTTAGAGCTAGTTTAGTGTCATAGAGAGTTTAAAAGGAAAATACTTTCTCCTTCACCTCTTGCTTGTACCTTCACTGCAGACAGAGAGTGAAGAACACAGTGCTGGAGGGAATGCTGATGTTCAAGGAGTAGCAGCTGGGAAGGCCTCTGGCAGGACTGACACGGGAGCTGCTCTCTGACAAATGACAGAGGCACAAGCTGGCTGTGGGCTAAGGCACAAACACAATCAGAATGCTATGTTGGGGCAGGGTGGCAGTGAGGGGACCGGAGGTGCCTAGATCAGAGACTGGGCGATGGGGCACACGGAGAATGGTAGCCTCCCAGGATTAGCAGGTGTTCCAGGCACTGTGATTTTTGAGAACTTGTAGCTGACAAGATGCCATCATAGTGTCTTGTCTCATTTAATCCTCATCTCAGTCTAGCAAAGTAGTCTTGATCATCCCTACAATAATAGGTAAGGCAGCAAAGGCTCTCAGTAGTGAAGTGTCTTACCTGAAGTCTCATGGACTCTAACTAAAGAAATCCCTGAATCAAACACACGTGTCCTGACTTAGATCCTCAGGACTCACATAGCACAGTGCTATGTAGGATTAGACCTTTGCCCAAGACTGGGGATGTGAGGCAGAGGAGAAAAGAGAGAGCTGTTGATTCCCTGTTATAATAAACGAGATGCCAAGGACCAATGAGAGTCACGGTCAAAAGTGCTGTCCTGCTGGGGATTGCAGGCAAAAGAAAAAGCAAATGTTTAAAAAAGAGGGCACAGAAGGAAAAAAGAGAAAGGAAGATACACAGAAAGAAAAAAGAGTAGAAAGATGAAAGCAGAAGAGGAAGAAGATGAAGAAGAAGCAGAAGGTAAAACGAAGAAGCAGGAGGAGGAGGAGAGGAAGAAGATGAGGATGAGATGGGTAGTCATTCTTACACTTGAGTCAGTCAAGCACAGGGAAACCCTTTGCCCCTGCCTTGGAGGGCACAGTGAGATGTAGCATAATAACCACCAGGTGGCACCAGTGAGCCTCTCGCCTCTTCCCCAGTGTGGAGCCTGGCAGAGTGGTTGATGTCAGTTAACCTGCTGGCAGGACAAAGAATCTTGGGCACTACTGGAGAAAGTATTACCATATTGGATGCATGCATGGTCAGTTGCTTAGTCGTATCTGACTCTTTGTGACCCTATGGACTGTAGCTTCTCTGTCCATGGGATTTTTCAGGCAAGAATATTGGAGCAGGGAGCCATTTCCTTCTCCAACCACACTAGATGAGACCCTGGCTATTGAAATTTCTCTACCCTGCATGCTATATGATCCCACAAGACTCCAAAGAAGGAAACCAGGCTGCCCAAAGCAGTGTTCTGTGACCTTAGGTAACAATAATGTGACCTTAGGTAAATTAGTTATCTCTAGGAGCCTTGGTTTCCTCATCTATAAACCTGACTTATATGCGAAAAAGCTTAGATGCCATAAATTAAAGTGTGTATTCCAAATATTAGATATGTTTCAGGGAGAATATGGGGAAAGATGACACCAAAGAGGAAGGGAACTGAGAAAGGGGGGGGGGGAGAAAAAGCCATTTTTAAGGAGCCTATCTATTATTCCTCAGATTCTCAGTTCAGCTCAGTTCAGTCGCGCAGTCGTGTTCGACTCTTTCCGACCCCATGAATCGCAGCACGCCAGGCCTTCCTGTCCATCACCAACTCCCGGAGTTCACTCAAACTCAGGTCCATCGAGTTGGTGATGCCATCCAGCCATCTCATCCTCGGTCATCCCCTTCTCCTCCTGCCCCCAATCCCTCCCAGCATCAGAGTCTTTTCCAATGAGTCAACTCTTCACATGAGGTGGCCAAAGTACTGGAGTTTCAGCTTTAGCATCATTACTTCCAAAGAAATCCCAGGGCTGATCTCCTTCAGAATGGACTGGTTGGATCTCCTTGTAGTCCAAGGGACTCTCAAGAGTCTTCTCCAACATCACAGTTCAAAAGCATCAATTCTTTGGTGCTCAGCTTTCTTCACAGTCCAACTCTCACATCCATACATGACCACTGGAAAAACCATAGCCTTGACTAGATGGATCTTTGTTGGCAAAGTAATGTCTCTGCTTTTCAAGATGCTATCTAGGTTGGTCATAACTTTTCTTCCAAGGAGTAAGCTGCAATCACCATCTGCAGTGATTTTGGAGCCCCAAAAATGAAGTCTGACACTGTTTCCACTGTTTCCCCATCTATTTCCCATGAAGTGATGGGACCAGATGCCATGATCTTCGTTTTCTGAATGTTGAGCTTTAAGCCAACTTTTTCACTCTCTTCTTTCACTTTCATCAAGAGGCTTTTTAGCTCCTCTTCACTTTCTGCCATAAGGGTGGTGTCATCTGCATATCTGAGGTTATTCATATTTCTCCCGGCAATCTTGATTCCAGCTTGTGCTTCTTCCAGCCCAGTGGTTCTCATGATGTACTCTGCCTAGAAGTTAAATAAGCAGGGTGACAATATACAGCCTTGACGTACTCCTTTTCCTATTTGGAACCAGTCTGTTGTTCCATGTCCAGTTCTAACTGGTGTTTCCTGACCTACATATAAGTTTCTCAAGAGGCAGGTCAGGTGGTCTGGTATTCCTATCTCTCTCAGAATTTTCCACAGTTTATTGTGATCCACACAGTCAAAGGCTTTGGCATAGTCAATAAAGCAGAAATAGATGTTTTTCTGGAACTCTCTTGCTTTTTCGATGATCCAGCAGATGTTGGCAATTTGATCTCTGGTTCCTTTGCCCTTTCTAAAACCAGCTTGAACATCCGGAAGTTCACACTAGACCATTCAGGTATGACCTAAAGCAAATCCCTTATGATTATACAGTGGAAATGAGAAATAGTTTTAAGGGACTAAATCTGATAGAGTGCCTGCTGAACTATGGACGTTTGTGACATTGTACAGGAGACAGGGATCAAGACCATCCCCATGGGAAAGAAATGCAAAAAGCAAAATGGCTGTCTGAGGAGGCCTTACAAATAGCTGTGAAAAGAAGAGAAGTGAAAGGCAGAGGAGAAAAGGAAAGATATAAGCATCTGAATGCAGAGTTCCAAAGAATAGCAAGAAGAGATAAGAAAGCCTTCTTTAGCAATCAATGCAAAGAAATAGAGGAAAAGAACAGAATGGGAAAGACTAGAGATCTCTTCAAGAAAATTAGAGATACCAAGGGAACATTTCATGCAAAGATGGGCTCAAAGAGGTGGCAAGAATACACAGAAGAACTGTACAAAAAAGATCTTCACAACCAAGATAATCATGATGGTGTGATCACTCATCTAGAGCCAGACATCCTGGAATGTGAAGTCAAGTGGGCCTTAGAAAGCATCACTACGAACAAAGCTAGTGGAGGTGATGGAATTCCAGTGGAGTTATTTCAAATCCTGAAAGATGATGCTGTGAAAGTGTTGCACTCAATATGCCAGCAAATTTGGAAAACTCAGCAGTGGCTACAGGACTGGAAAAGGTCAGTTTTCATTCCAATCCCAAAGAAAGGCAATGCCAAAGAATGCTCAAACTACCGCACAATTGCACTCGTCTCACATGCTAGTATAGTAATGCTCAAAATTCTCCTCAGATTCTACCTTTGTTCAATTGAAGATTCTCTTCTGCTGACTTCACTTTGTGTTTCTGTGAAATCTTATCAGCCTCTCAACATTTTCTGTCTTTCTTTCCTGAGCCCCACATCCTTTCAAAGGGATCTTCATCAGGCTGGAGACTGAGTTCTCATTTGGAGGGAAGGGTGGCTTCATTCTGAGGTGGGCCAGCTTCTGACCTGGGATGAGGCTGAGAAAGGCTGAGGAGATCCAGGAGTGTATTATAGATGTTCAGAACAGCTTCCTGCACAACTAGAAAGCATACAGACACCCCAAAAGTATCTGGGGGGTGCTCTGCTGCGGAAAGTTAGCCTCTCCTAAGGGCTTCTGGGAAGATCACCTGTCTTCTTGACACCAGAAGGTTTCCTGACGTGATATGGTAGAAGGGTCATGGAACCAGGAGTCAAGACTCTCTGGGTTTCCATTTCTTCTTTGTCTCAGATTTCATGTTGATTTAGGGCGAAACAACCTTCTCAGAAGGCACTGGTGTCTTCATGTTTAAAACAAGGGAGTAAGGCTAATTTGGGCTTCCCTGGTGGCTCAAACAGTAAAGAATCTGCCGGCAACATGGGAGACATGGGTTCAATCACTGGGTCAGGAAGATCCCCTGGAGCAGGAAATGGGAATCCACTCCAATATTCTTTCCTGGAGAATTCCATGGACAGAGGAGCCTGGCGGGCCCCAGTCCACGGGGTCGCAGAAAGTCAAACATGACAATATGACTAACACACACACGCACACACACGCACACAGACACACTGCTAATTCAGATGATTCTGACTTCTTATTCTCATAATCCCTGCTGAATCTTATGTTCTTATTTTTTTTGTTTGTAAATACAGTACATCAATTATGTAATAATTTATTTTCAGCTTTATAAATCAAAGTAGCTAAGACTGGGTTTGTGCAATTTGGATGTTGGGATGATATTCTCCTGTGATTCACCACAAAAGACATCTACAATGATCCAATCAGAAGTTTCAATGAGTATGGTATAAACGGTGGCCACATTCATTGGATGTCTTTCCGGTTCAAAGTCAAGACTCTCCACAATAACTACTTATTGATTGAATGGGTAAGAAGATCAGTGAACAAATGAATGAGCAAAGGAACAAATGAAATAATAGGTTATGTATTTGAAACCAGAACATGAGCTAGAGGTCTCATCTCTATGCTTTTGTCGGGATGGTCCCAGGAAGACTACGCTAGAATTAAGAGCCCATGGTGGCACAGCCCTATGGGGTAGTTCTTTTTGTTTTTGCTTCTGGAAGGTTGTCCATTACCCCAAAACATTCTGGCCCCTGACTCTACCTATCAGTCCAGGATTATGATCCTCAAAATGCTGTGCTTTCCCTTCTTCCCCACTGTCTCTAAAGGAGATCTACTAGAGCCTCTCTTCTCTCTGCATCTCTCTCCCCACATCTCTTGCCCCTCACTCCTCCTGTGAAAATCTTGCAAGTCCAAGTATCATGGGCTCCTTTGAAGAATGAGCTGTGTGGCTATAGTTGCGTCCCAGGTGATGCCAACTCATTATTCTCCCTCACATTAATAGTGTTCGGGCTCAGGTTGATGCATTTCTGATTAATGAGGCATTTGTTCTGCACCACAAAACAACTGAAGAATATCCTTCTCATTCCAATGAGTTGTGTCCCAAAGTTAATTACGAGATGACCTTCCCTGATTCCAGGCAGAGGAGACCAGGTGTCCAAGCCTCACCTGACAATTGTCTCCCTGAAATCTTGGCCGAAGGAAACAAAGCCTCAGAGGCACACGCAAGGGGACATCTGGGACCCGAGCCTGACATTCAGAGCTGCAGATCTGGGTGCTGCAAGTTTTCTGCCCTGGGATCAGAATCCAGAGGCCCTTTCCTCTTGGTCCCTTCACATCCCTATCATCCCTTCCCATGTCGAGCAGCTTGCTAACAGAGAAGTCTCATCTTCTGACAGATCTAGACATGTCACTTAAGGTCTTGGAGTTTCTACTTTAGTAAAAAGTGGGAGCAAATACCACGCAACACTTGTCAGGGTTTTGGGAGATAAAGCAGCAGTGAGGAGGGCAGGATGCAATGTCTTTCGCCTGCCTTCCCTTCGGACCTGGCTGAGAGCTCCCATGGCAGGGAAATTTCTTCAGTTTTGTGGTTCTGCACCAAGAAGCCAGGAGACTTCAGACTGTGCAGACCACAAAAGGAGGTCTGGTTAAGAGCTGGCAGATGTCCGTGGGGACTATCTTGGGAGCTGCAGCACCAAGGGAATGTATAGGAAGTGCCTGTCCTTTGAGGGCCACAGGACTGCGGCTCTTGAGTGCTCACAGATAGGAGGCTCTGAGCTCAGATGGAAGGTTGGAGAGTAATTTGTGGGGTTGGATTCTGGGGCCACAGAATCAGCCTAGCAGAGAAGACTCAACATTGTGTTCAGGGACTACTCAGTGAGAAACTCTGTAGAAATCATCCCTTTCATAACATGGACTCAAGGAAACCAATGTTAGTTAAACTTCTAAGCAGCAGGCAATGGGCCATGGATGCCCCATACTTCATCCTTACACGGACTCTGTGTTCTGTCTTGTGGGAACAATTTTCCTCATTGTGCAGATGTGGTTTTGGAGTACCAAAGAAGTGAAGTAGTTTGCCCAGGTCACACAGCAGTCAAATCAGGATTTGAACTCTGCAACTGTTCTTAGAACCCTTTGGACTACATACGCCTCAGAGACCCCATCACCTCACTCCTAATGGTGCTGTAACTCTCCCAAGCCCTGATTCACCCATGTCAAAGAGTCCTCTGCCTCCCTTTTGCTTTTCTATTGTGCAGAAATACTGAGATCTACATGAAAATTTTTGGCTACTGGATCTGGCCAGAAGCCTCAGAGAACCTATGGTTATTGAGATAAATCATAGGTGCAGATGAAGTACAAAGCACTGGAGCGCCCATATTGGGACAAAGGAGACCGGGAATTGGGAGAAGCTAAAAGGTCAATCCTGAAGGACTAAGGGTGAGGTTGGGGTGTTCCCATAGTTGTTCAAGTTCAGAGAATGGAAATTTTTGGTGAGTTGGGGCTTCAGGTCCAGGGAGGACAGAGTCTCTGCTCCCCTTCTTATCAGCTGTGTAGTCTAGATACATTATTTAACTTCTTCAAGCATCAGCTTCTTCATTTGTGAAATAGAGGGGTGATTCTGATTTCTATCTTATCATGAGGATTCAAAGACATTATGTCTTGAAGTGCTCATCACAGAACTTGGTGCATAGGAAGTACCCAAAACATTGGCTGAGATTATGATTTCCAAGAAGCTGGTTAGCTGAATGGCACCACCTAGGCATGGGAAAATCTGCATGCTTGACCTGGGGTAAAATGAACTGAGGCACACACCAACACAACTTCTAATCTGAAGGGAGTTGGAATGGGAATAGGTCTTTCCAGCACAAAATCCAGTCTTCTGGAATACTGATGCCTTTAGCAATCTGGAGACCATTACTGGGGGTGTTTTCTAACCTTGCCTTATACCTTTCCTCTCTCCCAGTTCTATTTCCTCCTGTAAGGTTTGGCCTCACCCCGACACCAGTGCTCAAGTGGAATATCTGAGCATTAGATCTGGTGACAGACTGCAGTCAGTGGGCCTCGGTGGAGTGGCTGGAAGGGAGGACAGATGTTGGCGATGCTGATGGATGCAGCCTGCTGCCTTCCCTACCTCCAGGCCCACTCACACGGGATCTATAGCGTGTCACAGATAGATTTCTCATGTCCTCTCTTCAAACTTCCTCCAATTGCCCAGCATCCAGGGGAAGCAGGGATTTGTTGAGGTACATCCATCAAACCAGTGGAATCACTTCTGTTCATTTCTGATCAGTTTCATAAATTTGTTTTTCCACAGTTGTCTCATTCAGAGTTGACAAGCTCTTCCTGAATTCATGAATTTGGGAGGAAATGAACCAAAGGGACCGAGAAGGCCAATTCTGAACTGAACTGTGGTTTGTTTAACTCCAACTTGCATTAACAATTTTAGAAGAAGGATTACAGAGCTGTGAAAAGGACCAGCATATTGTTGAACTGGAACATCTGCACTAGGCATTAACTGTTTCCAAGTCTTACGGAGAAACAAGCAAACATACAGCTAGAGACTGATATCTATGTTTGCATGTCCATCTATTCACAAAGCAAATTGACAAATTTCATTCATCCGTTTAGCAGATATTTATGGTGATCTGTTATATACTAGGTGCTGGTCTATAATAGAGACTTGCAGTGCCTGAGTAAAAAGTACAGACAAAAGCTTCTTCCCTTCAATTGGATTGGAATGTAAGTAGAGTGAACATTTGTGATTAAGGAAAGGAAAAGTGTGTGTGTGTGTGTGTGTGTGTGTGTGGAATGTAAGTAGTGAACATTTGTGATTAAGTGTGTGTGTGTGTAATGTAAGTAGAGTGAACATTTGTGATTAAGGAAAGGAAAAGTGTGTGTGTGTGTGTGTGTGTGTGTGTGTGTCCAGCTGTCTGATTTCTCAGATGTCCTCTCAGATGTCTTTTTTTATCTTTTCCAGTAATTAATACCACTCTAGATCCTTTCTGACATGGCATATTGGACTCTGCAGTGCCTGGTGGGGGGAAGCCAAGGGTTGGTGACAAATTCAGAAATTTTTGGAAATATAGTCATGAGTGTGAATCCTAGTTCTATTTCTGTTATCTACTAACAGTGTGACTAGAAGCAAGTCACTTGTTTCCAAGTCTCAATTTCTTCATCTGTAAAATAACCAGTAGAAATAAACAATGTAACATAATTTATGCAGCCAACCCACCACTGGCATAATTTGACAAACTCCTTCCTGAGTTAGCTATTAAAATTTTTTTATATTATTTCTTAACTGGGCAATATTTCATTATATTCATTACATATACCTAGCTGATGAGGAAGGAGCACAAAAGAGGAAATCCTGATTTCATATTTCTTGAATATCTACTTAGTTATTTCTGCTAAAATAGAAATACTAGCTCGGTATCAGCCAGTCTTCCCAAAACATTTTCATAAAGTCAGAATTTCAGTGATTAACCGGCAATGTTAACATCTGACCAATAATTAAAATGGTTCATCTCTCTGTACATTTTCATTCTTAGCCAATTACTTTGATTAGCATTAAATTTAATAATATGAACATCATGCATTTGTATGCTACTTTATAATTTTTTAAAATATATTCACATATCTTTGGATCTTCACAACTACCCTGGGAATTAATCAAGACAGATATAATTATTCTAGTACTACAGATGAAAACACTGAAATCTACAGAGGGGAAATAATGTGCCTAAGCTCCATGGAGTTAGAGACAAAGCTTAGATCAGAACTAGACTAGCCTAGGACCATTGTTCATGCCAGCTACTGACCGCTAGAGATCTAGACCTTAGAATGAATTAACCCTACCTTCTGGACAGGCTTCCAGTTTTTACTGAGTGTGCTAAGATCTTGCAGGCCGTCAGAGTCCATATGGTTACTCTAAGAGAAGGAAAGGAAGGATTGTGTGTGTATACCATAGCAATAAGTAAGATCTAACCATAGAAAATCAAAAGACGTAAGTATAAGAACTATAAAGAAATATAAGACAGTAACATTAACTCTTAGGAAAGCTGTCTAAACTTAGAGAGTTCCTTGTGTAATGAAGTCACCAGGGGTGAAACACCAAGCCAGGCTGGAAACTGGGTTGCCATGGGACAGGTACCTCTTCTCCAAGATTGCTGTCAGTCGAGCTAGTGAGATGCTGGGCAGCCTCTAACAGGGAAATTCTGATGGTCTGATAAGGAGATGTGACAATTCATGGATTACCCAAGAAGTAGAGTCAAGGTATGAGTCAAGCAGATATTTCAAAGATGGGTCACTAAATCCAAAGTTGTCAGTTCAAAACCTGGACTAAAACTTTAAGCCAACAAAGTATGAGTAACTTGGGAAATGACTGAATGGGGAGCACATGCGCCAGTTGCTTCAGTCATAACTGACTCTTTGCGACCCTGTGGACTGTAGCCTGCCAGGCTCCGCTGTCCATGGAATTCTCTAGGCAAGAATACCAGAGTGGGTTTATCATCTTTAAGCAAATAACCAGTCATTCCCATGAGCAGACTGCTTGCATTTCAAAGACTGAAAGACTCAGACATCAGTAGAACAGATATGATTATTTTTGCTGTTTTCTTCAAAACAATTGTCTTAAGAGCCAGTGAAATAATAGTTATAAAATCATAACTAAGTATATTGGTATATTATATATTCTAATATGTATTAGTATATATGAAGTAAATTAGTTATGGGATTCAAGGAGCATTAATGTTTCTTTAGTGTCAAATGGACAGAAGCGAGATGGATGACACAAACTCAAGTGAAAGTGAGGCACCATTTATTGAACAGATTTTTAATGCATTATCTCATTCTTGCTTCATTACAACCGTGTGATAGGTCCCATTTCTATCCTCATTTTATCAATACTGAAATTGAGAGATTGAGTCAAACAGCTAAGGTAAAGCAGGCTTCTACCTAAGTCTCCCCCTGGCATTTGAAGATTATAGCCCTTCTTCCTCTGTGGTTAAGCTTAATCCTTCTAGAGAGCTTTTTGTGGGCTGAAAATGGATATGCATAGGAGGATCAGATTCCCCTGAAGATGCATTCGGTAGAGTAAGCAGAAGGTTGGAGACTCAAGGACAGAAGCTGAGCATCCTGGATGAACAAAGGCCCAGGGATGAGTTCCAGGAGTGAAGGCTAGTAGCTCCAAAAGGAGCCTGCAGATAGAAGTCTGCTAAGATGTTGAGAATCACCATCAAACAAAGCAGCCTGCAGCCGATGCTTGTGTTTCCCTACTTAATTGCCAACCCCATATCTTAACTTGGACTTTAAAGGCTGCATGACTCCTGACAAGAATCTGGCCAAAATCTAAAGAGGACAGCAGAATGGGGCTGCAGAATAAGCCTGACCATCTCCTCTGTCTTTGGGAGGATTTTACCAAAAGCATGTGGGAGCTCAGAAAGCTGTTGGAGGTCTAGAGAATCAGGCTCAGCAAATTCTCCAAGATGCCTGCTTCTTTGCATTCTTTACTCCAGGTTCGAAGTCAAGGATTGTGAGACTGGCTAGGTCCAGGTTCTGAGCTAGGATTTGGTTGTGTGACTGGGCTCAACCAGACTTGCAAAGGTTTCCTCAGATCCAGGTGTGAAAGCTGAAAACAGAATGCAACTCTGCTTAAAGAGAATAGCATCCAGGATTCCTCTTGGGAGCATCTTCTGGGGAAGCTGAACTCTTCCGTGATTCTAACACAGGCTGGGAGCCTGGTCTCTGGCCCTCTCAGATATGATGATGGCTCAGCCTGGAGGCAGCAAGTCAATCTTCCTTTCTTAGAATCATCTTCATGTCTCTCAAAGCATTTGGCTCAGTGTCTAGGGCATTCATTTTAAACAAACTGATTCTATTTAGTAAAGGAATGTCCCTTTATCCTTTGTTGTACTTTCTAACCCACTGGACTGTCTTGAGCATGTTTAAGATGGTGAGGGTGTCAGCTGGGATGCTCTGAGAACAAAGGGATAGAGGGAGGACTGGGGTGTAGCCTCATTTTCTTATCAAACGTAATCCAGGAACTATAGTTTCTTACCTGATATAGAACCTTGGTGTAATGAGAACACTGACTCTGCTATTTATCAACTTGTGGCTTTGAATTTGCTGAGTCTCAGCTTTCTAAATGAAAATAGTGTTGCCTACTACATAAGATTAGCAAGATTAAATGAGATTAAATTGACTATTTTTCTGGCAGAATAAAAGGTATAGCCTCTGGAAGACCCTATTTCACTGCCCCCCTCCACACCCGCCGACCCCCAGGGTTATCATGGAACTCTATTTCTCCTTTCTCTGGCAAAGAACCAAGAAGGTTAATGGTTCATGAACTCCCTGCATTTTGGTGACAAGTCTCCACAAATCACCGAAAATGTGAGCACTAAAACTAGACTCTATAGCTTCAAATCTGGGCTGGGCCACTTACTACCCACAGAGCCTTGAACCAATTACTTAAACTCTTTGTACCTGTTTCCTCCTTTCAAAATGGTAATAACGAAAGTATCTGTGCCTTAGGGATGTCGTAAAAATATAAACAAGTTAATGTATATAAAACACTTAGGCCAGCCTGGCATATAGTAAGCATTCACGAAACACTAGCTAGTATTCACTCAGTAAACATTCACTGGATGTCCACTATGCCCAGGCTCTGCGTTAGGCTTTGGGGTAACAAAGATGAATTATACCCAGGCTGGCCCTTAAGGAGATCACTGTCCCAAGAAGGAGAGCTACATGTCCTGCCTTTGCTAGAGTTCCCAAAGTTCCGTTTGCGTACTTTTCAATGACTGAGTTTTCTCTCATCTCTCTGTTCTTTGGGGGATGCTCTGCTTCCCCCAAATTCTGTCTACAAACATCTCCCAGCTGGACTCTTCAGGACCAAGTCTTTTACTTCTGCTCCTCCCTTTGAATGACAGGAACTGAGTTCCTCAGGCTATATCACTAATGATCCTATAGGGCTTTAATCACCAAGGACTTGCTCTACCAGAAAAAGGGGAAAAAATAAATCTACAAGTATTAATCATACTAGTCTAGTGTTTAGCTCTTTAATATTAAATTGCTTAATTTCTCAAAGTTATATTTATTTTTGATTAAATTCTTTAAGTTCTGAATCTATGCAAAATACATTCCAAGAACTTTTCATCTTTTTATGTTAATCAATAGTTAAATGAACAAAATTGTTTGCAATCAAATAATCAACACGTCTCCCCCCCAAATGTCATTTAATGGTCCTCTAGTGTTTATTTCAAAGACCATGAAATGAGCGTGTTTTAAACATATAGGACTTGAAGCTTTTCTCATGGAAAAGTTTATATAAGCAAGTGAGTTTCAAAAGCAGGTTTTACTGTTCCATCTTCAGAAGTGGATGGGTAAATGGTTTGTGGAGCCCTTTGCATAGAAGTTTACACTGAAGCTCAGGCAGTGGCAGGCACTCATTCTGTGTGCTTCACTCTCCACTCTGGTGAGACTCTAGCTCCCAAGAGGAAGTTACAGCATAGGTCTCTCCATCTAAGTGGTCTGGGGTACTGCTGGGTAAAGGGAGATGATCCGGCCTTTGAGCTCTTCTCTTTGCAGAGGGTAACTCCTTGATAAGCACCCTGGATAGCTGCCCACCTGTCCAGACATCAGGAGGACCATGTGTGTATTGGAAATGGGTATCAGGGATCAGAGGCTCATCCACAGCCAAAGAACTGGAGTGAGTGGAGACTGGGCACAGAGCTGCAAAGGACTGATAGTAGATTAAATCTGTTTTCCTAGGGAAATACTACTGGGCTGGAAAAAAATACAACAGAGAACTGAAAGGAAAGGAAGGAAAAGAGGAAATATGAATCGGAGGAAGAGAAGCAAAGGGAAAAAACAGTGGAGAGAAAGACTGGGAAAGAAAGAGAGGAGAGGGGGAAAATGAGAAATAGGCAAGAGTAGTTAATAGAAAATCTAGACAGAAAAATCGAATCTGGACAGAAGGGAGAATCTGGGAGCAAGAGAGAGGGAAAGAACCCAGGGAGATACCAAGGGAGGCAGGCAATTCAGGACTCCAAGTTTCCTGAACAAGGTGTTCCATCACCTGCTCTTTGACGTCCCTCACCCCACCCCCATCTCTGGCCTCTTTGGTAAACTGGTGGGAATTTCCCAGCTCATGGGCTTGGAGCAAACTGAATGAGAATGTGAACCTAAAGCATCATATACAGTGCCTAGCAGGACAGATGTTCTGTAAATTACATCCATATTTTACCACTTAACCTCAATTTCCCAAACAAATTCTTTGTTCTCTAGCAGTCAAAAGTAAAGTTAGCAGAATGAGAAATGGGTGGGAATTTAGATGAACAAAATACCATACTTGCCCTCTAAGAACTCAAAGTTAGAGAAGAAACAGCTGCATGCTATGGTGTGTTGAGTTCGAATACAGAATTCTACCAGGTGCTGTGGGAGTACAGAGAAGAAAGATTTGGCCACATGCAGAGGTCATGGAGAGCTCCCAGGGGAAGTGACATCTGAACTGAGGCATAAAGAAAAAGAACTTTTCCAAATGGAAAAAGGGAGGGAAGGGGCTTTCACCCACGGCAAATGGCATGCGCAAAGTAGAGACAGGAACAAGCCAGGTGTGTGCAGTGGGAAAAAGGTTAGATGGAAGGAAGGTGGTGGCAAGAGTATCAGCTAGAATCAGATCTTGCAGGATGCTTGTGTGCAAGAGTGTGAGGTTGTGTTTCATTTGTGAAGACATCAGGACCCGCCAAGGGATTTTAAATAGGAGAGTGTTGCACCTGGATGTGGAAATGATTCTGGAGCTTTGTGCATTAGAAGCAGCTACACCTGATACAGAGAGACTGGCTATCACATTCCTCCAGAGAAACTTGATAATGGCCTGAGAAAAAGCAGTCACAGTGGGAATGGAGAGGATACAAAAGATCTGAGGGAGGTAAGATCATCAGGTATATTCACAGAAACCCCCGCGGAGGGAAGCTACAGACCCTCATGAAGCTTCCTGAAAAGTTTCTAAATGGTGGGTGGTCGTTTGCCCCAACCTTTTAATCACCAGATGACTTTTCTTCCTCCAGATGATTCCTCTTTTCTTGAGATAAGATCCAAAATGAGATTTTTTTTTAATTTATCAACATTTGGTTAATACTGCATTTATTAAACCATTTATAGAAGTCACTGTATATCTTAGTTGTTTGTTTTTAGGTATGTTGCATAATTCATTAGTAGCAAGTGCTTGGAGGATGAAACTGTTACAGAGGCAAGAGAAATGTGTTAGGATAAAGAATCAGATACTTCTTACAACTAGAAGTTTCTCTCAGACCTCCTAGACTGGGCCTGTGAAACCAGACATGCCTATAGAATATACCTTCATAGACGTCCCCAACAATCCATTTCCATTATACATACACAGATGAACTTTCAGATATGGTTTTCAGGCTGGTTTGTGGTGATAATGAACACAATCAGTGTGCTCGTTCAGTCAGCGCTGGGGATGTGCAGCGTGAGGAGAAGAGTGATGTGATGTTTGTCTGACAATTTCCATCGTATGGAATAAGCAGCTTTGTTCTATGGTCGTCAAAGAAGGAACAGCAGCCAGTGGGTAGAAGTCCCCTGGGGACAGATTTCAGCTTAATCTCAGACTAACTGGGGAATAGGAAACCTGTCAAGTAGGGATTGGATGGTGTAGCCTGCAGAACAGGCTACACATTTATTAAGCACCTACTGCATTCCAGGTACTGTGCTAGGTCTCTCTTTGAAACCTCACAACTCCTCCATGGATTAGGGAAATGATCCCGACTCCACAGATGAGGCATCCAATGCTCACAGGGATGAACCAGGGTACCCAATCCAGGATCTAATGCCTGATGATCTGAGGTGGAGCTGATATAATAATAATAGAAATAAAGTGCACGATAAGTGTAATGTGCTTGAATCTCTCAAAATCACCCCCCTACAACCCCAGTCCATTATAAAATGTCTTCTGCGAAACTGATCCCTGGTGCCAAAAAGGTTGGCGACCACTAGATTAAATGGTCACATAGGTAAATGATAGTTCTAGGACCCAAGTCCAATCCCTGACCCCAGCATGATGCTTGCCTGCTGAGTGTGTGGGTGACCAGTCCCTGGAATTATGCAATCAGAGGCAGAGTCCCCAAATGCCTGAGAAACTGTAGAGGTGTTCGGTTTTGGACAGGACATCAGCCCTGATAAACCCACACCTTCCTCCTAACTCTGAGTATCTAATTCTCAAACGACAAAATAAAATTGAAATGAATACACTGTGAAGACCCCAAATGCAAGGAATGGCAACAATAAGTAAGGGGAAGTTATCTGCAACATAAATGATTTTTCCCTTAAGGAAAGAGAAAGCAAAAATGACAAGAGTAAGCCAACATATATTTCATAAAACATTTTTCATCACCAAAAGTTCTGTTGAAGGTATTCTTCTTGCATGTTTTCATGCTGAAACCTATTTGCAAATTATTTTCTCACTTTTTTTTTCACATGAAATGTACCCTCGATTATATGACAAGAAATTATATGGTGCTAATAATTTATTTAAAACCAGATCCATGTATCACATTCATTCTGTGTTGTGAAATCAAGTAGATGCAGAAGGGGAATTTTTTTTTCTCTGAACTTTCTGACCATCTCTATTGTGGAAGAGAGAGTAATAGCAGGTATTGAGGGTGCCAATTATGCGGTGATGTACAAACCCGCTGGAGAAAAATATATATGATATTTTAATGCTAGTCAAACAGAACGATGAAGTTTAAATTAGCTTGAAGCTACTAAAAATTCTAACTATGGCTCTGCTTTCATTGTATGGGAGGGTGAAAAATAGCTTTACAGAAAAATATATGTCGATCTTCTCTATGATGGGCTGCCTTACGCCTCTTCCTTCTGCAGATATGCAAGGCTCCATTTTTGTTTGTTCATTGCTCCCTTTTCTTTCCATTTCTCCTTTTACTTCTTTTTCTCCCCCGTGGACCACTTTCCTTCCCTTCTTCAACAATCATCTTATCCTCTACTTCCTTCTGCATTAATTCACCTATCAGTTTCATAAGCTTACAGAATTCAGACAGTTCTGATTAAAAGCTGGAGGAGAGGCTTTGGAAAAAAAATCAGACCCAACCACCTCATGGTATAGATAGGTGGGTAGGAAAGGAGGTGGGTTTGTGAGAGGATGTAACTTGCTGAAAGCCACTGAACAATTTTGTAAGGGAGCTAGCTGTCTGATCAGCGAGTAAGTCAGAGAAGGGTTTGGATGGGAATAGAACACCAGAATTCTGACCTCCGTAGACTTTGTTGATTATCAAGAAAATTCTTGATAATCATATTTCCAAAATATTTTTTTTCTTAAAAAAAAAAAAGTAAGAGGGTATCCAAGCCTCATGCAACCCTACCAGAATTGAGGTAGGTAGGAACATCTCTAGTACACAGTTGATGAAACGGGTGGGGTGTAGTGAATACTGCCTGTGAATCAGGCACTTCCACATGTTATGTAATCCTTAGTCAGCCCTGCCATTAAGTATTTATAACACTGTTCTATAGCCTGAGGTTCAGCAAAGTGAAAGTGAAAGTGAAGTCGCTCAGTCGTGTCCGAATCTTTGCGACCCGTGGACTGTAGCCCACCAAGCTCCTCCGTCCATGGGATTCTCCAGGCAAGAATACTGGAGTGGGTTGCCATTTTCTGGTATTCAGCTGGAGTGTGAGGTGAAATCAAGCCTTGTCGAAAACTGTGTCCTCATGAGATGTGGCCAAACCCTCAGGTGATGCCACGTGCCCATGGAGGAGTCAGGGCTGAAGATTCGTCTTCTAGCCCAGAAACCTTTCTAGGGTGTCTCGGGAAATAAGCTCAGAGACTTCACCAAGAGACAACAATTAGCACTGTGTCATTATTGATATTTATACTCGTGACCACCAGGACAGAGCTGAGAGGTAAGGGCAGAAAAGTCAAGTTGAACTTAGAGAATATGTAGTGTTCAATTGGAAAAACTGGTTGCATGAAAGAGAAAGCACAAGAATTAGTGCTTAAAAAGCTAGCTTTGTTTTTTGTTCTAGATTGTAGAGTTGTAGAAGATTTCCTCTTTTTTTTTTTTTTTGTCTTTTTCACAGCAAACAGCCACATTGTTCAGAAAAATCAAGCAATATAGAAAAATTCATATAGAATGGTGGAAAGCATCCAGAATGCCACCATCAGGTGGTATTCACTGATAATGATTGAGTATCTATCTCTCCGGACTTCCCTGGTGGCGCTGCTGCTGCTAAATTGTTTCAGTCGTGTCCGACTCTGTGTGATCCCATAGACAACAGCCCACCAGGCTCCCCCGGCCCTAGGATTCTCCAAGCAAGAACACTGGAGTGGGTCTGGTGGCACTAGTGCTAAAGAATCTGCCAGCCACTGCAGGAGAGGTAAAGAGATGCAAGTTCGATCCCCAGATTGGGAAGACCCCCCTGGAGAAGGAAATGGCAACCCACTCCAGTATTCTTGCCTGGGAAATCCCATGGACAGAGGAGAGCCTGGGGTTATAGTCCATGGGGTCAAAAAGAGCTGGACACAACTGAAGCAACTTAGCACGCACACACACGTCTATCTTTCCAGATATTTTTACTTCCTTGGCCGCGAAATATACTCATGTTTTCTTCTTTATATTTCTCTATACATGGCAAACTTTTCATACATTCTATTTGTTTTATATTAAGAAATTTTAATTGGAAAAGTCATTTGGGGCTAGATGATAAAGAACTTTGGATGGCAGTGTTAGTTATGTATCTGGCATATTTACCTGTTCCCAAGTTCTGTCTCCTTCCAAAGATAGTTGGAGATGAAATGATAAGACATGTAAGACTTAATTCTGTAAATGACTGGGAAACCCTGGAGAACTTTAAGCAGATGTGAAACCTGACTGTATTAATAAAATACATATTAATGATTCTTCTCCCACAATGTGCTCAAAATGTAGTACCTGCACTACCAGCATGAGGGACTTGTTAGAAATACAAGTTCTCAGACCCTGCTCCAGATTTAATCCAAGATGCTGGGAGTTGGGGATCCCAAAATCTAATTGTTAACAAGGCCTCTGCATTAGCCATCAGGGTGAGATACAAAGTCAGGCTGGAGCTGGGTGGGAATCATAGTTCCTCAGAAGGTACAAATGGGAGAGTGGCTGTCAGAAGCCCACTCCAGCCATGCCAGCATCTGGGTTTGGTTGAGCTGCCAGTCCTAAACTTCTGAATTATCACAACGATGTGCATTTATGTATTATCACAGCAGGACTTAACTAATCTATTATTTTTGCATCTATGTATATCTTTCTCAGAACAAGGTAGGTTAGGTCTTCAATAAATTCACTTTAAAAAATGGGTTTGACTGTTAATTGCTAAATCTAAGCACTTGCCTTCTTGTGCACACTAATATAAAATATTTAAACACCCTCCCAGCTTGTCATTCAATATCCACATGTTCTGGAAGGAGAATGTTTTTACATGTGCACGCAGCTTCTTCCTCATTTGTTTCAGTCCTCTAAATATGGAAGTGTTGGCAGATCAATTTTAGGTCTTTCATCAGCTCTGATATGAGAGCCCTGATTTTTTAAGTTCACTACCACAGGCCCCCTCCCCCAAGTTGAAAGATGACATTGTTCACCACAATGATTCCCCCAGGATTTTCCCACGTCATGCCTGCCAAGCCCCAGTGACAAGATATAGGGGGCAGTTAGACTATTACATACTCTCCCTGCCACTTTCAATCAAGCCTAATGCAATCAGAAACACATGACTACATCAACACATCTCCTTTAATCAAATGTGATTAAGTCAGTCATTAGTTTCTCAAGACAAATAAAGGATACAAGTGCTTGTATTATAAACGTAACCGCCCCCCTTCTTAAGTGATTTGTCAGAAAGGAAGCCCCCTTAGCATAGAACTGAAGACCTTCAGAGGTCTTTGTGTTTTTGCTGCTGGTGTTTATTAAGATAAAGCATTCTGCGTTTATGTGCACAATTCCTCCTTCACTGTCCCCTCTCGCAAAGCCCCCGTGTTGTCAAGCAGAATTTGGCTTCAGCTTGATCAGGATGGTTTCATTATCCCATTGTTACCATTATGACTTGGGCAATTAGTAGTTTATAAGTATAAATTTATGGCAATCTGTGATCCAGGCGCATTGGCAGTAGTCAGGGCATAATAAAAACCCAATCAATTTCTTTCATTTAATATGTAGGCTGTGACCCTAGTTTTGATTAGAACTCTTAGCTATTTCATCTTTAAATAAAAAAGAATGTCTGCAAGCAATTATATGGTGTGTTAATTGGATATTCCTTTTTATCTCTTATACTACTGAATGCATTGCTAACGAAATCCTTGTTTTCTCTCTTTCTCAATATCTCTCTGCCTCCCTCTCTCTGACTCTGTTACTGTCTTTGTCTCCCTACTCTGGGTCTCTACCCCATCCCTTCCTTCTGTCTCTCCATTGTGAATCTTCACTGACCACATACAGCTTGGCTAAAATATGCAGGGGACTTTCCACCATGCTGACTGTGTTCTATGAATCCCTCTTTCCATCTAGACATTCAGGCATTATGGAGCTGAGGTCACCAGACTGCCTAAGAGGTCTGGTACACAGCAGGTACTCAATAATTGGCAAATGAATGAATGAGGCCACTACATTCCCTGTATGTCACATTGTCACTTTCTGACCCAGGACACTTTGCTGAGATCTGTTCTTTCTCAGGGAAATATTTCCCTTATGGGTCTACACTCCAAAAGGTGGCTATACCAGGGGAAGAGAGTATTCTAGTCCTACAGATAAGAAGTCCAAGTCCCCCAGAGTCTCCATCTGCCATGCAGAGATGATGCTTCTTATCTCTGTTATGTGGAATATGCCCTTTATGGGATGATTTTGGAAGCTGGGAAGAGTCAGTACCTGTAAAGTGGGGTCTATAGCTTTTTGAGTGTTATTTTTATCATTTACATTTCTTTAACAAATATTTCCATAGTGCTTAATATCCCTCTGTTATCTGCAGACTGACAGCATTCTAAACCTCTCTTCTTTATACTGCACCCACTGCCCTTCAAGACCTTGTTCAGAATCCTATGGTTTCTCTCACAAACCCCGTCTCCTGAATTCTACGTTTTCCTCATTTTCTGCTTTACTCCTTTGCTTCTACAAAGTACATTCTGCAGGAGCATCCTGAGACTGGACACATGGGAGGCAAAATTTTTTTGAAACCTGGTTTTTCTGAAAATACCTTTGTTCTCATCTTACATATGATGATCACTTGGTCAGAATTTGAAGCCTTTTTTTTCTTTTTCCTCCTCAGAATTTCTAGCATCTCTCCAGCTTCCAAGGCTGCTACTAAGACACCTGAAGCCCTTCTTATTGCTGGTCCTCAGTATGTGACTTTCCTCTGCTTCTCCCATAACCCCAGAAGCTTCTAGAATCTTCTCTAGCCTTGTGTCCTGAAATTTCACAATGGTGTGCCCTTGGGTTGGGCTTTTTTTCAGTCCATTTCTCAACGCTCAGTAAACTCTTCTAATCTGGAAACATATTTTTTAATGGTGGAAAATTTTCCTGTATGATTTTTCTGATAATTTCCTCTCCACTCTTTTCTCTGGGACTCATGTTAAGCAAGTGCTAGAAGTGTACTTTAATCTCTAATTTTCTTATCTTTTCTAATTTCCTAATTTCCATCTCTTTGTCTTTTCTTTTTTACTTTCTTACTTTTATCTTCCAACATTTTCATTGGATTTTTATGTTATTTTTACTATATCTTTGATTTTTAAAGTTTCCTTCTTTTGTGACTGCTCTTATTCATAGCATCCTGTTTCAGAGGCAATGGTTTCTGTTTTCTATCCAAGAAGATTGACCTGCCTGACCCCAGAGATCATGTTCTGATGATGACATTCTACCTAAAACAAAACTATCTTTTCCTGGTTGTTAAAGTCTGATCCTTTGAAAACCTGGAATCAATTGCAACTGCTTCCTGATGCAGATCACAGACTAAAGCATATGCTACACAAGGGCAGGGGCCATGTCTGTTCTATTTAACAGTAAATACACTTAATGTGATTCCTCACGTGATTAGGTGTTCTAAAACATTTGGCAAATGAATGACTGAATGGTGTTAAAACTGGAGTTCCCTAATGTCAGTGTAACAGCCAGATAAGAAGAAAATAGATGCTTTCTTGTTTTTGTGTTGTCACAGCCATTCAGCATCTCTTGACATGATAAAACAGTTTTTGAGAGAGTGTGGCCCCTTCCCCACATCTGCCTAATGGAAATGGAATTCTCTAAGAAATTGCAGAAGCAGGAGATACAAGGTGTTTAACAAGGCTGCCCAATGAGTTCATTTATAATATTAACAAACCAAATTCCTGAACAAGCTCAGAGGCCCTATTGGACCTGTCAGCCAGGAGAGACAGCTGTCGGTCAGAATTCATGGTGGGCACCCGCCTGCCCTGAGGGCCAGCCTGGCAAGGGGGGTTGGTGGAAGGGACTGGGTAGATAACAGAGATAAATCTAAATTCATTCGGGAAGCAGTCACACTCAATGACATATTCACTGACTTCTTCAACAGCTCATTTGATAATGTTCTCTCTGCACTATTCATTTTTCTGAAAGATGAAAGCTGGCTGAGGATCTCATCTGCTCACTGATGCAGGGAAAGGATTTGAAATTAGCACACACACACACACAGACACACACAACCAAAAGGGGAAGCGTGGGGGTAGGGGGGAGAAGGAAACGTCGTGATAACCAGTTTTGTGGTTGGTCCTGACCCAGGAGACCCAGCAGCCTGGCGTGAGGTCACCTTTAATTAGCAATGCATTATAATTCAACAATATGCCAATGGGCAGAGACAAGGCTCAGTGGGGAGGGGGCCATCTACCATGATAATTAATTGCTTGAAGAATGTGCTCAGCCTGGTGAGGGGCAGGTCATGTTTCGTGTGTGATTGGAGAGGAGAAAGGTTGAACCCCAGGGCCCAATGCTACACTCTTTCTCAGTGTGTCCCATGTCTCACTCATTTATGGCACACATAAATCCATGGGCATTTATCAAGTGCCAGAAGCTAGGCACCATCCAGGGCACAAGAGAAAATGAGACACGGGCTGGGTTTTCTGGTACCACCTTCTCGTAGGAAGACAATACAGAAACACGAAACCCCAGTGCTTATATTTGCTGTTTACAGTGAAGGAGCTCTTTTGATAGCACCCTTTGGCCAGGAGGATCGACAACTCTTTGTTTTACTTTGATCCTCTCACATGGCTTCTTAAATAAATGAATGTTTTGTAGTAGACTATGAAGCGTACCGGAAAAGGCAATGGCACCCCACACTGCAGTACCCTTGCCTGGAAAATCCCATGGGTGGAGGAGCCTGGTGGGCTGCAGTCCATGGGGTCGCTAAGAGTCTGACACGACTGAGCGACTTCACTTTCACTTTTCACTTTTTACTTTCATGCACTGGAGAAGGAAATGGCAACCCACTCCAGTGTTCTTGCCTGGAGAATCCCAGGGACGGCGGAGCCTGGTGGGCTGCCGTCTATGGGGTCGCACAGAGTTGGACACGACTGAAGCAACTTAGCAGCAGCAGCAGCAGGAAGCGCACACGTTTTGAAATCAGGTAAATCTGGATTTGAATCCTGACTCTTCTATTTTATAGCACTGGAACCATGAGCAATTGACTTTTATGTACAGGGCACATGCTTCTTCTTGGTAAAAGGGAGATACTAAAACCTAACTTACAGGATTAGATGTCATGAGGCTAGAAACCTACGGTGCAGACGCCATGGTGGTCATTCCCCTGTCCTGACAAGCAGCGGTCTGGCTAAGAGTAAGCGGAGACCCAGAGGTCGGGCCAGGATATGGTAGGAGAGGCCCTCTGCCTTGTTCACAGCAGTGGTGCTTGACACTTGAGGATTCTTTTGGGGGGAAAAAAATGCACGAAATGTTCATGGCATGTACGAGTTGCTTGTTCATGCTTTGTTCAACGAACTGAATATGTTCTTCTTTGAATTCTGGGGAAATGCTCTTTAAAAGGTTCATTAATCCAAGTCAAGACAGACAGACAGAAACCAGATACAAAAGCAAAAAGACTGAAATGGAAAGAAGACAAAATTCAAGAGGCCCGAAGCAAACAGACAGGAAATAATCCCTTAGCAATCTTTGAGCCAAAGTTTGGATGGCTGCTGCAGCCTTTTATCAGATTCCTAAAATCACTGATATGGAATAGTTTCAAGTTTTTAAAAGACCAGGCAAGGAGCCTACACTTAGTAGGCATTCTGTAAAATGTTACTTCCTTATCCAAGTTCACTTGGCAACCCCTGAGCTGACCCAGGGGTTGTGTTTCAAACACGCATGGAAAAGCCATCACTCTGTTTCCAGATAAACTATATCTACAGACATTCTGCTTCTTCTCCTTGCCATCACTATGCTATCCACCGCCATACACAAAAGATCTTATTTACTGGTAACCACAAATTCATTACAGGGCAAGAAGAAGGAAGTATATCAGGAAAATATTCTTTGCTTTTCAAAAGATGATCGCCTGCACTTAACAATAACAACACCAAACAGTGGTGATAGGGTGGAGAGCAGAGTAGAAATAGGTACCAACTCTCCCACAGTGCAGGAGCTGCTTAATTTCCAAAGTTATCTCTGTCTTCTTCTTATAATCAGATGGTTCTTCACCTTTCACGGGAGTGATGGAGCAATCTGAGAATTGTTACTTATTATTTTTTATTAGGAACTTCTAACCCATTTATATCTGATATGAGGACTATTAAACTTCCTATCGCCAATGTTGTAATATTTGTTGCTTTCATGTTCCATTGCTTTTTCTTTTGCTAAGGGTAGTGACTTTTAAGAATCTTATTTATAAGGAACAGAAAGCTCTACATTTTCTCAGAGGTATAGCAGTTTTCATGTCTTCATATAGAAAGACAACATCTCTAAATAAAAGCACTCACCTCTTTCTTCTGGGTGCTTGCTCCATTCTGAAGCTTATTTCAGCAAGTCACCTCTCCTATTTACACACAGCACTCGGATCAGCTCACCTGAAGCTGGGGTGACCTACAGAGCTAGTCCAGAGGGAGTGCTGACCAGAGTCTTCACGTTTTACTGTTCAAATTTCCAAGCAGAGAAATGTGGATGGTTCAGGCCTCCCTCTGAACTGCATCCTTGGTTCAGTATTCGCCCTGTTGTGTGGGTTCAGTGGCATACTCTGGCTGCTGGGGCTCTGGGCAGAGCACTGGTTTTCAGAGGTGGCGCCTATTAAAGGGAAGCTCTGACTGCCATCGCCGTTTCTAGCACTGTCCCTTTAAAAGTGTCCGTCTATGCGGGCCGCATCAGGCCTTGGCAATGGCGGCGGCTCGTGGGATTTTGCACTCCCAGGCCCTTCACTG
Source organism: Ovis aries (assembly GCF_016772045.2). Classification (NCBI taxonomy): domain Eukaryota; kingdom Metazoa; phylum Chordata; class Mammalia; order Artiodactyla; family Bovidae; genus Ovis; species Ovis aries. The sequence continues at coordinate 36,825,580 of NC_056068.1, forward strand.
CAGCGCACACGCTTGCGGTGCACAGGCTCCAGAGAGCGTGGGCTCAGCCAGTGCAGCCTGTCCCCTTGTCCCCCGCGCTGGAAGGCGGGTTGTGGACCACTGGATCACCGGGGAAGCCCTTCTACTAATGTCTTTCTTGCTTTTCACTCATCCAAAAGAAATATATTACTTTTTATTCTATTCGAAAGTATCTTCAAGTTTCATTTTAAGACTTTTCATCAGTGTTGAAAATGAATCATGCTCTTTTGAAAAATTCATTTTTTTTTAATTGAAGTATAGTTGATTTGCAATGTTGTGTTAATTACAGCTGTAGAGCAAAGTGACTCGGTTACATACATATTCTTTTTCATATTCTTTTCCAATAGGGTTTATCACAGGATACTGAATACAGGTCTCTGTGCTCTATAGTAGGACCTTGTCGTTTATCCATTCTATATATGTCTATTTGCATTTGCTAATCCCATACTCCCAGTTCATCCCCCACCCACCCTGCCCGCCCTTGGCACCTACCAGTCTATCCTCTACGTTTGTGATTCTGTTTCTGTTTCACAGATAAGTTTCTTTGTGTCATCTTTTAGATTCTACATGTAGTGAGATCATATGGTATTTGGCTTTCTCTTTCTGACTTTACTTAGTATGATGATCTCTACTTGCATCCATGTTGCTGCAAATAACATTATTTTGCTTTTAATGGCTCAGTTATATTCCATTGTACATATTTACCATATCTTCTTTATCTACTCATCTGTTGATGGACATTGTTTCCACCTCTTGGCTATGAATCAGCGCTTTTGATTCCTGCCTGTGTTACATGAAGAACTGAGTACATTTCTCCCTTTGCTTGTATGATCTTGGATTTCAGACCCTGATTATTATTGGATTACTACTGACAGTTATATATCATTTTTAAAATTACCTCCTTTCAATATATGTCTATATTCTATGCACTACACAAATCCATACTTTGTTGATTTTCTTTGTTCACCACTAGTTTTTTTATACTGTGACATTTCAGTTCTTGAGTTCTTTATGTAATGGCTCATATACTGACTTAAATCTTTCCTCATAACTTAAGGTTATAAATATCACCTTACTTTACCATCACACATACTTTGTTTTTTTTCAGAGAGGGTTCAAGAACAGTTTACCAACTCAGCCCTTCCAGAACCCAGAATACCCCTTTCTTGCATTCCTATAGGAAATACTACTTAATTTATTTTAACTACCTCAGTCATAATTCTAATTCTTTTTCTTGTATTCTGTAGAAGTAATTTTTTGACTATTGAAATTTAGTTGGTTTGTTTGTTTGCTTGTTTTTCCAGAAGTGTCAGCCTAGCTTTGTTGTTTACTTCTTTTTCTGGTGACTGTTTTACTGTCTACATGCCTGTTGTGTTTTGTTTACTTCTAATTTTTTTAAAAAAAGTCACCAGTGTAAATCCAGATGTTTAATTGTTTTATGCAGTTTGCTTGGTGCACAGTGGGCCCCTCTAATCTAAAAATAAATCTTGTTCCATCATGAGTAGTTTTTTCCTCTCTTGTTTTCTGTTTACACAATTCTCTCCTCCTTGAATTATCCTACATATTTTGAATATCCTGAATCTGCTTGCCATGCTCCTCCCCCAATTATTTCTTTTTCTCAGGTAATTTTCTTAAATTTATCTTCTATCTCTGTTATTCGGAATAGTTTTGTGGATTTGTTTGTTTTGTTTTAAGCTGAAGGGTAAAGAGGCATTTCAACAGTTCACTGAGTAACCAAAGTACTTGAAAAAGATCATGAAGATGTCAAAATTCTAAGAAGATAATAGTGAAGTTGACTATCTATGATTATTTATGAGAATCTGACTCATATAAAGAAGGCCAGTATTGGCTGGAAAAAGGGACTTGCTGGGAGGAGCAAACAGTTTCTTTTTTACCATAGGCAGGTATGGACATCACAATAACGAAAAATTGTCCAGGATTCAAGTACCATCTTTTGGCTGTATTGGGTGAATGAAGTAAAGTAAAAGTGTTAGTCACTCAGTCATGTCCAACTCTTTACCACCCCATGGACTGTAACCCACCAGGCTTCTCTGTCCTTGGGATTCCCCAGGCAAGAATACTGGAGTGGGTTGCCATTTCCTTCTCCAGGGGATCTTCCCAACTCAGGGATGGAACTCAAGTCTCCTCTGCATTGCAGGCAGATTCTTTACTGCCTGAGCTACCAGGAAAGCCCACAATGGGTACATATGCATTACTCAAATGTAAATCCTAAAATGAGAACCAGTTTCTGAGATCAGATTGGAAAGAATTCTGTCAAAAAAGAGAACAAATACAGTTGACCATTGAAAAACAGGAGGAATGGAGCACCAACCCCTGGAACAGTGGAGAATTTGCATATAACTTTACAGTCAGCCCTCCATCGGAGACGGCAATGGCACCCCACTCCAGTACTCTTGCCTGAAAAATCCCATGGACAGAGGAGCCTGGTAGGCTGCAGTCCATGGGGTGGCTAAGAGTCGGATACTACTGAGCGACTTCACTTTCAGTTTCATGCATTGGAGAAGGAAATGGCAACCCATTCCAGTGTTCCTGACTGGAGAATCCCAAGGACGGCGGAGCCTGGTGGGCACAGAGTTGGACACGACTGAAGCGACTTAGCAGCAGGAGCAGCAGCAGCAGCCCTCCGTATCACTAACTCCACATCTACAACTTCAACCAACTACCGATAGTGTATTACTATAGTACAATTTTGTTTTTAAGTCCACGCAGAAGTGGACCCACAAAGTTCAAACCCATGTTGTTCAAGAGTCAACTCTATATTTAAAATATTCTACTTTCTGTTTAAAAGAAAACAATGAGGAGATTTTTTTTTGTCTTGTCCAAATAAATGATTCATTGCTTTTTAAAAAACCACTTTGTGTCTTTAACAAGTTGTATATCTGTCACTTTCCCATAATTTCTAGCAGTAAAGCTTGCTTTTTCTTTTTTTTTTAATCTTCTTGATCATTTTAATAGGCACACAGAAAGCAGAGGAGGGTTAGACTCATGACCTAGCCATCACATGATCTTGCAATCCCTTCTAATTTCCAGTTGCTGTTTCCAGGTATTTGCTGCCAAACTCATGGCAGAGGAGGGGGATAAGATTCCACATGGATATTAATGCTGACCAAAAAAATAACAAAGATCAGAACTGGCTTGGGTTAAAGACCTATTCAAGGAAGACAAAATAAGGGATAAACTGAAGATAGAGACAGAAATAGGTCAGGTTTGAATGAGCTTCAGAAAAGAACTGAACCATCTGAAAAGGGAATGAGGTCAGGGTCAATGGCATGCTCTGTTTAACTAGCTACTTGCTCTTCTTATTGATCTCATGTCCTAAACAATGAGAAAAACCCATCCTCATTTCTTTCAGTATATCGCCACAAACCTAGCCCAGGTTTCCTCAACTATAGTAGGTCCCCAACTGGTCTTCTTACCTCCAGAGTTCCTTCTTACACCTAAGATGCAAGTTATATCCCTTCTCAGATTAAAACTGTCTCCAACTTCCCCTTGAAAGTGAAAGTGTTAGCTCACTCAGTCATGTCTGATTCTTTGGGACTCCATGGACTGTAGCCCTCCAGGCTCTGTCCATGGGATTCTCCAGGCAAGAATACTGGAGTGGGTTGCCATTCTCTTCTCCAGAGAATCTTCCCAACCCAGAGACTGAACCTGGGTTCCCTGCATTGCAGGCAGATTCTTTACCATTCAGCCACCGGGGAAGCCCCTATCCTCAGGATATATCCAAACTCTGTATGATCTGCCAGGCCCTGCTCTATATGGCTTCTCCATCACCACAGCCCCCATGCTCTCTGCCCCTCAACCTTGCTCTTCTTTCTTCTCCTAGATGGCCACCAATAGTCACCCTTGCCTCCAGGCCTAGTCACAACCTGTTTCCTCTGCCAGAAACATTCCCTCATCCATCTTTCTGAATATAACCTTAGTTCCTTCTTGACATTTAACTTTTCCTAAAATATACCGCTTAGTTTCTCTTCATCCTGTAGATCCTAAGAAAATTTTCCCAGGGTGAACTAAAGACATAATTAATAGTAGCAGATCAAATGGTAACCCCTAAAAAGGTATGCCTTGGTGGGAAGAGCAAGAAGCTTTTTACCAAATGCAGGTGTGGACACCACAATAATGAATAACTGTCCATAAACTATGAATGTTACCTTATTTGAGAAAAGTGTTTTATAGATTTTATTAAGTTGAGGATTTTGAGATCATCCTGGATTATCCAGGTGGGCCCTAAATCCAATGACAAGTGTCCTTATGAGATAGATAGAAGAGGAGAAGACAGCGACACCCAGAGGAAAGGGCAGAGGCAGAGACTGGTGTGAAGCAGCCATAAGTTAAGGAAGCTGGCAACCACCAAATGCTGGAAGAGGAACCCATTCTTTCCTAGAACCTCTGGAAGGAGTATAATCCTAGACACACCTTTAGATTTGTTCCCCAAAACTCTGAAAGAATAAATTTCTGCTGTCTCAAGCCACAATATTTGGAGTTACTTTTTATGGCAGGAATAGGAATAAAAAAATAATAGGAATAGGAAACTAATACATGGGTGTTGGGTCGAAGTGTGCATGGACTTGCCTTATCTGTGATGGACATTCTTTTTAAGTTTTATTTCATGCTGGTCTTGAAAGGCAAAGAGCTGGAGCCCAATGTCTGATATTTTCTTCTCTCTTCACTCCTTTATAATGGCAATCTGAGACTAGTGCCTTGGCACTAACCTTGGATACTTATACAATTCTATTGGGCTAATAAGATCCTTTCAACTATTACCTTCTCTCTGTCTAAACCAATGGTTCATTCTAGCCCAGTGGTTGGTGTCTTATGTTTCTTAAGCTCAGCTCACTCTCCTCTTTCTCTGACTCATCTCCACCCTTCTCACACTTCAGCAGTTTCCTTGAAATTAAAGTACACAGCCAATGTGCCCTGTCTCAAGTAGAGAGCCAAATTTCATTACCACTTGGAGCACTTTAAATCAATATTTGGGCATTTAATGATTTTGCTCATTTTATTTGAATACATTAGAGAAGTCTGATAGGCCCATTAGGGTCCCTGTGATTAACATCTTCAAATCAGCAAAAGGTGCCAATTTAAAAAAATCGGCTTGTTTCAAGCCCACCATAAAAATCTACATAATTTAGCAATTATTTTATCATTTTGAATATATATTAAAAAGTAGTTTTCAGTGTTTAATTAGAAGATATAGTCAACATATTTTAAAATGAGCTACCTCCCCTACATACTCAGAGTTGAAAGGAAGAAATATTTGGGGCCAGGTCCAATTTGTAAACTGGCTTCACATCATATTTCTGCCCAAGGCACACATGACCCTCAATCATCCTACATGCCCTTCTTATTTACAACTAATCAGATAAACTAGAATCTCCCCTAGAGCCTCTGGATAGTGGCACCACAATTGATGAAGAGGATGTTTCCTCAAAACTCAGTAACTTTTTAAAGACCTGTGGTACATTCTAGGAGGCCCAGGCTTAGCCATCATTCTGTTGCCTTCCTGCAAGAATTAGAGCTGAAAAGATGGATGCCACCTACCCACTTCATCCTTCCTAGCCTTCCCCACTCAAAGCCCATAATACAGTCATATCTGTAAAATACAGCCTTATAACTAAGTATAAAAAATACTGAATGATTATCACTAGTAGCTGTCTGGACTTTTGCTCAAAGAGGCTTGGATAGGTCTGATTAGGACATCAATAAAGCCAGCTGACCAACTGACCAGTGGGGTGATTCAGATACAGCCTTAAGGCTAGAACTGGGCACTGACCTGGTATGATACAGATGTTAAGAACCAGAAAATATCATAAAGAAATATAAAATGATACCTAATCTTTAAACACTGGCAAGTAAAGACATGGAATGTGAAATAAAAAGCAAACACTAGGCTAAACTGAGTGGAACATCAAAAAGGCTGGGGAGGGGTGGTTGCAGGGTCTGAGCAATGCCACCTCATGGGGAAGTGGGCACAAGTGTGAATTGGTCATGCCTTCTTAATGATCTGGGAGAAAACAGAAGCAGACAAAGCTCACTCAGCTGATTTCATCTCAAACCCTGTTCCTCATTCATCATTTCTGCTGCTGCTGCTGCTGCTGCTGCTGCTGCTGCTGCTGCTGCTGCTGCTGCTGCTGCGTCGCTTCAGTCGTGTCCGACTCTGTACTCCCCTAATTTTGTACTATCTCCTGTAAGTCAACCACCATACCTGGCCCTAGTTTCTTTGCCAAGCCATTTGACTAGTTTCAAAAGCAACTCCTTTTTCAAAGTTTGAATCCAGTTGCTTCTGTTATTTGATTACTGCTCCTGAGCCTCCTGGGACCTCAGCACCTTCTAAAGTCCAACCATGATAGTATCAGCCAGGATAGTACAGAAGAGTGATACTTTCATATAACCACTCAGGGTGACAGAGAAACAGAAGGAACTGGGAGCTGCCATGAGGTCACCCTGAGAGGAAGACAGAAGAACCATGATGTAGACCCAAAAGGCAGAGGGACTTCCACTGAGCAGGTGAAGCTGTGTTCAAAAGGTTTCATGTCTGGCTCAGTTATTGCTGTCTATATGCTAGTAACAGATTGAGTTAGATAGAATTCACTACGCAAATATCACCTTGGAAAGCTACAAGCATTAATAGAGCAGCAAGGTGGTTATGATGACAGGCAAATAGCCAAGGAAACTTCCGGGAAAGAGATGAGAGACAGGGCTGAGAAGGAAGAGTCATAGAGTCCCCTCAGTAAAGAAACCTTCTAGTGTGTGATGCCTCCAACCTCCCTCAACATTCAGTTCCCTCACTAATCAACAACCTTGCCTATCTTTGAGCAAAGGACACAGCAGCCAGTGCTTACTTACCTGTACCAGGAAGACTACTTGAAACAAATGAATAAGACTGACAATTCTAAGCCTAGATAGTCCCATGGACTGTGGCTACTGTGCAGGCTTATCCGTCTCTTCCAAAATCTGTTATGCTAAATATTGTTTCCTAATATGAATTACAGTTTCCAAATGTCTTATCTGAATCACAGACACCAGTCTGTGAAAGTATAAAGCTGAATTCTGTTACCACCTGAATCTTCTGTTTCAATTTGGACCTCTGGATATTGAATTTATTGAGGTATGAGGAAGTCATTCTGGCTTATCCATGGCTTATCTATGATTTGACTTGAACTTTATGCTAATTAGAATAGCCTATCTTGCGGTCTATCAAACACACATATATTCAATATCAATGGAAACAATCCTCTTTTGTCAGACCAATTAAAAAATAAAAAGAAAGAGAGAAGACACAAATGACCAGTGTAAGGAAATAGGGGACATAACTACAGATACTAAAAATATAAGTTGTGAGAAACTTATATCAATAAATTTGAGAATTCAGATCAAATGGACACATTTCTTGAAAGACACATCTTGTCACAGTCCACTCTAAGAAGAATTAGACCATCTGAATACCTCTAGATCCATTAAAAATTTATATTTATAGTTAAATCTTTCTCCTTGTCTCATTCCCTCAAAAGTCCTTTATGTTCAGACAGCTTCTCTGAAAAATTCTAGCATCTAAGAAATTTTAAGGAAGAAATTATGCCGAGTCGATGCAAACTAGAAAAAGGAAGGAACAATTTCTGACTTATTTTACTCCAATACCAAAATATGATAATGATATTAAAAGAAAATAAACTACAAAAAAAATAATCCTTATACACAGGGAAGTGAAAATTCTTAACGAAGCATTAACAAATAAAATCTTATAAAAAAAGGATAATGTGTCATGACTAAATGGGCTTTCCAGGCGCACAGTGGTAAAGAAACCACCTGTCAAGCAGGAGACACAAGAGATGTGGGTTCCATCCCTGAGTCGGAAGATCCCCTGGAGTAGGAAATGGCAACCCATACCAGTATTCTTGTCTGGAAAATTCCATGGACAGAGGAGCCTGGTAGGCTACAGTCCATGGGGTCACAGAGTCAAACACAACTGAGCACAGCACAGCAAGTAGGGTTTATTTTAAGAAGATGAGATTGCATCAGCATCTAAAAATCAATCAATGTGACTTACCATATCAACAGATTCTACAATAAAAACTGTAAGATAATCTCAATGGATACATAAAAGCACTTGCCAAAGTTTCATTTTTAGTTATGATAAAAAAAAATTCTGAGTAAAATAAAAATAGAATGAGTTTTCCTCAAACTGAAAAAGGGCATCTATATAAGACCTTTAGCTAATATCATATTTTATCATGAAAAACTTAATATTTTCCTCCTAAGATAAGGTGTCTGCTTTCATCACTTTATTCAATTTTGCACTGGACATCCTGGTTACTGAAATAGGCGAGAAAAGTAAATAAAAACTATGTAGATTGTAAATGAAGCAGAACTGTCCTCATTCATAGCTGGCATAATTACATACAAAATCCCAAGAAATCTTAAAAAATTATTTGAACTAATAATAACCTTAGTAAGGATATTATTAGCTCAAATATAAAAATTAGTGTCCTTTCTACAGTCTCACAATAAATGATTAAAAGCTGAAATTTAAAAAATAAAACTAACAATGCTATCTATAACTGCACCAAAAACCATATCAAGGGTTAAATTTCACAAATACTTGCAAAATCTATGACAAAAATCCATAAAACAATGCTGAGAAATTATAGAAAACCTACGTAAGTGGAAAAACAAATATGCCATTCAATATTGTCAAAATTTCAGTTCTCCATAAATTAATTCATGGATTCAATGTAAGCCAAATCAAAAGATACTGTTTTTAAAAAACCTGACATGCTAAATCTAAAATTTGTATAGAAACGCAGACTTTGGAGTCAGACTGCCTGTGTTTTGAACGTTGACTTTACCACTTGCAAACTTCAGCAGATTCTGAGAGTTGTTTACCCAAAACTCCATACTCCTTATCCTGCCTTTTGATAGCCCATTTTTTTCTTTACATGCCTACCTTTCTCTTTGGTGCCCTATCCCTGCTTCCCAGATAAATCTTGAATTGTAATTGCATTTGTCTTACCACCACTTGGTTTAAAGGTAAACAAGTGATCCCATATAGCCTATGACAGATGAGTAGGATTCTACCAGATGACTGCTGAACAGGCTGCCTTCTTGATAAAAAGAGACATATCTCTTATTTCACTGGATATGATATAGATGAATGTGAGGCCTGAACTATGGCTCTCATGAGATGAATTAGCTGGAGGAAGGGTCTGACAGACAGGGAGGTAAGACAAAAAGGTGGAAAAAGCCTGCATTACAGACGAAGATTTTTTATGGTTCTTCTGGGTTTTCTTGCCACCTCTTCTTAATGTCTTCTGTTTCTATTAGTTCCATACCATTTTTGCTCTTTATTGTGCCCATCTTTGCATGAAATGTTCCCTTGGTATCTCTAATTTTCTTGAAGAGATCTCTAGTCTTGAAGAGATCACCATTCTATTGTTTTCCTCTATTTCTTTGCATTGATCTTTGAGGAAGGCTTTCTTACCTCTTCTTGCTATTCTTTGGAACTCTGCATTCAAATGGGTATATCTTCCCTTTTCTCCTTTGCCTTTCACTTCTCTTTTCACAGCTATTTGTAAGGCCTCCTCAGACAACCATTTTGCCTTTTTGCACTTCTTTTCCTTGGGGATGATCTTGATCCCTGCCTCCCGTACAATGTTATGAACCTCCATCCATAGTTCTTCAGGCACTCTGTCTATCAGATCTAATCCCTTAAATCTATTTGTCACTTCCACTGTACAATCATTAAGGGATCTGATTTAGGTCATACCTGAATGGTCTTGTGGTTTTCCCTACTTTCTTCAATTTAAGTCTGAATTTAGCAATAAGGAGTTCATGATCTGAGCCACAGGCAGCCCCCAGTCTTGTCTTTGCTGACTGTTTAGAGCTTCTCTGTCTTTGGATGCAAAAAAGATCTTCACAACCCAGATAATCACGATGGAGTGATCACTTACCTAGAACCAGACATCCTGGAATGCGAAGTCAAGTAGGCCTTAGGAAGTATCACTATGGACAAAGCTAGTGGAGGTGATGAAATTCCAGTTGAGCTATTCCAAATCCTGAAAGATGATGCTGTGAAAGTGCTGCACTCAATATGCCAGCAAATTGGGAAAACTCAGCAGTGGCCATAGGACTGGAATAATTTTCATTCCTATCCCAAAGAAAGGCAATCCCAAAGAATGCTCAAACTACCACACAATTGCACTCATCTCACATGCTAGTAAAGTAATGCTCAAAATCCTCCAAGCCAGGCTTCCACAGTACATGAACTGTGAACTTCCAGATGTTCATGCTGGATTTATAAAAGGCAGAGGAACCAGAGATCAAATTGCCAACATCCGCTGGATCATGGAAAAAGCAAGAGTGTTCCAGAAAAACATCTATTTCTGCTTTATTGACTATGCCAAAGCCTTTGACTGTGTGGATCACAATAAACTGTGGAAAATTTTGAAAGAGATGGGAATACAGACCATCTGACCTGCCTTCTGAAAAATCTGTATGCAGGTCAGGAAGCAACCATTAGAACTGGACATGGAACAACAGACAGGTTCCACATAGGAAAAGGAGTACGTCAGGCTGTATATTGTCACCCAGCTTATTTAACTTATATGCAGAGTACATCATAAGAAATGCTGGGCTGGATGAAGCACAAGCTGGAATCAGGATTGCCAGGAGAAATATCAATCACCTCAGATATGCAGATGACACCACCCTTATGGCAGAAGTTGAAGAAGAGCTAAAGAGCCTCTTGATGAACATGAAAAAGGAGAGTGAAAAAGTTGGCTAAGACTCAACATTCAGAAAACGAAGATCATGGCATCTGGTCCCATCCCTTCATGGCAAATAGATGGGGAAACAGTGGAAACAGTGACAGACTTTATTTTGGGTGTCTCCAAAATCACTGCAGATGGTGACTACAGCCATGAAATTAAAAGATGCTTGCTCTTTGGAAGAAAAGTTATGACCAACCTAGACAGCATATTAAAAAGCAGAGACATTACTTTGCCAACAAAGGTCCATCTAATCAAACTTATGGTTTTTCCAGTAGTCATTTATGGATGTAAGAGTTGGACTATAAAGAAAACTGAGCACTGAAGTATTGATGTTTTTGAACTGTGGTGTTGGAGAAGACTTTTGAGAGTCCCTTGGACTGCAAGGAGACCCAACCAATCCATCCTAAAGGAAATCAGTCCTGAACATTCATTGGAAGGACAGATGTTGAAGCTGAAACTCCAATACTTTGGCCACCTGATGTGAAGAACTGATTCATCTGAAAAGACCCTGATGCTGGGAAAGATTGAAGTTGGGAGGAGAAGGGGATGACAGAGGATGAGATGGTTGGATGGCATCACCAACTCAATGGACATGAGTTTGGGTAAACTCTGGAAGTTGGTGATGGGCAGGGAGGCCTAGCGTGCTACAGTCCATGGGGTTGCAAACAGTCGGATACAAGTGAGTGATTGAACTGAACTGAACTGAACTGATAGAGGAAGTTGTTAACCTGCTGAATTATGCAGTCCTCTGTAGCTGTCATTTAGAGGAACTTGATGTTATATAAGAAAATCAATTATCCTTACTTTTTAAAAGTATCTTACTTTTCGGTTTCTGATACTTGCAGTCAGAAGCATCCTAACTGATAACGCCATGTCTTCAGATAAGTTAATTACTGCTCTGTGCTTCAGCTTCTTTACCTTTAAGGGATAATAGTAATACCACTTACCTCTTAGAGTTTTTAGGGTGGTTAAGTGAGATAATGCAAACAAATTATATAATACAATGTCTAGTATGTAATCAATACATGTTAGCTGCAATTGTTATTAGTAATAGTACTATTATTAACAACTAATATATTGACTCTCTTCCCTGAAAATGAGGGAAACTCATTACTGAAAGAGATTTAATCCAATCACCAAATATTTATTGGCTGCCTGCAGTGTGTCAAACTGCATCACAACAGCTGTGAATGAGTCCCTGTCTTCCAAAGCTCACAGGCTAAAGGGGAGCAGAGTCAAGAAAAGAGGCAATACTCTTATGAAAACAATACTTATGGTACAAGTACTTTGCAATTTACAATTGCTTTGACTGGTTAAGTATAAGCTGTCAAGGTTACAAAGAGAAAGAACCTTTATCCACGGCTTGGTAGAGTGTTAAGACAGTAAGACTTATAGGAAGAGATAGTATATAAACTAAGAACTTGAGAACTTGAATGAAATATCCACATGAAGGGAACCCAGTAGAGTATCTGGACGGTGTTCTAGGCAGAGGGGAAAAAAATCAACAAAGGTTGGGAGATAGGAAAGAGCACGTGGCGTTCAGGGAATTCTAAGACAGTTCAGTGTGGCTAAAAGAGCTCAGTGTGTCAGGCTGAGAGATGGATGAGCACTTTGAGGACACAAAGGTAGAGTCTTTCTAAACCATGAAAAAGACGAACCCGCAGTCTCCATGGAAGGGTTTCTAATTTAGAAACCAGCATAAAGTAGGTCTTAGTAATGAAAACTGTGCTACTCCTGGTTCATGTCTCTAAATATGAATTTGACCTGTTATTTATTTAAGACGTGAAGCTCTTGCCTATAGATCAAAGATCTCAGTTTAAAAAAAACATAAAATCTGGCTCAAGTTAAGATTGGAACTTTTAAAGTGGGGCAAGTTATAAATTAACAAGTTTCCTACTGTATGCATGAATTGGAGGCTTATGCTGAATTAGGTCACAGACCTGGACCAAATTAATTGGCCTTGATAATTTGGGTCCCCACGCTGTGACAGATATTCTGGGAAAGGCAGAGAGGGAGATTAGGGGAAATGGGCAAGTAGTAAGGTCTAGACAAGAGTAATCAAATTTAGAGAAAATCAGTTTGGAAAGGCTCTCAGAAATGCTCTGGTCAGAGTTCTCACACTTACAACAACATGGCACTCTTTCTTCATATGTTCAAGTTTATCTTGTGTTTAGTCGCTCAGGCATGTCGACTCTTTTGATCCATAGACTGTAGCCCACCAGGCTCCTCTATCCATGGGAATTCTCCAGGAAAGAATACTAGAGTGGGTAGCCTATCCCTTCTCCAGGGGATCTTCCCGACCCAGGAATCAAACACAGGTCTCCTGCATTGCAGGCAGATTCTTTACTCTCTGAGCCACCAGGGAAGCCCAAAAATACTGGAGTGGGTAGCCTATCCCTTCTGCAAGGGATCTTACCAACCCAGGAATCGAACTAGGGTCTCCTGCACTGCAGGCAGATTCTTTATGAGATGAGCTACCAGGGAAGACCCAAGTTTATCTCTGCTGCTATTAAGTCTCTTCAGTCGTGTCCGACTCTGTGCGACCCCGTAGACGGCAGCCCACCAGGCTCCCCCGTCCCTGGGATTCTCCAGGCAAGAATACTGGATTGGGTTGCCACTTCCTCCTCCAATGCGTGAAAGTGAAAAGTGAAAGTGAAGTTGCTCACTCGTGTCTGACTCGTAGCGACCCCATGGACTGCAGCCTTCCAGACTCCTCCATCCATGGGATTTTCCAGGCAAGAGTACTGGAATGGGGTGTCATTGCCTTCTCCGAAGTTTATCTCGATAGGGTGCAAAAATAGCCAGAAATTCCTCCAATCAATCCCTGCATTCATGCCTTTTATGCTGTGACTTTGCAGTTTGCCATATCAAGAGATGGAGTCTGTGTCTTCACCCCTTAAATCTCAGTTTGGCCCTCTTTCTTGTTTTGACAAATAAAATGTTGGCCAATAAGATACAAGAGATGCTTAGAAAGTACTTGCTCATTGCAGTTTGTCCTATTCTTATGCACTTTGTAACCTTAGGATGATCATGTAAATAAACCCACACTAATCTCCTGGAGGAAAACAGGCTGAATAAAGAGTGGCCCAAACACCCCAGCCATCATAAGCAAAGGTGTCATAAACTGACCCCCAGCTGCCCTCAGTCTGATGAGTGAGCTCTGATGAGACAAGCAGAAGTACCACCCAGCTGAGCTCAGTACAGATTGCTGAGAATTACTTAGAAACATGAACTAAACAAACTGCTGTTGTTTTAAGCTACTTGGCTTCAGCATATTTTAATAAGCAGTGAAAGTGAACCAATACATCCACTAAAAATTTCAACATCAAAAACAGGTGAAATAAGACCTGATGATTGAAACAGTGATGAAGGAGATGGAGTTTAGGCCACCCTCTTCCTAAAAGCCAGGAGTACATCGCTCTCCCTCAGCAGTCACTAAAGGGGGTCTGCAGAATCACTAGATCTCTGAATAAGACTTTGCCATATTTGTTCAAGTCAATATCGATTTTAGAGATTAGGACACTAAGGCCCAGAGATGACGATAATTGGCTGATGTCAATCAGTGCACTGTAAATGTCTGGCCATGGTTCGTAGATGGGTATCTAAAAATTAATTAGACCAATGAGAAACTTATTTTAAGAGGGTGTAAGGTAAAAATCAATTTCGGCCATCCTTAAGAGACAAGCCTGCCCAAAAACAGTCATCGCAGCATATGGTAGAGAGAAATACTGAAGAGAAGTCAAATCCCAATGATATCACATGCATCCGGCTGAACCTAAGCAAGACCTGCCCTTAGACTTTCCAATTATATGATGAAAAAAATTCCCATTTCATGATTAAGCCAGTATGAGCAGTATTTTCTGACACTTATGACCAGGATTCCTAACTGAATCACTTATACTGATACATTTATTCAGATTCACTTGGATGATCAGTACCCAAACATAGACTCGATCCACTTGATTCCAAATCCTTCCTGCTCTCTCTCCAACAGTACAAGATAAAATGCAACATATTCATTCCTTGTGTATCTTCTTGAAGAGAACAGAGATATGGAAACTTTTTCACATGAAAAAGGTAAAAGTGGAGATCAAGAAGGAAGAATCTCAGAGTGGTGTCCCTGGAATCAGAAATACACAGAAACCCACAAGAGTGAACTGGCTATATGAGGGGATATATCAGCAAGTAGAAAGAGTAACTTGAAGCTGAGTCCAAGCAGTTAGCCTGAGCCACTGAATTATGATTCTTTAAATCTCTCTTGCCTGGGATCAGAATTGGTGTGAGTGGGAGGAGGAGGAGCTCGGCTCTTTGTGGGGATTAGGTGATCTTCAGTATAAGGAAATAGTGGCTGTATGGGACAGGAAGCCAGACTAACTAGTAATGCAAAGTACGCAGATATATGACATGCAGAGCAAGGTTACCAGACTGAGATGTCAAAGCTCAGAGCAGAACCCTGTCTCTCTGACATGAACCCACACCACAGTTGGACAAATGTATGCTCTATCTAATCATTAGAAAGTAAAAATAGGCCTTTCCTTCTTCTACTTGTTTGCAAATTGAAAGTCTAACAACTTTACTACTCAACTGCTTGATGATTAGTAGGCGGTAATTTAAACTATACACATTATGCTAAGTATCCTTATATTAATTCAGTCTGAGTGAGTTTTTATAAAATGCTTTGTTCTGCTCAATAAAGTTAATTATATGTTCTATGTTTCATAACTGAGTGTCTTGATTTTTTTAAACATAATGGCAGCTTCAATTGCATTTCCTTATAAACTCAGATGTGTAACAAATAGCAATCCATATAAGGAAACAGAGAAGGCCATTCCCCACCACCCTGACCCTCTCTACCCCCAGAGGTAGGGAATGTCCTATATGTTTACAGGGGCTGTCTGTACCCAAGAGACCCTAGAGCCAATGTCCTGAGCAAATAGGATCCCAGGAAGCCTCTCTAATGTGGAAGGGAAAGGTGAGTTCTGATCTCAGAGCTCTGAATACAAGTACCCAGGGTTGGTTCTAGTGGGCTTTGAGAACAAGAGGTTAAGAGGTGGCATTTACCCAGTATATAAGCAATTCCACAACACAAGCTGTTCTGGAAAATGTGTTTATTCATGGATCCTGTTCAGATTCTCTTGCAGAAAAGCAGGGATGTAGGCTATATCTACCCCACTCCAGTACTCTTGCCTGGAAAATCCCATGGACGGAGGAGCCTGGAAGGCTGCATTCCATGGGGTCGCTGAGGGTTGGACACGACTGCGCGACTTCACTTTCACGCATTGGAGAAGGAAATGGCAACCCACTCCAGTATTCTTGCCTAGAGAATCCCAGGGACAGAAAAGCCTGGTGGGCTGCCATCTATGGGGTCGCACAGAGTCGATATCTAGCCTGGGTCTAAGATCCCAGACAGGAACATGAAGGAGAGATATCACTTATATGAAGATTATAGAAGAAATATGAAAGTGAAAGTTGCTCAGTCATGTCCAACTCTTTGTGACCCCCACAGACTATACAGTCCGTGGAATTCTCCAGAATACTGGAGCTGGTAGCCTTTTCCTTCTCCAGGGGATCTTCCCAACCCAGGGACTGAACCCAGGTCTTTCACATTGCAGGTGGATTATTTACCACCTGAGCCACATAGCTAGCAATTATTGAACTGTTATTCTAAGCACTGTATATGCATCAACCCATTTAATCCTCTTTAATATCTCATGAAGTAGGTATCATTACCCACAATGTAGAGATGAGGAGAACTGAGGTTGAGAGAGTTTAGGTGATTTGGGCGTAGAGCCAGGTAACTAACACATAGAGTCAACAGGGCTGACCAGGAATCAGCATCCTGAGGAGCGAGTGAAATCAATAGAAACAGCACAGCCAAACAACCCCCATAGTTCCCTAGGGAATCACAGGGAAATGGCAGGGTTAGAGGCGGAGGAAGCAGAACCCCAGAGCAGATCCTCTCACTTGGCACTGCGCACAGGTGGCTTCAGGCACACATAGGAAGGAGGCCAGTAAGCAGTCAGTAGACGATGCTGAAGGACAAGAAAACATAGGGCCCAGGAAATGAAAGAGGAGATAGGCAAGTTGTTAGCTCATTTTTATAACAGTAACCTAGTAATGTATTTTTTATTTAATCAGCACAATGTACATATTTAGTGAATTGGTTTATTTAATTAATGATGCAGTCACACTCCACCCAGCACAGGATTTGGCATGTGATAAAAACTGAAGAACTATGTGCTATTTAAATAACTTTATTGGTGGTTATTACTAAAAATAACTTATAGGTGCAGTGCTAGATGCAGTTTAGTTTGGTAGAAAGATGATAGAACTGATGGAAGTACAGTATTCGAATATAGACTCAAACATTTCTTGTCCATGTGCTCTTGGACAAGCCATTTCACCACTCTGGGGCTCATTTTTTGCAGCAGTAAATGGGGATAATAATAACATTAAACTTACCCGCAGGCCTGTTTCTGAGATCAAGTGAGATAATGTATCTGAAAGCATTTTAGAAACTATAAAATACCATCTTCATGTTAGGTTCCATTAACCTAATTAACCTTCCTATTTACAAATACATTGCATTTTGGCAGTTAATATTTCACTTGATTTGTCCATTGGTAATGACATTTAGAGTAGAGCTACAGATCACTAGGCAGGGGTGGCCATACACAAACTGCTATTTCTTGATCTATTTGGGGTAGGAATACCCCTGGCCAGCCACTCAGAAAATTCAGGGATTTAGCTTCTAGCTCTTCCATTCAAGTGCTTTGTAACCATAACAAGTTAAGAAAATCTCTGAATCTCAACTGTCATCCCTCCAAAATAAAAGTGAGAACAGTATCTGCCCTATTCACTTTTTAGGGCTGTGGTAAGGAAACCAGGAGAGTAGAAAACCAAGTGTTAAAAGGTAGGAAAAACCATAGATGAAGAAAGCACCATAGCTCAGCTGTGGGCACTGGAAGAAGCAGGAACCAAAACAATTGGGCTCAAACTTTTAATACATGTTTTGAGCACCTTGGTGTTCTCAAATACAATTAGGGAAATGAAGGTGCATTTCACAGAGCAGAGAGGTACCAGAAGTAATCCAAAAATATTAGATAGTCCCCCTCACCCCAACAAGTCCTGGCTACTAAAGCATTCTTTGTCTAGATTTAACACACACCTGCCAACCTATGAAGTGCTGATACTAGATTCTCCCAGGCACGTTTTCAACTGTATTTCCAGTAATCCTCCCAATAAGCCAAGGAAATCAATGTTATAGACCTATTTATGAGGGGAGAAAAGGGCTTCCCAGGTAGCTAGTGGTAAAGAATCCACCTGCCAATGCAGGAGACACAGGAGATGTGGGTTTGATCCCTGGGTTGGGAAGATCCCCTGGAGGAGAGCATGGCAACCCACTCCAGTATTCCTGCCTGGAGAATCCCATGGAGAGAGGAGCCTGGCGGGCATTCCATAGAGTCACAAACAGTCCAACACAACAGAGAGACAGAGCACACCCACAAGAGAAAATGTGTGTGATGTAAGTGCTACGTGTCAGGCTCACAGTCTCCACAGTGATGGGGAAAGTTCAGAGCAGTGTCAACCTCCAAGCCTGGGAATGGAGAGTGGCCAACACTGGCTCTCCCTCTCCCAGCCTCAGTTTACCCATCTGTAACAGCAGGGGTGGGGGTCTCTTGCCTGTGACCATGGTGGTCTGGGATTCTGTGAAAGTGGCAACCTTGTTTCTATTCTGCTCATGTGAAGGACCCTCTGAATGATTTATGACCAAAGTCTTTTATTCTTACTCTCCGGACTTATTTTTAGGCATTTGTCTGTTTGGTTATAGGTTCTATTGAGAGCCAACTTCATCAATCACACCTGCAAACCCATGGAAAAAGACAGACTGAATGTTCCACTCATTTCTCTTCTCCAAGGAGAAACTCCTTTTCCCTTTACCTTCTAAGGAAGAGAGAGAGAGAGAGAGAGAGAGAGAGAGAGAGAGAGAGAGAGAGAGAGAGAGAGAGAGAGAGGTTTTAACCACTAATCAGAACTAATGGAAGGTGCACTCTGCTGTTTCTGACTACAATGACTGGAGGCAGACCCCAGGGAAGTCAATATTAGATCGATTCGTAGACAGAAGTTGGGGAAGGTGTAAAAAGCTCCCATGGTAGGTCCATTGTAGAGCCCTGTGAGGGCTGCACTTAACTGGGAAACGTTTAAATCTATTTTCTTTTGACCTCTGAGAACTCTTAAGTAAATGCAGCAAGTAGGGGAAAGCTGTTTGCAACAGGTCTGATGTTTTGACATTTCATTTCAAAGGACACAGGGTCTTTCTGAAGGAGGAGAGGGCAAATGCTTACAGTTAATGGAAGCAATGCTGAGCAATTGGTGTCATCAGATTTCCTGGCTGAGTTCAGAAGCAGGGAATTCAAGGAGACACTAAGGGGTGATACAAAGCTGCACCCCATAGAGAGCCAGGGGAAGAAAATGAGAGGTGTGGACAACCTCAACAAAAGACAGTGCCCAGAGAGTGGAAGGAGCTCTTAATAGCAGATAAGGATACTTGGCTTCTAATTGCAGCTAGCTTTTAATAGGCACTCTAGTATTAATTGGTTTGCATGAACTACTTGGTCAACACTGCTTTCTCTCCTCATATTGCTATACTTGCATCTATCAAAATATTCCATACCTAGCTATATATTCTATATCATCTAAATATTTTTGTATCTATATAATTGATACAGATATGTTCTTTTTCTCTGGAAAACCTGACTGGCTGCCACAGCCATTTGTGAGCTGAAGGCTAGAATCCTACTGAGGACTCACTGGGTGGGGATTCTCTCCTGTGAGATGGTGGGAATCACTTCAGTTCAGTTCAGTTGCTTAGTCATGTCCAACTCTTTGTGACCCCATGGACTGAAATATGCCAGGCCTCCCTGTCCATCACCAACTCCCAGAGTCTACCCAAACTCATGTTCATTGAGTCAATGATGCCATCCATCTCATCCTCTGTCATCCCCTTCTCCTCCTGCCTTCAGTCTTTCCCAGCTTCAGGGTCTTTTCAAATGAGTCATCTCTTCACATCAGGTGGCCGAAGTACTAGAGTTTCAGCTTCAACATCAGTCCTCCCAATGAACACTCAGGACTGATCTCCTTGCAGTCCAAGGGACTCTGAAGAGTCTTCTCCAACACCACACTTCAAAAGCATCAATTCTTCAGCACTCAGCTTTCTTTATAGTCCACCTCTCACATCCATACATGACCACTGGGAAAACCATAGCCCTGACTAGATGGACCTTTTTTGGCAAAGTAATGTCTCTGCTTTTTAATATGCTGTCTAGGTTGGTCATAACTTTCCTTCCAAGAAGTAAGCGTCTTAATTTCATGGCTGCAGTCACCATCTGCAGTGATTTTGGAGCCCAGAAAAATAAAGTCTGACACTGTTTCCACATCTATTTGTCATGAAGTGATGAGACCAGATGCCAATGATCTTAGTTTTCTGAATGTTGAGCTTTAAGCCAACTTTCTCACTCTCCTCTTTCACGTTCATCAAGAGGCTTTTAGTTCCTCTTCACTTTCTGCCATAAGAGTGGTATTATTTGCATATCTGTTATTGATATTTCTCCCAGCAACCTTGATTCCAGCTTGTGCTTCCTCCAGCCCAGCATTTCTCTGGGCTCTCTGCATTTAAGTTAAATAAGCAGGGTGACAATATACAGCCTTGATGTACTCCTTTTCATATTTGGAACCAGTCTGTCGTTCCATGTCCAGTTCTAACTGTTGCTTCCTGACCTGCATACAGGTTTCTCAAGAGGCAGGTCAGGTGGTCTGGTATTCCCATCTCCTTCAGAATTTTCCAGTTTATTGTGATCCACACAGTCAAAGGCTTTGGCATAGTCAATAAAGCAGAAATAGATGTTTTTCTGGAAATTTTTTGCTTTTTTGATGATTCAGCGGATGTTGGCAATTTGATCTCTGGTTCCTCTACTTTTTCTAAAACCAGCTTGAACATCTGGAAGTTCACGGTTCATGTATTGTTGAAACCTGACTTGGAGAATTTTGAGCATTACTTTACTAGTGTGTGAGATGAGTGCAACTGTATGGTAATTTGAGCATTCTTTGACAAAATGTGGTCCACTGGAGAAGGGAATGGCAAACCACTTCAGTATTCTTGCCTTGAGAACACCATGAACAGTATGAAAAAAGATGGGAATATTTGGGCACAAATGAGGACAGATATAGGGTACCGGTTTTGTTTACCCAATGTGTAACTCTGGTCAAGAGTTTCTCCCTTATGTGGTTGTCTATTAGTTAAATATCCAAGAGCATAGTCTAGTTCTAGTTCAAAGAGATTTAACCTATTTGCCTGAAAACCCTTGAATTCTGGTGAGAAGACAACTTAGAACTCAATAGTAAAGGATGGGATGGCTGGGAGTCTCATCTCCTAGGTTCCTTGAGGGACTTACAAATGGGAAGAAACTAGATAGGATCCAGATGAGTATCTTGAGGCAGTTGTTTTCTGGATGGAAGCAAGAAGAAATATGGTATAATGGTAAAGCACTCAGCCCTGTGGTTATGATCCCAGTGAATCTGAGGTTCTTGATATCTTGTTGCAGAAAGAATTCAGTGAGAGACAAAGTAAAAGGGAAGAAGTGGATTTACTTAAAAAGAAACACACTCCACAGACAGAGTGTGGGCTGTCTCAGAAGACGAGAGCCTCAACATATGGTTACTTTTTATGGGCTGGGTAATTTCATAGGCCAATGAGTAGGAGGATTATTCCAATTATTTTGGGGACGGGGGAAGGGATTTCCAGGAATTGGGCCACAGCCCACTTTTTGACCATTTATTATTGGTCTCAGAATTGTCATGGCACTGGTGGGTGTGTCACTTACCATGCTAGTGTATTACAATGAGTGTTTTAGGTTCAAGGTGCACTGGAAGTCTAATCTTCCACCATCTTGAACCTAGTTGGTTCTAATCAGTTTTTGTTATGTCCTATGGCCATGTCATTCTTGTAAAGGTTGTACCCTGCCCTTCCCTTCTTATTTCAGATTCAGTCAGACCTAGGTTCAAATTCCCATTTTATCCATTACTAAATGAGCAAATTATGGGATTCCCAGGTGGCTCAATTAAATTAAAAGGCGCTTACTCCTTGGAAGGAAAGTTATGACCAATCTAGACAGCATATTAAAAGGCAGAGACATTACTTTACCAACAAAGGTCTGTCTAGCCAAGGCTATGTTTTTTCCATTAGTCGTGTATGGATGTGAGAGTTAGACTATATAGAAAGCTGTTCAGTTCAGGTCAGTCTCTCAGTTGTGTCTGACTCTTTGAGACCCCATGAACTGCAGCATGCCAGGCCTCTCTGTCCATCACCAACTCCCAGAGTCCACCAAAACCCATGTCCTTCCAGTTGGTGATGCCATCCAACCATCTCATCCTCTGTCATCCCCTTCTCCTGACTTCAATATTTCCCAGCATAAGGGTCTTTTCAAATGAGTCAGCTCTTTGCATCAGGTGGCCAAAGTATTGGAGTTTCAGCTTCAACATCAATCCTTCCAATGAACACCCAGGACTGACCTCCTTTAGGATGGACTGGCTGGATCTACTTGCAGTCCAAGGGACTCTCAAGAGTCTTCTCCAACACCACAGTTCAAAAGCATCAGTTCCTTGGCACTCAGCTTTCTTTTATAGTCCAATTCTCATATCCATACATGACCACTGAAAAAACCATAGCCTTGACTAGATGGACCTTTGTTGGCAAAGTAATGTCTCTTCTTTTTAATATGCTGTCTAAGTTGGTCATAACTTTCCTTCCAAGGAGTGAGAGTCTTTTAATTTCATGACTGCAATCACCATCTGCAGTGATTTTGGAGCCCAGAATAATAAAGTCTGACTCTGCTTCCACTGTTTCCCCATCTATTTGCCATGAAGTGATGAGACCGGATGCCATGATCTTCGTTTTCTGAATGTTGAGCTTTAAGCCAACTTTTTCACTCTCCTCTTTCACTTTCATCAAGAGGCTCTTTAGTTCTTCACCTTCTGCCATAAGGGTGGTGTCATCTGCATATCTGAGGTTATTGATATTTCTCCCAGCAATCTTGATTCCAGCTTGTGCTTCTTCCAGCCCAGCATTTCTCATTATGTACTCTGCACATAAGTTAAATAAGCAGGGTGACAATATACAGCCTTGATGTACTCCTTTTCCTATTTTGAACCAGTCTGTTGTTCCATGTCCAGTTTTAACTGTTGCTTCCCAACCTGCATACAGGTTTCTCAGAGGCAGGTCAGAATAAATGATTCTTTTGAACTGTGGTGTTGGAGAAGACTCTTGAGAGTCCCTTGGACTGCAAGGAGATCCAACCGGTCCATCCTAAAGGAGATCAGTCCTGGGTGTTCATTGGAAGGACTGATATTGAAGCTTCAGCTTCAACTCCAATACTGTGACCACCTGATGCAAAGAGCTGACTCATTTGAAAAGAACCTGATACTGGGAAAGATTGAGGACATGAGGAGAAGGGGACGACAGAGGATGAGATGGTTGGATGGCATCACCAACTCAATGGACATGAGTTTGGGTAAACTCTGGGAGTTGGTGATGGACAGGGAGGCCTGGTGTGCTGCAATTCACGGGGTCACAAAGAGTCAGACCCGACTGAGCAACCAAACTGAACTGAATACAGGTGGCTCAGTGGTAAAGAGTCTGCCTGCCAATGCAGGAGATATAGGTTCAATCCCTGGGTGGGGAAGATCCCCTGGAGAAGGAAATGGCAACCAGCACCAGTATTCTTGCCTGGAAAATCTCCATGGACAGAGGAGCCTGGCAGGCTACAGTCCATGGGGTCACAAAGAGTCAGACATGACTGAGAATACACATACCTCAGCAGTTAGGCTTCAATTTCTTCATCTCTAAAACGAATGTCTGTCAAGAAGACTTACTTTCTAGAGATTTGGAAAATGCAGAGATGAGGCATATATCTGCTTAGTCTAGTACACAACAAATGTTAGTCATTATTATCACTTTCGATGAATAAAGCTTATATTTTATGGCAAGACAAGAAAAATTTAAACAAGATTTTCCTTTGCCTGTTTGGGCCTCCTCCCTCACTTTTCATGTGAATTGTGCATCTGCATTGACCAGACCCCCCTTAGGAGATAACATTCCTTCTTAATCTTGTAAAGGGTCAGGATGACTCACTACTCTCTTTGTAGTGCCGATCTGAATTGTGTAAACTGTCAATACTTCCTTTGACATATAATCCTCTGTCTCAAAACCTATATAGCTGTACTTTGACATCTAACTGTCCTCAGAGCTTTCTGAAAGACTATCTTCCAGGTTATAATCCTCAGATTGGCTCAAATAAAATTTTCCATTTATTTCTTAGATGACTATTGATGAACTTTTTCATCAACACCTCCACAAGTGGATGTAGAGTGGTTTTGGAGAAGGTAATAGCATTTGCATATATTGAGAGCATGGGCCACAATGGCAGAGAAAGCTCAACCAGAGCATTTGGAGCAGCTTAGTGTCTATGGCCCCATTCTACAAGGAGGAAAGGCGGGGTGATCCTGGCCATGTTGGTCTTACTTTCAGTGAGCACTTCTGGCACTTGAGCAGAGGAGCCTAGAATAACAAAAGACCCAGAAAAGAAAAAGACAAACAGAAATCCAGCTCCACCCACCAGAACACTGACACAAGCTTCCCTAACCAGGAAACCTTGAAAATAAGCCACTCATACAACCCCACCCACAGTGAGGAAACTCCACAAACTGCCAGAATACAGCAAAGTGAAAGTGAAAGTGAAGTAGCTCAGTCCTGTCTGACTCTTTGCAACCCCGTGGACTGTAGCCTACCAGGCTCTTCCCTCTATGGGATTCTCCAGGCAAAAGTACTGGAGTGAGTTCCCATTTCCTTCTCCAGGGGATTTTCCCAACCCAGGGATTGAACCCTGGTCTCCCTCATTGCAGGCAGATGCTTTAACCTCTGAGCCAGCAGCTCACAGAATACAGAAAGGCCACCCCAAACACAGCAATAGAAACAAGATGAAGAGACAGAGGAATACCCAGCTGGTAAAGGAACAGGATAAATGGCCACCAAACCAAACAAAAAAGGAAGAGATAGGTAATCTACCTGATAAAGAATTCCGATAGTGAAAATTATCCAAAATCTTGAAAACAAAATGAAGTCACAAATAAATAGCCTGGAGACAAGGATTGAGAAGACACAAGAAAGGTTTAACAAGGACCTAGAAGAAATAAAAAAGAGTCAACATATAATGAATAATGCAATAAATGAGATCAAAAACCACTCTGGAAGGAACAAATAGTAGAATAATGGAGGCAGAAGATAGGATTAGTGAGGTAGAAGATACTAAAAAATGAATCAGAGAGGAAAAAAGAAAAACAAATTAAAAGAAATGAGGACAATCTCAGAGACCTCTGGGACAATGTTAAATGCCTCAACATTCAAATTATAGGAGTCCCAGAAGAAGAAGACAAAAAGAAAGACAATGAAAAAATACTTGAGATAATAGCTGAAAAATTCCCTAAAATGGGGAAGGAAATAATTACCCAAGTCCAAGAAACCCAGAGAGTCCCAAACAGGATAAACCCAAGGCGAAACATCCCAAGACACATATTTGTCAAATTAACAAAGATCAAACACAGAGAACAAATATTAAAGGCAGCAAGGGAAAAATAACACACAAATGGATTCCCATAAGGATAACAGCTGATCTTTCAATAGAAACTCTTCAGGCCAGGAGGGAATGGCAGGACATACTTAAAGTGAAGAAAGAAAATAACCTACAGCCCAGATTACTGTACCCAGCAAGGATCTCATTCAAATATGAAGGAGAAATCAAAAGCTTTACAGATAAGCAAAAGCTGAGAGAATTCAGCACCACCAAACCAGCTCTCCAACAAATGCTAAAGGATCTTCTCTAGACAGGAAACAAAAAAAGGGTGTATAAGCCAGAACCCAAAACAATAAAGTAAATGGCAACGGGATCATACTCATCAATAATTACCTTAAACGCAAATGGGTTGAATGCCCCAACCAAAAGACAAAGACTGGCCGAATGGATATAAAAACAAGACCCCTATATATGTTGTCTACAAGATCCACCTCAAAACAAGGGACACATACAGACTGAAAGTGAAGGGCTGGAAAAAGATATCCATGCAAATAGAGACCAAAAGAAAGCAGGAGTAGCAGTACTCATATCAGATCAAATAGACTTTAAAAGAAAGGCTGTGAAAAGAGACAAAGAAGGACACTACATAATGATCAAAGGATCAATCCAAGAAGAAGATATAACAATTATAAATATATATGCACCCAACATAGGAGCACGGCAATATGTAAGACAAATGCTAACAAGTATGAAAGGGGAAATTAACAATAACACAATAATAGTGGGAGACTTTAATGCCCCACTCACACCTATGGACAGATCAACTAAACAGAAAATTAACAAAGAAACACAAACTTTAAATGACACAATAGACCAGTTAGACCTAATTGATATCTGTAAAACAATGAATTTCACCTTTTTCTCAAGCGCACATGGAACCTTCTCCAGGATAGATCACATCCTGGGCCATAAATCTAGCCTTACTAAATTCAAAAAAATTGAAATCATTCCAAGCATCTTTTCTGACCACAATGCAGTAAGATTAGACCTCAATTACAAGAGAAAAACTATTAAAAATTCCAACCTATGGAGGCTGAACAAAACGCTGCTGAATAACCAACAAATTACAGAATAAATCAAAATATGCATAGAAATGAATGAAAATGAAAACACAACAACCTAAAACCTGTGGGACACTGTAAAAGCAGTGCTAAGGGGAAGGTTCATAGCAATACAAGCATACCTCAAGAAACAAGAAAAAGGTCAAATAAATAACCTAACTCTACACCTCAAGCAACTAGAAAAGGAAGAAATGAAGAACCCCAGGGTTAGTAGAAGGAAAGAAATCTTAAAAATTTCGGCAGAAATAAATGCAAAAGAAACAAGAGACCATAGTAAAAATCAAAGCTAAAAGCTGCTTCTTTGTGAGGATAAATAAAATTGAGAAACCATTAGCCAGACTCATCAAGAAACAAAGGGAGAAAAATCAAATCAATAAAATTAGAAATGAAAATGGAGAGATCACAACAGACAACACAGAAATACAAAGGATCATAAGAGACTACTATCAGCAATTATATGCCAATAAAATGGACAACTTGGAAGAAATGGACAAATTCTCAGAAAAGTACAACTTTCCAAAACTGAACCAGGAAGAAACAGAAAATATTAACAGATCCATCACAAGCAAAGAAATTGAAACTGTAATCAGAAATCTTCCAGCAAACAAAAGCCCAGGTCCAGACAGCTTCACAGCTGAATTCTACCAAAAATTTAGAGAAGAGCTAACACATATCCTACTCAAAATCTTCCAGAAAAGTGCAGAGGAAGGTAAACTTCCAAACTCATTCTATGAGGCCACCATCATCCTAATACCAAAACCTGACAAAGATGCCACAAAAAAAGAAAACTACTGGCCAATATCACTGATGAACAGAGATGCAAAAATCCTTAACACAATTCTAGCAATCAGAATCCAACAACACATTAAAAAGATCATACATCATGACCAAGTGGGCTTTATCCCAGAGATTCAAGGATTCAATATCTGCAAATCAATCAACATAATACACCACATTAACAAATTGAAAAATAAAAGCTATATGATTGTCTCAATAGATGCAAAGAAAGCCTTTGACAAAATTAAACATCCATTTATGATTAAAAAAAAAAAACTTTCCAGAAAGCAGGAATAGAAGGAACATCCCTCAACATAATAAAAGCTATATATGACAAACCCACAGCAAACATTATCCTCAATGGTGAAAAACTGAAAGCATTTCCCCTAAAGTCAGGAACAAGACAAGGGTGCCCACTTTCACCACTACTATTCAACATAGTTTTGGAAGTTTTGGCCACCGCAATCGGAGCAGAAAAAGAAATAAAAGGAATCCAAATTGGAAAAGAAGTAAAACTCTCACTGTTTGCAGATGACATGATCCTCTACATAGAAAACCCTAAAGACTCCACCAGAAAATTACTAGAGCTGATGAATGAATATAGTAAAGTTGCAGGATATAAAATCGACACACAGAAATCCCTTGCATTCCTATACACTAATAATGAGAAAACAGAAAGAGAAATTAAGGAAACAATTCCATTCACCATTGCAATGAAAAGAATAAAATACTTAGGAATATATCTACCTAAAGAAACTAAAGACCTATATATAGAAAACTATAAAACACTGGTGAAAGAAATCAAAGAGGACCCTAATAGATGGAGAAATATATCATGTTCATGGCTCAGAAGAATCAATATATCAAATGAGTATACTACCCAAAGCAATCTATAGATTCAATGCAATCCCTATCAAGCTACCAATGGTATTTTTCACAGAGCTAGAACAAATAATTTCACAATTTGTGTGGAAATACAAAAAAAACTTCGAAAGGCAAAGCAATCTTGAGAAAGAAGACTGGAACTGGAGGAATCAACCTGCCTGACTTCAGGCTCTACTACAAAGCCACAGTCATCAAGACAGTACGGTACTGGCACAAAGACAGAAAATAGATCAATGGAACAAAATAGAAAGCCCAGAGATAAACCCACGCACCTATGGACACCTTATTTTTGACAAAGGAGGCAAAAATATACAATGGAGAAAAGACAATCTCTAACAAGTGGTGCTGGGAAAACTGGTCAACCACTTGTAAAAGAATGAAACTAGAACATTTTCTAACACCATTCACAAAAATAAACTCAAAATGGATTAAAGATCTAAATGTAAGACCAGAAACTATAAAACTACTAGAGGAGAACATAGGCAAAACACTCTCCGACATACATCACAGCAGGATCCTCTATGACCCACCTCCCAAAATATTGGAAATAATAGCAAAAATAAACAAATGGGACCTAATTAAAATCAAAAGCTTCTGCACAACAAAGGAAACTATAAGCAAGGTGAAAAGATAGCCTTCAGAATGGGAGAAAATAATAGCAAATGAAACAACTGACAAACAACTAATCTCAAAAACATACAAGCAACTCCTGCAGCTCAATTCCAGAAAAATAAATGATCCAATCAAAAAATGGGCAAAAGAACTAAACAGACATTTCTCCAAGGAAGACATAAAGATGGCTAACAAACACATGACAAGATGCTCAACATCACTCATTAGCAGAGAAATGCAAATCAAAACCACATTGAGGTACCATTTCACACCAGTCAGAATGGCTGATATCCAAAAGTCTACCAGCAATAAATGCTGGAGAGGGTGTGGAGAAAAGGGAACCCTCTTACACTGTTGGTGGGAACACAAACTAGTACAGCCACTATGGAGAACAGTGTAGAGATTCCTTAAAAAACTGGAAATAGAACTGTCATACAAACCAGCAATCCTACTGCTGGGCATACAAACCAAGGAAACCAGAACTGAAAGAGACACATGTACCCCAATTTTCATCGCAGCACTGTTTATGATAGCCAGGACATGGAAACAACCTAGAAGTCCATCAGCAGATGAATGAATAAGAAAGCTGTGGTACATATACACAATGGAGTACTACTCAGCCAATAAAAAGAATATATTTGAATCAGTTCTAAGGAGGTGGATGAAACTGGAGCCTATTCAACAGAGTGAAGTAAGCCAGAGAGAAACACACCAATCAGTTCAGTTCAGTCACTCAGTCATGTCCAACTCTGCGACCCCATGAATCGCAGCACGCCAGGCCTCCCTGTCCATCACCAACTCCCGAAGTTCACTCAGAATCACGTCCATCGAGTCAGTGATGCCATCCAGCCATCTCATCCTCAGTCGTCCCCTTCTCCGCCTGCCCCAATCCCTCCCAGCATCAGAGTCTTTTCCAATGAGTCAACTCTTCGCATCAGGTGGCCAAAGTACTGGAGTTTCAGCTTTAGCATCATTCCTTTCAAAGAAATCCCAGGACTGACCTCCTTCAGAATGGACTGGTTGGACCTCCTTGCAGTCCAAGGGACTCTCAAGAGTCTTCTCCAACACCACAGTTCAAAAGCATCAATTCTTTGGCGCTCAGCCTTCTTCACAGTCCAACTCTCACGTCCATACACGACCACCGGGAAAACCATAGCCTTGACTAGACGAACCTCATTCAGCAAAGTAATGTCTCTCCTTTTCAATACGCTATCTAGGATGGTGATAACTTTTCTTCCAAGGAGTAAGAGTCTTTTAATTTCATGGCTGCAGTCATCATCTGCAGTGATTTTGGAGCCCAAAAAAAGAAAGTCAGCCACTGTTTCCACTGTTTCCCCACCTATTTCTCATGAAGTGATGGGACCAGATGCCATGATCTTTGTTTTCTGAATGTTGAGCTTTAAGCCAACTTTTTCACTCTCCTCTTTCCCTTTCATCAAGAGGCTTTTTAGTTCCTTTTCACTTTCTGCCATAAGGGTGGTGTCATCTGCATATCTGAGGTTATTCATATTCCTCCCAGCAATCTTGATTCCAGCTTGTGCTTCTTCCAGCCCAGAGTTTCTCATGATGTACTCTGCATAGACGTTAAATAAGCAGGGTGACAATATACAGCCTTGATGTACTCCTTTTCCTATTTGGAACCAGTCTGTTGTTCCATGTCCAGTTCTAACTGTTGCTTCCTGACCTGCATATAGGTTTCTCGGGAGGCAGGTCAGGTGGTCTAGTATTCCTATCTCTCTCAGAATTTTCCACAGTTTATTGTGATTCACACAGTCAAAGGCTTTGGCATAGTCAATAAAGCAGAAATAGATGCTTTTCTGGAACTCTCTTGCTTTTTCCATGATCCAGTGGATGTTGGCAATTTGATCTCTGGTTCCTCTGCCTTTTCTAAAACCAGCTTGAACATCAGGAAGTTCACGGTTCATGTATTGCTAAAGCCTGGCTTGGAGAATTTTGAGCATTACTTTACTAGCATGTGAGATGAGTGCAATTGTATGGTAGTCTGAGCATTCTTTTGCATTGCCTTTCTTAGGGATTGGAATGAAAACTGACCTTTTCTAGTCCTGTGGCCACTGCTGAGTTTTCCAAATTTGCTGACATATTGAGTGTAGCACTTTCACAGCATCATCTTTCAGGATTTGAAATAGCTCCACTGGAATTCCGTCACCTCCACTAGCTTTGTTCGTAGTGATGCTTTCTAAGGCCCACTTGACTCCACATTCCAGGATGTCTGGCTATTGATGAGTGATCACACCATCATGATTATCTGGGTCATGAAGATTTTTTTTGTACAGTTCTTCTGTGTATTCTTGCCATCTCTTCTTAATATCTTCTGCTTCGTTTAGGTCCCTACCATTTCTGTCCTTTATAGAGCCCATCTTTGCATGAAATGTTCCCCTGGTATCTCTAATTTTCTTGAAGAGATCTCTAGTCTTTCCCATTCTGTTCTTTTCCTCTATTTCTTTGCATTGATCGCGGAAGAAGGCTTTCTTATCTCTCCTTGCTATTCTTTGGAACTCTGCATTCAGATGCTTATATCTTTCCTATTCTCCTTTGCTTTTCACTTCTGTTCTTTTCACAGCTATTTGTAAGGCCACCCCAGACAGCCATTTGGCTTTTTTCCATTTCTTTTCCAAAGGGATGGTCTTGCTCCCTGTCTCCTGTACAATGTCATGAGCCTCATTCCATAGTTCATCAGGCACCCTATCTATCAGATCTAGGCCCTTAAATCTATTTCTCATTTTCACTGTATAATCATAAGGGATTTGATTTAGGTCATATTGAATGGTCTAGTGGTTTTCCCTACTTTCTTCAATTTGAGTCTGAATTTGGTAATAAGGAGTTCATGATCTGAGCCACAGTCAGTTCCTGGTCTTGTTTTTGTTGACTGTATAGAGCTTCTCCATCTTTGGCTGCAAAGAATATAATCAATCTGATTTCGGTGTTGACTATCTGGTGATGTCCATATGTAGAGTCTTCTCTTGTGTTGTTGGAAGAGGGTGTTTGCTATGACCAGTGCATTTTCTTGGCAAAACTCTATTAGTCTTTGCCCTGCTTCATTCCACATTCCAAGGCCAAATTTGCCTGTTACTCCAGGTGTTTCTTGACTTCCTACTTTTGCATTCCAGTCCCCTATAATGAAAAGGACATCTTTTTTGGATGTTAGTTCTAAAAGGTCTTGTAGGTCTTCATAGAACCATTCAACTTCAGCTTCTACAGCATTACTGGTTGGGGCATAGACTTGGATTACCATGGTATTGAATGGTTTGCCTTGGAAACAAACAGAGATCATTCTGTCGTTTTTGAGATTGCATCCAAGTAATGCATTTCAGACTCTTTTGTTGACCATGATGGCTACTCCATTTCTTCTGAGGTATTCCTGCCCGCAGTAGTAGATATAATGGTCATCTGAGTTAAATTCACCCATTCCAGTCCATTTTAGTTCACTGATTCCTAGAATGTCGATGTTCACTCTTGCCATCTCCTGTTTGACCACTTCCAATTTGCCTTGATTCATGGACCTGACGTTCCAGGTTCCTATGCAATATTGCTCTTTACAGCATTGGACCTTGCTTCTATCACCAGTCACATCCACACCTGGGTATTGTTTTTGCTTTGGCTCCATCCCTTCATTCTTTCTGCAGTTATTTCTCCACTGATCTCCAGTAGCATGTTGGGCACCTACTGACCTGGGGAGATCCTCTTTCAGTATCCTATCATTTTGCCTTTTCATACTGTTCATGGGGTTCTCAAGGCAAGAATACTGAAGTGGTTTGCCATTCCCTTCTCCAGTGGACCACATTCTGTCAGACCTCTCCACAATGAACCGCCTGTCTTGGGTTGCCCCACGGGCATGGCTTGGTTTCATTGAGTTAGACAAGGCTGTGGTCCTAGTGTGATTAGATTGACTAGTTTTCTGTGAGTATGGTTTCAGTGTGTCTGCCCTCTGATGCCCTCTTGCAACACCTACCATCTTACTTGGGTTTCTCTTAGCTTGGGCGTGGGTATCTCTTCACGGCTGCTCCAGCAAAGTGCAGCCACTGTTCCTTACCTTGGATGAGGTGTATCTCCTCCCTGCTGCCCTTCCTGACCTTCAACGTGGGATATCTCCTCTAGGCCCTCCTGTGCCCATGCAGCCACGGCTCCTTGGACGTGGTGTGGCTCCTCCGGGCCGCCGCCCCTGACCTCGGGCGCCGCCCCTGACCTCGGGCGCCGCCCCTGACCTCGGGCGCCGCCCCTGGCCTCGGGCGCCGCCCCTGGCCTCAGACGCGGGGTTGCTCCTCTTGTCCGTCCCCCCCAACCTCAGACACAGGATAGCTCCTCCCGGCTAATGCCCCTGACCTCGGACGTGGGGTAGCTCCTCTAAGCCACGCTGCACTTAGTGCGCCGGTCAGTCACAGCCTCCTGTGCTTAGTGACCCCATGGACTGTAGCCTACCATGCTCCTCTGTCCATGGGAGTGGATTGCCATTTCATTCTCCAGGGTATCTTCCCAACCCAGGGATTGAACCCAGTTCTCCCACATTGTAGACAGATGCTTTACCATCTGAGCCACCAGGGAAGTCCTAAAATACCAATACAGTATACTAACTCATATATATGGAATTTAGAAAGATGGTAACGATAACCCTGTATGCAAGACAGCAAAAGAGACAGAGATGTATAAAACAGTCTTTTGGTCTCTGTGGGAGAGGGCGAGGGTGGGATCATCTGGGAGAATGGCATTGAAACATGTATAATATCATATGCGAAATGAATTGCCAGTCCAGGTTTGATGCATGATACAGGATGGTCAGAGCTGGTGCACTGGGATGACCCAGAGGGATGGTATGAAGAGGGAGTTAGGAGGGGGGTTCAGGATGGGGAACACGTGTACACCCGTGGCGGATTCATGTCGATGTATGGCCAAACCAATACAATATTGTAAAGTAATTAACCTCCAATTAAAATAAATAAATTTATATTTTAAAAAAACTTCTGGCCACCCCCCCCCCCAAAGAAAAAGAAACATAGTCCACTGTGGTGGTAAGAAAAGGTAGCAAAAAGTGGACTTGCTGAATTGTTTGTCAATGCAAACATCAGAAAAGGAATTATTCTTATTGATCTACAGACAGTGGAGTTGTCTACAGACAGTGGTTTTCTCTTCTATATCCACTCTCCCTGTACTATGGAAGCTTTAAAGTTTGGATAGAATTGAAGCTACTTCAGCTCCAGGAGTGGGGCCTGATTAATATAAGCCAAGGATCAGAATCCCATAGACAGATGAGCCATGCAGGCTACAGTCCATGGGGTTGCAAAGAATCAGACACAATGGAGCAACTAACACATGCACGCGCACACACACACACTCACACACAAAAGGATCAGCAAATTTTTCCTGCAAAGAGTGAGACAGTAAATAGGTTAGGCTTTGTGAACCAGATGTTTGCAACTCCTCAATTCTGCTGCTTCATTGTGAAAACAGCCATAGTCAATAAGTAAACAAAAGGGTCTGACTGTGTTCCAATAAAACTTAACAAAACAAGCAGCAAAAAGAATTTGGCCTGTGGCCACAGTCTGATGGTCTAAGCCAATCAAGGTAACTCAATTTATCCTCTTCCTAAATGATGCCTAAACCAAATAATGCATCACATTCCAGTGACTACAATAATTGGCTCTGGAATGGTCTAGTCAGAGTGAATATTAGGAATTTCATTTGATGGTTGGGAGAGGGTGGAGTAGTGGGGAGGAGGAGGGATAGAGGGGCAATACACTGTTTCTCCCTATACCTAAGTAAGAAAATGATAAGGAAAGAAGCTAGCAAATAGAGAAGGAAAAAGCTAGAGTATATAAGAGAAATCAAACTGTAAGAAGGCCTGATTAAATAATGCCCAAAGCCTGTGCAACATCTTGGCTTGATAATTATGAAAGCAAATAAATTCCTATTTTATAAGCCATTTTGACTTAGATTTACTAGTACCATCAACCTACAACATCTTAACGTACAAACTGGAAATCATATTAATTAACTAATGGAAGCAAAACAAAACTGTGTTTTCCCCCAACTTAAACAAAATGATAAAACACTAAAAATGTGTAATGGTTAATTTTATGTGTCAACTTGACTATGCCACTAAACTCTCAGATCCTTGGTAAAATACTGTTTCTGGGTGTGTGTGTGTTAAGGGTGCTTCAGATAAGATTAACACTTGAATTGGTAGACCAAGTAAAGCAGACTGCCTTTGTGAGTGGGCCTCATCCAGTCAGCTGATGGCCTGAATAAAGTAAAAGGCTGAGAAAGAAAGAATAATCTCTCCCTCCTGCTCAGGGCTTCCCTGGTGGCTCAGTGGTAAAGAATCTGCCTGGCAAACCTATGGACAAGGAGCCTAGTCAGTTACAGACCATGGGGCAAAACAGTCAGACACAGCTTAACGAATAAACAAACAACAAAAAAAATCTTTCTGCTTAACTGTCTTCCTCTACCTGGGATGTTGATTGGTCTTCTTCTGCCTTCAGACTTGGACTCAGAATGAAACTCACACCACTGGCTCTCCAAGTTCTCAGACCAGGACTGAAACTTACATCATCTGTTCTGCTTCTCAGGACCCTGGACTCAGTATGTGCGTGTGTTAGTCACTCAGTCATATCTGATTCTTTGCGATCCTATGGACTGCAGTCCACCAGGCTCCTCTTGTCCACAGGATTCTCCAGGAAGAATACTAGAGTGGGTAGCCATCCCCTTCTCCAGGGGAGCTTTCTGACTCAGGAATCAAACCTGGATCTTTTGTATTACAGGCAGATTCTTTACCATCTGAGTCACCAGGGAAGCCCCTGGACTCAGATTGGGACTAAATCAACTCTCCTAGGTTTGGACTTCTCAGCCTCCATAATTACATGAACCAATTCCTTACAATAAAGCATATGTATGTGTGTGAGAAAGTTGGCTTAAAACTCAACACTGAGAAAACTAAGATCATGGCATCTGGTCCAGTCACTTCATGGCAAATAGATGGGGAAACAATGGAAACAGTGACAGACTTTATTTTGGGGGTCTCCAAAATCACTGCAGATGGTGACTGCAGACATGAAATTAAAAGACACTTGCTCCTTGGAAGGAAAGCTATGATCAATATTAAAAAGCAGAGACATTACTTTACCAACAAAGATCTGTCTAGTCAAAGCTATGTTTTTTCAAGTAGTCATGTGTGGATGTGAGAGTTAGACTGTAAAGAAAGCTGAGCACCAAAGAATTGATGCTTTTGAACTGTGGTATTGGAGAAGACTCTTAAGAGTCCCTTGGATGGCAAAGAGATCCAACCAGTCTATCCTAAAAGAGGTCAGTCCTGAACATTCATTGGAAGGATTGATGCTAAAGCTGAAACTCCAATACTCTGGCCACCTGATGCAAAGAACTGACTCACTAGAAAAGACCCTGATGATGGGAAAGATTGAAGGCAGTAGGAGAAGGGAATGACGGACGATGAGATGGTTGGATGGCATCAACAATTCGATGGACATGAGTTTGAGTAAGATCCAGTTGGTGATGGACAGGGAAGCCTGGCGTGCTGCAGTCCATGGGGTCACAGAGTCGGACATGACTGAGCGACTGAACTGATATATACATATATATATATGTATATGTATATACGTATAATACATAATTTTATTGTTGTTTAGTCACTAAGTTGTGGTCTCTTTTGCGACCCCATGGTATTGATTCTGTTTCTCTGGAGAACCTTGATTAATATAAAATGAAACTGCTTTTGATGTAGCTCAGGTTAGGAAATTAAAGTGGGTTGGGCTCCACCCACTCCCTGCCCATCCCCACAGTTCCTGAGGCATCTCCCTTGTCACCTCAAGTTCTAAAAGGATGCTTTGAAAAGAAGAAGCTGAAATTATTTCTGTAGGGTGTTTGTTTCAGAAGATATCTCTGAGAGAAGGAGACTAAAATCACAGAGGTTCTGACCTGCATTTCTTCCATATGTTGACTTGCTATGGGAGTCCTCTGTGGGCCTCTATTTCCTCATTTGGAAAATAAACATCTTGAATGAAATGAGTATTTGGAAAGACTCTCCTCCTTCTGTATCCAATATCAGAATAAGAGCAGGTTGATCATCTCTCTGGCAGAATGAGAATTTGGTTAGTTACAATTATTTTTACTCCTTATATAGAAGTCATACAAAACCTCTGGAAATATTTAGAAATAAACATAAGGGAAAAAAGTAGAAAATCCAAATCACCCATAATGCCTCTCTTGAAAACAACCTCTGTGAACATCTTGATGTAAATATATTCAAGCTTACTTCTCTCTCTCATTCTCATATATACACACACATTAGAAATCATACTTATATCTGTAAGTATGTACATGCTATTTATAACCTGTTGAAATATCTTAAAAATATAATATCTCTCCATACCAATAAATATTCTTCTGTAATACTGTTTTAATAGCTGTAAAGAATCTCAATTGCATAGATACACCAAAATTTATTCAACTAATCTTTTTCTGTTGGAAATTCAAGTTTATCTAATTTTCTGCTATTTTAATAGTATGATAAACATTATTGTAGCTTAATCTCTACACATTTGCATTATCATATCCTTAGGATTTATTTTTAGAAATGGAATTACTAATTCAAAGCATATAAACATTTTTAAGTTGTTTGATGCATTTTACCAAATTATTCAGAAAGTTTATGCAAATTTAAACATCCTTTCCCTATGTATGGGAAAGCCTATTCATACACAGTCTCACCAAACTATCAGGCTGTTATGCTTTAAAATCATAATAAGTCAGAGAAAGTGAGAAAAATGGGACTCTGCATTCCTTATGAGATGATTTCTTGAACTTTAATTCATGTGTGTGTGTGTGTGGTGGAGAAGGGGTACAGCTTTGATTTCTAACTGGACCCTAGAGTTACATTAGGATCGAATTCTAGTTATGCGCCTATAGTAAAGGGTGGTGGCATATGAAGATGATTTGATTCCTCTTTCAAAATCTAAAAATAAGCAAGCAATAGGCTCATGAGACATGGAGGAAAGGATGCATGGTGGACCAGAGGAAGACAGTGGCTCATGGAGTATAAGGACAACGCGAAGTTTTCTGAATCCTCCCACACTTACCCTTTCAACTCTTACAGCCTCAGTCTTTACTGATCAGTGCCAAATTGTGTCAAAAGAGCTAATCCATATTCAACTGATAGGGCTTTCTTGAATATGGTTAGCTTTTCTGTGACTCTTCCTGATAATTTATTTACCTGAGGGCACTGTATTTATCTGAGGGCATTGTATGACTGTATTTTTTTTTTTAATCTGAGCAAAAATTTAAGATTTGGCATGTCATTCTCTTCCATTAATCAGTCGAGTGCCTTCAGAAGTAACCATTCCACTCCAATATCTTGCATTTTCCTATGTACTGTTGTGTGTCAGTAGCAAGGCAGTAGTCAAAGCCTTGGCCTTGGTGGCCACATCACTGCAGATGTCTACAAGTGATAACTGCCTTGCCTCTGTGTGAGGTGACCCTCCAGGTTTTTCATTCTTGAATGCTAACAAAAGTTGTTAATGCCTTCTATCCATTTTGAATGCCTTCTATCCATTTTGAATGCCTTCTATCCCAGCCAAGTCAGATAGCCAAAAGCATCTTCCTTTCTGTGACAAATTCTAAGGTGGCATCTAAAGTTCATTTGGTGTTAACACCTTTGTCTAACCTTGAGTGTGGGCAGGAGCTGTGACTTGTTTCTAACCAATAAACCCATGCGAAAGGTGATGAGATGCCATTCTCATGATAAGGTTACCTTATATGGCAAAAATCACAGGCTGTCACTATCATGAACATGTTACAATACACTATATACTCTATACATACTATATTATACATCTATAAGTATATGACTCAAAGCAGTCTCTCCTACTCTCTCTCCTCTCCCTCTGCCCCCTCTTTCCTCTCTCTCTGTTCCCTTCCTCTTTCTTTCTCCCACTGGCCTTGAAAAAGCAATCTTGCATGAATTCCTCTGTAAGAACATAAATTCTATCAACACCTTGAATGAGTTTGGAAGAAGAGTCTTCTCCAGCTGAGCTTTTGATGAAACCTCAGCCCTGGCCAATACTTGGGTTATAGCCTGATGAGATCCTGAAGCAAAGAATTCAGATAAGCCGTGCTCAGACTTTTGATCTCTGGAAACTGAGATAATAAATATGTGCTATTTGAGGTTGCTAACTTTGTGGGAATTTGTTGTGCAACGATAAAAATCAAATACACTCACACGTGCCTCTTGCTGTTACTAATTTCTGTACAAGGTTCTCAATTGCAAACCAATTCTAATTCAGACATAAAGCAATTCACTGAAAGCCCAGCAGATATGCCACAGAATCAATAGAAAGGCTCTAGAACTGGCCTTGCTCAATGGGCAAGACGCAAAGGAGAGCAGCAGTAAAAGCCACAGTCAAAATGATTCCACATCAGTCTGGTAAGATACCACCAATGGCACAGCTACCACTATTCCCACCCCTTCCAGACAACACTGCCACTGGGTCATGTTGCTGCTGCTGCTGGACCCTCAGTAGCACTGCCATTACCCCTGGGTGTGGTTACCACGCATTCTACTATTACATTCCTTATTACCTTGCATCTTTGCACCACTCTTCTAAGATCCAAAGCATCAGATTAGAATATACTGTTGGCCAAGTTTAAGTCACACACTCACAACCAGTAGGCTGGCATATCTTCTCAGGGTCACAGAATTGCTCAAATCTAGAGTATACATTCATGTTTCATGCTAATAGTGCTACAGTCAATTTGGGCTGCTATAAAAAATTGCTGGACTGGATGCAGCACAAGTTGGAATCAAGATTGCTGGGAGAAATATCAATAACCTAAGATATGCAGATGACACCGCCCTTATGGCAGAAAGCAAAGAGGAACTAAAGAGCCTATTGATGAAAGTCAAAGAAGAGAGTGAAGAAACTGGCTTAAAATTCAACATTCAATAAGCAGAGATCATGGCATCCAGCGCCATCACTTCATGGCAAATAGATGGGGAAACAATGGAAACATTGACAGATTTTATTTTCTTGGGCTCCAAAATCTCTGCAGATCGTGACTGCAGACATGAAATTAAAAGACACTTGCTCCTTGGAAGAAAAGCTATGACAAACCTAGACAGCATAGTAAAAAGCAGAGACGTTACTTTGCCAACAAAGGCCCGTATAGTTAAACCTACTGTTTTTCCAGTAGTCATGTACAGATGTGAGAGCTGGACCATAAAGAAGGCTGAGAACTGAAGAACTGATGTTTTCAAACCGTGGTCCTGGAAAAGACTCTGAAGAGCCCCTTGTACAGCAAGGTGATCAAATCATTCAATCCTAAAGGAAATCAACCCTGAGTATTCATTGGAAGGACTGATGCTGAAGCTTAAGCTCCAATACCTTCGCCACATGATGTGAAGAGCTGACTCACTGGGAAAGACCCTGATGCTGGGAAAGATTGAAGGCAGGAGGAGAGGGGGATGACAGACAACAAGATGGTTGGATGGCATCACTGACTCAGTGGGCATGAGTTTGAGCCAATTCCATGAGATGGTAAAGGACAGGAAAACCTGGTGTGCTACAGTCTATGGGGT
Organism: Ovis aries; assembly: GCF_016772045.2. NCBI lineage: Eukaryota > Metazoa > Chordata > Mammalia > Artiodactyla > Bovidae > Ovis > Ovis aries. The sequence goes on from NC_056068.1 coordinate 36,866,000, forward strand.
TGCAAAGGTCAGACACAACTGACCTTTGAATGAACAACAACAAAAAATACCATAGGCTTATAAACAACAGAAATTTGTTTCTTACAGTTCTGGGGGCTGGGAAGTCCAAGATCAAGGTGTCAACAGATTTGGTGTCTGATGAGGGCCTGTTTTTTAGATGGCTGTATCCCCATCATATTCTCACATGGAGGAAGGGTCTGGAGACATTTTTGAGTCTCTTTTAAAAGGGCTCATTCGGAGGTACCATTTCACACCAGTCAGAATGGCTGCGATCCAAAAGTCTACAAGCAATAAATGCTGGAGAGGATGTGGAGAAAAGGGAACTCTCTTACACTGTTGGTGGAAATGCAAACTAGTACAGCCACTATGGAAAACAGTGTGGAGATTCCTTAAAAAACTGGAAATAGAGCTGCCTTATGACCCAGCAATCCCATTGCTGGGCATACATACCGAGAAAACCAGAATTGAAAGAGACACATGTACCCCAACGTTCATCGCAGCACTGTTTATAATAGCCAGGACATGGAAACAACCTAGATGTCCATCAGCAGATGAATGGATAAGAAAGCTGTGGTACATATACACAATGGAGTATTACTCAGCCATTAAAAAGAATACATTTGAATCAGTTCTGATGAGATGGATGAAACTCGAGCCAATTATAGAGAGTGAAGTAAGCCAGAAAGAAAAACACCAATACAGTATACTGACACATATATACAGAATTTAGAAAGATGGTAATGATGACCCTGTATGTGAGACAGCAAAAGAGACACAGATGTATAGAACGGACTTTTGGACTCTGAGGGAGAGGGAGAGAGTGGGATGATTTGGGAGAATGGCATTGAAACATGTATACTATCATGTAAGAAACGAAGTGCCAGTCTATGTTCAATACAGGATACAGGATGCTTGGGGCTGGTGAATGGGGATGATCCAGAGAGATGATATGGGATGGGAGGTAGGAGGGGGATTCAGGATTGGGAGCTTGTATACACCCATGGTGGATTCATGTCAAAGTATGGCAAAACCAATACAGTATTGTAAAGTAAAATAAAGTAAAAATTAAAAAAGGAAAAAAAAGAAAAACTAATTTGTATAAAAAGATAAAAAATAAAAATCAAACCTATAAATCAAAAAAAAGGGGGGGGGGGGCTCATTCGTGAGGACTCCATTCTCATGAATTCATTACTTCTCAAAGGTTCCATCTCCAAATACCATAACACTAAGATGTAGATTTCAACACATGAATCTGGGAGGACACAAATATTCAGTCTTCAGCAAATGACATGCCTTGGAGTTTTAAGGACTTAGCTATTCATAAACTGTACTGTCTAGAATTGTGTGTTAGTTGCTCAGTCATGTCTGACTCTTTGCAACCCTATGGACTGTAGTCTACCAAGCTTCTCTGTCAATAGAATTCTCCAGGCAAGAATACTGGATTGGGCTGCCATTTCCTTCTCCAGGATATCTCTCCAACCCAGGGATCAAACCACGGTCTCCCACACAGCAGGCAGATTCTTTACCCTCTAAGCCACCTGGAAGTTCACTCTCTAGAATTAGGTAATCTATAGCTCTTTGTAGATATTATTATGAGAATGAGAGCCCCTCAGAGTGGCACAATACAGAACTCTGTCCTGCCCTTATCTAGCTTCTGTTGCGGAAGTCAAAAGTTCCATTATCAAGACTTACACTCTGAGATGCCCTACCTGCCAACCCATCTGTGCCATATGAGGTGTTAAGATGCAGTGAAATCATGAAAAAAAATTTTTTTTAATAAATATTAATGACTCATTTCAGTAAATAGATGGCAACTGAAGCCATATGTATGATTAAGATTACTTCATGTAAAAGGAAAGCATGGGGACAGAAGAGAAATATGAAAAAAAATGTCAATAAACTCCAAAATTCCATGGCCAGAGAAAGTGTTAATAAGTATTCAGAAATGCAGAAGTGATCCATACCTCTCCAGGTGTGACTCTGAGAAATTTCCCAGGGAGGCTTCAATCCTATATAACAGTTGATTATTTTTAGTTTAAAAATAACACTGTGTTTAATAAATATAACTTGCTTCAATAAAAGTAACTGTGAAAACAAGGAGGAACAATGTGTTTCTTTTAGACTCTGTGTCCTGATTTGGTATTTGGAAGTTATGGTTACTTCAGAGGCAATATTCAAACTTTTACTTGTAGTCTGGTGCTAAATTGAGAGATCAGGATCCAGGATTTGTGGCCCAAACATCTTTAGTGGGGCCAAAATAATTTCCATCAAATTTCCAGCCTATCCAGTCTCCTAATTACTAACATACTGGAAAATGCAACGTATTTGTAAAGTTGAATGAAATCTTTCCTAAAATAAGCCAAATGGATTTTCTTTAATTATTGAGAACATAATGTGGTCATGATCTAAACCTGAAAAGTTAATCAAGAAAAGTTATAGAATTTAACAAATTGGACGTGGCAGGCCATCTCATTTCTCTACAGTAAAGCAAGGATAATATAAAATTTTAATCATCTGTGTCTGATGTCTCTGGTTCATAGAAAGAATGGAAAAAAATCTACTGTAAAAGTTGAATGGAGAAGAAGACAGAAATAAAATAGATATCTGTACATGTGAAGGGAGAATATCCTTGCTAGAGGGTGGATTAAATAAACAGTGAAGAAATTCCAAAGAAGGTGAGGGAAGGTGGCAGAGGAAGAGCTTCTTGACCGAGCAGACATGAACCCAGGGAGATAAATGGCATACAGGACAGTGGGACAGGAGGCAAGTGCCCTAGACAGCTAACTGGCACTGGGAAAGCTAAAGGGATAGACTATTCTTACAAGATCAATTATTTTAAAACAACTCTGTATTGAAAATTCCATGGACTTTCAAAGCCAGTATCTTTCCTTTGCCTGGGAGTAAATCCAAACATCTTTGTGTGACCTCTAAAGCACTCTAGTCAGATGGTCTCTATTTCTCTTTGCTCTGACCACACTGTGGTCAGCTGTGCTGTTTTTCTTCCAGACCACTGTTCACACCAGAATCCTGTCTTGATTTACTATTTCAAATATGCATTTAGCCAACTCCCTGTCCTTGGAAATCCTGCTCCTGTCCAGTTTCTTTCCAGAAGCAGCCATCACCCGGTCTTCTGTGCCACTGTCCTAGCAGTTAGCACAGATTTCCTGAAATCATTTAAGTCAGAGTTTTTCACAAAGAAAGGCAACAGAAACAAGCAGGTGAGGGAAGAACGCAGAAGCAGATAGGACCATTTTAGGAGAACCATGCCAATTTTGAGGCCGGTCCTCACTTAGGTTATCCAGAAGCTCTGAACAAGATGTTTAAGGAGGTACAGTGAATTCATGATTGATTAAGGCTTGTGTTAATATCAAGCAAGAGCAGAGTTGATGTTCTGATCAGTCTATTTGGAACAGAAAACCAAACTACCTCTGAAGAAAACATATCTAGCCACATGGGAAGAAGCTGGAAAGACCACAGACGTGTAACAGAGCTTATTCACTAAAGCAGGAATCCATCTCTGTGGCAAGAACAACTACAACTATTTTGGCTATTACTACCACTACTAACAGCACTAATAGCTACGATCAGATGGATCCCTTCTCTGCTTTAGGCTCTACAGCCAGTTACCTCATTCACTCTTCACAACATCCTCCAGATGACATATTATCATCTCCTTTTAGCAGAAAAGTTGTATTTATTGGATCAACACAACTAGAAAGTGGCAGAGGCAGGATTCAAACCAGGATCACCAGAGTCCAAAGCCCACATATTTTCTTGTACCTGTAAGTCATGTTGCCTCTGCAAAACTGTCAAGCTTAAATGGAAGCTGAGGCCAAATTGTGCCTGAGGAGGAATTGGGAGTAGTCTGGGGTAAGCCCCAAGCACACTGGATCTCAGGCTTTCCCTGTATGCTTAGAGGAGCTGAGCCTTTAACTCACTATTTCCTGTCCAGTAGGAACTGGGCTAAGGACTGAGTATGGCTGAGCCTGTAGCTAAACAGTTGCTGGGGAAGGCAAGGGCTGGCATAGTCTACTCATTTTCCCAGCTGGACAAGGAGCTCCTTCATAAGAGAGCTGTGGCTTGCATATTTACTATCCATCCTAAGGGCTGGCCCACAGTAGGTCCTCATTATATGTTTGTTGATGGATTGATTAGTTGATTGATTGATATGCCAACTGATGGAATAAAAAAGCATTAGGGAAAGCCACAGTGGGTTTAATTCTTCCATTATCCATCTATGCTTGCTCAGACATGCCTCATAGAGATGTGACTTATTGCCTCACTGCCTCCCCTCTTTCTCAGAGAACAGGATATGACCTTTCTGGTTCCATAGAATATATTTACAGTCCTCCTGGGCATTTGAATTTGCATTAAGTGAAACAATGCTTACTTCACTTTCTACTTTGTCCTTAATCAATGGGAGCCCTAACTATCCTGTGTCTAGACAAATCAAAATCACATGAGCTCTGAGCAGATCTGAGGGCCCAGCTTCACAGAACCAATGGCTGCACACACATCCCATCCTCCATCTCTCATCACCACCCTCCGCTCCCATCCCACACTGCAACACTCTGGCTAACTTGTTTAAGACATGAAGGATGGTACATAAATTGAATGCCTGCAGGACAACATATTCCTATCTCTTACACTGGCCAAGAGAATGGTTAGGCACCAATGTACAGAAAGCCAGAGGTTCAATGGGGGCAGACCTGCATCACAAGTGTTGGTCATCAGTGGTATTAGGCATCAGTTGTATTAGCTCCTATCAGACAAGGTCAAGTTCTTGTCGGTTACATGTCAACAAGCTCTGACCACTGGAATCCCTCTCTTACTAGGATGCTGCAAGTCTTTTTCCAGGCATCCTGAGGTTCCCTAAATCCTGAGAAGCACAACTTCTTTGTCCCAAACCCTTGGAACAGTTCTTCTTCTTATCAGAATATTCACTTATGAATACCTTATTATTAATAATAGCAAGGTAAATCTTTATTTTTTTGAATGAAGAAAGCTTCTAGAGTGATAGAGGTCACTATTAATAAGTATACAGGGATAAGAGACATAAGTTGGGACCATCTTAGGCAAACCAGGTTGTGTGCTAACCATACTATTGGTTTCTCAAATTATAATGTGTGCTCGCTGCAGACTGAGTAAGTGGTCCTTCCTCCTAAGCTACTCCTCCTTGGCCTGTGAACCTCCAGTTCTTATTCAGAGCTCTCTACACACCATTTTTAATGGCCCCTGTTAATCTTCAGGTTTAAGTATATAAAAATATCATCTTCAAGCTCAGGACTACTTACTTCTGACCAAAGCATGAGCCTGAATGCTCCAAAGAATCTCAAATGCAGTTTTCCAAGCTTTTGGTCAACTTTGACAAGTTCCTTTTTTCTTCCCCTATAAGTAGTCTGACTGTGGTCAGAGAGGGCTGACAGCTCAGTATTATAATAGGTTCAAGAACTGGGAGAGAGGGCAGTTGGGATGCCAAAGTGCCAAGCTGGACCTTTCTGAAGCATTCATCTTGAGCAGCAAATGCCAAAGTCAGACAAGGCCAAGGGCCTGCTAGGTAAATGCTTCCCCCTACCTGAGCTGGGTCTGGGGACTCCCTGCTGCAGTGCAGCTATTGTAGAATTCCTGACCCTCCTTGCACAGCCTCTCAAGACCAGCCATTTTGTGTGTGCTGTCATAACACAGCCTTTCTCTATTTCACACTCAGAACCAAAGGTCCTGCACCCAGTGTCTGGGGCTCTTGTACAGCAGCAGGAGGTTAAAAGATCATCTACCAGTCTTACACTTCCTGGCCTCATAATATCAGTCCTAGGTATCCTGCTCTGAGTGCTCCCCAGGTGCTCTTGAGGGTGGATCTGGAGAGTGTGGTCCCCCCATTCATCTTCTAAGGCTTCACTCTATCCCTCTTTCATCCCATCTTCAACAAAAACAGCTGATGGGCAGAGACAGGAATACTCAATGTGGGAGAAAGCAGAATGCAGGCCAATGGTAGGAATACGAGGAACTTGAAGAGATCAAGCCCTGAGTCTTTGGAGTGGGAGCACTGCCTCCAAGACCCTAGACTACCAGAGAACTAACCCTAGGGAGTATCAAATAGTAAGAACTCACACACAGGAAACCACTTGGATACAAGACCTGGCATCACACAACCACCATTAGCAGCCTGTGCAGGACACCTCATCCAGAAAACAAAAAACAAAAACACAAACCAAATCATCAGCAGACAGGATTACCACTTCACTCAGCCTTCATCAGAGGGAAAATCAAACAAACAAACACTCAGCACAAATCTCACCCTATATGAAGCTTACACAAGCCACTGGACCAACCCTAGAAAGTGGAAATCAAAAGGAAGAAAGAATTCAACCTTGAAGACTGGGGAAAGGAGACCTCAAACACAGTAAGTTAAAAATATATAATGAAAAGGCAGAGAAATACTATACAAGTGAAGGAACAAACTAGAAACACAGAAGTCCAAATAAATTAAGAGGGAATAGGCAAACTATCTTGGAGAAGGCAATGGCGACCCACTCCAGTACTCTTGCCTGGAAAATCCCATGGGCGGAGGAGCCTGGTGGGCCACAGTCCATGGGGTCGCTAAGAGTCGGACACGACTGGGCGACTTCACTTTCACTTTTCACTTTCATGCATTGGAGAAGGACATGGCAACCCATTCCAGTGTTCTTGCCTGGAGAATCCCAGGGACGGCGGAGCCTGGTGGGCTGCCGTCTATGGGGTTGCACAGAGTCAGACACGACTGAAGCAACTTAGCAGTAGCAGGCAAAATATCTGAAAAATAATTCAGAAAAATGATAGTAAAGATGATCAAAAACCTTGAAAAAAATGGAGAAAAAGCAAGACTCAATTAACAAAGAACTAGAAGAATTAAAGAATAAACATACAGAGACAAACAAAACAATTACTGAAATTAAAAATACTCTAGAAGGAATCAATAGCAGAATATCTGAAGCAAAAGAATGAATCAGTGAGCTGAAAGATTGTGGAAAGAGCACCATTCTTCTGAAGAGCAGAATAAAGTACAAAGAATGACAAGAACTGAAGATAGTCTCAGAGACCTCTGGAACAATATCAAATGCACTAACATTCAAATTATAGGGGTCTCAGAAGAAGAAGAGAAAAAAAAAGGGCATGAGAAAATTTTTGAAGAGATTATAGTTGAAACATTCCCCAACATGGAAAAGGAAATAGTCAATCAAATCTAAGAGGCACAAAGAGTTCCATAAAGGATAAACCCAAAGAGAAACACACAAAGACACATACTAATCAAACTAACAAAGACTAAACTCAAAGAAAGAATATTAAAAGCAACAAGGGAGAAGCAACAAGTAACATACAAGGGAAACACCATACACTTAACAGCTGATCTTTCAGCAGAAACTTTGCAGGCCAGAAGGGAATGGCAGGATATATTTAAAGTACTGAAAGGGAAAAATCTGCAACCAAGATTACTGCACCCGGCAAGGATCTCATTCAAAATTGGTGGAGAAATAAAAAGCTTTTCAGACAAGCAAAAGTTAAGAGAGTTCAATATCTCCAAACCAGCTTTACACCAAATGTCAAACAGACTTATATAGTTAAGAAATACAAGAGAAGAAAAAAAGATCTACAAAATCAACCCCAAACAATTAAGAAAATAGCAATAGGAACATATATATCAATAGTTACTTTAGATGTAAATGGATTAAATGCTCCAACCAAAAGACACAGACTGGCTGAATGGATACAAAAACAAGACCCATATATATGCTGTCTACAAGAAACCCACTTCAGACCTAAAGATACACATAGACTGAAAGTGAGAGGATGGAAAAATATATTCCATGCAAATGGGAAGCAAAAGAAAGCTAGAGTAGAAATCCTCATATCAGACAAAATACACCTTAAAATAAAGATTACATGAGATAAAGAAGGCTACTACATAATGATCAAAGGATCAATCCAAGAGGAAGACATAGCAATTGTAAATATCTATACACCCAACATAGGAGCACCTCAATACATAAGGCAAACACTCACAGACATAAAAGGAGAAACAGACAGTAACTAATAGTAAGAGACTTTAACACCCCACTCACACCAATGGACAGATCATCAAACAGAAAATTAATAAGGAAACACAAGTCTCAAATGATACATTAGATGAGATGTATCTCATTGATATCTTCAGGACATTCCATCCAAATGCAGAAGAATACGTCTTCTTCTCAAGTGCACATGGAACTTTCTCCAGGATAGAGTATATCTTGGGTCACAAATCAAACCTCAGTAAATTTACAAATATTGAAATCATATCAAGCATCTTCTCCGACCACAGCACTATGAGATGAGATATCAATTACAAGAAAAAATCTATAAGAAACACAAACACCTGGAGATTAAAGAACACATTTCTAAATAACCAGCAGATTACTGAAGAAATCAAAAGGGAAATAAAAATATTTCTAGAAACAAATGACAATGAAAACACGACAACTAAAAACCTATGGGATGCAGCAAAAGCAGTTCGAAACAGGAAGCTTACAGCAATCCAACCCTATGTCCAGAAACAAGAAAAACATCGAATAGACAACCTAACTTCACACCTACCTGGAAAAACAAAACAAAACAAAAAAATTAGTAGAAGGAAAGAAATCATAAAGATTCAAGCAGAAACAAATGAAAAATAAATGAAAGAAACAATAGTACAGATTAATAAAACTAAAAAAGTTGGTTATTTGAGAAGATAAACAAAATTGACAAACCTTTAGCCAGACTCATCAAGGAAAAAAGAGAAAAGACTCAAATCAACAAAATTAGAAGTGAAAAAGGAGAGGTTACAAAAGACAATGCAAAAATACAAAGAATTATAAGAGACTATTATGAACAACTATATGGCGATTAAAATAGATAACCTGGAAGAAACTGACAGATTCTTAGAAAAGCTCAATCTTCCAAGACTGAACCAAGAAGAAATAGAAATGATAAACAACCCAATTACAAGCACTGAAATTGAAGCTCTGAGCAAAAATCTCTGAAAAAACAAAAGCCTGGGACCTGCTGGCTTCACAGGAGAATTCTATCAAACATTTAGAGAAGAGCAAATGCCTATCCTTCTAAAACTCTTTCAAAAAATTGCAGAGAAAGGAACACTTCCAAACTCATTCTATAAGGCCACCATCAACCTGATACCAAAACCAAAGACGACACAAAAAAAGAAAACTACAGGCCAGTATCACTGATGAACATAAATACAAACATCCTCAACAAAATTTTAGCAAACAAGATTTAGCAACACACTGAAAAGCTCATATGCCATGATCAACTTGAGTTTATTCCAGGGAAGCAAGGATTCTTCAAAATATGAAAATCAATCAATGTGATAAACCATATTAACAAATTTAAAGATAAAAATCATGTGATAATCTCAATAGATGCAGAAAAAGCCTTTGACAAAATTCAGCACCCATTTATGATTAAAACTCTTAAAAAAATGGGCATAGAAGGAACTACCTCAATATAGTAAAGGCCATTTCTGATAAGCCTATAGCAAATATTATTCTCAATGATGAAAAACTGAAAGCATTCCCCCTAAGATTAGGAACAAACAAGGGTCTCCACTTTGGCCACTATTATTCAACACAGTTCTGGAAGTCCTAGCTCCAGCAATCAGAGAAGAAAAAGAAATAAAAGGAATCCAGATCAGAAATGAAAAAGTAAAGCTCTTACTGTTTGCAGATGACATGATACTGTACATAGAAAGCCTAAAGATAGTATCAGAAAACTACTAGAGCTAATCAGTAAATTCAGCAAAGTTGAAGGATACAAAATCAATACACAGAAATCACTTGCATTTCTATATACTAACAATGAAAAATCAGAAAGAAAAATCAAGGAATCAATCCTATTCACCACTGCAACAAAAAGAATTAAATATCTAGGAATAAACTTACATTAGGAGACAAAAGAATTGTACACAGAAAATTATAAGACACTAAAGAAAAAATCCAGGCCCAAGGTCATGGGCGGCAGCTGAGAGGAGCAACCCCACATCCAAGAAGCGGTGGCTGCATGGGCACAGGAGGGCCGAGAGGAGCTACTCCACGTTCAAGGTCACGAGGGGCAGCAGTGAGGAGATACCACTCATCCAAGGTAAGGAACAGCAGCTGCGCTTTGCTGGAGGAGCTGTGAAGAGATACCCCACGCCCAAGCTAAGAGAAACCCAAGTAAGATGGTAGGTGTTGTGAGAGGGCATCAGAGGGCAGACACACTGAAACCATACTCACAGAAAACTACTCGATCTAATCACGCTAGGACCACAGCCTTGTCTAACTCAATGAAACCAAGCCATGCCCTGGGGGGCCCCCAAGATGGGCAGATCATGGTGGAGAGGTCTGACAGAATGTGGTCCACTGGAGAAGGGAATGGCAAACCACTTCAGTATTCTTGCCTTGAGAACCCCATGAATAGTATAAAAAGGCAAAACCATAGGAGTTCCACTGAAAGAGGAACTCCCCAGTTCAGTAGGTGCCCAATATGCTACTGGAGATCAGTGGAGAAATAACTGCAGAAATAATGAAGGGATGGAGCCAAAGCAAAAACAATACCCAGCTGTGGATGTGACTGGTGATAGAAGCAAGGTCCAATGCTGTAAGAGCAATATTGCATAGGAACCTGGAATGTCAGGTCCATGAATCAAGGCAAATTGGAAGTGGTCAAACAAGAGATGGCAAGGCTGAACGTCAACATTCTAGGAATCAGTGAACTAAAATGGACTGGAATGGGTGAATTTAACTCAGATGACCATTATATCTACTACTGTGGGCAGGAATCCCTCAGAAGAAATGGAGGAACCATCATGGTCAACAAAAGAGTCCGAATGCAGTACTTGGATGCAATCTCAAAAACGACAGAATGATCTCTGTTCATTTCCAAGGCAAACCATTCAATATCACGGTAATCCAAGTCTATGCCCCAACCAGTAACGCTGAAGAAGCTGAAGATGAACGGTTCTATGAAGATGTACAAGACCTTTTAGAACTAACACCCCAAAAAGATGTCCTTTTCATTATAGGGGACTGGAATGCAAAAGTAGGAAGTCAGGAAACACCTGGAGTAACAGGCAAATTTGGCCTTGGAATGTGGAATGAAGCAGGTCAAAGACTAATAGAGTTTTGCCAAGAAAATGCACTGGTCATAGCAAACACCCTCTTCCAACAACACAAGAGAAGACTCTACACATGGATATCACCAGATGGTCAATGCCAAAATCAGATTGATTATATTCTTTGCAGCCAAAGATGGAGAAGCTCTATACAGTCAATAAAACAAGACCAGGAGCTGACTGTGGCTCAGATCATGAACTCCTTATTGTGAAATTCAGACTTAATTTAAAGAAAGTAGGGAAAACCATTAGATCATTCAGGTATGACATAAATCAAATCCCTTATGATTATACAGTGGAAGTGAGAAATAGATTTAAGGGCCTTGATCTGATAGATAGGGTGCCTGATGAACTATGGACTGAAGTCCGTGACATTGTACAGAAGACAGGAATCAAGACCATCTCCATGGAAAAGAAATGCAAAAATGCAAAATGGCCGTCTGGGGAAGCCTTACAAATAGCTATGAAAAGAAGAGCAGTGAAAAGCAAAGGAGAAAAGGAAAGATATAAGCATCTGAATGCAGAGTTCGAAAGAATAGCAAGGAGAGCTAAGAAAGCCTTCTTCAGTGATCAGTGCAAAGAAATAGAGGAAAACAACAGAATGGGAAAGACTAGAGATCTCTTCAAGAAAATTAGAGATACCAAGGGAACATTTCATGCAAAGATGGGCTCGATAAAGGACAGAAATGGTCTGGACCTAACAGAAGCAGAAGATATTAAGAAGAGGTGGCAAGAATACACAGAAGAACTGTACAAAAAAGACCTTCAAGACCAACGTAATCACGATGGTGTGATCACTCACCTAGAGCCAGACATCCTGGAATGTGAAGTCAAATGGGTCTTAGAAAGTATCTCTACAAACAAAATTAGTGGACATGATGGAATTCCAGTGGAGCTCTTTCAAATCCTGAAAGATGATGTTGTGAAAGTGTTGCACTCAATATGCCAGCAAATTTGGAAAACTCAGCAGTGGCCACAGGACTAGAAAAGGTCAGTTTTCATTCCAATCCCAAAAAAGGCAATGCCAGAGAATGCTCAAACTATTGCACAATTACACTCATCTCACATGCTAGTAAAGTAATGCTCAAAATTCTCCAAGTCAGGCTTCAGCAATACATGAACTGTGAACTTCCTGATGTTCAAGCTGGTTTTAGAAAAGGCAGAGGAACCAGAGATCAAAATGTCAACATCCGCTGGATCATGGAAAAAGCAAGAGAGTTCCAGAAAAACATCTATTTCTGCTTTATTGACTATGCCAAAGCCTTTGACTGTATGGATCACAATAAACTGTGGAAAATTCTGAGAGAGATGGGAATACCAGACCACCTACCCTGCCTCTTGAGAAACCTATATGCAGGTCAGGAAGCACCAGTTAGAACTGGACATGGAACAACAGACTGGTTCCAAATAGGAAAAGGAGTACGTCAAGGCTGTATATTGTCACCCTGCTTATTTAACTTCTATGCAGAGTACATCATGAGAAACACCAGGATGGAAGAAGCACAAGCTGGAATCAAGATTGCCGGGAGAAATATCAATCACCTCAGATATGCAGATGACACCACCCTTATGGCAGAAAGTGAAGAGGAACTAAAAAGCCTCTTGATGAAAGTGAAAGAGGAGAGTGAAAAAGTTGGCTTAAAGCTCAACATTCAGAAAATGAAGATCATGGCATCTGGTCCCATCACTTCATGGGAAATAGATGGGAAACAGTGGAAACAGTGTCAGACTTCATTTTTTTGGGCTCCAAAACCACTGCGGATGGTGACTGCAGCCATGAAATTGAATGACGCTTACTCCTTGGAAGAAAAGTTATGACCAACCTAGATAGCATATTCAAAAGCAGAAACATTACTTTGCCAACAAGGTCCGTCTAGTCAAGGCTATGGTTTTTCCTGTGGTCATGTATGGATGTGAGAGTTGGACTGTTAAGAAGGCTGAGTGCCGAAGAATTGATGCTTTTGAACTGTGGTGTTGGAGAAGACTCTTGAGAGTCCCTTGGACTGCAAGGAGATCCAACCAGTTCATTCCGAAGGAGATCAGCCCTGGGATTTCTTTTGGAAGGAATGATGCTAAAGCTGAAGCTCCAGTACTTTGGCCACCTCATGCGAAGAGTTGACTCATTGGAAAAGAGTCTGATGCTGGGAGGGATTGGGGCAGGAGGAGGAGCGGACAACAGAGGATGAGATGGCTGGATGGCATCACCGACTTGATGGACCTGAGTTTGAGTGAACTCCGGGAGTTGGTGATGGACAGGGAGGCCTGGCGTGCTGCATTTCATGGGGTCACAAAGAGTCAGACATGACTGAGTGACTGAACTGAACTGAATGAATGAAATAAAGACAACATAAACTACGGAGAGATATTCCGTGTTCCTGGGTAGGAAGAATCAATATTGTGAAAGTGACTATACTACCAAATGCAATCTATAGATTCAATGAGATCCCTATCAAGTTACTAATGGTGTTTTTCAAGAAACTAGATCAAACGATTGCACAATTCACATGGAAACACAAAAGACCCCAAATAGCCAAAGTAGTCTTACGAAAGAAGAATGGAGCTGGAGGTATCAACCTTCTTGACTTCAGATTATACTACAAAGCTACAGTCATCAGGAAAGTATGGTACTGGTACAGAAACAGAAATATGAACTAATGGAACAAGATAGAAAGCCAAGAAATAAAACCATGCACCTATGGGTATCTTATTTTGACAAAGGAAGCAAGTCTATACAATGGGGCAAAGACAGCCTCTTCAGTAAATGGTGCTGGTAAAACTGAACAGCTACATGTAAAAGAATGAAATTATAACACTTCTTAACATCATACACAAACTGAAAATGGATTAAAGACCTAAATGTAAGACCAGAAGCTATAAAACTCTTAGAGGAAAACATTGGCAGAACACTCAGTGATACAGATTAAAGTAAGATCCTCTATGACCTACCTCCTGCTGCTGCTGCTAAGTCGCTTCAGTCGTGTCCAACTCTGTGCAACCCCTTAGATGGCAGCCCATGAGTCTCCCCCATCCCTGGGATTCTCCAGGCAAGAACACTGGAGTGGTTTGCCATTTCTTTCTCCAATGCATGAAAGTGAAAAGTGAAAGTGAAGTCACTCAGTCGTGTCCGACTCTTAGCGACCCCATGGACTGCGGCCCACCAGGCTCCTCCATCCATGGGATTTTCCAGGCAAGAGTGATGGAGTGGGGTGCCACCGCCTTCTCCGACCTACCTTCTAGAATAATGGAAATAACAGAAGTAAACAACTGGGACCTGATTAAACTTAAAAGCTTTTGCACAGTAAAGGAAACTATAAGCAAGGTAGAAAGACAACCCTTAGAATGGGAGAAAATAATAGCAAATTAAACAACTGACAAAGGATTAATTTCCAAAATATATAAACAGCTCATACAACTCAATGCCAGAAAAACAAACAACCCAATCAAAAAGTGGGGAAAAGACCTAAACAGACATTTCTCCAAAGAAGACATACAGATGGCTAACTAAGACATGAAAAGATGCTCAACATCACTCGTTATTAGAGAAATGCAAATCAAAACTACAATGAGATACCACCTCATACTGGTCAGAATGGCCATCATCAAAAAGTCTACAAACAATAAATGCTGGAGAGGGTATGGAGAAAAGGGAACATTCTTGCACTGTTGGTAGGAATGTAAATTCATACAGCCACTACAGAAGACGGTATGGAGATTCCTTAAAAAACTAGGAATAAAACCACCATAGGACACAGCAATCCCACTCCTAGGCTTAAACCCTGAGGAAACCAAAATTGAAGACACGTGCATCTCACTGTTCATTGCAGCACTATGTACAATAGCTAGAATATAGAACCAACCTGGAGAAGGCAATGTCACCCCACTCCAGTATTGTTGCCTGGAAAATCCCATGGGAGGAGGAGCCTGGTGGGCTGCAGTCCATGGTGTCGCTACAAGTCGGACACGACTCAGTGACTTCACCTTCACTTTTCACTTTCATGCGTTGGAGAAGGAAAGGGCAACCCACTCCAGTGTTCTTGCCTGGAGAATACCACAGATGGGGGAGCCTGGTAGGCTGCCATCTATGGGGTCCCACAGAGTCGGACATAACTGAAGCAACTTAGCAACAGCAGCAGAAGCAACCTAGATGTCCATCAACAGATGAATGGACAAAGAAGTTGTGGTACATATACACAATGGAATATTACTCAGCCATAAAAAGGAATGCATTTGAGTCAGTTCTGATGAGGTGGATGAAGCTAGAACCTATTATACAGAGTGAAGTGAGTCAAAAAGAGAAAGATAAATATTGTATTCTAATATACATATATGGAATCTAGAAGAATGGTTCTGAAGAACTCATTCACAGGGCAGCAGTGGAGAAATAGACATAGGGAATAGACTTATGGACATGAGGAAAGAGGAGGAGAGGATGACATGTACAGAAAGAGTAACATGGAAAATTATATTCAGTTCAGTTCAGTTCAGTCGCTCAGTCATGTCCAACTCTTTGGGACCCCATGAATAGCAGCACGTCAGGCCTCCCTGTCCATCACCAACTCCCGGAGTTCACTCAGACTCACATGCAATGAGTCCGTGATGCCATCCAACCATCTCATCCTCGGTCGTCCGCTTCTCCTCCTGCCCCCAATCCCTCCCAGCATCAGACTCTTTTCCAATGAGTCAACTCTGCATGAGGTGGCCAGAGTACTGGAGTTTCAGCTTTAGCATCATTCCTTCCGAAGAAATCTCAGGGCTGATCTCCTTCAGAATGGACAGGTTGGATCTCCTTGCAGTCCAAGGGACTCTCAAGAGTCTTCTCCAACACCACAGTTCAAAAGCATCAATTCTTTGGTGCTCAGCCTTCTTCACAGTTCAACTCTCACATCCATACATGACCACAGGAAAAACCATAGCCTTGACTAGATGGACCTTAGTCGGCAAAGTAATGTCTCTCCTTTTGAATATACTATCTGTGTTGGTTGTAACTTTTCTTCCAAGGAGCAAGAGTCTTTTAATTCCATGGCTGCAGTCACCATCTGCAGTGGTTTTGGAGCCCAAAAAAATGAAGTCTGACACTGTTTCCACTGTTTCCCCATCTATTTCCCATGAAGTGATGGGACCAGATGCCATGATCTTCATTTTCTGAATGTTGAGCTTTAAGCCAACTTTTTCACTCTCCTCTTTCACTTTCATCAAGAGGCTTTTTAGTTCCTCTTCACTTTCTGCAATAAGGGTGGTGTCATCTGCATATCTGAGGTTATTGATATTTCTCCCAGCAATCTTGATTCCAGCTTGTGCTTCTTCCATCCTGGTGTTTCTCATGATGTACTCTGCATAGAAGTTAAATAAGCAGGGTGACAATATACAGCCTTGACGTACTCCTTTTCCTATTTGGAACCAGTCTGTTGTTCCATGTCCAGTTCTAACTGGTGCTTCCTGACCTGCATATAGGTTTCTCAAGAGGCAGGGTAGGTGGTCTGGTATTCCCATCTCTCTCAGAATTTTCCACAGTTTATTGTGATCCATACAGTCAAAGGCTTTGGCATAGTCAATAAAGCAGAAATAGATGTTTTTCTGGAACTCTCTTGCTTTTTCCATGATCCAGCGGATGTTGACATTTTGATCTCTGGTTCCTCTGCCTTTTCTAAAACCAGCTTGAACATCAGGAAGTTCACAGTTCATGTATTGCTGAAGCCTGACTTGGAGAATTTTGAGCATTACTTTACTAGCATGTGAGATGAGTGTAATTGTGCAATAGTTTGAGCATTCTCTGGCATTGCCTTTTTTGGGATTGGAATGAAAACTGACCTTTTCTAGTCCTGTGGCCACTGCTGAGTTTTCCAAATTTGCTGGCATATTGAGTGCAACACTTTCACAACATCATCTTTCAGGATTTGAAAGAGCTCCACTGGAATTCCATCATGTCCACTAATTTTGTTTGTAGAGATACTTTCTAAGACCCATTTGACTTCACATTCCAGGATGTCTGGCTCTAGGTGAGTGATCACACCATCGTGATTACGTTGGTCTTGAAGGTCTTTTTTGTACAGTTCTTCTGTGTATTCTTGCCACCTCTTCTTAATATCTTCTGCTTCTGTTAGGTCCAGACCATTTCTGTCCTTTATAGAGCCCATCTTTGCATGAAATATTCCCTTGATATCTCTGATTTTCTTGAAGAGATCTCTAGTCTTTTCCATTCTGTTGTTTTCCTCTATTTCTTTGAATTGATCGCTGAAGAAGGCTTTCTTATCTCTTCTTTGGAACTCTGCATTCAGATGCTTATATCTTTCCTTTTCTCCTTTGCTTTTCACCTCTCTTCTTTTCACAGCTATTTGTAAGGCCTCCCCAGAAAGCCATTTGGCTTTTTTTCAATTCTTTTCCATGGGGATGGTCTTGATCCCTGTCTCCTGTACAATGTCACGGACTTCAGTCCATAGTTCATCAGGCAATCTATCTATCAGATCTAGGCCCTTAAATCTATTTCTCACTTCCACTGTATAATCATAAGGGATTTGAGTTAGGTCATACCTGAATGGTCTAGCTGTTTTCCCTACTTTCTTCAATTTGAGTCTGAATCTGGTAATAAGGAGTTCATGATCTGAGCCACAGTCAGCTCCTGGTCTTGTTTTATTGACTGTATAGAGCTTCTCCATCTTTGGCTGCAAAGAATATAATCAATCTGATTTTGGCATTGACCATCTGGTGATGTCCATGTGTAGAGTCTTCTCTTGTGTTGTTGGAAGAGGGTGTTTGCTATGACCAGTGCATTTTCTTGGCAAAACTCTTATTAGTCTTTGACCTGCTTCATTCCACATTCCAAGGCCAAATTTGCCTGTTACTCCAGGTGTTTCCTGACTTCCTACTTTTGCATTCCAGTCCCCTATAATGAAAAGGACATCTTTTGGGGGTGTTAGTTCTAAAAGGTCTTGTACGTCTTCATAAAACCGTTCAACATCAGTTTCTTCAGCATTACTGGTTGGGGCATAGACTTGGATAACTGTGATATTGAATGGTTTGCCTTGGAGACGAACAGAGATCATTCTGTCATTTTTGAGATTGCATCCAAGTACTGCATTCGGACTCTTTTGTTGACCATGATGGTTCCTCCATTTCTTCTGAGGGATTCCTGCCCACAGTAGTAGGTATAATGGTCATCTGAGTTAAATTCACCCATTCCAGTCCATTTTAGTTCACTGATTCCTAGAATGTTGACGTTCAGCCTTGCCATCTCTTGTTTGACCACTTCCAATTTGCTTTGATTCATGGACCTGACATTCCAGGTTCCTTTGCAATATTGCTCTTTACAGCGTCGGATCTTGTTTCTATCACCAGTCACATCCACAACTGGGTATTGTTTTTGCTTTGGCTCCATCCCTTCATTCTTTCTGGAGTTATTTCTCCACTGACCTCCAGTAGCATATTGGGCACCTAATGACCTGGGGAGTTCTTGTTTCAGTATCCTATGATTTTGCCTTTTCATACTGTTCATGGGGTTCTCAAGGCAAGAATACTGAAGTGGCTTGCCATTCCCTTCTCCAGTGGACCACATTCTGTCAGATCTCTCCACCATGACCCACCCATCTTGAGTTGCCCCACAGGCATGGCTTGGTTTCATTGTGTTAGACAAGGCTGTGGTCCTAGCGTGATTAGATCGAGTAGTTTTCTGTGAGTATGGTTTCAGTGTGTCTGCCTTCTGATGCCCTCTTGCAACACCTACCATCTTACTTGGGTTTCTCTTACCTTGGGCATGGGTGGCTCCTCCAGCAAAGCACAGCCGCTGCTCCTTACCTTGGACGAGGGGTATCACCTTACCCCCGCCATTCCTGACCTTCAACTGGGATGGCTCCTCTAGGCCCTCCTGTGCCTGGTCAGCCCCTGCTCCCCAGGTTGCTCCTCCCGGCTGCCGGCCCTGGCCTCGGGGGTGGGTGGCTCTTCCCAGTTGCTGCCCCTGGTCTCGGGCTCAGGGTTGCTCCTCAGGGTCACCGCCCCTGGCCTCGGGCACGAGGTGGCTTCTCCTGGCCGCCCCTGACCTCGGACGTGGGGTGTCTCCTCCCGGCTGCCACTGGCCTCGGACGCTGGGTAGTTCCTCCCGCCCGCCGCCCTGACCTCGGACGCGGGGTGTCTCCTTCCAGCTGCCACTGACCTCAGACGTGGGGTAGCTCCTCTTGGCTGCTGCCCCGACCTCGGACGCGAGTTGGCTCCTCCCAGCCATTCCTGCGCCGTCGCAGCCTGGCACTCTGAGCCGCTGTCCCTGACTTCAGACGTGGGATAGCTCTTGGCCGCGCTTGCCACCGCCGCCTGCGCTTAGTGCGCCAGCCCGCCTCCGCCGCTGCCTGCCCTTAGTCAATGGGAATTTACTGTATGGCTCAGGAACTCAAACAGGGGCTCTATATCAACCTAGAGGGGTGGGATGGAAGGGAGATAGGAAGGAGGTTCAAAAGGGAGGGGATATATGTATACCTATGGCTGATTCACGTTGAGGATTGACAGAAAACAAAAACAAAAACAAACTGTAAAACAATTATCCTTCAATAAAAAATAAATTAAAAATTTTTTAAAAAAGAAAAAACAAACAGCTGATTGTTGGCAGACAATATCCATTAACTTTTCATCCCCTGGATCCTATGGGGATCTTTGCACCCTGGAGTTTCCTAAGTTGCTAGAGACCAAGAGAGGACATTGAATCTTCCTGTAGTAGCACATGTGGCCTTTGCTGAAGGCAGGATGCCTGCATTACCTGACTGATATACTGTCAGGCCTATAATATATAATATAATGATACTTTCGAATTGTGGTGCTAGGGAAGACTCTTGAGAGTTCTCAGACTGCAAGATCAAACCGGTCATCCTAAAGGAAATCAACCCTGAACATTCACTGGAAAGACTGATGCTGAAGCTGAAGTTCCAATACTTTGGCTGCCTGATGCAAAGAGCTGACTCATTGGAAAAGATCCCGATGCTGGGAGAAATTGAGGGCAGGATGAGAAGGGGATGACAGAGGATGAGATGGTTAGATGGCATCACAGACTCAATGCACACAAGTCTGAGCAACCTCCAGGAGATGGTGAAGGAGAGGGAGCCGGGAGTGCTTCAGTCCATGGAGTCGCAAAGAGTGGGACACAACTTAGCAACTGAACAACAAACAACACACATGTATATATTTTACATACATGTGAAAAATATATATATATACATATACATATACATATACATATATATATATATATATACATATATATATATATATATATATATAAAATATCCCCTTCGTTTTACCTGGGAAAAACAAGCTATGAGTTGAAGCAGTTTGTCCAGAGTCACACAGCTTTCTGCTACACTGTCAATAAAGTGGGGTTACTTGCTAAAAAGAGCCTGAATGTTCTTGAAGAACCACAAACATATATTCAGGAAGTAAAACACAAGACTAGGTAGGTCAGTCAAGAAATCCAGGGGAGAGGCTGAAAAGGAGTTATAGTTTGGGAATCCTTGGCAGAAAGACACAACAGGATCATATCACTGTGAGGGAGTTATATTCTATACCCTGCAGTCCATAATAAGTAAACAAGTCTCCAGGGTCTGCTAAGATCTACAAGTTAGAAAGTCTCTATGTATAGAATTTCCTTAACTACTGTCCAATGTTCAATAAATGGAGGCGAAAATTTTAATTCTGAGAACCCTGGCAAAACTATTACTAAGAAAATATTTATTTAATGACATGAAGAAGAATGTTTCAAATGGTGCAATTACAAAACTGTATCCAAAACCATGCAAATGGAAAGAAAGACAGCAATAAAATACATCAGAGAGCTAAAAGTGGTGACAAACAATTAATTTTCTTTTCCGAAAAAAAAAAATCTAAGTTTTTACAAAACTATCCCACTTTGTTTTTTTAAGATGTGCTGAAGGCAAAGAACATGAGACTTGAACACAAGCTCTACCTTTTACCGAGTTTATGGTTTTTCTTACTCTGAGTATCAGTTTCTTCATCTTACATAATGGCTATGTAATTCTGGATACAAATGGCCTAACCCACTGTCTGATGCTCAGTGTTACTCTTCTTCTCTTCCTAGCATAAGTGAAAATGTCCCACCAAGATCCACCAGGTCAATCATTTCCCAGTCTTTTCCTAAGAATTGTTTCTTCAAAGCAAGAAGGCCAGCATTAGGACCCAGCTCAGTGCCCAAAGATCCATCTCCTTCCACCACATGCAAAGCATCAAAAGAACAGCTCTAGCCATGAAAATCATAGCACTAGGAGGAGGGAAATCAAACCCAAAATTAATCAAACAGGATGTAATTCCCAGAGCAAACATGCATCAATTAGAGGAAATGTTACCATCAGGTACTGGGTTTGGAATTTCACGAGGGACTCATAAGGTGAATAAACTAAGCTCTGGCATTGATTATGGAAAGCAGCAGCTGTATGATGTCAGGACTGCTGTGATCAGTTCAGCCAGAAATTCACTTTTCAGTGCCTCGATTCTTAGGATTACCTTTGTGCTGACTGACAGCCAAAGAGAGAAAAACTGCATGGCTAAATGGAAAACTTTCTCTGATCTGTTCATCTAACAGTGGGCCGATGCACCAGTGCTGATTTACTTTGCCTATTTTTCAGTTATACTTCAATTTATATTCTTTAAATCAGAGCAAGTCAAAGCAAGAAACTCTTCATTGCCCCTTCTATGTACAAGGCACTATACTGACACAGAGAAGGATACAGGATACAGAGGTGAGAGAAAGTCTCTCCTCTGTGGGAGAAGAGGGAAGAAAAGCCGATAGCTACTGGAACCCAGCTGAATGCCAAACACTATTTCCCAGGCTTTAGGTCTATTATTATTTAACCTTTTTTCTCAACAATCATATGTGGTAGGTTATATTGCTCTCATTTTCTGGATAAGGAAACTGAGGCTCCAGAGAGACCACTGATTTGAGCCCTGGCTTGTTGAACTCTGAAGTCCCTTTGCCACCTGGCCTTATAACCTGTTCTGAGACCAACATCCAAAAACCATCCTACCTCTACAAAAAGCACAGAAGAGGATAGAAGACAGGGAACATCAGGCCATTACATCAGATTTATTGGCACCTCCTGGACACCAGGCATCTGCCTCTGCAGAGGCTGAACTGCAAGTCGGTGTTTTCCCTCCTCACCTGTCCAAGTCTGGGCAACATGACCCATTCCCCGAGAAAGTGTTCTCGTCTCTCCAGTGAGAATTAGTCCCTCCTTCCTTTGAGCTCCCACTGCATTTTGTTTGAACTTCTCTTAGGAAACTTATTCTTTCACTTTACTGGAAAAAAAATCACTGGTTGATTATACGCCAATTCCTTTCTAGAGATTTTGCTTTTTGAATCCTATTTATCCATTTATCCTCTAAGAGTTGATTCAAATTATGGATTTAGCAACTAGCTCCTCTCCACTCTGAATGTGCATGCAAGCACACACACACCCATACACACTGTAATTCCTATTTCTTAAATCAGATGTGAATTTCAATCCAAAAATCAGCTGTGAAATGTGACATTCTCCCCTCCACCACCACAATTCAACTAAACTTTGAGATCCTCCTCAGCACCTTATTTCGTCCTCATTGATAACTCACTGCTGTCACTGCAAACCTATCCCCCATTCCCATCCTCAGGGTGACTACTCCTTTTACTTCTGAGCCATATTAGGGTTTGGGAACTCTCTGACAACCTCAAAGCAGCCTGTTCATCTCCTTGGCCTTGCCAAAGAAGCAGAAACCCGCTGTTCTTAGAACCCATCTGAAGTCTGAGCTCCTCAGCGCTTCTTCTGGCTGGGAGACAGTCTGGAACCTCCTTTTCCAGGACCAATCATCATCTTTACTCACATAGCATTTTCCTTTACTTTCAAAAATGCCAAGACCAGGAGAATCCTTTCTAGTTGGAAGTGGAGAGAAAATCTTTTCCTTCAAATCCTCTAACACTTTGGCTATAAGTGCAATCCTCTTATTTCTCCTAAAAGCACAAGCATTTTGTAACTAAGGACCTTCATATCATTTCTTGAGAAAGTGCATACATAAGGGAAGACTGCTGCTGCTGCTGCTGCTGCTGCTGCTGCTGCGTCACTTCAGTCGTGTCCGACTCTGTGCGACCCCATAGACCGCAGCCCACCAGGCTCCCCCATCCCTGGGATTCTCCAGGCAAGAATACTAGAGTGGGTTGCCATTTCCTTTTCCAATGCATGAAAGTGAAAAGTGAAAGTGAAGTCGCTCTAGTGCAATTAAAATGAGCAAGAGAAGGCAGAGAGGAAACTGGCAAAACACAAAAGGCCTTAATTTAAACGTCAAAATATCTTTCTATCCTCTCTCACTGGCAGTTAGTTCAGAGCACTATGGCTTATTCACTAAGGGCTTCCCTGGTGGCTCAGAGGGTAAAGCGTCTGCCTGCAGTGCAGTAATCTGGGTTTAATCCTGGAGAAGGAAATGGCAACCCACTCCAGTATTCTTGCCTGGAAAACCCCATGGATGGAGAAGCCTGGTGGGCTACAGTCCATGGAGTCACAAAGAGGCAGACACAACTTTCACTTTCATGGCTTACTGCTTTTGGCTCTTCCTCCCATACTGCTTTATTCAGTGTTGCTAAAGTCAGGAATATAGCCTGGGATGGTGCTCAGAGATATGGATTGGGTGTTTGGAAACTTGGTTTGCATTTCCTGTTCTGATGCTAATGGGATGTGTGGCCCTGAGAAGGTAATGTCTTCTCTAATTCTCCTGTGCATGAACCATAAAATCAGAGGAGTGTACCAGATTAATATTCCTAATTCTTAGTCATCCTCATACCATCTTTCCAATTGTGCCATATCTAATTTTCGCCTATATTATTTAATATTTTCCTTAAATAATTTCCTTAAATTTTATTTAATACTTTTCTTTTAAAAAGCCAATTAAAATTTATTGGCAAAGGAAACTTTCTATTACTGTCATCTGTTTTAACAAGTCTAAAAGGTAACCAAAAAGAAAAAAATTAAAATAAAACTTCAATGATACACAACAATGTCATAAAATTCCAGCTGGGCATTTTTGCCTGCCAAATTCTTTTTGCTTTGTAAAAATGTGAAAACAGCACCTGTCAGAGGTGTTAAAGACACAGTAACAATAACCTAAAGCTTTCTTCTTGGTAAATAGGAGAATTAGAGAAGATCTGAAAATGAAGTAACATTCTCATTAGAGATTCAGTGTTACTTAAAGACATGCCCTTACACTAGACAAAAACTTCTTGTGCCACCAGAGGTAGGAGTCCTGGGTTGAGCACTAGACTAAGTGATACTCAAGTCTCTTTGAAAGTCTCTTTACAGCTTTAACACTTTGCCTAATCTTATTATCTTTGCACACCATCTATTTCTTGACCAGATATTCCTACCTAACTTGTATCCTCAACCAAGCTGCTGCTGCTGCTAAGTCGCAGCCCTGCCTCCATCTCCTCTAATCTTAGTTCCCCCTTGAGAGTCTGGAGTGTTCGGGAGGTCCCACCTCCACCTTCTAGGTCTAACAGTCCCTCACTCATCTTCACAGTGCTTGTGCTCTCCCTCTGTGCTCACCCCACTCTATTCTAGCAGGAAGAGCCCAACCCCTCAGGGTTCAGTGGCCAGATGAGCTCCTGACACACCTGGCCGTGCTGCTGAAGCCTGTATTTTTCCTATCTCACACTTGTCTGCCCACATCACTCACACTTGTGGTCATCACTGTCTTAAAAACACACCTGCTCCAGAGCCAAACCTGCAGAGAAGGAGTGTCAAGCATGGCTAACGCCCCAGCAGGATCTGGGCTAAACTTCCAGGAAGCCCGCAGAAACTAGTTTTGATCGTTTCCTTTCCAAGGGCAGCCTGAACCCAGCCATCCAAGGAAATGGTTCAGCATATTCCCTGTCATAGGCAGGAGAACACAAGCGCAGACTTTAAATTGATATCTAGAATAGGATAAAAAATCTGTTACCATCTCTTGAATTTCTTCCTTGGCCACTGTAATCCCCATCCTTTCCAGTTTTGAAAATGATCAAGAAAAGGTGAGTTGGCTTTCAAAATTATGACAGTCAGATACTCAGCAGTGCTCTCAATGCACACCAACTATGTGCTGTATAAAACATACTACTGAGTGCACTGCTGGGCTTCAGAAAGTAAGAGAAATCTCCAAGCACTGGTCCTTTCACTCAAAGGCAAAAAAGATAAAACACACGAGCATGATCTATGTGCAAATATGGAAGGCAACATTTTTTTTTTGAAGCAAATGCCAACATTAGCACTCTATCTTGGAGACTATGCCTTGGGCCAGAGTTTGTTATCCTTGGACATTCACACTAAACTAGAAATCCAGGAAGGAGTTTAAAGAGTCTAGGTAGGAGTTAACTCTCTGGTTCCCAGAAGAAGCAAATAAATACATTCTTCTTTTTGATGAAAGCACCCTTGATTTAGGCTACACAGGATTTCCAAAATTTAACATCAAGCAACCAAGATCTTTTAATAAAAGATTAAGAATATAAATAAATAAACCATCATAAGTAAGAATCAGCAGAAACAACACATACTAGATGTAGACCCTGCCTCACCCATCTCTGAGCTAACAGTTCTGGAGCACTTGACCTCATCACTCTCACATTCTGGTCATTGCTCTCATGACCAGTTCTGTGTGGGTTCTGACTAGCTTCATGCATATCCACCTCATGTTTGCATTACATGCTTTTCAATTCCTGTCCCAGGGCTTTCTTGTTGCTCAGTTCAGTTCAGTTCAGTCACTCAGTCATGTCTGACTCTTGGCAACCCCATGGACTGCAACACACCAGTCTTCCCTGTCCATCACCAACTCCCAGAGCTTGCTCAAACTCATGTCCATCTAGTCAGAGATACCATCCAACCATCTCACCCTCTGTCATCCCCTTCTCCTCCTGCCTTCAATCTTTCCTAGCATCAGGGTCTTTTCCAATGAGTCAGTTCTTCCCATCAGGTGGCCAAAGTATTGGAGCTTCAGCTTCAGCATTACTCCTTCCAAAGAATATTCAAAACTGTTGAATATTCCCTGTTGCTACCAAAGTGAAAAACACTGAGAGATCTCGCTCAGTGTTCACACATGGGGAAACCAGGATTGTGGATGCCCATGGGTCAACTTTTGACCAATAGGAAAAGGAGCCAATGGGAAAATCCTTTCTCATGCCTTTCTCTAGATAAATGATCCTGGAAAGAAGTTTAAATGGCTTCTTGAGAGGCTACTATATAGCATAATCATATGCTATGGCATACTCAGTTGCACTTAGGGGCAGCCAACTGGTAACATCCTCATTTAGATGTCTCTCTTCCCTGTCTCACTCCTTTTGCCTTCATTCCTGCTACCTAGGAATTTGCTCCTTAAAAATACGATTGCATACAACCTTTGATTTCTGGACAATATACGCTAAATCAATCAGGAACTTCACATACTACAGTTATCAGATAAAAGATATAAGAACTACATATGAATTATTTTTTAAAATTAAAAAGTAAACAACTAAACACTATAAAATAGCCACACAGATCAGAAAAGGTATAAAGTAGAAAAATATACAATTATTAAAAATATGTTTATACTCACTGATATGATAGTAGTAGATATGATTAAACTGAAGAGAGAATTAGTGATGACAGAATTAGTGAAAAAAGAATTTGTGATGATATATATGAAATAATTACCCAGAGTATAACACCAAAATCATCAAAAATATGGACAGTTAAAATATACGATGGATAGAATGAGAAGGTCTAACACATGTTTAATCAGAGTACCAGGAAAAGAGAATAGAGATATGCTGGAAAATAAATATTTTTAAAGTGGGTGAGAATTAGGCCTAACTAATGAAACACATAAATCAATAGATGAAGAAAGCACTAAACTTAACAACTGAGACAGATTTTTTTTTTTTAATTTATACCAGGTAAAGCAGAATGACAACAACAAAAAAACAAAACCAGCCAGAGAACAGGGAAAAAGACAAATCACTCACACACACACACACACACACAATGATAATCAGACAGACTATACTAGTCAAGGGTCTCTAGAGAAACAGAACATATAGGTTGCATGTGTGTCTATATGTGCACACGTGCGTGTATGAATGTGTAGAGACAGAGAGACAAGATTGATTTTATTATAAGAAATTGGCTTTCATAATTATGGAGGTTGACAAGTCCTAAATCTGAAAGCTGGACACCCAAAAGAGCCAATGGTGTAAGTTCTAATACTTCATAGGCTGGCAGTTTCCAGAACAAGAAAGAGGTGATATTTCAGTTTGAGTCTGAAGGCAGAAAAAGAACCAATGTCCAAATTAAAAGGCAGCCAGGCAGGAAGAATATTCTCTGGCTCATGGCAGTGGGCGGGGGGTCAGTCTTTTTGTTCTACTCGTACCTTCAACTGATTGGATGGGGCTCATCCACACTAGGAAGGGCAATCTGTTTTACTCATGTTACCAATTTAAATGTTAACAGCACACAAAAACACTTTCACAGAAACTCTCAGGATAAAGTTAGACCAAATGTCTGAGCACAGCATCACCCAGTCTAGTTGACACATAAAATTAACCACCACACTGACTATAAACTCCTTTACTGAAATGATGGATGTACAAAGACCTTAACAAAGGTCCATATAGTCAAAGGTATGGTTTTTCCAGTAGTCATGTATGAATGGGAGAAGGCAATGGCAACCTACTCTAGTACTCTTGCCTGGAAAATCCCCTGGACAGAGGAGCCTGGTAGGCTGCAGTCCATGGGGTCGCTAAGAGTCAGACACAGCTGAGCGACTTCACTTTCACTTTTCACTTTCATGCATTGGAGAAGGAAATGGCAACCCACTCCAGTGTTCTTGCCTGGAGAATCCCAGGGATGGGGGAGCCTGATGAGCTGCCGTCTATGGGGTTGCACAGAGTCGGACACGACTGAAGTGACTTAGCAGCAGCAGCAGCATGTATGGATGTGACAGTTGGACCATACAGAAGAATTGATGCTTTTGAACTGTGGGGCTGGAGAAGGCTCTTGAGAGAGTCCCTTGGACTGCAAGGAGATCAAAGCAGTCAGTCCTAAAAGAAATCAACCCTGAATATTCATTGGAAGAACTGATAAGGAAGCTGAAGCTCCAATACTTTGGCCACTTGATACAAAGAGCCGATTCACTGGAAAAGCCCCTGATGCTGGGAAAGATTGAGGGCTAGAGGAGAAGGGGGCAACGGAAGCTGAGCTGGTTGGATGACATCACCGAATCAATGGACATGAGTTTAAAAAAACTCCAGGAGATAGTGAAGGATAGCGAAGCCTGGTGTGCTGCAGTACATGGGGTCACAGAGAGTCAGACATCACTGAGCAACAGAACAACAACAAAGCAAAGACAAAAGAGTATCTTTAGTGTTAAAGGAAAAATAATTGCGAACTTAGGTTTGTCTAAGCATGAAAACTTTCTTTTGAAAGTATAGATAAAATAAAGATTCTTATATTAATATTTGCCACCAAAAAATGTTCATATATCCTAATCAGGAAGAAGTAACATTGTACCAGAATAAAGAGAAAAACTATCCCAGAAGGACATTTTGAAAACCAATAAGATATGGTGATTGCTAAAAGATCCTAAAAGATGATGCTGTTAAAGTGCTGCACTCAATATGCCAACAAATTTGGAAAACCCAACAATGGCCACTGGAAAAGGTCAGTTTTCATTCCATTCCCAAAGAAGGGCAATGCTAAAGAATGTTCAAGCTACTGTACAATTATGCTCATTTCACATGCTAGCAAGGTAATGCTCAAAATTCTTCAAGCTAGGCTTCAACATTACTTTAAGAACTTTCAGATATACAAGCTGGATTTAGAAAAGGCAGAGGAACCACAGAACAAATTAACAACATCCCTTAGATCATAGAAAAAGCAAGGGAATTTAAGAAAAACATCTACTTCTGCTTCATTGACTACACTAAAGCCTTTGACTGTGTGGACCACAAAAAAAAACTGAAAAATTCTTAAAGAGAGGGAATACCAGACCATCTGCCTCCTGAGAAACCTGTATGTAGGTCAAGAAGCAACAGTTAGAACTGGACATGGAACAACAGACTGGTTCAAAATTGGGAAAGAAGTATGTCAAGGCTATATATTGTCACCCTGCTGATTTAACTTATAAGCAGAGTACATCATACAAAATGCCAGGCTGGATAAATCACAAGCTGGAATCAAGACTGTCAGGAGAAATATCAACAACCTCAGACATGCAGATGATACCACTTTAATGGCAGAACGCAAAGAGGAACTAAAGAACCTCTTGATGAGGGTGAACAAGGAGAGTGAAAAAGCTGGCTTGAAAGTCAACATTCAACAAACGAAGATCATGTGATCTGGTTCCATCACTTCATGGCAAATAGATGGGGAAAAAAATGGGAACAGTGGCAGATTTTATTTTCTTGGGCTCCAAAATCACTGTAGATAGTGACTGCAGCCACAAAATTAAAGGACACTTGCTCCTTGAAAGAGAAGCTATGATAAACCTAGACAGTGTATTAAAAAGCAGAGACAACTCTTTTCTGACAAAGGTCCATATAGTCAAAGCTATGGTTTTTCCTAATAATCATGTACAGGTGTAAGATTTGGACCATAAAGAAGGCTGAGCAAGAAGAATCGATGCCTTTGAATTGTGGTGCTGAGAAGATTCTGATAGTCCCTTGGACATCAAGGAGATCAAACCAGTCAATCCTAAAGGAAATCAGTCCTGAATATTCATTGGAAGGGCTGATGCTGAAGCTGAAGCTCCAATGTTTTGGCCACCTGATGTGAAGAGCCCACTCACTGAAAAAGACTCTAATGCTCAAAAAGACTGGGGGGCAGGAGGAGAAGGGCACGATGGTTGGATGGCATCATCAACTCAATGGACATTAGTTTGAGCAAACTCCAGGAGACAGTGAAGGAAAGGAAAGCCTGGTGTGCTGCAGTGCATGGGGTTGCAAAGAGCCTGACATGACTTAGAGACTGAACAACAACAAAAAGAAGCAAATCTTTTCTATTTAAAATAACAATAAAATAATATCTAATTTGTGTTTAAAAGAGAACTAAAATACTTGACAATAAGCAGAAAAGTGTTTCAAATTGAGTTGTTCAGTTGTTGAGTTGTTGTATTCACAACCTTGTAGATATCCTCTCCTTGAGTAGCTTGCTTTTAATGAATAGAATATGGTAACATTGAGGCAAAGACACCTCCATGATCCCATTATAAAGATTATAACTTCTGTCTCGCTAACAAACTCTCCATCCTTTGCTGGCTTGCATACCTTGAGGAAACAAGCTGCCATCTTGGAGTGGCCTGTAGGGCAAGGAACTGGGAGCAATCCCACCAGTGAGTAACTGACACCCTCATCCAACTTCCCATGAGGAACCAACTGAATGCTACTGACAACCACAGACTGACCTTCAAAATAACCCTGGTCGGCCATTGTGATAGCAGCCGTGTGAGAGACTATGAAGCATGGATGTGGCAAAGCCAGGCCCAGATCCTGGCTCATAGAAACTGAGATAATAAGTAGGTCTTATTTTAATTGTGGGGTTTATTTGTTACTCAGCAAAGATCCACATACTAGAAGCATTGTTAGATATGGAATTATTATCATTGATCACTGCTGCTGCTTCTGCTGCTAAGTCACTTTAGTCATGTCCGACTCTGTGAGACCCCATAGATGGCAGCCTACCAGGCTCCCCTGTCCCTGGGATTCTCCAGGCAAGAATACTGCAGTGGGTTGCCATTTCCTCCTCCAATGTATGAAAGTGAAAAGTGAAAGTGAAGTCGCTCAGTCATGTCCAACTCTTAGTGACCCCATGGACTGCAGCCCACCAGGCTCCTCCGTCCATGGGATTGTCCAGGCAAGAGTACTGGAGTGGGGTGCCACTGCCTTCTCCATCACTGATCACTACTTAAAGTCTTAACTCACTGTGACGACATAGAAATTCTAAACATATATGAATCTACTATTATATAATAGACCCAAGATACTAATGAAATTGGAACTTTAGGGAACTGCAGGTGCAGTGAAAAGACAACTCAGTCAAGAATGACAAACCAGACTCTAAGTTTCAGTATATTTTTCCACATAATCTTGTGTAAACTACGTCATTTTCCTGAGCCTGAAACCTACATTTTTGTGATTGTCCAATATGTTTTGTTTCCTTTTCTTTCTAAGTTTTTTTTTTTAAGCCTATACGCATTTACTAAATGAAATAACTTTTAAATGTTATTATAAATGTATGTGTTGCTCTTTCATTAACTAACATTGCTGTGGAAGTTCTTTGGGGCTCCTGGGCCAGTTCAAGCAAACATTCCACTTTGTTAGTTATAATACACTGAATAGCAGAGCCAAGTATTATTGCAGAAAGCCATGCCAGGAGAGTTTAGTTAAAAAGAATCAAATAAGCCCCTTTGGGACATAGCTCACTCCACCCCAAGTATCATAGAAGAGCTTTGTGCAATTTGCCTCCTCACCTCAACTTTTTAATCAATAGGCTGTCATTATGATTGAAGAACCCAAGCTAGAGAAACAGCAAGTAAAAAAGCCACATTCGTGGTAGGGCAGCATACCTCAGAGGATTTGCTTTTGGAGATGAAGTAAAAGAATCCTCTGCAGGAATTTAAAGACCATGGAAGTATGATCACATAGAGGCTGATAGTACCTTGTCTGTCCTAATAGGTAAATACATTAAATAATGCAAAAGTCAGTCCACCAGGTATTGATTTGGGATAAAAAGTTAAAAAGTCTCACTGGTGAAACAATATATTTATGTATAATATATATGTATAAAGCTACAATACAAAAAAGAAATATACATTCCAAAAAAATCTATATATACATGTATTGCTTTTTCCTTCTGTTTGTAAATATATGTCCTGATTCTTTGTCTTCAGGCAGAAATTTAGCCTATTCTGCTGCAGGTAAGTCGTCTACAAATTCTAGCCTGAGGGTAGACTTTTCTACTTTGTATTTAATGCCGTTTGAAGATGCCTGAGTAGTTCTGAGTAGAACTTATGAAATTCCCAGCATCACAGAAGAGGTTTGTATTTTCCATTTAACCCCTGAGTTCTGCCTCCTTTTCACAAATTGTCTCTCTGCTGCAGGTGGTCCCCTTCAGCCTAGAGTTGCCTAAGCAAGCAGAGGCCTGTCCGAATCTTACAGGACAGCTTTTGAGTGTGGCATAATATTTTCACCACATCCAATGCCAGGTGAATATGAAATTTGGAAATATTTGTATGACGTCAGAGCATATTTCAAGCCCAGAAACAGAAGCTGATCCTTTATATTCAGAGCAAAAAAAAAAATAGACTATTTAATACCAGCTTCCAGCATCAAGCAGGCTTATTTTCAACTCCTGGCTCAGCCACTTATTATTCAAATTTTGGTAAATTTCTTAATCTCTTGTACCCTAAGATGCCTCACCTGTAAAAGGGAATAATGATAGTACCAGTTTCAGAAGTTTTCTCTGAAAAAATAAATATAAAATGTATGTAAAGTGCTGAACATAGAAGTGGGCATACAAACATTTTAATAAATTCAGGTTACTACTAATAATATAATTATCATGAAAAAGAAAAACACACGAGTTTTATTGTGTCGGAACTCCCCATCCAGTCATAAACCAGCTAATCCAGTGCTGCACGGACCACAGAGATAAGCTTCTCACCACATTATTTAATAGACCAAAAACCTGAGTCTCAGAGAGGTCAAGCAAATTGCTCAAGTTCACACAGCTAAGGTCATACATAGTCTTACAGGAAAATAGTAGGATTCATGTTAACCAAAGCAGAGTCAGTAGGGATCCTGTAACATTAATTCAAATAGCTCACCCCTAAAGTTAATATATTTTTAGGACCGATAAAGCTCCTGTAATGGGGATTGCTCAGGAATCCAAATCTACTTGGCATTCTCAGAAGCGTCCTTGGGCTGCTTGAAGATTCGCAGCCTATAGCTTTTGGCAGTCCCCAAAGAGGGAGCTCTTTCCACTAACAAAATACAAAATGCAAAATTAATAAAAAGACCCTTTGAAACTGACAAATGTGCCTCAGGCAAACTATCTGCCCAGCAGCTGGTTAAAATTTAATCAGTTTTTTTTTTTTTAATTTTTTTTTCAGGCCTGTACATCTTTTGTATGGAGCTCCCAGTCTGAGTGTGGTCAAAGTTTGTTAAACAAGAAATAATAGCCAAAGCTTTTTAATTCTGCAAATAAGCAGTAGATGCTTTAAGTGGCTCTACAACACTGAAGAAACTAATTGCTCAGGTCTCAACAAAGCTGGATAATTCTTTAATAATTTTTGTTCTTTTAGAAAACATAAATTGGCTTACAATTACTGTACCATACAGTGAATCTTAACAACAATTTAGGCTTGTGAATTACACTGTGCTTTTTTCTGGGAAGTTGATCATGCCCTAGGAGAAGGCAATGGTACCCTACTCCAGTACTCTCACCTGGAAAATCCCACAGACAGAGGAGCCTGGTGGGCTGCAGTCCATGGGGTCGCTAAGAGTCAGACACGACTGAGCGACTTTACTTTCACTTTTCACTTTCATGCACTGGAGAAGGAAATGGCAACCCACTCCAGTGTTCTTGCCTAGAGAAACCCAGGGACGCGGGAGCCTAGTGGGCTGCCATCTATGGGGTCGCACACAGTTCGACATGTCTGAAGTGACTTAGCAGCAGCAGCAGAAAAGAGGGAGGGGAAGAATGAGAATGAATATGAGAATGAATCAACTGGCATAATGATGAGAGTTTGTAAAATAAAGAAACAAAAGCTCCATAAGAACTTAGTGAAGAATCTACCGCTGTCGCTATTACTTAGACTCTGGGGACTAGAGGATTTTCAACTCTAGAACAATTAACTGCTTTCTACCAAAAGAAGAGGACTAAAAGGCCCAAAATTTATTTGTTCTACCTTACTCTTCTCCCATAAGTTCACTTCAGTTCAGTTCAGTCACTCAGTCGTGTTCGACTCTTTGAGACCCCATGAATCACAGCATGCCAGGCCTCCCTGTCCATCACTAACTCCCAGAGTTCAAACTACTCAGACTCACGTCCATCGAGTCAGTGATGCCATCTAGCCATCTCATCCTCGGTCATCCCCTTCTCCTCCTGCCCCAATCCCTCCCAGCATCAGAGTCTTTTCCAATGAGTCAACTCTTCGCATGAGGTGGCCAAAGTACTGGAGTTTCAGCTTTAGCATCATTCCTTCCAAAGAAATCCTAGGGCTGATCTCCTTCAAAATGGACTAGTTGGATCTACTTGCAGTCCAAGGGACTCTCAAGAGTCTTCTCCAACACCACAGTTCAAATGCATCAATTCTTTGGTGCTCAGCCTTCTTCACAGTCCAACTCTCACATCCATACATGACCACTGGAAAAACCATAGCCTTGACTAGACGGACCTTAGTAGGCAAAGTAATGTCTGTGCTTTTGAATAGGCTATCTAGGTTGGTCATAACTTCTTCCAAGGAGTAAGTGTCTTTTAATTTCATGGCTGCAATCACCATCTGCAGTGATTTTGGAGCCCCAAAAAATGAAGTCTGACACTTTCCACTGTTTCCCCATCTATTTCCCATGAAGCGATGGGTCCAGAAGCCATGATCTTCGTTTTCTGAATGTTGAGCTTTAAGCCAACTTTTTCACTCTCCTCTTTCACTTTCATCAAGAGGCTTTTTAGTTCCTCTTCACTTTCTGTCATAAGAGTGGTGTCATCTGCATATCTGAGGTTATTGATATTTCTCCCGGCAATCTTGATTCCAGCTTGTGTTTCTTCCAGCCCAGCGTTTCTCATGATGTACTCTGCATAGAAGTTAAATAAGCAGGGTGACAATATACAGCCTTGAAGTACTTCTTTTCCTACTTGGAACCAGTCTGTTGTTCCATGTCCAGTCCTAACTGTTGCTTCCTGACCTGCATATAGGTTTCTCAAGAGGTAGGTCAGGTGGTCTGGTATTCCCATCTCTCTCAGAATTTTCCACAGTTTATTGTGATCCACATAGTCAAAGGCTTTGGCATTGGCAATAAAGCAGAAATAGATGTTTTTCTGGAGCTCTCTTGCTTTTTCCATGATCCAGTGGATGTTGGCAATCTGATCTCTGGTTCCTCTGCCTTTTCAAAAACTAGCTTGAACATCTGGAAGTTCACGGTTCACGTATTGCTGAAGCCTGGCCTGGAGAATTTTGAGCATTACTTTACTAGCATGTGAGATGAGTGCAATTGTGCAGTAGTTTGAGCATTCTTTGGCATTGCCTTTCTTTGGGATTAAATGAAATCTGACCTTTTCCAGTCCTGTGGCCACTGCTGAGTTTTCCAAATTTGCTGGCATATTGAGTACAACACTTTCACAGCATCATCGTTCAGGATTTGAAAGAGCTCAAGTGGAATGCCATCACCTCCACTAGCTTTGTTCGTAGTGATGCTTTCTAAGGCCCACTTGACTTCACATTCCAGGATGTCTGGCTCTAGATGAGTGATCACACCATCGTGATTATCTGGGTCGTGAAGATCTTTTTTGTACAATTCTTCCGTGTATTCTTGCCACCTCTTCTTAATATCTTCTGCTTCTGTTAGGTCCATACCATTTCTGTCCTTTATCGAGCCCATCTTTGCATGAAATGTTCCCTTGGTATCTCTAATTTTCTTAAAGAGATCTCTAGTCTTTCCCATTCTGTTGTTTTCCTCTATTTCTTTGCAGTGATTGCTGAGGAAGGCTTTCTTATCTCTTCTTGCTATTCTTTGGAACTCTGCATTCAGATGCTTATATCTTTCCTTTTCTCCTTTGCTTTTCGCTTCTTTTCACAGCTATTTGTAAGGCCTCCCCAGACAGCCATTTGGCTTTTTTGCATTTCTTTTCCATGGGGATGGTCTTGATCCCTGTCTCCTGTACAATGTCACGAACCTCATTCCATAGTTCATCAGGCACTCTATCTATCAGATCTAGGCCCTTAAATCTATTTCTCACTTCCACTGTATAATCATAAGGGATTTGAGTTAGATCATACCTGAATGGTCTAGCGGTTTTCCCTACTTTCTTCAATTTAAGTCTGAATTTGGTAATAAGGAGTTCATGATCTGAGCCACAGTCAGCTCCTGGTCTTGTTTTTGTTGACTGTATAGAGCTTCTCCATCTTTGGCTGCAAAGAATATAATCAATCTGATTTCGGTGTTGACCATCTGGTGATGTCCATGTGTAGAGTCTTCTCTTGTGTTGTTGGAAGAGGGTGTTTGCTATGACCAGTGCATTTTCTTGGCAAAACTCTATTAGTCTTTGCCCTGCTTCATTCCATAAACAGGTATGCTATTAAAGACCCATATACATAAACATCTAAGATAGAAACTGTCCACCAAGAAGTAAATTAGACAAGTCCCTGGTTGTCCAGAAACTATAGTAACAATCACACAACTTCTTTGAAAGTGAAAGTGTTAGTCGCTCAGTTGTGTCCACTCTTTGTGATCCCATGGACTATAACCTTTGCCCATAAGGAGAGAGAATTCCATAATGCTCCAGAAAGAATACTGGAGTGGGTAACCATTCCCTTCTCCAGAGGATTTTCCCAACCCAGGACTGAACCCAGGTCTCCAGACAGATTCTTTACCCTCTGAGCCACCAGGGAAGCCCTTTCATTTTCACTTTCAAGATGGAACCTGTCCACCAAGAAGAAAAGTAAACAAGTCCTTGGTTGTCCAGAAACTGTAGCAACAATCACACAACTTCTTTAGTTCCTAATAAAGAAGGAGAAATAGGGGCTGGAAGAGAATGGGGGCTGGAAGAGAGAAGTTTTAGTTGATGGTGAACAAGGAGTTATTTTAGAAGTATAGCCCTGCAAGAGAAGAGGGAATTTGAGTCTAAAACACCAGGGCCTTTGAACTGAATTCCTACGGTATGACAGATGTATGTTGGGGAGTGGGGAGAGTTGAGGGGAAAGAGTCAGGTTAGAATGCCCTCCAGGTGCTGCTGTGGCCTTGTTGGGGCCAATCTCTTATCCTGGTGGTAGGCACTTAGAGCTTTCTAAAGTGATGAGGGTTTTCCCTCTCAATATATTGAATAATTGCTATGTGAATTTAGTTGCTAAGTCATGTCTGACTCTTCTGTGACCCCATGGACTGTAGCTTGCCAGGACAGAGAAGCCAGGCTCCTGCCAGGCAGGCTCTGTCCATGGAATTTTCCAGGCAAGAATGCTGCAGTGGTTTGCCATTTCTTTCTCCAGGAGATCTGCCTGACTCAGGGATTGAACCCAGGTCTCCTACATTGCAAGTGGTCTCCTACACTGCAAGCAGTCTCCTGCATTGCAGGCAGATTCTTTATGGGCTGA
This sequence comes from Ovis aries, assembly GCF_016772045.2. Classification (NCBI taxonomy): domain Eukaryota; kingdom Metazoa; phylum Chordata; class Mammalia; order Artiodactyla; family Bovidae; genus Ovis; species Ovis aries. The sequence continues at coordinate 36,903,480 of NC_056068.1, forward strand.
GCCACCAAGGAAGCCCAACTGGTATTCATAAGAATCCAAGTTATTTGTATGTTTTTACCCAAAACTATACCCCATGCTGTCCCATTTGGGGACGTGGTCTGGCACCTCCCCTAATAAGGGGAAAGATAATGCCCATAATGCTCAGCTCTCAGCACTATGGGAAGCAGACTAGTGGAGAAGGTTGTTTGTGGGCTTCAGAGCTAGGTCTATATCTCAGCTTCATTCCCCATGTACCAACTGCTTGATCTTAGAAATTGACTTCACCTCTTTGAAGTTTGTTTTCTTCATTACTACTTGAAATAATAATGCCTGAGTTTCAGGGTTATTGGGAAAATTTAATCAGATAATGGTTAGAAAGTGAATGGGGCTTTACAGGTGATGGCTCAGTGGTAAAGAATCTGCCTGCCAATGCAGGAGATGTAGGTTTGATCCCCAGGTTGGGAAGATCCCCTGAAGTAGGAAATGGCAACCCACTCCAGTATTCTTGCCCGGAAAACCCCATGAACAGAGGATCCTGGAGGGTTAAAGTCCATGGGGTTGCAAAGAGTCAGACATGACTTAGCAACTAAGTACACATGCATGCAGAAAATGAATAGCAGTGTACCATCTATTACTGATGAGAGTGAATGATAGCTTCTTACATGTACTTATATATACGTACTATCCATACACCCAGGAGCTCACTCAGACAGTTGCTGAGCTATTCTCCTGTCAAAGTTTTGAGTTCTGCTAACTCACACACTTTCTTGTTTTCAAATTCTTGGCTCCTACTTCATTCCTGTTCAGTGGCACTTATGGTCATTGAAAAACCCAATAAATAATTCCTGGCTTCACTCTGTGATCACTCTTTGCTTCTAAGGCCACATTTGATACAACTCTGGAAAACTCAGAGAGTAAAATAACAATATAGTTACTGACCATTACTTAGCGCTAAATATATCAGGAAATGTTCTAGTGGGTTTAAGTATTAAGCCTCAAAACAAACACATAAGATAGGTATTATTTTATCTTCATTTTCAAATGAGGAAACAAAATAACAGGAAGTGACTTGTCTAAGCTCATACAGCAGAGCCAGAATTTGAACCTAGGCAGCTGAGCTCCAGAAGCTTGTTTTTAAGATATGATATATTCTAGTCATTCAGCCACTATGATTGATTTAGAGATAGACACATGATCCAGTTCATGATCATGAGAGTCAGGAGCAGAATTAGAAAGAAAAATCTCCAATTATCTATTGCTATCCAATAGACATCTTAATTTCAATGTTAGTAAAATGGAATAACCAAATCAATTGTTTTGAACTTGTCATTTCATTCCCCTCTCAATTTTGTTTTCCATATATCCTTGCCTAAAACCCACTCCTTGCCCAGTCTTTTCCAATCGGTAAATGACACCAATATTTTCCCAGGTGCTGTAACAGAATGCCCAGGGAACTCAACCAAGATGCTACATACAGGAAACCTGAATTTTCCTCCTGCCATGGATGTACCAAATATTCAAGTATTCTTGGAGCAATTTCCTTGGGAAAAAAAGCCAGAAACTAGTTGAGTGACTCGTATACATCAACTAGGGACTCTTATACATTAAGCCATATTGAAACAGGTAGGAAAGGCTGAGACATTCTCACCATAAACCCCATACCCATCATAATGTCATACAATCAGGAACTCTAAGCTCTCAACTTCCTCCTAAGGAGGGAAGGGTTTGGACCACATATCTAGTGCCCCAACTTTTAAGTCTGCCACCCAACGGAAGAGCCCCCAAATCGCCTACATCTGAAAGCCAGTGGGGTTTATGTTCATAGGTTCTATATGACTTTAGCAAACAAAGCAGAAGTTCTTAATTAAGTGTGTGAGTACTTGCTATGGCTATCCCCCAAGAGATATATTCAATGATTTATTCCAAGTCCATCTGACTTCAGACTTGCTTAACTAAAGTTATAACGTTACATATATAAATGCATACATACATTATCTAAGTTATCTTTGAGAAAAAGTCCTAATATGTTAAACACTCATATACTGAATAAATATTTTACATTCAAAGACTTTCATCCTAACGAAATAGAGGTTTCGTCCTAACCTCTATTTCCTAGCTGGCTGAACCAAACAAATAACCAAAACAAGTAAGAGAAATTCAAGTTAGAAAGGAAGAAGTAAAATTGTCTCTGTTTATAGGTGACATATTATATATAGAAAATCCTAAAGACTCCACCAAAAAACTGGTAGAATAAACAATTTCAGTAAAGTTGCAAAATACAAAAATCTTTGTATTTGCAAAATATAAAAATCAGTATCATTTCTACAGACCAACAGTGAACTATAGGAAAGAGAAATTAAGAAAACAACCCTACTTACATTAGAATCACAAAGACTAAAACCTTAGGAACAAATTTAATCAAAGAGTAAAAGGCCTGTAAACCAAGAACCATAAAACATCAATGAAAGAAATTGTGAAAGATATAAATACAAAAAGATACTCTGCATTGTAGATTAAAAGAAGTAATATTGTTAAAAATGTTTACCCAAAGCAATCTACAAATTCAATGGGATCTCCCTCAAAATTCCAACGGCATTGTTTATGAAAATAGAAAAAACAATCCTAAAACTTGTGTGGAACCACAAAAGACCTCAAAGAGCCAAAGCAATCTTGGAAAAGAAGAACAAACTTGGAGACATCACACTTCTTGATTTCAAACTATATTACAAACCTAGAGTAACCAAAACAACATGGCACTACCATAAAAATAGACACAAAGATCAATGGAAGAGAATAGAAAGCCCAGAAATAAACCCATAGGTTGCCAATTTGACAAAGAAGCTGAAAATATATAATGGGGAGAGGACAGTTTCTTCAATAAATGGTACTGGTAAAACTGCACTGCTATAGGCAAGAAAATGAAACAGGACCCCTATCTTATGCTGCACACAAAAATCAACTCACATTGGATTGTGAACTTGAATATAAGACCTATAAACTGTAAAACTCCTAAAATAAAATATAGGGAATGATCGCCTTTATATTGATTTTGGCAATGCTTTGCTGGATTTGACTTTGAAAGCAAGGGCTTGCCTGGTGGCTCAGCAGGTAAAGAATCCACCTGCGAAGAGAGAAACCTGGGTTTGATCCCTGGGTTGGGAAGATCCCCTGGAGAAGAAAACAGCTACCCACTCCAGTATTCTGGCCTGGAGAATTCCATGGATTACAGTCCATGGGGTCACAAAGAGTTGGACACAACTGAGTGACTTTCAGCTCAGCAAAGGCAACAAAACCAAAAATAAATTAAAACTATACAAAAACAAAAATTCTGCACAGCAAAGAAAACCATCAACAAAAGGAAAAGACAGCATAAGGAATAGAAGAAAATATTTACAAATATTATATTGCATAAGGAGTTAATATCCAATATATACATGGAATTCACACAACTCAATAGTAAAAAAAAAATAAATAAATACACATAATTCAAAAGTGGGCAAAGGATCTGAAGAGATATGTTTCTTTATATAAGTAAAACCATATAATATGTACATTTTGGTTTCTGTTGTACAATATTATGCTTGTGAGATTACTTCACGTTACTGTATGTTGTGGTTTACTCATTTCTATACTCTATACATCCCATTGTATGAATAAAGCCACAATTTATTTATCATTTCTACTGCTGATATACTTTTGTCTTGTTTCCAGATTTTGGGTGTTAGTGCTATAATGAATGTATTTCCACATGTTTTGGAATGGAAAATCTATGCATTTTTCTCAGGTATCAGTTAAGTTCTTTTCAAAACCGTGTAAATGTCTTTCTTTTAGAATGCTGATATGCCTTTTGGAAAAAATATTGCCAGGGATTCTGAAAGGTTCTTTCATTTTTTCGTACATGTGGAGAAAGCTTAAGGATTCCATATCACACAAGTTGTGGCTGAAATTCAAACAGCAAGAGGTCCCCATTAGCCCGCTAATCTTCATATTTACCAGAAACAGTCATCACAGTGTGAAAATTTCCACAGGGAAAGCCCAATTTTCTTGGTGTTGGGTGCCATACGGATCAGAGGCACCTATGAGGTGCTAATGATTGCTGCCCTTTAATCCTGTGAATTTAGTGATAACAAGGCTGCCAGTTTAGGACTGTTCTGCCTAGATGGAGCTTTATCCAGACCACCCTGGCTATCTTCCAGAGTTCTAATGGTTTTTCTTATGCTTCTGTACTAGGCTGGGTTTTAAAATTCACAGGAAACACTCTCTCCTGGGCTCCCCTTTTTCACTCACTAGGCTTTCCCCAACCTATCCTACTCCATTCACCTATTTCAGTGCCAAGAAAAGGAAAGTGTGAAATTCTACCCAGCTGGAGTTTCTCTAACTACACGTATCAGATGTCATTAGATGGGGAAGTAAGTCCTTGGGGGCCAGCAAGTCTATAGAAAATTCCAAGCTGGCATTCAAGCCTCTCTGCAATTTGGCTCCCACATCATTTTCAACATCATTTCCCATTGGTTCCAATATACCCTTTTCTGATACAATCATGCTGCTTTTTCCTTCCTTGAAAGTCTTACTACATCCCTCTCCTATTTTCTTTAAATATTTCACCTTGATGAGTGTGTGTGTGTGTGTGTGTGTGTGTGTGTGTGTGCACATGTGAGTGAACTCCCTACTCTTGAGACACTTTGTTAGGTGTGTAGGAATAAAAAATGAGTAAAGCATGGATCTACTTTCAAGACACTTTTATTTTGATGAAGGAACAGGAGAGCATTATTGGATGCAAGTACTCCCTGTAACTAGTAAAGAGAGATACCTAGGCAGTACAAGGATGACTGCTGAACACTTGTCTAGATCAGAACTAACCAGAAAACTCTGGTAGACATGAATGACTACATAATTTGGAGGGCTCAGGGCAAAGTGAAAATATGGGACTCATTACTAAAAATGTATTAAGAATTTAAAGGTGAAAATAATGCATTAAACCAAGAAGAAGGTCCTGTGCCACTGCCCAATTGTCCATGAAGCCATCTCTCTGACAGAGACTACATCAGGGAGATGAAATCAAGAGAAAACTTCGTGCATTTTCCTGTTTCCAGAGGAGATTTAGACAATCAGTCAAAATTGGGACTGAATTAGTGATGAGTAAATAGAAAACTAAGCAAACAACAACAGCAAAATAAGACAACTCTTCCTTCTAGAAAAAAGAAGTTGGAAAGAAACAGAAAAGTAATTGTTTATTTCCTTGGCTCAGCTGTGAATATGGTTTGCATAGTATATTAGCCAGTGTTCTACAGAGAAACAGAACCAGTGGGAGAACCAATAGGTATACCTATTTATACATATATAAACAGAACCAATAGGTATAACTATATCTATTTACAATAGATATAGATACACACATGCAAGCGCACTAAGTGGCTTCTGTTGTGTCTGACTCTTTGTGACCCCATGGACTGTAGCCCTCTAGGCTCCTCTATCCATGGGATTTTCCAGGCAAGAATCCTGGAGTGGGTTACAGTGCCCTCCTCCAGGGGAACTTCCCAACCCAGGGTCTAACTGGCATCTCTTATGTCTCCTGCATTGGCAGGTGGGTTCTCTATCACTAGCACCTCCTGAGAAAACTATAGATAGGCATATACATATACATATAATAGAAACAGAGAGACAATGATTTTAAGGAATTGGCTCACATGACTGCGGGGCTTGGCAAGTCGAAAATCTGCAGGGCAGGCCAGCAGGTTGGAGACCCAACAAAGAGGTGAAGCTGCAGCCTGAGTCCAAAGGCAACCTGGAGACAGTAATCCCTTCTCCTTATGGGACATCAGTCTTTTACTCTTAAGATCTTCAAGTGGTCAGATGAGGCCCAACCACATCAGTGATGGCATATGTTTTACTTAAAGTCTACTTATTTAAATGCCAATTTTATCTTAAAAAATGCCTGTTCAGTGACATCTAGACTTGTGTTTACCAAAGATTTGGGTATTACACCCTAGCTATGTATGCATGCTCCGTTGCTAAGTTGCATCTGACTCTTTGCAACCCCATGGACTATAGCCTGCCAGGCTCCTCTGTCCATGGGATTTCCCAGGCAAGAATATGGGAGTGGGTTGCCATTTCCTTCTCCAGGGGATCTTCCTGACCCAGGGATCAAACTTGCGTCTCTTATGTCTCCTGCATTAGCAGGCAGATTCTTTATCACTGAGCCACCTAAGAAGCCCACACCCTAGTCAAGTTGATACAAAAAATTCACTGTCATACATAGTCATAATATTTTAAACACAAGGTATTTATCTAACCAAAGTTATAAGCTGTTTTGGAAGGATGGGGAGGGCAGGAGATAGGTATGACTATGTGTATAGTGGTGGGACTGGAGGAGAAAGAAAGGTAAATCTCACCTTCCACACAGCACAGGGGGAAGTCAAGGAATAATGACAAAACTGGCTAATCAAGAGGAGGCAATACAGCTATGTTTTTTAGAGGAAGGGATCAATGCCAACATGATCTAAAAGAGGCGAAAGGGTTGCCTCTTGCTGGGGGCCAGCGTGAGGAACTCTGCCCATGGCAAAGGTCATGAGGTAGGAGGCTTGGCATACACAAAGGCGTGATCAAGCCTCAGGAAACCCCCTGTTCCCGAGCATCTACCCCCAAAACCAGAGTCTATCTACTTTATTGTTTCGTGCTCTCGCCTACACCTCTGACTTCATGAGGGGCTCTCCCCCATAACCGTTTCTCTTGGAGAAGGAGTAAGCTTGCAGCTCCAAGGCAATAAAAATTCCTGGGTGTGACAAGGGTGTTTCAGGTCAAACCTCTCTGCTGACAGACTAGCTTGTGTGACAGGATTATTGTTTACTACCTCTCAACCATAAACAGCACAGAGAGTTTTGGAGTATTTTGAAAGTCTTAATTAGCATAGGGCTTTTCTCATTGTTGAGTCAATGATTGCCACCAGGCCTCCATATCCTTAGGCACCTGGGAATATATTAATCAATGTATTTGGAATATAGAAAAGGAAATATAGTAGTTTTAAGGTTAGCAATACTAGACTTTTTGAGTTAATGAATTTTCTCTTTTGTAATAGATCACTGTACTTTGTTATAAATCACTGTGTCCTTGCTATGTAAAAATGTAACTTTATCACTATCTTAAGACTAAATAGATCTTAAGGGGAACATTGGTGAAAGGATTTTCATTTGTTGGGCTGATGTTTGCTGCTAAATCTCCATGTTCCCTGCCCTTATAACGAATATAACTAGCATATAGGAAAAATAAGTATTAACCTTTAAGCATATAGGAGAAATAAGTATTAACCTTTAAGATTAATCATGTTAACCTTGGGTTAAATAAATTCCTTTCTTGATTGTAACTCACTACACCCTCATCCTATAGGAGTGCAACTTTATTTGAAGGGTGGTACCTGGTTTAAGAAAAAACACCCTTGGAAGAAATAAGTTTTTGGTTATCAGAAAGAAAGGATCATAAAATGTCAGCAGGTCTCATGGCCAGAAGATGATGTAAAATTTCTAAGACCTTTTTGTGTGAAGCACCTGATTTTGATGAAGGTCAGGACTGCTGACCCCCGCGTGACTCTGTATTCATCCCTATGTGTAACAAAAGGTATATAAGCAAACCCAAAAAATAAAGAAATGGGATCAGTTTCTGGAAAGACTGATTCCCCCATGTCGTTTCTTTCTTGCTCCCCGTTTTTCTGGCTAAATTCCCATCTGGAGCATGGATGCTATTCCACATAAACCAAGTTATTCAGCCTCTTTTTCTCCACTAATTTTTCTACTACACTATCCATTTCTAATCTATATATATATATCTGTAATTAAATATGTATTTTTCCAAGGATGCCGATTCCGTCCCCACCTTCGAATCACCCTGGATCCACCAGGGCTGGACTCCGGCAGCCTCTGGAGAGGTGGGGGAAACAACAGGAAGGTATGAAAAAAAACACTCTTACATACCACACCATGCAGACATATTTGGCTTTTTAAAGTATGTACATGTATAACTTTGATTTTAAAATATAAACACTTGAAGAAAGGAAAAGAAGAGATATCCACAGGAGACAGACAATAACAACTAAAATATAAAACAATGGGAATCAATGCAGGGCTAACATACAGTGAGGCTTATCTAATGAAAATAAAGACAGGCCCACTGAGGACTGAATGAGAGACTGGGAAGTTTCCTTTAAGGACTCACTTCAGCCAAATTAAGAATTTTCATGAAGAACATGCTTGAGAAAGGCATTGCAGGCAGAAGTCTTACATCCTACTTCCCATAAGTGCCATTTTGCTCTTGCACAGAAGCTTACTGAGGGCCCTGCTCAAGCCTCCCCTCATCCTTGACATCTTCCTACATCCTCCTAGAAAGCTGATACTTCTTTCCTCGTCACATCTACTGCATATGAAGTTCACACAACCTCCTCTGGATTGTGTAGTGAGTGGATCTTTCCTTAACAAGATCCCAAGTACTCTGATGTCAGAGTCCTGTCTGATGTTAGTAATACCCATGTATTCATCATCTACTTCTGTCTGGTCCCAGGCTAAGTACTCTGAATCCGTGACACTTTAATCTACAGCTGCCCTGGGAGGGCAGTGTTATAATGATCTCCGCTTTTGGAAAAAGAAAATTGAGGCTGAGAGAGTTGACTTAATGTGCCAGCTAGGAATCACAATCAGATCTTTCCTTCTCCAAAGTCCATGTTTTTAACCTCTTTGTTGCATTCTTTTCCACTACCTCAGAGAAGGCAATGGCACCCCACTCCAGCACTCTTGCCTGGAAAATCCCATGGACGGAGGAGCCTGGTAGGCTGCAGTCCATGGGGTCACGAAGAGTCAGACATGACTAAGCAACTTCCCTTTCACTTTCATGCATTGGAGAAGAAAATGGCAACCCACTCCAGTGTTCTTGCCTGGAGAATCCCAGGGACGGGGGAGCCTGATAGGCTGCCGTCTGCGGCCTCACACAGAGTCGGACACAACTGAAGCAACTTAGCAGCAGCAGCAGCAGACTGCCTGTTTTATAAACATGTGCTTAGGACAGTATCAAGCACGTAGTAGGTGTGTGGAATATGTTGGTTGACTGAAAGAGAGAGAGTGCAGCATCTGGAAGGTATCCTGCTGCCTCCTTGCAGAAACACAGGAAGTTAAATTTCCGTAACCAAGCTAAGCTGTCATGGCTACAGAACATAGCTCTTCTGACCCTGCACAGGTATCTAATGACAGCTCACTGTGTGTAAACAGATGTCAGGTTTAAATCAATCTTGCCTGCTGACACCTTACTTTAAAACAGTAATTACATGCTCATTTTAGAATATGCAACCCTAGGCAAATTATCTATCTCCACCTTCCTCACCAAGTTTTAATTTTTTAATATCAATTAAGTTTTTTTTGAGGCACTCACAGCAGGAGACACACACACACAGTGAGGCCAAAACAAAAGAGTGAGCATCTGCAGAAAGTAGAAGAGAATGGAGGGTAGGGAGGCAGCCCCAACTGTAGCAACAGAGCAGGGTGATATGAAAAGCAGATATCATCAAAAACACATGGGCAAGCATGAGGGTCATGGTCAGAGGACAAGGACTCACTGGGCTCAAGGTTGGGCATCCAGGCTTGGTCAGATGCAGAAATAATGGCAGGTCCAGCAGGGACAGGCATGATACCATGCAGAGAATCCAAGGGGGATCTGCTCAGTCATGCTCTGAGCTCTGCAGACTTACAGATTGTGTACCTGCCCATTTGAGACTCCTTAGTACCCCATGCCTGAGACAGAGATCCATCCCCAATGTCAGTGACATCTCCTCTTCCACCTCCCACCAATAGATACCATTGCCGGAGGACAGACATTCCCTTGTTGCCTAGAAGAGAGCAAAGGCTTTTCATTGCATCTTAATTCTTAGCTGTGTGATTACAGGCAAACACTTAAGCTCTCTGAATGAGAGAAGATTAATTTTGGAGCCTGAGAGGTTGTTTTTTCATTCAACATTGTGTAACTTTAAGCAAGTTACTTTACATTTCTAAGCTTCAGTTTCTTCAGCTGTAAAATTGATATATTAACTGTTCTTATCTCATAGAGATAATGGGGAGAGTAAATGTTAGGCATGTAAATCTGTTACAATATAGTCTACTATTTAGAAAGTAGTAATTTTCATTCTTTAGGACTTTAATGGGTATAAAATTGACAAGGATACATTTGAAGTACCAGGTTCCTCCTCCTTTCTATAGGTGTGTATGTGATCAGTCATGCCCGACTCTTTGTGACCCCATAGACTGTAACCTACCAGGCTCCTCTGTCCATGGGATATCCGAGGCAAGAATATTGGAGGGGACTGCCATTTCCTACTCCAGGTTCTATAGGTATGTTAGCATTTAAACATGGATTCCATGGCCTACTTTGAGTTCTGTTAGATGGGCAGTCCTTGTTGGGAGGCAGAGTACCTGATCTTGGCATCAGTGTTGTATCACTGGCAAAGAGAGCCAAAATGGAAGGAAGGGACCCTAATAGACAGAAATGCAATGGGACAGGCTAACAAGATTATTATCCAGTTGTACTCAAATCACAGCAAATATGACTCCATCTCTACCTTCCCAAATCACACCAATCCAGAGTGGACAGAGGGAGGGACTCCTGCTATCCCAGCCATGGTTAGCTTACTAAAAGACTTAGAGGTTGCTCCAGAGGCAACCTCTTCTCTCACCTCTGCCTGGTCTTGTGTATCACCCTGTATGCTGCCTAGGGCCCAGCACTGGCACTGTTTGTCTTAGGTCTGAACTACTTGCTAAGACCTAGACCACCTTTCTCCTTTTTAGTTTATGCTACTCCACACCTTCCTAGCTTCTGACCTGCTCCCATTTTCAGACCTGGCTCATCTTCCAAATAGGGCTTTGCACTGGTTCAGGGGCTGCAAATTGGCTTCTCCAACCTATACAATTGCCAGGGCCCCACATCTGCCCTGGTAAGGCACTTCCCTTGTGTCCTCCAAGGTTTTGTATCTTCTTCTCAGTATCCCTGAGGGGTCACAGGGTCTCCAGCTCCAAGAGGGAGTCCTCTCTGTACTTCAGATGCATTTCAAACTCTAAAATGCCTCTAAACGATGGGAGATATTGTTCTGCTCCTCACAGCAACATAGCCATTTCTTGAGGTCCAGGATTATTTTTGTTTAATGTTTTGTTTTGTTTACTCAGGACAGAGGACCCAAGTCAGGAATTTAACAGGAAAAAAGTGCTGTGGAAACTCAAAGAAATTGAATGTAGGTGGAAGCTCAAAGAGACTCATGTCTAAAGACTCAGAGACCCCAATGTCTGAGCTGGAAGTACCCTATATGTCCCTCTTTCTAATCTCCTAATTGTATAGAAAGGGACTGTGGTCATTTGACCAAAAGTCCCAAAGTGCACTGGGATACATCTGGGATTATCACTCAGAATCCCTTTTCCTCACTCACTATGATCCCATCATATGTGTTCCATTTGACCTGGTGGATATTTGGCCTCTAAGAGTCTCTCCCACAGTGTGTACAGCACTCATCAGGAATCTCTGCTGGTTCGCAGACTGCCCTTCACTCCAACCCAGGTCCATCAGTTGAGTAAGTCATAGCTCTAACTACCTGGCCCTTTGAACTTGGATTTTGTTCCTTGTTTGGCTTCTCCTCCAGTGTTCTGCAATAGTTCCTCAAGTAGAATGTCTCTCCTTGGGCTCCCTGGGACTCACACCTCTAACCTGATCCACTGATAAGTGTCCAGTCTGGGCCCACCTGCTCCCTCAAAAAGGGGACATTTTAATACCCCTTTAAACAATGCTTCACAACTATTTGCCCAAGAGCCCCTTTATCTGTAGGCGAATGGTAGCAGTAAAGACCCTGAGCAGGAGGATGAGACAATGACCAGAGCCACACTTTATTCGAATCTATAGCTGTCAAGGCATGGAAAGTGTCTCATCAGTGCCTGGAGGCTTATATCTTTCTCCTCCTTCACTCTTTAAATGCCTCTAAATATCCAGGATGAGTAAACTGCTTAAAGAATCTTCAGTAAAGTAGAAGTTGCTGTGCAGATGTCCTCTGAGAGATGAGGTGTCCAGGATTCTCCCAGATAAGTATAGGATGTCTTCCAGGTACTGAAGGGACAGGTTTATAAACACCATCTCCAGTACCTTGCAGGGGACTCAGGCCCAGAGCCAGGCTTCTCCACCCTATGATGAGAAAACCATTATCACTTCATAAGCCTTCTCCCTGTGCCTCCCTGAAAACAACTGCCTGAATGTAGTACTTTGGCCAGGCAACCTCAGCCCCGCTCCCTTCCACAGTCCTGGACAGAAATGAGAGAGAAGCTGCTAAAATCTTTCTGAGAGAGTCAGGTAACTGATATCTGCTCTGGGAGCCATTTTCTTTCTCCCCACCTTCACAAGGCTACAACACCATGGCCTGGGGCTTTCCTAAGAAGGCCACTCTGGGGCCTGGGAGGAGAAGGCACAGTGGTCCCTATTGTTCCTTCCTGGCAAAGAAGGTTCCTGATGAAGTGTATGAGGTCAGGGATGCAGAGGCAAGGCATCTCCTAGAGGGTTTTAGTTCCAGTTCAATTTCGCTTTCAGAAAAGGCTACTTAAAGATCTGGCAAATAGCAAGGTATCCAGTATTCTTGCCTAGAGAAATCCATGGACAGAGGAGCCTGGCGGGCTACAGTCCATGGGGTTGCAAAGAGTCAGACACGACTGAAGCAGATTAGCACACACACATGCACACACAAGGGGTCCTGAGGCCAGAGCAAACACAGATATACATGCACTCAACAACATCCTTCCTTGTCTTCTGTCCCCTCTCTGATTTACTTGGGAACTGCCACTGTAACAAGCATTCAGCTGGGCCTAGAGGGGCCTGCACATTGCGTACTCCAGCCACCCTCTGGCTGCATCACTCCAGCACCTGAGACAGCAGGAGCACAAAGCCTGCCCCTCCCGGATAGCTGATCCTTCAAAAGAGCTTCAAATGCCAATACCTGAGACAGCCTGCCACACAATGTTTTTATTCATTTATTCATTTGGCACTTGTTTATTGAGCCCAGCAGTTGGACTTGTGAAGAGTAATTGAGATAGTGATTGAGCTAAATAAGCACAAGATCTACTTACAGAAACTTTTTAGATATAGATGTATTATTTTAGAATAATAATCACAGAAACATTTAAGAGTTGCCTTATGCTTGAAAATTAAAAATCATTCTTTCAGAGCTGAAAGGGGCTTTAAATATTACCTAAAGTCATTTCAAAGCCTCATTTTTAAATAAACTTTTTGGCCACATGGGACAGCATGTGGAATCTTAGTTCCCTGATCAGGGATCAAATGCATGCCCTCTGCATGCAGTGGAGTCTTAACCACTGGACCTCCAGGAAAATCCTAAAGCCTCAGTTTTAAATGGTAGAAGCTCAGATCCAAAGAGATTGGCATTTACACTGCTAACTAGTGGCTTAGCAGGAACAATGCCAGGTCCTTCAGTCTTTCATTCCAATGGCAAAACTTGAAGGTACCAGCATTTGTTCACTGACCACCAGCCTCACAGTTTAAAGGTAAGCCTTCCCTTACCACACACCTACTGCTGCTGCTGCTGCTGCTGCTAAGTCGCTTCAGTCATGTCCGACTCTGTGCGACCCCATAGACGGCAGCCCACCAGGCTCCGCCATCCCTGGGATTTCTCAGGCAAGAGTACTGGAGTGGGGTGCCATTGCCCTCTTCACCACACACCTACCTACCCTCTTATTCCCTGATTCCTACTACGCCACAGGTGCAACCTTTGGGTTACGCTGTCTAGTCTCTGCCTGTTTCTGAAAGAGCAGCAGTTTTTTGCCTCATAGACACACGTGTTTGTTGGCACCCGATCCTTTTACGTTCCCAACCAGGTCACTCTCGACCTATCTGCTGGGAATGCCTGTCTCCCGTAATACGGACTCTGTCCAGTGACTTTGTACCCCACAAGGAGGAAGAGCTAGTTCTTCCTTCTCATCTTACTTCACCACACATTCCTACTGCACATCTTACTGCACCAAACATTCCTAACAGGGTGAGATCATCCTTCTTCTAAACATTTTATGATTTTACAGTTAAAATAGTAAACGGTTTGGATCCCGTGCTTAATCTTTCTTGTAAGTAGTTTTTCCCCAAACATTCAAAACCTCACATAGATGAGGTATGTGTCCAGGGAGTTATTCTGTTGGTTCGACATGTGAATGAAACAGAGAAGTGAGATGTGTGAGGTGAGATCACATGTGGAATCCAGGCAAGAATATCTGGGTAGGTATGAAGGCTGTGATTGACTCTGCTCTGCCTTTGAGACTCCTGTCCCCTTTGTTCCCTACCACCTCATACAGTGGCCTCACCAGCAGCCTTCTGAATTGCTACCATCATTTCCTTGCTCAGCTCACTACTTTAAGCTGTCCCACCTCTAATTCACCCTGCATACAGCTGTCATAAGCTGGACTGTGCTCAACTATGTTATTGGCAAAGGCACCATTTAAGATAAAAAAAAAAAAAAAAGTAGATCATTGTATAATCCTAACACTCTATGCAACTCTACATAGTGGAGTGACGGGCATGGATCAGGCCTCCATAGGAGACTAGGCTTGAGAAGCAACCTCCAGGCACATCTAGAGAAAGATCAGCCTAGGGCACAGCCTCAAACACATGTGAGTGCTAATGAATATATTCTTGGTCTTGGATCCAGAGTGGGTTTATTTCAGGAAGGGCTCAACATTGCTGCTCCAGGACTCAGCAGAGAGGCCTAGAGTCTGCTCCTTCCCTCAGGCTCTCACCTAAGTTATGTCTATGATGTGAAGGACTAGCAGCCCTATAGACTCGGCACCCCTGCGTGAGGCACAATCTGAACATGATAGTGGTGGGCAGTGGCTTCCCACTGCCTTCTAAACAGAGTTCAAGCCACTTGGAAGGCCTTCTCCAATGAGCCCTACAGACCTGAAGCTGCCATCATGTACCTCCTGCTCTAGTTAATCTGAATTTCCGGCTCCCTACCTCTCTAGTGTTTTGCTCCATCATGCCCTGCTCAAGTTGTTCCCTCTGTGTGGCACATCCATGCCCCAGTGTCTGCAGGCCTAACATCTCCTGCTCCAGGGCCACTGCAACTGAAAGGACCCCTCTCCACCCCTCAGCGTTTACTCCTATTATAGTGATCCAGCCATTTCTGGTATTCCAGATGTAGTCTCCTCAACTCTTGAACTGCCCTGCTCTCCTTGAAAGTAAATGTTATGCCTCATTAAATTTAGAACACCTAAAGTCTCATCCAGTCCATTCTGAAGGAGATCAGCCCTGGCATTTCTTTGGAAGGAATGATGCTAAAGCTGAAACTCTAGTACTTTGGCCACCTCATGCGAAGAGTTGACTCATTGGAAAAGACTTTGGTGCTGGGAGGGATTCGGGGCAGGAGGAGAAGGGGACAACAGAGAATGAGATGGCTGGATGGCATCACGGACTTGATGGACGTGAATCTGAGTGAACTCTGGGAGTTGGTGATGGACAGGGAGGCCTGGCGTGCTGTGATTCATGGGGTCGCAAAGAGTTGGACATGACTGAGTGACTGAACTGAACTGAAAGTCTCATGCTCAGACCCTTAAGCTGTCATTAATTTGGCCTCTACCCTATAAGTTCTCAACTGGCCTCCACCCTCTGACTTGCCAGTGCCTTATCATTTCCTCCACCCCCTGACCTGCTCTGTGCTCTGATCCGACATCTGCCCCCCAACTCTGGGGCACTCTTATCTAACCACTGTCCTCTGACTTTGTGTTTCTCTGTGGCTTCTAAGCAGCCTCCATCTCCAGGGCCCTCTGTCCTCACTTATACAGGCTTAGAGCTCTGAGATCTTAGAGTCTAGGATTCTGGCTCTGTCATGCTCCAGCTACCTGACCCTGGGCAAGTCACTTAACCTCCAATGGCCTAATTGTCTTCGTCTCTAAAAAGAACAAGTTAACCCAGCTGATCTCTGCGTTCCTTCTCAACACTCAACATTTTCTGGTTCTAAAAATCCAAGTGGTATATGTGTTAATCTTCTATATACACACATTTACACTATCATTATATTTATATTAAAGGGGACATGCAACAAAAGGCAAGCAGCAGTTCTAATAGATTTTCCTGACCTCCCTGTTCCAATGGGCCCTTTCCTTAGGGAGCACTTGTTTTCCCCGCAGTCTTTGAACCTCTCACAGGCCTGCTCATTATTTTGTTGTCTGAAGTAGGCAGGAACATTTCTGTGATTAATTAAGCAAAAGGCCCTGGTACTAGTTGTACAAGAACCATCAGATAATCACGCCTTTGGGGTGCTCACCAGGCCTGGGGAGTGGCCAGGCTGGGGTCCTCAGAGGGTTGATTAACTCTGGGAATCTCAGGCCTGCCCTAGACATGTAGTTACTGGAGACACCGTCCTACTTTATAGAAACAGTCAAAGGCTCACTGTGCAGGGTGATGCAGGCACTGGAGAGTCAGAGCTACAAGGTTCCGCTACTCTGAGGGGCCCATTGGCAGAACTTGGAGACTAGTGAAACAAAGTTTAAAACAAGGACTTTCAAGCTTTTCCTGAGGAGTCTACAATCCACAGCAGCATGAGGAGCAAGCAGTGGGACTCCACCTCTGATTCAGCTCAGCTTTGATCTGTGTATCAGTTTCCTAGGCCTGCTGACACAAAATGCCACCATTGAATGGCTTAGGACAACAGAAAGGCATTCTCTTATGTCTCTGGAGGCTAGATGTCTGAACTCAGTGTGTCAGTTATGTCAGTTCCTCCTGGAAGCCCTGCAAGAATGCACCCTCTCTCTTTGCTGCCGGTGATTGCCGCCAATTCATTGCATGCCTTGCCTTGCAGACACATGGCTCCCATCTCTGACTCTGTCTTTGCAGGGCCTTCTTCCCTATGCATCTGTATCTCTGTATCCAAACCTTTCTCTCCTTTCTTTTATAAAACCCCAGTCATTGAATTTAGCATCTGCACTATCCAGTATGAATTTAAGTTGATTGTATCTGCAAAAACTATTTCTAAATAAGGTCATGTTCATGGGTACCAGGGATTGGGACTTGAGCATGTGTCTGGGGGAGACAGTTAAACTCCCTATAACTTGCCTTTTGTATTGAGCATCTGAATTAGATTTCATTTGATTAAAGCATTCTATAACTAAAATAAAGTTAGAAATCAAGGTTGTAAAATATTGGCAGGATTGTGATAGAAATCTCCCTGCTCTAGAATCTCCATTGAGCCTGGAATGCCAGTCTCCTAAGGACTCAATGGGTAGAAAATTGCTCCTCTGACCACTCCTCACTGTGGGCCCTGCCCCAAACTTTGGTCAGTTGTTGAAGTCAGGATTCTGTCAGAGAAGCAGAACCTTGTGCAAGGTGACTAAGCAGACTCTGTAAGGCTGTCATCTTCTCATCTGATGCTGGAGCTTGAACAGTGTAGACAGGAAGGGAAGACAGACGTAAAGCGGGGACAGCAAGAACAAACCAGAACCCAGAAGCATTTGCTGGAACCCTTGAGGACAAACCCAAACCACTATGGTTCTTGTGACCTCTGACCCTGAGGGTATGAATATTCTGCAGAAACCAGGGCTCAGGGAACTAAACACACACACCTGGCCCAAGAGTATGAGAAACTGAAGGACAATCCAAGGAAGGGGACACAGTGGCGGGCCTGTCGTGGCCTCACACCAAAGAGGTGAACTGACAGACAAGGAACAGTGGGTGTGGCTGCTTCCTGCCAAGAATTTCACTGGTAGCCCACCCTGACTGGACACAAAGGAAAAGGAATCCTGGGAAGCGTAGTTCAGCCCAGCCAAGTCGGTACATTACAGAACCGATTCCCTCTGTCAGTTCCCTCAGACTCCCTGTCCCTCTCTCAGTGGACTGTGAATTCGGGACTGAGACACAGCTCTTAATCATCTCCATAACCCCATGCTGTGAACAGTACCTAAGATTCAATTCTTAGGAGCTCACAGAATGATAATCAAATTGCAGAGACCTGAACCACGGAGACAGATGTCCACGGCAGGTGCCAGAATAATCTTGGTATTTCAACTAGACCAGACTCAATAACCATCTACTGAGCACCAACTGCATGCTAAAAACTATGCTATCATCGATATTGCCTGCTTAATTCTGTGGCAATGTTGTAAGGAAGGTACGTGCCTCTTTCTTTTCAGATAACAAAATCAAGCTTCAGGGAGATTAAGTCATTTGTTTGAGGCGACATATCAAGACAAAAGCAGGTTTAAGTTTAAATCCAAATCTTTAGAAGACATGTCCACTTTAGGCTCAGAACTGGCTAAGTAATCTTCATCCCTGCTTTCAGGCAATATTAAAAATAACAGTGGCATAACTCATACAGGAGAAAATCTAATTTGACTTTGAAAGGCTGGACCCAGTCTCAGTGGTACTCTGAAGAAAGTGGAAAATGTGGTGCCAGAGGCAATTAACTCTGAGTAACAGAAACTTTTAGCAAACCAAATGGGCCACATGCTAGTGTAGAAGAGGCTGTTTCCAGGGGAAGATGATGAACTTGCAAATGAATCTCAGACCTGGCTATGTGTTTACTAAATTAATTAATAAAAAGGGTGGTTTTTTTTGTTTGTTTGTTTGTTTGTTTGTTTGTTTTTCAGAAAACTCCACCAGAGAGAGATGACAAGCAGCTAATGAAGGGTGAGAAAAGCAAGGGAAAAAAGATACGAAAAAAGAATCAGAGGAATAGTTCTTTCCCTAGAAGCCTTCCAGGTGGGGAGACTGGATTAAATTCAGGAAAGAAAATGAAGATTGGCCATCTTGAGCTGAATTAGATGGATGGGTTACAATTCCAAAAATTGTTTTTCCTGTTTCCCTCCAGCAGAAGAAGGAGTTAGGGGGTTACTGGAAAGTTTGGGCTTAGGGACTTCCTGAGAGTATCTGTGGAACTAACAGGTTTAGATCTTAAAACAAGTTCAGTTAGAGAAAATGATAAAGTAGGGGGAGAAAAATGGCTTGTCAGAATGATAAAGTCATCTACAAGAAAAGATGAATTTCTCTGGCAAGAGAAGTCAAGAAATAAAAGCAGAACATGCAAGTAAATATATACCAAATGAAATAGGAAAACTAACCAACTATGGGGGGCAGGGAAGAGGTTAAATAGATTCTACTCTTTCACAATCCTGTTTGAAGTGGCATTTTTGGATAGGCCATAGTCCTCTGCCAACACAAAGATGCTCTCAGCTATCCTGAGCTGGAGGATCCATGAGAACTCCAGAGTCTCCTGAATTACACAAGCAGAGCAGAGGGAATCAGCAGCACTGCGTAGGCTTACGTGTCTCTCATCTCCCAGTGCTCCATCATCCTGTAGCACAGAGAAAGGTGTCTCATGAAGGGCTTTTCTGAAAGCCTCTTGAAAGCTGAACCTTAAAAGGATGCCTAGAGAAGAGTATCACTTGTGCTGATGGCCTCAGAAACAAAGCTGGGTGTTCCTATGTCCCCTTTCTTCTGAGGTTGGGCATGGCAGAGGGTGGGCAGCGACATGTGAAATTTGGACACTTTTTATCTTTCTTCGTCTCTACAAATCCCTTAAGATGGAAGGGGAAGTCTCTTCTTTTTCTATCAGGTCTAGACCTCCCCTGGACAAACTTCTGTGATCTTGTCCACAAAGCCCACCTTTTCATACATAAAGAAATAGAAAAAGGAAATTAGAAATATTTTTCTTTGTAATTTCTGTATAGTAGGCCCCCTTATCTGTAATTTTGCTTTCTATGTAACAGTTTCACTTACCCACAGTCAAATGTGGTCAAATATATTAAATGGAAAATACCATAAATGACCAGTTTATAAGTTTTTAATTGTATGCCCTTACAAGCAGCATGATGAAATCTCATGCCATCTCATTCCATCCCACACAGGATGTGAATCATCCCTTTGTCCAGAGTGTCCTGCCTGCCCATTAGTCACTTAGTAGCCACCTTGTTTATCAGATCAACTGTTGTGGTATTATAGTCAAATAAACCTTATTTTGGGCTTCCCTGGTGGCTCAGTTGGTAAAGATTCCACCTGCAATGTGGGAGACCTGGGTTTGATCCTGGGGTTGGGAAGATCCCTTGGAGGAGGACATGACAACCCACTCCAATATTCTAGCCTGGAAAATTCCATGGACAGAGGAGCCTGGCAGGATACAGTCCATGGGGTTGCAAAGAGTCCGATATAATGGAGCAACTAAGCACAGCATAGGACAACCCTTATTTTACTTAATATAATGGCCTCAAAGTGCGAGAGTAGTCATGCAGATGGACTCAGATATGCCTAAAAGAAGCTATAAAGTGTTTTCTTTAAATGAAAAGGTTGTTTATATACAACAAGGAGACTGTCAGGTATTTCTCCAGCAAAAATGGGTTCAAGGTCAACCAAGAATTGCAGTTTGAAGTCTGCAACCGTGATGAGTCACATGCAAGTTCCCACACAGCAAGGAGAAGAGAACTCTATTTAAAGAGGGGAGAAGGGAGTTGGGAAGACTACCGTAAACAGAGTTCATTGGAGAAACTGAGAATTTGAAGTACAGTGGCTTTTCATTGACCGAACTGTGACAGTTTCAATTGGCTGAAATCTTGGCAGGAAAGAAGAGGAAGTCTTTCTTCTGCCCATTGGGCTCTGTTATCATCATACGTTGTAAGAAATCTTCCTCCTGTCTTCCCAGTTCTATCTTAATTGAGGTTTCTGTTTATTAGTTTTTATATTGCCCATTTTTGATTAAGATTTTTCTCTGAAATCACCACTGATCAAGACATTAGAGATCGTCTGAAGCATTGTGTCATCGCCAAAAATTTGGAAGACAAACTTCCAAAGTTTAGATCTTCATATATACTCCATTTTCCAGATGTTACATGACTAAAGATGAAATTCCTAGCTGACCCAGTGTTTTTTTTTAAAACAATTTTAATATATTCACCATCATAGACACTATTATTCATGTATAATCAATTTTGGTTAATGTTTTATTTTTCTTTTTGTCTTCATCAAGTTTTTTCTTTGTATAATTTTATGTTAAAACCTATATAAATAAAAATATACTCTTCATCCTATTTTTCTCACATTAGTTTGCATTTGTTAAACTTGTATTTTATTCAACCATATGTCTTGCTTCTTTCTGAGTCACTTTTTTTCATATAATGTTTTTTTTTTTTAATTTGAGATTGCTACTTAATAAAAACATTGAACCAACTTGCAATGGTAGTAAAAACTGTTGTACTTCTATCATCTTTTAAACATGTTTCCTGTGGTTGTCTTATCCTCCGTTCAGTTTTATATTTTACCATTTGGGCTGAGTTTTACTGATTTAAAACAGATAATAATGGTTACTTTAATATCAAAAAATAACTTTGAGTATATGGTTTTCCAACTGTCAACATTTATTATAAAACCATGCTTATTAATTCTCTTTAAAAAGATGGTGAAATTTCACATTTTTAATTCTTCTTGTTCTTCCCTCCTCCTACTATACCCTTTGGCTAAGAGCTGCTTTTATGATTAGTTCATTACTCCCTCATTTTACAGGTCTAAATTTATCAGGGCTAGTGCTATATGAGTTTTATTTTATAACCAAATCATAGACCTAATGTTGGGTTTAAATTTGACCCCTAATCCTTTTACAGAATGTATTTTCCATTCATAAGTACTCTGTTTGGAGTAATTTTTTGGTTGGCTAAAGCACAGGTCTTCAGAGCAGGTTATGAGTATTTTGGGGAATATCAAGACTTTTCAATGGCTATACGGGTAGAGGTAGCTTGAATGCAATCATTTTCCAGATCTTTAAATTCCACATACACTTTTTTTCTATAATTTATCTGCTTAAAAATTCTCTCACTGAGGCTTTAGACAAGCTCTCCTTTCTATCACCATTTAACTCTCATCTTTGGCCAAACTTTCCACACATCTAGTATCTCCCTATAGTTCTACACGTCCTATAGAACTAATCCATAATATGAACTTCCTAGACATGAAATATATGGATAATTTAAAATATTTGGTAGTAGGGAAGCTCATTTAAGCAAGAAACCATAAACTTACCGCTTTCTTTCTTACTATTTTCCCAATAAAACTACTTTTTGCATTTATTATTTTTTCAAATGTTTTAACATATTTTTTTGGATCATGTGCACACTAATCATTACAATGATGTCAATTCAGAATAAGTCTTTCAACCCTTAGGACCATATATTGCCAGTAAATAAAAATAAATTTGTGTCCATATTTTTAGCTGCAGAGAAGTATAATAGGGAAGTTTTATATATAGTTCTAATAGTAAGTAATAACAGTCAATAAAAGATTCCTGAGCATATAAATATATTACATTAACATATAATTATTGGAGGACATAGAATAAATAAGCAAAGGAAAGGAAAAATAATGCAGAAGTTCTAATAGCTCAAAAAGGAGTTTATTATTTTCTTGTAGATGATTTTTGTTGTTCAGTTGTTCAGTCACTAAGTCATGTCTGACTTTTTGTGACCTCATGGACTGCAGCATGCCAGGCCTCCCTGTCTTTCACTATCTCTCAGAGTTTGCTCAAACTCATGTCCATTGAATGGAAGATGCCATCCAGCCATCTCCTCCTGCAGGTAGATAATCCCTATGGTTTTTATATTCCATTGAATACCACTGTCTGTATTTTTTTTAAGTGAAGTAAAATATTCATTTAAAAATATTCATATGGCCCAGCACTACCTGTCCTCAGTATTTATCCTAGAGAACTGAAAATATATGCTCATACAATGACCTGTTTGTAAAAGTTCATAGCAACTTTATTCATAATCATCAAAAACTAAAAATAGTCCAAATGCCCTCAGCTGGTGAATAGATAAACAAATAGTGTTACATCCGTACAATGGAATACTGCTCAGCAATGAAAAAGAACAAACTTCCGATGTACATGCAACATGTAACAAGATGGATGGCTCTCAAACATATTATGTTGACTAGAAGAAATCAGATGCTAAAGGCCATATACTAAATGATTTCATTTATATGTCATGCTGAAAAAGGAGAAACTAGAGACAGAAATCAGATTAGTACTTGACAGGGGCTGGGTGGAAAAAGAAATTGACTCTAGAGTGCACAGTGGTACTTTCTAGGAGAAAAAAACTTTCGTTCTCTTGATTAATGTGGTGATTATATGACTACATACTTTTCTCAAAACCCAGCAGACTATATACATCTGAAAAAGAGAATTTTACTCTAAGTTATATTTAATAAAGCTGACTTTTTTAAAAAGTTAATATTTATTTTTATGTCATTTACAACTATTATAACTTATAATGCAAAATTTTAATCAGTTAAAATATATGAAGACATTTTTGATAGCATTCTTTTTAAACAGTAGGCAAATACAATTGAAAACAACTGGGCTTTGCAAAAAAATGAGTATCTGACAACATACTTTTGTGTGCATCTAAGGTGAATGATAACTTAGCTGAATACAGAATTTCTGGCACATAACATGTTGTCTCTAATATCAGAGTTATTGTTCCATTGCTATCTGAGTTTTAGTTTTCTGGTTAAAGAACATGATCAGGCTAATTCTCTTTAGGAAGTTTGATTTTATTTATTTCCTACATGGATACATGTAGGATATTTTCTTTGCCATCAAAATTTAAATATTCAGTAGGACAAATATGTTAATCACTTTTAAAGTTAGTTTTGCCTAGAGCTCTTTTCAATTGGAAAACTGTAAATTTGTTTTGCAATTAAGATACAATTGACTTGCAACATTAGATTAGTTTCAGGTGTACAGTGATTCAATATTTTATACATTATGAAATGATCATGATGTTTAGTTACCATCTGTCACCATATAAAATACTTCAGTACTATTGACTATATTCCCTATGATGTACATTACATTATTCTGTGATTTACTTCTTTTGTAACTGGAACTTTTATCTCTTAATCTCCCTTACCTATTTTGCCCATCTTCCCATCCTTGCCTTTCCCCCAACCACCAGTTTGTTCTCTGTATCTATGGTTCTGCTTCTGATACAGGAGAGAAGGAGTTAAGACACAACCTTTAAAAGAATCACATAGCCATTGAGAAATACTGTATAAACTGGTTGGAATCAACAATTCAACATGGCGGATGATTCAATTTCCAATAAACCTTGAGCCTCATTATATGCTCATTATAATGCATTAGCATGCCAAATGACATACTCACAGGTGTCATACAGTTCCAAGGACTACCATAAAAGGCCAAAACATGGGCAGTGGCCCAAATCCTAGAAATCCTGTTTCCCCAAAATAGTTGGAATAATCCTCCACTCATTAGCCTATAAAATTACCAAGTCCATAAAAATTAACCACCCCATATTTGGGGGTGTTTAGGCATCTGAGAATGTTTACACTGTCTGTGGAGCGCATTTTTCCCAGGACCATTCACACCTTTTGAGACAGACTGCATTCTGTTGAGACAGACTGCATTCCGTCTTTGGAATGTGTATCTCTCTAAATAAATCCACCTCTTACCCATCACTTTGTCTCTCACTGAATTCTTTCTGCAATGCGGCATAAAGAACCTGAGCTTTATTAAGTCCTAAGACCACATGTGTGATTTCAATTAAAAGACAGTGGGTTCAAGTCCCACTCTGAGTTGTACAGCTTCATTTGTTTTTTAGATTTCATGTGCAAATCAAAATACATGGTATTTATCTTTTTCTGACTTACTCTACCTAATTCCCTTAGAGTCAATTCATGTTGTCACCATGGCAGGATTTTACTCTTCTTATGGCTGATAATATTTTATTTTATGTGTGTGTATGTGTGTATATCGAAGCTGAAACTCCAATACTTTGTCCACCTGATGCGAAGACCTGACTCATTTGAAAAGACCCTGATGCTGCGAAAGGTTGAAGGTGGGAGGAGAAGGGGACGACAGAGGATGAAATGGTTGGATGGCATCACTGACTCAATGAACATGAGTTTGGGTAAACTCCGGGAGTTGGTGATGGACAAGGAGGCCTGGCGTGCTGCAGTCCATGGGGTCACAGTCAGTCAGACATGACTGAGCAACTGAACTGAACTGATGTGTGTGCATATATACTCCAAATATTCTTTATTTATCTATTGATGTACATTTCAGTTGCTACAGTGTTTTGGCTATTATAAATAATGTGGCAATGAATATAGAAATGCATCTATCTTTTTGAATTTGTGTTTTCATTTTCATACCCAGAAGTAGAATTCCTGGATTTTATGATAGCTCTATTTTTAATTTTTTGAGGACCCTCCATACTGTTTTCCACAGTGACTGTACCAATTTACTGCTAACAGTGCATGAGGGGTCCCTTTTCTCCATATCCTTGTCAACACTTGTTATTTCCTGAATTTTTCATAATAGCCACCCTAACAGGTGTGAAGTGAAAATCTCATTGTGGTTTTGATTTTCATTTCCCTGATGATCAATGATGCTGAGCAACTTTTCTTGTCCTTGCTAGCTGTCTGTATGTCTTCTTTGGAAAAATGTCTAGTCAGGTCCTTTTCCCACTTTTTAATAAGATTGCTTATCTTTTATATATTGAGTTATATGAATTCTTTATATATTTGGGATATTAACTCCTTCTCAGACATATCATTTGCAGACGTCCTCTTCCATTCAACAGACTACCTTTTTGTTTTGTTTATGGTTTCCTTCCCTGTGCAAGTTTTTAGATTTTGTGTCTTACTGCTTCAGACCAATTTTTTTCTGGTTCGTATTATGGAAACCCAAAATATCTATACATTAGACTTCTATTCTCTGCCCTCCACACCTATCGATTTAGAGCCTAATATTTTCATCTATCTTATTGTTCACATTTTAAGAGAGATTCTCACACACATTTGTCATCTATCTCACTGACTAGATTTTTTGCAATGCTTATTTTGTTCTTTAAAGCTTTTAATATAATTTGAGTTTTGCCCGTGCATTTTTAGCACTCTTTTTTCTTTTATCTTATCCAGTTCCCTTTTGCAGTTTTGCCTTTCTCTCAGTTTGCTTCATTTCCAGTCTTGTGGCTTATACAGAACTTTATTAAAACCCCAAGGAAGAAAGAGTAAAACATTCACCTCTGTTTCTGCTTTCACTCAGCCCATTCAGAGCTATGTTTTTCTTTATGTCACAAATTATTTTGAATAGGTGTTTTCTTTTATTGTTGTGTTTTATATTCTTGTTCTTGAATGACAAAAGCTCTTTCAAAACCAGATATTTATGAAAAGAGAGGGTAGTTGAAGATACTCCTTTGGATTGTCTCACTGCCCCACTTGATGTGGTTAGAACTTTCCTTTTAGATTGTAAGATGTAGGTCTAGATAGACGTCATTTTGTATGATTTTTTCAGAGACGCAGCTGCCTGGGAGGGCCCGGCCCGAAAGCAGTCCCAGTGGGAAGAAGTGTCCTTCACATCCTAGTGTTTGTCAGAAGGTGCTGCAAGGCCACCAGACCTTATTAGCTTTTTTGTTGGACTGATCAATATTTCAAGCACCCCAGATCTTTGGCTTGGAGTCAAAGAAGTGCTGGTACCCATCAGCTTCCTGGGTGGATCTTCCTGTATATTGCTCATATACTGGTGATCTAGCTACCACAGCAAATTTCACTGCAGGTCAGTGCCCCCCCAACTGTTGTGAACATGATCCGCATGGTCAATCATTAGCATTTTAAACCAGGAGACAGCACAAGTTTCTTCAATACTCTCTTGCCAGACCACCATTCACTTCCTCAGGAGAACATGTGAGGGTTGGACTTTGGGCCCTCCTTCAATCTAGCCCCAGCTGCATTCTACGCAATAAAAACTTCCTGAAACTTTTGTGGATAACATTCTCTTTAGGTTCTAGGTACAGGTTTTTAATTTATATTTCTTAAACCATTAAAAACATTTCTAAAACATTTAATTTAGGACTTGAAAATGGAGCACTTGGTATCTAATTTCAACACTCTAGCTCAGAAATCTGCTTCTGCTTTCAAGCATGGGTAACTGAAAGGTTAGGTAAAACATTCAGAAGAGAAAATGGTGACTAGATGAGAGCCTGTAAGCTCTGCCATGATAACTGTGACAAAAATGTGATGTGCCATGTTGAAAAGAGCTACTCAGACCCCCAACCAGGACTCCAGTCCCAACCTTGCCCCCTGTGTAAAGTGCTTTTATCTGACCTCCACTTAACTGACTCACTGGATTAAGACACTCTTCAGTCCTTCTGAAAAGCACTGACTGATTCCCTCCACACGCTGAATTTCGGCAGCCAATAGTGTGCTCCCCGTCAGGCTCCACACAACTGCTCTCATCATCGTGTGTGCTCATCTGCAAACCTGTTTGTGCCACTAGTACATGTTTTTAACTGTATACTTAACAAAATATCACACAATCAAGTAAATAAAAACGGGGGAAAAATTTGCCTCTATGAAAACTAAGCTAAATGGAAGAGTTGGGAAGGAAAGCTGCTAAAGCAATATATTGCTGTGAATTATAAGAAAACTCTAACAGATCTGGAAAGTTAAATGGTAAAATCTGGAAGGATTCTTCTTTCAAATGGCTTTGACTGTATCAATAAATCTACATGCACTTTAACAGAATCAAAACTTAGGATCAGATATGATACATTATGGAAATGATTGATGCAAGGAAGATGGTTCAGAAATCTAGTTAAATGAACCACACATAAAAGAAAAGTCTTATTAATAAAATTATTTTTTTTTTCAATTTTTTTTTTTTAAATTTTAAAACCTTTAATTCTTACATGCATTCCCAAACATGAAGCTAACTGTCAATCTGTTCAGGCTACTATAATAAAATACCATGGACTAGGTGACTTGTAAACAATAAACATGTATTCCTCATAATTCTTAAAGGCTGGGAAATCTAAGATCATGATGCCAGCATAGTAGGTATGGTAGCCAGGCTTATTTCCTGGTTCATAGATGTTATCATGTTTCTGTGCTGTCACATGTTCAAAAGGGACTAAAGATCTCTCTGGGGCACCTTTTACAAGGGCACTAATCCTGTTCATAGGGCTCCACCCTCCTGACTTAAGTATCAAAGTCTCCATCTCCTAATACCAATCCCTCTTAGAGCTAGGATGTCAACATATGAATTTCCAGGGGATGCAAGTATTCACACTATAGCTCTAATGTGCATTTATTTTGCTGGTTATCACTATTGCTATATAAGATTGTCCAATGGCAGTTCTCTCGGTATCAATCTCTTTCTTTCATTCTCCTTCTCTCTCCACCCATTCCGTCGTCCCCCTCATCTCCGTCTGTCTTTCATAGTTTCTCTTTCTGTCACAGATCTATTACTAGATCTGCCCCATCTTTCTGTTTCTCTGTATATGACTTGTGTGTTTTCCCTTTTCCCACTTTCTCCCACAGAGACATGACTGTCCCCTGCTCTGGATGCTATACAGTAACCAATGGAACATGAGGAGTAGACTACTGAGTAACTCAGGCAAAGCCCACAGGCATTTTCTAGGGAACCACTGTTAAGCCAGGCTCTACCTCCTCTGTTCCAATATCCCAACTGCCTTATTCAGCATCAAACCTTCATTTTGTGCCCAGTACCTGGAATTCAGGCCTGGAAATTCTGAAGAACAGACATAGGGAGAACATATATTAAAAATTCTGTTATCAGAGTCTGCCTTGGTTGATCAGAAAGTCTATTAAGGTGTAGAATCATAAGAAAATACATATTCACTTCAATCTATTTGATGGTGTGATTAAACTTGGTGAATGATGTCCTTGAGGAAACACTGCCCTTCCTCCAGTGGCCCTCAGTTGGAAAGAGAACCCTCAGCAGGATAGACCAGGTTTTGAACTATATCTGTATTTCTAATGTGGTTCTATCCTCATTCTAGAATCTGAGCACACAATGACCAAGTCAAAGCATCTGGTATCGTGGAAAGCATATAAAATGTGAAATAAGACAGAATTCTAAGACCTCGGGGAAGTTCTTTACTTCACACTCCATTTTCTCATCTATGAAATGGACATACCATATCTCTTAGGACTCTTATGAGGACTGAATGAGATTAAGACATGCACAATGATCAACCAATTGGCTCGGCCACCCAAGCAACAAATCCTGCACTAAATATGTTTGCAATAAACCCTGGAAGAGTCCTCTTCACTTCAAGATCATGGATACTGTACATGTACCCCACTGTTCACTGCAGCACTATTTATAATAGCTGTGGAAGCAACCTAAATGTCTATCAACCGAAGAATGCATAAAGAAGATATGGTATGCATAAACAGTGGAATATTACTCAGCAGTAAAAAAGAAAAAGTAATGTCATTTGCAGCAATATGAATAGACCTAGAGATTGTCAGACTGAGTGAAGTCGGACATAGAAAGACATATATCATATGATACTGCTTATATGTAGAATCTTTTTTTTTACAAAAAGGTATAAATGAACACATTTACAAAAAGAGGTAGAGTCACAGATATAGAAAACAAACTTCTAGTTAAAAGGGAATACAGGTGAGAGGAGGGATAAAATGGGAGACTGAGACTGACATATATACCCTGCTATACATAAAATTGGAGAAGGAAATGGCAACCCACTCCAGTACTCTTGCCTGGAAAATCCCATGGACAGAGGAGCCTGGTAGGCTGCAGTCCATGTGGTCGCAAGGAGTCGGACACGACTGAGTGACTTCACATACATAAAATAGATAACTGATAACAGCCTGCTGTACAGCACAGGGAACTCTACTCAATACTTTGTAATGGCCTATATGGGAAAAGAATCTTTTAAAAAGTGGATATATGTATACATGTAACTGATTCACTTTGCTGTACATCAGATACACTTTGCTGTGCAGCTGAAACTAACACAACATTATCTATACTCCAATGACTTTTTTTTTTTTTTAAGATTATGGCTACTGTAGATCCTAAACCATATGATCACAGGACTCCAAGCACTGAGGCTCACTGCATAAAGATATCAGCAACCTTGAAAGGTACTGTGTACAGGGAGGCCTAACAACTGAATTGAGGTATGTGGGTGTTGTCTGAGCTGATTATGCTGTAAGAATCTGCCCTTCAGACTTTTTCATGGATAGAGCTAGTATATTGCATTCCACACCTGTTCTACAGCACTAGGGATTTGGAACAGAAACTTCCTCTTCCTCTCTATACAACTCTATACAAAGATGATGCCCCAAAGGAAGAAGAAGGATCATTCTTCTATCAAGAAAGGGCATGTGAGCAATTATGCTACCCTGATGGAAAATTTCAGTCCTATTTCTCCCTTCCCTCGCAACACACACATACACAGCATCTTGTCAGTTATACAAACAAAAATGCCTCTTGAAACTGAATATCTGTGATAGTAGAACATAGTTAAGAGTGTGGGCTTTGGAGTCAGACACACCTTGGTTTAAATCTGGATTCTGCCACATAACTGCCTGTGTGAGGTTGGGAAACTCAGTCAACCTCTCTGAGCCTGACCCAAATGTCAAACAAGACTAATAAAAACAACTGTGCGGGCTAGTGTTTAAATAAAGTGATACTGTACTGCTTGGTTTACAGTACCTGGCATCCACGGCAATACTCAGTCAGTAGTAGTAGTAGTAACAGTAGCAGCAGATATGGTTATCAGTGATGCTGTTGATGCTGTTACTGCCTGACTCGGGATGCCAGCACCAGCTTCCTAGGCAGTGAAGGAAAAGGACAAAACAGGCAGTTCTAAACATGGAATCATCCCAAAGTGACGGTCCACTTGGGCTTTTTCTCTCTTTTCTCCTCTTTCAAAGGAGAGGACTGAGTGTTTTCACAGTCTTCACAGGATAGGCATGAAATCTGCACCTAACTTCTGTACCGACCACCCACACCAGTGATACACGTGGCAACACACTGTGAGCCTCTCACCAACATTTAGGATTCTGAAATGGAAATGATGGATGACTTTATTCTACAGCCTGGCAATCTCAGCCCTTCCAACAGTTCCAACAGCTTCTAGTCATAACCCTGTGATTTGAGAACAATGAATCTTAATATAATTGAGTTAACTGTATCATTTTTAATGTAAGACAATCTTGATTACAGCCAAAGGGCACCATTAATACACTGAAGGAATGGCCGAGATTTTAGCATGTGAATGTTGTACAGAAAATAGAACTAATTAGCACTAATTTAATTCGAAGATTAAAGAAAATTCTGCTTTTAATTTTTAATTTAAGACAAACCATTTTACTTCGAACAAAGAAAGAATAATAAGTACATTTTTTTCCATCTGAAAGGCAATTTTTACTTTTGCATTATTACACTAATATGGGACTATGGGAATCCTGACCCCATTAGAGATCAAATAATCAGCATTTAATTATTGACAGCAAATTAATATTTAATAAAGACACAAGGGTTCCGGTATATGAAAGAAAGGCACCAAGGTTCTGCTGACCCAGAAACGTCCAGAAGGTCCCTTAGTCAGAACGTGATCTCCTTGCTGAGGGTAGCAAGTCAGGATCCCCAAAGGGTCCTGGCAATTTATTTCCATCCCAGCTACCAAGATGAGGAACAGAAAGACCAGAGTCTGAGCAATTGCCCCTTCCAGTTCCTATTCCACCGCCCCCTCCACAACAGTTCTTCCTTAATCAAGCACTTAAGCTAAATAATACATCAAATGTCATAACCAAAAGGAGGACAGTCATAATAAAAAAATAATAAAAGAAGTGGCCAATCCCCCTTTTTATTCTGCAAAATAATACTGACTTTTCTTTGCTGTGGGACTGCTTGTCAGGGATAATTTCTAACCAAAGAAGACATAATGGATTTACAATGAAACTCTGATGCTTTCCCCTGGCCTCACAAAGATTCTGAAAATAAGTACTATTACATTAGCAGTCCAAGGAAAGCCAAGAAAAAGCCAAGAAAAAGCTGTTAGGCCATTTCCTGAGAAAGCCAAGGCAGTGTGCAGAGAATGGCCTGTGGGTGACCTGGTGTTGGATCTAAAACCTATCTGCACTCCCTTCAAATCTCAGCGATAAAAATCAGACCAGGCCTTCTCTGGACTTGTTGAAGTGATGGCAGCTGGCCTGGAGTAGAATGTCCTTAAACCAGGCTAGAGGACTGTGTACTCAGCATGGGCTGCCTGACTCCAGGCCTCAGTCTCTTAAATCACTTCAGGTAGACAACTTCAGGGCTTACCGTTTGGACATGCAAAGTAAATCCAGCCTAACAACTTGCAGATGCCAGGTTAGACTGACACGCAGGGTCTGTGTTAATTCTGACCTAGGGAGCT
Source organism: Ovis aries (assembly GCF_016772045.2). Classification (NCBI taxonomy): domain Eukaryota; kingdom Metazoa; phylum Chordata; class Mammalia; order Artiodactyla; family Bovidae; genus Ovis; species Ovis aries. The sequence continues at coordinate 36,935,711 of NC_056068.1, forward strand.
CTCACTTGGCAGTTCCATTCAGGCCTTTGGTTCCACTCCACAGTGCAGCTCAGTCTTGGCAAGCTCTAAATACCCTGTGTTTTATTTCTACCAATTCCTCATTGATAAGCTATACAAGGAAAGTTAACAAGCAGATACTTTAGTGGACACTCTCTGTCTGGCCTGATTCCATGTTGTAGAGAGAGAACACAGCAGGTAGACTAAAGCGTATGTATTGTGGCTGTTTGGACAGGGAGGCAAAAGGTGGCTGCCTGATGGTATTTGTCTGCCTCTCATTGTGTTGATTTTATAATGTTTGAATAAAGCAAGCATGGGATTTAGCGTGAGAAAGGAATGGGCCTGAAATCATGGGGTGATCCAGAAGGTAAGAGGGGCCTGTAGTAGAGACACTATTTACAACAGGCAGCTACAAATAAGGTTATACAACTAAGGGGAGGCTTTTCAAGCAAGATCAAATGAAACAGTGCATGACAAATTCTTAGCACATTAGTGCTAGATAAACCATAGCTATCAGTATCATTTTTATTGACCAAGATCTTTCTACTGTTTTTTCATTGGGGTGACACTGAGTTGACAGAACCCATAGTTCTAACCTAAGCCAACCCCTTCTGAATGGGTAGGTGGACGTTCAGGGAAATCAATTGGTGACTTGAGGTTGCACAGTGAGTAAGGCAGAACCAAGGCACCTATCTGCATTGCTTCAACCAGTCTGGAGTTTTCACCGGGAACCTTCCCCAACCCTAAGCTGGGACCTACAAGAGTCAGCAGATGAAGGAAACTGAGGCAGTGCCAACTTTGTATGCTGGACTTTGCTGGGCCTCAACTGGGATTGAACTCCAAACTCTAAGGCTACCTCTGGTTACGTTCTCCTAACATATTCCCATGGGATCTAATAGCAAAGACCAAGGACGAAAATGGTCAGTACATCTGGAAGAGACTTCCCAAATGGTCATTTCCAAGGGACAGCATCTGGCTCCAGAGTGCTGCTAGCAAACCAGTCCCTGGAACTCCCTAGCCACCAATGCATTTTCCTTCAAAATAGCTCCAGGGTCAAGAGAGGGACCTCATAGAGCTGTTCTCTCTAGTTTGACTCTTGCATGATGTAACAGTTGTATGTAGGATAAGCCCAAGCCTGGAAGAGACAAGCACAGAACTCTGCAGATGATCCCCAGCTTTTGCCCAACCACTGCAAAGGCATCTTCACATGCCTCTAAAGGCAGCAGACTTTATGACATGGTTTTATCTGCTTCTTGCTCTAACCCAGGAGCTAAGGTAATAATAGCTTATACAGGCCACTGTATTCTCTCCCAGTATCAACACTTTGCTTGTATCCTGGGCCTGTGTACCCTTGAATCTATTCTCTTCCTTTTGGGGGGGGGGGGGGTTCTGGCCTTATAGCACATGGATACTGACTCCTGCAAGTTATCTTTTCAGGCTCTCTTCTCATCTAGGCTTCAGATGGATTCAGCCAAAAGGAAGCACTGAAGGGAGAATGGAGAGAACGAAGGAAGAGGGGTCAGGATATTTCCCTGCCTCTGGTAGCTTCTCGTGAAGCAGCTACATCTTCTCTTAGGGTCCAGATCATACAGACAAGCTTGTCCTGGTTTCAGATTCTACCAGGTGACCCAAATGCTACTGTTTCCTCCTCTTGCCCCTTCAGGCCCAAAATAGTACCTTCCTGATTTTGCTAACCTGTGGTTATTGCACTGTTCTGTTTGACTTAGCTCCTCCAAAATTTCCTGTCTTAAAACCTATCCACCATAAAAAACACTTGAAATAATTTTCTTTTTCTGATTAGACCTTGATTGACACGTAAAGTGCCTGGAACATGGCATATCACCCATATAATATTTGTATTTGTATTCATTTACAAATACAGACTCCTATGACATCCATCAAACAATATTTTAATTGCCCAGCCTACCTCCCTAAAGAAACAGAGACAGGGAATGGACATTTGTTTAGTGTCTGTTTTATGCCAGGCTCAGTGGTAATGTTTCCATACATTATACTATTTAATCTTTGTAACAATATCATGAGGTAGCTCTTAGTATCCAGTTTTCATGAATGAGAAAATGAAGGCCAAAAAGATTAAGACTATGTCACTAATGAGTTTGGGAACAAGAATTCAGACTCCAGCCCCATGGAACTCCCAAGGAAGCCAGCCAGTATCCTTTCTCCTCATCTAGAATTCTTGAGGTCTTTTTGTTTCTGCTTTAATTTTTGTTGTTGTTGCAGTTGACAAATCACTGTGTGAATACAATCCTATTCTGACTACCATTTTAAAAAATTTTGCAAAGCTCAGCTGCTCTGATGGCTCTGGTTGGATCAAGGATGGGCCCTGGGACTTCACCCTCTCGTCTCCCCATCGCCACCACCACGTGGGCTCCTTGTACCATTTTGGAAACACTTGCTCCAGTACACTAAGCTGACATCCATTTGGCTCCCTTGCATTAAGTCTCTCCTATTCTCAACCTGTCCTATACTGAGACGCCCAGTTAATTTTCCTAAACTTCACCTCTAATTGCATTGCTCACTATTCAGAGAAGGCTTCCTTTTGCCTGCCAGCTTGAGAACAAATTTCTCTTATAGGCATTAATGATCCACAACAGGCCAATTTTATCATGGTCTATACCCTATTACTCCATTTGAAGAATTACTCCTGCATTCCAAACATTCCCATGTTTTCTGGCTTAATGCTTTTCCACATGATGTTTCCCCCTCCTGGAATACTTTTCTACATTCTCCTATTGGCACCTGTCAGACCAACACCTACCCTTCAAAGTCATCTATAATTCACCTTAGCTTCCCAGGTGGCTCAGTGGTAAAGAATCTGCCCACCAAAGCAGGAGACTCAGGAGAGGCAGGTTCAATCCTGTGTCGGGAAGGAAAGATCCCCTGGAGAAGGAAATGGCAACCCACTTTAGTATTCTTGCCTGGAAAAATCCCATGGACAGAAGAGCCTGGCAGGCTATAGTCCATAGAGTCACAAAGAGTTGGACACGAACTCACCTTCTCCATGAAGCCCCCACAAATGTGGTATAATTTCCCTTTTTTATCAGGTCCTCTATCACTCTTTGCAATATTCTGTCCCATATTAGAGTTATTCATGAGCATGTCACATCCTTTTATGAGAACTGAGAATCATCCCCATGTTCCCCACTGCATGTAGCATCATGCTTCGCAAATTTTGGGCATTCAGTAAGGGTTTGTTGAGCTCAGTAGAGCTGGCAGTATTTAATTTAATTAGTGGCAGGTCAGGAAAGCACTCTTCCTTAAACTGCAAACTAGGCAAAGTTTGACATCCCTCCATCCCATCAGTGTCTTCTTTCCCTCACTGATGCCTCTCTCTCAGACATCATTTGTCTGTCCTCACCCCAATTAACAATTAACAGATGCCTAAAAAAAAAAATGAGTTTAGCAATAACTAAAAGCTTAAAACTAGGAACGGCCTTTCTCTAACCTCTCTAAGGAAGGTGCCATCTGAGCCTTCCAGCCTCTATGAAGAGAGGCTGCCTCCCCCTACCCCCTCACACACCAGAGGCAGTGAGCTAAGGATGCCTGTCACACCACTTCCCAGTTGCCACTGCCCTTGCTCTTTGTAAATGAGTAAAGTGGTGCCAGCTTCAGGTGTGCTACATCCAGGATCTGCCACCTACTCCCACGTCCATGTTCGCCAGACCACCCTTACAAGGATGATGTTTTCCCCTGTCATCTTGCAATCTTCATACCCTTGAATAAAATGCCTCCTTCCCATCACCCTTCTTTCTCTTTGACCCATTTTCAGAGTACCTGGTTTGTAAAATCAGGGAATTTTTAAAATTTGCTTTAGCAAAGGAACATTTAAAGGAACTACAACTAGGCTTCATAGAAGCCAAAAATTCATCTGGCAGGTTTCTGTCTCTTTTTTCTCTCTCTCTCTCTGTGGTTTCTCATCACTGCTTGAGTTTGTCTCTCATTGCATCATGGCTTCCCCTTGATATCACAATTCCCGCTATCCCATCACAGTGACAGATAATACTGCCTTTGGTTTGCCTTGGTACCAGCTCTTGCCCTGACCCCACCACCAGTCTTTTTCTTTTCGTACGGAGTCTCAATATTAGAGAATCTAATTGACTTAATCAAGTTCCAGACTTATTTACCACTGGACCAGTATTACCTGTTGTCAGGATCCTGGACACATACAAAGATGTCTAGTCCCATCCTTTGTCAGGGGTCCTGGATAACATGTAATTACAAAGATGAGAGTATGGATACACAATCTGAGATACTTGTAGGGATCTCTAATGAGACTATGAAAACAGACTAGAAGATGAAAGAAGGAAGATAGGAAGGGAGGAGAGGAGAAAGGAAAGAAAGAAAAAGGGGAAGGAAGAAAATAAAACTAAAAATTCCTAAACCACTGTTATATGCTAAGCACAAATTCAACACTTACACTTATATCACCCTATTTTAGCCTCATAATAATTCTTCCAAGTAATTACTATCAGTTCCTCTTTCCATGTTAAAGGATTCAGTCTCAGAAAAGTAAAGTGATTCATCCTGTAGTTAGTAGAAGAATGATGAGTTGAACTGTGAAATATCTGACTTCAGTTTCATCAGAGGTAGAAGTTGTATGCAATAAATTTGAAGCAATAACATCAAAAATGGTTTTCCTTGAAACAATCAAAACAAAAGAGTGATTATTGAAGAATGTTAATTGATATCTCTGCACTGGTTACTTCTGCCTGATGGCTTAATTATTAGTAGCTCAGTGAGTTTCATTAGAGACCTATTGTGCCGCTGTTGGCAAAACAACACTGGCATCTCATGTTCAATAATTAAAAGCAGGAAAAACAAACATTCTCTTTGGAGCCCTGGATTTATAAATAGCAGTGGTATGTGATTCCTTTAATCAATAACTAGGCTGTCTAGCCCAGCTTGGATGATCGAGATGATGGGTCATCTTATCATTTAATTCCCCTTGTCTGCTCTAAATTTACAAAATCCAGCTGGACACAAACTGGGCTGGTGGGTAGCCCTCCTATCCTGAACCCTACCTTTGGGCCACATAGCTATTAGATGACAATATTCTAATAATGGCAACATCATGACTTTCTTATATACATAAAAATATAATATGGACATGTGTAAAAGAAAGAATTGGAAAAGACAATGCCATCTGTTCAAAGGGGAAATCAAAGAACCATAAATTGATATGGAGTAAAGGATTATTTAAATGAATTTATAAATAGATGTGTTTTTGTTTTTTGGGTTTTCTTTTTTGAGGAATTGAGGGGGAGAGTCAAGTAAACTAACACTGGAGAGAATTTATTTGCATCTCTACAACTTATACTATACAATATTTTAAAAACCATGAAAGGCTAAATTCAGATAAACCTCAAACAAGTGTGCTCTAAATAATGCATACTTTTTCCTTTGGATACATCCAGTTCTCTTTCTTGCTTATTCCAAATTTCCTTACATGGTGTGGTGAAAAACATGTGCTTTAAGGTCAAATCAAATTAACTCTTCTGCTCCATTGCTCTAGGTCACCTCTGACAAGTGATTAAATCATCATAAAATAGGGACAGAATACTCATGTTTAGGATGAAGATCAAGTTAATAACTAAGAGCTTAATGTAGTATCTGACACTGAATAATACTCAGTAAGTGTTCATCCCCACCGGCCTCTCCCTCAAATTCAGCAGCCCAGGGACTCCAGAAACCAGTCTCTTCTTGTGGCTGCCAAGAAAGCTGGGTTAGTAAGGTGGACACTGGACACTCCAGGCCTCTCTGGTCTTTGGCAAAATGATACGAAACCATCTGATCACAGTTAGCCTGGAGCTGAGCTGATATTTAGGAGTGAATATGTAATCAATGCAACCAGAGGCTGTTTTCCTTGGAGAGGAAGAAAAAAAAGAGGCAAAAGGAAAGTCAACACTGCTCCAGGGAGCTGTTCAAATCCTCAAAACTGACACACAAGAGATTCAGACCTGGGGAAGAGGCACATAGGAAAGAAAGAGTCTAAGGACTTCCCTTGTGGTCTAGTGGTAAGACTCCACCCTTCCAATGCAAGGAGCATGGGTTCCATCTATGGGCAGGGAAATTTCACATGCCAAGAGGCAAAAAAAAAAAAAAAAAAAAAAAATTAAAGCCTGCTTGATGTGTTAATCTGTTAACTCTGGCTTTGCTACTTGTCAATTGTCACTGATACTAGTTCATTCAACAAACACATAGGACACTGTGGGAGGTAGTACAGCCAGTGGAAATTGTCCCTGATGCTATTTCATTCAATAGACACATAGGACACTGTGGGAGGTAGTACAGCCAGTGGAAATTGTCCCTGATGCTATTTCATTCAATAGACACACTGATCATTGACCACAGGATATCATGGGAAATGGGGCAGCCAGTGGTTCTGATCACAGGCACTGAAATCAGGCAGACCTAGGATGGAATCCTAACTCTGCCACTGACTAGTTTTGTGATCTTAGGTGAATTGAGTCACCTCCTTGGCCTCATGGTCCTCCTTAGTAAAGAGATTAACAATAGCAATTTACATTAAGTATTATTTTCAGGATTAATCAGATAATATTTCTGATGGGCTTTGCAAGTCAATGAACAATAAAGAGTAATTAAAATAAATAAAGGTCAAGAGAAAAGTTGTGCCCACACTGTCCTGTGTTATACTAGTTAAAAAGTACTTACCAACCAAGCTGTTGACAGACTTTAAAAACAAAGGTAAAGAGAACTAAACTGAGGAGAACCTTCATCACCTGTAGTTTCTCACCTGTGCACATCCAGCTAGTTAGTCCTGGGACTCAGATACGATTCCTCAGCCATTCAGAGGAGATATGACCACAGATATGCAGCCTGAATCCACTTTAGGCCAGCCTGGCACCCCACTCCAGTCCTCTTGCCTGGAAAATCCCATGGACAGAGGAGCCTGGCGTGCTGCAGTTCATGGGGTCGCTCAGAGTCGGGCACAACTGAGCGACTTCACTTTCCCTTTTCACTTTCATGCATTGGAGAAGGAAATGGCAACCCACTCCAGTATTCTTGCCTGGAGAATCCCAGAGACGGAGGAGCCTGGTACGCTGCCATCTACGGGGTCGCACAGAGTCGGACGCGACTGAAGCGATTTAGCAGCAGCAGCAGCAGCAGCAGCAGTATTAGTAAAAGTGTTGGTTGTTCAATCGTGTCTGACCCTTTGCAACCCCATGGACTGTAGCCCACCAGGTTCCTCTGTCCGTTGGATTCTCCAGGCAAGAATACTGGAATGGGTAGCCATGTCCTTCTCCAGGGGATCCTCCAACCCAGGGATAGAAGCCAGGTCTCCTGCATTGCAGGCAGATTCTTTACTATCTGAGCTACCAGGGAAGCCTTTGGGCCAGCCTATATATTCCAAATGTGCATACGGGAACTATGGACTATATTATCCTTGCAAATTGGTCACAACTAGAAAGTGAGTATGTAGTTAGAGGCATTGCTACTGCCTTGTGCCCCTATGTGGATCTCAAACCATTAGCCCTCTCTGAAAAATACTATTTTTGCCCTCACTCTACTAGATCAACACTGAGGAGCATTCTACCAAGATGTCAGCGGGCAGGGTTTCTCATGCTCTCCTCTCATCAGGGAGAGGATATTGAGGGGAAAAGCAGCATGTTCTCCCCTGCCTGCCTCTCACTTGCATGTGAATCACTTGTGCTTCCTTCTGGAACTTCCTAATACGTAGATTTCATCCTTTTACCTAAGAGTTGTACTCCCGCCCTGCTACCCTCAATTACTGATGAGTGAGTCTGTGTAACAAAAATGCTGAGAGTTTATTAACACTAACCTTCTAGATTTTTTTTTTTTACAAATAGCTGTGAAAAGAAGAGAAGCGAAAAGCAAAGGAGAAAAGGAAAGATATAAGCATCTGAATGCAGAGTTCAAAAGAATAGCAAGAAGAGATAAGAAAGCCTTCTTCAGCGATCAACGCAAAGAAATAGAGGAAAAGAACAGAATGGGAAAGACTAGAGATCTCTTTAAGAAAATTAGAGATACCAAGGGAACATTTCATGCAAAGATGGGCTCGATAAAGAAATGGTATGGACCTAACAGAAGCAGAAGATATTAAGAAGAGGTGGCAAGAATACATGGAAGAACTGTACAAAAAAGATCTTCATGACCTGGATAATCACGATGGTATGATCACTCATCTAGAGCCAGACATCCTGGAATGTGAAGTCAAGTGGGCCTTAGAAAGCATCACTACGAACAAAGCTAGTGGAGGTGATGGCATTCCACTTGAGCTATTTCAAATCCTGAAAGATGATGCTATGAAAGTGTTGCACTCAATATGCCAGCAAATTTGGAAAACTCAGCAGTGGCCACAGGACTGGAAAAGGTCAGTTTTCCTTCCAATCCCTAAGAAAGGCAAGGCCAAAGAATGTTCAAACTATGGCACAATTGCACTCATCTCACATGCTAGTAAAGTAATGCTCAACATTCTCCAAGCCAGGCTTCAGCAATACGTGAACCATGAACTTCCAGATGTTCAAGCTGGTTTTAGAAAAGGCAGAGGAACCAGAGATCAAATTGCCAACATCCGCTGGATCATGGAGAAAGCAAGAGAGTTCCAGAAAAACATCTATTTCTGCTTTATTGACTATGCCAAAGCCTTTGACTGTGTGGATCACAATAAACTGTGGAAAATTCTGAAAGAGATGGGAATACCAGACCACCTAACCTGCCTCTTGAGAAATCTGTATGCAGGTCAGGAAGCAACCGTTAGAACTGAACATGGAACAACAGACTGGTTTCAAATAGGAAAAGGAGTATGTCAAGGCTGTATATTGTCACCCTGCTTATTTAACTTCTATGCAGAGTACATCATGAGAAATGCTGGGGTGGAAGAAACACAAGCTGGAATCAAGATTGCCGGGAGAAATATCAATAACCTCAGATATGCAGATGCCTCCACCCTATGGCTGAAAGTGAAGAGGATATAAAAAGCCTCTTGATGAAAGTGAAAGTGAAGAGTAAAAAAGCTGGCTTAAAGCTCAACATTCAGATAATGAAGATCATGGCATCCAGTCCCATCACTTCATGGGAAATAAATGGGAAACAGTGGAAACAGTGTCAGACTTTATTTTGGGGGGCTCCAAAATCATGCAGATGGTGACTGCAGCCATGAAATTAAAAGATGCTTGCTCCTTGGAAGGAAAGTTATGACCAACCTAGATAGCATATTCAAAAGCAGAGACATTACTTTGCTGACTAAGGTCCGTCTAGTCAAGGCTATGGTTTTTCCTGTGGTCATGTATGGATGTGAGAGTTGGACTGTGAAGAAGGCTGAGCGCCAAAGAATTGATGGTTTTGAACTGTGGTGTTGGAGAAGACTCTTGAGAGTCCCTTGGACTGCAAGGAGATCCAACCAGTCCATTCTGAAGGAGATCAACCCTGGGATTTCTTTGGAGGGAATGATGCTAAAGCTGAAACTCTAGTACTCTGGCCACCTCATGCGAAGAATTGACTCATTGGAAAAGACTGATGCTAGGAGGGATTGGGGGCAGGAGGAGAAGGGGACGACAGAGGATGAGATGGCTGGATGGCATCACGGACTCGATGGACCTGAGTCTGAGTCAACTCTGGGAGTTGGTGATGGGCAGGGAGGCCTGGCATGCTGCGATTCATGGGGTCGCAAAGAGTCGGACACAACTGAGCAACTGAACTGAACTGAACCTTCTAGACAGCTCAGCCTCTCCCTCTCCAGGACCACCAGGAGTTGGTTCCCTTAGGACTTCCCACCTGCGCCTAAGGCAGATATGTAAGCCATTCCTTAAATGCCAGCCCCTTGATAAACTGCAAGTGGCCTGCATCCATACTATGTTCTGCTGTGGTCCAAGAACCTTGACTGCCAAGATAAATTGATTACCCCTAATTCTGTAGGTTCTAGGGAGATAGCAAATGTTTCCTAACTGGAGACAGACATTATCTGAATAGGTGTGTCAGTGACCTGTTTCAAACCAAAAGAAAGGAAGAAATTTGAGTATTAAAAGGAGAGTGAGAAGGCTCTATGTGGGGCTGACTTGTGTTTGGTTTTGTTTCTTTTTGTCTTGTGCCCGTGACAAAACCTGCCCAGAGAGTCAATGATGGGACAATAGATTGTTTTCCTGAACCAAAGGGCGGAGGAGAAAAACAGTCAACAGATTACAAAATGGACACCTTCCCCCCCACCCCCCACCCCCCAGGGCCTGAACCCTAGAAGCACTGGTCCAGAAGGCCAGACAACTCATTCTCCTCTCTGAGCCCTGGGGCTGCTCCTGGTCTCTCTTTGCTGCCCAGCTCCACGGATATCTGTGGATGGGGGAGAAGTTAAGCAAAGCTAGTGTCAGATCAGGCATGATGGAGAGTGTATATCCCTTCTTGAGACACTTTATCATTCAGACTGAGTGTTTTATGGTCCTGCATAGAGGTTGCCATAAAACACCATTTTAAGGAGCTTGAGGGCATATTTCATCCATTAACGTCCTCTTGCCCCAAGAGGCAAAACAAACTAGCAGGTGGCTCAGGATTAACATCTTTATTACAGATGACCTCACTATTGTGTTCTCTATAAAGAAAAAATATTACAAAGCATTAACGCACTTTAACTATTAAATTAATACAGATTTACGGCTCATATCCGGATCTAAATTTCTAGGCTTGCAGGGTCATTATTTTTCCGTGATTTTTTTTTGACAATATTGCTAATGGGGACCAGAGCAAAATTGATATGAACTGTGATGGTGGATGCATGAATTCAGGGAGGCAGCAGGTTATGTCTCTTCATAAATCACTCCAGTGGCAGTTTTGCACTAGAACTTACACCAGTATTTTCAATATTTGAGCAATAGCCGCAGAAGGACATTTAGCTGAGAGGATGCAAGTATTAAGATTCCAATATTTACTTTGTTCTGACAAATGGCAAAACATGAAGACTATGCTTTAATTACTTGGAGAGGCTTTGGCACATGACTCCTCCTGCCCCCACTCCATTTCTAATGCTTAAAGCAGCCATTACTTATTTCATCTCGATGGGTTGCTACTGAATGTTTGTGTTCATACATGCTTAAATTGAAGTTGTCTTCACTTCTACTCCTTTCCGGAGTTCTGAGTCATAGTATACACTGGTCACTAGTTAAATAGGACGCAAATTATCAATTATATTGTTAACGACCAGCAAGCACCCAAAGCCCCAGAGTCTGGTGAAAATGGATTATAGAGCAAGGCTTAATACTGAACATAGTTTTCCTCCTGCTTTCCAAATTAAAAACTTGGGAATCCCTCAGTCATTCACACCTTAAAGTGTGAAAGATAGAAATGACATCTATACCAGCCTATTGATCATGTTACAAAGGTGAAAAGGCATTAAGAAATTCAAGAGAAAGTTGAAAGTTAACAGGAGATTTGCATGAACTCTGATATTATATATTTTCCTTGAACACAAAGCCCCTCCCCTATACATTTTCTACATTCAGGTTAGCCAGTTCTTTACAGGGAGATGCAAGGTATAGAGAGGCAGTTATGGTCCCATCAGTATCCTGGGTAGGGGGTTATCGGGTGGAGAGAAGAGGGTCCTTGAAAGAAAGTCTGGGCTCTCCATGGCCTTAGAGGAAAAACCCTTAGAAAAGGTAAAACATGGAATCTCATTTCAGAGGATTTGCTGTACAATTTATCACCATCTAGTCCAAGTTTCACGTATCATTTAGGGTAAGACAATATCTTGACACGTGGGCTTTGAAAATAGATAAACTATGACTTGGCTCAGTAACTTCCTCCCTGAAAAAGTCCTTGTAAGAAATATGCAAACGTGAAACAATGAGAAAGCATCTTGAGAGTAAAAATGCTTTTTTAAGCCAAGGGGCATGTGAGATCTGGTTCCCCAACCAATGGCCCCAAATTCTAATGCTGACCTCTAGCCAGCTGGGCTGAACTAGGAGGAGGAATCTTTGGGATAATCTCAGCCCCTCCTACCCACCCTCACCCCTTCCTGGCTGTTAAGAGAAAAGGGTAGATCCATACAAACCACAATGAGAGCAGAGAGGGCGCATGTCCTGCTGCTGCTGCTGCTGCTGCTGCTGCTGCTGCTGCTGCTGCTGCTGCTGCTGCTGCTGCTGCTGCTGCTGCTAAGTCGCTTCAGTCGTGTCCGACGCTGTGCGACCCCATAGACGGCAGCCCACCAGGCTCCCCCGTCCCTGAGATCCTCCAGGCAAGAACACTGGCATGGGTTGCCATTTCCTTCTCCAGGGCATGAAAGTGAAAAGAGAAAGTGAAGTCATTCCGTCGTATCCGACTCTTAGCGACCCCATGGACTGCAGCCTACCAGGCTCCTCCATCCATAGGATTTTCCAGGCAAGAGTACTGGAGTGGGGTGCCATTGCCTTCTCCGATAAATCATAGAAGCCCCTTCAAAATTGCCACTCCTGGAAAACCAAAGGTCACTTTAAAAATAGAATGTGCAGTGAAGACAATGTTCATTTAGCCAAGAACTGACTTCTAGAAAGGAGACAAAATGTGAGATGTTCCCAACGCAAAACTACCACTGGTAACAGCTGCCATCTAAGGAGTCTACATCTTTAAGCATGGAGCTCTCCTTCCTCCCGTATCAAGGCTGAAAATCTCTCTCCTCTTTTCCACCCCATCATGAGTAGTCTAGAAACCATTCAGAAGAGAGAGCTCCAGAAAACACTCAAGCCCATCCCAAGAAAACTCAAGTCTCAGCAGAAGAGGTTGACAGGTACATGTCCCCAATATGCTCTAACAGCTTTGGTATTTGGAAGCCAACTGAAACAGAAATGATCGCAAATATCTCAATAAGCAATAACATAGTAATGTAGAAACCACCAGCTGGTGTTTCTTGACATCTCCCAGGAATATAATCCCAAGAAACATAACTCTTCCCTTCTCCTTCCAAAATATGAATGTTCATAGGCATATAGTCAGTGTGCACATGTACGTGCATGCTGTGTGTGTGAGTATACACAGCCTTCTGCACGCTGGGCATGCACTGGTAATCAGATGCATGCCTGTTGGTGTGCCTGCATGTACACCTCATGAATAGCCAGGCACCTGTATGTGTAACTTGTGCATCAGTAATCAATGGATGCACATGTGTGCAGGTATTTTGTGCATATTTTGCACACTATTTTGCATGCATACACACCCAGGTGTGTCCTGTATGACCAGGAAAGAATGTCACGTGCATGCACAGGTGCATGTGTAAATTCTGTGTCTGTGTTTGCGCGAGTCTGGGTTCTTAAACCCAACCATGCACCAGGCTGTTTGCAGCCAATGTTGAGCCGCTAATGATTTTAATGAGAGTGCCTTCTGGATTCATATTTTTTTCATAAAATACATCACACTAAAAACCAAATCAATGAGAAACATTAATTAGGGCCTTTGTAGATGCCTTCTGTGGTGGTGTTTTTCTTTTGAGAAGCACCAGACGAAGAATGCTGGGCTTTATTTAAGCTAAGTTGTTTGACATTTAGATGAGAGAAAAAAGGGGAAGAAACTAGCCAGCCCAGGAACCGTTTTTGACAGCTCTTTGTCATGCAAGGGAGAAAAAAGGCGCCGGCTGTGAGAGTCTACTTTGAAGCCCTGGAAATTTGTAATGAAAAATTTAAGATACAAGAGAGGCAGAAAGATGAGCTATTCACGGGGCTCTGCATATATTAACACTTGTAATGCAAACTAAAGGTTTGCTATGTGTTTTTATAATTTGGCCGCTAATAAATATCTTCCAGAAGTGCTTTGATTTTTTAAGCTTGGGTATGGAGTTCGAATCCATTAAAAAGTAAAAGAAACAATTGGCATTGGACTCTGGTCCCTGATTAGGGGACCGTGCACATCAATTATTACAGACAGACCACTGACGGATTTCAAAGGATGCTGGAAGCCCTTGTGTGCTCAGAGGAAGCCATGCATCTGTGGACATGTCTCCCACTGCAACCGTCTCCCACGCTGACCTCCAGGTCAACTCTTCCTGGGTCCCCGAGCCTCTCCCCTTGACCACCTGGGCATGATTACTAAGGATTCTTTCTCCAGGGACAGGCAGATGCTAGGGATCCACTGAGGAAGTTCTCAAAATGCAACATCTTCATTGCTGAAAGGGCAGAGTTTCTGTGATGTCAAAGCAACTTTTACAAATTTGGGATATGGAAGCAAATCAGTTCTATCCATGTATTATTTCCCCATGAACCTGGATCATGTTCATTTTGCCCAGTGCATTTGATTACATTCAATGGCATCTTTGCTTCCTCTTTTCTTTCTAGATTTTCCAATGATCTTCATGCCCCTAGTTCTTTTTTCTTTAGTCTAGAACTTCTATTCCTTGGTTAACAAAAACTAGACATCTTCACACATTCTTCAAAATTCTTTTCTCTTTGCTTCATGAGTGGGCAGGCTAAGTCAGTGGGAGGAATGTGGGCTCAGCAGTCAGACAACTGCCTCGAATGAACATTCAAGGAAGTTCCAACCTCGAATGAACATGATGAAAGGGAGATGGTACATGGAGGCCAAGGAGTATGGGGGGAGCAGGCTAGCAGGTTTCAGCCTGGGGTTGGGGCTCTGGCTCCCACATCAAAGCAGCTCTGGGTAGCATTGACATTCAGTGCCCAGCGCCTTCATCTTTCAGGTCTAACAATGCCATTTCCTTGGACTACTGCTCTGGCTATAATGATTTTGGTCTCTCTTAGAAAAGTGTTCATCCAGAATACTCTGAGTCCCAGAAACTTACACTTCTTCCCCCCTATCAAAACACCAATATAGGTTCTTCCAATTCCTCAAGCAGAAACAGACCAGGTCCAACAGATCAGGGGTTTTCAAACTCTGTTCTTTAAACAGTTTGGATTAGATAATTCTTTTTTGGAGGGGCTATCCTGTGCATTGTAGAATATTAGCAGCATTCCTGGCCTATTCACCTTTTAAAATGGACAACACCAAGTGAATTGCAGGTCGCCGCTGGCTGTTCTCATGAGACCCAATGTGGCAATCCAGGGTCCAAGCAAGGTTCCTCTCCATCATAGTCATGGTTTGTGAGGCTGGAGAAAAACTACCAAAAGACATGAAGTGGAAAGAGTGCCTCAATCAGCGACCTGACAAAGAGGTAGCACATCTGATCTGGTAATTTAAAAAGAGTTTAGCAAAAGAACTATCAATATTTGTAAGAGTGTGTACAGTACTCTAGAGCTACTGCAGTTGGGAGCCGCTATTACCTCTGGGCCAGAAGAGGAGGGAGGAAATAATTAATCAAAAAGCTGTATGGAGAGGGGCTTCTCAGAAGAGCTGTGGTGAATGGCTCACTCATGCCGGGGGCCAGCATGAGGAACTCCGCCCATGGCAAAGGTCATGAGGAAGGAGGCTTGGCATACACAAAGGCATGACCAAGCCTCAGGAAACCCCCTGTTCCTGAACATCTACCCCTAAAACCAGAGTCTGTTTCATGCTCTCACCTACACCTCTGACTTTACGGGGGGCTCTCCCCATAACCATTTCTCTTGGAGAAGGAGTTAACTTGCAGCTCCAGTTTATAAAAATTCCTGGGCGTGACAAGAGTGTTTCAACTTAGAAATTCCTCTGGAGGTCCTCTAGCCTCCCTGATCAGGTTTGTCCGGCCACATGTGATTGTTTACAGCCTCCCAACCTTGAGAGGCACAAGATGCTTTAAAACTTTCTAAATACAGACTCTTTTGAGAAGTTAGAAAATTATTAGCATAGTATAGTGGGTTGATTAGAAATTATATTGGTGAAGGGTTTTTTCATTTGTCCTGCCAATAATCACTGCTAATTCCCTGCCCTGGGTGTGACAAGGGTGTCTCAGGTCAAACCTCTCTGCTGACAGACTAGCTTGTGTGACAACCTCTCAACCATAAACAGCACAGAGAGTTTGGAGTATTAGCATAGGGCTTTTCTCATTGTTGACTCAATGATTGCTGCCAGGCCTCCATATCCTTAGGCACCTGGGAATATATTAATCAATGTATTTGGAATATAGAAAAGGAAATATAGTAGTTTTTGATATTAGCAATACTAGACTTTTTGAGTTAATGAATTTTCTCTTTTGTTATAGATCACTGTACTTTGTTATAAATCACTGTGTCCTTGCTATGCAAAAATGTAAGTTTATCACTATCTTAAGACTAAATAGATCTTAAGGGGAACACTGGTGAAGGGTTTTCATTTGTTGAGCCAATATTTGCTGGTAAATCCCCATATTCCTTGCCCTTATAATGAATATAACTAGCATATAGGAGAAATAAGTATTAACCTTTAAGATTAATCATGTTAAACCTTAGGTTTAAGTAAATTCCTTTCTTAGTCGTAATCCACTACACCCTCACCCTATAGGAATGCAACTTTATTTGGAGGGTGGCACCTGATTTAAGGAAAAAAAATCACCCCTGGAAAAATAAGTTTTCTGGTTAACTGACCAGTTATCAGAAAGGGCCATAAAATGTCAGCAGGCCTCATGGCCAGAAGATGATGTCAAACCCATAAGACCTTTGTATAATTTTATATGAAGCACCTAATTGTGACAAGGGTCAGGTCTGCTGACCTCGCGTGACTCTGTATTCATCCCTATGTATAACAAAAAGGTATATAAACAAACCTGAAAAATAAAGAAATCGGATCAGTTTATGGAAAGACTGACTCCCCCGTGTCGTTTCTTTCTTACTCCCCATTTTCCTGGCTGAATTCCCATCTGGTACGAGGGTACGCACCAAGCCTAACTTTGCCGGGGCTTCTAAGATCGGACCGGGGAGGCCTCAGTGCCTCCTCTCCCTAGGGAAAACGGAAAGACGCCTGTGGCCTACGTAGGTGGTGATTGGTATTCCACGTAAACCAAGTTATTCAGCCTCTTTTTCTCCACTAATATTTCCTACTACACTATCCATTTCTAATCTTTCTATATATCTGTAATTAAGTTTTTTCCTAAGACTCTGATTGCGTCCCCACCTTTGAATCACCCTGGACCCACCGGGGCTGGACCCCAGCACACTCACAATAATCCAGAAGGCAAAGGCCAGAGAATAAACCCCTCCCCTCCCCACCAACCTATGTGCCTCCCAAACTCATTCCTTCCTCCAGAAGCAAAGGATCCATTGAGGCACTCTAATTGATCAGACTCCCAGAACCTGATCAATATCTCTGTACCTAGAACAGAGTACAGGCATACCTCATTTTATTGTGCTTTGCTTTGTTACACTTTGAAGATGTTTGCATTTTTTACATATAAAGGTTTGTGGCAACCCTGGATTATCAGGTGATGGGTTGTCATTTTTATCAACGAAGTATTTTCTAATTAAGGTACATTTGTTTTTTAGACATAATACTATTGCACTCTTAATAGACTACAGTATAAACATAACATTTACATGCACTAGGAATATGAAATATTTGTGACTTACTTTATTGTGATATTTGCTTTATTGCACTGGTCTGGAACCGAACCCACAGGATTTTCGAGATATGCCTACAGAGTGGAGGGAGAGTGAGTGGACTGAGGGGCAATGGGAAATATCCAGCACAGGTGAAAGGTGTCCAAGAGATAGTTTCTGGGCTGCTGTCTTGGCAGAGGTATATAGTCGAGGAAATTAGGAGAATAATTACCGGCAAGGCCTAGAGCTTCAAAGGGCACAGCTAAAACTCTAGCCAAAAGCGAGTGGTGGAAAGTGACCCAGCCGAGTTCTTGATATCTGAGAACGACAGTCTGCTGGCTACAAAGGTCACATCCAAAGGGGTTAGGTTTATTACAAGGCTAGAAGGAAGGAAGTCACATCCAAACCAAACTCCTTTTGAATGTGAATATGACAGTCCATGATTTAGGATTTCCTTATCTGCCGTAAAACGTTCCTATGGTCCACCGTGTGTGCGAAGAGTTCAAAATTCAAGTTGTACAACTTAAATCTGTACAACTTTCATTTGTCAATCATACCTCAATTCAGATGGGGGAAAGAGAATTCCTAAGGGTCACTGTCAAAGCAAAGAGCCTACATTCTTTCTTTCCCTTCAGCAGAAGAGTGAATCCTTCCCACAAAGTGTGTACAGTTCAAGCAGGGCCCTAGCACCTGCCCACCTCTCATGTATTTCTCAGGGTACTGGTCAGGGGCAAGAACCCGGAACTTGGGGTTGTCATGTTTCTTGCCCCTCAGTCTGGACAGTCACCTGAGTCCTTAGTTAGGGAAAGCCACTGGACATCTTTCCAGCAGCAAGCACTAAAATCTTGGCTGATTCCAGCTGGTAGGATGATGGACAAGGATGTACCTCTCTGTAGTTACAGAACTTAGCTCTTCAGATACGTATCCAGATCCACGGCACCACGTCACTGGACTTCCTGAGAGTGACAAGCTTCCCTTGGTTCTAACTCCTACAAAAAGCTGGACAACAGTCTACACCCAGATCCTACGGCATACGCCAACTGTCCACTCTCCTAGAGCATGTTCCTATTGTCTCCCTAAGGAACCTCCCCCAGGCCCTCTTTTCCCGGGCAGGAGGCTAGGGCCAACCACAAATTGCCTTCACAAAGTCTGTGAGTCTGTTTGGAATCTCAGATTAAAAGCATTCGTTGTATTTCTACCCGGACATTGGTATGATGAGGGTCACTGAGGGACCTTAAAAATAATATATTACCTCAAAAGGATTATAGTCCAGCAGGAAACATTTAAAATAAAAGTTTGCATGTTTGCGCAGCAGAAAAGGACCTCAGGGGAGACCTCCCTTGCTGGCAAGGATGAGTTATAGAGAGGTAAAGGAGGTTGATGTTGGCAGGTAAGGAAGGGGTGAAGGGGATACTTAAGCCACACCTTGCCTATGAGCAGACTCTCATCAGTTGGGATCGCTACATCTTTTAAGTTATAACCAGTGTGTAAGACTTTGTCCACTCCCTTCCTGCTGCCTCTTCTCCTACTTGTGATCTCTGGAAAACATTTTGGGAAAGAGATGTTCTAAAGATGTTGGTTAAACAGCTCTGTCTCTGGTTCTCCATTTGAAGCCAACTTCTTAATTAAGGCACTACTGCCTGCCTGGACATAAATGCATTTATGTATATTAATTTTTGCTCCACTTAGCAGAGTGGTCACTTAATTAAATGTCTTCAGTTGTTTTATTGGAAAAAACATAACCCATCCTCCCCCCCAAGGCATTTGTCCTTCCCACTTAGCTCCTCTGTTGTGCTGTGAATTTAAACATACTATTTGTTGCTTCCCATTCAGTTCATTTGTAATCCTGATGCCACTGCATTTGTAGGAACTGATATTAAAAAGTAATATCCGAGACTAAAGTCGCTAGACTGTTTAGTAGATTTTTAAATTGAAACCAAAATTATACAGATTTTTCATTCTGATAATTCCACCAATTCACTAATTCTTTAATCTTTACAGGTCATTGAACAGTTCCACATTAATGAGATGTAGTTAAGAACAAATTTTACACTTTTTCCTTTTTTTTTTCTTGAAAAATGTTTCCTATCATTTGTAAATTAGAAAGAACTTGTTCCATTTATGGTCCATTTATTTAAAATAATCGAATGCATGGGATCTGGCTGAACACTGTGTGTAATGATGCTTTTAAACAAATTACCATTTATTTATAAGCAAGAAATAGACTTGTAAAAAGCACCCAGACTTGGTTACATTATTAATGATGTTCTCCAAGCCCAACAGCTCTAGGGTGTGTGTGTGTGTGTGTGTGTGTGTGTGTGTGTGTGTGTGCATATGCACACACACATAGATGTGGATTTTATTCCAGTGAGAAGGTTGAGAATTTGGGAGTAAAACTGAAAGAAAAAAAAAAAAAAACCAGAAAGCTTCTAGAAAAGCAGCATATTTTTTCTTTTTCAGAAAGTTGCAAATGTTAATGAAATTCACCCATGATGAGCCAACAATACCAAAATCTTCACTGTAAATGTGGTTCTCATCACAAGTACCGAAAGTGAAAATCAACCCTACCCTCCTTGTTCAGTGTGCCAAGAATATGGAACAAACAGAAAAAGTCCTTCATCCCATGTATGCAAAGCCCATCTCTTCTGCCAGTGGCCCAGGAGTTCCTAGAGAATAATTGCGTTTTTATAAAATGCTGTGGAGTTAATTGCTTGGATTCAAGTATTGTAAATTACCATTATTCCTTGCCACACACTACTGCAGGGAGGAAAGTTTATCCTGTTAAGTGGTAGTTAAAGAGCTTGCATTGTAAAGAACCAGGGGAGATGGCTGACTATGCTAAGAATTAATGGGGTGAGATTATCCTGGCTTCATCAGCTTTGGTTCTAAGACTATCTTCATTTCCTTTCTCCTATCTTTCTTCTTCTATGCAGACCAAATAAAGAATAAATAAATCATAAGTAGTGCCTGGGACTTCCAATATTTAATCCTAGCCCCAGTCCTGCAACTGCTAACAAGTATGTAATCCCCAGAGAGCATCTGGCAGCTCCAGCAAAATCAACCAAAATAGCCCTGTTCACCAATATTTTTTATTTGAGAAGGGAGTCTACATGCCTAGAAAGAGTTAAGGGGGGGGGGGGGGCAGAAATATATATATATATATATATATATATATATATATATATATACACACACACACACACACATATATATACATGAGTATGTATACGGAAGATAAAGGAGAAAAAGGGAAGAAAGTGGAAGAAAAAATATGAATCTAAGATACCAGAGGAATCAAAGCTGCTAAGCAAAGGAAGATATTAAAAGTTTTCAAGACTGAGGGAATAAGTGGATGACTACTTCATCCCAGTGATTTTGTGAAAAAAAAAAAAAATCATTTAAAAAAATTTAATGAAAGGAAAGGTTCTTAAAGACAAAATGAATACATATAAAGATAACTCTTGTACTGCTAGCACCAAGAACAGCGTCTGACATACAATGGACACTCAATAAATACTTGTTGAATGATCAGTTTTCCAAAAAGTTAGAGGTAGATCTAGAATCTAGAGGTGAGCTACTTCAACTACTAGCAAAACAATAATTATTAAGTTGGTAGTTTTGAAAGCCTAGGAAATGAGTAATGATGTGAGTGAAAGTCACTCAGTTGTGTCTGACTCTTTGTGATCCCACGGACTAAACAGTCCATGGAATTCTCTAGGCCAGAATACTGGAGTGGGTAGCCATGGCCTTCTCTACGGGATCTTCCCAACCCAGGGGTCGAACCCAGGTCTCCCACATTGCAGGCAGATTCTTTACCTGCTGAGCCACAGGGGAAGCCCAAGAATACTGCAGTGAGCAGCCTAACCCTTCTCCAGGGGATTTTGCCAACCCAGAAATCAAACCGGGGGTCTCCTGCACTGCAGGTGGATTCTTTACCAACTGAGCTATCAGGATGGTCAGATCCCATTAGGACAAATCTTTCAAGATAAATCGAGTGGCCATTTTTTCACTGAGTTATCTGTAGACCAATTATATATTGTTTTCAGTTAAGTGTTTGACAAACTATATTGTGTTATACTGTACAATTGGGAAAATATGGGAATTTGCTGAACATCTATACTAAAGTGAAAAATTATGATTAATAGATAAAAAATCTCTAGTGCAATCCTATAGGTCCATTGACTATTTGTTGTACCAATAATCAAAGATAATAGAAGAGAGTATTTATGGTTGGTGCCATCATAGAAAAAAAATTCTGGAATTTATGATGATACTTAGTAATAGGGTTCTGTCCTCAGCCCTAATGTATTTCATCTTTTTCTCAGAATCTTATATAGATGTATCTAACATGCCAATCAAAATTCGTAGATGACAAAAATTTGGGAGAACAGTTAGATAGCTGAATAAATATAGGGAATTATCAATCTGACAATGATAAACGTAATTTTTTTAATAGGTTCAAAAATTCAGCTCCTCATAGTTACACATGGAGAATACCTAGCTAAATAGCAGTAGTCACTGAAGATAAGAAGATAACCTTAAGCTGTTTTAACTTGTAACAAGTTTGATATGCAAAAAGGATAAGATGGGATCATCAAGTAACCCAAGTTGTTGGAATTTGTATCAATGGAAACTATCACTGGGAGGTGGCAGCTGACTGCAGAAAACAGCCATTTGAGTTAGACTAAGTAAAATAACTTAGTCTAAGCTTCAGAGGGAAAACTCTCTCTTCAGTATTTCTTTACTTGAACTGTTTAAATTTGCAGATTAAGTTGGGAAGAATTAGCATCATTTCCTACTGAATTCTTCCACTCGGGAACATGGCTATTGTTCCATTTCCATTGATTCCAGATTTCTCTCATGTTCCTCAGTAAAGTTTTATAGGTTTATTCAGATATAAACCCTGTAAAATTACTCTTGGTGATATTATTTCTAGTATTTTAAAGTTTTTCTTGCTCTTACAAATGGTATCTCTCATACTACATCTTTTTCTGGTGTACATGAAATCCACTTTAACATATTATTTTATAAATTAAATTTTATTGTACCTTTGTACTAGAGTGATGGCTTTAGCTGGTTCACTTGGATTTTTCCAAAAATCTTTATGTCTATTCTTTGATAATATTTATACCTTTGTTCTTTTTCTTATTGCATCAGCTAGAAATTTTCAAACAATGTGAAATAAGGGTTATGACAACGGGCGTTATTTTAGTACCCCTTGTCTTTGGGGATGGCCTTCCCAGATGGCTCAGAGTAAAGAATCCAAATCTGTCTGCCAGTGCGGGAGACACAGATTTGATCCCTACGTCAGGAAGATCCTCTGGGGTAGGAAATGGCAACCCACTCCAGTATTCTTGGGTGGAAAATTCCATGGACAGAGGAGCCTGGAAGGCTGGAGTCCATGAGGTCGCAAAGAGTCCTCACACATATACATCCACTGGGATAGCTGCAGCATTTCTCAAACAAAGAAACAGAGGCGTCAGGGGGCTGGGTAATAAACTCTTGGTACAGAGGGCATGGAAGTAGAGCTATCATACTCACCTCCCTGTGAGATTTTGATAGGCTGTTCTTGAAGGGCTGTCAGTTGCAGTTTAGAATCACTGCATAGTGATGTACCATCAGCAGAATTTGTTGTATCATTCAAGTACATCTGAGTGCAAAAATGTTGAGAAAATGAAAAACCTGTGTTATAATACTTCACTATGCGTTTGATGTTTGCTCTTTATTTACAGTATTCTATAGGACAGCATCATATACCTACATTACTAACATGAGTTTTTGTTTTTTCAGTCTGAAATATCAATAGGTATGAACTTTATGAAATGTGTTCGGGAAATCTGACATGATTACATAATGCATTTTCAAACGCCTAACAAACAGGATCTTACATTGAGCTAGTGATAACATCTTCACTACATTGTTGCTCACAATTTGCCATTTTGTCTAAGAGTTTTGCAGCTCTATTTGTCTTTATACTCTTGGAGCTTCATGTACCCTATGCTTTAGTCAAACTGATGTATATACTGGCAATGTGCTTCCCAATTTCTGTGCCTTGAATTTATTTACTTTCCTTTATTTACTTCAGTCATTTCCATGTGCACAAACCCAAATCAAACACCACATCTTCCATGAAAGCCTCCATGAAAACTTCAATTACATAATTCCCCTTCTACACTTACTTTAACTTGTTTCTGCACCTTCCTAATGACACTTATTTCTGTGTGCATCACTGTTGATTTAGCTTATCCCTTCTCCTAGACTGTGAACTTCCTGGAGGATCTATGTCTGACTCATCTGCATCTTCTTTACAACGTTTTACAATGGTGCTGAGTAGGTACAATGTGATAACATACCAGCTCCCCCTTTTTCTAGCTACATGACCTGTATAAGTTACTTAACTTTTTTCACCCCCCGTTTCTTCTACAGTGTGGAATATCAATAGAGAACACTGGAATAATTCTTAGCATAGCTTTAGTCTCCAATATCTTTTATTTATCACAACCTATTAGAAATAAGCTTAAGGAAGGCAGATATTTCCTACGTTTTGTCATTTGCTAATTTTTAATACCTAGTGCAGTTCTTAGTGGACTACCCTGATGGCTCAAACAAGTAAAGAACCTGCCTGTGATGTGGGAGACCCAGATTTGGTCCCTGGATTGGGAAATCCCTTGGAGGAGGAAAGGGCAACCCACTCCAGTAATCTTGCCTGAAAAATGCCATGCACAGAGGAGCCTGGTGGGCTACAGACCATGAGGTCACAAGGAGTTGGACATGACTAAACAACTAGCTTAGTCATCTATTTCCTATCATTTCATGGGAAATAGATGGGGAAACAATGGAAACACTGTCAGACTTTATTTTGGGGGGGCTCCAAAATCACTGCAGATGGTGACTGTAGCCATGAAATGAAAAGACACTTACTTCTTGGAAGAAAGGTTGTGACCAACCTAGATAGCATATTCAAAAGCAGAGACATTACTTTGCTGACTAAGGTCTGTCTAGTCAAGGCTATGGTTTTTCCAGTCGTCATGTATGGATGTGAGAGTTGGACTGTGAAGAAGGCTGAGCGCCGAAGAACTGATGCTTTTGAACTGTGGTGTTGGAGAAGACTCTTGAGAGTCCCTTGGACTGCAAGGAGATCCAACCAGTCCATTCTGAAGGAGATCAGCCCTGGGATTTCTTTGGAGGGAATGATGCTAAAGTTGAAACTCCAGTACTTTGGCCACCTCATGCGAAGAGTTGACTCATTGGAAAAGATTCTGATGCTGGGAGGGATTGGGGGCAGGAGGAGAAGGGGACGACAGAGGATGAGATGGCTGGATGGCATCACTGACTCGATGAACGTGAGTCTGAGTGAACTCCGAGAGTTGGTGATGGACAGGGAGGCCTGGCATGCTGTGATTCATGGGGTCGCAAAGAGTCAGACACGACTGAGCAACTGAACTGAACTGAACTGAAGCAACTAGCACTCACAGTTCTTAGTACATAGCAGGCAGTAAATAAATATTTGTTTAATAAAGATTAAATGAGTAAATAAAATAGATAGGTGATAAAATTACCCTCTGTAAATTTAAATTGTTATTCTGGTTTCACTTCTCTGTTATTTTACCCAGAGAATGTAGATACCATGTCACAGAATCCACTAAGTTCCACCCTGTAATTTATCTTTCCCTGGAAGTTATATACTAGCCCTAAGATAAACATGAAGCTGAGACAGAAAAAAAGGAGTTGGGGAACCTCTGATAACCTACTGAGCAAAGCTGGGACCCAACTTACAGCAGACAAATACAGTATTCTGTTCCAATCAATATCTTTGTGGTTACAATGAATCAGCCTCTTTAGTTTTGAAGTGTTAGATAGTTCGGGTTATTCTTCTTTGTCCAAATGCCTGAAGGATAAAACGTATGTGGCAAAGAAAGAAGGAAGAGGCCAAGTGCTAGAACCAGAACATAATCCATTAGTAGCACAGCAATGGTTAAGATAAGACTGAAAAAAGACCTCTTCATGAACCTATGGACAGCTATACTATGAACTACTTCAGGAGACTAGCACATTGAATTGCTCCAAAAATGAATAATTATGTTATACTTTTGTTTATTGCTTCTATGTTCCACTTTAGTATTAAAAAGACTAGTCTCTGAAATCAAACCACCCTTAGAATGAATTACATATAATCTTAGAAAAGTAACTTCAACCCTCTGTTTTCTCATCTCTAAATATCAACCTCATAGAACTACTAAAATGATTAAATGAGATAATGCATATTCCTGGCTCATTTCGGGGCATATAGCAAATGCTTGCTAAATGTTAATGCCCTTCTCCCTTCTACCATTGTCACTTTTACCATCATTAGGAGTAATATATGTCTGTACTTTAGAAATATTCTCTTTATTATTGTCATCATTATGTTCAAAAGCTGAAAGACCATTCTAGTTCAAAGTACTAGGTATCATTTTCAGCCATGGAGTATAAAACATAGCATTTGCCAAACATCTGGCTGTAAGTTTTGGGCTTATAAAAGAAATGGGTGATTTTTACTGATCATTGATTTTTTTACTAAAGTATAGTAACAATGTTGTGTTAATTTCTGCTATACAGCAAAGTGATTCAGTTACACATACATATATATATATGCTTTATTATATTCTTTCCCATTTGGTTTATCACAGGATATTGAATATATTATCCAGTATTACACAGTAGGACCTTGTTGCTGATCATTGATTATTTTGCTCATAGATGGCACACATGAGAAGTTTTCAAAGACCACTGATTTTAAATTAAGCAAACTGGTAAAAATCAATCTTTAGAGTCAATACAGAATATTTTCAAAGAAAAAATTTTTTAAACACAACATATTAAAAATCTGTGAGATGCTGCTAAAAAAAAGACTTGGAGGAAAATGTAAAAATTAAATGCTTAAATTAGAAAATAAAAGGCTCAAATTAATAATCTAAGATCTGACTCTAATAAATTAGAAAAAGAAGAGCAAGTCAAAGTAAGCAGAAGAAGAAAATAATAAATATAATAGCAGAAATCATAAACTGAAACAATTGGGAGGAGGACTTCCCCAGTGGTCCAAGTGTTAAGACTTTGCACTGCTACTGCAGGGGCCACAGGTTAGGTTCAATCCCTAATTGGGGAACTAAGATTCCATATCCAGCGTGGCACACCCAAACACACACACACATGCAAAAAGACAACCAAGGGGGGAAACAGAGAACATGAAATCAAGGGCTGGCTCTTTGAAAAGATCAATTAAACTGATAAATCTCTAGCCAGACAATCCAGAAACAAAGAGAGAAGATAAATAAATCTATAGCAGAAATGAAAGAATATACTCATACATTCCTCAAACAAAATGAGTATAAGAAAGTATTGGGAACAAATTTATGCTAATAAATTCTGTAGCTTAGATGAAAGGAAAAATTATTTGAAGTATTTTTTCTAAGTTCATTCAAGAAAAAAGTAATAATCTGAATAGCTCTCTACCTATTAAACTGATGGTTCTATCAAATATGTAAGGAAAAAATAACGCCAAATCTACACAAACTCTTTCAGAAAACAGAACGGCAAACACATCCAGGTTATTTTAGGAGGCTAATATAACCTGAAAACAAGGCCTAACAAAGAAATTACAAGGAAAAATATCACAGACCCATATTCTTCATAAACATAGGCACAAAAAAGCCTTTAAAAAAATGTTAGCAACCACTATTTCAACACTGTCCTGGAGGCTCTAGCTAACCCAATAAGACAAGAAAAGGAAATAAAAGGTATATAGGTTGGGAAGGAAAATATAAAAATGTGTTTGTTCACAGATGACATGATCATCTATGTAGAAAATCTGAAAGAACAGACAAAAACAAACAAAACAAAAGCTCCCACAACTTTTGTTTAAGTGATTAAAGTAAGGTTGCAGGATACAAAGTTAATATACAAAAAAGTCAATTATTTTCCTGAAAGTGAAAGTCGCTCAGTCATGTCCAACTCTTTGTGATCCCATGGAGTCCATGGGATTCTTCAGGCTAGAATACTGGAGTGGGTAGCTGTTTCCTTCTCCAGAGGATCTTCCCAACCCAGGGATTGAACCCAGTCTCCCACATTGCAAGCAGATTCTTTACTGACTGAGCCACAAGGTAAGACCAAGAATTATGGAGTGGGTAGACTATCCCTCCTCCAGGGGAGCTTCCCAACCCAGGAACTGAGCCAGGGTCTCCTGCATTAAACTGCTTTACAAACTTGGATTCTTAACAAACTGAGCTCTCAGGGAAGCCATCATTTTCCTACATACCAGCAATGAGCAAGTGGAGTTTAAAATTAAAAAAGAAACCATAACACATTAGCATCCCCAAAAGAAAACTTAACTATAAATCAATAAATCTAACGAAATATGTTCGTTACCAAATATGTGTGTGTGTTAGCCACTCAGTCATATCTGACTCTTTTTGTAAACCCATATACTATAGCACTCTCCAGGCTCCTCTGTCCATGGAATTCTGTCCAGAGTACTAGAGTGGGCTGCCATTCCCTTCTCCAGGGGATCTTCCCAACCCAGGGACTGAACCTGGGTCTCCCACGTTGCAGGCAGATTCTTTACCATCTGAGCCACCAAGGAAGCCCTAAGAAAATACGTACAAGATCTATATGAGGAAAACTCTGATGAGTAAAAACAAAGAGTTAAATAAATAAATAGTTATGGTTTATGAATAGAAAGCCTCAATACAGTCAAGATCTCAGTTCTTCCAAACCTGATCCAAGAATTCAATGCAATGCCAATCAAATTCCAGCAACTTATTTTATGAATATAAACAAAATAACTGTAAAATTCCTATGGAGAGGGAAAACATCCATAATAGCTTCATAAAATATTGAAGCAGTAGAATAATGTAAGAACACTGACACTGCCAATTTCAAGACTTAGTATAAAACTATAGCAATCAAGATAGTGTGATACTGGTGAAAGAATAAATTAGGCCAGTGGAATATAATAGAGATCCTAAAAATGGACCAACATAAATATAATTAAGTGATCTTTGACAAAGAAGCAAAAGCAATGCAATGGAGGAACAACAGTCTTTTCAACAAATGGGGGGAGAGCAAGTGGATATCCACATTAAAAAAAATAAATTTAGACACAGACTTTACACTCTTCACAAAAATTAACTGAAAATGTAAACACAATTTTAAAAATGTAAAGCTAAGTATAAAACACAAACTTATAAAACTCTTAGAATATAACACTGAGGAAAATCAAGTTAGTCTCGGGTATGGTGATGACTTTTTAGATATAACCGTAAAGCCATGATCCACGAAAGAAATAATTGATAAGCTGTGCTTCATTAAAAATTATAAACTCAGGTCTGTAAAGGACAAAGCCAAGAAAATGAGAAGACAAACCACAAACTGGCAGAAAACAATTGCAAAAGACATTTGGTAAAGAACTATTATCCAAAATATGCAAACTCTTAAAACTCCATAATAAGAATACAAACAACCTGATTTTAAAAATCAGGGCCAAAGACCTTAATAAGACCTCACCAAATAATAAATGTAAATGAAAAATAAGCATCTGAAAAGATGCTCCATATCATATATCACCAAGGAAATGCAATTTAAATCAGCAATAATGCACTACTATATACATACCTATTACAATGGCCAATATCTTGAAACACTGACAACATCAAATGCTGGCTAGGATGTGGAGAAACAGGAACCCTCATACACTCCTGGTGGGAATGCAAAATGGTATAACACTTTGATGGTTTCTTACAAAACCAAATTCTTGTCATATGATCCAGCAATCAAACTCCTTGATATTTATACAAGGGAGGTGAAGAATTATGTCCACACAAAAATCCTCAACATGGATGTTTACAGAAGCTTTGTTCATAATTGCCAAAACTTGGAAGTGAACAGAATGTCCTACATCAGTTAAATGAATAAACTATAGTATATCCAGACACTATAATATTATTCAGCACCAAAAAGAAATGAGTTACCAAGTCATGAAAATACATGGAGGAACTTTGAGTGCTTAGTCCTAAATGAAAGAAGACAATCTCCAAATGCTACATTCTGTATAATTCCAACTACATGACATTCCAAAAAGGCAATACTATGGAGACAGTAAAAAGATCAGTGGTCGTCATGGGCTTGAGGCAAGGGTAAAGGGTTTGGGGGATGAATAGACAGAGCACAAAGGATTTTTAGGGCTTTGAAAATACTCTGTATGATAGCATAATGATGTATATATATATATCAGTATATATCTGTCAAACTCATAAAATGTAAAATACCAAGAATGAACCGTAAGGTAAACAGCAGACTTTAGGCAATTACCACATGTCAATTGCGGTTCATCAACTATAACAAATGTACCACCTTGGTGAGAGATGTTGATAATGGGGAAGGCTATGCAAGTTTAGGGTAAGGGATAGTAGGGAAATTGCTATATTATCCCTCAACTTTGGTATGAACCTTATATTACTTAAAAATACACAAAATCTTAATTTTAAAATGTTAGCAATTCAGAGACAGCAATACAAAGAAAGAATAATCCATCATGTTCAAGTGGCTATTTCCAAAAATGTGATATTGGTTTAACATCTGAAATATAATCAGTATAAATTCATCACTTTAACACACAAAAATAGAACAACTACAACATAACTTCAACAGATACACAGAAAGATTTAATCAACTTCAATATACATTCATGATTTTTTTTAATACCTTCAATGTCTTAGACCATCTGAACTTCTATAACAGAATCCCATAGAATAGGTAGTTTAAAGAACACACACTTCTCATAGTTCTGGAGGGTGGGATGTCCAAGATCAAGGAATCAATAGATTCGGTATCTGTTGAGGACTTGCTTCAGGTTCATAAGTGTGCTATGTGTGGTGGAAATGGCGGCAACTCTCAGAAATATTGTTTATAAGAGCACTAATTCCATCCATGAGGGATCTTCCCTCATGATCTAATCACTTCACCAAAGTTCCATCTCCTAATACAGGTGCCCTCTGATGCCCTCTTGCAACACCTACAAGAGGGCATCAAGGGCAGACACACCAAAACCATAATCACAGAAAACTAGTCAATCTAATAACACTAGGATCACAGCCTTGTCTAACTCAATGAAACTAAGCCATGCCCTGTGGGGCCACCCAAGACGGCGGGGTCATGGTGGACAGGTCTGACAGAATGTGGTCCACTGGAGGAGGGAATGGCAAACCACTCCAGTATTCTTGCCTTGAGAACCCCATGAACAGTATGAAAAGGCAAAATCATAGGATACTGAAAGAGGAGCTCCCCAGGTCAGTAGGTGTCCAACACGCTACTGGAGATCAGTGGAGAAATAACTCCCAAAACAATGAAGGGATGGAGCCAAAGCAAAAACAATACCCAGTTGTGGATGACTGGTGATAGAAGCAAGGTCCGATGCTGTAAAGAGCAATATTGCATAGGAACCTGGAATGTTAGGTCCATGAATCAAGGCAAATTGGAAGTGGTCAAACAGGAGATGGCAAGAGTGAATGTCAACATTCTAGCAATCAGCAAACTAAAATGGACTAGAATGGGTGAATTTAACTCAGATGACCATTATATCTACTACTGCGGGCAAGAATCCCTCAGAAGAAATGAAGTAGCCATCATGGTCAACAAAAGAGTCTGAAATGCAGCACTTGGATGAAATCTCAAAAACAACAGAATGATCTCCATTCATTTCCAAGGCAAACCATTCAATATCACAGTAATCCAAGTCTATGCCCCAACCAGTAACGCTGAAGAAGCTGAAGTTGAACAGTTCTATGAAGACCTACAAGACCTTTTAGAACTAACACCCATAAAAGATATCCTTTTCATTATAGGGGACTGGAATGCAAAAGTACAAAGTCAAGAAACACCTGGAGTAACAGGCAAATTTGGCCTTGGAATGTGGAATGAAGCAGGGCAAAGACTAATAGAGTTTTGCCATGAAAATGCACTAGTCATAGCAAACACCCTCTTCCAACAACACAAGAGAAGACTCTACACATGTACATCACCAGACAGTCAACACCAAAATCAGATTGATTATATTCTTTGCAGCCAAAGATGGAGAAGCTCTATACAGTCAACAAAGACAAGACCAGGAGCTGACTGTGGCTCAGATCATGAACTCCTTATTACCAAATTCAGACTTAAATTGAAGAAAGTAGGGAAAACCCCAAATCCCTTATGATTATACAGTGGAAGTGAGAAATAGATTTAAGGGCCTAGATCTGATAGATAGAGTGCCTGATGAATTATGGGCGGAGGTTTGTGACATTGTACAGGAGACAGGAATCAAAACCATCCCCATGGAAAAGAAATGCAAAAAGGCAAAATGGCTGTCTGAGGAGGCCTTACAAATAGCTGTGAAAAGAGAAGCAAAAAGCAAAGGAGAAAAGGAAAGATATAAGCATCTGAATGCAGAGTTCAAAAGAATAGCAAGAAGAGATAAGAAAGCCTTCCTCAGTGATCAATGCAAAGAAATAGAGGAAAACAACAGAATGGGAAAGACTAGAGATCTCTTCAAGAAAATTAGAGATACCAAGGGAACATTTCATGCAAAGATGGGCTCAATAAGGGACAGAAATGGTAGGGACCAAACAGAAGCAGAAGATATTAAGAAGAGGTGGTAAGAATACACAGAAGAACTGTACAAAAGAGATCTTCAAGACCAAGATAATCATGATGGTGTGATCACTCACCTAGAACCAGACATCTTGGAATGTGAAGTCAAGTCGGTCTTAGAAAGCATCACTATGAACAAAGCTAGTGGAGGTGATGGAATTCCAGTTGAGCTCTTTCAAATCCTGAAAGATGATGCTGTGAAAGTGCTGCACTCAATATGCCAGCAAATTTGGAAAACTCAGCAGTGGCCACAGGACTGGAAAAGGTCAGTTTTCATTCTAATCCCAAAGAAAGGCAATGCCAAGGAATGCTCAAACTACGGCACAATTACACTCATCTCACACGCTAGTAAAGTAATGCTCAAAATTCTCCAAGCCAGGCTTCAGCAGTATGTGAACCATGAACTTCCAGATGTTCAAGCTGGTTTTAGAAAAGGCAGAGGAACCAGAGATCAAACTGCCAACATCCACTGGATCATGGGAAAAAGCAAGAGAGTTCCAGAAAACATCTATTTCTGCTTTATTGACTATGCCAAAGCCTTTGACTGTGTGGATCACAATAAACTGTGGAAAATTCTGAAAGACATGGGAATACCAGACGACCTGACCTACCTCTTGAAAAACCTATATGCAGGTCAGGAAGCAACAGTTAGAACTGGACATGGAACAACAGACTGGTTGCAAATAGGAAAAGAAGTATGTCAAGGCTGTATATCGTCACCCTGCTTATTTAACTTCTATGCAGAGTACATCATGAGAAATGCTGGACTGGAAGAAACACAAGCTGGAATCTAGATTGCCGGGAGAAATATCAATCACCTCAGATATGCAGATGACACCACCCTTATGGCAGAAAGTGAAGAGGAACTCAAAAGCCTCTTGATGAAAGTGAAAGAGGAGAGCGAAAAGTTGGCTTAAAGCTCAACGTTCCGAAAATGAAGATCATGGCAACCGGTCCCATCACTTCATGGGAAATAGATGGGAAACAGTGGAAACAGTGTCAGACTTTATTTTGGGGGGCTCCAAAATCACTGCAGATGGTGATTGCAGCCATGAAATTAAAAGACACTTACTTCTTGGAAGAAAAGTTATGACCAACCTAGATAGCATATTCAAAGGCAGAGACATTACTTTGCCGACTAAGGTCTGTCTAGTCAAGGCTATGGTTTTCCAGTTGTCATGTATGGATGTGAGAGTTGGACTGTGAAGAAAGCTGAGTGCCAAAGAATTGATGCTTCTGAACTGTGGTGTTGGAGAAGACTCTTGAGAGTACCTTGGACTACAAGGAGATCCAACCAGTCCAAGGGACTCTCAAGAGTCTTCTCCAATACCACAGTTCAAAAGCATCAATTCTTTGGCACCCAGCTTTCTTCACAGTCCAAATCCCACATCCTTTTCTCTTTTGCTTTTTGCTTCTCTTTTCTGAAGGAGACCATCCCTGGGATTTCTTTGGAAGGAATGATGCTGAAGCTGAAACTCCAGTACTTTGGCCACCTCATGTGAAGAGCTGACTCTTTGGAAAAGACTCTGATGCTAGGAGGGGTTAGGGGCAGGAGGAGAAGGGGACGACTGAGGATGAGATGGCTGGATGGCATCACAGACTCGATGGACGTGAGTCTGAGTGAATTCAAGGAGTTGGTGATGGACAGGGTGGCCTGGAGTGCTGCGATTCATGGGGTTGCAAAGAGTTGGACACGACTGAGCAACTGAATTGAATACAGGTGTTTAGGGATTAGAATTTCAACATGAATCGGAGGGAGGTGTAAATATTCAGTCTATTATACTCAGCGAACTAAACAAAAGAGGGGCTCAGTGGAAATATCCAGACCTAGAATAGGATTCCATGAAAAAAACTGAAATCATTTAACCTAAAATGAGGAATAAGGCAATGACACCTGTTTGTACTATTTCTGTTCTAAATTTTGCTGGAGCGTCTAGCCAGTACAAAGGAAAACAAATAAAATTCTTACAAATTCAAAAGAGAACTGTCATCCTTCTTAGGAAGTGTCATCTTCCTAAGAAGATGACATGATTACCTATGTAGATAATCCCAAGGAGTCTACCCAAAACAGTCACTGAAAATAATAAGTGAGTTTATTAAAGCTGCAGGATACAGGGCCAATATACAAAAATCAATTGTATTTATATACACTAGAAATGCATAATTGGGAATTGAAATGAAAAGAAATATAATTAAAAAAGATGAAAACCTAGAGGTTAATTTAGCAAAATAAGTTTAATATATCTTTGTAGAGAAAATTATAAAACATTACTTAGAGAAAGTAAAGAAGACCAAACTTGATAACAAATTACATCATATTCATTTATTGGAAGAATCAGTAGTGTTAAAATATAAGTTCTCTTCCAATTTATCTACATACTCAAAGCAGTCTCAATAAAATCTAAAGGTTTTTACACAAATCTAGGCAAGCTGACTCTGAAATGCATATGAAAATGAAAACAACCCAGAGTAGCCAAAATGACTCTGTAAAAAAAAGAATAAAATTGTAGGATCTAAACTCCCTGATTTCAAATTTTATTCTAAAATTGCCAATATCAGGACATTGTTACGGTCCTGTAAAAAATCAGTGGACTAGAATGAAAGTGAAAGTTGCTCAGTCCTTTCTGACTCTTTGCGATCCCATGGACTGTACTCCATGAGATTCTCCAGGCCAGAATACTGGAATCTGTAGACTTCGCCTTCTCCAGGGGATCTTCCCAACCCAGGTCTCCCGCATGGCAGGCAGATTCTTTACCATCTGAGCCACAGGGGAAGCCCAAGAATATTGAAGAGGGTAGCCTATCCCTTCTCCAGTGGATCTTACCGACCCAGGAATGGAACCGGTGTCTTCTGCATTGCAGGCAGATTCTTAACCAACTGAGCTATCAGTGAAGAGATTAGAAAGTCCAGAAAGAGCTCATACCTATCCTCAGTTCATTTCTGACAAAGATGTGAACGTATTTTAATGGAGAAGAGTAGGCTTTTTTCACTGGTGGAATGACTGGATTTCCCCAGAAGAGGCAGGTGAGGAGGAGGGTGGGGAGAGATGGGGGAAAATGGGGATGAGGAGGCAGTGGGGGAAAGAGGAGGAGGAAATAACCTCAATCCCAACCGCATGTCATACACAAAGAAAATTAACAGAAACCGGATCGTAGGTCTAAATGTCAAAGCTAAAACTATAAACCTTCTAAAAGAAAACATAGCAGAAAATCTATGCGACCCTGGGGTAGGCAAACATTTCTGAGAACATAAGGAGCACAAAACATTAAAAACAACAATAACAACATATGTTGTACTTTATCTACATTTAAAAGTTAAAAAATTTGCTTTTGGAGAGGCACTGTAAAGAAAATAAAAAGGCCTTTCACAGACTGGGAGAAAACATTTGCAAATCACATAAAGGACTTACATCAGAATATACAAAGAACTCTTAGAACTTTTAATAAGAATGAAACAATCAGTAAAATAATGGACAAAATATTTGAACAGACACTTTAGCAGAGAAGATATATGAATGGCAAATAAGCACATGAAAAGATGCTCAACATAATTAGTCATTAGGGAAATGCAAAGTAAAAGCATGAAATACCAACAACCACTAGTATGACTAAAAATTAGACATACAAACTGTTAGGATGTAGAACAACTAGAAATCTCACATACAGCTGGTTGAAATGCAAAAAAAAAAAAAAATGCAGTCGTTTTGGAAAATAGTTCAGCACTTTACCTATACGATTACTACATGACCCATGATTACTACTGCTTGTACTTCCTTATGAGAAATGAAAATATATGTCCACACAAATACTTGTACATTAAAATTCATAGAAGCTTTATTCATAATAGTTAAAAACCTGAAATCACCAAGTGAGAAGTGGATACGTATATTGTGGTACATCCCTGAAATGTTCCTGAGCAATAAAAAGAACAAACTACTGAGATACAATGTATATATCATATGATTGCATGACCTGGATGAATCTCTCAAAAGCATTATGTTAAGTGAAAGAGGCACAAAAGACTCTAGGATCCGTTCCTATAAAGTTTTAGAAAATGTACTAACAGTCATTGAAAGCAGATCAGTGGTTGCCTGAGCCTGGGGATGAGAACAGGTATTGACTGCAAAGGGCACAAGTAAACATTTTGAGGTATGGAAAATATTGATTATGTTTATATCACTGTACATATTTGCCAAAATTTATGACAGAGTTTTATACCTTAATAAAGCCAACTGTCAACCAATCAATCAATAACCGTAAGTTAGATCACATCATTCCCAGGCTCAAAACCCTCTAATAGCTTCCTATCGTGTTTCTAACGATATCCACAACCCCTGCCTCAGCTTTTGCTGATGCACATAAGCTGTTTCTACAATCCCTCCAGCCGCCTCCACCCACTTCTCCCTCAATGTTTTCTGTCATATTGTCCTCCTTAGGGATTCTAGTACAAATCAAGGATGTTCCTGCATCAGAGTATTTGCAGGTGCCATTCCCTCCATTTGGGATATTCCTTCCCTTTTCATTGATTCCTCACTTTTTCTAGGTCTCTGTTAAACTATTAGCATATCAAAGAGTCCTTTCCTCTATATTCTTTTTACAACAGCACCTCCTTCACATTCTCCTTACTCTTCATTTTATTCATAGCACCTATCATTGTCTGGTATTATTTTATTTACTTACTCATTTTATTTTCCCCACTTAAATTATCTCCTTGAGAGCAGGAATTTCTAAGGTCATATCTGCACCCACTAGCACAGTATCTGGCACAAAGTGGATCTCAGTGAATCCAGGTTATTCCATGAAGAATCCTGAAATCTCTACATATTTGAATCTCGTAATATAGCCAAAACAATGGACATAGAAAGACACAGTCATAAAAATTTATATTATTGAACAAGAATGAAGCCGAATGAAACACTGAATTGAAGAAATTAAAAATAAAATGAAATAATTCTAAGGAAAACAGAAAGAAGGAACTAATAAAAATGAAGAAATAAAGTAGAAAATAGGCTCTGAGTTGAAATAACAAATCCAAGAGCTATTTCTTTGGGGAAAAATAATGATGAAATAAGTAAATCACCAGCTTATTTACTCCTGAGTAAAGGGAATAAAGTTAGAAATGAAAATCAGGGAAATTAGAATAGAGAGGAATTATTTCAATCCTAAGAAAAAGATTTGTTCTATGAGGCAAATGTATTTGAAGACAAAATTGCTTTGATCCCCCACAAACTCCTCACTCAGTTGACATCATTTGGACCCACTGCTAATCACTGGCTCTCATGTGGCTTCATTCTGCTCTCGGGTCTCTAGGAACATCTCTGCAATATGCTAACCATGAGGGCGCTCAGAGAGGCAGCTGTTTTGGGTTAGGTGATGCACATTCTAAGCCTCGCAATTTAGGCTGTTGAGTCAGACCATCCACGCTCTGCCAATAAACAGCTGCGTGACTTTAGTACCTCCAAATCCTAGTGTCCTCATCTGTAAATGGAATAATAATGCCTGCCTCACAGGTGTGGATGAGTGAGTGATCAGGTAAAGTGCTGTGCAGAAGTGCTCATTAAATGTTACTTAGAAGTACTATATGATATCACTAGAGGAATACAAAAAAGTTAAACCTATAAAAAACAGAGTAAAATGGAGGTTACC
Source organism: Ovis aries (assembly GCF_016772045.2). Taxonomy (NCBI): domain Eukaryota; kingdom Metazoa; phylum Chordata; class Mammalia; order Artiodactyla; family Bovidae; genus Ovis; species Ovis aries. The sequence goes on from NC_056068.1 coordinate 36,973,407, forward strand.
AGAGAATGAGGGATGAAGGGTGGTGGATAAAAGTGAAGATGTTTAAGGGTACAAACTTGTAATCAACAGTAAATAAGTCAGAGAGCTAATGTACTGTATAATAAATACAGACAATAATATGTGAAAGTGAAGTCGCTCAGTCGTGTCCGACTCTTTGCGACCCCATGGACTGTAGCCTACCGCTCCTCTGTCCATGGGATTTTCCAGGAAATAGTACTGGAGTGGATTGCCATTTCCTTCCCCAGGGGATCTTCCTGACCCAGGGATCGAACCCGGGTCTCCCGCATTGTAGACAGATGCTTTACCATCTGAGCCACCAGGGAAGTCCGACAATAATACAGTAAAATAATTAATATTATATATAGTTATATCAGCAATCCTATTATAATATATAAATGTATCAAAGTAACATACCATATCTCTTAAACTTACATGATGTTACATACCAAACTTATTCAATACACTTTTTTAATTAAAAAAATTGAAAACGAAAGCCTAAGTGTCAATTGTTATTTAGTTACATGTTTGTTCTGAGTCTGAGTAGCAGGGGAAGCCTGTGAATTCTGGGGAGGTCTGACCACTGAACCATCTAGGGGAAGTATTGGGAAGCCTGAATCACCCTACTTTCCTGGTCCCCTCACTATTCAGTCAGCACTGACTAGACTGCAAACTCATCCAGGGCATGTTTAAGAGACACAGACTTGGCTCAAGCTAAAGATGTCCTCATTAGCTATGACCTCTGATCTCTGGGGAACTTGGCCTCCACAATTTGCAGAATGCATTTCCAAAGATGTTTCCTGGTGTAAGCCACGCCACCGCTGCCTCTTTTGAGTGGACAGGAGGAAACTCTCCCAAGAAATGTCCAGAAGGCAGGCTCCCTTAATGTTTACCCCTGGCTACCTCAGCTCACCAATCACATGCAGCTATCCTGGGCGGACCTGGGCACACACAAGCATGGAGACAGCAGTTAGCATCTCTCAGAACTGCATGTTTTTCATTTGTGATGGGCAGAAACTGGAGAAGACACTAAGGCATTCTGAGATTATTTCCAATCACTTCCAAGGAGGAACCAGCAGTATAAATAGCCATATCCCAAGGCAGGCTCACAGACATCCTTGAATCCTCCAGGGCCTGAACAAGATGAAAAGGGAAAGGAAAATGCTTTTTCCATCCCAAGGACTTTGCTGCCATGAAGTTCCAAGTAGAACTGGGTTCACTGTTCTCTGATAAAGAATACCGAGTAAAATCTTCCAAAGCGACACCCATTTGAGTGCAGTTGATCACTCTTAAACTTGAGATGCAGGTTCTCAGGGAGGTTGTTCTCACTTTTAAAATAGAAATTTAATTAAATGACAAAAGAGAAAACAGTTACTACAGTCCAAATCCTTCCCAGAATCCTTACCAAAGAGACTGGATCTGAGTAAAATGATAACTTCAGGCTGTCAGAGGTGGAAGGATCCTCAGAAAGCATCTCCTCCAGAGGCTGGGGGCAGACAAGGGGCCTATGATGGTGTACAGCAAGCCAGGGATGGGACCACAGCAAGAAATCAGGTCTTCTTACTTTACTATGGTACTTCTCAACTGCACAGCTCCATAGGCCTATACTGCTGCTGCTGCTAAGTCGCTTCAGTCTTGTCCAACTCTGTGCAACCCCATAGACAGCAGCCCACCAGGCTCCCTGGTCCCTGGGATTCTCCAGGCAAGAACACTGGAGTGGGTTGCCATTTCCTTCTCCAATGCATGAAAGTGAAAAGTGAAAGTGAAGACGTTCAGTCATGTCCGACCCTCAGCGACCCCATGGACTGCAGCCTTCCAGGCTCCTCCGTCCATGAGACTGTCCAGGCAAGAATGTAGCTCAAAAACTGCAAACTGTGAATTCAAATTATCTGAACAACTTGGGAACTGTGGGTACCAGATGTTTTGCTCTTGTCCAGATGTTGTGCAACTTGTTAGAGGAAGGTCTCAGGAGATCTTGTGACAAAGTGCCTGTGTCACCTGCAAAACCTATTAACAATTCCCAGGAAATAAAAATAGAATGTGGATAATCAAGTCCAACTTCTTTTTCCTTTGTACTTAGTTTCACTTGCTCATGGGGTGCTGCTTGCAGAGTCCTTGCACCCAGCCCTTTAGACCAGAGTTCTCAGTGCAAAAGGGCTGCACCCAACACCTCTGAGACACTGTGCTTAGCACTGCAATCTGGAGCTGAGAGCTACACCTGACCCATCAGATCTCTGCCTCCTCCCCACTGACAAGAATCCTATAGAGCAGCTCCACCAATAGTCTTTCAGGGACTGTGTGCTCTAGAGTGCAAGCCTGCACCTCTCCATTCTTTGATCAAAGAGTAAAACTTTCCTGTGTTTCTGAACCAAATTCAGTCTTGTTCTATTGGTTCAAATGACACTGGGCAGAAGGACTCCTTTGGGGGGCTGATTTGGGAGGGTTGGTAAGAAAATCTTTGGTATCCATGAAGGGACACTCCTTGGCCTTTTTACCTGTACCTACCCACTAGGTTTCAGGCTGGTTCTGGCTCCAGCAGAAGGATAGTGGATGCTTTGGGAGGTTCACATGAGGATGACTGACTCTGATCTTTGAGTACACTCTGATGAGTTAGCACAATGGCAGCCTTCAGCCAAATTCAAAGCAACTCTGCCCAGCAACCTAATACCTGACTATGGTTCATGCACAGCATAGCCCCCAGAGTCATCTGGACTGAAGCCCCTGGAGAAGATCACACTATGGCATCATTGGGAACTGGAGACTGAAACAAACGCATGCCTGTCCACTGCCTCTGCGGGGCCTTCCCACAATACCAGATGCCTGGGGATGGAGCCGACCTGGGGATGAGAGGGAGCCACGGCAGTCTTACCCACTGTCTTGCCAATAGTGCTATCCTCTTGTTCCCTGTACAAGGCAGTAGCGGCCACACCAAGGCTTTTGCCCCCACTTACTGACCCCAGGAATCAACAGTAGCATTGTCTATAGTCACTTTCCATTTAGAAAAAGAATGGTCAGTCCTGTGAGTCAAGAGGCAAGACTGGTCCATCAGATTTCAGGAAAAGGTACCAGGATGCTCACATGTGAAAATGTTCCTCCAAGGTAGGAAACAGGACCAGTAACTTGACCTCTTCCAGTCAGCACTAGTTTCTCTGAAGCCGGCTGGGGAACCCTGTAAGCTGCTCGCAAGACAAGAAAGCCCTGTGAGCTTCAGGCAAGAACAGGAAACACCCATCACCTGACCTCCCCTCTCCACTTGTGAGGCAAACCTTGGGTGATTCTTTATCAACTGAGGTTCCTATGGGCAGTTAGCAGCTACTATAATCCTGCTAAAGGAGCTGAAAAATTAATGTTTGGTCAGTCAGCCACTATATAGGCTCCACACCAGTTTCAGGCTTTAGTAAGTTTTAAGGGAACAGAATGGCTATCTCCTAGAAAGTCAATTTGAGTTCAGATACCTTCATTTCTAGGAAAAATGGAATGCCTGACCATTATTCTCTTGCTATTAATAACATCTGGGCCTTGCATCCTACACTGTCTACTGTCCTCTGTCTCCAAGTAGCTAGAGTTTCTGAAAACTGCAAATGATGGTCAGTTAGCAATGTTAACAGGACAGAGGCCTGTGACAACCAAGTACATGTAAAGGCAGCTGGAGAAGCTCTGCTCCTCCCCTCAGGGTTACGACGGTGCCCCAGACCAGCTAAGCAGTTATAGAAGATGGACTGGCACCCCTCAGTGCCCTTCTAGAGTGAGGAGCGGGATGAAAAACCAGGGAGGGATTTGTCACCGGCAAAGCCCATTCACAGTTCCCAGGAAATTAACATAGAAGAAAATCTAACCTTTTATTTTTTTCCTTTGTGCTTCCTGTAGTTTCAGTTGACCACAGGATACTACGTGAAGAGGGCTCCCACCAGGTACTTCAGACCAGAGTGCCCAAGGCCAAAGAGCTGTGCCTGCTTCTTAGCTTGGGACCGTGTGCAGAAGCTCTGCGCTCAACACTGCAATTCAAGATGGCTGTGGCGGCAGCGAGCCGTGTGCAGACACTGCGCGGGCAAACTTGCCCCTGCGCTGTCAGAGCTCCGCCCTGTCGCCCCGCCCAGCACTTGAACTCCATGAAGCTGCCCGGCCCACAGCCTGCCAGGGAGAAAGGGTACTCTAAGGGGCGAGCTTGCCCTTCATTCTTTCACTGAAAAACACAGCTTTCCTTTTGTTCTGAACGGTTCTTGGTCTCATTCAATAGGCTCATATGGGACCAGTCAGGAGAACCTTCGTCGAGGACGGACTCAGAAGGATCAGTAACACTTCTGATGTGAAACTGAAATGTGAACTGGGTGAATTTGATGGTCCGTGAATTTCAGGCAGCTGCGTGCATCAGGAAGTCAGGCAGTTTCTGAGTTGACACCAGCTATCTGTTGATACCCTGTTGCTGGCACCACCATCACGTCTTGATGTCTCACTGAGATGGCACCCAACTGGCCTCTGCTTCCATCCTGGCCCTCATATAACGTTGTAATCAGAGTGGTCCTTTTCAACATAAATCGGCCCTGTCACTTCTCCACTCTCAGTCTTATTGGAGAAAGCATTCTTTGATCGCATGTATCCTGGTGGGTCATGCTCCTTTGCTAAGATATATCCCCTTTTATGTTGATAGTTTGTATATAAAAGTTAGACACCTTCTGAGCCTGATCTTCCCCCTTTACCTTCCTTCCTGCTCATTACCTGATGTCTAACCAACTCAAGCAGAGACAGTCCTCAATGAGTTGAACAGAGGGGAAAAAAACCTGGGCTCCAGCAATTATGACCATATTTAATAGTGCCACACTTGAAGCCCATGACCTCCACACAATTGGAAATAATGTTTCAGATATCACTAAACCTAGAGATTGTCCTCTCCTGCCTAGCAATCCAGGAAAACTTTCCACTAGCACAAAGTTCCACTAGCACTGTGCAGAACATCAAAAAGAGACCAAAGCCCAAACATGGGCTTCAGTCCAGCAGATAAGAATGAAGGGAAGTGACAGAAGGACAGAGATGTTCCCACAGTAATAACAAGCAGGCGTTTTTCAGAAGGTGATGTCTAACAAAAAACAAGTACTTGAAATTCTAACATTGCGTGAATCTGTACAGCAGAAAACTCCAGAATAGGAATGGCCAGAGCTATACCTAGAAAGAATAAATTGGACATAAACTGAGGAGTTGGGAGCAGAAAGGCTGAGAATTATTTATAGTCAGTAACCATGTCAATTACAATGAGCAATAAATGCAGCCAATATTGTAGAAGACATATTCCTAGAAAATTCCTCAATAGAATAAGAAGAAAGCAGGTTGATAAGATAAGGGTACACCTGGCAACAGATCAGGGATCTGGTTTTACTCACAATTGGCTAAGGATTCCACCATAATGGGAAGGGGTCGGTGGTAAAACTTCCACCACCTTGAATTTTAGTTGATCCTTCAGGAGTAATGATCCTTCAGTTTTAGAGTTACTTCACTGGAGATGTTTGATGAAAGGCAAATTCCTGGGCCTGCCCAGACAACCAAATCACATCAACTACTGGAACCTATTATTGTTAATAAGCAAACCAGGTGTGTCTAAGGCATCTGAGTTTTGTGTTGGCTGTCAGTGGATCCCACCTTAGAAACTTCTGCTCTTTAATGTCTGTAGTCTGTTAATGTAAATAACGTGGCCCGTGTATTCACATGTGCTCTTACACAAATAATTGCTTTGGGGAAATAATCACTGAATAAACTGTTTATAGTGATTACCTTTGGGCATATGGGATGAGGGCCAAACTGGGGACATGACAGCACTTTCCTTCAATCATTTCTGTTTTGTTTTATTTTTTTTCATTTTATTTGTATATTACTCGTATGGTGGCAGTAGTAGTTATCTGGATATGGAGTTTAGGGCCATGGTTTTGTTCTCCTCTTTTTGCGTTTTTAAAATTTTAATTAGAAGATAATTACTCTACAATATCATGATGGTCTCTGCCATACATCAACATGAATTGACCATAGGTATACATATGTCCCCTCCTTCATGAACCTCCCTCCTACTTCCCTCCCCATTCCACCCCTCTAGGTTGTCAAAGAACACCAGCTTTGGGTTCCCTGAGTCATGTAGCAAATTCCCACTGGCTATCTATTTTACAAATGATAAAGTATATGTTTCAACGCTATTCTCTCAAAGGCTATTCTTGTCTACTCTCTCCTTCCCTCACTATGTCCAAAAGTCTGTGCTTTAAGTCTGTGTCTCCTTTGCTGCCCTGCAAGTAGGATCATCAGTACTATATTCCCAGATTCCATATATATGCATTAATATACGATATTTGTCTTTCTCTTTCTGACTTACTTCACTCTGAATAATAGGCTCTAGGTTCATCCACCTCATTAGAACTGGCTCAAGTGTGTTCTTCTTATAGTTGAGTAATATTCCACTGTGTATATGTACCACAACTTCTTTATCCATTCATCTGTTGATGGACATCTAGGTTGTTTCCTAACTATTGTAAATAGTCCTGCTATGAACACTGGGGTACATAAGTCTTGTTCAGTTATGGTTTCCTCAGGGTATATGCCCAGCAGTGGGATTCCTGGGTCATATAACAGTTTTATTCCTAGTTTTTAAAATAATCTCCATGCTATTTCCCATAGTGGCTATATCAATTTGCATTCCCAATCCTCCTTATACTTTAAAAGTGGTAGCAAATTTTCAGTTCACTATTTCTTTATTTAAAATGTATTGAATGCCTACAATGTGCCAGGCACTGTGCTAGATACTTGGGCTATAGTGTTTGCAAAATAAATACAAAATTGAGCTTAAACTATCTGCTTTGTTGTAAAATAATCGTAATTCAAACTTTGCACATGGTCAGTTATCTATGTTTTTATTTTCACAGGTTGAAAGAGTTCCTCTGGGTTGATGAGCTGAGCCCTCAGGACAGAGACAGGCCGGCTGACAAATGTAATCATGACCTAGGAGCCCATGGGCACACATTAAGTAAGAGACAGCTTTGCCCACCTTGTCTTAAAGAATAGTGTGTGGAAAGGACTTACTATTTCCTGCTGTGCTGCATGTTATTCACACAGTAGAGCAGAGCCTGAAGAATTGGAATTGCAGACTTTTGGCACTGAAACTTATTGAACATGATAGAAGTGGGTAGAAAAATGAAATTGAGATGGGATACTGAGCAACTAGCTTGAGGGGCAAGAGTCTGAATTTTTCTTTGCTTTCCCACTCAGATTGAGCATTCTTTATTTTATTTTCTCTAGAGAGACGAACCAGTAATAGGAGGTGAATGGGACAGTTCCCATTTGCAAGAGAAACTCTCTTCTCACAGACTCTCTGCTTCTCACAGCATGCCCCCTTTCAAAACCATGCATCAACTTCCCCAAAGCAAGTATTTTGTAAAATATACATTGCATTAAAAGAAATATCTTACAAAATACTATATGCAGAGTTCTTAGGAATATACTTGTTTTTAAACTGAAATATAAGTTATGAGTTCACTGAGCTCACAAAAATATCATCTTTATTACCATTATCAGTGATACCAATAATTACATCTAGTTTTTATATGTTTCATCTTATTTCACCCAAAGTCTTATGAGATAAATATTGTTGTCATTCCCATCTTTTAGAGGAGGAAACTGAAACACAGAGAAGTCAAACAATAGGTCCAAGACCACTCAGGATACTATCAACCCAACAACTTGCCTCCACAATCTGCAGTCCTACCCACTACTCTCTGTCCTTAAGTTTCTCTATAGTGATGAACCCAGACCATCCGTTAATGAGTGTCCCAGAGCACAAAAAGGGAGTGGAGGGACCCACATGAAAAAAGAAAGGAAAGACCCAGTTATCAATGATCCCTGGCCTGCCTGGCCACAGCAATCAAGCAATAGACTTCAAGCAAACATTTACAGGATAAAGCCACTCTGCAGACAATTGCTATCATTGGGCTCCATGAGAAACCTCTGGTTGTCAATTTATCTGCTGACCAGTCTGAATTTTTTTTTTTCTGCAGCCAAAGAACTGCCCCCGTTTCCATCTGAAATCTTTCTTTCTCTCCTCTACTCTCTTCTTCATTCTTCCTATTTACCAAGATTAAAAATACAAGTCAGCCAAAGTTTGGAAGAGAACTTAAATTGTAGATTTAACTTTTCAAGTCAAATATCCCTTTTGCCAGAAATTTTTACCCGTTCTTTTAAAACAGCACTTCCAAAATTTTATTTTATGAAACACTGTTTCAATATATATTAATAGATATATCTTAGGGTGGCCCGTGGTCAAATAAGCTTAGGAAATAAGGCATGCCAAGTCCTCCTCTTAGAGCTATGCTGTGAACATAATAAGACTGAGAAGTCAAGCAGTAAAGAAAGCTGTTTAACTTAAATATGACAATTAATTTAAATATTTTGGGTGCCTACTATGTGCCAGTCTCTATTTTGATACAGGAAAAATACAGCAGTAAACAAGACAAAGTCCCTCTTTCTATGGATCTTCTATTACAGTAAATGTAGCAGTTGTGCACTAAACATTTTTTGTGATATATTAATACCTTGGAAAATGTGTTCCATTGATCACAAACTTCGTAAATGCCCATCCAGAGACATAAAGTTGTTGTTGTTTAGTTGCTAAGTCATGTCTAACTCTTTTGTGAGGCCATGGACTGTAGCCCACCAGACTCATCTTTGCACTGGATTTCCCAGGCAAGAATAGTGGAGTGGGTTGCCATTTCCTTCTCCAGAGGATCTCAACCCAGGGACTGAACTCATGTTTTCTGCTTGGCAGGCAGATTCTTTACCACCGAGTCACCTGGGAAGCCCCGATCTACAGACATATAGTATTTGTATAATTTGAGTTTTACTCTCACCTACTGATGCCCAAATAGAGAAAGATATCCATAAATATGAGATACCCTTGGTCCTGTATTTATACAGAAGATTTTTACGTGCTTATGGAGAAGTGCTGTATTTCACAAAATTCAAAGATGAAAATAAAAACAAAAACTATTTCTTAAAAACAAAAATTGTCAAATAAGAACTCATTGAAGGAAAATCTTCAGATTAAGGGCAAAAATCACATTTGTAGACTTGCTTCATTTGTCTGTGGAGACATCCTACATAAGCCTTTTTCCTAAACATATCTATTGTGCTAAGACATGGTATTCAGTTCTTGTACCATGATTCCCACACGTATTATAGGGTTGATAACATTTCCTAACATCTTTAGTTTCTAGGCCAAATAATAAATACTTTCTACTACTCTGCTACTCTGTTCTGATTGGCAAGAATTGGTAAGTCTGGGACTTTAGGCAGGAGAGGTAGACGTATGAGTGAATTGTCTTTGGCAAGCAGACATAAAGAAGAGTCAGCGTCCACAATGGGAATAGCCACAAAGGACTAACAGTCAATTAGCAGCACAGCAAACACACTTTTCATCCCATCTGATGGTAACTGATGTGCAGACCCCACAGCCCCAGGCTAGGATCTCCCGGTTCTCCAATGAGGGACAAGCAAGGGATTTTCATAGCTGAACTTGCTTTTAAGAACGATACTTACCATCTCCTTCGGAAGAGGGACAAAGAGAACCTTGACTAGAGCAGTCAATGAAAACAGAAATTCAATTAATGGACTTGTCCGCTAAAGGAAGTTCCCAGAGGCCCCCATGTTTGTGGCATCATTCATTCAGTTTAGAATGCACACACATATAACCCTTCACTGTCCAGCAAATATTTCTTTCAGTAAACTCCCAGACACCCAAGTCTCTTTAGGATAAAAGATTCACTTTTGTATCATAGTCTCCTGCATCCTAAATATCTGCCCTGTTCTAATCTGATTCACTCAATCTTAGCCAGATATCCATCACCCTCATAGCACTGACTCTTATTTGGTTGGTCAACTAATACTTCCTCCAAAGTTTAGTTAGAATACAAAAAAGAAAAACTAGACCAGGAATATCATAGCAGACAAATACAGCAGCCGAGTGTTGGGCCCATTAATTCTGTTAGTCATTCAAAAATATATATAGTTGACCCTCAGACACTGTGGGAGTTATGAGTGCAGTAGAAAATTTGCATATAACTTATAGCTGGCCCTCCATACATGTAGTTCTTCCATATTCACTCCACCAACTGAAGATTGTATAGTACTGCAGGAAAAAATCTGTGGGTGCATGGACCCAGAAAGTCAAACCCATGTTATTCAAAGGTTAACTAGATGGGGCACCTGTTAGCAGCCAGATATTTTGCCAGGTGCTGGGCATTCAGTGGTGGGTTAGAGAGATGAGAGTGCTCTCTCATGAAGCTAACATTGAGGGGAATACAGACATCAAACAAACGAACAAATGAGACAGTTTCAGAAAGTGAGATATCCTCTCAAGATCATCAAACAAGAAGTGAAGCAGAGCAACTAGATGGGAACATTCCCACTTCAGAAATGAGGGTGGTCTGCAGGACCAGCAGGTGCACAGGCTCTGAGAAAAGCACAGGCTTAGCTTGCTTACATGCCAGATAGAAGGGCAGTGAGCCAGACCACAGATGAGCTGGCTCAAGAGCAGGTTGAAGAGGTATGCAGAGGCTGGATCATGCAGGACCTTGAAGGCCATGGTGAGGCTCAAGTTGTATCCTAAATCCTGTGGGATGCCATGGGAGAATTCTTAAGGAAGGATAGGTTATGATCTGTCTTCTGTTTCAAAAGATGATTGTGACTTCCATGAGGAAAGAGATGGTAGGACTGCAGCGATGAAATGTAAAAGAAGTTGCAAGTCTATTTTTTTTTAATTCTCTCATAATTCTGTAGCAAGATGAATGTTGCCCTTAAAGTGAATTAATTTATTAAGTGAAAAAAATGGTCAAAAAGTTTTTTCAGATTTTTCCACACCACCTTACAGAAAAACCAGAACAAACTTTCAGCCAACCCAATATTAATATTGGTAAATGTTTTAAAACATATACATTCACATACACATTGAGAAACATAACACAACTTTACCTGTAAAGAGTAAAAACAACTCTATTTTCTCCAAAGTGCACTTTCTTATGTATTGGTAGATCTGATAAAAAGCATCATTAGCTACCTTTCCCCCTTGGATCTTTTATGAATACTTCACTGGTAATTGGTTAGGTCCCTTCACAATGGGAAGAGGATTACCCAGCATGACATCCATTGCTGTCAGGAACACACAGCAATTGCTGATATTGAAGAGATAAATGGGGTGAAAATCGTTCTCACCACCACCCATCTCTGAGAGGTGGCTGGGCCATCCCATCTGTGAGGGGAAGAAAGACTTGGAAAAGCAGTGTGGCCATTAGGAGACCTTAAAGAAGTCTAAGGCCACTGTGGGGAGACCAGAAACTGGTATCTTCCAGATGCCATTAATTGTCCTAAATATCAGGGATTGCCCCTGTTCTTTTTTAACTGCAAATAGCGATTACAGAAGCTATGAGGATAAATACACTATTTCTTCCAAGAATTTACAGGAACTCCAAACTATGACTTGCTTAGTGTGGGTTCTTTCAGACCCTGCTTGAATGGCTAAAAGAACACATTTAATAAGTTCCTTGATTTAATTACATTATTTCCTCACTCTTTTTCAAATAAGAATTTGAAGTGGCTTCTAGGGTTTTGTTTAAATGGAAAAAAACAGTGCTTCACACATCTCAGGGTTGAATCATTTTAAGGTGGTTCAGCTATTTCTTCTTGATTCCTTTCATTTTTTTCACAAGCTTGGTCATTCTTCAGTAACAATCTAAAAGAAAAATTCAGCACTATCGTGGTATAAATTCACTCTAATCCTGAACTCTCTGAATTCAAATGAATGAGGTGTGAACATTATTTACATTGGTATGGTTACATATAGCTCCCATAAATTAGAGGTTTAGAATTTCAGGAGGATGTTTACTAAGCATTAACTAAATAATGTTGATACTGACATATAATCCAGGAAGAAAAAGAAAGTGAAAGTGTTAGTCACTCAGTCGTGTCCAATTCTTTGTGACTGCATGGACTGTAACCTGCCAGATTTCTCTGTCTGTGGGATTTCCCAGGCAGAATACCGGAGTGGGTTGCCATTTCCTTCTCCAGGGGATCTTCCCAACCCAGAGATCGAACATGGGTCTCCTGCATTGCAGACAGATTCTTTACCGTCCGAGCCACCAGGAAAACCCCAATTCAGGACCTACCCAAATACCTAAAGGCCAAATTCTCCAGTGAGATGGACAGCCATGGTCAGAAAGAAAAGTTCCCTGGGACTCTATAGCATTCTTGGATACCATTTTTCCTCATGGAGGTGAGAGGAAACTTGAGATTCGACCTCCTTCTCTTATGAATGGGGAATCTGAAATCAAGGTAGCAGAACCCTTGCCAATGGTCACATAGGCTGAGGGATACAAATAGGCCCAGGATTTCCTGAATCCTGGGTGATTTCATGGTGCTGCCTTTTTTCATAATTTCTCAGATTTCACACCCCGGGTGCATTTAGAGCTGGCTCATCTTTAGGGAAGGTCAGACCCCGTAGGGATGCTATGAACAGAGATGACAAGAGACAGTTACACCCTAAGGCATACGGGAGACCCAACCAGACAGCCAGAGATAATAGGAAGATTGCTACTCCAATCAGGGCCCCTCAGTGGCCACAGATCCACCTGGTACTCCTGTTGTCTTGCCGGTCACACTGTTCACTGATCCCAGGGTAGATAAGGTGCGACCCAGGAAAATGAAAGGAGACTCAAGGAGCTGTGGGGACTGCAGACATGTTTACTCTTTCTAGGTAGCAGCAACTGGGAGTCTTCAAAGACTCTGATATACTAAGACAGACAAAAGTGGCCCATGGCCAAGTGGGCGCACAGGCACAGTACTACCAAGGTCAGCAATATCACTGTTTACAAAACAGAAGTTATGAGGCTGTGAGAGAGTGGGGCAGGAGAGCCTGACCGACGCCATGTTGTCGGTTACTTTCTTCACACCTGCATTATCACAACTCACCATTACCACTTGCAAAGACTCCCTGTGGATACAATACTGCACTGAACACTTTTCATACATGACTTAACTTTGAACTTTACAGAAATCCTACAAGGTCAGGCAGGTTAACAGATAGGCTCCAGAGACAAGGCAGCCTGCATTTGGATCCCATTTACTCTGCTTAATATCTCTGTGAAATTTTCCCCCCACATCTCAGTTGCCTCTCTGTAAAATGGGAATAAGAATGTTACAATTTCAGAAAGCCATAATGACAAGTAAATGAGTAAGTTCATGTCCAGTACTTAGGGAAGTGCCTGACACATAGTAAGTGCTCTGTCAACACTGCTATTATTATCATCTTTTTTAGGGATGAGGGAATTGAGGCTAACAGAGAACAAGTTCAAAATAGCACAGTAAGTAGAAGAAATAACATCTGAGCTCCAGACTGTATCACTCCAAAGGCTGTGTTATTAACCATGTTTCTAGACCACTTCCCTCTGGAGAGACTCAGAGGTAATTTGTGTTCTGGGTCCCATAGGTTGTCAATCCACAGCATACCAGTTCTCTACAACCAGCAGGGAGTCGATCCCAAGACATCAGGACTACCTTCCTCACCTGGGCCAGCCAAACTTTTCAGCCTCTTCCCAGCCCCTTCTTCCCTCATCATTTATGAGTCCTTGATCTTCCTTCACTGGTATCACCTACCTTGGATCAGCAGTGTTGATTAAATTGAATTAAACAATTAGCCTTCCTTCATCCATAGAGCAACCTTTGAGAACTAAAGAAAAGATTATGATTTCATTGGGACTCATGTTCCTATAAGTAATTAGAATATTCATGCAGTTAGTTATTAAAGAATTCCCCCAAATCAGGGCTTTTCAGACTTTAGTGGGCATTGGAATCACCTGCAGTGCTTGTTAAACCCAATTACTGGGCCCTATCCCTGGAGTTTCCTGCTTGATAGGTCTGGAGTGGGACATGCTAATTTGCATTTCCAACAAGTTCTCAGGTGATGTCCATGCTGCTGAAATAAAAGATCACCATTAGAACACCATCACCACCAGGGTAATGATTGCTGCAGGCAAGATCACTGATAGATGCTAATATTAGTGAGCAAAGGACTAAAGAAAAATAGGATATTTGTACAGTCTCAAAGCATCTCCAACAAGTATTTATTCACTATGGAGGTGGTTTTTATACTTGTTCACCAATTGTTTGCTTGTTCTCACTCCAGGAATGGAGTTTAATTCCCCTCCCCTGAATGTGGGCTGGATTTAGTGACTTGCTTCTAACAAATAGAGTATGGGACATGGGATAAGCAGTATAGTAACTTCATAGTGGGAAAACCTGGCAGAGGCCACCCTCACTAAGTGGTCAAGACTAAACCAGAAATGAGTCCCATTGATACTGTGTACCTCCTAATATGTTGTGATAAGGGTACTTCACCTCTATGATAGTCTTCCCCAAAATCCATAGCCTCAGTCTAATCAAGAGAAAACATGAGGCCAGTCGAAATTGAGAAACATTCTACAAAATAACTGGGCAACTCTTTTCTAGGTCTTCCCTGGTGGGAAGAGTCAGGCAGTCAGTAAAGAGTCTGTCTGCAATGCAGAAGACCTGGGTTCAATCCCCGGGTAGGGAACATCCCCTGGAGAAGGAAATGGCAACCCACTCCAGTATTCTTGCCTGGAGAATTCCATGGACAGAGGAGCCTGGTGGGCTACAGCCCATGGGGTCACAAACAGTGGGAAACTACTGAGTGACTAACACTTTCACTTCACTTTCAAAGGTTTTAAAGTCAAAGAGGAAAGACCAAATGAATGTCACAGATTAAAAGCAAATAGGAGCTATGGTAACCAATATAATATATTAAGGCAAATAACATATTATTTGGGATATATGGAAACAGAAAAAGGAAATGAGTAACTTTTTAAAAACTGGTAAAATCCAAATAGAGCCTGTAGTTTAGTTAATAGTAGGTCCACTTCTCAGTTTAGATAAACAAGCCACAGTCATGTAAGATGTTGACACTGGGGCAGGACTGGATACATAATTTGGTGGATATAGTCAAGGCTATGGTTTTTCCAGTTGTCATGTATGGATGTGAGAGTTGGGACATACAAAAGACTGAGCACCAAAGAAATGATGTTTTCCAACTGTAGTGCTGGAGAAAACTCTCGAGAGTCCCTTGGACAGCAAGGAGATCAAACCGGTCAGTCCTAAAGGAAATCAACCTGAATATTCATAGGAAGGACTAATGCTGATGCGAAGAGCTGACTCATTGGAAAAGACCCTGATGCTGGGTAAGATTGAGGTTAGAAGAAGGGGGCAAAAGAGGATGAGATGGCTGGATGGCATCACCTAGTCAATGGACATGAGTTTGAGCAGACTCCAGGAGATACTGAAGGACAGGGAAGCCTGGTGTGCTGCAATAGATGGGGTCACAAAGAGTCAGACATGACTAAGCAACTGAACAACAAGTGTAAAGTGAAATTCTGGGGCCACTTGTTCAAAATTTAAAAGATTTCGAGACAGCAACAGAGAGGAAAACCAGGCACAGGCTGTTCTGAACATGGGGTGCAGTGAGACCACACAGGTTGTATGCCATGAAGCCTGCCCTGTGTTTGGAAAAAGCAAGGTGTGAAGCATATGGTCAGGACTTTAGCTGAGCTGGGAAACAGCACTAAGCTGTCAGGTATCTGAGTAGCTGATTAAAGCAACAAGTTTTAAGAAAGAGTTAGGCCTTTAATCACTTACGCTGGTGATATAAGAGGAGAAAATGATGACTCCCCCTGGAACCATGCACAGGTTGAAGGTCAGGTGAATCAGTGTGGATGTGGAGTTCATCTCACTGTTGAGGGAGCCCCAAGAAACAAAAGGCCCCAGCAGTGGGAGGCGAGAGAAGTTCAGAGAGAAAGAGAACTAGGGGAGGGTGTGTACAGAGTCAGAGTGGGGAAACGTTCTCTAAGCTTTTCCCTCTTCCCCCTGATAAAGAGCATTTAGCAGAAGTTTCTGAAAAAGACCTCCACCAAAGCCTTGGATAAAAGGAAGGAAGGTGTCTGGGCTAGGAATGTAAGTATGAGAAAGATCTCCACCATAACTAGTGAGAGGAGGGGCCCGAGACCCTGATTGCAGCTCCCTTCTGACGGCTGTGCAGCTACAGGCAGAAGTATGGTGAGGGCAATGCCCCTCGCAAACCCCGTGAGGCTGGCCACATGATGCCTTTGTGTTAACCTATGGTTGGGCCTGAAACATCACATGTAGGTTTTTAACCAGGAGCTGGACTCCTCATTTTTTTGTACTATGTTTGCAAATCTTCTATAAATCTATAATTATTTAAAAATAAAACTTTTTTTAAAAAGGGCTTTCTCGCCATTCTCCCATTCTTTCATCTCCCATACTTACTAGCCATTTTGTTTGCAACTGAGACTAATAACTAAGTTTCTAAGAACTAGTTTCTTTGTCCTTCTCTCCACAGGTCTTACTGAATCACTGAGGCTGTACCAGGGACCTCTGAAGACCTGGATCATGGTCTACTTTGCCCCTTCTTCTGCACCAATAGGCCTCTTTCCCAAATGCAAATTATCAGATTGTGGGAATAGATGCCTATGAATCAGCGGCCCTTTCCAGACATACCTGAACCTGGATGGATTGAGCACCATCCTCAAGTCCTCCGCCAGGTGTTCACTGACTGGACTGCCCTTGCTTCTCTCCACTTAAATTTCTTTCTCCATCTCTGACATCTCCACTAAGTTCTCGCAAATACCTCAATGTAGTATACACTGCTGCCTCATGTTCAATATGTCCAGAAAGGTATTTAACCCATCACTACCCATGCAAAAAATAAATAAAAAACCTGCTTTCCTCCTAACATCTGACTTGTAATGACAATTTTGTGTTTCTAATCACCTGGGGATTAGAACCTTAGCTACATTTTGGGTTCACCCCATTTCCTACCACATTCCATCAGTTATTCAGTAGTTTCTACCTCATCAATATGTCTCACCTGTTAAAGCCCCACCTGTGCCACAGGTTTTATTAGCTTTTTTCCTGGTTTATTATAATAGTTTCATTCAGTTCAGTTCAGTTCAGTCGCTCAGTCATGTCCGACTCTTTGCGACCCCATGAATCGCAGCATGCCAGGCCTCCCTGTCCATCACCATCTCCCGGAGTTCACTCAGACTCACGTCCATTGAGTCCGTGATGCCATCCAGCCATCTCATCCTGGGTCGTCCCCTTCTCCTCCTGCCTCCAACCCCTCCCAGCATCAAGGTCTTTTCCAATGAGTCAACTCTTCGCATGAGGTGGCCAAAGTACTGGAGTTTCAACTTTAGCATCATTCCTTCCAAAGAAATCCCAGGGTTGATCTCCTTCAGAATGGACTGGTTGGATCTCCTTGTAGTCCAAGGGACTCTCAAGAGTTTTCTCCAACACCACAGTTCAAACGCATCAATTATTCGGCGCTCAGCTTTCTTCACAGTCCAACTCTCACATCCATACATGACCACAGGAAAAACCATAGCCTTGACTAGACGGACCTTAGTCAGCAAAGTAATGTCTCTGCTTTTGCATATACTATCTAGGTTGGTCATAAGTTTTCTTCCAAGGAGTAAGTGTCTTTTAATTTCATGGCTGCAATCACCATCTGCAGTGATTTTGGAGCCCCCCAAAATAAAGTCTGACACTGTTTCCACTGTTTCCCCATCTATTTCCCATGAAGTGATGGGACCAGATGCCATGATCTTCGTTTTCTGAATGTTGAGCTTTAAGCCAACATTTTTCGCTCTCCTCTTTCACTTTTATCAAGAGGCTTTTAGTTCCTCTTCACTGTCTGCCATAAGGGTGGTGTCATCTCCATATCTGAGGTGATTGATATTTCTCCCGGCAATCTTGATTCCAGCTTGTGTTTCTTCCAGTCCAGCGTTTCTCATGATGTACTCTGCATAGAAGTTAAATAAGCAGGGTGACAATATACAGCCTTGATGTACTCCTTTTCCTATTTGAACCAGTCTGTTGTTCCATGTCCAGCTCTAATTGTTGCTTCCTGACCTGCATACAGATTTCTCAAGAGGCAGGTTAGGTGGTCTGGTATTCCCATGTCTTTCAGAACTTTCCACAGTTATTGTGATCCACACAGTCAAAGGCGTTGGCATAGTCAATAAAGCAGAAATAGATGTTTTTCTGGAACTCTCTTGCTTTTTTGATGATCCAGCAGATGTTGGCAATTTGATCTCTGGTTCCTCTGCCTTTTCTAAAACCAGCTTGAACATCAGGGAGTTCACGGTTCACGTATTGCTGAAGCCTACTCATTCTATTGTCAAACCTATGTGCTATACCTTTTGCAGGCATGCCCTTCCTTACCTCTGAGCCTGTTCAGACTACTCTGTTCACACTCTTCCCATCCTCCAGCCATTAAGCTAGGTAGTTCTCATTCAGCCTGTATGTATTTGTTGATCATCATTTTCTTTCTTGATCCTTCCCAGGGCTGGGTTAGATGACACTCTCAGCCCCTGGGTTTGCCCTAACACACTGTACTGTAGCTACCTGGTTTGTTTGTCCCTTGCTTTAGGCGTGACGCATGACAGCAAGAACCATGACATGATTATAGCCTTAGCAACCAACATGAAGTGTGGTACACAGTCTTAGTTAAAACTCACTTTAAAAAAAGTCTTATTGACTGAAGGTATGAATGCTGGGCACTGTGCTAGGACTGGGGGTTATAAAGAATAAACCTTAGTTCTTCTTTTCAAAGATTTCACACTCAAGTGGAAGACAAAAAAAGTACAACAAGCACTTATTGAGTGTTTTATAAGCTAGGTACAATATTATTCCCATTTTACAGGGGAAAATTGAAATGGAAAATTTAATTGCCCAGTTTAAAAAGGGGCTGCTGTGGCTAAGTCACTTCAGTTGTGTCCGACTCTGTGCGACCCCATAGACAGAAGCCCACCAGGCTCCCCCATCCCCGGGATTCTCCGGGCAAGAACACTGGAGTGGGTTGCCATTTCCTTCTCCAATGCATGAAAGTGAAAAGTGAAAGGGAATTCACTCAGTCGTGTCCGACTCCTAGCGATTCCATGGACTGCAGCCCACCAGGCTCCTCCATCCATGGGATTTTCCAGGCAAGAGCACTGGAGTGGGGTGGCATTGCCCTCTCCTTAAAAAGGGGCAGACTAGGAATTTGTTATAATCAAGAGGAGGAAATACTCCAAATGTCTGTCAATAGAAACATACATGAACAAACTGTAGTCATTCATACAATAGAATTCCACTCAGCAACTAAAAGCAGTAAGTTACTGATACAACAGCATGGGTGAATCTCAGAAACCTCATGCTGAGCAAAAGAAGCCAGACACAAAAAGAGTACATGCAATATGATCCCACTTATATAAAACTTCAGAAAAAACCATAAATCTAATATGTCGTATAAGAACACAGATCATATTTGCCTTGGGCTAGGGAAAAACAAGGATATTGCCTAGCAAAACATTCAAGGGAATTTGAGGCTGATGGTAATGTTCACTATGTAGTTATATGAGTATATACATTTGTCAAAAATCACCACAGTATACCCTGAAAAGTAGTGAATTTTACCTGATGTAAATTATATCTACACAGTTTCTATAACTTTTTTTAAAAGTAAAATTAAAAACTCAGTCAAATTTCAGAATCCTTGTTTTTAACCACGATGCTGCCTAACAAATAAGACATTTATACATTTGTAGAGACTGTATCAAGCACCATGAAATATAAAACTTTGGTTTCTACCAAAATAGTTGACTATTTCCCCCCTTTCCACCAAAATTAACACTGAAAAACAAAGTATAAAAGCAAGAGGAAAATATAAGTGTCAGAAATCAACAACAGTAATAATAACAAAATGTGAGCCCTGTGGGGACAGAGTCTGGACCTGTTGTGTGTCAGGAGGTGGGTAGCTACAGCTCGAAACTGACAATACCCAGAGATGGTGTCCCCCAGTGTGTGGGAGGAAAGCTCTGACACTTTGCTCTCACCCCCCTGCTGTTCTGCCTTGGACAAACCATCACCTGTTCCTTCACAGTCCAGCCAAGCCAACACCTAACAGTACAGGGGAAAAGTCCTTTGGGAGCAGGAACAAGCAAAGAGCTGACAAATTTAAAAAAATACTGAGATCCTACTACAGATTTATTAGAATAACCAAAATCCGGAACAATGACAACACCAAATGCTAGTGAGGATGTGGAGCAAAAGGAACTTTCATACACTCCTGGTGGGAACGCAAAGTGGTACAGCCAATCTGGGAGACAGTTTGGCAGTTTCTTAACAAACTAAACACCCTCTTACCATGTGATTCACCAATCACATTCCTTGGCATTTATCCGAAAGAGTCAAAAACTGATGTCCACACAAAAACCTGAACACAAATGTTTCAGTTCAGTTCAGTTCAGTTGCTCAGTCGTGTCCGACTCTTTGTGACCTCATGAATCGCAGCACGCCAGGCCTCCCTGTCCATCAGAGTCTCCGGAGTTCACTCAGACTCACGTCCATCCAGTCAGTGATGCCATCCAGCCATCTCATCCTCGGTCGTCCCCTTCTCCTCCTGCCCCCAATCTCTCCCAGCATCAGAGTCTTTTCCAATGAGTCAACTCTTCGCATGAGGTGGCCAAAGTACTGGAGCTTCAGCTTTAGCACCATTCCTTCCAAAGAAATCCCAGGGTTGATCTCCTTCAGAATAGACCGGTTGGATCTCTTCACAGTCCAAGGGACTGTCAAGAGTCTTCTCCAACACCACAGTTCAAACGCATCAATTCTTCAGCTCTCAGCCTTCTTCACAGTCCAACTCTCACATCCACACATGACCACAGGAAAAACCATAGCCTTGACTAGGCGGACCTTAGTCGGCAAAGTAATGTCTCTGCTTTATTCATAATCACCAAAAACTTGGAAGCCAGCTAGACACCTTCATTAGGCGAATGGATAAATACACTGCAGTACACCCAGAAGATGAACTAGTATTCAGCACTAAAATGTCCTTCAGCACAGAACTTTAGACATGCATTACTAAGTGAAAGAAGCCAACGTGAAAAAGCTACCTACTAGGACTTCCCTGGTGGCTCAGTGGTAAAGAATCTGCCTGCCAATTCAGGAGACTCAGGCTCAGTCCCTCCAGGAGGATCCCACATGCCACAGAACAACTGAGCCTGTGCACCAGAGCTATTGATCTTCTGCTCTGGAGCCTGGGAGCCGCAACTGCTGAGGCCCATGCACCTAGACCCCATGCTCTGCAACAAGAGAAGCCACTGCAATGAGAAGACCAAGCACCACAGCTAGAGGAAAGTCCATGCAGCAATGAAGACCCAGCACAGCCAAAAATAAATAAATAATACAATTAATTTTAAAAATTAATATTTTAATTTTGTAAATTAAAAGCTACATATTGTGTAATTCCAACTCTATGACATTCTGGAAAAGGCAAAACTATGGAGACAATGAAAAGATTAATGGTTGCCAAGAGTAGGTGGGGAAAGGAAAAGAAGAAATTGGCAGAGCACAAAGCATTTTTATGGCATGAAGAATATTCTGTATGGTATTATAACAATGGATATATGTCACTATACATTTGCCCAAACCCATAAAATATACAATACCAAGAGTAAATCCTAAAGTAAACTATGGGCTTGGGGTGATTATGGTGAGTGATGCTGGTAATGGGGGAATATGTACAGGTTTAGGGGTGGAAGGTATATGGGAAATCCCAGTATCTTCCTCTCAATTTTATGGTGAACCTAAAACTGCTCTAAAAAAAATTATCTTTTAAAAAAGTTGATGAAAATGAGTTGGATCTGCTCTCCAGCTCCTCTCCCAAACCCAGACCAGACACAACCCACAGGAGCCACCCTCTCCCCATGCCAATTCACCTCGCAGGTCTGAAGTGGAACTCCAGTTGTGGGACTCGAGGGACCTTGGGCTTCCTGCCCTCAGACTTATCTGTTCCCCTCTCCTCGAATCCATGAAGACAGACCCTGGAACGTGACCTCTTTCCCCCAACACATCTTACCAAATGACTGACTGATAGCCTCAGGGAAACATGACTTCATAAACCAAAAGAACTAGATTTGAGGATATAATTACTATGAAGAAAGTCAACATACAGAACAACACCTGAAGCAGAACTACTGAAACAAACCTTCCAAAAATGTAAAATAAGCATGAAGATATGAGGGGGAAATATTAGCCAAAGGAAGCAAAGATAAGAAATCAACAAGATCCCCAGCAGAAATGTTAGTACCAATACTAAAGCCAAAGTAAATAACACAGTCAATGGAATAAATGGCAAGATGAATTTGAAAAAAAATGAGTTAGCGAATTAGAAGAGCCGACTGAGGAAATAATGGAAAATATAAAAGAAAAGCTAAAAGATGATTCTGGATGTGAAAAGCTAGACCAGATGTTAAAAATAGCATAGAATAAGGGGAATATAGGCGTACCAGGGAGATCGGCAGAAAAAGCTGATACAGTAAAGAGCAGGGAAACCCACAAAAAGCCTCATAAAGAGAAGTCTTGAGATGAGACAAAAAGAAGGGTAGAAGTTTGCCAGGTGAGCACGGAAAGGGAAAACATTTCAGGCAGAGAGAAACCACGCAGGTAAACGCATGGAGGCGTGAATGCAAATAATCACTTGACTAGGATCTAGCAGGTAGTCTGGCATGTCTGGAGCAAAGGCTATTTGAAGGAAGGTAAAGAAGGTTAACGTTGGAAGGCAAGCAAGAGTCAGGTCAGGAAAACTCTTGGGAGATCTGTAGCATAATTATACCCCATCTTCACTACCAGGAAACTAAGTCGAGCTCAGATAGCTGAGTGAGTTGGCCCAGGTCAGACTTCCAACTGCCAGGCTTGGACCAGTTCACTGCCTCACACTCAGTGGTAGCTCTGAGTTTGCTTGGAGCTTGGATGTCTCGGTGTTCTGCAAAGTCAATTAGAATTTTTTTTAAATAGATGAATTTGGAAAGTAGGGGCATTGTGCATCCAAGATTAGGTGCGTTGTTCTGAAGTTTCAGAGCGTCCAGTTGACAATTAGTAGTTCAGGGTTAAAAGTAAGATGATCAAGACAGTTAATACAAATTCAGATATTCCCAGCATATGGAGGTGGATGGGAGTGGATGGAGTTGCAACAATAATGCCACTGGTGACCTCGGCAAACATTTCCTCAGGAGAGAAACATTTTACTGGAGTAGGACATCACTAGCCAAGTGAGGAAAACCGAAAGGCCCACAGTCACACTGGCTTGGTGTTTTCTGTTAGTCAGATCTCAGCTCAGTTGTAGCATCTTCCGCCAGCCAGCCACTGCCAGCACACCAGATAACTCTGACTGGGATCTGAGTGCAGTGCAGTGCTCAGCGCAGCGCTTTGTGACCCCGTGGACTGCAGCCAGCCAGGCTCCTCTGTCCGTGGAATTTTCCAGGCAAGAACACTGGAGTGGGTTGCCATTTCCTATTCCAGGGGATCTTCCTGACCTAGGGATTGAACACACTCATCTCTTGCATTGTCAGGCAGATTCTTTACCACTGCACCAGTAAACCTGAGAAGTGAAAATAACCCTCCTCAGACGCATATTGTCAAAAGCCTGACTTCTAAGTGACGCCCAATTCTGGGATCGAGGAATACAGCAACACTAGGGTTACTTGGGAAACCCAAACTGGGGAGATGTATCTCTGAATGCCAGTCACCAGAAACATATCCTTTTATCCAGAAGGAAAATAATGTTACTTTTAGCTTGTAGATAAAGAAACCAAATCTGAGAGAAGTTAAGTGACTTGCCCAAGATCATTCAGCTAAGAGGCAAAACTGGGATTCAAATCGAGGGGAGGCTGGTTCCAAAGCCAAGGAGATGAAGATTAAACAAGACGGTGCTGGTGTACCCAGCATTCACTCTCATTCTTGCTTTCTCAAAGCCCAGGATTCAGAGTGGGTCAGGAGAAAAAGGTCCATGTCCTTGCTCCTAAGAAGCTTGAGAACTGAAGTCACCATTTTCTGGAAAAGAAAGAGCTTTGAGTTACAAATCAGAAGAACTGGGTCTCAGTCTGATCTGTGCCACAACTTGCTGTGTGATTGTGACCAAGTCACTCACCTCTGTGGTCCCCATTCCCTCTGCAAAAGGATGATTCTGGAAATGCAGGTGTCTGTGACCGGCAGGAAGCTTCCCTTAGACCCAAGCCCCACCCAGCAAAGCTGGCAATATCTGATTCTCTCCTCCCAGTGCCTTTCCTCTTCTCCATTCACACCAGCCATTACAGCTAGGGCTTCCCAGTTGAGGGCTGGGTGTGGATTGTTTGAGAAGCCATATGGCATCCCAGTGCAGCCGAGAGTCCAATCTCAAGGGGAAACCATTGTTCATTCATCTGGACCGAGTGACATTCTTTATGCAAGAATAACTCTTGATTAAAGGGTGAGTTTTAATGGAAACTAATTAGGCAAACTCTTTAGCCTGGGCATAATGATCAAATGAGCTGTCACACCATACCTGATACAATGATCTCACTCGCTACAAGATTTTATTCCTTAGCAATTACACTCCCACATGGCACTGCGTGCCGTTATTGCCTGGAGCACACATGTCAAATTAAAGAGCAACTTATGCACCTGATATTTAATTATTGCCTAGTACTACAGACACCCGGGGAACGTCAAAGTGAGCAGTCCTGCTTGGGAGAAACGAAAACTGAAATCTACTTCTGCAAGGGAGTGAAAAAAAATAGGGATAAAATATGTATAGGCTACTATAGTTCCTTATTCAGCCGTCTTACAATTCAGTTACAAAACTTGCTCACCCCAACCTTGAATAATTTACCTTTTTTTTTCTTCATCCAGAAAAAGTCAGCAGTTGGAGAGTTGTAGGTCAAGGCACAGGGTCCAATTGGTATTTATTTATCTACATGATTGATGTGGTCAGGTCTGGTCAACATTGAGCTCTTCCTGTGCGTTATTCTCTCCCTAACAGATTCTGACAGGAAAGAGGGTGCCTGGCATGCCTTTCTAGCCCAAAGGGAAATGTTTGCCCTCAAGGCTGAGCACTCAGGAAGCCACATCTCACACCAGGCACACGAGCAAAACATTTGAAAAGTTGACCGAAGTTTCCCCACAAGCTGGGACAGTGAGAGGACATGGGGAGGGAGGCTCTATCTCTACTTTGGGTAGAATAATCTGGAGAACTTTGCAAACATACGGATGCTCAGAATCCCATCCCAGACTATTTACATTAGGATCCAAGGCCTTAACTTTTGGGGCTTTCCTGGTAGCTCAGCGGGTAAAGAATACACCTACAATGCAGGAGACCCTGGTTCAATTCCTGGGTTGGGAAGATCCCCTGGAGAAGGAATAGGCTACCCACTCCAGTATTCTTGAATTTCCCTGGTGGCTCAGCTGGTGAAGAAGCTGCCTGCAATGCAGGAGACCTGGGTTCGATCCCTGCATTGGGAAGATCCCCTGGAGAAGGGAAGAGCTACCCACTCCAGTATTCTGGCCTAGAGAATTTCATGGACTGTATAGTCCATGGGGTCGCAAAGAATCAGACATGACTGAGTGAATTTCACTTTCTGGAAAGGAGGACTGGGTAATTTGTAAGGCTTCTCAGATAATTCTAATACTCAAGTAGGGCCAAGAACAACTGGTCTGGACTGGAACCAGCCACCAGGCCAGAGCTTAGCATTATAGGAGCTGCTTTCTGTCCTCAAAAAGGCCTTCACACCTCAGTGCTTTGAACGTGCTGTTCTCTCCTCTGGAATGTTCTTTCCCATCCCTTCTTTCTATCTAGAAAAGAAAATTATCCTTCAACATCAAATACGCTATTTTCCTCTGAGATCTCCCCATGATTTCCCCAAGCAGAGTTGCCTCATCATCCACCAGGAGTCAGACACAAGGCTCAAAGGATCATTAAACTATCCTACTCTCCTCGGCGGGGGTTCAAGAAGGGAATCCCCATGTCTCCAGCAATCATCTGTGAGTCCCAGCTGAGCAAACTCTGAAAATATCTCGGTCCCTTTGCTCCAGATAAAGAAATTCAATTACTCATTATCAGAATTACACTGCCTAATACTAAAATGCCTTAATATGAGAGCTTTTGTATTTAGTAAACTGCACAGCTTGTGAAAACCCCCTCCAAACATCTGGCAAGAGGCCCAGCAGAGGTAGGGCTGAAACCTCTAATGATGGCAACATGTAAACAAGTGTTTTGTTTCAACTGATAATCATTAACTTCCAGTGTCAGGCTTACCCCTAGAGGTCTGATGCCTCAGCCTTGCAAAGGCCTCTGGGAAACAGCAGCTGGGACGAGGCCTATGCTGAGCCGATGGGGAGGAAGGGGGTGGGAAGGCCTGTCACTATCAACCTGGAGAGGCAGGAGGTGACAGGAGCAGATGCCTCTCATGAAAGGGAGTGCCATCAGGGAGTCCTAACTTCCTTTCAGCGATGTTCATACTGGGCAAGGTTTGCTTCTCCACTGTGCCTGCCTAGCTGTGTGACCTTGGCAATAAAGCCCCAGTTTCTCTATCTGCCAAACAGAATTAACAAAGGTTCCTACTTTATAGTTGTGAGACATATGTGAGAGAACATGCTCCAGCTAGGCTTTTGGCACTGCCCTGATTTATAGAAAGCAGTCAATAAAAGAAATTTCCAGTTTCTTTCTCCATTATTCCCTTCAGATGTTCCTAACTGGGAACTAGACTAGTCTGAAGACCCATGTCCTAACTCACTAAGTAACGGCCATTTGACCCCAGGATCACTGGGCTGAAGTGTGTGGTGTTTGTACACATGAGTATCAAAATAGAAACTGATAAGGGAACAGCTGGGTTTTTATTCTCATTGACCATTAACAAATACTGATGCTGAGTAATCCTTTGCACTATAATTCATGTGCAAATATCAATTCATTCCACAAATATTAACTGAGTAACTACTATGTTCCAGATACTATGTGTACTAAGATGATAAAGAAGTGTGTTCACAGCTTGGGTTCTGGGAAAGCAGACACTGAGACAGAGAGGAGGTCACCATGGAGTGAGTTTAGGATCCACTTGTGTCAAAGGGAGATGTTATGGACTGAACTATGTCCCTCCAAAATCCATGTGATAAAGCTCTAACCCTGAGTGTGACTGTATTTGGAGATAGGGCCTTTAAGGTTAAATAAAGTCATAAAAGGGCTTCCCAGGTAGCTCAGTGGTAAAGAATCTGCCTGCAATGCAGGACACTGGGTTCCATCCCTGGGT
This sequence comes from Ovis aries, assembly GCF_016772045.2. NCBI lineage: Eukaryota > Metazoa > Chordata > Mammalia > Artiodactyla > Bovidae > Ovis > Ovis aries. Next base: position 37,000,607 of record NC_056068.1, read on the forward strand.
CAGGAAGATCCCCTGGAGAAGCGATGGCTACCCGCTCCAGTATTCTTGCCTGGAGAATCCCATGGAAAGAGGAGCCTGGTGCATTACAGTCCATGGGGTAGCAAAGAGTTGGATATGACTAACGTGATTTAGCAGAGCACAGCACATACAAAGTCATAAGTGGGACTCAGATTTGATAGGACTGGTATTCTCATGAGAAGAGGGAGAAACTAGAGCACTCTCTTGCTCTCTCTCTGCATAAGCACAGAGGAAAGACCAAGTGAGGATACAGTGAGTAGGAGGCTGTCTGTAAGCCAAGAAGAGAGAACCCAGAACCAGAAACCCAAACCAGCCAGGACCTTGATCTTGGACTTCCAGCCTCTAGGACTGTGAGATAACAAATTTCTGTTGTTTAAACCACCCAGTCCATGGTATGCCATTACAGAAGCCTGAGCTGACAAACACAGAGATGAAGGAAGCAGGAAAGCGGGGAGGCAGACACTGAGCTGTAACTCAGGCCCAGTAAAGACCTCAGGTGAGCACATGGGGAGCTCTGGAGTGGGAGGGCTTTCTGAGCCTCCTCCCAATCCAGAGAGTGGCTGGGCCTTTATGCCCCCTAGGTCATCAGTCACTGGATGCAGGCTGCCCCTGAAAAGAGGTATGACCCTGGAACAGGTAGTTTCCTTCTGCAGAGCCAATCCCCAAGAAAAGCCGGCAGGACTCTGTACATCTCAGCCTCCATCACAATGAGTTCCCTATGGCCCTAGTGACTAGTGCCCTTTGTGCAGCACCCACCATGTGCCAGAAGCCTCATAAATGTCATTTACTTGGTCTTCACAGTACTCCTGTGAGAAAATACCCATTTCACAGAGAAGGTGAAATAAATAACGTCCAAAGCCACAAATCTGATACATAACGAAGGCCGAATTGAAGAGACCTCTCTTTCCCATCACTGCTAGTCTTGTCTTGACAGCATGCTTCCTCCCCCTTGGAAACCTTCATTTTCCACAAGAAGCTTTCCCTGTCCTCCTCCAGCAGGTATATGTGCCCATAACACCCTGTGGCTCCCTCCTCAAAGCCTATAGCACTTTGCATTATCAACAGTCACACTATATGTGTTAGTTGCTTAGTAATGTCCAACTCTGCAACACCATAGACTGCATCCCACCAGACTCCTCTGTCCATGGAATTCTCTAGGCAAGAATACTGGAGTGGGTTGCCATTTCTTCCTCCAGGGGATCTTCCTGATCTCAGGATGGGACCTGAGTCCCCTGCATTGCAGGCAGATTTTTTACCATTTGAGCCACCATGGAAACCTGGTCACATTAGCTGACACAACCCTGGTGGCTCAGACAGTAAAGAATTTGCCTCCAAAGCAGGAGACCTAGGTTTGATCCCTGGGTTGGGAAGATCCCCTGGAGGAGGGAATGGCAACCCACTCCGGTGTTCTTGGCTAGAGAATTTCATGGACAGAGGAGCCTGGTGGGCTACAGTCCATGGGGTCGCAAAGAGTCAAGCACAACTGAGTGATGAACACTTTCACTTTAACATTTACCATGTCGCAGGCATTGTTCTGGCACTTTCCAAACATTAATTTATTTAATCTTTTCAACAGCCCTATGAAATATTATTTTGATCATTCTCATTTACAGATAAGAAGGCTAATAAGATATAAAACTGTTAAGTAACTTTCCCAGAGATACCCAACCAGGGTTTGAACCCACTAGATCTGGTTCCAGATATTATACTATTCTGCCTAGGGGTCATTTCTAACACCCTTCTGATTTGCAAATGTTTGGAGAACATAGACAAGTCTCATTTATTTTTTTCCACCTCAGTGACTTACCTGGGACTGACATATACTAAGCTTTTCGTAAGGTTTTCCTAAACAACTAAGTGATGGCTTTCACATGAACATTTTGAAAATAATTGGATTTGATCTATGTGGACAAAGCCTAGAAGAAAAGACAGACAAAAAAGAATTCATTTGGTCTGTTGAGACATTGAGATCATGGGTGAATTTTAATACCTGGATATTGAGAGAATACTGGTTTTTAAGAATTCAGAATAGGTGATGGCAAACTTTATCTGCATTTCCTATTGCTGTCATGAGAGTGGACCTCTAGTGCATTTCAGACGGCATTCCTACTGGGATGCAGGCTTCTCCAGTCCATGAAGCTCAGGTCCAGAAAACAGCTCAGGTGTCAGAGTAGGGCAATGTCTTTCCAATGACCCCATAACCAATTCTAAGATGAAAAGATCAAGGCTCCCATCATCACAACTCAGAAGTTATTGATACCCAGAGATGATGTAAAGAATATTTTGGTGGCCATTTAAGCCTGTTTCTAAGTGAACTCTAGTGACTGGGCAGATTCCCCAAGTCTTCAGATCTTCAGATTCCCACTAGGACATTTAGATAAGCAGACCCTTATGCAGCTGAGAAGTAATCAAAATGAGCCAGTGGCCAGGGATGCTCTGAGAAATTACATTGAGTTCTCTCATCTCACTCCTGTACTTGCTGTTTAATTTATATTCATTCATTCACTCATTTATCCATTCAGCAGATGTAACTGGGGTCCTACTAGATGTCAAGAAGTTTTCTAATCTTGAAGAATACATAATGAACAAGCCAGATGAGTCCTTTTCTTTTGTGGAGTTTATAGTCTAATGAGAGAATATGAACAATAAACAAATGATATAACTTCAACGCATGATAATTTCTATAAAGAAAATAAAGCAGGGTGACATCCTGAAAAGTGAGTGAGGCACAGGGAAAAACTGATTTTGACAGGATAGTTAGGGAAGGATTCTCAGGGGTGACATTTAAATAGAGACTTGAATAGTAAGTGGCCAACTTTCAGGGAATCTGGGAGAACAGGAATGCAAAGTCCCTGAGGCTGAACTAGGCTTGCCAGTGTCCTGGGGGTTAGAAATCAGACCGGCACAGGTGGGCCGGATGAGCATGGGGAAGAATAGTAAGATACAAAGCCTGAGAAGCAGAAAAGAAGTTTGGGTTTTATTTCTAGCATGATGAGGAACTATTGGAGAGCTTTTAAGAAAGACAGAAATGCAATATGGTTTAAGTATTTAAAAGATCACTCTGGCTGCCAAGTAAAGAATGAACTATAGGAAACAAAAATAGAATCTTGGAGCCTCAGTTCACTGTCTACTAGATGTCTGGTCTGCTGATTTGGCTCTTGTTTCCGATCCCAAAGCTACTGCCAGCAATTCAAACTGCCTAGTTCGTTTCACCTCCACCCCTGACTTCCCAATACTTGAGTGTTGCTGCTCACCACTTCAGCCAGCACCCCATCTGCCCAACTGGCTCTGCACAAGTGGGGATCAGATGGGTCTCTAGACGACAAAAGGGAGCAGTTTAGCTCATTAATGTCACTTGCAAATTAATGTAAAACCCAAAAGTGTCAACTGCAAGGTCCATGAAAACAGAGTAAAGAGTTGATACTGTTTACAAAGTTTCCCCAGTGCTATGCAGAGTAGGTGCTCCAAAGATATTGGTTAGATGAACAGATGGGTCTAGATGGGCTGGGTGCTCATTGTCTGGCTGAGATGAAGAGAGCCTCCACTTGGGAGTCTGGGGAGAAGCTACAAGGAAGCTGCAGTCCAGCAAACATCACTTCAACTTAAAACCTCCACATTGGCTGGGGTGAAGCTGCCCAGGGGCCCCTCTTGGATCCGGTGGGACCTGCTAGACTGCCAGGCTTGTTCATTAGTGGCCTGACATTACACATCTGCAATTGGGTAATTTCTATGTTAACTACTCCCTCCCGCCATAATGAGAGCTCATAACTATGTTTTATATAAAGCCGATTATGCATTTGCACAGAGACCATAAAGGGTCAGTGATTATAAAGTGTGTTGGGAGTCTCTGGGGTAACCATCATACTACCCAGTCCAGAACCGCCCTGTGGGATGCATTTGAATGACATGGGATGGGTGGGTTGGGAAGGAAGTCCTCTATAAGAGCAGGACTCCTGGATGACCAGGAAGGGCTTCTGGGATATGGCCCTCTCTTAAAACATGCTACTGCCACCTGTTAGAATTAGGTCTAGGAGAAGGTCATTTTTTTAAATCTCTTTCATTTCTCTCTTATTTTTTCATATTTATATATAAAGATATAAACATATGCAAAATTTGATTCTGCTTTCACTGAAATTTTTTCAGAAGGAAGGCCACTCTTGTCTGTATGATAAAGGATTCTTGAGGACTGGCATGAGGTCTGAATTTCTTCCCTTGGGTTCTGTTACCATCTCTACACCTACTAGCTGTGTTACCTTGAACCATACATATTACCTTCATAGGTCTCATTTTCCATATTCATAAAATGGGATCACCATATCTCACATTTTTGGCAGGTCTATTTTTGAGAATTAAAGCATAACACCATCTATTGAAACTTACTTAGTTTCAGATATTGTCTATGTGTCAATTCATTTAAACCTCTCAACAACCCTTTGTGGTGTGCCCTGGTGACATCTCCAATTTTAAAAGGTAGAAACTGAGAAGTTAGAAGGTTGGCTCAAAGTCACAGAGCTGATTAGCGGTGAAGCCAAAATTCAAGCCCAGGCAATCTGTCTCTGGAGCCAAAGAACCCAACAACAGTGCCCAGAGCAAAGTAAACAGTCAAAAAATAAATGAAAGTTTCCGTCATCATCTTTACCAACTTCAAGCCAATTTCATGCACAAATCTTTATTACTATTATCACACCTTGGGTATGATTCCAGGTCCTATTAAAAGGGACAGAGATACAGTGAGGGGCTACGGCAGAGTCAGAATTGTCTGGTACCCCCAGAGTGTTGTGGAGAAGGCAATGGCACCCCACTCCAGTACTCTTGCCTGGAGAATCCCAGGAACGGGGGAGCCTGGTGGGCTGGCATCTATAGGGTCGCACAGAGTCGGACACAGCTGAAGCGACTTAGCAGCAGCAGCAGCCCAGAGTGTTGACTCATGGGCTACTGAGGGGATAGAATGGAGCCCTGACAGTGAAGGCGATACAGAGACAAAGACGGCAGGAAAAGGACACAGGGGGCAAGACTGGAAATTTAGACTCTAGTCCCATCACCTGCCCACCCTGGGACCTTGAGCAAAGCCAGCTGCCCTCAAGGTTCTGCCCAGGGTATGGCAGGGGCTGACTGAGTTGGCTCGGGGACTAGACGGTGAGGGGTGAAGCACAGGCCAATGAGGACAGGATGCTCACATGGGTCAGGAAGATCCCCTGAAGGCAGCAATGGCAGCCCACTCCAGTGTTCTTGCCTGGAGAATCCCAAGGACAGAGGAGCCTGGCAGGCTATAGTCCATAGGGTTGCAAAGAGTCAGACACGACTGAATCGACTTAGCACGCACACACTGGAATATGAGTTAGACTGAGCAAGGGGGGCCATGGGCCCCTTGCAGGATTTTCCTCCTAGAGGTCATCCAGCGTGTTTGGATGGCCCAGACTCATAGCTGAGATAGCTGTAATCTAGACCCTTGAAGACTTTGGCAGAGAGCGTCAGGGAGCCAGAGCTCTGGCCCAGCCCACCAAGGACCTGTGGCATACCCCAGCCCAGTGACAGCCCCTTCTGGCCTCAGTTTTTCCCATCTGAAAAATGAGAGGGTCAATGAAACAAATTTTAATGGCTCTAACATCTTGAAAATTCCACATCCCCAAGCCTGACTTCATCCGCCGCCTTATACTAATATCCTTGGGGCACAGCGATTTCATTTAGGTCAGAAGATTTCCCTGCACACAAGCAGAAGTGAAACAAAAGCCCCCTTTCTCCCAAGTCGTTAGCTCCCTCACACACATGCGCGCACACACACACTCACACATGCATGTAAACTCTCATAATGCTTATACAGGCCACCCCCTCCCCAGTCGTGCACAAAGGCTCACACACAGGCGCGCAGAGGCACAAACACCTGGACTCTCTAAGCTGCTCCCTCCCCCCACCCGACTCCTGCGCACTCCCCACCCGAAAGCCTTCCAACTCCCCTACTGGGAAGCGGAGCGGCCCCACCAGCCTCCGCGAGTTACTTAACCTGATGGGCTGGTGCCACCTAATGGCCAGGATGCGAAATGCATCCTTGGTTCCAAGAAGCAGAAGCATTGGAAAAGGTCCAGGGTCATTATGTTCACCCCTGTCCCTCCAACAGGGCTATATCCAGAGCTGCCTTAGACGGATGAGACTTTCTTTAATCTCTAAAACCTTTCAAACAAGAATTTCCTTTCATGAGGCCCCCTAATATGGATCTTCTTTTCCAAAGATCAGTGTATTGTCATTAGCACTCGGAGTAGGCTTGCACTAGAGCTTAAAATTATTGCGCGTGAACTGTGTTCAGCGTCATTCTAGAAGCTTTTGATGTGTTATCTTTTTAATCCTCGCAACAGCTGTCTCTGCAGCGCTTGTATTACTGTCTTCATTTCAAAGAGCTACAACCAAGAAGGAGTAGGCCTAAGACAAACACGAGTTCTAACTCAGCAGCCACTTGGCCCTCCTGTACCTCGGTTTTGTCAATGTGTACACAACTGGTTCCAGACATTCATTCGGTCATTCTTTCCTCAGCGAGCATTGATGGCACACCTACTATGGATCAGGAACTGTGTTGGGGCTTAGAATTCAACAAGCACTTATACGTGGCCTTTGCCCTTAAGGAGGTCTCTCTGTCCACTGAAGTCAATGACAGCTCTTGTCCTCCTAGGTCCCTGACTCTCAGATTTAGTGGATCTTCTCTGCAAACTAGGACAAAAGCCCTAAGGAGAAGTCAAGAGAAGAAGAGTAGAAAGCTGCAACCTGGGGGTGCGGGGGGTGTGGGCGAGGCAGCCAGCCTACAGAGCAGATGAAGATCAGTGTCCTTGCCGAAGAGTCCCCTGGTCCACACCCTGTTCATCTGGGATTGGTCAGTCTGGAACTGCCTCAAGCCCTTCCAGGGCCCATATCCTCTCAGAAAGGAAGGAGAAGGAACTGTGGTTATCTGACTTCAGAGTAGAGGTCCTTTGCACCACACCAGAGATGTGGGGGAGCACACCAGAGAGATCAGAGCCAGAACTGGGGAGCACCGCAGGGGCTTGGAAGATGAAGTGAGGGAACCAAAGCTTTATTGATAATTGTGGTTGTTGCTCTGACAGTCAGACCCTTGTGACCTCCCTAAGCATCTGTCTCTCCATCTATTTCCTCATAGATTCACACTGCCCCAGAGTCACTTCCTATGCTCCAAATACCCCATGGCCTACCCGTGCTTAGCCTTTGCTCTCTTACAAATTAATAGACAAAGTGATAGAATAATAGACTCCTCAAATGTCAAGCCCTGGAAGAAATCATCTGATCCAAATGTTGTGGATGAGGAAAATATAATCAGAGAGGTAAGGTTAGGACATGTCCCAAGTCACACAGCCAATGAGTATCATGGTCAAGCCTAGAATTCAGGCACCCCTTTCCATTGTAAAGACTTCTCCCTACTCTTTCTCTTCTTTTCCACTCACACACAGTTAGACACTGTTAAGAGTCCATTTCTATTCTGAAAGTTCTTTTTATCATTCCTCTTCTTTTTACTTCTCCCATTTAACCCTATTGGATCATAAGCCCCTGGAAAACAGAAAATCTCTTTCCTTCCTCCAAAGCCTTACTACTTAGCACAATGATAAGCATGCAAATGTTTAAAACTGGATGGATGAAAGGATGGATCAATGGATGGATGGAGAGTAGCATGAATGGGTAAATTCTATATGGAATTTCTGCACTAACCTCTTACCTAGTCTCCTGGTTTCCAATTTCCCCACAGTCTGGCCTATCCTCCACAGTGGTATTAGAATGACCCTTTCAAAAATAAAAGTCTTTCTCTTCTGTGTGCAAAAGCATTTGAAACATTTCCTATCATCTAATAATGCAGGAGTCCCCAACCTCTGGGATCTAATGCCTGATGATATGAGGTGGAGCTGACATAACAATAGTGGAAATAAAGTGCACAATAAATGTAATGCATTCGAATCATCCCCAAACCACCTCCCCCCTCCAGTCTGGGAAAAAATTTTCTTCCATGACCCCAGTCCGTGGTGCCAAAAGGTTGGGAACTGGCCATCTAATGGATAAGTCAAGACCAGTTGGCTTACAATATTCTAAATGGATCTGTCACCTAGCCTACCAGCCTCATGTGCTATTAGCCGTGTAAACACATCATACACAATCATACCCTAAACTCTAGAAATACCAGAGTTCTCCATTCCCTGAATGAAGAAACATACATGGCCTCATCTCCAGGATCTTCTTGTGTCGTTCCCATATTCTCAGAATCCTTTCCTGCTAATACCAGACTCTTAACACCCTAACCAACCTTCAAAGCCCAATTCAAATGCCACCTCCACGAAGTCCTCTCTAATTCCCTTAACAAAATGGCTATGCTCAGAGCATGTAGTCCTTCAGGTAAGCATGGTAAGCATGGTGCACCTCATTCTGCCCCTCCTAAAATGACCTTTTGAAACCTTTTCCCTGGGCATGGTAGTTGGTCGTTTTATGTCCATTGCTCCCAAAAGAGGCTTAGCCATGGATCTGAGGATCCGACACAAAGCAAATGCTTATTCAGCATTTGTCGAATGGACATTCTACTTACTACACCATATGCTCCAATTGTCCCTGAGGGTGCAATTTTATTTTATTCTAAAACCACTTAAGTTACTTTCTAGGCTATTATAAGCAAGAGCCCTGAGGGAACAGAACACAGATTCTCCAAAGAACCAGAGCTCTAGGGTGGGTACAGGGCAGGATGGTAGAGACGAAAATGGCACACACAAAAGCAGATCTCTTAAATAGAAAGGAAGGTCAGGGGAAAGAACCCAGTTCCACTGGGGGAAGACCCAAGGAGTCAAATTTTGGTTCAACTTAAGGACCTTGTTCATGATGAAAGCTGTACAGCAATGGATTAGACTGCCTCAGGAAGGGCCGAGCCCTCTAGTCCTGCAAGTATGTAAGAAGTGACTATAGATGACTGTTGAGGACAAATCTAAGAATATATGGTCTTGCATAGGGGACCTGGGCTTCCCAGGTGGCTCAGTGGGTAAAGAACCTGCCTACAATGCAGGAGATGCTGGAGATATGGGTTCGATTCCTGGGTTGGGAAGATCACCTGGAGGAGAGCACAGCAGTCCTCTCCTGTATTCTTGCATGGATAATCCCCATGGACAGAGGAGCCTGGTGGGCTACAGTCCATAGGTCGCAAAGGGTCAGACACGTGACTGAAGCGGCTTAGCACAGCACAGCATAGGCGACCATAGCAATGGGAGTGAGGTTGAACCATAGACTTGGAAGGTCCTCTCCAGCACTGAGAATCTGGGATCCCATCAAACCTCCAGGAGTGGCCCAAGCAAAATTACTAAAAGTTAGTTTTGGGGGGATTAGTATTGCTGTTTGTCCCTTCCTTTCAATACTTCCTCTCACCTGAACCTCTAAGAAATCTGTCAACGCAGAGTTGCTGGAAGAGGAGATGTTCTTGGTGTGCCCCTCTCATACACAGCCCACCCTGGTGGTCACCTGCATCCTGATGGACAGTTCTCATAGAAGCTAACCTCTCAGGAGGCCTGGTGGGATTAACGCCCAGGGGCCCACAGCAATATCCAACCCACCAAACACCTTCCCTTAGCTTCTCTCCTTTTCTTGTGCTCCCCCACTACCTCACTTCTTCCTGGAATCATTTCGAAATAATCTACTTGTACCCAAATGTTTGTCTCAGAGTCTGCTTTGGGCAGTGCAGTGTGTTCTACATGGTGAAAGGTCAAAACACAGATTTTGTGGTTACTAAACACTGGATAGGAAATCCAGTTTGGTGACCTTGAGAAAGGTAATAAATCTCTCTGAACCACCTTCAGTGGATAAAAAGAGGTTAGTAAGAACTACTTCCCAGACTTCACAGCACTGTGTGTGACACAGGTCTGTATAGTTATGTTCCCTGAGTGCTTACTTTGTGCCAAGAACTGTGCTAAGATAAATGTGCTCAGCCAGGCCCGACTTTTTGTGACCCCATGGACTATAGCCTGCCAGGCTTCTCTGTCCATGGAATTTTTCAGACAGGAATACTAGAGTGGGTTGCCATTCTCTACTCTGGGGACCTTCCCGACCTAGAGATCGAATCCGCACCTCTTGCATCTCCTGCACTGGCACGATTCATATATATGATCCTCACACCAAAGGAAATAAATCCAGGAAGAAGACTAGAGTAGACTGATGGTGGCCCCCAAAAGATATGTCCACATCATAACCCCCAGAACCTGTGACCTCCTTTGGAAAAATGGGTCTTTGCCGATGTAACTGAGTTAATGATTTCAAGAGGAGAACATCACGGATTACCCAGGTACACCCTGAATTCACTGAAGAATGTCCTTATAGGAGATGGATGAAATCACAGAGGAAAAGATCGTATGGAGGCAGAGGCAGTGATGCATCCCTAGGCCAAGGGACGCCTGGAGTTACCAGAAGCTAGAGAAGGCAAGGAAGGATTCTCCCCCAGAGAATTTAGAGGGAGCCCAACCTGGCTGACACCTGAATTTTGGATTTCTGGCTTCCAGAACTGTGAGGGAACACATTCCTGCTCTTTGAGCCAGCAAGTTTTTACAGTTTATTAGGGCAGCCCTAGGAAACTGATACAAATGTTCCATTGTCCTTGCTTTTACACATAAGGAAACCAAGGCTTACAGAAAAATGCCCTACCCAGGGGCATCCCGCCAGAATATGGCAGAGCTGGGATTTGAACTCAAGTCTAACTAACCACATAGGGGCCACTCTTAGCCACCAGATCAAAGGAAATCAGTCGTGGGACATGCCTAGCACTGCGCCAGGCACATCATAGATGCTCAGAGAGTGTCAATTTGCTTGCTGTATCTAAACTTTCTCTTTGGTGCCCATTTTACCCCTGACTATTACTAGGTAGTCAAGAGTTAATCAGACAAAACCTGTTCCTGCCAATCCATGAGCTCTCCTAGAGTGGGCTTCTACCTGGATACAGTTACACTGCACACGTTGAGAAGGTCCTTAAGAATCAACTTGTCTGGTAAGCATTTCGCGCTCCACAGCAGCTGTTGGAAAAGATAGATTGGGGCCTGTGCCTTGAGTTAATGTCAGTCTGAATTGAAGATGTGCCAGCATCATCAGGATAGATCCTTTAATTAACCTGCTAGTCCTGTCAGGGATTGGGTTCACTGTCTTTCTCCAGAAATGTGTTATGTGTCTCTCCTTTCACCACTTTGTCATTTGCTCTATTTTAGATTCAAGGTGTCCTTTAGCTGTGCTTCAAAAGACTCTGTCCTCTGGAGTCAACAGCTGTTGGCAAAGTGGCCCCTCAAACAAGATCTCACTGCTTAACCATCACAGCTCTTCTCACAGTGTCTGCAAGAAACAAACCTTCAGCAATTTTGATGCAACAAATACATTTTGAGCAACTGCTGTGTGCTTGCTCCTGAATTATCCATTGCAGTAGATGAATAAGGCCCAGGTCCTGCCTTGCAAGGATAAAACAAAACAGGTGACTAGTGTTTCCCAGTCCTTTTACTTCATGGTAGGCACAGAAAAATGATAATAATTTTAAAGGGAAACTGGGAGAAATTCACAAGGCTGCTAGTGGTCTGAGGCAATCAGCCCAGGGGTTCCAGCTCCCCAGGCGCCTTCAAATAACCCCCATGGGATTGGGCAACCAGCATTCCCAACACTAGTGATCCATTCACCTTCAACCTTTCGGGAAAATATGCTGGTAGGAAACCATAGTTCTTACCTTTGCTCTTTGTAGGAATTTGTGTCCCACCATTTCAACCTGGATTCTACAGTTGAAATCCAACACTGTCAGTACTTTTCCAATTTGTAGAATACATTGTATTAATGAGAATCCTTTTTGTAGCTACAATTTTTTCCCCACAATTTTGTAAAACTTCAGTCTACCTCTGAACTTCTTGACCAGGCTCCCAGGAAACAAAATGAATGGGCAAGAAATAAGATATTAACAGGAAAACTTAGAGACAAATTGAATTGTTTTGTTTCCTGTTCAATGTGAGGATATGGGGATGGCTTTATAGTTTGTTTTTTGGTATGTGCATTTAGAAAGAGCTTATTCCAAAGATATGTAAAGAGGGCCCTGATTTCAGGCATTCCACAACTTCAACAAGTTTTGAAATCTACTGAAACAAAGCAAGAACTAATACATTTGTCCTCCAAAAGAGTACAAATAAGGTGCTTTGGAGATTATAAAATTTCTGTGTGTGATGAATGAATAGATGAAGAAATGAATTTTCCTTCCTAAAGTTATCCTTAATTATACTGTTGTTTTTTTTTTTTTTTTTAATCAACACAGTACAGTGTTTGGGGGCAAAGGAAGTCACTGAGAAAAACCAGCATTGTGGATGACGTACTAAGAACATACCAGAACATCAGTGGCTTCCTGCCAGAGATGTGCATTTTAATCATGAGAAAACACCAGACAAACCCAGAGTGAGGGACATGGTACAAAGCAGATGACTTACACTCTTAAAAATACATACATATTTCAGACTAGGGAAATTTTCCAGAGAGAAAGAGACTAAAAAAATCACAAAAATTAAATACAATGTGTGATCTCAAATTGGATTCTGAGCCAGAAAATAAAATAAAGTGCTATAAAGGGTATTATTAAGATAATTGGTAAAATTTTAATAATGTCTGTAGATTAATATCAGTCTTAAATTTGATTTTGGTAGTTAACTGCAGTTACATAAGGAAATAGCCTCATTCTTGGGAAAGGCACAGTGAAATACTTAGGAAAAAAGAGTATATATATATATATATATATTTGTGTGTGTGTGTGTGTGTGTGTGTGTGTGTATACACATAGTGAAAGTCAATTGTGTCTGACTCTTGTTATCCCATGGACTGCAGACCACCAGACTCCTCTGTCCATGGGATTCTCTAGGCAAGAATCCTGGAGTGGGTTGTCAGTCCCCTCTCCAATATATATATATTTTACCTAATTATAATTATATACATAGTATATAATAACTATAAAGGATTGTGGCAAATATTGACAACTAGTGAACCTGGGTGTGAGGTGTATGGGAGCTCTTTCACTATTAATGAAACTTTTGTGTAAGTTAAAATTACAAAAAGTTACAAAATTAAAAAGCTAGTATGTAAATCATTAAAAGTTATATCTTGCATTTCTCTGTACTGCTTCCCATTTACAATATTCTTTGCTCCCTTCCCCTCTTACTTTCAAAACTTTCATAATAAATAAATAAAATAGGGAAAGAAAAAAATAGGGAAAATAAATCTAATATTTTCTAATTCTTGGTAGTAGGAACAATTCACTGATGTTGTACACAAATATGTTGCTTGAGTAAAAAGTAGAATCACAAGAGAAAGAGCTCAGCCCTTTGGTGAAGAAGGGATCACAAATGAAGAAGACTGAAAAACCTCTTGAAAACAGTCTCCAGTGCTGAGATTCTTCATATCTAAACAAGCCTGCCCAAAAGCATTGACCTCTTGCCTAGCTGCTAGTGGTCTGGGTACTGATTCAGGTTTAGATCTCAGTTTACCTACTGTATTAGTTTGCCAGGGCTGCCATAACAAAACACTATAGACAAGCTGGCTTAAACCACAGAAACGTCACAAGCCTGGAGGGTGCAGGTCCAAAGTCAGGGTGCTGGCAGCGTTGGTACTTTCTGAGGGCTGTGGGGGAAGGATCTGTTCCAGTTCTCTCTCCTTAGCTTGAGAAGAGCACCTTCTATCTGCGTCTTTTCACATCATCGATTGAAGGTGGGAGGAGAAGGAGACAACAGAGGATGAGATGGTTGGATGGCATCACCGACTCAGTGGACATGAGTTTGAGTAGGCTCCAGGAATTAGTGATGGACAGGGAAGCCTGGCGTACTGCAGTCCATGGAGTTGCAAAGAGTTGGACACAACTGAGCGACTGAACTGAAGTGACTCTCTAGAAGTGTCTCTGGTCCAAACTCTTCCTTTTCATAAGGACATCAATCACATTGGAGTAGAGCCCACTCTAATGATCTTATTTTAACTTGATTACCTCTATAAAGGCTCTATCTCCCAATAAGGTTTCATTCAGAGGTATAACGTATGTTGAAATTCATTCAACATTTGAATTTTAGAGGGGACACAATTCAATCCATAAGACCCACCTCTGAATGGAATCCCAAAACACCAAAACCCTAAATGTCCAATCAATATATATTGATTGGCCAAAACAGAGCTCCAATCTACTCCAAAAATATGGAATTTCACATCTCCAAATCTTCAATGGGAAAAAAATCCGACTTTGGGGACAACACATCAGCAGATCATCTCTACCATCTTCTGAGTTATCAAAGTAGTAATATGGGGACATTGAACATGACCACTGGGGCTTAATATCTACCATAGTCTTTCTAGTGTATTTTCTGTGGCTGAGGTTAAAGGATTAGCAAATCTTTTCAATCATTTTTGTATAGATACTGACCAAGTGCTTGCTACACGTCAAGCACAGTGCTAGTGCTGAAACAAAGGTTTACGAAGACCAGCAATCCGGTGGAACTTACATTTAGTGGGAGTGAATAAGGGTCATGCTTGTGTGTGTGTACTTGAGTGTACCGAAGTCACTTCCGTAGTGTGCAACCCTTTTCAACCCCATGGACTGTATAGCCCATCAGGCTCCTCTGTCCATGGCATTCTCCAGGCAAGACTACTGGAGTATGTTGCTATGCCCTCCTCCAGGGGATCTTCCCAACCCAGGGATTGAAGCTGCGTCTCTTAGGTCTCCTGCCTTGGCAGGCAGGTTCTATAGCACTAAGAGTCGTGCTTACTGCCAATTAAATCCTTGTGTTTAGATGGAATAGGGAGGAAGAGTGATGGAAAGGTAGGGATACTGAGCAAGATAGACTTCAACACAAGACTATTCCACTAAAAATTAGGGTGTGTCCTGGAGAGAGCCTGAAATGAGAAATTGCTTTGAATCTACTACCCTTTCAATTTTTCAGTTTCCATTGGCCTCTCATAATGGAGTTTCTCCAGGTTTTTGAGTATGGTTCTATCGGATTCACAAGGATAATTTTGACTCTAAGATTTTTGCCTTAAACTTTGGAGTCATACACCCACCATCCGTAAGGTGAAATCAGCTGTTGAAATCAACCAGCGTGCCAGTTTATGGACCTGTGATTAGTCACCAGTTTGGGTGCTCAGATGATAAAGAATCTGCCTGAAAAGCAGGAGATCCAGGTTTGATCCCTAGGTTGGTAAGATCCCCTGGAGAAGGGAATGGCTGCCCACTGCAGTATTCTTGCCTGGAGAATTCCATGGACAGAGAAGCCTGGAGGGCTGCAGCCCATGTGATCGCAAAGAGTCGGATATGACTGAGTGACTAACACATATTTCGTGGTTATAAGGATGAGAGAGAGAGGGAGAGAGGAGAGAGAGAGATGGAGAGGGAAGAGAGAGAAAGTAGACAGTTTACGAGAAAGAGATAACTAACTAAAAAACCCTCCTGTTTCTCAACCCCTCGAACTAGTGTTTCCTTATTTGTTAATTTTTGTTTCAGGAAATAAGAAAAGGCCTGTGTCTTGATTAGCGGCTTCAGATACCATGATCCTGAAGGACTTGGTGTTCTCAGGTATACATTTTAAGGTGTATAAAATGTAAGGCTAACTGCAAAGTTAGACCAAGTTTGGACTGAAATAAAGTCCAGATTTTTATCTCAAAGGCATAAGTGCCCTGCCCCAGTTCTGAGTCCATAGTAGGC
This sequence comes from Ovis aries, assembly GCF_016772045.2. Lineage (NCBI taxonomy): Eukaryota > Metazoa > Chordata > Mammalia > Artiodactyla > Bovidae > Ovis > Ovis aries. Next base: position 37,016,322 of record NC_056068.1, read on the forward strand.
CTGATTAAAAATCTGTTGGTTAAAAACTTGCTTTCATTATAATGCATTTTTCTCATTTTTCTTCCATATTGAGAGTGACAATTTCCATTTGTGATGATCAGCCACAACATAGATGCAAATGTGCTAAGTAAAATTAGGTGTATCAGAGTGGCTATCTTATAAAAAAGATCATTTTACCGCCTAACCCAGCAAGTAGAGAGTTATTCCTGCTCAATGTACTATATGCAAATGCCCAGATTATAGCTAATTATATTGTTGCAAAGCAGAGCCAAGAAACTGCTACAATACTCCTAGTCTCCTTGGGGAACACACCATGAAAAGAACTTTTTTTTCCTCCTTTGTAAATTACACTATGATATAATTGGGTCTCACTGTTCATGTAACACCCCGCTCAGGGATAGCGCAAGAGAAACGAACAATGTCTTACTAAGTCCCTGTTAAGATCATTAAATGTAGATCACAACACACTAGCAGGCGCCCAAATCTTAATGTGTCACAGTAACAAAACCAGGAAAAGAAAAAAAGTGACAAGTTGCCTCATATTAGTTTTCTCTTACAATGGAGTTTAAGGTAATAAAGTGTTAATGAATTCGGCCCTGTGTAGCTGGCATTGTGAGAGAATTTTTTTTTTTTTACTACATTGTAGGAAAAATTGTCATATTCTTTTAGGCAGCTGTTTAGAGAAAAGCTTTGACAGTGTATAATTGACTCTATTTTTACTGCATTTTCATATGGCATTGTTAGGATTATATACTGTACTGAGCTCTGCTTTTCAGTTTTACGCACTAAGAAATTTTCCCCTCAGACAATTTTTCACTAGGGATAAACGAGAGTCCAACCAGACAGGCAAAAATGCACATCCCCAGCTTCTCCCATTGGACACCCTGAGAGGAGTTATTGAATTATTGTTAGAATTCTTTCCAAGGGAAAAGGCCTCTCAGATTGACCCCCTCAGCCTACAGCTGGAGTAATATATAAATATATTTCTAAAATTACACACGCACACACAGAGCACCAAAATGGTAACCACAGTTGTCAGAGGTTTTCTCTAGGAGATAAGAATTTGAGAATCGTGGGTGATTTTTCATTTACTTATTTATTCATTTATTTATTGCATTTCTCATTTTGTTTTCAGAAGCATCTTTCTCCTGGGGTTAGGAGGAGTGTTTTTAACAAGCCAGCTCTCCCTGACTCCCTCCAAAGTGCCCTTTCCTCCCACCAGGCTGGTTAGGTATTGCAGATACAGTTGTCAACCATTTCAATCCTGAGATCCTGTGCATTTTAAGTTTAGCTCTGTTTCTTTTTCAATTCAAATCAATTTGTCATAGATTCTAAGAAGATATTCCACAACTGTCTTTTTTTTTCCCCCTCCCACATTCAATTATAACAATGTAATATTGCCTCTAGGTTGAGAAAAGCAGTGACAGAAATACTTGCCAGCCAGTACAGCAGGGGCCAAGGCATCAGAAAGGACGATGGTTACAAATTTCCTATGCCATCTGGGTGTGTCCTGGATGGACATCAGCCCTAGTTAAGACCATGACCTTCTGGAGTCAGAAAAGCTTGTGTTTTAATCTGGGCTCTATCATATACTGGCCATGTGACCTCAGGCCAGCTAATCTCTTAAAACCTTTTAATGACACCGACCATTGAAAACCCACTAGGGTATTATGAAGATTAAATGAGATAATTCATTTCTAAAGCACTTAGCAACATGCCCAACACACAGTGAGTATTCAATAAGTGATTGCTGTAACTGTTACTATACATGATGGACAAGGATCCAATGTATTATTTTTTTACGTAAAAAGGAGGCTTTAAAACTCATCTTAACAAACTGTAAATTGATTCTCTGACTTTCCCACTACCACCCCGTTTATGCACCTTCCCCTAGTCTATTCATATTCTTCTGTGAACTCGTGGTTGCTGCCAAATGAGTAGAGCAAAATGGGAGCTCAATTTAATTGAAAATGCATGTGTCAATGTCACAATGTGAGAAAGGTGCCATCTTTCGGGCCATCACTTTTCATCACACACACATATGGGTGCTTGTACGTGTGCGCATGCACACACACAAACACACACACACACACGATAAAATGCAGCGCATGTGTCTGAATTAGTCTGTGGTTCTCCAAGAAAGGAAATGTCTCTACTTCTCAGTGTAGGGGTGATCATATGTGGAGGTGAAATGATTATGTTTCTAATAGTAATATTAAAGCTACAACTTACATAGTACTGTTACATGCTCTTTATACATGTTGATGGATTTACTATTCACTGCAATCCTACAAGATAGGCAGTAACATGATACCCATTTCCCAGATGAAGACACTGAGTCACAGAGCGGTGAAGTGACTTAGCCAAGATCACTCAGTAAAGGACCGAGCTGGGATTCACCCCAAGGAATCTAGCTTCAGGAAATACACACTTACTGTTCTCTTACAATCTAACAACTCCCTATTGAACATTTCCCCTGTGCCAGGTACCCTGCTGTGTTGATGGTATCTCACTTGCCCACCTTTACTAGATATTGTAGTTAGTAACGGAGAAGGAAATAGCACCCCACTCCAGTGTTCTTGCCTGGAGAATCCCAGGGATGGCAGAGCCTGGTGGGCTGCCATCTATGGGGTCGCACAGAGTCGGACACGACTGAAGCGACTTAGCAGCAGCAGCAGTAGTTAGTAAGGGGTAGAATCCAGCTCCAAACTTAGTCTCATCTGACTCTAAAATTACACTGTTGGCCCCTGGAATATACACGCAAATGTATATATGTGTTCATGCATGCATGCTGAGTCACTTCACTCATGTCTGACTTTTTACAACCCTATGGACAGTAGACCACCAGGCTTCTCTGTCCATGGGATTCTCCAGGCAAGAATACTGAAGTGGGTTGCCATGCCCTCCTCCAGGGGATCTTCCTGACCCAGTGATCGAACCAGCAACTCTTAAACTCCTGCATTGGCAGGCAGATTCTTTACCACTAGCACCATACATACACATATACATACATACATACATATATATATATAAAATATACTATAATGTATACATATATATGTGTATATATATATTATATATATATATATATTCCTCTTTTGAGGAAATTCTAGGACACCCAAATCAAGTGCCACCTCCCTCAAAAATGTTTTCATCAACAGCTGCCTATGCTTACCTCACTTTGCCAGGAATTCACACAAAACTTAGCACCTGCATCTCAAGAGTTTGATGCCTTTGGTTTCTGCAACGGTATCACATAAGTTCCTTGAAGCTCCCTAAAGCAAAATGTAGGTCATTTGAGAGCCACACTCATATCTTTACGCTTTTATGTTCCCAGCGATTCTGGAACAGAATTAGCCACATAATTGACAATCGCTCATTTGGGTGAAGACTTTATATTAAATCTAAAAAATCTAAAAAAAATAGAAGTACCACAGAAAAAGAGTTAGATAATCTTTGTGCCCCAAATTCTCATCTTTTGTCCATTCTCCAGTTATCACCTCTGTAAGACAGAAACTTGTCTCTTTATATCCACAGCAAAACTCAGAAGGCAGCAGGGACAATGCCCTCCTCAGAATAACTTCCAATAGTGAAGCGAGAGTCAAATCAGGAGACATCCCTGATGCAAGAGTCATGGTAATTTTACTAAAGGATTTATGAAATCCATGCATTATTATGTGACTTTAACTTCTGAGTTTCATGATAGGCTTATCAAATTCTCTTCTTGCACCGATGGCTACTGCTATGACCTTGGTACCTGTTCTCATGAATTCTCCCAAGTTATTTCCCTGTCTTAATTCATGACTTCTCCCTTCCATCCTATCTATGGCAGAAACAAAAATTGTGTAGTCACCAGATTCATTTCCCTTTTCCTCTGGGCACCCAGGTGGATAATATTCATCACTCTTGGCAGTTACCTGGAGCCCACATGACTAGGTTCTGACTGAAGAATCATGGAGCATCATCACGCATGCCACCTCCAGTGTGAGTGACCTCTAAAAATCCCCTACTTGCTCTCTTTCACTCCCTTCCCATTTCACAGTGACCTTATACTGATGCTGAAAATAGGACCACAAAGTGGAAGAGTCCAGGTTCTTGAGTTAACATTTGGCCAAAAAAAGAAGGTATTCACTGATCTGATTGTGAAGAGAGAAAAACTGAATTTTTATTGGATTATTTCACTGGTCTTTGAGGGTTGCTTGTAACAACAGTTAGTGGTTATTTATGATTTACTCTAGGACTGATTACTTACTCTAGGACTCCCTCCATGATGGCAGTTGAATCAACCGCAAGGAGAACTTCAATTGTTTCACTTCCAGAAATTACCAGGAATTTTCTCTCCCACTTTGGAGAGTCTTCTGACCAGAGACCATGTCTCTCTCATCTCTGAACCCCAAGACTCCCCACACCACCTGACCCAGAGACCAGAAGTTAACCAATAGACTTCTCTATTTAGGAATATTTGAAAGTGTTTACCATGTACCTGACATTCTCCCAGGCACTGGGGAGACCAGGTGAACCAATTTCCTGATTGCCCAGAGCTATTATTCTAGTAAGGGACTCAGAACACAACATACCAACCAAAAATATTTTAATATAGTATTAGGTATGTGTATTATGAAGGAAATGAAATGTAACAATGGTGTAGAGCTTGACTTGAAATAAAAGACTGTTGTCTGTAACTTGGTTAAGAAAGAGGCTTCTCCAAGGAGATAACATTTAAACTAAGACTTAATTATCTATATATTCATTTAACAAATAATTCTTGACCATTTAGTTTGTGTTGTTGTGCTAGAAACTAGGAAGTGATAGATGTTTATTGAGTGTACTAACAAATAAGTTCAGCATGAAATTCAGTTCTTTAATTTGGTATCCTTTATGTGGCTTCAACTCACTTTCAACAAAGAAAGAGGATCAAAGCGATAGGAAGGAAGAAAAAGACAAGAGGTCAGAGTCAGAGAGAGAAACGGGAAACAGAAGGAGAGGGGACACAGATAGGGAGGTAATTTGATCCATTCTCTTTGATCAGCTGCCTCTGCAGCTCCAGATAATAAATATCTCCTGATAGATTTGGAAGTTTCCATTCTGGATTGTCCCATTCAACTCACTGAGGGCACCTAGGATCCCCTTCCTAATGACCCTTCACGCTAGACCAGCATCCTCTGAAAGGGGCTCTCTAGGCCCATCCACCTCTTGGGGACTCCAGATGGGTCCCCTTTATCTGACCATCTCCCTACACTCTTTAGGTTTCTTCTAAAACCTGGCTGCTTCCAGACCCATCTTTAAGCATTCCCTCAAGGCCAAGGTCCATGACCACTAAACAAGGCAAGAAGTTTCCAGCAACCCTTGCCAAGGAAATGAAATTCAACATTATCCTAGAGAATTCTCAAACTTGCAGACAATATCCAGGTTATAGTCTTGAAAAAGTTGTGCCTGGTGCCAAGGTGTTTATGCCAAAGCTTCCCCTATGCCCTACAGAGGGTCCCATATGGGCTGATCCCAGTTATGGGCTATGACTTGAGAATATGACTTCCAAATATCCCAGTGACACATGATCCTTTCCATAATATGCAATAGAAATAGCCTGCAAATGCTATTGTGTGGAGAATCTAAACCACATACACCAGTCTTCATTTTTTACTCTGATAGCAAAATATTCTTCTCAAACCATGTATTACTACTGTTCTGCTCTCCCCTCTTATCCTTCCCTACCTGATGCCACCCAAGTTGTGACAACCGAATATGTCTCCCAGACATTGCCATAAGCAGCCAGTGGGGGGAAAGGAGAAAAATCACGCCCAGTTGAAAACCAATGCTCTGGTTGGAGAAGGATGGTCTTTCGCTATATCCCCATAACATAGGGAGGAGAAGAGAAGAGGGGAGGGAAACATGAGCTATCCTGGCTGGGTCTCTATGCACTGCAACCTATGGAGACTCACTAGAACAGCTTCCTGTGAGGCTGGTAGGAGCTCAGCTTAGCAGCTATTATTGCAGTCATTGCCATTACAATGACTACTTATAAAGGGGATTTGAGCTTGGAGGTGGGATTGGACCAGCTGATCTTTACAATTCCTTCAAGCTCCAGAGCCCCAGATTTCTCACCCAGAAAGCCCCCAAGTGTGACGCTTCTTTCTTGGTAGCAATCTTATTATCTCACCTCCTGTGCCCTTCACTGCTGTCTCTTCAATTTTTCCACCTCACCAATTCAAAATACTTTCCTAACACATGACAATAAAGTGCAAATAGCAGAAATCAAGTCCCAAGTTTCTGTCAAACCACCTCATCATGAAACAGCCGAAGTCAGATGCACAAAATCTGTTGATTAAAATTCCCTGTTAAGACAATGAACACCAGACCCAGAGCTCCTGAAGATGGCTGGGGTGACATCAGCCATGCTGACTCTGGACCTAAAGAATCCTTCCAGAAATGCGTCCTGAAACCTTGGCCTTTCCTGGGCCTCCCTGGTGACTGTTCCAGCACCACCAGAGACTGGCAGGCTGAGCCCAGGCTGTTTTTCTTCCTGTCTAGAGCTCAAGGAAGGACAAAGCCCAGCTAGGTAGAAGCCCAAGAGGACAACCTGAGATGCCAATGCGTAAACACTTCAGGAGGGATGGAAGTATGAGAGCAGTCATCACCCAGAGTCCACATGCAGCTGGGTGATGTACCAGCAGAGCCCGGCCATGGATAACCAGCCCCTCCTGATGTCATTCTTTCTAGGTCACTGTGCCACAAACATGCACACATTCTGTTGAAATACAGATAAATTATTCTGAAATTATTTATTGAACACTTACTATGTGTCAGGCAAATTCACCAACATACTATAAATATACCTCTGTAACTGCACACACCTGCATATAAATACACCTCTACAACTCTATAACTGGAAAAGGTCAGTTTTCATCCCAATCCCAAAGAAAGGCTATGCCAGAAAATGTTCAAACTACCGCACAATTTCACTCATTGCACATACTAGTAAAGTAGTGCTGAAAATTCTCCAAGCTAGACTTCAACAGTATGTGAACCAAGAACTTCCAGATGTTCAAACTGGATTTAGAAAAGGCAGAGGAACCAGAGATCAAATTGCCAACATCCATTGGATCATAGAAAAAGCAAGAGAATTCCAGAAAAGCATCTACTTCTGCTTCATTGACTACTCTAAAGCATTTCACTGTGTGGATCACAACAAACTATGGAAAATTCTTAAAGAGCTGGGAATACCAGACCACCTTACATGCCTTCTGAGAAATCTGTATGCTAGTCAAGAAGCAACAGTTAGAACTGGACATGGAACAATGGACTGGTTCCAAATTGGGAAAGGAGTATGTCAAGGCTGTATATTGTCACCCTACTTATTTAACTTATATGCAGAGTATATCATGCAAAATGCCGGGCTGAATAAATCACAAACTGGAATCAAGATGGCAGAAAGCACAGAGGAACTGAGAAACCTCTTGACGAAAGTGAAAGTGGAGAGTGAAAAAGTTGGCTTAAAACTCAACATTCAAAAAACTAAAATCATAGCATCCAATATCATCACTTCATGGCAAATAGATGGGGAAACAATGGAAACAGTGACAAACTTAATTTTCTTGGGCTCCAAAATCACTGCAGATGGTGACTATAGCCATGAAATTAAAAGACGTTTTCTCCTTGGAATAAGAGCTATGACAAACCTTGACAGCATATTGAAAATCAGAGAGATTACTTTGACAACAAAGGTCTGTAAAGTCAAAGCTATGGTTTTTCCAGTAGTGATGTATGGATGTGAGAATTGGACCATAAAGAAAGTTGAGTGCCAAAGAATTAATGCTTTTGAACTATGGTATTGGAGAAGACTCTTGAGAGTCCCTTGGACTGCAAGGAGATCAAACCAGTCAATCCTAAAGGAAATCAGTCCTGAGTATTCACTGGAAGGACTGATGCTGAAGCTGAAGCTCCAATACTTTGGCCACCTGATACAAAGAACTGGCTCATTAGAAAAGACCATGATGCTGGGAAAGATTGAAGGCAGGAGAAGGAGACAACAGCAAATGAGATGGTTGGATGGCATCACCAACTCAATGGACATGAGTTTGAGCAAGTTCTGGGAGCTGGTAATGGACAGGGAAGTCTGGTGTGCTGCAGTCCATGGGGTTGCAGAGTCAGACATGACTAAGCAACTGAACTGAACTGAACTGATAACTGCATAGGATTACCAGGACACACAGAGGCACATGAAGATATATAGGCACACACATTTCATAAGTGTCAGCACATATATGAATATACACAAATATGCATTCAAACACATAGCATTGTAATGTATATATGTATCATCACACAAAATCATACATATTACATTTGAATCAGTGCAAGTGACAGAAACTCAATTCAGGTTGGCATTAATTAGATGAGGAATTTGGGGCTTCCCTGATGGCTCAGATGGTAAAGAATCTACCTGCAATGCCAGAGACCTGAGTTTGATCCCTGGGTTGATAAGATCCTCTGGAGGAAGAAATGGCTACCCACTCCAGTATTCTCGCCTGCAGAATACTATGGACAGAGGAGCCTGATGAGCTATATATATAGTCCATGGGGTTGCAAAGAGTTGGACATGATTAAGCAACTAACACTTTCAGAGGGGGAATTTATTGTTTACAGAATCAAGATGAAATGGGACAATGAAGCTGGGTACAGAGCAAGGATGCAGCTGGGTCTCCAGAATAACTGAACTCAGAACCACAGACTTCATCAATTTCATCTCCCACTTTGATCTCTATTTCTCTGCTCTCTGTCTTTGCTGACTTTGCATAAAAGGCATATGTTTAGTTAGATGAGAGAAATATGGCCTTTATTCATGCATGGGAAACATGACCACACATTTCCTGATCTCCAGCCATAAATCACAGTCAACAGAAATTACTAAAGTGCTTTCTGGATCCAAAACTGAAAGCCCAAGGAGTGAGACAATTGATCCCAGCACCAATTTGTTGTAGTCAATTTAGGATAGGTCATGCTGCAATACCTAGGTCACAACAATGAAAACCCCCAAGATCTCCATGCTTCACTCCCGCAAGTTTGCTTCTTACTTATATTACATGTTTACCCTCGGCTGGCTAAGGCTCTGCTCCAGGGCATCTGCTTTCTGGGTCCCAGGATGACAGAACAGCATTCATCTGAATACCACAAGTCTTATGGCAGAGGAAAAGGAGAAATGGCAAGTCAGGAAAGGGCTCTTAGAGCTTCAGCTCAAGTATAGCTTGTGTCACCTGGGCTCTCACTTCCATTGGCCAAAGGAGGTTTTTCAGCCATTCCAAACATCAGTGGGAGAAAGGTGACAAAGGGAGTTTTAAACAGTAATCCAGCCTACCACACCATTTCCTGACCATCATAATGAGGTGAGCGGGTACTAGAATTGACTCATCCTTAGACAAATTAACCTGGGCCAGGAGGCAGAACCAGGTTGTTCTACTATGATGACTTCAGGGGTAATATTTTGAACAAAGAGTAACACTACTATGCCTGCCTGCTAAATCAGTTCACTCTTGTCTTACTCTGTGACCCTATGGATCACAACACACCAGGCTCCCCTATCTATGGGATTCTCCAGGCATGAATAGTGGAGTAGGTTGCCATGCCCTCCTCCAGGGGATCTTCCCAACCCTGGGATCAAACCTGAGTCTCTTGCATCTCCTGCATTGGCAGGCGGGTTCTTGCCTACTAGCTCCACGTGGGATGCCCAACACTGTTATCAGTTGCCTCATATGGAAATTGCTGGGCGGATAATACTATTCATTGTGTTATAGAGATATCACAGATGAACTGACGTGCAGACATGTGCTCTGCCCAGCAAACTTCAAGGCATACACGTGTACGCACACTCAGTAACTCCCAAGTTTAGATACGGGCACACGCACACAGATAGGCACAAACATGCATGCATACGCACACGTGTGAACCTGTAGCGGTGCCTGTGTGCACACACACACATGCACATGTTGGTGTCCAGCCTGCCCTCATTTACATGTGAACCCACACACACATGCCACCCTCAAGCACATGCACACTCCAGCTCAGCGGGGAGTGGCTGCTGCTTCGCTGGAGAGATCAAAGGCAGCTGCTCCCTCTGCATATTTAAGGAGCCCCTGCTGTGAGCCTGTAGCTCTTAGCTGAGCCCCCTGCCTAGGCAAAGCCCCACTCTGGGAAATGCCGCCCACCCCCAACTCCACCCCAGGGGAAAGTCTGGAATCTGATCACTTACTTCCCCAAGCCTTTCAGGAAGAACCCAGAGAGAACCCCAGGGTCGGGGCCCTGGAGAAGCAATCTGGCGCCCAGTACAGCCAGTAGTACGGCCTAGCAGGCAGAGGAGATAGTGCCCCTGGGACAGCCAAGCTCAGTCCAGGGGAGGAAGGACCAGCCTTGCCCATTTGCCGAGATCCTATATTTCCTCCTAGGGAATGAGCCTGCCGCCTAGAGACTTGGCGTCATGCTTTGTGGAAGGCTGCTAAGACAGAAAGCCGAGACCGCATCAGACTTGGCTTTGCCACAAACTCATCTGGACCAATCACTTTACTGTCTAGGCCTCAGTTTCCTAGAAAAGTAGCCATTCCAAGCTACCGAAAATGAAAACGTCCAATCCAAGAATGACAAACACCTGGCCCACCTACCTCTGCAGCAACTCATTCCAGGCGCAGGAGAGACCAGGAAGCCGACACAGTGCCCTTTCTGGCCAAGACTAGATGAGGCCTTTGTTGTTCAGTTGAGCGTGCCAGGCTTCCATGTCCTTCACCAGGAGTCCTAGGAGGCTAAAACAGGTGAACTCTCAACCTTCCCTCCTCCTCCACCCTCCCCTACTCTGCTTTCATCCAAAAGAGGCGAGTGGGTTTCCTCTTGTTTGCAACCTCTGATCAATTTGTAAAAACTGCAGGAAACTTGGTATTGAGCAGATTCCCTGACTGTGCCTTGGCTCCTTAGGAAAGGGCATCATGACCAGCACTATCTGCCATCAACACAGGTGTGCAGTGTGGGGCAGCAGACCCCATGCTAGCTAACCCATGTTTATGACGGGGCAAGTGCTGCACTTTCCTACACATGTAAGACAATAAGCCCGATCTACCTGTAAAAAGAAATGTATTCTTTCCCAGGAGTAGAGATGCTCTGAGTTGAGCCCTGGGAGACATGAGGGAGCCTTTTGCAAATGACTCTGATAAGGAAGAGGTAAGTCCCAGCTTCAACAGCCAAGGAGCGTTCCCTTAAAATCTATTTCTATGCTGATTAAATCTGCCTACCAGAAGAAAAAAAAGGGGGGGGGGCATAGTATCCATACTCTGTAGTTCCTTTATACAACAATAACAATACCAAAGTGACAACAATATAATAATAATTTATTGACCACCTACCATATGTCAGGTACTATGCTTGGCTCTATACACAGAGTGTGTCTAATTCTCTCAACATTGCTGCAAGTTAGGTCTATTCCTACTTTACAGATAAAGAAATGGATGCTCAGAGAAGTTATGTGAATTGCCCACTATCACTCAAGGTAGGAAGGACGTTGGATTTGAGTCCATATCTGTATGCAGAAGCCTCTTCTCTTTTTACTGCATAATAGTCAGATCTATTTGGTATCAAAATAAGAGACAACATGAACTCTGCGAGTAAGATGGCAGACAGTTTGGGGTGGGAGCAGAAAGAATGGGATATTGATACTCAAACCTTAACACCATTTCTCTCATCCCTCACTTCTTAAATTCTGCATTTCCTTTCACTCACATTTAAAACTTGAGCATGAGTATCACACAGATCTCCAGATTTTAGTAAACATATTATGAAAATTTTATTTAAACAGCTGAATGTTGTTTATTAGACTTTTGTTACCTTTTAAACACAAAAGCATTACACTACCAGTAAAGGAAATACAAATGAACATACAGAAGAAAACAAAAAATACTCCAAACTCGCTAATCTCTCCACCAGAAACAAGCCGTGTTAATACTTTAGTACGTAACCTTCCAGAATTTTGCTATACATACTTTGTTACATGAATTCATTCCGCATTACCGTTTCTATAATGTGCCCTTTCTTTTCATGGTTTTGTGTTATTCATCGACTGCATCATTTTAATCCACTGAGCAGCAGTACATTGGATGCATGTATATACATGTAAATACATGGATGTATTTTCTTTAACCAAAACCTATTGTTGGATATTGTGGATCACAATAAACTGTGGAAAATTCTGAAAGAGATGGGAATACCAGACCACCTGACCTGCCTCTTGAGAAACCTGTATGCAGGTCAGGAAGCAACAGTTAGAACTGGGCATGGAACAACAGACTGGTTCCAAATAGGAAAAGGAGTATGTCAAGGCTGTATGTTGTCACCCTGCTTATTTAACTTCTATGCAGAGTACATCATGAGAAACGCTGGGCTGGATGAAGCACAAGCTGGAATCAAGATTGCTGGGAGAAATATCAGTCACCTCAGATATGCAGATGACACCACCCTTATGGCAGAAAGTGAAGAGGAACTCAAAAGCCTCTTGATGAAAGTGAAAGAGGAGAGTGAAAAAGTTGGCTTAAAGCTCAACATTCAGAAAATGAAGATCATGGCATATGGTCCCATCACTTCATGGCAAATAGATGGGGAAACAGTGGAAACACTGTCAGACTTATTTTTGGTGGGGGGCGCTCCCAAATCACTGCAGATGGTGATTGCAGCCATGAAATTAAAAGATGCTTACTCCTTGGAAGGAAAGTTATGACCAACCTAGATAGCATATTCAAAAGCAGAGACATCACTTTGCCAACAAAGGTCCATCTAGTCAAGGCTATGGTTTTTCCTGTGGTCATGTATGGATGTGAGAGTTGGACTGTGAAGAAGGCTGAGTGCCAAAGAATTGATGCTTTTGAACTGTGGTGTTGGAGAAGACTCTTGAGAGTCCCTTGGACTGCAAGGAGATCCAACCAATCCATTCTAAAGGAGATCAGTCCTGGAATTTCTTTGGAAGGAATGATGCTAAAGCCAAAACTCCAGTACTTTGGCCACCTCATGCGAAGAGTCGACTCATTGGAAAAGACTCTGATGCTGGGTGGGATTGAGGGCAGGAGGAGAAGGGGACGACAAAGGATGAGATGGCTGGATGGCATCAGCGAGTCAATGGATGTGAGTTTGAGTGAACTCCAGGAGTTGGTGATGGACAGGGAGGCCTGGCGTGCTGCGATTCATGGGGTTGCAAAGAGTCGGACACGACTGAGTGAGTGAACCGAACTGAACTGATTGTTGGACATTTAGGTTGTTTTCAGTTAAATGTCATCATCATAAAATACATTTTAAATAAAGTTTTGTACATCCTTATTGTAGGTGATTCCCTTAGAATAAATTTCTAGAATTTGAGGGTCAAATGTATGAATATTCTAAGGGGTTTGTTACCTAATCCAAATTTCCCTCCCTCAAAAAAGATTGTTATCAATTTATAAATTCTGTCCACTTCTCCTGATCTTTGCCAATACTGGACTTTTCAGTTTTAAATCTTTGACTGCTTCTTAACACTTTTGAACACGAAAACAGAGTGAAGCACTTTGGAGGGGTTCCCTGGGGCATCCCATGCGTCACAGGCACTGATGGTGAAAATGGACATGTTGATTTATTTAAGTGGACAGGCATTAGCATCACTTGAAAAGAAGATGCCGATGCTCCAGATCACGTGATGACATGCCACCCCTAGATCTGGGTGTAACGTTCCATGGAGTATGGCCTCCCCAGTCAGAAACTCAGGTCTGTGAGGGTAGGGACTCAGCTATACTCATCCCTGAGAACTGCTAGGACCTAGTGTAGGGCCCTGCACACAGGGAGTATCTCTGGACCTGCTGTCCCCATCTTGGTCAATGATGAGATCATCGAGCATCCAGTTTGAGGGCCCACAGGAAAACTGACTGGAAAGGGGGATGGCCTGGCTCAGGGGAGCACTCATGCAGTTTGGATTCAGGAGTTCTGAGTTCAAGTCCTGGCTCCCCTGCTTTTTTGGGCAATTGTTTTTTTAACCTTTTTGAATCTACTTGCCTCAGCTAGGACTTCCCTGGTGGCTCAGAGGTTAAAGCGTCTGCCTGCAATGCGGGAGACCTGGGTTTGATCCCTGGGTCGGGAAGATCCCCTGGAGAAGGGAAATGGTAACCCACTCCAGTACTCTTGCCTGAAGAATCCCATGAACGGAGGAGCTTGGTGAGCTATAGTCCACGGGGTCGCAAAGAGTCGGACATGACTGAGCGACTTCACTTTCACTTGCCTCAACTAGAAGGACATCAGTATTGACTCATAGGCTGGTTAAATTAATTAATGGATATTGCAACTGACAAACACTGTACTGATATCCTTGTATTAATGATCATATCAAATACTTGGACTTGTTGTCTGGATGTCTCTTACCTGGACAAAAATGCAAACAGAATTAATCACTTCAAACTTTTCTTCTCCTTTAAAAAATATCCCAATTAATGATCAGGGTTAGGGCATTCAGGCAGATAGACCTGAATTTGAATACTGGTTCTACCATTTACTAGCTTTGTGATCTTGGGCAAGTAAACTAAGCATTGGAAATCTTATCTTCTTTGCTGCAAAATGGGGATATTAATAGTGTTAACTGCACAAAGGAAACTCTATATCCAGTACGAGGACCAAAGGAGATGACAATACATGTATAAATGCCTGGCCCATCCTGGAGGTAAAACAGGAACTCAAGAAGTATCCTCTTCTCCCTAACTATAAATAGGACTCCCCTATCTATCAGTCTCAGCATTCTGTAGTTTTTTTGTCATGTAACAAATCACTCTGAACTTACTTAATATAGCAGCCCATGCATTTATCTCAGAATTCTGTGGAGCAGCAATGGCTGGGAACTGCTGGGTGGTTCTTCCGCTGCCTCTACATACGGCTACAGTCAGCTAGCCAGGAATGGCTTCAATCCCATGTCTGGCAATGGAAGAGTATCACTAGAGCAAAGAAGATATTAGGTCATGGGTCTCACCATCCCATGCCCCACTGGGGGCTTCTTCACCTCATGGTTAAGTGCCAATTTCCAAAAGTAGCAAGAGGACAAGCCACTGTGAACAAGTCTGCCAATCACCCTCTAGCTAAAGCCAGACACATAGCCAATGCCATATTTAAAAGGTGGAGAACTAGACTCCAACTCTGGTAGGAGAAGCTCCAATATCACATTAAATAGGGGTTGAAATACAGGAAGAATCTGTGGCCATTTTTGCAATTTGTCTCAGAGGTGAGTGCATCTTCTAGGGTTGTCTGTAGCCCTGTGACCCAACTGCTCACAGGGAAATCATGTCTCCTCTATGTATATCAGAAAAGTCTCCTATAATTTTCCCAGCATTCCTGCAAATCAGTGCCAACATGGTGCCATGATCTCCAGCCTAGAAGCTTGTGAGCAGGAGACAGAGACAAAAGAACAAATGCTTAAATTATCTGATGAATGTCAGATACATTAAACTAATTTATGTAATAATGTAAGCATAGTGATGGGAAGGTAATATGAGAGACATAAATTATACATTATTATTGTCAGCTCTAGCACTTATCTTAGTAGCATGTCAAAATACATCCTGATATGTTAACATTTATAGAAATGAACAACAAGTGCTTGTGCTCAGGGATCCAGCAGTGAGAAGCTGGATGTCATTTGCATGTATACACCAAGCCATCATTGTCTTGCCCAGGAATGACAGGGACATGAGAAGAAGGTGCTCCTGTGCTTTGCTCCCCTAAAGAGCTCTCAGCCCAAATGCCCCTGGCATGAGTTCCCGGGTGTGGTCAACATGGGAAGCCATGAAATAAAGGAAGCATGGTCTTGGGGTCAGCCTGATAACTTATCAGCTGTCTAATCCAAGTCATCATAACTCTTCAGACCTCACTTTCCACATCTATGAAATGGGAATAATAAATCTATCTTCAAAAGATTACCACAAGCATAAAATGAAATTATTTTGTTTTTCTTCTCATAGGGGGATCTCTGGAGTAAGTATCTGGAGATCATACTCTCTAGAGTATGATCTCTGGAGTATGGGGCTATCTGGAGGAAGTATCTGAAGGAATTTTAAACACTGGAAACTGGAAGGCAGGCTTTCCTATTCATCTCAAGCAGAGCTAGTGACTGCTTGACTATGGTTATGTTTATTTTTCTCCATTCCATCCACAAGATACTGTCTGATATTCCCCTTTTTCTGTCATGTTATAGCCAGACAATAATTTTTATGCCTAGAGGATAACATGAGAGTATAATATAACTCTAATAACAAACTCCAAGGGCTGATCTGCAGGGAACCATGGTTTGATCTTGGACACGTCCAAGTCCTGACCTCTGAGGCAGGGGAGATACAGAAGTCTCTAGACATTAGAGGAATCTGTGTGTAGGACAGCTCCCACAGGGAAACATGGCCCTAGGGAGGGGAACCTAGTATACAAGGACAGGCAGGTGGGCAACTATCCTTAGAAGGAATGACCCAAGGATGACAGCCCATCCTAAGGAGGACGAGGATGGGCCTCCAGCTAAACCCAAGCCAAGTCCTGAGCACAGGCAACTGCAGGGCAAGAAAACCAAAAGGAGGGACAGGCATAAGCTTGGTAGAGAAGCCCAGTAGAACCATGGGATTCTCACCATGTGCAGCCCCAGTGTCCAGCAAGGGCAGAGGTAAACCAGAGCTGTTTCAATCCTACCCTCCCACTGTACCACCATCTGGACACATGAGCAGGCTAAATCTATAGAGATGGGAGGACACATAAGGTATTGGGCCCAGAAGTGGGGACTTGGACTTCCAATAGAAGCTGGACATGGGGGAATAGCAATGGCCCTGAGGCTGGAGCCTGGACCCCTGGAATCTGCCTCCCCTCTCCTTTTCTTAAGATACTCACCTTGAGGCCCACTATCCCTTCCACCACTGTTACTCAAGAAAGTCTAGATCTACCTTCTAGACCTCAACTTCTTCATTGTGAGCAGGAGCCAAAAGGCCTTGCCCTTAGTCCATGTGCCTTCTAGAGAAGTCAGCTCCTAAGGCTGGGTCTAGGGAGAGACAGGCAAGGAGCTTAGAGTGCTCCCTCTTGGCTTCATGCAGGCACAGGTTCAGTATCACACCCTGTTCACCTCCGTCACTTCCCCCTAGTCCTGGCCCTGGGCCCACCAGGGCCTGTGTGAGGAGTCTCAGCTTTGAAGCAATGAGTGTCCCTGGGGTTCCCAGGGCAGTCCCCAAGAGAATATCCTCTCTAACAGGGCACACTGAGATGAGGAGAGCCACTCAGCTCTCTCCCTGGAGAGGAACACCTTCCCTTGGCTCCTATGGTTCCTGGGGAAATAAGCAGAGATTTGTTGCTGTTCAGTCCCTCAGTCATGTCTGACTCTATGCAGCCCTATGGACTGCAGCATGCCAGGCTTCCCTGTACTCCACCATTTGCTGGAGCTTGCTCAGACTCATGTCTATTGAGTCAGGGATGCCATCCAACCATCTCATCCTCTGTCATCCTCTTTTCCTCCTGCCTTCAATCTTTCCCAACATCAGGGCCTTTTTAACTGAGTCTGCTCTTCAAATCAAGTGGCCAAAGTATTGGAGCTTCAGCTTTTGCATCAGTCCTTTCAATGAATATTCCAGGCTGATTTCATGTAGGGTTGATTGGTTTGATCTCCTTGCTGTCCAAGGGATTGGGATTCTCAAGTCTTCTCCAGCACCACAGTTTGAAAACATCAATTATTTGGCACTCATCCTTCTTTACGGTCCAACTCTCACAGCTGTACATGACTACTCAAAAAACCATAGCTTTGACTATATGGACCTTTGTTGGCAAAGTGATGTTTCTGCTTTTTAGTACACTGTTTAGCTTTGTCATAGGTTTTCTTCAAGGAGCAAGCATCTTTGAACTTAATGGCTGAAGTCACCATCCACAGTGATTTGGAGCCCAAGAAAATAAAGTCTGTCATGTTTTCCATTTTTTCCCCATCTATTTGCCATGAAGTGAGATATGAACAGATATGAACACTTAAATCCAGTTGTGCCCTCCCCTGTCCAGGAGACCTCTGTGGCAACCCCATCACCCACGGAATAACATCCAACTTTCCTAACTTGGCCTTCAAGGCCATTATCCGTTCTAGCTTCTAACACACTGTGTTGTGACCACTTGCTATGTGACACACTGGACTGGATATTGGGCACCTCCAAAGAAAGCCTTACCTCCCTTCCCAGTTCTTGGTGCATCAATATCTGATGAGTTACTGAGCACCTGCTTTATGCACATACCATGCTAGGCGCTGAGTGTACTACAGAAATCACCGTAGACCAAGCCCCTACTTTCATAGAGCTTATACTCTAATTGGAAGACACAAACAAAATATAAATTAAATACATCATATACATGATGCATGTGCTGAGAAGAAAATAAAACCCAGCAAAGGGACAGTGAGACAGAATGGGGTTTGCTAGTGCCCGGGGAAGGCCTCTCTGAGGAGCAGCTGTTTGAGGAGAGAGCTATAGGACCAGGGGAGCAAGCCGTGAGAGTATTTGTGGGGAGACAATTTCCAGGGTGAGGACAGCACTTCACACAGTGTGAAGGCCCACACAGGTGTGTGCATGAAAGGAACAATGCATGCCTCCTCTCACACCCCCTGACAAAGCCAGTGCTTTGGTCATTTGCTAGCAATCTTTTGTGACTAAGACTGCTTCACAGGCTATTCTCTCTGTTTGGTGTGCCTTTCACTCTTTCTCCACTTGGAAAACTCCTACTCAGTCTTCAGAACCCATCCTTTAATCACTTATTTGTAGGTTTCCCTGGCACATAGGTGCAACTGACTTCTTCCTCTGTGCTCTCATAGCAGTTTGCACATCCTCAATGATAGCAACTTAATAGGTGCATCTCCACTAAAGATTGTGTGCTCTCCAAGAGCAGAAATCTCCTTGTTCCAACATGGAATTCTCTTTATAGGTATTCCTATTAACAGTGCTCAAGCTTACCTTTATGATTGTTCCCTTGTTTCTAAGTAAAATATGTCTCTCCCTCTTTCATGAGTTGCTTTGTAGGAAGATTATAAAAGTCTGCAAAGATAGTAACAAGAAATGACTTTCTTCTATAGACGCATTTACAGGTGATCCTGGCCCCAACTTTCTTTTTTTTTACTTTACAATATTGTATTGGTTCTGCCACACATCTACTCAACTTTCTTTTTTCTTAACCTCTGTTATCTAATTCAGCAAGTCAAAATAAATCATTGAGGAGGGGAAAACTCCATCAATCCCCTCTTAGTTCTTTGTGCTGTTGAATAATTTAAATGATATAGGACAAATTAATAGTGGGAAACAAATTTAATTACATACACACAGGGAACCACATAAACAAGATTACAAAGAATCAGGCAAAATGGGGTATATATGTCATTCTGGACTAAGGAGAAGGGAGCAGGCTCTGGGACTTCAAAGGGAAAGAAGGCAATCGTAGGAAGATGAGAAAAGAGCAAATGTTTGGTGAACAAATGTTTGCTGGGCCATGTAGAGACAATGAGACACAGAGGAGAATTTTAACAAGCAGACTATGCTATGGTCCTCCCTGCCTATATACCTAGTTCATACTGCAGCATTGGATATTACACAGTCTGGTGATAGTTACATTTGCAGAACAAATCCTCTATCTAAATTCTCGTAAGTAGTTAGGGCAGAAGTTCAAAGCTCCTTCCTGAGTTTTTCATTTCTTAAAAATAATCAAGCCCAAATAATCTTTATGACAAAGAGATACATTTGGGGTGGCAAATTTTGCTTTCCTACAAAATAAATCCTGGCACTATAATAGCCAATTTCAAAGGAAGCTCTTCACCATTAGAAGGAGAATGATGTTGAAGTCAGGACATAAAACACAACAGCTATCTGTGCACCATCAGTTGCCCAGCAATGCCTCGTATCTTAGATGAAAGTGGGAAAATGTTTGATGTGTGAAAAGTTATGGGTCTTCTTTAGGAGAACATGAGAAGGTAAGAGACTCCCTTTTGTTAAATGTATTTTGGTCAGTGCAGCCAGCCCAACGCAAGACTTTCAACTAGAGCACAAGACAGCAAACCAGAGCCCCAGGCCAAGGGAGGCTCCCAACTCCTACTTCACTTCCACTTTTCTTTCTGTTATTGTCTACTGCTGCCTCCAGGGGATAAAGGCAGAGTTGAGCGGTTACTCTGTAGACTGCGTGGCCTTTTCCTGAAAAGGTTTGCTGGCCTCTGAATTAGAGAATCATGGAATGGAATGCATAGTCAAGTATGAATTGCCCTGTGAACAGCCCCTAAATGTTATCTATGGTGAAGTTTCTCTCCATGTTACTTCTTTCCTCTATAGTACAGATAGCCCCCTCGGCTCAGTTTTCCTAGGTATTGTGTTAACCCCAGGCCCCTCCTCCCCACCTGAGGAGGATGGAGGTGACCCAAAAGCAGGCTTCATCTGGGAGGGATGCCAACTCTCTTTTCATCTGATCTACAAGCCCCCTGACACCCAACCAGCAGTATCATTTTCCCCATCTTCTTGCTAAGCCAAGCAACTTTGCCCACCCATTTGCCATTCGACAAAGTCTTTTAAACAGATGACTTTTAATAAGTTAATCCATTCATTGTCTGGAGCTCTGAAAACTGACATAAAAGCACAATGACGCCTAATTAAACTTGTTCTGTGAAAACTAATTTGTCAAACCCAGAAGCACAGTTCATAGATAAATGCTAATATTTGAAAGTCAAATTAAAGTTGAAAAGGTTTGTAATAACAGTTAATTAACTCTTGTTTTGTTTTCCTTCACTGCAAACTGGAACCAACTGCATTGCGGGCGCCTCTTTAACATTTTGGACCACAAAGATAAAATTCAAAGCTTTGAGATACGCCTTTGATGTTGGTATTCTCTGCAGATTCGATATTATTTTAAGTCTCTTTGTTTAAAAATTCATTTTTATTATCCCTGCATGAAATGCATGGCAATTCCCCAAATAACGAGCCATCAGTGCAATTAACATCGTCGATCGACACCAGCGTCCTGATAATTAATACAGACGCGCTGCCTCCCCAGCGAGAACTGTGAGGGCTTGATTTTTCAGAGCAACTGTTCATTTACAGACTCAGCTTCAACCTAATGAAAATGGATTGTGAAACTTTAATGAACAAGACTTTGCTGTCATAATAATAAAGACTTTGAAACAACGCGGAGGCCTCCATAGCAAGCGTCTGGCGCTGTGCTTGTTGCTATGGTACATCAAACCAATTAAGCCATATGATGAATATTTACACCGAGGTTTTTTTCAACTCTATGACATAAGATAAACTCGTAAAAGTGAGCATTAATTCTGCATCAACAGTTTCTGACATTACATCGCACCAAAGACTCATCCGCCCAGCCAAAAGACTGTGTCTGCCTACCTCTGTTTTGTCTTAATAAGTGTCAACAAAGGATTAGGACGTTCTGAAAACCCAATTTGCATGCACAGGTTGTGAGTACAAGTGCAAGGAAAATATCTTCCCTGAAGTGCATATATATTTGTGTGTGTGTGTGTGTGTGTGTTTTGCTTGTCGGTGTGTGTATGAAAGAACCCGGGTGGGCCTGTTTTGTTTGTGTGCATCTCTGTGCCTGGGGGTGCGTGTGGCTGCCTTGCATACATGAACCTGTGGGGGTAGGGTGTGTAAAAGTGCAAAACTTGTTTCTCTGTGCGTATATGTGTCTATACATTTCTATCTCTGCAAATGTATATATGGGGATGATTTTATGTATTTGTTTGTGTTCATTATGAGACTATTCCCTGAATCCATTCAACAGTATTTTCTGAGCACCTATTATGTACTAGACCTTGTGAAGTTACAGTGGTTATAAAATCTTTGAAAGCATCTGTACTCAAGGCACTATAATCTGGTAGGAGACTCTATATGTCAATTAGTATCTAATCAGAGTACAGCAGGCTAAGTGCCAAGATGGGAAAAAGAAACAGTATTTTGGGTGTGTGTACTATACTAGGGCTTCCTACATGGTGCAGTAGTAAAGAATGCACCTGCCAATTCAGGAGATGCAAGCGATGTGGGTTTGATCTCTAGGTCAGGAAGATCCCCTGGGGAAGAAAATGGCAACCTGCTCTAGTATTCTTGCCTGAAAAATTCCATGGACAGAGGAGCCTGGCAGGCTACAGTCCATGAGGTTGCAAAGAGCCGGATACAACTGAATACACACACACTCACACACACACACACACAATAGGGACATATAACATAAAATAAAAGAAATGGGGAAATGCTTCTTGGAAGAACTGGGGTATAAGCCGAGGCCCAAAGATAAGGAGGAGTTAGCCAGGCAAAAAGAGGGAGACAGGTAAGAAGATGCATCTAGCTGCCTTTGTATGCATACGTGAGCTGTGAGTCAGTGTCTGTGTGGTGTCTGTATATGTACTTTGAGAAACCTCTGTACACCCAGGCCTTAGTGTTTCAAGAATCACATCACTCCCTGGTAGGAAATATCTCAAGACATCACCCATCTGGACTGTAAATAATGCAAATGTAGAGCAAAGGATCATGCCTTCAGAAGGTTCAGGGCAGCAACTTTGGATTTAAAAAATCCATCATCCCCATTTCTAACCTAACCCACGTTTGTAAGTCAAACTTTCATATAACTATAATTGCCTGAGGTTCTTATTTATGGAAGCATAGAACTTCCCAGAGGAGAAGGAAATGGCAAACCACTCCAGTGTTCTTGCCTGGAGAATCCCAGGAACGGGGGAGCCTGGTGGGCTGCCGTCTCTGGGGTTGCACAGAGTGGGACATGACTGAAGCGACTTAGCAGCAGCAGCAGCAGCAGAACTTCCCAGAAGCTAACAGAAGGTAAATTTACCCTGTGATTTTGAGCACAAGCTCGGTAGCTTAGGAATTTTCAAGTCAGGGGCTTCTAAACAATCTTCTTCTACAAGTAAGAGTGTCAGATATAGACAAATGAACCAAACTACAGTAACTTCTGAACATAGCTGTATCTCAATCATATGCAATTGTGCCCACATGCAAGGACACAAAAGAAAAATTTCTGATTCTATTATGGTTTAAAAAATATGTCAAAGAGTTAGCATTGCTCATAGGCAAGCTGTATCAGAGCAGTTTAAGATTGCACACTTTGTTTCCCAGATGGAAGATAGGTTAAAACTGATATTACATGTGTTCAGAGCACTTCCAGGTATAAGGAAGGAAGCTACTGGGCCAAAAGAGCTGTCACAAGCCATGTAATTTATCCATGGGGAGATTTTCAGGCATTTGAAAACTCACTTTACTAACAAAATTTTTGGAAGCTCTTTTCCTAGCCTGCAGAAAAGGAGAGACAGTTAATTACATTTGTCAAGAAAGCTGCTATTTGCAGACGCATCAGCAGAAGTGATGAGGCAGAGGCCTGTTCTGGGGCCATTTATCATGGAGGCACACAGTCTGACCTATCTTCTCAAGGGTCTATCTGAGCCATGGTTGGTGTTCATCATGATAACCCTGAGTCTCCAAGAGGAGGTTAAATCATTCTGTTTCCTCTGGTGAAGAAAGGTATGAAGATCTGCAGCAAAATCATTTTTAAAAGATTTAAATGTTACAAGGATTTGCCCTTGGCTGTCCAGAAAGTTTAATTTTCAATAATATATTATTACAATACCTTGGTTCAGATTCACTATCATATACTGAGTGCCAGCTAGGCACTGGTCTAAGTCTTTCCACCGGGCATCTCATAGAATCCTTATCAAACTTCTGAGAAGTATTAGGTTGGCCAGAAGTTTCATTCAGGTTTTTCTGTAAGATGTTACAAACTTTTTGGCCAACCCAGTAGAGCTTATTTTAGAGAAGAGGAAATAGAAGCAGAAAGAAGTTGAATAGTTAAGGGAAGGCACACTTCTTTTGGCTCTCACTCTTTCTGCTCTTAGATACTTTTTCCAGAAAAATGAATTGTCCCAGAGTTCCAGAGATTTGAGGTCTTACAACAGATGCTTGAAAGTTCCTCACACATCTGCCAGCAGTAAAGCCATCACTATTTGAGAGGTGCTCTTACCTTTGTGTTTATCCAGATCTTCAGCCAGCATTGTAGCTCTCACTTGGTCTCCCTCTCAGGATCAGCAGAAATAGGGACTTCTGAAAATAAAACTTTAAGAAATATTAGATGACCCAGACTGATGCATCAGAGGACACGAACTCCTTGACACACCAAAAAGGCTTGGGGGAGGGAAAGTGATATGTACTCTTTTCTGTGTGTTCTCTTATTTAGTTTGCACAATGGTCTTGTAAACACATACAGCTATAATGTGCACATGTCCATATGTGCACATTATAGAATACCCCTCTGCTGTACCAGGCACCACACAAGCATTATCTCTACTGTTCAAGATGCAGCAAGAGGGTAAAACAACCCCAAGAAATCTGAGGTGCAGAGATGTTTAGCAAGTTACTTAATGCCTCAAAACTAGGAGTGGTAATGCTGGAATTCGAACACAGGATGTGTGACTCTAAGCCGGGTGTTCTTTCACTTATATTATTCACCCTTCCGAGAATGAGCCCCCAGGCCTAGAGGGGAGAAGCCTATCATGTCTGCCAAGATCTGTCCAGTCTGGAGTCTACGATACAGAGAAAGAAGGCTGATGGTCTCATCATGGGTTACTGGGACAGCACAGCTCCAGTCCTGGAGTCTCCTGAGTCTTACAGGACACAGAAAGAAGACTTAGTTCCATGCCTTCTGAAACCAAGACAGACTCATCATCCATCCTGGAGATTTAGAACAGAGACTGCAGGGATCTACAGATGCCAAGTATCGTCTTGTCTAATCTCTTTGCAGTATCCCAGGGTCCTCTATTGAAAAACCTCTCAGTGGCTACATTCATCCAAATTGCTGTCCATTCTTAAATTTATAGAGAGTTCTTGTTCTACAGGATTAAAACAGAGTTAAAATCTCTCTTTCTCTCTGTAGCTTCTACCCACTGGTCCAACACTGAGCCCTTGCTCCATGGGACCCCCTTTCCATTCCAAATGTAGAAGCAGTGAGGGTGTGTGCTGCTCCTCAGGATGCATACCTGGGGTCTGTTGATGTCTCCATTTTCCTCCCTGAGCTTCACTGGGTCTCAGGCTTGAGGACTGTCCAGCAGTCAGACCAGCACTGAGCCCTGAGAAGATCTGGCCAATGCCCCTCTTCAGTAGGACTGAGGGAAGGGCCTGTGCTCTGTTAGGTTTCAGCCTCTACATCCTCTGCTGGCCAGACCTTCCAACAAAGTCTCATCCCATCAGACAGTGCCTCCTCTTCAGTCTCAACACTGGAGTCTAGGACCCATGTGAATTATCACCCCCATGGGTCTAAAGATCTGTTACGTCCTTTGCAAATTACCTGAGTGCCCACTGAGTATATGTTATTACTGTTACTATTATTATTGTTGCTACTGGATAATAATGCATGCTCAGTTGCTTTAGTTGTGTCCAACTCTTTGCAATCCCATGGACTATAGTTCCCCTGACTCCTCTGTCCATGGGATTGCCCAGGCAAGAATACTGGAGCAGGTTGTCATTTCCTTCTCCAGGAGATCTTCCCAGCCCAGGGATCAAACCCACATTCCCTGAGTCACCTGCATTACAGGCGGATTATTTTACTACTGAGCCACCGGGGAAGCCCACCTGATAATAGAACCCCAGGGTAATTAGAAGGGGACTGGGGGCGCTAAGACTCACCAAAGATCCTACTTTAATCTGATAAGAAATTCTGAGTCCTAATTATAGTTCCACTGTTAAAAAATGATGACAAGGGGGATTTTGATGGTAAGGGTCCCAACAAGATCAAACACCATTTCTACCAGGCACATAGAATTGAATGCATACAACAACTCTGTAAAGAGGATACTATTATTCGCCTCATTTTACAGATGAGGAAACTGAGGCTTAGAGAGGTTAAGTATCAAATAATTTGCCAAGGCCACATAACAGTAATGGGATGAGCATCTGGGCGGTCCAAGAGTCCTGGAATCTATACTATTAACTGCTATGTGGTTCTTCCTGTCACTAGCCTGCAATGTGAGTTGGGCAAGAGAATTCCCTCTCTGGGCCTCAATTCTGAATCACCTAGGGCTTTTTAAAGCTCCATTAGACCACAGAGTTGACTTGAGAAAGGCAGTGGAGGTCCCGGGGAAGTTGAATCTCCCTCACTGGGGAGCCACCCTCTACTTTCCTGCATCTGAATTTCCTCCTGGCTGCCAGGGCAGCTCTCAGGCTCATCTGAACATGCAAATCAGAATTAATTATTCAAGACTGGGCCTACTTTGCATACCAATTCCATTTTCTTCTGTGTGAGAAGGTTCTCACCCCTTTTAACAGTTTAGAATAATGTGCATCAGACCTTCAAAATGAAAACAAAATTTTTTTTAAAATGGAGAAAGAATGGATAAGCTGGATTCTTTACTTGTTCTCTCTGGGGCTGGGCTGGGCTGGCTATAAACCAGGATGTCAGAGACCTCAAAGGTCTCTGCCTGGAAGGTCTCTGCCATTGATGGCGGACAAGGAGTTCTTGAATTTCTGAATCGTGGATATCTCTGAGACTCTGATGAAAACTGTGGCGTCTCATCTCCAGAAAACCTACAAAATGCAAGCATACAATTCTGGAGTGTTTCCTGAGAATCTGAAACTCAGCTCTGGACCCCTGATTAGGAAGCCAGGAATTGCTAAAATCAGAAATAATGTGGAGATGAAGGCCTATCAGGATTCCTGGGCATGCGGGTATGTCAGTGAGTTAAGAAAGATGATCAACCTAATCAAACTCAGTTTACTGAGATGCCTTAAGACCCCTGGTCCTTCACTTCAGAGGTGGACCAGGGCCCATCCCAAGGCATGAGAGCCTTTGACTGACTCACCTGATAGTATGTACTTCAAGGAAGATATCTTCAACTGCACTTCTGCAGAAGAGGAAAATTTTGTTATTCTTAAACTATTTTATGTGATCACAAGTATAAAAATAACCACACAGAAATGAAGATGAGCAGAAAATAAGTAAAATTTTTGTGGAAGTTATCCTTGAACATAACAATAGGTACTATTTTTCTTGTTGTTGATTTTCTATATTTTTTTCCTAATTTTCTATAAGGAAAAGTTTTGCCTCATGGTGAAAAATGCATGCAGTTTAAATGTTAAAACAGAAGACCTGTGGGTAGCCCATGATCATATCTGAGAATAGAGACAAATGGTGATATTAATATTCTATCATGATATTAATAATAACCATAAAAGTCGAATTAACATGTAGGGACAGCTATGATGATCTGAATGAAGCAGAGAAAAGAAAACTGTTCAGAATGAACCATACGCTCAGAGAGAGGCTGAGCACTGTGTCCCCTCTATACCCTGAAAAAGAGAGGGAGAAAAAGTCACACCCCGGCCCCCAACTCCCTCAGAAGGCCTGGCTGAGTTCTGTGACATAGCTTTAATTTTTCCTCTTTTTGCGTAAACTGGTTTGAGTGGGCTTGATCTCATGTAACCAAATAATACCTAAGACAGTGGGAAGACAAAAAGAACACGTATGTCTAGTCTACGATCGAGTGTCTGTGACATCTGAGTGAGTGTGGGTGACATCTGAGAAATTATGGGTAACATCTGCATGGGTGTGTTTGTGTAACAGGCCGAGTGTGTGTAACATCCAAGCATTTGTGACATCTTGAGAGAGAGTGTGTGTGAGATCAAAGTCAGTGTATGTAGCACTGGAATAAGTATGCATAGTTAGCTGGAGTCAATAAATGTTTAAATCTGTGACCTGTCAGTTGTAATTTCTATCAATTTTCCCTCCACAATCTGGTCTTAGATTCAGCCCAAGGGTCCCATCTTTGCAGATCTCACCTGATGCCAGGACAGACTTTCTTGGGATGCTTTTCTGTCCAGCTCTATGGGCCTGTGGAGAGAAGAGCAGCCAGTCAAGTTTATCCCCTCCATGCTCTTCAGGCAATGTCAGCTGATTCTCTGCAACCTCTTTGGAAAACTCAAGCCCAGGGCCAAGAGGCACCTCCCCCTTGACCACAGCATCAGAGTAGGATCTCTGAAGCTCAAAGCAACACTTGAGTGTTGTCCGTGCAGAGATAATCATTCACTTATCACGGATAAGTAAAACTGAGGTCCAGAGCCACACAGGATTTGTGCCAAGTAGTCAGTATCTGATCTCAGGTCTCCTGACTCCAGAGCCTGTGTCCTTCTCAGTATGTCACACTCCTCCCAGCCAGACTCTACAGATGTCATGGGTAGCTTTTCTCAGCTATACTCAGGACTCAGTTATCTTCCAATTTCCCATCAAGTGCTCCCAGATGGGCCTCCATGGCAACACTGCACCCGTGGCAACAGGAGTAACTACAGCCACTTGCTGGTGGCTTGAAGCCCACTGGCACAGGAGTTGACACAGGGACAAAGGACACCAAGCCTGCAAAGTGTACAGGCCTATACTTGAGCAGTGTTGAAAGGGTAAATTCATTCTGTGGCTTTCTTGGGATCAATTTTATTTGGAGAATTGATGACACACAGATTGGTGCATACAAAGCCCTCAAAAAAGTGTTTCATCAAGGCGGATGCAGAATCCAGAAAACTCAGGAGATACAGCCTGGTTGAGCACTATAGCAAAGGAACGTTATCTAAAGCTCTTTTGGGGAAATGGGAAGACTCTAGTCATATCCAATGAGTGTTGGGAAGGCATCATATTCGGCCACAGTCTAGAAGAAGAATGTATTTTTCATTAAATGCTGAGGCCACTGGTGTGTGTGACATTGTGAGCCGACCTTGCTTCATCCATTCTGTTTCCTTTCCTCGTGGTTCAGTGAGACCTGCCCAGCCCAGAAGGACAGCTGCAGTGACAATGAAATTATGTAAATTCATCCCTATTCTCTTACTCCCAAACTATGTGACTTTCCCAGTACTGAATTCCTACAACTCAGCTTGAAACTCAAATGGGATTTGCTCTCTAAAGGGAATCTTTTGGTTCCAATCTTATTCCTACCTAAGGCTCCTGCAGAACAATATTCTTCCAATATCCTTCCTTGACATCTCACTGTGAATAAATCCATCAGAGTCTTTCCTAAGAGTGACATTTTAAGGGAATCTGGTTAAAGTTGGGAAGAGATGGAAAGTATAGAAACATAAAGATAGCAAGCTGAAAGCTTAGAAGATAAACTATACCAACAACTTAATTTGCAGAAGGCCTATCCATGCATGCATGCTAAGTGGCTTCAGTCATGTCTGACTCTGTGAGACCCTATGGACTGAAGCCTGCCAAGGTCCTCTGTCCATGGGATTCTCCAAGCAAGAATACTGGAGTGAGTTGCCATGTCCTCCTCCAGGGGATCCTCCCAACCCGAGGATCGAATCCACCTCTCTTAAGTCTACCTGTATTGGCAGGCAGATTCTTTCCCACTAGTGCCACCTTGGAAGCTTAGAAGGCCTATCCACTCACGTTCAAAGTGGAGATCCTTGTGGCTGAGCACTGATGAAATGATTTCTGCATGTCGGGCACAGTTGCAAGCTCTTCACATTAGCTAACTCTTTTAATCTCTTTTCCTTCAGCTTTTAGGCTCACTACTTGGCACAAATAAAGTAATTCATGGGCTAAAGGATTACCAAAATGACTAAAGATGAATGGATAGCTGAGGTAGTGAAACAGTGAGAAGGACAGAGTCTCGGGGTAACTTCTTTGTGTCACTGACATGAGTTTTTAAACATTTTCCTGCCCAGATTTTTCATAAACCATTGTCAGTGGATCAATTTTTATCCTAGCTGTCCTTTTCCCACTTGGCTAAGAAATCATCAGATGAAAAATGGTAGATTTCTATTAGAAATAGAAGGAGAAATCATAAGGACAGCTATTAATGAGATGATTTTAAAATATATATATTCAATCAAGAGTAATTGGGGCTGAGCATAGTAAGTCATGGAAAATTATAAGCTCTGCCCACTCTAGGGCATGACTGACTATTAAAATCTTTTTCACACCATTGCCTACAGAAAGCAGCTGGGCACCATGCCACCAGGGAGGTGGCAGCAGAATGGCCTCGTTCCCTAAACAGGCTTGCAAAAAAGAGGACAATCCATTGAATTGCTGAATCAAACTTAACCCTTCCAATGCCACATTAAGTGGATTCTTGACGAAGAAGAGTCAACAGTTAACTCCTTAAGACCAAGTCATGGAATGACTTAGTTGAAAAGCATTTATTATTTATAGAATACCCACTGTGAGCTTTTGTATCAATGATCTCATTCCCTTAAATTCTCAAAATAAATATATATGGCCCATTTTATTCACCCATGTTCATAAAGGCTGAAACTGGAGATCAGAGAAGCCCAGGTGCTTAGCCCAAAGTCCCATGGTCGATCTGTGGCAGAGCTGCAGTGGTAAAAGCTGACTCCACTCCCAGAACTCTTCTCTTAAGCCCACAGACAGCTCATCTCTTTGTTCCGCCTTCATGTAGTCATGGTCTGACCTCAGTTAAAGTGAAGAAGAGCTAAGGAGCCTCTTGATGAAAGTGAAAGAGGAGAGTGAAAAAGTTGGCTTAAAACTCAACATTCAGAAAACTAAGATCATGGCATCTGGTCCCATCACTTCATGGGAAATAGATGGGGAAACAGTGCAAACAGTGAGAGATTTTATTTTGGGGGGCGCCAAAATCACTGCAGATGGTGACTGCAGCCATGAAATTAAAAGACGCTTGCTCCTTGGAAGAAAAGCTATGACCAACCTAGACAGCATGTTAAAAAACAGAGACATCACTTTACCAACAAAGGTCCATCTAGTCAAAGCTATGGTTTTTCCAGTAGTCACATATGGATGTCAGAGTTGAACTATAAAGAAAGCTGAGCACCAAAGAATCAATGGTTTTGAACTGTGGTGTTGGAGAAGACTCTTGAGAGTCCCTTGGACTGCAAGGAGATCCAACCAGTCCATCCTAAAGGAAATCAGTCCTGAGTGTTCATTGGAAGGACGGATGCTGAGGCTGAAACTCCAATACTTTGGCCACCTGATGCGAAGAACTGACTCATTGGAAAAGACCATGATTCTGGGAAAGATTGAAGGAAGAAGGAGAAGGGGACAACAGCGGGTGAGATGGTTGGATGGCATCACCAACATGATGGACATGAGTTTGAGTAGGCTCTGGGAATTGGTGATAGACAGGGAAGCCTGGTGTGCTGCAGTCCATGGGGTCACAAAGAGTTGGACATGACTGAGAGACTGAACTGAACTGAACCAACAACAAACCTCAGTTAACCAGAACTTGCACCTGGAGATTTTCTTGAATGTTTTTCTTCCTGTTACTCAGAGTTAAAGAGAAAACTCTCCTATTTCAACCTTGCTAGTTGATAAATTTAGTACGATGTCTGGCTGTCTCTTCTCTACTATATGCAGAGAATGTTGTAGAGTCTTCCTAGGAAGGAACCACTTGCAAAAATGTCCTCTTTGAACACACTTTGCACTGTCTAGGACTAAGAGTAGTGGGAATCCCAGAATCCCTGAATGTCTAGGTTCTCATATCTGGGCCTTTGTCTTTTTGCCACTTCTTCCTTTTCTCCTCGTCTTGCTGATCACACCAACTACTCCAATTGTCTGGCAGTATCTCACTGGGTGAACTTTTCGCTGAACCCAGGGTAGGCAAGGCTGGAGCAGGGAAGCTGAAAGAAGACTCAAGGAGCCACAGACACATTTATTCTCTCCAGGCAACAGCAAAAAGGGGTCTCCTCAGGTGGGGCTTATATACTTGTACAGAGCAAACATGGCCTGTGGCCAAGTGGGTACAATGTGGTACACAGGCACAGTGCTATTAAGTGAGCTCAGCTATTACATAACCATTATTTACAAAATGTGGGGCGAGAGGCCTTCGGGCCAGAGAGCCTGACCACACCATCTTGGCTAATTTGCTCTCTCCCTGCACCCCTGCTCCCACTCCGTTACAGGTTAGGATCTAGAAAGAGGCAGGAACTTGGTTGACTTAGATATGGCCTGATCCTAGCCTGTATCTTTTCTTCCTTACTAATAAATCTTTTATGTGAGGCTGCTTCATTGTGTTTTACATTATATTCCTCCCAAAAAAGTAAAGGAAAAAGTCATCTTATATTTTAGTGACGTGTTTGATCAGCTAGGATCTATTTTGTCAAGGTTAGAGGTCACATTGTATGGTGGAAAAAACTCTAAACCAAGAATTAGTTACAAGAGTTCCAGCCTCAAATTCATCATCTGCTACAGGTGTGATCAGGTGTCAATTTCTTCAACTTCAGGTGGAACTAATGATACTTACTTCACAAGATGGTTGTGGAGATCAAGCAATATCATGAGGATTAAAGTATTTGGAATGTGTGAAAACGCTGTCAAAATTGTATGTGACATGTGCTTGTGACTTCGCCCAGTAACACCCCCACCTGGGGTCCATGTAATTTAAGCATTACCAGGACCCTGAATGGAGTAGCATGGAAAGAGCAGTCTTTGGGATCAGACTGGTGTCAGTTCAAGTGCTGAATCTACCATTTGAATGTCCTTGAACAAACTAATTATACTCACTCATTCTTATTTTTTCACCTATAAGGTGAAATTAGCAATACTTTTCTCCTTGAGTTCTGAAGAGTACTAAAATGGTATGCTGATAAATGTTTAACAACCAGCTTTCTAAACTGAAAAAAAAAAAACCGGGTTTGTGGTGTCGGCTTCCATGATGTAAATATTCTCATCACAGCTGACTTCCAGTTGCCACTGTGGCATCGCTGGATGCTGAGTTGGGAAGCTGTGCACAGTTGGCTCTTGCAAGCCAGTCTGAGCCAGCACCAGCCCACCTCTCATGTTAGATGAGTTAACAATTGTGAAGACTCAGAAGAGGTTTTCTGTTTACCGGGAAATTGATAAGTGTACACTGACTTTATTTTGCTTGGGCCCTGTCCTCCAAGGCACAGAATCTGAGGCAGGCACTGAGACAAGCTGGGAGGCAGGGGTTGGGGTGGGCGAAGGGTCTACAAGCAGATTCATTCCTGTGGTAAAGGAAGTGAGAGGATAACTGGAAGGAAGGGGCATCCTGGTGCTACAAGGAAAACAAGGTAACTAGAGAAAGATATCAGCAGAAAAAGGAGGAATCTTTCCCCCCAAGTCCTGGATGCAGTAAAGGATTGTAATTCACACCCAGTCCTGGGATCATCTGGATCCTTTCATTCCACCATCACCTAGGTAACTGGGGCAAAGTGGGATTAGTTGCCTGGCAACAATGCCTACCTCTCTACTCCTGTACACACTCATATGTCCTGACCTCTGCTGACATTCCCTCCCACAGGCCATCGCCTGTCCCAGCAACACACCTTCTGCCACCCCAAGCCCCTGTCTAAGCCAGGCCCAGGGCCCATTTAATCAGAGTACATCAGTCCAGAAATCCACAAGTTTGCCTGCTCTCATGGAAGAGAAGCAACAAGGACAGAGAGCCCAGACCAACAGCGGGGAGACTTGGAGTCTAGTCTCAGCTTCACACAAGACCTGCTCCTGTGGGACCTTGGGTAGGCTGTTTGACTTCTCTGAGTTATTGCTTCTTCATCCCCCAGCTGGAGATTTCCCTCACATTTGCACCATGGAGAGTCTCTTTCATCTGTAAAATGGGAATTATAACGCCTGATGGGCCAGCACAGAGTCGTTCTCAGGTCCATGTGTGTGAAGAGTCCCCTGGTGTACAGCGAGTGCCAAGGGTGACAAGGTGATGATTACAATGGCCAGCAACCCTAGCATCAAATGGGCTTCCAGCCTCTCCAGTGTTCCCTGAAGCTTGGCGGAGGCCTTGGCACCAGGAAACCAGGGGATGAATGAAGCCGAATCCCTTCCAGGACAAAGCAGATGACATGCTCTGATGGATTCTGAAGAGGGCTTGTGTTCCTGCCCTTCACCATTTCAGGCCATTCATGCAGGCAGCCCGGAATCCTGCCCAGCAGCTCTTTCTCCCCGAGAAGAAAATTGGCAGTCCTGGGAAGTGAGCAGCTCTCAGGTTGGACTTGATTAGGTACCAATTTGGGCCTGTTAGCCGAGCCTCCAGTATCATCTCAGCCAATTACTAGTCCAGCCTGGCCTGCAGCTGGCTGCTCCCTTCCAAGCTGGACACTTTTATTTCCAGCAAAGCTCACCGTGTGCCTGAGGCAAGAGACCAGGGTGACTGTGGCCCATTAAAAAGATGGAGAGTGAAATAACTCACTCAGTAAGGTAATGGTGTGGGTGGCGCTTGAGCTGGAGTTTTAATTAAAAAAAAAAAAATCCTCAATAAACAGTCTTGTGCCTTGCGTGTAATAAGTATGGGAATTTATAAACTCTCCCCTGCTATGGGGCTCTGATGACTATTAAACTTCGCGTCTGGCAGAGGAATTTTGGCCTTATGGGCTAACTGCACTACTTCACCTCTGCCAAGCCAAACAGGCTGGCAACCCAGGAGGGAGGCCAGTGAAACTGTGTTCAGACTGCCCCCACCTTTCCAGAGCTGCTGGTTCAGACTATCCTCTGAACAGCGCTACAGCACTGGCCCTTGGGAAACCCAGGATCTGCCAAAAGGCTCTCCTTCCGGCTCCTTTCCCTGCCTCTGCAGGAACCTGGCATTCACTCCTGCCCCCTCCAGTCAAAGCACTGCTCCCAGGAATGCAAGTGAGAAGGGTCAAATCTCAGAATAATGTATCACCTCTTCCCCCGCAGCGGGTGCTGCCTTGTATATTTAACAGCCTTATACTTCTTAGCATGGCATACAAAGCTCCCTGCAACCTGGCCCCTTTTTACCTAATTTCTCACCACTCTCTGCCTCCCACTTGCCCCTCCATGCACTCTTCATCTAGCCTCCTGACTATGCGTCTCTGCTGCTGCTGCCTCTGCCTAGATGCCCATGCCTTTATATTCTTGAGAGGAGCAGTGGCATTGTCATGCGCATAGGCCCCAGGGCCAGCCTAGAGTTTGAAGCCCTGCTCACCAGCTGTTTCACTTTTGCAAATTTAACCTGTTAATACCTCAGCTGCTGCTGCTCAGTCACTCAGTAGTGCCTGATTCTCTCCGACTATTTGGACTGCAGCCTGCCAGGCTCCTCTGTCCATGGGATTTCCCAGGCAAGAATACTGGAGTGGGTTGCCATTTTCTTCTCCAGGGATCTTTCCAACCCAAGGATCGAACCCGCGTCTCCTGCACTGCAGGCAATTCTTTTACCACTGAGCCACTGTGGAAGCCCCTAATACCTCAGACTCCTCAATATAAATTGAAACTTGTACCTCCATCCTAGGGTTAGTGTGAGGATTAAATGAGCACCTGTTTGTGTTTGGCACATAGGAAGTTTTATATAGCTCGTTGTTGTCATTATTATTATCCTTTAAGATAAATGTCAGCTAACCACAGCCTGCAGACCAAATCTACCTACCTGTATTCATAAATGAAGTTCTGCTGGAGCACAGCCACAGACACATCCATTTGCTGACATATTGTTTGTGGCTGCTTTCCTGCTACAATTGGCAGAGTTATACAATTGTGACACACACTGCGGTCCCAAATCCTAAACTATTTACTATCTGCCAGTTGTATTGGCCCTTATTTTAAGATCCAGTTAAAGGGGATGTTGATGCTAACACCCTCGATCCCAAGCTGCATTGGGCACAATCTTTTCTGTCCCCAGCCCAACCGCCATCCTTGCCCTTCTGCACCCTCGTCACACACTGCAGTGACTTGCTAAGGATCTGCTTCCACCATTGGACTGTGAGCCCTTCAAGGGAAAGAAACCTATTTTCTTCTTTTGCTTTTCTCCCATCAGTTCAGTTCAGTTCAGTTGCTCAGTCGTGTCCGACTCTTTGAGACCCCATGAATCTCAGCATGCCAGGACTCCATGTCCATCACCAACTCCCGGAGTTTACTCAAACTCATGTCCATCGAGTCAGTGATACCATCCAGCCATCTCATCCTCTGTCATCCCCTTCTCCTCCTGCCCCCAATCCCTCCCAGCATCAGAGTCTTTTCCAATGAGTCAACTCCGCATGAGGTGGCCAAAGTATTGGAGTTTCAGCTTTAGCATCAGTCCTTCCAATGAACACCCAGAACTGATCTCCTTTAGAATGGACTGGTTAGATCTCCTTGCAGTCCAAGGGACTCTCAAGAGTCTTCTCCAACACCACAGTTCAAAAGCATCAATTCTTTGGCGCTCAGCCTTCTTCACAGTCCAACTCTCACATCCATACATGACCACAGGAAAAACCATAGCCTTGACTAGACGGACCTTTGTTGGCAAAGTAATGTCTGTGCTTTTGAATATGCTATCTAGGTTGGTCATAACTTTCCTTCCAAGGAGTAAGAGTCTCTTAATTTTATGGCTGCAGTCACCATCTGCAGTGATTCTGGAGCCCCAAAAAAGAAAGTCTGACACTGCTTCCACTGTTTCCCCATCTATTTCCAATGAAAGTGATGGGACCATATGCCATGATCTTCGTTTTCTGAATGTTGAGCTTTAACTTTTTCACTCTCCTCTTTCACTTTCATCAAGAGGCTCTTTAGTTCCTCTTCACTTTCTGCCATAAGGGTGGTGTCATCTGCATATCTGAGGTTATTGATATTTCTCCTGGCAATCTTGATTCCAGCTTGAGCTTCTTCCAGCCCAGCATTTCTCATGATGTACTCTGCATATAAGTTAAATAAGTTCTGCATATAAGTTAAATAAGTTCTGACTAATAGATCATACCTTGAGCCACAAAGATATGCAAGCACAAACTTTGTAGGCCAAACACTGCTAGCTCACGGAGTGGTGTCACCTGTGACCTTCAGAGGAGTCACCTCAGGCTTGTCTGCTTCTTGTCTGTGTTTCCCAAGACAATCATTTCAGATTTATATAGCTTCAAAATATGAACTGATGAGGCAGAATAAAGAACAACTTTCATGTCTACACATGTGTTTGTATTATTAGTTCCCAGTGTTTCAAAGTCTCATTTCTCCTTCTTCTCCATCTTTCACTAACCTAGGGCTCACAGGTGGCTCACCAAGTTACACACGTGAGGTTTGAAGGAATAGGTGGTGATGAGGCAGGAACAGGGCTCAGGAGCCTAGAAACACAACAGGAAAGAACATTCCCAAATCATAAGGAGGCTGAGAAAATGGAAAGATGGCTAAGTTTGAGGTTTTCTAGAGCTTTCTTCCATCTAGCCTTCAGTTAAGAAAAAAGGACATTTAAGCTTAAAAATAAGAATGGTAGGAGAAAGGATGCTATGACTTTGATGAATACCGTGTTGTTACAATCATACAAGCAGGAGCTACTAACTCACAGCCTTGAGAGAAATGATTGTCTTGACATCAGATAGGGAAAGTTCTGTATGAGTCAAAGAGGGAAGGGAGGGGATTTAGTGATAGGCAGGTAAACAACACACAGATAGAAAAGGAACCTTAGTCCCTGCCTTCAGAGAGTTCATCATCTAATGAGAGGTTAAAAACCAGTAGGACTGTAATTGTCCTTGTAAACCTGAGTGAAAACCCACCCGACAGTGTGCACAATGAACTCCAGAGACTAAATCAGTTCCTATTACTGTGAAATCTCAGTTTAACTAAAGATTCCCAGCCAGTGACGCACTGACTATAAGCAATATTTAAAACAATAAAACTACCTCGTAACAGGAAAAGAATTCAAAGAAGCCCTTGGGGTCTCTATAAAAAGGTTTGGCTTACATAAACACTTGCTGCGTAATTGAGAACCCAAGAATGCTGGGCAAAAGACTAGGTGAGATGTAACTTTGACAGAGTTACCGATAGGACCAAGGGCAACAGAAATTCCAGAATGGGAAGGCAGCACAAGGTTAGCATTTTTTAAAGTGTAATCCTTGGGATCTTTCTAGATGTTTTACCTAGAAATTGTGAAGTAAGCATCTTTGCAGAAACTTTAGCATGTTCTTATGTAGTATGACTCTTAGAAGGCAGATAAAATATATGGCATTTCTTAAATTTCTGACATTTCTTAATGTTTCTGACAGGAAACATCTTTTTTTAATAGCGTATCACCCAGTTCTCATGTTCTGCAGAGACAATAAGGAAAGTGATATAAGTGTTGGTAAATTTTTGAGTTCTTTGCAGAGTGATTTCTTTTGGTCTTGCCAGTGCCCAGGACCACACCTGGCACAAAGTGCTCAGAAAATGTTAGTGAAGTGGAACCACCTGAAGTGTGAAGCTAATGTCCTGAGTTTAAGTCACAGATAAATCATAGCCCCAAGGCCTCACGGACTTTTCCCAGCACAGAGAAGGTAAAGGAATTTCCATGAGAGTGTTTCTTCAAAGTCCAACTTAGCTCAATTTAGAACACAGATTTTGCCAGAAGAAACTTGAGTAACTTCAAGTTCATCAGCTTTGGATAAAAGCTACTCCTCCTTGAAGACGATTGAGTTAGTGTCTTCTGAAACAGTGAGGGCCTATGAATCCTCTTTCAGAACCTGAAGTAACAAACCACTTCATAACACTCCCCCCACCCAAAGTCACCATCACACAATAAAAGTAGCATCTGTCACTTTCATCTGAAATTACCAGGACTTCCTGTATACTAACATTTTACAGAATTTTTAGAAGAAATCCTTAGGCTAGACAGAAATGAGTTTCTAATAATCTCATGAACAAAATTGCATTCTATAACACTCTTGCTGTACCCTTGTATACACTATCAAAGTGCCTGAAAATTATAGAAATTATTTTATCGGCTACATTAATTTCCTCTTGAAACATCTCAACATATCAACTTGAAATTAAGCATCAGAATTTCTGCAGTTCCATTTAAATATGTTAATAATCTTAGGTAAACAAACTGAAGGCTGAAATTGTCTACAAAGAATGGAAGGCTGCTTGTTGGAGGTTCACAAACACAATGTAGAATAATTATATGCTAAAACACTTAACCTTGGGAACACACAGAAAATTCACAAAGATCAATTGCTCATAAAAGAAAGAAAAAAATTTTAATCAAATGAGAGTTATCTAGTAAATGGCTAGAAAACTTGATGGGAATTCCTTTGATAATATCATTTTGATTTGATTAGTTGTACTATTTTTGTATCTTTAGTAAACACAGTTTGATTATACTGCTGAGTTTCTTTTCTATAGAAATATTACAAACCTATTGGTAGCTAAGAAGAAAATGTAGAAGGAAGATCAAAATACATTTTTAAATTACAACCCACCCTTCTCTCTCCTTCTCCTTGTTTTCTAGTGATGTTAGTTTATGAGGGCCACTGTAACACAGGAAAGTGCGCCCCCCCTTATTCCACAGGGGACTTAATCCAAGACCCCTCGTGAAGGCCTAAAACCATAGACAGAATCAGACTGTAAATATACTGCTAGCCCTCTTCATCCGTGAGTGGTACATCCATTGATCTAACTTATGAGGGATGGAAAATATTAAAGAAGTTTCAGAAAACTGCAAAAAGCAAAATTTGAATTTTCCATGGGCTAGCAACTGTTTACATAGCTTTTACATTATACTAGGTATTATAAGTAATCTAGAGATGGAAGTATAAGGGAGGATGTGCATAGGTTATACACAAATACTAGGACATTTCATATAAGGGACTTGAGCACCTGTGGAATTTGGTGTCTACTTGGGGCCAATCCCTTGTGCATACTGAGGGATGGTTGTACTAGGCTTTTTCCTATACCAACATACATATGATAAAAGTTAGTTTATAAATTAGGCACAGTAAGAGACTAATAACAATAGCTAATAAGATATAGGAAAATTATAAAACTATACTGTAATAAAAGTTAAGTGAATGTGGTCTTTCTCTGTCTCAACATCTTATTGTACAAAATCAATGCCTTTTCCATCTTAATTTAAGCACCTAACATGCAATGTTTTCCTCTATTTCTTTGCATTGATCGCTAAGGAAGGCTTTCTTATTTCTTCTTGCTATTCTTTGGAACTCTGCATTCAGATGCTTATATCTTTCCTTTTCTGCTTTGTTTTTTGCTTCTCTTCTTTTCACAGCTATTTCTAAGGCTTCCCCCAGATAGCCATTTGGCTTTCTTGCATTTCTTTTCCATGTGGATGATCCCTGTCTCCTATACAATGTCACGAACCTCTGTCCATAGTTCATCAGGCACTCTATCGATCAGATCCAGTCCCTTAAATCTATTTCTCACTTCCACTGTATAATCATAAGGGATTTGATTTAGGTCATACCTGAATGGTCTAGTGGTTTTCCTACTTTCTTCAATTTAAGTCTGAATTTGGCAATAAAGAGTTCATGATCTGAGCCACAGTCAGCTCCTGGTCTTGCTTTTGTTGACTGTATAGAGCTTCTCCATCTTTGGCTGCAAAGAATATAATCAATCTGATTTCGGTGTGGACCATCTGGTGATGTCCATGTGTAGAGTCTTCTCTTGTGTTGTAGGAAGAGGGTATTTGCTATGATCAGTGCATTTTCTTGGCAAAACTCTATTAGACTTTGCCCTACTTCATTCCGTATTCCAAGGCCAAATTTGCCTGTTACTCCAGGTGTTTCCTGACTTCGTACTTTTGCATTCCAGTCCCCTATAATGAAAAGCACATCTTTTGGGGGTGTTAGTTCTAAAAGGTCTTGTAGGTCTTCATAGAACCGTTCAGCTTCAGGTTCTACAACGTTACTGGTTGGGGCATAGACTTGGATTACCGTGATATTGAATGGTTTGCCTTGGAAACTAACAGAGATCATTCTGTCGTTTTTGAGATTGCATCCAAGTACTGCATTTCGGACTCTTTTGTTGACCATGATGGCTACTCCATTTCTTCTGAGGGATTCCTGCCCACAGTAGTAGATATAATGGTCATCTGAGTTAAATTAACCAATTCCACTCCATTTCAGTTCGCTGATTCCTAGAATGTTGACATTCACTCTTGCCATCTCTTGTTTGACCACTTCCAATTTGCCTTGATACATGGACCCGATATTCCAGGTTCCTACACAATATTGCTCTTTAGAGCACTGGACCTTGCTTCTATCACCAGTCACATCCACAACTGGGTATTGTTATTGCTTTGGCTCCATCCCTTCATTCTTTCTGGAGTTATTTCTCCACTGATCTCCAGTTGCATAGAAATAGAGGCAAACAACAGAATGGGAAAGACTAGAGATCTCCTCAAGAAAATTAGAGATATCAAGGGAACATTTCATGCAAAGATGGGCTCGAAAAGGACAGAAATGGTATGGATCTAACAGAAGCAGAAGATATTAAGAAGAGGTGGCAAGAATACACAGAAGAACTGTACAATAAAGATCTTCACGATCAAGATAATCGTGATGGTGTGATCACTCACCTAGAGCCAGACGTCCTGGAATGTGAAGTCAAGTGGGCCTTAGAAAGCATCACTACGAACAAAGCTAGTGGAGATGATGGAATTCCACTTGAGCTATTTCAAATCCTGAAAGATGATGCTGTGAAAGTGCTGCACTCAATATGCCAGCCAATTTTGAAAACTCAGCAGTGGCCACAGGACTGGAAAAGGTCAGTTTTCATTCCAATCCCAAAGAAAGGCAATGCCAAAGAATGCTCCAACTACTGCACAATTGCACTCATCTCACATGCTAGTAAAGTAATGCTCAAAATTCTCCAAGCCAGGCTTTAGCAATATGTGAACTGTGAACTTCCAGATGTTCAAGCTGGATTTAGAAAAGGCAGAGGCACCAGAGATCAAATTGCCAATATCTACTGGATCATTGAAAAAGCAAGAGAGTTCCAGAAAAACATCTATTTCTGCTTTATTGACTATGCCAAAGCCTTTGACTGTGTGGGTCACAATAAACTGTGGAAAATTCTGAAAGAGATGGGAATACCAGACCACCTGACCTGCCTCTTGAGAAATGTATATGCAGGTCCGGAGGCAACAGTTAGAACTGGACATGGAACAACAGACTGGTTCCAAATAGGAAAAGGCGTACATCAAGGCTGTATATTGTCACCCTGCCTATTTAACTTCTATGCAGAGTACATAATGAGAAACGCTGGGCTGGAAGAAGCACAAGCTGGAATCAAGATTGCTGGGAGAAATATCAATAACCTCAGATTTGCAGATGACACCACCCTTATGGAAGAAAGTGAAGAGGAACTAAAAAGCCTCTTGATGAAAGTGAAAGTGGAGAGGCAAAAAGTTGGCTTTAAGCTCAACATTCAGAAAACGAAGATCATGGCATCTAGTCCCATCACTTCATGGGAAATAGATGGGGAAACAGTGGAAACAGTGTCAGACTTTCTTTTTTTGGGCTCCAGAATCACTGCAGATGGTGACTTCAGACATGAAATTAAAAGATTCTTACTCCTTGGAAGAAACGTTATGACCAACCTGGATAGCATATTGAAAAGTAGAGACATTACTTTGCCAACAAAGGTCCGTTTAGTCAAGTCTATGGTTTTTCCAGTAGTCATGTATGGATGTGAGAGTTGGACTGTGAAGAAAGCTGAGCACTTTTTCCATGATCCAGCAGATGTTGGCAATTTGATCTCTGGTGCCTCTGCCTTTCTAAATCCAGCTTGAACATCTGGAAGTTCACGGTTCACGTATTGCTGAAGCCTGGCTTGGAGAATTTTGAGCATTACTTCACTAGCGTGTGAGATGAGTGCAATTGTGCAGTAGTTGGAGCATTCTTTGGCATTGCCTTTCTTTGGGATTGGAATGAAAACTGACCTTTTCCAGTCCTGTGGCCACTGATGAGTTTTCCAAATTTCCTGGGATATTGAATGCAGCACTTTCAGAGCATCATCTTTCAGGATTTGAAAAAAGCTCAACTGGAATTCCATCACCTCCACTAGCTTTGTTCATAGTGATGCTTTCTAAGGCCCACTTGACTTCACATTCCAGGATGTCTGGCTCTAGATGAGTGATCACACCATCATGATTATCTGGGTCGTGAAGATCTTTATTGTACAGTTCTTCTGTGTATTCTTGCCACCTCTTCTAAATATCTTCTGCTTCTGTTAGGTCCCTACCACTTCTGTCCCTTATCGAGCCCATCTTTGCATGAAATGTTCCCTTGGTATGTCTAATTTTCTTGAAGAGATCTCTAGTCTTTCCCATTCTGTTGTTTGCCTCTATTTCTTTACATTGATTGCTGAGGAAGGCTTTCTTATCTCTTCTTGCTATTCTTTGGAACTCTGCATTCAGATGCTTATATCCTTCCTTTTCTCCTTTGCTTTTCACTTCTCTTCTTTTCACAGCTATTTGTAAGGCCTCCCCAGACAGCCATTTGGCTTTCTTGCATTTCTTTTCCAAGGAGATGGTCTTGATCCCTGTCTCCTGTACAATGTCATGAACTTCTGTCCATAATTCATCAGGTACTCTATCTATCAGATCTAGTCCCTTAAATCTATTTCTCACTTCCACTGTATAATCATAAGGGATTTGATTTAGGTCATACCTGAGTGGTCTAGTGGTTTTCCCTACTTTCTTCAATTTAAGTCTGAATTTGGCAACAAGGAGCTCATGATCTGAGCCACAGTCAACTCCTGGTCTTGTTTTTGTTGACTGTATAGAGCTTCTCCATCTTTGGCTGCAAAGAATATAATCAATCTGATTTCGGTGTTGACTATCTGGTGATGTCCATGTGTAGAGTCTTCTCTTGTGTTGTTGGAAGAAGGTGTTTGCTATGACCAGTGCATTTTCTTGGCAAAACTCTATTAGACTTTGCCCTGCTTCATTCCGTATTCCAAGGCCAAATTTGCCTGCTACTCCAGGTGTTTCTTGACTTTGTACTTTT
Source organism: Ovis aries (assembly GCF_016772045.2). Taxonomy (NCBI): domain Eukaryota; kingdom Metazoa; phylum Chordata; class Mammalia; order Artiodactyla; family Bovidae; genus Ovis; species Ovis aries. The sequence goes on from NC_056068.1 coordinate 37,060,016, forward strand.
GCATTCCAGTCCCCTATAATGAAAAGGATATCTTTTTTGCATGTTAATTCTAAAAGGTCTTGTAGGTCTTCATAGAACTGTTCAGCTTCTTCAGTGTTACTGGTTGGGGCATACCCCACATCCAACGTAAGAGAAACCCAAGTAAGATGGTAGGTGTTGCAAGTGGGCATCGGAGGGCAGACACACTGAAACCATACTCACAGAAAACTAATCAGTCTAATCACACTAGGACCACAGCCTTGTCTAACTCAATGAAACTAAGCCATGCCCTGCGGGGCCACCCAAGATGGGCAGGTCATGGTGGAGAGGTCTGACAGAATGTGGTCCACTGGAGAAGGGAATGGCAAACCACTTCAGTATTCTTACCTTGAGAACCCCATGAACAGTATGAAAAGGCAAAATCATAGGATACTGAAAGGGGAACTCCTCAGGTCAGTAGATGCCCAATATGCTACTGAAGATTAATGGAGAAATAACTCCAGAAAGAATGAAGGGATGGAGCCAAAGCAATAACAATACCCAATTGTGAATGTGACTGGTGATAGAAGCAAGGTCCGATGCTGTAAAGACCAATATTGCATAGGAACCTGGAATGTTAGGTCCATGAATCAAGGCAAATTGGAAGTGGTCAAACAGGAGATGGCAAGAGTGAACATCAACATTCTAGCAATCAGTGAACTAAAATGGACTGGAATGGGTGAATTTAACTCAGATGACCATTATATCTACTACTGTGGGCAGGAATCCCTTAGAAGAAATGGAGTAGCCATCATGGTCAAGAGTCCGAAATGCAGTAGTTGGGTGCAATCTCAAAAACGACAGAATGATTTCTGTTCGTTTCCAAGGCAAACCATTCAATATCACAGTAATCCAAGTCTATTTAAAATACAGATAGATAAAAATAGATTGAGAGATAGAATTCTGGAAAAAGAAAGATTAAATTTTTGTGGTGTTTATCTTTGGCTACAAAATCACTGTGTATGGCGACTGCAGCCATGAAGTTAAAAGACACTTATTCCTTGGAAGAAAAGCTATGACAAAGCTAGACAGTGTATTAAAAAGCAGAGACATCACTTTGCCTACAAAGATCTGGATAATCAAAGCTATGGTTTTTCCAGTAGTCACCTATAGATGTGAGAGTTGTACCATACAGAAGGATGAGCATTGAAGAATTGATGCTGTTGAACTGTGGTACTGGAGAAGACTCTTGAGAGTCCCTTGGACAGCCAGGAGATCCAACTTGTCAATCCTAATGGAAATCGACACTAAATACCCATTGGAAGGATTGATACTGAAGCTGAAACTGCAATACTTTGGCCACCTGATGCAAAGAGCCAACTCATTGGAAAAGACCCTGATGTTGGGAAAGAGTGAGGGCAGGAGGAGAAGGGAGCAACAGAGGATGAGATGGTTGGATAGTATCACTGACTCAATGAACATGAGTTTGAGTAGACCCCAGGAGTTGGTGAAGGACAGGGAAGCCTGGTGTGCTGCAGTCCATGGGGTCACAAAGAGTTGGATACAACTGAGCAACTGAATAACAACAATATTTGGTAGAATTACAAGTAATTTTTTTAAATTTATCTGTATTATCTAATTCTTCAAAAACAAATATGTATATTGCTCTTATAATAGAGAACTTAGAGGTTAAAAAGGAAAACTGCTAATCCTCCTTTTCCCACGAATGTGAGTTCATGCTTCTTAGAGTGACATCCAGAGACCTTCTGGAGCTGGACTACCTTTCCAGGTGTGCGTCCTATTACCTCTCCTTGCTACCCCGACCCCTACCTTCCACCACTCCCTGTTCCCCTGGCATGTCCTGCTGTCTCCTATGTCTGTGTCCTTTCCATATGTGTGGTTTTTTTTTTTTCCTACTACTGAATTACCTTTCTCCACAACTTTTGCTTGACAAACTCCTATTCATCCTTTAAAACCCATATCAAACATCACCTCCTTTGTGACGTTTTTCCTACCCACCAAGATATAGTCGCTACCTCTACTGGATACTGACATTTTGTTTGTTTATTTAGTTTATGCTTCAAACTAAGCATGTAGCTTCTTCCATCTTGATTATTTTTATGTTCCTTTCATGACTCTGTGGGAATTTCAAAGACTAAATTAGAATCTTGGGCATTACAGAGCCCATGAGAAGTTGGCCCCCCACTTCTGATGGGATATCTCCATTGTAGAGCAAAGTGGAAGGATTAAACGATGTCTTTAGAATCTGGATCCAGTCCCCCTTCCTTTGGGCAAGCTTTTCCTGACCACCTCCACCCTTGCCTCAGGCTAGACCAGATCTCTCTCTATAATCTTCTTGGCTGTTTCCTCCACTGATTTTGGCAGCCTTCCTCTGGAGACTGTTTGCTCCTTGGGGCATGGTCCATGCAGGCTGCCCGTGCATCTCTGTAGGTCTCATCACTAAAGGTACTCAGATCTTGCTTGAATAAATAGATGAGTACAGTGTCAGCCCTGTGCCGGCCTACAACAGCCTCAGGGCAATGTGTCCTCTTATCCCTGTCCTCTTCTGGTCCTATGATGTTTAAACATTCCACACTCTGTTCTGTGCCCAAGAAATCCCCATTCTCTACAGGAGCTCCTACAAGAAATCACATCACTGCTTTCTTTCAGAATGATTTTGAAATACTTCCACCAGAGACGTTCTTTTGAGGCCGGAGGAAGCTCTGCCTCCTGCTCCATAATGAACTATGACATTTCTCTCAGCTTTCTTTATGACCCTTCCAGGAAGGTTCCCTTTCAGGACCATTAAGAAGAGTGTGGACAAAGACATACACATCAGAAAAAAAAAGAAAAAAGAACAGAAGGGAGCATAAGAAAGTGTTAACCCTGGTTTTCTCAGGGTGGTGGGTCAATGTGGGAGGTCCTTCTCCATACTTTTCTATAATTCTCAAATTTCCTCTATTAAACATGCATTGTATTTATAATAATAAAACAGCACTCTTTAAAAGAGAAAGGCTGTCCTGGTCCATCTGCAATGACACATGAGTAAATCTCAGATTGCATTTCATCATTGGTATACACGCCTTTATACAATTCCCCAATGGCTCAGCTGGTAAAGAACCACCTGCCAATGTAGGAGACACAGATTCCTAGGTTGGGAAGATCCACTGGAGAAGGAAAGGCAACCCACTCCAGTATCCTTGCCTAGGAAATCCCATGGACAGAAGAGCCTGGTGGGCTACAGTCCATGGGGTCAGACATGACTGAGCACACAGGACAGGACAGATACACACTCTTATCAGACATAAAATGACCTCTGGCCAATCTCCCTCCCAAATCTGCATGAAATACCACCCTGTCTGGGGCAAATCAGAGTCAGAACGTGTTAGTTGCTCAACTGTGTCTGACTCTTTGTGACTCCATGAACTGCAGCCTGCCAGGTCCCTCTGTCCATGGGATTTCCCAAGCAAGAAAACTGAAGTGGGTTGCCATTTCCTTCTCCAGGCTATTTTCCTGACCCAGGGATTTAGCCCAAGTCTCCTGCATTGCAGGCAGATTCTTTACTGTCTGAGCCACTGACAGATCAGAATGAGAAAGCCTGGACCAAATAAGCAAAAGGTAGATCCTACGCCCAGCAAAGTTCCAAAGCCTCAGAATGGAAGTCCCTGAGTCTCTGGGAAAGAAGATCTCAGAGTCTCTGCAAATAAACTATAACAGTTTTCCTGGTCTCACTCTCAATTTGTTTTGTTTAGTTTCATTTTTGCCAGAATAACACCAGCCCCCACACGCTTGATTCAACTAGTCCCGTATGACTTTATTTCCATCACGCCGATTGCCTTCGTCTGAAGCAGGTCCCAATATAAGGACTTCTCTTAAAATACGCTTCTGGATCTGTTATGACTATGGCAGGCTGTTATAGGGCCACCACCTCCCTTGTTGGGGACATCATACACTCATTAATCTTAAGATCCAGCTACAATGGAGAGGTTAAGAGAACAGAGAGCCTTGAACCACACTGCCCAGTTGAAATCACAGTTCTGACACTAAAGCTGGGTAACATTGCCCAAACTCTTTGACATCTCTGTGCCTCAGATAAAAAATGGTGATTATGATAGTACCCACCTCAGGGAATAGCTAAAAGGATTAATAGGGTTCATCCATGTAAAGCTTTTATAGCAGTTTCTGGCACAAAGAAGTCAAGGCAAGTATTAGCTGCTACTATGATTGTGACCGAATCTGTACTGGTTCTCATTTAGGTTTTTCTGTTTGGTTTTCGTGAGCTGCTAAAACTCTCCATCGACTGATATGAAGATTAAAGTCAAACCCCTTCGGATCTTAGACTTTCCCTATGTCAGAATTGTGCAATTGATTTTTGAACCTAGAGGCAGCAAAGTGAATTTGCATATTTTCCAAAGAAATTCCAGAGAGAAAGTGAGAGGCCAAGTGAGGGAGGGGCAGAGAAAGAACAGTGACAGAGAGACAGAGATAGAGAAACAGAACAGATTGAAGCTGCTAGCCTGGCAGCAGGAAAGAGGGCCTCAGAAAAGCTGCTCATTTTCCAGCTGGGGTGGTTTTTCTTTTTTTCTTTTCCTGGGTCTTTCCTTTTTTCATTTATGTTCACACTTCTCCCTCTTGTGGCTCATCAGAAAATCACAGGTGCTCTTTGCTTTTCAGTGGATTTCAAAACTGGTGAACCCCCAAGGCTGGCAGTCCTGGTAGAGGCACCTAGGTCAAGCCCAGGGCAGGCAGGCCAGGCCTCACACTCTGCCTGCTCCTTATCCAAGTGTCCTGCAAGCAGAATGAGCCTGCTTCTCTCTCTCACGATGAAAGAAGAGCTCTAGAAATGAGTTGCAGTTCCTCATGCGGATGCCCCCAGAGGGGTTTTGATGGGGGCAAGGGGGGTTGGGGAAGGGTGTGGACTCATTTGGGGACAGGACAGTAGGAGGAAAAATGACCCAGGTCCTCTTCCAAGCCATCTTTGTGTCTGTTCACACTGTAACCTACACCAAATGCCCATCCTTCAAGAACTAGGGTAAATGTCGTTACCCTTTTCATGATCTTTATTATTCCCTCCCAGACCGTTATTCTCAGTGGAAGGGTCTTGTCTCTCCCCACAGCACCTTATCTAGGACACTACTATGTGGTACCAATCAGGACTGCTTTCTGGTGCCATTTTATGCGCCTTTGTCTTACCATCCCATGAGACAGTGAAGAGGAAAGGGAAGGGTTTCATCAACCTCTGAAGACGCAGCCTCGAGCATAAGGCTGGCTATATAAGTGTTTAGACTATACTGTTTGAATGCTCTTTGGTGGTGCGCTGGGATGTGTGACTTCATGCAATGAATGTCTCCAGTCCACGGTAGAGGGGCCAGGTCAGCCTGGATCCGAGGGTCCAGGAGTCCCCAAGTGCATTCATTCCTTTCCATGAGGACTTCCTAGACAAAGGCAATTATGGTCATCTCTGACTCCATTTCAAATGTATCACCTACCTGAATTCGAAAAATATTTAAATGATCTCTGCAACTTATTTTCAAGTGATTCAGAAGAAAAGGAAGGTAAGGAAGGAGGGAGGAGAGGAGAAGAGGAAAAGGAGCAGATGAAGAAAATGATAAAGAAGGAGCTGGGGATGAAGGAAGAGAGGGAAAAGAAAGAGAAGATGAGGTACTTCCCCAATGATCCAGTGGCTAAGACTCTTTGCTCCTAATGCAGGGGAGCCCTGGTTCTATCCCTGGTCAGTGAAATAGATCCCACATGCCATAACTAAGACTTTACATGCCACAACTAAAGACTCTGCATGCCTCAACAAAGATTGAAGAGCCCGTGTACTACAACTAAGACTCAGCATAGCCAAATAAATAAAACAATAAGTAAATATTTTTTAAAAAAAAAGAAAGAGAAGATGACAAATGTCACGGCTGACGAATCCAGCTGCAGGCTATATAGACAGCCATTGTGTTTTTCTTTCCATTTTTCTATAGTGTTGAAATTTTTCAAAAAAAAAAAGATGGAGAAAAATGCAGGGAAAAAGAGTGATAAAATAATGTAAATGTCAGAGCAAAAATAAAATCAGGACACAATAAGAATTACCATCCTTCAACCTGGAACTATGCATGGACTTTAAGGGTTACAAACCTCAGGAAGTTTTAAGTACAAATGCTCTGTTAGTGCATTTGTCTATTGAGGAAGTTATTATTTTTATCAGATTCTCAAGGAGTTTGTAATATCCTATGCACCTCAAAAATATTACAACAGAACCCTAAAGGGAGCTAAGAGAATGACTGTTTGCAGACACAGGAGAATCAGTAGCCGTAAAATGACAGACTGAAGTCATCGACGTTCAGAGACAAGAAATACCTCAGAGATGTTGTAGCACAGAACTCTGCATTCAGATGGGGAAACTAAGTCCAAGGAAAGGTCAGTGAGTTTGACTTCAACAAATTTAACATGTTTCACTGGTTCATAAATGACAACCAGGCCCACAATGGTCTCCGTATGCCAGGGGGAATATATCCCCCCAGAAAAGCCATCTTGAAAAACATGAGCAGACAATGGCCATTTGTTGGCCCCCCTAGACAAGGATATGCATCTAAGTTCTGAATGAGATGATCACATTCTTACAGGACTGATGGCAAAGAAAGCTTTGTCAACGGGGTTACGAGTGTCTCAGTGGGACCGGGTACATTCTTAGCTGTAGGGTGGAAGGAGCGGTCCCACTAACTAAGATTGATGGATGGTGCGAGCCCTGGCGGGCCGAATACAATGCAGGGACAGCCAAGTGGGGGAGAAAAATTAGTTTGCAAGATTAGAACGTATTAACACAAGTCAGACAACTGTCATGTCACAGCTCCTCACCGTAATGCTGATTGGCAGGCAAGCATTTCTGATTCTGATGGCCACGGAGGCGAGGCGTCTGCAATCTGTCTCGCATGACATCCGCCGGCTGGCAAATCCCCCCTGCTGGAGAAGTCAGCTTTTCTTAGAAAGCTGTGTCCCCTGAGTCTCGTTGGGCAGGCCTCCCGGGCCAAAGGTGTGAGGCAAGGAGAAGGCAGGGAGGATGTGGCGGCTGTCAAGAATTTCAGCTGCAGTGGGCAGGTAGACTTCCTGAGCTCAATGCAACAAGTACTTCCGGGTAACTCACAGGCTCCAAACCAGATGGGGAAACCAGCAGGGAGATACAAGAGACACTCTGATCTTTGCCTTAAAGAATGTTCAGTTTCACTGGGGAGTCCAGATGTGCACACGTGGCCAAGTTCAATAAGGATGCAAAGCAGGCCAGAGGCAGCAAAGGCCATCCCAGGCCAACCTCCCATCAAGCTGATTCTATTGAATGCCCACTCATCTCTGCCTCCTCACTCATGTTTAGACTAATAGGTGGGCAATTCAGCCTATCAATCAGTTTTCATTATCATTCAAACCTGAAGAACTTGTAAGCAGATAGGAATGATTTATACTCAAGTCCTGGGTGGCACTCTTTCTTTACTTGTTTTCATTGTTTGAAACAGTGAATGTGGGCCTTCTAAACTGACTGTATTCAATACTAAGTAAACACAAAACAGCACTTGTAAAAGCATCTGTATTAGTCTATATAGGCCAGGTTATACTGCAGTGAGAAACAAGCCTGAAATGCCAGTGGCTTAACGTAACAAACATGGATTTCTTACTCTGCAAAATCCACTGCTGATCCATACACCTTCTCATGATAACTCTGGAAAATAATGAACTTCAGTGATTCAGGCTGCTTTGATCTTGTGGCCCCTTCATCTCAACATGAAGCCACAGAAGAGAAAGAATCAGCTGGAAATTATGCAGTAACTTTTTCATTCTTTGACCCAGAAATCTCTCTCGCTTTCACACACACATGCACACACACACACACACACACACACACACACACACACACACACACCAGTTCTGTCTACACCTTATTGGCTTGAACCAGTCACATGGCCTTGGCTAACTTCAAGTGGGAAGAGACTGGGAAGAAACAGATGAAATGTTTCTATGACTTGCAAGCATAGAGCACACACTTTTGTACTCATCAACAAATTTAAGAAGAAAACTATTAGTATATGTGCCCTGAATCCCTGTTTCAGATGCCAGCCCCTTTTTGTTCCCCTCAGAAGTAACTGTAATCTTGAATTGTGTATTTCTGATTTCCTTGCTTTTCTTTATATTTTATAGCATATTCAGTTCAGTTCAGTTGCTCAGTCGTGTCCAACTCTTTGCAACCCCAAGAATCACAGCACGCCAGGCCTCCCTGTCCATACCACCTCCCAGAGTTTACCCAAACTCATGTCCATCGAGTTGGTGATGCCGTCCAGCCATCTCATCCTCTGTCGTCCCCTTCTCCTCCTGCCCCCAATCCCTCCCAGCATCAGGGATATCGCGTATTATTGTGCCTTTAAACAACATAGTATTCTGCTACCCATTTTTTGAACTTCATATAAATGGATGCATGAACTTTGTGGTTTTTCTTTTTTTGCTCAACAAGATTTACTCATTTTTCGGCATAGCTAGAATTCAATCATTTTTCACTGTTTTATAGATTTCCATGGAAGGAATATTAACAAATTATCCATTTTACTGTTAAATGGACATTTGGGCTGTGAAATAAAAATATCTCCTGTCAAATTATTAATAAACAAGAAATGTCACAGCCATCAGCAATTTCCGGCCCCCAAATGTGAATGATGGCTCCCAAAACTGTGATCCAGCAGATGCTGCCACCCCCAACGGTGATTGCTGAGGAGCTGCAAGAATGCCAGAAGCAAAGTGAACAAGAAAACAGGATTGGTCCCAGATGGCTGAGGTGCATATGAAAGGAATGAATTCAGTGAGACCAGAGGCTTGCATCTTCCCATACATAGAATGCTAAATTCCTTAACTTGACACCTGATTTTTGATGTTCTGACTGCCTGCTTCCTTTGTTGCAAACTTACATATAGCCTGACTTCCCCTCCTGTCTCCTTGGAGCAGTTTTCTCAGAGCTACTGAGATGCTGTCTCCCAGGCTCCGAGTCCTAAACGTTCCCACCAAATAAAATAACTCTACTTTTAAGTTGTGACTATATTTTTAGTTGACAGTGTTTTCTCCAGGTTGTGATATTATATAAGATGCTCCTATATACATCCTTGTACATGTCTCTGGTAGAGGTGAGCAGAAATTCTTTACAGAAAGTTATCTAAGATTGAATGTCTGAGATGCAAGTAGGAATAATTAGCATGGGTATGTGTGTGCTCAGTCACGTCCAAATCTTTGTGACTGCATGAGCATAGAAGTCGATAATTATATAACTAAAAAATTTTAACTACATAAAACAATATATATCACTTCTCGGCCTTTTGGCTAAGATCAAGTATAAAACAATATAATTATGTCTTATCAGTTATAAAAAAAGATAAATATGCCGAAACCATAAAAATTGTCTGGCAAGGATTGATTGAAGGCAAAATATTCTGATGTCCTTGTAAAGCTCGGTAGCTCACTTGCTCAGTTGTGTCCAGCACTTCACAGCCCCATGGACTGTAGCCCGCCAGGCTTCCCTGCCCATGGAAGTTTCCAAGCAAGAATACTGGAGTGGGTGGCCATTTCCAACTCCAAGGGATCTTCCTGACCCAGGAAAATACTGGAGCGGGTGCCCACTTCCAATTCCAGGGGATCTTCCTGACCCAGGAATTGAACCCACATATCCTGTGGCTCCTGCATTGTGGGCAGATTCTTTACTGCTGAGCCACCAGGGAAGCCCTTGGGAGGGTAGTAAAATATTGTTTAATTTTTTGTTGTTTTGACAAGTTAACCATGCATGATACATTTCCAGGGTAACTACTAAAAGAAGAGAAATTAAGTGAAGGTGAAATACATGAGGGAAAAAATATCCAGTTCAAAATCAGCAAGAAGGAAAAGAAAAGAAAGAAAAGGTAAGACACATTTGTTTTCATTCAGTTGCTCAGTCATGTCCAACTCTTTACAACCGCATGAACTGCAGCACGCCAGGCTTCTCTGTCTTTCACCATCTCCTGGAGTTTGCACCAACTCATGTCCATTGAGTCAGTGATGCCAACCAAACATCTTGTCCTCTGCTATCCCCTTCTCCTCCTGCCTTCAATCTTTCCCGGCATCTGGTCTTTTCCAATGAGTCAGCTCTTCACACCAGGTAGCCAAAGTGTTGGAGGTTCAGCTTCAGCATCAGTCCTTCCTATGAATACTCAGGATTGAATTCTTTTAGGATTGACTGATTTGATCTCCTTGCAGTCCAAGGGACTCTCAAGAGTTTTCTCCAACACCACAGTTCAAAAGCATCAATTCTTCAGTGCTCAGTCTTCTTTATAGTCCAAATCTCACATTCATACATGACTTCTGGAAAAACCATAGATTTAACTACACAGGCTTTGTTGGCAAAGTAATGTCTCTGCTTTTCAATATGCTGTCTAGGTTGGTCATAGCTTTTCTTCCAAGGATCAAGCGTCTTTTAATTTCATGGCTATAGTCACCATCTGCAGTGATTTTGGAGCCCAAGAAAATAAACTCTTTCATTGTTTCCATTGTTTCCCCATCTATTTGCCATGAAGTGATGGGACCAGATACCATGATCTTAGTTTTCTGAATGTTGTATTTTAAGCCAGCTTTTTCACTCTCTTTCACTTTCCTCAAGAGGCTTTTTAGTTCCTTTTCACTTTCTGCCATAACGGTGGTGTCATCTACACATCTAATGTTACTGACAATTCTCCCAGCAATCTTGACTCCAGTTTGTGCTTCATCCAGCCCAACATTTTATATAATGTACTCTGCATATAAGTTAACTAAGAAGAGTGACAATATACAACCTTGACATACTCCTTTCCCAATTTAGAACCAGTTTGTTATTCCATGTCCTGTTCTATCTATTGCTTCTTGACCGCCATACAGATTTCTCAGGAAACAGGTAAGGTGGTCTGGTATTCCCATCTCTTTCAGAATTTTCCACAGTTTGTTGTGATCTACACAGTTAATGAAGAAGAAGTAGATGTTTTTCTCTGGAATTCTCTTGCTATTTCTATGATCCAACAGATGTTGGCAATTTGATCTCTGGTTCCTCTGCTTTTTCTAAATCTAGCTTGAACATCTGAAAGTTCTCAGTTTATGTACTGTTGAAGCCTAGCTTGGCAAATTTTGAGCATTATTTTGCTAGCGTGTGAGATGAGTGCAATTGTGTGGTAGTTTGAACATTCTTTGGCATTGCCTTTCTTTGGGATTGAAATGAAAACTGACCTTTTCCAGTCCTGTGGCCACTGCTGAGTTTTCCAAATTTGCTGGCATATTGACTGCAGCACTTTAATAGCATCATCTTTTAGGATTTGAAATAGCTCAGCTGGAATTTTATCACCTGCACTAGCTTTGTTTATAGTAACGCTTCCTAAGGCCTACTTAACTTTGAACTCCAGGATGTCTGGCTCTAAGTGAATGATCACACCATTGTGGTTATCTAGGTCATTAACATCTTTTTCTATATAGTTCTTCTTTGTATTCTTGTCACCTTTTCTTAATATCTTCTGCTTCTGTTAGGCCCATACCGTTTCTGTACTTTATTGTGCCCTCTTTGCATGAAATTTTCCTTTGGTATCTCTAATTTTCTTGAAGAGATCTCTAGTCCTTCCCATTCTGTTGTTTTCCTTTTTTTTTTTTTTTTTTGTTTGGTACTGATCACTTAGGAAGGCTTTCTTATCTCTGCAAGCTATTGTTTGGACTCTGCATTCAGATGGGTATATCTTTCCTTTTCTCCTTTGCCTTTCACTTCTCTTCTTTTCACAGCTATTTGTAAGGCCTTCTCAGGCAACCATTTTGCCTTTTTGAATTTCTTCTTCTTGGGAATGGTTTTGATCACCGCCTCATGTACAATGTTACAATCCTCCATCCATAATTCTTCAGGAACTCTATCTAACTCAGATCTAATCCCTTGAATCTATTTGTCACTTCCACTATATAATCATAAGGGATTTGATTTAGTTCATACCTGAAAATTTAAGTCTGAATTTGGCAATAAAGAGTTCATGATCTGAGCCACAGTCAGCTCCTGGTCTTGTTTCTGCTGACTGTAGAGAGCTTCTCCATCTTCAGCTGCAAAGAATTTAATCAATCTGATTTTGGTATTGACCATCTGCTAATGTACATGTGTAGAGTCTTCTCTTGTGTTGTTGGAAGAGGGTGTTTGCTATGTCAAGTGTGTTCTCTTGGCAAAACTCTGTTAGCCATTGCCCTGCTTCATTTTGTACTCCAAGGCCAAACTTGCCTGTTACTCCAGGTATCTCTTGACTTCCTACTTTGCATTCCAGTCCCCTATTATGAAAAGGGCATCTTGTTTTGGTGTTAGTTCTAGAAGGTCTTGTAGGTCTTCATAGAACCATTCAGCTTCAGCTTCTTCAGCATTAATGGTTGGGGCATAGACTTGGATTACTGTGATATTGAATGGTTTCCCTTGGAAACAAACAGAGATCACTCTGTCATTTTTGACACATAGAAGACACAAAATAAGGTGGTAGAAACAAATAATTACAATAAACATAACTTTTTAAAGATAAGAACTGTTTAAAGGCAAACATTGTCAGACTGATTTTTAAAAATTAAACAGCAATCTCTGACCAGGAGGTATGTCCAACAGTAGAATGGGTCCACACACAGGGCTTTCCAGATCTGAGGTGTGACCCCACATGGGACATTTACCCTCAGGCTGTGGATTCAAGGCTTCCAGGACAAAATTTGTCCTCAAGCTATACTAATTTCTTCAAATAAGTGGAAAGACTTCCATGTGTGTCTGAGCAGTGGAATGGCTTTAGCACTATTGTCTCGTGTTTTTCTTTAAATGTTAGCTCTGACTCAGCTCTCAAACCATCTAATTTAGATGAAATTTTTGAAGTTTTCTCATGGTTGTAGTAAAGGAAAAGCACGCCCAAAAGAACTAATACAGATATTTATGTGGAAGTTGGAGATAAGCTGATATGGTGTTGAACTCAGTATCGGTTGTAAGAGAAATACAGGATCAGGTACCCATCAAAGCCTTTTAGCATGAGCACCTGAGGAGCATGGGAAAATACCCTCGTGGATACAGTAAAGCATCCAGGCCACCTGATATAGAGATTTCTGTCTCATGAAGTGCATTTACATAAAAATATTTAGTGGAATATTGTTCAGAATACTGTAAAAACATTGTGAAGATCCAAAAGATTATCCCTCTTTAAGAAGATTCAATTTGGTTAATTATAAAAAAAAAAAAACCCATGGTGATTTGCATACAGATCATGCATACAGATAGTCAACAATTTGGCCCTAGGGAATCCGAGGAGAAACTGGTCCAAGGATACAGTGTTGGATAACACCCCAGAGGCATCATTTAACTCTGCTACAGTATGCCCCTGGGAAGTGTGCAGTGCAGTTCCCCTGGCTTGATTCTACAGGGAAGAGTTGTGGAGAGAAAGGAGAGGGAACCTCTACAAGAGGTACCTATAATGAAAAGCTTCCTTGAACTTTATGGCTTCCTTGAACTTTTGTCAAACGTGAACTGCCATGGACTGAAACTTGCCATGGAATGAAGTCTGGGGTCAGCTTAAAAACCAATCTAATCCATCAACAATGTAGACAAATTGCTTTCTATTTCCTGAAAAACTACCAATCTCAGCTACATGGGCAAAACTTTGATTCCCGTGGAGCTAAAGAGTGAAAACTGTTTTAGGGGGGATCATTTTGGAGGACGCTCTGAGTGCAGGAGAGAACTGTGGCTATGCTTTGCAGATTCTACAAAGCTCAGTTCTCAGACTGATGGGTCTTGTAAGATCCTGAGGCTTTGTTCACCATTCTGTGCACAGCGGCATGATGTGCCTGGGCTTGCGCCATACCCACACTGATGGAATTATTGTCATTAGTGTTATTAATATGCATGCATTCTCCTTGTTGATCTCTGAATCTGCCTGGAATTTTTTAAGGAGCAGACTGCTGGTAAGGCCTCAAATTGATGACTATGTCCATTTGTTTTTAAAACAAAAGCATTTTATTAGTAACAATGCTTGGGACCAAATAAGAGGGGGGAGGAAAGACATATTAAAATGATGTGGTTTAGAACAAAAGGAATTTGGGTTTTGTGTGTGCAATTTGGGTTTGTGATATTCTTTATCTCATTTGTTACAGTCTCCTCGTTTTAGTATTGTGATAAAGCTGATTATAATGACATGTCTGAACAATGAAGACTTAAACAAAAGAAACAAGATGTCATGTGAGTTGTTGTTCAAAAGATGACCTATTTTAAACCATGGCAAACCATCTTATTTTCACAGTAAGTTCTTCTTCACCAACTGCTATTAAAGAAATTTCCATGAGAGTCTTTGGGGAAAAACAGAAACAAAATCTAAGACACCAAGAATTCCAATTGGCTATGAGTAGAGAAAAGGACTTTATCACAGCTGAGGAAGAAATACAGGCCGCCAGAGTATGGAGATGCTGGAAACATTACACTGTAAGTGCCTTAAAGATACTTGAGAGACCTTGGCCATTTGATTACAGATTAAAAAATAGGCATCAGTGCCTCAAATGAAGGCTAAGAACATGTAGAAAAAACGGTGAAGTCTTATAATTGTGGCTTATTGAATATTTAATAGGTTACTTTAATATGTAATAGGCAAAGATTTAATCAAAGTACCCATTCCAAAAGGATAACTGAGTATTCTGAATGGGCACCTGGAAAGGGAAAAGTATTACAGTATTGATAGAATAATAACTGCTAATGAAATATCTATACCTTTGAAGACAAAATTGTTGACATACCGAGTAGAGTATCATTGTTTCACAAGCAGCGACTACTACTTAATTAGGATATTTTATCATAAGGAATTCAGATTCAAATGAATGCCAAAATGTAAAAATTGTAGATTACCCTGTATTTCTCGATGAATAACAGATGTTACAGTTTCTGTATCAATTTGAATTTAGTAATGCAGGTATTTAGAGTAATTCTTACTTGCAAACATCATTTTTTCTCCAGCAAATGAAAACTATAAGAAAAACTGCCATAGTATATATGCTGTTCATATAATCATATATATTTTGGCTTCCATGACAGCCATTCAGAGGGCTAGACTGAGGTTGTAGGACTGTTCTTAAAATGCTGTAACAACAGGGGAAGGGGAGGATGGGACAAACTGAGGAAGTAGCATTGATATATGTACACTGCCATGGATAAAATAGATAGCTAGTGGGGAGCTGCTGTATAATGCAGGGAGCTCAGCCTGGTGCGCCATGATGACCTAGATGGGTGGGATGGGGAGGTGGGAGGGAGGCTCAAGAGGGAGGGGATATATGTATACTGATAGCTAGTCCACATTTTTGTACAGCAGAAACTAACACAACATTGTAAAGCAATTATCCTCTAGTTAAATTTTTTTAATTTTCAAAAATGTTCTGACAGAGTGACTGACGTATGACATAGATAGAGCCTGAACAATCAGGTTACTAGTCAATCATGAAACCTTACTTGAAAAATTATGTAAGGTAGTTGGGAAAGTAGGTTGGATGTTACAAGTGGGACCTCTGGAATATACGGAGAAAAACATACCTTTTTTTCAGAGACTTTTCCACTCCATGTTGAACAGTATTCAAACTGACCATTTGCTGTGTGAGCTGGGGTATCCCATTGCTCAGTAATCTTAGATAAAACTGTGAAAGTGTACTCATGCCAATAGGATATGCACACTGAGATAATTTGTAATCAAATGTGGGATTTTATAGAGTCTAAAATCACAACCAAGGTATATGCGAGAAATACTGGCCTTTTTCTGGTCCCTGGTTCCACTCATTTAACAGAAGCTCTTACTTGTCCTTCTTTAATTCACTCCCTGTTAAACTTAGTGTTCATTTCTCATAGATGAGGGAAATCACCAGGATGTCTCTGTTTAATTAAATTAATTAAATACATTGTCACCCTGCTTATTTAACTTATATGCAGAGTACATCATGAGAAACACTGGGCTGGATGAAGCACAGGCTGGAATCAAGATTGCCAGGAGAAAATATCAATAACCTCAGATATGCAGATGACACCAACCTTATGGCAGAAAGCAAGGAACTAAAGAGCCTCTTGATGAAAGTGAAAGAGGAGAGTGAAAAAGTTGGCTGAAAGCTCAACATTCAGAAAACTAAGATCATGGTATCTGGTCCCATCACTTCATGGCAAATAGATGGGGAAACAGTGTAAACAGTGTCAGACTTTATTTTGGGGGGCTCCAAAATCACTGCAGATGGTGACTGCAGCCATGAAATTAAAAGATACTTGCTCCTTGGAAGAAAAGTTATGACCAATCTAGACAGCATATTAAAAAGCAGAGATATTACTTTGCCAACAAAGGTCCATCTAGTCAAAGCTATGGTTATTCCAGTAGTCATGTATGGATGTGAGAGTTGGACTATAAAGAAAGCCGAGTGCCAAAAAATTGATGGTTTTGAACTGTGGTGTTGAAGAAGACTCTTGAGAATCCCTTGGACTGCAAGGAAACCCAACCAGTCCATCCTAAAGGAGATCAGTCCTGGGTGTTCATTGGAACGACTGATGCTGAAGCTGAAACTCCGATACTTTGGCCACCTGATGGGAAGAGCTGACTCATTTGAAAAGACCCTGATGCTGGGAAAGATTGAAGGTGGGAGGAGAAGGGGATGACAGAGATGAGATGGTTGGATGGCATCACTGACTCAATGGACATGAGTTTTCGTAAACTCCAGAAGTTAGTGATGGACAGGGAGGCCTGGTGTGTTGAAATCCATGGGATCACAAAGAGTCGGACTTGACTGAGCAACTGAACTGAACTGGACTGATGTCACAATATTGACCTGTAAATTTCTGATGGACTCCTATGAAGTCCAGTGCAATTCCAAAGCATCTGAGAAAGTTTCTGTTCTGATGTGTCCCTGACATTCAAATCTTGGCTAATGTGCAAAGTGGATCTTTGAGATCACACCATGTCATCCATCTACTGAATTCCATCTCTGACCAAATATGAGCACAAGGGTGACATGTTTCTTCAACTTATAACTTAGAATGCAGCTCAAGAACTTACCTAAAGAATGTGCAAGGCCTCTACTACTTCCCAAGGAACATTTGGAGTTTATGAATCCACAGCTGCCTTTGTCTATTTCAGGGCTTCCTGAATGACCGTTATCCACCTTCCTTCTTTAGTATGCTCCCTGTGAATGACTGTGGTATCTGTCACTGAAGGTGGATCTAACTCTGAACATTCTCTCTAAAATAAGTGTGCCCCAGATTAAAGGTTGGACAAGAGCTTCCCTTTATTCAAATGGGGCCTTAGGAAAAAAAAAAATTTCCTCTTTTCTATGTCCTATCTAATCTGGGTGCAGTCCTCATTAACGAGGAATGGTCAATATTCCTTTCTATGGCACTTACACTGCATGCTAAGTTGCTTCAGTCATGTCTAACTCTTTGCTATCCTAAAGACTGTCCCACCAGGCTTATCTGTCCATGGAATTCTCCAGGCAAGAATACTGGAGTGGGTTGTCATGCCCTTCTCCAGGGGAATCTTCCCAACCCAGAGATCAAACTCCTGCACTGGTAGACAGGTTCTTTACCACTAGCGCCAGCTGAGAAGTCCAGAGTATATTCAAATCCCCTATCACTGATTTAAAAAAAAAAAAGAAAAGCAACATCTCACTCTTCTACTCTGAATTGGAAAAAACATTCCAAAGAGATGATCTAGGTTCATTATGTGGATCTTCTCCTGGTGCTGAGATATCCAAACTACCTCATAAAACATCTTACTTTCATGTGAGCCCTGATAATACTTCTTTGATGAACAGTTGATAAGATGCTGCTTTAGCATTTGGCTCAGTGTGATATATGATAAAACTGTGATGTTCCCTCTTCTAATCTTAATAGTATAAATATTCCTGGAAATGCTTGTATATAGCCTTGAAAATATCAGAGTGGGCCTTGAAGAACATCAGATGATGTTTCTTCAAAGAACAGAGGTCCCAATATCTCTTTTATCTCTTCGTTTGTTGGTATTAGAGTATCTCATCTCTTCACATATTATGTACAGACATGTGACTCAAAAGAGCATATCTTATATTCACCATGAGACTATAGGTTGGTTAGACTCCGCCGTTTTTATAGACTGGTAACTTTAGAACCTACACAACAAATTTCTCTGCTGTTGGTGCCATTCTAGAAAGATCTTTATTTTAACCTATTTTATTCCCTTCTCCAAAAATTAAAAAAAAATCTGCCTCTGAGGATAAAATTAACTCTTGGGTGGATTCTCACTTTTTCTCCACATCTAAGAAGCATTTTGAGACCTTATCCTCATATTCTGGTGAACACCTCCATTTACTGGAAATCATGTTAGAACTTGAACAAGTATGTGTTCAGACCTAATGGACTTTGTTCCTGAGTCCCTGCAGATACTTCTAGATTGAGAAAATCATGAGTCTCTTGGAAAATTTCATTTAGCAAAGGATTTCTTGCCTGGAGAATCCCAGGGACGGGGGAGCCTGGTGGGTTGCCATCTATGGGGTTGCACAAGGTTGGACATGACTGAAGCGACTTAGCAGCAGCAGCAGCATCTACTTCTAAATTTCAGATCAATTTTACTATGGTAACTGAAAGAAAAAAATAATTGCTATAATAATACAAATAGATTAAAGTTTAAGGGAAAAAAGAAAGAAGAAAAAATGTATCTTACAAATACCATACTAAAGGAATAATATTTTTTCAATGAAATACGAAATAAACATGAAATTAAGGGAATACATAAAATCAAAAATTAGTCATTTGAGCATGCTAATAAAGTTTATAAACTTCTGCAAACTTGATTGATATAAAAAATAAAAGCTCAGATATACTAGAAGCAAAGAATAGGATATAATTTGAATTTGGTAAAATTTAAAAGATAATAAGATCTTATGAAATTTTTATGCCAATAAATAATTGAAATATGAATTATAAAACTCTTAAAAAATGCAATTTACCAAACTTGACTCTAGAAACATTTTTTAAGATGAATAATCCAATAATTTTTAAACAAAGTGAATGATGATTCAAAAACAACGTCACAGATGTCTTATTGATTAGTTTTACTGACTAGTCAAAATATTTTAAAAAATTTCAGAAAGAAATGTATATAACTTTCATTGATATAACATGACCTCGATTTCAAAATGTTATATGGAGGGACCTCCCGGGCAGTCCAGTTGTTAAGACTTTGCCTTCCAATGCAGGGGTGTGGGTTCAATCCCTGGTCAGGGAGCTAAAAT
The DNA here is from genome assembly GCF_016772045.2 of Ovis aries. Taxonomy (NCBI): domain Eukaryota; kingdom Metazoa; phylum Chordata; class Mammalia; order Artiodactyla; family Bovidae; genus Ovis; species Ovis aries. The sequence continues at coordinate 37,079,252 of NC_056068.1, forward strand.
CCCACATGCCTCATGGCCAAAAAACTGAAACATAAAACAAAAGCAACATTGTAGCCAATTCAATAAAGACTTTTTAAATAGTCCACGTCAAAAAAAAAAAAAAAAAACTAAGGGAAAAAAAAAACCTTATATGGATAAAACAAGAAAGAAATTTGGTGGAAAAGAGACTACACAAAGTCTATTTGAATTCAAAGAACACAAAGATTTAATAATACACTCATTCCACCCAACTTATTCATTACTGTTGACAGATATTTTAACTGTAGTGTTCATAACCCACAAAAGTTTCTTACTATCATTTTATACAATGTTCTGTAAGATGTACCCACATATTTGCCAGTTTCTTTACCTTTTCTCCTTCATCCCTCAGACCTTCCTTCTAGGATCACATTTCTTCTGCTTAAAACACATTCTTTAGAATTTCCTTTAGTGACAGCTGTTTGATGACAAATTCCTATAGATATTGTTTATCTAAAAGTGTTATTCTGCCTTTATTCTTTTTTTCTGCTAGCTCTCCTGTTATTCTTGAAAAATATTTTCAGGTAGCTATTTTCTTGCAGTGCACAGAAGGCAGAATAATGCCTCTTCTCCAAAGAGGCTGACATCCTAATGCCTAGAAACGGTGACTAGTTCGCATCACATGGCAAAAGGGAGTCTGAAGATTCAATTAAGGTTATTGATCCTAAAAATGGGGAGAAGTGTGTGTGTGTGGAGGTGGGGAGGATCCAGTGGTATCCAGGTGAGGTCAGTCTAATCACATGAGCCTTTAAAAGCAGAAGACTTACTGGCTAGAAGTCAGAGATAGGTAAGAGAAGAAGGAAAAGAGATGTGTCAAAGAAGACAAGAGATACTAAGCTTTAGAAGAATTTGAAACTGTTGCTGGCTCTGAGATAGAGGAAGGCATACACAAGGATGGGAGAGAGCTTCTAGGATCTGAGAGCAGCCCCCAGCTAACAGCCAGCAAGGGAAACAGGAACTTTGTTTACAGGTGCCAGGAACTAGCTTATATAATCAACAACCTCGACCTCCCAGTAAGAGGCCAGCTTGCTGACAGGATGATTTCAGCCTTAAAGAACTCAGAGTAGAGAAACTGGCATAGTCAACTTGAACTATGGACCACAGAACCGTGAGATGATACATTTGCGTTTTTTTAAGCTGCTATATTTGTGGTCCTTTGTTATGACAGCTGTAGGAATCTAATACTCAGTACCCTGACAATATCATTTCACATATGGCTTTCACTTTTGCTGTTGAAAAGCCATCTGTTGTTCTAACTACCATTCTTTTTAAAGTATTTTTTCTTTGCCTACCGGTAAGATCTTTGTCTTGATTTGATTTTTATATACCTGCATGTGGACTTTATTTTTCCTGCCAGGAAGTCATGATGAAATGGGGTTGGAAAATTTTGTGCCCTGACATCTTCAAATATTTACTCTTCTCCTCTTCTGGAATTCCAGTCTGGTATATATTGAACCAATTGACTCGGTATTTAGTTTTTTTAACTTCACTTCCATATTGTCCATCAAAGACCTCCAAAGTATACTTTTTTTCACATGTATCTTTCAGTTTATCCATTCACGCTTTAGTGGATTCTACTCTGCTTTTTTTTTCTTTCAGTTTTCTCGAGATACAATGGATTTAAAGCACTGTGTAAGTTTAAGGTATACAGCAAAATGATTGGATTTACATACATTATGAAGCTATCAGTGAACATCCATCATCTCATATAGATCAAAAATTAAAGAAAGAGAAAAAAATTTTCTTATGATGAGAACTCTTAGGATTTACTCGTTTACTGACTTTTACAGCACACAGCAGTGTTAATTATATTTATCATGTTATACATGACATCCTAGTATGTATTTATCTTATAACTGGAACTTTGTATCTTTTGACTGCCTTCACCCACTCACCTCTCCCCACCACCACCATGGTAACAAATCTGATCTTTTTCAATTGAGAAATTCAGTTCTTAGGCAGGTTGATAAGTCTGGGGTCCCTGAGGAGAAAAGGGTCTGGGGCTCTCGAGGAGATAGGGGTCTTGGATTCTCAAGGAGGAGGAAAGGAAAAACGTTTTTTCCTACATTCCTTAGTAAGGATTAGATAACAATAATGTATCCTGTTTGAGGATAGGTTTCTCCTTCCTGAAAACCTTCTGACTAATCCTGTCCATCTTAAAATGTATATTATGGGAGTGGGCCTAGTAAGATCTTTAAAACCTTGAGACCCTCGTAATAACCAATTTAGAAGTGTATAATTCCCTTGCTAAGACTAGGGATTGGGGCACTCTCTGTCCCCCTTCTGATATCTATGTCAGAAGCTTTCTTTTTACCTTTTTCACTTTAATAAAACTCTGCTACACAAAAGCTTTGGAGTGATCAAGTCTGGTCCCTGGTCCCGGAGCTAAATCTTCTTCTTTGGAGGTCAAGAATTTGACGCTGTTCACCGTAAGCTATCTCTATGAATTTGTTTGTTTGTTTTTTGACACATAATTGCCCTATAACACTGTTAATTTCTGTTACACAACATAGCGAATTAGGATTTCTATACATTTCAAAGTGTTAGTCTCTCAGTCATGTCTGACTCTTTGTGACCCCATTGACTGTAGCCCATCAGCCTCCTCTGTCCATGGAATTCTCCAGGCAAGAATACTGGAGTGGGTAACCATTCCCTTCTCCAGGGGATCTTCTTGGCCCAGGGCTTAGACCCAGGTTTCCTGAATTGCAGGCTGATTCTTTACTGTCTAAGCCAGCAGGAAAGACTCTTGAAAGTCCCTTGAACTACAAGAAGATCAAACCAGTCAATACTAAAGGAAATCAACCCCAAATATTCATTGGAAGGAATGATGCTAAAACAGAAGCTCTAACACTTTGGCCACCTAATGTGAAGAACTGACTCACTGGAAAAGACCCTGATGCTGGGAAAGACTGAGGTTCGGAGGAGAAGGGATTAGATGGTTTGATGGCATCATCAGCTCAATGGACATGAGTTTGAGCAAACTCCAGGAGCAAACTCAGGGAAGCCAGGAGCGCTGCAGTTCTTGAGGTTGCAAAGAGTTGGACAAAACTTAGCAACTAAACAATAACAACAACACATCATACATTTCAAAATGATCACTTTTTAAAAGCCACCTATTGAATTCTTATTTCAATTTCATTTTTTATTTTTAGAAGCTTTATTGTATCTGTTTTAAGCCCATTTCATCATTTGTCTTGCTCTTTTCAAAAATTGTGAACCCTCTTTTTATTTCTCTAAAAATTAAATATTCTCATTTATAATCTGTATTTGATGATTCAAATATCTGCATTCAAGGTAGGTCTGTTTCTTCTATTGTTTTCTTCTGGCCCTTTTAGAGTGCTTAATTTCCTTTTGTTTTGTTGGGCTTATGGACTTTTTTTAAAACTATGTTTATATATCTTGGAACCTTGTCTATGGAGAGGCTTTGAGGTCTTTGAAATTGTTTCATTCAGAGAAAACTGTATTTTCATCTCATTAAAGGAGCACTTTAAATCCTTGGATTGGATTTTTTTTTCTTTTTGACTCATCCAAATAACATAAGTTCAGGCTGCAAATTCATGTGAGAACCACGTGTGGCATAAACTTCCATAGTTATTGGTGCCAAGAATCAAAATAGGCAATTTCATTTCAGTCTTGTAGGTCAGAAGTTTAGGCTTATTTCTATCTCACACTTATACTGAAGATGCAATACTTGAGAGCACCAACTTTTCATTGGCAGCTTCTCTCTAGTCTCTGTACTTGAGGCAGTCTCCGGACATGGTTTTATTTTTATTTTTTTTTTATAATTTTTTTTAATTTTTTTTTTATTTTTTAAATTTTAAAATCTTTAATTCTTACATGCATTCTCAAACATGAACCCCCTCCCACCTCCCTCCCCATAACATCTTTCTGGGTCATCCCCATGCACCAGTCCCAAGCATGCTGCATCCTGCGTCAGACATAGACTGGCAATTCGATTCACATGATAGTATACATGTTAGAATGTCATTCTCCCAAATCATCCCACCCTCTCCCTCTCCCTCTGAGTCCAAAAGTCCGTTATACACATCTGTGTCTCTTTCCCTGTCTTGCATACAGGGTCGTCATTGCCATCTTCCTAAATTCCATATATATGTGTTAGTATACTGTATTGGTGTTTTTCTTTCTGGCTTACTTCACTCTGTATAATTGGCTCCAGTTTCATCCATCTCATCAGAACTGATTCAAATGAATTCTTTTTAACGGCTGAGTAATACTCCATTGTGTATATGTACCACAGCTTTCTTATCCATTCGTCTGCTGATGGACATCTAGGTTGTTTCCATGTCCTGGCTATTATAAACAGTGCTGCGATGAACATTGGGGTACATGTGTCTCTTTCAATTCTGGTTTCCTCAGTGTGTATGCCCAGAAGTGGGATTGCTGGGTCATAAGGTAGTTCTATTTGCAATTTTTTAAGGAATCTCCACACTGTTCTCCATAGTGGCTGTACTAGTTTGCATTCCCACCAACAGTGTAGGAGGGTTCCCTTTTCTCCACACCCTCTCCAGCATTTATTGCTTGCAGATTTTTGGATCGCAGCCATTCTGACTGGTGTGAAGTGGTACCTCATTGTGGTTTTGATTTGCATTTCTCTAATAATGAGTGATGTTGGGCTCTACTACAAAGCCACAGTCATCAAGACAGTATGGTACTGGCACAAAGACAGACATATAGATCAATGGAACAAAATAGAAAGCCCAGAGATAAATCCACACACATATGGACACCTTATCTTTGACAAAGGAGGCAAGAATATACAATGGAGTAAAGACAATCTCTTTAACAAGTGGTGCTGGGAAAACTGGTCAACCACTTGTAAAAGAATGAAACTAGATCACTTTCTAACACCGCACACAAAAATAAACTCAAAATGGATTAAAGATCTAAATGTAAGATCAGAAACTATAAAACTCCTAGAGGAGAACATAGGCAAAACACTCTCAGACATAAATCACAGCAGGATCCTCTATGATCCACCTCCCAGAATTCTGGAAATAAAAGCAAAAATAAACAAATGGGATCTAATTAAAATTAAAAGCTTCTGCACAACAAAGGAAAATATAAGCAAGGTGAAAGACAGCCTTCTGAATGGGAGAAAATAATAGCAAATGAAGCAACTGACAAACAACTAATCTCAAAAATATACAAGCAACTTATGCAGCTCAACTCCAGAAAAATAAACGACCCAATCAAAAAATGGGCCAAAGAACTAAATAGACATTTCTCCAAAGAAGACATACGGACATGGTTTTAATTCAGCAGTACCAGGCAAGGCTCTGAAAACCATAGCTCATTTTCATCTGGTTTAGCAAATACCTTCCTGGTAAAAGCCTGCTAGTTGGGTTTCTAATTTCACTTAGTTCATAGCTTCTTATTTCCCCGCCAGCTCATTAGAGCCATTAATAAGGTGTTGTCTATAGTGTATTTACTGTTTTCAGTGAGTACCCTGTGTCTGGCACATTGCTATTAATAGAAATGGAAGTTCTGGGTGCTCTTACTCTTCTGCAAGGTGAATTTTCCAAGGGGAGGGCAAACTGCCAAATGTCTCTTTCCTCTCTTCCGTACCTTCTGAGGCTCTAGGACCCGGTAGGATGGGAACCTCATCCTACCCTCCAGTAATCAGGATAGGTTTGTTCGATTCATGCTGTTGTCCCCTGCACTGCAGTCTGGTCCCACTGTTCCTGCCGTATCTGATGTTCTTGCCAGGCCTGACCTGGAGCTCTGGATCTTCCTTATCTTCTCCTTTCTGCTGACCCAAATCAGTCCAGCCGGATACCCACACCAGGCACAGAAGTGGGTTATACCTGAGTGCACTCCATCTCTAGTTTTCTGTTTCAAAAGACAACTGGGAGGTCTACCCTGTTTTCCATCTCTCCCAGTATGCGCTGGAACAAACCCTGCAGGACCCTCTACATCCTAACTTGTACTAGAACCAAGTGCTGACAACTGTAGGTTACAGAATGCAGCATGCTATAAGAAAGAATAAGCAGGGTGACAATATACAGCCTTGACGTACTCCTTTTCCTATTTGGAACCAGTCTGTTGTTTCATGTCCAGTTCTGATTGTTGCTTCCTGACCTGCATATAGGTTTCTCAAGAGGCAGTTCAGGTGGTCTGGTATACCCATCTTTTTCAGAATTTTCCACAGTTTATTGTGATGCTCACAGTCAAAGGCTTTGGCATAGCCAATAAAGCAGAAATAGATGCTTTTCTGGAACTCTGTTGCTTTTTTGATGATCCAGCAGATGTTGACAATTTGATCTCTGGTTCCTCTGCCTTTTATAAAACAAGCTTGAACGTCTGGAAGTTCACGGTTCACGTACTGCTGAAGCCTGGCTTGGAGAATTTTGAGCATTACTTTACTAGCATGTGAGATGAGTGCAATTGTGTGGTAGTTTGAGCATTTTTGGCATTGCCTTTCTTTGGGATTTTGAAAACTGACCTTTTCCAGCCCTGCAGCCACTGCTGAGTTTTCCAAATTTGCTGACATATTGAGTACAGCCCTTTCACAGCATCATCTTTCAGGATTTGAAATAGCTCAAGTGGAATTCCATCACCTCCACTAGCTTTGTTCATAGTGATGCTTTCTAAGGCCCACTTGACTTCACATTCCAGGATGTCTGGTTCTAGGTGACTGATCACACCATCATGATTATCTTGGTCGTAAAGATCTTTTTTGTAGTTTTCTGTGTATTCCTGCCACATCTTCTAAATATCTTCTGCTTCTGTTTTTGCAAAACTCTTTTCGTCTTTGCCCTGCTTCATTCCGTATTCCAAGGCCAAATTTGCCTGTTACTCCAGGTGTTTCTTGACTTCCTACTTTTGCATTCCAGTCCCCTATAATGAAAAGGACATCTTTTTCGGATGTTAGTTCTAAAAGGTCTTGTAGGTCTTCACAGAACCGTTCAACTTCAGCTTCTTCAGCATTAGTGCTTGGGGCATAGACTTGGATCACTGTGATACTGAATAGTTTTTCTTGGAAACGAACAGACATCATTCTGTCATTTCTGAGATTGCATCCAAGTATATTTATTTAACTTATATGCAGAGTACATCATGAGAAATGCTGGGCTGGAAGAAGCACAAGCTGGAGTCAAGATTGCTGGCAGAAATATCAATAACCTCAGATATGCAGATGACACCACCCTTACGGCAGAAAGTGAAGAGGAATTAAAAAGCCTCTTGATGAATGTGAAAGTGGAGAGGCAAAAAGTTGGCTTAAAGCTCAACATTCAGAAAACGAAGATCATGGCATCTGGTCCCATCACTTCATGGGAAATAGATGGGAAACAGTGGAAACAGTGTCAGACTTTCTTTTTTGGGGCTCCAGAATCACTGCAGATGGTGACTGCAGCCATGAAATTAAAAGACGCTTACTCCTTGGAAGAAAAGTTATGACCAACCTAGATAGGATATTGAAAAGCAGAGACATTACTTTGCCAACAAAGGTCTGTCTAGTCAAGGTTATGGTTTTTCCTGTGGTCATGTATGGATGTGAGAGTTAGACTGTGAAGAAAGATGAGCACCTAAGAATTGATGCTTTTGAACTGTGGTGTTGGAGAAGACTCTTGAGAGTCCCTTGGACTGCAAGGAGATCCAACCAGTCCATTCTGAAGGAGATCAGCTCTTGAATTTCTTTGGAAGGAATGATGCTAAAGCTAAACTCCAGTACTTTGGCCACCTCATGCAAAGAGTTGACTCATTGGAAAAGACTCTGATGCTGGGAGGGATTGGGGGCAGGAGGAGAAGGGGACGACAGAGGATGAGACGGCTGACTGGATGGACGTGAGTCTGAGTAAACTCCGGGAGTTGGTGATGGACAGGGAGGCCTGGCGTGCTGCGATTCATGGGGTCGCAAAGAGTCAGACACGACTGAGCAACTCAACTGAACTGATAAGAAAGAAAGAAGCACAAACTTCATGGCTCAAAAACATCAACATTTACAACCCAGATCTTTCTCTTGTAGGTGAATTACCACTTAAACTCTTAAACTTCGGTTTCCTCATTTGTAAATAATCTTCGTCAGATCACTGCAAATATATACAGTATCTAATGTAAAACAGGTATTTAGTTAGGTACCAAATGGCAGGTGACTATAAAAGATATAAAGTTTATGGGGTTTCTTTGCTTGAGTCTGTGTTGCTGTGTACTGTGAAGACTGGACTTTGAGTAATTACAGAAAGAACAAGAAGTCTGCTGTTAGACTTCAGCTCTGGTATCAGTTCAGTTCAGTCGCTCAGTCGTATCCGACTCTTTGAGACCCCATGAATCGCAGCACACCAGGCCTCCCTGTTCATCACCAACTCCCAGAGTTCACTCAGACTCATGTCCATTGAGTCCCTGATGCCATCCAGCCATCTCATCCTGGGTCATCCCCTTCTCCTCCTGCCCCCAATCCCTCCCAGCATCAGAGTCTTTTCCAATGAGTCAACTCTTCGCATGAGGTGGCCAAAGTCCTGGAGTTTCAGCTTTAGCATCATTCCTTCCAAAGAAATTCAAGAGCTGATCTCCTTCAGAATGGACTGGTTGGATCTCCTTGCAGTCCAAGGGACTCTCAAGAGTCTTCTCCAACACCACAGTTCAAAAGCATCAGTTCTTCGGCGCTCAGCATTCTTCACAGTCCAACTCTCACATATATACATGACCATAGGAAAAACCATAACCTTGACTAGACGGACCTTAGTCGGCAAAATAATGTCTCTGCTTTTTAATATCCTATCTAGGTTGGTCATAACTTTTCTTCCAAGGAGCAAGCATCTTTTAATTTCATGGCTGCAGTCACCATCTGCAGTGATTCTGGAGCCCCAAAAAAGAAAGTCTGACACTGTTTCCACTGTTTCCCCATCTATTTCCCATGAAGTGATGGGACCAGATGCCATGATCTTCGTTTTCTGAATGTTGAGCTTTAAGCCAACTTTTTGCCTCTCCACTTTCACATTCATCAAGAGGCTTTTTAGTTCCTCTTCACTTTCTGCCATAAGGGTGGTGTCATCTGCATATCTGAGGTTATTGATATTTCTGCCAGCAATCTTGACTCCAGCTTGTGTTTCTTCCAGCCCAGCATTTCTCATGATGTACTCTGCATATAAGTTAAATAAGCAGGGTGACAATATACAGCCTTGATGTACACCTTTTCCTATTTGGAACCAGTCTGTTGTTCCATGTCCAGTTCTCACTGTTGCTTCCTGACCTGCATACAGATTTCTCAAGAGGCAAGTCAGGTGGTCTGGTATTCCCATCTCTTTCAGAATTTTCCACAGTTTATCGTGATCCACACAGTCAAAGGCTTTGCCATAGTCAATAAAACAGAAATAGATGTTTTTCTGGAGCTCTCTTGCTTTTATGATGATCCAGATGATGTTGGCAATTTGATCTCTGGTTCCTCTGCCTATGATGGTAAAGCATCTGCCTACAATGCAGGAGACCCAGGTTCAATCCCTGGGTTGGGAAGATCTCCTGGAAAAGGAAATGACAACCCACTCCAGTATCCTTGCTTTGAAAATCCTATGGACAGAGAAGCCTGGTAGGCTACAGTCCATGGGGTGGCAAAGAGTCAGACATGACCGAGCGACTTCACTTTCACTTTCCTCTGCCTTCTCTAAAACCAGCTTGAACATCAGGAAGTTCACGGTTCACGGACTGCTGGAGCCTGGCTTGGAGAATTTTGAGCATTACTTTACTAGCATATGAGATGAGTGCAATTGTGCGGTAGTTTGAGCATTCTTTGGCATTGCCTTTCTTTGGGATTGGAATGAAAATTGACCTTTTCCAGTCCTGTGGCCACTGCTGAGTTTTCCAAATTTGCTGGCACATTGAGTGCAGCACTTTCCCAGTCCTGGTATAGGAAAGTAGAGTCGACTATCTGAGGCAAAGTGGAAGTTGGCCTAGTGTGGGGGGTGTAGAAAGACAGAGTGAAAAAACGAAAATGTGAGACTGTGGCAGAATGAAAACTCAGATCAACAGGAGAAGCAAATATTGTCCTTTAGGATCAAATGGTAAAATCCTTGTCATTTCTTGCACTACTCTTGCCGCCCTCATCACTGGCAGGCATTACTAATTAATGATGATGAAAATAGTAACAATAGCTAAATATGTTACTTTTCTAAAGCTCTCTACCAAATTCATTCATTTACTCCTAACAATAATCCCATGATAAAAGTGTTGTTTAGCATTTTACAGCTAATGACACTAAAACATGAAGAGAAAACTTGTCCAAGATTAATCAAGCAACAGAACAGCCTGGCTCCAGAAGCAAGACTTCAGCTACTCTGAGATGTTGCCTCTACGAGAAGAGTATACCATCCTGCCCTTCTCAGAATTCCCATCAATACAGCCATACAGGAAGCTACGATCAATTATCTGAGCTGTCTCCTAAACAGAAAAGGTCTGAGAACTGACTTTTATCCAACAATAGGAAAAACATGGCTGAAATCTGCTTAGAAATCTCATTTCAACTCAATAATACAACTCTTTCTTTACATTGAGAGAATACGAGGTAAAAGAGGTAAAATTTAGTTATTTATGGCATGATCAATTCCTTTTCAGAGGAAAAAGAAATAATTTCATGATTAGCTACAGAAGTAGCTTTCAACATTTATACCACAGTGGAATTCTCCTCATTCATTTGTAAAAATAACCTTACTTTTAGATAAAATTATCCTATCAAAGTGCAATTATTAAGTAATAAGTCACTTTCTTGTCTTTATTAAGCAATAACAAAGTCTAATGACTATTAGTGCTTTCAATCTGTATCCAGCAAGCCCCAAATAAAGGAACTTTGTGTCAGTTCTCTGAACTGCCTCTCCTTGGGTTCATGATCTCTATTTACATCTTTACTGATTCACCAACTGACCCATAGAACTCGACTGAATCAGTATCTGATACTGGAGAGCTGTTCAGAAAGTGATCTAGAGCCCAGTGGACCAGTATCTGACACGATTTCCTTTCCTGCTACACAAGGACAAAGCAATTGCTGAGTTGGGCCCAGACAACAAGGACTTTGTATCGTATGCTTACCACATGGCCCCTTCCTCTCTCTTTGGAATTTGACAAGCAAATTGGCATTTGTGTTGCTGAGGCTGCCACGGAATAGTGATTGTTAATTATACCCTAGATGTCCTGCCTTATTCTGCCATGGATGTGTTATGTTAAATGTGGGCAGTGAGCAAAAGTTCTTAAATTTGATTTCAAGTTGCATATCTCAGCCTGCTGCCAGACCCGCCCCAGGGCAGACAGCACCTGAAGCATACTGTTGGGAGTTCTGCTTCAGAATTCTAGTTCCAACTTAGTCTGGGACGTATTCAAAGGGTTCAGCAGATGTCAATATGAATTCTTGAGTCTGTCCAGGCCGAGTATTAACACATCAAATTACATCAGCTACTGCCCTGGAGAGCTCTCTCTAGGATGGGTATTGTATGACTGTTAGCATCAGCAATGATATTTTCCAGAAGACCTGCTCCTTTAATTGGCGACATTCTGATCTTACATCTTGACTCCAGAGCAAGACGAATAATGCATTTTCAATTATAAAAAACTTCAAAAGATGAACCGGTGAATAAGGTGGCTATTTCTAAAAATAAATAATAGTCTGAGCCAGCTATTGGCTTTCTTCTGGATGGAAGCCCATCTGGATGGATCCTTAGCCTCTTTAGTCACCAGCAACCTCTCCCTTTATCACCAAAGATGGGGCAGGGCTTTGGGTTTATCACAGCCTTAAAAATCAGTAACCAGACAACAGGCCATGCTTGTCCTAGGTGTGCTGATACACTCCTCTTAACATCTTATTGATTCGTTTTGGACTGTTCTACACATTAAGAAAAATACAGAGAACAATGTCATCTGAACAGTAAATAACAATAAGTACATGAGTCTTGGGGCTTCCCAGGTGGCGCTAGTGGTAAAGAACCTGCCTGTGAATGCAGGAGACATGAGAGATGTGGGTTCGATCCCTGGGTCAGGAGGGTCCCCTGGAGGAGGAAATGCAACCCACTCTAGTATTCTTGCCTGGAGAACCCCATGGACAGAGGAACCTGGGCAGGCTACAGTCCATAGGGTCTCCCAGAGTCAGGCATGACTGAAGCAACTTAGCACACACATATGTGAGTATTGGGCTTGCACTACATGAGCTCCCTGGTTCCCGTCTTTGCAAAGATTGTGTAGATCATCAATTGTATTTTGTGATTCTGCAATTTTATGATTTCAGGGTTTAGCAGGTTCCGTTGCTAAGGAAGTTACAAGCAGTAGAAGGAGAGCCATTTCAACTATTAAGGAATATCACTAAACAACAAAGATGCGAGGGAAGATATTTTAATTGATGAATAAGTATTAAAAATTCAAGTTGGCCTGAGAGAGCCCTATGGGATGTGCCTGTAGGAGGAAGGCAGAGGCTGGAGATGAGGTATGTGCCCCACTCCCTGACTCTCCTGGACAGGTCTTTGGGACAGGATATTGACACCACTGTCCTTTGGTCAGAAGTCACAGTGAGTAGCCAATCCTACAAAAGTGAGTTAAATAGTAACTTGTAAACTACAGAAAGGCTCCCAGATATTCTTGCAAGTGAACAGCCTAGAATATAGTCAGCTCTGTGGTCTCCTTTGTCCATGGTTTATGCCACAGCTGACATGAGATTCAGCAAAGTGAAGGAAGTCTTGATCTTAAAGGCAAAAGATACAGTGCAGCTGAAACGGGCTCATATGGTCAACTGCAGGGAGGAGAAGAAAGCCCACCAGTACATGCAAGTGCTCCACAAGGCCATCAAACTCAGGTGCCAAGGGATAAAACAAATGGCTAACATCGGCAAGTGCCGGGGGCCAGCGTGAGGAATTCCGCCCATGGCAAAGGTCATGAGGAAGGAGGCTTGGCATATGCAAAGGCGTGATCAAGCCTCAGGAAACCCCCTGTTCCCGAGCATCTAACCCCCAAAACAGAGTCTGTTTTACGCTCTCACCTACACCTCTGACTTTACGGGGGGCTCTCCCCCATAACCGTTTCTCTCTGAGAAGGAGTAAACGTGCAGCTCCAAGGCAATAAAAATTCTTGGGCGTGACAAGAGTGTTTCAGCTTACAGACTCCTCTGAAGGTTATCTAGCCCACCTGTATAGGTTTGTCCGGCCACATGTGATTGCTTACAGCCTCCCAACCTGAGAGGCATGAGATGTTTTAGACTTACTAAAGGCAAATTATTTTGGGGAGTTAAAATTATTAGTATAGTTGGTTAGGAATTATATTGGTGAAGGGTCTCTTCATTTGTTGTGTCAATAATTGCTGCTAATTCCCTGCTCTGGGTGGGACAAGGATGTCTCAGGTCAAACCTCTCTGCTGACAGACTAGCTTGTGTGACAGGATTATCCTTACTGCCGCCACTAGGCACATGATTGTTTACTACCTCTCAACCATAAACAGCACAGAGAGTTTTGGAGTATTTTGAGAGTCTTAATTAGCGTAGGACTTTTTCTTCTTGTTGAGTCAATGATCGCCGCCAGGCCTCTATATCCTTAGGTACCTGGGAATATATTAATCAATGTATTTGGAATATAGCAAAGGAAATATGGTAGTTTTTGATGTTAGCAATACTAGACTTTTTGAGTTAATGGATTTTCTCTTTTGTAATAGATCACTGTACTTTGTTATATATCACTGTGTCCTTGCTGTGTAAGAATGTAACTTTATGATATCTGAAGACTAAATAGATCTTAAGGGGAGCATTGGTGAAAGGATTTTCATTTGTTGGGTTGATGTTTGCTGCTAAATCTCCATGTTCCCTACCCTTATAATGAATATAACTAGCATATAGGAGAAATAAGTATTAACCTTTAAGCATATAGGAGAAATAAGTGTTAACCTTTAAGACTAATCATGTGAACCTTGGGTTGAATAAATTCCTTTCTTGACTGTAACTCACTACACCCTCACCCTATAGGAATGTAACTTTATTTGGAGGGTGGTGCCTGGTTTAAGAAAAAACACCCTTGGAAGAAGTAAGTTTTTTTGGTTATCAGAAAGAAAGGATCATAAAATGTAAGCAGGTCTCACTCATGGCCTGAAGATGATGTAATATCCCTAAGACCTTTTTTTTAATACATTTATGTGAAGCACCTGATTTTGATAAAGGTCAGGACTGCTGACCCCCGTGTGACTCTGTATTCATCCCTATGTGTAACAAAAGGTATATAAGCAAACCCAAAAATAAAGAAATCGGATCAGTTTCCGGAAAGACTGATTCCCCCATGTCGCTTCTTTCTTGCTCCCGTTTTTCTGGCTGAATTCCCATCTGGAGCATGGATGCTATTCCACGTAATCCAAGTTATTCAGCCTCCTTCTCTCCACTAATCTTCCTACTACACTATCCATTTCTAATCTCTCTATATCTGTGATTAAATATGTATTTTTCCAAAGACGCCGACTCCGTCCCCCCACCTTCGAATCACCCTGGATCCACCGGGGCTGGACCCCGGCAGGCAAGTTCTTAGAGAAACTGAAAACGTCCACTGGTCATTTGACTCAGAGCTGCCAGCATAGATGGAGTGATGGGAGCCTTCCTGAGGGGCAATGGCAGAGAGATTGACTGCCTTTACCAAAGGTCACTTTTTTCCTTTTTGGTGGTGTGACATCTGATATACAAAGGTGCCTTCTGCTTTTGCAGTCCTCTGTGTTTATTACTCTCTGAAGAACAGCTGTGGGAGAGATCCAAATACTAGGCTCTTGAGGAAAATGCTGGAAAATCAAAATTTGCTTTCTGGAGGTGGAAAGTGAAGTTGGATGTGAATTTTAAAGAAAGACTTCTACTTTCCTTGTCTGCTATGTGGGCCTTTGAAATGTCTTACTCAAAATTTGGAAACTGTTCTACAAGGACATCCATAAGGAAAGTGTCAACCTGGTATGAGACAGTGAATTTCCTCAGATGGGTCAGTTCAATTCAGTTCAGTCGCTCAGTTGTGTCCGACTCTTTGCGACCCCATGAATTGCAGCATGCCAGGCCTCCTTATCCATCACCAACTCCCGGAGTTCACTCAAACTCACATCCATCAAGTCGGTGATGCCATCCAGCCATCAGATGGGTCACATGGTGCTTTTCTCAAGATGAACCATCGAAATGGAACTTCCCAAATGAACTTTTAACTTGAGAAGCACTGTAGAAGTATAGGGAAGCTCATTATTAAATTTTAATATGTTTGAAATGTAAAGAATAACTTTTTCAAAGACCTCAAAACTTAGCATGCCCCTCCCCCACCTCGAACTTCAAGGCACCTGCGGGTCCAGGGGACTGACTGCACCACATGCCTGGAGCAGTGGCAGAAACCTGACCTGAAAAATGGAGCTGAGAGCTCCTAACCCGGAGAGCTTCTCTTTCTCTTTCCTAACCTTCCCTGAGGGCAGAAACCCAGGGAGCCTCACTCGGAGTGTTACCCCCCATCCTGAATGTCATTCAAGGTCATCATGGCCCCCACCAAAGTGAGAAATGACTCCGTTTCAAAGGTTTATACACCTGCAGTGCAACCAATTTAGTCCCAGGATGGAAAGAGACCATGGACTTTAAAGAAAATACCATGTAAATGATGTGAGTAAATTGACAATCTCATTTTTATGTGTTGTTGAAAGTGAAAATATGCAAATAGCCATTCATGGATTTCTATCTGGACTCCTTGGCTTTCTTCAAGGCCTCAGGTAGGAGACTCATGAATACACACATGTAAATATCCTCTAATTTCTGTTTTTATCAGTCATGGGTAGCCCCAAACAGTATAAAGAATCACAGATAAAAATCACAGCGAAGGAGACAGAGAACGTGGACATAAACAGAATCTCTACAAAGGGACCATCAGAAATCTCTAACAAAAAGGAATTTTAAAACAATTGTTCCCAAAAGCTGTCACTGCTTTGAAATTGGAAATGAAAACATACAGCACCTGCTTTGACTTGTCTTTGATGCTTTACTCTGAAACTAGGCTAAGGAGAAGCTATTTTAAAGATTTTCCTGGTATTGATCAGAAATGGCACAGAATTTCTGCTTTGATTAAGTTATATTTCATTGTCTCATTCCTATTCACTTGCTCTCTGAAATAATCTTCACATCTATTATTATAATTTTAACAAATGAATAACTAAAGTTTATCAGAGATTAAAATTATGTAATTAAAAATGCAAACTAACAAGGTCTTACTATACAGCACAGGGAACTATTGATATATTCAATATCATGGGATAAAACATAATAGCATACAATATGAAAAAGAATATATATGTATAACTGAGTCACTTTGCTGTATAGCAGAAATTAAACACATTGTAAATCAACCATACTTCAATTAAATTTTTTAAATGCAAAATATTAATATATATTTTTCAAATAAAATGAAAGTTCAGAATTTGCCAAAGTGTTATACTTCTGTTTTTAAGATAGAGCATGATGTTTGGGTTTATGCATAAAACATCTGTGCACTAAAGAGGAACAATCATGGGGTTAGTGTCAGACAGTCTTTGCTCAGTCCTATCTCCCATTACCAGTTGTGTGTTATTGGGTGGGACACAGAGTCTCTCTGTATATCAGTTTCCTTATTTGTGAGAAGAAGTTAATAATAATTACTTAGAGTCATTTTAGAAATTTAATGAAGTTGTGAATGTTACAGTGCCTAGCACAGAGCAGGTGCTCAAAATAGGCAGCTGTGGTGATAGCTGTTATAATTTGCTGGGACTTTCCCAGCTCTTCTATTAATTTGCTGTGTCGTTTTAGGCAAGTGTCTTTACTCCTAAGTGAAGGATGTAGAGATGGGACTAGATGGTCCCTACATCCTTTGCAGGATAAATTCTCTGTTTCTAACCAGTCCCATATCTGAGACACTGTAAAACGGCTCAGAGAACTAGCATAAATGCAAACATGGGATTTAGTTGACTTTAACTGTAGCCACATTTACTGTGCACTTGTCATTAGGCACTAATCTAAGCCTTTTCCAAGTATGAACACATTTAATTCTCACAGCAGCTCTAGGATTAAGGCACCATCATTACCTCATCTTACAGGTGAGAAACCAGAGGCACAGAGAGGATATGAGCCCTACCTAACAGTTAGCAAGTGGCAGAGCCAGGATTCAAACCAAGGTGGGCTGCTGAGCTCACACTGTTTTTTTAACCAGTATACTTTACAGGTTTTCAAGTGGCTGGTTTACTGACAACTAACCAACCACCTTCCAGTCCAAATTCACAGGTGATACCAACATTTACTCATTTCTACTTTCCTTCCCTGGGCCCAGAACAGACCCTCACAGTATGTTTGCTAGAGGATGATGGTTCAGCACAGGTCCAGATCCATATTTACCTTATAGTAAGGACCTGGTGCTAAGTTCCTGCTTTCTTCCCAGTTAGCCTCTGAAATCAGAGAGATGTGATTTCAGTCCCCACATTAGTAATAACTATTTAATTTTGGCAATATACTTAACCTCTTCAAGCCTCAGTTTCCCCATCTATAATGGAGGATATAAATGGAATCATTTTTAAAAATCTTTATTCCTTTTTAGTCTATATTATTTTATTAAAATAGTATTGATTTACAATTACAGCTATCACCACAGCTGCATTGTAAATCATTGTGTCAGCTTCAGCTATACATCAAAGTGATTCAGTAATACGCATTTACATCCTTTTCCAGATTCTTTTCCTTTATAGGTGATCACAGAATACTGAGTTTAATTTTCTGTGCTGTACAGTCATAGGTTCTTGTTGGTTGTCTGTTTTATATATAGCAGTGGTAAGATCCCCTGGAGAAGGAAATGGCAACCCACTCCAGTATTATTCCTAGGAAATCCCATGGACAGAGGAGCCTGGCAGGCTGTAGTCCATGAAGTTGCAGAGCCAGACACAACTTAGCGACTAAACAACAGCAAAGTGTATATGTGTATAATTAATATATCCAAAATTTAGGTAAACCCCAAATCCTAATTTATCCCTCCTCCTCCCTTTCCTCTTTGGTAACCGTAAGTTTGTTTCTGAAGTCCATGAGTCTCTTTCTGTTTTATAAATTAGTTCAATTTTTTTTAGATGCCACATATAAGCGATTCCATATGGTATATGTCTTGCTCTTTTGACATAATACTGCAAATGGCTTTAGCTCATTACTTTTTATGGAGAAGTAATATTCCATTGTACATATATACCAGATCTTCTTTATCGGTTCATCTGCCAATAGACATTTAGGTTGCTTCCATGCCTTGGCTATTGTGAATACTGTTGAAATGTACATTGGGATGCATGTATCTTTTCAAATTAGAGTTTCATCTGGATATGCCCAGGAGTGGGAGTGCTGGATCGTTTAGTAACTCGAATTTTAGTTTTTTAAGGACTGGCCATACTGCTCTCCACAGTGGCTACACCAGTTTACACTCCCACCACCCTCTCCAGCATTCATATATTTGTAGACTTTTTGATGATGGCCATTTTAACCAGTGTGAGATGATACTTCATTGGAGTTTTGATTTGCATTTCTCTAATAATTAGCAATGTTGAGCACCTTTTCATGTGCCAACTGACTGTCTATATGTCTTCTTTGAAGAAATATCTATTTAGATCTTCTACCTATTTTTTGGTTGGGTTGTTCGTATTTTTTGATATTGAGCTTTATGAGTTGTTTGTATATTTTAGAAATTAATCTCTTGTTGATCATATTGTTTGCAAATATTTTCTCCCATTCTGTAGATTGTCTTTTCATCTTGCTTATGGTTTCATTAGCTTTACAAAAGCTTTTAAATTTAATTAGGTCTCATCTGTTTAGTTTTGTTTTAATTTCCATTACTCTAGGAGACAGATCCAAGAAAGTATCGCTTCAATTTACGTCAAAGACTTTTCTGCCTGTATTTTCCTCTAGGAGTTTTATAGTATTCAGTCTTACATTTAGGTCTTTAATCCATTTGGGGTTTATTTTTGTGTTTTATTTTATTTCTGTGTTGTTTATATGGTATTAGGGAATGTTCTAATTTTATTCTTTTACATGTGACTATCCAGTTTTTCCCAGCACCACTTATTAAAGAAACTGTCTTTGCTCCACTGTATATTTTTGCCTCCTTTGTCAAAGATTGACTGTAGGTATGTGAGTTTATTCCACTGATCTGCCCATATGTCTGTGTTGGTGTCAATGAGTTAAGTTTTGATTACTTAACACCTCATCTGAGGATACTATTTACTATGAGGTTAAAAAAAGCAAGCCAAAGGAAACTGAGTTGCTGGGGCTTTGGAAATCTTTTGCTTTCTCACTAAATCACTCAGAACTTGACCCATTTACACAACTATGAAGACAATATAAGCTTCTATGCAGTTTTAATAGTTGAGAAAGTTTTTGTGGCATGAAACTTTGGGGAGCAAGAACTTAGTCTAAGACATAATATGATCAGAAAATTCAAGAAACATTTTATATGATTACATTTATTAAGAATAAAACTAGAATTTCCTTCCAGTATAGTCTGTGCAACTATGAAATTCATTTACAATATTTTAGAAAGAACAAATCTAACTTTTAAAAAAACTGCTGGGCAGCTAAAATACTCTGGTTCTCAAAATTTTTTTAAAAGGATGCAAGATTACATACTGAGAGTAGAGAAAGCAAGAGGAAGTGAAATCACCCATGACAATCTGTCATATTAGCCATTATGCATTTCAACATCTGCAACTAAAAGGTCACAGAAGTCAAAAAATTTATAAAAAAAAAAAAAGACTCCCAAAGACCACAGACTGCCTGATGATGTTGCCAGAACATTTAGCCCTCTGTTCATTTCACATAAAAAATAAATTAAGTATAAATAAGGAGGTGAAGGGCTGGCATATAATCAGGTATGTTCACAAGAATGTACTCAGATAGGGTTTCGAGAATGATGCCAGATGTCTTTTGTCTCCCACACTTGCTACACAAAACTCTCCTCCATGTTGCTGCAGAGTAAGAAAGAGTCCACAAGCCGGGGCTGGACCAGCTGCTGGAAGTCAGAGTCCTGGAGGCCTTCAGGACAGACACCGGCCAGTCTACGCAGAGCAGCCTAGTGAAAAAACAGAAGAGGTCACACTGGGTCTGCTCAGGTTCATGTAGGCCTGCAACTTCCCTGAGAGATGCATTTCAGTATGTAGCTCATTTATCAGCCAATTTGAGCTCATCGTCACCTTGATACCTTAGTGGGCTGGTCCTTCTGGTCACTTAGTCACCATAGCAACCTTATGACACAGTCACCTTGCTTCACTGGTACCTTGATCTCTAGGGTGGATGTCTTCTGAAAGTTTTCATGGTCTTAACGATCTTGCCATCTTGGTTTTTCAATCATCTTAGGAAACTGATTGTTTTGAAGATTTGTCATTTTAAGGATTTGGTCAATTTAGCGACATATTTAAGTTCAAGATTTGTTTCTCTTAGAGACTAGAACTGCCAGAAGCATTCGTGGAATTATATTCTCACTTCCAGGTCCCTAGAGGAACATTAGAATAACAAGGAATAATCATTCATCCATGAATTCAGCAAGGTTCTAAAGTATTAGGAATGGAGAGGAGGGAAGAGAGAGAAGAAACAATGTCATAAAGTTGAAGGAGATGGAAATTCTGCCACCAAGATGGGGATGAACAGGAAAAAGAGGTGCAAGCAGAGTGAAACCAGGTCCCCATATACTGAGTGTCGCGCTCTTCCCTGAGTATGCCATCCTATTCTATGTCCATGTGCCCTTACTCCGATTTTCCTCTTGACACGAAACCTCTACCCACTCTTTTCTGCCCAGCAGGTGTCCTCATCCTGCAAGGCCTGGCCCACTGTCGCCTTCGCTGTGAAGCCTTCCCTGATTCCTGGAAGCAGAGAAAATCCCTCTCTCCTGTCTACCTCGACCTTCTCACACTCGACTGCAACTGTTATTTAGGTGTTTATCTCCCACACCAGACTCCAAGCTCCTCAAAAACAGAGACTATTGTACTTTTTGCTCTATCTACAGCAGGTAGAACAAGGCTTGCCACAGGACTCAAATAAATAATAAATGCTTGCTGGGGGGAAAAAAAAAAGAACAAATATTAAACTGAGTTTTACTGCTAGAGCAACCTTTAAACTATAAATGTATGCTGTGTACCTACCCAGACCTCTTTGCTGGTTAGCTGAAGCTATGCACACTAAGTGTTCAGTGAATATTAATTCTTTCCCTCTTCTCAAACCTAAATACAGCAGGGAACAAGATGGGAGTTTAAGGATGCCCTTCCCTTGGAAAACAGAGAGGAGGCTATCTGGAATGGCAGAGAAGCAAAGGAGGAGGAATGCAAACTCTTACTGAGTATCTACATAGTATTGCATTTAATCCCCATAGGATACAGCAAGGTAAGGATCATGATCTCTAATTTAGAAATGAGACTAAGACTCAGAGAGGGAAATTGGCCTTCCCAAGACCACACAGTAGTCCAATTCCAGGGCCCTCAGACCTAAACACAGGCAGGATGCTACAAGACCGAAACACTAGCTTATACTGAGTATAGAGCAAACATGTAGCTCATTATCTAGACATAAGAGGTAACCTAGTGCTGAGAAATTGCCAAGTTACTGTAAAGAGAGGATGGCTTGTCTATTGGACTAACAGGCATTGCCATATTCAAGCTGGATCAAGGATAAGGGCCATGCATCTCTGCTCATGAGCAGAGTCTTAGCTACTGGTGCCAGGAGGGAGATCCCAGGATACTATCTCTAACTAGTGTGTCCTGCCTCTCCTGGGTATGATGTCCCCAAGGGCTAAAGGCTGAACTCCATTACCCTTTCTGATTCCTCTTGGCTCCAACTGGGAGAAATAACCCCACTGCCTTCAAGGTGTCACTGTAAAAAATGGAATCAGGAATCTTCCACAGATGCAAGAATATGAGGCCATCAATATATTTTACATTATCAAGGGTAAAAATAAAGCAAAAGGAAGACAAAAAAATAGAAAATAGACCTATGAAAAGAAAAAATGAGGTAGAAGGAGGAAATTACACACAGAGAAAAAGAGCATCAGAAAAACAGAACAAGAAGGAACTATAAAAAGAGAGACATAGATGAACTTGGATAGAAAAGAGAGTAAGCATGAAAGGGAGATGGAGAGAGAAAGAGATGGTGTCAGAGAAAAAAAGAGCACACCCAGGGAACAAGAGGATAATAGGTGGGAGGAGGTGAGGAGGGAGTCGAGACAGGGGGGAGGACTCAGGGGGTAATAAGAATGGGGGGAGCAGAGAAAGAGAGCAACATCCCTAAGGGAGGAGGCAACCTTTAGAAGGAGAGAAAAGCAAAAACAAAATACAAGAGAGAATTAGAAACAGACCCAAAAAACCACAAGGGCAAATAGACATCCTCCAGTTTCCAGGGTCCTCAGAAGGACATGAACCCAAATGAGCCCAGACCATCCCCTCCTCAGGGTTCAGGAGCTCAAAGGACCCCTCCCCGTCTGAAGCCTTTTCCTTGGCCTCTGTTTTCCTCAGAGGGTTGTTAATAGCCAATATTCCCAGGACCTCATTCCCAGACAGTCTGAAAACAGCCAAGTCTTAAACAAGCCCTGCAGCCCTCTGACAGCCGCTTCATTAAGGAAAAATCAATTCTGTTTGCAAGAGGCAGTCTGTGTGGCTGCTTTTCCAGATGTGGGAGATAAGTGAGGTGTCCTCCCTTCACCTGAAGAACTCTGGAAGAAGGCTTAGGGAGGGCCAAGAGAGGTACCCCCAACTCCACCCATCAGGCCAGGCTCCAAGTGGCCCCCAGCTCACAAGCCAGGCAGCATAGAGCCCCGTCTGGGGGTCAAATCGTGAACACCCTCCAACACTGGGGAGCAGGGTGGGCAGACAAGTCCATTGGTTCCTCAGCCAGGCAAGAAACAGTCACCAAACCTAAGGCCCTATGGAAACACAAGAGCTGGGAAAGAACCCCAGCCCTGAGAAGCTTCTAGGGTACAGGGTGAGAAGTACAGACCCCCTCCCATGAGCCAAGGTAGCATGACTGGGCCATTAGGCATAAGGGGAGAAAGCGTGGCTGGAAACAAGAAGGTCTGGGCAAAAAGTCAAGACCTTCAGCATCAGGCAGGCCTTTGGAATTCCAAGGGCCTCCCCTCATAACACGAAGAACACAGGATAACACAGCCTGCTTTCTACTGGGGAAAACAAAATCCAAGCAGGAAGGCCCAGGTACACCCTGTGTACTCCTTGTATTTGAGCCTCCTGAAGGCTTTGATCTGAGCCTTGAAGGGAGTATAGGCAGAGCCGTAGAGAGGGCATCTGCCTGGGACAAGCAACAAAGCTCAGTGTCAGGGTGGTTCAGGGCACTCAGACCTGAGCTGGAAAGTGCCTGTAGGCAGTGGGAGGTCTTCAGAGGTCAGAGCCAGGCTACAAAAGGCTGAGCACATAGACAGTAGGCCACAGGGAAGGGGGCCCCAGGGAAGGGCTGCTCTTGGAAAGGTCCTGATTGTAAACTGTCATGAGGAAAATCAGGCCAGCAGCCACATTAAGGATGGATTCTGGAGGAAGGGCCTCTATTCAGCATCCAAAAACCTGTCCACAAGGGAGAAATTTAATCCCTTTTCCACCGGAAAGTCCTTCAAGTGATAGAAAATAGAGGCCAAGCCCGTCTGTGCGCTGTTTTTCAACCTAATGATAAAGATGGAAAATGAGTCATAATAAGCCCCCATGTCTGAATGAAGTTTTATAACTGCTCAACATTTCTTTAGGGCTTATTCAGTGTCAGGCAGCTGCTGGCCACCCAAGTTGTGAAGATGCAGTCGTTGCGACCAGTGACTATGTATTTGCAGGTATTAACTCTCTCCATGTACTCATCAGACCAGACAGAATTACGGTCTGTGGGGAAAAAAGCAATGAAAAATATTGTATCTTTACATTCACTGCCCTCCAATTGAATGAAATAGCCTTTCCTTCAGCTGTGAATGCAGTGACAAATCAAGAAGTCTCACCAATAACTGTTACTTGTTCACCAACAGGAATCATGGGGACTTTTGTAACTGAGCAGGACCCTGGGTCGGGAAGATCCAGAAGCAGAAGGAATGGCAACCCACTCCAGTATGCCTGAAGAATTCCATGGACAGAGGAGCCTGGCGGGCTAGAGTCCAGGAGATCGCAGAGTCGGACATGACTGAGCAACTAACACTTTCACTTTCAGGACCCTATGGAGCCTTTGCGGAACAGCACACCTCTCCCCACGTATCCTCTACCTGCCTCTTGTCTGTAGAAAAACTTTAGTCTCCTAGACTTCCCTGAGTTCCAAAGAGTACATTTAATCAGAGAAGAGAAATGCAGAAAGAAAAGGAAAATAGTCAAGCAAGACAAAATGATGATAGTTAAGCCATTAAACAAAGTCAGAGGCCTTTAGTTTCTCCTCAGTGGATGTGTGTAATATTCTGAGCCATGTCCTTTGAATTGTTTTACAGATACTGAAACCTCCACCAGGTGGAAGAAGTTAACTCTATGCTGCCCACGTAGACTCTCGAACAGTTGAAATAAGAAGGGTGATGTGCTAACTCCAGATCACCTAACCACCAACCAATCAGGAGAATGTCCATGAGTTGATCACACACCCTACAAACCCTCCTCCTTTATCCTGTCTTGAAAAAACTTTCCCTGAAAGCCTTTAGGGAGTTTGGGCCTTTTAAGCACTGGTTACCTGACCTCCTTACTTGGTACCTGCAAAAACACTGCACTTTCTTTCTCCACAAACCAGTGTCAGTGAATGGCTTTACTGCCCATGGGCATATGGACCCAAGTTTGGTTCAGTAACAATTCCACATCCCATTACAGTTTTTGGAAGTACTTTCAATATTATTTATGCTCATTGGTAGTCAAGATTCCAGGAGTCCAACTCCAGCATCCATGAGTTGGTTGGATGGCATCACCAACTTGATGGACATGAGTTTGAGCAAGTTCCGGGAGTTGGTGATGGACAGGGAAGCCTGGCGTGCTGCAGTCTATGAGGTCGCAAAGAGTTGTACACGACTGAGTGACTGAACTGAACTGCTATTACTATGTCACCTGTTTAAATAGCCTAATAATTATTTTAATGATTGCCTTCCTTTTAAATCTATATATTTTACTTTACGCCTGATTAAAACTAATACCGAGAAGGGTTCCATAAGTTTCACCAGCTTGCCCAAGGCACAGAAGAGATGAAGGTTGTTCTGCATGTACCAAATAAAAGCCCCATCAGAGCTGAGATTTTTTCTTTTTTTCCCCACATCTGTCATCCCCAAAGCCTAGAAGAGTACATGGCCCATATAATCACTCAGCAAATATTTATTGAATAAAGTTTACAGCACTTAGTGGCCTACCCAATGTTACACAGCTCACTAATGGCAAAACCAAGACAGGTGTGTCTGACTAAAATGCCTGCTATTCCTACCACCACACTCTGCCTGTTAGGAGCTCCCAGAAATGGGATGGGATCAGTTTGAAAGAAAAGGATGGAGTGAGGACGGGCTTTATTGTGAAACAGCCTGAAGAACCTCGAGGTCCGTCCCTTCTCCTACACAGTCTTTGAGGGCCAATCAAAGATTTTGCACCCCCTTCTAGAAGTTAAAGGGTTTTCACAATGGGCTTCCCTGCTCCTGGATGCTTCTAGCTGCTCTGCTTTAGGATTTGATGCAGCCTAACAGGGAGGATTATAGAGACAAGGCACCTGCTCCCCATCTGGTGCTGTTGGTACTTTCATGGTGGACCCAAGCATCAAGAAGTTGGGTAGGGACTGCTCAGGATGTGCTAGCTTGGTTGGGTGAACATCCTGGGGACAGGCCAAATAATACTTTGTCCTACCCTGTCCTGCTCCACAAAGAAGAAGGGAGCTACAAGCTGGAAGAGCACCAGTAGAGGGGCTCTACGTGAGGAAGAAAGGAGGCTTTCTTACAGTGTCCTCTTTGGAACAGGCAGAAGACATCAGACCCTAGCAACCATACGCTGCAAGCACCACAGCATCACCAGCACCACCCAGCACCCTGCCAGCCAGCCCCTCTGGTCTTGACCTGCTATTAGATCCCCCAGAACCTCAAAGGTTCATAGCTACTAAACATGTGTAATGGAGGTTCTCCAGGCCTCTTCCTTTTACCTATACGACCTTGCATAATTTTCATCACAATCTTATGAACTTAGTGAAACAAGTATTCTTGCTACCATTTTAAAGAGAAAAGTGGAAACCCAGAATAAGTTGCCTGTACCCAAGTCAACCGTGGCATAGCCTGATCCCCTGGCCCCTGGTCTGCAACCCCAAAGCCCAGGAAGGAAGAGGTGGGGAAACTGGGAACTCACCAGGCAGGCCACCAGCACGGCGTCGCTGCTGTTCCTCTCTGAGGGCGAGCGGCAGAGTTCAATGAGGCGGGACATACCTGCAAGAGACATGGGGAGACCCTCACACCTGGGTCAGGATGGGTGTGGCCAGGCCTGACCCAAAGGTGTTCCAGTCTCTTACCACAGCCCTCTGCATGGAGCCGGGTAGAGGCAGGTGGCCGCCAATTGATAGGGAAGGGGGATAAACCCCTCTGAGGAGTCTGTGGGGGAGATTTTCTGCTCCCTTAGGTGTAAATGAACCTTGGTCAGGCCCAGAATTAGCTGCAGCATCAAAACCTTTTCCCTGAGCATCAGAACACTGGCCAGGATGGAGCTCACCCACAGTGGAGAGGGACGAGCCACAGGAGATACTGCAGGTCCTTCTAAGAAAGAACTTCCCATGCAGGTACTTTATCAGAGCTAAACTCAATGTTTACATCTTAGTAACTTTTTCTTCCCCAATTGCCCATTTGAGTCAGAAAATATATTGTGGCTAAAATTAAAGAAGACTACAGATTGAGTAGGCTAATATTTCCTAAGCCTTTACAGAGAAAACTAAAATAAATGACCTTGTTTTTCAGTACAAAATGACTTCTCTCAAACTCTGAAAACAACAGGGAAAAACTCATAAGATAGTAATAAAAAGTGCACAGACAGATTCTTGATGTTTATTCTCCATAAAGTCACTATGGAGCCAGGACTCTATGCTGCCCCAGGGCCACCTCTTGCTGTCCTCCAGGGCCTGGATGGTCAGGAACACTGCCATCTCCTGCCTCTACCTGGGGCACTCCTTCTTAGCCTTCACACCAGAATAACTCCTCAAACTACAGCTAAGGATTCATTTCTGTGTTAAAACATTATTTGCCCCACCCAGGTAAATGTAGACCACTTCCTCTGTGTGCCAATCATGCCATCGACCTCCTTTGAGCCTTACTTGATGCTATTCAAGTGCAAACTTTTCTTTCTGTATCTGTTGCCTGCATTAGATTGTAAACCATTGTCATCAGGTTGTGGTTATAACCAGTGTTTTATGCCCAGCACTCAGAACAGAGCCTAGCATAGTGGGTGCTCTGGAAACATTTGTTGGGTAAGTAAATGATGGACTGACTGAATGAAGGAATGAGTGAGGGATTTAATGAGTGAGTTATG
This sequence comes from Ovis aries, assembly GCF_016772045.2. NCBI lineage: Eukaryota > Metazoa > Chordata > Mammalia > Artiodactyla > Bovidae > Ovis > Ovis aries. The sequence continues at coordinate 37,106,708 of NC_056068.1, forward strand.
AATGAAATAGTGGTGGATAAATGAAGTAATGAATGAATGACCAAAAGGATGAATTCACGAGGAAATGAATGAGTGGCTAAGTAAATAAGAGGAGGTGAATAACTGGGTGAATGAATGAGGAGATGAATGAGAGTATGAAAGAATGAGGTCCTCATTAAAAGGAAGCCCCTGAGTCAGTCACTCTCTGGCCAGCTTAAACCTCTCTAGACTCTCCTCTCTCTAGCTTCAGCCCCAGGGGAAAGGAAGGTCACCTGGGGCACATCCTGGGGCCCCACACCAGCGTTTCCCAGCACAGCCAGCCCTGCTCTGAGTCATCCATCGCCACCACCACTGTGAAATCAGGACTGCTCCCAGCCCGGACCACCCCTCCCCCAGCCCTGCCCCGGCCAGCACCACTCACAGCTCAGCCGCACGGCCTCCCGTGCCACAGCCGGGTCTCGGCTGAGACGGGCCAGGGTCACTGCAGCCTTCTGCTGGACTCTCTCGCAGGCCGCCACCTCGGCGGGTGTCCCAGACCTTGGCTTCTCAGACAGCATGCCCATGATAAGTTGGACCCCTGAGTAGAAAGCGAGGGACAGTTGGTAGCTGCCTGAGCAGGGCCAGCTGGATGGAGTTGCAGGCTCAAGCCAAGGCTGTTGGGGTGACTCAGGGGTCTCAACCACAACCACAGGAGGAACCTGGACAAGGCCATTCCGGCTCCATCTGCCCTGAGGGTGTCTCTGCTTCCACATACCAAGACACTATACCTGGGAGGGACCTTTGGAGGACATCCTTTTAAATTTTTTTTAATGCTATCACTGAGCTTTTACTACATCCCTGATGCTGTTAAATTCACAGTAAATGCATGATCCCTAAAATCTCCTAACAGCCTCAGAGAGTAAGTACTATTTATTATAATTCCTTTCAAGGCCCAAAGAGAGGCGAAGTATGTTGCCCAGGGTCACGCAGTAAGTAGCTAGGGATGAAAACTCAGGTAACTGGTTACCCTCCATCACTGCTTCACTTCTGATGCTGGCTGCATCTGAGACAGGTCCAGGGATAATGGGTCTCCCTGGTGGGAGGTGACCTACCCCTAGGCTGGATAATCACTAGATCAGATGTCTTAGAGGGGTTTCATGACTAGAAGAGGGTAGAATAATTGGACTGAGATGTTTAGGCTTCAGTTTGGTCAGCTGAGAACCTCTCCACTTTCCCCTGAAACCAGAGCTGTGGTCTGATTGTCCTGGGTATATACTGTGACCTGCGGTGACATAAACAGGGGGCACCAAGATGACAACTTCAGGAAGGTCCACACAATTAAGAAATTTTACAGACACCTCATGGTCAGGGTTCTCATAAAGAAGTCATTTTCCAAACCCTAACCCTAACCTAGTTTTGTACCTGGAACCTGACACAAAAAAAAAAAAAACACAAAAAAAACAGTTTCTCTTATACTAGTGGGTGAGCACTGTGGGGACAAGGATGTTTGTCCATTTCCTGAATGGGTGTCTCCTAAGTGTCAGAATAGTGCTCAGCTCAAAGGTTTGTGAATGAATATCAAATGAATGAATGTGGATATATTCATGTGAGAAGTCACAATTGTACAAAACACAAAGTCTCCTTTAAATATATGTAAATCTTATCTAGAGAAAGATAAGATGCAATGAAATTGGGGCTACCAACAAAAATCCAGGATGTATTTTCTAAGTTCTAGCCAGGCTCAGTGCCACAGAGTCACCCAAGAGTTGAGAGGATTTTACAGCTTAGAGAGCAGGTCCCAAAGCCATGTTCCCTCCCCAGTATTCTCTCCAGTTCAGCCCCAGCCCCTGAGGAAGAAGCAAAACTAATTGGACTGATAAAAATGAGCTTGGACTGCCCTGGCCCACCTCCCAGTGTAAGGGTGACCAGTGATCACAGTTTCTGACCTTCTAGCAGGGCCCATGCATCCACCAACATTCACACACAATTTAGGGCAGGACAGGGACAAAATCACCAGGCTTCAGGGCAAGGCATGTCAGAGTCTCAAGTGTCTTGAGTGGAGGATTGCCTTTCACAGCACAAAGCTTGCTCTCTCCAGACCAAGGAGTTCTACAGTCTTCCAGTGGCCCCTGGCTGAATTACCACCACTGCTGAACCCTCAAATTCTGCTCCACTTTTGTAAATAGTTGTTCATCAAACTCTCTTCACTTAAACCCTATGAGACCCCCACTGTTTCCTGAAAGAGCAGATACACATAGCACAGAGCTTACTCTGTACGTGACCCTCTTCTAATAAGCTTTATATTAATCCTCACATCATCCCAGTGAGGTGGATATTATTGTTTCATTTTGCAGATGGAAGAATGGAGGTCACAAAACTAGTAAGTAACAGAGCCATGAAGTGCGGCCAAAAAAAGTTTCTCATTATTAGCCCAATCCATAAAATTAACACAAAAAGATATTTTTTCAATAGAGTAAGGGGGATGGGGGATGTATACATGTATTAAAACAGCAAGGCAACCTGGGAGAAGCGGGCTTAATAGGAGCAGAGGCAGCTGTCCAGGCTCCCAGCTCACTCCTCATTAGCATCTCTTGGTTTCTAACCGGTTGCTAATTGCTCCTTTATTTCTCAGTCACAGGAAGCCCTCTCCACTCCTTTCCCAGCTGCAAGGCCGCCAGCTGATCTGCTTTCCAGTATAGACCACTTAGATCAGCTCCTGGGCACCTCACCTGGACATGGTGACACTCTTAGCGCAAGGTGGGAGCAAAGGAACAAGAGGAAACAGATGCCCTCAGGTGAGGCATCCAGGGATCCATCTGCCATGACCCCCACCCCCTACCTGTCAGCTTTCTCCTGTGGCCAAACCCAGTATGATGAGAATAATTTAAAGTTGGAATGCATCCTTTATGGGCATAGGTTTTTACTTTGGGATCCTAATGAAGTCTCTGTCTTCTCCTCACCACACTAATTAAAATAGCAGCTGCCCTGCTTCTGCCTTGGATTTACCTTATCTTCTTCCCGGCTTTGCTTTCTGCACCTGACATTCCCTATCTTTTGCTCCGTGTCTGCCTCCCACTAGATCGAAGTGCTATGGAAGCAAGCAAACGTTTACCTATTGGCCCATTGCCCACATAAGCACACATTCATGTGCCCTTGCAAATGTGGAGACCCACGGGCACACATTTACACACCTACACAGAGGCCTTCACACAAACACAAAGGCGCAAGGTCCCACAGAGCCACATAACCCATACAGCGCGCACGCCGCTGCAAAGACATACCGTTCTCCTGAATAACGTCAGAGGCACACTGCTCTAGGACAGACATGTTTGCCAAGATGGTCACAATCTGGAAAAGAGAATTGAGAAGCTAGGAAAATGGGGACTCCTGAGCCAAAGGTGCTCTGTACAGGCAGGTGAGTCAGGGGCTACAGAGCTTTCCTTTAGCCCACGACTCCTTACAGTCGACCTGGCCCAGCCTTCCATGGTATTTCCTTCCATCTTCACAGGCTTCTGGCACTCAGATATAGTTCCCTAGTGACTGATGCTCATTCATCAGCATGTGGCCCTGGGACAGGCCTCAGGGGCCCCAGGACACCACTGAACAAAATCACCTGAGTGAAGATGGAGCCTCAATCACCTTTCAGCAGGGTCCCTTTGAACCCAGCCCCTGGAATACAGACAGAATTGGCAGGTTCCTGGCCAGCCGCTGTCTTGGATTGGGTTCCCTCCACCCCAGGTTCTTGCCCTGATACCAAGCCCCACCTATTTTCAACCTGAAGTGAATGGAGACCAAGGTTAAGATAGAGATCATGACAAGGAAACTAAAGGCAGCATTGCACCATAAACTTGAGGTATCGTATGGAATCTGATGAGGATTCATGCTCTGCTACACTTTACAAGCCTGCGGACTGCAGAGCCTTGCTTGTCAGTCATGGCTGAAGGACTCTGCCTGTAGGAAAGGAATGCTGATGCCAGGTAAACACTGAGCCTTGGTTACAACTTCTGGGCTGAGCAGCCAACAGCCCACCCCAGCCCTACCCCCTGGCATAGTCAAGGTTGCACAGAGAACTCAAAACTGGATTAAGGGACAGGCCAGGAAGGGACTTCCTGCAGACCCCAAACTGTAGAGGGTGCCAAACATGACTGGAATATGTTGGAAACGGGGCACCTGTTAACCCAGATGCCACTCATGACACTGAGCCTAACATTAAATTTAGCAAAATGAAAATCCACCCACTTCCATGGAAGCGGACAGCACTCTCAAGTAGTAATTAAATCATAAAATAACACTCTTCCTTGGTGGAGGCCTATTTCTCTGCAAAGCCTGTCACACGGGATAACTGGAGGCCGTGCCCCACCTCGGAGGCAGCAGCTGACAGTCTCCTGACACAGTTCCGGCAGCTTAAGTTCTGAAACGGGATGATGCATAGTAACAAGGTGTTGACTAACAAAGAATATTATCTAGATTCTGACTGGTTCAATACTGGCATATTACTCTGGATAATAAATTCAGATAACAAGCCTCTTAAACAGGAAGGGAAAAGTATGCCACATTGGTAGAGTGTCTATCTCCTCCATTCCCCACTAAACACATTTTAGAAAGGGACTGTCTCCTTAGGCTGCCTTATCAGCCATCCCAGCTTGGGCCTGGCCAGGGGCCTGGGTGTAAGCATGATGGGGAGGGTAGCCAGGGCAGGGACAGGACACTTCAGTGTCCTGAAGGTCACTCTGCACCACAAGGTACTTCATGAGGGGAGTGACAAACTCCTATTTGCATTTTCGAAAGATGATAGGACTAAAGAAGTGTTTGTCTTTGGATGTTCTTTTTCCCCACCCTTTCAGGATTATGAGTGTTTGTGGGCTAAGGGAAAGAGGTAGAAGAAAAATATAGGTAGAAGACAGCCAAAAGCAGAAGGCTCCCAAGAGGCCTAAAGCACACCATCTGTGAGGAAGGAGACACAAGGCCAAGCCCGTGCCAGACTGCAGTTCCCCCGGCCTTCTCTGGGATGTGAGTAGGAGTAGGGTGCACGGCCTCAGTTCCTACAGCACAGGGACAGCGATCCTCCAACCATGACCAGCCTAGCGGCTGAATACAGGTGGTTGCTTAACATACAGAACCAAAAGAGAAGGGAGGAAGGAAGCCAGGAAGGACGGGAAGAAGGGAAAGAAAGGCAAAATAAAAAAGGAAACCTCTGTCTGCAGCATCAGGTTCATTACACAGCAATTATTAGCTGTGTCACAGCACAGGCAGGTCTTTGTGTCAGACTAATTTAGATCCTGTTAATGAAAATTACTTCCTCTTTACAGAACCTGTACCCCATGTGGTTTTCTGAGGTGCAGATGAAGTATTCAATTAAGCACAATTTGAATAAATGCCAATTAGGCCCTGCCTTGAGCCCCTACCTTTGAAACATCCTTGCCTGTACGTACTGTAATAGAGAGGAGAAGGCAGATCGAGGAGGAACAATGTTCCTCCTTACAGTCAAGTCCAGAGTTGGGATTTTAGGGACAACTGGTTGACCTTGTTAGCTATAGGGTAGCAATGCTATCAGGGGACAGAAGACAAGAGCCAGATGACAGTTTTCCCCGTGGCCCAAGCCAATTCGTTCCTGTCTGACGATTTTTTAATTAAGTCTTATTCCTCCTAAGTGAGAGGATACTGATCCCTCTACAGTTATTTGTGAATACAGAGGGTATCTCCCTCAAGAGAGGCCCTAGGTAAGAGACAGTATAGCGTAATGGCTAAATGCATGGACCAACCTATTCCAAATCTTGGTTCTATCATCATTTTCCATCTGATCTTGACCATGTTATTCAAGCTTTCTCTGCCTTGGTGAGTAAGGTGTATTCATTTTCTATTGCTGCTAAAACAAGTAACCACACACCAACATAATTTTATCTTGCAATTCTGGGGGTCAGAAGCCTTTAGTGGGTCTGATGGAGCTAAAGTCAAGGTGTTGACAGAGCTTCATTCCTTCTTCATGGAGGCTCTCGGGGAGAATCCATGTCCTGTTCTTTTCCAGTTTCTAAAAGCTGCTCAGACTCCTTAGCCCTGCTGGCCCATCACTCTGACCTCTGCTTCCTCAGTCACATCTCAGCCTCTGACTCTTCCCTTCTGCCTCCTTCTTACAAGAATCCCTGTGGTACATTGGGCCCACATAGATAATCCAGAATATTATCACTATACCAAGATCCTTAACTTACTCATATCTGAAGATATCCCTTTTGCCATGTAAGGGAGCCTACCCAGGTTTTGGGGATTAGGATGTAGACATTCAGGGAGGGGGCATTTTTGGCCTACTGCAGAAAAGAAAAAAAAGAGAACTCATAAGACTGTGATGAATATTAAGTAAATTAATGTTTTGTCAAGCACCCAGAGCAGCTGTTGGGACTTCCCAATGGCTCAGCAGGTAAAGAATCTGCCTGCCAATGCAGGAGATGCAAGTTCCATCCATTGGCAGGTAGGTTGTTTATACTAGCGCCCCCTGGGAAGCCCAGGTCACTGAGTTTAGTTAACTGTGAAGACACAGCAGTTGAAACTATCCAAAATAAAACACAGGGGGGGGGGAAAAAAGAAGAAAGAGCATCAGTGACTTGTAGAACAACCTCAACAGGCCTTTGATACATAAGATTCTTATCCTTGAAGCAAAAGACAAAAAGGAAGGGAGATGGAATTTATCCAATTTTGATGAAAACTCTAAATATACAGATATAACAAGTGTTCAGTTCAGTTCAATTCAATCGCTCAGTCGTGTCCGACTCTTTGTGACCCCATGAATCGCAGCACACCAGGCCTCCCTGTTCATCACCAACTCCCTGAGTTTACCCAAACTCATGTCCATCGAGTCGGTGATGCCATCCAGCCATCTCATCCTCTGTTGTCCCTTTCTCCTCCTGCCCCCAATCCCTCCCAGCATGAGTCTTTTCCAATGAGTCAACTCTTCACATGAGGTGGCCAAAGTATTGGAGCTTCAGCTTCAACATCAGTCCTTCCAAAGAACACCCAGGACTGATCTCCTTTAGAATGGACTGATTCGATCTTCTTGCAGTCCAAGGGACTCTCAAGAGTCTTCTCCAACACCACAGTTCAAAAGCATCAATTCTTCGGCACTCAGCCTTCTTCACAGTCCAACTCTCACATCCATAATGACTACTGGAAAAACCATAGCCTTGACTAGATGGACTTTGGTTGGCAAAGTAATGTCTCTGCTTTTGAATATGCTATCCAGGTTGGTCATAACTTTCCTTCCAAGGAGTAAGTGTCTTTTAATTTCATGGCTGCAGTCACCATCTGCAGTGATTTTGGAGCCCCCCAAAATAAAGTCTGACACTGTTTCCACTGTTTCCCCATCTATTTGTCATGAAGTGATGGGACCAGATGCCATGATCTTCATTTTCTGAACATTGAGCTTTAAGCCAACTTTTTCACTCTCCTCTTTTACGTTCATCAAGAAGCTTTTTAGTTCCTCTTCACTTTCTGCCATAAAGGTGGTGTCATCTGCATATCTGAGGTTATTGATATTTCTCCCGGCTATCTTGATTTCAGCTTGTGCTTCTTCCAGCCCAGCATTTCTCATGATGTACTCTGCATAGAAGTTAAAAATGCAGGGTGACAATATACAGCTTTGATGTACTCCTTTCCCTATTTGGAACCAGTCTGTTGTTCCATGTCCAGTTCTAACTGTTGCTTCCTGACCTGCATATAGGTTTCTCAAGAGGCAGGTCAGGTGGTCTGTATTCCCATCTCTTTCAGAATTTTCCACAGTTTATTGTGATCCACACAGTCAAAGGCATAATGACACAAGGAGGGAGGAAATATTAGTATCCCTATTTCACAGAGGGAATTGTGGCTCAGAGAAGCTAAGCAATTTGTCTAAGGTCATACAGCTAGGAAATGGAATCAGGGTTTGAATTTAGCTCTCCCTGAACCCAAAACCTGTTACTATTTCTACCATGTCATATATGTATGTGATAGGGCTGTATAAACTACAGAGAGCTTCTGCAATGTAAGTCAAAATTGTAATCCTCAGTAATTGGCATTTCTGATAAATGGACTCCTGATAATTATATTGAAGGAAGAAGTGGCAGCCCACTCCAGTATTATTGCCTGGAAAATCCCATGGAGAGAGGAGCCTGGTGAGCTACAGTCCACAGGGTCACAACGCAACTGAGAGAGCCAGACACAACTGAGCAACTGAGCATGCAGGCATGATAATGATGCTCACAGCAAGGGCTCAGAAATGCTACAAAATCCGGACATTCTAAAATGTCAAACAGATAGTGTATCTTCATGGAAAGTAAATATACCAGCACCCTTTACGTCTGTGAAAGCAATTCATCTCTAAAGGTTGCAAAGTCATGTTCAGTGAAAATCTGTGCTGTGAGTTAGACAAGATAACCACATCCCTTTCACCCTAGATTGTCACATCTTGACAGGCAGGCAGAGGTGAGCCAGCCCTGTACCCACCCTATTGTCATGCCTGTAGCTGGATGCTCTGGGCAGCGTGACCCCTAGAAAATACTTCCAGGAATGAAAACACAGTCCACACAGATGGCTTGTTAGACAGGGAGTGCTTCTGAATGTTAACTGCATCCAACCCCCTTCCATTAGCAGGGGTTGGGGGGGGTGCGGATGGTGGTAGTGGAAGAGCCCAGGCCCCAGGTGGCCCTCAGCCCCATCCACACTCCAAGAGTGGGTAGAGGACAGGCAAACTGAGGCTATCATGGCTTCTGTGGGGCAAGTGAAGTAGACTCAGTTTGCTGGGATGATGGAGGGGTTCTCACTGAGGTGTTCAGAGGAAGATGGACAAATACAGTTGCAAGACCCAGAGGCTCTGCACAGCACTGGCGTCACTGGCAGATGCGTTACCGGAAGCCTCATGGGCATTTAATCTCCTAAGTGTTTCAGGAGGCGGTGAGCACTTCAGAGTCTAATTCATCTTCTTTGTCTTCATTACTGGGAGCCCTCAGATCACCTTAATCCTCCCTCTGCCACAGGAAAAAGCCATTTGTTTCTTTAATGGGTCCACTCTCACTAGCTAAGTGGTCGCTCTGAGTCAGGGCAGAAGGTGAGGCCGTCCTGGCTCAGCTGGGGGGAGTTTAGAAGGGGTTGGGGGTAGGGGATGGGGAAGACAGAGGATGGGGAAACACAGCCAGGAAACGTCAGAGTCCAGATTCAGAAAGAAATGTCATCATCATAGAACCTGACCACATTCTCCATTCTCACCCCACTTGGAGCAGTGAGGTTCCAAGGAATCAGTGAGGTTCCAAGAAAGAGACTGTCACTTCTCATGATGAAAAAGGGTCTGCGCACATAGAGCCACAGGATGTCTATGCTGGAAGAGACCATCCCCCTTTACAGATAAGGATGCTCCCCTCTGAAGGTGCCCCATTCAGGGCTGAGTACCACACACTCAAAGGCCAATCATAACAATCACATGGACAGAGGCTTTCATGTATGTAATACTTCCTATGTGCCAGGAATGATACTAAAAGTTTGTGTTAGTTTATTCAATTCTTATTTTATCTCTAGGAAATATGCATTATTCAACCTCATCCACAGATGAGAAAAATTAGGCTCCGAGTGAATTGCCCAGTTACATGATTATACAGCAGAGAAGCTTTGAAGCCATGTCATCTGAACCCCCTACTCCTGTTCTTTCTGCCTTACTACTGGATCTTGCACGAGATGGCTAGAGTTGGCTACAGAAGAGGCACTTGAAAGTGTTAGGTAGGTAGAACAGGGAAAAGAAGTCCAAAATGGCTGTGGCTACAAGGCAAGGAAGGGAAAAGCCCGCGAAAATGAAACAAAAGAAGGTCCGAGGACCGGAGTGAGGACCTCAGGTAAAACAAACAACACTCCTGGCTGGCCCAATTTACATAGGACAGGCCCAGGGAGAGAGAAACATATAAATAGAATAGCCAAAGCTACCTAGCTCTCTCTCTCCCATGCGCTGGGGCACTCTTCTCCTCGTGTCTTTAGATCGACATGCCCTCACGCCTCGAAGATAGATTTTCCTGCTATCTTCTAAATAAAATAGAGCTGTAACACTGAGCTGTAACACTGATTTGTCTAAGAGCTGTAACAGGGTCCATTCGAGACCTGAGAGCTATAACACGGTCTATCCAAGACCTGAGAGCTGTGACACGCCGAGGGGGCTTTAATGTCCGTCACTCCAGATCTTTGCTGTGACGAGACAAAGAACCAAGGAACATACACTCACGTGACAAAAGGAAAGGGGCCTAAAATCATGTCAGGAAGATGAGAGACCCAGCAACTGGAGGCATCCAGCTGAAGAAGAAAAGAGGGGAACAAGGCAGATGACACAGAGTTAGCCCTCCAGTCGCCTCCGCCCCCCACGTAGCCAAGCACAGTGACTGCAAATGGCCGGCCCTGCCTCGTCAGCCAAATAGCCAAAAGCCGGCCCAATGAGCCATCACTCGATCTATTTACACTGTCTTACCTGGTCTCTATGGGGCTTGTCCAACTAAGAAGTGAGGGATTAAACCAGAAAGGAAGTCGAGAACTACATCATGCAAGGCTTGGAAGGACAAAGTGAGGATTTTGGACAACTCGCTGTCTATGCTCTTCCTTATAACATCAAGTTTGAAAAATAACGATACTCATCACTTGTTAAGGACTTAGTTAGGACAAAGCATCATATCAGGTCCTTTACATGTATTTTATCTCACAATGATTGTGCAAGGTAGGCCAACACCCAAGAGGCTGTGACTTGCCCAAAGTCACCCAGTTAATAAATGGTCCCAGACAAGATCAACATTCAGTCTAACCCCACAGTCCCAATATTTCCTCTTCATTTTCAGAGACAGCAGCAGATAAGAGTCAAAGACCAAGGTCTATGTCAGGCCAGGATTTAGTGCTGGCTATTGTCAGCACTATGATATGGGAGATACTCTCTCAAGCCTCAATACTCCTATCTGTAAAATGAGGCAGATACTGCCAGCCTCACGGCATTAGTAGAACCCTCATATGCAAATACTTATATACTAGAGTTCTCTCTGAATGGGGATTTCTGTGGCTGCCCTTCCACAGGGGATTCTCAAGACAAGAAAGAATTGATGAATTACCATCCTGCTTCTTCCCTTTCATGTCCTAGACAAGCATTTACAGAACGCATCAAGGGTGCCCACTCTGGGCTAGGAGCCTGAGAAATCCTGGGGAAGTACAGAACATGGACCATGCCTTCAGGGGGATAAACTGACATGAACTAACTAGAAAAGAATAAATATCACTGGAACAGTCAACACTGCATTGTGAGGTGTGGCCTTCAAGGAAAGGAGGATCCCAGACAGCCAGGGCTGTCTGGGAAAGCTTTCCCAGAGTTGCTGGGGTGGGAGCTGGCATGTGAAGTTGTGGCAGCTTTGACCAGGCAGCAAGACTGGAAGAAACAGGTAGGACTGGGGATCTGGGACACAGACAAGGATGAGGTTAGAGGATCATCTGACACAGAGCTCAGACACCTGGTGGGATTTGTAGAGAACAAAAACGTACCAGATCCACCACCTCCACCTCTGATGGGGAAATCAGAGGCTGAATACAGCAGAGGTCGGACAAGACAGACTCCTATAACCTCAGAGCGCAAAGGCCCTTGAAAACCCCCTTATTCAATATTTTCAAACATATATAGTAGTAAAATCATTTTTTCCCAAACAAAACTTTTCATGGAACTCAAATATACAAAAAAAAAAAAAAAAAAGGAAGAAAGAAAGAGAGAGAGAGAGAGACTGATACAGGGGCTGAGGTCCAGAATCAAGGGTCTGCTCCAGGACCCTGTTTCATGGAGGCCAAGAAAGGAAGAAACTCACAGCACGTATAAGATCAGACAGGCAGGAGCCCACAAATCTGGACACAGACCTTTGGAGGAGGTCCAGGGACCTTCCCATGGTGCCTCTCTGCTTCCTAGGATGGACAGATGGAGACGATGGAAGGCCCTCTAGAGGTTGGGATGGGAAAGAGGGTGAGCAGTGGACTTGTGGAGATGCTCCAAGGGCATGAGGCATGTGGAGAACACATTCCTTCACCTTCCCCAGGAACACGACTAACAGCACTGACTCTGTGCTGCGGGCCATGCTGACTCCAGAACCTAAGCCCTGGCCTCCTGCCCTCTGCCTTCACACTTACAGGTTCCGGGCATGGCTCCCCCTGAGCACCTCACCTGGTCCCGGGTGTAAGGCGTGTCTACTCTCTGCTTGTCGCTGCAGGCCTCCAGGAGGATGCGGATGGCATTCAGCTGCAGGAGCATCTCACAGGCCATCGTGTCAAAGAAGGTGATGTTGGCAAGGGCCGCCGAGGCCAGCAGGAAGACTTCCCCAGATGAGGCCTCTTGGCACAGTTCTAGATGGTGAAGAGGAAGAAAACAGCTTCACTGCTAAGTGCTTTCATATCAGTTACCTCATCTGGTTCCCACAATATCTTTGGGAGAAATTTTGGAAAGCTGTTTTAATTTCCATTTTACAGATTAAAAAAAAAGTAGTTACTGGAGAGGGAAATGTATCTTTCTATATTAGCTGCAGAGCTGATATGTGCATTTTAATTATTCATTCATCCAACAAGTATCTACTGAGTGGACACTGGGTACTGGGCACTCTAGTATCTTCATATGGACTGGTGAACACAGCAGATCAGATATTTGCCCCTGTTAAGCTTACATCCTAAAAGAATTGATGATTTCAAACTGTGGTGCTGGAGAAGACTTAAGAGTCCCTTGGACTGCAGGGAGATCAAACCAGTCCATCCTAAAGGAAATCAACCCTGAATATTCATTGGAAAGACTGATGCTAAAGCTGAAGTTCCAGTACTTTGGCCACCTGATGCAAAAAGCTGACTCACTGGAAAAGAGCCTGATACTGGGAAAGATTGAGGGCAGGAGGAGAAGTGAGTGACAGAGAATAAGGTGGTTGGATGGCATGATTGACTCAATGGACGTGAGTTTGAGCAAACTCCAGGAGATAGTGAAGGACAGGGGAGCCTGGTATGCTGCAGTTAACAGGGTTGCAAAGAGTTAGATACAACTTAGTGACTAAACAACTGGGCAAGAGAAAACAAACTTTTAAAAAGTTTATATATATATAAAACTGCAAAGACTAATAAATATGAGGGAGAAAGTAAAACAAGTGCTAAGACGATAGAGGCCCATTGGGTGAGTAAGAAAGGTCTCCCTAAGAAAGTGACTTTCCTACTGAGACCTTGGGGGAAAATGAACGAGTCATGAGAATATGTGGGGGGAAAGAGCATGTTCCAAGCCAAAGGAACAGCACCTGCAAAGGCCCTGGGGCAGAAAAGAGCTCTAGCGCATGTGTGTCTCTAGTAACGTGCACTAGACTGCTGCTAAGTTAGCCTTGAGGGAGAAGCTGAAGTTAAAATATAAAAACACTGCTTTTCCAACTGTCACCAGCACAGTTTCGGGATTTCCTCTGGGTCCCAGCATAAGGATCACCTGGCTGCATAAGAGTCCTACATCATGTCCCTGACTGTCAGGCTCTTTTTCACTGATTCTAGGAGCCATAACCCAATCCTAATCATATCCCCCCAACTACCACCTGTAATTGTACCAAAGGTTCTTTGGGGCTTCCCTGATGGCTCAGTTGGTACAGAATCCGCCTGCAATGCAGGAGACCTTGGTTCGATTCCTGTGTCAGGAGGATCCGTGGAGAAGGGATAGGCTACCCACTCCAGTATTCTTGGGTTTCCCTTGTAGCTCAGCTGGTAAAGAATCTACCTGCAATGTGGGAGACCTGGGTTCAATCCCTGGGTTGGAAAGATCCCCTGGAGAAGGGAAAAGCTACCCACTTCAGTATTCTGGCAGGTTCTTTGAGAAAGACAGGGCCACCCCAACCTGCACCCCTCCACCACCTAACACATTCCCCCATGGGCTCCTGCCTTGGAGAAGGCATAAAGGGGTCCACGGTGCTGCCCACCCCTCTGAATGGATCTGACTTCCGACCCTCAGATACAACATGACCACTAATCAAGGGGCTTCCTGGGTCCACATCCCCTCCTACTGATAGTACCTCTATGAAAGTACAGGAAAAGAAGCCATACTGGGAAGAGTTGAGCTGTGTTCTATCCTGCTCTCTAGTTCTTGCTTCCAAAAGAATCTACTTTTAGGTTCTGATATTAGAACTGGCACCTCGTGGTACCTTTTAGTGAAAGCAATTTCTGGCCCCTGCCTATAAAGGGACAGAAAATAGCATTAGTTGAACCCCCTGCAGTGTGGTTTACCCAATGCCATTAATTTCTGAGCACCTTTAGGGCAGAGAGTAGTTGCCTCCACTTACAATGTAGAAGCTGAGACTCAGAGAAGCTAGTAGCAATAGCTACCTCTGATCAAGTGTTTATTCTGTGCCAGGCCCTGCTGTGCACTCTTTATCTCACTAATTCATTCCATCCTCACAACAACCCAACTTTTTGTGACAATTTTATAGATGAAGGAACAGATGAAGGAAATCAAATGTTCAATGATTTTCCCAAAACTGTGGAATTGAGGGTTGATGGTAATTTGGGGGTTCGAGAGTTGGACTATGAAGAAAGCTGAGCACTGAAGAATTGATGGTTTTGAACTGTGGTGTTGGAGAAGACTCTTGAGAGTCCCTTGGACTGCAAGGAGATCTAACCTGTCTATCCTAAAGGAGATCAGTCCTGGGTGTTCACCGGTGCTGAAACTGAAACTCCAGTACTTTGGCCACCTCATGCAAAGAGCTAACTCATTGGAAAAGACTCTGATGCTGGGAGGGATTGGGGGCAGGAGGAGAAGGGGACGACAGAGGATGAGATGGCTGGATGGCATCAACGACTCGATGGACGTGAGTTTGAGTGAACTCCAGGAGTTGGTGATGGACAGGGGGACCTGGCGTGCTGCAATTCATGGGGTCGCAAAGAGTCGGACACAACTGAGTGACTGAACCGAAATGAACTGAGAATCAAATCCAAGTCTGCCTGACCCCAAACTCCCCACTCTTTCTATATTCTAGGCTGCCTCTTGTGTCCAGGCTTCTTTGCTTCATTTCCAGTGATGCTCCCGCAGATCTTATTTCCTTTTTATCGAGAAGGCAATGCCTACCCTCCGGGCAGCACTGCTCCCCACAGCCCAGGTGTGACCACAACAAGACCTAGCATCTTGATCTAACCTCCCTGGGCTGCACATTAGCCAAGGAATTAAGAACTCTGCCTTTGGAGGGACTGATGCTGAAGCTGAAGCTCCAATACTTTGGCCACCTGATGCGAAGAGCTAACTCATTGGAAAAGACTCTGATGCTAAGAAAGATTGAAGGAAGGAGGAGAAGGGTTCGACAGAGGATGAGATGGTTGGATGGCATCACCGATTCAATAGACATGAGTTTGAGCAAACTCCAGAAGATGGTGAAGGACAGAGAAGCCTGGTGAACTGCAGTCCATGGGGTCACAAAGAGTTGGACATGACTGAGCGACTGAACAACAGCAACAAATAAGAACTCTATGACCACCCCTTTACAACGATGGCTTTATCTTCTGATTTGAGGGGAACCACTAGGGTCAGCCCTTCCAGGCCACCTGCCTATGTCCAGGGTTTGGGGTGCGATCACACAACCCATAGCCCACTTTGCTACAATTTCTTCTAGTTCAAATACCTACCCTCATTCTTAATACCGTCACCATTGCTGCAGACATAGCAATTATTAACACAACTGTCTAAGTGCCTTTTAATTTTGATGCACATTTATTTGAGCTACAGGCTGAGTCACCTGGGATGTGTTAGAAAGATTAAATTGAGGATCCCAGTGACTCATTTATAAATGTTTCCAGGGAATGGCAAGAAACTGGAGGACTATTTTCCACCAAAGAACAGAGCTCTGGCTACCTGCCCAGAAGATACATCCCATCTGCTGACTCTCAGAGCCGAGTCCACAGTGTATCTTCATCAGGGCAAAATAAATAAGAAAACTCTTCTCTGGGGAGAAATCCAGACCAGGCAAAGAAGCTGGCATAGACATATGGCAATAGTGAAAGGTCACTTGGCATATACATTTTTTGATTTATTATTTGCTATCATTTATAGACTGGGAGATTTTCTATAAAACTTAGAATTTTTGTCTTTTTTAAAATTGTTCTTTCCTATATGGCAACAATCAACCAGAGTTTATCAGTGATTGCCTCTCTTTATTCACTGCAGATGCTTTTAAATTCAGTACAGGACTCACATCTCCTTATTTTCTTCTTCCATCTGGCCTCTTCACCTCATTTATGTTTCCTGCCAAGCTCTGGTGCATGATTGAGCATGACACCCCTGGCAGAAGTGAATCTGGAGATCAAACCAGTCAATCCTAAAGGAAATCAACCCTGAATATTCATTGGAAGGAAGGACTGATGCTGAAGCTGAAGCTCTAATACTTTGACTACCTGATGGGAGCAGCCAGTTCATTGGAAAAGACCCTGATGCTGGGAAAGATTGAGGGCAGGAGGAAAAGGGCTTGACAGAGGATAAGATGGTTGGATGACATCATTGATTCAGTGGACATGAATTTGAGCAAACTCCGAGAGATAGTGAAGGACAGGGAAGCCTGGTGTGCTGCAGTCCATGGGGTCAAAAAGAATCGGACCCGACTGAGAGAATGAACAACAACATCCACCATGAATGCTTTTAAATTCAATACAGGACTCAAAATCTCCTTATTTTCTTCTTCCACCTGGCTTCTTCACCTCATTTATGTTTCCTGCCAGGCTCTGGTGCATGCCTGAATATAACACCCTTGGCAGAAGGGAATTCTAACACTGTTACGTGACCTTGGGAAAGTTTCTCACCCGCTTTGAGCCTAGGTTTCTTCTCTTATAGGGTGGGCGTGATCTCTTGAGTTCCCTCCAGCCAAGGCTTTTCAACAGTCGGCTTCTGTATTTTCTCAGCTTTGAATCAATGCGAATATTTAACAAGTTGATTTCTCCCACCCTGGCCTGGAGCTGCCATGACCAGAGAAACTAGAATCAGCCATTAAGTCAACTCTAACTAAGACCTCCTGAGTGCAAAGTACTTAGAGATCTGAAAATTCTAAAGCTAGGAGAACCCTTGGGAGAAACGGGTCCTTACCCCTCGTTTCCTACAGTAGAAACACCATAAAGGGAGCTTTGCAATGCAATACGGCAAGTGAGGGGCGGAATCCCACACAGGCTGCCCAGGGCTACCGATCAAGAGCTCTTTGTCAGATGGATGAATCAAAGACAAAAACCCAAGCCCAAGTGCCCTGACACCAACCCTACATTATCTGATGAAATCAATTTTCATTGTTTCAATAAGATGCAGATATAGAGACAGTGACAGAGAGAGGGACTGAAATAGAAATACACAACAGCACCAGCACTTAAAGGGTGTGGTTTGCAAAACAAACTTTCTGAAGACTGCTCTCCAGGTGAGTTCTTCCAGTTTCTGCAGTTTTGCAGAAAGAGTATATTCTGGATATCAGGCTCTGATTCTCCTGCCAGGAACACACACATCTGAATAGGAGACTCTAGAAGAGTCAAAGCTCTCAGGGCCCCAAGGAGCGAGGCCACGCTGGGGTTGCAGGCAGCAGGTGGGGGGAATGGCTGCTCTCTGAGAAGCCACTAGTCCCCAGGCAATGCAGCCACATCCCCTGGGTACCACAGATGGGAGATTTGGGGAACAAAGCCCATCAGATTCTCTCTGGCCAAGGATCTGAACCTCAACGTTGGAGTCCCCATGCTTCCCTGGAGCGTGTCCCGGTCTCCACTCAGAAAGGCCGATTAATCCTAGCCTGAACTCAAGTCAATGCTTGTAGTTTCTCAGAGGGCTGCAAGCATTCTAACAGAAGACTTGACAACAAAGCTCTTTCAAGTCTGACTCTGATCCTTAACCGCTGGGATTTGGCACATGTCACCTCTGTGGAGGAGTTGTGTGGGGTGTAGTGAGGGGCCCAGGGAGCCTTTTCTGAAGACAACCATGACAAGCCCCCCTCACCCAACAGCACCCCCTCGCCCCGATGACTCACTAACGAGAGCTGTCACGATCTCCTCCATGCTCTCCAGAAAGCTGCTGAGGTGCTGGGTGAAGGGCAGGTGTGGGGAGGTGACCTGGGCCACCACGGCCGCAGCCTCGGCCCGCGTGGCTTCTGAGTGGCTGTCGTCGGTCAAAATGTCAGCCAAGCACAGAACGCCATCCACCTGCAAGTAGAAAGACAGCAGATGCTCACGACAGTAATGAGACAGACTCACATCCCAGACTGGGTCCCCAGGGGCTCTGAGGGCTTATCCTTTGGCTCCAGAGAGATCAGTGACTGCCCATGGGCTTCTTAGATAGCAGGCGTCAGCAGGTGTCCAGGGGCTAGACCAGCGAACTCTAGTAGAAAGAACAGTCCCTTAGGAATCTCACACCCCTAAGCGCCCCTCCTTGCTCCCTCCTGCTTGGTCACTCAGCCTCTCTGAGACTCTGTTTCCTCATCCAGCAACAAGGTGTGAGGAGTTAAAGAGATGAAGCAGGAGATGCTGGAGCCAGAAAAGATGCTTGACAAATGTTGGCTCCCCCCTCCCATCCTTAGGTCAGCAGCAGGCTGAGCTCAGCATCCTTTTTCCCCATCTTGTCCTCCACCACCTTCGCCTACAGAGGCCTTGCTCTCTCTGCCCCTCCAGAGAGCAGCAAACCTGGGCACAGGGGACCTGAGTGCCAGAGAAAGACGTCAAACCCCCGAGTTCTGCTCCAGACAGACCTGCTCTTGGCACTGTAACTTCTTGAGAGCTTAATATATGCCCGCTACCACTGTGCAAGTGTTATTACACCATTAATCCTCATAACCGCCTTCCGAGGTCAGCGCTATGATACACGGTGCATGTGTTATTATATCGTTCATCCTTTTAATAACCTTCTGAGGTCAGTGTTATCATTATCTTTGATTTAAAGATGAAGAAACTGAGACACACAAAGGTTCATTGACTTACCCCAGATCACAGACTTTAAAACCAGTTGCTTTGGGATTTGAACCAAAATGGCTTGGTCTCAAAGCCCACGGTTTTGAAGAGGCGTCATGCTGTGCTGCCTTCTGAGAAGTGACCCCTGAGCTCAGCCTCCAGCAAGGGTGAGCAAGTGAGACTTGTTCAGAGAAAAAGAGGCAGTAACTTGCCAAGGTCAGCTCAGCAGTACTCCTCAGATGACCCAGGACACCCACCTGCCTGGGGACCCTGCCATCAGGGGCCAGGGAGACCTTCCCTTGTTCAGGCTCAGGGCGGGGAGGGGCAAGGCAGGGACAGAGGCAGGGTGAGGTGAGGTGAGGAAGCCCGTGCAGCTGCCCTGGGCCTGGGCTCCTGTCCCCACACCATTACTTCCTGCCACTCAGCTTCAGCCACACTCCAGGGGCTGCATTTAGTCTGACTAATTACCCAGTCATGTTCTAGGCCTCCCTTAAATGCTCTTGGGAGCCCTAAGGGCCATTAGCAGTGAAAGCCTTTGGCAATCTCAGACTCAAAAGAGACAAATGTGGAAACAGGAGCCTGGGGAACAGTCCACAATAAAACTCACCTGGATGCGCTCAATAAAAGAGAGCAAACAGCAGCCAGCAGTCCCCGCAGGACTGGGCTCCTGCCAGGTGTTTGGCTAACAGGCCCTCTGGGAGGGACCTTACCTGGGCCCAGGGAAGAAACAGGGGCTGCTCTGGGCCTAGAAACGGGAAGCCACCCTCTTCCTGCAACCTAAGACACCTCTTAAGCTTATCTGGTTCGTCGCCTCCCCTCTTCCAGCACCATCCAAGGCTCGAGAGCAACAGGGTCTCTAGTGGGGGACTCTCTCAGCCAGTCCAACTCCCTAATCTCATCTTGGAAGCACATGGAGTTGCATCCCAGCCCCAGCTGGGAATGTGGACAGGCCCAAACTAGATTCAGACCTAATCCCCAGCAGGTTCAGGGAGATGGGCCAATCTGAATACACTAGAGAGGTCAGGGAATGGACAGTCCCCAAGGGCCCACTCACCAACCCAGATCCCACTTGGCAAAGCCACTAAGCACAATCTCCCTGAGCGCATGCTGAGTGCCAGGCTGTGTACTGGAGCAGAGGGGCAGAGGCAAGTGACTCACCCACAAATGACCATTGTACAACCTGACTTCCGGGAAGGCCTCCCGGGAGCCGCTCTGACTTAAGGCCCGCACCCCAGATCCCCCAGATCGGGGAGGGAGACCCTCTTCAGAGCTCACATCTAGGCACATCTACTGTCATGACAGCATGTATAACTGGATCCCACAGATTCCTGACCCCTGGACGGTGACCCTGAATTGTTGACTGGGTCAATTTCCCGGGCTTCTGGCTCTGATGCCAGTGACTGGCCACGTGGCCTCCTGCTAGCAAGCAGCCACCAAATGAAATTGATATCCATATCCATCACCATCTCAGCAACTTCAGTCCAGCCCAGCTTACCATCAGGAGGCCCTGAAGGGCCCCCACCACTGGGCTGTGGGCTTCTCAGTGTCTGAACCAATTCCTATAGTCTCAGAAAATGCACAGCCTCTGGAGTCATACCTAGCTGTTCTGAATCCTGCCTCCATATTTACTAGCTGGATGATTTTGGTACCTACTTTGAGCCTTTAATTTGTGTGTGTGTGTGTATATATATACACACACATATATATGAAAATGAAAGTCTCTCAGTCATGCCCGACTCTTTGTGACTCCATGGACTGCACCCCACTAGGCTCCTCTGTTCATGGAATTCTCCAGGCGAGAATACTGGAGTGGGTAGCCATTTCCTTTTCCAAGAAGTTCGAACCCAGGCCTCCTGCATTGCAGGCAGATTCTTTACCATCTGAGCCACCAGGGAAGTGCTCTCCCTCTCTCTCTCTCTCTCTATATATATATATAATGGATAAATCCCAAAGGGTGCTGAACTCTAGGATTAACTAAGAGCTGCATATGCAGTGCCCGCCACACGGTGGCACCGTCATTCCACCTTAGCCCCTTCTAGCAGGTACAGTCATCTCTCCTAGACTTGGGGCCCTGAGTCCTTTCACTTTCCCTACCCTGGCTTAGGTCTCCCACCTGGACTTCTCTCCAGGGCTCCTTTCTGCAGGCTCCTCTGAGGTTGTGACCCCGTGGGGAACCTCAGCTCTCTGGATTGGGACCTGCAAGTTTTCTCATTGGCTTGACAACCTTGGATCATGCAGGCCAGAACTAGAATTTTGTGAAGGTCAGTGCCTCCTGTATTAACGCCCAACCAGGAACAGTAAGATGAACGATTACATTCCTCAGAAGGGAACTGAGGGAAAAAGTACTGCCCGTGCATCTCTAATGTTCAGCAAACAGCACCTGAGCTCCTGCGTCGTGACCGATGCTGAACTAGGCAGACGGACACAGAGATCAATCGGAACAAAGAAAAAGATGGAGAAACAGAGAGATACAGAAACCAAAGAGAAACGGGTGGGAGAGGGAGAAGCGAAAGAGAGAGGTCATACGCGTAAAAGGATTTGGGAACTTCACTGGTGCAAAGCCCAGCCTCTCCATTCCTCTCTTTTTTGGCCGTTTTAATTACCTCCCCTTGCTGAGAACTCTCTCCATCTGGGCCTCTCCTCTTCCTGGGCCTCCACGATACCCACTTTGGGGCCCATCTCCTCCTAGCTAACTGCTTCTTAACCCCAGATTTTGCTGTCAGCCCACTCTGGACCACGTCAGCAACACCTCTCAAACCCAAGTGGCCTTAATGACTCACTATAGGGACGGTCAAACCTAGCCCTCCTGCTTTGGCCTGATCTTGGGAAAGGTTCCTGAGATCCACGTACACATTTCCAACCTGCTACTGGGTCTCTTTATGTTCAATTCCAAAACTAATTTTCCCAGATATTTCATAGACAATTCAAACCCAATTCACTTAGAGCTGAAGTGTTCCTCTTCCCTGCCTTCCCTCCTCACTCCCTCTCAGACCCAGGTAAGAAATCACCTCCTCCGTGAACATGCACCTTCCTCCCCCAGTCAGAAGATCTCTGTCCTCCACACACTCTGATCTGCCCACAACTAGAGTGCTCACCATGTTGGCTCGTGTGTGCTAAGTTGCTTCAGTCATGTCTAACTCTTTGCGACCCTATGGACTATAGCCCGCCAAGCTCCTCTGTCCATGGGATGCTCCAAGCAAGAATACTGGAGTGGGTTGCCATTTCCTTCTCCAACGGATCTTTTTGACCCAGAGATCAAACCTGCATTTTCCGTGCCTCCTGCATTGGCGGGTGGATTCTTTACCACTGAGCCACCTGGGAAGTCCCACTGTGTTGGTACATGCCTAGTTTACATGCCCATCCCTGCACTCGGAGCAGCTCCTGGTGTCTAGTAGGCAGCTGAGGCCTGACAGAAAACCTCAGCTGCATGAAGTGTAGGCTGAATGATCGGGAAACAGAGGCCCAGGGAGGGGAAGAGACTGCTCAGACCACGAAGCAAGGTGATGCCACGGCTGAGACTCCCATCCTGGTTCCCCCTCTCCTGGCCCTGGGGCCCATCTGTGGGGCCTTTGACATGGACAGCAGAGGAAGAGGCTGGCACGAGGGCCAGGTCAGCAGGGGCTGCTCAACTCAGCTCCTATGGTGGGCCCAGGAGTAGCCCAGCCTGAGACCAGCTCCCTCCAACACTGGTCCCATTTCTGGAGAGCCTCCATCCCCAAAGACCCACTTCCCATCCTCAGTCATGAATTAAATGATGCCAAGAGAACAATCTAATCAAAGCACTTTCACATCCCTAAAGAGATTGCTGCTGGAAGCACTGAGAGGTAATTAGCTTTTACGTAGAGTGGGATGGGCTGGGTCTGGTGACAAGCTTTTCTCATGGGATGGCATTCAGGTGATGCTGAGGATGGTCTGGCCTGGTCACTACTTGGGTTGTAGGACTAATGCACCCTGAACCTGGACAAAGAGGGAACAGGCAGACTGTGAAAGTCTCCCTGGGAGGTGGGAGAAGGAGTGTGGAAACCATGCCCTTGAGGAATCCCAAGTGTGCTGTACACCTCACATCCGATTTATGAGCAATGTCCTCCCACTGACCTTCAGAAAAGCAGCAGCGGTGGCTTTTCGGTAAATCTCTAAGGGACACGGGCCAGTATACAAAGGCCCGTCATGTATCGCTGGCACTCGCCTGCTACTTCCTAATTCCTTTTTGCATGTTTCATTTTTAGGGAAAGTCAGGAGTTGCTTATTGTAACAGATCAACAGAATCACGTGAAAGCAGCTATAACAGCTGTGGGTTGGAAGGGGAGCATGACCTAAAGAACCCCCAAATTTCCTCCTTCACCTTTCTGTCCACTTGGACACAAGAAGCCTGCAGAAAAAAACAAAAGCCAAGTGGGAACCACAAAAAACTTGGAATCCTGCTCATTGATGGATCTGCATATCCAAGGTACAGCTAAAGGGAAAATCCAATCACAGTCAGAGAGGAAAGCAGGGTCACATCCGAAGAAGCAAGGTCAAGTGCGGGCCAAGGGACAGGGCAAAGTATTTGGTGGAATAATTGAGCCCACAGGCCAGAAGCAGGATCTGAATGTGGGATATAAACCAAATGAGGGGAAAGTTCAGGACAAAGTCTATGAACAAAGTAAGGGTTAAAGGCTTACTTTATAAAATAACATGTTTAAGTAGTGGTGGGAGAGCTGGGAGCCCAATAGAAAGTTGCAGAAAGTAAAACACACCTTCAGGAGGATAATATAATCTTCCTCCCAAATGAACATACCCAGACCCCACTCAACCTCTTTTACTCTTTCAAACAAGAATCTTCGATTAAAAGTCAAGTGCCAAATCAGACAAAAACAAATCTGAGTATGAAATAGGGAATGGAACTGTGGATGAGAAGGATTAAATAACCAGTTTGGCAGCCAAGTCAGTGATGAAGAAAGAGGTGAATTATTGAGGTAGAAAGAAATCAAGAATTAAATCACTTAAGAATATAAATAGAAAATAATTTCCCCATAAGCAAGTGATTTTCCTTAAAGCAGATTGTTGAAAAGATGCTCTGGAGGCATTTGGTGGTGGAAGAAGTAGAGTTTATGAGAAAGTTTCAAAGGTCACTAAGAAAAAGTGTATTTCCCTTTGGGTGAAGGTTGCTAGGCATGTGCTGATATGAAAACACCAAGTTTTCCACAAAGCACTCCTGGCACAGCTGGAATCTGAACTGTACCAAAGTACTTCTCAGATGATTAGAATCGTATGTGGAATTGTTATAACAGCAATGCCTCCACTTCACCACCAGAAATTCTGATTTAGCTGGTCTGGGATGGAGTCTTGTCCTCAATATATTCAAGCTTCCCCAGGTGACTCTAGCAGAGATCCCGGGTTCAGCCCACTCTTCTAGAGGCAGCGATGGTACAGCGGGAGCTGCAGAAACCTAGGAGCAAGAAAAGCCTGGGTTCTCAACTCAACTGTGTTAACTGCTGACCTGGTGAGATGACGAAGCTATTCATCTTCTCTAAGCCTCAGTAGTCTAATCCTTAAAGTGATAATGCCACACTCACGGAAAAAGTGAGTGAATATCAAAAGCATTCCCCCTGAAATCTTATCAAGACACAGATAGCTATTACCACCACTGCTACTTAATACTTTACAGTGGCCCTAGGTAATACAACAGAAAGAAATAAAAAGGTATAATGACTCCAAACGAGGAAGGGAAACTGTCATAATTTATAGATGACATGATTGTACCCCTGTGGCACAGTTGGTAAAGACTCTGCTGCCAGTGCAAGAGATGCAAGAGACGTGGGTTCAATCCCTGGAGAAGGGAATGGCAACCCACTCCAATATTCTTGCCAGGGAAATTCCATGGACAGAGGAGCCTGGCAGGCTACAGTCCATGGGATCACAAAAGAGTCAGACATGACTGAGCACTCACTTCTTCAATGTACATAATCCAAATCTGTATAAAGTCCCAAAGCATCTACATACCACTAAAATTAATAAGTGAATTCAGCAAGATCATTAGATACAATATTCAAAATTGTATTTTCTATATATCATCAATAACTAGAAAATAAAAATTCAAATAACACACATTAGCATAAAAACATATCTAGAAACAAATCTAAAAAATGTGTAAGATGTCAATACTGAAAACTCAAAACATTGCTGAGAGAGAGTAGGAAGGTATACATTTATTGACTGGAATACTCTTTACTGTCTAAGATGTCAACTTTCCCTGAATTTATTTACAAATTTAAAGAAATTTCAATCAAAGTCTCTGCAGGTGTCTTTCTTTGGTGAAAGTAACAAGCTGATTCTAAATTATATATAGAAAAGCATAAAACTTAGAATTACCAAGAAAGTCTTAAATAACAATATTAGAGGATCTATACTACCAAATATGAAAAATCATTTAGATTATAGGGACTCGGCCAAGGCCATATTGGTACAAGGATGGACAAAAAGACTAACTGAACAGAAAAATAGTCCAAAAACAGACATACCCATGTCATTACTTTACCTACAACAAAGGTACCATTTTATCTTTTTGATAAATGGTGCTGGCTCCATTGGATATCATATGGAAAAACACTGAATCTTGAACATCAAAAAAATGTAATTTAAAATAGACCATTGAAGTAAATGTGAAAGGTTAAATAATAAAGCTCCTAGAAGAAAATATAGGAGACTCTTTTCAAAATTTGGGGGAACATACACCTTTTTTAAATGGAGACAAGAAACACTAACTATAAAAGAAAAGCAATAAATTGGGCTTTATCAAAATTAATTTCTATCCATCTGAATGAAAAGGCAAACCATGGACTGAGAATATGTATTCTTAAAACACATATCTGACAAAGGGGTTTATGTAGAATACATATTTTTGAGCTTATAAATCAATAAGAAAAAGGCAATTCATTTTTTTTAAAGGGCAAAAGTATCAAATAGACATTTCACAGAAGATAACCAAATGGTCAGTGAGCGTTCAGTTGCTTCAGTCACGTCCAACAATCTGCAACCCCATGAACTATAGCCTGCCCAGCTCCTCTGTCCGTGGGATTCTCCAGGTAAGAGTACTGGGGCGGGTTGCCATTTCCTTCTCCAGGGGATCCTCCCAACCCAGGGATCGAACCCGCGTCTCCTGCAGCTCCCTCACTGCAGTTGGATTCTTCAGCATTACGCCACCATGGAAGCCCTTGGTTTTGTATGTGTGTATATATCTGTACATATATATATATATATATTATATATATATTAATGTGTATAACATAGAATAGACACAAGTTACAATTTTTTGCAGTAATCACAAATACTGAAACCCATGGTTTGTTCCGCTTATATAGTGCTCTACTTCCATTGAAACAAAATTGTTAATCACACTTCAAAGGAAAATTTAACCCATAGAGGTACATGTCATGGCACAAACCAATTAAATGAAGCATTTATTCAAATTCCTTCCTTTCCAAAGGGCAGGAAACAACTTAAGATAATTTAGTAAAAACCAAAAGTTGGGGGATTCCCTGGCAGTCTGATGGTTAGGACTCCAGGCTTTTACCACCTGGAGCGAGGGTTCAAACCCTTGTCAGGGAACTAAGATGCCACAAAATCACAAACCACACGAAGCAGCCAAAGAAACAACAAAAATCTCCTGCTCCCTCAGCCCCTAAAATAATTCTGTTTTTCCAATGATAGGTCAGTGACCTAAATAATAATGGTATAGAATGGAGTAATGAAAATGATCTCCTCTTAGTATGCTAGATATGCAAAGTGGCAAATATAATTGGCCCAACAAAAGTTCGAAGCTTGCATTAAAAATGGACAGAAGGCACTGTCAACAAATTTTATGAACATGTAAATTGAAACTTAGGATCGGTGGGCCTTTTAAGAGTTGCCATCTGAAGATACTACCCTTTTGGGGTTGAAAAGCTACATTAAATGCTTGAAATGATATGGAAAAATAGCTCAAAAGTATTAGTTGTCAGTGAGATGAAAATTAAAATCACCATGAGAGATCACTGTATGCCCAAGCAGGCCAGGAGCACGGCCCCACATGTCCAGTTACCACAAGGCTTCAGGTTAATTATTTGTGGGTTTTTTTTTTTTTTTTTTTTTGGCTGCACCACACAGTACATGGGATCTTAGTACCCAGCCAGGATCAAGCCTACACCCCCTGCAGTGGAAGTGCAGAATCTTAACCACTGGAATTCTCAAACTAATGATTTGTACTTTTAAAGTAGCCCAAGGGAGAATGAAACACTCCTTTGGAAACTGTGTGTTCACTATCTGTGTGGGTCCTCCCATTGCCCCTTCCTCTCTTATCCTGTGTCTCCTCCTCTTTCTCATTACTCCTCCCTCTCCTTGTGTCTGTCTCTGAGTGTGACCAGAGTACCTACCACCTGCCACCAGGTGGATCCTGGTTCCCGTCCACCTCTGTGCTGTTGGTGCCAGGCTGTTCCCAGGAAATGGATCCTCCCATGTCAAATTCTGCCCCCAAACCTCCACACTCTATCTTCCCTGTCTCCTCACTGGCTCTGCTGCAGCAGCTTCCTTCCCCTGCTGGCCTCTGAACTGGCACTGGCCCCGCTCCAGAAGCCCAGGGGAAGCTGTGATGGTACAGGCCCCACCTCTGCACCCCATCCAGGGTCCTAAGCAGCCCTCGATTCCCTGTGGCACAGCTTCCCTTCTCCCCGACACAAGCATCATGTTTACATCTGAATTCTTACAGACAGATTCCCTGCTCGCACTAGACCACTTGGGAGTACAGCCAGGAAATGCACTTTACTGATGTTTTACCCTGCCGAGCTTACTGCCCCTCACCCACCATACACACATGCGCGCGCGCGCACACACACACACACACACACACACACACACGGTTCTCAAGCACAGGCTTCCGTCTACGAACTCACAGGGAGAGGTGCCCAGTTCTCTTCTGACAACACACACTGACCGCAGGGAAGAGGTCCCAGAACCCCAGCCCAGCCAGCTCAACACCTTCTAAGTGGTGTTCACACATTCATCTTCCAAGATCACTTCATCAGGCACAGGATACCAGCAGAACAGATTCTTCACTCCGCAAATGAGAACCCCAAGGCTTACGGAGATGAGGAAAGTTCCCTGTGGTTCCCCAGCAAACCAGTAGCTAAGGAGCTGGCCCCAGGCTCTCTGCACTATTGCCAGTCTGGAGACAAGGTCTGTTTGCGGACTCCAGAGCTTGGGCACAGAGTGACAGGAGGGAGAGAAAGGGAGGGGAGAGGAAGCTGGAACCAACTACTTGGGCCAGATGGTACAAAAAGGGACTCAGGGCAAATCCCATAGAAAGATTTTCAGCCAGTGCATCCTTGCCGAGGGATCTACAACGTCTTCACTCCCACACCCCACCCCACGCGGGGGCCTGGAACTGCTCACAGGCTGTATCTGCAAGTAGTCAGCAGCCAGCCTGTTGGGCGCCGTCCTGCTGCTAACAGTGCGAGCCTGGGATGCAGGAACTTTGCCTCTCTGAGTCTCTATCCTGCCATTAGCAATGGAAGGATGCGCCAGAACTCTTCCAACTGTATTTATTCATCCATGCAGCAAAAATTATTCATCTGTGTGTGCAAGCAACTTCCCTGATGGGCCAAGGAGTGGGCAAGACAGCATCTGCTTGTGGGGAAGCTTAGACAGTGCTCTGAGGTCAGGGGTATAGGTCATGCTCTCAGGGATGCACCAAGTACAATGTGAGCTCCAAGAGAGAGAGGGCTGCCAGGAAGGCCATTCAAAGATGGGCATCAACCGACATCAGCAAGTACCACTGAGCCACTCCACTGGGACAGCCTTGCCTAGGCAGGTGCTGCAGGCAAGCGAGCCCTGAGAATGGTTAGTGGAAGAATTTGATAAGAAGGGGAAAACAGCTTGCACTTATGGTATGTTGATTCACTGGGCTCTCACTGTCTGCAAGGCAGGGATTATCTCTGCGCTTTATGCATGATGGCACAGGGCTGGAGCGGGGCAAAGTCAACTCATAGTGAGTGGGCAGAAAGCCAGACATCAACCCGGGTCTGTGAGTTGGAGGGGTGGCTTGCTCAGAGGGCAGCTTTAATGCTGGGCTTGGGGTGGGGTGGTGGGGGGGGGTGGGGGGGGGGCAGGGGTGGATTTTGTGCAGTGAGAACTAGAGGGTTTAGGAATGCTTCTGCTCCAGGAAGGCATAGGACAAGCACTGTGGAAGACTGCAGGTTGGAGACATGGTAGATCCCAATAGGGCATCCCTGGTGGTTCAGACTGTAAAGAATCTGCCCGCAATTCAGAAGACCTGGGTTTCATCCCTGGACCAGGAAGATCTCCTGGAGAAGGGAATGGCTTCCCACTCTAGTATTGTTGTCTGGAGAATACCAAGGACAGAGGAGCCTAGCAGTCCACAGCGTTGCAAAGAGTCAGATACAACTGAGCAACTAACACTAGATTACAAGATGTATCTCCAAACTCCCCCGGGAGGAAGCTGCTTTAGCAAAAAGAAGACTCTGTTGCCTTGAATTTGCAAATGACGCCACATTCAGGACACATCATGGCCCTGACCACTGGTTCAGAGCAGCTTTGCCAAGTAGAGAAGACAGCACAAGGCCGCATGTCAGAGGCGTCCACCAGGTGGCGCTATTGCACAGCGCATGGGAACCAGCCGAGACCCGGCTGAGCTGAGCCTTCCCCGCTGCCACATGCAGAACTGAGGCTGCCCTCTTCAAACTCAGGTTTGGAGTGCGGTGCAGACCCGGGGCCAGCAGGGCCTTCTTCTGTCTGGACAATACTGGCCCCTACATAATCTCTGAGTGAATCTCAAAGACAGGGGGAGCAGGGCAGAGTGCCTAATTCTATCCCATCTCCACATCCTGGGGGCTTCCCTGATGGCTGCCTGCAGTGCAGGAGACTCCGGTTCAGTCTCTGGGTTGGGAAAATTCCCTGGAGAAAGAAATGGCAACCCACTCCAGTATTCTTGCCTGTAAAATTCCATGGACAGAGGAGTAAAGAGTCAGACATGACACTGCCTCTGCCAGTGTCTTTATGCCTTGTAGCCTCAACTTTCCCTTCTGTAAAATGGGCATAACCATCTCTGTGTGCCTTCCCTGTAAAATGACTGTGTGGATCAAATGAGCAAAAGGATGAGAAAAACTGGTTGATTTTTTTTGCAGATGTGACTTATTTCTGACTATCTGCAGCCCTACAAGAAGCAGGCAGTGGAAAGAAACTCCTGTAAGACAGCAGCTGGAGAGACAGAGCCTCCCCACCCAGTTCCCTCCTGCCCAGGTTTTCTGGGTCCAGGCCTCCCTGTTTCTAGCCTGGCCCTTCAGATGTCAGGGCAACTCAATCCCAAGAAGCTGCCCCAGGAAACAGGGTAAGGGAGCTGCGTGGAGACAGGCAGCCATGTCCCCATCCTTCATCACTGATGGTTCTCTTCTTAGACTTGAAGTTGAGCCCTCCTTCCCTCCCCGCTGTTCATCTTTAATTTCTCCATCGATTTTCATTAAACTCTCTTCTTGGCTCCAACACAGGATGAACTCCTTATTTGAAAAAAAATGAAATAAGAGGGAGGGGGGAATAAAAGACAATCTTTCGAAAGTAAGATTGTCTCTGGTATCAAGGCTGGAAAAGGCAATTCCCAGAACTCTCTTGGAGGTTGTCTCAGACCATTTGAGCACTAGGCTTGGAGAGACCCCTATGGCCCTGGGCTCCAGGTTCCTGCCCCACAGCCCCAGCCCCTCACCTGGACCCCAGGCCCCAGTCTGGCTCTAGTCCCCAGCCACCTGCAGCCCCACCCTGGCCCCTAGCCCTGTCCGACCCCGGCCTCTGCACCAGCAGTGCCCTGGCTGTCTCATGAGCCAATCAGAACACTGGAAGTCTGCCAGGGTCACTGTCAAACCCCAGGACTCAGGATTTCTGGGGGTGTTGCAGGGTTTCCCCAGACTAACCCAAAAAGGTGAAGACAAACAGGCCAGGAAAGAAGGAAGGGACACAGACAAAGGCGAGTTCTGCCTCCAGGCAGGCCCCACCCACACTGCTACATCACCTCACCATGGCAACCCCGTGAAGAGGAAAGGGAGGTTCAGAGAGGAACCGCTTGCTCTCTAGCCCCTTGCAGCCTCCCCGCAGACTGGCAGTCCTCCCCTCAGTGATGCCAGTCCACCGTCCCAGCTCTAGTCCTCCCCAGGGCTGCCCTGACCAGTCCAGGTGGGTTTGGTCACCTGATGACCAGACAGAGTTGGGTCCATCTGTTCTCACCCAGCTGTGTGGCTCTGGCCTCCTCACTCTCTCTTTGGCCCTCATTTTCTTCACCCCATCTTCTCCAAAGTGAGTCCAGAGAACGCTGCCTTCTCTTCTGGGCTTCCCCAGTTCACTGAGCTTCTAAAAGACTCAGAGCCCCACTGGCCTAGCTGCGGACTCCCTCTGCTGAGGCCACTTTCCCCTGGCCTGCCTGGGGGCTCCGCCTCGGTCCTCTGGCCAGCTCCACTGCCTTCTGCTGCTGCCATCACCAGCTCTCGGGGCACAGGTGAGGCCACTGGCCTGCGGTTTCCGATGCCCATGGGGTCACCCCGTGGCCACCCTAGGTGGGAGGCAGGGAACAGAGTTACTTGTCTCTTCCTCCCAGAGCCCAGCACAGGGACTGGGGAGTGAGGGGTGACTGTCTGCTGAGGGCACACGGAGGGGAGGACAGACTTCCTGAAACCCACTGCCCCAGGGAGAACAGGAGGAACCGGACCTCTGGAAAGAAAGAATGGAGGCTTGGAAGACCCTTCAGACACCTCTGGAGAGGACTTTGCTCTGTCTTGACATCTTGCAGCTCCACAACTGCTCAGGAGTTTCCATGCCTGCCCCCTTTTCCAGACCAGTACCCAGAGCCTGGTTCCCTGAGAGCCACTGCCCTGAGGTGCCAACCTCCAAAGGGCCAGCTCTTCCTGGGGTCACAGAGTGTAAAGAACTGGGCTTTGGAAACCAGCCAGGCTTTTAATCCAAACTCCACCTTCACAAGCTGAGTCTCAGTTTCCTCCCCTGTAAAGTGGAAAGGTTGTGGGGACTCGTGTTCCACACTTCTGCTCACTGTGCACGGGCAGCATCTTTGGCCATGCTAGCCCTTCCTGCTGACAGGCCAGCCTTCCCTTCTCCACCAGACCATCATTTCCCTGAGGCCACTGATGTCCAAAACCCCCGCAACTGGAATTACCTGCACCATAATCATAACAGCCACCATTTATTCAGTGCCTAGTGGGAGCCAGGAACCACACTGCTGTGCATCTATTCATCTCTGACGGCCCTGGGAGGTAGATTTCATCGTGCTCATTGATGGATGAAGAAACTGCACCTCTGAGAAGTTAAGTAACTTGCCCAGGGAAATGTGTCCAAGTTCGTAGGTAGACAAGCCTGGATTTGCATCCAGAAGATCCTGACTCTCAGAGGCCACAGTTGCCTCAGCACGCTGGACAGTTCACAACAAACGCGTGATGACAGAATGAATTAGTAGCAGGATGAGATGGTGATGGACTGAGTGGGCGAGCAAGGAAGCAAGCAACTTAAAAGTAAGTGAACGGCTGGATGACAGAGAAAGAAGAAGCAGGTGACTAAGTGAATCCATGGCCATGTGAATGCCTCAAGCCCAGCAGAGCTCTAGCATCACACAGCAGGGCTGAGGATGGATGGGGCGTCTGGTGACCTGACAGACTCACACTCTGCCAGGGTCTGTGCGTGACTTAATGAACCGCTCCAAGGTTGGCCGGAAGGGGAGGGGGTGGGTAGCTGCAGACAAAGATGGATTTCACCAAATTTAGCGCCTTTCTTGTGGCAATTAATTACAGGAGCCTCAGGGAGGAGGCGAGGCCAGTAAATCAGGGGAGACTGAGGCTGTGACGTTATCTAAGGAAGGCATGAGCTGTGTCTGGTGAGTGGGCAGTGGGCAAGAACCCCGGGCACCTGCTCTCCACTTATGCCTCCACCCAGCCTGTCGTGCTGTGGCTTCTGCGATCCAGCCCATCCCCAGACTTCTTCACCTTCCACCCTAAACACAGACAGTGGCAACCTCACGGGAGTGTCTGAGGCCAGCACTCGGCACTCAGATCACAGAGTGTGAGCGGGACCTGGGGGAGGGGCAGGTGACCCAGGACCCCCTGGGCGTCTCTAGAACTTCTCACAACTTTGGAAACAGTGTGATGTGGAGGAAAAGAGCATGGACTTTGACCTCACACACTGGAGCAGAATCCTGGGTGGGCATGATGGTTTGCAACCCAGGCTGGCTCCAGCTCATCAGAGCATGTTCAGTCGCTCAGTAGTGTCTGACTCTTTGTGATCCTGGATCAAATGACCACCAGGCCATCTATTAGCTGTGTGCCCTTGAGCAAGTTGCTTCACTTCTCTGAGTCTTCCTTCCTTCTATAGATGACATGGATGATATCAGCACTGATGGGTTAATGATTAAGTGACACCATGAAAGAAGCAGTCTAGCCAAGTGCACAAACCAAGTACTCAATAAATGTTAATTGTTGTCTTTTTCTGGAGAAGGAAATGGCAACCCACTCCAGTACCCTTGCCTGGAAAGTCCCATGGACGAAGGAGCCTGGTAGGCTGCAGTCCATGGGGTCGCAAAGAGCTGGACACGACTGAGCAAATTCATTTTCACTTTCGTTGTATTTTTAGCCATGGCCATGATGTCCTTATTACCTGATAGATTACGGGTGGATAAACATTTTCTGTAGAGGGCCAGGTGGTAAATATTTTTGACTGCATGTTCTCTAATTATACTGTTGCAGAGAAACCAGACATTTAAAACACCTAAACGAAGGAGCCTGGCAGTGTTCCATTAAAACTTTGTGGATCAAAAATTTGAACTTCACATAATTTTCATGTGTCATAAAATGTTATTCCTGTCATATTTTTATAATCATTTAGAAAATGACTTAACTCATGGGCTCTACATGCCAAAAACAACGGGCTGACTTTGGCCCACAGGTTGCAACCTGCCACCCCATGAACTAGAATGTAAGCTCTGAGAGGACCAGGGTGGTCGTCTGTTTTGTTCACTGCTATACTCCCAACACATGAAACAGTTCCTGGCAAACAGCAGACAGTTGATCAATGTTTGCTGAATGAATGAATTATGAGCTGTGTGAGTCTGTGCAGATGTCACTTCATATCTCTGGGCCTCGGTTTCTTTATCTGTGTAATGGGTATGCTTGCACGTTCAAGGTAAGCATCAAATGACATTAAGCTGTCCATGGAGACACTTGGCAAGCTCTGTGACTGCACAGCTGTAGTTGCTGTTTCTGACCACAAGGGGGCTCCTTTCTGACAAGTCTCCGTCCCGCCCACTGCCTGGCACAGCATTGTTTCACGAGTATCTGTGTATGGAAACGAATCTGACCTGGAGGAGGAGAGAGCCCAGAGAGGGTGACTTTCTCCTGTGCCAGTTAGGGGAGGGGGAAGATTAGGACACTGGCCGGAAACAGCAAGGCGGTCTGGGTTTAGCTAAAGGAATTTTGGGGGGGCAGCGGGGGGGGGGGGGGGGGGGGGGGTTGCTGCGAGTATCTATTAAACCAGTGAGTCAATGATATTGACTGAGCATTAGGCAAGTAGACAGGATCCAAATCCTAGCTCCAAAACTTACTACGTGATTTTAGGTGAGTCACTTACACTGGCTGAGACAGCTCCTTTCTTTAAGATGAAGACAGGAAGAGCACTCACCTCGGGAGGTCCTGCGGCCTTAATGAAGGGCTGCATGTAAGGGGCTAGGTCAGCACTGGCTGCTTAGTAATCCCTCAGGCACTGGGCACTCCCCTCATCCTTTTGCTCCGTGGGTTGGGGTCTGATTCCCAGGCCAGTGGCCCATCCGGCCTGGGAAAGACACATTTTCGCCTTCTGGCTTGGGAACCGCACAGGAAGGTGGAAGGAAAAACTGCCCCCAGCCTTCCTGGCTGCACACGTTTTCACTCTAAACAAAAAAAGTTCTGCTGTTTTTCTTTCCTGGATTGAAGTTTTCCTGCTGCTCTGCAAACTCATAAGCCAAGAAATCCACTGCTTTTGGAGGACTGCTGAGTCCAGTCCCTTCTGCTTTCTTCCCTTCTTTCTGCCAACCAGCAGGAAAGAAGACAAGAAACAAACCCATTTGGCCATTTTCCACTCTCTAAGGAGGAAGATTTTATGGGAGAAGAGAGGATTATTCCGCGCATGAAGCTGGACGTGCTCAAGGAGTTTACTTCATGGAGTCTGTCTGTCTAGCCGTTGCCTTCTTTTTGCCACCGAAGCAAGCGCACACACAAAGGCTTCTGAACCCGTGGGAAGGAAACACTCTGTCCAGAGGGCTGGCCTTCGCTCCTTCACCACTTTGCTGTGTGACCCCAGACAAATGACTTGCCCATTCTGAGTCACAGCCTTCTCATCTGTAAAATGAGTAGATTGCCCATGAACACTCCATCTTCAGCTAAAAGCACCTCAGAGCCCATGACCCTGTGACTCTGTCCCATAACCTGAGCAGATTTGGAAAGAGGCAGGGTAGAATGCAAAACAGCCATCCATCTTGGAGCCCGCACTAAAGTGAAAAGGCTGAGGGGAGGGTGGAGTTTTCCTGGGTAGCTGGGACCAGACTGTGGGACAGGGATGCAGCAGAAAGGAAGCAGTTTACTTGCTCCCTCCCCATTTAGACCAAACTATGAGAACAGACTTAAGGTTCCTACCCCCAATCCTGCAGACACGGCAACTGTCACCAAGATATACCACGACTTTCTACCTCTCTTCCATAAAAATAATTTCAGCATCTTTTCTTGAAACATGATTGAAAAATCCCCAAGTGTCAGCCATAGCCTCCAACCCTCCTGCTGGAATCCCTGAGGAGCCATCTGCAGGCTTGGGCCCACTCAGGCCAAGTGAGAGAAGCAGGCTCAGTCCTCCCACCTGGGAGGCATGGAGGTGGGGAGGGGGGGCTGGAACCCGCCATGCCACCCTAAGTTGGCCTGGAGCCAGGTACCTGGGACTGCCAGGTCACCCCACCCCTCGAACCCCAGACACCCCAGCAGTCGTGACCCACCATGCCCCTGGACTCCAGCACCCCTTTCCCTTACCTCAAGCCCTCTTGGAGGGAAGCCCACCCGCCTACCCAGGCATCCACGCACACCCTGCTCCTGCCTCTGCTGTCCCCCGAGAAACTGGATCCTCTTCTCTACATGCTAGACCTGCCACGAGAGAAGAACCAACTGCCCTCAACCTCGACACCCCCTCCCCATCCGATTCGTCTGCCTCCTGCCGTGGTCCACCCCTGGGCTCTCCACCTGGGAAGTGCTGAGTGTCCCTCTGGGCCCTGCCTTCTCCAGCCAAGCTCCTCAGTCTCTGCCCCCTTCACGTCTTCATCAGCCACAGTCAAGGTCACAGCAGCCCCACCTGAATGACACTGGGGAAAGGAGGGACTCAGGGGACTTGCTCCAGGAAGAGGTTCAGATGTCCACCAAGAGGTCACTTTCCCCAGCCACCCACCCCCTCCAGGACCTCAGTCCCCACACAGCCGGCCAGCTGCACTCTTACCTTCTCCAGCTGGTGGACACCCTCCTCCACACAGCAGATGGAGGCCAGCGTGCGGAGCGCCTGGGGGTAGAGGCACCGGAAAGTGTCCTGCCGGCAGACCTTGAACAGCGCGACGACCCCACCCTCCTGGCAAGGAAAAGAGAATGTCACATGACCTCACCATGTCACCTCTCTTGGGGCTGACTCGAGAATAACTGACACCCTCTCACTTGGCTGGTGCATTTTGGGGTCTGTAGGGCAGCAGAATAGCCACCCCCAAATATGCCGCTTTAGTCTAAGCATTGTCTTGAGCTGAAGGCAATTAAGAAGAAGCAGATACAAAAAGAAAAAAAGATACCCGTTCTCCCCCTATTTGACTAAAAGCAGGACATAAATTTAAAAAGATTATTCTCCCTTTCCTCTCTACTAAGAAGGACAAGAGTTAATCACTGGAGACAACTTTAGACCCTTATCAGCCTGGATTCAGCACCAGAAGAAACTCATATAGCAAACTTCAGTCTTTAGTGACTGTTAGTTTGCCATATACGTGTCTTCCCACAGCGTGCCACCCCTAAAGACTCAAGGGGGCTTCCTCTGTGGCTCAGATGGTAAAGAATCTGCCTGTAGTACAGGAGACTTGGGTTTGATCCCTGGGTCGGGAAGATCCCCTGGAGAAGGAAATGGCATCCCACTCTAGTATTCTTGCCTGGAGAATTCCATGGACAGAGGAGCCTGGTGGGCTACAGTCCTTAAGGTCTCAAAGAGTCAGACGGGACTGAGCAATTAACACTTTCGCTTTCAGAGACTCAAGGTTCTCTTCCTTTGTCTTATGACATCTCTAAAAATGTATTGTTCCTTTGCTAAGATGCTACAGAAGCCCAAGTTGTAACCAACCCTTTGAGCTACTCATCTGACAGTTCCCATGGGTAAGTGCAGTGCACATGCTAATAAACTTTTTTTTATAATGTCACCCTTGGTAATCTAAACTGGAGGTGAGAGGCCAGGGGAGGCACCTGTGCTGGGACCAGGCTCAACCCCAGTTAACACTGCTCCAGACGCCTGGCAAACCCCACCCCCCCCAGCAGCCGCCTGGGATCAAGCCTGGAGCTGTCAGAAATAAGTTCTAGAAACAAGCTCAAGGCAGATGGAGAGAGCTGAAACCGAGATGCCTCGTGCTGGTTCTCACTATGCCAGCGACCACCTGTTAATTCTCAGATCCTCCCCGCCACCTTGGCAGGAACACAAAAAGGCGCTTTATTTACACCAATACTGTAATTTCTTTCCATTTTGGGGATGGGAAAAATGGAAGTCCAGATGGGCGAAATAATCACACCTCCCCCCATAATCTACATTGGTCCTGTTTCCACTCCTTCACTCCAGTTTGTAAAAGGGAAAAAAATAAAACCCTTTAGAACTGATCAGCCCAGCTCTTGAGTGTGAACCTATATTTTTCTCTTTGTGAGAGCAGTTCATGGAAACTCCCTTACCTTGTGGCGACTTCCCAGGAGTCTGGGAGGATTTCTGAGATTTCTGAGAAGAGGCTAGGAGTGAGGTGCTCATCCTAACTGGACAGATTAATTCTACAGAAATCACTGAAGCCACCTTGACAACAGATCACAACGGTGACTCACCAGGTGCCCAGCAAACTGGTGGCAACCCCACCCTGGATGCCCCCGTCCAGAGCAGAGGAAGCTGGCCGCCCCACATCTGGCTTTACCCTGCTTCCCCCTCTTCCTTTCCCTGAAGGCTGCAGAGGGGCCAGTAGCAGGAAAGAATACGTGAACAAGTGGTCTGCACCTGGTCCTGAGGGGCACTTGCCTTTACCTGCACCACTCCTGGCTCTAACTGAGCCCATCACCCTGTTTCCTAAACTGAGAAAGACGTTACAGGAAGAAGGAGCCGGGTTCAGCAAAACTGCCATCCCATCAGATTTTTGAGAACTCTCTCAACAATAACTAGACTATGCACCAAGCACTGTCGAGGGTCCCAGGGATGCAGCAGGGGGTAACTGAAAGCACAGTGTGTGAGCACCCAGAAGGAGCAACGACCGCTGCAGCCCAGCGCAGCCTCATTGAAATCAGTCACCCCAGACCTCCCCTTCCCAGTACCCCGCAAAGATAAGCTCCGAGCCCTTTGCAGTCTAAGAGTTTGGCAGCTTATCACAGCAGGGACCAGGACCAAAGTGTCCAATTCTGGAGGAGTTCAGGATTTCTGACATTTTATAATTAGCTAAGAGTGATCTTCAACTTCTATATTCCTACTTCCTTTTAGGATAGTTTATTTGGCGGGAAAAGATCATATCTTAGGACGGGTAACTTTGTTCATGCAGCACAAAAATATTAATGGTTTATTATATGCCAGACCCTGTGCTGGGCACTGCCTCAGTCTCCATCCAAAACGAGCTCTTGATCTGGCAGACAATGTTAAAACCAGGAAGAAATCTGGGTAGGGGTGCCCTGAAATGGGGATGGGGTACAGGGTTAAAAAAGCATGGAGCAGGAACTCCTGACACAATCTGGGCGGGGTGGCTGTAGAAGGGTCAAAGAAATGCACTCTGATGTTAAAGCCATATCATCATTTCACTAAATGTATGCTCTAGTATGGGACAAGACACTCACCCCTCTGATTTCTTGCTCCATAATCCTTTATCCCAGCCTTCCTACCTTCCCACAGCTCCTGGGACATCTAATAAAGGTTCCACACAAAGACCTTACTCAGAGAGTCACTGACATAAAATCAAATTACTCTTTAAAGTGAAAAGAAAAAACAAGAATCCTAAGGTCTCCCCAGCCTGCCTTGCTAGCTATTAATGACCTTCCACCAGATGTAAATATCTGTATACATATATGTTTACATGAGTATGCATAGTTGTATATGTATATATTTATATTTAATCATAGGTAGTATGAATATTATTTATATATGTACAAAGATAGATAAAGTGATAGATATTTATTTCTGGAACAGACCATGAAGAAATGATGCCAAAGCATGAGAGGCTGAGAGCCAGGATCAACGTGGCAGCCTTCCTTTGGCTTGGGAGATGCCAGATCCAGCATAGCTATATTTAAGCCTCTGCACCCATTTGCCTTGGATTCTCATTACATCCTTTCCCAAGCCTGTGAAAAATGGTCTTCTTAGCATTTCTTCCTACTAGGAGAGGAAGAGGGAAATCCTGAACCCAGATTGAAGGGATTCTGGTTCAAATCCTACTTCTGCTGCCAGGTATCTTTGGTTTAAAATGGGGTGGGGACAGCCGCATGACTCAGCTGTCAGAGGTGAAGCAGGGTGAGGTTGCGAAAGGGCTGAGCACACAGTGAGGGTGGGCCTGGACCGCCACGTGGGGGTCGGGCCGCGGAAGGCACCCTGGTTAGAAGCGTGACTGACATCCTCATGAAAGGTGTCCCAAAGGCTGGTGTGCGTGGCAGGGAGAAGAGGTAGGAAGTGAGATGGAGTCATTGTGGGGAGCACTGTGGAGCCCCCACCCACCAAGGACTGAAAAGCAGCATTCGGCTTCAAGTGGGACTTGGAGTCGCCTGAGCTTGCAGAATTGCACTGTTGGCTGGAGCTTGTTTAATTTTATAGAAAGCTCTGGGCTCAGAGCCCAGCTGTATAATGGCATGCATTATTCAGACAGGCTCAGGATAAGCTGTCATAAAGCTGGAGGAGGCCACTTGTAGGGTGTGTAGACTAGTGGAGGGGGAATAATAGAGGAGTTGGGCTGGGCGGGGGTAGTAATTTGACAACACACAGGGGAGTCTTCTGGGCTTTGCATTCAGGAAGGGATAGGACTTGCCACCAGCTTCATAAGGAGGACTTGGTTTATTTCCGGGTTGTCAGAGGAACCCTAAGGGATGAGAGGATAGACCCCAGAGATGTTGCCCAAGCCATCTCATGGGCACAGCTCAGAGGGATGAAGGACCTGAATGAAGACAGACACCCTGGCTCCCCAAGGAGGTGAGTGAGGAAGGCCACTTGGGGGAGCTGCCCCACATCTGTCACCAGATTGGGCACATTTCTTGAGCATCGAAGGTGAGGATGCTCTGCAGGGCGTACCAGGGACTCCCAGCCCCCATGTCACTGTCAGGACTGGAAACCTAAGGGTGATTCTGCTGGAGGTGGAAGATGAGACTCACCACTGAATCTTCTCTCTGCTTCAAACCTCTGTCTACTCACCACCACCACCCCCCACCCCCAACCAAGGACTGGAGACAGAGGAAGGCTGAGATTAAGTCTCTGGAGTCAGCAGATCTAGTTAAAATCTCATCTGCATTCAGGGCACATAGCCCTCTCTCTGAGTCTCTGTCCCCTTGTCTTAAAAATGGGAATTATGGTTATAACACATCATTGGGTTATCAGGAGGGTCAGATGAGATGATGATGGGAAAGCTCGCGCAGTGTTGGGCATATGGTAAGGATGCAGGAGACAATGAGGGTTGTAGAGAGGGGAGGGGGGCATGGGAGGACAGGGTTGAGAAGGAGGAGGCAGGCAGGAGGAAAAAGAGAGAGCCTGGCTGCTGAGAGCAAGTTCAGAACAGCAAACAAGAGCACAGCGTCACTGCCAAACAGCCAGGTTCAAATTCAGCTTGGTCACTTACTAGTGGAAATTTGTAAAGCTTCCTAGTGATGCTAATATGCATACAGGGTTGAGAACTTCTGAGTCACACTTTGGCCCAAGAAGCTGAAGGGCCAAAGACTGAACCAGAAGTCACCACTCTGGGCTTTAGGATCATGAATTCCAAGTTAGAGAGACTTGGGTTCTAATTCTGACTCCACTGTTTATCAGCTGTATGACCCTGAGTAAGCCTCTCAAGTCATTTCCTCAACCACAGATGAGGGAAAACAAGGTAACTACATATTAGGATGGTCTTATAAGTTAAAAGAAATAATGTTTGCAAGGCATTAAGCTCAGTGGAGAGCACACTTAAACGTTTGCTATTGAGGTACCATACAATCCACTTCTCCCCTGAGCAAAGTTGACATTTACCCTGCTCGTCCAGACTTCTTTAAAGGCTTAGAGCAGTGATTTCTGAGAGTAGCCATGCCTCAGAAACACCTGAAGAGCTTTTAAATTGTTTATTAATTTATTTAATTGGAGGATAATTACTTTATAATATTGTGATGGTTTTTGCCATATATCAGCATGAATCAGCCGTGGGTATACATGTGTCCCGCCCATTCTGAGCCTCCCTCCCACTTCTCTCCTGACCCTAGCCTTCTGGGTTGTCCTAGAGAGATTCCTTAAAAACTGGGGATAGAATTGTAGAGTTTTTTAAAATGTGGATTCCCAGGTCTTACCCCAGGACCTTGATAAACCTTGGGTGGGGCAAACTGGCTGTTTTCCAAAAACTCCCTGAGGGGTTGTGATGCCCAGTGAGGACTGAGAACCACCAAACTCGAGCATCTTCTTGTGACTGGCATCTGAAGTTTATTAGAGGACATAACTCTGCTTCCAGTTGGATCATCCTTCTATCCCCAGGGGTGATGCCATTTCTCAAGGGAAAGAACGAAAGAATGGAGGGAGAGAGGAAAAGAGGGAGGGAGAAAAATGGAAAGAAGGAAGGGGGAGGGAACAACGAGGTGGAGAAGGAAGGAAAGAAGGAGGTCGAAAGGAGGAAAGGAAGAAAGAAAAGGCAAAGATAAAACAAAGACCCTAGTGAGGTCCTAGGAATACTGATTGCCTACCATTGCTCTAAGCATTTGGGCCTCAAGTTCAGGGGCAAATTGACCGTGAGTCTAATGAATTGCAGCGCCCATGGCAACTGAAAAAAAAACCCACAGTCTTTCTCCACTTTGTCTTTTCCTCAAGCAGTATTTCAGTGACAGCGGGCATATTTAAGATCCAGCCAAGAACCTAAGTTGGAAGATATGATTGGTTTGGATTTGTTAAGATATGTGAAGACGGGGGAGAAGAGTTGATACTTAGAGCAGAAAAAAGCTGTCCCCACCAAACTAGCTTCCTCACACTCTCCCGAGGCCTG
Organism: Ovis aries; assembly: GCF_016772045.2. Lineage (NCBI taxonomy): Eukaryota > Metazoa > Chordata > Mammalia > Artiodactyla > Bovidae > Ovis > Ovis aries. Next base: position 37,149,054 of record NC_056068.1, read on the forward strand.
TCACCTTGACCCCCAACCGTGAAACTCACCTTAGCTATGATGCGGCACAAGGGAGCCCCCTCCTGGGTCAGGCTGAACAGGTTCCCCGTGGTGGACTCTGTGGTGTAGATATTGTCCGAGGCATCGATCTTTCTCACCAGTGCCTACAAAAAGAGAGCAAAGTCTGATGGATGCTCTGCGCATCTTCCTTAATGGAATACCGGTAGGTCCACACTCTTAAGATCCCCCTGAAATTTGTAATCCCACCCCCCATCTCTACTACCCCATGGCAGGGGTGATGAGGTTCTAACTTTTGAAAAGACATGAATAAGGATGAGGTCTGAGCTATGTTTGAGAAACAGCCCCATTGGGGCAGAGACAACCAATGCACCCTTCCTCAGTCGATGAGAAAATCAGCTTTCACCACTGATAGTCTCAGCAAGTACCTTTTTGCTATTCTACTGGCTTCTAATGAGAACAGAAACCATTGGTTAAATAAACCATCAAGTTGCAAATCAATGGGTTGCTACACAGATGACCAAAGAAGCTGCTCAGTTTGGATGTCGGATGTCCGTAAGCTCATGCAAAGTCCAGCTGGATGATGGGTTCAGGGGATGAGTCCAAAGAAGCATTCTTCTCTGCAGTAGCTTCCTGCTACTTCCTGCTACAAGGGGACACCTGCCTTAGGTGGACAGCCAGGCCAACATAGCAACCTGGGGTCCTGTCAAAGAGTGGGTCACTCAGTGAGGACTTCAGGCTGAAAGGTCTAGGGCTGGTGGTGAGAGGGCTGGGAAGGATCAAGCACAGGACCCCAGGAAACTCAGGAAGAGGAGCAAATGGAAAATTCATCAACAAATGAGATATGGAGATTATTCCTAGCAGAGTTTAGCTTATTTCTGGGAAAAAGCTTTTCATGTAACCTGAAACCACTTCATAATCAGTCAATTGTTTTGAAGCATGTGGTTCATCAATTATAAATGACTCCTACCTGCTAATTAATGTTCATTGCTTGAGTTTCTCCTGGGAGGTATGGAGGCAGAGACTGGGGAGACTTGCCTTTGGGGTCCTCATGCGAGAAAGTAGGACTTCTGGGAAGCCACTTGTACAGTTTCAGTTGCTGTGTTAATTTTAAAATATTAAAATAGACTTGTTTCTAATTAACCCTGGTGTTACGGAAAAGACTCATAGGAAATCAGGAGATCTAATTTCCAGTGCCAGCTTGCCTTTTTTAGCACACTATGCTGATGAGGAAGTATGTAAAGTATGTATAGGGTTAAAAGCATGGACTCTGGAGCCAAACTGCCTGGGTTCAAATCCTGGCTTTGCCACTTCTAAGTGCCCTACAGATAATTTAACCCTTTCATACCTCAGCTTCCTCATGTGTAAGACGATAGAAATAACAGTGTCTATCTCTTCTGGTGGTTCTACCCATCTCTTAAAGTTGCTCATATATATAAAGAACTTTTAAAGGTATCTGGCATACAGAAGCAAAATAAAATTCTTAGCAGTTATTATCTTGTGATATTGGGCAGTTGAGACAAACTACCTAGGCCTCAATTTCCCTATTTGTAAAATTATTTAAATTAAAGGGGTTTGAAGCTCAAGGTAAATAGCTCTTCCCTTTTTCTTCTTTATTCAAACTCAGAATTCTTCACACATAGCAATATGCTAATCTTCTACATACATCAGTCTAAGAGTAAGTGTATAATTAATCTACCGACATATTAAACATAAAAATTATTTCCTAAGATTGGGTAGATGCCTCTTGTAAGATATCTAACAAAAGGTAAAATTAATAACCAGGATTTGCACTGCAAATCTCTGTAGCAAATGTACTTCTTAGACTCATTCCCCATCGTCACCACAAGCAGTTATGTAAGTGCTATTGGTGCTAACATGAAAATGCAGATTTCATATATTGGGGTCCTGTACCTAAATCAGAATTACCTAATGTTCCTGATTAGTGTTTGCACTCAAAGTAGATAGCATTATGTTAAATTATTCAAAACCAATGTCTTTTGCAATCATCTGCTGCTGTTAGACCATTTATGTCTGAGGATAATTTCTTATCAACATCTATAGTCACATATACCGTAATTACACCTCAGCTCTGTCTCAGTGAGTCAGCTCTCTGACAATGAAAAGTTGTAAGCATCCTTTTCACAAGGATAAATTTGGAAAGATAGGAGATCAAAGGCTCCACTGAATCATCAGGGCTCTGAGTATCGAATGTGTCAGAGCTGGAAGGCGTCAGAGCCAGAAGGGCTCTTGAAAGTTTAGTGCAAGACTTCCTTCCGCGCTGAGAAAAACTGAGACACAGAAATCTGACCAAGGTTAATTACACATGTAGTACACGATAGAGGTAGACCTTACCCCCTGTGAATGTAACGTCCTACTTGCCAAAGTCAGTGAATCCATGTCCCCAGTGCCAGCAGGATCTCCCAGGGACTAGAGGAGATGGAGGTCTCAAGATAAGGAGAAAATCCAGCCTCATGAGCAGCTCTCACCAAACTGCAGCACTATTCACCACCCTGGCTTCCATTAGCACCTACAATGCTCTACCCTGTGACGGCCAGAGCTTCTCCGTGCAGCGGGCAGAGCTGACTGAAAGCCCCACCAGCTGCCCTGTTAGACCCACCACCGTGTTCCTGCAGGGGGCACACAGCCCCATGAGCTACTCCCAGCTGTGACTCAGCACAGCAGGGGCTCCACTGCAAACCCAAGACTGCCAGCAGGGAACTCACTAACAGGTGACTTGAGCTTGAAAATTCCAGCTCTTCCTACTCAATTCGTCCATCTCCATTTTCTTTCTCAGCTGTCAGACTTGCAATTTTCCCACTGCCTCCTCCTGCTCCCTTCCCTTTATCTCTCATAGACGTTTCTTATCAAATCCTATCTTGGTGTCAGTTTCAAACCAACACAGTCTATAAAATCAAGTTTTTCAAGTAATCGAGGAGGAAAGGGAAGTTTCAAAAATATGCTTTACCCTCTCATGAGAAGAGTAGTGAAACAATGAAAACAAGATAAAGGCAGATAGACAGATTAAACTGAATGATAGAATTTTGTAAGACAGATTAGGCAGATATGAAACAAAAAGGAAGATCTTGAAGAACAAGGGAGAGATTTTTTTAAAAGGGTTTAGGAGATGCATACAATATAACTACCCTAAATAAAAAATGTAAAAAGAGGGGTATGTTTTTAATTGTTTGTCCATCAGAAAGAGTGACTGCAGTCCAGTGAAATATATTAGGAAAATCAGCCTGGAATAAGTTTCTCATACGGAGAAAGGAAATATCGTGAAGCCTCTTTCAAAGGTTCAGAGAGAGACCCCATAGGTATAGTCAGGGCAGCCAAGCCATGCAAAGGGATGGCATAAACACAAGTAGATTAAAGACGGCCACAAATTCTTTTCTACTCCTCCTATAAAGAGGTGGGTTCTAATGTCCCTGCCTTTCGAATCTGGGCTGGTCTTGGCAACTTGCTTGACCAACAGAAGGCAGTACTCGGTAGAAGTAACATTTCAGGATTTCCAATGCTAGGTCATTAGAAACTCTGATGCTGCCACTCAGGCTTCTTGGAACATTCTTTTCAGAGTCCTAAGCTACCAGGTAAGAAGTTTAATGGGGCTTCCCAGATGGCACAGTGGTAAAGAATCTGCCTGCCAATGCAGGAGACGTGGTTCTGATCCCTGGCTACAGTCCATGGAGTTGCAGAGTCAGACCTGACTGAGCAACTGAGCACACAAGTTTGATAACTCTGAGACTGTTGTGCTAGAGATGCTGTGTGCCATGTGTTCGATCCCTGATCAATACTTTCAACTGAGACCAGCTTTTCAACCATCTCCTCCAAAGCACCATATGCATGAGGAACCTAAGATTCGCTAAACCATTAGCCAGCTGAATATTCCCAAGTGACCTCTATCTATGGCATAAGGAGCAGAAAAATTACTCAGCCAAGCTCAAAATTCTTGACCCTTAAAATTGTGAGATGTAAAGAAAATTGTTGTTGGGGTTGTTTGTTATGTGTTAATAGAGTTCTAGAACACAAGAGAAAAGTACAGACATCAGCACAAAATAGTCAAAGGATCGTGAAATAAACTGCAAGAGAAAACGTTTTAAAATAAATAAATAGTACTACTGCCTGTGCCCAAGAGAACAGTTTGGAGAAATGCATGAATTAGGGCTTGAAGAAAGGCACAGAAAGACTGGACACGTTAAATAGGAGACAGGCAAAATAATAACTGAATTCAGGCTTGGATTAGCTAGTGGTCTATTGGGAAGATATCTCCTGGGTGTAAATATCCAGTTTAGAGAGACAAAAATGTACAAGATCACTTAAAACCAGAGGTCTAGGGCAGATCCAGACCTTAACTGATTCTATTTTTCACAATAAGGGAACTCCTAAAATCTAAAAGAGTATCTTTAGAAACAAAAGAATGTGCCAGAACGGAAAGAGAAGTGAAAGCAGAAACACTGCTCAGATCCAACAAATAGTGTTCATTTTATGAATTAAGTAAGGAAAGAGACCCACATGAGAAGCAGGGCAAATGGTAAGAAAATCACTGAGTCTTCCTGAAATGAGTGGGGGATTAACAGAGGAGAGAGAAAACTGCAGACATAATTCATTACTGGGGGGAAAATAAACCAATACAGTATTGTAAAGTAAAATAAAGTAAAAATAAAAATTAAAAAAAATTGTTTAATAAATAAAAAAAGAAATGTAGCAGAAGAATGTTATTTAAGACTAAAATATTCAAAAGTTTTGGGAAGACAATGTTCTGAGAAGCACATGGCAGAAGGAAGGTTCTCACTAGGCCCATAGGCACCAGGCTTCAGGAGCATCACAAGAAAACCCTGCCAAGATGACAGGGTCTTAAGGCCGAAGCGATTCTTAGCAAGAGGCAGAGACAATGGCCATCATATTACAGAACTAGGGTGTCTGTATATCCTATGTCAATTATTTTTTCTCATTTAGCCCTAAAATAATTTTTAAAAATATATGTCCCCCTATAAAGTTTTAATTTGACAGGTAAGTTTTTCATCATAACTTTAAAGAACAGATTTGGAAATGATGTGATTTCCAGCAGACTATAAATAGTGACATAAAATACAATGACTGCATTACTCTTTTAGACGTATTCCATGAAATCTACATACCAAAACTTGATATCATCATCACGTTTAAAAATACACAAGTAATCTCTTTAACATGTGACCATTTTGCATCTTTTCATTTTAAATTTACATTCCCATTCCATTTCTCCCTCAGAATTTTCTCTTAATGTAATACATTTAAGTTTCAAAGAATTTTACTAATCACCCTTATCAGGCTTATCATTGAAATTTGAAATCTTCTTTTATTTCTTTGACTATAAGGCTCTAAGTGTTTAAAAATAATCTCTTCTTAGTTGAATTAGTGTTACAGTTATCATCCGTACAATTGGTCAATACAACATAGATGATAAATTTTGATAAATAATTATAAATCAAAAAAATTAAAGTAGTATCATAACTATATCTCCTGAGATAAATAAGGCTTTGCAAACTTTTTAGGCTTTCTAACTTATTTATCCATGACTAAATATTGACTTAATGATATAAATCCTGAAAAATCTTGTTTCTATAAATTAAATGAAAAGAAGAATAGGAACAGTTTGTATAGACAAGTTGTTCACGCTTTGAGCACATTCCAAGCTATGTAGTCACTCAAACACTATTTTTAACGATCTGCCAGCTGATAATACCTACAAATTTGTAGAAGCAAAAACTGGAAACCATTTGACTTGCAAAAGTATTTCTTACCCAATCATTAGATTCATTCATTCACTTATCTCAATTTCTGGGAAGAAATCCAGAAGTACTTTACCAAGACATATCAAATAACTCTTAATTATACCCACTACTCCCTCACTAAGAGCACCTTGGATTATCCAAATTACTCAGAGAGGATTAAGAAAATCAAAATATTATTAATTTCACCACCAATACCATTTTAATCAAATATTTTTGTGTGTTTCAAATATGTTTTATAAAGAGCTTGAATCTGCAGCTTTTGTTTATTTAATTTATGGAAAATACCCACCCTATGACTTAATTGGCAAAGACTGTTCTTAAGCCAACCCAATCAGCCAAGTCAACTTAGCTTTTTCTCAATATAGACCTGACTTCATTTTTAATTAAAAAATTTTAATATGTGTTCCAAGAAATGCTAAAAATGCTGACAAATAATTATGGAAATCATTTTATAAGGGAAAATGCTAAAAACTGTCAGTATTAAAATAATATAGACTTAAAATAAAATTTGATTTAGTTGTATACGTTCTAAAGCCAAGATGAAACAATCTATTAAACTTTTAAAAATGCAAAGTAATACATAGCTTACACTGTAAATTAATTATAACTTTGGAAATGTAAAAGGCACTGTATTCCTTCAGTAAATAGATGTGTTTATGTATTGAACTTTTTGTGTTTATTTCAAGGAATAATTAAATAAGATCTGAGAATAAAAATATCTGAAATCATCTGACTGTTTTTAGTAGCTCTTATGAGCAATTTTCCCTATGTGTTTAAAGAAGAAAAGTATTTATACTTAAATCTAATTAGTCCAGCTGCCAGAAATTAATTATATCTCTTGCTAACAGGAAGTAGAAATTAGTGTAAATATCTCACAAAGTGTTTAGACAAAATCGTCTAACTGCTGCCTTAAATAATATGCATCAAATCTGAATAGAAAAACCATGGAAAACTTGTATCTGTGAATTTTATCCAGTATATCTCGAAAAATGTGGTCTTTCTCAAAAATATTTCAATTACATTTAAAAGAATCATTATTATTAACCTTTAAAGTCTTTGGTTCTTTAAAGATACTTTTCTTTCCAGCTAATAACATCTCTCAGAGCTGAGCATAAGATAGAGCTGGAAAGAATTGCTTGCATTTGAAAAGTACCCCTAAAGCCATTTTCAGTGTTTGATTTGCCCTTCCTGTGCTGTCTTTGCTTTGTTTAAGAGAATATCCCTCAAGAGCTCTGCACAATTTGAGAATAAATGGAAACAGGATAAGGTGGGCTTCCCTGGTGGCTCAGACTGTAAAGAATCTGCCTGCAATGCAGGAGACCAGGGTTCGATCCCTGGATCAGGAAGATCCAGGAAGATTCCCTGGAGAAGGAAATAGCAACCAACTCCAGTGTTCACACCTGGAGAACTCTATGGACAGAGAAGCCTAGTGGGCTACAGTTTGTGGAGATGCAACAAGTCGGACACGACTCAGTGACTCACACACATACACACACACTCTACCATTCTACCACATTTCTAGATTCAGAAAATTCCCACACTGGGAAAAAGACACAATTTATAATGCTTTTCTCAACAGAAATATTTAAAACATGGAAATGCATGGAAGCCTAAAGATCTATGGTTCATGAATATAGGTTTCTTTTTCATTTGTTCTCCTCACTCCCACTCCAAGGTTTTTCCTAAAAATTGGGGGGGGGGGGGGCGCGCGGGAATGCACTATAGTTTTGGGATGAGTGAGGAGTATGCCTTTCTTTCAGAAAATAACAGAAGGGCTACTAAAAACTACATATTATTGGGTTGTTTTTAAGAAAGAAGACAGATGGAAATTGAAGATCTAGCAATTGATGTCCTTAAAAATATGTGTGCTCGCACTTCTCCTAGGAAATCTTTGGGAACGCAGAGGATACAATGCATCTGAAGTGGTAGATCCCAGGCTCAATCACTTCAAGCAGCCCAAATCAATGCAGCCTGGAGTGGCAGAAACACAATGCTTTACAGGAGAGTCTGAAATTAACAAATGTTGAAAACACTGGATGGGGAAGAACACAAATTGAGCAAGTCCTTGAGGAGGAATTCCAAATACCTGGCTTTGCACGAAGAAGAAATATATCACATACCCTTCCATGAAAAAGGAGACATTTTTCTCCCAAATATGGTAACCATCATATCACGATTAACCTGCGGTTAATCATTTCCTCCAGTGAATGTATGTTCAGGAATCCTCGTGGACTGTGGACGACTGAAATCGCTGTCCTGTTGCATATGCAACCAAGACGGTACCTGTCATCCACCCTCTTTCTCTCAGCCACAGATGAATGCCTATTAAGGTCTCCAGCAACCCTAAGGACGGTCTTGGGACTACCCCACCCTAAGGACTGAGGATTGGCCTGTGTTAACTTTCTGTGAGTATAGCAGCAATGCTATGATAATACAGTGTATGCAAGGTACCAACTCTTTGGGTCCTTTCAAGTATCATGGGGAAAGACCAGTACCAATCAAAAAGCCCTGCAGAAATCCTTCTTAATTCTGGGGAAACAGCCTGGGCTGTAGTTACCCAGGGAAACATAATTTCACACACACACACACACACATACACACTGGGATGAGACCTTCCTGACTAGGATGAGCTGAATAAGAAAATTAAGGAGAATCCTATTAATCTAAGAACTGGGGGCTTTGAATTATTGCTAAGAGTAAAAGGATTCAGCTTTCAGGTGTTTTTTGTTTTTGTTTTTGTTTTTTTCCTTTCACTTTATTCTTTCCCAGGGAACTTTAAAATGAGATAGAAGACCACTTAAAAATTTTGAACGTCCTGCAAGTTCTCCTCCTGGCAGTTATGTTTGGATTACTTTTACCTTGCTGTTGAATTGCACTGCAGCCTTTGGTTACCTGTATTAGGTACCATAGCTGAGCAAAATCTGAGAGTGGGAAAAAGAACAAGAAAGCAAATTATGACCTTTAGTTACCAAATCTCCTTAGAGTCAATTTAAGGAATGTAGTATTTTGAGTCATTTCCAAGTTTAAATTGCCCACTGGGATTCCAGAAGGATCTACAAAGGAGTAGAGTTTGTTATCTGGGGGGGATAGCTTCCTGAAGGTGGGAAAAGATGGCTTAATAGGGAGCTGACCTCTTCTTCCAAAGGGCCCAGCCATACCCTTGCCTGACCACAGGTGGATGGATGAGTTCAGTAAGGTTACAGGACAAGAACTGTGAACACTCAGGAGCGATGCTTGGTCGCCAGTCCTCCTGCTCTGCTAGGGAGGGATTTCAGCAACACCACCTCTGCTGGCCTCACTCCCCACACCTCTATGTCACTTGCCAAGAGGGTAGGGATACATTCGTGAGTTTGGAAGAAGGAACTGGGTATCCTCAGCTTAGTGCCTGCCTCTCTTCTCTTAGGAAGCGTCCCTCTGACCTAACCTTTGCCACAAGATAGGTACTTGTGCCTCAGGTGAGGTCTGAAGTTGCCCAGGTCTGCCTGGCACTGGGAGGGGAAACTTAGGGGTGAGATGAAGTTTTAAGTTCACGCAGCCACAGAGTCAGAGATAAACTCACGAACCAGTTCTATTGGAAGAAAGGTGATATTTTAAACTAAAATAAATATTGATTGATAGGATGAATATAAAACATCTATCCACATGAAGCTGAGTCAAGAAATTTAAAGGTGCAGGTGAGAGGTGATTTATTCCATAGAGGCCCCTAGAAGTCGTCTCCAAGTAAATCAACTTCTGTTAAGTCTCTTCCTCTTACCTCCCACACAGCTAATCCTTTAAGCCAAGAAAATCTAATCCTTAATACTCATTAATTTTCCATTGGTGACTCCAAACAGGTAAGCCTTAAATTTCTATGCCCACCAAGTAGTTAAATTATCTCAATAAATAATTAGTAATTAGGTGATTAGGAGGCTCTTTTTAGCAAAGCCTGTTGTTAGCTTCTCTCAAGGTAGCTAGGTCTCTAGTGAGTAAAGCTACTAACACAATCAGAAGTGTGCCACCAATTAGTCCTGTGTTGTCTTATTTAATGCCGACAACAACCCACTGTCGAGATGAGGAACTGAGTAAAGTAAGTAACTGGCTCCAAGTTTGCAGATCCAGTAAGCAGCACAGTCAGGATTTGAACCCTAATGCCTCCAAATGCCATGCTCAATTCACCACTCCACAAGGCTCACATTCATAGATGTATACGTTTATCAAGATTGGAAGAAACCTTGCAAGTCATTAAATCCAACCTCCATCTATTGCCAATGCCCTTCCTGGCATGACTCAGGGATGGGAAGTTTCTAAGGCAGACCTTTTACTATGGAGCAGCCCTATTGCTTTGCCAACTCCTTTCTTTCATGGAATGTCCTATAAATTCATTTCCTCTCTTTGGAGGTAACACAGGGTCCATTCTTAGAGTAAGCATCCCAGCGCCTCCACCTAATCCCCACATATCTTAATCTTTGCCCATACTCATCCTTCTAGGGACCTCCCTGAGCACAATCATTGGCAATAACACATCTAGGATCTGGAGCTTGACATAACACTCCAGGATGGAGCAGACCAGTGCAAAGTAGTGCTGGGTTATCACTGCCCTCTTTACAAGCACCATTCTACCATGTATTGTGATTTGTGGTGGAAAGAGCACTGTTTCTCTGCTTAAGAGCCTATGTGGCTCCCTTGTAAGTGAATGGGTGTTTTAAAAATAAAAAAAGATCTGTAACTATGTAAGTTTGGAACACACTGCTTAACATTCATGCATTAATAAATCTTTATTGGATGTCTACTGTGAGCAGATATATATTAGTGAACAAAACAAACCAAAATCCCTGTTTATGGAAACTGCAGGTCAGACAAGAAATACTATGAATATGTGAGGACCTTTAAGAAGACTCACAATAGCATGGCATAAGAGAAATCCTAATACAAAGAAATAAACTTAATTTTAATTATGTCAAGATGATAAAGAATAAAGAATCTGCCTGCAGTGCCAGAGACATGAGTATGATCCCTGGTTGGTAAGATCCCCTGAAGGAGAAAATGGCAACCCATTCCAGTATTCTTTCTTGGGAAATCCCATGGATGGAGGAGCCCGGCAGGGGCCCTCTGGGGGGCCATGGGGTGGCAAGAGTCAGACATAACTTAGTGACTAATAACAACAACTGCAAACATAGGATCCCGGTATAATTACTAACTTGAAGAGAACAGTATTTTAGTCACCTGTTTAGGAAACACATGCTCAGAACACTGAACACAGATTACCCTGCCTTCAGGTGGTGTATCTCTTTATGTCACCACTGTCCTGTTTGGAAACTTTCTAATGTAAAAAGAAGCTAAAGATCAGCCAAGAAATATGAGCACAGCAAGCTCAGCCCATAGGAGGGATTAGAGGACACCATGGGACATGTGGGAAGGAAGGGAGGAGTTGTCATGAAACTAACAAATACACAGAGGAATGGAGGACAGACACTGCCCCCTCCACCAGGGGAGGGGGCTCAGTGAGGGACTCAGTTCTAATACAGGAGCAGTTGATACCACAGCTCTCAGGCTGAGCATCAGTGATGCAGGTGGGCAGATCTGAGGATGGGGCAGGATTCAGGCAGGGAAGCAGAAGGGTTACCAGGTCCAAACTAGCAGCACAATCCGTCTATGAATCTGAGACAAGGTGCTGGGATCAGGAAGGGACTTTATTGGGGAGCCGGCTGACTGAGAAGATGGTAGGGTAGCGCTGAAAAGGGGATCAGAATGGATCCAGGTGCCCCCGGAAATCAGATGCATAGTCCGCAATGCCCAGGCAGGTTCCTGACAGCCTAAGGAGCTTTTCCGCAGGATGCTATGATCTAGAGAATCAAAAAGACATCCTACCCTTTGCCTGCGAGTAGAAGCAGCCAAGGACTGACTGCTTGCAAACCCTGCTGGCTTCTGTTCACAATCCAGCAGAACTGTTCCACTTCAGCCCTTTTACGTGAGCCTGGTACTGCCAGGCAAAAGAGCATTGAAATAGCATTAAAAGCATCAACAGGGACCTGGGCTCCTGCTCAGGCATCCCGCCAGGCTCCCCTCGTCCCTACCACCGACTTCAACACCCCTGCTCGTCACTTCTCCAACTTCTTCACCCACTTTAGCTCCCATGTTCCAGTGGGTCCCTCTGGACTTGATGGTTCTTGATGGTTTCATTTGGGACACTGGCCCCAGCTTGACCTACTACCTGACCATACATGTGACTATCAGCATTTGCTCATCAGCTTTAAGCACCAGAGCCCCGGTCCTTCCTTCCCCTGGTCCCAGGCTCTGGGGACCGGGACAGTGAACTTCACAGACCCTTCTGGGTTGCACAGGGCCAGCTACCCTGATCAGCAAGTGAGCCAGATCAGAAGGGCCTGTGCTGTGTACAAAACGAGCCAGACACACAGGAAAAAAAGAAAGGAAATGCTGGGTTAGGTAAAAAGGCTGAGTTTGGATAGAAGCCGATACGGGAAGGGATTTGTTATTTGTGGAAAGCTTTTACTTGATGGTGGGAAAGAATGGCAAATATGTAACACAATATTTCTGTAACTATAAATAACACGTAAATACCTTTCCTAATGAAAACCGTATGGAATCAGCTTTTCTGGGAGGCTTTTAAAATAGGAAAAGGCAAGAGAAGGAAATAACACATATTTAAACTATACTATGTGCTAAGTGCTTTTCGAATGTTGTTTACGTAGTCTTCTCACTTTACTTCTGGGGAAGATTTTCACTTTATAGATGAGGAAAGGGAGGCTACGAGATTAAGGAACTTGACCAAGGTCTCAGATGAACCACAATGTGAAAGGAGATGTCAGGTTCCAAAGCCTCCGTTCTTTCTGGAATCAAGCACCAGACTGTCTGAAGGCAGGAGCTAAACTATCTGACCTTTCTAGATTCTTCTCTATTGCCAGGATATCCAGAATTGACTTGCTCCCTGCAGGTGCCTTAAGTCTTTGGGGACAATGAAGATTCATCGTGTGCGCTGTGAACAATAACTCAACAGAGAGGATTTAAGGTGGTGGGAGCAATACTGAAAGTACAATTAGGAGATGGTGTGCTCTGCCACCACCTTGCTGTGTGACCTTAGATCAGTTTCGGCCCTCTCTGGGCTCCAATTTTCACACCTGGAAAATGCAGAGCTGGGCTAGATGGTCAGCAAGCCTCTGCTCAGCTCTGACAGTCCTGTCTCTAAGGTGCTGGAGTTCACTTTGGCAGTCTGAGAAGGATGGCCCCCAAGAAAGGCCACTCCAGAGCTTCCCCAAGCCTAGCAGAGCCCACTCAGCCCTCCTCCACCGCCCAGCCGGCACTGACCTGCACCTCCCGGGTCAGGGCCAGCTCCAGCAGCTGGCCAAAGTGCTCGCCCAGAGTGCTCAGGGTCTCGCTCACACAGGCCTTCATCGACTTCAGGACGTGCTCATTCTCCACCTGGAGGCACCTAGGGAAAGAAACCCTCGATGGGCCACCGGAAGGAGCAGGCAGTCAGCCCAGAGCCATTTCTGGGGCCAAATCTGGGCCTGTCATAGGCCTGGTGGTGGTGCAAGTGGCCTGGGAAGAGGATATTGGCTCCAGGGGAGTCAGAAATGGAAATATTCCAAGACCGGCTCATCCTCTGGCTTCCTAGCATTCCGAGAAGAGCTGGCCTAAAATGGAAGCTAACAGTGCAAGTCACCAGGAAGAAAGGCCACCCAAAAGTGGCTAAATCCATACCTTTGGGCTTCTCCCTGGGAGAAGCAACCATCAGTGTCTAGGGATGGGGGATGAGAGCTGCAGAGGAGGGATGCTGGTGTGCCGTGCTCACTCTGAAGGTGTATCGCAATGCCCGTGCCCCTTTAAGAAATGGCTGCCTGCAGCGGTGCAGACAGGAGCCTTGAGGATTTTCTCCTCACCCAGGAAGATCAAGATTAAATCCACCCTTCAGGCCTGAGAATGTTTCACGCTGGAAGTCCGAAGAGCCCACACAGCCCTAGGACTGTCAAGTTCCAGGTTTTTCTTCCAGGGCCTGGGGGCTGTAAAGTGTGAGGGAGAGTGTCAACACACTCTTGGGTGTGCAAACAGACCAGGTTGAGTGTGTGTATGTATCTGAGTGTTGCTGTGGGTTTAAGCATGTGGGATATGGAGAAGGTGTGAATGTCCTGCGATTGTGAGAGCGGTCAGTGTGGATGTGAGGATAAGGTGTGTGTGTGTCTCCCCCATGGAGATCAGGGGGCTTCTCAAAGCTGTGAGAAACCTTTCCTCGCTACCAACCCTCATGAAGCCTCTTTCTTCCTATGGCCGGGCCTCTCCTCTGCCTTCTACATTCTCCCATGCCTGAAAACAGAGCAGAAAATCCCCAGGGAGTCTCTTAAGGTTGCCGATACAAGTCAACAAAAGGAAGCTCCCAGGCCACCACCAGCCCTGCCCAGCCCCACTGTTCCCATGGAAGGAGACAGACGCCAGCACCTTCCTCTGCCTAAGGATGGCAGACGCAGTCCAGATTCACCCAGGGGCCAGATTTACCTCTCTGTGACTGCTGACAGCTCTGAACACTTCTCCATTAGCAGCTTCTCAATCTGCAGAAAAATAGATCAGTTTTATTCAATTCAATAAGCATTGGTCGAAGACCAACTGCTGAGCTGGGCGCTCTGGGGCATAAAGATGAAGAATCAAATCATCCGATTTGGAAAACAGGCACATAAACTACAACCGTGCGAAATGGATGGCAACAGAGTTCATCATCAGCTGCTCTGGGAGCTCAAGGAAAGAAAACTGAATGATTAACTATGCTGGGGGATCAGGGAAGTCTCAGAGAGGAAGGGGCATTTGAGCTGGGTTTCAAAGAGTGAAGAGAAGTATACTATGCAAAGGGGAGCAAGGAAAAGGGTAGAGAACTAAGGTGCAAAATGATGCCAGAGGAAACAGATATAAAGGGGGATTTTCAGTGGTTCACTCTGGACCTGAAGAAGATTCAGAATCATGAATTAGATTTCTAATTTCTTGAAATTAGAAAGCTGTAGGTTGAATCCCATTTATACCATTCACTGCATAACTTTGGGCAAGTTACTTAGATTCTCTGAGTTTCTATTTCCACATATATAAAATGAGGATACTAGCTAATATTTTTAATTAATTTAATTAGAACTCAGTCATCACAACAGAGCTATGAAATAAATTCTATTATTATACTCATTAGGATGATGGAACTGGGGCACAGAGAAATTAAGTAACTTGCTGAGGTCACACAGCAGACAGAACTGAAATTTGAACCCAGAGAGTCTGGCATTAAAGAGGGTGTATTTAGCCATTTCAGTGTCTTGCACTGTGGCCTCACAAGTTACGCTGGCCTCACAGGTTGTGTAAGTTAAATGAGGTGTGTATGAGAATATCTAGCACAATTCCTAGCACAAAGCAGATACTCAGTAAAGGTCCTCACTGTCTTCCCTGCTTCATTGGAAGGGGAGGAAGGTCCCTGGGGAAGGAAGACTTCAGACTCTAAGCAATTCAGACCCACTCTTTTAAAAGACACTCCCAGTTCTGAGTGCCCACCCATGCCCAGGCCAGGCAACCGACCTGGCTCATCTCCTGCGAGGAGTTCCTGCTGACAGCGCTGTACTCGCTGACCATGGAGCGGGCATGGCAGGTCAGACGCACGCTCATGCTGTGGACACGCGCCCAGCGGTCCTGGGCCAGCTTCTGCCCAATCCTGCGCAACTCAGTGCTGATGACCCAGCCCCGCTTGAGCAGCAGCTGCAGGGGGTCTCCAGGGCCAGGGCCACCTGCCAGGATGAGGTCACCCTGTGCATCCTCCTCCAGGCTGATGGGCTTCGCCTGCAGGACACACATGCACTCACACTCCGTCATGAGCTTCAGGTCCTCCATCCAGCGCTGGACTGAGTCCACTTGCATCAGGTGCAGCCTGCAGCCAGGGAACAGCATCATGAAGGCTATTAGCACTCCTCAAGTTCCAACAGTTTCAATCCCAAGCCATCTGATGTTTCCTAAACACCTACTCTATGCTCATCACTGTTTCTTGCATTCACTTACCTTAAACTTCTTGCTCCTCATTGTGCCCATCTTATAGATAATAAGATGTTTTGAGGGCAGATGACCAGACAAACCAGTCCATGAAGTCTGACAGAGTAACACATAATTTTTACAGTAAGAAGAAAACAGAAAAACCTTAAGTATCAAATACTGGTTATGTCAAATAAGCTATAGTACAGCGACATAGTTATATAATGTGAACCTATTTAAAATAATGCTTTCCAAAAGTTTATAGCATTAATAAACACAAAGTATGCAAGCAGTATGCAGAAATGTAAACACAGCTATTATAACTATGTTAAAAAGCTATGTCTAGAAAAATATTTAAAAGGAATATTAAAATGCTAGTGGTTCTTTATGGGTGGTGAAATGAAAAATATTTTTCAATTGTTTCCAACTTTTCTCTAACTTCTAAATTTTCTATCATAAGCATATATATGACTTTTTGTAAAAGCTAGATATTTTTCTTTTTGTTTTTTCTCACTTTATGGCTTCACCATGAAGCATGTGGGATCTTAGTTTCCCAGCCAGGGATCAAACCCACCCCCTTTACTTTGAAAGCATGGAGTCTTAACCACCTAGTTGCCAGGAAGACCCATACTACATTTTTAATGGAACAAAATTAACTCTATTTAATACAACAGCATAAGAATATCAATTAGATCCTAAGATCTTTGTCAAATAAAGTTCACTCTCAAATCACTTAGTCAAATAATAGTAAGTAACATCAGATCATTAATGAAGCTTTGAGCATTGGTTGAGTGAAATACATTTAATAGCATGTAACCGCCAGGCACTGTGGGAAAAGTGGAGATCAACATGCCAAGCCTCCCTCTCCTGGAGTTTCTGATCTGCCTACAGAAACAAGACACATTAACGAGAAGTTAAAAAATAATAGACTTCAACATAATTTGAAAGTTACAACAGAAAAAGATATGCACAGCTAAACTTTAAGGCTGGATTTGAGTCCCTTAGCCCTTGGCTTGTGACAGGCTTCCAACTAGTCTTTCGTCATGCATCTTACCTGCCTCCAGCCATTCTCCATCTACCACGAGTCATTCATTCATCCCACAAATAAGTACTCAGAGTCTACTACAGGCCAAGTACTGTTCCAAGCCCTGGGCTATAACAACAGGTAGCAAAAAGCCATTTCCTTTGTGAAAGTTACGTTCAAGTGAGAGGACAGTCAACTTTCAAAGCAATTTCCAAGATAAATGAGCAATGTATACTAGAGTAGTAAGTGCCACAAAGGAAAAGAACAGGAAAAAAGGCTGGAGAGTTGTGGAGGTGGAAGGGGAGTAGTTATTGCATTGTAAAAATAAGTGAGTCAGAGAAGGCTCACTGAGAAAGGGGCTTGTAAGCCAAGATTTGAAGGACAGGAGGGAGTGAGCCGTGTGGATATCTGGGGGCAAATTGTTTCAGGGAGAGAAAACAGCAAGAGCAAAGGTCCTGGGGCACACAATGTCTTTGAGATGTGTGAGAAATAGCAAGGAGGCCAGAGTTAGCCTGACAGGGAGACAGACGGAGGATTTGAGGTGAGAGCAGTGGAGGCAGGCTGGAGGTGGGCAGACCCTAAGGAGTTGTGTAGGACAAGATGAGGACTTGGCTTTTAATCCGAGTTATCACAGCACCCAGAAAGCACGGAGGAGAGTGGATAGGTGGGCCCAAGGTACCAAGGAGGACTGAAATGATGAAGGCATGCTCCAATTATCATGGCTAAAATCACATCTTCATTTTTAATGAGAAGGAGTACTTTCTCAGTGATGCAGCTGTCTATAAGGCTTTTAAATGTAATTTTTAACTACAAGACTTATACTTCTGCAAATTATACGTGTGGTTCCTTACAGCTTTTTAAACTGTTAAAAATAAGAGCTTACCAATGGCCTTTCTTTCTCCCTCTCCCTTCATGAAAAATAGCTATTATATTTTGTGAAGAATTTGAATAGAAGATAGACGGATGAAAAATCGCTTTATGGATATACCACAATTTATTAAACATTTTCCCACTGTTGGGCACTCATTTGTTTCCGGTTCTTGACCACTACAGACACCATTATACATGTGTCCTTACATATTGGTATCTTCATTCTGTGCCACAGACCCCAGGAGCAGGAGCGAAGTTCAGTAAGTTGCCACATTAGTTCCCCAAAGAAGCAATGCATTCCCCAACAATGCAGGAGAACTTTCTATACATATATGTTGTTATTCCCCTATGTGAGTCCTCCCTACCAACCATCTCCTTCCATAAGTTGAAATTCCCAAGGCTCAGATGGGGAGCTTCCTAGATCTGGCCCCAGCCTCCCTTTCTACATACCTCCCTTTTCCATCTTCCCTCCAATCTTAGCACTATCACCATAAACACACTACACTCAGGGCATACTCAACCTCCCTGTTTCCCAAACACGGCAGTCTTTTACAATCCATCCCCCTGCCTTGCACAGATAGTTCCTTAGATGGGAATCTTTTTTCTTTCTTCTCGACTTGGCAAGCTCCTATTCACCCTGTGATAGTGGACTCTGATGTTACTTTCTCTGAAAAGCTTCAGTCAGAGTTCATCAGCTGCCCCCCAGCATCTCCCACCTCTCCATGCTTCCTCCATTGGAGCCTAATAACACTCTATTGCGATTTGTGTATCTGTCTGCGCTCTGCACATCCTATGAGGACAGTCCCTCATAGCTGGTTTATCGCCAGTGCCTGACAGATCCCAGCTCCACCTAGAATGAGTGGCAGGCATCTACTGCCCTACCTCTGCAGGGGGACTATACACGACTCCGCCACTCCACCTCCCAGGGAAGGGCCCCAAGAACAAGGTCAACTGACGAAAACATGCACAGCCTAAAAACTGAGAATTATGTTTTATTTGACAGACAAAACTGAGCACTTCAAGTCTGGGAGGTAGCCTTTCAGAATAGCTCCAAGGGACTGCTCCAAAGAGCTAAGGAAGGAGCCAGGATATATAGGGGGTTTTGCAACAAAGGCCAAGTAGTCAAAAGATCAAAACAGTACTGTTAAATACAGAAAACCAGACATCTCAAGTTCATGAATATAGCACTTTTTATGTATAGGCAGATGCAGGACTCAGGACTTGCTGAAATCGTTCTTTTGATATGCATCTCAGCTATCTAGCTATCTAGGGCTGGTACCCTGTTCTTTTCCATCCTGAGTTCCCCCAGGGCAGCCCACTGGCTGCAGACTGAGGCTGCAAAGGCTGAGGGCTTGGCAGCAGGTGGCCCGTTTGTCTCCATTCTGAGTTCCCTCAGGGCTCACCTTCAGGGGCAGCTATAGTGGCTTGATGACTGCAGTATCCTTTGTTTACTGATACACTGGCAACATTTTTCATTCATGACAACAGGATAAGAAAGGGGATATAGGTGATGGAAAAATATGTGCCCATCATGTTCTAGAGATACAGACCTGGAGGCAAACTGACCTAGGGCTTTTAAGGGGCAACAAATAAACCAGTCAGTCACTCACTGACTCATTCTCTCCATAAATGCTTAGGAGGGGGCATCTGTTGTTTTTGTCTTCCCAGCACCCTCCCTCCTTCCATCAAAGGCAAAGGCAAGCTACACTAGCTGCCTGGCTTCTTGGTGGGGCAATGTAGGCTTCAGCATTTCCCTCCTCTTTGGGCGGGCCCCTGCTCCCAAACATAAAGTGGTCCCCCAGAAGCCCTGTCTGCATTGTGAAGATGCTCTTCGTCACAGCTGGTGGTTAATCCATGAGTGGGCCCCTGAACCAAGCTGCACTAATCCAATTCCCTCTCCCTAAACTATGAGACTTAGAACCAAGAGTTAACAGACTGGAGGTACCGGACGTGAGTTACTTTCATGATGGCAACTTCACCTGTTCCATGAGGAACTCCAGCATCAACTGGAGACTGGGGAACAAGGCCCAGAGTTAGTCTTTATTGTTTGCAACCAAAAGAATCTTTTCTGAAGCACAAGTTCACAGATAATTAAGCAGAGTTCAGTCAGTGCCATCCCTTAGAAAAACGGTTTTCTGGGAGCCGTTCGTTCCAGTTGGAGATCAGGGTCGGTTCATGCAGAAGGTGGCTTTAGAGCTGCGTAGGGCTGGGACACAACTTAGCAACAGAGTTGGAACGCCTAAAGACAGTGGGAGCATCTTCCAGGGTGCAGCAGACAACAGGACAATGAGTGGGTCAGTGGGGTTAGAGTTAAACATTCTGGAAGAGAGGGAGCAAAGAGAGGGGAAAGCTTGGAGAAGGGGGAAAGCCCTGAGCTCGAGAAGCTTTGAAACCAGAGTAGGGGTTGGGCATTTATGCTGAAAGCCCCGAAAAGCTATTCAAGGGCAGCAGGCTAGGCAACAATGGGCAGAGACCAGTGGAGTTGAAAGATTCCTACCTAAATCACAGCAGCTGGGACCAGCACCCAGCACAAAGGAAACCCACAGTGCTAAGGTGGGCTCTTGGCTCATCTCCCCATGGAAGAGCTCTGGGGTCCTCAGGGGGAGATACTGACACTCCTTACTTCTGGTCTGAGTGGGAAAGGGCCGCAGAAGAACCAGGTAGAGAGAAAAAGAGAGACAAAGCCACCACTTGCCAATGACTTGGGCCCATTTCACAAGGGAACCTCCTTTCCGATAAGCCATGTTGATAGCATGTACTCCTGATATGATGAAGACATTTCACCTCTGTCACTTTTTCCCTGAAACCCATCTCAGTCTGATGAGATCCCCAAACCAAGATTTTCATCACTCCCCACTTCCTCCCCAACTTGCATGGAGGTTATTACTCAGTTCTTGCTCTTTAAGGTCTTTAAAAATTAGAAGGAAAGTGGGATTTCAGACGCTTTGCTGATTAAAATCCTAGTTGACTTATCACTCTGCTGGTAAGAGAAATGGAATGACAAAACTATTGATTTCCCCGGTGTTTGTATATTTGTGTCTGTGTGTGTCCCTGTTGGCAGATATGAACTCATCTGGGTATCTGTCTATATCGTCTGTGTGCTGGTGTCTGGGTGAGAGTCTGTGTATCCCTACCTGAGTCAATACTCAGTAGAGTTTGTGTTTACTGGTCTTTTGTCAGAGAAACTTGAAGATTAAAAACGGATGGGGGTGGTGTCGGACTTAAGTGTGGGCTGAGACTGATGACTCAGTTCCAAAGAAAAGAGAACAGGAAGTGGAGAAAAAAAGTAACTTTGCAATGGAGAAACCTGGCAAACACCACCTTAACCAAGAGATCAACCTCACTGCTGATAAGCCACATTGATAGCAGGTAGTCTTGACATGCCCTGGAGGAGTGTATGGCAACCCACTCCAGTATTCTTGCCTGGAGAATCTCCATGGACAGTGGAGCCTGGCGGGCTAGAGTTTATGAGATGGCAGAGTCAACTGGGTGACTAAACACAGCACAGCTCAGCACTGTTCTGATAGGATGTGAAAAAGACACTTCAAACTCTGTGAATTTTCCCCTGAAACCTGTAACTCGGTCTCATCATGGGAAAAACAACAGGAAACCAAACTAAGCGTTTGCACACAAACTAAGCACACAGCACACATGTACAAAAGACCTGACCGACACTCCTCAAAACAGTCAGGGTCACCAGAAGCAAGGGGAGACCGAGAAACTGTCATAGACAAGAGGAGACTAAGGCGATGCGGTGATGACTAAATGTAACAGGATACCCTGGACAGAATCCTGAAACCAAAAAAAAAAAAATTCATGGAAAAACTAGTGAAATCCAAATGAAGTCTGGAATTTAGTTAATGGTAAAGGACCAATGCTGCTTCCTTGTCGTGACAAATGGACCAAGTGGGTATTAGACAGTAGTCAGAGGAACTGGGTATATGGGATATAGAGAAACTGCGTACTATCTTTGCAACTTTCTGCAAATCCAAAACTATCAAGCAAAAAAATTTTTAAGTTTCTTTTTAAAAGATGAGGTTTGGCAGGGAGGTGGAATTCAGATGACAAGCCAAAGGATTTTCCACCCCATCCCTCTAGAAAGAATTTCACTTCCTGTGCTTCTTCCCCAACCGGAAACACAGGCAGAGACAGTACGTCTCTCTGACTTTGTGTCCTGAGCTTCACAGCAGGAAGCCTTAGTGCATCCAAGCTCCTGAGGGCCAGAAGACGGAACCTGGCTACAAAGCTGAAGCCGAAGGAGAGAGGGTGTATGGCTCAGCTAGGAGACAGAAGTTGTCCTCTCGGTGGGGAGAAACAGGGCAAGCCTAGTTGGCTCTGTCTTCAGTCGACCCCATCACCCACCCTAGAGCCCGGCAACGGCTGGATCCCAGGCCAGACTCAGACCTGAGCCTTCTGCACTTAACGATCCCAGGGAGGCCTCACTCTGGCAGCCAGGCCCTCAGGCTGGCTCAGGAAGATCCTGATCCTTCCTTAATTGCCTGAACAGAGCCTGAAGCAGAGTTTCCTCAGACAGAACAGCCTATTGTGTAAAGGCCTTGAGCATAAGAGGAGCTTCCGCAGGCCCAGGCCAACAAGGCTTGCACGTCTGCACACGGTGGTAGAAAGAGCTGGCCCTGCTGCTCATAATCTGTGTGAGGGACTGAAGCCAGGCTGGCCTTGCTGCTGCTTTCTTCCCCCTTTTCTGATATTTTTATTGAAGTAACATACATATTTGTTGTTGTTGTTCAGTCGCTCAGTCGTGTCCAACTCTGCCACCCTATGGACTACGGCACACAAGGCCAACCTGTTCTTCACTATCTCCCAGAGTTTGCTTAAACTCATGTCCATTCAGTTGGTGATGCCATCCAATCAGCTAATCCTCTGTTGCCTCCTTCTCCTCCCTTCCTCAATCTTTCCCAGCATATATATTTAGAAGCAAACAAACAATATCAAGTTGAAGTTTGATGACTTTTCATAAAATCAATGTACCCTGGTATCCTAAAACAGACAAAGAAATAGAGCACTAGCAGCATTCCAGAAGCCACCCTTGCACCCCTTCCTGGTCACTCCTCAACCACAATAACCAGTGTCTTGACCCTCACAACATACATTAGCCTTCTTAGTCAGTTTCTTAACCTCTCTGAGCTTCAATTTCTTCATCTGTAAAACTGAGATAATAATAGAACCTGCCACACTGAGTTGATGGACAGATTAAATGGTGAACACGAAAGGCCTAGGACATTGCATAACACAAAGGAGATGCTCAAAAATGCTCATTCTCTTGGCTGCCCTTCCCCACATGCAACACTTTAGCACCTCGAATAACTATAATAATGGCAAGAATTTAGTGAGCACAGAGCTGTGCTGAGTATTTTACATGAATTATTTGGCTTACTCCTCAGGACAACTGTCTGAGTTGGGTCTTATCATCATCCCCATTTTACAGATGAGGAAACTGAGATGCAGAGAAGTAAAGTCACCCAGGTCAAAAGCAGTAAACCCTAGTCTCTCTGGTTCCAGAGTCTGTTCTTCACTGCTATGCTTCACTGCTTCACATTCTGCCCACCCCTTCAAAAAATGTGAACAGCAGACAGCAGGATGAGATGCCTCAACCCAGGAAGACAAGCGGGGCTATTTTCTCCAGGAAGAACTTCAAGGACTGCTTATTGGCAACAGGAAGATGAAGGGAAACTGTGAGCCACTGGCTCTGCCTAAAGCTCTGGGTAGCGGGAAGACCAGGATCACGGGCCCCAGAGAGGGAATTGCTGCTTTCGGGCCAAACCCACTCCTGGCCGCGCAGTTCCAGGAGCTGCCTTCCCGGGTGACAGCCTCAGAGATGAGGACAGACAAGGGGCGCTTGTGGGGCAAGAAGAATCTGGTTTTCTTTAAGAATGAGCTTAAAATAACTTCTGTTTCTAGAGATTGTTTAAACAGATACCTCCTCTTTCTCTCCCACAGCAACCAAACACACAGAGAAGAATAAACGAGCAGATAGTAAGCCCATGGATCCTTGCCTCCTGCCTCCTCCTAACCCCACTCCGTGGCTCATCCCCAGGCCCCAACAAGCAGGCACATCCCACTCAGGTCCAAGGCCAACTCTGACCAGGGAAGGGAGGACATTGGAGGCTCTGGCCCACCAGCACGTAGAGGTCAAAATGGGTTGATGATAAAGGCATGTATATACCTACAAAGCCTGACTTTGCTCAGCTTGCTTTGCCTCCAAGTTACTCAAGTTACAACTAACCCATTGGGATAACATATAATCACATTAAATAAATAAATTAAATATATAACTGGGTAGAAAGCAGCTCTGAAGTCAAGGGGAAAGAGAAAGTAGACAAAATCCACCAGTTATGACTAACATTTATTGGACCCTTACTGTGCCCCATAGCTGTACAATTATCATGTAGTATTTTATTTTCACAGTAACCTGGTTAAGTGAATGTTCTTATTGCCTTTACTTTACAGATGAAAAGAGAGGTGTACAACACTTACAAGACTTAAGAGAGCCAGAACTCCATGCAGGCTGCCTGATTTCATAGGCTATGTACACATTGGCCATCCTAAAGTGTTTCTCCACCTGTCTCTCTTGTTCACTAGACTTTGAGACTCCCCTCAAGAGTAGGCACTTTCTGATTTATCTCAGCATCACCAGTACCCAGCACACAGCAGGTATTAATAAATACTTATTTGAATCAGGTAAACCAAAGCGTTCCTGGAAAACAGATTATGAGCCTTGCTATGCCAGCCAGAAATATTTCCAGAAATTGCAGAATGTCATGCAAGATAGCCATGAGTGCCCTGACTGGGAACATAGACCGGAATCTATGACATCACTCCATCTCTGTTCTGGGGCTATATTTCAGACAATGTGTACTCTGTCTTTGGCTTAGATGTCAGAAAAAGTGTAGATCAACCTATGGCTAAAATTTGAGTTTGACCAAGTAACTGCTTACTACAAAAGACATTATAAAACAGTTTTGTGTTTTAAATGGAAATACTTAAAGCAGATGTCAGCAGAATCAGAGAGACCTTTGTAAAAGGCATTGTGCAAACATTCCTATATTCCATGAAGGAATGCTCTGATTGGGTGGAGCTTGAACCCTTACGAACCATTATCCGGATTCTCAGAACTCACAGGCAAATGGCTTTCCAGTGAGGGATGGGGATATATATCTAAGCCTTGGCGAAGTGGCTGAAGGGAGCTCTGAGCTCCCATAGGAAGTGCCTGTCCCCACATGATACCTGTAACAAACATAAAATAGTCTCAACCAGTTTCATAAGATTTAAAACAATCCCTGGTCAATTCAATGAAACGCCACAGATGTTGATCATACACCAGGCTTTGTGCTGGCAACGCTTGCCCTTACACTGCCCAAGAGAAAAACAGACATAAACAAATACAGCCCAACCTCATTCTCATTCCAACATGATGTACCATAGTGTCAAGTATTTCCAGGCAGCCCTAGAGTTCAACTCTTATATATTTCCTCCCTACCCACTAAAAAAAGACAGGTTCAGTCAACCACATGGCAGCATTGGGTCATGCTGTCATCTTTTCTTCCTTCAGCAGACTTCCACGGGGTGTTATTCTAACTGCCAGGCCCTGCCAGGTCCATCCAGCATGACTGCCTTTCCTTCTGGGCGATGTCATGCTCTCCGATCTCTATTAGACGTCTCGGACTATCACAGTCCCTGCTTCTTCTCTTACTGCTGCGTCTTCTAGGTGCCGCTGTGCCAGCATCGGAGCCTGGCATGACCCTGGGTGTTCCAGGCATCAGGTGGCTTCTGCTGGGTACCACTACGCCCCTCTGAGTATGAACCCTGGAGCTAGACTGCCTGGATTAAGTACTAGTCGGCCACTTGCTAACTACAACTTTGGGAAAGCCTCTTTACGTTTGAGTTTCCTCTTCCTCACTGGCAAGATGGAGTGATGATAGTACCTAACTCCTAGGCATTTTTTGATTAATAAGTGAAAAAAAATGTATGAATATGTATATTCACCCACATACATATGTATACAACTATAAGTAAATATTTGCTTAGAATAATTTCTGATAGGCAATACTGTGTGCGTCCATTATTTCTGGAGTGATTTGAATTAAAGTAGCTGTATTATCAGAACTTAGTTGCTTGAAAGTCAGAGAAATAAGGAAGAATTCTGAAAAGATGACAGTCGTGGCCGCGTAGTTTTTCAGTCACTCCAGTTCCCCATATAAAAACTGGCAGACTAACCAGATAACAGAGCCAAAACCCCGTGGATAATATTTACAACAAAACTAGACGGTAAAGGATTCCTGCAAATCTCAAATTGCAAGCAGGTGGGGACGAACCACCTGCAGTTATGAGAGTGTATGAGAAGCAGCAACAAGGAGGCATCTGGAGAGGATAAGAGCTTGGATGAGCCACTGCGTATTTACTGGAAAGGACAGTGTGACGATTTAGGAGTAGTAAGTGGAATCAGAAGGGATTTGCCTCTCTGAGGTGAGTGCAAGGCGACTACTCTAGACTCTTAAAACAGAACCAACAGGAATTCTTCTCCAACAAAGAGCCACATTAAGAAGAAACTTTGGGGAGTAAGATCAAAATTGAGCAAGATAGAGGCAACAGAGACAGAGGGGGAGATGTTCAGTCCAACGTGAAGGGCAGAACAGAGCTAGGAACCTTAGAAGGCAGATCACTATGTTTTTGAACCCTATACAAAAACAAAAGAAGATGGAGCTTCTTAGAACAGCTTTCCTAAGCCCAACCCCCCCCCAAATGTTCATAAAAACTAATTTCACATAGAAATGAGCAACAAAAATTTATTGAAGTATCATCCCATGTATAATTATTTTAGAAATAGAATAAAGAGCAGAATAACAACAATGAGAAAATGCCAGTAGAATGTACTCACAAAACAGAAGGAAATTATAACTTACTATTTCAATAACCATTACAAAAATGAGTTTAAATTTTTAAGAAAATTATAGATACAGAGTATACTACATAAATGAAAACAAGCATATAAAGCATATCCTAGTAAGATTGGACTTTTATTTAAAAGGAAAGAAAATCCTTTGTGCATCTAGAAATAAGTGCATATTAACTTACGCTTGTGTACATGTTAAATTGCTTCAGTCGTGTCCAACTCTTTGTGACCCTATCGACTGTAGCACACCAGGCCCCTCTGTCCATGGGGATTCTCCAAGCCAGAATACTGGAGTGGGTTGCCATGCCCTCCTCCAGGGGATCTTCCCACCCCAGGGAGTGAACCCATGTCTCCTGTGACTCCTGCAGAGTCATTATTATTATCCTGCTCTTTATTCTGCGGATTCTTTACTGCTGAGCCACTGGGGAAGTCCATGTTACTTATAAAGGACCGAAATTAGGCTATAATAATATTTTTAGAGCAATCCTTTTTACTAGGAAAAAAAAAGTAAAGTAACATATATAAAATACTAAGGGAAACCAAGGATTTTATATTTAGCCAAAAGGATGTTCAAGTATAAGGAGGAGCCCTGATTCCTGTGGCAGCAGTGGTGCTGGAAGATAATCACTCAAGAACAATTAAGATAAAATCAATAGGACTTTGATACCAATTCATACAGATGATGAATGACAGGAACTAGTCAAAGAGGTGACCCAGATTTTTGACTTGAGCAGATAAATGGACAGGCAAAACCAGGTCAGAAGACAGGAAGGTGGGTTCAGTTTGAGACTAGTTGAATCCAATGGACCTACTGCCTCTTCTTTTGAAGAAGGCCCATCCTTCTCACTGGACTCCCTCCCATTGAACTTCATTCCCCAAAATTCTGGGCACTTCCAGCCTCCAGGAAGAGTGTGTGGCCTCCATACCTTCACATGTTCAACTTTGAATATTTATTCAATAAATATTTCCTTAGTGCCTACAATGTGCTGGGAATTCTTCTAGCCACTTGGGATACAGAGTGAAAAGGCCAAAAAAACATCCCTGTCCCATGGAAGGTACTTTCTAGCAGGGAAAACAGACAATAGCAATAAACTGTAATAAATTTAAAAGTGCAGAGCCATTGCAGGAGATGCAGCTCCGATTCCTAGGTCTGGTAGATCCCCTGGGGGAGGAAACAGCAGCCCACTCCAGTAGTCTTGCCTGGAAAATCCCATGGACAGAGGAACCTGGCAGGCTACAGTCCACGGAGTCACAAAGGGTCAAACACAACTAAGGACACACGCGGTGCATTAAAAGCAGATAATTTCTTTTCAAAAGATGTAAGAGTAAGTGGGGATGAGATTGTTCAAAAGGATCAGGGTAGGACCCATTGAGAAGGTAGGATTTGAGTAAGTGCTTCAGAGAAAACCAACCATGGTTAAATACAGGTACTGGGCATTCCAGGCAGAGGGAACAGATGGTACAAAGACGCGCCACTGGAGTAGGCCTGGGTGTTTGAGAAACAGTACAGAAATAAATATGGCTAGAATGGAGTGAACAAGGGAAAGATCAGTAAGAGGTGAGAAGGGACTCAGGCTAGATCCTGGAGGCCCCTGGAAGCCACTGCAGGCACTCTGGGATTTCACTCTGAGTAAACATGAGAATTCCTCCTGAGACATCTGAGGAATCTTGTCATCAGATATCAGCTGGGTCCACCCGGCCCCCACGCCATTCTACAACCCAGCTCGGAAGAGTTTCTCACGAAGGGTTTTATAGAAACAACACATAGATTAATTTAGAATGGCAACCTCTGCTATGCAGTAAACTATAAATTGTTTACTAAACAGTTAATTTAAGCATAATTATTTATGTAACAAACTATAAATAATTTACAGTATGGTTAGGAGATTCACTTCCAGTACCTCTTTAGTAAGGCACTGGTGAACCAGTGAAGCCCAGCCAGCTGAGACCAAGGAAATGCTGCTCCCTGATCTTGTTCAAATCTTCCAGCATCTTCATCGCCCTGCTTCTGACCGACGCGGAGCTGCAGCAGCACAGGACTTTCTGTGCATTGAGGCTTTTGTGAAAGGGGCAGACAATTCTCTACCTCTCCATCCCTGACCGCTCCTAGTTCACATTTTAAGGGTAAAGATGTCCTCATTTTCATTATTCATCCTACCCATTTTGACATATGTGTTCCATAAGTCTTTCTGTTAATTGAACTGTCCAGTATAACAGGGTTAGAGAGTTGATCCTACTTTTCAGATATTCATAGGAGTAATGGCCCACCAATATACCTTGAAGCTAATACCAGGGAGTAATTTGTGAAGGGGACATGGATAATGGCATGACAGTCACTTTGTCCCATCTGTTTCTCCAGGTTGTGGCTTCCACTGATCTACAGAAGGACTTGAAGGTAGGAAAGAGATTTGGATACATTAAGTCAATTTTTTAAAAATTTGGCCTTGTTCCAAGCATGCTATAAAGGAAATATTTTTTTAGTACCTCTGCAATCCAGGCACATATCAAGTGCTTGCATGTACAGTATCTGTCTTGCAGTTGTTGTCGTTGTTTAGTCTCAGTAGTGTCCGATTCTTTTGCAACCCCATGGACTATAGCCGGCCGGTTCCTCTGTCCATGGGATTTCCCAGGTAAGAATATTGTCGTGAGTTGCCATTTCTTTCTCCAGGGGGGTCTTCCTGCCCCAGAGATCAAACCCATGTCTCCTGCATTAGCAGGCAGATTTTTCACTGCTGTGCCACCAGGGAAGCCTGTCTTGCAGTTTTAGGATGCTATTTTATCATCCCCACTTTTATAGGGGAGGAAAACTGAGGCTCACCCCTCTAGTCTGTCCAGCACCTATGAGTGCACTGCTGTTTTCTCTTTCAGAAAGCCAAAGAGCAGGAATTTGGCTCCAGGTGACTATTTCCAGTCCAGGGAGCCAAGTTCATGTGTACATTTCACAGCTGCCTCCTCTCTGATGACTGCAAGCCCATCTTGTTAACTTTATGAAACCCTGGCATTGTAGATGCCCTCAGAGAATGAAACTGTTGTTAGTCCTGCAGTCATATCTGACTCTTTGTGACCCCATGAACTGTAGCCTGCCAGGCTCCTCTGTCCATAGTATTCTCCAGGCAAGAATACTGGAATGGCTTGCCATTTCCTACTCCAGGGGATCTTCCCAACCCAGGGATCGAACCTGGGGTCTCCTGGGCTGCATGCAGATTCTTAACTATCTGAGCCACCAGGGAAGCCCCCAGAGAAAGATGCTACTAATAATCCCTGGTCTTTCTTTAACTCAGGAACAACTTATTTTTGAACCTCTTAAAAGGATACATGTATGTGTGCACATTGTCAGTACACATGTAAGAACTGGCATGATGCTACTCACAGCAAGAATACGTGATGAGGCCCCATCACGTGTCCTCATCCCACTCCACCTCTTAACAGCTGTGTGGCCTTGCATGTGGCCCTTGCCCTCTCTGAGCCTCCGTTCCCTGACCTGCTCTCTCCCTCATTCCCCAACCATTGTCTCAGCCTCACCAAGTTCTTTCAGTGCCTCTCCAGCCTTTGCAGCTGTTGATCCGTCTCCCCCTGTCTCCTCTGCACCTTGCTGGTGCCCACACATCCTTGAAATCTTGTCCCAAATATCACTCCTGGGGCAAGTGTCTCTGACTCCTAGGCGAGCTTACCTCCCGTGGGTCCTGTGTGTCTGGAGCACCCTGTCTTTCCCCCATCATGACACAGGTCTCAATTATTCAACTATCTGTTTATCCACTAGCCCAGAGGTCTCTAATCTTTCTGGTACCAGGGACCAGTTTCATGGAAGATAATTTTTACATGGACTGGGGGTGAGGGGTCGATGGTTTCAGGATGACTCAAGCACAGTAGGGTTCCCGCTCCAACGAGAGTCTGATGCCTCCACTGATCTGACAGGAGAAGGAGCTCAGGTGGTAATGCAAGCGATAGGGAAAATTTGTAAAGAGATGAAGCTTCACTTGCTCACCTGCAGCTCACATCCTGCTGTGAAACCCATGTAACAGGCCTTTGACTGGCATTTGTCTATTGCCCAGGGGTAGGAGACCCCTGCACTAGTCCATAGCAGGGCAGGACTTCCGTTTGTCATGCCTGCCCTTCACTCTTCCCCTCGCACTGGACCTGATATAGTGAAAATATTCAGTGCATATATTTATGGAACTGAATTAAGTTTAAAAATCTATCAAATGGGGATAACAATGACCTGCACTGCTGTACCGTCTCATGGGGTTATTGTGATAAGCTCCATAACCATTACTGCTAACATTTATTGAGACTGGGCCCTGGGCCAAACTACCATGGGGATGGCTTTGTGCAGATCTCACTGTGACCCTGAGGGCAGGGCACCATAATTATCTTATTTTTACAAATGAGGAAACTGAAGCTTGGAGAGGTTACATGAGCTATCAGATATCACTCAGATTGTAAGTGGCAAAGTTTGGCTCAGAAACCAGTCCATCAGACTCTAGACCCTGTCTGTTCTTAAATGCCACTCTAACCCGCATTGTGAAGGCCATCCTCTGTGCAGGTGGCATGTTCAGGCCTGTCAGGTAAAGATGTAAACGCCTTCTCACATCCCCAGCGGAGTCCTTGCTTGACCTCACGTTTCATGGCTGTTAACACAGGACCTGAAGTATAGACTAAAGACGGTTTTAGCTTTATCTTTCCCACTGTATTCTCCTCTTCACTTTAAGGAGAGTATTTTCATTTGCCAAAGTGAAACATTTAGGAGAATTCACAGATCCTGCATCACAGCTGCCATCCTGGTACCTCCATGGGGTTCCCGGAAAGGGAGGTGAGAGTCCAGAAGTCACCACTAGAGGGCTTCCAAGAGCAGATCTATACCATCACTTGTGGACTCCAGCCCCCAGCACCTTGACCCCCTTCTTCCACCACACTCTCTCACCAGCTCCAGCCTTAGGCTGTGACCAAGAGTCCTCTGTCCCTGGTTTTGGGCAGACTCCAGGCATCCTTAGGCTTTAGCTTCAAAAGGACCCCAGGTGCAGAGGTCAGGAGAGGCTGCCTGTCCCACTAGGTCCTGCAGCACATGCTGGGGCCAGGCTGGGAACCCTAGTGCCCTGGTGTCATCTGTGTGCATTCTCATCACCAGCCTGTTATAGAAGCTGAGGACACAGCTGAAAAGAAGAAAATCCCAGTGCTCACACAGCTCAGGCAAGACCCCAAACAGGGAAGAAAGCACTAAGAATCCAATCTGGTCATAATTATAACAGTAGCTCATGTACTGAGTTCCAGCAATGAGCCAGGCAGTGTTCTAAGCTCTCTCAATATATTATCTCCTTAATCCTCCCCACAGCCCTGGGAGAGAAGACTGTTATTAATCTCATTTACAGACAAAGAGACTTCTGCTGGGAGAGGTCACATGGCAGTAAGCGGTGAAGCCAAGACTCAGACCCATGCTCTAGAGCACAGGCCTTCTCCTCATATCAACTAAACACCACACTGTGAGGAAGAAGCTGTGAGCTGGAGAGTCTGGGATCACAGGAGACAGAGGGCCTGACTTCGCCTGGGAATATGTACACAAAGGAAATGACATTTGCCCTGGTTCTTAGAGGAGAGGAGTTGGCCAGGATGACAAGGGCCAAAGGGCTTCCACATAAATGCAAAAGCTCCTGGGGACACAGAAATAGTAATACAACTAGAAGTTTCACTAGACTCAAGTCAGGGGCCAGTGAAGGGGCCTAAGGATGGAGGACCAGTTGATTAAAGACCTTGAATACCATGATTAGGGATTTGGATTTGGATTTAATCCTGAGGGCAATTTGGAGCCACTCAAAACATAACAGAGCAGGGCAGTGACATAACTGTGCAGAGACTCAGTAGAGAAGGGACTGGATGGACTGAATATTGTACAGGAGGTGACCTGCCAGCAGGTGACCTGCCAGGAGGCGAAGGTTGTACAGCAGAGAGAGGACAGCAGGCTGCACAAAGATGTGGCACGCGACAGGAAGAAGTGGGTGGTTGGGCGAGGCGAGAGGAGGCGAGGGTGAAGGAGGGGAAGGAGCAAGGCTGGCTCCTGGGGCCTGGTCTAGGTGCCCGGTGCAGCCCTGGCTGAGACGGGAAACCATCCAGAGGAGGAGTCAGTTTTCATCTTGCTTGGTTTCAGGGTGAGGTATGATGACAAGTAGGATACACAAGGTCACAGCAGAAGTGGGCGCGAGGCCTTACAGAGGGGTCTGTCGAAGAGGCCCCACGCCTTCCCAGGGAGGAGAGCAGGCCTGGAGAACCCGGAACGGCCCCGCCACAAGCTGGTCCACTCCCAGCCGCGGTCACTGTGCCGCCACATAATGAGATGTTCTTCTCAATTTTGGAGTCCGGGGACTGTGGCTCCTTAGGGCTTGGACTCAGCATCCCATAATTGCAGAGCTTGTCAGATTCTGTGTCATTAGCTCTCCGGTTCCCAGGGCGCCACCTTTCCTACTGTATTTGCCGATTGACTCCCCAAGATAAAAAGTCTGGTTGAACAGGGCAGCTCTTGCTGTGCAGTGGGGACTGTCTGCTGTCCCCACACCCCACAACTCCCAGTGGTTGAACCATCCTCAGCTGTGAACCTGGACATGAAATCTTCCCATTCCTAGTACAGATGATCTGGCTTCTCATACAAAGGGAGGAAATGAAAACCAAGGTCAAAGCAGATGGACTGGCAATGAGTCACATACCCTTCATGGTAGAAACCGCCACAGCCAGGAGCTGGAGGGGCCAGGGGCCAAGACCGAGGTTGGAGTTCCTCTGTCTCCGTGGTGAGCTGGAATCTGATGCTGGGAAGATGCCCCTGTGCCCGGGGAGCAGGCGGGCATCCCAACAGTGAGCCAGGCTCACAGGAGCCCTGTGCAGTTCCCAGCAGAGTCCCCAAGAGCTGCCTACTCCCCCAGTCGCCCTGCTCCTTGCTCCTGGATGGTGGCCTTCCTGGACATCTGGAAGGAGGTGACTGAGCCCCCAAATCTGGGTTTTCTGGAGTCTGGCAGATTCCAAAACCCAAAGCCAGATGTAACCACAGTTATCTCCACATACCAGGCTACTGGTCAGATAGATTGTTTTAAGTTGGAATTTATCCAGGGTGGAGTTGGAGTAGGGGAAGGGAGTAGCATAGTCATATACCAAAGAATTACAGAATGAAACAATGGGCTCCCTAAGATGTGTCTAAAATCAGAAGGAATTAACTACACACACAGTAAGCAGGAAGAATTACCAACAACAGGACACCTTCTGGGAACCAAGAACTCTTTCCTTCAGCCCACACAGGGGTTTGATGGTTGGTGATTACCCACCCATTATACAGAGGTAAAAACTGAGGCTTAGAAGCATTACTTAACTTGCCTAAGACCTCACTGTTAATAATCATAATGAAGTTAGGATTGATGACACATTCTGGACACTGTGCTAAATGCTTGGTCCAATCTTAAAGATTTACTTTACCCTCAAAATAGACATACACAGACTACTATGTATAAAATAGATAATTAATGAGAACCTATAGAGCAGAGGGAATTCTACTCAATGTTCTGTGGTGATCTAAATGGGAGGATATCACAAAAAAAGAGGGGATATATCTATATATACAGCTGATTCAATTTGCTGTACAGCAGAAACTAACACACCATTATAAAGCATCTACACTTGGGTAAAAATTAAAACAAACAAACAGAAACAATCCCATGAAGGTCACATAACAGATTTGGGAGTTGAAGTAACTTGGCCAAGATCTCAAGGTGGATAAGTGGAAACAAGAATTTATGTAGAGCTTTGCTCTTACCTAAATAGTATTTTTTTTTTAACAGTCTTCAGCAATTTAACTGATATTCACACTCTCAAATCCATAGCTGGGGCTCTTTCTCCCACACTAAACTCTTCTTATATGACTATCAATGCCTTTTTTTTTTTTTTTTTTCATAAATATATGTATGGGCTTCCCAGGTGGCAATAGTGTTTAAGAATCTGCCTGCAATGCAGGAGACCTGGGTTTGATCCCTGGGTTGGGAAGATCCCCTGGAGAAGGGAACAGCAACATATTCCAGTATTCTTGCCTGGAGAATCCCATGGACAGAGTAGCCTGGCAGACGACAGTCCATGTGGCGGCAAAGAGTCGGACGTAACTGAGAGACTACCACTTCCGCTCTCTTGCATGTGTACACATATCCTCTCCCTCTTGAGTCTCCCTCCAACCCCCCCCATTCCATCCTTCTAGATCATCACTGAGCTGAGCTCCACGTGTTATACAGAAGCTTCCCACTGTTCTACACGTGGTACTATATGCACGTAAACTGTATTCTCTCAAGTCGTCCCCTCCTCCCTTTCCCCTCTGTGTCCACAAGTCCTTTCTCCACGTCTGTGCCTCTCTTCCTGCCCTGCAAAGAGGCTCATCGCTACCATATATATATAAGTCTTTTTAAAGCTTGTGATCATTTAAAGACTACAGTATGCCTAGTTATTTCTCAAACTCCTGCCTTATTTCCTTCAGAGAGAGAATGGGGTGTGTGTTGTTTCAATTCAGGACTGGCCCACTGGCCGCATCATCACGGATGTCTGACAAGTTTGCACCAGAAGAACTGCCAGAGTGGGAAGCCAGGGAGACGGGGCAAAGTAGGAGTGCCCTTCGGAGGACTTTCCCATCCTCGTTCTGCCTCTGCTCCTGCCCCTCGGGCATCCTGCCTCACTCTTCAAAGCCCATCACTGGGGGAAGGTAACTGTGCCAGACCATTCAGATGCTAAAGGGAACAGCTTTCCGCAGCCCAGCAGACCCATGCCCTGGCCCCTAGCTTCTGATATCAGTGTCTCATTGCCAGATAATCCTGTAGGTCTGGCATCCAGGGTTCCCCCAAAACACTGGGGGTCAATAGTTTATGAAAATCTCTGTCTACGTTCTTGTTGGCTCCTTTTAAATTCTTTTCACTCAGAATGAAACTTCAATTATTTCTTCTAAGTCTGGAATTTCGATCTCTCTGCCTTATTCTATTCTACTTGCTAATGTGAAGCGGAGAGTTTTCTGTAAAAGAATACTTTTCTATGCCAAGGACACTTGGTAATGACCCCCAAATTTTACTGAGCATCCCAGTGGGCCAAGCTAGGTGTTGGGATTATATAGGAGAGATAGTGAGGATGTGATCTCCAAGAGGGCAGGAGCTTCCATTAGAGTGTGACATAATCCTCAGACCTAGCACAGCACCTGGCATGTCATAAGCACTCGACAAACATTTGCTGAATGAATAAATGAATGATTTTAAATAAGCAATTATGGTTCAGTATGTTCCATGTGGCATTTTGAAGTAATCAGAAGGAATTTGGGGCGCACAGAGAAGTTCAGCTCAAGCTAGAGGATCTGAGAAAGTGTCCCAGGCCAACGCTAGGAGGATGCCTTCAAGTGTGCTAGAAACAGCAGAGTTAGAAGGCGACAGGATTTCAAACAGAGGAAACAGCATGTGCAAAGCAGTGGAGACGTGGAGCCACATGTTGGGAAGATGACAAGTTGCTAAGAGTAGTCAGAGGGGTGGAATGAACTCAGTCAAAAATAAGAACTTCAAATCAAGAAGCGTGCTGGAATGCTGGGATTCATGGATTTATCTGTATTTTATTCCAGCAAAGCCGGGTGCTCTATCCCCACCCCTCATAAAGCACTTCTCCAGGCTATACCACAGAGCTTCCATAAAACCTGGACAAGGCACACCCTCAGATGATGGAAGGGGCTCCCAAACTAAAATGTCTTACAATTTCCTTCCCAGGTACAAGGCCAACACAAAACTTTTTCATGCTTCTCACTAAAAGGAGTAAGACCTTGTTTGTTTTGGTCAATGAGATTCTTTCACAGCCCTGAGGCACTCAAGTGGGATCCTTTTTGTCCAGAAAAGGGAAAAGACTATCCAAAACTCACTCACCAACTCCTAGAACATTAGCACTGAAAGAGTCCCTGGGAAACGTTTGCCTACCTCCTCATCCTCAGATGAAGAAAACAAAGCTCCGAGAGGAAAATGATTGTCTGAGGACACAGAGCAGGTTAGTGCAGAACCAGGGCTGAGAAGGAAGGAAGGAAGGAAGGGAAACAGGATGTGAGGAAGGCCAGCCTCTGGCCCCTGGTCACTGCTCCCCACTGCACTGTGCTCCCCCGCAAGACATTAAATGATGAAATGGCAGACATTTTTTCCAACGAACATAAAACCAAAAGATTAAAAATATTTCTGAATTGCTATCCTTTAGGAGGAAAAAAAAAGTCTCTCCAACTGTCTGACTCTTTCAACCAATTAAATCTTTGGCTGCCACTCAGAAACAGTATTTAAATTAATCAAGGTAAAACTCTAGCTTATCCTTTCCCTCCATGCGGCAATTTTCTACCATAAAGAATGAAAACAGCTTGCTTGGAGAAAGGGAACAAACTTCAAGCTAAGGAATTAAATTTCTCACAGTCACCTGAGACGCCTCAGTGGTTAGTCACTCGTCATTTATTAAACATTTATTCATTCAACAACCAGTTTTTGAGCTTCTTTTGTGTGCATTTTAGCCACAGGAGCACAAATATGAATCAGAAATGACTGACCCTCAGGATATTTATTGAGTCAGAAGGATGATATTTACATAACTCATTATAGTTCTACTCACGGCCTGGCCCAAAGTAAGTTCTTAGCCTAAAGTAAATTTCATTCAAATGAACGAGTGAATGAATGAAACTGAAATCTATTACAGATCACTGCTAACAAGAGGATTCCACTGGAGCTAGGACACAGGGCTGCTAGAAATCACTGGAGGCTAGCTGGGATAATAAACTTAAGAAACACAGCTCAGGGAAGGCAGGACTCCACAGAGAGTGGAAGGGGGCCTGGGAGTATTATAGCAGCTCCATTCCCCTCTCTGGGTTTCAATTTCCCCATCTCATGATACAGGGAGCTCTAAGGAAACTTCCAGCAACAACATTCGATGCCTCTATGATCCCAGTTCCCGGCACTATAAGGGAATTTAAATCCAACCTCCCCTCTTAAAAATGGAATCATTATTCCTATGTCTTTACAAGGTCACACCCTATGTTTCTGTGGATTTCTCTTGGGAGATGGGAGACGGAAGGGAATTTGATTCTAGCCTTCCTTTAGGTTTAAACAACAGGAAAATATCCAATTATCCCATTGACAATTACAGTCTGCACATTTCACCGCGGGCACAGAAAGCAGCCGGCAGCAGAAAACCAGACTCAGAGCAAGGGCGTACACATGCAAGCCATTATCTACTTGGAGACAGGCTGGCCCGCGACAGCCTCACTGGCTCAGGGAAGCTGGGCGGGCCCTTGCCAGCAGCCTAGGGGTGACCCAGGAGGCTGCCGGCCTGCCATAAGCTTCAGCTGACTCATCGGAAACCTAGAGAGACATCTCTTCCTCCCAGTAAGACATCCCAAATAAAAGCCCCAGGTTGTATACTTGCTACAAATCCAAGCCTGATCACTTGAGATAAATTAACAAGTCCCACAAGGGAAGGCACCACACCCGATTCAGTCACCATCATGTCCTTAAGCACACAGCCCCATACAGAGACCTGTGATCTGCACTTAATACGTACTCGTAGAGAAATTTTGTGGAAGACTTAACGAATACTAATGAATAAACGGGGCTTCACTGGTGACTTGGCAGCAAAGAATCCACTTGCCAATGCAGGGGACATGGGAGACACGGGTTCAATCTCTGGGTTGGAAGATCCCCTGGAGAAGAAAATCGTGACCTACTCCAGTATTCTTGCCTGGAAAATCACATGGACAGAGGAGCCTTGTGGGCATCAGTGCATGGGGTCGCAAAGAGTCAGACACAACTCAGCAACTAAACAAAAACAACAATGAATAAACGACCACCTGAATGAATGAATGAATGACTTCTTCATGTGATGCCCTCAAGAACATCATGGAAAAGACAGCCGCAATAGAGTACTGGCTGGCACTCAGGTTCAAGCACCATCTGAAGACATGTATCCTGGCTCTGTTCTTTGTCAGTCTGTCCTGGGCAAGTTAGCAGCTTCAGCTCCTCAAGCCTCAGTTTTCTCATGCGACGGACATGAGGTTAATTTATCTCAAGTGATGAGGCTTGGATTTGTATGTGGCGTCTGGGTTCCTCCTCAAAGGAAAGACTTGCTGTCCCCAGCTGGCAGGACTTTCAGAGCTACCTTACGTGAGGTTGTGCTCTGCCCAAAGTCACGCACTCCGACAGAATGAAGGCGGGATATGAAGGTCCTGGCCTGTCTGGCCAATGAACAACTCTGATCCCAAAGGTCCCTGTGAGGTCAGCTGAGTTGTCATCAAGCCAGCGTCACAGTTCTGCACCCTGCCCCCAACCCACTCCCACCCCGCCGGCCATGCCTGCTTCCTTTCTCTCCTGCCACAGGTGTCAATCCCAAAGGCACTCCCTAATGACCATCTGAACTCTCACCCCCATCTCAGTGACTGCTTCCCAGGGAACCCAACCTATGGCCCCCTCATTAGCAAAACAGAGATAATAGTAAGTATACACAAAGGCTGTGATGAGGACTGAGTGAATTGCTATGTGTAAAAGCGACCAGCTCATAGCAAGTGCAGAATGAGAGTCAGCCAATTTTGTTACAGGGGTTAATGAAGTCCTTTCATCAGTATTCTCACCCTCACGAGCAGGAAACCAGAGAGAAAATGTCAGTGTCTCAGCTTGATCTGTGGGTAAGAGAAGTAATGAAAGGAAAGAGAGAAGGGAGGGAGGGAGGGAGGAAAAGAGGGAGGGGGAGTGGGAGACATGTCTGGATGTGGCCCTGTGTGCATCCCTCAGACTGGCCTCCAGTCCACCCTGCAGGAACCTCTCCATACAGACGGTTAAATCAAAGGCCTGGGCCTCCTGCAGAAGAGGGGGCACGATGATAGTGGGCACAACCCTGGGAGCAGGCAGACAGGTGGCAGCACCCTGACCACCATGTCTGGATCCCCGAACCACTACCACCCAGCCCAGAGCCAACAGCAAGAACTGATGTACCAATCGCAGAGATGGGAGCCCAGAGACCCAAGAAGAAAGCAAAGATCAGCTAGAGACACAGCAGCCACAGTCTCTTGCTACCCAGAGAGTTGATCCCCTGTCCCCTTCACTCCCACCAAAAAATTCGTGAACTTCTGGGGAAGTATTTGAACCTGAGCTTGCAAGGGTTTTCACTGCTGAGGGAGGGAGATTGGGGTGGGGGGTGGCTTACTGTTACCAGGATGGCCTTGTAAAATGTAGGTTGGCACACAGAGGCCTAGAGAGACCTTCCTTCTTAGACCTCAGCACTTAGACGAACTTTTAAAGCAATGACCACGGTCACCCTGTTACAGAAGATAAAACTGGTGCTCAGACAGGTTAGGCAGCAGCCGAAGTCACAGAGCTGGTAGGAAGTGGAGCTGGGCTTTGAGCCCAAGTCTGATCCCAAGGCTTATATACTTTCAACCTCTTCAGGTTTGTACATTAAAGTTTTCAAGAATAAGGTTCTGTTCTTCGGCTTGTTTACTTTATTTTATTGCTTTTCTAAAATTTATTTTTAATTGGAGGATAATTGCTTTACAATACAGTGTTGGTTTCTGCCATATAACAACATGAATCAGCAGTAGGATTTATTATTATTATTATTATTTAAAATATGAAAACCTCCCAGGAGATTCAGACTTGGTCATAGTTGATAGCCATCATACCCCCTCCTATCACCCAATTCAATTCACAATCCCAACCTCTGGCCTCAGACACCTCTGCTCTCTGTCTTCTGTTCTCTTCTAGGAGCCAATACCTAGAAAAGCTCTTCTGATGCTATTTACTCAAAAGGGTCTCAACTACCAAAGGTCTAACCTAGACAGCTCACCCGGGCTGTGGGATGATCCCATGCAACTTGTACAACGATGTGAACAATGGTGCTCCAGAGTGAAATTCAGTCTCAGTGGAACACAACAGAAAGAAGTCAATTATCCAGCATTAATTATTTATCTGGAGACAATAACCATGGTGTTATTCCCCATGAGAGAGGCCTCTGCAGCTTGGAACAAGAGGAAAGAAGAGGCGGCTGCTATTGTCTGCTCATAATGAAGCATCAGATTGGACAAATGAACCCCTCTGACATCCTGTAAATACACATGAGCCCCCGCTGTGAACGTGGCCCAGGCACACACTCCAGAACACAGACAACAAACAGGGTGGTAGACGATTAATAGGATTATATTCCCCCACTGTTCCGGGCAGGCCTGGCCGGCAATGTGAGATTGTGATGACAGTAAAGGAGGTGCCACCTTTTCTCTGCAGCCTGCCTCCCCTATCAGAATAATAAGATTGAAGACATTCTAAACAAACAATTTTGCAGGTCGCGGTGTTTGTGGAATCATGTTAGTCTGGTATTTTCCTCCCAAGGTATCAATATTTGCTGTACAATGTCAGTTAGAAAGCCTGTCCTGACTCCAAAAGCATAATGATCTGATTCCTAAATCATTTTTATGTAATTTAATTTTCTTTTATTTTAAAAAATTCTGAGGAGGTTGGAGAGAGAGCTCAGTGGCTCCCAGGGGCTGACGGAGTTCCAGAAT
Organism: Ovis aries; assembly: GCF_016772045.2. Lineage (NCBI taxonomy): Eukaryota > Metazoa > Chordata > Mammalia > Artiodactyla > Bovidae > Ovis > Ovis aries. The sequence continues at coordinate 37,190,162 of NC_056068.1, forward strand.
GTGATCCACCTTGGCTCATATTCTCTATTCCAGGGTCTTATTCTTTGTCTAAAGGAGATGGTAATATTGATTGAGCAGTTCCTATGTTTCACACAGGCACTTTGTATATATTATCTCTTTTTTTACTCTTCGGATTTATTTTCAAACATTTTCTTCTACACAAAAATAAAGCGTAAACGCTATTTGCATACAGCAATAATTTGTTGTTCAGTTTATATGTGAATAGTAACAACATATACATATTAAAGGCTCGTCACAACCCGATGATGTAAGCATAAATATCTCTATTTCATTGATCAATAAACTGAAGCCCAAGGTTCAATAAGCAGCAGAACCAAGAATCAATTTTTGTTGGGGGAGGGGGGGGTCAAGATTCCTAACCACTGTCCTAAACTGACCTGTGATGTCAGTTTCCCAAACCACAGCACAGGCTCTGGTCTGACAATTCCAACCCCTGTGAGATCCGTAGAGGGGTCCCAAAGCCCTGTTGCCACAGATGTTGCTACTCATCTGAGTATACGGTTTTCAACCTGGGCAGGATGGGCGATGGAAAGACTGAGATTCCTCTGCATCTAGAACACTTCTACTATTTTCTGATTATAAAATATTAGGCTGCTGGGAGTGTCTGCCCATGACTTCTTATTTTCTCAAAGAGGTGACTTGCCAATAGTAGGGTCAAGTGAAGTATTTTTAGAAGAACCCCCTAAGATCACCTACATGAAGAGCCACAGAGGGCCTCCAACATGTAGCAGGCACCCAATAAACAAGGGCCCTTCCTATATAGCTCTCACTGGATGGCAGACATTCTGCATGTACTATTAGCTCATTTAATCCACACACCAACCTTATGTCTAGATACTATTATTACCCCTGTTTTATACATGAGGGAGCCAAGAAGCCACGGGGTTGAAGAGTTCACATAAAACCACACAATTAGTTGAAGCCAGTCAGTCATGTGTTCAGAGGTGATAACATCTGCTCAAATCATGAGATCCCATCTCTGAGACTATGCATGTATCCTTACAGGTTCGCATCACACCATCTCTGAGCTCTACCTTAGAGTCCACGTGGAAAAATATTTGGGTCTCCATATTATACTTTACTCCCAGTGTCAGGCCACACAGGAAATTCTTAACTACATTTCTAACAGTGTTCTCAGCCCTCAGGCATGTTCATCTTCTTAAACCTCTTTATGATAATGGCTTTGGGGGAGCAGACCGATACTGTCATAGAGATTAATCCAACTCCGGTAGACTCTTAGCAAATATTTAATAAATCCTTCTGATTTTTAAAAGCAAGACATACACCCAAAATACTCAAAAACAGAAAGAAAAATATAGTAATCCATGCTGTACATAGTTGAAGCCCCTATAATTCAGGCGGGGGTTAAAAAGAGAGATCAGATGGTAGTGGTATCAGAATACTGTGTAGGCCAAAATGTTTGTTTGGGTCTTTCCATAACAGCGGATGGAATAATCTGAATGATCTTTTTGGCCAACCCAATATATAAAGCAATAAAAAACAATGATTTAACAACTTTGGAAGGGCTTGGATTCTGCTGCCTCAAAACAGTCCCACCAAAACGTTTAAGCAAGAACTGAAAGGATAAGAGGAAGCTCTGAGCCTCAAACTGCAAAGTTCCTCCACAGACCAAACCTAAGTTAGAGTGACCCACCATCTCGGTTTGCCCAGGACCGAGGAGTTTCCAGGGACATGGGATTGTCAGTGCCAAAATCAGCACAGTACCAGGCAAACTGGGATAGCTGTCATCAGAGATTTGCTGCCCTGGTGCGTCCACCTCTGCTTCTGCCTAGGGCCACTAGGACCAGCCAGTCAGATCTCCACCTGCCTCCCCGTCCCCTTCACCTGTGTGAAGGTAGCTCTGGAACCCTAGGTCTTCCTTCGCCCATCATCCAGGCCTCACCCCGTGCTTCGTGTATTCTTTCCTCCCCCTCACCACACTGCCCAACTCATGGCAACAAGTGTTTCCCAAGGATCAGCTCTGTGCCCACTCCTCCCATTGGTGCTTCGAGAGAAAGACACCTAATGGTAGTCTGATGTCTTCCAAGAGGCTCAGAGAGGCCAAGCCCCGCAAGTGGCTCCAACCTCCTGGCACTATCAGAATCCAGAGCTTCCTCTGGGGTCCCTTCTGTGAGCAGCACACCCCACTTGATCTTTTGCTTCATTGTCTGCTTGGATCTTAAAGTAGCCCCTTGGGGCAGGATGTGGCTGACTCCTCTGTGTCTCAGAGCCCAGTTCCATTTGTATTCGCTGAGTGACTGCAGTATCCCAGATACCTTGTCCTAAGCCTCCTCCCAGCACAGTGCACTGAGAGATGGGGCCACCTGAAAACCCTAGGATGCTGGGACTGGGCCTCTGCCAGAGTCCAGATGGGGCAGGCCAGGCCCTGAGACACAGCGGTGGGACTTACCGCTGACCCGGCAGAGGAATGGAGTCCAGGTGGCGGCCTCCAGGCAGCGCCATCATGTTGACGCCAATCCGCAGCAAAGCCTGCCGACAGCGATCGGGGCCCTAGAAAGAGAAGGCAGGATGGGGTCAACCAGGGCCCCCAAGTAAGGAGGCCCAGTCATTTTCTCTCCCAAATCCTGGCCACAGGGGGTCATCTCATGTGTGGAGAGAAGCCCCTCCCCCCGCCCCTCCTCTGCTGTTTGAATCAGTTTATATTACACTGACCTCACACTCAATGCAAGACTCAGATCTGATCTTGATTCTAAGTCCCTGACGCACCATGAACCCCTAGAATTTTTCTTAGGTTTCATTGCCAAACACATACTTAACCCATTTTGCTTTGTACCCAATATTGGGACACACAGACCAGCAAATATTGCACAGGAAATATTTACACTTTAAAAGTTTGTAGTTTACCTGAAATTCACATTTTACCGGGCACCTTGTTTTCTTAGCTAACTCTGGCAACTCTGCATACTAATTCCTTAACCATATACTGTCAAAGTACTGGGTTCTTCCCTTTGCTTATGTCTGGGAAATGTGACCCTGTAATGGCACGGTGGTTGCTTCCCCAAATCTGTTCCACTTTAGATGATGTCATTTCACCCAAACTTCCAGGAACTGGTTCAGTGATAGGCATGTGACCCAATTCAAGCCAATGAGCCATGAAAGAACTGTTTCTAGGAAAAATTTACTTTCTCCTTAACTGCAAGCCAGTCACAAGGTGAGATAGTATCTCTCCCACTGAACCTGAACAAGGAAGCACATCACTCCATAGCTGTCAGAGACTCCCTGGCCATCAAGAGGGGACCCAGCTAGAGAAGAAGGTGGACACACACAGGGAAAAACCTGCATCCTTGATCATGGAGCCACTGAATCAACCAGTGCTGGGTCTGGCCCACCTCTGGGCTTCCCAGTATGTAAGATAGTAAAGTTATTATCTCAGTGAGGATTCTGGTTCAATAAATAGTCTAATAAATAAAAGTGATCCAGGTTCTGTGCCTCCAATCCCAGCACTAAGCACCCACTTGGTTTGCCTGTGCCTCACAGGTTAGACCAAGTCAAATAGTGTCCTTCTTCCTCCATAAAATCAGCTGCCCCCCTGTTTGTCTCCTGCCTCGCCAGTCCTTTCCCACTCCTCTCTCTGTCATCTCCTTCTCCAAGCCAATGAAGAAGCCCTCCTTGGTGAAAATAAAGATTCTGTCCGCTTCATCTGAGTAAAGCAATAGTCAAGAGAGGGTTGACTGTCACCTATCATGCTCTGAGCTTGAGGACAACAGATCAAGACCCTCAGAGAAAACACAGGCATGAACTTGTGGGAGGATACAGCCGAGAAGGGCAGCAACTCAGGTCTAGAAAAATTAAACTCTTATGGTTACAAGTGACCCTTATGAGAAAAGAGTGGAGGAGGATTTTAATTAATAGTGATGTGGCTGGACATGAAGTACCCCTTGTGATGCGTGCTCAGTCATGTCCAACTCTTTGCAACCCTGTGGACTATAGCCCGCCAGGCTCCTCTGTCCATGGAATTTTCCAGGCAAGAATACTGGAGTGGGTTGCCAATTCCTACTCCAGGGGATCTTCCCAACCCAGGGATCAAACCCACATCTCCAGCCTCCTGCATTGGCAGGCAGATTTTTTTTTACCACTGTGCCACCTGGGAAGCCCCCTTGTGATGTTTGGAACAAAAGACAAACAGTGAATCTGAAAACATAGGGAAGGAGGAGCCCAGAACAAATTAGGGCTTTAGATAATTCCAGAGATTCACTGCCACTGCCTACTCCCTGCCCTGTGGGCCCCACTAGACTGAGACCGTGGAGGGCAGGAACCACTTGGTTCTAAGGGCTGGGCACTTAGCAAACACTCGATAAGACTCTAGAAATATTGAGTGGAATGAATTTTTAATATATTTATGTTGAGCCCTAATTCTTCATCTGCAACAGAGAATAATAGTATCTGTTTTACAGGGCTATTATAACAATGACATAAGGTAAGGAATGCAGAAGTGTCAGGCCAGGTTGAGAGCTAAATCAATAGTTATTATTATGTCCTGAGAGTCTGCAGTGTGTTCAGCTCCGTGGTCAGCTCTGCCAGGGGAGATGCTATTAAACACAGCATCTAAAGAACCCAGAACAATAACAGTGCTCCACGAGGGCTCCTTATCATCAGGAGCATCACGATTTTTATTACTTTCATTATTTTCATTATTGAGAAGGTATATTTTTGGAACCCAGTGAGTCAGCAACCTGAAAAGAAAGGCACAAAAGAAAAAAAGCTAGAAACAACAAAATGAGGTATTTGTTCCCTTTGCGATATCTCTGATGAAAGAAGCAAAAAGGGAAACACCCGCATCTCAGAGTGAATGCTCTGACGTGATCAGAGCACAGTGAGCAAGCAGATCTTATTTTAGTTCCATCTTCATCATGGAGAAGAATTGGGCAAAGTAAAAGTTGAAGAGGAAATCAGCTTAAGGCAGGTGACAGTAAGGGAAATTTAAGGTCACACGAAGCTCCAAGGTCCTTGAAAGTGTGAACAAGTTAGGATTCTGTGAGCACACCCGTGAACATTAGAGAACCCTTATAGATCTGATCAAGTTGAATCTGAGGGACCCTGAGAAAGGGTCCCTGAAGGCAGGAGAATGTTCTGACTTTCCAAGAGATTCCAGAAACACTTGGTGACCACAAAATTCTAGAACAGATTCCTAATCACTGGTCTGTGAGCCCTTTAGGCAGAAGCCAACTAGAGCCCAGATGGAACAAATCATGCTCAGACAATTTCTTCCTTTTCATTAGGAACCACTGGGCTCTCAGCTGAAGGAGATGCAATAAACCTAATGTATCTTGATTTTGTTGAAAGACCCATTTGAGAGATCCTCATTGCCCTATTTCATCCACAGCCTTTCAGGAGTTAGGCCAGTGGAGGCTGTCTGCTAACGAGACCTTGGTTCACATGACTCTGCATGTTCCCAGAGGCTGGAGAGCCCACGTAGGGACATCTAGGCAGGACATGTTTCACTGCCTCTGCATAGACTATTATTCATGCCTCTTTTCCTCAGTGGGACAAACTCCTGGATGTCTGAAGTCCCATCTTGCTCAGTGAGAAGCTGGGCACCTACGTGGTGAAGCTGAGATGGTGAGTCAGATAAGCTCTCAGAGGAGCCACAGCTCATAATCACTGGGGATGGGGAACAGGTAAGGGCATATCAATAAGATGCATGCGTGCTAAGTCCTTTCAGTTGTATCAGACTCTTTGTGACCCTAAGGGCTGTAGAAGGCCAGGCTCCTCCGTCCATGGGAATCTCCAGGCAAGAATATTGGAGTGGGTTGCCCTGCTCTCCTCCAGGAGAGCTTCCCGATTCAGTGATCAAGCCCACGTCTCTGACATTTCCTGTACTGGCAGGCAGGTTCTTTACCACTAGAGCCACCTGGGAAGATCTGGAAGATGAAGTGGGGACTATCAAGAATAAACCTAGTTGATGTTTATGAAGTGCAAATAATAATAATAATTGCTTGTATCCTTTTGAGTGTGTACTATATGCCAGGCACCTAAATGCTTCATATAGTATTAGCACCTTTAATACTATCAGCATCCCTCTGTGATGATAAGACCTCTGAAATTCAGTGGAAACACGTGCACTGCCCCAGATCACACAGCTAGTAGGTGACAGAGGACCGGTCTCTGGGTTTTATGATTAGACAGAGGTGGGGTGCTGCAGCAGGTGAAGATGATGACAGCAACAACGGTGACACAGGCCAGCATCTGCTAACAGGAAGGCTGACTCCATTCCCTGGGGGCCACACTCAGCCCTCACCCTTCACACACAGCAGAGCCCTCTTCCTCTCACCAGCGCCTCCCGCTGCTCCTACCTCCCAACCCATGAGATCAGCAGCTTCACTAAGTATCGGACCTCAATGACACAGTCAGAGGACAGAAGAGTCCTTGGAAGAAGGAAGACCCCAAACACTGCACCAAATGGTAGAAGAAAGTGGGACACCAATGGGAGTACGGGGAGGATATCTCCTGTTCCTCATTGGTTGGTTCCTTTAGTGAGTCATTAGGACAAAGTCGTGGGTCTAAAGGGCTTCCCAGGTGGCACTAGAGGTAAAGAACCTGCCTGCCGATGCAGGAGATATAAGAGATGTGGGTTCAATCCCTGGGTCAGGAAGATCCCCTGGACAAGGGCATGGCACTACTCTCACCTGGAGAATCCCATGGACAGAGGAGACAGGATACAGTCCATAGGGTCACACAGAGTCAGACAACTGAAGTGACTTAGCACATGCACACGGGTCCCAAAGGGGTCAGGGGATGGGAAACGACAGTCCCAGCTAAAGTCTAAAGTGTCACCAGATTTGTAGAGACCCGTTTCAATCACGCAGCCCTCGGGGAGGTCTCCACAGACTGCTGGGTGGTTTCCCCCTCCCGCTGACCTAAGCTGAACTCATCCTATTGAGCAGAGAGTTAGAACAGAACCTCTCCGAAGCTGCTGAGCATGTCAGGAAACCAAGAATGGATTCAAAGTAACCCCTTGACTGTACGCCATCTGTCTTCACTGGTATTGCAGAATGAATTTAAAGTTTGGAGTCTAATAGATTTGGATTCAAATCCTGATTCTGTGTCTGATAAATATGTTACCTTTGGAAAAGCATCAGTCTTCATGAATACAATTTCCTCAATCATACCTGCCTCCCAGAAGCCTCATGAGGGTTAAATGAGATCACTCATAAAATTCTCTGATAGATAATATAATTCAAAATAATATATCTTGTGCTTGGCACATGCTAGCCTCAGAGTAGGAGCACTCTTCCTCATAGAAGAAAGAGCTGAGAAATACTGGGATGGCCAATAAGTTCATTTGGGTTTTTCCATAAGGTGTAATGGAAAAACCTGAACGCACTTTTTGGCCAACCCAATATATCTCAGGGAGAGATGCTATCTTCCTCATGAGATAATGGAAAAGGACACATGTAGGGGTGATCAGGAAGCAACAAACTGCATTACCTCCACTCTCTGCCCAGGGGCCTTCCTAATTCATGGGAAATCCTACCCTGGAGTTTGAGCCTGGGTCCTGCAGGGCTCTTGGTGGTGTCTCCCCACCAGAGTGGTTCGTTTACAAGAAGGGCTTGAAGTCTCAAGTGTCTCTGATTTAATTCAATGCCTTCTGCAACGACTGCTCATTTGGACAGCTCATTTCTGCTCTTGCATCCCATTAGAGGCAGCCCTTGCTCACCTCCATTTGGCTAAGGAGCCAGCTTAGGCTCTAGAGGAAACAGAAGCTATTTACAGTAAATTATTCAATTAGTACCAGGAGCAAGGCGGGGGGTGGGGGGTGGGGGTGGGGGTGTTTCTGCTGTTGTTTAATGGGCCAATCCAAGTACAGCTCAAGGCTGGGCTGGGACTGTTTAATCTTAAGAATCCATTAGGGCTGTCAACAGGAGCTGGACAGTAAATACTGTGGGAAGCAGTTAAGCTCCAGCAGCAGCACCAATAGAGAGAGGAATAGGAGCTGGGCATGGCGGTGGGTAGGAGAGGCACTGACCCAGGGATTCAATCAAGTCCCTCCTTACACCATCCCCTATCCCTTCATTATTTCTCCTCCATGGAATTTATCACAATTGTAATTAAACAATTAACTGTGAAATTAACGCCTAAAGTCTTTCTCCCTTGAGGATCCTACCAGGGGTTCGGACTAGGTCTGCCCCGCTGACTGCTCTATCTCCTCGCCACTCCTCACCACACCGTCTCCCTCCTGACACAGTGCCTGGTACACAGATCAATTAACACTTGCTGATTGACTTGGTGAGTTCTTACTGAAGGAACTTCAGCTTCCTCACTGGGAAACCAGAGAGGAAGGTACCTATTTTCACCACATGGTTATCAGAATTCAGTGAGACAGTTAGGAGGGCCTTTTGCAACCATACACACTGCATGGAAAGGGTTCTGCCTCCTAAATCCATGAGAAAGAGCCACCTGCCCCTCTCTAGTTCTTGCAGTCCCCACTGCCTGGTGGTACCTTCCCTCGCTCCCACCAGCTCTATGCTCATCAGGTTCTCCAGATACACAGATGGATGAGTAGACCATCCCCAAACTGCACAAAAGCTACAATAACAAGAGCGTCCCTGATGGCTCAGTGGGTAAAGAATCCACCTGCAATGCAGGAGACACAGGAGCCTCAGGTTCAATACCTGGGTTGGGAAGATCCCCTGGAGGAGGAAATAACCTGTTCCAGTATTCTTGCCTGAGAAATCCCATGGACAGAGGAGCCTGGCAGGCTACAGTCCAAAGGGTCACAAAGAGTCAGACATGGCTGAGCAACTAAACACACACACACAAGGGGGTGCTAAAGGGAGTCCAGAGGACCTCCAAGCAGAGTCGGTGAGAATGGAAGGTAGAGGGAGGGGGTCATGGGAAGTTTCTCAGAACATGACCCCAAAGCTGAGAGAAGAATGTGGGAATAAGGGAAGGAGAAGGGGCAGAAAGGAAGAGCGTGCAGGCAGAGGGAAGGGCATGTGAAGGCACAGAATCCTGAGCATGATACGGTCAGGGAACTACAAGGGTTTCTAGAAAGGGGGATCTCTGGGCTGGTAGTGGAGTCAGGAGTAAGCTATCCCAGTGGCAAGGAAATACAGAAAAAGGAGTGGTCACTTTCAGCTGAAGAACAGGCCAGACTTCTTAGAGGAGGAGACATCTGACCTGAGTCTTAAATGCAGAGTGGGATCTTGTCAGGTGAAGATGGGACAGGACATTCAGTGCCAGGAGAGCCCTGGCAAGACCAGAAAATGCAGCAGGTATTAGAGACCCAGGTATCCTGTTGTGGGGAGGGGAGGTGGTGGGCAGAGGGGTGGGGGAGGGAGGGTTCTTCTATAGTCCTGCATACAAAAGGAGCTGATTCTATCCTGTGGGCTCCGCTGAAGGTGTGTGAGCAGGAGAGTAAAATAAGCAGAGTGGAATTTCCACTCCCACCGTGACCAATGGGGTGGATGGGCCTCAGGGAGCGAGATCAGTAGCAGAAGTTCCTGTAAGAGACAAACACAAGCTCCTAGCAGAACCCTAAAAGCCCCAGGGCTGGAGAAGTACAGCCCCACCGTGGAAAGGAGGGATTCAGTGAGCTTTGTGAAGTAAGGATAATGGGTCCCCCGCCCCACTCCGGGCCTCTATGTGACTTGTCTCCCACAGGCGGCAGTAGTATCACAGATCCTTATGCATTGCTAGCTGAGGTGGCCAGGCTCCTGCAGCAATCAGATACTGTAAAAACCCTTATTCCCAGGGGAGATGCAAGAACTCAAGGAAGCTGCCACCAGCCCTGCTGAATGGACCAAGTCTCATGAAATATAGAGAGCGCTGGCTCCCTGGAGGAGGCTCTGAGGGCCCTTCACAGCTGTCAGGCGACAGAGCCCAGCAAGTAGGCAGAACAAACTCATATTGCTCATATTGCTGGCCTTGTCCTCTCCGGCCCTGGAAAGCCTGTCTGGACAACCCAGGTGGCCGGTGCATCACGTAGAGGGGGTCCACCCAGACTTCAGCCCTGGTCTTCAATTCTGGGGCCAGAACAGTTTCAGCAAGACACAGACAAGGTCCGAAGCCTCTACCTGATTAACTGGACATGACTATTGACACTTTCTAGCCCTAACCTGGAAAGTAACAGGAATCCCATAATCCTGGAAAGTCATAGGACATTGAAATTTATGGACATACTTATGCACAAGTATGTTCATGAACTTTACAGGGGTAAAACTAGCAAACAGGAGTTCATTTAAGAGACACTTACAAGCTCCCAGGGGGACCCGATAAACCCCAGGGTCAGTCAAAATCTAGGCAGGCTTCTTAGAGGAGTTTACTTCATAGAGTATAAGAACCAATGGAAAGCATAAGAGAAGACCCCCCTATAATAATGATGATGATAAGAAAATGAGGAGTAGAGGGAGAAACACTTATTAGGTGCTTTGTATCAGGCACTCTTAAATGCTTTACAGTTAATCCTCAAAATAACTCTATGAAGTAAGTTACTATTATTGTCCCCCATTTTCAGATGAGGAAACTGAAGTACAAAGAGGTCGGCGTGAACAGATGGAGAGACCCAGAGAGGGGAAGAAATCTGCCTGATGTCACACAGTAAGCTGAGCTGTTCCTGGGGCTGGCACCCAGGTCTTTGCACTCCCATAAACTCCCCTGGGAAATCCAAAGAAAGCTTTTGCTAGTGAGAGCTGAGAGAGCCCCATCCAGGCTCAAAGTAATTCACCCTAGGAAATCGATGGCAGCATAGTTCCCCATCTGTAAAACAGGGATAGTTACAGCTGCTTCTCTCCTTTGCTGTGATTACAAAGCACAGAGGAATGGACAGTAGACAGGGAGGTTCCAGGGATTCCTGGTCTAATTTGGCTCAGCCTTGGAATGAGACAGGCAGGTTGACTCAGAAGTGCCCATGAGTCCCCTAAAGTTGGAGGAAAACAAGCCCCGAGTCAAACTTTCCTGGCTGAGGCCATGTGCCCCAATTCCTGATTAACATGACCACCCATCCCCCAAATGGCTCAACTTGTCAGAGTCAAGCCCCAGCAGCCTCCCCTGAAGGAGCATGTGAAGCAATCCTGCAGGGGACACAGGCTCCTGGAGCCGGGAAAGCCATGGCGTCCCATCCTGTGACTCAGGGTAGGTTCCTTCCAGCTCTGGGGCCCCAAACCCAAGCTGCCCATGAGAGGAGCCCCAAGCTTTGAACCACACAAGGAAACTGCAGTTACTGGCATCTGGGAGCTGTCCCTGAGCTGGTGATTTTCTAAGGGTCATAAGTAAGCAAATGGTGCGCCAGACCTCCAAGACCTTAAGTGGCATGCAGTCCTCAAGGGAGGCTTGGCTGGGGCTTTGGGCCACCACCATACAGAATTCTGTTGGTTAAGAATGCAGATTGTCCAGGTTCAAATCCCAGTTCTATCAGTTATTAGCTGTGTGACCTCGGGTACTATGTGCCCTTGTCTATAAATTGGGGTTTGTATATTGTAAAGATAAAATGTAAGGGGTGGTCCCGTCCTCATAACACTGCTGTTCAGATCAATGAGATCACATATGTGAAGTACCTGGCACCCAAGGGTGCTTGATATAAAGATTGGTTCCATTTTTCTCTTCTGATGAGGACAGTACCCAGCAGTAGGGAGGCCAACAAATGGAAGCCATTCCGCCACCTCCTGAACTATGTCAAGCTAGTCAACTGCTTCTTACTCTTTAACTTTTTAATTCTCTTTTCTTACTTTCTAACTTCTGCTGATATAACTGTTAGCCAACTGCTCGAACGTTCTTCAGCTTTGATTCGCAAAAGTGAGAGTCCTCTCTCACTGGGCCCAGGTCCCAGGATGCTAAAATTAACAATCAGTATACTTTAAGCTAATGACTTACTGGTCGTGGCTGCCACGAATAGACATAACTCTCAGATAAAGGCCATTAGAGAAAATTGAATAGCTCCAATGTGGTGAAAATTTGGATATATCCTGTTTCATAAATCACTCTCGGAGGTCACACTGGGCAAGCTATTTCCCTCTCTGAGTCATGATGAGGGCCCACATTGAGGGGGGTCTATATACCCTTGGGAAAGAGGACAGAAGAGAGACTACAATCTTTTGTAGTTTCACAAATACCATTTTCTCTTACTTCTAAAGCCAGGAGTAGACAATAGTACTATATCATCAACCATGCTAATCCAGCACCACCACCCCCCCATATTTTATTTCCTTCTTAAATTCTCCAAACTGGAGGATGCTCAATAACATCTGAAAAGTAGCATGATAAGGTTATGGAAATCCAAAAGTTCAGGATTGGGATTCCAACCCCAATTTTGTCTCTTACTAGGCCTCTCTGACCTTTAGCCTCTTCATCTATAAAATAGGAATTTAATCTATTCTCAGTATTGTTATAAGAATCACATAAGATCACGTATCCTGCATGATACTTATAAGAGCAAGTGAAATAACAATACCATAAGCTACTTTGACCCAGGGAGTTAAGTTAACAGTGTCACACAGGAAGTCTCATGTGAATATCTATCATTGTACCCAGTGAAAGATCCACTTCCCACCCAGAACTCAGGCCCAAAGAGCTGCTTCAAACAGAAAAAGATTAAAAAGCAGAATATATTGTATATATTGGGAAGAAGAAAAGCCTTCCCTGGAGATTTGACAAAGATCTCATATACAAAGATCATGCTTTGCATAAGTCCAAATAACAACATTAAGACATTTTCCATAATCAGTAACATTGGCCATGAAGAAACAATTAACATCCCAGCTCACGCCCTGTGTGACTTAAATAGTCTGGGACATTCAAAAGAGAGTCCAGACTGAACCAGAACCTTGACTCAGCAACAGTGGCAAAGGATTCTCAGCAGCTCGCTAACCAAAGGAACCAAAGACACAGAACAAGAACCCATTCCAGGGCCACTGAATGTAAACAGAATAACCCAGAGTGAGAGTTCAATACACGATTCTCAACAAATCCTACTGTTATTATCATAACATCCTCAGATAAAGATCCTTTATGTGGGAGTACAGTGTCAGGTACTTGGACCACATGTTCCAAATATGATTATTTGAATTAATCTAGCCACAGAATGGATCAAACATGAAAAAGAGCCCATTCCCAGAATGTTGTCTTATGGAGGCTCAATGATGTTTATCACAGTAGCATATGAACAGTGTCTAGCACAGCATAGGAGCTCAATAAATATTGGTTATTTTCCAAGAAAGGGTTGCATGGTTCTCCAAAAACATCTTGCTCTTCCATAATTCTATGCATTGGTCATGCCACTCCAGCACATCCAGATGGAAATCTTAACACTCTTTATCTCCAGGTAATATCAATATTTCAGGACGTAGCTTTAATTCTACTTCATTTGGGAGGCATTTTCCAACCACCCTAACCTACAGTAAATTCTCCCTCCAACAGGTTTCCTAAGAACAAATCAAACTCTGACATCCTGAAAGTTTTTAAATTATATTATAATAAAACATACACTTTCTTCATGGTCCCTCTCTCTTCCCATTTCTGCCTCCTCAGTGATAACAGAGCAACTAGAAAGCCACAGTAAGGCAAAGCCAAAAGATGGAATAAGGTGAGTTGTGGATCACAGTTTAAAGTAGAACCACCCTACTCATATCAGACAGTGTACAAGCAAGAATTAAACAAAATGTGCTAAGCCACTAATATTTAGGGGTTGTTTGTTATGCCAATTAGTCTTAAACTAATTGTGAGAATGAAACTAAATGTGATATTTAAGGCACTCATAAGTGTCCTAGGCACAGAGGTCTCTCAAAAAATATGTTTTTCCCCTTCCTCCTCAGTCTTGGAGAAGATGGTGGAATTGTGTTTGTTTACTGACAATTAGCCTTCTGGACACTGACTCTAATTCATGCGTGGAACAGCCAGAGTCCAGAAGTAGATAAGGTAATGGTCGAATGAAATAAAATACCTACAAATATATAAATACCTGGGTCCTACCAATTCTGAGACTGAAGTTCCATTTCTCACTCACTGTTGTCTTTGCTCATATGTATCCATTCATAATAGCCAAAATTTAGTATTGTCAGATGGTTCTAAGATGTATTATTTTTTATTTTAATATGTGAAACTAGGGTGCAATTTCAGTCAATGGCATCTTTGTATTGTGTCACAGTTTAATTGAAAACATGTTTTCTTAGACTTCCCTGGTGGTCCAGTGTTGAGAACCCACCTGCCAATGCAGGGGACACAGGTTCAATCCCTGATCCAGGAGGATCCCACATGCCACAGGTCAACTCAGCCTATGCTCTACGTCTACGGAGCCCACAAGCTCTAGGGCCTGCAAGCTGCAACTGCTGAGCCCGAACTCTGCAATTCCTGAAATCCGCATGCCTAGAGTCCCTGCTCCACAGCAAAAGAAGCCTGCCCACTGCCACTAAGCCTGCCTCCTGCTTGCTACAATTAGAGACAGACTGCAAGCAGCAATAAAGACCCAGGGCAGCCAAAAATTAAGTAATGACTTTAAAAAGAAAGCATGTTTGCTTTTCCACAAAATCACAGGGCATCGTACAATCTGTGGCATCTTAACTTTAATGAAATGGTATTGAGCACTTAACTGTATGTCAAGTATACTTCTAGGTTCTTTTTAAAACTAAATTTATTTCACAAAAAAGCATCAGAATAATTAGTACTACTATTATCCTCATTTTGAAGACATGGAGATGAAGATCCAGAGATCCAATAATTTGCTATGGTACATATCTAGTAAGTTGAGCTAGGGTAATGACTGTATCCTCTCTTTAAGAAAATCTATACTATGCCCCTATCTTTTAGCATGTGATTATGATTTGATAACTGATTATACTTCTTATAGAGAAAGTTTGCATAATAATTCTATGTACAGCAATATGATATAACCTATATTCTGAAATACTTTTTCATAAGAAGAATTTTAAAGGATTGATAAAGATTGTTTTCATGTTTTTTAAAACATATCTCTTAACTGGCAAAAATGTAAGAAATCTGGAGAAACCAAAAGGAAAGCAAAAGCAGCAAACAGGAATAACAAGCAAGGATTAAAGGGAGTTTTTGCCCTGAGAACATCGGCTGAACGTTGCATTCCCCAAGCTTCTGTTCCATGCATGTATGGGGAAGAGCAGACAAGGGACAAAGCCTAGGAGGTTATAGAAACAATAAAACAGTGGTCCAGAAGGCCAAAAACCCAATGCGGGAGTGAATGAGAAATAAATCTCCTATATAAACAATGTAAGAAAAGTTGTCTGTCCCAACTTTGGTGCTGGGTTAAAGGGAAGTAAAATCTTTTCTGAGCATTAATGACCACAATATGAAAAGGGTTTGCAGCCTAAATTCACATTATCTATGAGGAGAAAAAAACTCAATTAGAGAATTTAGCTTCAAGAAATAAAAAAGAGTCTTGGAAACATTTTCAAGGAACAGAGGCTATAAAATATGACCACGCAGATTTTGGAAAGAACCAGATAGAACTTACATAAATTAAAAATACAATAATTAAAGTGAAAAACTCACTGGACAGATTAATCACAGCTTAAGACTGGATTGGTGTATTAAAAGGTAGGACAAACGAAATAATCTAAAATGTAGCCCAGAGAGAGAAAGAGACAAAATACAAGAGAATTAGAGCTAAGGAATAGAAAGTAAAATAGACTCACAAGTATTTAATCAGGTTTCTAAAAGGAGATAGAGATAATAGGAGAGAAAAAGTGATATCCAAAAAAAATGGCTGAAAAATTTCTCGGAATTTTTGAAAGACAAAACAACTTTCAAATCCAGAAATCCCAATGAATCCCAAGCAGGAAAACGCAAAAGATCTACACACCCTAGATAATTCATAAGACTAAAGAACACAAAAGACAGAGAAGCTGTGAAAGCATCCAAAGGTGAAAAAAGGAGACAGAGAAAGAGAAATGAGACTTACAGGAGACCGCTTGATAACAATGATAAAAGTCAGCAGAGAGTGGAAAACTTTCTGATTACTGAAAATAATTATCCTTAAACTCTATCCTCAGGAAAACCCTTCCAAGAATAAGAAGGAAATAGATACATTTTCAAACCAGTAAGAATCTCACACCAAAGGAAATTCTAAAAGATTGATTTCAGGCAGAAAGAATGTAATGCCAGAAGGGGGGTTTGAAATATAAGAAAGGATGATGAGCAAACTTACTTTCACTATGTGAGTAAATCCAAACACTGACTGTAAGAAACAATCATGATACTTCATTTGTGGGATAAGGAAAGAAAGATAAATCTCAACTTTATACATAAATTCAGAAGGGGATGACTAAAGTAAGTTAAAGCATTCTAATAATCTTATATTTGGAAGGAGGAAAATGGAAAGGTCAATTAACTTTAGCATTATTAGGTTATTATTAATGTTGTAGTATTTAGTGTAACCAACCGAAAGAATATACACAGAGGTAGAAACAGACATTACCATTCAAATATGTTCAGTTCAGTTCAGTCACTCAGACATGTCTAACCCTTTGTGATCCCATGGACTGCAGCACACCAGGCTTCCCTGTCCTTCACCAACTCCCGGAGCTTGCTCAAACTTATGTCCATTGAGTCGGTGATGACATCCAACCATCTCATCCTCTGTCATCTCCTTTTCCTCCTGCCTTAAATCTTTCCCAGCACCAGGGTCTTCTCCAAGGAATCAGTTTTTCACATCAGGTGGCCAAAGTATTGCAGCTTCAGCTTCAGCATCCATCCTTCCAATGAATATTCAGAACTGATTTCCTTTAGGATGGACTGGTTGGATCTCCTTGCAGTCCAAGGGACTCTCAAGAATCTTCTCCACACTATAGTTCAAAAGCATCAGTTCTTTGGCACTCAGCTTTCTTTATAGTCCAGCTCTCACATCCATACATGACTACTGGAAAAACCATAGCTTTGACTAGATGGACCTTGTTGGCAAAGCAATATCTCTGCTTTTGAATAGGCTGTCTAGGTTAGTCATAGCTTTCCTTCCAAGAAGTAAGTGTCTTTTAATTTCATGGCTGCAGTCACCATCTTCAGTGATTTTGGAGCCCCTCAAAATAAAGTCTGTCACTATTTCCATCGTTTTCCATCTATTTGGCATGAAGTGATGGGACCGGATGCTATGATCTTTGTTTTCTGAATGTTGAGTTTTAAGCCAACTTTTTCACTCTCCTCTTTCACTTTCATCAAGAGGCTCTTTAGTTCTTCTTCACTTTCTGCCATAAGGGTGGTGTTATCTGTATACCTGAGGTTATCGATATTTCTTCTGGCAATCTTAATTCCAGCTTGTGCTTCACCCAGCCTGGCATTTCACATGATGTACTCTGCATATAAGTTAATTAAGCAGGGTGACGATATACATACAGCCTTGATGTACACCTTTCCCAAGTCTGTTGTTCCATGTCCGGTTTTAACTGTTCCTTCTTGACCTGCATACAGATTTCTCAGGAGGCAGGTAAGGTCGTCTGGTATATCCATCTCTTGAAGAATTTTCCAGTTTGTTGTGATCCGCAGTTCAAAGGCTTTGGCATAATCAATAAAGCAGAAGTAAATGTTTTTCTGGAACTCTCTTGCTTTTTCAATGATCCAATGGATATTGGCAATTTGATCTCTGGTTCCTCTCCCTTTCTAAATGCAGCTTGAATATCTGGAAGTTCATGGTTCACGTACTGTTGAAGACTGGCTTGGAGAATTTTGAGCATTACTTTGCTAGCTGTGAGATGAGCACAGTTGTGCGGTAGTTTGAGCATTTTTTGGCATTGCTTTTCCTTTGGATTAGAATGAAAACTGACCTTTTCCAGTCCTGTGGCCACTGCTGAGTTTTCCAATTTGCTGGCATATTGAGTGCAGCACTTAAACAGCATCATCTTTTAGGATTTGAAATAGCTCACTGGAATTCCATCACCTCCACTAGCTTTGTTCATAGTGATGCTTCCTAAGGCCGACTTGACTTCACATTCCAGGATGTCTGGCTCTAGGTGGGTGATCACACCATCATGGTTATCTGGGTCATGAAGATCTCTTTCGTATAGTTCTTCTGTGTATTCTTGCCACCTCTTCTTAATATCTTCTGCTTCTGTTAGGTCCATACCATTTCTATCCTTTATTGTACCCACCCTTGCATGAAATATTCCCTTGGTATCTCTAACTCAGTATGTAGATGGGAAAAAATTCAAAACGGGACAGAAGTTTGGAGGGGGTATCAATGAATAATAGCCACCAGTGTAAGGAGAGATATGGGGCAGGAAATGGCAACCCATTCCAGTATTCTTGCCTGGAAAATCCCATGGACGGAGGAGACTGGTGGGCTACAGTCCATGGGGTCATGAAGAGTCGGACATGACTAAGCGACTTCACTTTCACTTTTTCACTTTCACTTTCATGCATTGGAGAAGGAAATGGCAACCCACTTCAGTATTCTTGCCTGGAGAATCCCAGGGACAGAGGAGTCTGGTGGGCTGCCATCTATGGGATCGCACAGATTGATTATATTCTTTGTAGCCAAAGATGGAGAAGCTCTATAGAGTCAACAAAAACAAGACCAGGAGCTGACTGTGGCTCAGATCATGAACTCCTTATTACCAAATTCAGACTTAAATTGAAGAAAGTAAGGAAAACCGCTAGACCACTCAAGTATGACCTAAATCAAATCCCTTATGATTATACAGTGGAAGTGAGAAATAGATTTAAGGGCCCAGATCTGATAGATAGAGTGCCTGCTGAACTATGGAATGAGGTTCATGACATTGTACAGGAGACAGGGATCAAGACCATCCCCATGGAAAAGAAATGCAAAAAAGCCAAATGGCTGTCTGGGGAGCCCTTACTAATAGCTGTGAAAAGAAGAGAGGTGAAAAACAAAGGAGAAAAGGAAAGATATAAGCATCTGAATGCAGAGTTCCAAAGAATAGCAAGAAGACATAAGAAAGCCTTCCTCAGTGATCAATGCAAAGAAACAGAGGAAAGAACAGAATGGGAAAGACTAGAGATCTCTTCAAGAAAATTAGAGATACCAAGGGAACATTTCATACAAAGATGTGCTCGATAAAGGACAGAAATGGTCTGGACCTAACAGAAGCAGAAGATATTAAGAAGAGGTGGTAAGAATACACAGAAGAACTATACAATAAAGATCTTCACGACCCAGATAATCATGATGGTGTGATCACTCATCTAGAGCCAGACATCCTGGAATGTGAAGTCAAGTGGGCCTTAGAAAGCATCACTACGAACAAAGCTAGTGGAGGTGATGGAATTCCAGTTGAGCTGTTTCAAATCCTGAAAAATGATGCTGTGAAAGTGCTGCACTCAATATGCCAGCAAATTTGGAAAACTCAGCAGTGGCCATAGGACTGGAAAACATCAGTTTTCATTCCAATTCCAAAGAAAGGCAATGCCAAAGAATGCTCAAACTACCACACAATTGCACTCATCTCACACGCTAGTAAAGTAATGCTCAAAAGTCTCCAAGCCAGGCTTCAGCAATACATGAACCATGAACTCCGTGATGTTCAAGCTGGTTTTAGAAAAGGCAGAGGAACCAGAGATCAAATTGCCAGCATCCACTGGATCATGGAAAAGCAAGAGAGTTCCAGAAAAACATCTATTTCTGCTTTATTGACTATGCCAAAGCCTTTAACTATGTGGATCACAAGAAACTGTGGAAAACTCTGAGAGATGGGAATACCAGACCACCTGACCTGCCTCTTGAGAAACCTATATGCAGGTCAAGAAGCAACAGTTAGGACTGGACATGGAACAACAGACTGGTTCCAAATAGGAAAAGGAGTATGTCAAGGCTGTATATTGTCACCCTGCTTATTTAACTTATATGCAGAGTACATCATGAGAAATGCTGGGGTGGAAGAAACACAAGCTGGAATCAAGATTGCCGGGAGAAATATTAATAACCTCTGATAAGCAGATGACACCACCCTTATGGCAGAAAGTGAAGAGGAACTAAAAAGCCTCTTGATGAAAGTGAAAGTGGAGAGTGAAAAAGTTGGCTTAAAGCTCAACATTCAGAAAACGAAGATCATGGCATCTGGTCCCATCCCTTCATGGGAAATAGATGGGGAAACAATGGAAACAGTGTCAGACTTTATTTTGAGGGGCTCCAAAATCACTGCAGATGGTGACTGCAGCCATGAAATTGAAAGACACTTACTCCTTAGAAGAAAAGTTATGACCAACCTAGATAGCATATTCAAAAGCAGAGACATTTCTTTGCCGACTAAGGTCCGTCTAGTCAAGGCTATGGTTTTTCCTGTGGTCATGTATGGATGTGAGAGTTGGACTGTGAAGAAAGCTGAGTGCCAAAGAGTTGATGCACTGTGGTGTTGGAGAAGACTCTTGAGAGTCCCTTGGACTGCAAGGAGATCCAACCAGTCCATTCTGAAGGAGATCAGCCCTGGGATTTCTTTGGAAGGAATGAAGCTAAAGCTGAAACTCCAGTACTTTGGCCACCTCATGCGAAGAGTTGACTCATTGGAAAAGACTCTGATGCTGGGAGGGATTGGGGGCAGGAGGAGAAGGGAACGACAGAGGACGAGATGGCTGGATGGCATCACTGACTCAATGGACGTGAGTCTGAGTGAACTCCGGGAATTGGGAGGCCTGGCGTGCTGCGATTCATGGGTCACAAAGAGTTTTACACGACTGTTTAGTGAACTGAACTGAAGCTACTTAGCAGCAGCAGCAGCAAGGAGAGATAAACTAAACCAGCCACTTGTAAGCAAATATTATAAAGCATGCATTATAGGCAGAGACAGAGAGAAAGAGAAAAGGAAAGAGAAAGCAAAAGAGGAGGAGAGAGGGGGAGAGAAAAGAAAAGAAAGTGTGCTATGTGCTGGGTATAAGAAATATTTCTAAAACAAAAACACCCAAACAGCTTGACGTTAAAAGCTACAAATTGGACAGGACATAGGAATATTTACTGAAGAATTCTGGTGTTGATATATTCACATAATACAAAACAAACTTTAAGACAATATGCACTACAGAGAAGAGTTTCACTGCACAAAAATAAACAGTTTAGCCCATCAAGAAGATTGAAATCACTATTTAAGAAGTGTATGTTACACTTGGATAAAGAAGAGCATAAAAAGGGGACTTGTGGGGAAATGTCAGATTAGCACCTAAATATATTTTGAAGAAACAACAAACAAAAAGAAAATATAATAATGAGGATGTACTGAAAAACAATAAGACAGATATACAAAGTAAAAACTGATAAAATTTGAAGAAGAAATGAACAAATCAAGAATCACAGATGGAGATTCCAATGTAATTCTGTCATTGATTGACAGCTCAATCAATCAAAAAAATCAGTAAAGATAAAGAAGATATAAATGGCATAATTAAAAGTTAGAGTTAATGTTTATGAATAGAACACTGCATTCAACTTATCAGGTATACACATTCTTTTTGAGGATTTGTGATTCACTATTTTTTTTCTCATGAGTAGTGACTGGATCTTAAAGCAAATCTCAGCAAATTTCCAATGATGGTTATCCTATAGACTATAATCTGTACCCCAATATAAAGATCCCCAATTATTTAAACACACAAATCAGAGGTCAAAGAAGAAA
This sequence comes from Ovis aries, assembly GCF_016772045.2. Lineage (NCBI taxonomy): Eukaryota > Metazoa > Chordata > Mammalia > Artiodactyla > Bovidae > Ovis > Ovis aries. Next base: position 37,211,719 of record NC_056068.1, read on the forward strand.
TTAAAACAGAAATTAGAAAATAAACATGAATGATTATGAAAACATGTATATAAAAATCATATGGTATGCTGATTATCAGGATTAAGAGCAAAGGTTGCAGTCTTAAATTAGAAAATATGAAAATTAGAATTCTAACTTCTAACAACATAAGAAATTTTAAAAAAGAAAAGAATGATTTCAAAGAAAGTAGCAAAAGAAAAATAGTTAAGGAATTCCTTGGTGGCCCACTGGTTAAGAATCCATCTGCCAATGCAGGGAACATGGGTTCAGTCTCTATACTGGGAATATCTCCCAGGCTGCGGGGCAACTAAGCCTGTGGGCCACAAATAGTAAGCCCATAACCCATAACTACTTACTCCAAGCATGGCCACTATTGAAGCCTGTATGCCCTAAACCCCATGCTCTATAAGAAAAGTCACTGGAATGAATAGCCTGTGCACTGCAACCAGAGAGCAGTCTCCAGTCACTGTAGCTAGAGAAAGCCCATGCACAGTAACCACGGCCCGGCACTACCAAAAATAAATGGAAGAAAAACCTTTAAGTTAAAAAAAAGGAAGATAGTTAAGGTAGAAGCAAACATTATGCAAAACACAACAAAAACACTAAACAAAACATAAGCGTAAATGAAATGATCAATAGAGTTAAAATTAGTTTTTGAAAACAAATAAAATAGATGAACTACTGGTAAGATCAGAAAAAAGGAAACAATATGTATGGCAGAAATCAACACACCACTGTAAAGAAATTATCCTCCAGTTAAAAATGAAAAAAGAAAGGAGATGCAAATAATCAATATTCATAATAAAAGCAAGTTTTTAGTACAAATGCAGCAGAAATAAGAGAATATGATGGATAATATTATACGGACAAGTATTCTGCAATATTACTGAAATCATAAACTAGACAAATTCCTAGGAAAATACAATTTACCACAGTTGACTGAGGAAGAAATAGATCTGTAACTACTGAATAAATTAACCAATAGTTTAAACTTTTCCCTTAAGAAAACCACCAGGCACAGAGAAGTTCACAGAGCAGTTTCCATCATTCAAGGGAAAGATAACTCTTCCTTTGTCAAGCTTTTTCCAGAGAATAAGAATAATAGAACACAGGAGATAGGCACAACATTGTAAATCAAATATAACTTCAATTAAAAAATAGACTATGAAAAATTAAAAGAAAATATACTTCAATTTATTTTGTAAGATTGACACAATTTTGATACCAAAACTAAAATACACAAGAAAGGAAATATATAGGACAACCTCATGTATAGACAATAGACAAAAATATAACAAAATATTAAAAATAGAATCCAGCTATATATAGATATAGATATGTATAAAGAATAATAAATAATGGCCAAGTTGGGTTTAGCTTAAAAATACATGGCTGCCTAAACATTAGAAAATAAATTAATGAAACTCACTACATTAATAAGTTAAAGAAGAAAAATCCTATGATCACATCAATAGATAAATGAAAATAATTTCATAAAATTCAACAACCGTTCGTAACAAAACTTTTTAGAAAACTAGGATAGAGTGCATCTATCAAGAAAAAATATACACGAACAACATACGTAATGAAGACATGCTGAAAGCATTTCCTGTGAGATCAGAAACAAAATTAAAATGCCAGCTCCCACCAGCTTCTATTCATCATTGTGTTACAAATCTTAGCTTGCATAGAAAGAAAGAAAATGTGTAAGAACAGAAACAAAACTGTCATTATTCACAGTTGGTATGGTTTTCCATAGGGCTTCCCCAGGAGCACACAGCCAATGGGGTGAATGGAGGCTACAGCTGGTCTCTGCTGTGTCTACCCAGAAGTATACCCTACACAGGGCTGAGTCCACCACACACAAACCTGAAGTCCACTTGACAAACTAAACCGCCATGGGTCTGTGTCTTCCCAGAAAAGGTATCTTTCCCTAATTTCTATTAAAATGTGCCATGAACTAGCAAGCTACTCTCCTTGTCAACGTAGAAAGCCCCAAAGTATGTACAAAGAGATTATCTTAATTTATGAAAGGCCTTAGAAAAGTGGCTAAAAATAGATATAAGAAAGTCAAGTAGAGTCTTAGATGGGCTTCCCAGGTGGCTCAGTGGTAAAGAATCCACCTGCCAATTCAGGAGACACAGGCTTGATCCCTGGGTCAGGAAGATCCCCTGGAGAAGGAAATGGCAACTCACTCTAGTATTCTTGCCTGGGAAATCCCATGGACAGAGGAGCCTGGTGGGCTACAGTCCATGGGGTTGCAAAAAGAGTCAGACATGACTTAGCAACTAAACAATAACATATTCCTAGACACCAGCACAAAAATAAAGTGAAATTTAGAAGAGAGGGTATGTACAAGAGCAACAAAAATATATAAGGTATATAAAAATGAGAAAACATATAAGTTCTTTATTGAGAAAATTACAAAATATTATTAAAAGATACTAAAGAAGACCAAAATAAGTGAAGAAGTTTTTCATGTATATAAGACAGGAAAATGTCAATTCACCATAAAATGACCTAGAGGTCCTGTGCAGTCCCAATAAAATCCCCACAAAATTTTTTCCTAGGACTTGATGAGTTAACCCAAGATTATCCCTGAAAAAAGTAAAAGAAATCAGGGCACTTTTCTTGCCAGAGAATAAAGACTTATTTTCAAATAATAAATACAATGTGATACTGACCCTAGAATAAACTTGGAGAATTGAATTAGAGAGCCCCAAAATAGTCTAAAGCAAGTGTAGAAGCTTGATTAATGACAGAGGAGGGGGAAACAGGACAGACAGACAGACAGCACTCATGACCATCCCAAAGCATAAGCAGAAAGTGAGTTGGGGAGGGTTGGAGGGTGATTCCCACCATTGCTCCTGCCTGGTGTGTTAGGGGAGAGCTCCTTCTTGCCCACACTTATTGCCCCAGAGCAAAGACTGAGCTGGTTTCTGCTAGAGAGAAACAGCTAAAAGGGTTGCTCTCAGAGAGCCCTTCTGCAGACAGAAAAGGCTAGCCCATCTCCAGGACAAGCATACGAGAAAGCTTCTGAAAATGAGAAATGGAAGGTTAATTAAGAAGACCTGGTATACGATCCTTTTAATATGCTGCTAAATTCAGTCTGAATGATCAAGTGGGATTTATCTTGAGATGCAAGGAGGGTTCAACATACACAAATCAATAAATATAATATACATATTAATAGAATGAAGGATAAGAACCATATGATCCTCTCAATAGATGCAGAAAAGGCATTTAACAAGATATGTTGCCCTCTCATGAGAAAAGCTCTCAATAAATGGAATATAGAAGGTGTATACCTCAACATAATAGGCCAGATATGACAAATTCACAGTTAACATCATATTCAATGGTGAAATAGTAAAAGCTTTTCTTCTAAGGTCAAGAACAAGACAAAGGTACTTACTGTTACCACTCCTATTCAACATGATACTAAAAGTCCTCGCCAGAACAATTAAGCAACAACAACAACAACAAAGTCATTCAAATCAGAAAGCAGAAGTGAAATTGTCTGTTTGCAAGATGATATAATTTTACATATGCTGCTGCTGCTAAGTCGCTTCAGTCGTGTCCGACTCTGTGTGACCCCATAGACAGCAGCCCATCAGGCTCCCCCGTCCCTGGGATTCTCCAGGCAAGAACACTGGAGTGGGTTGCCATTTCCTTCTCCAATGCATGAAAGTGAAAAGTGAAAGTGAAGTCGCTCAGTCGTGTCCGACTCCTAGTGATCCCATGGACTGCAGCCTACCAGGCTCCTCCGTCCATGGGATTTTCCAGGCAAGAGTACTGGAGTGGGGGTGCCATTGCCAAACCCCACCAAAAAACTATTGGAACTACAATAATGAATGAGTTTGGTAAATTTTTTTTTCAGGATACAAAATCAACTTGCAAAAAATCAGCTACTAACTACAAACCATTTGAACCATTTGAAAAATAAAGAAAACTATCCTATTTACAATAGCATCAAAAAGAATAAAATATTTAGGAATACATTTAACCAAGGAGGTGAAAAATCTGTCTGCTGACAAATATAAGACACGAGTGAAAGAACATGAAGAAGACACAAAGAAATGGATGGTCCATGTTCATGGAGGAAAATAATTAACATTGTTAATATGTTCATACTATACAAAGCTATCTACAAACAATGTAATCTCTACTAAAAGCCTAATGGAATTTTAAGAGAAATTTAAAAAAATCCTAATACTCATATAACACTACAAAAGACCCCAAATAGCTAAAGCAATCCTGAGAAAGAACAAGGCTAGAGGCACCACACTTTCTGATTTCCAGCTATGTTACAAAACTATAGTATCCAAGGGCTTCCTTGGTGGCTCAGTGGTAAAGAATCCTCCTGCCAGTGCAGGAGATGCAAGTTCAATCTCTAGGTCAGAAAGATCATCTGGAGAAGGAAATGGCAACCCACTCCAATATTCATGCCTGGGAAATCCCATGGACAGAGGAGCCTGGCAGGCTACAGACCACAGGGTCATGAAAAGAATCGGACACAACTAGCAACTAAACAATGACAAATAGTATCCAAACCATATGGGAATAGCATAAAAATAGACACAAAGACCAATGGAAAAGAATCATGAGCCCAGAAATGAAACGTGTTTAACACCAATCATCAGAAAATGCAAATCCGAACCACAATGAGATATCTCCTCACACCTGTTAGAATGGTTATCATCAACAAGACAAGACAGGAGCACTGGGGAGGATGTGGAGAAAAGAGAACAAGTGGGAACTACTGGTGGAAATGAAAACTGGCGCAGCCACTGTGGAAAACGGCATGGCGGTTTCTCAAAAGAATCCAGAATAGAACTACCATGTGATCCGGCAATTCTACTTCTAGGTACATGTCTGAAGGAAATGAAATCACTGTCTCTAAGAGATGTCTACACCCCCATATTCCTTCCACCATTATTCACCACAGCTAAGACATGGAAGCAAGCTAAGGGTCCTTCAATGAATGGATAAAGAAAAAGAGAAAAATAATATATACACACACACAGATGCATGTGTATGTGTGTGTGTGTATCTATATCTATATCACAATGGAATATTATTCAGCTGTAAAAAGAAGGAAATCCTGCCATTTGTGACAATATAGATGGACCCTGAGAGCACTATGCAAAGGGAAATAAGTCATACAGAGAAAGACAAATGACCTCATTTATACGTAGAACCTAGAAGAGCTGAACTATAGAAACAGAGAGTAGATTGTTGGTTGCCAGGGGCTGGGGGTTGGGAGAAATGGGTAGATATTGACCAAAGGGTACAAATTTTCAGTTATAAGAGGAATAAGTCCTGGAGATTTAATGTATGCATGGTGACTATAGTTTACAATACAGTATTATATATTTGAAAGTTGCCAAGAAAGCAGATCTTCAAAATTTTCACCACATAAATAAAAAGGTAACCATGTGTGGAGACAAATGTGTCACTAACCCTACTGTGGCAATCATTTCACAATAAATATGTCTATCAACTCATCACATTATGTCAATTATAGCTCAATAAATCTGGAGGGGGCAGGGGGATGGATAGAAAGAAACCACCCTGCTAAAATAGTCTGGCAGACAAGAGCACAGGATCATCAGTGCAAGACCTGTTGCAGGGGACCTGCTTCTTGCCCTGACCTGCCTCTGCATAACCAGGCACAGAGGCCAGCACAGCCCCTCACTACTGTGCCTGGGTTGGGTGGGGCTGCCCCAGGCTGAGAACACTTTAGCTTATGTGGTCCAGGTATGTGGGGGTGGATACTGTCATCTCGATAACTTATGCCATCTGATAAACACAACCTGCATCCCATGCAGTCCTTAGAACTCTCTTTCCAAACCCAAATGGTAGAACCAAAGAACATAAGCCAACAGCCAAGAAACCTGCAGCTTCATCTAAGCTAACTTCATTAACTTCGTCAAACCACTTAACTTCTCTGGGCCTCTTTCTTCATGTGCATACTGGAAATAATAATGTATCTTTGATTACCCAGCACAGTTGCTATAAAGGCTGAAATACAAGATTACACTGCTTCATATCCTTATACAAGGTCATAAAAATAATAAGGATTTTGTTAGTCAATATGGATATGAGTCTCTTAAAAGAACCAAAGGCATGAATTTATAAAGGTAGAATTTCAGGCAAAGTAAGAGACTTGGGCCAGGATAGAAATCTCGAAGTTAAGATGTCAATCAAAATTCCTTAGCATTATGTAAACAATAAACTGGGAAGGTTATAGGACAGGTCCTCAGGTCCTTCCAACCCTGTGGTTCATGACAAAGGAAACTGAGGTTGAGAGAGGGCAAAAGATTTGCCCAAGTCACAGGGGAAAGTTGTGGCTGAACCCAGATTAGAATTCAAATTCCTTCTTCCCTTCCTCCCAGGTTCTGTCCAAAACCTGGTCTTAGTTCATGATGCTACTACCTTCAAGAGTGTGATGACCCCACAGCTGAAGAAAACCCCACTGCCTCTCCCAGGACATTCACTGAGGGACGCCAGATTCAGGGCACTTATTCTCCTTTGTCTATAGGTTCAGTTTGCTGATGTGTATTACTCATCTCCATGTGGAAATCCCTCTGTCAACACCGTAGTACAAGACAAACAGATTGTGTTGACCAAGAGCTTAAGAAGCAATGACTCGTCCAGAGCTGATGCAGACCCCAGGGTCTGGACTGGCAAGAGCTACAGCACAAATCCCTCTGACTTTTCAGGAAACTGTCCTCAGCTCATCCCTTCCCACTAAGATCCTGAGTGGGAGGACGGAGGCATATCAGAGGACAGTTCCATCTGAAATCCTGCTGTTAAGTCAGACCTCTGCATGCTGTGGGCAAAGAACAGTACCTCTTCTTAAAAGTGTGGCCTTCAGCTCCTTGGGACAGGAGGGGAACAGATAAGTGTGTTTGGTGAACTTTTGGGAGCCCAGCCTCAGGCCAGACCAAGCACAGCACTTACACATAAACGTGCATCCCAGGTGCCCACCTAGAGGCTGTGAAATCCCCTGAAGGCTGTTCTCTCAAGCTGGGCAGGACCTCTCTCTCTCTCTTGCAATGGCCTCAAACAGAAGACACCCAGCCCCTCACACCTGTCACCTCTCCCTCTCAGCAGACACCCTTGTGAGAACAGCCCCTTACTCCCTCACATCCATGGCCCCTTGACCAAGAGCTGTGAGGCTAACTGAGGTAGAAATGGCCAGGCCACGAAGTACATGAGGGATCCAGAGCCAAGCTCTCCCCCGACTCACAGGCGGCTCTTTCTGCTCCCACATCTGAGACCAGTCTCACATCAGCCTTGGTCCGTGTCAAGAGAGCATCTGCTCTGTATCAGGCTGCAGCTAGATGATGGAGAAGTAGATGCATAAAACAATTTCCTTTTTCTTAGAATCTCCTCTTCCATTAAAAGATATATATATATAAATGTAAAATTAAATAAGGCATAGTAATTCCTCCAAGATGAGTTCAAATAAGATGCTTGACCTTTCTCTGCCACACGTGCTCTTGTACGGCCTTGGATAATTAATGCTCCTTTTCTGGACTTCCAATTTCCCATCTCCGAAGCTCTGCTCTTAACATAATGTTCCTACAATCCAAGGACCCCCTCCCCAGAAGCTTCATGGCCAGAGATCAGACCCAAAGTCTTTTCTGCAACTTGCTCTGTCCAGAACCCTGGCTTCTCTGTGGCCTTTGCTCAAAGACAACTTCAAGTTCCAGGACACCCAGTGAAACCTACTTCATCACCTGTTTCTTCTGTTGGCCATTAGAGCCCCACATCACTGCATCCCTACCTGCGGTGCATCTAGGGGCCACCCCAATATTCCTCCCAATCTCAGGGTCCTGGTGGGCAATAAGACCATGTAGGCTCACACAAGGCAATTGTCTTCTTGCTGGTTGCACAGCCCCCAGGCTATTCTAATGTTAGTTTCAGCCTCTTAAAACACTGCTCTCATTGTATCATCTCCTTGAAAATCTGCAGTGGCTCCCCAGTGTCTCTCATCTCAGATCTGAGCTCCTGAGCCTGGTGCTTATCACTCTCCGGGTCCTGTTTCCACCCCACCCACCTCTTTGGGTCTTACCAAACCCTCTCCTTATGTTCACGCTTCAAGGAAAGTTTCCTGCTATTCTTCAGGACTGACTCGCTGTCCCCACACGTTAAGATGCAGCTTAAATGCGGTCTCCTCCTAGAAACTTACTCAGACCCCCCCACCCCAACCCAGAACACAGGGTACCCAGAACACTGAAGTGCTGACTGCTCCTCCCCCTCAATATTCACATAGCTAGCCCTTTTCCTGCCTTGTGGCCTCTGTTTAAATAGCCACATGTCAGAGAGAGCCTCTTGACCTAGCATAAATGTGTGGTCCCCTCCCACCCTTGGAACTCCCTTTGTATCTTTTACATTTCTCACAGCACTCAGCACCCTTTTGCATAGATCAGCCAGTTTACTGTCTGTCTTTCCACCACAGAAAGCAAATTCTCTGTGAGCAGGTGTTTTGCTTGCTGTTATATTTCCAGTGCCTAGAACAATGCATGGTGCAGAGTAGGTGCACAGTATTAATAGATCATCGTTGAATGAGTGAGGGAGGGAGGGAATGAGTGAAGGAGTCTGTAGCTTAGATCCTGGACACCTTCAGGCATGTTTCCAAGATGCTCTTATCTGATGTGGCTGCCACTGTCCTATGCCTGCTCAGCCCCAGCCCTGTCTGATGTTGCGGCAGATGGACAGCGCACATTCTGGGGGTCTCTTTGTAAACGACAAGCCCCAGAGGACTGAAAGAGAAGCTTCTAGAGGGGCAGGGCCAGGATCAGTCCACTGCCTGATCTAAATGCCACATTTTAAACCCTGCTGTCCCGTCCTCCCCACCCTCAGCCTCTCCGCAAATTCCATAGGGTTAAAAGGGCAATCCTGGTGGAAATGAAGAAGGAAACAAAAGCGTCCTCTTTTCCATGATGGGGCTCATGGAAAGCTGTGTCTCTCTTTCCCCTTTAAGCCTGAGCCCAGAGTACTTCTGCGGAAACCAGCTGCCACCACCTATCTATCTGATTAAGGAGCTTAATTCCTAAGCTCTCATCACCATCGATAGAGGGAACGGGACACTAGAAAAGCAAGAAGTGAAATAAGAGGAACAGGCAGTGTGGCAACATCTCCCTCTCTTGCTGTTAACACCCTGCAAGCACACCGGGCCCTCCACCAGCACAGTGATGCACCCCCACCCTGATGTCGCCTCACCTGGGCGCCTGGACTTCGAGGACCATATGGAAGAGGCAGGTGAGGGTAACTCACCAGCCCTGAGCACTGCTGCAGACCCAACATAAACTCTCGTTTGCAATGGATAGGTGGGTGGGTGAGCAGGTGACTGTGAAGGCAAAGCGTATATAGAATGAGTGAGTGAGGAATGCAGCAGTGGGTGGGCCGGAGTGACTGAATGTCTTCTCCATCCTGGTGCCATTGGCATCTTTGCAAGGACACCGCACTGGGCTTGGCAAGACCCTATCTCTGAATTCTCTTTTCAGCCTGTCTCTAGTGCAGTCTCAGGGATGGCGAGGAGGTTGGCAACTCCTGACTGATGTGAATCAGACAAGTGATTCTCAGTCTCCAAGAAGCCTTCATAAATGTTTGTTAAATCCTTTGTAGCAGGCAAGGAGACAGATAAAACCACATGAAGGCCTCTTAGATCTCCTGTATCCTCTACAAACCCAGAAAGTAAGTTACAGCTTAGGGAGGCCATGTGACTTAGCTATTTTATCCAGGAACTTCTTAAAATCATCCAGGAATTAGACGCCATCTATCAGCAGTCCTCTCAGAGCTCCTGAACGGCAGTCTAGTTTGCTTGCCCAAAGACAGTAAGATGTTTGGGAGGCAGCCATGGGTTGACAGGTACTTCAAATGTAACATGTCCTAAAGTGGATTATAATCATCCTCCCCAAATCTACTTCTTCTTTAGAATTTTTATTCTACTGAATGGCACCACCATCTATCTGATTGCTTGGCTGATAAAATTTTACTCATTCATTTATCCCATAAATATTTGTGGCAGGCGTCAGTCACATGCCAACTGCTAGAACAAAGCAATGAGCAAAACTCATCGTCAAATAAGAAAAGTAAGCATTAATTACCATGAAATAATTGTAAATAAATGTAAAATCGCAACTACAATACATCTGAAGGAAGTAATGTACTGTGAAGCTTTGTAGAATGGGATTTGACCTAATCATGGAGGCCATGGAAGTGATAGCTGAACTGAAAGCTGAGACATAAAAGGAATTCAGTAGGTGAAGACATGAAGGAAGAGTGTTCTAAGCGGAAAAACAGCCAATTTAAAGGCCTGTGGCAGGAGGCTTGACGAGCCCAAGGGTCTGAGACAAGGCCAGGAGAGAGGAAAACGAGAACTGGGAAGGATGCAGGAGTGGAGGCAGGGCTTAGCCACACACGGCTTTGCAGGACTTACAGAAAAGGTTGGTCTTTAGCTTAAGATCAATAGGAAACAACTGAAGTACTTTCAAGGAGGGAAATGACATGAGCTGTGTTTTGAAGTGCACTTGGCTGTTGTGTGAGAACAAATTGGAGGAAGCCAGCATGGGTATTGGTAGACCAGTTAGGAAGCTCTCACAGTACTCTGGAAAGATGAAAGTGGTGCCTTTAACTAGGTCATATTGGTGGGAATGGAGACAAAAGTGACAGATTGGAGAGGGATTTTCAAGAGAACACCAACAGACTTGGTGGTGGATTGGATATGAGCCTTAAAAGAGAAAAGTATTGAAGATGACGGCCAGCTCTCTCACACACGTAGATATATAGATGGAGCCATTCATAAGATCTGAAATACCTGAAGTGAAGTGAAGTCGCTCAGTCCTGAAGAGGACCACGTATGAACAGGACAGTGTCAAGCAAGAATGCACAATTTCCATTTTGCACATGCTCAGTTTGAGAGGTCTTGGAAATGTCAACCTCCCTCCTTCACCCCCCTTACCTTCTGCATTCAGCCAGTTACCTGATTCTACCTTCCCTCTACCCTGACTTATTTCAGGTCCTAATGATTATTGCCTGGATAAATAAAACAATCTCCAAGCTCTCTCTCCTTCCAATCCATCCATTCCACACTGTAGGTCTTTCTAAATACTGCCTTCTTGCTCAAAGAGTCCCTCCCTGCCTACCCTCCTAAAGCAATACTACCCTCTCATTCTCTATCTCAGTCACTCACATTTTTTTCTTTCTAAAAATATATAATAATTTTTTTTTATTTTTTATTAGGGCTTCTCCTATGGCTCAGTGGATAGGGAGTCTGCCTACAATTCAGGAGACACAAGAGATGCAGGTTCAGTCCCCTGGGTTGGGAAAGTCATCTAAAGCACCCCTACTTCTCATTCACTCTCTCTCAGTCACTTGGGTTTTTTCTTTCTAAAAATACATAATAATTTGATTTATTTTTTATTATAACTGTACACCCTAGCTCTGTTTCCTAAGAGGGCATAAAAGCAATAACACATGAGTAACAGGGAGCATATGCAGCCCCAGGTTTTGGTTCTAAATACCATTCGCCACTAAAAGGACCTGGAACTCCCTGGAGAAATTACTAATTTCAGGGCTGGAGCAAGGAAAGAACAAGATGAGCCTGGAACATCCTGCCAGAGCAACAGTAAGCAAGTGCTCAGAGAATGATGGGGGAAATTCGAAAGAAACAGGAGCCAATTTGCAGAGTCTCCCACTGATTAAATCTGGGACAGTTTGAACATCAAAATAAAATATACAATTTATTCACCCACTGAATAAATTAAGAATCTACGAGTTCATAGTAATGAAAGAAAGACAGAAGGAAGGAAGGAAGGGGAGAGAAAGAGAGAAAGAAAGGGAGAAGGGAAAGATTTTTCCTATAGTAAAATGCCAACAAGTATGGAAGAAATGACGGATTCAAAAGTATCAGTGATGATGAAATTAGTGACTAAACATTTTATGCGGAACAGGATAGTTACATAACCTCAAAGTATCTCTCCATAAGTCACTTATCAATTACAAAGGGGAAAGCAGTAATTGCACAGTGAAGAAACTGGTGAACATCACCTCAAGCAAGTGACGAAAGCTCCCATCATCAGTACTGGGACAGTCCCCACAGCCTGTGCTGGCTGGTATGCTAACCTTACCTTAGTGGTACTCCTGCTCAACATGCATAGCTTGAATCCAGTCATGCAAAACCATGAGATAAGTCCAAACGGAGGGATACTCAACATAATGACTGGCCTGTGCCATTCAAAAACGCAAATATCAAGAAAGATAAAGCAGAGGAATTGCTCCAAATTAAAGGAGAATAAGGAAACATGGCAACTAAATGCAGTCTATAGGTTGGACCCTGTACAGGGCAAGGAAGACAGGAGAGCTATAGAGACATTATTAGAACATAATTGTATTGCGGTCGGACAATATCCTTTTTTAAATGAAATACACACTTAAGTATTTATGGGCAAAGAGGCACCATGTCTTCAATCTACTCAAACTGATCAGAAATATGAATATGTTACATGTATTCATATATACATGATAAAACCATAAATATACAGCATTATAAGAAATGAACAATAAAGTATAAATTATACAGATAATTTAAATATGCATGCTCAGTGTCTCAGTCGTGTCTGATTCCTTTGTGACCCCATGGACTGTAGCCCGCCAGGCTCCTCTGTCCACAGGATTTCTTAGGCAAGAATACTGAAGCAAGTTGCCATTTCCTCCTCCAGGGGATCTTCCCTACTCAAGGATGGAACCCTTGTCTCCTGTATTTCCTGCATTGGCAGACATTTTCTTTACCACTGAGCCACCTGGAAAATTCCCAATTGAAATATACATAAATAGTAAAATAACATATTTTATATTATTAGACAGAGAAGGAAGGAAAAAAAAATGAAGTAAATGCAGTGTCTTGTAATTGATTAAAGGATGCAGATAAAGGATCTTTTTTTTACCAGTCTTGCAAATTTTCACTACTTTGAATATCAAAATTAAAGGTGATATAGAATTATTTTTATATTTGCTGAATGAACGAGCGAGCCCATGTCCAACCATGACCCTCCCTGTGCTTAAAGTACCTCATAACTGTCATGATAAAAATCCGAACACTTCAGTACAGTCAGCGAGCCCTGACACTCTCTCTCTCTCTCTTTCTCATCACACTAGCCAGTACCCTCACTGCCTAAAATCCCCGGAGCTTTACCACACAAGCCAAGGCTTCTGTGCCTTAGCCTATGCTGGTCTCTTGGCCCTCCTCTTAGCCTCCTGGAATCGTCCCATTATCTTTCTAGAGCCAGACCAGGAATTCTCACCTCATGGAAGGCCTCCCTGATTGCTCCAGTTGGGAGTGACAGACACTTCTGCTTCTGATACACCAGTGCCTGCCATGATCCTGTCCCACAGAGAAGCCTGTCACTGTTTGTTCACAAGCCTGTCTTGCCACTTGAGGACCAGGAAACTCCTGACACCTGCACGCTCAGTGCTCTGCATGGGTCCAAGCACATCACAGGATCTCAGTTAATACTGCAGCATAGATACAAGAACAAGAGTGACAAATTTTTCTGCATCTTCCAAGAGAGCCCCTGACTTCAGTCTCTTTCACAATCCTCAAAAAAAATACACAAGAATATGGGAAATACGTTCTTTTTAGTTTTTTACACATGAGGAAAGTGAGGCCTGGAGAGAGTAAGATAAAACAGCATACCCAGATGCTGAGCTAGAGCTGATATCTGGATCTCTTGCCATCAGCCTAGTGTTCTTTTCCAGAAGGAAATTGGGACAAGAAGGAAGAATATGTCATTTATAGTTCACCTGTTCTATGCCGGACACCATGCTTTAATAAACTTTCCAGTTCTAGCATCACCATTGCGTTATAAGGAACCCCTTCTTACAGACTCAAAAATGGGCTCCAAGTCAGATCTGACAGCAAAGCCCATGCTCTTTTTCTCTGCACATTGCTGGCATATGCAGCCCACCTCTGACCCTCCATCAGAGGCAACAAGCAGCACCGAGCCAAGTGCCTATCCCTTGATCATGTCTTTTAAACCAGCACCACACACAGACCCACAACGCAGCCCACACCTCCAAACAACATGCATTTCACATGGTTTCCAAACCCAGGATATTTGGTTTGTAAGACAAAACCTCCATTTCTCCAGCAGAAAGTGAACACTATACACAATTACCCAGCCAAACTGCTGACGCCTACAGACGCTGCCTCACGCCGAATGAGGTCTGGTGTACCCAGAGACGTCCTCAGAGGATTCAGGACTCCCCCAGAGCTTGGCACTGAGGGCACCATGCAGCTGGAAGAGGGGAGACTGGGCTGGCTGGATCACAGTATCTGGGTGGAAGCTCAGTTCCCAAGACAGAAATTGCTCCAGGGAAGAAGTGAAGCCTCTGGAGACCACCCCGAGGGAGTGGTTGGCAGGGAGGTGGTGGGTTGGCAGGGGGTTCCCCACCCTCCTGGGAGGCCTTCCCCACCCTACCCCTGCTTCCCACAGAGCAGCAGTCCCCATCTGAGGCCGGGAAGGTTAATGACACCAATGATATTCAGGTCCTAGAGCCAGAGAAGGCAAGCCTTCAGCTCTCCCCCAGTAGGTCCAAAGGCCCGGACTTGCTTGCTTCCAGGGTCTTTGAGCTGGGGAATGGTCAAAGGACCACAGACCACAGACTTTTCACCACAGGCTCTGGCATCAGACAGACCTGGGATGGAACATTTGCCGTTTCTACCTTCGGGCTAATCATTTAACCTTGCTGCGCTTCAGTTTCCCTGCGGCCGTTTCCTGAAACAAAAGATGCATAGAACCTAACAACAGAGTTGACCTTTATTAGATAAACTAAAGAATATGAGTAACTGAGCAAACCTTCTCCCACAGAAGTCCTGCCTGCCTCACCTGAGGCTCTCTTATTGGATTTTAAACCTGTTTTAGCTTAAATTCCCAGTCGTGATATAACCAAGTCTTACCTTTTTGAGGTGGCACTTACCCGGGAAGGAATAAACCCCTCACCCACCTCAACCCACCTGCACACCACCCAGCACCGGACACTTCCTAAAGCCCCAGGCTAGCAACTATTCCTCCCACACAAAGGGGAGTGCCTCTGGGAGACTTCAGCTTGAACGTGGGAAACAGATGCCAGCGTCAGCTGATTTAATGCATATTGAGAATTGAGAGCTCAACACAAGCCTTGAAGCCCACCACGGGAGTCCTATCGAGTAATCTCTGTTGCTGTTGTTGTTCTGACTCTTTGCGGCCCCATGAACTGCAGCACACGCAGGCTTCTCTGTCCATCACTATCTCCCTGAGTTTGCTCAGATTCGTGTCATGAAGTCAGTGATGCCATCCAACCATCTCATCTTCTGTCGCACCCTTCTCCGTAATCTCTAGTGCTAAGCCTTGACTCCCACTCCCCCCCTTTCCAAATGCCGATAGTCTCAGGTCGGCTAAAAGAAGCAGTCTTACAGTAAATAAGTTAGGAGTTTTGCCAACTTTACAATGTGGCTGGAGCCCTGCCCTACTTTCAGATGACTCTGGTGACACACTTCTCTTGCAGATAAGAGGTGACAAATGACTTTCTGACCACGTGGCAGACAGGAGAGACCCTCATGGGGAAAAAGAAAAATAAGTGAGCACTAGCCTATGGTCTCCCAGATCTAGGGAAGGGGGCAGAGAGGCCCTTTGTGTGTTCCATACTCCAAAGCCCACATTCCTCATACTGAGCTCTGGCTCCAGAAACGCCATCGCGGATCAGAGACCATGTGATCCACACCGAGGGAGCCAGAGCTCAGGTCCAAGAGACACAGACCTCCCAGCAGGGCCTGGGCCTTAGGCGGGATCACATAAGGAGCGGGGTGGCCATGGGGCCAGGGCCGGGCAGAGGGCAGAGGTCAAACTCCTTTGGGCACCCAAACACTCCTGCTTTTGAGACAGGGAGAAGCTGGCAGCTGAAGCAGTCAAAGGAGGGGGACTTTATCAATGGCCCAATTCATTCGCAACAATCCCCATTGTCTGAGCCAGCACAGAGATGGGCATTTTCTCCCAGAGCCACTAGGAAGAAAAGCCCCAAGACATGGTCACAAATCAGAAGCCAAAAATATAGAAGCCAAAATTGAAACATATGGTTTGAAAGCCAGATGAAATATTTGAAATTGGAGATGTCCCTCAAAACTCTGTGCAGCATGATTCTCATCCTCAGAGACCAATAAAATGCTTAATTGTTGATTGTTCATTTATTTATTCTGATCTCTCTCTACAAAGGATGTAGGAGTTTACAGTTAAAGATGGGTGTAGAATAAAGTTATTAAAGCAGAAATTAAAAGTCAAAGCCAGGGTTCCAATGAATACACTTACTAGGATGAAGCAAATATGATGAACTAAGAGCTTCCTGGCAGCCAGTGTAAGAAGGGAAACATATACGTTATGTCATGAGCTCAAGAGTCACACAGACCTGTAGAAATCTCTTGAGCACTCTAAGCCTCGATTTCCTTGTTAGAGAAAACAAGGTGGGAGGGGACTATGAAGCTAATAAGGTTGTTGTGAAAAGGAAATGAAGCATGTATTACAGATTCAACTAATAGCGGCTGTTACTATTACCATTTTTGTACTTGTCTGAATTCTCTTCTTTAAGTTGGAACTATGTTAACTTAATAGGGCTGCCTTTGATGCCCTGTGAGTCCTAATTGTTGCTCTAAAATTCTGACTGTTAGTTGTATGTATCTGATGAATTAAAAACTGGGGAACCAGCCTAGGACTCATGGTGGGTACTTCAGTTTTCCAGAGTCTTTTCCTGAGTTTTAAGGTGGCTGGGGACTCCCACAAACAAGAAGGCTAGGAAGGCACACAGACCTCCTTCCCCATCAGCTTCACTCTGCAAGAGGCTGCCCAACTGACCACAGCCTGCCCGTATTAAACCATCCTCAAGGGTCAGGTGGAGGACCAGGCCAGGGAAAGCTAGGTTCCAGCACATTCTCAGGAAATGGCTGCAGCCCGTCTGCTCCCCTGCATAAGAAGCAGCTGGTGGGATGAGAACTCAGGCACTCCTTAGACCAAACCATAAACACTAAGGAAGAGAAAGTGTCATCTGCCCTCACCCCCCAGCCAAAGCCCCTGACTTGAGATATTTCCTACCCAGTTTCTTAGACTTGTCCAAGGTGCCACATGGAGGCTAGAGGGACTGTAGAGGCTGAGACTGGGGTGACCCAGTTTGCACACATGTGTTTTACACATGGAGATACCTGTTGGGTATGTGTTACTATTGCTAGGTGTACATGCTGAAAGCACATGAATGTTCGCGCGGCTGTCCTGAGATGCAGCACATGTGAGTGATGTGAGTGGCAGGAAGACCTGCGCACATGAGCAGCTGTGAGCATGTGGCTGCCTTGTGAGTGTTTGTAGGTGAGTGGTCTGCTCATGCCCTGGTGCTCCTGTCTCCTTCCGACATGACCCTGGGGCTGTCTCCACAGCTGGCTTTGAACCTCATTCTCTCTGATGCTGGTGCTGAGCTCCTGCCCTGCTCGGAGTCCTAAGAAACCAAAGCAGCGTGACCCACAGAGAAGACACCCCAGCTGGGGACAAGTCGGGTCACCCTAGAAAGTCTGAGTTCAGATAACACTCCTTATCCTCCGCCCCTGCCTTCATCTGCTCACTCACAGGCATCCAGCCATCCACACATTCGCTCAGCCCCGCGGAGCCTGGCTGCCACACACTCTTGAGCCTGCACTTCCAAGAGTACTGACCCAGTCCACACAGGACAGCGTGTGCCACCTGCGGACACACTCCAGGTCCACGCACACATAAGGCCACAAGCACAGAGAGGCACACGCTGTCACCCACGGTCACACCCTAAGACGCATGCTAGAAACTTCCATATGCTCACATGCCGGCCCAGACACACTCCCTCCCTTTGGAGCTCGCTTGCACTCACGAGCACTCACACTCACACCGACACATACTATCCAAATAATCACAAGAAGGCTCTGCCCCTACCAGGCTGGGCACAGAATCCAGCGCGGGGAGCGCCGTCTACTTACTGACTCCGGCGAGTGAGAGCGCCTGTGAGCAGCGGCCAGGCCGGCGGCGGAGGCGCAGCTGGGGATCCGCAGGCTGCGAGCGAGTGACCCGCCCGGTGGCCCAGCCCGAGGGCCGCCCGCGGCCCCGCGCCCCCGCCCCGCTCTGCCCCCGCCCGCGCTCCGGGCCGCTGCCGCAGGACCTCCGGCAAAGGCGCGCTCGCTGCCAAGCCCCTGTCCCGCGTAGTCTCTGCCGGCCCGAGGCTATTTTGGGCCCCTGGCAGCGCAAACCTCGAGCTCTGGACTGTGGGGCGCGCTGGAATGGGGACGTGGTCAGGTCTAATTAGAGACCTGGCTCACCCGGGGCTGGGGCCGAGTCAGAACTGGTAAGCACCCGGGAGCCTCGGTGCCGCCTCGGCGGGGGTGCCCACATGTGCCCCACATGCCAACATCTGGAGAGGGAAAGGAATGCATTGGAGCTGGAACAAAACGAGGAGGGGTTTGGGTGCGGTTCACATGCTCTGCGGAGGGAGCTCTGAACTTTGAGCAGCCCCCCAGATGCCTGGAAGGCCACTTGGTTTATTTACTGCAGGTGCTTCCCTTTGGAACCTAAGTCACTCCCCTAAGTTTGCCGACCTGCCAAAAAGGACAGAAGATGGTTGCACAGGCTCCTTTTAACTTGGGGACACGGCAGACTTCCCCTCCAGACCTAGTGTCAGATGGCTAAGTCTAGAAAGAAGGCTGATTCCTACCCAAAAGCTCAGGAATGTCACATTCTTGAACTGAAAGGAAGCTGCAAAGTCATTCCATCCAACTCTCTCCATCCTGTCATGAATCCCCCAGGGGCTGGGAAGGGGGGCGGGGTAGGCCAACTCTACCCACTTTGGAGAGGAGTGGGGGTCACCAAGGAACAGCAGACCCTAGCCTCCCCAGGGCACTGTTCCCAATTTTGAACCCACTTATTGGCAGGAAGTTCTCCTTGGCATCTAACCTAAATCGCTCATGTGCAACTGTGTCAATATGCTCACACCTTTGTGTTCAAGGACAGGAAAACCAGCTCTGTCTCTATGACACAATGACCATACCGAGGTTCCATCTCAGTCTCTCTTCCTTGATACTAATATCCCTGTTCCCTTTTTCAGGCCCTGGATAAAAATGACAGTTGCTCCATGGCCATTGACACATTGCAGCTCCGGACATTAGCTCCACCCCCTCAGCTCTCTGGGGACCCCAGGCTCTGCAGGTGCTCTGTCATCCTCCTCAGACAGCAAGCGTTGACCACAGCTTCCGTCCGTTGGAGACAGCCTGATTCTACTCCTTAGACCCTTGAGAGGCGCTTCAATTCCTATCTCAGCAAAGGCTGTCTCAGGGCCTGGGGACAGGGCTTGGAGCCCCAGCCATTGGCCTGGCTATGCATTAGCACTGGAGCCACAGACTTCCTCAAATGGGCGATTTCCTGGATCGTTGAGTCCATTTCTGGTAGATCGCGGGTGCATGCATGCTAAGTCGCTTCAGTTGTGTCCAACTCTGTGCGATCCTGTGGGCTGTAGCCCCTATGGACTGTATCCCGCCAGGCTCCTCTGTCCATGGGATTCTCCAGGCAAGAATATTGGAGTGAGTAGTCACGCCCTCCTCCAGAGGATCTTCCCAACCCAGGGATCGAACCCCGCATCTCTTATTTCTCTTATGTTCTTTACCACTGGTGCCACCTGGGAAGTCCCTTTTGGTAGATCAAGTGGTATTAAAAAAATAAAATAGCTTGGATTTTATCCTCAAAGAAACCTGACTTCACATCCTGCCTTGACTACTTTCTAACTGTGTGTCCTTGGACAAGTCACTTAATCTCTCTGAGGCTCAGTTTTCCCATATTTACAATGGGGATCATAATAATCTCTGCCTAGCTCATACGTTATTCAAACTACAAGATGAGATCAGGAATTTATGTAAAAGTACCTGGAAAGCTAAGATATTTTTTAGTATGCTAGAAACAGAATGAAGCTTAGATCATGAACAGGATAAATATTAGCAAAAAGCCTTAGAAATCTTTTATTCCCAGGTCCAAACTCTGGGTCTGCATTTCAGGACGAGAGAGGAACAGATTTCGTTTGCTAGATGTTCTCTGTGTTCCCTTGGTATGTATGTCCCCCACCCTGCACTCACACACACATCCGTGTTCCCAGATACGTACAGCACAGCACAGCCTCCTGGGCTCATGTCGGCCCCATAGGCTCCAGCTGCCTGGACCCTCGCTGACTGTCTCTCCATTCCCAGGGGGTCTCCTCATGGCTCCAGTCTTGGCAACAGCTCCAGGTCTTCCTACAGAGTCTCCAGCAGGCAACTCCTCTCTCCTTGCACATCCTTCTGGGCCATGGCCCCTGCAAGGCCTACAAATCCAGGCAAAGTTGGCAGAGGCTTTCTCCAAGGCAGCTCAGAACTGAGGCCACGGGGGGAGCTCAGAGTTGGAGCATCATCCCCCTCGCCCCCTCCCCTCCACCTCCCTGGCTTCTCAGTGCTGTCCCGCTTAATTCTTAATGGAAATTCCATCCCCGGCGCCGGCCCTGGCTGGCTCAGGGAGTCCAGGCTTAGGCCAACAGCAAACTCCACCCAGAGACAGGAGGCCTCCCTGGCCATATAAAAACAGATCCACACAGATTCACATACATGCTCACAGTCTCAGCAGACGGACATGCCCGGAATCATTCACAAACTCAAAGAGTCTCACCCAAACACATACCCAAAAGAATAATAAGCATTATAATCACTAGCATTTACTGCATGGTGGTAAGTTTTTATAGGTATGAATTTCCCTAATTCTCACAATGACACTGGGTTCGTGGGCAACTTAGCTATTATCCCTAATTTACACATGGGGAAACTGAGGCACATGGAGCAACAATGTACATTAGGCATCTAGTGATAATAGCCTAGGAAGTAATAAAGGCCTTAGGAAGCATCACTACAAACAAAGCTAGAGGAGGTGATGGAATTCCATCTGAGCTATTTCAAATGCTAAAAGATGATGCCGTTAAAGTGCTGCACTCAATATGCCAGTAAATTTGGAAAACTCAGCAGTGGCCACAGGACTACAAAAGGTCAATTTTCATTCCAATCCCAAAGAAAGGCAATGCCTAAGAATGTTCAAACTATCGCACAGTTGCACTCATCTCACACGCTAGCAAAGCAATGCTCAAAATTCTCCAAGCAAGGCTTCAACAGTATATGAACAGAGAACTTCCAGATGTTCAAACTGGATTTAGAAAGGGCAGAGAAACCAGAGATCAAATTGCCAACATCCATTGCATCATAGAAAAATCAAGAGAGTTCCAAAAAAAAATCTACTTCTGCTTTATTGATTACGCCAAAGCCTTTGACTATATGGATCACAACAAACTGTGGAGAATTCTTAAAAAGATGGGAATACCAGACCACATTACCTGTCCCCTCGAAACCTGTATGCAGGTCAAGAAGCAACAGGTAGAACTGGACATGGAACAACAGACTGGTTCCAAATTGGGAAAGGAGTACATCAAGGCTGTATATTGTCACCCTGCTTATTTAACGCATAGGCAGAGTACATCGTGAGAAATGCTAGACTGAATGAAGCACAAGCTGGAATCAAGATTCTGGGAGAAATATCAATAACTACACATATGCAGATGATAAAAGATGCTTACTCCTTGGAAGAAAAGTTATGACCAACCTAGATAGCATATTCAAAAGCAGAGACATTACTTTGCCGACTAAGGTCCGTCTAGTCAAGGCTATGGTTTTCCAGTGGTCATGTATGGATGTGAGAGTTGGACTGTGAAGAAGGCTGAGTGCCGAAGAATTGATGCTTTTGAACTGTAGTGTTGGAGAAGACTCTTGAGAGTCCCTTGGACTGCAAGGAGATCCAACCAGTCCATTCTGAAGGAGATCAACCCTGGGATTTCTTTGGAAGGAATGATGCTAAAGCTGAAGTTCCAGTACTTTTGCCACCTTATGCGAAGAGTTGACTCATTGGAAAAGACTCTGATGCTGGGAGGGATTGGGGGCAGGAGGAGAAGGGGACGACCCAGGATGAGATGGCTGGATGGCATCACGGACTCGATGGACGTGAGTCTGAGTGAACTCCAGGAGATGGTGATGGACAGGGAGGCCTGGCGTGCTGCGATTCATGGGGTCGCAAAGAGTCGGACACGACTGAGCTACTGAACTGAACTGAACTGAGCTACTCTTATGACAGAAAGTGAAGAGGAACTAAACAACCTCTTGATGAAAGAGGAGAGTGAAAAAGCTGGCTTAAAACTAAACATTCAGAAAATGAAGATCACGGCATCCAGTCTCATCACTTCATGGCAAATAGATGTAGAAACAATGGAAACAGAGACAGGCTGTATTTTCTTGGGCTCCAAAATCACTGCAGATGGTAACTCCAACCATGAAATTAAAAGACACTTGCTTCTTGGAAGAAAAGCTATGACCAACCTAGACAGCATTTTAAAAAGCAGATATATTACTTTGCCAACAACAGTCCGTCTTGTCAAAGCTATGATTTTGCCAATAGTCATGTATGGATGTGAGAGTTGGACCTTAACAAGAGCTGAGCACTGAAGAATTGATGCCTTTGAGCTGTGGTGTTGGAGAAGACTCTTGAGAGTCCCTTGGACTGCAAGGAGATCAAACCAGGCAATCCTAAAGGAAACTAGTTCTGAATATTCATTGGAAGGACTGATGCTGAAGCTGATGCTGCAATACTTTGGACACCTGATGTGAAGAACTGACTCATTGGAAAAGACCCTGATGCTGGGAAAGATTGAAAGCAGGAGGAAAAGGGGACAATAAAAGATAAGATGGCTGGATGGCATCACCAACTCGATGGACATGAATTTAAGCAAATTCCAAAATTTGGTGATGGACAGGGAAGCCTGGGGTGCTGCAGTCCATGGGATCACAAAGAGTCAGACACAACTGAGTGATTGAACTGAACTGAATAATAGCCTAACACATTAGCACCAGGAACCATGATATGTGGTTTCATTTTGCCACCATAGTAACTTTTTTGTGGAAGTTATTGTTATTCCCATTATACAGACAGGGAAAATCAAGGTCAGATGGTTTAAATCACCTGCCTTTGGCCTCACAGATTGTAAGATGAAGGGAGATTCTATACAAATACGTGTGGGAGCCCTCATGGGTGAACAAAGGTAAACACAAGTAAACAAATACATGAACACTCTCAGGGGGCACAACCACAGATAGAATCTTCTACCAATAGAGAAGCCACAGAAATGGTCCAGAGCTGCATCAGGCAAAGATCCCCTCTAGCCTAACACCATGTTCTTCTTCCCTTCCAAATGGTCCATCCCATCAACTTCACAAGTCACTTCAGCAAGGCCAAGTTAAACCTAAATGGAGAGCAGATTTCAGGTTTACAATTCAGGCAGTAAGCCTGAACTACCGTCAACCCCCAGCCTCAGCTCCAAATCCAAATCCAGTTTGCCCAGCACACCTCTGTGGTCACTGGAAGAAGTCTCGGGTGCTCTCTTCTGAAGGGATCATGAACAAACTTCATGCAGGGAGCTCCTCAGAGACTCTGGGCCTTGTCAGGGGCTGGCCAAGGAGGGCTCCAGTTTCCAGGCCCAGATAAGGTTGCACGGGACTCACAGGACAAGGCAGGGCACCGGAGCCTGGCCTCGGACAGAACAGAGCACGGGCTGCCCAAGGGAACTGATGCCATACTGCAGAGAGATGGCAAGGCTTTGGGGGGAGGGAGGTGGGCATAGGAAGGGCAGGGCTACATATAGGACAAGTAATGAGGCCCGCAGCCCTGGGAGTTGGGAGAACAGGACTGCAAAACAAGAGAACAGAAGAAGTTAGCAATCCAGGAACTTGTCCATTGCTGGAATTTTCCATGCTAAGCTAAACATTTCTAAGCAGGGCAGTGATGGCCTGGGCCCCCTCCCCAGTAGAGTGCTCTGGAAGGCCTACAGTAGCCAGGGCCATCTCTATTGTCTCTCTTCATTTCCCATCTCGTCCCCATCCCACAATTCCTTGTGCTTCCTGCTGTCAAGAGTCTATCCACTCTGTGGTCTGACGACAGCTTAGCATGGCAGCCCGGTATTGGAAAGGGATTTTTCCAGAGGAATGCACAATTGAACCTGGAATCATGTAGCCAGGCAATGGCTCTAAGAGGAGGGGACATTTGGAGCCCAAGAGTTGGCATTTCTAAGAGGTTCCCAGGGGATGTGAATGGTACTAGTCTGGGTGAGGGGGTCACACTCTGAGAACCACTGCTTTACAGAACAAGAGAAAGTCAGATGTTCCAGATGTCCACTTAAAACTAAAAGTGCAGCCTAACTTCAGATTGCAACTGATTTCTGAAAGGCCCCTAAAGAAAGACTGCCCCTTCCTGTAAGCAGTTTATACTTTCCTTTCTCTGCCTCTATCTTCCCAGTTTCTGCGCTGGCCCGGCTGTCTGTTTGTTGGTCTCTCCTGGGCTCTGTGATGGTCCTGTCTGCCTCAGTCCATCTCAAGTAAGACATGGCATCCTCCACACTGCCCCCCACCCGCTCAGAGAAGGTTATCAAGATGAGGGACCTGCACAAAAATAGCTGATGACCAGACAGGCTCTCATTTCTGGGGACAGAGATATCAGATCAGAAGGTCATGACGATCACAGCTGAAATGCCAGCCCACCCAGAGATATGAGCAATGGGCAAGGATCCCAGGACCCACAGCCGTGACCTCGCATCCTGCAGTCCCCTCCTGCAGCCTGAAGGCATGCCCGTGGGGGTGCTGTCCTGCCTCCAGGAGTGATGGTGGGACAGAGCACTCAAGGAGGACGGGGAGAGGGGAGTCTGGCCACAGGCTGGTGAGGACACGCCATGGGCTCACTTGGGCCATGGATCTCTCCACGTCTCCCTCTGCGATGCTCTCCAAAAGGAAAATTCCCCCCAACTTCCAGAACCAGTGTGAGAACCTGTAATGTGACTAGGATGAAGGATGTAAGAACCAGAAAGCCCTCAGAGATCTCTGGGAGCAGGGTTCTGAAATGTTGTTACCCACCAGAATCACTTTGGGAGGGCGGGGGTTGAAATACGGGTTATCAGGCTCCCTCAGAGGTTCAGAGTCAGTGGGTAGGGGGAGAGCCAGAGCCCGGGTGCCCCTCCCTTCCCAGTTCTGTGTTCAGTGACTTCATGCTGGTAGCTTGAAACTGACCATGATGAGAGTATTTATTTACACCACAGACATTGAGCAAGTACTACAAATCAGGGCATTATGTTTTGTTTTACTTTGCTTTGGAAAGTCTCTTGGGGACGACTTCCCACCATGGGCCATGTTGGTCTCTATTTTCAAGCATCCTAAGCAATTACAGTGCAGGGCTTTTTGAGAAGAAACACTGATCCAGTAATTAGGTTCTAACTCAAACCCCTCATTTGACAGATAGGGAAACTAGGGCCCGATGAGGAAAGGAATCTTGGCTGAGGTCACTGTAGTAGGCCCCTTGTGGGATCGTGGCTGCTCAGTTCAGGACAGTGGAGGTTGACAAGCAGCCCTACCTTCCTCTTGACCCTCTCCTGCATCCTCTCCACTACACGGTGGCTGTGGCTCATTGCCTAAGAGAAGAATGGCAGGGAGGTCCTGCCATCTGATTGTGAGCCAATCAGATTACCTTTCATCAGCATTTGCAATTTGAATAGGTTGGACTAGAGCTTATTAGTGGCCAGATCACCTGGAACAGCAGGCATGTGAACTCCAGCTGTTGAGGGCTTTAGGAGTACCATGCCTTCCCCAAGCCTTAACTGTTCAACTCTCGTTAAATTCAGAAAGATTCCTGAGTATCATCCTAAAAAGTTCCCTGTTACTTAAAGTAACAAGGTATTTCCCATTGCTTACAACCAAATCCACCTTGGGAAACATAGTCACAGAGCAAGTTAGTGAAGATGAGAACTCGAGATTCCTGCCCCTTTGTCTTTCTATCTCCCACCCTCAAATAGGATGCAAAAGGAGACTATACAAATACACAATTCTCCAGGGCAGTGTTCTCCAAGAGTGGTCCCAGACCAGCAGCATCAGCATATCCTGGCATCGTACAGGAAGTGCAAATTCTCAGGCCTCCTCCTGCAACTACTGAGTCAGAAGCTCTGGGGCTAGGGCCCAGCCTGCTGTGTTTTAACAAACCTTCCAGGTGATTCTGACCTGTTACACACTGAGGACCACCATTCTAGCAGGAGCGGCTGTAGCTTCCGCCTCCCTAACAATGACTCAAAACCCAGGCAGGAAAAGCTATCAGCTGTCAGGGTGCCAGTTGCATGGCCAATCACATTTCTTCCTGGCTAGCATCCTTGACCCCATACTCCTGAGGAACCTTGGGCATCCGAGGTATGACCTTGCATCCTGAGTTAAGACCTTCTTTCCAAAGTCTAAGGGGCAACCCCTTTCTAAAAACATCTGGACAACCTCCCCAGAAACATGGCAGAGAAATGCTACTTCTGTCAGTGTCTTCATGTCTAATTAAGGGGGTGACAGTGGAAATTCCTGGCCCTTTGGATTCTGAGGGGGTCCTGGGGACAGACAGCTTCAGGTGTCCTTCTAGAAGGAGGCCTACCAAGGGCCTGCCAGCGTGAATCTACTGTTTCCTCTTCTGTGTTCCCCAGGTTCAGGAAGAAAAATAAGCTTCAAGAGTAATGGAAGAAGTGAGGTCTTGAGAAGAGGAACAAAATAATAATAATAACTATTACTATTACATTACTAGGCACTGACTTCTTCCTGTACACAGCCCTGCTGCATGTACTAAGCACTTCCCACGTATTTACCTTGCTTGTGTCTCACCACGATGCAATGATGCAGTTATTACTCTCCCCTCTTTAGAGGTGAGGAACCAAGGGCAAGAGAGATTAAGTAGCTTTCCCGAGATCATACAGCCAGTGATTGGAAGATCGAAGACTCAAACCCAGGTCTATCTGACTGTAGGTCCACTAGTTTCCCAGGGGGAAAGTCCAAGAACACAGGTGCAGAGGCGCACCTGCTGCTGAGAGTGGAGACAGGCTGGGGAAGGCAGGCACTAGCCAGATGGGCTGGGGGAAGGGTGGGGCAGGGCTCATTTCGTCAGCGGGGGACCAGGCAACTCGAAGCAAATGCTGCTGCTGCTGAGTCGCTTCAGTCATGTCCGACTCTGTGCGACCCCATAGAGGGCAGCCTACCAGGCTCCCCCATCCCTGGGATTCTCCAGGCAAGAACACTGGAGTGGGTTGCCGTTTCCTTCTCCAATGCATGAAAGCGAAAAATGAAAGTGAAGTCACTCAGTTGTGTCCGACTCTTAGTGACCCCATGGACTGCAGCCCACCAGGCTCCTCCGTCCATGGGATTTTCCAGGCAAGAGTACTGGAGTGGGGTGCCATTGCCTTCTCTCCAGAAATGGGAGTAGAGTATTGAGGAGCCAAGGAAGGACCTGCCCAGATGCCCTGGGAAAGAGGGGAAGGAGCAGATTAGGAATAATGACCAGAGTTGAAAACATTCATTAGAAATGGAGCCCATGAGAGCAGCCGCACAAGCCAGACTTAGTGGCTCAGGTCTGAGTCTGGGGACAAGCACTGAGCCCACGTTTGAGAAGTGTTCCAAGCAGGGACTGCAGGGAGCTCACCCTCTATTGTGAGGGGAGAAACAGCTAGGACCCCTCCTCACACTGCCTGGTGCTGCCCTGAAGGACTTCCTTCTCAGCTCTGGTAGAACATGGGCCAGATTCCCGAACACAGCAGGGCCAGTGGACAGAGGTGGTCAGGACGGGTCCTGGGATTCATGGCAGAACCTGCAAGCCTGGTATAGAAAGAACGTTCCTCAGCTGGAGAGTGGGAGGCTCTGGAGCTGGCTCTGGGTTGAAATCAAGACAAGTCATTAACTGGCACCGCCTCTTTTCAGCTAATCAAAACAAAGACCTGAGTCATTTCTCCTTCCTCTTATCTCACTGTCCCCTTCCTGCAATAGCCAACTGGTCCGTCTGACCTCTCTGCTCTACCTCCATGTTGAATCGCTGACCACCTAAACCCCCTTAACCACAAATTCACCAGAGTCATCCTTTAACAATGTAAAGGAGACCCCATCCTCTTCCAACCTAAAACTCTTCAACAGCTTCTCATTATTGCACTTAGAAGTTCTAGACTTTACTCTGGCTCACAAAATTCTACATGATTCTTCTCTCCACCAGGATCTCAGGTCACATCATCTTCCTAAGAGAGATCTTCCCTGACCACCCAAATTAAAAGAGCCCTCCCCTGTCACTCCCCTGTTAATATCACTTTTCATTCTCAGAAATATCCTCGTTTATTTGCTTGATTATTATCTGTCTGCCCAGTGCCCCACTCCATAAGAACAGAGGCCCCATCTTCTGGTGCAGCGCCCAGCACATAGTTATTCAGCAAACTTCTGTGAAATGATTCAAGCACCGTGGCGGTGGTAGAAGTAGCTGGCCCATGTGGCAGAGCACAGGAGTGGCCAAGAGCATCCAGGAACCAAAGGCTAAGAAGACAAAGGAAGCCAGACAGAAAATCCAGCACCTGAAAGGAAGAGGACTCGAATTTCCAAGAATTTTCCATAAGAAGGGTACTAGCACCCCTGGTTCCTGAGACCCAAAAGCTTCCCTGTCCTGAGATTCCTTAAGATGTTGCCATTGAATTTACTTTCTTGCTTCATCACAAAAGAATTCAGAGTTGAAGTGACAGGTAAAAAATGGATTTATTTAGAGAGAAACACACTCCACAAACACAGCTTAGAAGGCAAGAGTGTCCTTGAAATATGGCATGAGTAGTTTTCATGGGCTGGGTCATTTCATCAGATAATAATTGCAAGGATTGTTCCAGTTATTTAGGGGAAGAGTTTGAGATTTCCAGGAATCAGCCATCACCCACTTCTTGGTCTTTTACGGTTGACCTCAGAACTGTCATGATACTGCTGGGTGTATCATTTAGCGTGCTAATATATTACAATGAGCACATAATGAGGCTCAAAGCCCACTGGAAGTCAAATCTTGGACCCGGTGGGTTCTAACCATTCCTTGTCATGTACTGTGGCCATGTCATTCTTTTAAAAGTTGTGTCTGGCCCCCTTCCCTCTTGCTTCAAAGACACCCCTACACTCTAGCAATGCTTTTCTTATTTCTCTTAAACTGGCTTGAATTTTTTTTTCTTTTGCCTACCATGTTAAAGGTCCTGATGTAACCCCCATGCCCATGTCTCCTTGGTGAACACAGCGCCAAAAGGAAGCTCAGCAGTTAGCGGGGAGCACAGCACAGCGAGTGAGGATCATAGGCTCTTACCTCTGTGACCCTAAGTAAGTGTCTTTCCTTTTCTGAGTCACAGACACTTATCTGAGATCTAGTCCAAGGGTCCTTTCAGGTGAATCTGACCAGGACTCTGAGCTCATAAAGTAAAGGAAGGAGCCATCTTCCAGGCAGAAAGCATATTCTGTATATTTTTATATCCTAGTCAGGTCCCAGCAGGAAAAGAAGTTCATATAGGGGGGACTTAGAGATTGGAAAGGTTATCTATGGTCACGGTTAAGATAATAACAACTGGTTTGAGGCACCGCAGTGGCTTCCCTGGTGGCTCAGATGGTAAAGAATCTGCCTGCAATGCGAGAGACTGGGTTTGATCCCTGAATCGGGAAGATCCCCTAGAGAAGAAAATGGCAACCCACTCCAGTATTCTTGCCTGGAGAATTCCATGGACAGAGGAACCTGGCGGGCTACAGTCCATAGAATCGCAAAGAGTTGGACAGAACTGAAGCAACTTACTGTGAGGCACTGAGGTGCTGATGACTGTGGGAAGATGCTGCCACCTCCAAGTCTAGGGGTGAGGGGGCAAACAGTTCACTGGTGCTCTGGTGGAACCATGGACGAGGTCATCTCAGAACCATGGCACCCACGTGGAAAAGAAGTCCCCTAACCTCTCTCCGCTCCTCCCTCTGACCTCCAGCCAGTGCCTCCATTGGCAAAGCCCAACCAGGTAGCCCAGGTGACATGATCTGAGGACCAACTCCTCCCGACACAGAGCAGAGAAGGATGGAGGAGCTATGGGGGAGGGTATACTGTTCAAATGGATAATAACTAGAACCAGAGAAAAACCAAGACCTGCAATCTCTAAATCCTCACAGCCTCCCTTTCAGTTAAATCTCCATAAGAATGCTAAACTCTTCAGAAAATCGCTGAATTGTTATAATGGTCTTGATAGACCATTACAAATGAATTCAAACCTAGATTTATAGCCCTTGGCTAAGGGCCTGCCAGAGACAAAGGCAAAAGCTAAAGCTTTGCCACAGAGCACATGAATTTGCTTCCATGAGAGCTTCCAGAAAAGTTTCACCAGGAAATAAAGATTCTGACAATCTGAATAACTGAGGAGGCTTAATAATAACCCCCACATACATTATTGAGGATTGGTAGGTAACCACCCAGAAAGGATTCTTCTAATAGAAACAATGCCCAATCAGGAGTTTGTAGCAAAGAAAAAATTGATCTATTTTAAATTCCTTGCAATTGACACCCACCTATGGTTTAAAAGATCTGGCCTCAGACATACGCATTCCTGGAGGGAAATTTTCCAAAATCCATCCACACCTAGGCCACATTAGAAAGCCTGGGGAGAGTGGGAAGGACAGGTTTTAATCCAGAAAACTAAGACCCTTCTAAGAGTAAGAACATTCCCAAAGAAAGAATGTGCTATTCATCATTGTGGAAGGAAGTTTAGTTCAGCAAGAAAAAGAATAAAGGCCAGTCTTCTGCACATCACTCAGAATACAAGTGATCAAGTCAATCTCTGACCTTGGGAGGTTCACAGTCTAATGATGCACAAAGAGATATAGATACACCATCTCATATTAGGAGATAATTATCAGAGAGGTGAAAAATATCCCACCATAATTGTGCATTTCAGCTTTATATACTTTGAAGTTATTATGAGGTGCATATACACTTAGAATTATTATATCTGTTGGAAAATTTTAAATTTTGCTGTCATAAGATGGTCTTCATTATCTTTATGATGCTTTGTGCCTTAAAGTCAGCTTTATTCAAAATCAATATCATTATACGACCATTATTTTGGCTACTGTTTGCAGGGGAAATTGATCATTCTTTGGCTTTTGCCCTTTTTGTATTCTTATGTTTTAGATACCTCTTGAATGTTTTAGACACCTATAGTTAGAAGGAGAAGAATGCTTCGCTTCAGTCGACCGACTCTTGATGACCCTACGGACTGTAACCCACCAGTCTCCTCTGTCTATGGGATTCTCCAGGCAAGGACACTGAAGTGAGTTGACATTTCCTACTCCAGGGGATCTTCCTGACCCAGGAATTGAACCCACATCTCTCCTGTCTCTTGCACTGGCAGACGGGTTCTTCACCACTAGCGCCACCATGTAATTAGAGGTAAAAGAGTTATGTGTTATGCAAATAGCTTTCTGTGAAAAGAGCTTTCCAAGGAAAGGAAACAGTCAAAGCAAAGCTAAGGCAAGAGTGCCTGGTGTCTTAGAGCAAGAGTAAGGAGACTAGGGAAGCAGAGCAGTTTGAACAAGGGAGTGGGGGAACAGGAGAAGATGAAGGAGGGGATACATAGAGATTATTGGAGCAGTGCCCTGAGTAGCGGAAAGGGGATGGGACCTGGCATACAAGTGGAAGAAATGGCTCTACCTTGGAGCGTGGAAATTTCATCTATGAATACTAGTGGGAGACAAGTACCTGGGAACAGATACCAGTAATGTACAGGTGTTCTGGTGGAGTCTGTGGAGGCTCTCTTCCCAATTGATGTCATTTTATCAGTTAAGTAGAAAGCAGAGCCTGGGCTTCTCCAGTGGCTCAGTGATAAAGAATTCGCCTGCAATGCAGGAGATGTGGGTTCAGTCCCTCGGCTGGAAAGACCCCTTAGAGGAGGGCTTGACAACTCACTCCAGTATTCTTGCTGGGAAAATCCTATGGACAGGGGAGCCTGCAGGCTACAGTTCATGGGGTCGCAAAGAGTCAGACATGATAAGTGACTGAGCATGCATGCACAAAAGCAGGGTCAGGGAATAAGGATGATGGAGGAAGTGTTGGGGTTTTGAGGAGAAGGTTTGAATAAAGATCTAGAAGTAAATGGAAGACTGAATGGACTAAGGACATACAATTTCTTGTCAGCAACAAAGGCTTAATTAATGCTCATGGATTTAAAATGAGGCACTCAACCAATAAAATAAAATAAAATGAGGCACTCAATCAATACAGTTGTGTGAATTTTCTCAGGCGTCAAAAACCCTTGATCCAGAAGCCAAGTTGCTGAAGTCTCCTGTACTACATGGATCCCCAGGTGGTACAGCAGTAAAGAATCTGCCTGCTAGTACAGGAGATGCAGGCGGTGGTGAATTCAATCCCTGGGTGAGGAAGATCTCCTGGAGTAGGAAATGGCAACCCACTCCAGCATTCTTGCCTGAAAGAGTCCATGGAAAGAGGAGCCTGGTGGAGTATAGTCCATGGGGTAGCAAAGAGTTGAGCATGACTGAGCATGCATACAAATGCACGCACACCTATACCACCCTCTACGGAATGGCCATCTGGACTGCCTTTGAATGCTTCCAATGACAGGGAGCCCATCAAATCCCAAGAAGCCCCTGCTATCATTAGGCAGCTTCCACCATCAAAAAGTATCTCCCCATGTTGAGCTGGCATTTCTCTTCCCATTTGTTTCCCCTATGTTTGATCCTCTGGGTCTGTTTCTGTTTTCTGTTGTTTATGTTGGTCTGTGTCTCCCTGTGACTGGTCATCTAGATAGCTGATGACATATCCAGTTGGTGAGGCTGGGAGAAATAGGAATCTTACACATGGCTGGTGGGAATGCAAAATGATAGATTGCCTATACTTAGCAAAATTATGCACTTACTCTGACTCTACAATCCCAGTGCAAGAAAGAATAAAAAATGGTATCACATTAGATAAAATTAAATTATTGTGATCCTAGACTGTGCCCATGTACAGTTCCCCTAAGGAAATAAATAAGGATATTTTTACAAAATTTAGCTCCAAATATGATTACTACAACGTTTTTGCAAGAATGAAAATCTAGAAATAATTTACATGTATATAGGGACTGATTAAATAAACTCTGGCAGGCACATTTATTCAATAGAATGTGAAATGGACATGAAAAATTATATAGCAGAAGGACATGGAGCGGGAAGACACTGAAAAAGGCAAGTTTCAAAGTAAGTTTGGTGTGACGCAGTTTTATAAATATGCACATAAGATATATAAGAGCACACCAAACTACTAATGGTGGATTTTTCTGGATGATGAGGTAATTAGGAAACATACTATTTACTATTCTCACCCCTCCCCTCCACACACACACCTTATTTTTTGTCTTTCCTGTAGTTTCTAAATCTTCCGTATTGAGTATTTTAATTCCCCAATTAGGAAAAAAGAAGTTACTTTTCAATTAAAAAACAAACCCTATCGGCCTTTCTACTTTGAGTTCAAGAATAACCCCTCCATAAAAACCCCCCTTATTTTGTCTGCACACTTCCCTGGTGGCCCAGATGGTAAAGAATTTGCCTGCAGTGCCAGAGACCATGGGTTCGATTCCTGGGTTGGGATGATCCCCTGGAGAAGAGAATGGCTACACACTCCAGTATTCGTGCCTAGAGAATTCCATGGACAGAGGAGCCTGGTGGGCTAGAATTCATGGGGTCGCAAAGAGTAGGACGTGACTGAGCGACTAACAGTTTCACTTTCACCTCCCGACAGGAGCAGTACTGTGTCAAAACGTGGAGACCCCCTCTTCATGTGTCGAATGCCCCTACCCCTGCCACTCCCCTCTCTCTGCCCCAGCCCTTTTCCTTTGAGGGGAATCAAGAAGGCAACAAAGTGGGCCTTACTATGGCTGCTTTTTTCTCAGATCCCTCAGCCAAGAGGAAACATCCAGCCTCCCTCCTCCCTGAGCACTACCATCTGCCCCTGGCATCCCGACTGCCGTTGGTAGCATACTGTCTCACCCCTGTGAGGGAGGTGTCGTTATTCCAAATACTTGAGCTATGTATGACCCAGGCTCAGAAAGCAGGGAGAGGTAAATCTGGGAGACCAGCTTGGGGCCCGACTGGGAAGAGGGGATCCTGGCAAAGCTAGCTTAAACGCCTGCTTGTTGCACCCTCTGGTGGAGAAGGGGCTGCTTCACTCCCAGGGAGGGACTGGGTCAGAGACTGGATATTTTAAGATGCTGCCAGCCCCTTTACTTTTATTTTTGACATCTTCACCCCCATTAAGTTAAAAGCACCTGCATCTCACATTAAACAGTATTTGTATATAACTAGGTAAGAGTTGGGTTGGAATGGATCCATAGACTTGTAGATATTTAAGTAATAACACAAATAAGCAATTTTGTAAGACCCATGCTACCTGATTTCCATGCTTACTTTAACACCACAGTGTGTCTAAGTATATCAAGACAGTGTGGTATTCAAGGGGGAAAAGAGGGAGGGATAAATTGTGAGACTGATGTTTATATACACACTACTATATGTAAGACAGATAACTAATGAGGACCTACTATACCTACTGTATAGCACAGTGAACTCTACTCAATACTCTGAAGTGGCCTATGTGGGAACAGAATCTAAGAAAGAGTGATATATGTATATGTAAAACTGATTCACTTTGCTATATAGCATAAACCAATACAACATTGTACATCAATTATTCTCCAATAAAGATTAATTTTTTTAAAAAGACAGTGTGGTATTGGCAGAAGAATAACTACATTGATAGATGAGACAGAATTGGGAGTCCAGAAATACATCTGCACAAATGTGATCAATTGATTTTTTACTAAGATGTAAAGGCAATTAAATTAACAGTCTCTTCAACAATTTGAACAATTGGGCATCTACATGCAAATAAATTAGTCTCAATCTACACCTCTCGCCTTATACAAAAATTAACTCAAAGTGGGTCCTAGACCTAAATGTAAAACATAAAACCAAAAATCTTTTAGGAAAACATATGTAATAAAGCCACTGCTACCTTGGGATCTGAGGTTGGACAGAGTTCTTAGACATGACACCAAAGCACAATCCATTTTAAAAATGATAAATTAGACTTCAGCAAAATTAAAAACTTTTGCTAAGAAAATGAAAATGCAATCCACAGACTGGAAAAATTTTCAGTATAACATAGCTGGTAATAATCTTATATCCGCAATATATAAAGAACTCTCAAAATTCAGCAGTAATAAAGCAAGCAATCCATTATGAAATGAGCAAAACATTTGAAGAGACATTTCAGCAAAAGGCATAAATATATGGAAAATAAGCACAGGAAAAGATACTCAGTGTCATTAGTCATTAGGGAAACATAAACTAAAACCACAATGATATACTACTATAGACACATTAGTGGAGTTACTAGAACACTCATAAGCCTGGTGGAAATTTGAAATGGTATAGCCACTTCAGAAAATGGTTTGGAATTTTCTTATAAAGTTAAATATATACTAACCATAATGAATACAGTAGATATGAATCCAACTATATTGATAACCACTTTGGTGTCAAGTCTGAAGACACCAGTTAAAAAACACAGATTGTCAGAACGGATCAAGAACAAAAGCCAACTGTATGTTGTTGATAAGCAACCCACTTTAACTATAAAGTTGCATAAAAATTAAAAGTAAACAAATGGATGTATGTGTAGCATGGCAAATATAATTAATAGTATGTATTGAAAGTTAAGAGAGTAGATCTTAAATTTCTCATTATAAGAAAAAATTCTGTAACAATGGTGACAGAAGTTATCTAGAAATAATCATTTCCTAATATATATAAATATCAAATCATTATGTTGTATACCAGAAACTAATAATTTTGTATGCCAATCATACCACAATAAAAAAGGAAATGCTAACACTAATCAAAAGAAAAGCGGGGCTAGATATATTAATTTCAGACAGAAAAGACTTCAAAGCTTGGAAAATTAACAAAGATAAAGCAGGGTATTACATAATGATAAAGGTGTTCCTTCTCCAAGAACACATAATTTGCCTTGACTTATATGCCTAACAGTAGAGCATCAAACTACATAAGGCAAAGATTAATAGCACTTCAAGGAGAAATAGACTAATCTGCTATTAAAATTGGGGACTTCAACACCCCTTATCAGAGATGAACAGATCCAGCAGGCAGAAAATCAATAGTACCGTCAATCAACTGGATGTAATGAACATTGATATGCTACTGCTTCATCCAGCAATAGAAGAATCACATTCTTTTCAAACTCACAAGGAATATTCACCAAGAGAGACCATATTCTGGGCCACACAACACACCTTAATAAATTTAAAAGAATAAAATCCTACAGTGTCGGCTGTCATACCATTAAACTAGGAATCAAATAACAGAAAGATTATTGGAAAATCTCAAACTATGTGGAGATTAAACAGCACACTTCTAAATAATTCACTAGTCAAAAATAAATTGCAATGGAAATTTTAAAAATATTGTGAACTAAAGGAAAATGAAAATTTATCAGGATTCATGGACTGCAGTGAAAGCAGTACTTACAGGGAAATTTATAGCACTAAATGCAAATATCAGTAAAGAAGAAACATCTGAAATCAATCATCTAAATTTTTCTTGCTACTGCTGCTAAGTCGCTTCAGTCGTGTCTGATTCTGTGCGACCCCATAGACGGCAGCCCACCAGGCTCCCCTGTCCCTGGGATTCTCCAGGCAAGAATACTGGAGTGGGATGCCACTTCCTCCTCCAATGCATGAAAATGAAAAGTGAAAGTGAAGTTGCTCAGTCGTGTCCGACTCTTAGCAACCCCATGGACTGCAGCCCACCAGGCTCTTCCATCCATGGGATTTTCCAGGCAAGAGTACTGGACTGGGGTGTCATTGCCTTCTCTGAAATTTTTCTTAGGAAACTATACAAAGAAAAATTAAATCCAAAGTAAAGAGAAGAAAAGGAATAATAATAACTGGACTATCAGTCAATAAATTGAAAATAGGCAATCAATAGAGAAAATAAGTAAAATCAAAAGCTGCTGTTTCAAAAAGATCAACAAAGTCAATAAGCCTCTAGCCAGGCCAGCTGAGAAGAAAAAAGGAGGACACAAATTGCTAATATCAGAAGTGAAAGAAGTACATCACTACAGATCCTATGGACATTAAAAGGATAATAACAAAATACTAAGAGCAATTCTATTTTCACAAATTTGATAACCTAAATGAAATGCACCCATTTCTCGAAACACCAAAATGCACACAACAAATCTGAATAGACCTATTTCCATGAAAGACATTGAGTAAATAACTACTAACATTTCAAAATAGAAACCACCTGCCCAGATGAGTTCACTGGTGAATTCTACCCAACACTTGAGGAAGGAATTACACTAATTCTCTGGAATCTCTTTCAGAAAACAGAAGATGAAATTCCTAACTCATTCTGAGACCAGTATTATGCTAATACCAACACCAGACGAACACACTGCAAGAAAAGAAAACTACAGACCATACCTCACATGAACATAGATGCAAAAATCTTCAGTAAGTTAATAGTACACAGGATCAAAAAGTATGAAAAGGATTATACAACATGACGAAGTAGGATTTATTCCAGCCATGCAAGGTGGGTTCAGTATTAGAAAATCAATTAACATAATGCATCACATCAACAGAGTAAAAAAGAAAAATCACATGATTATTTCAACAAACACAGAAAAAGCACTTAACAAAATCCAACATCCATTCATGATTTAAAAAAAAAAAAAAACTTCCAGTAAACTATAAAGAAATAGAAGGGGAAATTCTCAGTAAAATAGAAGGGAACTTTCTCAATTAGATAAACTATCTACAAGATCCTATAGCTAACAGCATTCTTGAAACTATCCCACAAAGGAACTCAAAACTGTCCCATTAAGATCAGGTAAAAGTGAAGAATGTTCCCTCTCACCATCCTTTTTCAACATTCAGTACTTGTTAATGCAATAAGAAAAGTAAATAAAAGGTATACCTATTGGGGAGGAAGACATAAAACTCTTTTTTTTGTTGTTGTTGCAGATAACATGAATGTCTCTGTAGAAAATCTAAAAGAATTGATTAGAAAAAACTGGAACTAATAAGTAATTATAGCAAGGTTGCAGAATACAAGGTTAATATACTGTCAGTTGTTTTCCTATATACCAACAATGAGAGAGTGGAATTTGAAATTAAAAATACTTTTCCAACAATGATCCATCTAGTCATCTAGTTTTTCCAGTAGTCATGTATGGATGTGAGAGCTGGACTATAAAGAAAACTGAGGGCCGAAGAATTGATACTTTTAAATTGTGGTGTTGGAGAAGACTCTTGAGAGTCCCTTGGACTGCAAGGAGATCAAACCAGTTAATCCTAAAGGAAATCAGTCCTGAATATTCATTGGAAGGACTGATGCTGAAGCTGAAACTCCAATACTTTGGCCACCTGATGCGAAGAACTGAGTCATTTGAAAGGACCCTGATGCTGGAAAAATTGAAGGTGGGAGGAGAAGGGGACAACAGAGGATCAGGACATCCACATGTTATAAAAGTATTCTAGACAGAAAACTTTCACAACAATTAGCTCAAAATAGATCATAGGCCAAAATGTAAAATGCAAAACTATAAAACTCCTAGAAGATTACATAGGAGAGAACCTAGATGACCTTGGGTATGGTGATGTTGTTTTAGATACAGCACAAAAGACATGATCCATGAAAGAAGCAATTGATAGACTGGTCTTTAC
Source organism: Ovis aries (assembly GCF_016772045.2). Classification (NCBI taxonomy): domain Eukaryota; kingdom Metazoa; phylum Chordata; class Mammalia; order Artiodactyla; family Bovidae; genus Ovis; species Ovis aries. The sequence goes on from NC_056068.1 coordinate 37,250,488, forward strand.
CAAATTTAAAGCTTTGCAAAAGATGGTATCAAGAAAATGAGAAGACAAGCCGCAGACTAGAAGATGCCTTTGGACAATGCACAACTCGTAAAGGCTTACTCTACAAATCATACATAGAACTCTTAAAGTTTTAAAAAGGCGCCAAAGACCTTAACATAAACCCCACCAAAGAAGATATACAGATGACAAATAAGCATATGAAAAGGCAATCCAAGTCATATGTCATCAGGGAAATGCAAATTAAAACAACAAGACACCACTACATACATATGAGAACGAACAAAATCCAGAACGCTGACAATACCAAATATTGGTGAGAATAGGAAGTAACAGGAACTCTCATCATTGCTGATGGCACTGCAAATGCTACCAACCTCTATGGAAAACTGTCTAGTAGTTTCTTACAAAACTAAACATACCCTTACCGTATGATCCAGCAGTCACACTTCTTGATATTTACCCAAACAAGTTGAAAACATATGTCCACACAAAAACCTACATACAGATATTTGTAGCAGCTTTATTTATAATTGCCAGAAATTGGAAGCAAATGAGATATCCTTCAGAAGATGAACTGATAAACTGCAGTACATTGAGACAATGGAATATTATTCAGCACTAAAAAGAGATGAGCTATCAAGCCATGACAAGACTTGGAGGAATTGTAAATGCATATCACTAAGGGAAATAAGCCAAGCTGCAAAGGCTGCATATTGCATGATTCCAACTATGTGACACTCTGGAAAAGGCAAAACCAGTATTTTCCAGGGAATGGTGGGGAGGAATGCGCAAGCAAAACGCAAAAGAATTTTTAGAGCAGTGAAATACTCTATATGCTATTGTAATGATGGATATACATACAACTCTATTAGCCTTTGCCTGCTTCATTCTGTACTCCAAGGTCATATTTGCCTGTTACTCCAGGTGTTTCTTGACTTCCTACCTTTGCATTTCAGTCCCCTATAATGAAAGTGAAAGTGAAAGTGAAGTCGCTCAGTCGTGTCCGGCTCTTTGCGACCCTGTGGACTCTAGCTCACCTGGCTCCTTCATCCATGGAATTCTCCAGGCAAGGATACTGGAGTGGGTTGCCATTTCCTTCTCCAGGGGTCTTCCTGACCCAGGGATCCAGGGATCAAACCCAGGCCTCCCGCATTGCAGGCAGGTGCTTTAACCTCTGAGCCACCTGGGAAGCCCTCTTTTTGGGGTGTTAGTTCTAAAAGGACAAATAGCTGTGAAAAAAAGAGAAGCAAAAAACAAAGGAGAAAAGGAAAGATATACCCATTTGAATTCAGAGTTCCAAAGAATAGCAAGGAGAGGTAAGAAAGCCTTCCTCGTGATCAATGCAAAGAAATGGAAGAAAACAATAGAATGGGAAAGAGATCTCTTCAAGAAAATTAGAGATACTAAGGGAACATTTCATGCAAAGATGGGCTCGATAAAGGACAGAAATGGTATGGACCTAATAGAAGTAGAAGATATTAAGAAGAGGTGGCAAGAATACACAGAAGAACTACACAAAAAAGATCTTCATGACCCAGATAATCATGACGGTGTGATCACTCACCTAGAGCCAGACATCTTGTAATGTGAAGTCAAGTGGGCCTTAGAAAGCATCACTATGAACAAAGCTAGTGGAGGTGATGGAATTCCAGTTGAACTATTTCAAATCCTGAAAGCTGATGCTGTGCAAGTGCTGCACTCAATATGTCAACAAATTTGGAAAACTCAGCAGTGGCCACAGGACTGGAAAAGATCAGTTTTCATTCCAATTCCAAAGAAAGGCAATCCCAAAGAATGCTCAAACTACCTCACAACTGTACGCATCTCACACGCTAGTGAAGTAATTCTCAAAATTCTCCAAGCTGGGCTTCAACAGTACGTGAACTGTGAACTTCCTGATGTTCAAGCTGGTTTTAGAAAAGGCAGAGGAACCAGAGATCAAATTGCCAGCATCCACTGGATCATCAAAAAAGCAAGAGAGTTCCAGAAAAACATCTACTTCTGTTTTATTGACTGCCAAACCCTTTGACTGTGTGGATGACAATAAACTGTGGAAAATTCTGAAAGAGATGGGAATACCAGACCACCTGACCTGCCTCTTGAGAAACCTGTATGCAGGTCAGGAAGCAACAGTTAGAACTGGACATGGAACAACAGACTGGTTCCAAATAGGAAAAGGAGTACGTCAAGGCTGTATATTGTCACCTTGCTTATTTAACTTCTATGCAGAGTACATCATGAGAAAACTGGGCTGGAGGAAGCACAAGCTGCTTTCAAGATGCCAGAAAAAAATATCAATAACCTCAGATATGCAGATGACACCACCCTTATGGCAGAAAGTGAAGAGGAACTAAAAAGCCTCTTGAGGAAAGTGAAAGAGGAGAGTGAAAAAGTTGGCTTAAAGCTCAACGTTCAGAAAACAAAGATCATGGCATCTGGTCCCACCACTTCATGGCAAATAGATGGGGAAACAGTGGAAACAGTGGCTAATTTTATTTTGGGGGGCTCCAAAATCACTGCAGATGGTGATTGCAGCCTTGAAATTAAAAAGACGCTTACTCCTTAGAAGGAAAGTTATGACCAACCTAGACAGCATATTAAAAACTTTGTCAACAAAGGTCCGTCTAGAAAAGGCTATGGTTTTTCCAGTAGTCATGTATGGATGTGAGAGGTGGACTATAAAGAAACCTGAGTGCTGAAGATTTGACACCTTTAAACTGTTGTGTTGGAGAAGACTCTTGAGAGTCCCTTGGACTGCAAGGAGATCCAATTAGTCCATCCTAAAGAAGATCGGTCCTGGGTGTTCATTGGAAGGACTGATGTTGAAGCTGAAACTCCAATACTTTGGGCATCTGATGCGAAGAGCTGACTCATTTGAAAAGACCCTGATGCTGGGAAAGATTGAGGGCAGGAGGAGAAGGGGACGACAGAGGATGAGATGGTTGGATGGCATCACTGACTCATTGGACATGAGTTTGGGTAAACTCCGGGAGTTGGTGATGGACAGGGAGGCCTGGCGTGCTGTGGGGTTGCTGAGTCAGACACAACTGAGCGACTGAACTAAACTGATACATACAACACTAGAGTGAACTCTAAGGTATTCTATGGACTTTGGGTGATTATGATGTGTCAGTGTAGGTTCATCCTCAGTTAAAAAAAAAAAAAAACATTTTTCTGGTGAGTGATGTTGATAATGGGGGAAGCTATGGCTATGTAGGGGCAAAGGGTATAGGAAAACCTCTGTCCCTTCCTCTTAAATTTTTACAAACCTAAAACTGCTCTAAAAATGTTTTTATTTAAAGATATATATAGTTTAGAAAGTGAAATATGCATACAAAAGGAAGACAATAAAAGCAAATCATGTGTGTGTTAGTCACTCAATCATGTCCAACTCTCTACAACCACATGGACTGTAGCCCACCAGGCTCCTCTGTAAATGGAATTCTCCACATATTGATTTTTCAAAGTTTCTGTAATTAGTTTTTCTTACTTTACTTAATTAAGCAATACAATTATGTTTATTACATGGAATGCAGTGACAAGCATAATGTATAACACCACATGAAAACTATTTGGTAGAAATTATCAAGAATGCAAATACATATGGACCAAGATTAGGATGCAATTGTAAAAATAAAATACTTTTAAGGGAAAAAATACAGACACTTGTCAAATGACTCAGCAATCCTACCCCAAGGTATTTACCCAGAAGAAATGGAATGTATTATATTAGTTTCCTAAGGATGCCGTAATAAATTACCACAAACTCAGTGGCTTCAAATGACAGAAATCTATTCTCTCATTCCAAAATCTAGGTGACAGAAGGCTGTACTCCTTCCAGAGACCCTGGGGGAGAATCTATTCCACGTCTCTTCTAGCCTCCAAGAGCTGTTGGCTGACTTGGCTTCCTTGACTTATGACTCTCTACCCGTGTCTTCATTTCACTTTCTCTTCTTCTTTGTGTATCTTTTATAAGAACATTCTTGGATTTAAGACCCATCTGGATAATCCAGGATGAGCACATTTTAAAATCCTAATTTAATTACATCGGCAAAGATCCTTTTTCAGATAAGGTAGCATTCACCATTTTCAGGGATCAAGACATTGTCTTGTCGTTTTGGGGACTCCTGTTTGGCCCATTACACTTATCTTCACACAAAAATCTATACACAAAAGTTTATATCCATAAGTGCCAAAAGCTGGAAGCAATCCAGATGTTCTTCAGTGAATAAATGGATTAACCAACTGTAGTACATGTAATAGTGCCCAACAAGAAAAAGAAACAAACTGTATACGTACAATAATATGAGTAAACCTCAAAAGCATTAAGTAAAAGAAAATTCAGACAAAGTTATGTACTGATTTCATTTATATGACATTCTGGAAAAGGCAGAAGAATTTGACTGGATGTTTTCTAAAAGAAGACATACGAATGGCCAACAGGTACATGGAAAGGTATTCCACACTACTAATTATCAGGGAAATGCAACTCAAAACCACAGTGTCAATCACACATCACCTCACATCTGTCAGAGTGGTATTACCAAAAAGAAAATAACAAATGTCAGCATGGATGTAGAAAAACGGAAACACTATGAACTGTTGGTGGGAATGTAAATTAGTGCAGCCAATATGGAAAACAGTGTAGAGGTTCCTCAAAAGTATTTAAAATGAAACTAATATATGATCTAGTAATTCAATTCCTGGGTATTTATCTGAAAGAAGTAAAACTACTACCTTGGAAAGATACCTGCACCCTGATGTTCATACCAGAACTATTTACAATAGCCGTGACATCAGAACAACGGAAGTGTCCATTGATGGATGACGAGATAAAGAAAATGTGATATGTAGGTAGATAGAGATATGGATATATAGATACTGGTGTGTGTAGAGTATTTTATATCAGTTCAGTTCAGTCGTTGAGTTGTGTCCGACTCTTTGCGACCCCACGAATCGCAGCACGCCAGGCCTCCCTGTCCATCACCAGCTCCTGGAGTTTACTCAAACTCACGTCCATTGAGTCGGTGATACCATCCAGCCATCTCATCCTCTGTCATCCCCTTCTCCTCCTGCCCCCAATCCCTCCCAGCAAGAGTCTTTTCCAATGAGTCAACTCTTTGCATGAGGTGGTCAAAGTACTGGAATTTCAGCTTTAGCATTATTCCTTCCAAAGAACACCTAGGACTGATCTCCTGTAGAATGGACTGGTTGGATCTCCTTGCAGTCCAAGGGACTCTCAAGAGTCTTCTCCAACACCACAGTTCAAAAGTATCAATTCTTCAGCACTCAGCTTTCTTCACAGTCCAAATCTCACATCCATATATGACCACTGGAAAAACTATAGCCTTGACTAGACGGACCTTTGTTGGCAAAGTAATGTCTCTGCTTTTGAATATGCTATCTAGGTTGGTCATAACTTTCCTTCCAAGGAGTAAGTGGCTTTTAATTTCATAGCTGCAATCACCATCTGCAATGACTTTGGAGCCCCCCAAAATAAAATCAGCCACCGTTTCCACTGTTTCCCCATCTATTTCCCATCAAGTGATGGGACCAGATGCCATGATCTTCGTTTTCTGAACGTTGAGCTTTAAGCCAACTTTTTCACTCTCCTCTTTCACTTTCCTCAAGAGGCTTTTTAGTTCCTCTTCACTTTCTGCCATAAGGGTGGTGTCATCTGCATATCTGAGGTGATTGATATTTCTCCCGGCTATCTTGATTCCAGCTTGTGCTTTATCCAGCCCAGCATTTCTCATGATGTACTCTGCATAGAAGTTAAATAAGCAGGGTGACAATATACAGCCTTGATGTACTCCTTTTCCTATTTGGAACCAGTCTGTTGTTCCATGCCCAGTTCTAACTGTTGCTTCCTGACCTGCATACAGCTTTCTCAAGAGGCAGGTCATGCGGTCTGGTATTCTCATCTCTTTCAGAATTTTCCACAGTTTCTTGTGATCCACATAGTTAAAGGCTTTGGCATAGTCAATAAAGCAGAAATAGATGTTTTTCTGGAACTCTCTTGCTTTTTCAATGATCCAGTGGTTGTTGGCAATTTGATCTCTGGTTCCTCTGCCTTTTCTAAAACCAGCTTGAACATCTGGAAGCTCATGGTTCACGTATTGCTGAAGCCTGGCTTGGAGAATTTTGAGCATTACTTTACTAGCATGTGAGATGAGTGCAATTGTGCAGTAGTTTGAGCATTCTTTTGCATTGCTTTTGTTTGGGATTGGAATGAAAACTGACCTTTTTCCATCCTATGGCCACTGCTGAGTTTTCCAAATTTGCTGGCATATTGAGGGCAGCACTTGCACAGCATCACCTTTCAGGATTTGAAATAGCTCAACTGGAATTCCATCACCTCCACTAGCTTTGTTTGTAGTGATGCTTCCAAAGGCCCACTTGACTTCACATTCCAGGATGTCTGGCTCTAGGTGAGTGATCACACCATCCAGATTATCTTGGTTGTGAAGATCATTTTTGTATAAGTCTTCTGTGTATTCTTGCCACCTCTTCTTAATATCTTCTGCTTCTGTTAGGTCCATACCACTTCTGTCCTTTATCGAGCCCATCTTTGCATGAAATGTTCCCTTGGTATCTATATAATGGAATATTTGTGGTTGTTTTTTAGTCATTGTTATTCACCATTTTTTTAAAAAGTGGAAATCCTGCCATGTTTTACAATATGAATGGACCCTGAGGGGTTTATACTAAGTGAAATAAGTCAGGCAAAGAAAGATAAATACTGCATGATATCTCTTTTATATGAAATTAAAAAAAAAAACTGAACTCATGAAGCAGAGAACAGAATGTTGGCTGCCAGAGGTGGGGGTACAGAGGTGCAAACAGATGAAAACAGTTGAAAAGTATAAACTTCCAGGTATAAGATAAATAAGCCCCGGGAAGGTAATGTATTACATGGTGAGTATAGTTAATAATAATCTATTCCGTAAAGTTGCTGAGCAAGTAAAGTTTTCATCACAAGTGAAAACCTGTAACAATGTATACTGATGGACATTAACTGAACTTACTGTAGTGATCATTTCACAATACACACACATATCAAATCATTTTGTTGGACACCTAAAACTAATATAATGTTATATGTCAATTAGATCTCAATTTTAAAAGATAAATTAAAAAAAAAACTATAGTAAAAGAATATAGCAGTTGTTAGGGTTTGAGGACTGAGGAGACAATTGGCTGCAAAGGAGAAGTGGGGGACTTGAGCAGTGATGAAATTGCTTTGCCCCTTTATTGTGATGGTGATTACATGACCTAAATGTACTGTCAAAACCCATTGAACTATATGCTCAAAAATGACTTTTCTCTATAAAAATTTTAAATTACATGCTTAAAAAGACACACTAGGGCTGGAACTCTCTACCAATTACTTTTTCCTTTTTCAAGTGGATTCCCATTAAGCTTTGTCAGTTGGAGGCTCTCAAAGGAGATAAGAAAGCTTGAAGAAGAAACTTGCTCCTTCCTATTTGATTTTGATCTCTGTCAGTATCACCCAGTTTCTTTATTCTGCCAGGGAAGTTGGTTCCTATTTCCAGTTTTACTTTGTTTTTCCACACTCCTAGAACAGTCTTATTGTACCACTTCAGAGACACCAGCATCAGATGACCTCCCTTCTCAATGGTCTGAGAATTCTTCTTAAAGTTTCTAGATTCTAATTCCCTGTTAGTTCCCCTATTCCTCCAGCCCTGTGGATAGTAACTGCTTCCTTTGGTTTTTAATCTTTGCACTATTTCTTGTTCTCTTTTGCCTCTTCAGTACTCTATTGCCTGTTTAATAATGTCTTGGAGTATTCTTTCTGTTAAAATTGCTGATGTGATTTCTGTCCTATGGACTAGAAATTGATTGAGAGAAAGCCCAGGTCTGTCCCATGCCCTACAAAATCCTACATGATCCATCCTGCCCATTACATCTCTGACCTCATCTTTTACTTTTCTTTCCCCTAACTCTGACTCACAAGAAATACAGTTGATAAAGAAGTATGTTAAGCTTCACCACAGGGGTGTAGTGTCATCAAAATTCAGAATATGGGAAACTCTATTGGACAAATAACTTAGTCTCTACAACAAATAAATTGAAGAAGGGAAAAACATGATAGAGGTGAAGCCTCTAGATGAAAAGTGCCTGAAAACATATTAACCGGCAGCAAAGTGAAGACCTAATTTGATTTATATTTATATATATAATATGGGGCTTCCCTAGTGGCTCAGTGGTAAAGAATTCTCCTGCAATGTAGGAGACACAGGTTCAATCCCTGGGCAGGGAAGATCCCTGGAGGAGGGCATGGCAACCCACTCCAGTACTCTTACCTGGAGAATCCCCATGGACAGAGAAGCCTGGTGGGCTACAGTCTATAGGGTCGCCAAGAGTCAGACATGACTGAAGCGACGTAGCACACATACATGCACACGATATATTCACGTAATATATATATAATTCATATATGATTAATATATATGACATCATATATATCTATAAGGTAATTGAGAGATTTGAACTATTTAGTCGTTAAATTGAATTTTGGTTTTATGTTTAAGAGTCAAACATTTGGAGATACAAGTGGAAATATTTACGGACATATTGGGATTGGGTGCTGGGAGAAGGTCTGGGGAAAGCAGATGGCTCATAGATATAATAACATTGGCCACAAATTGATCACTGTTGAAGCCAAATGTCTTCATCATTTCAAGCTAGTGTAACAAAATACCACAAACTGGGTGACTTATAAACAGTAAATACTTATTTCTTACAGTTCTGGAAGCTGAGAAATCCAAGACCAGGCCACTTGCAGATTCAGTATCTGGTGGGGAGCCCACTTCCTCATTCACAGCAAATTTCTCACTGCAACCTCATATGTGGAAGGAGCAAGGGCATTCTCTCAGGCCTTATTTATAATGATACTAGTCCCATTCATGAGAGACTATTCTTATGACTTAATCACCTCCCCAAGGCCCCACCTCCTAACAGCATCACTTTGGGGGTTAGGTTTCAAGATAAATATTTTGAGAACAACACAAACATGCAGCCTATAGCACCAAGAAATAGAAGGGATTCATTTTATTATATAAAGACTAGACTGTTTATGTTTTTAAATGTCTGTTTGTCTTCAAAAATCTGAGCGTCTATCTACTGTGTGAGGCAGTTAATGCAAAGAATGACTCACAGGCCTCTGGAAAATGTCAGGAGCCATTGCTGAAAAGCATATGCTGCAGCGGTTTCAACCATAAGCTCTGGAAACCAACATCTGTGTATGCCACAAGACAGTGGTCACCTGTGTGACCTTGGACTTCATGTCTTCATGCCTCTGTTTCCCACATGCAGAGTGGAAACAACAATGGGGTCTAGCCCCATGGAGTCTTCCTGAAGATTAACTGAGTTAATAGCTATGAAGCACTATCTCAGAACATCATCTGGCCCATAGTAAGCAACCAAAATATGTCTATTATAATTATCATTATTACTATCGTCATCAAATAGGAAAACATGTTAAAATGAACCAACAGGGAAACAAGTGTATCCAAAATATGTTTTTAATCTTAATGAAGTTCATAGATGGCATAATATTGACATTTCCTTAAACAAATTATACAATCATGTTCTTGGACAATAAAGCATAGCATCACCATTACCATGTGTCCCTACAGGCCACAGAGGCAGTGACTGAATGTCCCCCTAAGAGTTGGCAGAGATGCCATGTCAACAGAACATCTTTCAAAGACCCAGTTTGCTACCAGATAAGCTAATGAGAGATGCCATCACATTTACTGCATATAGAATCAAATATAAAAAAGATGCACAACAAATATGGAATTAGCTTATTTTTGCATTCAGTTTCATTCCTTTAAAGTGATAAAGGTGCTTTTTTTCCAATATCTATTAGGATGCAAACATGTATATCTTCCATGGTGCCTCCTCACCAAGTGGTTGTCAACAGAAATTAACAGAAGTGGTGAGTTTAGCTTCATGGTAACCTGAGATGAAAAAAATAAATAAAATTAAAAAGAAGAAGAGGGGTAGGAAGAGGAAAATAAGAAAAAGAAAGAGAAGTAAGAGAATAAGAAGGAAATAATCACAATTACTACTGAAAGAACACAAATTTATAGAAATGTTTCTTTAACTGAACTCTGTTTACAAATTATGGGTATGCGACATGAGAAAACTTTTATGGCAAAGGATGAGAAAACAATTCAGGGGTCACTATTAATACTAGCAGCAGTATTACAGTTATAGCTCTCTTGTCTGAATCTGTGAACATTGATCAATGTTGAAGGGTTTTCCGAAACTGGGTTAATTAATGATGTGTGACCCAGGCTAAGATTTGCAAGGCCTTCCCTTTCTGAATTCAGCAAGCTATTTTTCTCTTCTGAGAAAGATGACACTGCATCTCCACAGCCTGTCCTGTGTGTGTGAAAGAGTGTGTCAGTCCCTCAGTCGTGTCCAACTCTTTGCAACCCCATGGACCACCAGGCTCCTCTTTCTATGGAATTTTCCAGGCAAGAATACTGGAGTGGGTGGCCATTTCCGTCTCCAGGAGATCTTCCCAACTGAACCTGGGTCTCCTGCATTGCAGGCAGATTCTTTACCACCTGAGCTACCAGGGAAGAGCACAGCCTGTCCTAGTGCTCGGATTTTGAGCTAAGTTGTAGGAACTCACTAACTCAAGAGGAAAAATGTAATTGGAGAGAAGAGATCTGAACCCATGTCCAGTGGGTTTCAAAATGCGAGTCCTAACCTCCAAATCCCTTTTCCTCCCTTCTGACAGTACAAGGCAATCACCTTCTTCCCAGAGTCATTTCTCTGCTCAGTCCTGAAGTTCCCTGCGGCGCCGGCCAAAGGCTTCAGAGCCCACGTTGGTGGGCACAAAGTTGCTCTTTACCACACCCCCAGATCTGCTGAGCAAGCCTGCCAGCCGATGGGTCACACAGGTGGCAGTGTTGCAGGACCTCTTCTGGGCAGTGATGCTGGTTTGCAGGATGGAGAAAGGAGAGAAGGCCAGTCAGTGAGAGGCTGCAGCAGAAGCCTACCCTATCAGGCCTTCAGAAAGAGAATTGTAGCTCTTTGACATATCACTTAAATATAAGTATTTCTCCTAAATGCAATTATCAAGGCTGTTAGGGGAAATGACCTAGCAGCCTTTGCCAGAAGCCCTGCCTAAAAGTTTTCACAAAAAATGCACTTCAAGGCCATGTGACAAGTACTAAAACCCTACACCTACATCCCTTACATTCTCCCCACCCCAGCACTCAAGGAGCATATGAGGACATACCCCAGCCCAAAACACCAACAAAACCACTTCCTATGGAAAATGAAAATTTTCTTAAGTCTTACCTGGAAGAGGCTCAGAGCACTGGGTTTGCAGCATCCTCTCCCAGCAGTGCTTACCTGCTCCGCAGCACACCTGTTCTCATTGCAGGAGCTGGTTCACAGGACTCTTACCACACCCTGTAACCCACTTACCGTAAGGTGAAGGCTACTTTTAAGCATAGGCCCTGGGCACTCTCAGGCCTTGGACGGGGACCAGAGTAATGACCACCAAAGTGTCAATCCTTTTAGAAAATAGATTTATTCATCAATGACGAGGCGTGAGGGATGAAGCAGGAATTGGAGGGCTCTGCCATGATACCCTTGGGATCTCAGAAACTTCCCTCACTCTCTCTCATCTCTAACCTTATCTGTGAGTCCTGCTGTCTTTCCTTCCATTCTGAGGTTCCTGGCATTCTTTGTCATAAGCAAAGCTACCAATACGAGCTTGAAGAGCAATCAGAATGAAATCCACATGCATTAATTTCATCCATGGGAACAAGAAAGGAAATCAGGAAGCAGTGGAAGGAGTTCAGTTGGCATCCTGGGGCACCCCAAAATGGGAGGAGAGGTCCTTCTCCAAGCTGTTGGCTATGTCCCTTTTCTTGCCAGGTGTTTCAGGCCCGAAGCCCATGCCAGAGTATCTATGATAGTTGTTCAAGTCCTTCCAGTACGCACTCAGCACACAGGTACTCAGATTACTGCACCGCTTAGCTCTGGAGCTGTCCAGGCTGCAGGGAAAAGACATGCCAGACAATACCATGCACCAGGGCTGCTCCTGGGGGCAGTCATGCAGAAGGTTAGACCAGGGAGGGGGCACTTGGAGCAGAGGTGGAAGGGGCAGGCAGGAGGCACAGCTCACACACCCTCCACTAGGAGATCTCAGAGGTTCGCTGAGCCAGGGCAGAGTAGGGAAGGGCTGTGGTGGGAAAGGGGTGACCTTTTCTGGCATTCCACATGCTGCTCAGTTCTTCCTGCTCTGCAGACAGGTCCTCAGGGTGGGTGCACGTGCAATACATGGCTCTGCTGGTGTGAACTCAAAGCTCAGGGTGCACAGGGAGGTGGAGATGGGGAAGGGTGTCTGGCCCAGTGACAACGTGCACGTGTCCACAGATTCCACACGTCTAAAGGCCCCAGACCTACCTCAGACACTGCCCTACCTGACCCCACCCTCTGCAAGGCCTTTGGGTTTACCTTGCAACTGGGCAATGAAGGTGCCTTGCAGGTGCCAAAGAACATACACAGGTTAAATTCCTTAGACATCCTGAGCTGCAACAGGCCCATTCCCTGGCTCCACACTTACCAGTCCTATCTCATCCAGTGCTGAGCGTTCTCCTCAGTAGGGCAAGACCAACTCCCAGAATAAGTGCTTCCACATCTCCCCATCTCATTTCCTAACAGCTTTCAGGAGTTGGTCTTTTCAATGTGTCTAACTAACCACAGTTCCTCCAGCTGCATCTGGACGGATCACAGTCTTCCATGGAGGCTGAGAATGACTGGGTGCCGTCCTGGTGATCAGGGACAACCTGCAGGACTCTGGCCAGATGTTGTTTTTCCTGCTTCTCTGGGCTACACCCTCTTGAATAGGCCAGAGCTGGGAGGGGAGACTTACCTGGAGTCCTCTGTCTCCTCCTGCTCCTCCTCCTGCTCCAGCTCGTTGGTCTTCCTCTGGACATAGGCCTTCACCAGTGCGGCCAGCAGGAGGCGCCCTTCCTTCTCACTGAGTGCCCCAGGATCAGGGAGGGTCTCCAAAGCTGACCTGGAGAGAGGAAGCAACCCCCGCAAAGAGGCTCTGAGCCCCTGCCTGCCTCCTTCCCAGGATAAGCACCCAGGCTACCCAGTCCCTGTGGCTTTCCCAGAGGACATGGCTCTCCTGACTCCCAGCCCACAGGGCTCAAGGCCAGTGTCCACCGAAGGGTGTTGATTCACTGGGAGCCTCCCGCTGCTGTGACCTCAGAGGCAAAAAACTGCCTGATCCCAGGGTCAGTGGAAGGGGAATAAGTTCGTGGCTTCAGGCTGTCTCACCTGAGTGGTGTCGCCTGGAGACTGCCTGCCTGGCACAGGACCAAGATGCTGAAAGCCAGGAAGGGGGAGGATTTCCCGAAGCCCATGATGCCTCTCTGTAAAGGGAGAATGACGTTACCACTGCACCAAGACCACGCACCGTCTGGAGCCCACAGACCCAGGTTCCAGTCCGGCCACAGCTGCCTTGAGAATTCAGGCAGGTTACTTCACCTCCCCACGCCTCTTTTCAGTTCATTTGCCAGATAGGCTGCTTTGAATCTCAAAATAAACGTTACTCTGAATAGTTTGGTAAGTAGAAATAGGTGTGCTGGGGAGGGCTGGGGGAGGGTTCTGGTTTTGTTCCGTGAAAAGCCAGGAAGAAGCTATACACACGCACAGAAAGCCACACCTTTTGCCCCAGGCAGAAACCAAGCGAGGACCCACCCTTGCTTGTAGTCTGTGCCTATCTTCTTAGGGACTGAGAAATCTAGGACCACTTCACCTCCGCTGGACTACGCTGCCAACGGGTGGGAGAAGAAGGCAGGAGGGGTAAATTGGAAAGGAGCGTTAACCTCTCAGTCTGTGGGTCTGGGTTTGGGAGTAATTTAACGTGCAGGATCATGCCTGGACTCTGCCAGCGCAGCCCTTCTCTGCTAAAATGCGGTTTAGCAGCAGGTGCTGGGCGCCAGCTCCCCGAGATGAGCTCCACGTTCTGGCCGGCTGACTGCACTGCCCCAAGTCCATGCCAATGCCCCAGGCACGCAAGCGAGCTGCAGACGCCTCAGAGGAAGCTTCAGGGCTTAACCGGCCGGAGAACCAAACACGATCTCTCCTTGGGACCTAGACTGCTCAGGCCACTCCCAGAACAAACTCCAACAGGATCCTGCATGCAAAGGATGGGCACCAAAGCAGGGGTCGAGGACTAGGTTAGGCTAGGAAGCTAGGGCTGGGCGCACGGCGCTTCCAGCGTCCAGGCGAAGCCCTGGGGATGCTTGCGGTTTCACTGGCGCTAGTTAGAAGAAAATGAGCTCTCAGCCACAACCTTCTGCCTTCTTCCCAGCGGGACAGGCAGCTAGGAGCACCTGGTTATAGGTGGGCCAGGATGGCCTTCAGGAGTAAAGGAGAAGCAAGCAGGCAAGCGGATGGAGCAAATTAGATGAACTATCCAGAGGCTGGTAATCAGAGTGAGCATCATAGGAAGTTCTCACCTGGCAACTCGAGTTTCAGGAGAGGTCGAGCGGCGGGTCCGGGGACAGACACAACGCCTGCTGTGGGCGTCTTCTCTGCGGAGCTCTCGGCTCTTATGCTGGTGATAGGGGGCGGGGAGGGCCCCAGGAGTCCGCATGGCCAATCCAAAGTGGCCAGGAGCGACCCAGCTCCGATTGCGTCATTGCCCGCTCTCCCACACCGGTCCACTAGGGAGGGGAACCGTCCGCTCTGGCTCTCATTCGCAATGAGGTCATTGTTTGGGGAACCGGAGGGCTGGGAGGGAGTGGAGGGAGTCCGACATCCAGAAAGTGGGAGCAAACTTGGGGAGAGACTGGTGTAACTGACGGTGAAGGGTCAGAGTGCCTCTCACTTTCTCTGCGCCTGAACTCCGACCTCGCACCCCCTCCATCCACTCCAGTAGGGACCCCGGCAGGGTCACTCAGATTCTGAAGGGATCTCAGATGTAATAGACCACGTTGGAGGAAGGGGATGGTGAGAGGAAAGGATCTTTGAAAAATTAACCTCTTTGGACCATATGGGGTGATCCTGTATATTCCTCCCTACTCTCCTTCAACCGCCCCTCGAAGTAGTTTTGCTTCCAGTCTGGTAACCTCGCCTCTTTTGCCTCACTCCTCTGGGACAGAGGTGGGAGTGGACGAGAGGACTGGGGAGGGGGCTAAGCTGGCACTGCCTGCACAGAGAGCTAGACACCCCTCTTGTACTCCCGAATTCTCGAATTCTCATCTGCTAGTTCAGTATCCCCCACTCTAACCGCGGATCTGCACCGCGGCGCTGGAGTTGGTTTACACAGCTGTCCCACTCCTCTGCCTTTTGTTTGCCAAGCTGCTGGGCCAGGACGCCTGTGTCCGTGTTTCTACCCGTCTCGCCCCACATCCCCGCCCCACTTTCCTGAAGTGCTAGCTTGCAGAGCTGAAGGGGGTCAGCGTCCACCCACGGGTGCTGCAAGCCCAAAGGGCAACCTTCGAACACATAGGTTCGAAGTCCCAGGCTGGCAGAGCGCGCACTCACGCCTCCCGCAAGGTGCACACCGCACTCACCTACCTGGACCCCAGACACGCGTTCTCCTTTCGCACTCACAAACGGACACTCCGCAGACCGCCAGCACTCACTGCAACAGACGCGCCCTCACCCGCTGTTCGCTAAGGAGGGAGCGCGCATCCACCCAACCCTACCTGGACCAGATCTGAAAGTATCACCTCGAGTTTCTGCTTTCGGAAACAGGCACATTTTACGTACACAGGGGTGCGCGTTGTCCCCACCGCCCCCCGCCCCCAGCACGCATATAGACACACGCGCCAGGTGGACAGGTGCCGCTGGGAGCTGACTATATCTGCCCTTTCCTTTTTGCTTAAGGAAAGCCGGGTCTGGAGTCCGCGAGGCGGGCGCCGGAGACACGCGGGCGCAGCGAGAAGATCCTGGCTCTGGAAGGGTCGCATAGGGACTGTGGGGAGAGGCAGTGGGGGAGGAGTGAAGGAGGCACCCACCTTCAGAGCCTCAGGCTAGCCCCGCACCACGTGGTCGCGGCGACAGCAGACGTGCCCGCCGGGCCCTCCTGAGCTCGCGAAGCCTCTCAGGAAACCTCGCCCAGAGGTGCCGGGCCGGGAGCGAAGGCAGAGGCCCGCCGAAGACCCGCAGCTGGTGACCACCGCTTCTGCGGGTCAGGGAGGAGCACAGGGGACGTCTGTCTAGACCCTCCGGGTTTTCTGTGACAGAACGCTGCTTGCGGGCACAAGACAGGTTGCCCTCCAACACCTTGGCAATCGAAACTCCCAAATAATCAGGTCGGCCAAACAGCGATTCTTGCCGGGCCTGCTATGCCGGCGGGAGGAGGCACAGGGCGCAGGACCCGGAGTCTCCCCTGCTCCCAGGAAGCCTGAGAGGCCCCGAGAAGGTGGCGGGGGGCTGATCCGGAGGGACTGTCTCTCTGCGCCCCAGTTCTTAGGCTCGCTTTCGTAACCGGTGACACCGAAGCGGCCTTTTACTTGGGGGCTCTTCTGCACGAGTCCTGCAAATGAGAGGATGTACTTCTGCGTCCCTTTCCGGGATTCTGGCCGGGGAAGGGGGCTGCCAGGTGGACAGGTGTCGCTGGGAGCTGACTATACCTGCCCCTTTCCCCGCTTCATCCCGGACCAGCCCAGCAGCCCCGGGCAGCCCTGCTCCCCAGAGAGGGCCAGCGCAGGGGACCAGAAAAGACCCGGAAGCCCCCTCACCTTGGAGCCCGGGCTCCCCAGCGTCCACCAAGCTCGAAGCCCGCAGAGAGCGCAGGAGGAACTGGGTTTGGGGTTCTGCCTCTCTAGAGGCCCCAAAATATGAATTTAGAAAAACTTTGAACTCTTAGGGTTAAGGGCTGAAAAGTTGGCATCCTCTCCAGAGACTGTCACTTGGACTTTTCTGAAGTGTTAGGACCCACTGCCTTGCGGCTGCCCTGAGCACAATACAATACCTGGGGCGCCCTCCATTCCGCATAGGGTGGGTGGCCCAGAACCCAAGCAGAGCTCCTGCCTGGGTGAAGTCGGTGAAAGTTTCTGTAAAAGCCACAGAGGCTCGAATCCCTGCGCTCTGACAAGAAGGAGGAGTGCGCACCCTACCTGGAGGCCCATCTTGTCACAAGTAGTCCCGGTTCCTCGCTTTCAGTATCTTGTTGGGTACCCAGAATTATTTGCCCTAATCTTCCTCCACTAGGGTCTTTGCACAGTGTTTGGAGCATAGCAGGTGCACAGCAAAAGTTTGGTGACAGGGGAGTGAGCGAGGGGATGAATGAATGAACAGTTCCAAGGGTTCATTACAGTAAGAGTCAGCAGGAAATTCGAAGCCAAGTTGAACGGCACCCAATTTAGATCCATTAGATGGAAAAGCAGATTGTTGATCCAAAGAAGTACCTCTTTTTATTTAATGAAAGGAATCCTGATGTCCTGGTGGAAACTTTCTGGAATATAACGTGAGAGGAATGGTTCCGAACTCCAGCTTGAAAAGCAAAATAAGGCATTTTTCCTCAACTCATCCTTTATTATATTGGTGAGTGAATGGAAGAAAAAAGTCAATAAAATGCCTTGCTTTCTAAATCGAGAAAATTACATTTTGATTTTCCTGGAACTGTTCTGAGCTTCAGGGCATCCCAATCAAACCAACTAGCATGAGGATTTACAGCGAATGGTTTCCCAGGAATAATCTTTTGCTCTTAAATTGTCTCAAATGTTTCCATGCTCGGTTTAACTTTTTAATGTAATTATTTTTTACATTTTGAAAATGAGTCATTAA
Source organism: Ovis aries (assembly GCF_016772045.2). Taxonomy (NCBI): domain Eukaryota; kingdom Metazoa; phylum Chordata; class Mammalia; order Artiodactyla; family Bovidae; genus Ovis; species Ovis aries. The sequence goes on from NC_056068.1 coordinate 37,268,299, forward strand.
TTTTTAGAAAAAAAGATTCCATGTACCATAGCCTTTGAAGTTTATTTTTATTTACTTTAACTCTCTGTTTTCTTTACAAATTTTCTTGGAGAAATATCCCTTAAGGGAAAGTTTTATTCATGCAACAAATACTGAGAACCCACTATGTGCCAGGCATTGTTACAGGCACTAGCAATTCACAGTGAACAAAACAAAACCCCTACCCTCCTGATACTTATATTACAGTGATGTATTTAACAGGAGTCCTTGTATATCACCTTCCACCCAAATGAAACACATACATATCCTCACCCAGGAATTGAACTGGGGTCTCCTGCATTGCATGTGGATTCTTTACTAACTGAGCTGTGAGGGAAGCCCATATTCCACTCACATCCTCACAATATAGTAATATCATCTATCTGTCAAACAGATATTCAGGGTTTATATGATTAAGACAATGTACAGACTAGCTGAGCTCCATAGTGTACTTTGATTACATTTTCTTGTGTGTCTTACTTTTAGTTAGTAATTCCCTCTCTGTTCATTTGTCTCATTTTTTTTTTCTGCCATCACCTGTTTTTTCATTTTCCAGTGTCACATTTGTCCCTCAATCTTGGTTTACTACCTCACTTTGGTGGAGCAAACTCACCATTATATGAAAGATTTTCCAGAGATTTTGAAAGCATTCTCTACTTGTCTGCTATACCCAGTGTGACTGTTAAGAAATCCATTTCCTTTTTTTTTTTTTTTTTTTAGGACCTCTCTGTCTCTTTCTCTCTCCCCTACTCTGTTCCAGTCTTCTAAAATACCATGACGTTGTGTCTTGGTGTGGGCTATTTTTATTTATTGTTCTAAGTACTGGAATAACACTTGCAATAAGAAAATTCATGTTCTTCAAGTTAGGGATATTTTCTTGCTTTATTTCTTTGATAATTTTATCTTTTTGTTGTTTTTGTTCAACTTTCTGGGAGACTTTTTTTTTAATTACAGTGTTTTTAAATTCTTTTGATCATAGTTTTAACTTGCAATAACTTTTTAAAAATCCTGTGTTGCTTTTTACATCCTCCTGTTTTTATTTAATGGGTACAATATCATCTTTTAGCTCTCTGCAGCTGTTAAATATAGGTTATTTGTTTTGTTTTTCTCACTTTGGAGATTACCCTCATATTTCTAGTTCTCCCTAGCTGCTGATTTATATTTAAGAGGGATAATAATATGCTATTCAGAAGATGAGAATGGCAGAATTGTCCATCGATAGACCTGAATATAATAAAATGATTAGATAAGAAGCAACCTTGCCTTTCTATTGGGGGAGGGATGCTAAATTAAGAATAACTTGTAAGTCTTTCCTCTTGGCTCTTCATCACCTAAGAAGATCCTGCAAGGGTTACCGGGATGGGGGGTTGGGGGACAGAGTATAAACTGATGAGTAATGAGGAAGGAGGCTGAGAGTTTTATCATTCATTATAATAATCCTCCAGTCTTTTCTGGGACCCAGTCATCTAACTACATAGGATACAAAGAAAATTTGGGGTCTAACTACTCCTTTTAAAGGCTTGAAATTACTCCAATTTTCAACCCAGTCTATAACACCACCAACAGAGGCAACCAGTTCCTCAGAGCCTAGAGCTTGTCTGGAGTCCTTGCTTCTTGATGACTTTCCCTGCCCTACTAGAGTAGTTTGCACTAGAAATGTATGTCATTACACAGCTTTCTTTTCTGCTAAACCAGTTAAGAAGACTGGTTGAAGGGTAGCAGATACAGTAATTGCAGAGCCCTCAAGTTATAGTCAATCCACTGGGCACTTGACCTCAATGGAGTCCCACTCCCCATCACAGGCAACCTGCTTGGGAGGCTTCTTCCTCCAAATCCCAGAGAAATAGAGATGCAAACATCTAACTTGCAGAAGTCCTTTCTTAGAGATTATTTTTAGGGTTGTCTGTGTCTGCCAGAGAATGAGCAAGGCATGGTGGCCCAGACCCAAGCTGGTCACTCTGAGAGATAGACAGTGAATGACGTCAAGGAATTACTCAGGTTGGGTTCCTCTGAGATGATTAAGCTTCTTTCTTGGCTCAGACTCACTGAACCCAAACTGACTATATCCTACCTGTCTGAAAGCATTATTCCATACTGCAATGGAAGTAGAAATACAGGTAAAGCTTTCTTGTTAAGCTCATTAGAGAAAAATTTCCTGCATTCAACACTCTCAGAAAAATGAGAGTTTTTGCTAAAGTAAATTCCCAGGTAACAGAAACATATTTTAAATGGAAAACAAGCATTTTAAAGTCATTTTGGATGGAATCTCTTTTAAAATGCATGGCATTCTCCTCTTAACCTTCTCTGAATGACTCACAGGCATCATCAAGAGAACATTCATCACAGTGTTGCATCCTATGTGAGGGCTGGACTTAACTGGACTGTTTACCTCCACACCTTTTGAACCCAGCTTCTGTGTTTTTGAGCTCTTGGCCCATTGTTTACAGTTAGCATGTTAATTATTCATATTTTGCTGACTATGAGACCCACATAGTCAGTATCTCAGGATCACATTTTTGGTTTTTGATGGTTTCTGCTGGTCACTGTTAATATATCTGCCTCTAGCCTCAGGCCAGTTTACCAGAATTTTCACCTGCTAATTCAATATCATCAGGAAAACAATAGAAGCATGCTTAATAGAACTGGCTAGAGCAAATCAGCAGTAAGGAAGGTTAAGAGAAAGATCTGAGTGTCTCTCTTGTGAGAAATGGCAGAGAGATCTAATGTATTTTCTGACCCTCAACTGTATGTTCTATGTGTGCGTGCTAAGTCACTCCAGTTGTGTCTGACTTTCTGTGACCCTATGGACTGTAGCTCACCAGGCTCCTCTGTTCATGAGATTCTCCAAGCAAGAATACTGGAGTGGGTTGCCATTTCCTTCTCCAGGTGATCTTCCCCACCCAGGGATCAACCCCAGGTCTTTTACCATCTCCTCCACTGGCAGGAGGGTTCTTTACCACTAGCACCACCTGGGAAGCCTGTTTGTGGATAAGTGAGTGTTTCTCTAATGAGGAAGTTTGAGTTAGACCATAGATTTTAAATTGGATCTTGCATAACAGTGTTGTCCAATAGAACTTTCTGCAAAAATGGGAATGTTCCAAATTTGTGCTGTCCAGAGCAATTGCAACAAGCCACATGTGACTCTTGTGCACATGAAATATAACTAGTGCAACCAAAGAGCTGAATTCTAATTTATTTTAATTAATTTAAAGGTAAATAGCCTCATTTAGCTAGTGATTAGAGTACTGTAGATGACAATCCACTGTATAGAGCAGTGGTTAGATGCATAGATTCTGGAGACAGACTGTTTTTTGTTCAAATTCTGCCTCTCAGACTTATTTAGCTGTTTCATCATAGACAAATAGCTCAAATACTCTGTACTTCAGGATTCTCCTTTGTAAAATGAGGATAATATTACTTATTTACTATGGTTTAATACAGCTACTATGAGGATTAAATGGGTAATAAACCTAAAGTGCTTAGAACCGTGTATGGTAACTAGTAAGTGCTATACACATGTTAACCATTGTCTTACACTGGGTTTCTCCAGAAGCAGAACTCAAGACAAACCATTTATTTGGGAGTTGTACCAGTAAGGGAACAGGGAAATGAGACAGAGGAGGGAAGATAACCATTACAGAGTACGCTAATAAGCAGGTTGCAGCTGTAGGCAACTTGATCCTGCTGGAGATCCTCTGGAACACTTAAAGAGAAAGCCTCAGAATTATTCCACTCAAAGAAGGATTAAGTTATTTATCCACCAACTCCAGTCCATCACCAGTTTAGGACTGCTCCCACAGGTGCCAACTCCCCAGCACATCTAGCCAGTCCTGCATGGCCAGGGTCCTTGGCCAGAGAAAATTCCCAGGTCACAGGTGCTTGCAGTAGAAAGCTATAGTTAAATACAACAGGAAAAACTGATGAGGCTCTATGACAATCTGCTATAGCCATGTTATTATTATAAAGAGTCTGCCACTGCTTAATGACCCTCCCTAAAAATAGACAGGAATACGTTTCTTGTCCATACTGTGTCCTGAAAGATTAGTAAACAGGCTGTGATATGCTGATGTCACTTTGTTGACTATTCCCACTCACTTGATTCTTAAGGTCTTTGCTCAGAGTATTTAGAAAGCCTTTGGTGGTCCCTGGGTCTTAGGGTCCATCATCTTCAGTGCCCATTTCGTCAGTAAGCAAACACCAGAAAAATCAGTGCCCTCTAGTTTCTTGCAGCAATAAGTCAAACACACACACAGAAACTTCCACTCAAAGGAAAATATAAGGGATACGCTGCCAAAGACTCATTAATGCTGGATGAGCCTGGGGTGGTAGGAGGAAAATAAATCCAATCCTGATTTATTAGTTTTCATGACTTGATTTGTTACTTCTTGTTGAACAGACCCTATTCTCTCAAACCTAGCAGCTTAGAAATTTCCTTGGCCAAGAAATTACTGGGGCATATCTTCTGTTTATTGTGGAAGATAATCATATCAGGCTTTTTTCATGAATGGGTGTTTTCAGCTCTCCATCTTGATGGGTTAAAATTAATGTAGCATACACACACCTGAAAGGATGGAGGATTATGGGAGGTGGCAGAATGACTGATAGCAATAATGCTGATTGTTAACGTTGGATACTGTGTTCATCAGGGTGCTTAGCTGTATGTAACAGAATTCTCCAAGCTAATTTAAACAGGACAGTACTTGTTACGAGGTATTGAGTAGCTTACCCAATTTTTTTAAAGAGCCAGAGAATCAGGTGCAGATGTCACACACCCAAGAGAAAAACCAGTCACACCGTGGAAATGCCATAGCAGGAAGTCCACTGCTGCTCGCCGATAGCAGCTTTGACTCCAGGGAATTTCCACGGTAGCCTCAGAATATCCATTCTCCTGTCATACAGCCATTATTGCAAAATGTTCACGTTTGCCCTCCCAGTCTTTAGAAATGCCTCTGATAGCTAGATCCCAAGCTTTGTGTGCATTCTAGCCCCAAAAGGACCTGAGAAGAAATGTCTTTAATTTTCTAACTATAGAGAGGCTTGCAAGAAGGGGTTTGGTTGAGGATTGAGTAATTCACGTAAACCTTCCCCTGGATGTCTAATAAGTCTATCTAACCATGTCGAAATAGAATTTTGTTGTTGTTTTTTTCTGTCCAAATTTGTCCTTCCCTCACTTTCACCCATCATAGTAAATGGTAGCACTAGTAATCAGTAGATTCAGCTCAAATGTAGGTATCATTCTTAACTCCTCTTTTTCCTTCATCTACATCTAATCCATTGACGAGATATATTAACTAATTACTCCACTCCTATTTACTCTCCCTGACCCCCAAACATACCAAATCCATCCATTTACCCCTGTCTCCATCAATATCTTAGTCCATTCAGACAGCTGTAACAGAATAACACAGACTATGTAGATTATAAACAACTGAAATTTATTTCCCACAACTCTAGGGACTGGAAATCTGAGATTGTTGCGGCAATATGGTCAGGGAATGGCCCTCTTCCAGGTTTCAGACTTCTCACAGTATCCTCACATGGCAGAAGCAGGCAAGGGAGCTCTCTGGGGTCTCTCTTACGGGGGCCTTAATCTCATTCATGAAGGCTCTGCCCTCATGACCTAATCACCTCCCCAAGACTCCAACTGCTAATATCAACTTACTGAGCATTAGAATTTCAACATACAAATTAGGGTGGGGGCAGGGATGCAAACATTCAGACCATGGCAACTTGGGACCATAGTCCAAGTCACCATCATTTCTTGCCTGAACAATTTCAGTAGTCTCCTAACTAATCTCCTGGATTTGACAGTTGCCTCTGTAATCCCTTTTCCACGTACTGCGCAGAGTGATCTTTTAAAAGCATAGATCATATTGTGTTACTTCTCTTCTTACAGTGCTCCAGTATAGTTAGGATAAAAATTTAAATGTTTTTCCATAGCTTTAAGACAGACATGGTCTAGCTCCTATCCATCTCAGAAGTACCCTCTGATGACAGTCTCCCCTCATCCAGATACCCACAGTGGACTTTTAGGAAGTCTTAGATCTAACACACCAAAACCTTTTCCACTCCAGACTTTTTGTACTTGCTGGTTCCTCTGGCTAGAAATGTCTTTCTTATCTGTCAATCCTCTCCTTCTATGCCACCACACAATACACACACATACACATACACACACACACACACCCCACCACCACCACCACCACCATCACCATCACACCACTTTTGATGGCTGGCTCCTTATCACTGTTCATTTTGCAACTTAAAAGCACCTACTTAAAAAAGACGTTCCACAACCATGTTATCTAAAGGAATCCCTCCAGTCTCGTTAGGACATCAACCTGTTTTACTTCCTTTACAGAACTTACCACTCTCTGAAATTATCTCTGAAATCTACTTATTTGTGTATTATTTGTCTTCTTTCGCTAGAATGTAGGCTCTTTGAGAGCAGTCACCTTGAATACCTTGTTCACCACTGTATCTCCAGTTCCTGGAACAGTACCCAGCACAAAAGTTGGATGTGATAAATATCTGAAGAATCGCTAAGTATGTGAATGCTTACTATACAACACTTAACAGTATGCTGAGAGCTCTACTTAGACCATTTTACATAATCCTTATATATTAAGCTGGCTTCTCCAAAGAAACAGAATCAATAGGAAACTACATACATATTTACTATAAGAAATTGGCTCACATGATTAGGGAGTCTGAGAAGTCCAAGATCTACAGTCAGCAAGCCAAGACCCAGGAGAACAGATGACAGTTTCAGTCTGAGTTTGAAGGCAGAAAACTTATGGCCCAGCTCAAAGATAGAAAGAAAGAAAGAAAGAAAGAAAGAAAGAAAGAATTCTTTCTTATTCAGCCTTTTATTCTTTCTAGGCTTCAATGGGATGGGTGAAGCCCACTCACATTGGGGAAAGAAATATATTTTACTCAGTCTATGAATTCAAATGTTGATCTTATCCAGAAAACACCTTCACAGACACACCCAGAAATAAGTTACAACAAATATCTGGAAACCCTGTATCCCAGTCAAGCTGCTACATAAAATTAACTATCACATCTAATAACAATGTTATGAAGCAGATATTTGTATGCTTGCTATCCATCTGGGGAAAAAAATAAAGATGGAAAAGTTAAGTACTAGCTCAATGTCATATCCAGTCTTAAGAGCAGGATTTATGTATAGACAGTCTGACTCCAGAGCCCACACTTAAATATTTATGTTTATTTGTCTCTTTCATGTCAACTGTAGATATTGAAGGAGAAGAAGGAAGCTCTTGGCTTCCCAGGTGGCGTTGTGGTAAAGAATCCACCTGCCAATGCAGGAGACGCAGGAGTCACGGGTTTGATCCCTGGGTCAGGAAGACTCCCTGGAGGAGGAAATGACAACCCACTCTAGTTTTCTTGCTTGAAAAATCTCATGGACAGAGGAGCCTGATGGGCTACAGTCCACGGGGTCATGAAGAGTCGGACACAACTGAACCAACCAACAACAACCAACAGGAAGCACTTGATAAATGGTCTTATGACCTCAATTGTATAGAAGGGGCCTGGAGAGCAGAATGAATTGTAGGCAGCCCCAGCCATAATTGTTATAGAAGGCTCTTGGGGAACCAAATCAGCTCCCTTATAGACCATCACATTCCTATGATCATCACACATCCTTCCAATATATCTGAAGACCATGGCAACACCCCAGAACTTTTCAGAGAGGAAGCCTCCAGAACCAAGACCCAAGCCTAGTCTCTCCTTAGTTGACGACTTCTCCACAGTGGATGGACTGCATGGTCAGACGTGGTATCTGTCTTCCATAATTAAAGGAATGAATGAACCATCAGGTGCATGAGTCAGAGTTAACCAAAGTCTTGACCTAGGGCAACAAATGTGATATTCCAACTGAATGAAATCAGGTAGCAATCCTGACAATGCAAAGATGCTATGCAAATTCTACTGAGAGATAAACAATGTTCAGAACAATGCCTGGCATATAGTAAGCACTTAGCATATATTTGTTAAATGAATAGTAGTGGTATAACAACTTTTTTTTTTTCTTTTTGCTTTTTTGCTTGTTTTGTTTTTTCATCATCACTACCACCTTGTTAGATCGTTGATATGTTTGGACATCCAAGTTTGTGATCTGGAGTTAGGGGAAACAGCATTGTTTTGCATAGATAAATGAAAAATTGAAGTTCCCATAGAGCAGTCTGGAAGTGAAAGGAGAAAGAGGAAACAACAGAAGCCCCAGAACTCACAAGGGTAAACAGCAAGGGAGAAACTCTTCTTGGTGGTTAGGGGATGAGGTAAGGGACAGAAAACGGAAAATAACAAAAATGCCTAATATGAACATTTAGTTTATTAACTTGTCAAGCTGTGTTGTGACTTCTTCCTTTACCCCATATCTTTAATAAAATTGATGGTAATCTTTTCTATCTTGTTGGACTATTTTTGAGGAATCTTTTCTATCTTGTTGGACTATTTTTGAGGAAATCAAAGAAGGCATTGAGTTTTTTATGTCAGAGTCCACATGACACAGAACCAAAGACAGCACATGTAAAAACTGGAACCAAGAGATGATAAAGCATGAAATAAGGGTTTGAACTGACTCTCTTGTAAGAGATTGGTAGACTTCAGCTCAGATCTGGGTTACACGAGCATGGAACAGCCACTCAGTGAAAGATTTCTCCAGATTACTACCTTCCACTTAGTAGAAATGTGAGTCCTCCTCTACCCTTCTCCTTTGTGAGGCCCCACTGGGAGTTGTTCACTGAAAAATCTTCATTCCATTGCCCAAACCCCATTGAACTCACTCCCCCAGATCATCAATGACTCACAAGAGGCTGATTGCAAAAGAAATCTAGTAGAGGGCAAAGCTCTCACCTTCCCTTCCTTGTTAAGAGCTTCTATGGTTTCATGTGTCATTTGGTAATTGAGATTGTCAATTAGCCACCTCATCTCTGGTTCTCATTATCCTTTCTTCCAACTAAACTCAACCTTCAGCCCACACAATGGAAGTCAACACAATGAGGTAACAGCTTTCTATGTGAGTCACTGGGGGTGACTGTGTTCAGAGAGCACTATGGGGCGAGTAGCCAAAGTCCAGGCAAGTGTTTCAGCCATCCAAGAACTGGCGTGCAGCCCAAGAAACACTCTCACCTGATGACGGACTGGTGGGATGAGTCCTGGAGGAAATGGCTCCCAACAGCCAGAGAAAGAGTCTCTTGGCTCATGCACAGCAATGCTCTTCTCGATTAAAAATATTGTCATCATTCACACTGCAATGCAAAATCCTTTTTTACATCGTGCTCACATTTCTAGAGACTTCCATCTACTCTGCATATTAAAGACAGGACCCTTCCATGAAAAGGTGACATCTCTAAGTTACTGTTCTGGCCAAAGAGCCCTATATAATGGGCAGAAAGTGGTTTGCTCTCCTTCAAAGGGTAAATGCAAGAAGGGAGATTTCCATGAGATATTTCTCTTTGCTGAGTACTCAGAGGAAAATTATAAGTGGTTGGAAGAAGGCTTTGTTTTCTAAAAAGACTTTTAGTCATTCCTGAGAAATCCCTCTGCTTTTTCCCGGAGAGAGGTCATCTCCTAGGTGCTGTCAGTCAGACAGGGATCAGCAGCCAAGGAGAGGTGCTCACAGAGATTTCCAACTAATGCAGCCAGAGGAAAATTGCCAAAGAAGCAGGGCTCTTTTAAGATAAATAAATTGAAGGGTATTTGGGGGATAAAAATAAATCCTTTTTGAAAATGAAGGGCTGCTGTGTATACAAATTGCTCTGTTCATCAAATTCTGAACAATGGTTGTCGCCAGGGTTGATCATGCAGACAAAGGATATAAACAAAGATCAGATAGTGCTTGCTGGCCTTTCTTCCAAATGTATCTACCCTGTTTCCATCTCATTCTCATAGGATTTTCCAGAGGAAACTCATAAAGATCTCACCTTAGTCATAATTCTGGTGGACCTGGGCTGGGACCTTGGAGTAGAAGACTTTTATACAGAGATTGGAGAAATACAACCTAAATACAGAGACTAGCTGAAGATGGCTATGTTGTCCAGCATGGTAGCGTCTGAGAAGACAGATTTTTATTTATTTATTTTTTTTTTAGAAGACAGATTTTTAATCCCAAAAGCAATCAGTACTGAGTGTCAGATCTCTCATTGGTGAAACACAGTGATCAGGACTCCACAAGGGGAAGGATCACTCAAGAATCTGAGTTACTCTTCAATCATAGGGTATGTATCTCACCCCAACATCCAACCAGAAAATTGGAGGAATTGGAAATGAAAATTCCTCCTCCCACTCTGAAGCTGTTGAAATGGAGTAGAAAGCTAGGCAGCTGATTTGTGGACGCCAACACAGTTCACGACTAAGCGTCTGTCAGGTTATAAGACAAGTAGGGAGAGCACTAATTGGTACTGGATGAAACATAGATTTCTAGACACAACTATTAGCAAAAAAGAAAAAAAGATGCTTTCCAGCAAGAGGATCTAAAAGGACCCTAATTGGAGCTAAGCAGCTGTCAAGTGCTTTGAGGATTATGACAATTCTGGGCCCTCTAAGGCGGTAGGATGGTCACTATTAAGATGAATTCTTCCATGGTGAGACTATCCTACTGTGGAGGATTCATAATGAAAATAAGCAGCAGGCAAATACAAGGCAGGGGCTGACAGTGGTTTTGTTGCAATTCTTAAAGAACTCTAGAAAACACAAGAGACCCAAAAGCCTAAAGTTCATGGTTGAATTTTAGAGTGTTTAACAGGCAGTCAGGAGTTTTTTGTTAGGTGTTGTTAAGTCTTGCCCAGCCTTTCCTGTTTCATCCCCAATCTCATCCATTCTGTCTATCAATAATGTACCTTAGTCCCTGGGCTTGGCAACCTAATATATGTATGTTCAGAAAAGGTAATTCAAAGTAAAGCCAGTCGGACTCAGCTATTTCCCTGGGCATGCAGTACCTCTTGAAGTAGGGCTACTTCTAATAATAATAATAATAATAGGAGGAATAGAAAATAACATTATTTTGTAATATCATGTATCTAAACTAAGTGCTAGCATTTATTATCTATTGCAGTAATCTTTACAGCATGTGTTATATATTTTATTAATCTTCACAACAATCTTGTGAGATATGGTCCATTTACCAGTTCCATTTTATAAACAAAAAAACTGAGACACAGAAAGATTAAGCAATTTCTCTAAGGTTAGATGGTTAGTAATTGGATGTGACATATAAAGAAAACAGGCTCATTCAACACACACAATTCATCTTGTGTATAATATGCCATCACAGAGGCTGGAAAATTAGAAACAGCATTACCCAGGCATTGAAACTAGATTCCGTGTGCAGCCTAGATTCTCATGAGCAACACCCAGAGGCAGAAGTGACAAGGAGCAGCCTCCCTCTGTGGAGAGTGTACATGGTATTTCTTCATGTGTTTCTTCCAGAGCAACTGAGGGGGAACTTAGTTTCTGGTCCCCAATATCATAGGTGCAGTAGCACTACAGGCAGGGGATCCCCCAAACAGACTTGTGGTGTGCTTGAGTGTTTCCCTAAGCTGCTGTGTTCTTAGCTGTGCAGTAACCAGGTGTGGTTCCTTGGCCTCCCTGGTGTCTTCAACCTACCTAATCTACCAGAACAAATACTGTTCTGCTTAGAGTTAGAGGGAATTTTGTGGTCTACAACTGAAAACTCTGAAAACTCACCATGAGAGCTAGGATTCAAACCCCAGCTCATCTGACTTGGAGCCCAGCAATTATCTTGGGGTTTGGGGGAGACAGGGACAATCTTAAATAAAGGGGGTTCTTTCAGGCAACACAATCCAACTTTGAATAATCACTTGAGTTTCTGAGAACACTAAAACATTCCATATATAGCTAATCTCTACACATTCTTCCCTCACATGTCACACACTGGTCCTCCTACACAGAAGCTTACCATGATGCACCACCCCCCCCAACCTGTTATTCAACTCCAAGGCACCCTATAGTTCCCTTCAGTTCAGTTCAGTTCAGTTCAGTCGCTCAGTCATGTCCGACTCTTTGCGACCCCATGAATCGCAGCACACCAGCCCTCCCTGTCCATCACCAACTCCCAGAGTTCACTCAGACTCACGTCCATCAAGTCAGTGATGCCATCCAGCCAGCTCATCCTCTGTCGTTCCCTTCTCCTCCTGTCCCTAATCCCTCCCAGCATCAGAGTCTTTTCCAATGAGTCAACTCTTTGCATGAGGTGGCCAAAGTACTGGAGTTTCAGCTTCAGCATCATTCCCTCCAAAGAAATCCCAGGGCTTATCTCCTTCAGAATGGACTGGTTGGATCTCCTTGCAGTCCAAGGGACTCTCAAGAGTCTTATCCAACACCACAGTTCAAAAGCATCAATTCTTCAGTGCTGAGCTTTCTTCACAGTACAACTCTCACATCCATACATGACCATTGGAAAAACCATAGCCTTGACTAGACGGACCTTTGTTGGCAAAGTAATGTCTCTGTTTTTCAATATGCTATCTAGGTTGGTCATAACTTTTCTTCCAAGGAGTAAGCGTCTTTTAATTTCATGGCTGCAATTACCATCAGCAGTGATTTTGGAGCCCCAAAAAATAGTCTGACACTGTTTCCATTGTTTCCCCATCTATTTCCCATGAAGCGATGGGACCAGATGCCATGATCTTCATTTTCTGAATGTTGAGCTTTAAGCCAACTTTTTCACTCTCCTCTTTCACTTTCATCAAGAGGCTTTAGAGTTCCTCTTCACTTTCTGCCATAACGGTGGTGTCATTTGCATATTGGCCCAGCATTCACTACTGAAACTGCTTATTAAATTGTCCCTAGTGTCTATTAAAGTGTGGGGTCTGGGAGGCCAGGGCCCAGACACATCTTACTCATGTCTATATTCCTAGCACCTGTCATGAACCCCTGGCACAAAGTAAGCACAAAGTGAATATGTGTTGAATCTCACAACACATAAATAAATACATACATATGTGAGGTAATGGGTGTATAAATTAACTAGATGGAGGAAATCCTTTCACAATTTATGTATATCAAGTTGCCATGATATATACTTTAAGTATCTCACAATCTTATCTGAGACTCAATAAAACTGAAAAATTATAACTCAATAAAATTAACAAATGTAAATAAGTGAACAAGTGTTGAATAGGGGAACTGCGGAAACAACTCCCTTAGTGGTAGCACATAGCAAAGGGCATTTCTCAGGCATGTGAAGGGAAGTATATCCCAAACCCCATCTCCTAAGTTTGTTTCTGACAAACTCTCTGCTTCAGAGAGGGAACCTGAGGCAACTGCAGGCAGACAGGCTGAACATCCTCAGTAACGGGCTTTCAGTAGTTAAACAGGTTATCAGTAGTGCCAAGGAGTGCACAGTTTGCGAAGATCAGTCTGGGTGACAGAGCATGGGATGGAGATTCCTAATTTAGTTGGTAAAAACAAGAAGGGTTAGAAAGGATCTAAAATTCATACAATTTTGGTTAAAGGCTTCTTCAGTTCCCTGATGGGACGGTGTTAGTGGTTACTCCCAATACACTCTGCGTGTGCGTACTCAGTTGCTCAGTCACGTCCAGCTCTTTGCAACTCCATCGACTAAAGCCCATCGGATTCCTCTGTCCATGGAATTATCCAGGCAAGAATACTGGAGTAGGTTGCCATTTCTTATTCCAGGGGACCCTCCCAATCCAGGGATCAAACCCATGACTCCTGAATTGGCAGGCAGATTTTCTACCACCTGGGAAACCTTATTACATACATTTGTTTATAATATATTCTGTATGTAGTTGATATTATAGATAAGATATACTGTGTATATTTCCAATGTTGTCTTATTGTACAGACTAGGCAATGGTGCCTAAAGGCTTCTGTGGGGTCACAGAGAGTCAGACACGACTAAGCATGCATGCATATGGGACATATGGATATATGTAATAAACACGGAAGCAAATTCCAAATAGCTTCCATTTTCATATGGTTCATCCTTGCCATCCCTGCCTTGGTGTCTTTAATAAGAAAAAAATATTTAAACCTTTCAAATTACTGTGAAAGTGTTACTGAAATAGGACTAACTGAAGTCTCACCAGGGGTCTGAGACCAGAGAGACATTCCCTTCCATAGCCATACATCTCCTCACCTCTGAAAGAATAGTGAGGATCTTTATTGAATATGAATTTTTGCAAATGATTGGCATTGTCTAACTAAACGATCCCAGTGGCTGATAGTTTTTGTCATATTAATATATGAATTCTTGAAAGATATAACTTACTGGCATGGGGTGAATTTCACAAAATGATAGTTCAAGCATGTGAAATATTGACTGAGAAAACTAATTTACCAATGCTGATAAGAAATCTCAATATTTTAACTGGTTGTAATACAGGATTTCCTGGTTGTAAAAAACAAATAAATAAACAATCAAAAGTCTTCTCTCATTTCTAAATGCCAATCAATATATCTCTAGACTTCCTTGGATTTCCTCTTCTCTTCGGCCACCCTCCCATCCCCACTCTTTCCCAGAAACTAAACATAAAATACACCTACTAAACATATAGTCTAAGCTAATGGGTATTCCTTCTTAATTTCTTTTTTTTTAAATATAAATTTATTTATTTTAATTGGAGGCTAATTACTTTACAATATTAAACAGCTTTGAATTATAAAAAGACATAAGAATTCAAATGTTTCATCCTAACTGATAAAAATGGTTTAATGCCTGTGTGTTCAAAGAAAAAAAAAAACACAGTAGATTTGTTCAAGAAAGGATAAAAATCATTTCCAGTAGGTTGAGATTTAAGTTATAGAAATGACTCAGGTAATTAAATTAAATGTCAGAAATAGTGAGCTTTTTTTTTTTTTCATTTTCTTGCTAATATGTACACTTTGTGAGAAGCTAATTACAGAGACAAATGCAATAATTTGTCTTCTGGGTCCATCAGACACTGGAGATGGCTTTGTAAGAACTGTAAGTCTTCTAAAGCCAAATTGCCCAGAGCCTTTTCTGTGGCAGGCACTTTGCTAGGTCCCCTAAGGAAAGCAAGAAGTATAAATGTTTTACAAGAATTCATGCTGGAAATGTATTCTTGATTATGCCTGTGGAATTTTCCAGGCGGAGAAGGATCCTGTAGGGTGTGAGTCTAGGGGAAATCACTATTTTCTGAACACACCCATGTTTCCTGAACAGACCCAGGTCATGCAAGACCCTGTTCTTATGGCCATACCCACTTCTCATTACTTGTGCTCCAACCAGGCAGCCTTAACACAATTCCCATGGTCACAGAGCAGGACCCTGCTCAGGACCCCCAATGCTGCCACAACACACACAGATCAAGAGCCCCCAGATAATACAGGGCTGATAGAAAAGGAGGGTCCTGCAGTCCTGCAGCTGCTCTGGGAACAGCAGCTACCTGGAGAAGTAAAGAACAAGTAATGCCACCTGGGATGGGCTTAAAGCCATGGGAGAAGATGGGAGAAAGCAAACAAGTTTCTCTGCCTTTTCTCCTCTACCCTCCTTTGGCCCCACACCATGGACTGTTTCAAAGGTGCAGCATGGGCTTACTTGGCTCCTCTGAAGACATCGTGTGGGCCAGGCAATCCCCTGGGTTTGTTATCCATGAGGTAGTGACCAACTCAGTTGCACATCCCTGCGTGTTTGTCCCCTCTCCTTCCCTTGTCTCACTTATTGTTTCCCTTCATTTCTACTTTAAACACCTCTCTAAAATGCTAGGAATGTAAGTTTTTGCCTCAGATCTTGTTTTCTAGGAAACCCAGGCTAAGACAGTCCCAGCAGTGGCCCTGGGAAAACAAATCTCACAATGGGATTTGGAGCTGGATTGTTCACTGGTCTAAAGGCAACAGGAACTGCATTGTAGTGGTAAACAGAGTGGCGATGACCCTTGCAATGCAGGTCATCAAAATCACTGAGGTTGCCTTCCAGTTGTGGTTAACTAAGATGCAGAACAGCAGGAAATTGAATATTGAGATGATCAAGTATCTGCTTCACTTTATTGGTTTCATCTTACAGGATTGGCCTGTTTTACGGTCTAGAGAACATTCCATACACCCTACAAGGGGTAGTTATTTGTCCTCATCACAACGGATACATACTGTGGATATGAGTTTCCCTTCCCTGCTCAGCACCTCTTCTCAAGGACTTAAGAAGGCCTCATCTATTTGATATTATGTCTCACACAGTATTGGCTGAGACAATCCCCTATTCCCAGAAGTATCGCACAATGGTGGAATGATCTGAGGAACTAAGGCAGCATCACAGGGACCTTCTGCCATGTTGGGAGCTGTCCTCCAGAATGCAACACATGTATTAAACCAACATTGTGCTGTATCCTCATTGGCTAGGAAATGCAGCAAAGAGGTGGAAATAGGATTGGCACCTCCTGCCATTTCTCCCAGCAACCAACTTGTAGAAATTTTGCTTCCTGTCTCTGCAGCATATCTCAAAAAATCCTGAAGAATAAAAACTAGATAGTTGGACTGTCAGAAGGACAACTGGCTAAACAGCAAAATCTGAGGGGTACTGATTGATTGACATCAAGCTGGAGAGAAATTTGTGGTAAAGCTGTTTTTGCCATAAAGGTGTTACGAGCATTTCGATCTATGCTTTTGGTATATCTATTGAACAACTTATTCGACAGAAATAGATGATGTTGGAACCAGAATGAACTTTAGCTTGACATTTTTAAGAAAGAATGGTGAACAACCTGAGAACCAGTGCTTCAATCACCATGCTTATAATTTAAAGAAATTTTGGGGACCCCAACTTCTGTCTGGAAAATGTATTCTTAAGTTCTGCCTTTTTGTACTTTAAAAAATCATTATTTCATTATTTGAGGAATTATTCTTTTGTAGAGTTATTTTATGTCAATAAACATATACTATATGCCACTGACATCTCTACTTAGAGAAAATTTATGGATGTTTTACCTATAAATTCCTAGGATATCTGAAAGATGATCTCTGGCAAGCGTTATAAGGGAAAAGAACATAAATCTAATAATAACAAAGAACAGGGAACTTGTTTAAAAATAAAAATAAGTTTGAAAAGTGTTACTAGTATATAGTCACTAATGAAATATTCATAAAGACAGCTGCTCAAAAGACAAAGGTCTGTTTCAAGTTAGAGGATTATATAAATGCATGCCATTCAATGGAACTTGTATCCTGAAGAATTATAAAAACGAACCTACAATAAGATTCTGTTAAAGAAAAGAAAAATTTTTTAAGTGCCAGCAAAAAGACTAAATAAGAATGTCTATATTAAATGGGTTAGTAGCCAAAAAGTTACCAGGATGTCTAATTTGCAATATGAATGAATCAAATACCTTTTACTTAACTTGCCTCAAAGTTTTTAGCCAGAATCTTCTCCTAGGACACAGTTTATAAGTTCAAGTGTTACTATGCTTGGAGAGACAGGTCCTGTTTGGCTCACTGTGTAACTATAGTATGTATAAACTTCCACTCAAAGGAGAAATACATGACTCTCCAAACTTTTTTAGAAGGGTTTTTTTTTTTTTTTTTTTTCCTAAAGCTTCTAAAAACCTTCACTGGTTCTTGGTATAAACGGTGTCCCATTAGAACTGGGCTGTTGTGCAGACTCTTTGGAAAGGTGAGATGTAGCATACGAAGAAATTAACTACAGATCCTGACAATACAATTCTATTTTGTGCCCTGTAGAATTCTGGCACAGTTACATGTGTCTTCTGCCAAATATTCTATTCATGGGGCAGAGCTGTTCTGTGGGCTTGGCAGTGGGAGGTATCTCTGTGTTTATGAAGATGACACAACAGCTGGCAGGTGGCAAATGACATGCCCATTCAGACTTGTCAAGTTAAAAGATATAGGAGACATGGAGACACTGGCTAGAAATTTAAGCAGGGTTTCACTGTGGTCAGTGTACCTGCGTACTATATAGTGTATAGATGTACAGGCGTGTGTGTGCTAAGTCACTTCAGTCATGTCTGACTCTTTGTGACCCTATGGACCATAGCCCACCAGGCTCCTCTGTCCACAGGACTTTCCAGGCAAGAATACTGGAGTAGGTTGCCATGCCCTTCTCCTGGGGATCTTCCCAACCCAGGGACTGAACCCACATCTGTTACATTTGCATTGGCAGGCAGGTTCTTTATATTACCGCCACCTGGGATGTCTTTATATTCACACTCTAATTCTAATCTTTAAAGTGTTGAAACTCAAATATTTTTTTCAGTATACTCAGAATTGACTTGGGGAACTAACCCAGAACCCTCATGAATTAATTCATCAAAGACTTACAATGTAACTTACAATGAAATACATGACTTCCTCTTCCCAAGGACTAGAATTTTGTCACTCTCTGAAGCTCACTCTTCCTCATTAAGATACCTGAGAAACTAAATAATTTATCAGAATCTTTCTTAGAACACAGAAAAAACTGAGGTGCAAGAAATCTGATGCTTAACAGAGATATTTAAATTCATCACTGACAAAGCCCCGTAAGATCCTGCTCTACAAAAATGGTTACTCCATTGGTCAGAATTCTCTGCCAGATACAGCTGGTGCTCCTTGGGTAATGCTGAACTGATGCTGACACTGATTCTGATCAGATCAGAATCAGATGCTGAACTGATTCTGATCTTCCAGTTCTCCTTTTTAAAGACTTCATGTGGAATAAGGCTATAAAACAGAACTTCAAACAGACTGCAAAGTTTATGTTTATTTATGCAAATATTTAATTATTGCAAATATCACATTTGCTCCCCCCCCCCCCCAAAACAAGGTAGTATTGTTAGTCAAAATCACAATCTTGGTGATAAGTGATGGTTGTGTAATAGGGTAAATTCTAAAATAATCCTCCAGGACTTCCCTGATGGTACAGTGGATAAGAATCCACCTACCAATGCAGTGGACATGGGTTCAATCCTGGGTCTGAGAAGATCCCATGCCCTGGATAACTAAGCCCATGTACCACAACCACTGAGCCCACACTCTAGAGCCTGTGGGCTACAACTACTGAGCCCTCGAGCCTACAGACTTCCACAACAAGAGACACCACCACAATGAGAAGCCTGGGCATTGTAACAAAAAGTAGCCCCCACTCACTGCAACAAGAGAAAGCCTGTGAATAGCAATAAAGACTCAGTGCAACCAAATATAAAACTAAAATAAAAATAATCCTCCAGGTATGAGGTAGAATAGGTTTTTAAATTACTTAAATAGGTAGGGGAGAAGGTAAAGATAACTTCATGAGACAGTCAATTACTTTTGTGGTGAAGTGTCAGATTCGAGAGATCATGTGCCTTTTGGATTCGTGGCCATATTTTCTCTCACATTTTGACACTCAAAATCCTGTTAATACTGAATGTTTGTATCCTCCCAAAATTCATATGTTGAAGCTCTACCCCACCCCCCCCCCCCCCCCCGCCGTGTGTTCGTATGGGAGATAAGGCCTTTGGAAGGGAATTAGGTTTAGATGAGGTCATGAGGATGGGGTCTCCATGAAAGGATTAGTGTCCTTATAAGATGAGATTAGTGCTTTCTCTCTCCACACATTAAGAGGTCATGTGAGCACACAGCAAGATGGCTGCTGCCTAAAAGCCAAGAGGAAAGGCATTAGAATGAAACCTTTGTTGCCAACAACTTGATCTTGGACTTCCAATCACCGAGTACATGAGAAATAAATTTTTATTGTTTAAGCTACCTGGTTTATTTTATTTTGTTATGGCAGCCCAAAAAGACTAAGTCAAATGCCACCTGCAATAAGATCACACACATTGTTATATGCATATTTCCTGTGCAGTTTTTGCAGTATTTTTTGCTGGCCCCTCTGGAACAAGCAGATCAATTCTTAACCACTATTCCTTGGCATGGTGAGTTGGGGGAGGGTAATGCTTAAATCCACCAATAACTAACAGCAAATCTCTTTAATGGCATCTTGGAAATCTTCCAAGAAGAAGCATAAATGCCCTGGGTTCATTTATAGGTCATAATTTGTAATTTGTCTCTCGGGTTTTTAAAAAGAAGTATGTATTTATATTCAGATTGATGGTCCAGCATCTTTAACCCTGACTAAATAGGTTTGGGACAATCTACTAAAATTCCTGTGGTGGACATATTTCCTGAAAGCCACTTTGAGATCACCACTCCTAGAGGCTTTACATGGTAAATCATTGGCTCTATGGAAATTTCATCAAAAAGACCAGGTCACAGACAGATCTGTGTTATAGCTGAAATGTGAGATATTTTTCCTATGATCCCATGACAGGTATTTGTTTCCTAAAACATGCCAGGCATCTTGAAAGATTATTCACCTCCTTTAATATCTAATAATGTCTAAAGCAAGCCTTTGCAGTAGGTAGTATTATATCTACTTTATAGGTTGAAATAGCCAAGCTGAAACACATTAACTTTCCAAAGATATACATCTAGTACAAGCTAAAGCCAAGATAGGAACTCTTAATCTTTGCATTCCATTTCCATTCTCTTTTCACCAATTCCATCTGTTTCATAAATCAACCAAAGGTTTAAAACATAGAAGTAGCCAAATGATTATGTACTTAAAAAGTATCCATTAAATCCAAGAGTTACCCCAGCACTACTAATTAACAGAAAACCTTCCCAGAAATAAGCTTTCTCCTCACCTACTTACCTGGATCTGCTCAGAAAGACCCCTGTAGGGACTTTCCTGGTGGTCCAGTGGTTAAGAATTTGCCTGCCAATGCAGGGGACACAGATTTGATCCCTGGTTTAGGAAGATCCCACATGTTGCAGGGCAACTGAGCCCATGCACTACAACCACTGAAGCCCATGCTCTGCAGCAAAAGAAGCCAGCACATTGCAACTAGAGATCAGCCTCTGCTCACTGCAACTAGAGAAAGCCCACATGCAACAATGAAGACCCAGTGCAGTCAAAAATAAATAAATATATGACATATTTTCAAAGATTCCTATAAAAAAGGGTGGAGAACATTTTGGTAGGGAAGTGGGTCTAATCCAGTGCCCAAGAAAACCCAAGACACCGTACTCAAAAGAGTTGTTTGATCTTTTTCTAAAACCTGAATATGTAATTGATCCTAGAAAGGGATTTCAATAACTCTCTACATCTTTCTCAAAAGACTGCTCTTTCCATTTTTAAAAATTCCTAACCATAAAGGCTGAGCACTGAAGAACTGATGCTTCCAAATTGTGATGGTGGAGAAGCCTCTTGAGAGTCCCTGGGACAGCTAGGAGTTCAAACCAGTCAATCCTGAAGGAAATAACTCTGAATATTAATTGGAAGGACTGATGCTGAAGCTGAAGCTCCAATACTTTGGCCACCTGGAAAAGACCCTGATACTGGGAAAAACTGAGGGCAGGAAGAGAAGCGGGTGACAGAGGATGAGATGGTTGGATAGAATTATCAACTCAATGGACATGAGTTTGAGCAAATTCTGGGAGATGGTGAAGGACAGGGAAGCCTGATGTACTGCAGTCCATGCGGTTACAAAGAGTCAGACATGACTGAGCAACTGAACAACAACAATGTTTTCTCAGATATTACAAGCCTATAGCATGGACTAGCATCTGGTATAGCACGTCCTGTTAAAGTTCTTTTTGGAGATCAAATTGTGGCTGCTGGCTTTCTGCATGTTCTTCAATGGTTCAGATCTCCAAGGTTCCCTTCATTTCATGTTCATGTTAACAGCAGTAGCACATGATGCTTTTGGGGGGGCCCCTTTTTCAAATGTCTGGAAATTTCTCGGCCTATGGACAGTTTATGGGGAAACCATTATCCCCTGAGAAAAGGAGCACTACTTTCCCAGGGGTTCCAGGCAAGCTCCCAGGCATGGCTCTCATTGTGCTGACTTAAGTCACATCTCCATCTCTGGAGCAACCACTGTTTTAACAGGGTTGGAGACTCCTATTGGCCAGGCCTGAGTTATATGCCTCCTCCAGAATGAGGTGTGAGGTCAGTTGAAAAAGACTAATATTTTAAAAGCTTTTATTGCTGTATAATGTTCATTCATAAATATTCATGAATCTGACATTAAATTGGATCTAAATACACATCATTTCTCTGTTCCTCTTCTCTTCAGCTCCTTCGATACTCTCTCTTTCTTTCTTTTCCCCAAAACTTGCTTCTGCATCATAAGAAATTAGTTTCCACTTTCCCAAACAGCAGTGTATATAGTATAAAAGAACATTCATAAGATAGACTAATATTCAAAATAAGGCTTTTCATAAAAAGTCAGTTCCCTTGTAAGCCATGCTATACAATGCCTGGCCTTGAATTCCCACTTTGATTTTCATTAGGATTTCACCCATGTTTCATCCATGCTTCACAGACTCTACCTGCTAATGGACAATCTCTTCTGCTTCCAACAATGTCCGCCCTGAGCATGGTACTGCTGGGACGCTGGGATGGAGTTTCTCCATGTGAGTTTCATGAATGTGAGTTTCTCATGAATGCTCACAAATAAGATGTATTAGTTACCACAGGGCATCATCACCACTCCCCGATGTCACCCATCTAGTGATGTCTACTGCTATAGCCAATGCCCACAGATGAACCTCATTCAATGGGAACCATCACCTTCTATTTGACTAGCAGCTCTTTGGGAAACCATCTCTGCTCCATTTTCATTCCACAGGTAATCTGGAGAACTGACTTCATCTTGGTTGAGGAAGAGGCCAACAACTCAGGCCTGACCAACAGCAGTCCGATTCCTGTTAAAACAGTGATTGATTCAGAGATGGACATGTGACTTAAGCCAGTGCAATGAGAGCTGTGCCTAGGAATTTGTCTGAGAATCCACTGGCAATGCAGGAGACACAGATTCAATCTCTGGGTCAGGAAGATCCGCTGGAGAAGGAAATGGCAACCCACTCCAGTATTCTCACCTGGGAAATCCTATGGCCAGAGGAGCCTCGCGGGCTACAGTTCATGGAGTCACAAGAGTCAGACATGATTTAGTGACTAAACCACCACCACCATCACCACCACCACCACCACTGGGAAAGATGCTTCCCTGGTGCACTAGTGGTAAAGAACCCACCTGCCAATGCAGGAGATGTAAAAGAGGCAGGTTCAATCCTTAGGTCAGGAAGATCCCCTTGAGGAGGGCATGGCAACCCACTTCCCCATATTCTTGCCTGGAGAATCCCATGGACAGAGGAGCCTGGCAGGCTACAGTCCACAGGGTCACAAAGAGGAGGACACGACTGAAGCGACTTAGCACACACCACCGGGAAAGCAGAGCTCATTTTCTTTAGAGTCATTAGCTAAAAGGAAATCGTATGCCTGAGAATGCTGGCATACATTTTTTGCCACCACATTGGGAAAAAATATCCTGAGAAATGAGCTAACATAGAGAGAAACACAGGAGAGAAATGGAGTCAATTCAATAACATTGCTTCAATACTAAAGGCAGGGATGCCAGCCATAACCGAAGGCACGGATGCCTTCAACTTCTTAGTGAGTCAATAAATCTTTTCCTTTAAACTACTGTCACTTGTAAACAAAAAGACTCCTTACTAATGCACTTAAATGGTTGTACTACTTGTGGCTTATAAAGCCTGGAATCTATTAATAATACAAAACATGAACCTTCCTAATACTGATAGCTCTATTAGAAATGAAATTTATTATTTCTTGAAATCAAAGTGACATCCTAAAATATCTCTCTCACCCATGAAACCTCCTTCTATTTGAGATCTGCCCTAGATCAAAAATGATTGCTCCTTTCAGGCCTGACTACACTCTGACTTGCTAAATTTCTTTGAGATAAAAATCTCAGGACACTATAACAACAACAAAAGGGCAGAGAGTTTCACATGTTCCTTTTACTCCATATTAAATATAATATTCAATAATCCTTTTGTATCACCTTCTTAGCATTCAGCACACTGCCTGGAGGCAGAAAATGTCAATTATACAGGAAGCCTAAACCCCAAGCCTGTTTGCTCATTTATGCTGGGGACAAATAACATTTGGTTGGAGTGTCAGAAGCCTACAGCTGAGCTTCTACAGGAAATTTCTGAGTCATTTCTACAGCATTACAAAAGAGGTGCTCTGACCTTTTACTACATTCCCTGAGATTGGGAACAGAAGATAAATTCTACCTATAAACTCTCCCAAATTTAATCCCATTGAAGCTTGGTTTGGTTGAAATTCTCATTAGGGGAATCCAATTTGATCTTACACAAAGGGACTCAGGTCTACTAAATACATTAAGGGAAACATTCCCAATCCTCCTCAGAATCACCTAGGGCATGTTGTTGTTGTTTTTAATACTTTCAAACATGAATTTTTCAAATTGACAACTCTTTATTTGGGGAAGTGTGGATTCTTTTGGCTCTTCGTTCATTTGGATTTTTTTTCAAATTTATCTATTTTTAATTGAAGAAAAATTGCTTTACAATATTGTGTTAGCCTCTGTGGACTTTTTCTTTTTATCTTTTTCTTTTGATAATTTCAGACTTACCAGAAGTTGCAAAAACAGAGAATTCCCTTGTACTCTTCAGTAGCTTCCCCCAATGATCTAACCAGGACATTAATATCAGTGCAAGACTATTAACTAAACTATAGGCCTTATTCAATTTTCACCAGTTGTTACATGCGCTCATTTCACCCAGTGTATTTTCTAAAAACACAGACGTCTGCTACCACCCCAGATTCTGATTCAATTGGTCTGAGGCATGAATATTTTATAAAAATTTCCCAGGTGACTCTGCAGCCAGGGTTAGGAACCACAGGATAAGAGAGAGATACACATTGAATAAAGGAAGCTAGCAAAATTACTAAACAAAGGAAAGGAATTAGGATATGTTATTCATTTTCTCTCAGAGCAATCAGACAGATATGTTATTTTGACATCTGTCCTATGTTTCTAGGCCTTCAATAATCTAAGAATAATGATAATAAATTAACAACCTACTTCCCTTTGAAAAAAAAATATCATTATATGGCAGTGCACTATGATATTCAAACACCCAAGGTGAAGACTTTTTCAGAGATTCTCCTGTGGACATTATTATGTGATATTGCCAAGGTCAGAAAGAATTAGACCAGAAATCAACAGTACACTGGATTTTCTTCTGAGGATCTGAATAGTGAGAAAAGTGACCATTTTTTTAAAAGAGAAAAGAAAAGCTTAGAAGCTATGGTGTAGTCATTTTAGCCATATGGACTGGACATCAGGAGCAGGCACATGGAGAGAAGTTGCCTGGGTTTTGATCCATTTTCCAGTTTCTGGTTCAGGCCTTCTGGGCCCCAGCTGCACTTTTTCCCTTGGGTTCCTTTTGTCACTGTACATCTATTTAAGAAAATCACCTTTGTTTAAGCCTGATCAAGTTGCTTTCTAATGCTTCAGCCAAAGAGCACTGACCAATATAAAGATTTCCCAAATGTTGAATTAATCACCATCTCTCAGCTACACCATTCACTTCACTCTTCTATATCTTTCCCCAAGTTCTTTCTTTGGGCCTGGAAGTCAGCTTTTCAAGGGGGAGGAGCTGTGTTCATTCAACTCTGACTTCCAAGAGCCCAGAGCAGTGTCAGAAACAAAGCAGGTGCCCACATATTGTGGTCGATAGAATAATAATCTCTCAAAAATGTCCCAAGAATCTGTGAATATGCTACCTTACATGGCAAAAGGAACTTCACAGATGGGATTAAATTAAGGATATTGAGGTGGGGCAATTATCCCAGGTAATCTGGGTGGGTCCAGGGTAATCACAAAGGTCTTTATAAGTGGGAGGCAAGATACCAAGGGAAAAGGAGATGTGACTACAGAAAGAGATGTTAAAGTGATGTGTTCTGAAGACAGAGGAAGGGGCACAAGCCAAGGAATGCAGTTTACCTCTAGAAAGAAGTCAGAAATGGTAAGAAAACAGATTCTTCCCTAAAGCCTCTGGAAGAAACACAGCCCTCCAAAACCTTGATTTTAGACTTGTTACCACCAAAATTATAAAATAATAAATTTGTGTCGTTCTAAGCCATTACGTTTGTGGTCATCTGTCACAAAAGCAATAGGGAACTAGTATGCCTACTATTCGGGAGAAGGTAATGGCAACCCACTCCAGTACTCTTGCCTGGAGAATCCCATGGATGGGGGAGCCTGGTGGGCTGCCGTCTATGGGGTCGCACAGAGTCAGGCACGACAGAAGTGACTCAGCAGCAGTAGCAGCAGCATGCCTACTATTCACTGGTTGATTGAATGGTTAAATGAAAGCATGCATATCCAATGCTTTCTATATAGCATGTTCCTGCCTTTATTGCTGATATAAACTGAGCTACCTGTTGGCTTCCTGCCTGACCTTTGGACAACTGCAAAAGCCAATGGGCTTCCTTTGGGGCAGGACATTGGGCCACCTGCTCCCCTCACCTTAGAAAGGGCTCTT
Organism: Ovis aries; assembly: GCF_016772045.2. NCBI lineage: Eukaryota > Metazoa > Chordata > Mammalia > Artiodactyla > Bovidae > Ovis > Ovis aries. Next base: position 37,294,705 of record NC_056068.1, read on the forward strand.
TAACTGCATCCAGACCAGTATCAAGTGGTCTTTGGCAGGCTGAAAAATAAATATCACCTCTTTCTTTTAAGACATAGGATAAACTGATGTCAGATGGTGGTTATCTCTTGAGAGGTGGGATTTTCACTTTTACATTATGCTTCTCTGTTTTTATAATTTTTTACACTAAATGCATATTTTTGTAATGAGAAAAATAAAACAAGTTTCATTCTGGGAAAAAAAATCCTCTCTTACTTAGGCTTTCAAAATATAATTCTATATTCAATGATGGTTTTATTTCTGGAAAACAAACCAACAATTTACAAGAACCATATTTTCAAAGGAAATACATATTAAGATAAGAATGGAATGTTATATGGGATTAGGCTAAATGTTTTTCTCTGACTGTCTCCTCTGATTGCAGTCAGCATCCACTGTTGCATGACAGTGCTGCACATTGTGAAAAGATGGGCAAACAGATCCTGACCAAGCAATGCAGGACCCTGGTCTTACCAAGAATGCCTGCCCCATTATCTTTGTATTAGTTTATTTAAGGGGTCAGCAGACTTTTTCTGCAAAGGACAGATAGTAAATTATTTTAGACTTTGCAGGCTATACAATCTCTGTCATAGCTACTCAGCTCTGTTACTAGAGTGTGAAGGTAGCCATCCACAAGATGTAACAGTGCGACTGTGTTCCAATAAAACTTTATTTATACATATAGTAAACTTCTTTTTTAAAAAATTTAGTTTTAATTGGAGGATAATTGCTTTACAATATTGTGTTGTTGCTCTCATATATTAATGTGAATCAGCCATAAGCTGATGTCCCCTCCCTCTTGAAGCTACCTTCCACTTCCCATCCCATCCCACACCTCTAGATTGTCACAGAGCACTAGTTTTGACCTCCCTGCAAATTCCCACTGGTTATCTATTTTACATATGGCATGTATTATATGTAATCTTCATGTTTCACAAAATACCATTCATCTTTTGCCAATCTCTAGTTTATGTCATTTTATAGAGTTCAAAGAGTAGGTTTTTATTCTCAATTAACCACATAACATGGAGTTTTCATTATACAAATATAGTTCTATTATTTTTAGAAACACACATTAAAGCCACTGCTTTAGGTTGTTATTGTACATAACCTATGATAATGCCTGAATATTTAAAATCTTTACATTAAAGTCATTAATTGCCACTTCCAGTTTCTGGTTCAGCATAAAATGAGTGTGGAAGTTGTCACTCCAAACTGATAAATAAAAGTCTGAACAGACTGAAAAATCAATAGCTTTTCTAGTATCCATAAGATAGTTGAGGACAAGGACAAACAGCTGCCTCCAAAACTGGAGAGACAGACAGACAGGCAAGGAGTCATGGCTTACTGAAATAGAGACTAAGAAGGGATAACCTCTTTGGGAATCAGGGCTGGGGTGGGAAAACCTAGCCGTAACTGATCAGTTGCTGGAGGATTCATGTGGACAACTCCAAAAAATCCAGGGGGTCTCAGGCATGTGGGAGGGGGCATGGAACTCAATTTTGTGAGATTTACTTCCAGAAGTTTGATTGGGTTCTTACAGTAAATACTAAAGAAAAAATTCCTGTGCTTTCAGCAGGGGAAAGTGAAAAGGAATCATTTTTAAATACAATAGCTCATTCAACAAAAATACTAGTTGGGTTGTCATTTCCTTCTCCAGGGATCTTCCAGACTCAGGGATCAAACATGTATCTCCAGCATTGGCAGGCAGGTTCTTTACCACTGAGCCACCAGGGAAGCCTGTTTAGCTAGCAATATGTTTAGCTAGCAATAAAAATTTCAAGGCATACTAAGAGTTGAAAGACACAATATGGCTATCCAGAGCAGGCATCAGAAGCAGACATGATAGGGATATTGGAATTTGAAACACCTATGGTTAATATGCTAAGAGCTCTAATGGTTAGACCTTTGCCCTTGGGTGTGGGGTATCTCCTCACAGCTGTTCCAATGCCACGCAGCCGCTCCAGCACCTACCTTCTTGCTGGGGTTTCTCTGACTTTGGACGTGGGGTATCTCCTTATGGCCACTCCAGCGAAGCACAACCACCACTCTGTATGGTCCTACATGCCACTATGAGCCATGCTGTGTAGGGCCACCCAAGATGGACTGGTCATGGTGGAGAGTTCTGACAAAATGTGGTTCACTGGAGAAGGGAATGGCAAACCACTTCAGTATTCTTGCCTTGAGAACCCCATGAACAGTATGAAAAGGCAAAAAGAGGGAGAAATAGCTAAGATGGTGGAGGAATAGGACAGGGAGAACACTTTCTCCCCCACAAATTCATCAAAAGAACATTTCAACGCTGAGTAAATTCTACAAAACAACTTATGAATGCTGGCAGAGGACATCAGGCACCCAGAAAAGCAGATCATTGTCTTCAAAAACAGGTAGGAAAAATATAAAAGACAAAAAAAAGAGACAAAGGAGGTAGGGAGGGAGCTCCATCCCGGGAAGGGAGTCCTGTCCTGGGAAGGGAGTCTTAAAAAGAGAGAAGTTTCCAAACACCAGGAAACACTCTCACTGCCGAGTCTGTGGCGAGCCTTGGAAGCACAGAGGGCAACATAACAGGGAAGAAAAATAAATAAATAATTAAAACCAACAGATTATGAGCCCAACGGTAACTCCCCCAGCGGAGAAGCAGCTCAGATGCCTGCATCCACCACTAGCAAGTGGGGACTGGGCAGGGAGGTGCGGGCTGCAGTGCTTTTTAAGAATCAGGCCAGAATGCCCTGAATGTAACCAGAGTGAACTAACTAGGGCTAGCATACCAGACTGTGGGATAGCTACCACGCAAAAAGCTCTACCATAAGACACTGCCAGGACCACGCACAGAACAAAGGATGGAACAGAAATAGCCAGCTGCAGACCATCCCCCGCCGGTGACAGGCAGCCAGAGCCACAAGGGCTGGAAGGGGGCAATCGCAGCCCCGGAGAGACTTTACCTACCAAACTGCAAGCAAGCTTCTTTGCTAACTAAGACTTCTTGGGGTTCTGGACAGTCACCATCTGCCTGACAAGGGGCGCCAGCAGTACACCCAAAAAACTGAGCAGCAGGGAAAGGCGATAAGTTGCAGGGAAAGGTGATAAGTCGCAGCGACCGTGCTCACCAAACACCTGAGCTACTCTGTCCTGGGAAGGGCACAAAACACAGGCCCAATCGAATCTGCGCCTCTAAAGGCTACCTGAGAGCCGAGCCTGAGTGGCTTAGACCGGGGAGGTGCAAGCAGCCTAGGGCCGGCCTCAGATGGTTCCCAGCAGAGCAAAATAGAGCCTGAGTAGTGTGCGCTGTGTGCAGGGGCATACCAGCATGGCTGAGATACTGCGAGCACACACCAGTGTTATTTGTTTGCAGCATCCCTCCCTCCCCACAGTGCGACTGAACAAGTGAGCCAAAAAAAAAAAAAAAAAGTGTCCACCACCGCCCCCCTTGTGTCAGGGCAGAAATCAGACACTGAAGAGACCAGCAAACAGAAGAAGCTAAACAGAAGGAACTGCCTTGGAAGTGACCCCACATTGCCCACAACACCAGAGAAAGTCCTAGAAATATCTTTACTATTTTTACGACCATTCTCGTTCTTTTTGTTGTTGTTGATGTTGTTTTTTCTTCTCTCTTTTTTTTTAACTTTAAAAAAATTTTAAGTCCTCTATTTCTCCTTTAATTTTAATTTTTATAACCTACTATCACTTTTCCAAAAAAAGACCAAATTTTTTTTTAATTTTTTTATTATTTTTTAAGACCCTATTTTTAAAGCAAATGCCATATATATATATTTTTGTGGTTGTTGTTGTTTTTTAATAATTCTCATGATTTTTTTTCTTCTTGTTCTTCTTCTTTTCTTTAATGTTGTATTTTTGAAAATCCAACCTCTACTCTAGATTTTTAATCTTTGCTTTTTGGTATTTGTTGTCAATTTTGTACATTTAAAAACCCAATCTTCAGTACCCAATTTTACCTGAGAGCGAGATTACTGGCTTGACCACTCTCTCCTCCTTTGGACTCTCCTTTTTTTCCACCAGGTTGTCTCTGTCTCCTCCCTCCCCCTTCTCTTCTCTACCCAACTCTGTGAATCTCTGTGTGTTCTAGACGATGGAGAACACTTAGGGAACTGGTTACTGGCTGGATCTGTCTCTCTCCTTTTCATTTCCCTCTTTTATCCTCCTGGCCACCTCTGTCTACTTCCTCCCTCTCCTCTTCCCTGTATAACTCCATAGACATCTCTGAGCAGTCCAGACTGAGCAGCGCACATAAGGAAGTGATTACTGGCTAGCTTGTTCTCTGCTCTTTTAATCCCACTTCATCTCATTCCAGTCACCTCTAACTACCTCCTCCCTCTTCTCTTCTCCATGTAACTCTGTGAATCTCTCTGGGTGTCCCTCAATGTGGAGAAACTTTTCATCTTTAACCTAGATGTTTTATCATCAGTGCTGTATAGATGGAGAAGTCTTGAGGCTACTGTAAAAATAAGACTGAAAACCAGAAGCAGGAGGCTTAAGTCCAAAGCCTGAAAACATCAGAGAACTCCTGAATCCAGGGAACATTAATTGATAGGAGCTCATCAAACGCCTCCATACCTACACTGAAACCAAGCACCACCCAAGGGCCAACAAGTTCCGGAACAAGACATACCACACAAATTCTCCAGCAACACAGGAACACATCCCTGAGCTTCAATATACAGGGAGCTCAAAGTTACTCCAAAACCATAGATGTCTCATAACTCATTACTGGACACTTCATTGCACTCGGGAGAGAAGAAATCCAGCTCCACCCACCAGAACTCCGATACAAGCTTCCCTAACCAAGAAACCTTGACAAGCCACTGATACAACCCCACCCACAGTGAGGAAACTCCATAATAAAGAGAACTCCACAAATCCCAGAATACAGAAAGGCCACCCCAAACACAGCAATATAACCAAGATGAAGAGACAGAGGAATATCCAGCAGGTAAAGGAACAGGAGAAATGCCCACCTAACCAAACAAAGAGGAAGAGATAGGGAATCGACCTGAGAAAGAATTCCAAATAATGATAGTGAAAATGATCCAAAATCTTGAAATCAAAATGGAATCACAGATAAACAGCCTGGAGACAAGGATTGAGAAGATGCAAGAAAGGTTTAACAAGGACCTAGAAGAAATAAAAAAGAGTCAGTATATAATGAATAATGCAATAAATGAGATCAGAAACACTCTGGAGGCAACAAATAGTAGAATATCAGAGGCAGAAGATAGGATTAGTGAAATAGAAGATAGAATGGTAGAAATAAATGAATCAGAGAGGAAAAAAGAAAAACAAATTAAAAGAAATGAGGACAATCTCAGAGACCTCCAGGACAATATGAAATGCTCCAACATTCAAATTATAGGAGTCCCAGAAGAAGAAGACAAAAAGAAAGACCATGAGAAAATCCTTGAGGAGATAATAGTTGAAAACTTCCCTAAAATGGGGAAGAAAATAATCACCCAAGTCCAAGAAACCCAGAGAGTTCCAAACAGGATAAACCCAAGGCAAAATGCCCCAAGACACATATTAATCAAATTAACACAGATCAAACACAAAGAACAAATATTAAAAAGCAGCAAGGGAAAAACAACAAACAACACACAAGGGGATTCCCATAAGGATAACAGCTGATCTTTCAATAGAAACTCTTCAGGCCAGGAGGGAATGGCAGGACATACTTAAAGTGATGAAAGAAAATAACCTATAGCCAAGATTACTGTACCCAGCAAGGATCTCATTCAAATATGAAGGAGAAATCAAAAGCTTTACAGACGAGCAAAAGCTGAGAGAATTCAGCACCACCAAACCAGCTCTCCAACAAATGCTAAAGGATATTCTCTAGACAGGAAACACAAAAAAGGCATATAAACCCAAACCCTAAACAATAAAGTAAATGGCAACGGGATCATACTTATCAATAATTACCTTAAACGTAAATGGGTTGAATGCCCCAACCAAAAGGCAAAGACTGGCTGAATGGATACAAAAGCAAGACCCCTATATATGCTGCCTACAAGAGACCCACCTCAAAACAAGGGACACATACAGACTGAAAGTGAAGGGCTGGAAAAAGATTTCCATGCAAATAGAGACCAAAAGAAAGCAGGGGTAGCAACACTCATATCTGATAAAATAGACTTTAAAACAAAGGCTGTGAAAAGAGACAAAGAAGGCCACTACATAATGATCAAAGGATCAATCCAAGAAGATATAACAATTATAAATATATATGCACCCAACATAGGAGCACTGCAATATGTAAGACAAATGCTAACAAGTATGAAAGGGGAAATTAACAATAACACAATAATAGTGGGAGACTTTAATACCCCACTCATATCTATGGGCAGATGAACTAAACAGAAAATTAACAAAGAAACGTAAACTTTAAATGATACAATAGACCAGTTAGACCTAATTGATATCTATAGGACATTTCACCCCAAAACAATGAATTTCACCTTTTTCTCAAGTGCTCACGGAACCTTCTCCAGGATAGATCACATCCTGGGCCATAAATCTAGTCTTGGTAAATTCAAAAAATTGAAATCATTCCAAGCATCTTTTCTGACCATAATGCAGTAAGATTAGATCTCAGTTACAGGAGAAAAACTATTAAAAATTACAACATATGGAGGCTGAACAACATGCTGCTGAATAACCAACAAATCACAGAAGAAATCAAAAAGAAATCAAAATATGTATAGAAATGAATGAAAATGAAAACACAACAACCCAAAAGCTGTGGGACACTATAAAACCATTGCTAAGAGGAAAGTTCATAGCAATATAGGCATACCTCAAGAAACAAGAAAAAAGTCAAATAAATAACCTAACTCTACACCTAAAGCAACTAGAAAAGGATGAAATGGAGAACCCCAGGGTTAGTAGAAGGAAAGAAACCTTAAAAATTAGGGCAGAAATAAATGCAAAAGAAACAAAAGAGACCATAGCAAAAATCAACAAAGCCAAAAGCTGGTTCTTTGAAAGGATAAATAAAATTGACAAACCGTTAGCCAGACTCATCAAGAAAAAAAGGGAGAAAAATCAAATCAATAAAATTAGAAGTGAAAATGGAGAGATCACAACAGACAACACAGAAATACAAAGGATCATAAGAGACTACTATCAGCAATTATATGCCAATAAAATGGACAACATGGAAGAAATGGACAAATTCTTAGAAAAGTACAACTTTCCAAAACTGAACCAGAAAGAAATAGAAAATCTTAATAGACCCATCACAAGCATGGAAATTGAAATGGTAATCAGAAATCTTCCAGCAAACAAAAGCCCAGGTCCAGACGGCTTCACAGTTGAATTCTACCAAAAATTTCGAGAAGAGCTAACATCTATCCTACTCAAACTCTTCCAGAAAATTGCAGAGGAAGGTAAACTTCCAAACTCATTCTATGAGGCCACCATCACCCTAATACCAAAACCTGACAAAGATGCCATAAGGAAAGAAAACTACAGGCCAATATCACTGATGAACAGAGATGCAAAAATCCTTAACAAAATTCTAGCAATCAGAATCCAACAACACATTAAAAAGATACACCATGACCAAGTGGGCTTTATCCCAGGGATGCAAGGATTCTTCAATATCTGCAAATCAATCAATGTAATTCACCACATTAACAAATTGAAAAATAAAAGCCATATGATATTCTCAATAGATGCAGAGAAGGCCTTTGACAAAATTCAACATCCATTTATGATAAAAACTATCCAGAAAGCAGGAATAGAAGGAACATACCTCAACATAATAAAAGCTATATACGACAAACCCACAGCAAACATTATCCTCAATGGTGAAAAATTGAAAGCACTTCCCCTAAAGTCAGGAACAAGACAAGGGTGCCCACTTTCACCACCACTATTCAACATAGTTCTGGAAGTTTTGGCCACAGCAATCAGAGCAGAAAAAGAAATAAAAGGTATCCAAAACGGAAAAGAAGAAGTAAAACTCTCACTGTTTGCAGATGACATGATCCTCTACATAGAAAACCCTAAAGACTCCACCAGAAAATTACTAGAGCTAATCAATGAATACAGTAAAGTTGCAGGATATAAAATCAACACACAGAAATCCCTTGCATTCCTATACACTAATAATGAGAAGATAAAAAGAGAAATTAAGGAAACAATCCCATTCACCATTGCAATGAAAAGAATAAAATACTTAGGAATATACCTACCTAAAGAAAATAAAGACCTATATATAGAAAACTATAAAACACTGATGAAAGAAATCAAAGAGGACACTAATCGATGGAGAAATATACCATGTTCATGGATCAGAAGAATCAATATAGTGAAAATGAGTAAACTACCCAAAGCAATCTACAGATTCAATGCAATCCCTATCAAGCTACCAGCGGTATTTTTCACAGAGCTAGAACAAATAATTTCACAATTTGTATGGAAATACAAAAACCTCGAATAGCCAAAGCAATCTTGAGAAAGAAGAATGGAACTGGAGGAATCAACCTGCCTGACTTCAGGCTCTACTACAAAGCCACAGTCATCAAGACAGTACGGTACTGGCACAAAGACAGAAATATAGATCAATGGAACAAAATAGAAAGCCCAGAGATAAATCCATGCACCTATGGACACCTTATCTTCAACAAAGGAGGCAAGAATAATCAATGGATTAAAGACAATCTCTTTAACAAGTGGTGCTGGGAAAACTGGTCAACCACTTGTAAAAGAATGAAACTAGATCACTTTCTAACACCATACACAAAAATAAACTCAAAATGGATTAAAGATCTAAACGTAAGACCAGAAACTATAAAACTCCTAAAGGAGAATATACGCAAAACAGTCTCTGACATAAATCACAGCAGGATCCTCTATGATCCACCTCCCAGAATTCTGGAAATAAAAGCAAAAATAAACAAATGGGATTTAATTAAAATTAAAAGCTTCTGCACGACAAAGGAAACTATAAGCAAGGTGAAAAGACAGCCTTCTGAATGGGAGAAAATAACAGCAAATGAAGCAACTGACAAACAACTAATCTCAAAAATATACAAGCAACTTATGCAGCTCAAGTCCAGAAAAATAAACGACCCAATCAAAAATGGGCCAAAGAACTAAATAGACATTTCTCCAAAGAAGACATACGGATGGCTAACAAACACATGAAAAGATGCTCAACATCACTCATTATCAGAGAAATGCAAATCAAAACCACAATGAGGCGCCATTTCACACCAGTCAGAATGGCAGCGATCCAAAAGTCTACAAGCAATAAATGCTGGAGAGGTTGTGGAGAAAAGGGAACCCTCTTACACTGTTGGTGGGAATGCAAACTAGTACGGCCACTATGGATAACAGTGCGGAGATTCCTTGAAAAACTACAAATAGAACTGCCTTATGACCCAGCAATCCCACTGCTGGGCATACACACCGAGGAAACCAGAATCGAAAGAGACGTGTACTCCAGTGTTCATCGCAGCACTGTTTATAATAGCCAGGACATGGAAACAACCTAGATGTCCATCAGCAGATGAATGGATAAGAAAGCTGTACATATACACAATGCAGTATTACTCAGCCATTAAAAAGAATACATTTGAATCAGTTCTAATGAGGTGGATGAAACTGGAGCCTATTATACAGAGTGAAGTAAGCCAGAAAGAAAAACACCAATACAGTATACTAACGCATATATATGGAATTTAGAAAGATGGTAATGATAACCCTGTATGTGAGACAGTAAAAGAGACACAGATGTATAGAACGGACTTTTAGACTCTGTGGGAGAGGGAGAGGGTGGGATGATTTGGGAGAATGGCATTGAAACATGTATACTATCAGGCAAGAAATGAATCACCAGCATACGTTTGATACAGGATACAGGATGCTTTGGGGCTGGTGCACGGGGATGATCCAGAGAGATGATATGGGGTGGGAGGTGGGAGGGGGGTTCAGGATTGGGAACTCATGTACACCCGTGGCTGATTTATGTCAATGTATGGCAAAACCAATACAGTATTGTAAAGCAAAATAAAGTAAAAATAAAATTTTTTTAAAAAAAGAAAAGGCAAAAAGATATAACACTGAAGGATGAACTCCCCGGGTCTCCCAATATGCTACTGGAGATAGGTGGAGAAATAACTCCAGGAAGAATGAAGACAGAGACAAAGCAAAAACACCCAGTTGTGGATGTGACTGGTGATAGAAGCAAGGTCCGATGCTGTAAAGAGCAATATTGCATATGAAACTGGAATGTTAGGTCCATGAATCAAGGCAAATTGGAAGTGGTCAATCAGGAGATGGCAAGAGTGAAATCACCATTTTAGGAATCAGCAAACTAAAATGGACGGGAATGGGTGAATTTAACTCAGATGACCATTATATCTACTACTGTGGGCAAGAGTCCCTTAGAAGAAATGGAGTACCATCATAGTCTACAAAAGAGTCCGACATGCAGTACTTGGATGCAATCTCAGAAACAACAGAATGATCTCTGTTCATTTCCAAGGCAAACCATTCAATATCATAGTAATCCAACTCTATGCCCCTACCAGTAATGCTGAAGAAGCTGAAGTTGAATGGTTCTATGAAGACCTAAAGACCTTTTAGAACTAACACCCCAAAAAAGATGTCCTTTTCATTATAGGGGACTGGAATGCAAAAGTAGGAAGTCAAGAAACACCTGGAGTAACAGGCAAGTTAGGCCTTGGAGTATAGAATGAACCAGGGCAAAGGTTAATAGAGTTTTGCCAAGAGAACACACTGCTCATAGAAAACACCCTCTTCCAACAACACAAAAGAATAGTCTACACATGGACATCACCAGATGGTCAATACTGAAATCAGACTGATTATATTCTTTGCAGCCAAAGATGGAGAAGCTCTATACAGTCAGCAAAAACAAGACCAGGAGCTGACTGTGGCTCAGATCATGAACTCCTTATTGCCAAATTCAGACTTAAAGTGAAGAAAACAGGGAAAACCACTAGACCATTCAGATTTGACCTAAATCAAATCCCTTATGATTATACAGTGGAAGTGAGAAATCGATTCAAGGGATTAGATCTGATAGACAGAGTGCCTGATGAACTATGGACAGAGGTTCATGACATTATACAGGAGGCAGGGATCAAGACCATCCCCAAGAAAAAGAAATGCAAAAAAGCAAAATGGCTGTCTGGGGAGGCCTTACAAATAGCTGGAAAAGAAGAGAAGTGAAAAGCAAAGGAGAAAAGGAAAGATATAAGCATTTGAAAGTAGAGTTCCAAAGAAAAGCAAGGAGAGATAAGAAAGCCTTCTTCAGTGATCAGTGCACAGAAATAGAGGAAAACAATAGAATGGAAAAGACTAGAGATCTCTTTGAGAAAATTAGAGATAGCAAGGGAACATTTCATGCAAAGATGGGCTCAATAAAGGACAGAAATGGTAGGGACCTAACAGAAGCAGAAGATATTAAGAAGAGGAGGCAAGAATACACAGAAGAACTATACAAAAAAGATCTTCATGACCCAGATAATCACGATGGTGTGATCACTCACCTAGAGCCAGACATCCTGGAATGCGAAGTCAAGTGGGCCTTAGGAAGCATCACTACAAACAAAGCTAGTGGAGGTGATGGAATTCCAGTTGAGCTATTTCAAATCCTAAAAGATGATGCTGTGGAAGTGCTGCACTCAATATGCCAGCAAATTTGGAAAACTCAGCAATGGCTATAGGACTGGAAAAGGTCAGTTTTCATTCCAATCCCAAAGAAAGGCAATGCCAAAGAATGCTCAAACTACTGCACAATTGCACTCATCTCACATGCTAGTAAAGTAACCCTCAAAATTCTCCAAGCCAGGCTTCAGCAATATGTGAACCATGAACTTCTAGATGTTCAAGCTGGTTTTAGAAAAGGCAGAGGAACCAGAGATCAAATTACCAACATCTGTTGGATTATAGAAAAAGCAAGAGAGTTCCAGAAAAAAACATCTATTTCTGCTTTATTAACTATGCCAAACCCTTTGACTGTGTGGATCACCACAAACTGTGGAAAATTCTTTGTTTTTTTTTTTTTTCCAACTCACAAATCTTTAAAAACAACAACAACAACAACAACAACAGTTCAGGTTTAGTCACTCTCACAAGACATTTATAAACCTCGAGGTGGAGAGGTCATACTCGGGGAAGCTCCACACTTTATGTGTTTCTCGGAGATTTGATAATCAGTCTTGGATCAATTAACTCTCTCCAAAAAAACGGTTATCCTCTTCTGCTGCGTCACAGCATACTCCACTACCTCAGCTCCATTTTCGTTGTGATAAACCAAATCAAATTTCCCAGGTTCTTTCATAGTAGGTAAGGATGAAATAATTTCTTTGTCTACTTGCTGGGTCTCTGGGTTATGGCTTAATATTCTTCCTTCCTTGTAGTCAGAGACATCAGGAGAATAATTGGATATTAGTTCCAAAAGCTTAAATGCAATTTTTTCTCCAACTTGAGAAGCAGCTGCTAACAGTGGTAAGAGACTGTAGTCCTTCTTGTGTGTCTCTATGGGATTCTGGATGATGGTAGATGAGTTTGTCACCATTTCATTCAAATGTTGTTGCTTCTGATAGTCGGCATTTCTATTTAAAACATAGGGAACAGCATGCCCTCTTCCTCGACCTCTCCCCCGCAAACCCCGCCCCCTCGCTCCCTTCCAGGAAAGAAGGTCCTCTCCTCTGCCCCAACCTCTTCCCAGACTAGCGGGTAGAGTCACGTTGGGAGGAGGACAGAGGACTGTTTGGGTCTGACTGCTTCCATCCAGAGGCGTTTGGAGCCTGTGATGATGGCCCTGGACGATTTCTTCCTACAAAGAGGCCTACAGTCTTTAAGAACTCTGCAGTACACTCTGGGGTGCTTTTTAGCATCGCGCATTGATCGTCTGACTCTGAACTAGAGTCTGAACACGAAGATGATGTTCTGGAGGTCTTGCCCTTGACAGGGACAGAGGTAAAACCAGTTTTGGGAATCAGTTTGTTTGTAGCTGTGGTTTTCACAGAGGATCCGTCCTTTGACACATCAGTCGAGATTTTCTCTGAGGAATCTCTGACCTCTAAGATGACGTTGCTGAGACCATCACTGATTGGTTCATGGTAAGACTCAGACTCCGAGGAGGAATCAGGACTGTGTTTTGTACGGACGACCATGCCACCTTTCCTGTTGGCTTCCACAAGGCTGTTTCTAGTAGGAAGAGCTTTAGGGCTGCACTTCTAGAGGGTCCACTCTTTCACAGACTGTGCTTTAGAAGACTTGGGAGTCTTGGCATGTTTTTTATATTCACGTTTCTCCTTTTTCTTTGGCGACTTTTTTGCAGTCTCTCCATCATCAACCTCCACTGCATCACACGTGGCTGTGTTTTTCCTCGTTTTTTTTACTCACACTCTGGTCTGTGGCGGCTTTCGGTTCTAAATCCAAGGTCTTCTCACTGTTATTGTTCTCATGCCTCTTCCAATGCTTCTTTGAATTTCTGTAGTCTAGATCAGTTTCTTCACCTTCGTCCAACTTAAATGCCCACTTCTTTGCTTTTCTAGGTAATAAATGAGTACTATTCCCATTACTAACTGTTACAGGACTCTCAGCAATTCCTTTCTCTTCTAATTTAACGCAGGTGCGCGCTCTCGGCGGGGGGCAATAGTGCCCGCTCCATGTAGAGGCTCAGGAGGGCCCCGGATCTGAAGCCGAAGCGCTGGCGGATCAGAATGATGAGGTCTGTGATGACTTGGCATCCGTTCAGGTCGATGAGAAGCTGGAAAGACGTGCAGTACAGGGCGCCGGGTGGTGGGTAATAGAATTGAAGCCATAGCCTAACCGTCTTGGAGGCTGCCATCTTGCTCGATGCCTGGAAAATTCATAAAGAGATGGGAATGACCTCCCTCTTGAGAAATCTGTATGCAGGTCAGGAAGCAACAGTTAGAACTGGACATGGAACAACAGACTGGTTTCAAATAGGGAAAGGAGTACATGAAGACTGTATATTGTCACCCTGCTCATTTCACTTTTATGCAGAGTCCATTATGAGAAACACCAGGCTGGATGAAGCACAAGCTGAAATCAAGATTATCAGAAGAAATATCAATAACCTCAGATATGGTGGGCTGCCGTCTATGGGGTCGCATAGAGTCGGACACAACTGAAGCGACTTAGCAGCAGCAGCAGCAGCATGCAGATGACACCACCCTTACAGCAGAAAGTAAAGAAGAACAAAAGAGCCTCTTGATGAAAGAGGAGAGTGAAAAAGTTGGCTTAAAACTCAACATTCAGAAAACAAAGATCATGTCATCTGGTCCCATCACTTCATGGGAAATAGATGGGGAAGAAGTGACAGACTTTATTTTCTGGGCTCCAAAATCACTGCAGATGGTGATTGCAGCCATGAAATTAAGACACTTACTCCTTGGAAGAAAAGTTATGACCAACCTAGACAGCATATTAAAAAGCAGAACATTACTTTGCCAACAAAGGTCCATCTAGTCAAGGCTATGGTTTTTCCAGTAGTCATGTATGGATATGAGAGTTGGACTGTAAAGAAAGCTGAGTGCAGAATTGATGGTTTTGAACTGTGGTGTTGGAGAAGACTCTTGAGAGTCCCTTGGACTGCAAGGAGATCCAACCAGTCCATCCTAAAGGAAATCAGTCCTGAATACTGATTGGAAGGACTGATGTTGAAGCTGAAACTCCAATATTTTGGCTACCTGATGTGAAGAACTGACTCATTTGAAAAGACCCTGACGCTGGGAAAGATTGAAGGCAGGAGGAGAAGGGGATGACAGAGGATGAGATGGTTGGATGGCATCACCAACTCAGTGGACATGAGTTTGTGTAAACTCCGGGAGTTGTGAGGGACAGGGAGGCCTGGCATGCTGCAGTCCATGGGGTCACAAAGAGTCTGACATGACTGAGTGACTGAACTGAACTAACAGATAAAGTAGATAGCATGCAAGAATAGTGAGACATTTAAGTAGAGAGGTGAAAAGAATCAAAAAGAAATGTTGGAGATATAAAACATTGTAATAAAATGAAATATGCCTTTAATGATCTTAGTAAACTGGCTATGGCTGAGGAAAGAATCTTAGAATCATGGCTATGTCAACAGAAACCTCCAAAACAGAAAAGCAAAAAAAAAAACAAAGTAAATATCCAAGGACTAGGGGACAGCTACAAAAGGTGTAACATATGTGTAATAAAAATATTAGAAGAAGAGAAAGAGAAAGGGAAAGAAGATATATTTGAAACAATAATGACTGAGACTTACTATGAATTAATGTTAGACAGCAAACCATAGATCCACAAAGCTAAGAGTATATCAAGCAGAATAAATGCAAAAAACAAAATCCAGGGAGCAGCCCAAGATGGCTGACTTCGAGGATCGGGTGTCGGATGAAGAGAAGGTATGCATAGCTGCTAAATTTATCACTCATGCACCGCCAGGGGAATTCAATGAAGTGTTCAACAATATCTGGCTACTACTTAATAATGATAATCTCCTCAGGGAAGGGGCAGCACATGCATTTGCCCAGTATAACATGGATCAGTTCATGCCTGTGAAGATAGAAGGATATGAAGATCAGGTCTCAATTACAGAACACGGTGACCTGGGTAATAGCAGATTTTTAGATCCAAGAAACAAAATTTCCTTTAAGTTTGATCTCTTATGGAAAAAAGCAAGTGACCCCCAGCCAGAAGAAGTAGACGGAGGTCTGAAGTCTTGGAGAGAATCCTGTGACAACACTTTAAGGGCCTATGTGAAAGATCATTATTCCAACGGCTTTTGTACTGTTTATGCTAAAACTATAGATGGGCAACAGACCATTATTGCATGCATTGAAAGCCACCAGTTTCAGCCTAAAAACTTCTGGAATGGTCGCTGGAGATCAGAATGGAAGTTCACCATCACACCATCTACAGCCCAGGTGGTTGGAGTACTTAAGATTCAGGTTCACTATTATGAAGATGGCAATGTTCAGTTGGTTAGTCATAAAGATGTACAGGATTCAGTAACTGTTTCGAATGAAGCCCAGACTGCCAAGGAGTTTATTAAAATCATAGAGCATATGCAGAAAATGAGTATCAGACAGCAATTAGTGAAAACTATCAAACGATGTCAGACACCACATTCAAAGCCTTGCGCCGGCAACTTCCTGTTCCCCACACCAAAGTCGACTGGAACAAGATACTCAGCTACAAGATTGGCAAAGAAATGCAGAATACTTAAAGGCTGAATGTAGGATTCTTCAGTACATGGAAAGAAAGGATTCAACGTGTGGTCATATGATAAATAAGTGATTTATAAACAAGAGTGATATTTTGCTAGGGCTTTCAAAAGTTAACAGGTTTTCTAGCCTAATGGAATACTGTTGAACCTAGAGCACTGTCTTGATTCTTTTGTGTTTTCTGCCTTGTAATTTTGTTTTCACTATATCTACTTGTAAATTTTTCTTTTTTAATTCTGCCACATTTAATGATGGAGAGAGATATCTACCCTGGAGTCATTTTACTGTTTAGAACATTTTCCTAGCCATGAAGCCCTATTACTGACATAGACAGGTAATATATTCAATACTTTTCCACCCCATCCTTCAAAGTACTTCTGCTGTTTAGTGGTTTTTACTGATTAACCAACAGCTAAAGAGGCTGTTCTGAAAACTGTAGCTGAATGGAAGACACATTCATCCTTCTCCCTCCAGTTGCTTTGATCATCATTTATAACATCTCTTAACTGTAGTTTCATATGTTTGGATTGGGGCTTTTCAGGTTCATTTTGGAGGCCAAGGAAGTTTTCTGGAAATTCCATCATAGCTAACTTCTCTGGGGAAGTTGTTTTTAAATCCAAAGACTTGAACCACATTCCCTACATCAACATGTTTGCTTTTTCCCTTTCCTTCATTGTCTCCTTCCCACCTAGTACCATTATAGTTATAGACGTGCATTTTCAGAAGAGTGTTATCCATTTTTATTACTGTTTTTTTAATATTTGAAAACTGCTGACATACTAGGGGTATAGTAGAGTAAAAAACTTGAAGAAATGCAGATGTTGAAGGAATAATAGGTATCTTTTGCTTTAATACTTTGTGGCAGGATTGTACTATAAGTGAATGAATCAAACAACTATGTTAATCACAAACAAAAAACTAAAAATGAACCAAAGTGAAAAGGATAACTTTAAGGCAGTATCTTTCAATTGTAACCTGTTATTTAAGGGAATACTAGTGATTTGTTCTAAATAGGATGTAATACTTATTCCAAATTACTCTTCCTCCGTCCTGCCTGCCAACTCAAATATAACTGTGATATAGCAACCCTTCCCAGGTTTATTGGCAGGTACAGGTATGATCTCAGAATACACAGGTGACATAGATATGATATGACAACTGGTAATGGTGGATTCATTTACATTGTTTACACTTCTATGACCAGGCCTTAAGGGAAAGTCAGTTTTTTAAAAACCGAGTAGTGTCTTCCTCCAAACACACGTCAAAAAAGAAGGCTGTTTGTGTTTTGGCTTTGTTTTTGCTGAGTAATACAGTCAAGCAAGAGTTTATTTTTAAGTGACCTGTTGATTTGTGTTAGCATTTTTGTTTATTTCAAATAAAATATATTTGTATTACTTGTAAAAAAAAAAAAAAAAACAACCAACCAAATAATAACAACAAAGAAACCCCTATAAGTAGACACATAATTTTCAACTACAGAAAATCAAAGATAAAGAAGCCAGAGTTTAAAAAGCATCTTACCTATAGAGGAAAAAGATGAAAATTACACCTGACTTTTCCTCAGAACCCATGCAAGCAAGAAGAGAGGGAAATGAACTATTTAGTGTTAAGGGAAAAAGAAAAAAAAAATCCCATCAACCTAGAATTCTGTACCCTTTGAAATTATTCTCCAAAAGTGAAGGCAATATAAAGACTTTCTCAGACAAATTAAAATTTAAGGGGACTTCCCTAGTGATCCAGTGGCTAAGATACTATATTCCCAATGCCAGGGGCCTGGGTTCAATCCCTGGTCAGGGAACTAGATCCCACATGCTGCAACTAAGAGTTCACATACCATAACTAAAGATCTCACATGCCACAATGAGTATTGAAGAGCCCATGTGCCACAACTAAGACCCATCACAGTCAAATAAATAAGTAAATATAAATATTTTAATAAATAAAATTGAGGAAACTTGTTGCCAATAGACCTGCCTTACAAGAAATGTTAAAAGAAATTTCTTTAGAAGGAAAATAATACAGGTAAGCAACTCATATCTACATAAAAGAAAAAAGCATCAAAGAAGGAATAAGTAAAGATAAAATAAAAGTTACTTGATTGTCAAAAAAGATTTTCCTAATTATTAAAATATCATATTTTACCAAACAAGGTCCTGGGTGGAGAGCTTATAAACAACTGTTACAAATAATATTTGCAATGTATGAATGATGTGTGTGATATAACATAAGTGAACCCAACTATTCAACTATTGTCCACATAAGAATGAACACGAAATGATAAAACAAGAATGCCCCCACGTGGCAGCAGTCATGGGAGATCGAATCTCAACCAGGAATCAACTCTTCCCACTAAGGCAGGCAGAACTGAATCCCTGTGTTGTCACTGTAACTGGCAGAATGCTGATCACCTAGATACACAAGACAGAGTGCTCAAGTTAGAGAAAGGCAAGAAACCACAGGGCCTGGCCAGTGCAAAGATAGGTCATTCCTAGTGCAATTAGAAATTACACTTTACAAAGTATATAGAAAGTAACAATACTCCTTAGAAGTACAATTGACAAATATCAGACTCTAAATGAATTTTAAGCATGATTAAGAATTGATTCAGATTAAGAATTGATGCCCTGATACAAGGAAAAAAAACCCAGGGAAATGATAACCATATTTAACATGTTCTGAGAGTTTTGAGAGTCCAAAAACACCTGGATTCTGGAGCCAAGTTGCCCGGAATTGAACCCTAACTCTGCCACCAGCTAACTGGTGCACAGAGTGCACAGGGATAGTGAGTCTTAGCGTCAGATTTGAGCCCAAGTAATCAAACTATATATAATAAAACTTTCTCCCAGTGAGAAAGTGTCTTTCAAGATAAAGTATGAGCTGAAAAGGAAAAGTTCACACCAACTTTTACTTCCCCCTCAACATCTCTATGGCCTTGCAAACGGGCTCAAAGCAAGCAAGCTCCCATAGTTTCCCCAAAACCTGCTCCTCTCATGGTCTTTCCATCCTAGTTAATAACAACTCCATCCTTCCAGTAGCTCAGCCCAAAACCCCTGGAGTTAGCCTGGAATTCTTTCTCTCATACACACCATATATCCAATCCAGCAGTAAGTTCCAGTTGACTCTGCCTCCTAAATATGCCCTGAATCTGCCATGGCCCTTGTTCTCCATTGCTACCATTCACTCTCAGCACTTCCTGCCATGACTACTATCATAACCTCTAACTTCTCTCCTTGCATCCACCCTCACACCCTCCCCAGGGCCCCTCAACAACTTGTTTTCAATGTTGCAGCCAGAAAGTCCTCTTGCTCTGCCTCATTCTCTCTTATCACATCTGTATCACGTATCACATTTCATTCTCTAGATTTTATTTATTATATTTTGTTACTGTAGGCCTCCTCTACTAGAATAAAAGTTTCACAAGAGCAGGAACTTTGTCTGTTCTGTGCACTGTTAAAATATAGAGCACTCACGTCACTTCTCTGCTCAAAACCTTCTATAGGTGTCCTTTGTCTGCAACATGTCAAAGTTCTTATCAGCCCTGCTAGTTATCTCCACAAACTCCCACCTCCACCCGGTGCATATTGTGGCCATTCCACCTGGCACCCCTCCTCCAGGTAGCCTCAGGACATGCTCTTTCTTTTCCTTTTAGTCCTTCACATTTCAGTGACATTGTGTCTGCCCAGTCAGTCCAAATTCAATTCCATCCCATTCACAAGACTTCCTAACTTTTTTCTTTCTTCATTTTTTTCTCAGGAGTCCACCCAAACCCATGTCCATTGATGCCATCCAACCATCTCATCCTCTGTTGTCCCCTTCTCCTCCTACCCTCAATCTTTCCCAGCATCAGGGTCTTTTCTAATGAGTCAGCTCTTCACATCTGGTGGCCAAAGTATTGGAGTTTCAGCTTCAACATCAGTCCTTCCAATGAACACCTAGGACCCATCTCCTTTAGGATGGACTGGTTGTATCTCCTTGCAGTCCAAGGGACTCTCAAGAGTCTTCTCCAACACCACAGTCCAAAAGCATCAATTCTTTGGCACTCAGCTTTCTTTATAGTCCAACTCTCATGTCTATACATGACCACTGGAAAAACCATAGCCTTGACTAGATGGACTTTTGTTGGCAAAGTAATGTCTCTGCTTTTTAATATGCTGTCTAGGTTGGTCATAATTTTCCTTCCAAGGAGTAAGCATTTTTTAATTTCATGGCTGCAGTCACCATCTGCAGTGACAGGCATTTGGAACATTTACTATTTCCTGCTCATTAGGGCTAAATAATGTGATGTCATCAATATATCAAACCAACGTGATCTTCTGTGCAATGTCCAGATGATCACACTCTTTGGATTCCTATATTGTGACAGAGGGCAGTCACAGATCATAGAATAAATTCATAAATATGGACTGATTGTTCATCCCAAATGAATGAAAACTGCTTGTGATACTCCTTACTTAAGGGTATTGAAAATACTGCATTTGTTGAATCAATAACTATATAACAAGTATCAGAACTGTATCTCTTTATAGTTTGATTTGCATTTCTCAGGGAAGCCTGGCATGCTGCAATTCATGGGATCGCAAAGAGTCAGACACGGCTGAGCGACTGAACTGAACTGAATAATTAGTGATGCTGAGCATCTTTTCATGTGCTTTTTGGCCATCTGTATGTTTTCTTTGGAGAAATGTCTGTTGAGCTCCTCTGCTCATCCAAAAATGTATAAACTATAAATGCTGGAGGGGATGTGGAGCAAAGGGAACCCTCCAACACTGTCGGTGGAAATGTAAATGAGTACAGCCACTGTGTAGAACAGTATGGAGGCTCCTTAAAGAACTGAAAACAGAGCTACCATATGACCCAGTGATTCCACTCCATATATACCCAGAGAAAACCATAATTCTAAAAGATACATGCAGCCCAATGCTCACTGAAGCATGATTTACAATACCCAAGACACGGAAGCAACCAAAGTGTCCACTGATAGAGGAATGGATAATGAAGACGTAGTATATATAGATAGATAGATAGATACACACACATGCACAATTGAATATTACTCAGCCATAAAAGGGAACTAAATAATACCATCTGCAGCAACGTGGATGGACCTAGAGATTGTCCTACTGAGTGAAGTAAGTCAGAGAAAGACAGATATCATATGATATTGCTTATGTGTAGAATCTTTAAAAAGGGTAAAAATGAACTTATCTACAAAACAGAAATAGAGTTATAGATGTAGGAAACAAACTTATGGTCACCATAGGGTAAGCATAAATTGAAAGACAGGGATTGATATATACACAGTACTGTATATAAGGTATATAGCTAATAACCTACTGTGTAGCACAGGGAGCTCTACTCAGTACTCTGTAAGGGCATATATGAGTAAAGAATCTAACAGAGTGGCTAAAAGAGCGGATATAGGTATATGTATAACTGACTCACTGTGTTATACACTCAAAACTAAAACAATATTGTAATCAGCTATACTCCAATAAAAATTAATTAATTTTTCAAAAAAGGAATATCTTTTAATCCTTGAGAGTCTTTAATATAAGCTATATTCTGAAGAAAAATTCCAGAGCTTTAAAAATGTTAGATTAAGCTTCTTAATTGTATGATTAAGATTTTCTATGGATTTTTCTTAATTACAAAATCTGTCAAGAACTAAGATATGTTGAAGTCTCTTATTACTATTGTGTTATCAACTTCTGTCACTTTCTCAGAGATTCTAATTAAATAGATATGAGGTGGAACCTAGATTTATGTACTTTTAAATAGCTTCCTGTATAATTCTAATGATCATTCTTTACTACTGTGGCACACCATTATGGATGAAATTGATTCATTCATTCAACAAATATTTATGGAGTACCTACTATTCCCAGTACTCTAGACACATTGTTTGTCAGTAATACATGTGTTAACAACTTACATAAACAGTACAATTATCAAAAACAGGAAATTAACATTGGTATAATATTTGTCTAGAAGTTGATCTTTATCTTCCTTTTTTTCTTTTCTTAGTTTTTCTAGTAGCTTTTTCATTTCACACTATTGTACAATCTCCTGCTTGAAACCACAAGCACAAAATGGTTACAGTTGAAATTTTCTCTGCTCCCTACAGTAAATGTACCAAAATGCATTTTTGTCCTTTTGCATAAATGTCCCTTTAATCTTTTTTGCTATAAAATTTTTATTCACAAGCTGGTATTTTCCTGCACATTTATCTCATAATATAAGTCTAATATTTGTTCCAGATTAATATGGATAGAATCTACTTGACTTTCCTCCCTATTTATTCATCAATATACTAATCTTTCGATCAGCACTTGAACTAAATGGATGGATTTTACAGTAAATATTCCCTCTTCTATTACTTAGCTACCTATGGCAAATAGGTGTGTGGGTGGGTAGGGGTCTGCGTCTATGTAAACTTAGAGTCTGGGAAAGAAAATTGTATTTTCTTTCTGAATTTATTAAAAATCTTTCATTATTATCCATTTCGTAGAATATTACCGAATATTCTATGGAGGGCACTCCTAAAATGTATATTTATTTTATTGCTTCTGATATAGAATCTATTTTCAACATTGAGACTTCTCTTTAAAGGATTAGAGTACATTTAAATTTGTGAAAAAATGAAAGTATTAGTCTCTCACTCCTGTCCGACTCTTTGTGACCCCATGGACTATAGCCTGCTAGGCTCCTCTGTCCATTGGATTTCCCAGGCAAGAATACTGGAGTGGATTGCCATTTCCTTCTCCAGGGGATCTTCCTGAACCAGGGTAAAGAGTGCGTTGCAGGCAGACTCTTTACCATCTGAGCCATCAGGGAAGACTGTTTTTCTGGTCTACCTTCAATGAAGGTTCATCTGTAGATTTCTACTGCTTAGGAAGTTGCTGCTAAGTCACTTCAGTCGTGTCCGACTCTGTGAGACCCCATAGACGGCTTAGGAAGTTAGGTCAGAACAACAGAATGATACTATTTAGTCATATGGTTCTCTTCCAGCATCCCCTCCACTCCAAAGAAGATGTTTGCTGTCCTTCCTGCAGCCCACTCATACCACAGGTATCTGCTCTTCTAGTGAGAAGTACCACAGGAGTTTTGCATCATCTCCACCCACTCCCTCAGCCCAGCCCACGATACTCTTGAGCAGGAGAATCATGTTCCTTTCTTGGCATCCTTTATCCAGACATTATATCATGAAGATGAAGCCTGCTCTAGTTTCAGCACTAATGAAGTTTTCTTTTTCTTAGTTCATTCTCCTGCTTCTTTTCAGTAAACATTAGGCATGGATAAATGAACACTTAGACCACCATCTTTCCCATTAATCCCATTACTTGTATAATCAGAAACAAACAAAAAGCTTTTTTCATTGTTGAAAATAAAATCCATTAAAAAATATATCTAACAGTAATTCCAATTCCAGGAAATGGGTTTTTCCACTGAACAATATGGCTTTCTTCTGAATGTGTAATTAATGGGCTATCATAATTTTTTATCACATTTAGATATAATAAGATACTCAAAGCATCTTGCTGGTATGAAGATTTTTCTGCCATTAACTTTCCTTTACATCATATACCAAGCATTCAATAAAAAGAGCACCCCCAGGCTTCCTGGTTGATGCAACCCACTCTGTACTGGATTCCTCACCCTGTTTATTAAATGTTTAAAATTAAAAGCTATTTGTAAGTGTATCATTTGATCCAACACAGCTTGTCATAGCCAGAGTTCAGTTTATGGATAGTCTGTTGTGATCAACACAGCTTAAGCCATATTTGCAACTGAATTTAAGCCTGAGAACAATCTTCAAATCATTTTCACTCATTGATCCTAATTCCTCTAATTAAACCACATAGAGTATTAACAATAACAACAAAGTTTCTAAAGTTCATTCAAGATTAACGTTTAAAATCTGAGAATTTTTAAGTTGGTATTTACAAAGCAGAAATGCTATTCTCTTCAATGAAATGCATACTATATTGAATCATCTCTACAAAGATAGATGTCAGTTTGGGAATTAGATTTACCTAGATGCTGCTGCTGCTAAGTCATTTCAAGTCATGTCTGACTCTGTGCGACCCCATAGATGGCAGCCTACCAGGCTCCGCTGTCCCTGGGAATCTCCAGGCAAGAACACTGGAGTGGGTTGCCATTTCCTTCTCCAATGCATGAAAGTGAAAAGTCAAAGTGAAGTCACTCAGTCATGTCCGACTCTTAGCGACCCCATGGACTGCAGCCTACCAGGCTCTTCTGTCCATGGGAGTTTCCAGTCAAGAGTACCAGATGGGGTAGAAATAAAACCATATATCCAAACAGAAGGATCTTTTTCTAGTTTTTGCTTTGTTTTCAGTAAGAAACTAAAAATAAAGACTACTCTTCACTCTTCCAAGAATCTGATTTATCTCTAGTTCAAAGGACTACTTTGGAAAGGGGTGTAAGAGAATGCACCTGGGGTTAAAAACTAGCTGCTTATGCAGACTCTCATGAAGTAACAATACTGTCCAAGATTTTGGTTTCCTTTCCTGGTTTAATTTTATCTATGAATCCAAACTGGTGGACCTCAAATTCTTAAAGAATGATACATAATAGTAGAAAACCATGGCTATGAAGTACAGTAAAATGTTCTAAGTTCATAAAAATCTACTAATTTGCAATAGAGTGTATAACTTCACCATGAATAGTATACTTGTGTATGCTTCTTGGCAGCTGGTTAATCAAGGGGCAAATGTAGAAATTAAAAATTACATGGCAAGCACAGGAACTGTATAAATCGGAGAGAGAGTTCATTCAAGTCATGGTAAAACCTAATTTAAAAAATGAAGCTAGATCACAATCATACATCAAAAACAAAGATTAACTCTGAATGGATTAAAGACTTGAATGCAAGACCTGAAGCTATAAACTCGTAGAAAAAAATACACATACCTTCTTTGACATGCGTCTTAGCCATATCTTTCTAGATATGTCTCTTCAGGCAAGGGAAACAAAAGTAAAAATAAACAAATGGGACTACATCAAATTAAAAAGCTTTTGCACAGTAAAAAGAAAGCCAAAAAGACAACCTACCAAATGGGAGAAGATATCTGCAAACAATTTCATAAGGTGTTTATATCCAAATTATATAAAGAACTAATACAACTCAACAACAATAAAAACAAATAATTGATTCAAAAATGGGCAGAGGATCTGAATAGAAATTTTTCCAAAGAAGATATACAGAGGATCAACAGGAACATGAAAAGATGTTTAATTATTAAGGAATGTAAATCAAAACCACAATGAGATATCATCTCTTGCCTGTTAAAATGGCTATAATCAAAAAGTCAAGAAATTGAAAGTATTGGTGAGAATGTGGAGAAAAGGGAGTCCTTATACACTGTTGGTGGACATGTAAATTAGTGCAGCCACTATAGAAAACAGTATGGATAGCCCTCAAAAAGTTAAGAATATAAGTGCTTTATGATTCAGCTATCCCACTTTTGGATATTTATCCAAAGAATCAAAAACACTAATTTGAAAAGATACATGTGCCCCATGTTCATCATGGCATCATTTACAACAGCCAAGGTGTCAAAACAACCTAAGTGCCCATCAATGGATGAATGGATAAAGAAGATGTGGTATGTATATACAATGGAATACTACTCAACCAAAAAAAAAAAAAAAGATGAAATCTTGCCATTTGTGACAACATGGATAGATTTTGAGGGTATTATGCTAAGTGAAATAAGTCAAATGGAGAAAGACAAATACCACATGATTTAATTCATATGTGGGATATAAAAAACAAAACAAAATAAATGGACAAAACAAACATGTAAATACAGAGAACAGAATAGTGGTTAGCAGTGGGAAAGGGAGTGGCGGGTGGGCAAAGTAGGTAAAGGGGATCAATTGGTAGGGTGACCGATGGAAATGAAATTTTTGGTGGTAAGCACACTATACGGTATACAGAAGTAGAAATTTAATGTTGTTCACATGACACATATAATGTTTTAAACCAGAATTACTCAATAGTATTCTGACCACCACATAGCACTAAGATAACCAGCACCATTCACTAGTTTTAACTACCTTCTTTCTAGGATGCAGCCTGGTTAATGGGTCTCTATAATCTTACTTTCACATGCTAGCACTGTGTAAAGGAAGAGGCAAAGAATGGTGCTTGATGTTTTGTTTTCCCTCTGCTGATTCTAGATGTCCAAAGATTCCAGGGTCTCCTGAGATTATTAAGCAATTACAGATTTTCAAGGATTCCAGTTACAGGAGCTTTGAAATCCTCCTCTTTGTGGGCTGTTCTTGTACTACTACCATGGAAACAGACATCTCATTATTTTTTAACACGTCAGCTTCAATGTAACTGCCATAAAAAAGAAGAAATTCTTTTTTCTGTGAACACAGCAAAATAATGTGACTTTCAGTCAAATAAAATTTTATTCACAACCAAAGGTCATGATAAATTTCTTAAAATTATCAAATTGTCCTGGATCACACAGCTTGCAGAGTATCATTTATATCCTAATAACTAGTATATAGTGTGTGAAGCACCCCCACTTGCCAAAAAAAAAGCCAACAGGATCATGGATTTGCCTTCTGTTCTTCTGATGAAAGCATACAGTACATAAAACTGAATATTACAAATACCTCCAAGCAGTGATTCCCAATCTTTCTAAATATTTTTTGTTCTGTGTTTCCCTCAGCTTTTAAATCAGTCCCTGGGACCTGACTGGTCATCAATATACACTGAATGGATGAATGCATAAATGAATGAAAATTTCAGTGGATTCTCACACGATAGCAGTGGCAGTATTACTGACTTCATCTTAAACAATTAATGAAGCACATCAGTTCAGTTCAGTTCAGTCGCTCAGTCGTGTCCGACTCTTTGCAACCCCATGAATCGCAGCACGCCAGGCCTCCCTGTCCATCACCATCTCCCGGAGTTCACTCAGACTCACGTCCATTGAGTCAGTGATGCCATCCAGCCAACTCATCCTCGGTCGTCCCCTTCTCCTCCTGCCCCTAATCCCTCCCAGCATCAGAGGCTTTTCCAATGAGTCAACTCTTCGCATGAGGTGGCCAAAGTACTGGAGCTTCAGCTTCAGCATCATTTCCTCCAAAGAAATCCCAGGGCTGATCTCCTTCAGAATGGACTGGTTGGATCTCCTTGCACTCCAAGGGACTCTCAAGAGTCTTCTCCAACACCACAGTTCAAAAGCATCAATTCTTTGGTGCTCAGCCTTCTTCACAGTCCAACTCTCACATCCATACATGACCACAGGAAAAACCATAGCCTTGACTAGATGGACCTTAGTCGGCAAAGTAATCTCTCTGCTTTTGACAATACTATCTAGGTTGGTCATAACTTTTCTTCCAAGGAGTAAGCGTCTTTTAATTTCATGGCTGCAGTCACCATCTGCAGTGATTTTGGAGCCACCAAAAATAAAGTCTCACACTGTTTTCCCATCTATTTCCCATGAAGTGATGGGACCAGATGCCATGATCTTCGTTTTCTGAATGTTGAGCTTTAAGCCAACTTTTTCACTCTCCTCTTTCACTTTCATCAAGAGGCTTTTAGTTCCTCTTCACTTTCTGCCATAAGGGTGGTGTCATCTGCATATCTGAGGTTATTGATATTTCTCCCAGCAATCTTGATTCCAGCTTGTGTTTCTTCCAGTCCAGTGTTTCTCATGATGTACTCTGCATATAAGTTAAATAAGCAGGGTGACAATATACAGCTTTGATGTACTCCTTTTCCTATTTGGAACCAGTCTGTTGTTCCATGTCCAGTTCTAACCATTGCCTCCTGACCTGCATACAGATTTCTCAAGAGGCAGGTCAGGTGGTCTGGTATTCCAATCTCTTTCAGAATTGTCCACAGTTTATTGTGATCCACACAGTCAAAGGCTTTGGCATAGTCAATAAAGCAGAAATAGACGTTTTTCTGGAATTCTCTTGCTTTTCCATGATCCAGCAGATGTTGGCAATTTGATCTCTGGTTCCTCTGCCTTTTCTAAAACCAGCTTGAGGCCCTGGCTTTTCCTAGCTGAGGCAATCGTTGTTCTAGAGACTTCTTTCCCCTTTGTAACAGATAAGATATTTTTGAATGATGCCTGGCTGTGTTTCCTTACCATTAGCTGGTTTCTATTTCCTGAACCCTTTCTACCCCGGGGCAAGGGCAGGAGTCACCTCTGGAAGAAAGAGGATGTGATGAAGGGGGATGGTCTTCAGGGCAGGAAGAGGAGGGGAAAGCCTGCCTTCTTCCTAAGGCCACTGCGGAGAGGCGTGTGGAGCCCGAGGTCCCATGGATAAAATTGAAAAAGAGCCAAAAAGGTAATCAAATGACAAGAGTGCCGGAAAGCAACGGAAGAGCGTGACTTCACATCACGGAAGACAGTGGAAGAGTTTGCAGGGACAGGAGAAGGGTTAATTCCACAGCCTAGAATGTCAAATGTAGGAGATTTTTGAGATTTTTCTCTGGAAGCTCCAGAGAAGCTCTTAGCTCAGAGTCAACAAAGGGGAATGACGTCATGCCAGTTCCAGTCTCACCTCTGAGAGGACTAGTGGCTTTTGAGTTCTTCCCCTGGAAATTCTTGGAACCCAACTGCCTTTCAGGACCCAATGGCCACTCTGTGACAAGCACAGCCTGCGGGGAAAGGCTGAGCACAGGTGCTGCAGCCAACAGTCTGCAGGAGCATCACCTGCGGGTGGATAACTCGGCTCAGCCCACTGCTCTCCTGGAGCAGAAGACCCACCCAGCAGAGCCCACTCAGCCCCAAAGGCCCCGGAGGTTATAGAGTTGTATGTAAATATTTAGATACCACTTGTGCAGAAGATTGCTGCTGCTGCTAAGTCGCTTCAGTCGTGTCCGACTCTGTGCGACCCCACAGACGGCAGCCCATGAGGCTCCCCCATCCCTGGGATTCTCCAGGCAAGAACACTGGAGTGGGTTGCCATTTCCTTCTCCAATGCAGGAAAGTGGAAAGTGAAAGTGAAGTCTCTCAGTCGTGTCTGACTCTTAGCGACCCCACAGATTGCAGCCCACCAGGCTTCTCCACCCATGGGATTTTCCAGGCAAGAGTACTGGAGTGGGTTGCCATAGTTAAAAATGCTGACAGCTGAAGAGGGAAGGGGATGTGAGAGGCAAAGTATAAAGCCTTAATGGAAGGAGTCAGTACACAGCAATAGAATTTAAAGCGCTAGCTTTTCCGGTAAGCGGCCTGAGGTGACTCCTAAAAATGGTGCGCTATTCACTTGACCCAGAAAACCCCACAAAATCATGCAAATCAAGAGGTTCAAATCTTCGTGTACACTTTAAGAACACTCGTGAAACTGCCCAGGCCATAAAGGGTATGCGTATCCGAAAAGCCACCAAGTATCTGAAGGACGTCACGTTAAAGAAGCAGTGTGTGCCGTTCCGCCGCTACAACGGTGGAGTTGGCAGGTGTGCACAGGCCAAACAGTGGGGCTGGACTCAGGGTCGATGGCCCAAAAAGAGTGCTGAATTTTTACTACACATGCTCAAAAATGCAGAGAGTAATGCTGAACTTAAGGGCTTAGATGTAGATTCTCTGGTCATTGAGCACATCCAAGTGAACAAAGCCCCCAAGATGCGACGCAGGACTTACAGAGCTCACGGTCGGATCAACCCCTACATGAGCTCTCCCTGCCACATTGAGATGATCCTTACTGAAAAAGAACAGATTGTTCCTAAACCAGAAGAGGAGGTTGCACAGAAGAAAAAGATATCCCAGAAGAAACTGAAGAAACAAAAACTTATGGCCCGGGAATAAATGCCGCAAAAAATAAATGCAAATAAAAGTAAAAAAAAAAAAAAAAAAGAATTTAAAGCGCTAATTTGTAACAAGCAGAAAAAACACGGAACATCTTATTATGTATTTCTGGAAAATGGGACTAAGGGTAGAAATAATTCACAAGGGAACTTACATTATCATTTTACGTTTTTCATTAAATTTTTACTCTTTTGCAAAAAAAATAAAAAATAAAAAATAAAAAATAAAACCAGCTTGAACATTACGGAGTTCATGGTTCACATATTGCTGAAGCCTGGCTTGTAGAATTTTGAGGGTTACTTTACTAGCATGTGAGATGAGTGCAATTGTGCGGTAGTTTGAGCATTCTTTGGCATTGCCTTTCTTTGGGATTGGAATGAAAACTGACCTTTTCCAGTCCTGTGGCCACTGCTGAGGGTTTTCCAAATTTGCTGGCATATTGAGTGCAGCACTTTCACAGCATCATCTTTCAGGATTTGAAACAGCTCAACTGGAATTCCATCACCTCCACTAGCTTTGTTCATAGTGATGCGTTCTAAGGCCCACTTGACTTCACATTCCAAGATGTCTGGCTCTAGATTAGTGATCACATCATCATGATTATCTGGGTCGTGAAGATCTTTTTTTGTACAGTTCTTCTGTGTATTCTTGCCACCTCTTCTTAATATCGTCTGCTTCTGTTAGGTCCATACCATTTGTCTTTTATTGAGCCCATCTTTGCATGAAATGTTCCCTTGGTATCTCTAATTTTCTTGAAGAGATCTCTAGTCTTTCCCATTCTGTTCTTTGCCTCTATTTCTTTGCATTGATCACTGAAGAAGGCTTTCTTATCTCTTCTTGCTATTCTTTGGAACTCTGCATTCAGATGCTTTTATCTATCCTTTTCTCCTTTGCTTTTCATCTCTCTTCTTTTCACAGCTATTTGTAAGGCCTCCCTAGACAGCCATTTTGCTTTTTTGCATTTCTTTTCCACAGGGATGGTCTTGATCCCTGTCTCCTGCTCCCAGAAAGTAGAGGGGACAGTCAGACTATCACCCTAGCTGATATTTACTACACTGTCACATTACCAACATATCTTAAAATCAAGAGTAACTAAAGCTACTAAACATTTTTCACAAACGCATCTATGGAGCTATGTCATTCTCAACCTTTCTACATATGCTCAGGTAGCTTTTGGAGACCAAATTGCAAAGTGTTACATTTATTTGTTTTATGTTTGATTTACTAGAGAGAATTTGTTTCTTGAGACTCTATTCACATTCATTTTTTTCTAGCCTGATCAAGAAATGCCAGTTCTCCAAGCACTGGTTGAGAGAAAACATACCACATTAAAATAGAAGGAAACTGTTAGACTAATTAATATACAGAGAAAGACACTTTACAAAAGATTCAGTATGTAAAATACATAATTATATGATTGTACAGTATAGGGTATTTTTCATGCTATGTTGTATGGTAGAAATAGAATTAATTGACTCAGTAGAGACAGCCAGGAGGAAGCCGCTGTACAGTGCAGGGGGCTCAGCTCAGAGCTCTGTGAAGACCCAGAGGCGTGGAAAGCAAGGCTGGGCGGGAGCTCGGGTGGGTGAGACATATGCACACTCACAGCTGGCTCACAGCATTGTACCACAGAAACTAACACAGTATTGTAAAGCAATTATATTCCAAGTAAACAAAACAGTAGATAAATGAGGGTCTTATTTGATGAGAATTTCTGGAGCATGGGGTCAACCTGTTGTTTCCTCTACTGACATGGTCATGAACAGCATGAATAAGACAAATATTTGTGAGTCCTCATTGGTTTTCTTGTGCCACTACTCAGCTTTTGCGCAGGGGAAATGCCATGGATTTTATATGACAAAACATGCTTTCCAAATAGCTTTAGTGAAGAACTTCGATTCTCAGAAATAACAAAAGCCTGAAGGATCACTAACTCATACTACTCCTTGCTGTCATTGGCAGATAGAGTCTAACTGGAAAAAGGTAGAATGGAGAAGACACAGAAGCTAAAAACATAACACTACTTCAGGCTCTAATTCTTTTTAAAATTGTTCAATCTTATTTTGCTGTGGGTAGAATTTTTAGCTGTTTATGCTAAAAATTATATTTAACATGATGTTTTTGCTTATTTAAAGTTAAATGTTTTCGATTTTCTTAAACTGACAACTCCCTGCAAAGTATTTTAAGGAGACAAATAATTGGAAACAAAGAAATCACTTATACCTGGTAGAAAGCACAATGCCATGTATTTTAGTGGTTCGGAATTTTAATTGACTGTGGCAACAGATTTAAGACACATCAGCTGTTGGGTTCATAGTTATTGACACAGTCTACAATGCATGATATCCAACAATGGAAGTGATCTGTGTGTGTGTGTGTGTGTGTGTGTGTGTGTGTGTGTGTGTGTGTGTGGTCAGTCACTCAGCAATGTCTGATTCTTTGTGACCCCATGGACTGTAACCCGCTAGGCTCCTCTTCCATGGAATTTTCCAGGCAAGAATACCAGAGTAGGTTAGCCATTACTACTCCAGAGGATCTTCCTGACTCAGGGATTGAACCCACATCTCCTACATTGGTTGACAGATTCTTTACCACTGAGCCACCTGGGAAGCATCTATGGAAGTGATCTATACCTGTGCTATTCTGTACAGTAGCTATTAGCCGCAAGTGGCTACTGAGTACTTCAAAGAGGGCTGGTGAAGTGGAGATCTACAATTTTTCAAATTTAAAAAGAAAAAGAGGCTAGTGAAAAAGATAGCTTGCTGGGTTGACACCAGCAAGGAGGGTATTTTTGCTTAAATTTCCACTAGAGGGCACTACCTACTTCAGCAGAAATGGAAACCGTACATTTAACCATTTTCCATCAGGTAGTGGAAAACAAATGAACAGATACATATTTCCAATTGTCTAGAGATGAGATGGCTGGATGGCATCACTGACATGATGGACGTGAGTCTGAGTGAGCTCTGGGAGTTGGTGATGGACAGGGAGGCCTGGCGTGCTGCGATTCATGGGGTGGCAAAGAGTCAGACACGACTGAGTGACTGAACTGAACTGAAGAGATGTTTTAGCCTCCTTATACACTGATATTTGAATCAACCATCCAGATGGTGTATCTCTTCACCTATGACTCTTTCTCCAGACTCATTTCATGTTCTACTAAGGTGAATGACAATTGTTTTACTTTTTTCCAGCTTTATTACAGTATAATTGATAAATAAAATTGCAATGTATTTAGTGTACAAGATGATTTGGTACACATATACACTGTAAAACTGATTGTCACAATCAAGTTAATTAACACATTTATCAACCCACATAGTTACTTTTTTATGAGAATGGTTAAGATCTACTCATAACAAATTTCAGATGTACAATACAGTATTATTAACTAGAGTCACCATGATGTACATTAGAGCCTTACTGCTGCTGCTGCTGCTAAGTCGCCTCAGTTGTGTTCGACTCTGTGCGACCCCACAGACGGCAGCCTACCAGGCTTCCCCATCCCTGGGATTCTCCAGGCAAGAACACTGGAGTGGGTTGCCATTTCCTTCTCCAATGCATGAAAGTGAAAAGTGAAAGTGAAGTCGCTCAGTCGTGTCCGACTCCTAGGGACCCCATGGACTGCAGCCTACCAGGCTCCTCCATCCATGGGATTTTCCAGGCAAGAGTACTGGAGTGGGGTGTCACTGCCTTCTCCGACATTAGTCTTAGAATTTATTAATCTTAAAACTGAAATTTTATACCATTTGACCAGCATCAACACATTTCACCCATCCCTTCAGCTCCTGGAAACCACAATTCTATTCTATGTTTCCATGAATTTTGTGTTGTTGTTGTTGTTGTTTTCCAAAAGATTCTACATCTAAATATTGTCTTTCACCGTCTGGATAATTTTACTTAGCATAATGACTTCCAGTTTTGCTAGTATTGTCGCAAATTACAGGATTTCCTTCTTAATATCTCACTATATATTCACATCTTCATCCCTTCATCCATGGATGGATACTTAGGTTGTTTCCATGTCTTGGTTACTATGAATAATGTTGCAGTGAACATGGAAGTGCAAGTATCTCTTCACGGTAGTAATTTCACTTCCTTTGGAAATCAGAGTGGGATTTCTGGATCATTTGATAGTTCCATTTTTAACTTTTTTAGAAACCTCCATACTGTTATCCATAATCGCTGTACAAATTTACATTCCCTTCACTGCATCCTCACCAGCATTTATTTCATCTTTTTGATAATAGACATCCTAAAACGTGTACTGATAACTTATTGTGGTTTTGATTTGCATTTGCTTGATGATTAGTAATACTGAGCTTTTTTTTTTTATGTTCTTGTTAACTATATGTTTTTTTGGGGTAAAATGTCTGTTCAGTTTCTCTGCCCATTTTTTAGTCAGAATATTTGAGTTTTTTGCTATTGAGTTGTAAGAATTCCTTATATAGCTTGTATATTAACCCTTTATTCAGTGTATGCTTAGCAATATTTTCTTCTAGCCATAATTGGCTTGTTCATTTTGTTGATTATCTCCTTTGCTATATAGAAACTTTTTGGTTTGATGCAGTTCCACTTGTTTATTTCTGTTTTCATTGGCTGAGCTTTCGATGTCAAATCCAAAAAGTTATTGCCAAGTTAATACCAAAAGTTATTGTTAGGGAGTTTTCTTGTAGGGGTCTTATGGTTTCAGGCCTTACATTTAAGTCTTTAATCCATCTTGAGTCAATTTTTGTGTTTGGTGTAAGATAATGGCTCAGTTTCTTTCTTTCTTTTTTTTTTTTGCATGTAGATATCCTGTTTTTCCAGCATCATTCATTGAAAAGACTATCTTTTCCCCATTCTGTATTCTTGGCACCTTTGTCAAAAATTAGTTGACAATATATGTATGGGGTTATTTATGAATTTCTATTGTTTCATTGATTTATGTGTCTATTTTTATGCCAGTACCATGCTATTTTGATTACTATAGCTTTGTAATACAGTTCGAAACCAAGAAGCATAATGCTTCCAGCTTTGTTCCTCTTGCTCAAGATTGCTTTAGCTATTCAGAGTCTTATTTTGGTTCCATATTAATTTTAATTTTTTTTCTATTTCTATTAAAAATGCCATTAGAATCTTTGATAGAGATTGCATTGAATCTGTAGAGCAACATGGACATTCTAGCAATACTGTCTTCTGATCCAGGAACAAAGGATATCTTTCATTTAATTTGTGATTGCTTTAAATTCTTTCATCAATATTATACAGCTTTCAATATATAGATCTTTCACCTCTTCCATTAAATGGATTCCTAAGTATTTTATTCGTTTTGATGCTATTTCAAATGGGATTGGTTTTTTTCCTCTAATTGTTCATAGTCAGTGTATAGAAACACAGTTGATTTTTGTAGTCTGGAACTTTATCAAATTTGTCCTAACAGTTGTTTTTTGTCTTTTTTTTTTTTTTGTAAATTCTTTAGGGTTTGTATATATAACATCATGTCATCTGAAAACAGAGACAATTTTACTTACATATTTGCAATTTTGATGCCTTTTTCTTTCTTCCCTGTTTGCTCTGGCTAGACTTCTAGCACTTTATTGAATAGGAATGACCAAAGTGCATTTTTAAAGTGTTCAGCTTTCACCAATGAGTGTGATGTTAGCGGTGGGTTTGTCCTGTTGGCCTTTATTATGGTCAGATACATTCCTTCTATCCTTAGTTTGTTGAGAATTCTAGTCATGAAAGGATGTTAAAGGATGTTGCATTTTATCAAATGTCTTTTCTGTATCTACTGATACAATCACATGATTTTTATCTTTCATTTTGTTAATGTGGTACATCACTTTTATTGATTTACAAATCTTGGACCAGCCTTGCGTCCAGGGATAAATCCTACTTGATTGTGGTGTATGATCCTTTAAATGCACTCTTGAGGATGGTTTGTTAGTATTTTGCATTGAGGATTTTTGCATCTATGTTTATCAGGGATACTGACCTGCAATTTTTTTTTCTTGAAGTGTACTTATCTGGCTGTGATTTTAGGGTAATGCTAGTCTCATAAAATAAGTTTGAAGGTGTTCCCTCTTTAATGTTTTTTTGGAATAATATGAGAAAGGTTGATTCTAATTCTTCTTTAAATGTTTGGTAGAAATATCAGTGAAGCCATCTGGTCTTGGACTTTTCTTTATTAGGAGGTTTCTGATTAGTGATTCATTTTCTTTATTTATTATCCAGTTTGTTCAAAATTTTAATTTCTTCATGATTTAAGCTTGGTAAGTTGTATGTTTCTAGGAATTTACCCACTTCTCCCAGGTGATCCAATTTGCTGGCATATTACTGTTCACAGGAGTACTGTGTAGTCTCATTAGCTTTTTACCTAAAAACTTAAAGAATTTAATAGATTTATATTTAATGTACTGGCTGTTTCATTAACCCTTTGTTCTTTTTTCCCTCTCTTGCTGTCTTCTTCTGAGGTATGATAATTTTCTGCTTTGATTCCTTTCTCTTTATCTTTTGTGCACCTACTACAAGTTTTTGAATTATAGTTTCCAAGACACTCACATAGAACATCTTACAATGTATTTTGAGCTGATAACAATGTAATTTGATGTCATATTAAAGCTATATACTTTTAATCTCCCTCCATATTTTATATTTTTGATGTTACCATTTTCATCTTTTCCTTTTGTATATCATTAACAAATTATTGTGTGCTGTGTATTTAGTTGCTCAGTTATGTCTGACTCTTTGTGACCCCTTAGACTATAGCCCGCCAGGCTTCTCTGTCCATGGGATTCTCCAAGCAAGAATACTGGAGTGGGTTGTCATGCCCTCGTCCAGGGGATCTTCCCAACCCAGGGATTGAACCCAAGTCTCCCGCACTGCAGGTGGATTCTTTACCATTTGAGCCACCAGGGAAGCCCAACAAATTATTGTAGCTATATTTATTTTTAATTATTTTTTCTTTTAATCTTTATCCTAGAGTTAATAAGTAATTTATATACCATCATTACAGTATGAAAGTATTCTGAATGTAACTATATATTTACCTTTACCCGTGAATTTTATACTTCATATGTCTTCATGCTACTAATGAGTGTCCTTTCATTTCAGCTGGAAGAACTGCCTTTAGCATTTCTTACAAAGCCAATCTAGTGGTGGGGAATTTCTTCAGCTTTGTTTGTCTGGGAATATCTTTATCTCTTCTTCAATTCTGAAGGACAGCTTTGCCAGGAAAACTATTCTTCACAGGCAAGGTTTTTTCTCTCAGCACTTTAAATATCATTCTATTCCTTTCTGGCCTGTAATGTTTTGGTTGAACAATCTACCTATAGTCTTTTGGGTGTTCCCTTATATAGATGGAGATCAGTCCCCAGGGCATCCCAGAAGAGAAAACCAGCTAACAGGCAGTCCTGCACAGGACAAATTGAGAGAAAGGTGGGAGACGGATCTCTGAGGACAGGATATGGGCCCTGGAGGTGAACAGGGGAGCTGGGGGCCGGAACAAGATCCCAAAGCTAAGAAGGTATGGGCCTAGGGAGACCCCAGGCCTGAGTGGTACATATCACTCTTTGCTTGCTGCTTTCAAGATTCTCCCTTTCAACTTTTTACAGTTTGAATATAATGTGTCTCAGTGTGGCTGGGGAAGTGCCCACAAGGTCCTTCAGGCTTCAGCAAGGATCCCAGTCAGCTCCCACATGCAGGCTAATTAGAAGCTTAACTTTCAGGCAGTAGGTAGGAAAGTATGTAGTCTAATCCCTTGCAGGGAGAAACTGAGAGCTCTGGAGTTTTTGCCTGCTTCCTCTGTGATGAACCTCATGGGAAAGCCTTTGAAAGTGCTCACACACTTAGTTAAAAACCAACTGTTTGTTGACTGTGGTCCCGATGGACTGGCAAATGCTGAGTTTCACTGGCTAGCAGATGTAAAAATCAGGGCAGTAGATATATGATCCAAAATCTTCACTCCGTAGAGAGAAGCTGGGATTTATTTGGTGGTTCCTTCCCAATTGTAAAGTGCTATGCCAGGGTACTTGACGAACTTGTAGTTTCCTGGACCTTATCCATCAAAGATTCTCCCTTTGGTTGGCCTAGAAATCTTCATTGCTTTTCAGATGCACCTGCAGATTATTCTGAAGCAGGACAATGCTTAGAAAAACTATTGCTTTCTCCTTTCTAATCCCACTGTCACTACTTTAAATGGAACCCTTATCATTTTTTGCCTGACTTATATACAAGTCTTTAAATTATATGTGCCACCCCTTTCTATTTCCAAACTCTGATCACACATAGTCAGAGGTGATCACTGTGTGGCCTAAAACACTCCATTGCTCCCCTATTGCACTGGATAAAGTCCAAACTCTTCACATGGCACTAAGGCTCTCAAACACCTAATCCCTGTTTTCTTCCACCTGAAGACCTTTTTGCTGCCCCTCACCCCTGCGTCCCCACTTCTCACTACTACCTTAGTCTGTAGTGTGCTTCTCATCCTTCAAGGTAGCATTGCTGGACTGTGTTGAGAGGCTCTCTCTTCCATCGTCTCACTCCTCCTATAATTAGCCTCATCAGAGAATCTGCTACAGCGTACTGTGATACTTTCCTAGTTCATCAAGTCTTTCCATAAGAATAGCGCTTTGGATCAAAGACCCTGACTTAAGGGAAAGGTTCCCTCTCACAGCAGGCTGCTCACAAAGCCTAGAATGGATTTCCTAGGGTATATGTAAACTGGCCAGTATCTATGTAAGCCTGACCCAAGATAGTGACTGCTGTTCCTGCCTGGAAATGACAAGAGGTGAGGGTGGGGGCTCAGTAGCCATTCTCTGAGCCTGGGGTCCAACTCTAGAATCCAGCTCTGAGTCTGACCTAAAGTTCAATCTGAAACATGGGTCTTAGTGAGTCATGCTGTGCCCTGGCACAGGGCTTTTAAGGCCTCTGTCCCAAAAGGACCATTTCTAGAATCTAGAAACCAATCTCGTGGTCTTCTCTGGGTGTGACCTTCTGAGGAAGTAGTTTGTAGAATACAAACTAAGAACACTCTTTTCAATGCAAGATTATATTTGGGGACAAACTTATCTGAGGTGGGATTTGATTCCTGCCTCAGAAATATTGATACCTTACCTCAGACAAATTAACATCAGATAGACTTTGTTTCCTTATCTGATAAATGGAGATAAATTTAAAAAAATAAAGTCCACACAGACTTTTTCATAGGATTAAATTAAATAATGACTGAAACAGGTTTAACACACAGGAACCAGAGATCAAATTGCCAACATCTGCTGGATCATCGAAAAAGCAAAAGAGTTCCAGAAAACATCTCTTTCTGCTTTATTGACTATGCCAAAGCCTTTGACTGTGTGGATATCACAATAAACTGTGGACAATTCTGAAAGAGATGGGAATACAGACCACCTGACCTGCCTCTTGAGAAACCTATATGCAGGTCAGGAAGCAACAGTTAGAACCGGACATGGAAGAACAGACTGGTTCCAAATAGGAAAAGGAGTACGTCAAGGCTGTATATTGTCACCCTGCTTATTTAACTTCTATGCAGAGTACGTCATGAGAAACGCTGGGCTGGAAGGAGCACAAGCTGGAATCAAGATTGCCAGGAGAAATATCAATAACCTCAGATATGCAGATGACACCACCCTTATGGCAGAAAGTGAAGAGGAGCTAAAAAGCCTCTTGATGAAAGTGAAAGAGGAGAGTGGAAAAAATTGGCTTAAAGCTCAACATTCAGAAAACGAAGATCATGGCATCTGGTCCCATCACTTCATGGGAAATAGATGGGAAAACAGTGGAAACAATATCAGACTTTATTTTTGGGGGCTCCAAAATCACTGCAGATGGTGACTGCAACCATGAAATTAAAAGACGCTTACTCCTTGGAAGAAAAGTTATGACCAACCTAGATAGCATATTCAAAAGCAGAGACATTACTTTGCCAACAGAGGTCCATCTAGTCAAGGCTATGGTTTTTCCAGTGGTCATGTATGGATGTGAGAGTTGGATTGTGAAGAAAGCTGAGTGCCAAAGAATTGGTGCTTTTGAACTGTGGTGTTGGAGAAGACTCTTGAGAGTCCCTTGGACTGCAAGGAGATCCAACCAGTCCATTCTGAAGGAGATCAACCCTGGGATTTCTTTGGAGGGAATGATGCTGAAGCTGAAGCTCCAGTACTTTGGCCACCTCATGAGAAGAGTTGACTCATTGGAAAAGACTCTGATGCTGGGAGGGATTAGGGGCAGGAGGAAAAGGGGATGACAGAGGATGAGATGGCTGGATGGCATCACTGACTCAATGGACGTGAGTCTGAGTGAACTCTGGGTGTTGGTGATGGACAGGAAGGCCTGGCGTGCTGAGATTCATGGGGTGGCAAAGAGTCAGACACGACTGAGCAACTGAACTGAACCTAACTGAACCGGACATATAGCAAGTGCTCCATACACAGAGGGCTTCCCTGGTGGCTCAGAGGCTAAAGCGTCTGCCTGGAATGCGGGAGACCCAGGTTTGATCCCTGGGTCGGGAAGATCTCCTGCAGAAGGAAATGGCAACCCACTCCAGTACTCTTGCCCATATGCAGAAGAGGGGGAAGGTTGCTTGATCTCCTGTTCTGTTCCTGACACTAACTTTGGCACTTAAATAAGTCCCTTTGTCTAAGGATTTTACCTGGACCCTCTACCCCTGACCCAGGGTTGGCAGTACAAGGTGCTGCCTCCACATTCCTCTCACTGGAACTGGAGCTAGCTTCCCACCATTTTTCTTAGCCAAGTTTCAATTTAGTTTCTTCACTTGAAAAATGAGAAAGGCCAGAATTAACATTCATTGAGAGCTTATTTCATGCTAAAACCTTTACGTTTATTATCTTATTTAACAGAAGTACCCTGTGAATTTGGTAAAATTGTGCCTACTTTTTCAGATTAGAAAATTTAAACTAAGTGAGATTATTACTAGTCCACATAGCTTGGTACAGTAATTTTAAATGATTTGCTCACTACCTTCTTTTAGACGATATCTAAAATGTTTCTCATAAGTTTGAAGAGTAGTAAAATAATGTACTTCCCAGGACATTGCAAATATCGACATTCTAAGCTATTATATTGTTCTTTTAAAGATATTCATTGGAATCTAAATGCTATAGCATTGTATAACAACCTCATCAATCCAAAAAATAAAAGAACAGGCTCTTCTTTAACTGTCAGAAATGTTACATTGCTCTTCTTCCCTTGAATTTTGTCATAATGCATTACATTTTATGTCTGAGAGTCTTTTGTTTGTCCCATTGTATTCTGCTATGAAAAAAGAGATGAATATATTTTTTATTTCTAGTTATCTATAATACTCCAAGTATTAAATTATGGTTATAAATATTATTGATAATATAATCAATTATACATTATAGATTCATTATCTATTTTGTTAAATATTATTAAATATATAAAGTAAAATTTTACTGGAAATTCCTCTCTTAACAAGATGGATATGATATTTTTAAATCAATTCCAGTATCTGTGGACAATCCTACTTATTTGGAAAAAATGCTCAGATACAATTCTATTCCTATTTTTATAGTTCCTATTTAATAGATGTAAGAACTATGATACCTCATTCATGCAAATAGTGAGAATGGGCGTGGAAGAAACTTTTTCATAACAATATCATAATTTGTTGAACTACTTCTGAGTTAAAAGCCAGAAAGCACTTAGCGCTCTAAGCTTCAAAAATAATTTTTAATAATCTGTAAGCAAGTATCTTGAGGAGGTCCTTTGTTAGATTTGTTGAAAACAAATAATTGGAAACCATTTGACTTCCCAAAGATTTTTAATTTAATCTTCAGAGATTTACTTTCTCGATCCCAGCACCAAAAATTCCAGATAATGTTTTTATCATACCAGAAGTTTTTACACTCTAAAAAAAATGAACCACAGCAAGTAAAAGATATTCTTTGTTTCTAAAGTGATTCTATTTTTCCTCCGATATGCTGGGATCTTTTATATGAGTCAATTTGAGTAGATGGTATTTTGAGACTCTTTATCCCAATTTGGAGTCAACTAATCACTTTTCTGTCTGATTGAATCTTGCATTTATTTTTTAAATTCTTTTCAGTTGACTTTATATATATCTCTAAATACATTTTAATATCTTTTCCTCAAGCATGTAAATTCCTCTCATTCTTTATCTGGCCACACTTTTAAGTTGTGGTAATGACAATAAGCACAAAATAAGTCAGTCTCTAGCCACATATAGAAGTTCTACAGCCACACATATAGTTTGTGTATTTGTGTGTGTATATATGTGTGCATGAAAAAGACAAATACAATAATTTGCAGAATTTCGTGAGTTTACATTTACACTCTTTATCTAAGTGGCATTGAGGTGATCATTTAGCACTTGATAGGAGCTTTAGTAAAAAGGGTCAAAGATTCATGAACTCAATATCTTTCTAATGACCTTTAAGACATTTAGTGATGCCCTAAGCAATCTATCTCATCTGTGTAGTTTGTAAAGCAGGTATTTTTTCTTTAAGATTATTTGAAAGTTTTACTGTAATTATTTTTTATTCCCCAGGTAATAAAATATTTACAAGGTTGAAACTCCTAATCTTTAAAAAAAAAGACCAAAAAAAAAAAAAGCTTGATGGTACTAACAGACTTAATAGGGAAGGGGAGAAATTACTTCAAAACTGTAGGAAGCTTTTTTTTTTTTCAAATTGTGGTCAAAATCGCACATTCCAATAAATGTTATAAGGGGAAAGACCAGAGATCTGGGAGAAAAAAACAGTGGAATCCTAGTTCAGATTTGGGAATAAGAGAAGACCTCCCTAAGTAATAACACTAAGTCAAGAACAGAGGGATAAATAGGCTTCAGAAATGTGATGGGAGGAAATATCTAAATTTCAAACAGTGGCAGGGAAAAAAATCAATTCCCAGATAAAGTGAGAAAAACACCAAGGAGAATTTACTAAAAACAACAACAACAAACAAACAATCCAGAAAGCAAGCAAGAACTGTCAAAGAATGTAGTCTGAAAAATAACATAGCATGAGACGCAGAAACAAATTACCTACAAGTGCTGAGCTTTATAGAACTACTTAGTAAACATGAATTCAGTAAAATGAGAGCTTAAAGACTAAATGGAAAATGAAGTATCAGAAAGGAAAGAAAAACAGAAATTTTAAAGCTAAGAAAATAAAATGAGATCCAAACAACATTATCTATAAACTAGAACTTGCATGGATAGGACAAATATAGCTAAAACTCAAATGAAGGCAGAAGAAAAAATACAATGATGGTGAATGAATAAAAAAAAAAAAAACAGAGTAAAACAAATGATGTAAAAAAAATAAACAGAAATCAGAGAAAGACAATCTCACATTGGAATATTAAGTTATTTAGATATCTCTAAAATAGTGAACCCAACAAAAATTTAAAAA
This sequence comes from Ovis aries, assembly GCF_016772045.2. Taxonomy (NCBI): domain Eukaryota; kingdom Metazoa; phylum Chordata; class Mammalia; order Artiodactyla; family Bovidae; genus Ovis; species Ovis aries. The sequence continues at coordinate 37,338,163 of NC_056068.1, forward strand.
TAAACCTACAATTAAAAAAATATATCTGCAAATCAAAATCTGTGGATTAAAATGGTATATACCACATACCTTCCCCCCAGAATTAAACAGGGCATTAATAACAGATCTTGATTATTGAACTCTAAGGATGAAAACAGAAGTCTTCAGACATATGAACAAAAAATTTAAAAAAATACAATGATTTAAAAGTGAGCTGGATATCTCACAGTAACATTCAGTGGCAGAAGACACTGGAAAAATGTCTATAAATTATAAGGGAAAATGGGTATGACTCACAAATATTAAACCCACACAAGTTGTTTTTCAAGTAAAAAATGTTAAGTGATGTTTTCTGAAACTCTCTAGACACATAGCACCCATAAGCCTCTCAACAAAAAGCACTTCAGACTGATAAAATGAGCTAAGCAAAAGCTGATTCAAAGTTAAGAACCCAAAGAGGTAAAATGACAAGTAATGACCACCATATGAACAGAGAATCGAAACAAAGCCACTTGGAAAAAAAATATTTCAACAAAAATACTATGGTTTGTGCTTATAACTGTGAGGGAGTAAATGGATTGGGGCTCACTCTTCAATCATAAACAATTAGAAAACTGACCAACTATACATACATACATACATACATATATATATATATATATATATATATATATATATATATATATATAGTGATTCTGGACATTGGACAACAACCACTGAAGGGTTATGATCCCTGAAAGATAAGAAATAATGATATAGCTCATACAATAGCTCCAGTTTTCAGAAAGAAGACAATTTCAGGCCCAGGGGTACAGATAGGAGATCTCAAAGTCTTAATAGTCTTCTCTGTGTTGAGGAGTCAGATTTTAAGAGTTTAGGGCAGCTCAGGCCATTAGAATTTGCAGAGTAGAATATTACAGAGAAAGGGGTTATACAGAAGAAGTCTAAGATATCTGAATGTGGATCTCTGTCAGCCTTTGATTGAATACTAATCTGTCCACACACAACATAAAATTCAACAAGACTGCATGAAGGACAACGTGTGGAGAAAAAAACCAATGACCACAGAGTGAAAACCAGACATCCACCGTATATACAGGGCCAGGACTATTAAGATTTCTTCCCATCAGAGCAGAAAGACTTTGTTAAATATACATAACATTTACTAGTGACTCTAGAAGAGTCTCACCTCAGGCTAAACTGGTATTATAGGAAAACATCTAGTCACATCCTTAGAAAGCTTTAAAATAAGTCTAGAAAATATCAAAATGAATCATGAGTAATTTAACTGCTTACCAGAACCAAATCCACACCCTTTAAAGAAATGCAATAAATCCAGCACGTAACAGTGAAGTATTTATAATGTCCAGTATCTAACTAAAAATGGCTAGATGTGCAAAGATAGAGGAAAATGTGACCAAAAGAAAAAAAGACTTTATAGAGATAGATGCATAAACTATAAAACTAATGGAGTTAGCAATATGAATGCTAAAACAACTTTTATAAGTATATTCACTATGCTTAAGAACTTAAATAAAAGCATGAACATAATGAGGTAGGAATAGAAAAATTAAAAAATAAAACCAAATTGAACTCTTAGGGAAGAAAAATAAAATAAATGAGGTAAAAATTATTCTGAATGAAATTATCCACAAGTTAGATATCACATAAAAAAAAGGTTAATGAACTAGGAGACAAAGCAATAGAAAATATCCAAAATGAAGCACTTAGGGGAAAAAAATAAAAATAAATAGGAGAGCCTAACTAATCTGTGAAGCAGTATCAAGCAGCCTAGCATAAATGTGATTTGGATCTCAGAAAGAGAGGAAAAAAGAAGAGAAAAAATTGTAAAAGGGATAACAGTAGAGGTTTACATACACAAAACTAAAACTTAATTATTTTCAAACAAAAAAAATGGATAAGTATAAAATTATAGTTGTAGGTCCCAAAACTCTTCTCTCAGTACTTAATATTAAAAAGTACAGAAATAAGTAGGAATATAGAAGACCTGAATGACACTATCAAAGAACTTGAACTAATGAACATTTCTAGAAGACTACAATAACCTCAGATATGCAGATGACACCACCCTTATGGCAGAAAGTGAAGAGGAACTAAAAGCCTCTTGATGAAAGTGAAAGAAGAGAGTGAAAAAGTTGGCTTAAAGCTCAACATTCAGAAAACAAAGATCATGGCATCTGGTCCCATCACTTCATGGCAAATAGATGGGGAAACAGTGGAAACAGTGTCAGACTTTATTTTGGGGAGCTCCAAAATCGCTGCAGAGGGTGATTGCAGCCATGAAATTAAAAGACACTTACTCCTTGGAAGGAAAGTTATGACCAACCTAGATAGCATAATGAAAAGCAGAGACATTACTCTTACTCTGCCAACAAAGGTCCGTCTAGTCAAGGCTATGGTTTTTCCAGTGGTCATGTACGGATGTGTGAGTTGGACTGTTCGGCTGAGTGCCGAAGAATTGATGCTTTTGAACTGTGGTGTTGGAGAAAACTCTTGAGAGTCCCTTGGACTGCAAGGAGATCCAACCAGTCCATCCTAAAGGAGATCAGTCCCGGGTGTTCATTGGAAGGACTGATGCTAAAGCTGAAACTTCAATACTTTGGCCACCTGATGTGAAGAGTTGACTCATTGGAAAAGACTCTGATGTTGGGAGGGATTGGGGGCAGGAGGAGAAGGGGACGACAGAGGATGAGATGGCTGGATGGCATCACCGACTCGATGGACGTGAGTTTGAGTGAACTCCAGGAGTTGGTGATGGACAGGGAGGCCTGGTGTGCTGCAATTCATGGGGTCACAAAGAGTCAGACACGACTGAGCGACTGAACTGAACTGAACCCTTCAGCCACAGACTAAACATCCTTTCAAGTATACATGGACCATTTATCAAGATAGAACAGATGCTAGGTCATTAACTAAGTCTCAATACATTAAAAGATTGAAAGCAAAAGGGAATTAAATTAGAAATCACTAACTAAAAATAATTTTAAAATACTCAAATATTGGGAGATTAAATTTCATAATTCATATGAACTCATAGCTCAAAATCATAGGGGAAATAAAATATTCTGAAGTAAATCATGATTAAAATGTAGCCCATAAAAGTTAAAGGGTTCATGTAAAGCATTCAGAGAGATAAACAATTTGTTTCCATATTCAAATAATTAACAACTGGGAATAACATCAACAAATGTAAAACAATCCAGACAAGCTTACAGTGAAAACTATAAAACACTCCTGACAGGACTAAAGAAATCCCAAGTAAATAGATATATTCAATTTCATGGATTGGAATAGTCAGTATTGCTAAGATTCAATTCTCCCCAAGTTGACTTATAAATGCAATGCAATGCCAATCAAACTACCCATAGAATTTTTTTTTCAAAATTGACAATTTAAATGTAAAGGAGCTAGAAGAGCCAAAGCCATTTTGAAGAAGACTCAGTTGGGAAGACTTACCATACCCAATTTCAAGACTTAATACGAAGCTATAGGAATCATAACAGTGTGATAATCAAGTGAAGATAAACATGTAAATCAAAACAATAAAATAGATAATCCAGAAATAGATATATATATGTGGTCAACTGATTTTTAATACAAGTTCTGGGCAATTCAATGGGAAAGTGATAATCTTTTCAACAAATGGTGCTGAACAACTGGCCAACCATACGGTAAAAAAGAAATCTTAATCTTATAGATACCTAAATATTAACTTGAAGTGGATCATAGACCTAAATACAAAAATTAAAACTATAAAGTTTAAAGAAAACACAGGAGAAAATCTTGCGAGCTTGCAATAATTGATAATTTATTTAGATAAGTTACAAAAAGCATGAAACACTGGACTTTATAAAAACTAAAATTTCCTGCTTCTTGAAAGGCAGCATTTTTAAAAAGCCATAGGCTGCAAGAAAATATTCATGATACCTATATTTAACACAGGACTAGTATCCAACATATCAGTTCAGTTAGTCATTCAGTTGTGTCCAACTCTTTGAGACCACATGAACCGCAACAGCCAGGCCTCCCTGTCCATCACCAACTCCCAGAGTTCACCCAAACTCATGTCCATTGAGTCAGTGATACCATCCAACCATCTTAACCTCTGTCATCCTCTTCTTCTCCTGCCCTCAATCTTTCCCAGCATGAAGGTCTTTTCCAGTGAGTCAGCTCTTCACAACAGGTGGCCAAAGTATTGGAGTTTCAGCTTCAACATCAGTCCTTCCAAAGAACATCCAGGACTGATCTCCTTTAGGATGGACTGGTTGGATCTCCTTGCAGTCCAAGGGACTCTCAAGAGTCTTCTCCAATACTATAGTTCAAAAGCATCAGTTCTTTGGTGCTCAGCTTTCTTTATAGTCCACCTCTCACATCCATACATGACTACTGGAAAAACCATAGCTTTGACTAGACAGGAATGTTTACAGGAATTCTTTTTTAATAATAGACCAAAATGCAAACAGCCAATTATCAATAAGTAAATTCCAGTTGAGCTACTTCAAATCCTGAAAGATGATGCTGTGAAAGTGCTGCACTCAATATGCCAGCAAATTTGGAAAACCCTCAGCAGTGGCCACAGGACTGGAAAAGGTCAGTTTTCATTCCAATCCCAAAGAAAGGCAATGCCAAAGAATGCTCAAACTACTGCACAGTTGCACTCATCTCACACACTAGTAAAGTAATACTCAAAATTCTCCAAGCCAGGCTTCAATAATACATGAACCGTGAACTTCCAGATGTTCAAGCTGGTTTTAGAAAAGGCAGAAGAACCAGAAATCAAATTGCCAACATCCGCTGGATCACTGAAAAAGCAAGAGAGTTCCAGAAAACCATCTATTTCTGCTTTATTGACTGTGCCAAAGCCTTTGACTGTGTGGATCACAATAAAATTCTGAAAGAAGTGGGAATACCTGACCACCTAACTTGTCTCTTGAGAAATCTGTATGCAGATTAGGAAGCAACAGTTAGAACTGGACATGGAAGAACAGACTGGTTCCAAATAGGAAAAGGAGTACGTTAAGGCTGTATATTGTCACCCTGCTTATTTAACTTATATGCAGAGTACATTGTGAGAAATGGTGGGCTGGATGAAGCACAAGCTGGAATCAAGATTGCTGGGAGAAATATCAATAACCTCAGATACGCAGATGACATCACCCTTATGGCAGAAGGTGAAGAAGAACTAAAGAGCCTCTTGATGAAAGTGAAAGAGGAGAGTGAAAAAGTTGGCTTAAAGCTCAACATTCAGAAAAGTAAGATCATAGCATTGGGTCCCATTACTTCATGGCAAATAGATGGGGAAACAGTGGCTGACTTTATTTTGGGGTGGCTCCAAAATCACTGCAAATGGTGACTGTAGTCATGAAATTAAAAGATGCTTACTCTTTGAAAGGAAAGTTATGACCAACCTAGATAGCAGATTAAAAAGCAGAGACATTACTTTGCCAGCAAAGGTCTGTCTAGTCAAGGCTATAGTTTTTCCAGTAATCATGTATGCATGTGAGAGTTGGACTATAAAGAAAGCTGAGTGCCGAAGAACTGATGCTTTTGAACTGTGGTGTTAGAGAAGACTCTTGAGAGTCCCTTGGACAGCAAGGAGATCCAACCGGTCCATCCTAAAGGAGATCAGTGTTGAACATTCATTGGAAGGACTGATGCTGAAGCTGAAACTCCAATACTTTGGCCACCTGATGCCAAGAGCTGACTCATTGGAAAAGACCCTGATACTGGGAAAGATTGAAGGTGGGAGGAAAAGGGGACAACAGAGGATGAGATGGTTGGATGACATCACTTACTCAATGGACATGAGTTTGCGTAAACTCCTGGAGTTGGTGATGGACAGGGAGGCCTGGCTTGCTGCAGTCGATGGGGTCACAAAGAGTTGGACACAACTGAGCGACTGAACTGAAATGGATAAAGGCAATGTGGTATATTTATACGTTGAACTACACTTAGCAATAAAAAGGAATAAACTACTGATACAGAGAAACATGGATAAGTACTCAAAAGAAGCCAGATAAAATAGTATATACTGTATGGTTAGATTTATTTGAGACTCTAGAAAACTAACCCAATCTATGATAGGTAGCAGATCACTGGTTTAGGGGGTAGTAAAGAGGGATTAGCTGGGAAAGGAGAGAAAGAGGACTTTGAGGGTGATGGAAATGTTTTATATTTTTAATATGGTGGTGATGACATGGGTGTATACATTTGTCCAAACTCATCAAATTATAAATTATTTTTTAAATGAGTGCATTTAATTACATGCAAATTAGACCTTAATAAAATTGCCAGGAAAATGGCAAAGGGATATATAACATCTTATTCTCAATATAATTTCTCCTAAAATAATGTGGCATATTTTATCCAAGGCTTTGCTTTAAATAGATGTATTTCAAACTTTTTGTTAATTAAATCCTGCTTTCCTACTAGAAAGGAACATGCACCAAAAAAAAAAAAGGAGAGGTTTTGTTTCAAACTTTTAGGATGGTGAAAATATTCTGTATAATATAGTGGCAGATATTTTTACCCAAACCCATAGAATATATAACACCAAGGGTGAACCCCCAAGGTAATATGAACCTTGGGTAATTATGATATATCAATGTAGGTTCATCCTTGATATTAAAAAAAATTATCTTTCTGGTGAGTGACGTTAATAATGGGGAAGGGTAGAATTTGTGAGGGCAGAAGGCATATGAGAGATCTTTGTACCTTCCTCTCAACTTTATCTGCACTTCAGCGATTTCTTCAACTTACTTTTCTATTAAATTCAAATATGATAAATATAGGCATTCCTTGGTAGCTTAGCTGCTAAAGAATCCACCTGCAATGCAGGAGACCCTGATTTGATTCCTAGGTCAGGAAGATCCCCTGGAGAAGAGATAGGCTACCCATTCCAGTATTCATGGGCTTCCCTGGTGGCTCAGACAGTAAAGAATCTGCCTGCAGTTGGGAGACCTGGTTTCAGTCCCTGAGTTGGGAAGACACCATGGAGGAGGGCATGGCAACCCACTCCAGTATTCTTGATGGAGAATCCCCATGGACAGAGAAGCTTAGTGGGCTAGTCTATGGGATCACAAAGAGTCAGACACAACTGAGTGACTAAGTACAGAACAGCAAATGATAAATATAATACATTTAAAAGACATGTGCAGTCTATTTTGTAAAATTGTTTGTACGTATCTACTTGCTTACCACCTACACATCCAGTTTTGTCTGATTATGTGTATAAAGCTGTGTTTGGAATTATTCTTGCCAAACGGCCATTTTCAGTAAATTGTTACTTGCTTTGTATTCAATGTTACCTACACATTTTTCTTAATATACAAACAGCTCATACAGCTCAACATCAAAAAAAAAAATCCAAAAGTGGGGAGCAGATCTAAATAGACGTTTCTCCAAAGAAGACATACACATGGCCAATGGGAACATGAAAAGATACTTAACATGGCTAATTATTATATAAATGCAAATCAAAACCACAATGAGGTATCACCTCACATCAGCCAGAATGACCATCATCCGAAAAATCTATGAATAATAAATGATGAAGAGGGTATGGTAAAAAGGGAACCCTCCTATGCAGCTGGGAATACAAATTGGCGCAGCCGCTATAGAGAACAGTATGGAGGTTCCTTAAATTAAAAATAGAGTAACCATATGAGCTAGCAATCCCACACCTGGGCATATATCTGGAAAAGACAAAAACTGAACTTGGAAAGACAAATGCATGTCAGTGTTCATAGCAGCTCTATTTACAATAGCTAAGACATGGAAGCAACCTAGGCTTCCTAAGCAACCTAAGCTTCATTTAACAAATGAAGGGGAAAAGAAAATATGGTGTATATATATACACAACATATACATACACAATGAGATATTACTGACCCATAAAAAAACAGTGAAATAATGCCATTTGCAGGAACATGGATGGACCTAGAGATTATTATACTAAGTGAAGTCAGGCAGAGAAAGACAAATATAAGATATTACTTATATGTAGAATCTTAAAAAATGACATAAAAGCACTTATTCCAGAAACAGAAAGAGACCCACAGACATAGAAAACAAATTTATGGTTACCAAAGGGGAGAGGTGGAGGGGAGGAATAAATTAGGAATTTGGGATTAACATATACAGACTGCTGCTGCTGCTAAGTCGCTTCAGTCATGTCCAACTCTGTGTGACCCCATAGACGGCAGCCCACCAGGCTCCCCCATCCCTGGACTACTATATATAAAATAAACAAGAACCTACCATATAGCACAGGAAACTATATTCAATATCTTCTAGTAGCCTTTAATGGAAAAGAATCTGAAAAGGAACATGCACACACACACACACACACACACACACACACACGAATCACGTGGCTGTATACCTGAAACTAACACAACATTGTACATCAAATATATGTCAATTTAAGAAAAAAAAAAGAATGACCTAAAAAAATAAAAATTAAAGAAAACAATGCATAGCTCAGCTGACTCCTAAAATGCGTGGGGATGATCTTGTCTATCCCTCCTCCCCTCGAATACAGGGTATTACTGTTTAGTGTAGAAAAGCTACAGGTGGGTCTTTAGACTCTTTTTCAATAAAGATTACCCAGGGGACTGGGTCTTAAAGAACTACCCAGGCTTCAGGAAAACAGATCATCAGTATTCAATTTACCCTGTTCTCAGTTAAGTGACAATCCTGAATTCTAGCCAGCTGCCCTACAAAGACAGTATCCTCTGCGGAAGATGAAAATTAAGGCTTAATGTAATGATGGGCTCGGTTGCTCAGAGCCCCTTAAAAAAAACTTCCAAACACCCCACCCTCCCTTTTCCAATACTTTTAAGGAACAGAAGCACAGATTAAAAAGAAGAAAGAAAGAAAAGAAAAATAAATAAAGTTAAAGGTACATTAAAACTAGAACTTGCTGTCACATAGAATGGGAGCTTAAGTCATTTTTTTTTAATGTTAAATAAAAGAATGACCCCAAGAGGCCTGAGGACTTTCAGACACTTGGGTTACATTAAAAAAAAAAAAAAAAAAAAAAACCTTTATTTGGAAAAAAAAAAAAACAGATGGAGAAGGAAATGGTAACCCACACCAATATTCTTGCCTGGGAAATCCATGGACAGAGGAGCCTGGCAGTGAATCCATAGGGTCGCAAGAGTTAGACACAACTGAGCAACTAAACCACCACCCCCACCACCATGGACACTGGGTCAGTGTCTAGTGCCACGGTTTCATCGTGGGAGTTCCCACTTTGAAGATGTTTCCAAGAGCTCCTTGTTTTATGCACTTCCATCCTCTAAAACTAAGTAGAATTTAATTAATATTGGAGGTGTAAACACTAAATATTTAATAAACCACTCTGTTGCTTTTTTTTATACAAAACCCCCATCTTTTAATAGTTGATACCTCAGAGAGTTTTGAAAACAAAACTGTTATATTTGTTTTCATTATATTTAAAATATTCAGAGGTAAGCTAAATTATCTGAAAAAAATAACAGAAATTGTGATTGACCAGAAAGGTAAAGATATATGACCATATTTAAATAATCCTACCTAATAGCATTTACAATGTTTGATGGTTCTGGAGGGCAAATTGTCATGCCAGGAATATCATTATATCTCCCTCCAAAGTACAGATATTAGAAAACTGATGAAGTCTCTATCGTTCTCTTGATTTTTTTTTCTTATTTTTATAAATGATACCTCACCAGTAAGTTAATCTTCATAAGAAATGTCTCTAAATCTTTCCTGCCTGGGCTTCTCAATATTTTTCTTTAATGGACAGGAAATTAAATACCTTAGTCTCAGTCACATCAGGACATGGAAGTTCCCTTTCACAGCACAGAGATATTGCCTGACCTCTGTTTACTTTAAGGCTTAAATAGTCAGAAACTTCTGATACACCTGATTTGGCGTCAGCGAAAGAAAAGAAGAGTAGGAAAAATATTCCAATATAGGCACCAATGATATCCATTACCAGAACAGATGATTTATTTATCCTGAGTTCCTATGATCCCCTGGTGCAAATATATGTACACATCATATCCCATCACTGTGCCCAGCACACAGTTATACTCACTAAATCTCACTTCACTAAGTGAATTAATACATTTCTCCCATTAAATACAGAAATTCTTCAGTTGTCATTCCTGTAATTTACCCACTTTCATTTCGGACATATGCTATATCCCCACGGGCTTCCCAGGTGGCTCAGTGGTAAAGAATCTGCTACTCAATTCAGGAGACTCGGGTTTGTTACCTGGGCTGGGAAGATCCCCTGGAGAAGAAATGGCAGCCCACTCCAGTATTCTTGCCTGGCAAATCCCACAGACAGAGGAAGCTGGCAGGCTACAGTCCATGGGGTCATAAAAGAGTCAGACACAATTTAGCAGCTTATATCCCCACAGTGCTAAAACACTCAAGTGAAAAAAAACAAAAATCAGCAAAAACTTTGACTATTTTAGTTGAGCAACAAAAAGCTCTAGAATCTGTACTGTCTAAAACAGAATCCACTAGCTATGTAGCAATATATACTTAAATTCAATAACATTTAAAAATCAGTTGTTCAGTTGGCCTAGTCAGTGTCAAGTGTTCAATAACTACATGTGGCTAGTGGCTACGGCATCAGACAGTACAAGCACAGAATATTTGTATCATTACAGGAAATTCAAAGTTTTGTTGAATGGAAAGTTCTAGGTGATTGCCTAAACTTTTTCCATTTCATCTTGATGCTCTATGTTTTCATAAATATATCAGGAGCTCAAGATCTTTTCTAAGTATATGTTAGAGTGCCTTAAGAGAAGCAATTTAGGGAGTAAATTCTGGGATGTGAAAATTACTCCAAGACTGAAGAGAACTTGTTAATACACACTGAGGTAGATCTCAGTTCAATTCAGTCATTCAGTCATGCCTGACTCTTTGTGACCCCATGGACTTCAGCACGCCAGGCTTCCCTGTCCATCACCAACTCCCAGAGCTTGCTCAAACTCATGTCCATCAAGTAGGTGATGCCGTCTAATCATCTCATCCTCTGTCGTCCCCTTCTCCTCCTGCTTTCAATCTTTCATAGCATCAGTGTCTTTTCCAATGAGTCACCTCTTCTAATCAGGTGGCCAAAGTATTGGAGTTTCAGTCTCAGCATCAGTCCTTCCAATGAACATTCAGAACTGACCTCCCCTAGGATTGACTGGTCCAATCTCCCTGCAGTCCAAGGGACTCCCAAGAGTCTTCTCCAACATCACAGTTCAAAAGTGTCAACGCTTCAGTGCTCAGCTTTCTTAATGGTCCAACTTTCACATCCATACATACCTACTGGAAAAACCATAGCTTTGACTAGATGGACCCTTGTTGGCAAAGTGATGTCTCTGCTTTTTCATATTCTGTCTAAGTTGGTCATAACTTTTCTTCCAAGGAGCAAACGTCTCCTAATTTCATGACTGCAGTCACCATCTGCAGTGATTTTGGAGCCCAAGAAAATAAAGTCTGTCACTGTTTCCAATCTTTACCCACCTATTTGCCATGAAATGATGTGACCAGATGCCATGATCCCAGTTTTTTGAATGTTGAGTTTTAAGCCAGTCCTTTCACTTTCCTCTTTCACTTTTATCAAAAGGCTCTTCAGTTCCTCCTCACTCTCTGTCATAAGGGTAGATCTAGTATTCCCTGAAAGCAGAATCCTTTGTTTCTTCATTTTTCTATTTCTAGAAGCTAAGAAACTGCAGTTAGTAAAGGCTGAATAATAATAAATATGCATGTGTTCTAATAAATTACACATTCTCATTCAAACACTTCACATACCTCTCATATTTGACACATTTATTTCGGATATCAGAGGTGTAGTAGATTCTGTTGCCTAGAGAATAAAGAAAGGGTTTGCACATCAGAAGCTTTACCTTTTTATGGGATCTGTCTTCCTTTTCAGCTTTTTTTTCACCTCCAGTGCAGCCTATTTCTCCTGTCTTCTATAGTACTGCGTGCATGCTCAGTTGCTCAGTTGTGTCCAACTCTTTGTAACCCATGGACTGTAGCCCACCAGGCTTCTCTGTCTATGGGATTTTCCAGGCAAGAACACTGGAGTGGGTTTCCATTTCCTCCTCCAGGGGATCTTCCCTAGCCAGGGCTTGAACCTGCATCTCCTGCCTCTCATGCATTGGCAGGCAGATTCTTTACCACTAGCACCACCTGGGAAGCCTCTATAGTACTGCTGCTGCTGCTGCTGCTAAGTCGCTTCAGTCGTGTCCGACTCTGCGACCCCTAGGCCTCATCTAATAATGATACTAACAGGAGTTTACACTGATCGGCCACATATCCTAGACTGATGACATATGTATGTAAGATTTTATTGTGATTATAGTCTGAAATGTTTGTGTCCTTATGATGAAATTTTAATATGAATGTGATTATATTATTAGAGGAGTGAGGCCTTTGGGAGATACTTAAGTCATGAGAGTAGAGTCTTGGTAAATGGAATTTGTGTCTTATAATGAAGCTCCAGAGAGATCCATAGCTTTCTACATACACCATGTGAGGATACAGCAACAGGACAACCATGTATTACCTAGGAAGCAAACCCCCCACTTGATCAAGCTGGCACCTTGATCTTGGACTTCCAGAATCCAGGAATGTGAGAAATAAGTTTCTTTTGATTATAAGCTACCCAGTCTATGATATTTTGCTATAGCCGCCCAAATGGACAAAAATGCTGTCCATACTGGTATCCTTCTGAGTGGAAGGGGGTGGTATTAGTAGCTCGCTGGGACATTAGGCATGAGCCAAGGTCATCCAACTGGTTTTGTTCATATATTCCAGTAGTTCTATGCTACTGTAAACTGAATGTGTTTCCCCCCAAATTCATATGTTGAGTCCCAATTCCCAATGTGTTAGTACTTGGAGTTGGAGCCTTTGGAAGGTGATTAGCTCATGAGGGTAGAGCTCTCATGAATGGGATTAGTGCCCTTACAAAAGACTTTAGAAAGCTCCTTTGCCCCTCTACCATGTGAAGAGACAGCCATCTATGTATGAACCAGCAAGTGGACTCTCTCACCAGACACCAAATTTGCCAGTACCTTGATCTTGAATTTCCCAGCCTCCAGAATCATAAAAAAATAAAAATTTTGTTGTTTAAAGGCCCCCTAGTCCGCCGTAGTCTGTCACAAAAACCTGAACAGACAAAGACATATGTATAACTTCGTCTCTAATTTTTTGACCACTAGGCGATGTCAACTTTCCCTAGATTTCTACATCATGGTTTCAGTAAGATTCAGGCAGCCTCAGAAACACATTCCTACATGTACAGCCAGATTTATAAACATTCATCATGCTCACTGAGCTCGTTTTATTTATGGACTTTGATTAATATAATCTATGTTTCACAATTGTTTTCAGTTCAGTTCAGTCACTCAGTCGTGTCCGACTCTTTGTGACCCCATGAATCGCAGCACGCCAGGCCTCCCTGTCCATCACCAACTCCCAGAGTTCACTCAGACTCACGTCCATCGAGTCAGTGATGCCATCCAGCCATCTCATCCTCTGTCATCCCCTTTTCCTCCTGCCCCTAATCCCTCCCAGCATCAAAGTCTTTTCCAATGAGTCAACTCTTCACATGAGGTGGCCAAAGTACTGGAGTTTCAGCTTTAGCATCATTCTTTCCAAAGAACACCCAGGGCTGATCTCCTGTAGAATGGACTGGTTGGATCTCCTTGCAGTCCAAGGGACTCTCAAGCGTCTTCTCCAACACCACAGTTCAAAAGCATCAATTTTTCAGCGCTCAGCTTTCTTCACAGTCCAACTCTCACACCCATACATGACCACTGGATAAACCATAGCCTTGACTAGACGGACCTTTGTTAGCAAAGTAATGTCTCTGCTTTTGAATACGCTATCTAGGTTGGTCGTAACTTTCCTTCCAAGGAGTTTGGCAACAATTAATTATGAAGGTTTAAATAATAAAGGTCTATATAATAGTAACAAAATGCAGATTTCTCCACTGACCCTCAAGCTACCTGATATTCCAAGATATATTTTTTTGCTCAGGACTTTGTCAAAATGACATATAACAGCCTAGGGTCAGGCCATTAGAAAGTGCCTATGAGAACATCATTAAGACTGGACCTTAGGTGAAGAAGCAGGCAGCAGAAGAAGGGAGATGATCCAAAAAGGATAATCCTGAGGTCATCCTTGCTTGAAATCTATGTCAGTAAACTTTAACCATAAAATCAAAAACCATAAAATAAACCATAACCATAAAATCAAAAACCATAAAATAAAAAAAACAAAGACCAGTAAAAGTCTAACCATAAAATCCATCAGGAGAAGATACTTGGCCTGATCATTTTTTAACTTCAAAACAAGATGGATTTCCATTCTGTAAATACGTCCTGTTCATTTAAATTAAGCAGCATTCATCCTTTGGCATTCTTCCCCTGGTTACATTAGGAAAGGAGAACTTGATCCATGATTCAACCAGTCTAACAGCACTGTTGAGATGCCCCCTCCCCGAGAAAAAGGGGTAGTAAGGGGGGTGGTCTCAATAACCACTAAAAATCTCTCAGAACATAAAGCTTTCCTTGTAACCAGTTCTCTCAGAGCTCAGAAAAGAGAAACAGTCCCTGCATTTTCTCTTAGTGTTATAGAAAACAATCGGTAATGTTCATCTATGGATTTGATCACAACAAGGATGTTTGGTGAAAGAGGAAGTGAGAGATTTCACTGTTTTATGGCAAGGATCCTATCTTCAGTATGCGAGGTAGAATGAGTGCCTGGAGAAATGTGAATACTCTGTCCAGGGCTCTGACATTTGTGTGTGCAGAATGGTAACACTTTAATAGAGAAGAGTGCAGCACTGCTCAAATGAGAGCCTCTTTCTTGCCCTTTGAAAACTGCCCCTCCAAGATTTTTCCTGAGGAGCAGCATAAGGTGAGTGTCTCCTAAGGTCCTTGCCAGTTCTTGTATAGCAGTGGCTTGGCCCGGGACTAGGTGCCTGCCCCACAGAGCTCCTGCAGTGCACGGTGATACAACCAGCACAGGCATGCCTCCTCTGCACATATATTATGTGCCCTCAGGGTTGTGTTTCACCAGAATGGAAGCAAGTAAGAGCCTGACATGGGACAATCTAGTTGATAATCTCAATCACAAAATTACATATGAGAATATAACACATTTCTGGGTAGTGATAAAAGGAAGAGTTGTTCCATTTATTTATTGTTCTCTATTGGATATGCATAACCATATGGTATCAGATGACCAAAGGTAAAATTGGTAAATGATCATTTATGTCTTAAGATATGAAAAGGCTTCCCAGCACTAAGAGAAAAAATACTTTCTCTCACTGACAGATGAAGTTCCTCGTTATTAAAGATCCATTCCCAGCACTTGGCTGTTACAGTGAAAATGGTTTAACTGCACTAAGGTTTCTTTCAACTCTCCCAGTCAGCTGGAAAACAAAAATACCACCCATAGTTGTTTTGCATTGCCCTTGTTCCTTTGTCAAAGAAGAGTTGACGCTATTATGAGGGATCTATTTCCAGGCTCCCTATTCTGTTCTATTGATGTATTTGTCTATTCTTTCACCAATACCACAGTCTTGATTACTGTAGCTTTATAGTAAGTGTTGAAGTCAATTAGCACCAATCTTCAAAATTTTGTACTTCTTCAAGATCGTGACTATTCTTGGTCTTTTGCTTCTCCTTATGAACTGTAGAAACAGGGACTTCCTTAGCAGTCCAATGGGTTAAGACTCCATGCCTCCACTACAAGGGGCACAGGTTTGATCTCTGGTCAGGAAACTCAGATCCTGCATGCTGCACAGCGTGACCAAATAAATAAAATAAGAAAATGAAATAAACTGTAGAATCAGTTTGTCAATTTTCATAAAATAACTTGCTGGAATTTGGGGGGACTGCATTGAATCTATAGATCAATTAAATTTAGAGGAGCTGACATCTTGACAATATTGAGTCTTTCCTTTCAATGAACATAGAATATTTCTTGATATATGTAGCTATTCTTTTATTTCATTCATTAGTTTTTTAGTTCTCATATAGATCTTGTACAAATATTGTTAGCTTCATACCTATGTCATTCTGCATGGTGCTAATGTAACCAGCATTTTGCTTTTAATTTCAAATACCGCTTGTCCATTATTGGTATATAGGAAAATAATTTAGTTCTGTATGTTAACTTTGTATTTTGCAACCTACTATAATCGCTTTTTAGCTCCGGGGCAGGATTTGGGGTGTGAGGGGATGTGTTTCTCTGGGGTTTTTTTCTTTTTTTTCTTTTTTTCCGAACTGTATACCTTTTATCTCCTTTTCTCACCTTACTGTACAAGCAAGGACTTTCAGTATGACACTGAAAAGAAGTAGTGAAAGGAGACATTGTCGTACCTGATCTTAGTGGGAAGATCTGAATTTCTCACCATTAAGTATAATGCTACTGCAGGGTTTTTATAGTATTTTTCAAGTAGAGGAAGTTTCTCTGTATTGCTAGCTTTCTGAATTTTTCATAAATTTCATAATTTATCATAAATCAGTGTCAGATTTTTGTCAAATGCCTTTTCACCATCTATTAATACTATCATGTGGTTTTTCTTTTTTAGTGTGTTAATGTGATGGATTACATTGATTTTTCCTACACTTTCTTAAAGGTAGTGTCTGAATGCAAATTTTTTCCAATTAGATATCTCATGTGAGAATTGAATGGCAGAGACAGACAGTTCTGTTTCCCTGCTCTTCTGTTTTTCTACTGGTGAGCAGCCAAGAAACCAGGGGTTTGACATCAGCATTCCAGGGTCCAACATTTCATGGCTGTTGAAAGGTAGTTGTGGCAGCACCAGGGGCAGTGTCCCAATCCCTGGATCACAGGCTCCATGGGATTTTCTTCATGTCTGCAGTTCAAGTGTGTGGACTTCCGAATCCCCATCTCTTGGTTACAGTAACTCCAGCATCTTCCAGAACTAGACATTATTTTTTACTCTCTTGTTCCCTGTATGAAATGCCTTTCTGCTTAAAATACCTAGAGTTGATTCTGTTTCTAAAACTGACCAGGGACTATCACAGATGTGAATAAGCATGCTTGTTGGAGAAAATGGGTGAAGCAATTGGAGGGAATAAAATTTCTCATAAGGACATGAGTTCTAAAATAAAGAGAGAAAACAAGGAGCCAGTCCCATTTCATATTTGACTTCCTTGAAGACAGCTTACTTCAGAAGTATTTACAAGATAGCTCAGGCTGGCCTTGTTCACAAAATTAAAATACAAAAATCATTGGGACTTTCCTGGCAGTCCAGCGGTTAAGACTCCATACTTCCAATGCAGGGGGCACTGGTTTGATCCCTGGTGGGGGAACTAAGATCCTGTATTCCACACAGTGCAACCAAAAATAACAATAATAATTTTAAAAAATTTTAATATATATATTTTTAAAATACAATAATTATCAATGTCTCTCAACTAACCTCCAACTAAATCTCATTGCTATCACACAATGGCCTTCATTTGTTCTTGTTCTTCTATACCTACCTCCTTCACTCCTTCCACCCCATTTAAATAAAATAAAAGAATAAGATTGGAAGGTGCCTCATAGCTATTTTAGTTAAATGGTACTACTTTATAGGCTTCTAAAGAGGCCAAATCAGCAGAATGACTTTCCTAACATTAGCTAAACATGATCTAATGGCCACATGTAACCCAACATTACCCCACACATAGCTGGACTGCCGAGAAGTAAACAAATATCAGAAGGTCACTCTAGACATTTAATGCTCAATATATATGACAGAAGTAGGAATGAATTTTCTCAAAACTCCAAGTATCATGCCTCATTCCCTGCAGGACTTGACATCTTTGTCTTCCTACAGACAGAACAGCAAGGATTTCATAGCAGTATTGCAGCCAGTGAAAATTCCTGAGTCTCTAAGCCAAAGGGAACACTACATCCCTGACTGACCACAAGGCAAAGCAGGAAAAGGAGAAACCAACCTTTCTATAACCCATGGTCTTTGCTTAGCCCTTGGGCTCTTTGGGGAGCCCATTCTTTACATTCTCACTTTAACTGGAAGTTTGCTGTTGTTACTGACCAGGGTTCTTAGCCTTCTTAATCAATAGAAATCGATCAGAGGCCAGACAAGAAATTCAGGCAAGGCTTTATTGGGCTGCCTGCTGCAGCAGGGGGGTGTGAGAATAAACAACAGATCCCTTTTCTTGCTCACTCCCTGAGGGCAAGCTTGTTCTATATGGGATAAGGGTGGTGGTGTGTCCAGAGGTCAGGCCAGAGGGGTGGCTTAGGTGGTTTGCCCACCCCTTAGGTGGTGGTGTGTGCAGGGGACATGAGCATACCCTACTTTTGCTTCCAGCCCCCTGGCTCTTCAAAAGTGGCAGTTGGGTTTTTTGGTCTCCTTGTATCTTTTGTCCAGAATTTGCCCCAACTGCACATGAATACAGTTATTTTTAGTCCCATACAGTTTCTTTGTATTTTGTGTTTGAAAAGAGGTGTGTCCTGTTGTAAGCATCGCAGCACTGCAGGAAAGGGTCCCAGGTCTCGGCCTGTCTCATTGTGATGGCAATTATTAATGCTGAAGAGAAGACAGGCATTGATTGCTTAAGCCTGTTTGACTACTGGTTGAAGGTGTGCTGAGGACAACTGACCCTGGGCTGAGGGGTTCCTAAAGGACCTTTAAGATCCTACAGATTTTTTATGCCAATAGGAGACTTTGATCTGGACGTGTGAAAGCTGACTGATTTTGCATCAGCTCCAAGAACCAATTACATATTTGCCTGGAAATGAAATTTCTGCTCATGTCTTCAGAGCCCATTATCCAGGGACACACTTCTCATAAGATTGCAGCCTGGATCACTGAGCCCTTCCCACATCACAGACTTTGTCTTGTCTTCACTATGATGGTGCCTCTTGAAAGAAACTACAAAACACTCATTCATCATGTGTCTTGACTAATGACTTCCTTTAAAACAGACAAAGCTGAGACAAAGAAACCGAGAAAATAGCCTCTAGATAACTGAAATAGGCCTCACAATGGATCATTACTGCCGTCCTGACCATTATCAAGTTCTCACTCAGTGTCTGTAGCTCTTCATTCACACCCAGCTCTAATCGTTTAGCTGTTTTCTGTTTTTCCCCTGAGCATGTGTTAGTTGAAACTGTTGTTACAAAGACCATAAAATTCCTGATCATTACTCATAAATGCTCAGTTGGTTTCTATTTATTCTGTGTTTACACATAAATTGGACAAGCTTTCTTTCTGTTCACTTCAGTGCAGATTAGTTAAGTAAAGGTCATAAAAGACACTTTTATAGTTCATGATGTACGTATAATATATAACAATAAATTTATAAAATATACATTACATAAAGTAAATGTATATAATAAATATACAAATATATAGCTACATTTACAAGTTTGCACTAACTGTCTATAGTCAGGCTCTTCATTCACATGCCATTCTACCAAGCTTGGTTTTTGTTGTTATTGTTTTGTTGTTAATTTCATTGCATACCCAGTGAAAACAGAGGTGAGTGTATTGTTGCAAAAGGCAGCTACAATGGCATCAGCAAGAAGTAATATTAATAGCTGCCCAACTGATGAGATGAAATAAACACATAATTATTTTAGCTATTGAGGTAGCTATTTTACCTCAAAAAAGAAAGTGTGATATCATGTAATTCATGCCTATTGGCCTTACATGCCTTGAAAGTAGACAATTCAATCCCCAACACACTAAGTGACGTTCCTGTGATGGTACTGATAAACCTTCAAGAAAAGATTTAAACTACATTCAGTATATTCTTATTGGGACCCATGTCTTCCTGAGTTTGAATGATGGATCAGTCATTGGCGACCTTGAGCAAGTTATTTTCCTCAGTTACCTCCTATGAACTAAGTCAAAATAGTTCCTATTTCCCTGAACAACTATAAGATTAAATGAGATTATATACATAAACTGCTCAGTATAGTGTCTGGTACATAGTATTCAATAAATGTTGGATACTATAAATAAATAAATTCAATACTGTATACTCTTTTAAAGAAGATTTAAGTGTATGCAATGCATTTTATCTAATTTTCCAAACAAGTTGATATAATTTGGCACTTAAAGGGGTAAGCTCTTATAATAATGACAATAATAGTCACCATCTTTGAGTGCCTCCAGGTCAAGCAATGTACCAGGTGTTTAACATGACGTTATAATCCTGCTGGGCAATGATGGTGCAACATTGCCAGGTGTGGATCTGAGAAGTTTAAGAAGGCAGATTTATTCTGCACTGGCCTTGGTGATTTGATTTTAGTTTGAGAATTAAAGACTTACAGATAGCCTTCTTCTTAAGAAAGCAGAGGAATGTGCAATGATTCCCTTTAGGTTACTGTATTAAGCCAACATCATTTGGAACTAGAAGGAATAAACTTTAAAAAACAAAAAACTTCTTATTTTGTATTGGAGTATAGCCAATTAATAATATTGTGACAGTTTCAGGTAGACAGCCAAGGGACTCAGCCATACATACACACTGCATCCATTCTCCCCTAAACTCCCCTCGCAGCCAGGCTGCCACATAACATTGAGCAGAGTTCCATGTGCTATTCAGTATGTCCTTGTTGGTTATCCATTTTAAATATAGCAATGTGTACATATCAATCTAGAAAGGATAAGATTTGTTAGAAGCAGGAAGAGAAGGGGAGGAGGAGAGAGAGAACGAGAGGAAAAGAAGGTAGCATCCTTAAGTATCAGACCCATGACAAGTAATGTGTCCGGTCTTTAACATGAATTATCTTTATTGCTGCCAGGTAGTTACTATCATCCCCAATTTAGATGTGGATAAACTGTAGTTCAGGGAAATCATTATCTGCTCAGGGACAAAATGTAAGTAATAAAGTCAAGACTCCAATCCAGTTGCATAAGACCCCATACTATTCCCAATCCCAGGTGACTCTAGTTATAGAGGAAATCCCCTATATATACCTATGGCTCCCTGACAGTATCCATAAAGGAGTCATCCCTGTAAGGAACTTTCTAGTACAACAGGAACCCATCCAGAGTAACTCCTTGACAAGACCAGTTGAATCTGTCCATCTCTCAGACTGACTAGCCTGGTCCTCCTCAACCACACACTCACTCAGTTCTTGCCCTGGAAGCAAAATCAGGTCCTAAAAATAATCTTTTGACCTAGTAAGGAATCTCTCCTGGTGCCTACAGCAAGCAGGAGCCTTTGGGGTTGGGAAAAGCAGTCCAAGGGCAAGACAACTCAGCTCTGCAGGGAAACCAGCCAAACTCTCTCCTTTTCCAAGAATGATAGGCCAGGAAGACCCCACAAACATGATACGCCATTTCTTCCTTCTGCCACAGATGCCCTTCTCATCCTTTGCCTAACCTAAAATCCACTATTGGTTCTAGGCTCTAACAGCAGCTGCTGTGTTTCGCTGAAGGGACAGAGACTCATACATCAAAGCTCTGCAAGCCTGAAATGTTGTCTCTTGAGTACGGGACATATTAGAAAGTATCCCCAAGCTTGGATAATGGAAAGTCCCAGCAGTGGAGGAGGCTGCTGGTGTGACATCAACTTTTCATATTTTAACAATTCCCTATTTAACAACTGCTTACCCAAACTACATGCATCATTAAATATTTGATACAGGTTAAAAAAATAAAGCGAGCTTTTTCAGGTGGGTTTTTAATCTGGTGGTGGTTTAGTCGCTAAGTCGTGTCTGACTCTTATGATCACAGGGACTGTAGCCTGCCAGGTTCTTCTGCCTATGGGATTCTCCAAACAAGAATACTGGGGTGGGTAGCCATTCCCTTCTTCAGGGGATCTTCCTGACCCAGGGATTGAACCTGAATCTCCTGCATTGCAGGCAGATTCCTTATCATCTGAACCACCAGGGAAGCCCACAGGGGAACACAATTTAAAACCTATTTGGTCATGGTCAAAGGAGTCTAGCAGAGGTATCTAAGACCTAGGACTCAATGTCTAAGCACCAACTTCAGGACTTAATTGCATCATAATATCTGTCAAGACCTGGAGTTATGTGATATAAAGATGTCCATTTCCTATCTCTACTAGAGTTTCAAATTAAATTGGCATCAATTTGCTCAACAGTTCCCCATTTTATGAAGCATATCTGAACAGGAATATTGATGGACACATGACAAATCAAAAGCTGGTAAGGGAAGAACATCTTATGCTTGAGATTTCATGATTCCTAGACACAACTGTCAGTGGAGTGAATGCAGCCAGCCATACAGGTGGTAGATTTGGGCAGGGGTGGGGGGTGCCATTCCGAGCAGAGGAGGCAGAGAGGATGGCCCCTGATATAAAGAGTGATCTCCTTGCCCCCACCCCATACCCCATCAGATGCACTCCCTTGACAGGCACTCTGTTACTTCCCCTCTATTTAGCCACTTTCTGGCTCTGGCCCACCTGCCCTAGGAGACTTCCTCAGTGCTCCAGCCTCCCTTCTCAAAGCCCCAGCACTTACTGTCCCTATAAATCAGCCCAGCATTTACTTATTGTGGTAGGTAGGGTAAAGAACTTCCTCACTCCCAGAAGTCTACATCCTTGGAAATGCAAATATGTTACTTTACATGGCAAAAGAGACTTTGAAGATGTGATTCAACTAAGGACCTGGAGATGAAGACACTGGCCTGGATAATAAGTGCTGTGCTGTGCTTAGTCACTCAAGGGAACAACTGCTTTGCAATTCCATGCACTATAGCCCACCAGGCTCCTCTGTCCATGGGAATTCTCCAGGTAAGAAGAATACTGGAGTGGATTGCCATGCCCTCCTCCAGGGGAACTTCCCAACCCAGGGATTGAATCCAGGTCTCCCACACTGCAGGCAGACTCTTTACAGTCTGACCTGGTATTAGGAACCATATTGTAATCTGGCAGAAAGCTAAAGCACATTTGTGGAATATCAGAATTAGAAAGGAAGCTCAGAATCTCTCAGTCCAATAAACTTGTCCACAAAAGTGGAAACAGAGGTCCAAATGTTTTACTTAAGTCACAACTTTTGAGTTCAGTTCAGTTGCTCAGTCCTGTCCAACTCTTTGCGACCCCATGAATCACAGGACGCCAGGCCTCCCTGTTCATCACCAACTCCCGGAGTTCACTCAGACTCACGTCCATCGAGTCCGTGATGCCATCCAGCCATCTCATCCTCTGTCGTCCCCTTCTCCTCCTGCCCCTAATCCCTCCCGGCATCAGAGTCTTTTCCAATGAGTCAACTCTTCGCATGAGGTGGCCAAAGTACTGGAGTTTCAGCTTTAGCATCATTCCTTCCACAGAAATCCCGGGGTTGATCTCCTTCAGAATGGGCTGGTTGGATCTCCTTGCAGTCCAAGGGACTCTCAAGAGTCTTCTCCAACACCACAGTTCAAAAGTATCAATTCTTTGGCGCTCAGCCTTCTTCACAGTCCAACTCTCACATCCATACACGACCACTGGAAAAACCATAGCCTTAACTAGATGGACCTTAGTTGGCAAAGTAATGTCTCTGCTTTTTAACATGCTGTCTAGGTTGGTCATAACTTTTCTTCCAAGGAGTAAGCGTCCTTTAATTTCATGGTTGCAGTCACCATCTGCAGTGATTTTGGAACCCCCAAAATAAAGTCTGACACTGTTTCCACTGTTCCCCCATCTATTTCCAAGAAGTGATGGGACCAGATGCCATGATCTTCGTTTTCTGAATGTTGAGCTTTAAGCCAACTTTTTCACTCTCCTCTTTCACTTTCTTCAAGAAGCTTTTTAGTTCCTCTTCACTTTCTGCCATAAGGGTGGTGTCATCTGCATATCTGAGGTTATTGATATTTCTCCCAGCAATCTTGATTCCAGCTTGTGTTTCTTCCAGTCCAGCGTTTCTCATGATGTACTCTGCATATTAGTTAAATAAGCAGGGTGACAATATACAGACTTGACGTACTCCTTTTCCTATTTGGAACCAGTCTGTTGTTCCATGTCCAGTTCTAACTGTTGCTTCCTGACCTGCATACAGATTTCTCAAGAGGCAGGTCAGGTGGTCTGGTATTCCCATCTCTTTCAGAATTTTCTACAATTTATTGTGATATCCACACAGTCAAAGGCTTTGGCATAGTCAATAAAGCAGAAATAGATGTTTTTCTGGAACACTCTTGCTTTTTCCATGATCCAGCAGATGTTGGCAATTGGATCTCTCGTTCCTCTGCCTTTTCTCAAACCAGCTTGAACATCAGGAGGTTCACGGTTCACGTATTGCTGAAGCCTGGCTTGGAGACTTTTGAGAATTACTTTACTAGCATGTGAGATGAGTGCAATTGTGTGGTAGTTTGAGCATTCTTTGGCATTGCCTTTCTTTGGGATTGGAATGAAAACTGACCTTTCCCAGTCCTGTGGCCACTGCTGAGTTTTCCAAATTTGCTGGCATATTGAGTGCAGCACTTTCACAGCTGCATCTTTCAGGATTTAAAACAGCTCAACTGAAATTCCATCACCTCCACTAGCTTTGTTCATAGTGATGCTTTCTAAGGCCCACTTGACTTCACTTTCCAAGATGTCTGGCTCTAGATTAGTGATCACATCATCATGATTATCTGGGTTGTGAAGATCTTTTTGTACAGTTCTTCCGTGTATTCTTGCCACCTCTTCTTAATATCTTCTGCTTCTGTTAGGTCCAGACCATTTCTGTCCTTTATTGAGCCCATCTTTGCATGAAATGTTCCCTTGGTATCTCTCATTTTCTTGAAGAGATCTCTAGTCTTTCCCATTCTGTTCTTTTCCTCTATTTCTTTGCATTGATCACTGAAGAAGGCTTTCTTAACTCTTCTTGCTATTCTTTGGAACTCTGCATTCAGATGCTTATATCTTTCCTTTTCTCCTTTGCTTTTCGCCTCTCTTCTTTTCACAGCTATTTGTAGGGCCTCCCCAGACAGCCATTTTGCTGACAGAGCATGGTCCACTGGAGAAGGGAATGGCCAGCCATTTCAGTATTCTTGCCTTGAGAACCCCATGAACAGTATGAAAAGGCAATATGATAGGATACCAAAAGAGGAACTCCCCAGGTCATTAGGTGCCCAGTATGCTACTGGAGATCAGTGGAGAAATAACTCCAGAAAGAATGAAGGGATGGAGCCAAAGCAAAAACAATACCCAATTGTGGATGTGACTGGTGATAGAAGCAAGATCTGATGCTGCAAAGAGCAATATTGCATAGGAACCTGGAATGTCAGGTCCATGAATCAAGGCAAATTGGAAGTGGTCAAACAAGAGATGGCAAGGGTGAACGTCGACATTCTAGGAATCAGCAAACTAAAATGGACTGGAATGGGTGAATTTAACTCAGATGACCATTATATCTACTACTGCGGGCAGGAATCCCTCAGAAGAAATGCAGCAGCCATCATGGTCTACAAAAGAGTCCAAAATGCAGTACTTGGATGCAATCTCAAAATGACAGAATGATCTGTGTTCGTCTCCAAGGCAAACCATTCAGTATCACGGTAATCCAAGTCTATGCCCCAACCAGTAATGCTGAAGAAGCTGAAGTTGAACGGTTTTATGAAGACCTACAAGATCTTTTAGAACTAACACCCAAAAAAGATGTCCTTTTCATTATAGGGGACTGGAATGCAAAAGTAGGAAGTCAAGAAACACCTGGAGTAACAGGCAAATTCAGCCTTGGAATGCGGAATGAAGCAGGGCAAAGACTAATAGAGTTTTGCCAAGTAAATGCACTGGTCAAAGCAAACACCCTCTTCCAACAACACAAGAGAAGACTCTACACGTGGACATCACCAGATGGTCAACACCGAAATCAGATTGATTATATTCTCTGCAGCCAAAGATGGAGAAGCTCTATACAGTCAACAAAAACAAGACCATGAGCTGACTGTGGCTCAGATCATGAACTCCTTATTACCAAATTCAGACTCAAATTGAAGAAAGTAGGGAAAACCGCTAGACCATTTGGGTATGACCTAAATCAAATCCCTTATGATTATACAGTGGAAGTGAGAAATAGATTTAAGGGCCTAGATCTGATAGATAGAGCAACTGAACTGAACTGAATCTTGACTCCAAGCGCACTTTTCACTACCCCCGCCCCTGACTGCATCCACTGGCAAAGTAAAACAATCTACAAAACCAACCACAATGTAAGAGAAGGTGGAACAATGAGTAATGCAAAAGTGAAGAAATTTACTCATCTGGATTGGTTTAGGTTTGGGTTTTATTCTTTAGCAGTCTACCTATCTTAAATGACAGTACCAATGTGTAATTTCCTTCTGCAAAACTGTCAATCTTCTAAATGTTGGGCCAGTAATTGTATATGATTTTGCCTGGTCATTGAGCCTCACTACAAATCACATTAGCCCTGAAGCAAGCAGACATGCCTATGTTGTCCTCTGAGTCCTCAGGAGACCAGATCTCTCATCAGATGTAGCAGAGACAAGCCATGTTCAGGTACCTCAAGCCTCAGTGGCACCTGGGAATATAATAAAGTCAAGCCAAATACTCTTACTATGTTCTTGCCAATAAAACAAAGAAAATACAGCCCATTTTTAAACTGTTGGGGCTATGAGAGATATTGTATACATAGTGCCTGGCACACAGCTGAAACTCAGTTGATATTATCATATTTATATATTTTCCTTTGTTTTATATATAAATTTTCATATCCACTGCACATGCAATATCTTTTAGATAATTTTATATCTAGGTTATTAATAAAACATTGATGCTCCCTTTCTCCAGTGTTTACATAAATCCACTTGTTCTGAAGGTCTCAGCAAGGGGCTTCCCTAGAGGCTTAGTGGTAAAGAATCTGCCTGCCAGTGTAGAAGACACAGGTTCGATTCCTGGTCTGGGATGATCCCACATGCTGTGGTGCAACCAAATCCATGAGCCACAACTACACAGCCAAAAATAAACAAATACAGTTAAAAAGAAAATGAAGATCTTTAGCAAAATCCCCACCAGGATTTACATCCTGCCTGTCTTGGGCAACCACTTCTATTCTTGCTCCCTCAATAGTGGTTTTTTAAAACTCTGAACATGCTTTAGGGAAATTATTCAGAAGCTTTGTATTTCTTCCCATGTTGATTAATATAAAAAAGTTTTGGTTCATGCCCTTCTTTATACAACACAATCAACTTATTAAGACTTTTTTTTCAGAGACATTTTCAGTTCACAAGAAAGTCCAGAGGAAGGTACAGAGACTTTCCATATTCCTCCTGCATTCACACATTCATAGCCTCCCCCAGTATCAAGAACACCCACCAGAGTAGTACATACGTTACAACAACACTGACATCACAGTCACTCAAAGTCCATATTTAACCTTAGAGTTAACGCTTACTGTTGTATATGCTACAGGTTTGGACAAATATGTAAGGACATGTATCCATCACTAGAGTAACATACAAAGTATTTTCACTCTCTTAAAAAAAATCCTCTCTTCTCCACCTATTCATCCCTCTTTATGGTTCTTTCTGTGGATTTCCATCTCTCTGCTTACATTTTTGCCCATCTGTTCTTACATGCTGTCTGCTTGACAGTCCTTAGCATACTAATCATGATTGTTTTAAATTCCCAGTCTAAGGCCAAAACTGTGCCATATCTGCTTCTGATCTTTGCTCTGACTACTCATGTTGTGTTTTTTTGCCTCTTAGTATGTCTTGTAATTTTTTTCTTGATATCTGGACATTATGTATAGGATAAGAGAAACTGCTGTAAATAGACTGTGAGTAAGGTGGCAGTGAAGTCTGTGCACAGGGGACGATTTCCATAGTCCTATAATTAGGTCTTGGGCTTTTGCTGAGCCTATGCTGCCAGAATGTGAACTTCACAGGTGTTTCTCAGTCCTTTTTTCCTCCCCTCTTAGGTAAAGGAAGTAACTAGAGTGTCCTGGAGTTGAATGTTTCCCTTCTCCTATTTGCAAGGCTAGAACTGAAGTTAGCTGGAAATTTCCCGTGCCCCCAGGTTACATAGGCTCTGATAGTATTCCAGCAAGTTAGGCTCTGGTTAACTAGTTTCTCCTGAAGGCAGACCTTGTTAAGAAAAATGGATGCTCTGGTGTATTTCAAAATGGTTCCTTTTCTTCTTCCCTTCCTAGAAGCATGAGGAAACTTTTCTCCCATATTTCCTCTGAGAACATGGGCTCCTGGAGGTAAATCTCAGATAATTGTAGGGCAGGAAGGAGGGTTTTTAACTTTCAGAGTTTTTTACACTGAGCCTCCAGCGATTTGTCGGTTATAGTCCACGTTTTCCTACTCTGTCTGGCACTAGTTTCGAGTGAGTCTGCCCTTGTGTCTCGTAAGTATTCATCTGTATATCATGCCAATCTTGGGGGCAGAAATATGCCCTTTTGGTCTTTACTTCTTCTAGGGATCCTTGAAGAGTTGTTGATTTGTTAG
The DNA here is from genome assembly GCF_016772045.2 of Ovis aries. Classification (NCBI taxonomy): domain Eukaryota; kingdom Metazoa; phylum Chordata; class Mammalia; order Artiodactyla; family Bovidae; genus Ovis; species Ovis aries. Next base: position 37,366,559 of record NC_056068.1, read on the forward strand.
TCTGTTCAGCTTTTTATTTGTATTTATGACTTCTAAACTTCTCTGTGGCATTTTCAGTTGAAATTCTTCAGTTAATTTGTTGGCTACAAATTTCCCCAAGACTGAAGCGAAAAAATTTGTGTTGTTGCTACTGCTGCTAGGGGCTTCCCAAGTGGCGCCAGTCGTAAAGAACCCACCTGCCAACACTGGAGATGCAAGAGAGGAGGTTTGACCCCTAGGTGGGGAAGATCCCCTGGAGAAGGAAATGGCAATCCACTCCAACACTCTTGCCTGGGAAATCCCATGGAGGAGCCTGGCAGGCTACAGTCTATGGAGCAGTAAAGAGTCAGACACACGACTGAGCACACACACACACTGCTGCTAAGGTTGTTAACTGTTGTGATTTTGTTTTTGTTGTTGAATCTGTATTATACATGAATTGCAAAGAATTAAAGAAATAAGTTTTCAGGTGTAAACCTTTTGACTGCATGGAAACTCACATAAGAATTTTCAACTATTAATACATTGAGTCTCTGTCTCACCCTCAACCATTAAAAAATTTTTTTTTTAAATTTTAAGTCAAAAAAGCACAGAAATCTAATTTTAAAGAATAAATAGGCATTAAAATGAGAGGTTATTATAGTGTTAAATCTTTTTTTTTTTTTTTACAAACCAGATTGTTTCTAACTGATCCTGATTTTCAAGTTTAAAAGTTATGAAATAAGGTTATAAAATCAAGAACCAAATAGTCAATGAATATTTTTAAATTAGCATTTTCCTTGGCACCTTTGCTAGATCATTCTCTCTTTACTGTTGTCCTGAGATGGTTCAGGCAGGGCAGGACACAATCACAAACAATTCGTGATCAATCATGGAGGTATAAAATTCCCGAAGTCACTTCATAAATCAGGAATGCATTCAGAGGAGAACGGTTTTGTATCCCACACTAGGAGATTCTAGATTTTAGAGGACACCCTAGGGGAAATCGTTATTTACCTGTCTCATTCCTAGAAACTTCTATCAGAAAACCCTATATATCAAATAAAATAAAAGAAGTCTGACTGAAATGTTTGCACTCACAATTTGTGAATCTCTAACTAGGTCCAGATTATCTGCAGGCTGGGATTAGAGATTTGTCTTAGAGATTGGCTGGTGAATTTGCCCCAGGGAATTAATTTCCATGCACTCAATAAACATCTGCCGAGTGCTGACTACTGAGCCAGATGTGCTAAGTGACAAAGAAAAGGACAACATTTAATAAACCTTAACACTCAGCTGATCTCCAGTAGCATATTGGGCACCTGGGGAGTTCCTCTTTCAATATCCTATCATGTTGCCTTTTCATACTGTTCCAGAAAGAATGAAGGGATGGAGCTAAAGCAGAAACAATACCCAGTTGTGGATGTGACCGGTGATAGAAGCAAGGTCCGATGCTGTGAAGAGTAATATTGCATAGGAACCTGGAATGTTAGGTCCATGAATCAAGGCAAATCAGAAGTGGTCAAATAGGAGACGACAAGAGTAAACGTCGACATTCCAGGAATCAGCAAACTAAAATGGACTGGAATGGGTGAATTTAACTCAGATGACCATTATATCTACTACTGTGGGCAGAAATCCCTTAGAAGAAATGGAGTAGTCATCATGGTCAACAAGAGAGTCCGAATGCAGTACTTGGATACAATCTCAAAAATGACAGAATGATCTCTGTTCATTTCTAAGGCAAACCACTCAATATCACAGCGATCCAAATCTATGCCCCAACCAGTAATGCTGAAGAAGCTGAAGTTTAACAGTTCTATGAAGACCTACAAGACCTTTTAGAACTAACACCCAAAAAGATGTCTTTTTCATTATAGGGGACTGGAATGAAAAAGTAGGAAGTCAAGAAACACCTGGGGCAACAGGCAAATTTGGCCTTGGAATACGGAATGAAGCAGGGCAAAGGCTAATACAGTTTTCCCAAGAGAACTCACTGGTCATAGCAAACACCTTCTTCCAACAACCCAAGAGAAGGCTCTACACATGGATATCAGCAGATGGTCAACACCGAAATCAGATTGATTATATTCTTTGCAGCCAAAGATGGAGAAGCCCTATACAGTCAACAAAAACAAGACTGGGAGCCGACTGTGGCTCAGATCATGAACTCCTTACTGCCAAACTCAGACTTAAATAGAACAAAGTAGGGAAAACCACTAGACCATTCAGGTATGACCTAAATCAAATCCATTATGATTATACAGTAGAAGTGAGAAATAGATTTAAGGGATTAGATCTGATAGACAGAGTGCCTGATGAACTATGGACTGAAGTTCATGACATTGTACAGGAGACAGGGATCAAGACCATCCCCATGAAAAGAAATGCAAAAAAGCAAAATGGCTGTCTGGGGAGGCCTTACAAATAGCTGTGAAAAGAAGTAAAAAGCAAAGGAGAAAAGGAAAGGTATAAGCATCTGAATGCAGAGTTCCAAAGAATAGCAAGAAGAGATAAGAAAGCCTTCCTCAGTGATCAATGCAAAGAAATAGAGCAAAAGAACAGAATGGGAAAGACTAGAAATCTCTTCAAGAAAATTAGAGATACCAAGGGAACATTTCATGCAGAGATGGGCTCGTTAAAGGACAGAAATGGTCTGTACCTAACAGAAGCAGAAGATATTAAGAAGAGGTGGCAAGAATACATGGAAGAACTGTACAAAAAGATCTTCATGACCCAGATAATCACGATGGTGTGATCACTCACCTAGAGCCAGACATCCTGGAATGTGAAGTCAAGTGGGTCTTAGAAAGCATCACTATGAACAAAGCTAGTAGAGGTGATGGAATTCCAGTTAAGCTATTTCAAATCCTGAAAGATGCAGCTGTGAAAGTGCTGCACTCAATATGCCAGCAAATTTGGAAAACTCAGCAGTGGCCACAGGACTGGAAAAGTTCAGTTTTCATTCTAATTCCAAAGAAAGGCAATGCCAAAGAATGCTCAAACTACTGCACAATTGCACTCATCTCACACACTAGCAAAGTAATTCTCAAAATTCTACAAGCCAGGCTTCAGTAATACATGACCGTGAACCTCCTGATGTTCAAGCTGGTTTTAGAAAAGGCAGAGGAACGAGAGATCCAATTGCCAACATCTGCTGGATCACGGAAAAAGCAAGAGAATTCCAGAAAAACATCTATTTCTGCTTTATTGACTATGCCAAAGCCTTTGACTGTGTGGATATCACAATAAACTGTGGACAATTCTGAAAGAGATGGGAATACCAGACCACCTGACCTGCCTCTTGAGAAACCTATATGCAGGTCAGGAAGCAACAGCTAGAACTGGACATGGAACAACAGACTGGTTCCAAATAGGAAAAGGAGTACGTCAAGGCTGTATATTGTCACCCTGCTTATTTAACTTCTATGCAGAGTACATCATGAGAAACACTGGGCTGGAAGAAACGCAAGCTGGAATCAAGATTGCCGGGAGAAATATCAGTAACCTCAGATATGCAGATGACACCACCATTATGGCAGAAAGTAAAGAGGAGCTAAAAAGCCTCTTGATGAAAGTGAAAGAGGAGAGTGAAAAAGTTGGTTTAAAGCTCAACATTCAGAAAACGAAGATCATGGCATCTGGTCCCATCACTTCTTGGAAATAGATGGGGAAACAGTAGAAATAGTGGCAGACTTTATTTTTTGGGTCTCCAAAATCATTGCAGATGGTGATTGCAGCCATGAAATTAAAAGACGCTTACTCCTAGGAAGGAAAGTTATAACCAATCTGGATAGCATATAAAAAAGCAGAGACATTACTTTGCTAACAAAGGTCCATCTAGTCAAGGCTATGGTTTTTCCAGTGGTCGTGTATGGATGTGAGAGTTGGACTGTGAAGAAAGCTGAGAGCCAAAGAAGTGATGCCTTTGAACTGTGGTGTTGGAGAAGACTCTTGAGAGTCCCTTGGACTGCAAGGAGATCCAACCAGTCCATTCTACAGGAGATCAGTCCTGGGTGTTCTTTGGAAGGACTGATGCTAAAGCTGAAACTCCAATACTTTGGCCACCTCATGTGAAAAATTGGCTCATTGGAAAAGACTCTGATGCTGGGAGGGATTGGGGGCAGGAGGAGAAGGGGACGACAGAGGATGAGATGGCTGGATGGCATCACCAACTCAATGGACATGAGTTTGAGTGAACTCCGGGAGCTGGTGATGGACAGGGAGGCCTGGTGGGCTGCAGTTCATGGGGTTGCAAAGAGTTGGACAGGACTGAGCTACTTAACTGAACTGAACTGAACACTCAGCTCAGCTTGAGACACTCAGAAAGTGCTTGAGGGAAGATTTAATCTCAGCCCCTCCCTATCTAGAGAGGCTGACATTAAAGTAAAGCCTGTAATAGCCAGAGGCTATGTTAGCACCCTCTGTGGTGCAGATCCTGCATCCTGCCCCAACAGTCCATCCTCTGTAGCCTGCAAAGATTTCCGAGTGAGGAATGGATGTTTGCTTTGAAGACTGAAAACATGGCAGTCATGGGTGGAGCTCCAGCCCACAAAGTAACCTGGTTACAAAATCAGCTTCTAAAGTTGTTAACCACTTTGCAGTCACCATGGCACTGGTGAAGCCTGTGGTTCTCTTATCAGGAAAATGCAATCCAGGTAAACATATACTAACAAGTGATTTCAGAAGGTTCATATATGAGAAACCTCTTTCTTTGGAAGTCATATCCGCAAGAGTATTCTAAGAGTCAGACTCAACTAAATGAGAGCCCAATTTATACTGCCACAACTACCTACTAAGCGCCCTTCACCAATTTAGACTTGCAAATTTGTATGCATGCCTAAGCCAAGGCTCGGAATCCTAACTGCTAAGCCCCCAAACTCCCATCTGGGTCTCAGCTCCAGGGCACACTGAGTCTGCGATTCGCCATTCTGAGCCCTCCCCTGGTTCTGCTCACCTTTCCCAGCTCTGCGCTCAAGCCAGCAGCATGCAAACAAGGAGTTCTTCCATTTCCGCATCCCTCTTCCCCGCCCCCGCCCTGCCAATTGACCCTCAGGCGACTGAGTTTTAGATACTCAGTTCCCCACCCCCGAGATTTCTATTTTTCTTGCATCAGTGCCACTCCTGGGTCAAGAAGCAGAAAACTGGAATAAGGCCTCTTGGACATTAGGTGTTCTGAACCCTGAGACCACCAACCTGAAAGGGGAAGAGGTGTGGCGCGAGGGCCGTGTATCGAAGGATATACAGTGGTTTCTGAACCCTGGACTGGGACGTGGACCTGTGGCCTGGGCCACTCATCACACAGCCGGGCTGGTTTCGGCTCTGCCTGGCAGAATCACCTAGCTGGGGTCCTTGCAGCCCGCCGTTGGCCCGCGATATAGCCGATGCGCTCGCAGTGCTTGGGCATCTGTATGAGAAACAGCAGATTGCGCATGCGCAGTAGACCTGGCGCCCCTGTAGCCCGGGAGCAGCCCTCTCTATTCTCTTAGGGCCGTCGAAGAGGGCTTGGAGTTGAAAAGTCAGGCAGAAGCTTCTGCAGCTAAGTTGTGGAGGGTGTATGAAGGTCGACATGCTGCTTAATTGGGTGTTACTGCGGTCGTGTGCATAGGAACCCAAGACGCTTGGGACTGAACAAAGTAAACCCACGTGGATGCCCCTGTGCGTCAGGGTTGTTTTATGAGTTCCGGTGGTGTGGGAGTGGGCACACATTTAGAGACAGTAATGAGACTGTGTGGGAAAGAGTATGGCTGGAAGTGCGAAGTGAGGAGGGTGAGAGTGCAGAGCTGGAATCACATGCCTTCGGGATATTTTGGCATGAAGCACTTGGAAACTGCGGGGAAATCGGGAAATGGATCCGGCAGGTGAGAGATGATGGATGGCTGGTTAGGAAGGGGATGAATCAGTACATGCCTCGAGGTTTAGGAAACACCTATGCCTTAAATCTCCCCGCTGAGTGCCAGCGGGACATCCAGGCCTTCTTACCGGTATGTCTGGACCACCCACTGTGAATCCGGGCAGAAAACGAAGTGGAAATATCCATAGTATGGGTTGCAGTCTTACGGAATCCCCTATGTGGACCAGGAAGCTCTTCTAGATGCCCACCTAGGAGGGAAACAGTTTCTAGCTTGACTCTCCCTCAGACACACGAACACAACTCAATCGCAAAAATGGAAGAGAAGGTGTTCAGAGCGCTGTAAGGCTAAACTGGGATCGGTTGCCTTTCGCTAGAAATGCCAGATACTAAAATAAAGATCATTTGAGTTTTTTAATTAAAAAAAAAAAGTTTTCAAGATGGGAATATAGTCCCCATTTCAAAGATAAGTGTGTTGAAGCACGGATAATTTATTTGCTATGATTTTACTAGCTCATATTGGCACAGCTGGTACTGACTTCAGGTCTGACAAACTCCTTGCCCCTCCATTTCTTGATTCCCAGAAGCCCCATCCCTCTGTGTATCATTCTAGCTGCCTGAATCAGACACCCTAGCTTGGGGACAGAATCGTCCACTCTGCTGTACATTAACCCTCCAAGCATCACTTGGGATACTGTCAGACTGCAGGGCAGCCAGGATTCCTTGTATTGTTGGACGCTGCCCTACAAGATCGTCACACAGCTGGGGATGGAGTAGGACGTGTTCAAAACTCGAGGAACTGAACAGGTGAAATTTACTGTGACGTCAATTTGTCCTCAAATTCCTGGTCACTTTTACGTGTTTTCTTTTTTGGGTCCCTACTAACCCTCCCACCCCTGCCATCAGTGATTTCAATGCAAATACACTTGGGGTGGGCTTGCTGGATGCTTCAGGCTCTGGACGCAAATGGTGACACCATCATTCTGGGGCTTCAGGATCCTTCCCCTCATTGGTTGCCTGGAGCTCTTGGACCACCCCAGACGCAGAGCTGCGGAAATAAGAGCAGCTGCTGGTGCTGGAGGCATCAGAGGCAGGCATTACCAGATCGTGTCACTTGTGCAGTGCCATCGCCTACCGCCAAGGCTACTGTCACTGCTCCCTCCTCTGCTCCAAGCCGCCCAGTTCCTGCTGCCTGGTAAGTCTGGAGACTCCAGCTTAGCTGGATTCTGTTCTCGCCCCCTCCCTTCCCTTTCTTCGTTACTTTTTCTTACCTGATCCCCTTTCCGATATCAAGAGTGTCGGTCCACGTTCTCATCATACTCTGTGTCACTCCGCGGTTCTTCCCAAGGATTCCTCCACATAGGTAACACTGAATGGTCTCAGTTCCTGGACTTTGTGCTCCACTCTCCCCTTGCTACACCGGGCTCCAGTCTTGCTTTCTTCCGCTGCACACGTGTTTAGGTCAATTTCTAGATTTTGGAGCTCTCTAGGTACCACCCACAGAACAGGACACCGGAATAACTGTGCAGACCGAGCGCTTTCGGATCACATCTCATGCCTAGTGGTCCGTGGGAAATGGGTTCCAAACTTGCGCCATGGTTTCAGAACTTGTGCCATGGGTTCAGAACTTGGTCCTGCCAAAGTGGGTGGCAAATAGGTACAACGGCTGAGGGGCGGGTAACTGTTAAACGCAAGCCGCAGTTGCAGCTTCTGGGAGCTTTTTTCCCAGTTTAAATTCTGGGTCCCAATTTGAGACTCTCCCAGCTTGCTTCTTACAGGGTCCTCTTTGGCATAGTGTGGAGTGGCTAACCGGTAGAATTCGGTTTTTTACTTTTCAGGGATTCCAACTGCAGTGGTAAGTCCTCTCTAACACCCTTCCCCATGAGATATGAGGAAAAGCCCAGCACCAGCAGGATAGCTCTGGGTGGCTCAAGGGGAAAAGCTGTGGTGACAGGTACTCCCAGTCTGTCCTCCAGGAGTCCTGGCCAACAGGAAACGATGGTGAAGGGGAGTGAAATGACCAGCCTGAAACCAGGACGCAAGGGTGTTAAAAGCCGAGGTAGGAGTAGAGCCCAGGTCTCTGGGTTCACAAAACGAACTGCTGCAGGTGGTGATGTCACTTTCCCCCTTGCAGAGAGGCGTCATGGGGTTCTGGAAGTTTCTGCCCTTCCTGGTCCTCAGCTTCCTGGTCGTGTACCAGGCAGGCATGTTCCAGGCGGCACCATTCAGGTAAGACAGTCCCGCCAGGTGCACTCTCACCTCCCATAAATCCTGCGTTCTCAGTTGTGCTGTGCTGAATCCTTAACAACTGGCTCCTGGTGCGGGGGATGAATGGTGGTAATGTATGAATGTACACTTGTATAGAAAGCTTATCATAAACTTTTTATAACACAAGGATGTGTAGCACATAGTTTACAAATAGGCATAAGACAGTACTCCTTATTCTAAGTTTCATATAACTCACTGAACTTCGTAACATACTTTTGTTGCTTTTACCAAACATTTGTATCATGAGCAAAGATAGTTCTAATTTAACCATACTTGGAAAAATAGATTTCATCCTAATCTCCTAACTGCTTGGCCAATACACTTGTCTTTAAGTCTGATATGTGATCTAGTCATCTAATTTCTCATCCTCATTCAACCTATATTTATTAAACTGAAACCATTTTCAGATTCAAACTATGATTATCATTTAATTTTTAACAATAACTGCATTTAACACTGAGCTCATAAAGATCCAGAAAATCTAACCATCAGTTTCCAGCAAACCATTTCTTGGAGGTCACACCAGAGCCTAACTGCTGGAGAAGCAGCATTTTTGGATAGAAAATGGGCTCATTTCCTCCACCGGCAGTTGGAGCAGCCACATCCTCAGGGGGAGCTGCAGAAACCAGGAAACCTGGCTGCTTGCCCTGAGGGTGGCGATAGGCAGGGGCTCAGAGCCAGTATTAGACTTGCTTCTTTTCCCTAGGTCAGCCTTGGAGAATGACTTTGATCCTGCTATACTCACAGAGAAGGAAATGTGCCTCCTACTGGCCGCAGTGATGAACGATTATGTGCAGATGAAGACCAGTGAACTGAAGCAGGAGACAGAGGACCTCCGGTAAGGCTCTGCCCTCCACTCTGCTCTTACCCTCTTCCTTGGCTTACTAGGAAGGGGTATCCTGACAGGTAGGAGAGAATATAGCCAGCCAGGCAGCCAGCAAGCTGTCACTGTCCATGCCTGGGGTTCAGCTCTTCTACAGGCTCCACTGAAGACAAAGATCATGTGAAGGGACTATGGTTACCCACATGTGAAAAGATGCCTTTCTGAAAGCAGTGGGGGAAGCTGTGGAATTGCTCACTCTGGAAATTGTCTGGCAGTCCAGTGCTTCCCTGGTGGCTCATTGGTAAAGAGTCTGCCTGCAGTGCAGGAGGTCCAGGTTCAATCCCTGGTTGGGGAAGATCCTCTGGAGAAGGAAATGGAAACCCACTCCAGTATTCTTGCCTGGAGACTCCCATGGTGAGAGGAGCCTGGTGGGCTACAGTCCATGGGGTTACAAGAGCTGGACATAATTTAGTGACTAAAGCTACCTACCTACCTACTGAGGAAACTTCCCAGTATTGGAGGAGTTTAGCCTCATAAAGTAAACCCAGGGAATGAATCTCATGTATCTCAGGGGATTTAGAAATGTGGCCCCTCCTCATTAACCGGGGCATGATATTCTTTCACAACTGCAAGGCATCATCATTGCACATTTGCAAAGTGAAGCCAGCGCCCTTACAAAGGATGGGGTCAGGTAGAGCAGTGTCTGAGGTAGGTCTGGGGCCTTTAGACATGTGGAATCTGTGGACACGTGCACGTTCTCACTGGGCCAGACACCCTTCCCCATCCCCACCTCCCTGTGCACCCTGAGCTTTGAGTTCACACCAGCAGAGCCATGTATTGCACGTGCACCCACCCTGAGGACCTGTCTGCAGAGCAGGAAGGACTGAGCAGCATGTGGAATGCCAGAAAAGGTCACCCCTTCCCCACCGCAGCCCTTCCCCACTCAGTGAACCTGAGTTCTCCTAGTGGAGGGTGTGTGAGTTTGCCTCCTGCCTGCCCCCTCCCACCTCTGCTCCAAGTGCCCCCTCCCTGGTCTAACCTTCTGCATGACTGTCTTCTGGGGCAGCCCTATCCCATGGTATTGTGTGGCTTGTCTTTTCCCTGCAGCCTGGATAGCTCCAGAGCTAAGCAGTGCAGTAATCTGAGTATCTATGCTGAGCATATACACACAGGACCTCAACAGGGTTTACATATTCTACTTAACTAAAACTGGGGTCAGAATGCCTGGAAAGAAATCAGTCATGGTCAGAGTTTTAGAGAAAGATCACAACACCTCACACTGCAAGTAAAAATGTTAGTTGGTCAGCCATGTCTGACTCTTTGTGATCCCATGGACTATAGCCCACCAGGCTCCTCTGTCCATGGAATTCTCCAGGCAAAGATACTGGAATGAGTAGCCATTCCCTCCTCCAGGGGATCTTCACAACCCAGGGATCAAACCCAGGTCTCCCGAATTGCAGGTAGATTCTTTACCATATGAGTCACCAGGGATTAGATAAAAACCATGACCCCCTCACATTGGCATGCCCCAAAGTACCTACTCCACCCTTTCCTCTCCTTTCCAATTTCTTTCTTCCTATAACTTGATGCATGTGATCTTCTCTGGTTGCTTTTTGGGCTAGTATCAGTGGCTTTTTTTAGAGCAGTGGATGTCTGGAACATCAGAGGGGAGGAGGGAGAGCAAGTCAGAAGAGAATCAGGAAGAGATCAGGAGAGAGCAGGCAGCCCCAGGAGTACCTGTGGATTTCATAGTACAGCTTCCCAGTCCTGCTTCTGAACATGCCTGTCACTGGGGGAATAAAAGTATATTTCTAAAAACACCAGAGCTGTGGTGGTTATTGCTCTAGCTACATCCCATAGTAGATGGATTCAGGGACCTGTCTGGCAAGTAGCCTTAGCCCTGGGTAGCTGGATTTAGGGCTTGGTGGGTGGTCCCTGTGAGCAACCTCAGGTAGCAAAAACAGGAGCACTGAGGAGCTACATAGCACCTCTGGGACTTGATGCTATAAATTCACTTCCTCTTCCAGGGGGACAGGGGAGTTTTTCTTTTCCTAAGAACACTCAGTCCCTGAGAATGGGATGCATCCTTCAGACAGTCTTTAAGAATGAGGTAGGGTGTGGTACTATAATCTCTCTAGTCACCTAAGCTTAGTTAAGTTTTCATTTGCATGCATTTTCAGTCATGTCTGACTCTTTGCAAGCCCATGGACTGTAGCCTGCCAGGCTCCTCTGTCCATGAAATTTTCCAGGCAAGAATGCTGGGGTAGGTTACCATTTTCTCCTCCAGGGATTTTTTCCAACCCAGGAATTGAACCCACATCTACTGGGTCTCCTGCATTGGATTTCTTTTTTTTTACCACGGAGCCACATGGGAATCCCAAGGTTTTTACTTGCACAGAAAAGATTGCCTGCTATAGTTCTGTGTTCCACAGCTTGTTGTCCAGAGTGGGTTTGGTTTTTCTGACACTCCTGGAAACGGAGAACGATTGTGGCATTTTCTCTTATGCTCTATGATTTTCTGCTGTGATTTTGTGCTTAGAAGAAATATTTAAGGTTCATTGGTGCCTCTCAGAAAAGTAATTTTGCTGTGGGGTAGCACTTGCCCTCAGCCTCTCACACTGACAGACTTTCTCTTTTTCTCCGTTCTGCAAATCAGCATCACTGCCCAGAAAAGATCCTGTAACAGGGCCACCTGTGTGACCCATAAGATGGCAGGCTCACTAAGCAGATCTGGGAGTGAGATTAAGAGGAACTTCATGTCTACTAATGTGGGCTCCAAAGCCTTTGGCCAGCGCAGCAGGGACCTTCAGAACTGAGCAGTGAAATTACTCCAGGAAGAAAGGTGAGCATGCTAATACCTCAGATAGCAAGGCAAATGGCTGGGTATTGCAGGAGTGCAGCCCACATTCTAACACTTTCTATATCATAAAAAAATTCACAGCAGAGTTGCTGACCCCAGTGTCTAGATATAGAACAGAGTCTGAATATCTGAAACCCCTCTAACTTGGGTTCATTTCTATTTTCCTGTGTCTTATTGTGACACTGGGAGGAAATATAGATTCTATTCATTAAAATACTATTCTTTGCAGTTATAATTGTAATTATTCTAGTTTTTTACTTTGAAAGGCAGAGACCCTTCCCTTTGGAGTAAGTCCTATAATGTCATGTACGTCTGAATTCAGAGTATAGACTTGGGTTCAAATACTGTGTTTGTCCTTACTAACTATGTAACCATGGAGCAGACCCAGTTACCCCATGAGCCTCGGTTTCCTCATATAACTTGAAGGCAACAATAGTACCCACCTTTCATCATTAATATAAAAAGTAATTGAGATAGTACATGACAAGAGCCTCATTAATAAGTACTAATATTCTGTTCTTTTTTTTTCCCTCCTAGGTCACCAAGAAGCTGAACTCCATTTCTTTTAATTTGCATGAAACTAACTTATTGAAAAAAAATTGAATGGAAGACACACATATATGCATGCCTCTTGATACTGAAAACATTTCTTTTTGCTTGAAATAAAGGCAAATGCAGAATAAAATCATTGCAATTACCCAATGTGTATCTTTTTATATTTGATTCTGTATTCAATAAATATGACACACATCTCATTGACTTAGCTGGTAGCAAATCCAGATCCTGTCAGCCAACCTGTTAGCTGTTCTGTGAAACCTCAGGAGCACATGAAGTTGCTGACTTGTGGGTGCCTGGAGGGTGCATAGTAATACCGAGCCTCAGTGGAACTCTTTGTTTAAAGAAATGTATTTTATGAAGTGCATAATGCACTTCATCAAGATAAAAATTTATTTTCAATACAGTTAAAAGGACAGTTGCTGCTATTTATGCTGTTTTTCCAATGAGAAACTCAGGGAACTGTGAACACTTTGTTGATCAGGCTGGCTCAAATGAGGCAATGATACCATGCTTGGGCTGGGTCATCAGCATCATGTACCCTCAGTGTCAAGTGAAAAATCCTTATTGGAATTAGAACCCTCGGCATCTTAAAGAGACATTCACATTTATTTTCAGGGAGTGCTCTGGTCCCCAGCCCCAGAGGTTATCTGTTCTCTTCTCCTTGACTCAGATTTCTCCTTACCCAACCCCCATTCCTGCCTTACCTCCCAACAGCCACTCTTCATACCACCTCCCCCGCAGCCTGCAAAGCCCTTTAGAAGCAGTGGCTCACAGTCTGAAAGGGGATCACAGACTGGTAGACCGGGAAAGATCATCAGATACCATCTAATCCAATGTTTTACTTTCTGAGTTGCAGAGAAGAAAAGTGCATTGCTCAGAGTCCTGAAATAAGTTTAACAGAGACATTCCCATGTTTAACAATCACTGAGTCTCTCCTGTAGGCTTAACACTAGCTCCAGGAAGAGCAATGAACAGAATAGACAAAAACCCCTGCATTCATGGGGCTTATATTCTAACCAGGGGAGACTGAGGTGATCCAGCTGTAGAGTCAGAGGCATTCAGTATTAAAAGGAATCTGGGATGTCATGGGTCTAAAGGCTTATTAAATGCAGAAATATCCCAGCGTCAACATTCCTGGTATCTGTTGGAAATAACGAGATACCAACTATTGACTAACTTCCAGATGACTGAACAGCCCATTTCACTGGTGGACAGTCAGTTAAGTTTTGGTTTTGTTTAATGGATTATACTTAAAAAAAAAAAAAAAGATTATTTATTTATTTTTGGCTGTGCCGGGTCTTTGCTGCTGTGCAGGGTTTTCTCTAACTGCAGTGAATGGGGGCTACTCTCTAGTTGTGGTGCACAGGCTTCTCATTGCAGTAGTTTCTCTTCTTGCAGAGCACAGGCTGTAGGTGTGCAGGCCTCAGTAGTTACAGCGCATGGGCTCAGTAGTTATGGTTCCCAGGCTCTAGGGCACAGGCTCAATAGTTGTGGCTCATGGGCTTAGTTGCTCAGTGGCATGTGGAATCTTCCCAGACCAGGGATCAAACCTGTGTTCTGGGCACTGGCGGTGGATTATTTACCACTGAGCCACTAGGGAAGCCCTAAGTGGGTTTTTAAAATTAGAACACCATCCCCACTACCTACTGATTCTAGTTATTTCCTCAGAAGCTCATAGAATTATGAGCCTTGTTCCCATTCATTCTTTACTCATCATAATATTACATAAAGATAGATCAGAGCATAGCTCCCTTAGGTACAGAATTCTCCACTGATTCCACATCTCAGAGTAAACACTTGGGGCATTGCAGTGGTTTCTCAATAAACTCTACTTTGTCAGAGGATATGTATTAAATTTTACTTCCAAATTCAATTTGCTTGTGATTTATTTAGGATTTTGTATTACCTTTTTTAAGTCTATAATTGGGGCTACAGCAATGGGATCACATGAATTGATAAACCTCGAACTTTTTCTGTTTTAAATCAGCGCAAATACTGTGAAAATTATCTCTGCCCTAAGCCTGACATCAGAGAAGGCAATGGCACCCCACTCCAGTACTCTTGCGTGGAAAATCCTATGGATGGAGGAGCCTGGTAGGCTGCAGTCCATGGGGTCGCTGAGTCGGATACGACTGAGTGACTTCACTTTCACTTTTCACTTCCATGCATTGGAGAAGGAAATGGCAACCCACTCCAGTGTTCTTGCCTGGAGAATCCCAGGGATGGGGGAGCCCGCTGTCTATGGGGTTGTACAGAGTCAAACACGACTGAAATGACTTAGCAGCAGCACCAAGCTTGATGTAATTCACCTGTGAAATTTTCTCACAGAATTCCTTTATAACATAGTACCTAGCAAAGTTTTCAATTTCTGCCAAGGTTACTCCATTCTATTATTATTTTGTTTTAATATATATTCTTGTTTTACACGTATTTCTGTGAAACTTTTAAATTTTTACATGCGTTAGCAAATTGGACTTTTTCAGTATAATTTAAAATCTTCATATGTGAGGTTATATCTTCTTTTTCATTCTGGATGTAGTGTATCTGTATTTTCCTTAGTCTAAGAGGTATATAACCTGACTCTATATCATTTCTCTGATCTTCTCCTAACCCATTGCTTGCTCTACTTCCAGCTTCCTCTAGGTCTTTACATTTACTATTTTCTCTGCCTGACATGCTATTCCCTCAATTTCTTGCATGACTAACACACTCCCTTTCTTTCAGAAGTCTGCTGAAACATCACCTTCTCAGAAAAGGCTTTCTTGTATGCTTATATATGAAATGGCTTTGATCACTCTCTACCAACATTATTCAGCTTATTTTTCCAATATAGAGCTTACCATTATTTTATCCACATAGAACCTATCACTGTCTAAAATGTTATATATTTAGTTAGTCTATGTACTTCCACTAGCATGTAACTCTATGAGAGAAGTTGCGTGGATATTTATCTATACTCCTGGAGTGCAGAAAAAATTCTGAACACAGTATCCCTTCAATAAATACCTGTTGAGTTAATAAACTATGAAACTCTATGAACTTCTGACTTTTTCCCCCTCTGAATTCATCGTTAACCGTGCATCATATCATGGTTTTGAGAAGTAAGGTTGTCATTTTTTAAATCATCTTTTATTTTTCTTTTGCTATCTACTTTAACTGAAAGGTTATTTAGTAGAGAAATTTCAAATTTAAAATAGCTTTTAAAATTACACTTGAGTTATTTAGTTCTAGACTTTTTACATTGAGTTTTGACAAAGTGATCTCTATAATTTTTTGCTTGGAAATGTATTTAGATTTTATTTGAGGCATATCATTGCGGCCCTTTCTCACAAGTGTTATAAAAGTAACAGAAAATAAAGTACTTTCCCTGAACTTAAAATTTTCATATAGGTATCTATCTATATGTATCTCTATGGATATGTAATTAAAGGGATTAATTATATTATTCTTATCTATTATTTTTGCCTGGGTAGTTGATCAAAGACTAAGAGGGCAGTAAAATTTCCAAGTATTATTTTGTCTCTGTGAATTATACCCTCATATTTCTAAAAACATTTACATATTATAAAGGTTTTCTTGTTTTAAAAATCTACTTTTATAAGGTATAATTTATATAATACAATATTATATAGATGAAGTATATTTTCATGATTTTTACCAAAAGTATACCACACAACCTATGTAACCATCATAATAGAAGGCATGGAATATTTCCATCATTTCAGAATGTTCTTTATGTTACTTTGAAGTCAATAAGCTCTGAACCCCTACCCCTAACTATAATCACTGATTATATAATTATATAATTTCTGTCACTGTGGATTCATTTTTCAATAGATATTTGCTATGTACTCTTTATTATCTAGCTTTTTTTCACTCAGCATTTTGAGAGATTTATTTATATAGTTGCATATATCCAGATGTTCAACCTGGATTTAGAAAAGGCAGAGGAACCAGAGATCAAATTGCCAACATCCGCTGGATCATCAAAAAAGGAAGAGAGTTCCAGAAATACATCTATTTCTGCTTTATTGACTACGCCAAAGCCTTTGACTGTGTGGATTACAATAAACTGTGGAAAATTTTTAAAGAAATGGAAATATCAGATCACCTAACTTGCCTCATGAGAAATCTGTATGCAGGTCAAGAAGCAACAGAACTGGACATGGAACAACAGACTGGTTCCAAATCCAAATATATGTCAAGGCTGTATATTGTCACCCTGCTTATTTAACTAATATGCAGAGTACATGATGAGAAATGCCAGGCTGGATGAAGCACAAGCTGGAATCAAGATTGCCAGGAGAAATATCAATAAGCTCAGATATGCAGATGACACCACCCTTATGGCAAAAAGCGATGAAGAACTAAAGAGTCTCTTGATGAAAGTGAAAGAGGAGAGTGAAAAAGTTGGCTTAAAACTCAACATTCAGAAAACCAAGATAATGGCATCTGGTCCCATCACTTCATGGCAAATAGATGGGGAAACAATGGAAACAGTGACAGGCTTTATTTTCTTGGGCTGCAGATGGTGACTGCAGCTATGAAACTGAAAGATGCTTGCTCCTTGGAAGAAAAGTTATGACCAACCTAGACAGCATATTAAAAACAGAGACACTACTTTGCTTTGTTCGTCTAGTCAAAGCTATGGTTTTTCCAGTAGTCACATATGGATGTGAGAGTTGAACTATAAAGAAAGCTGAGTGCCAAAGAATTGATGCTTTTGAGCTGTGGTGTTGGAGAAGACTCTTGAGAGTCCCTTGGACAGCAAGGAGACCCAACCAGTCCATCCTAAAGGAAAGCAGTCCTGAGTGTTTATTGGAAGGACTGATGCTGAAGCTGAAACCCCAATACTTTGGCCACCTGATATGAAGAACTGACTCATTAGAAAAGACCCTGATGCTGGGAAAGACTGAAGGTGGGAGGAGAAGGGGACGATAGAGGATGAGATGGTTGAATGGCATCACCGGCTCAATGGACATGAGTTTGAGTAAGCTCCAAGAGCTGGTGATAGACAGGGAAGCCTGGCATGCTGCAGTCCACGGGGTTGCAAATAGTTGGACATAACTGAGCTACTGAACTGAACTGAATTGAACTGAATGTATTAGTATGGGCTCCCCTGATAGTTCAGTTGGTATAGAATTCGCCTGCAATGCAGGAGACCCTGGTTCAATTCCTCAGTCGGGAAGATTCACTGGAGAAGGGATAGGCTACCCAGCAAGTATTCTTGGGCTTCCCTTGTGGCTCAGCTGGTAAAGAATCCACCTGCAATGAGGGAGACCTGGGTTCGATCCCTGGGTTGGGAAGATCCCATGGAGAAGGGAAAGACTACCCACTCCAATATCCTGACCTGGAGAATTCCATGGAATGTATAGTCCATGGGGTCGCAAAGAGTCAGACATGACTGAGCGAATTTCACTTTCACTTTCATGTGCCAGTATATAATTATTTGGGAAACTAATGGGACGTTAGTTGAGTATTAATTCTCAAGAGTTGGAATGAAGAAATTCAGTAGCATTCCACTGCATACCAAAATTTGTTGGACAAACAGATGTATTATTTTCAGTTTTGGTTGTTACGCATCACACTCTTATGAACATTCATGTATAAATATTTCTAGGAACAGCTTAAGTCATTTCTCTTGGATAAATAGCTAAAAGTTGTATGGTAAATGTTTGTTATAACTAAACTGACTAAGCCAGTTTACAAATGGCTCTGTCATTTTACACCCCCAGCATAAATTTTAGATCATTTAACTTGCTGCATACAACCTTGACAATGATTGGTATTTTCGGCCTTTATAATTTTAGCCATGCTCATGATACTGTAGCAGATTCTCACTGTGAGTTTTAATTTTTATCTCCCTAATAACTCCTGATAATTGAATAGCCTTTCATGAGCCTATTGGCCATTTGTTTATATTCTTTTGTGAAGCTCTTTTTTCACTATTTTTCCCATTTTTAGTTGGACACCTTATCTTTTTACTAATATAGTTATAAAAGGTCTTAATATTATTCTAGATATGAATCCTGCTTCTTTTCGGGAATTATTTCACTTACCTGCTCACATTTCTCCTCCTCTTAAATAACTCTTCTTTGGGAAGCCAGATGCCATGAAATGAGGCTGTTCAAGCAGGCTGTGGAGAAGTCTGCTTAACACACCTGTGTGTTAAGAAATGCATGTCTCTATGTGTACCCCATTGTTCATCGCAGCACTGTATACAATAGCTAGGACATGGAAGCAACCTAAATGTCCATTGGCAGACAAATGGATAATAAAGCTGTGGAACATATACACAATGGAATATTACTCAGCTACTGAAAAGAACACACTTGAATCAGTTCTAATGAGTTGGATGAAATTGGAGCCTATTGTATAACAGAGTGAAGTCAGAAAGAAAATCACCAATACAGTATATTAATGCATATATATGGAATTAAGAAAGATGGTAACAATGACCCTATATGAGAGACAGTAAAAGAGACACAGTGGACTCTGTGAGAGAAGGCGAGGGTGGGATGATTTGAAAGAATAGCACTGAAACATGTATATTACCATATTTGAAACAGATCAGCAGTCCAAGTTCAATGCATGAAACAGAGTGCTCAAAGCCAGTGCCCTGGGACAACCCTGAGGGATGGGATGGGGAGGGAGGTGGGAGTGGGGTTCAGGATGGGGGACACATGTATACTCATGGCTGATTCATATCAATGTATGTCAAAAACCACTACATTATTGTAAAGTAATTAGCCTCCAATTAAAATAAATAAATTAAAAAAACAAAAAGAAATGCATGTCTCCGACCAGTAGCCAACAAAGAATTGAGGCGTGTCAACAACCAAATGAATGAGTTTATAAGTGGATTCTCCAGCTCCCTTTGAGCCTAGATTTGACTATAGACATAGCTGAGAGATGGACAACAACCTCAAGAGAGACCCTGAATTAGAACCACCCAGCTGAGCCTCTCCCAGATAACCTACCCTCATAAACTGTGAAGAAAACAGATATTTGTTCTTCTGAACTACTCGACTGAGCATGCACACACACACACACACACACACACAAGTTTTGAGAAAATTTGCTACACAGCAATAGATAACTAATATCTATCCAAACTATGATAATGTTAGTGCTTCCCTGGAAAACACATTCAAGGGAAGTTGGCTAGATGAGCAGACATGAGTTTAAATTGGAAGTCACAGTTCCTGAAAAGGATGCATTGTCAGACTTCTTTCCCCTGGTCCCCAAACTCAGATCATATCAGGTGCAATTTCCTAAGTGGCTTGCATTCCAAACAAAATTAAGTCTTTCTGTTCCTCCTTATTGGGCTTCCCTCATGGCCCAGCTGGTAAAGAATCCACCTGCAATGCAGGAGACTTGGGTATTGAGTGTTTTTTACCAGCAGCCTCTTTCTCTCTCTGAGTTCTCAATGTTCTCCACCCTATAGCTACTCTTCCACATTATACTTTCTGCCTGTAAGGTTCTCCTGGTGAGAAGAAACCATTAAGATCCTATAGCCCAATCTTCATGCTTGAATTACTCTATAATTCCCCCAACTGGTCTTGTAGCTTACTTTTAAAAATTTGATTCACAGTCTACTGATATGACATTTTATCTCTGGATCATCCTGGTTCTTAGAAAATTTCTCCAACAGTGAGCACAGTGAGAATTCACTTTCTCTCCTCTCCTGCTTCATTGGGTTCTCAAGAAATTCATTCTTTGGCAAAATATCCATGGAGAATTAGCTGTGACTTAAGACCACACATCTGAAGGTACTAATCATATGGGGATTTAAAGTAAATCATATTTTCTTTGCTATGAAGTGTCTGGCTGGACTTGGTTTTCTATCAGCCATCTCATTAGCTATATTCATCTTAGATAATCACCTATTTATTTTTGAGAATGTATCTAGGGTAGGGGAGAAGTTTCTTCCATTATTTGGATCCTCAGAAATTTCTACTCTTGGTGAAATATTTCAGGGCATTCCTGTAGCAACAGCTGTACATAAATGATTGGTAGAACTAAAAGATGTCTTGCCCTTTTCCCTTGGAGTGCCTGCGCCAAGCACTATAAACCTGCACCTCATCTCTCCCTCTCAGGCAAAGATAAGATTGTTTCCATAAAGACAGGCATTCTAGAGACTTCCTGAAGAGTTTGGCTAAACTGTGGATCTAGGAAGGTTGTAGGAATGGTTTCTCATCTTCATGAAGATAGTCAACTATCTGCCACGCCCTGTATAAAGCCGTTAAGATAGTCCACAAAGCTACACACGCTGTGAAACCTGACTATCGTTCCAGCCTCATTTCTCATGATGCTCCTTGTCCCACTCTGAGTTCTAATTACACTGGTATTCTTTCAATTTGTAAAAATCTGCATATTCTTCCTACATGGAAGAATTATTTTCTTCCATGGAAGAAATTATGGAAACTCATGGGAGAATTTATTGTCTCTGTTCCCACTTAACTCTACCTTTCGGATCTCAGCTAAAGGTTGTTTCCTCCTGAAAGTCTTCCCAGTGACCACTCCCTGAGTCTAGGTTACATTCCTTTCTTATCTGACTTTAAAGATTGGATATACCTTTCTTTCAACTCACTGTTCCAGTTTTAGTTTATACATTCAGACTTATTGTCTCATTAGTATCTGTTTCCCTTTAGACTGAGAGTCCCATTCACACAGGAACCACATCCATTCTGCTCTCTGTTGCAGCACTTAATATAATGTCAGATAAGGTAAGTCTTTGCAGCATTTAGGAAAGAAGCAATTAGAATCCATTGGATAAATGCTATCCTTGAAGTAGGCACAGGAGGACTATAATCTAACCTGATCTAGATTTTTAAAAACTTCCTAGAGGATATGATATCATATCACATCTCTAAAAATGAACAAAATTTTCTCAAGTGAACAACGCAGCTGGGGAAGTAAGAGGTAAACAGAGCCTGAATAAGTTGACTACTCATTGGATATAAGTTAACAAATGATTTCCCCTTTACAAATGAGAACCATGTCTTTGTGGCCACATGGGCTTTTCTCCAGGTGTGGCACGCAGGGGCTACACTCTAGTTGCAGTGCACAACCTTGTCAAGGCAGTGGCTTCTCTTGTTGTGGAGCATGGGCTCTGGGGCATGCAGGCTTCAGTAGCTGCAGCACATGGGCCCAGTAGTTGTGGCTTCTAGGCTCTAGAGCACAGGCTCAATAGTTGCGGTGCAAGGGTTAGTCGCTCCGCTGCAAGTGGGATTTTCCTGAATCAGTGATCCAACGCTGGCATTGGCAGGTGGATTCTTTTTATCACTGAGCCACCAGGGAAGCCTAAGAGCTATGTTTTATTTTATGGACTTGCTGAGGACTTAAATCTAGAAGACACACTTTTGGATAACTCTGACATACTACTCCAAAGAGGTAAGGGAGAGGCCAGAATATAATAGGAGTTTTTTCTTAGACAAAAACATAGGCAGAACACTCTCTGACAAAAATCTCAGCAAGATCTTTTTTGATTCACCTCCTAGAATAAAGAAAATAAAAACAAAAATAAACAAGTGGGACCTAATGAAAGTTAAAAGTCTTAACAAAGCAAAGGAAACTGTAAATGAGACATTAATGGGAGAAAATATTTGCAAATAAAGCAACTGACAAGGGATTAATCTCCTAAGCACACAAACAGCTCATGCAGCTCAATATAGAAACAAACAACACAATCAAAAATGGGCAAAAGATCTAAATAGACATTTCTCCAAAGAAGACATACAGATGGCCAAGAGGCACATGAAAAGATGTTCAACATCACTAATTAGAGAAATGCAAATCAAAACTATAATGAGGTATCACCTCACACCAGTCAGAATGGCCATCATCAAAAAATTCTACAAACAAAAATTGCTCAAGAGGGTGTAGAGAAAAGGGAACCCTCCTACACACTAGCGGGAATGTAAATTCGTACAGCCATTATGGAGAACAGTATGGAGGTTCCTTAAAAAACTAAAAATAGGCCTACCATATGATCCAACAATTCCAATCCTGGACATATATCAGAAGAAAACCATAATTAAAAAAGATATATGTGCCCCAACATTCACTGCAGCACTATTTACAATAGCCAGGACATGGAAGCAACCCAAATGCCCATCAACAGAGAAATGGATAAAGATGTGGTACATATATATAAAAGAATGAAATAATGCCATTTGCAGCAACATGGATGAACCTATAAAGTGTCATACTGAGTGAAGTTAGAGAAAGATAATATCATATACCACTTATATGCAGAATCTTAAAAAATGGTACAACTGAACCTATTTACAAAACTATAGAAATAGAGTTACAGATGCAGAAGACAAACTTGTGGTTACTAAGGGAGAAAGGCAGGGAGGGATAAACTGGGAGATTGGGATCAACACTACAAAATAGGTATCTAAAGAGAACCTACTGTATAGTACAGGGAAATCTACTCAGTAATCTGTAAATGACCTATATGGGAATAGAATCTAGAAGAGTGGATATATGTATAACTAATTCACTTTGCTGTACATCTGAAACTAACACAGCATTGTAAATCAAATATACTCCAATAAAAATCAATTTTAAAAAGTAGAAGTTTTTGCAACAAAAACCAGGTAGTCAGAAGAATAGCGTTAATTTAAGAAAAACAGACATCTCAAGTTAATGAATTCAGTTCTTTTCTGTGTATAGGAAGAAGCAAGAATCTGGGCTCATTAAAACTATTCCTTTGATATGCACCTTAGCTATCTAGGGCCAGCATTCTGCTTTTCTCCATCCTAAATCCCCTCAGGGCACACAGGGGCAACTGCAATGGCTCCTGACTTGATGGCCCCAACATTCTTTGCTGATTGATACGGCAGGTGACAGAGGAGCCTGGAGGGCTACAGTCCATGGGGTCGCAAAGAGTCAGACATGACCAAGCAACTAACACACACACACACACACACACACACACACACACACACACACACACAGAGAGAGCAGGTGACATTCTTTGACCACAATTGAAAGGATCTGTGAGATGCACTCTGAATCTCTTGAAAGAATCCTTAGTGTGGCTAAATACTCTAACTTTTGATCTTCAAGACATTTTTGCAAAATGTATATTAACGGCTTCAGCCTTTTCTCTAGAGCATGATTGCCCAACAGTGAATCCATTTATATCTTTTGCCATCTGGAAAGGGTGATTTTTCAAAATCATTAGGTCCTGTTTTGTTCTTCTCTCATGTTATTGCTCTCCTCTCCCATGTTTTATAAATGACAGGAATAAATCAGGTAGCAACTTCTACACTTTTTATGGAAATCTCCTTAGCTATAAAAGCTAAAGTTCATCACTTACAATATTTTTTCTTTTCACATAGCTGATGGAGATAATTAAGTTTCTGTCATTACATAACAAGGATTTTCCTTCCCCAGGTTCCAATACATGTTCCTCACTTTCTTTGGAGTCCCCACCATGGGCATCCAGAAAGTCCAGATTTCTACTAAAGTCTGTTCAAGGAAATTTGCAGTTTCTCACGTATGCTTTTCAAAACACTTCCAGTCACTGCCTGTTCTCTAGTTTCATTACTGCTCTCACATTTTTGAATATTTCTGGATCCCAGTTCCAGGTAGTAAAATGTGAGCTAGTTATCTATTGCTGCATAACAAATTCACACAAACTTGAGTTCAAAGTATCTACAATTCTCACAACCATTGTCTTAGTTCCAGCTCTTATTTCATTCCTGGATTATTGCAATAACTTCCTCCTGGCTTCTTACTGTGGTCTGGCTTTCTCCCATTCAATCTACCTTCTTCATTCCAATGAGGCAGATATGATCTTATCACTCTTCCACTCAAAGAACCTCTGGAACCCCTGTTTTCTACTGTCTTTTTCATAGCATAAAAGATTTCTCAGACTTTCCTGGTGGTCTGGTGGTTAAGACTTCACACTTCCAATGCAGGGAGCGCTAGTTCAATCCTTCTTTGAAGAACTGAAATCCAACATGCCATGTGGCATGGCCAAAAAATTAAAACAAAAAGATTTCTCAAAATATGGTCCCAGCCTGTATTTTCAACTTCATCCATTTTTCCAATACAATTACTACTTTCCATTCTCCAACATACTGTTCATGCCCCTATGTCTTTATCTGTATTATCTCCTCTGCCTGACTGTTCATCCATCTGTCCTCTCCCCAAATCTGCTAAGCAAAGTTTTCTCTTTCTGTGGTGCTTTCAGTGACATCTTCACCGCTTCACTCAGCTAGGCAGAATTATCCTTTTCTTTGTACAACCTCATGTCTCAAGGTATGATTCATGCACCAGCAGCACGGGTATCCTCAGGTGTCTCACGTGTACATTATATTAAAATATAGGTTCTAATTCAGTAGGTTGGGGCGAGGGCAAGAGATTCTGCAATTCTTACAAACTCCGCATGACACCAATGCTATTCAATTGAAGTCCACACTTCAAACAGCAAGGTTGACAACACTTTGATTATAGCTCTGAATACATGACAATATGTTGTGGTCCTTTAATGGACCAGAACCTGGTGGTCCAGAGTTGACGATAAGAAAGTGAAAGAGAGAAAGAAGCTAGTATTCCCTGGTTTACACAGAGAACCAATAAGACCCTAGAACAGGGCTTGCACTGCTCACAAAGGCACAGGGTATCCTCTCAAGGAGATCTTGAAAGCCCGGGCAGGAGAGTGAGCTTGGCAGGTTTCCATGCTCCAGAGAATTAGCCAGAGGGAGAGAGAGAGAGAGAGAGAGAGAGAGAGAAACACACGGAGACCCAAGTCTCTGGCGGAGCAAGGGTGCTTTAATGATCTTTCTGTGAGTATATATAGGCTGTTGAACAAGGAATTTCTTTCGACAATGATAAAGATCAGAAAACCAGACGTACAGCAACTGTTATCAAGGAAACAAGGAATTAACAATGGTCATAATGTCAGAATACAATCCATATCTCAAGAAAGAGGGTCGTGACTAAGCAGTTTTGTCGTAAGAAGAATGTTTACTGAAGGAAATCCATGCATGTGTTTTATCTCATGACCTCAGTCCTGGGAGCAGCATGCTGCTCCACTCGTTACCAGGAACTGATAAGGAACAGAGGATTTATGAGAGACAAAAAACAGCACACAGGAATCCTCCTGTTAAACGTTCCCTGACAGTAATATACTTGGTTAACATTTCCGTCACCTCTTTTAAAATCTAAGGATCTTAAAAATAGGGATTATTTATCTATTTTTTTCCTTTGCAGTCTCCAGAGTACCTCATATAGATACCACTCAGTACTTGGAGGATGCTAGTAACTTAATACCTATGTTTTACATAAAATAATGTTGAACAGATCCCTTACACAAGCTGTTGAAATTAAGTGTACCTGTTTGAGACTGCACAGTGAGGAGAACTTAAGGGATTGTGCTTTGAACTTGGAAGGAGAGAAGGTAAGGGATTAAAAAGGATCAGGGACAATAAAAGTGGTCTAAGGCTAATAACTTACACTAAGTTTCAGTTAAGAGCCAAGATCATGAAGCATTGTAGAGGGTGAAACAAGGAGGTAGGTATATGTTCCCAGAGAAGGAACATGAGATTCCATAATCCCTCAAGTCACCTCCGGAGCCAGAATGAGAAGCCTCTTTTGGGGGAGATGCTGCATGCTTGCCAGAGCAAACTCCTGAGGATCTCTTCAGTTCAAATCTGGACATTGCATCCCTCTACCTGAGTCAGCTGGCACCTTCATCTTGAACTCCCCAGAAACTAGAATTTTGAGAAAATAAACTGTCATATAAGCCACCCAACCTGAGTATTTTGTTATGGTATCTCAAGCTGACTGACAAAGCTTCTAACACCATTTGTTAATTTATTTAACAATGTTGGACAAGTTTGTTTTGAAACAAAAAATTTCTGTATGTGCATTATTTGTGGGTCTGATTTTTCAGTTTCTTACTTCTGATGACTCTTACCTAAGATGACTTCTTCCATGGGTATTTTTGTGATTTTTCAACTTTTAGTTTGTGTTCATTGGTACTTAATCAATGGATTTTTATTGATTGGGGTTTAAATCTCCAAGACATAATTTACATTTGTTTCTCTTTGATGTCTGGGGCCATGACCAGTTCACAATAATTTTATACTGAATTTCCTTTTTTAATTTACAAAGTTTTCTCTTTTTATTCAGCATGGCAACTCTTTTCTAACTTGCTGAGGTCCCTCATATCTTGGATGGTTGTTTTATTGTTGATGATATATATACATTAAATGACTAACATTAAATAGTGTTAGAAACAAATATTTTATCCCCCAGTAAGTATATAGATCAGGGCTTCCCTGGTGGCTCAGTGGTAAAGAATCTGCCTGCCAAGCAGGAAACATGGGTTCAGTCCCTGTGTGAGGAAGATCACCTGGAGAAGGAAATGCTGCTCCAGTATTGTTGTCTGGGAAATTCCATGGACAGAGGAGCTTGGAGGGTTACTGTCCATGTGGTCACAAAAGAGTCAGACATGACTTAGTGACTAAACAACAATAAGTATATAGGTCACTATTTGATTTACTTGGAAGGGAAAGGCATCTCTAAGTACCATTTTGACTGTACACTATCAGGTTTAAAGCAGGGGCAGGAATGGACCTACAGGTGGATTTTAGATTTTCCAACAAGGTGCTCCAATGGGCCTCATAACATTAAAACTGAAATTGAAATTGTGGAAGTCTGAAATTTCAGATCATTTGTCTTTCATCATTTTTTTTGGAGACACAGAAATCTTCATAGACTAGATCCTTTTCATGATTCATAAAGGGGAATAGATTCTCAAGCATATTCTCTGTATGTGATTTACAAAACATGATACACATCCAAATTCTCTCTAGATTAAACTTACTCAATTTAATCTAATGGCCCTTATATTGAAGTTATATCTATTCATAGCACATACTACCTGTGAGCTTAATGTACAGTTCTGGTTAATTTTCACCACTAAAGACTTGGAATTGGTGAGGAAGGCCTCTGAATTTTGCTCTATCCTAAAAGGACTGTCCCTCATATTAGAAAATTATAAGGATACATAAACTATTTCTCTTATAAGAAAACTGCAAAGGAGTGAGCTGATCATGAGTGATGATCCAAAATGGCTCTACACTGGTCAGTCTACACCCTGTGATCTCTTTTCCCTATTCTATCACTATTTATTGTGTCAAGGATACCTGCATGAAAAACAAACTTTCTTGCTTAAACTCACTCATAAGTATTATGATACTTGGGGCTACTAAGCTATAGCCACTCTAGAACACCAAATTAGAAGAAGGATTAGAAGAAGGTGGGTTTGATTGAAACGTGTTTACAGTTTGCCCAAAGGCACTCCCTTTCCCTAAAGTGAAGAATAAACTAGTTGGTATCCTACAGTGTTAGATTATGACCCACTTTTGGGGCTGTGCTGAGTCAGGCAGCTTGTATTCTAGCTTCACTAAGCACTCCTAGTTGCCAGATCACCCTACCAGGGTACCAAGTCTTTCTGTACCCTGTTTCCTGCCTCTGTCTTCATTCCTCTTCAACTCTCTCGGCAGCTCGGTCAAAGTATCCTGGTGCTGGAATGGAACATAAAACTGGTGTCATGTTTCTTTGAAGTAACTTACCAGCACAATGCAACTTCAACAGGGACTTTTACTATAATAAACAGAGAGGTGCTAACGTTCTTGACCACTTTGAAAATAAGTGGCCAAGAGGTTTAAAAAGAATTCTGGGGTATAAATCACCTCTAACAATATTATAACATATTTTTAAAACAATAGCTGTTCTGCTATATAGCACAGGAACTATTTTTAACATCCTGTGATAAACTACGAAGGAAAAGAATATGAAAGAGAATATGTATGTGCACATACATATCTGAATCACTTTTCTGTACAGTAGAAAATAGCACAACATTGTAACCAACCATACGTCAATAAAATACATTTTAAAAAATTAAAAAATAATGATTGCTGAAATACTGTGATTCTTATATGGATAGAAATGTGTATCTCAGAAACTGAATGAAAAGGCAAGAAGTAGACCCCATTATTTAGGCAGATGGTTAGATAGATATGATAGACAAATAGATAGATGATTGATAGAGTTAATCAGTTAGTAAGGGGTGGCTTTGGGACACAGTTGACTCATTTATTAGATATAATATGCATAGTTTAGTGGTCCACAAAGATAAGTTTAACATTGAAAATAAGAAAAATGAAAATCAATAATATTAATAATCATATAAAAATGAATCCAGCCTAAGTTATATTCATCTTTACAACAAAGCAGTTACACAATATACTTAAAATTTTTTCTCTCAATGAAAGAGACCACAAAGGCAAAGATGCTCAGAGGCCCCCAAAATAAAAAAGTAGTCTTGGTCTGGAGAGCTTTAGCCTTTGTCTGTTTATTATCTCTTTTGTAGTCAGTATCAGTGAAAACAATGTGCCTGCTGTACAAATGCAAATCCAAGACCAGGAATCCTCCCTCCCTTTTAATGAGTGTGCTGTGTGTGTGTGCTCAGTTGCTCAGTCATGTTTGACTCTTTGTGACCCTAAGGACTGCAGCCCACCAGGCTCCTCCGTCCGTGGTACTCTCCAGGCAAGAATATTAGAGTGGTTTACCATTTCCTCCTCTAGGGGATCTTCCCTAACCAGGGATCAAACCCAAGTCTCCTGCATCTCCTGCATTGGCAGTCAGATTCTTTACTATTGAGCCACCTGGGAAGACTCACTTTTAATGAGATTTCTCCTTAAATTTCTCTCTTAGAGAGTCTACGTTGTCACTGTGTTACCAGTTCAGGGAAACATCGAGTTATAACCAAATTTTATATTTAAATATTGCAAATTTATTAAATAATTTAATTTCATAAATTGCACAAAATAGAATTGAGAACCTTTATATTCATTTAGATAATAGCGACTGATCTTTGAAAGAATTCGTAAAGGAAAAGATCAATATATAACTTCAGTAGTGCTACTGCTAAGTCGCTTCAGTCGTGTCCGACTCTGTGTGACCCCATAGACGGCAGCCCACCAGGCTCCCCCGTCCTTGGGATTCTCCAGGCAAGAACACTGGAGTGGGTTGCCATTTCCTTCTCCAATGCATGAAAGTGAAGAGTGAAAGTGAAGTCGCTCAGTCGTGTCTGACTCTTAGCGACCCCATGGACTGCAGCCTACCAGGCTCCTCTGTCCATGGGATTTTCCAGGCAAGAGTACAAGAACCAACAAATCAGTGAAATGAAAACAAAAGGAAAAATATTTGTCTCAAATGTTAGAAAAATGAATAATTATGTATAATATATAAAAGTTTATTCTAATATATAAGTGCCCTCTTAATAGAAAATGACATAAACAACGAAATGTAGATAGTAGACAAACAGGGGAAAATATTCAGGCCATAGCAAACTTCAAATTAAACAATGAAGTATGTTTTTATATCAATTAACTTGGCAAAGAAGATATAATAATAGCACCATTGTTTACAGTGAAACTGATGAGTACCTTTGTCCAGCGAATATAAAGCAGGAACACAGTGTATGTACTGAGAATCATAAAAGTGTTCACACCTTTGACCTAATGATATGATTCACTGTAATTTAAACTGAGGAGATAATTCAAAAGGAGGGCAAACCCCTATGTATGAGGCTCTTCATTGTAGCCTTTTCCAAAACAGCAGAAAATGAAAATACCTAAATGTTCAACAATAGGAACAGTGAAAACAGTGAAGTAAATTGTAGTACATTAACTAGACAGAATATTTTGCAGCTCTCACAATAATAATTATGGTGAATATGAGATACAGCAAGAACACTGTTGTTTGAAATGCTGTTTCATAAAATAAAATATTCAATTATATAGATGTTTTGATGCTTTGTAAAATATAATGTAGATCGTGACCATAATGGAGGAGAGAAAAATAGATTGTGTTTGCTCCTGCTCCTTCTCTTCAAAACATAAAGTTGGTTAAGTTTCTTTTTAAAAAAAGAACTTTACCAAGTGTACGTCAAAGGCATCAACATACCCCTTTACCTGCTTGGTTCCCTCTCTTTTTCAGAGCTCTTTCTTACTAATTTACTGAGTGGATTCATGCTGCTTCAAGGTACCATATGTCATTTAGAAAGAAAGGCAACAGGTAAATTTATTAATTATGCAGCCTTTATTTTGTGTTGAGCACTCAGATACAATAGTGAGTAAGACCTCTCTTCTCTGTTCACTGAAGTCACAGTTTGCATATAGGATGGAAAATGAGGAGATATTTATAATATAGTATAGAAGTTCCCAAAGTGATAGGGAAAAATGAAGCATGATGAGAACCAGAATCCTTAGGAGTCACATATTTGATCTCTTCAAAAGGGATCTTACTTTAAAGGGGGCTCAGGGAATTTGCTTCTTTACTTATTCCACTTCCTTCCATGTTACATATTTCCCTCTTTATGGCTCCTGTCTCAGAGACAAAAATTCTCAAGTCTCTTTTCCATGGCAAAAATTAAGTTTTGACTCCATAATCCCCTCATCATATGTTCTGTAACTCTCCTTCCTTTTTACTTATAATTTCATAATTCCTGTTTCTAATTCCATACTGACTAGTCACTGCTTAGCCCACTATTCAACTTGGTTGTGACCATTAAAACCACAAGAAAGGAAAGACTGCACAGGAAGATGCAGGGCTTGTTCAAGCCACTTGGAAGAGAGAGAAACTGCAAAGGGGATATATACCACGGACAGAGGAGCCTGGTGGGGCTATAGTCCAGAGCGGGGCAAAGTCGGACACAGCTGAGCAACTGAGCACACACACAGCACACTCATTAAAAGGGAGGGTGGATGCCTTGTCTCAGAGTTGTATTTCTACAGTGAGCACGTTGTTTTCACTGATGCTGCATGCTGTGAGGTAACTTTACGATGGTGGCGACCACGAAAGAGATTATAAACAGAGAAAGGCTAAAGCTCTTAAGGTCAAGACTTCTTTTTGATTTGTGGGGGCTCTGAGCATTTTTTGCCTTTGTGGTCTCCTTCTTTCATAGAAAAAATATTAAAAACATATTGTGTAACTGCTTTGTTGTTAAAAAAAAGACAACAGATAAATTTGTTTATTAATTATGGAGGCTTTATTTTGTATTTAGCACTGGGATACAATCATAATTAGATCTCTCCCCTCTGCCAGTAAGCTCACAGTTGACACACAGGTGGAAAGGAGATATTTGTAATACACCACAGGAGGCAATAAGTGGTCAGGAAAAAAAGAAACTAAGTAGAAACCAGAATCCTAAGGAGTTGATATTTTGTCTCTTTAAGGGATTTTTACATTTAGAAGGGGCTTAGGGAATTTATTCTAGTTATCCCACTTTCCTCCATATCTTAGATTTCCGTTTTTGTCTCCTCCCGGAGAGACATACATGTGTTCAATCTCTCCTCCATGGCAAAAATTTGTTTTGACTGCACATCCCCTTCTTATCATCTGTTCTATAACTCTCCTTCCATTTTACTCACAATTCCATACTTCTCGTTTCTAATTCCATACTGACCAGTCACTGCTTTACCCATGGCCATTTGAATTATTTGTGACAAAACCTCAAGAAAAGATAGATTACAAAGGAAAATATATGGCTCATGCAATCAGGTGGAGGAGACAGAAACTGCACATGAGATGATGGACTCAGTGTGTCCCAGACCAGAGAGCAAGCCAGTGTGTCTAGAGCATGGTGAACACGGTGGGGAATGGCAGGAGTTGAACTTAGAAACATAGGCAGGGATCCCACCATGTGGGGTCTGTAGATCTCAATAGAATTTATAGTTTATCTATGTGCAATGGAAAGCCATGGGATGGGGGTTAGGGGAGTGGGGCTTCAGTAGGAAAGGAACACAATGTAATTGATGTTTTGAAAAGACCACCCTGGTTGCAGTGTGGAGAATGGGTTGATAGGTCCAAGGACAGAAGCAGGCTATTGCTGTAATCCATAGGAAAGATATTGATGGTTTAAGATAATAATAGAGATGGCTAGAAATAAAAGGATATGGGATATATTTTAGAAGTAAAGCAATTTGCTGATGACTTGCAAAGCTTAGGACTAAGAAAAGAGAGTAATCAAAAAAGATGCAATCAAATTCCTAGATGTTTGGCTTGAGCATCTATCTGAATGAATGTTTGTGCAATTTACTGAAATGTGCAATACTGAGTTGAAATAGGTATGATGTGGGATCTTCCGAGGTTCTCCTAAAAATTGAAACTCACAAGACTACCATCAGTCACACCTGGCACAGGTCTTTTTAAGCATGTTGCTGTGCTTAATTGCTCAGTCATGTCCAACTCTTTGTAACCCACCAGGCTCCTCTGTCCATGGGGATTCTCCAGGCAAGAATACTAGAGTTGGTTGCCATGCCCTCCCCCAGGGGATCTTCCCAACCTAGGGATTGAACCCAGGTATCCCACATGGCAGGCGGATTCTCTACCATCTGAGCCACACGGGGAAGCCCTTTGAGAAGCATTCAGGATAGAATTCCTAGTTATTCAGCAGGGCATGTCACAAAGTTCCTCTCCTCTTATGGTCCTCAAAAAGTCCAACAGCAGCCCATTCAATTGCCCAAAAACTACCTTCTTGCCAGGTAACAGCTCAGATGAAAGGATTCCAGATCTATATCAGTTAGGTGCAGGGGCTTACTTAGCTCAATAGCCTCTTTGCCTAAAGGAGCCAGTATCTCTGTAACCACTCTAAGGACATAGCTTCTAGTTTCCCTGGAAGGCTCATGGCAATTACAAGAATCACTACACATGGGGGAAGCCCTAGAACATGGTTTCCCACCAGGTATTTACAGTTCATTTATACTTCCTCCCACTCCAGGTTTAGGTTACCAAACAAGGGTCATTTTTACTATGAGATGTTGCTTAGCAACATAGTTGACATTTTTATCCTTTGCAAGTCATTAGAATCGAGCTACACTTTGAACATCAGGTTCTTATGCAGAATGAAAAAGAGTTTTGCTAGCTATTTACCCACAGAATTAAAAATCAAAATTTCTCTTTTTGTCGTGTGGAGTAATAAGTGGAGGTGTGAAATGAGCAGTTTAACTTAATATACAAGTCTGCAGCTCAACTGGGTAAATACATTACCATAATATCAGCATATTTAAAGCCCTGGCAGCAAAGAGGCTCACGGAGAGAAAGAGAGGAAGGGGAGGGGGCAAGTGGGGTACAGGGCTGGGGTAGAGCCCTAGGACTCTTTGCAATTTAGAGGTGTAGAAACAGAAGCCAGGATAGGAAATGAAAAACTGGCAAGTGAGGTGGGAGGAAAATGTGATGAAAATGGAGTCATTAGAAGACAAGGAGCTCAAATAAAAGGAGGAAGATCACCCAGGTCAAAAAATGCTAGATATACCAAGTAAGAAGAGACCAGAAATTTAATCCCCAGATTTGGCAACAAGGAGACCATGAGGGACCTTTTCAAGTACTATTTCCCTGGCCTGATAGAGTGGATTGAGACTGAAAAGGGAGGAAGCGGGAAAAGTGACTGAGGACAAGTGTTCTATGAAGTAGAAGGAGTAAAGTGAGAAATCAAGGAGGGTTTACCAATGTGGGTAGCAGGCTCGGTTGTGTGCTGACTGGCATGATTCCATGTAAAGGGGAAAATAAGGCAAGAATGAAAAATATGGGTAGGAGAGGATGGTTACAGACCTTAGAGTGATTGGCTTTGGGAAGAAGTTGGTGCATATCCTGTGATACAGCAGAAATCCTGAAAGCAGATCGTGTATTTCAGAGCATCCACCCAGTTCCTGAGTCAGAATCCTGGTGACATCTGTCTTTTTAAATTATTTAACCCACAGCCAATAAGTACTACGGAATTCCAAAACAAGGCAAAGTTTTATGAGGTCAGGAACCATGTTTTATTTTACTATGTCCTTGCAGCATTAGGATGGTGCTGGCATGACAAGAAACACACATGAATAAGGCTCTGATGGTAAGTAGCACCAGGGAAGGCTGAAAGATACTAGGGGACAGGCCACATGCTTCCCCTCTGTGACCTGAGGAAAACATGTCCTCGGGTTGCTCCTGCTACCTAGAAAATACTCCCCCCCCACCCCCACCTCCTTCTTCCGTATTGAGATAATGTTCAGGGCCTGGCCTCAAAGTGAACTTTTTACCCTATTCAGGAAAAATAATGGAAGTCTTCTCTGATAAAGAAGGATGGCCTTCTCCAACCTTGATCAATAAGTTTAGAAACTTTGTTCCTCAAGCCTCACAACCCTTGAGCTGGGTCAGTGTAGACATTCCCCCTGTGACCGAGGTGAGGGTCACATCAATGAAGTCTGATTTCTCTGTTGGTACAGCCCCAAGCCAGAAAGACATAAATTCATTCATAAGTTTAATATTGAAGGCATAAATTTAATAAGCTCCTATGGTGGTCTGCCCTGGTGGCTCAGATGGTAAAGAATCCACCTGCAATACAGGAGACCCCAGCTCAACCCCTGGGTCGGGAAGATCCTCTGGAGAAGGGAATGGCAACCCACTCCAGTATTCTCACCTGGAGAATTCCATGGACAGAGGAAGCTGACATTCTACAGTCCGTGGGGTCACAAAGAGTCAGACACGACTGAGCAACTAACACTAACTCTATGGAGGGAAAAGGCGTTGTAATTTCTAAATATCTCTGTGGAAGCAAGTTTTCATTTGAAATTATTGGGTTGGGTTGGGCTGGCCCAAAAGTTTGTTTGAGTTTTCCATACTATCTTACAGAAAAACCCAAACAATCTAATTTTTTGGCCCATGCAATAGTTCAACTCAAATAGACATTAGGAAAAGGAGGAAGCCTTGTACTAGAAAAGATAGCCCAAAGTTCAATGACCCAGGAGACTGAAGCTCTTTGGGGTTCCTGCAGGCCAGGTTCTTTGTGAGGGCTAATGAGAAAAGCCCTGTGAAGAGGCTCTACAAATTATAAAGAGCTATGCAAATCAAAAGGAACACTTTGGCTAATAGCTAAGTACAGATAGTAAATGGACAGAGAGAGAGAACAAGACTGACATCCAGGAAAGATGAGTTATATCTGTGTCACAGTAAGAAAAACACCAAATGGAAGCCAGACTCAAGAATGGGAAGTGACTTGGAGGAGGAAACGGCAACCTACTCCAGTATTCTTGCTTGGAAAATCCCATGGACAGAAGAGCCTGGTGGGCTACAGTCTATGGGGTTACAAAGAGTTGGACATGACTTAGCAACCAAACAACAACAAAAAAGTGATGATGCATATCTATATTCATTTACACAGGGGAATAAAAGTCCAGGACATATTACTGAGAAAAAGAAGTTGTTAAATATCTCCATGCTATGTGAATCCATTTATTTAAAATTATGTGTGTGTATGTATGTGTAAAAAGAGAATGAAAAAATGTTTGCTAAGGTAGTAATTATTGTCTCTAGCTGGTGAAATTCAGATGATTTTTACTTTTTCCTTTGTACTTTTCTGGATTTTTTTTCAAATTTACAGTGTATCTGCTATAATAAAAATCATTCATGTTAATAAAAATAAGAACAAAGATAACTATAAATATTATAAAGCAAAAAAAAAAAAAGAATGTGAGGTAGGTGAAGGAAGGAACAGGACTACCTGGGGAGCCAGAAGCAGGGCACAGACTAGGCAGGGAGCAGAGAGAGATACGTTCTGAGTATTAAGGCCACAATAACACTTGAGCTGGTCTACTTTCAATGCTCCCTTTACCAAGTGAGAAGACAGAGGTCCAGGGAGCAAGAGTGACTTGCATAGGATCACACAGTCCACTAGTGGCAAAAGACAAGCCATAGAAGGACATTTTCCTAACACTAGCCTGTACCTGGGCAAGTGAACAGACAACCAAAGCCTGTCTCCTCAGCTATATTCAGCTAGATTCTTCTCTGTCTTGATGCTCCAGACTTGCCACCACTCTCTTGTCTGAAATCACAGGATTTCCAGTTCTAATAATACCTGCTCCATAATAAGGGATGCTGCAATTTCTGGGAGAGAGAATATGCAGAAGAGAGAAAACACTAGTATTACCAAAACTCTAGACACAACATGGAGTTAGGCATTGGCAGCAAAGATTGCAGCCTCACATGCAACCCTAGTTAAGTCTATAGTACAGCCCTCCATCCAACCTGTTAAGCCAAAATACTACCAATTCCCCTGTAGCCATATCAGGAGGTATCCAGGGGTTCGAGAGCTCTTCCTAACATTGTCTTGACATGAACTGCAAGGCAGTGATGCTCCTCTGCTGCCCATGCACTGTCCTGGGGAGGATGAGGTCCCAAAGTGTAGGGACCTCCACTACACCGGATGTCTAGCCATCCTGGGCCAGACTGAGGCACCCCTCTGCTGGGACAAGTGCTGCCCTGCAGGGTTGAACAAAATCTGTAGGCCAGGCTGGTGTGTAAGGGATGTACCATGAACCTCCATGAGCTCTGACTTCTGACTGTCATAGCCAGGGTCACTGGGCTTCTGTGCAAGCTTAACCTCATGGCTGCCTTGGGATCCAGGCCTGACCTAATTGCTAGTCCCAGCCTAGAAGTAGCTTGCTTTTTTCTCACTAGTCCTATCTGGCCTGAGGAGTCCATGCCATGATTGCTCCTGATCCCAAACCAGTCTGCCACCAACTGTATACTGACCAGGCCTCTGTGGCTGTTGACGATATTCTCCAGTGGACTGCTTTGCTCCTAGCTCTAACAATCTCCAATTTGCTTTTTCTCCTCATGTCTGATTCTTCTTCTTATAGGCACAGGCAGATCAGAAGAGGGAAGTTGAGCTCAAGGCAATACCTCTTGTTCCTATCCTGGTAAGTGAGCTCACACATGAACCCATTAGCATCTTCTTTGGGACTGTCCTCAAGGCATTCTGGGCATGGAAGTTAAGTAAGCAAAGCAATATAGAACTTCACAGAGTAACTTCTAAGCCATGTTGCAAAGATTCTAGTCTTTTAACTCATCACACAGAGCATATCAGTTATCATGTACAGATAAGCCCTGCTGAGGGCAGGGCTCCAAACTGTAATAAATTCATTTCTAAAGTCTGCTCCAATATAGGAGGAAGGAAGGAAAGAAACAAGACAGAAAGGGAAGAAGGAAGGTGGAGGGAGGGAAGAAACTAATACAGGCTCTACAAGGGAATGACTTAGTCACTTGGGCTGAGTTGGATTTCCCTTTGGAATTATTAAGGCTGAACAGGAAGTGTGACTGACAGTGCAACATGTTTGTATAAGAGTGCTTGTTGGTTGATACTGTAGCTTTTCAGGGGTCTGGTCATCATTTCAGGAGCTTAAGGAAGGTGCTTTCTGGAAAAGAGAACAAGAGAGCTGGGAAGTATTGCCTCATATGAGTAAGATTATAAGAAGCCAAGGCTCCATGCAATCATTAATCCAACGACATTACTGACAGTGAAGGAGGGATGTATGAGCTCTGGTCGAGGTGACTACTAAAGACAAAGGCAAGAGTAGCAGAAGATTCATGGGCCATCAGCTCCCTAGAGGACAAATGAGACTAGATGTAACCCTATCTAGGGAGAGGTGGAGCTTGACCAGGGATTTCACAACATTCTGACCAGATTTTATTGTAGCTTCTTGGGGAAGAGGGTACAGTATAGAAAGCATGGAAAATCTATATTTCACATACTTCTATCTCACTACCATCATTTAGATAATATCTTCTAAAGATCCTCACCTAAAGACATATCCCTGCTGTTTCTTCTCTCCCCACTAGATGCTTTGCACAGCATTTTTATGAATTCCAGTCCTCAAGTCAATAATAGGAAATAAGTAGATTAGGTGATGATATCTATTTTGCAGGTGAGCAAACAGAGACATGACCAAGACCACATGACTGGTAAGAGGAAGAAGAGTGGTCGGCAGAAAAGTTAATCGGCCTGGGAACTCAAGAGATACAAGTTTTGCCCTTCTATTTGTCACTAAATCAGACAGGTGACCTTTCCTTCTTTACCTGATGCTTCACCTGAGAAGCTCTGCTCCATAGGTATCCTTCTAGTTACCCACTATGAAATGATAAAATCATTTTTTCCAGTGTAAGAGAGAATGTAAGATCAAGATGCCTGATTCCACCTAGCACAAGTGCCTGCCTGGGAAACAGGACTCTGAGGAGTCATCCACCAAAGGACATTTTCCATGCCCCTAACTTTTCAAGAGGGATGCTACACAGGGTTATCCTGTTTATTTATTCATTATTCACATGCTCATTCAAGAAATATTTATTTTCAACACAAACAAGGTGAATCCCACATTTCTAATACAGGTTGTGTTCACCCCAGTGGCAGAGATGAATGTGTGCTCATGGCAGGACACTCACTGGAGCTGCAGTTCAGATACTACGGAGATTGCACTGACAAGATCCTCTCATCAGTATGCTCAAGTGCATGTTCATTTGGCCACCGGAGACCATACTGGTTGCAAGAAGGCAATTTCTGGGAAGAAAGAGAATTGAGCAGTGGCCATTCCCCTGGTTGATGTGCAAAGACATTGGATGGACTGAGGCTGTCCTGGTTGTGGCCAGAAAGCAAGCAAAAAAAAAAAAAAAAAAGCCACTAGCAATGAGAATTGTGTGTGAGCACCTAGGAGTAGACTGGGCCCCAAGGATTTGGGCAACAGGAAGAAAACTGTTGCTTCTGGGAACTGTGTACTTCTGGAAATAGGAAAATTCCAAACTAGCAGTATATGCACAGTGGGGGAAATGAAGAAAAGTGGCAAGTACAACTCAGAGCTGTTACAGGAGCATCTTTAAGACTGAATTTCAGAGCAGAACTCTCCCTTGCACTTGGGAACAAGATGTCAGTGGCTTCCCAGTGCCTGGAACTGTGTTACAACCAAGGCAGCCCCATTTCCCAAGAGGAATGTGCATACAGCCCCCCTAGGAAACATGATTCATGCTTAACCTTCAGGCTGAGAAAAACAGCCACGGTGACTCACTTTTCAGTCATGTTTCCTAATGAGAATGCATCAGAATCATGTTGTCACAGAAACAAGGTGAAAACCGCCAGCTAAAAGAGAAAGCCCACTTAGCAAGGCATCCAGAGCCTCTCACAATTAATTTCAATCTACCTTTTAGCCTTGTCTGCAGCCTCTGGCCAGTTTTCTCCCTAATGTCCATTCTGTTCAGGAGCTCTGGGATTTGGGTGAAAGTGATTCCCCCTCCCCTAGCTATAAGGGTGGGTTTGATGATTCTAAATTATTACAAATTCTTATAGATCTTTCCATCAAGAGGTGGGGACTTGCTTTGACTAATATAATGTGACAGAAATTGTGTAGCACAGGTCTCAAGTTTGGATGTCAAGGGTCCTTGAGCCTCTGTTCTCACACTCAGAAGGTGCTCTGTGCATGAAAACATACCCCAGCTGCCTGGGTGGAGACAACACACAGAAGAGAACCAAGGCAGCCCAGACAATCAGTAGGTGTAGGACCGACACCTTCAAGGACTGTCTGGCCCTGAGCTGACTTGCCAAGTGACCGTAAATGTATGAATGGGCCTGACCAACACCACATGGAAGAGAGTGTGCCATTCCATCTGAGCCCTGCCCAAATCCTGACCCACAGACTCAAGAACTAATAAACTGTTGTGGCTTGGAGACACTAAATTTTGGAGAGAATGAATTCTCATGCTCTCTTACCCAACTCTGCCTGCATGACCATCCTGTCACTAAAATTTATGGCCAGAGAACAGGGTCACACTAGTCTGAATCAGACTATATGTACTGCTAGAAAGCCAAGATTTTATGTACTCCAAATCAGGCAATTTTTCTTGCCCCCTCACCTCACTCCATGTAGATGGATGCTGCAGTCAAGCCTTGTGTGGAATATTTTTCAACTCTTTATTTTGAAATAATTTAGATTTTCAGATGAGATGCAAAGATAGATAGTATAGAGTACCCTTATACTCATTCAGCTTTTCATGGTATTAACATAACCATGGCCCATATATTAGAATCAAGAAACTAATATCAGAATAGTGAAATTAACTAAATTATAGAATTTATCCAGATTTCATTGGTTTTTCCACTAATATTCTTCTATTCCAGGATACCATGTTGCACTTAGCTGTCATGCCTCATTCTCTTTTGATTCTTAAACTGCTTCTCAATTTCCCTATCTCTTTCATCACCTTGACACATTTAAATACACTAGTCAGATATCTCTTTCACTGCCCCCCCAATTTAGGTTATCTGATATTTTCCCATGATTAGGTAGAGTTTACAGACCTCATAGAACAATATCCCCAAAGAGAGATGTATTTCTCATTGCATCATGTCAGGGAGTCTATAAGGTCAACATATACTACTGGTGAGATTAATCTTGATCACTAGGTAAAGGGAGCGTCTGCCAGGTATCTCCTGTTATTATAGTTACTATTTTTCGCTTTCCATATCTTGTCTATTAGATGAGAGCCACTAAGTTCAGTCTACACTTACGGCCACTCAACACTTCATTATTTTCTGGCACTACATAATATTCCAAACTCATCTTGTATTTCCTCCAAAAATGTCCTGCTTCATTTTATTGGAGAATGTTATATAGAAACCAAGATCTATGATCAGCTTAAATATTAAAGAACACAGCTATTATCATAACTGTGATTTATTTCCTCATCTCTTTATTCCTAATCTTTCCATTGAATAAGATCCTACCTCAAATCTTTCCAACACATCTTCATTTATTCACTCACTCACTCATTATTCAATATCAAGCTCCTACCATGTGTCAGGTACTCTTGTATTTGACACTGGGAATGCAGCCATCATCTTGAGAGTGTATGTACACATGGTCTAAAGCAATACTCTGCTGAGATGAAAAAGATAGATAGGAATTAGTTGGGCAAAGGGAAAAACGTGGAGGGTGAGGTTAAAAAAAAAATGGAAAATGTGCTCTCTGGAGCAGGTGCCCAGAGGGACACTAAGTTGGGAGAGTTATTTTTTAAATTCTATTATTAATTGGATAATATCATTTTATATCTGAAAGTAGCTCTACTCTCTCCGTAGTTATACTCAGTTTGAAAGAGTGGGTAGGGAATATATAAAATCTCCAATTTCATGTAAAATAAACTAATGACCAAAAGAATAAAACACCAAAACCAATGAGAAATGCTAATAAACTATGTGTCCTTGATTCAAATCAACTAATATAGAGAGAGAAACCACTATGTGCTGTTTACAATGCTGTGGGCTGAGAATAGAGAAGCAAGCATAAAAGTCACGGCTCTGCTTTCAAGTGACTTCAGTCTGGTGTGATGAGCACCATAGAAGGGAAGCGTGTGGAGTTACAGAGCATACAGTGAGGGATTTAACCAGTTTGGTGTTTTTAAAGCATTCTAGAGAGTGTGGCACTAACACTGAGGCTTGAAGGAAGAGCAGGAACTGCTGAAGAGAAGAAACCAAGATTTGGGCACTGGACGTGCTACATCTTGTGATCAGCTTAAACCTCAAAGAACTCATGTATTATCATAGTTTTGTGATTAATTCCATAATCCCTTTACCTACTCTCAATCTTTCCACTGAACAGGATTCTATGCTTACTTCAATATCCCTTCATTCATTAATTCATTCACTCATTCCATATTTATTAAGAAGAGAGGAAGGAAAAGCAAGCATTCTGGAATTGAGAACAGCCTGTGGGAAGGCCAGGCTGGGAAAGGGCATGGTGTGTGTTTAAACAGCTAAAAGAAATGCATTTTACCAAGAGAGAAAAGAGTAGGAGAAAGAGAGGCAAGAAATGAGGCCGGAGACGGGGAAACACCAGTTCCCTTAGCTCCTTCAAAGTCAATTGAGTTTGGGACATTATTCCAAGTGCAGTGGAGAGTCATGGAAGGCTGCTAAGCCAATGAGTGATCAGACCAGGCCACCTGGCTGCAGAGGGGAATATAGGTAGGAAGGGAGTAAAGCATTAACCTCTGTAAGGCTCAGTAAGGTTAGTTTTTTTCTGCTTTACAGAATTGGAGTGAGGAATAAACAAGGGAACATATACAAATTTCTGGAATGGTATTTGTCACATGACAGGCAATCAAAATTTTAATACCTTCTCTAGTCCAGCAATGTTGTTTCTCATCGACTCTTGTTTTTCTCTTTTTATTCCTATAACTATATTTAAGGGGGGGGCGGGGATTAACCATTAAAACTTTTTGCAGCAATTAAACTTGATTACCGAGCCAAACACAGTGAACAAATATGACTAGGACCTGAGTTCTTCCCTAAGACATAATCACAATGAACCGTAACATTCTGTGATATGATCTACACTGATGACATGTGCCAAAGATCAGAGGAAAGAAGGACATCTTTCACCTCTCTGTCTTTAACACCAGGCAATATGTGTGGCACAGAGGACTTCAACACAGATTTCTTGACCAAATGAATGCATTCTCTGGGAGCTTAGAAGATGAAGCAAGAGGCTTGGGTGCACTGAAAATTCAATCTCTTAGGATTTAATATAAGCTCATTGAGGACTATGGCTTTCTTTCTTTTTTTAAAAAAAATTTAATTATTTATTTTACTTTACAATATTGTATTGGTTTTGCCATACATTGACTTGAATCTGCCATGAGTGTACATGCGTTCCCCATTCTGAACCCCCCTCCCACCTCCCTCCCCATCCCATCCCTCTGGGTCATCCCAGTGCACCAGCCCCGAGCACCCTGTATCATGCATATAAACCTGGACTGGAGATTCATTTCACATATAATATTTTACATGTTTCAATGTATGGCTTTCTTTCTATATATTCTATTGATTAATATTTGGAATTATCATTAATATGCTTTATTTTTATTTAGGTTTTTCTGAATGATTAGTCACATTTTCAAATCAAAACTTTCCTATCATGAAACACC
This sequence comes from Ovis aries, assembly GCF_016772045.2. Classification (NCBI taxonomy): domain Eukaryota; kingdom Metazoa; phylum Chordata; class Mammalia; order Artiodactyla; family Bovidae; genus Ovis; species Ovis aries. Next base: position 37,409,693 of record NC_056068.1, read on the forward strand.
ATGTAATAACATGAAAATATCAAATCTATACTGCAATGTTGGCTTGATAACATTGAATCCCTAATTATCTTTGTTATTTTCATCTGAGTCACAGAAAATGAGACAAATTTCATTCTCTGTTGTTGACTTTCCTACCACCTACCTGCACGCTGGCCATCTAACCTAACCCCTAGCTGATGTGTGTTTAGATAATCAAATTATTTTTATTATAGTGTGAGCAATACATCAGTAACTTTTATGAGAATCGTGTAATGTCAGTAAAGTAAATGGCTGTGGGGTTAAAACTAACACTGCTCCCTCTAATTAATATATGTAGTTCTCCCAGTTTCTATGCTAATGTATTTTATTTTTGAAGCAAGCTGAAAAATGAGGTGAGTAATCATAATGGTTTTGAGAACACTTAGCATTATTGTAGGACAGTTAAAAGCTAAAGCTGTTTCATTCCTATGTTTACAGTTCTTCAGAGTCTTCCGGCAGAACTGACCTTGGTCAAATTGCTTACTTTTTCTTAAAGAATTTTAACTATTTAAGATGAAAGACATGACTGCCTACTCTTAATGCATTAAAGTCTGAGTCAGTGGCTCCATGAGTGACAGCTGTCATGCACTGGTATGATCACTGAGGTAGAACAAATGTGCTTCGAACACCTACACATGCCCCTTGGGGAAGAAACTGTTTTAAAGAGAAAACTTGAAAAGTAATTCTGATACTGTTAGGGAAACATTTTTGTTTTTATGAATTTGAAAGTACTTTTATTATAAATCCCAAACTCAAACTAAGAGATTTAAAAGTATGTGGATCTTTAAAGAAGATTTAAAAGAGAATGTGGAAAAGGAAACAGAAGTTCTTGTTTCCCAATTCAACTTCATAACCCCATATCCCAGAATTCGTCAGTTAACAATTTCTTCTTTTTTAATTATTTTAATTGGAGAATAATTACAGTATGTAAAGAATAGACTTTTGGTCTCCGTGGGAGATGGTGAGGGTGGGATTATTCGAGAAAATAGCACTGAAACATGTATATTAACATACGTAAACTAGATGAATAGTGCAATTTCAATGCATGAAGCAGGGCACTCCAAGCCCGTGCTCTAGGACAACCCAGAGGGATTGGGTGGGGAGCGAGGTGGGAGGGGGGTTCAGGATGGGAAAACAGTTTCTTCTTAATTTCTCCTTCCAGAAATGTTTCTCCTCATAAAACTCTATATGTGAAGTATCTATTATGTATTTTAACACAAATAGGATCATCCTATACCCAATTTTGTAATTTTCATTTTTTCATTTTAAATTAGGTCAATACATTTAGATCTTCATTTTCCTTTTAGTGCCTGAATAGCATTACATATACAGATGAGCCATAATTTACTTTACCTACTAATGAACATTTACACTGTTGCCTTTCTTTCTTCTTGCTGTTAGAAATAGCATTGTGATGAACACCTTTCAATATACATTTTTTTTTCGACTTAAGCAAATACATTCATTCTATAAATTCCAAGCAGGAATCCTAACACTGTTTTGAAAAACATTCTTCAGTTGAATCAGATGCCCAAATGTTCCATTCTAACAACTCACAGATTAAGAAAGGATGATGTCGTGTTGATATAACATGTTCTATTGAATTAGGCAATTTTCTATTAATCTATTGCTACGTACCAAACTACTCCAAAACTTTATGGCTTAAAACAAAAACACTTATTTATTTAGTTCAGAAATCTGTGACTTGTTCAGGGCTGGGCTAGGAAGGCTTATGTCTGCTCCACACAGCATCAGGTGGGCATGGCTTGGCTAAGGGATGAGACCCAGTTAAGATGACTCACTCAATTGGTCGGAGCTGGTTTTCAGTCTGAAGGTCAGCTTGGCCTGAGGGATAGGGATACTCGTTTTCTCTCCAGAAGGATGGAGCTAGGTGAAAGCTGTTGCTTTTTACAACCTGGTCTCAGAAGCCTCATAGTGTCCCACCTGCTGTACTATATTCATTAAACTAGTCACAAAAGCTCTTCCAGGGCTTAAGAGGACATCTGATGGAAATATGGTAAGGTTTTTTAAAAAGCAAGTGGATTGGGAAATATTATTACAGCCACAGTCAAAAACATCTTCTTCAACTCTAGATAAACAAATAGTTCAAAATATTATATGTTTACTTTTGGAACAAGGACATCTAAGTTTTACTGTTTTTCCTTTTCCTTTGATTAGGAAAAACTATTCTACCAGAACCATTAGATTGTTTCCTTTACAGATATGTAATATTTATGATAGTCCCAACTATGACTGAAAACTCTGGTAAATCAATTTTTATTTAATTGATGAGAAGCTATTTTGCTTTTCCATTCTCCTCTACTTAGCATAGCACCTAGTCATAGTAGTAATCATTATTATTAAGATATTATATTATCACTTGACTGATAAGGAAATCTATGTGTGAAAAGGTAAAGCACCTTTTCTAAAATCATAGAAGTGGTACAACTAGGGATGAATCTAGATCACTGTACTAACCCTAGGTTCTTACTGCTAATTAAACTTTCTAAAGCATTGGTCAAATGTTTTGTTACATTATGCTTATTGGTAGGAAAATCTTTAGTCATGGTTGTCATTCTGTCTAAAAGACTGTTTAATAGAATAAAACAGGATACAAAGAGACAATGTGAGAAGAACTAATGTATTGTGTTGCTTCTTCTCCATTCTTCTCCTAGTTCAATCTCATGGTTTTATAATGTAACGCACACTGATTAAATGTCATATTAAGATAAGAAGTTAGTAGCTAGAAGGAACCACAGAAATTGTGCCAGTGAATAAAAGAAACCACAGAAAGCTTCTTGCAGGAAGCTGATCTTGCCCAGTGAAATGAAGGAAAGATCTTTTGTGAAGACTGACAGAGTTAGTTCCCAAAACTGGTTGTGCATCAAAGTCACCTGAGCAGCTTAGTACTCAGTACTCAGACCTGACTGAAGGAGACTCAGATTCAATTGGAAGAAAGTAGGGCCTGAGAATATGATGTATCACATCAGATAAATCTGATGGAATAAGCCTTTAGACCTCTTTTGGAAAACAAGCTTAGGGTACTCTTCATGGGTTTTCTGTTTTGTTTTTTTCTTTAACATTTTTTTTTTAAATTTTGATGTCTTTCTCTCTTGTCATCAGGTTTTTCTCTGGCTTCCTTTTTTAATATATACAAGGTAATACCTGTTCTTTAATAGAAGCCAAGATTCTGATTCATTCTTTAGCAATTATCATATTAGGTTATTATAATATCTTTTATACCAAATAAGATGAAACTCTATTTTTGATGTTTTTGTTGGAAATGAAAATGGATAAGCCTCCTAGAGTATATGACTTTTTTTCTTCCTGGCTTCCTTTTTTCAGAATACAGTACCTACAAGGTGATGGCTATTCAACAGAAACAAATATCTTACTCTTTTTTTCTTGGTACTCATTTTATTAACTTATTGCAGTGTCTTTAATGCCAAATCAGAAAAAACACTATTTCTGTATTTTAATTAACATTTCCAGTTACCAGTGAGATGAAGCACCTTTTCATATGTTTATTTGACATTCAGGTTTTCTCCTCTATAGATTGCCTGTTTTTAACCTTTGCACATTATGGGTAGTTTTATTTTCCTTATTGATTACATATGACTTGGATATTACCAGAAATTCTTTGTCTTTTTAAGCACTGCAGATACATCTCCCAGAGAACATCAGTCCAAACTGGGAGGCACTTTGTAGACTATAGTTGCAGGTGAGTGCAAGGGGACCTCATTGAATCAGAGAGTGCTGCGGTGACCTCAGTGCCAGGTTCAAGCCTCACTTGTAGGACAGAGCCCTCATACTGAGCATGAAAAACAGGGGCACAAGAAAGGAAAGGGGAAGCACTGTATTTTTTTTTTTCACAATTCAAATAAATGACAGAAGAGGAAGCTCCGGAATCCTGAAGCTAGAAAACCTACACTGACAGTCTTGCCTTCTAGTATAGGCAAACTCAACTCGCTAAAATATAAGCAATAAGAAAGAAAAGTAGTCAAACCCACTTATTGGAAAATTATGAACAGAATAACATCCTTTCAAGCATTGAAAATATGCCAGAGCGACATGCCTACAAAATAAAGAAAAACTATATCTACTATTGGAAACAAATAAAGAAATTGAGAAGAGAAGATAATAGAGGTTTAAAATAATAACTTAAATTAGAATCAAAATAACTCAGAAATAATATTATTAGAGAAAAGAAAAGGAAAAGTTTGAAAATGGAACTTACAAACACAAGGAACATATTAGAAATTTAAATATATATATCTTTAGAAATAAAGGTTAAACTAAAAATAATACATTGGTGAATAAATGGAAAGGAGAGAAATATTTATTTAAATAGGACTTAAGGGAATTCCCTGGCCATCCAGTGGTTAGGACTCTGCACTTTCACTGCTGAGGGCCAGGTTCAATTCCCTGGCTGGAGAACTAAGCTGTATGGCACAGCCAGAAAAAAAAAAGAAAGAAAGAAAAACAGATTTAAGAGCAAATAACACAGAACATTAACAAACTGTTTATGTATGTGTGTGTGTGTTTAAATATCCAAAGAAGAAAATCAAAGCAATTGAACAAATACTAAAAAAAAAAACCATTGAAGAAAATCTTCCAAAATAAAAGTTAACTCAAAATTACATACTGAAAAGATACAATGCATATTCTGGAAAATCAACCCAGAATGATTGATATCAAGGCACATTGTAGTACAATAATTAGCATTCAAAGAAAAAGAGAAATGCATTAAAAATAGATATTCAATAATAAAGAATTCTAAAGCCTCTTTCAGTTAGAAAATTTAAAATTATGCTATCACACAACCCTTGCCAGCCCAGGTTCAATGCATGATACTGGATGCTTGGGGCTGGTGCACTGGGACAACCCAGAGGGATGGTACGGGGAGGGAGGAGGGAGGAGGGTTCAGGATGGGGAACATGTGTATACCTGTGGCAGATACATGTTGATGTATGACAAAACCAATACAATATTGTAAAGTAATTAACCTCCAATTAAAATAAATAAATTTATTTTAAAAAATTAAATTAAAAAAGTACAAATACAAACATAATTAGAAAAAAATTTTAAAGAACATTAGTGAAAACAGCATTTCAGAATCCATGGGATATAGCCATTGCAGTTATCTGAGTCAAATTATAGCATGAAGTATCTATATCAATTCAAAGAAAAGTATGAATTTAATAAATCATATTAGAAGTTATAGCCAATTCAATTATACAAAATGAAGCAACTAGAGGATTAAGAATTGTAAAGAAAGACATAAACCTACCTCTGTTTGCAGATTACAAAATTAAGTCTCTGGAAACCCAGAATAGCAAAAAGACTATGCTTTAATATAATCACAAACTAATGGTAAAGTCAGTGTAGAAAACAAATAATCTCTATAGTAGTTTAAACAAAATGTAGTTAAGAGACGTGATGGATGAGAAAAATCCAAATAAAATAGGGAGGAAGAAGAGATACAGAAAAGAAAAAAAGAGAAAAATAAGAAAAAGAAATAGCCACAGCCTAGTAAGTAGCCAAAGAATTTCAAATGAATGAAAACTTTCCTTCCTTCTTGAGTTGAAAAACCTCACATTAAATCTATGGCAGTATTCCCAACCTGTCTGACTTCAGACTATACTACAAAGCTACAGTCAACAAGACAGTATGGTACTGGCACAAAGACAGAAATATAGATCAATGGAACAAAATAGAAAGCCCAGAGGTAAATCCACACACCTATGGACATGTTATTTTTGACAAAGGAGGCAAGAATATACAACGGAGAAAAGACAATCTCTTTAACAACTGGTACTGGGAAAACTGGTCAACCACTTGTAAAAGAATGAAACCAGAACACTTTCTAACACCATACACAAAAATAAGCTCAAAATGGATTAAAGATCTAAACGTAAGACCTGAAACTATAAAATTCCTGGAGGAAAACATAGGCAAAACACTCTCTGACATAAATCATAGCAGGATCCTCTATGATCCACCTCCCAGAGTAATGGAAATAGAAGCAAAAATAAACAAGTGAGACCTAATTAAACTAAAAAGCTTTTGCACAATGAAGGAAAATATAAGCAAGGTGAAAAGACAGCCTTCAGAATGGGAAAAAAAATATAGCAAATGAAACAACTGACAAAGAATTAATCTCAAAAATATTTACAAGCAGCTCCTGTAGCTCAATTCCAGAAAAAAAAAAAAATCAAAAAATGGGCCAAAGAACTAAATAGACATTTCTCCAAGGAAGACATACAGATGGCTAACACATGAAAAGATGCTCAACATCACTCATTATCAGAGAAACACAAATCAAAACCACAATGAGGTACCATCTCACACTAGTCAGAATGGCTGCTATCCAAAAGTCTACAGACAATAAATGCTGGAGAGGGTGTGGAGAAAAGGGAACCCTCTTACACTGTTGGTGGGAATGCAAACTAGTACAGCCACTATGGAGAACAGTGTGGAGATTCCTTAAAAAGCTGGAAATAGAACTGCCATATGACTCAGCAATCCCACCGCTGGGCATACACACACAGCAGAGAGACACATGTAACCCAATGGTCATCACAGCACTGTTTACAATAGCCAGGACATGGAAGCAACCTAGATGTCCACTGGCAGACAAATGGATAAGAAAGCTATGGTACATATACACAATGGAATATTACTCAGTTATTAAAAAGAATGCATTTGAATCAGTTCTAATGAGGTGGATGAAACTGGAGTCTATTATACACAGTGAAGTAAGTCAGAAAGAAAAACACTAATACAGTATATTAAGGCATATATATGGAATTTATAAAGATGGTAACAATGACCCTATATGCAAGGCAGAAAAAGAGACACAGATGTAAAGAACAGACTTTTGGACTCTGTGAGAGAAGGCGAGGGTGGGATGATTTGAGAAAATAGCATTGAAACATGTATATTATCATATGTGAATAGAGCACCAATCCAGATTTGATGCATGAGACAGGGTGCTCAGGGCTGGTGCACTGGGATGACCCTGAGGTATGGGATGGGGAGGGAGGTGGGAGGGAGATTCAGGATGGGAAACACATGTACACACATGGCTGATTCATGTCAATGTATTGCAAAAACTACTACAATATTGCAAAGTAATTAGCCTCCAATTTAAATAAATAAATTAATTTTTTAAAATCTACGGCAGTTTTCCCTATATTAATTTATAAATTTCCAATTAAAATATCAGCATATGATTTACAAGCTAGACAAGTTTACTATAAAGCTAATTTGGTAGAATCAAGAAATACCAGAAACCAGAAAACCCAACAAAAGAATAGTAAGTGGGGGCTGGCCCTATCAGATATAAAAATACATTTAAAAGCCTCTAAAATAGTAAGTTCAAACTACCACACAATTGCAGTCATCTTACACGCTAGCAAAGTAATGCTCAAATTTCTCCAAGCCAGGTTTCAACAAAACATGAACTTCCAGATGTTTAAGCTGGATTTAGAAAAGGCAGAGGAACCAGAGATCAAATAGCCAACATCTGTTGGATCACTGAAAAAGCAAGGGAGTTCCAGAAAAACATCTATTTCTGCTTTATTGACTATGCCAAAGCCTTTGACTATGTGGATCACAACAAACTGTGGAAAACTCTTCAAGAGATGGGAATACCAGACCACCTTACCTGCCTCCTGAGAAATCTGTATGCAGGTCAAGAAGCAACAGTCAGACATGGACATGGAACAACAGACTGGTTCCAAATTGGGAAAGGAGTACGTCAAAGCTGTATATTGTCACCCTACTTATTTAACTTCTCTGCAGAGTACATCATGCGAAATGCCAGGTGGGATGAAGCACAAGCTGGAATCAATATTGCCAGGGGAAGTATCAATAACCTCAGATATGTAGATGACACTACCTTTACGGCAAAAAGCGAAGAACTGAAGAGCCTCTTGATGAGAGTAGGGGAGAGTGAAAAAGTTGGCTTAAAACTAAACATTCAGAAAACTAACATCATGGCAGCCCCATGGCTTTGTGGCAAATACATGGGGAAACAATGGAAACAGTGACAGACTTTATTTTCTTGGGCTCCAAAATCACTACAGATGGTGACTGCAGCCGTGAAATTAAAAGACGCTTGCTCCTTTGAAGAAAAGCTATAAAAAACCTAGACAGCATACTAAAAAGCAGAGATATTGCTTTGCCAACAAAGGACCATCTAGTCAAAGCTATGATTTTTCCAGTAGTCACATATGGATGTGACAGTTGGACCATAAAGGAAAAGCTGAGTGCTGAAGAACTGATGGTTTTGAACTGTGGTGCTGGAGACGACTCTTCAGAGTCCCTTGAGCTACAAGATCAAACCCGTCAATCCTAAAGGAAATCAGTCCTGAATATCCATTGGAAGGACTGATGCTGAAGCTGAAACTCTGACACACTGGCCACTTGATGCACAGAACTGATTCTTTGGAAAAGACCCTGATGCTGGGAAAGATTGATGGCAGGAGGAGAAGGGAAGGACAGAGAATGAGATGGTTGGATGGCATCACAGACTCAATGGACATGAGTTTAAGCAAGCCCCAAGAGTTGGTGAAGGACGGGGAAGCCTGGCATGCTGCAGTCCATGGGGTCGCAAAGAGTTGGACACGACTGAGCAAGTGAACTGAACTGAACTGAAAGAAGTAAGTATGGTATTGGTGCACAGATAATCAGTCATAATATTAACAGAAAATACAAAAATAGATCCAATAGTATATGATAATTTGTTTGACAAAAGCAACAATACAATAAGTAGAGAAAAGATTTTTTTTTAAATGTGGTATTGAGGTAACTGGGTAGCTTAATAGAAAAAGATAAAGTTGGATTCATTTCTCATGCCATAAGCTACAAATGGATCAAATGTCTAAATAGAAATTGTACATATAAATATTAATATTAGAGGAAAGTTGAAGTGACTTCCTCTATAGCTGCAAGGAGAAAAATCTTTCATTACTATGACTAAAAATTCAGAGAAAAATGAGAAAAGACTGAGATATCTGATACTGTATAAACAAAACTTTTATCTGAAGGAAAAAAATCATGAATGCAAGGTTTTTAAAAAAGTAGAAAGCTAGGGGAAAGTTTATAACTTACATCACAGATAAAAGGTTGATACCCGTAATAAAGAGTGTCAAAAAATAAAGAACTCCAAAATTGCAACTCACTGCTGAACAACCATCAACAGGAGAATGTTGGATCCCACCACAAAAGATACCCCATGTCCAAGGGCAAAGGGGAAGCCCCAACAAGAGAGTAGAAGGGGCAAAATCACATTTAGAATCAAACCCCATACCTGCCAGAGATGCTCAGAGGGCTCAAACAAAACCTTATGTGCACCAGGACCCAGAGACCCCACAGAGACTGAGCCAGACCTGTCTTTGAGTGTTTGAGTGTCTCCTGAGGAGGCACAGGTCAGCAGAGACCTGCCATGGGGACAGGGGCTCTGGCTGCAGCAGACTTGGGTCACACAGCATGTGACATAAGCCCTCTTGGAGGAGGTCACCATTAGCCCCACTATAGAGCCACCAAGAAGATGATCCACAAACTGTAAAACAATTATACCAAAGAAATTCTTGCACTGTTAATAACGTTCTTGGGCCCATAACAGATTTCCCAATCTGCGGATCTGGCAAAGGGACTGAGAATCCCCAGGGAATTTGACTTTGGAGGTAGGTGGGATTTGATTACAGAATTTCCGCAGGACTGGGGAAACAGACCCTTAGAGGGCACAAACAAAACCTTGTGCGCAGCAGGAGTCAGGAGAAAGGAGCAGTATCCATACAAGAGACTGACCCAGACTTGCCTGTGAGTCTCCAGGAGTCTCCAGCAGAGGCATGGGTCGACAGTGGCCTGCTGTGGAGTCAGGAGCACTGACAACAGTCTGTGCATAGGTCCTTTTGAAGGAGATCTCCATTACCATCATTACTCCTACCATAGTTTGGCCTCAGGACAAACAACAGAGAGGGAACACAGACCCACCCATGAAGAGAAAATTGGATTAAAGATTTACTGAGCATGGCCCTACCCATCAGAACAAGATCCAGATTATCCCACTGTCAGTCTCTCCCATCAGGAAGCTTCCACAAACCTCTTTTCCTTATCCATCAGAGGGCAGACAGAAAGAAAACCGAAATCATAGAAAACAAACAGACTGATCTGATGGATCACAGCCTTGTCTAACTCAATGAAACTATGAGCCAGGCCATGTAGGGCCACCCAAAATGGACAGGTCATGGTGGAGAGTTCTGACAAAACATGGTCCACTGGAGAAGGGAATGGCAAGAAGTACTCTTGCCTTGAGAACCCCATAAACAGTATGAAAAGGCAAAAAGATATAATACTGAAAGATGAACTCCCCAGGGTTGGAAGGTACCCAATATGCTACTGGAGAAGAGTGGAGAAACAACTCCAGAAAGAATGAAGAGATGGAGCCAAAGCAAAAATAATGCCCAGTTGTAGATATACCAGTGATGGAAGTAAAATCTGATGCTGCAAAGAACAATATTGCATAGGAACTTGGAATATTAGGTCTATGTATCAAGGTTAATTGGAAGTAGTCAAACAGGAGATGGCAAGAGTGAACTTAAATATTTTAGAATCAGTGAGCTAAAATAAACACAATGGGTGAATTTAATTCAGATGACAATTATATCTACTACTGTAGGCAAGAATCCCTTAGAAGGAATGGAGAAGCCCTCATAGTCAACAAAAGAGTCTGAAATGCAGTGCTGTGCTGTGCTTAGTTGCTCAGTCATGTCCAACTCTTTGCGACCCCCATGGACTGTAGCCCTCCAGGCTCCTCAGTTCATGGGCATTCTTTAGGCAAGAATTAGTAGAGGGGGTTTGAACCCAGGTCTCCAGTATTGCATGTGGCTTCTTTACCATCTGAGCCACCAGGGAAGCCCCTGAAATGCAGTACTTGGGTGCAATCTCAACAATGACAGAATGATCTCAGTTCATTTCAAAGACAAATTCATTCAATATCACATAACCCAACTCTATGCCCCAACACTAACGCCAAAGAAGCTGAAGTTGAAGGGTTTCATGATGACCTATAAGACCTTCTAGAACTAACATCAAAAAAGATGCCCTTTTCATCGTAGGGGACCAGAATGCCAAAGCAGGAAGTCAAGAGATACCTGGAGTAACAGGCAAGTTTGGACTTGGAGTGCAAAATGAAGCAGGGCAAAGGCTAACAAAGTTTGCCAAGAGAACTCACTGGTCATAGCAAACACCCTCTTCCAACAACACAACAGATGACTCTACCCATAGACATCATCAGGTGGTCAATACCCAAATCAGATTGATTATATTCTTTGCAGCTAAAGATGGAGTATCTCTGTACAGTCAGCAAAAACAACACTGGGAGCTGACTGTAGCTCAGATCATGAACTCCTTATTGTAAAATTCAACTTAAATTGAAGAAAGTAGGGAAAACCACTGACCATTCAGGAATGACCTAAATCAAATCCCTTATGATTACACAGTAGAAGTGACAAATCGATTCAAGGGATTAGATCTGATAGACTAAGTGTCTGATGAACTATAGACGGAGGTTCGTGACATTGTATAGCAGACAGGGATCAAGACTATCCCCAAGAAAAAGAAATGCAAAAAAGCAAAACAGTTGTCTGAGGAGGGCTTACAAATAGCTGAGAAAAGAAGAAAAGCTAAAGTCAAAGGAGAAAAGGAAAGATATACCCATCTGAATGCAGAGTTCCAACGAATAGCAAGGAGAGATAAGAAAGCCCTCCTCAGTGATCAGTGCAAAGAAATAGAGGAAAACAATAAAATGGGTAAGACTAGAGATCTCTTCAAGCAAATGAGAGATACCAAGGGAATACTTCATGCAAAGATGGGCTCAATAAAGGACAGATATGGTATGGACCTAAGAGAAACAAAAGATATTAAGAAGAGGTGGCAAGAATACACAGAAGAACTACACAAAAAAGATTTTCATGACCCAGATAACGACGATGGTGTGATCACTCACCTAGAGCCAGACATCCTGGAATGTGAAGTCAAGTGGGCCTTAGAAAGGATCACTGTGAACAAAGCTAGTGGAGGTGATGGAATTCCAGTTGAGCTATTGAAAATCCTAAAAGATGATGCTGTGAAAGTGCTGCACTCAATATGCCAGCAAATTTGGAAACTCAGCAGTGGGCACAGGACTAGAAAAGGTCAGTTTTCACTCCACTCCCAAAGAAAGACAATGCCAAAGAATGTTCAAACTACCACACAATTGCACTCATCTCACACGCTAGCCAAATAATGCTCAAAATTCTCCAAGCTAGGCTTTAACAGTACATAAACTGAGAACTTCCAGATGTTCAAGCTGGATTTAGAAAAGGCAGAGGAACCAGAGATCAAATTGCCAACATCTGCTGGATCATCGATAAAGCAAGAGAGTTCCAGAAAAACATCTACTTCTGCTTTACTGACCACACCAAAGCCTTTGACTGTGTGGATCACAATAAACTGTGGGGAAGTCTTAAAAAGATGGGAATACCAGACCACCTGACCTGCCTCCTGAGAAATCTGTATGCAGGTCAAGTAGCAACAGTTAGAACCAGACATGAAATGACAGACTGGTTCAAAACTGGGAAAGAAATATGTCAAAGCTGTATATTGTTACCCTGCTTATTTAACTTATATGCAGAGTTTATCACGCAAAATACCAGACTGGATGAAGCACAAGCTGGAATCAAGATTGCCTGGAGAAATATCATGATCAGATATGCAGATGACACCATCATTATGGCAGAAAGTGAAGAGGAACTAAAGAGCCTCTTGATGAAAGTAAAGGAGGAGAGTGAAAAAGCTGGCTTAAAACACAGCATTCAAAAAACTGAGTACATGGCATCTGGTCCCATCACTTCATGGCAAATACATGGGGAAACAATGGAAACAGTAAGAACTTTATTTTCTTGGGCTCCAAAATCACTGCAGATGGTGACTGCAGCCATCAAATTAAGACACTTGCCTCTTGGAAGAAAAGCTATGACTAACCTAGACAGCATACTAAAAAGCAGAGACATTACTTTGCCAACAAAGGTCCGTCTAGTCAAAGCTATGGTTTTTCCAGTAGTCATGTACGGATGTGAGAGAAGGACCATAAAGAAAGCTGAGTGCTGAAGAATTGATGGTTTTGTATAGCGGTGTTGGAAAAGACTCTAGAGTCCCTTGGACTGCAAGGAGATCAAATCAGCCAATCCTAAAGGCAATCAGTCTTGAATATACATTGGAAGGACTGATGCTGAAGCTGAAGCTCTAATACTTTGGCCACCTGATGCAAAACACTGACTCATTCAAAAAGACCCTGATGCTGGAAAAGATTGAAGGCAGGAGGAGAAGGGGATGACAGAGGATGAGATGGTTGGATGGCATCACTGACTCAATGGACATGAGTTTGAGTAAGCTCGGGAGTTGTTGATAGACAGGGAAGGCTGGCATGCTGCAGCCCATAGGGTCACAAAGAGTTGGAAACGACTGAGTGACTGAATTGAAAAATAAAGAATTTTGATCCACTTCCTAGAGTAATTAAAAATAAATAAATAAATAAGCAGTTGGGACCTAATGAACCTTTAAAGCTTTTACACAGCAAAGGGAACTAAATAAAACAATAAGATAACCCTCAGAATGGGAGAAAATATTTGCAAAGGAAGAAACTGACAAGGGATTAATCTTCAAAATATACAAACTGTTCATGCAGTGCAATATCAAAAAATCCCAAATAATCCAATCAAAAATGGACAGAAGATCTAAATAGACATTTCTCCAAAGAAGATATGCAGATGGCCAAAAAGTACATGAAAAGATGCTTAACATCGTTAATTATTAGAGTAATACAAAACTACAAAAATGTATCACCTCACACCAGTCAGAATTGCCATATTCAAAAAAATCTACAAACAATAGATGCAGGAGAGAATATGGAGAAAAGAGAATCTTCCTACACTGTTGGTGGGAATGTAAACTGGTAATATCTACTATGGAGAAGAGTATGAAAGATCCTCAAAAAATTAAAAATAGAACTACCATATGACCCAGCAATCCCACTCCTGGGCACATACCCAGAGAAAACGATAATTCAACAAGATACATTTACCCACAATGTTCACTGAAGCACTATTTACAATAGCCAGGACTTAGAAGCAGCATAAATGTCCATTACAAAGGAATGGATATATGTGGTACATATATACAATGGAATATTAATCAGCTATAAAAAGAAGAAAATAATGCCATTTGCAGCAACATGGATGGACATAGAGATTGTTATACTGAGTGAACTAAGTAACAGAAAGACAAATATACTATGATATCACTAACATGTGGAATCCAAAACACAAGGTACAAACGAACTTATTACAAAACAGAAGTAGAGTCGTGGAGGTAGAAAAGAAAGTTGCACTTGCCAGGGGATGGTCCAGGAAGGGATAAACAGAGAGACTGGGACTGACATATGCACACTACTATATATAAAATGGGGCTTCCCAGGTGGTGCTGGTGGTAAAGAACCCACCAGCCAAGGCAGGAGATGCAGGAAACTCAGGTTCGATCCCCTGGGTCAGGAAGACCCCTGGAGGAGGGTATGGCAACCCATTCCAGTATTCTTGCCTGGAGAACCCCATGGACACAGAAGCCTGGCAGGCTATGGTCCATAGGGTCACAAAGAGTCAGACACAACTGAAACAACTTAGCATGCACGCACGCATATATACTCTACTCAATATTCTGCAATGGCCCATGTGGGATAAGAATCTTAAAAAAAGAGTGGATATATGTATATGTATAACTGATTAAGCTAACATAACACAGTAAATCAACTATTGTGCAGTGGTTAAGTCATGTTTGACTCTTAGCAACCGCATGAACTGCAGCACTGCAAACTTCCCTGTCCTTCACTATCTCCCTGAGTTTGTGCAAACTCATGTCCATTGAGTCAGTGATACCATCCAACGATCTCATACTCTGTCGCCCCCTTTTCCTCTTGCCCTCAATCTTTCCCAGCATCAGGTGGCCAAAATATTGGAGCTTCAGCTTCAGTATCAATCCTTCCAATGAATATTCTGGGTTTATTTCCTATAGGATTGACAGTTTTGATCTCCTTGCAGTACAAGAGACTCTCAAGAGTCTTCTCCAGCACCACAGTTTGAAAGCATCAGTTCTTCAGCTCTTAGCCTTCCTTATGGTCCAACTCTCACATCTGTTAGTGACTACTAGAAAAACCATAGCCTTGACCATATGGACATTTGTTGGCAAAGTAAGGTCTCTGTTTTTTAATACACTGTGTAGGTTTGTCATTGTTTTTCTTCCAAAGATCAAATGTCTTTTAATTTCATGGCTGCAGTCACCATCCACAGTGATTTTGGAGCCCAAGAAAATAAAATCTGTCACTATTTCTACTTTTTCCCCATCTGTTTGCCATGAAATGATGGGACCAGATGCCATGATCTTAGTTTTCTGAATGTTGAGTTTTAAGCCATCCTTTTCATTCTCTTCTTTCACATTCATCAAGAGGATCTTAAGTTCCTCTTCACTTTCTGTCAACTATACTCCAGTAAAATTTTTTTAAATAAACAAAAATAAAGAAGAAATCAGTGGCTCAGTAAAGAATCCTCCCTGCAATGCAAGGGTCAGGGTTCAATCCCTGATCCAAGAAGGTCCCATGAGTGCACAGCAACAAGGTCCATGTGCCACAACTATTGAGCCTGTGCTCTAGAACCTGCCATTATTGAGCCCACTTGCCCTTGAGCCCATGCTCTGCAACAATAGAAGCCACCGCAACGAGAAGCCAGCATATAGCAACTAAAAAAGTAGCACTTACTGCAACTAGACAAAAACCTTCACAGCAACAAAGACCCAGCACAGCCAAAAATAAATATATAAAATTCTTAAAAAGAAGAAAACCAACAATGCTTGAGAAGAATGAGCTGAAGTAGACAGCTCTCAGAGAAAGAAATACAAATGGATCTTAACAGATGAAAGGATCTTAGCCTGACTCACACACAAAAAAGTACAAATTAAAAATCTACTGAGAATACTGTTCAAATGAGTAAAATTTCAAAGTTTTATAGCATACGCTGTTGTCTAGGTTAAGCAGAACAGGTACTCTCATTCATTGTTAGGAAAATTTCCTAGCCAACAAAGAATGAACTATAATACACACAACAAAATTGATGAATCTGAAAAAAATATACTGAGTACAAGAAACAAGACACAAAAGAGTACATCTTATATGATTCCATTTATGTAAATACTAAAAGTGGTAAAACAAAACTATAGAGAAAAAAAGTAGATCAAGGATTGACAGTTCTGGGAATTAACTGCAAGATAACGCATTTAGAGCTAAGAAAGTAATCTATACCTTGACTGAAATGGTGGTTGTATTTGTCAAAACTTGTCAAATTATAAAATGAATGCATTTAATTTTATATAAATTATACATCATAAAGTTGATGTTTTTAGAAAAAAACTATTAGAGTTACACTGAATAAAGGAAGGTAGCGAAAGGGAAGGGAAGGGAGAGGAGGGAGGGAGAAACAAACAAACAAATTTCGTTCATACAAAACAGAACAAGAAAAAAGGAACAAAGATCAGATGGACAAAAACAAAGAGAAGACAGAAGAAGATAAACTACCTCAGAAATTATACTATGTAAATGGACTAAATACTCCAATTAAAGACAAAGATTGTAGGACCACCTAAAAACACAAGAACTAACTATATGCTGTTCATAAATGTGAAATTAAAAGAATGGGGGAAGATACACCTTGAAAACACTAACAATAATGCATTTATGTGGCAATATTAAAATCAGATAAGCAAACTTTGAGTTTCTCTGGTGGCTCAGATGGTAAAGAATCCACTTGCAATTCAGGAAATCCAGCTTCATTCCCTGGGTTGAAAAGGTCTCCTGGAGAAGGGAATGGCTACCACTCCAGTATTTGTGCCTGGAGAATTCCAAGGACAGAGGAGTCTGGTGGGCTACAGTCCATGGGATCACAAAGAGTCGGACACAGCTTAGTGTCTAACATTTTTCAGTTTTTTCAAGCCAACGTTAAGGTAAGAAGTACTACTAATAATAAAAGATATTCAAGACACAGATGTGTATAGCGGACTTTTGAACTCAGAGGGAGAGGGAGAGGGTGGGATGATTTGGGAGAATGGCATTGAAACATGTATACTATCATGTAAGAATCGAATCACCAGTCTATGTCCGATGCAGGATACAGCATGCTTGGGGCTGGTGCATGGGGATGACCCAGAGGGATGTTGTGGGGAGGGAGGTGGGAGGGGGGTTCATGTTTGGGATCGCATGTACACCCGTGGTGGATTCATGTCAATGTATGGCAAAACCAATACAGCATTGTAAAGTAAAATAAAGTAAAAATTAAAATTAAAAAAAAAACCAATAAGATAGGTCAATTTTAACACCTATTTTAAGATAGGTCAATTCAACAGTAAGAAAAAACCCTAAATTTTAAATCTACTAATAGCATAATTCAAAATATATATGCACTCCTATGTTCACAGCAGCACTATTCACAATAGCCAAGACATGGAAACAACCTAAATGTCCATCAACAAATGAATGGATACAGATGTGGTGCATATACATGATGGAATACTACTCAGTCATAAGAAAGAACAAAATATGCCATTTACAGAAACATGGATGGACCTAGAAATCATACTAGTCAGAAAGAGAAAGACACATACCATATGATATCAGTTATATGTGAAATGTAAAATACGGCACAAATGAACCTACCTATGAATCAGAAACAGACTTACGGACACGGAGAACAAACCTGTGGGAGGGGGTTGGGGGAGGGATGGAGTAGGAAGTTGGAGTTAGCAGATGCAAACTATCACATATAGAATGGGTAAACAACAAAATCCTACTCTGTAGTACAGAGAACTATATTCAATATCCTGTGACAAGCCATAATGGATAAGAATATAAAAAAGAATGTGTATGTGTATACACATATATATGTGTATACATATATATATATGTACAGCAGAAATTAACACAACCATGTAAATCAACTATACTTCAATTTTTAAGAAATTAAATTAAAAGCATTCTAAATTGAAAAGAAAAATAATTAGAAAATTTCACAAATATTTTGAAATTAAGCAATACATTTCTCTATGACCTATACATTAAAAAAAATAATGAAAAATGGAAAATAAAAATATGGCATAGCCAAATTTGTGGACTAGAATTGAAAATAATTATGGAAAAAAATTAAAGCTATATATATATACACACATATGTCCATGGCATGCAGCATGTGGGTCTTAGTTCCCTGACTAGAGATAGAACCCATGCCCCTTGCAGTGGAAGCAGAGGCTTAACCACTGGATCACCAGGGAAGTCCTAAACATACATATTTTTAAAAATGAAAGAATGAGAATCAGTTTCCTTAGCTTCCATCTCAAGAAGCTAGAAAAAGGAAAGAAAGAACATAGATTAAGCCCCCAAAAGAAGAAAGGACAAAATAAAGATAAGAACAGAAAGTAATGAAATAGATAGAAAATAAAGAAAATCAAAAGAGCCAAAAGTTGATTCTTTGAGAATATAATGCACAAGTCCCTAGCAAGACTGAACAAGATAAAAAGAGGATATCTAACATTAGGAATAAAACAGGAGAATATCACTAGAGATCTTACATAGATTAAAAGATAATAAGAGAATGTTGTGAATAATTTTATGCCAGTAATTTTGATAATTTAGATAAAATAAATTCCTTGAAAAAGACAAGTAATCAAAAATTTACATGAGTAAATAGAAAATCTAAATAGTTCTATATCTGATTTAAAAAAAAAAAAAAACACTAAAACTTGAACATAGGGCTTCCCTGGTGGTCCAGTGGTTAGAAATCTGCCTTGCAGTGTAGGGGACACAGGTTTCCTCCCTGGTGTGAGAAGATATCGCATGCCAAGAAGCAACTAAGCCCATGAGCCATAACTCCTGAGCCCACATGCTGCAACTACTGAAGCCTGCCAAGTACCCTAGAGCCTGCGCTCTGCAACAAGAGAAACCACCGCAATGAGAAGCCTGTGCACCACACGAAGAGTATTTCCTGATCTCAGCACCTAGAGAAACCCTGCATACAGCAACAAAGACCCACCACAGCCA
Organism: Ovis aries; assembly: GCF_016772045.2. Taxonomy (NCBI): domain Eukaryota; kingdom Metazoa; phylum Chordata; class Mammalia; order Artiodactyla; family Bovidae; genus Ovis; species Ovis aries. The sequence goes on from NC_056068.1 coordinate 37,428,888, forward strand.
AAAAATAAAATAACTAAATCTTTTAAAACATTAAAAACTTGAATATATACTTTAAACTCCTCCTAGTCCAAGAAGGAAGAAATACGGTGAATCTGACAAAAATTATATCAGAGGAAAAAAAATGAGCATTTCCCAACTTATTTAATTAACCTGGTATAATTTCACCAAAATACATAAGGACATCACAGGAAAGTAAAACACAGACAACTATATCTCATGAATGTAGACGCAGTAATTCTAAGCAAACAAATAAAAAGTCAAAGTCAAAACCATCAATATGGAAAAAATAATAATCATGATCAGATGGTTTTATTGCAGGAACATAAGATTGGCTTTATATTCAAAATTCAATGTAATTCAGTGCATCAGCAAAATGAATGAAAAACACATTATGATGAGTATATACCATTATTCAATAACAGAAACCAAGACTCCTTCCAGAAAGGACTGATTCTAGGGCTGGGACAGGGGAAATAAGCAACATAAACCTGGAGTATATTGTCATGCCAGATAGCAAGGAAATACTCAAAAAACAGAGGCAAGCCAAAAGGACACAGGAGCCCACCTGAAAGAGCTCACAATGGCCAAAGCTGGGACAATTTGAGCAACAATGTAAGTGATACAATATTATACAGTAAATGACTTCATACTGATATAAATGATTCAATAAATATAGAAGAGACAAATATTTTTTAGAGAAGAATTCCAAACTATATATCTAAATACTAATGTTGGAAAAAGCAATCTCATGCATGTAATCCATCCACCCACACTGGGCCACTAAGACTGGGTCTTGGGCCTGAAACACTTAGTAATGATAAAGGGCCCACACAGCTGTGCCAGGCTTATTGCCTTATGTGAGAATATTTCTCCAATTCTCAGGCTCAATGAGTAGTTTGTGTTTTTTTTTTTCCTGCTTAAACATATATATCGATAGCCAACACCTCTAGTTTTCAGTATTTCAGACTCCATAGGAGAGGTGGGGGAATCCTTCTGCAGCAGGAGAGGGGTCACTTGCCCCAAGTTGGCTAGGGGCACTGACTAGCTGTGAGGGATCAAGGCATAGTATTGGAGCTGATCTTGTTTGGTCTCTTCTCTATGTGAGTAGAGTGTCCTATCCGGTGCTTGACTGTGTTGTATTTTCCTCAGTGACTCTGCTGCACAGTTGCAGTGGGCAGAAGTGTTCGGACTTTTATTCCTGGAGGTTGGCATTGTGATGATCTCTGTTATTCTTCTCAGTTGGGGTCCTGCCCTGAGATTTGTCACTGCTACACAGCATTCCGCTCAACAACCACCCCCTCCAGGAGACAGAGCTTCATATCCCTACTTTTGTGTGGGATGGAGTTCCAAAGAAAGGGAAAGGGAACAACAGTAACTTTACAAGGAAGAGATCTGGCAGATACTACTTGGATGAAGTGATCAAGATTAACATACTAGTGACAGCTCATGTTGACAGGGTTAATATAGCGCACGCTGATATAATTTGATGAGAGGGGCACTTCACTTCTATGATATTCTTCCCCAAATCCTAAAGCTATGATAGAAACCTGAGGAAAGCATTAGACAAATCCAAATTGAGGGGCATTCTACCAAATGTTGACTAGAACTCTTCAAAATTCTCAAAGTCTCTAAAAAAAGACAAAATAAAAACAAAAGTAAAAAATAAAAAGAATAAATGGTCCACAACATTGTAAATCAACTATACTCCAGTAAAAATTTGTTAAAAAAATAATATATGGACTTAAAAGCCAATCAAAACTGAAGCAAATAATTTGTAATTTAATAAAAAAAAATTTTAAAGAAAGAAACTGTCATAGTCCAGAGGAGACTAAGGAAATTTATTGTAGCATCATGGATTGTATCTTGGAACAGAAAAAGGACACTACCAAAAAAACTGGTGAAATTTGAAAAATACCTAGAATTTAGTTAGTAGTAACACACCAATCTAATATCTTAGTTATAACTAATGTAACCTGGTTATGTAAGATGAAAAACTAGGTTAAAAGGGGAGAAAAGTACACAGGAACTCTCTGTACTATCTTTGTAACTTTGCAATGAATCTAAAATTATTCCAAAGTAAAAAGTTTATTTTCAAAGTTAATTTTATTTCAAAAAATAAAAGTTTATTTTTAAAAGTTTATTTACAGAAGAACTGGAATGAGCTTATTTTGCATACTGTTTTAGAGCAAAAAGAAACTTTTCAATGTCAAAAAAGAGTGTAACATGTATATTTTCCACAAAAGTTTTCTAATTTACAATGCTTCCCTTATAAGTCAAAAGAAGTGGCAAGTTCAGTTTCACCACAACCTAAAAGAAAATCATGAACGTTTAATCAAGGATTGGATCATGTCTTACATCTTGAATGACTACAATTATTTTTTTAAATGACCTATGTTTTTGATTATCTTCATTGAAATGTCTTCAATGGATGAACTCAGAATCACAGAAGAAAGTCAGACTCGCCCATCTTCTCTCTCTACAACACACAATAATAATATGGCCCCACATCTAGTGAGCTAAAAATGTCAGCCTTTACCCTGATTTAACCTGTCTCTTCTTCATGACCATGAGACATGTCACTTCTTCCTGAGGTGTCTAAAGACCTCTGAAGACCTTGGACTCCAGCTGAAGACTCTGGAGCCCCCATTGGTAGGCACAAAGTTGCTCTACCCTCACCACCCTAACTGCTCAGAGACTGGCCAGCAGGCAGCCAGGGTCACGCAAAGGCAGTTTTGTGGGTTCTCTTCTGGGCAGTGACATTGATTTACAGGATGAAAAAGAGAAAGGACTGTGAGTTTTTGAGATTAGCAGAATTCAGGGGAGAACAGTCTATCTCAAGGGAGCTTCATAAAAAGAATTTAAGGTTCTGGGTTGCACCACTTAACCAATTAAGTCTTTCTAAACATGATCATCAAGACAGATCACAGGAGCCATTAGGGGAAATTATCATGCCAATCTTTGCTGGAAGCCCTCCCCAAAGAATGTCATAGAAAACCCAGAACCCAGCGAGATCCCTCATCCCTGACTGTAGGGCACACACTTCACAGATTCTTCCCTCCTCTTCCTGTCCCTCACAGTCAACCTCTTTGGTGCCAGGAAGGGGGTGACTGACAAAATCCAGAAAGACCTCAGTGAATGTGGGAGTTACTCCCAGTCCCACTCTGAGGTACACAGGGAGTCTCTCAGAGGTCACACCCCCAAGGACAAGCATCAAATAAACCTCTATAGCAAAGTCTAAAAATCCGTCTTACTTGGAAAAGGCCCCCAAAACAGGCTTTAAACATTCTCTTTCAAAATGTTTATTTGCACTTTAGCAGAGCTGTTCTTCCTACTTGAGCTGGACCAAGGGAATATCTGCCAAATCCTGGGTCATGTCATCCTGGGTTACTCCTACTTCTAAACACTCCTTTAAGGTCTGAGACCTGGACAGATCACTGACCACCACAGACCAGGGCCTTTTAGACCCACCCCCACCCCTCAGCAAAATAAATGCCTTCCCAGCTCCAGGCCTCTTTCCTCTGCAGCTGAAGTTTAATGGGGACGGTTGTGGTTGTTCAGTCTCTCAGGTGTGTCCAACTCTTTGCGACCCCATGGACTGCAGCATGACAGCCTTTCCTGTCCTTCACCATCTCCCTGAGTTTCTTCAAACTCATGTCCATTGAGTCCAGCCATCTCATCCTCTGTCACTCCCTCCTCCTTCTGCTTCAATCTTTCCCAGCACCAGGGTCTTTTCCAATAAGTCAGCTCTTCATATCAGATGGCCAAAGTATTGGAGCTTAAGCTTCAGAATCAGTCCTTCCAATGAGTTGACAGGGTTTATTTCTTTTAGGATTGACTGGTTTGACCTCCTTGCAGTACAAGAGACTCTCCAGAGTCTTCTCCAACACCACAGTTTGAAAGCATCAGTTCTTCAGTGCTCAGCTCTTTTGATAGCCTAATTCTCACATCCACACATGACTAGTGGAAAAACCATAGCTTTGACTAGACGGACCTTTGTTGGCAAAGCAATGTCTCTGCTTTTTAGTATGCTGTCTAGGTTGTTCATAGCTTTTCTTCCAAGGAACAAGTGTCTTTTAATTTCATAGCTGCAATCACCATCTGCAATGATTTTGGAGCCCAAGAAAATAAAGTCTGTCACTGTTTGCATTGTTTCCCCATGGATTTGCCATGAAGTGATGGGACTGTATGCCATGATCTTCATTTTTTGAATGTTGAGTTTAAACCAGCTTTTTTATGCTCTTCTTTCACCTTCATCAAGAGTCTCTTTAGTTCCTCTTTGATTTCTGCCATAAGGGTGGTATCATCTGCATATCTGAGGTTGTTGATATTTCTCCCGGCAATCTTAATTACACCTTGAGCATCATCTGGTATGGCATTTCATATGAAGTACTCTGCATATAAGTTAAATAAGCAGAGTGACAATATACAGCCTTGATGTTCTCCTTTTCCTATTTGGAACCAGTCTATTGCTCCATGTCCCGTTCTAACTGCTATTTCTTGGCCTGTATACAGGTTTCTCAGGAGGCAGGTAAGGTGGTCTGGTATTCATATCTCTTTAAGAATTTTCTACAGTTTGCTTTGATCCACACAGTAAAAGGATTTTGTGTAGTCAATGAAGCAGAAATAGATGTTTTTCTGAAATTTTCTTGCTTTTTCTATGGTCCAATGGATGTTGGCAATTTGATCTCTGGTTCCTCTGCCTTTTTGAAATCTGACTCGTACATCTGGAAGTTCTCAGTCCACATACTGTTGAAGCCTAGCATGAAGGATTTTGAGTATTAATTTGCCAGCATGTTAAATGACTGTAACTGTGTGGTAGTTCAAACATTCTTTGGTATTGCCCTTCTTTGGGATTGGAATGAAAACTGACCTTTTCCAGTCCTGTGGCCACTGCTGAGTTTTTCAAATTTGCTGGCATATTGAGTGCAGTACTTTCACAGCATTATCTTTTAGGATTTTCAATAGTTCAGCTGGAATTCCATCACCTCTACTAGCTTTCAGGATTTGAAACAGCTCAATTGGAATTCCATCACCTCCACTAGCTTTGTTCGTAATGATGCTTTCTAAGGCCCACTTGACTTCACATTCCAAGATGTCTGGCTCTAGACTAGTGATCACATCATCATGATTATCCGGGTCATGAAGATCTTTTTTGTACAGTTCTTCTGTGTATTCTTGCCACCTCTTCTTAATATCTTCTGCTTCTGTTAGGTCCAGACCATTTCTGTCCTTTATCGAGCCCATCTTTGCATGAAATGTTCCCTTGGTATCTCTCATTTTCTTGAAGAGATCTCTAGTCTTTCCCATTCTGTTCTTTTCCTCTATTTCTTTGCATTGATCACTGAAGAAGGCTTTCTTATCTCTCCTTGCTATTCTTTGGAACTCTGCATTCAGATGCCTATATCTTTCCTTTTCTCTTTTGCTTTTTGCCTCTCTTCTTTTCACAGCTATTTGTAAGGCCTCCCCAGACAGCCATTTTGCTTTTTTGCATTTCATTTCCACAGGGATGGTCTTGATCCCTGTCTCCTGTACAATGTCACGAACTTCATTCCATAGTTCATCAGGCACTCTATCTATCAGATCTAGGCCCTTAAATCTATTTCTCACTTCTACTGTATAATCATAAGGGATTTGATTTAGGTCATATCTGAATGGTCTAGCGGTTTTCCCTACTTTCTTCAATTTGAGTCTGAATTTGGTAATAAGGAGTTCCTGATCTGAGCCACAGTCAGCTCCTGGTCTTGTTTTTGTTGACTGTATAGAGCTTCTCCATCTTTGGCTGCAAAGAATATAATCAATCTGATTTCGGTGTTGACCATCTGGTGATGTCCATGTGTAGAGTCTTCTCTTGTGTTGTTTGGAAGACAGTGTTTGCTATGACCAGTGCATTTTCTTGGCAAAACTCTGTTAGTCTTTGCCCTGCTTCATTCCACATTCCAAGGCCAAATTTGCCTGTTACTCCAGGTGTTTCTTGACTTCCTACTTTTGCATTCCAGTCCCCTATAATGAAAAGGACATCTTTTCTGGGTGTTAGTTCTAAAAGGTCTTGTAGGTCTTCATAAAACCGTTCAACTTCAGCTTCTTCAGCATTACTGGTTGGGGCATAGACTTGGATAACTGTGATATTGAATGGTTTGCCTTGGAGATGAACAGAGATCATTCTGTCATTTTTGAGATTGCATCCAAGTACTGCATTTTGGACTCTTTTATTGACCATGATGGCTACTTCATTTCCTCTGAGGGATTCCTGCCCGCAGTAGTAGATGTAATGGTCATCTAAGTTAAATTCACCCATTCCAGTCCATTTTAGTTCACTGATTCCTAGAATGTCAACGTTCACCCTTGCCATCTCTTGTTTGACCACTTCCAATTTGCCTTGATTCATGGACCTGACATTCCAGGTTCCTATGCAATATTGCTATTTATAGCATCAGCTCTTGCTTCTATCACCAGTCACATCCACAACTGGGTATTGTTTTTGCTTTGGCTCCATCCCTTCATTCTTTCTGTAGTTATTTCTTCTCTGATCTCCAGTAGCATTTGGGCACCTAATGACCTGGGGAGTTCCTCTTTTGGTATCCTATCATATTGCCTTTTCATACCGTTCATGGGGTTCTCAAGGCAAGAATACTGAAGTGGCTTGCCATTCCTTTCTCCAGTGGACCACGTTCTGTCAGACCTCTCCACCATGACCCGCCCATCTTGGGTTGCTCTGCAGGCATGGCTTGGTTTCATTGAGTTAGACAAGGCTGTAGTCCTAGTGTGATTAGATTTGACTAGTTTTCTGTGAGTATGGTTTCAGTGTGTCTGCCCTCTGATGCCCTCTTGCAACACCTACCATCTTACTTGGGTTTCTCTTACCTTGGACGACTAAGGTCCGTCTAGCCAAGGCTATGGTTTTTCCTATGGTCACGTATGGATGTGAGAGTTGGACTGTGAAGAAAGCTGAGCACCGAAGAATTGATGCTTTCAAAGTGTGGTGTTGGAGAAGACTCTTGAGAGTCCCTTGAACTGCAAGGAGATCCAACCAGTCCATTCTGAAGGAGATCAACCCTGGGATTTCTTTGGAAGGAATGATGCTAAAGCTGAAACTCCAGTACTTTGGCCACCTCATGCGAAGAGTTGACTCATTGGAAAAAACTCTGATGCTGGGAGGGATTGGGGGAAGGAGGAGAAGGGGATGACCGAGGATGAGATGGCTGGATGGCATCATGGACTCAGTGAACGTGAGTCTGAGTGAACTCCGGAAGATGGTGATGGACAGGGAGGCCTGGCGTGCTGCGATTCATGGGGTTACAAAGAGTTGGACACGACTGAGCGACTGAACTGAACTACTAGCTTTGTTCATAGTAATGCTCCCTAAGGTGCACTTGACTTTGCACTCCAGGATGTCTGACTCTAGGTGAGTGATCATACCATCATGGTTATCCAAGTCATTAACTTTTTTTTTTTTTTAACTTTTTTTGTATAGTCTTTCTGTGTATTCCTTGGTTGACTCAGATGGTAAAGAGTTTGCCTGCAATGCAGGAAAACAGAGTTCAATCCCTAGGTCAGGAAGATCCTCTGGAGAAGGAAATGGCAACCCAGTATTCTTGCCTAGGAAATCCCACAGACGGAGAAGCCTGGCAGACTACAGTTTATGGGGTCTCAAAGAGTCAGACATGACTGAGCGGCTTCACTTTTTTTTCTGTATATTCCTGCCACCTTTTCTAAAGATCTTTGGTTTCTATTAGGCACATACCATTTCTATCATTTACTGTCTCCATCTTTGCCTGAAATGTTCCCTTGGTATCTCTCATTTTCTTGAAGAGATCTCTAGTCTTTCTCAATCTATTGTTTTCTCCTATTTCTTTTCATTGTTCACTTAAGAAGGCTTTTTTATCTCTCCTTGCTATTCTCTGGAACTTTGCATTCAGATGGATATATCGTTCCTTTTCTCCTTTGCCTTTCATGTCTCTTCTTTTTGCAGCTATTTGTAAGGCCTCCTCAGACAACCATTTTGCTTTTTTACATTTCTTTTTCTTGGGGATGGTTTGGATCACCGCCTCCTATACAACCTCATGAACCTCCATCCATAGTTTTTCAGGCATGTATCAGATCTAACCCCTTGAACCTATTTGTCACTTCTACTATATAATCATAAGAGATTCTATTTAGGTCATCCCTGAATGGCCCAGTGGTTTTCCTCAGTTCAGTTTAGTTCAGTTCAGTCGCTCAGTCTGCGACCTCGTGAATTGCAGCACACCAGGCCTCCCTGTCCATCACCATCTCCCGGAGTTCACTCAGACTCACGTCCATTGAGTCAGTGATGCCATCCAGCCATCTCATCCTCGGTCGTCCCCTTCTCCTCCTGCCCCCACTCCCTCCCAGCATCAGAGTCTTTTCCAATGAGTCAACTCTTCACATGAGGTGGCAAAAGTACTGGAGTTTCAGCATTAGCATCATTCCTTCCAAAGAAATCCCAGGGTTGATCTCCTTCGGAATGGACTGGTTGGATCTCCTTGCAGTCCAAGGGACTCTCAAGAGTCTTCTCCAACACCACAGTTCAAAAGCATCAATTCTTCGGCGCTCAGCTTTCTTCACAGTCCAACTCTCACATCTATACATGACCACAGGAAAAACCATAGCCTTGACTAGACAGACTTTAGTCAGCAAAGTAATGTCTCTGCTTCTGAATATACTATCTAGATAAGTCATAGCTTCTTTTCCAAGGAATAAGTGTCTTTTAATTTCATGGCTGACCTTTTCCAGTCCTGTGGCCACTGCTGAGTTTTCCAAATTTGCTGGCATATTGAGTGCAGCACTTTCACAGCATCATCTTTCAGGATTTGAAATAGCTCAACTGGAATTCCATCACCTCCACTAGCTTTGTTTGTAGTGATGCTTTCTAAGGCCCAAGTCAAGACCGGGAACTGACTGTTGCTCAGATCATGAACTCCTTATTGTCAAATTCAGACTTAAATTGAAGAAAGTAGGGAAAACCGCTAGACCATTCAGGTATCACCTAAATCAAATCCCTTATGATTATACAGTAGAAGTGAGAAATAGATTTAAGGGTCTAGATCTGATAGATAGAGTGCCTGATGAACTATGGAATGAGGTTCGTGACATTGTACAGGAGACAGGGATCAAGACCATCCCCATGGAAAAGAAATGCAGAAAAGCAAAATGGCTGTCTGGGGAGGCCTTACAAATAGCTGTGAAAAGAAGAGAGGCAAAAAGCAAAGGAGAAAAGGAAAGATATAAGCATCTGAATGCAGAGTTCCAAAGAATAGCAAGAAGAGATAAGAAAGCCTTCTTCAGTGATCAATGCAAAGAAATAGAGGAAAAGAACAGAATGGGAAAGACTAGAGATCTCTTCAAGAAAATGAGAGATACCAAGGGAACATTTCATGCAAAGATGGGCTCGATAAAGGACAGAAATGGTTGAGACACAGACTTGGATTACTGTGATGTTGAATGGTTTGCCTTTAAAACAAACAGAGATCATGCTGTCGTTTTTGAGATTACACCCAAGTACTGCATTTCGGACTCCTTTGTTGATTATGAGGGTTACTCTATTTCTTCTAAGGTATTCTTGCCCGCAGTAGTAGATATAACAGTCATCTGAATTAAATTTGCCCATTCCCACCCATTTTAGTTCATTGATTCCTAAAATGTCAATGTTCACTCTTACCATCTCCTGTTTGACCACTTCCAATTTACCTTGACTCATGGACCTAACTTTCCAGATTCCAATACTATTCTTTATAGCATCAGACTTTACTTTCACCACCAGACATATACAAGGTTAGGCATCATTTCCGCTTTGACTATACCCTTTGTCAAATGACAAATTAAAACAATTTAAAAATGATTTTAATGGGGCTTCCCTGATAGCTCAGTTGCTAAAGAATTTGCCTGCAATGCAGGAGACCCCTGTTCGATTCCTGGATTGGGAAGATCTGCTGGAGAAGGGATAGGCTACCCAATCCAAGATTCTTGGGCTTCCCTTGTGGCTTAGTGGGTAAAGAATCTGCCTGCTATGTGGGAGACCTGGGTTCAATCCCTGGGTTGAAAAGATCCCCTGGAGAAGGGAAAGGTTACCCACTCCAGTATTCTGGTCTGGAGACTTACATGGACCGTATAGTCCATGGGGTTACAAAGAGTCGGACACGTCTGAGCAACTTTTACTCAGTTTCATTCAAGGCAAAGTCATTCATGGATTGAAAGCATACAATCTTCACAAGTAGCGGAACACTCTTTCCATGGGGATTTGAGTAAGAATGAATTTTATGGAGTAATAGAAGAGGCAACTCAGAAACGGTTTAGTTGGCTAGGAGGTCCTATTCTCCAGTGTCGATAAAAAGATGCACAACCTGAGAGTTGAGAGTTGAGGTTTATTTGGGGCAAAATGAGGACTGTAGCCTAGAAGAGAGCACCTCAGATAGCTCTGAGAAACTGCTCCAAAGAGATATTGCGGGAAGGTCAATATATAAGATTTTGGTGAAGGAGGAGTTCAACGCAATCAACATTTACTTTACAAAAGGTTTTCTGCTAGTCAGGTGGAACTGCTGTCACCATGAAGGGATTTAGTGCTTTTCTAGATATGAAGAGATTCGAGGACTGGGATCTTGATGTCAGTTTCTAAATTATCTAACTATTCAAAGACCTATTCCACCAGTTTCCCTGGAGCACAGAATGCCTCATTCTCCACCTTGAAGTCCCTCAGGGTATATTGAAGGTCAACAGCTACAGCAGCACAGAGTTCAATCTCTGCAGAGGCAGATGGCAAATGCCCTTGGCAAGAGCCAATTTGTAGTTGACACTAGGATAAAGTGTACTGTACTCCAAAGCCAAATTTGCCTGTTACTCCAGGTGTTTCTTGACTTCCTACTTTTGCATTCCAGTACCCTAAAAAAAAAGGACATATTTTTAGGGTGCTAGAAAGGTCTTGTAGGTCTTCAGAGAACTGTTCAACTTCAGCTTCTTCAGCATTACTGTTCGGGGCATAGACTTGGATTACTGTGATATTGAATGGTTTGCCTTGGAAATGAACAGAGATCATTCTGTCATTTTGAGACTGCATCCAAGTACTGCATTTCAGACCCTCTTGTTGACAATGATGGCTACTTCATGTCGATGATGTTCACTCGTGCCATCTCCTGTTTGATCACTTCCAATTTGCCTTGATTCATGGACCTAACATTCCAGGTTTCTATGCAATATTTCTCTTTACAGCATCAGACCTTGCTTCCATCACCAGTCACATCCACAACTGGGTGTTGTTTTTGCTTTGGTGTTGTGTCTTCATTCTTTCTGGAGTTATTTCTCCACTGATCTCCAGTAGCATATTGGGCATATACTGACCTGGGGAGTTCATCTTTCAGTGTCCTGTCTTTTTGCCTTTTCATACTGTTCATGGGGTTCTCAAGGCAGGAACACTGAAGTGGTTTGCCATTCCCTTCTCCAGTGGACCACATTTTTTCAGAACTCTCCACCATGACCCGTCCTTCTTGAGTGGCCCTACAAAGCATGGCTCATAGCTTCATTGAGTTAGACAAGGCTGTGGTCCATGTGATCAAATTGGTTAGTTTTCTGTGATTGTGATTTTCAGTCTGTCTGCCCTCTGATGGAGAAGGATAAGACGTTTATGAAAGCTTCCTGATGGGATAGGATGACTGATGGGGATACTGGGTTTTGTTCTGATGGGCAGGGCCATGCTCCCTAAATCTTTAATCCAACTTTCTGTTGATTGGTGGAGCTGTGTTCCCTCCCTGCTCTTTACCTGGGACCAAACTAGATGGAGGTAATGAAGATAATGGTGGCCTCCTGCAAAAGATCCCATGCATGTACTGCTACAGTTCCTGCCCCCAACCCTGCAGCAGGCTCCTGCAAGCCCACGCCTTTGCCAGAGACTCCCAGACCACCACAGGCAAGTCTCCTGTGGGGTCACTGTTCCTTTCTTCTGGGTCCTGGTGCACAAGGTTCTGTTGTAGGAAGTCAAGAAAGTAGGAAGTCAAGAAACACCTGGAATAACAGGCAAATTTGGCCTTGGAGTACAGAATGAAGCAGGGCAAAGGCTAATAGAGTTCTGCTAAGAGAATGCACTCGTCATAGCAAACACCCTCTTCCAACCACATAACAGAAGACTCTACATATGGACATCACCAGATGGTCAACATCAAAATCAGTCTGAGTATATTCTTTACAGCCAAAGATAGAGAAGCTCTATACAGTCAGCAAAAACAAGACCAGGAGCTGACTGTGGCTCAGATCATGAACTCCTTATTGCTAAATTCAGACTTAAAGTGAAGAAAGTAGGGAAAACCACTAGACCATTCAGATATGACCTAAATAAAATCCCTTACGATTATACAGTGGAAGTGAGAAATAGATTTAAGGGACTAGATCTGATACACAGAGTGCCTGATGAACTAAGGACAGAGGTTCATGACACTGTACAGGAGAAAGGGAGCAAGACCATTCCCAAGAAAAAGAAATGCAAAAAAGCAAAATGGCTGTCTGAGGAGGCATTACAAATAGCTGTGAAAAGAAGAGAAGCCAAAAGCAAAGGAGAAAAGGAAAGATATACCCATTTGACTGCAGAGTTCCAAAAAGAGCAAAGAGAGATAAGAAAGCCTTCCTCAGTGATCAGTGCAAAGAAATAGAGGAAAACAATAGAATGGGTAAGACTAGAGATCTCTTCAAGAAAATTAGAGATAGCAAGGGAACATTTCATGCAAAGATGGACTAAATAAAGGACAGAAATTGTAGGGACCTAACAGAAGCAGAAGATATTAAGAAGAGGTGGCAAGAATACACGGAAGAACTACATTTTTAAAAAAACGATCTTCACAGCCCAGATAACCACGAGGGTAAGATCACTCACCTAGAGCCAGACATCCTGGAATGTGAAGTCAAGTGGGCCTTAGGAAGCATCACTATGAACAAAGCTAGTGGAAGTGATGGAATTCCAGTTTAGCTATTTCAAATCCTGAAAGATGATGCTGTGAAAGTGCTGCACTCAATATGCCAGCAGATTTGGAAAACTCAGCAGTGGCCACAGGACTGGAAAAGGTCAGTTTTCATTCCAATCCCAAAGAAAGGCAATCCCAAAGAATGCTCAAACTACCGCACAGTTGCACTCATCTCACATGCTAGTAAAGTAATGCTCAAAATTCTTCAAGCCAGGCTTCAGCAATACGTGAACCGTGAGCTTCCAGATGGTCAAGCTGGTTTTAGAAAAGGCAGAAGAACCAGAGATCAAATTGCCAACATCCGTTGGATCATTGAAAAAGCAAGAGAGTTCCAGAAAAACATCTATGTCTGCTTTATTGACTATGCCAAAGCCTTTGACTGTGTGGATCACAATAAACTGTGGAAAATTCTGAAAGAGATGGGAATACCAGACAACCTGACATGCCTCTTGAGAAACCTGTATGTAGGTCAGGAAGCAACAGTTAGAACTGGACATGGAACAACAGACTTGTTCCAAATAGGACAAGGAGTATGTCAAGGCTGTATATTGTCACCCTGCTTATTTAACTTATATGAAAAGTACATCATAAGAAACTCTGGGCTGGATGAAGCACAAGCTAGAATCAAAATTGCCGATAGAAATATCAATAACCTCAGATATGCAGATGACACCACCCTTATGGCAGAAAGTGAAGAAGAACTAAAGAGTCTTTTGATGAAAGTGAAAGAGGAGAGTGAAAATGTTGGTTTAAAGCTCCACATTCAGAAAACTAAGATCATGGCATCTGGTCCCATAGTACTCTGGATGGCTGAGAAAGAAGTGAGTCACTCTGGCAGCATCCCACAAAGCTGAGGAAGCCAAGCACATAATTAAACACTCTCACTTTCCCCCCAGGGAGAAATCATAGCCCAAGAAGTTATTTCTGTGCTGAACTGTGCTGCCTTGGGAGAAGAATGATATAAGTGAAAATGTTACACTAATCTTCAGTGCATGCAAGCTCAGATTTTTTTTTTCCCCCAAATGGTATGCACAAACTCATCCAATGTATTCTTGGATGTCCACAACAGCCTTCTCACCCATGGGTGATTGTCTAAATCAGTGTTCTTTGGAGGAAAGATGGTAGAAAACTGTTATCCTGCCATGATGATGGCATCATTCTACCAAAACTAAGTCATAAATAAATAGAAAATGTGAACAAATCTGTAACAAAGAAGACTGATCAATCAGCAAATATCTCCCAACTAAAAAAAAAGCCCTGATCCTGATGACCTCTTGGTGACTTCTACCAAATTTTTAAAGAACTAATATCATTTCTTATCAAACATTTCTACCAAATTTAACAGGAATGAACACTTCCTACTCATTTTATGAGTCCAGCATTACCCTGATAGCAAAATCAGGAAAAGACACTAAAACAACAACAAAAACCTACAGATCAATATTCTTTATGAACATTCATGCAAAAATCCTCAGTAAAATTTCAGGAAACTGAATTCAGCATATTAAAGGGATTACACACAATAACAAAATGGATTTATTACCAGAATGCAATAATAGTTCAACATACAAAAACTGATCAGTGTAATACACCACATTAACAGAGGAAAGGGTAGAAACTCCTCATGATCTTCAACTAATGTAGAAAAAGCATTACACAAAATTCAATGTACTTTCATGATGAAAACAGTAAATCAGAAATAGACAGAAAATACCTCAACATAATAAAAGCCATATATGAAAAACCAATAGCAAACATACCTGTAGATCAGGGCATCACTTTGGCTATTCTCTGTCTCTCTGTACATCTCCTGCTGGACCAGTCTTCAACTCATCTAGTTACCTGACTTTTCCCTCTTAATCACAGAGTCCAATTAGAAATGCCTACACACTTGCCCGTGACCCAGCTAAATGACTATTCTAATAGCTCAGTTGGTAAAGAATCCTCCTGCAATGCAGGAGACCCTGGTTCAATTCCTGGGTTGGGAAGATCCCCTGGAGAAGGGAAAGGCTATCCACTCCAGCATTCTGGTCTGGAGAATTCCACGGACTGTACAGTCCATAGGATTGCAAAGAGTCGGACACTACTGAGTGACTTTCACAACAACAATCTTCAGATCAGAACTATTTCCACTATGATAGTATACCAAAGGGGTATGCCCCTTTGCTGCTTTTCCTGGTAACCCTGACATCAATTCCCCTATAACTGAAAACCTCCCTCTCTGCTAGGGAGCAAAGACTACTGCCACATCCTGCCTGCCTTCTGGGCACACACAGTGGGGTGTCACTCCAGGACTTGCTTTAGATGTGTAAGATTACCTCTATCCATTAAACCATAGATGTCTCTATTGCTGACTCCAGGCTCTTTCTTCAGTCTTGAGGCTGGGCAAGTATAAGGCTTACAGGCCTTTGGGGGTACAGCCCAATAATACTCAATGATGCAAGACTGAAAGCTTTTCCTCCAAGTCAAGAACTAGGCAAGGATGCCTGCTTTCACCACATTTATTCAACAATGTACTAGAAATTCTAATCAGCACAATTAGGCAAGAAAAAGAAAAGACATTCAAATTGGAAATTATGTCTGTTCATAGATGATATGATTGTATATATAGAACACTCTAAAGATTAAAAGAAAAACTGTTGGAGCTAGTAAATAAGTTCAACAGAGTAGTAGGCTATAAAGTCTGCACACAAAAACTAGTTGCATTTCTATACACTAACAATCTGAAAAGGTAATTGTAATTTTAAAAGTTCCATTTACAAGAGAATCAACAAGAATAAAATATTTACAAATTAACTAAGGACGTGGAAGACTTGTACAACGGAAATACAAAACACTGCTGAAAGAAACTGTAAAAGATATAAAGAAATAGAAACATATTCCATGTTTGTGTATTAGAAGACTTAATATTGTTAAGATGTCAAGGCCAGCCAACTGTTACCAAGGCTGTTGCCTCAGAATCACACCCTTGCCCTTCCCTCGAATGGAAACCAGTTGCTCTTATCTAAGCTGCAGAGAGAAAAATAAAATCAGTAGGAACAAACTAGGCCCAAGATGGTGGAAGATATGACCTCCAGTAGGCCTGAGCCTTATTACACACTTATTGTAATACACTAGCATGCTAAATGACACACCCACCAGTGTCCAGACAGTTGACAATTGCCATGACAAAAACCTGAAAAGCCAATACAAGGGCTGAAAGAAGTGTTACATTCTGGGTCCAAACCACACCCCTGTTCACGGATAAGTCATGAACATTCTTCCCACTCTTCCTGAATCCCTCCCTTTTACCTTGACCCTCCTATGATTATGGAGCATCAAGGTATATACATATATATATGGTGTTTCCACTGGAACAGGGTTGAGAACTTGATTCCCACTTTTTCATTCTTTGACCACTGAATAAAGCTTGTGCTGTTACAATCTCAATATTAGTTTTGTTATTAACTGTGGGAATCTTAGGAGAAAAAGAACCTCCCCACCTGAAGCAAGGGGTCTTAGTCCATGCTTAGTGACCAATTCAGTAACATAATCAATCTACAGATTCAATGCAATCTCTACCAAAATTCTAAGTATATTTTTTGCAGAAATGAAAAATCCATTCTAAAATTCACATGGCACCTCAAAGGACCATGAATAGCCAAAATATTCTTGGAAAAGAAGAACAAAACTGGAGGAGTCACATTTCCTGATTTGGAACTCACCACAAAGCTACAGTAATTAAAACAAAAAAAAGTGGTATCATTATAAAGACAGACATATGGACCAATTGAAAAGATAATCCTTCACACTTATTATCAGATATTTTTTGACAAAGGTGCAAAGATATTCTATGGGTAAAGTGCTGTCTTTTTATCAATGGCACTGGGGAAACTGAAAATCCACATGAAAAAGAATGAAGCTGGACCCTTACCTGACACCATATACAAAACTTTATTTTTAAAAATCAAAGATCAAATTTTAAGACTAAAACTATAGCTCAGCTGGTAAAGAATCCACTTGCAATACAGGAGACCCTGATTCAATTCCTGGGTCAGGAAGATACCTTGGAGAAAGGATAGGCTACCCACTCCAGTATTCTTAGGCTTCCCTGGTGGCTGAGACAGTTAAAAATTTGCCTGTAATGTGGGAGGCCTGGGTTTGATCCCTGGGTTGGGAAGATCCCTTGGAGGAGGGCATGGCAATCCACTCCAGTATTCTTGCCTGGAGAATCCCCATGGACAGAGGGGCCTGGCAGGCTACAGTCCACATGGTCATAAAGAGTCGAACATGACTGAGCAACTAAGCACACAAAAAACTATAAAACTCTTAGAAGAAAACATAGGGCAAAATCTTCACGGCAATGATTTCTGGGATATGAAATCAAAAGCCCAAACAACAAAGGACAAAATAGACAAATTGGACTGGATGAAAGTTTTTTTTAATTTTGCACATCAAAAGACAATACTAACAAAGTAAAAAGGCAACCCACCAAATGGGAGAGAGTATTTGCAAATTATGTATCTGATAAATGATAAACATCCAAAATATAAAGAGATTACCTAAAACTGAACAACACAAAAATAATCTGATTTTAAAATGTACAAGGACAAGACCCCTATATATGTTGTCTACAAGAGATCCACCTCAAAACAAGGGACACATACAGACTGAAAGTAAAGGGCTGGAAAAAGATATTCCATGCAAATAGAGACCAAAAGAAAGCAGGAGTAGCTATTCTCATATCAGATAAAATGGACTTTAAAACAAAGGCTGTGAAAAGAGACAAAGAAGGCCACTACATAATGATCAAAGGATCAATCCAAGAAGAAGATATAACAATTATAAATATATATGCACCCAACATAGGAGCACTGCAATATGTAAGACAAATGCTAACAAGTATGAAAGGGGAAATTAACAATAACACAATAATAGTCGGAGACTTTAATACCCCACTCATATCTATGGACAGATGAACTAAACAGAAAATTAACAAAGAAACACAAACTTTAAATGATACAATAGACCAGTTAGACCTAATTGATATCTATAGGACATTTCACCCCAAAACAATGAATTTCACCTTTTTCTTCAGTGCTCACGGAATCTTCTCCAGGATAGATCACATCCTGGGCCATAAATCTAGCCTTGATAAATTCAAAAAAATTGAAATCATTCCAAGCATCTTCTCTGACCATAACACATTAAGATTAGATCTCAAATACAGGAGAAAAACTATTAAAAATTCCAACATATGGAGGCTGAACAACACGCTGCTGAATAACCAACAAATCACAGAAGAAATCAAAAAGAAATCAAAATATGTATAGAAATGAATGAAAATGAAAACACAACAACCAAAACCTGTGGAACACTATAAAAGCAGTGTTAAGGGGAAAGTTCATAGCAATACAGGCATACCTCAAGAAACAAGAAAAAAGTCAAATAAATAACCTAACTCTACACCTAAAGCAACTAGAAAAGGAAGAAATGAAGAACCCCAGGGTTAGTAGAAGGAAAGAAATCTTAAAAATTAGGGCAGAAATAAATGCAAAAGAAACAAAAGAGACCATAGCAAAAATCAACAAAGCCAAAAGCTGGTTCTTTGAAAGGATAAATAAAATTGACAAACCATTAGCCAGACTCATCAAGAAACAAAGGCAGAAAAATCAAATCAATAAAATTAGAAATGAAAATGGAGAGATCACAACAGACAACACAGAAATACAAAGGATCATAAGAGACTGCTATCAGCAATTATATGCCAATAAAATGGACAACATGGAAGAAATGGACAAATTCTTAGAAAAGTACAACTTTCCAAAACTGAACCAGGAAGAAATAGAAAATCATAACAGACTCATCACAAGCACGGAAATTGAAAGTGTAATCAGAAATCTTCCAGCAAACAAAAGCCCAGGTCCAGACGGCTTCACAGCTGAATTCTACCAAAAATTTCGAGAAGAGCTAACACCTATCCTACTCAAACTCTTCCAGAAAATTGCAGAGGAAGGTAAACTTCCAAACTCATTCTATGAGGCCACCATCACTCTAATACCAAAACCTGAAAAAGATGCCACAAGGAAAGAAAACTACAGGCCGATATCACTGATGAACAGAGATGCAAAAATCCTTAACAAAATTCTAGCAATCAGAATCCAACAACACATTAAAAAGATCATACACCATGACCAAGTGGGCTTTATCCCAGGGATGCAAGGATTCTTCAATATCTGCAAATCAATCAATGTAATTCACCACATTAACAAATTGAAAAATAAAAGCCATATGATTATCTCAATAGATGCAGAGAAAGCCCTCGGCAAAATTTAACATCCATTTATGATAAAAACTATCCAGAAAGCAGGAATAGAAGGAACATACCTCAACATAATAAAAGCTATATATGACAAACCCACAGCAAACATTATCCTCAATGGTGAAAAATTGAAAGTATTTCCCATAAAGTCAGGAACAAGACAAGGGTGCCCACTTTCACCACCAATATTCAACATAGTTCTGGAAGTTTTGGTCACAGCAATCAGAGCAGAAAAAGAAATAAAAGGAATCCAAATTGGAAAAGAAGTAGTAAAACTCTCACTGTTTGCAGATGACATGATCCTCTACATAGAAAACCCTAAAGACTCCACCAGAAAACTACTAGAACTAATCAATGAATATAGTAAAGTTGCAGGATATAAAATTAACACACAGAAATCCCTTGCATTGCTATACACTAATAATGAGAAAGCAGAAAGAGAAACTAAGGAAACAATTCCATTCACCATTGCAATGAAAAGAATAAAATACTTAGGAATATATCTACCTAAAGAAATTAAAGACCTATATATAGAAAACTATAAAACACTGATGAAAGAAATCAAAGAGGACACTAATAGATGGAGAAATATACCATGTTCATGGATCGGAAGAATCAATATAGTGAAAATGAGTATATTACCCAAAGCAATTTACAAATTCAATGCAATCCCTATCAAGCTACCAGCCACATTTTTCACAGAACTAGAACAAATAATTTCAAGATTTGTATGGAAATACAAAAAACCTCGAATAGCCAAAGCAATCTTGAGAAAGAAGAATGGAACTGGAGGAATCAACCTGCCTGACTTCAGGCTCTACTACAAAGCCACAGTCATCAAGATAGTATAGTACTGGCACAAAGACAGAAATATAGATCAATGGAACAAAATAGAAAGCCCAGAGATAAATCCAGCCCTATAGACACCTTATCTTCGACAAAGGAGGCAAGAATATACAATGGATTAAAGACAGTCTCTTTAACAAGTGGTGCTGGGAAAACTGGTCAACCACTTGTAGAAAAATGAAACTAGAACACTTTCTAACACCATTCACAAAATAAACTCAAAATGGATTAAAGATCTAAATGTAAGACCAGAAACTATAAAACTCCTAGCGGAGAACATAGGCAAATTACTCTCCAGCATAAATCACAGCAGGATCCTCTATGATCCACCTCCCAGAATATTGGAAATAAAAGCAAAAATAAACAAATGGGATCTAATTAAAATTAAAAGCTTCTGCACAACAAAGGAAACTATAAGCAAGGTGAAAAGACAGCCTTCGGAATGGGAGAAAATAACAGCAAATGAAGCAACTGACAAATAACTAATCTCAAAAATATACAAGCAATTTACGCAGCTCAATTCCAGAAAAATGGGCCAAAGAACTAAACAGACATTTCTCCAAAGAAGACATACGGATGGCTAACAAACACATGAAAAGATGCTCAACATCACTCATTATCAGAGAAACACAAATCAAAACCACAATGAGGTACCATTTCATACCAGTCAGAATGGCTGCGATCCAAAAGTCCACAAGCAATAAACGCTGGAGAGGGTGTGGAGAAAAGGGAACCCTCCTACACTGTTGGTGGGAATGCAAACTAGTATAGCCACTATGGAGAACAGTGTGGAGATTCCTTAAAAACTACAAATAGAACTGCATTATGACCCAGCAATCCCACTGCTGGGCATACACACTGAGGAAACCAGAATTAAAAGAGACACGTGTACCCCAATGTTCATCGCAGCACTGTTTATAATAGCTAGGACATGGAAACAACCTAGATGTCCATCAGCAGACGAATGGATAAGAAAGCTGTGGTACATATACACAATGGAGTATTACTCAGCCATTAAAAAGAATACACTTGAATCAGTTCTGTTGAGATGGATGAAACTGGAGCCTATTATACAGAGTGAAGTAAGCCAGAAAGAAAAACACCAATACGGTATACTAATACATATGTATGGAATTTAGAAAGATGGTAATGATAACCCTATATGCGAGACAGCAAAAGAGACACAGATGTAAAGAACAGACTTTTGGACTCTGTGGGAGAGGGAGAGGGTGGGATGATTTGACTATCATGTAAGAAACGAATCGCTAGTCTAGGTTTGATACAGGATACAAGATGCTTGGGGCTGGTGCACTGGGATGACCCAGGGAGATGATATGGGGAGGGTGGTGGGAGGGGGGTTCAGGGTTGGGAACTCATGTACACCTGTGGTGGATTCATGTCAATGTATGGCAAAACCAATACAATATTATAAGGTAAAAAAGTAAAATTTAAAATAAAAAAAAAAATGTACAAGGGCCTTGAATAAACATTTCTTCAAAGATGCACAAGTGGCCAATAAGCACATGAAAAGATGTTCAACATCGCTAATTGTAGGGAAAGGCAAATCAAAAATACAGTAAGATATCACATCACACCCACTAGGATAGCTACTATATTAAAAAAAATTTTTTAATAACAGTGTTGATGAACATTTGGAGAAACTGGAAATCTTATGCACTATTGGCAGGAACATAAAATGATACAACCACTGGAAAACAGTAAGATGTTTCTTCAAAAATTAAAATAGAACTACTATATGATCCAGCAATTCTATGACTGTGTATATATCCAAATTGAAGACAATATCTTATAGAAATTTTTGTACACCTATGTTCATTATTCACAGTAGCTAAAAAATAGAAATAAGCCAAGTGTTCATTGGATGAGTGAGTGAGCAAAATGTGGTATAAACATACAATGGAATATTATTCAGCCTTTAAAAAGGAAGGAAATTCTGATATATGCTATAGCATGGATAAAGCTGAACCTTGGGGACATTATGTCAAGTGAAATAAGCCAGTCTCTCCAAATTAAATATGATTTTCTTTATATGCAATTCTTAGAATAGCCAAAAACAGAGACAGAAAGTAGAACAGTGGTTGCCAGAGTCTGGTAAGAATGCAGTTACAGTTTAATGGGCACAGAGCTTCAATTTTACAAGATGAAAAGAGTACTGTTTCTGCAAAATTATGAATATATTTGGGTTTTCCCTGATGGCTCACTCAGTAAAGAATCTGCCTACAATGCAGGAGACATGGGTTCAATCACTGGGTCAGGAAGATCCCCTAAAGAAGGAAAGGCTACCCACCTCAGTATTCTTGCCTGGAGAATTCCATAGACAGGGGAGCCTGGCAGGCTACAGTCCATGAGGTCACAAAGAGTCAGACATGACTGAGTGGCTAACACTTTCATTTTAAACAAAAATAAATATATTTAATACCACTGAACTATATACTTAAAAACGTAAGATGGTACATTTAAATGTAATATGGTTAAGATGATAAATTTTGTTATGTGTACTTTATCACACTAAATATTGAAACAAAAAAACAGAAACTCATACAATCCCCAATCAAGAGTAAATCCTGAGCACATCTGCATTTTCTATTTGATCTCTGCTTAGTTGAGAAAGCAAACTACTGGGACATTGACTTGCCTATTTTATTTAGTGAACAAAATCAGTTTCCAGATAGAGATGTCCTAGAAGCCAGGAATAGGGTGAGGCAAATGAGGCACTTGCCTCCATTGCAAAACTTAAAGGGGTGCCAAAAATCTCAGGACCCAAGGCAACTATTTTAATATAATATATATAAAGATAAAAACTGATGTGGAAAAAATCCATGATAAAACATCTAAATTTTGAATAAGGATGAGATTTGACAAGGCAAGGAATAGGGTGAGGTGAGCAAGGTCCAGTAAGTGCCAGGTCCCATCATGCCTTCATTTAAAACGCTGACACTTTGTTCATTACAGATTTTTATAATAATTTTTGTTTTTTAAAATACTTCATTAACCAATATATATGTTGCTTTCTCAGTTTTTGTCACTGTGTTAAATTTGGCACTAGAGGAGAATGTCTCACTTGCTCAACCTGATCCAGTTCTGCTTACCAGCTTTTGCAAGTACCACTTCTCCGTCCAAGTTCAAACAGTTCATGTGATCCAGATCCATTTGTTTTTGGAGGTGTTTGTCAGTTTTGATTCAGTACACCTGGCTTGCCTTGTGACTCCAGCTCTTCAGTGGGTTCAAAAAATTATGATTTGGGAGGGTTGGAAGGGAGGCTCAAGAAGGTGGTGACACGTGTGTGTGTATATGTATATGTATATATATATGTGTGTGTATATATATATATATGATTCATGTTGTTGTACAGCAGAAGCTAACACAACACTGTAAAGCAATTATACTCCAATTAAAAAATAAATTTTAAAAATTATGATTTAGAAATTAACCAGCTTTTTCTCATTGTTGGAGTGACACTCTTGTTGCTTCCTAAATCCTAAACAGGAACAGAACTTTCTTTTAAATTACCATTTTAACCATTTTTAATTGTACAGTTCAGTGGCATGTAGTTTATTCACAATGTTAAGTTACCATCACCACTATCCATTTCCAAAATTTGTCATCCAAAATGGAAACTCTGTGTCCATTAGATAATAACTCCCCTTTCCTTCCTCTGTCCAGCTCTTGAATATCTCTATTATACTTTCTGTCTCTATATATTTGCCTATTCTGGATACATACAGCATATTGATAGAATCATACAATATTTGTCATTTTGTGTATGACATTTCATTTAGCACAATGTCTTCAAAATTTGTCAATATTGTAGCTTGTGACAGGATTTCACTTCTTTGAAAAACTGAATCTATTCCACTGTGTGCACACACACATTTCATTTATCTGTTCATCTGTTGATCGACACTTGAGTTGTTTCCACTTTTTGGCTTTTGTGACTAATGCTGCTATGAACACTGGTGAACAAAATATCTGCTTAAACCCCTGCTTTCAATTATTAGGGGTATGTAACAGGAAGTATCATTTTTTAAATGTGAAATTGTTTGGTTTTAAATGTCATATAAACATACTACTAAAATTCAGAAAGGAGAAAATTTTTTTACCCAATTATTGTATTTTTTCCCTGAGTTTCATTTCCATTTATTTTTGTCTCCTTTAACAATAATATACTATTTTGGGTTCCCTGGGGAAGCTGAGTTGGATATTTGTATGCAGAAAGTGTACAAGGGTGTACTTCTAGATCAACAGCTGTCAGGGAGTATAAAAAGGGTTTTGGGCAGAGAGGAAAGTTGAAAATGACAAGGAAGGCTTCCACTTTTCCCTGACCCCCTGAAAGCTAGGTCAGGACTTCAGACTTGTACCTCCTCTAGACAAACAGCCTGGGTCTTTCCACCTTCCTGGACTAGTGCAGTTTTGATGGCATATGACCCATGCAATCACACAGGGCCCCCACACTCAGAAGAGCCCCATGTCTTAGTTTAATTATCAGTTGTCACAGTCATTTGTCACTTTCTTAATTTTTATTATTTTTAAAAATTATTTTTAATTTTTATGTTACCCTCTTAATTTTTAAACAAGATTCATTTAAAGTGTTTTCATTAGACACTTGTTTCATTAAACGAGGTTTGAAAATTATATAGCTAGTTCTATCCTCAACCATACATTGAACGAGAATTATTCCCAGGGAAGGATTCAGATCTTGAACATGGCAACCCTCTTTGTCTGAGAGCCATTGTCTTCTGAGACTCATCTGGGAGTTATCCGCCGCATATACACAGTGACCTGGAGCAATGCAAGCTTCAGTCCTGATGGCAAGATTTAGATGGCAAATTCCCTATGCGGGAATAGAATCTAAAAAAGAGTGGATATATATATGTGTGTATGTGTGTGTATGTGTGTTTATGTATAACTGGTTCACTGTGCTGTACAGCAGAAGCTAACACAACATTGTAAATCATCTCTACTCTAATAAAAAATAATTAAAAATAAAGAAGTCTCTGATTTTGATCATCAACTTCAGCTGGGGGAGTGGAAGAGGGGGTTACCACCCCACCAAGCAATTCTTCAACACTAGCTGGATGTCCTACAATTCAACTCAATTCTGGTATTATCTACCTGGAGATAGCATCAGATCCTAGGTTAAGTGTTCAGTCTCACAAGACGGTGCTCTTCCACACACAATTCAGACACCAACCACAAGTCCAGGTTGTCACCTGGCTTCTTATGGATCAAAGGTTCCCATGACCTTCTCCTAGAGTTCGATTGATGGAGTGGCTCACAAAACTTAGAAAAACATTTTATTAACTAGGATTAAGGACATTTCCAGGAAATTTGGAAAACTCAGCAGTGGCCCCAGGACTGGAAAAGGTCAGTTTTCATTCCAGTTCCTAAGAAAGGTAATGCCAAAGAATGTTCAAACTACCGCACGATTGCACTCATCTCACAAGCTAGCAACAGAAAAGGCAATGGCAACCCATTCCAGTACTCTTGCCTGGAAATTCCCATGGACGGAGGAGCCTGGTAGGCTGCAGTCCATGGGGTCATGGAGAGTCGGACATGACTGAGTGACTTCACTTTAACTTTTTACTTTCATGCACTGGAGAAGGAAATGGCAACCCACTCCAGTGTTCTTGCCTGGAGAATCCCAGGGACGGAGGAACCTGGTGGGCTGCCATCTATGGGGTCACACAGAGTCGGACACAACTGAAGCAACTTAGCAGCAGCAGCAGCACATGCTAGCAAAGTAATGCTCAAAATTCTCCAAGCCAGGCTTCAGCAATACGTGAACCGTGAACTTCCTGATGTACAAGCTGGTTTTAGAAAAGGCAGAGGAACCAGGGATCAAATTGCCAACATCCACTGGATCATCAAAAAAGCAAGAGAATTCCAGAAAAACATCTACTTCTGTTTTATTGATTAGGCCAAACCCTTTGACTATGTGGATCACAATAAACTATGGAAAATTCTGAAAGAGATGGGAATACCAGACCACCTGCCTCTTGAGAAACCTGTATGCAGGTCAGGAAGCAACAGTTAGAACTAGACATGGAACAACAGGCTGGTTTCAAATAGGAAAAGGAGTATGTCAAGGCTGTATATTGTCACCCTGCTTATTTAACTTATATGCAGAGTACATCATGAGAAACATTTGGCTGGATGAAGCACAAGCTGGAATCAAAATTGCCAATAGAAATATCAATAACCTCAGATATGCAGATGACATCACCCTTATGGCAGAAAGTGAAGAAGAACTAAAGAGCCTCTTGATGAAAGTGAAAGAGGAGAGTGAAAAAGTTGGCTTAAAGCTCTACATTCAGAAAACTAAGATCATGGCATCCAGTCCCATCACTTCATGGCAAATAGATGGGGAAACAGTGGAAACAGTGGCTGACTTTATTTTGGAGGGCTCCAAAATCACTGCAGATGGTGACTGCAGCCATGAAATTAAAAGATGCTTACTCCTCAAAAGAAAATTTATGACCAACCTAGACAGCATATTAAAAAGCAAAGACATTACTTTGCCAACAAAGGTCCATCTAATCAAGGCTATGGCTTTTCCAGTAGTCATGTATGGATGTGAGAGTTGGACTGTAAAGAAAGCTGAGCACTGAAGAATTGATGCTTTTGTACTATGGTGTTGGAGAAGACTCTTGAGAGTCCCTTGGATTGCAAGGAGATCCAACCAGTCCATCCTAAAGGAAATCAGTCCTGGGTGTTCACTGGAAGGACTGATGTTGAAGCTGAAACCCCAATACTTTGGCCACCTGATGCGAAGAGCTGACTCATTAGAAAAGACCTTACTTCTGGGAAAGATTGAGGGCAGGAGGAGAAAGGGTTGATGGAGGATGAGATGGTTGGATGGCATCACCAACTCAATGGACATGAGTTTGGGTAAACTCTTGTCCATTAAAAATTCTTTGCATTTTAATATTGGGGAGTTGGTGATGGACAGGGAGGCCTGGTGTGCTGCAGTCCATGGGGTCGCAAAGAGTCGGACACAACTGAGCGACTGAACTGAACTGAGCTGACTGAAGGACATAACTTCGAAACAGCCAGAGGAAAGAGATGCATGGGGCAAGGTATATGAGAAAGGGCATGAAGCTTCCATGCTTCTCCAGTCATGCCACTCTCCCTGTATCCTTATATATTTAACAACATGGAAGCTCTCTGAATCCCATCTTTTTTGTATTTTTATAGAGGGCTTGTTACACAGGCATGATTGATTAAATCATTGGCCACTGGTGATTAAATTCAAATTTAGCCGCACTTTCCTTCCAAAAGGTCACGGAGTGGGACTAAAAATTCCAACCTCGAATCCTGTGGCTGGCTCCTGGCAACCAGCTGGCATCTTTGGGAGCACACCAAAGTTACATTAATATAACAAAAGACATCTTTATCATTCTCTTTGCTTAGGAAATTCCTAGGGTTTTACTAGTTCTGTGCTGGAGAAAGGACAAAGGCCAAATGCCAAATATATATTTCTCATTATAAATCACAATTATCATGCTGCTAAAATGCCTTTTTTGCAAAGTGTTCATTTCTCCTGGGAAAATATTTACTGAAAAACTGTACTTAGGACCTTAGATTTAAATACAGCTTTTGGATTGATCCATGTGCAAGCAAGACACTGTTTTTTTTTAAGCCTGGCCCTTCCTCTATATTGGCAGGATTTGAAGATCTCTAATTAACTAAACTCTTTCAAATTATACAGAGATTATAATTTTTGAAATAGAGAGCCAAAAGCTTTCTATGAAAGGACATACTGTGAGAGAAATAGAAAGAAAATGAAGTGGTTGCCACCTTGAGGTATATAGGATATTATCAGAGAGAACGATGACACCTGTATATGGGGAGCTGACAAATTCAGGTAGCAAGGTACCCAAATGCAAATTTTACCTAGTGATCTGGCAATAATGCAATGTGATGGTTAATCTCCTGTGTCAATTTGACTGGGCCAAGGAATGCCCAGATAGTTGGTAAGACCTTATTTCTGAGTGTATCTTAAAGACTTTAAAGAATGAATTTTGTTTTATCAACTTTCCTTTCCCTTCCTACTTGGAACACAATGTCCTATAGAAGACCAATAACTTGAGAAATGTATCAGTAAAACTTGCTGTGAACATCATAGCGATAATAAGTCCTTGGTTATAAACTGGTTCTATGACACAGACAGCAATTTCTGATCCCAACACTTACCACATTTCCTGTTATACAGGCTTGTAGAACTGTTTCTTTACATCATAAAACTTAACTGCTTATAATGATATATCTATTTGCGATTATTTGATTGATGTACTCATCCCCCCTGCAACAGACTAAATCCCAGGAAAGTGAGGACCATGACTGTTTTTGCTCACCATTACATCTCCAGCATCTAATCTAGGAGGTGCTCAATAATTCTGTGATGAATGACTGAAGAAACATGGGTCAAGTCCAGAGCATGTGTCTGGTTCTACTGGTGCTGTCTTGTGTGATCTTGAACAGAGAATTACATTTCCACTTAGTCTCAGATACAATGCTTGGAAGAGGGTCTTCAACAAGATGGTCACTAAGTGTTTGTCCATCCACTTAAGATTTGTCATCTCTTTAAATACAAGGAATGAAACAGAAGATGTCAAGATTAGAAGATGGTCCAGTAGAGTGCTAGAGGAAAGGCAGTGGCTGAGGGTGATTGGCTGAGCATCCCCAAGAAACCATATGAATGATTCCTGGATGAAGTGTAACCTCTCTACAGCCTTTGGGAAGGCAAAGAAGTTTCTCACTGAAAATCTCTTTTTTTCTTTCTGTATCCCTTTCTTAAATTTCCACACCTACCACCATCAACATGACCATGCTAAAAACTCCAACAAATCAGAATCATCATGCCTTCCATTCTGTCCTGCCTCTAAGAAAATGTTGGAAAAAACATATTCACATTATAAGTACAGTTTTAAGAACTTTGTAACACTTTATCCTTCTGCCATCAGGGTTTACATTTTCCAATTCAACTTGGTTTAGAGAATGTTTAACTCATAAATTAATTGGCAAATATTTCAGGCAAAGGAGGGGGGTACCTTTTTTAGTGGTAAAGGAGAGTTTCATAAAGCTTCTTAAATCTCACCCAGGGGCTCCAGTGCTCTGCCAGTCACCTTGGTGTTGGCTCCTAGGAACACATGAAAAATCAAATGAACAAACCAACTTCCTACGTATCACTTTGTAATCAAATCATTTGGGTACCCTACATTTCAGGGTCAGAAATAAGGTAAGGCATGTAAGGCATTCACCTTATGAGCAAAATTTAAGTGGGTGTCAAAAAGCTCAGTAATTAAGATATTTAAATGTAATACTTGAAAATCAAAATTAATGCAAAATTCCATGATGAACAAAATATCAAATTTTTAATGACCCTACATCAGTATTGTTGATTTTTCTTCTTTTGCCTCAGGCTCTAGGCACTTCCTTGGCAAGACTAGGCACTTCCTTGACTCTCACTCCCTTCCATTTTAATGAAACAGTAACTGAGTGCACTAATGAAATTGCGCCTTTTTCATCATTGTGCGCTGGGGGAGGGAGGCTGTTGGGAGGGCACCCAAGGCCCAGGCCAGGGGAGCAGTCATCCAAGAATTGGCAGGAGATCCTCAGAATGAATCCTGGAGGGAGACTCCCAAAGTCCAAGAGGGAGAGAGGCTTTTGCTGGAACATAGCAATCTGGTTGAAACCTTTACCTGTCTGTTCACAAAAATGCCAGAGCCATGTGCAGGGTTTTCACATTCTGCCCAGCATACTGAAGGCAGGATCTCTGCCATGAAACAATGAAATTCTCCATTTCCTGTTCTACCAGAACCTCTCCAACCTGAAAAAAATCCACAAACACAATATTGGTTGTTTTCTATCACTCTAGGAGCAAATGTTGGAAGGGCAGACAAAAAGAGTGATTTCTCGTTGCTGAGAGCTGAGAGAACACAATAAATGATGAAAATGATGAAAAGATCTGTGTTCTGAGAGACTTCCAGTGAGTTCTGAAGACCTTCCACACCCAGTGTCCCCCAGGGGCAGTGGGGGTGGGAATGAAGCCTCTCAGTGCTGTTAGTGAGTCAGGCTGCCGGCGAGACTTCAGTTCTCCTCTGCTTAGGTAGGCAGGGGGGAAATACCAAACAGAATTGCTTCTTACTTTCCGTGAGAATTGGAGAAGGAAATGGCAACCCACTCCAGTACTCCTGACTGGAGAATCCCATGGATGGAGGAGCCTGGTGGGCTACAGTCCATGGGGTCACAAAGAGTTAGACACGACTGAGAGACTTCCCTTTCCCTTACGTGAAAATATTTTTGGAATGGAAATCAATCCTTTTTGAAAATAAATGATGGAAGGGGGCCACTCCTGAATCAAGTACCATACTGTGTAACATCTGTGGCCTGCCAGACAACACCAGCAGGATGATGTTGGGGAAGGCTGACAGGGCTGACCTCAGACATCCTGTAGGTGCTATCACTCCACTCTGGTGCCTCCCAATCACTGTGCTCCACCGGCAATGCCAATATCCATCCTGGGCCACCTCCACTGACCTTTGGTTAGACATTGAGAACTAAGTTTAGCAATACTATTTTTTTTCCATTTTCCTAGAAGACCAGAGAGTGAAAAGATAGGTAGCCTCAGTTAATCACATAAATATCTCACAATCATCACAACTGTTAAAACGTCAAAAACAAAAATGCCTCATACCATAAGGAGGAAAAATCAGACAAGCAAAGGAGGTAAAATAATATGATTATTTTCTTTTTACATTGATGGGTCAGTTCTTTAATGGAGAGTCTAAAGATTATCCCGCTGAGCTGAAGACCACAATGCTGATAATCACCGCCCCACTCTTCCAGTCTGAAATAAGCAGACCTGGTTGCTGAAAGGATACCCACAGAAACCGCTGACTGCCAGGGATGCAGGATGCGCCTGGCCCTGTGAGGGAGGCGGTGCCGTCACGTGTTCCATGCTCAAGCGTCAACACTCCGGAAAAGGCCTCCAGGATCAGTGCCCAGGGCTTCCCTCATAGCTCAGTCGGTAAAGAATCTGCCTGCAATGCTGGAGACCCAGGTTCGATTCCTGGGTCGGGAAGATCCCCTGGAAAAGGAAATGGCAATCCACTCCAGTATTCCTGCCTGGAAAATCCCAGGCAGAGGAGCCTGGCGGGCTACAGTCCATGGGATCGCAAGAGTCGGACACGACTTAGCGACTAAACCATCACCACCACCATCAGTGCCCAACCAGCTGTGGCTTGCCTAGAACTGCGCCCAGACCCAGAGAACCACACGCCCTCTGCACAGCCGACTCTGAGCTCGGAAACGTGGGGAGAAACTGGGCCCGAGGGCCCTAGGCTCAGCCAACCAATGTCATGGAGTTGGGGCGGGACCTCCAGTTCTGCGGGCCAACGGGATACTGCGGGACTTAACAGCTTCAGGCCAGGCCCAGGTGGGAACCTCACAGACTGAGGCTTGCGCGGAGGTCCTTGGCAGCACTCTTTCTGCTATTCTTTGCGCTGGGGGTTCGCCAGGATAGCAGTCGGGGCTACCATTTATCAGCAACATCTACTTGCTGGCCGTCCTGGTCGAGCTCCCCTATGTCTAAGTGAAAAAGCAGAGCCAGGTGTATCACGAGGTACAGCCTGACCAGCCTCGGAGAGAGGGCCAGGGCCTTCCCCCTGGGTGGGCTGACGCTTGTGGGCGCGAGCTGTCGGGACTCCGCTACGTGTGCCAGTGGCGTGGAGAGTCCAGCTTCTTGGGGCAGGGTAGGGGGCGAGGTCCTTACTCTGCAAGGCCGCTATGAGAAGCCCAGCCAGCGGCGAACCCCACCCACCTAATGCCTGCGGGATCATCCCTGCGGCTGGATTTTCCTTGCAGCTGAGGGCGCCTAGGTGCTGCTCCCGCGCCTGCGCACTGAGGTCCCGGGCCCGCCGGTTGCCCTGTCGGGCTTGACTGGCGCTTTCCTCGGCGCCCCGACTCAACGCCAGCCTTCTCGAGCGTAATGCTCAGCATTCCCTGTGAAGGTTACCTTCCGCCAACGATTTCTGGAGAAACCAGGCGTCCTAGAAAGAACTGAGTTAACAGTTAATAAGATGTCGTTGGATGTTTGCATTTGAGAACGGTTGGTCTAGGCGTCTGCTGTGAGGAGGAGAGAGCGCAGGTGAAGGCCTAGGGAAATGACTGTGAAACAGCGAATGAATTAATGAGAGAAGATCACTGAGGTGTACCACTGCCATCCTGTCTGCCAGGAGACCGGAGAGTCCCCGCAGCAAACTCGGAGCCTTCGCCGGCGGGAGGGCCAACCTCCCTTGCAGTGCGGAAGTCAGGGGGCAGGTCCTCTGGTCCTTCCCATTAAACTGAAGGGGAAACAGCTGTACAGACCTGCTGAGTGACTTGCAGGCCGCCACACAGCTGCGAACAAGCAGGGGAAAGGCCAGAATGCTAGCTTGCCTTTGGGAAAGTGTCCAGACCTCGAGAATGTAGAAGTTTCCAGAACATGCCCTGATGCAGCTCACTTGTTTTCTTTTGAATCCATTCCGTTAAAAGAAACTACCAGCTAGATTCTACCAGGTGCTGGGGATGAAGAGGTGAAGAAGGCAGTCACAGGCCGATTTTAGGTGCAGTCTAGTGAGAGAAAAAGAAAAATTAATCTGACGATCGACCACAAATTTTATGTGTTTTGAAGGAAAAGTACCGCAGGGCTGTTTGGTAATTGTGGTGTTTTAGGTTTGGGCTTGAATCCGTATTTAAACAGGTTTTTACAAGAATTTTTCTAGGTTTCTGCAGTTCACTAATGGTTTATATCGCAATAGGGAAGCTGGACTTAAATATATATAATTCTTATATTTTGTTTTCCATCCTCCAGTTCTCGAATGTATTTCCATGGTTTTGATTTTTCATATTTGATCTCTGGTGTGTTGGTATGAAGCATCATCAGTATTACAGAGAAATCAGAAGATGTGAAAGCACAGGAACAGAGGTTGAGTCCTGTTTCATCAGACAAAACTTGACCTTTACTTGTCTGAATCTTAATTTTTCCTGATATGCATAATGGTAACAAAGTAACTGAACACAGTTAAGTGCTACTCAAATGTTCTTGGTTATTAATTACAGAGCAATTTATTAGGACTACAAAGTACACAGTGTTTTACAACCAGTTATGTGAAATGGTGTCATGCAGAATAGAAAATTGTTTTTCATACATAGATATTTGAACTGGAAGGAACTCTGTATTTACTATGAACATTTTTTTGGGAAAGTGGGTGTTTTAAGTTTCATAATAGATTACAAATTATAAATGTGTTGGAAACTGTCTTCTGGCATAGGCAGATCCTGGTACAATGGATAAGAATTTGATATAAGTAACCAGTTTTATTGTTGGTACAACTGTGTGGGGAAACCATAGCGCTTTACAAAGAGGACTCTTTTACTGTAGATCGAATAGGGTTAAACTGATATTATGTGCAAGAGGAACAGAGCAAAAGGAGTAAAAATTAAAAGGGTTATATGAATTGAAGACATTGTTTGCCTAAATTTGCCTTAGGTAGTTTTCAACTGAAGGCTAACATGTTAACCCTTTAAGCTACTTGCTCTTTCTCTTAGTTCTCTAAGCCCATTGTCTTAGATATTTTTCAACTTTGACAAAGTCTTAAGGTTGGTATGAATTGTCAAAATACTGTAACTTTTCAGGAAGTGGGAGGAGACTTATCTCCTGTACTTACTGGAAAGTTGTAGAAAGTTGTTTGAATAGCTTATTTATAAATAGAATCTTATTTATCCACTATCTTACCTTATGATTTGGAGATGTGTGCTCAAAACAAAAAACAAAAAAAAAAAAAACCTGAACTTTAAAAATGCTTATGAGAAATGACAGTCACAGTCACTTCAAGTGACACCTAAATTTATGAAGTCTGTGAATTCAATTTTCTCTTATATGTCTTGAAAGGATGGCAACCAGTCCTCAAGTTTTATGCATTCATTTTAAAGGCTATCTTAAATAGAAATGTACCACATTGAGGAGACTCACTCTGAATGTATGGTGACCTTAATCTTTTAATTCTGAATCTTCCTACTCTACCATCTTCTCAGATTCCCTGTCCTTTTATCATAATCTAATAATTAACCTCTTACCATAGCTTACAAGGCCCTCTAAATCTTACCCAGTGATTCTCACCCTTATTTATAAAAACTACGGCTTTTTTTTTTTTTGAGATACTGATGGTTACACACCATTTCTGAAGGTTTAATGTTGATCTCATTTCTTTCCACTTTATCTTCTACTCTTGTTTCTGATCTTACTCCCTATTTCTTAAGCATGCTTTTAAGTTGTGTGTGGTTAATATTTAACAACTGGTAGTTATGTGGTGTGGGAGATGGGGGGAGAAAGGTCTGATTTGTTGCACTTACAAAATTTCAGTGTGTAAATCCTCCCAACATGTCTATTTTCAAGCTACCAATGAGATATCACTGAACACAAAGTTGGAAAGAGATGCAAACCATGACTTGCATGAGCTGGTTTGAGCAGACTCTATCATCCTGCTGATATAGGTTGGTACAAAAGTAATTGTGGTTTTATATTATTGAACTCTGCAATTTGATACTGGAATACATTCTTAAATGTGGTTATGTTATTCATCATTTTAATGTTCATTTCTCACTTTATGTTTTTTGCTAATGACTTATTACTTGCTGTTTATATTTCTTTTAGACTAGGGAAATGATGTTAGACAAAAAGCAATTTCAAGCAATTTTCTTATTTGAGTTCAAAATGGGTTGGTTGTAAAGCAGCAGAGAAAACTCACAATATCAACAATGCATTTGGTTCAGGAACTGCTCACGAATGTACAGAGCAGCGATCGTTCAAGAAATTTTGCAAAAGAGATGAGAGCCTTGAAGATGAGAAGTGCAATGGACGGCCATCAGAAGTTGACAACAACCAAGTGAGAGAATCATCAAAGCTGATCTTCTTACAACTACATGAGAAGTTGCCGAAGACTTCATCATTGACCATTCTATGGTCATTTAGCATTTGAAGCAAATTGGAAAGGTGAAAAAGTTTGGTAAGTGGGTACCTTATGAGCTGACTGAAAATTAAAAAAAAAAATCATTGTTTTAAAGTGTCGTCTTTTCTTATACTGTGCAACAACAAACCATTTCTTGACTGGATTGTGATGTGCGATGCAAAGTGGATTTTATATGACAACTGGCAATATTAAGCCAAACTTGCACCAGAAACAGATCATGGTCCCTATTTGGTGGGCTGGTCTGATCCACAACAGCTTTCTGAATCCCAGGGAAACCTCTACATCTAAGAAGTATGCTCAGAAAATTGATGAGATGCACTGAAAACTGCAACATCTGCAGCCAGTGTTGGTCAACAGAAAGGGCCCAATTCTTCAACAGGACAATGCCCAACCACATGTTGTACAACCAACGCTTCCAAAGTTTAACGAATTGGGCTACAAATTTTGCCCCATACACTATATTCACCTGACCTGTCACCAACTAACTACAACTTCTTCAGGCATCTCGACGACTTTTGGCAGGGAAAATGTTTGTACAACCAGCAGGAGGTTGAAAATGCTTTCCAAGAGTTCACTGAATCCCGAAGCATGGATTTTTATGCTACAGGAATAAAAATTTATTTCTCATAAGCAAAACAATGTGTTGATTATAACGGTTCATATTTTGATTAATATAGATGTGTTTGAGCCTAGTTTTAATGATTTAAAATTCATGGTCCAAAGCTGAGATTACTTTTTCACCAACCTGATGTTATGGCTGTATCCCTGTTCTCTATGCCTCAAAGCCCTTTAATGTTCTCCCACTGCTTTTCAATCTTCAGATCTCAAAGTTTATTTCTTAAAGTAGCTCTTTGCCTAGTTTCTGCCAAGGCTACATGTTTGTTGCATATACCTGTGCTGCACTGTACACTCTGACTATTATTCATGTTTAATGTTAATGTTTGATATCAAACTTCCCTATTCATTCACCAATTAGAGTAGGGACTGTGTGTTTTCTATTCGTCACTGTATCACTGCCACTATCTTAGTTGCACCCTGCCATGACATAATACCATAGGTTGGGTTATTTAAACAGACATGTTTTTTAATATTTCTGTTGGAAAACTCAGCAGTACTACTTGATATACTAACACAAATAAACAAGTAAATAAGATTTACTATTATTTATAGATGATAAAATTGTCTATCTGGAAAGCCCAAGCAAATAAAAATCCAACAGAATGTTTTAAAATTGGTAATTATTCTAACTTTCCTCTGGAAAAATTAATGTGTGAGAATCGCCAAGAGCATATTGAAAAAGAGAAACATAAGGGCACCTTTGCCCTACTAGTTGTTAAACTGTCTTACTGATATTTATTGAGTGCTACTTTGTGCCAGGCAGACTGTTCTGTGTGTAGCGGATTCAGCAGATTAACAAAATAGTCATATGCTTATACATGCTTATACATGTCCACAGCATAGGGCTTCCCTGGTGGCTCAGATGGTAAAGAATATGCCTGCAATGCAGGAGATGTGAGTTTGATCCCTGGGTTGGGAAGAGCCCCTGGAGAAGGCAGTGGCTACCCACTCCAGTATTCTTGCTTGGAGAACTCCATGTACAGAGAAGCCTGGTGGGCTACAGTCCGTGGGGTCGAAGAGTTGGACACGACTGAGCAGCTAATACACACACACACACACACACACACACACACACACACAGCATAGTGTACAAATAATAAGCCAAATTAAGTCAGAAAATACATACAATATAGTGGATAATGAGTGATAAAGAGAAAACAAGCAAAGAAAAGAGAGGATCAGGGTGTGCTGGCAGGTTGAGGTACAATTTCAGAAAGGACTTCCAGGGTAGTCCACATTTGAATAAAGATCTGGAGGTGATACGGCCATTGAGTAAGAAAGGTACAAGCAGGGCCAAACACCTGGGCATAGTGGTGCTGGTGAATACAGAATGAGTGATAGAAAGCCAGTGGGAGGAAGAAGTAGGGCTTGAGAGGAGGCAGAAATTAGACTGGTGATGAGAGAACAGGAAGAAACACTCGGACCCTGTAAGTCATTGCATTAATCCAAGTGTTTGCTGACTCCTTGAGATGGAGCGTCAGTGAAATATCTTGTGCCTACACGAAACATGGTCAGATCTATTTTTATGGCTAAGTGTAATCCTCACAGTCACTTCCAGTCATTCTTTGACACATAAAAGTTCAGTAATGCTTTCAAACACATGCCCACTCCCAAACCATAGGCACTCACAAAAAGATAGGGGCACCAGGTCATTGACGTGTCAACCTTAATAGTGCCAAGTGCACATGCATGCATCCATGTGCACATTTCTGAATGAAAATAAACTGCTTCCAAGATACCTGCAATGACTTAAGAATAAACATTCATGGTAACAGCTGATTATGCAGCACCTCCACCATTCTAAACCCTGCTTAACAGGTTTCTGGAACCCTTTGAGCTACTGCTCAAAGCCCTTCTGGAAGATCCGAGTTCCTGGCTTACTGTCCACAGAGGGTAGAGAGCAAAAAAATAGTTTCTCACAACCCCAGGATCACCACACACATGCACACAGTGCATGATCCACAGCAATATAAGAGCCTGCAAACATGACAACCACAGCAGCAGCAGCAGTGGGTTGGAGAGGAAAGAAAACAGAACAGCTAGGTAGTTCCTCTAGTTTTATGTGCTGAGCCACTCAGCTGTGTCTGACTCTTTGTGACCGCAAGAACTGTAGCCTGCCAGGCTCCTCTGTCCATGGAATTTTCCAGGCAAGAATACTGGAGCGAGTTGCCATTTCCTACTCCAGGGGATCTTCCCTATCCGGGGATCAAATTCATGTCTCTGGCACCTCCTGAATTGGCAAGTGGATTCTTTACCACTGTACCACCCAAAAAGCTCAAAACTAGGCTTGGATATCAGTGTCTGGAAGCCTCAATATTTTCATCAACACACTTGTTTCACATCACATTTCTTTCCGGTGTGGTAGTGTGGCATCTGGGCTCAGAACACCTAATTTCCAAGATGTTCTTGTTCAAACCCCAGGTGCCCACAGGGCTACAAGAGAATGAAATCTTAGGGCTGGGGAACTGAGTGCCTGAAAAACTCCCTCTCCTCAGGGTGGACTGACAGGGCATCTGGGGACCATGGAAATGAAAGAAATGGTTGATAATGTGCAATGCACTTGGGCACAGAGCCGGGAAAGACAAGATATGCCGGGAAAGACAAGACCCCATTGTACTATAGCATGCAAGGCTTCCCTGTCCTTCACTATCTCCCAGAGTTTGCTCAAACTTATGTCCATTGAATTGGTAATACCACCCAACCATCCCTTTCTGCCATCCCCTTCTCTTCCTGCCCTCTATCTTTCCCAGCATCAGGGTCTTTTCCAAAGAGTCGGCTCTTCTCAACAGGTGACAAAAGTATTGGAGCTTCAGCTTCAGCATCAGAACTTCCAGTGAGTATTCAGGATTAATTTCCTTTAGGATTGATTGGTTTGATCTCCTTGCTGTTCAAGGGGCTCTCCAGAGTCTTCTCCAGCACTACAGTTCAAAAGCCTCAATTTTCAATACTTGGCCTTATTTATGGTCCAACTCTCACATCAGTATGTGACTACTGGAAAAACCATAGCTTTGAGTATATGGGCCTTTGGCAGCAAAGTGATGTCTCTGCTTTTTAATGCACTAAGTTTGTCATAGCTTTTCTTTCAAGGAGCAAGTATCTTTTAATTTTGTGACTGCAGTCATCATCCACAGTGATTTTGGAGCCCAAGAAGATAAAATCTGCCACTGTTGCCATTTTTTTCTATTTGCCATGAAGTGATACGACCAGATGCCATGATCTTAGTTTTTTGAATGTTGAGTTTCACCTTCATCAAGAGGCTCTTAAAAAAACAAAAACAAAAAAAAAAGAGGTTCTTTATTCTTCTTTGCTTTCTGCCATTAGGGTAGTGTCATCTGCATATCTTGTTGTTGATATTTCTCCCTGCAATCTTGATTCCAGCTGGTGATTCATCCAGTCCAGCATTTTACATGATGTACTCTGCATATAAGTTAAATAAGCAGGGTGACAATATACAGCCTTGATGTTCTCCATCCCGATTTGGAATCAGTCCATTGTACCATGTCTGGTTCTAACTGTTGCTTCCTGACCTTTTTATGGGTTTCTCATGACACAAGTATGGTGGTCTGGTATTCCCATCTCTTTAAGAATGGGAATACCATTCTACAGTTTGTTGTGATTCACACAGTCAAAAGCTTTAGTATAGTCAATGAAGCGAAGTAGATGTTTTTCTGGAATTCTCTTGCTTTTCCTATGATCCACAGATGTTGGCAATTTAATCTCTGGTTCCACTGCCTTTTCTAAATCCAGCTTGTACATCTGGAGGTTCTCAGTTCACATACTGCTTGAAGAATTTTGAGCATTACTTTGCTAGCTTGTGAATAGAGCACAGTTGTGCAGTAGTTTGAATATTCTTTGGCATTGGCCTTCTTTGGTGTTCTCACAGGAGAAGATGAGCATACAGCCTTCTACTCGGCCATCTTGGAGTCTCCTAGGGCAAATTTAGAAACTGAATATGTAACCATGTCACTTTGTGGACTCAGAACTCTACTCCTGACTGCTTGTGTGCCTTGAGCCATTAAATTGTATATTCATTGCTCACTTTGAAACCTATTCAAGCTACAGAGGACTGGTGGTGTGAGGGAGGGATCATCGGTGTCTATACCCAGAGGGTTCTAACTTAGCCTCCAGCAGTTTCAAACTTTACTTTAAAAGTCAGTGTCTCCAGATAAGGAGGGACACAGATTAACTATCCCTCAAGTACTCTGATTTTCTAAAAAGTCTCATGCTAATCTGGGGCAAGTTTAGAAAAAACAAAAACAAAACACTTTTCTTTGGCGCTTAGCACCATGTCTTGCACACCAGGTGGCACTCACCAAGTGTTTGTTGA
Organism: Ovis aries; assembly: GCF_016772045.2. Lineage (NCBI taxonomy): Eukaryota > Metazoa > Chordata > Mammalia > Artiodactyla > Bovidae > Ovis > Ovis aries. The sequence continues at coordinate 37,468,971 of NC_056068.1, forward strand.
TTGAATGGAAATTAATTTCCTCTGACAGATTTACCAACCAATCTTACAATTATATGGCTCTAATCCCAATCTGCAGAGAATTCTGACTTAGTTAGGTAGAGCAGCATTTACTTGCTCTTTCGGAAGTCTAGGGTCTCTTAATATGAGATATAAAACCATTCTCCTCTGAGCCCATCTCTGATTCAAAGTGAACAGAAATTAAGATCTTACTACATGCAGTCGTGAAGAGATACCCCATCCCCAAGGTAAGAGAAACCCAAGTAAGATGGTAGGTGTTGCAAGAGGGCATCAGAGGGCAGACACACTGAAACCATACTCACAGAAAACTAGTCAATCTAATCGCCCTAAGACCACAGCCTTGTCTAACTCAACGAAACTAAGCCATGCCCATGGGGCAACCCAAGACGGGTGGGTCATGGTGGAGAGGTCTGACAGAATGTGGTCCACTGGAGAAGGGAATGGCAAGTCACTTCAGTATTCTTGCCTTGAGAACCCCATGAACAGTATGAAAAGGCAATATGATAGGATACCAAAAGAGGAACTCCCCAGGTCAGTAGGTGCCCAATATGCTACTGGAGATCAGTGGAGAAATAACTCCAGAAAGAATGAAGGGATGGAGCCAAAGCAAAAACAATACCCAGTTGTGGATGTGCCTGGTGATAGAAGCAAGGTCCAATGCTGTAAAGAGCAATATTGCATAGGAACCTGGAATGTCAGGTCCATGAATCAAGGCAAATTGGAAGCAGTCAAACAAGAGATGGCAAGAGTGAACGTCGACATTCTAGGAATCAGCGAACTAAAATGGACTGGAATGGGTGAATTTAACTCAGATGACCATTATATCTACTACTGTGGGCAGGAATCCCTCAGAAGAAATGGAGTAGCCATCATGGTCAATAAAAGAGTCCAAAATGCAGTACTTGGATGCAATCTCAAAAATGACAGAATGATCTCTGTTCATTTCCAAGGCAAACCATTCAGTATCACAGTAATCCAAGTCTATGCCCCAACCAGTAACACTGAAGAAGCTGAAGTTGAACGGTTCTATGAAGACCTACAAGACCTTGTAGAACTAACACCCAAAAAAGATGTCCTTTTCATTATAGGGGACTGGAATGCAAAAGTAGGAAGTCAAGAAACACCTGGAGTAACAGGCAAATTTGGCCTTGGAATGTGGAATGAAGCAGGGCAAAGACTAACAGAGTTTTGCCAAGAAAATGCACTGGTCATAGCAAACACTGTCTTCCAACAACACAAGAGAAGACTCTACACATGGACATCACCAGATGGTCAACACTGAAATGAGATTGATTATATTCTTTGCAGCCAAAGATGGAGGAGAAGCTCTATACAGTCAACAAAAATCAAGACCAGGAGCTGACTGTGGCTCAGATCAGGAACTCCTTATTACCAAATTCAGACTTAAATTGAAGAAAGTAGGGAAAACCACTAGACCATTCAGGTATGACCTAAATCAAATCCCTTATGGTTATACAGTGGAAGTGAGAAATAGATTTAAGGGCCTAGATCTGATAGATGGAGTGCCTGATGAACTATGGAATAAGGTTCGTGACATTGTACAGGAGACAGGGATCAAGACCATCCCCGTGGAAAAGAAATGCTAAAAAGCAAAATGGCTGTCTGGGGAGGCCTTACAAATAGCTGTGAAAAGAAGAGACGTGAAAAGCAAAAGAGAAAAGGAAAGATATAAGCATCTGAATGCAGAATTCCAAAGAATAGCAAGAAGAGATAAGAAAGCCTTCTTCAGTGATCAATGCAAAGAAACAGAGGAAAAGAACAGAATGGGAAAGACTAGAGATCTCTTTAGGAAAATTAGAGATACCAAGGGAACATTTCATGCAAAGATGGGTTCGATAAAGGACAGAAATGGTATGGACCTAACAGAAGCAGAAGATATTAAGAAGAGGTGGCAAGAATACACAGAAGAACTGTACAAAAAGATCTTCATGACCCAGATAATCACGATGGTGTGATCACTCGTCTAGAGCCAGACATCCTGGAATGTGAAGTCAAGTGGGCCTTAGAAAGCATCACTACGACCAAAGCTAGTAGAGGTGATGGAATTCCAGTTGAGCTGTTTCAAATCCTGAAAGATGATGCTGTGAAAGTGCTGCACTCAATATGCCAGCAAATTTGGAAAACTCAGCACAGGACTGGAAAAGGTCAGTTTTCATTCCAATCCCAAAGAAAGGCAATGCCAAAGAATGCTCAAACTACCACACAATTGCACTCATCTCACATGCTAGTAAAGTAATGCTCAAAATTCTCCAAACCAGGCTTCAGCAATACGTGAACCATGAACTCCCTGATGTTCAAGCTGGCTTTAGAAAAGGCAGAGGAACCAGAGATCAAGTTGCCTACATCCGCTGGATCATGGAAAAAGCAAGAGAATTCCAGAAAAACATCTATTTCTGCTTTATTGACTATGCCAAGGCCTTTGACTGTGTGGATCACAATAAACTGTGGAAAATTCTGAAAGAGATGGGAATACCAGACCACCTGACCTGCCTCTTGAGAAATCTGTATGCAGGCCAGGAAGCAACAGCTAGAACTGGACATGGAACAATAGACTGGTTCCAAATAGGAAAAAGAGTACATCAAGGCTGTATATTGTCACCCCGCTTATTTAACTTCTATGCAGAGTACATCATGAGAAACGCTGGACTGGAAGAAACACAAGCTGGAGTCAAGATTGCCAGGAGAAATATCAATAACCTCAGATATGCAGATGACACCACCCTTATGGCAGAAAGTGAAGAGGAACTCAAAAGCCTCTTGATGAAAGTGAAAGAGGAGAGTGAAAAAGTTGGCTTAAAGCTCAACATTCAGAAAACGAAGATCATGGCATTTGGTCCCATCACTTCATGGGAAATAGATGGGGAAACAGTGGAAACAGTGTGAGACTTTATTTTTGGTGGCTCCAAAATCACTGCAGATGGTGACTGCAGCCATGAAATTAAAAGACGCTTACTCCTTGGAAGAAAAGTTATGACCAACCTAGATAGCATATTCAAGAGCAGAGACATTATTTTGCTGACTAAGGTCCGTCTAGCCAAGGCTATGGTTTTTCCCGTGGTCATGTATGGATGTGAGAGGTGGACTGTGAAGAAGGCTGAGTGCCGAAGAATTGATGGTTTTGAACTGTGGTGTTGGAGAAGACTCTTGAGAGTCCCTTGGACTACAAGGAGATCCAACCAGTCCATTCTGAAGGAGATCAGCCCTGGGATTTCTTTGGAAGGCCACCTCATGTGAAGAGTTGACTCACTGGAAAAGACTCTGATGCTGGGAGGGACTGGGGGCAGAAGGAGAAGGGGACGACAGAGGATGAGATGGGTGGATGGCATCACTGACTCGATGGATGTGAGTCTGAGTGAACTCCGGGAGTTGGTGATGGACAAAGGCTTGGCATGCTGTGATTCACGGGGTCGCAAAGAGTCGGACACGACTGAGCAACTGAACTGAACTGATATCTTATTTTGAAATGTCTATTCAAGTCCTTTTGCTATTTATTGATGCTTGACTTTTTGTGGTTGAGTTTTAGAAATTTTCCATATGTTCTGGATATTATTTTCCTTATCAGGTATATGATTTACAAATATTTTCCCATTCCATGGATTGCTATTTCATTCTGTTTATAAATTCCATGAATTAAAAATTTTCCTAAATTTTCATGAAGTCAGAGTTGTTCATTTTTTCTTATATTATCTGTGCCTTTTGTATCATATCCAAGGAATAACTGCCAAATCCATTGTTGTAAATTTTTTCTCTTATGTTTGCTTCTAAGAGATATATTTCTTTAGGTCTTACATTTAGGCCTTTGATCCATTTTGAATTAATTTTTGTACGTGGTGCTAATTAAAAGTATAACTTCATTCTTTCGCGTGTGGACATACAGTTTTCCCAGCACCATCTGTTGGAAAAACTGTCCTTTTCCCATTAAATGGTCTTTACCTTCTTGTCAACATTCATTTGATTATACATTATTACAAGGGTTTATTTCTGGGCTCTACTATTCTAAATCATTAATGAATGTCCTTTTCCTAGTACCGCACTGTTTCTGATTGCTGTAGCTTTGTAAGAGGGTTTTTTAATTGATATGTTAAAGCTTTTTTTACTAAGGTTTAATTGACAGGTAACATTAGTTTCTGGTATATAAGATAATGATTTTTATATTTGCATATATTGGAAAAGAATAACTGCAAGTCTGGTTAAAATTCATCATACTATATTGTTACAAATTCTTTTCTTGTGATAGGAACTATTAGGGTCTGCTCTCTTAGGTCTTTCAAATATATAATCTGGTTATTAACTATAGTCACCATCTATGTTATATCTTCATAACTTTTTAATTTCATATATGAAAGCTTATACCTTTGAACCCCTTTATCTACTTTGCCTATTCTCTAATCCCCACCTGTGGCAACCACCAGTATGTTCTCTGTGTCTGTGAGCTATCTGACTTATTTTTCACTCAATATAGTGCCCTCAAGTTTCATCCAGGTGGTCACAAATGGCAGGATTTCATTTCTTTTAGGGCTGAGTAATATTTCATTTTCTATATATTCACATATATATATATATATATATATATATATATATAATAAACAATGGATTGCACATATTTTTTCACATTAGTGTTTTGGTATTCTCTGGATAAGTACCCAGAATTAGAACTGCTGGATCATATGGTAGTTCTATATTCAATTTTTTGAGGAACCTCCGGACTGTTTTCCATAGTGGTTGCACCAATTTAAATTCCCACCAATAGTGCACAAGGGTTCCCTTTTCTCCACATTCTTAGCAACACTTGGCATCTCTTGTCTTTCTGATAATAGGCATTCTAACAGGTCTGAGGTGATATCCTATTGTGGTTTTAATTTGTATTTCACTGATCAGAGGTATTGAGTACCTATTTTTTGGCCATCTACATGTCTCTTTGGAAAAATGTCTGTTAGATTCTTATACCCATTTCTTTATCAAATTTAGTATTTTGGTTTGGCTTGGTGTTTGGGGGGCTCCACATGGCTTGTGATATCTTAATTCCTCAACCAAGGATTGAAATCTGGCTTTGGCAGTGAAAGTGCGGAATCTTAGCCACAGGACTGGCAGAGAATTCCCCCACTCATCATTTTCTTGACTTTCTGCACACCACATCTTCCTTTAATTCTTAGAGCATTTCTTTTAGGGGTGGGGGATGAGGAGAAGGGGATGTCAGAGGATCAGATGGTTGGATGGCACCACCAACTCAATGGACATGAATATGAGCAAGCTCCAGAAGTCTGTGATGGACATGGAAGCCTGGTGTGCTGCAGTCCATGGGGTCACAAAGAGTCAGACACAACTGAACGACTGAACTGAACTGAACTGATGCCACGCAGTATTTGGGATCTGAGTTCCCTGACCAGGGATGGAAGCTGTGCCCCTGGCATTGGACATGTGGAATCTTAACCCCTGGACTGCCAGGGAAGTCCCAAGCATTTCTAAGATAGTTGTTCTAAATCTTTTTCAGTATATCTGCCATCAGGTCTTTCCAAGGAGAGTTTCTGTTGATGTTTATATATTTTTCTTTTGAATGGGCTATATGTTCCTATTTATTTTTATGCTTTCTGACATTTGAATCTAATAATATGATAACTCTGGAGATTAGATTCTTCTCCTTCCTCAGTGTTTGCTGGAGTTTGTATTTGGTTTATTTCTTCTTTTTGGTCATTGTTGTTGTTAGTATAAGCTGAATCTGTGCTGAGGATCAACCTGAGGTGTAAATAAGATCTTCTCAGGTCTGTCTTCTGAATTTTTCCCTGTTTGTGCATGGTCACTTTCTAATTTCTCTGTGTATGTAGTTGTTTTTAATATCCTTGTCTTTAATTTGTTTTCCCATGGGAAAAACAGAATAATGAAGGATGCAGTAAAAGTGTTAGCCCTTTAAATCTCTTGGCAGTCACTCTGTCAGAGAAAAAGGGCTGGCAACAAGGGGAGGTGAAACAACAATGGCCCTCAGACCCACTTCCTTAAGTCAACAGAAACACTCTTTAAAAAAAACAATTTTTTTTTATTTTTACTTTATTTTACTTTACAATACTGTATTGGTTTTGCCATACATTGACATGAATCCACCACGGGTGTACATGCGATCCCAAGCATGAACCCTCCTCCCACCTCCCTCCCCACAACATCCCTCTGGGTCATCCCCATGCACCAGCACCAAGCATGCTGTATCCTGCATCGGACATAGACTGGTGATTCGATTCTTACATGATACTATACATGTTTCAATGCCATTCTCCCAAATCATCCCACCCTCTCCCTCTCCCTCTGAGTCCAAAAGTCCGCTATACACATCTGTGTCTTTTTGGCTGTCTTGCATACAGGGTCATCATTGCCATCTTTCTAAATTCCATATATATGTGTTAGTATACTGTATTGGTGTTTTTCTTTCTGGCTTGCTTCACTCTGTATAATTGGCTCCAGTTTCATCCATCTCAACAGAACTGATTCAAATGTATTCTTTTTAATGGCTGAGTAATACTCCATTGTGTATATGTACCACAGCTTTCTTATCCATTCATCTGCTGATGGACATCTAGGTTGTTTCCATGTCCTGGCTATTATAAACAGTGCTGCGATGAATATTGGGGTACATGTGTCTCTTTCAATTCTGGTTTCCTCGGTGTGTATGCCCAGCAGTGGGATTGCTGGGTCATATGGCAGTTCTATTAGCAATTTTTTAAGGAATCTCCACACTGTTCTCCAAAGTGGCTGTACTAGTTTGCATTCCCACCAACAGTGTAGGAGGGTTCCCTTTCTCCACACCCTCTCCAGCATTTATTGCTTGCAGATTTTTGGATCGCAGACATTCTGACTGGTGTGAAATGGTACCTCATTGTGGTTTTGATTTGCATTTCTCTAATAATAAGTGATGTTGAGCATCTTCTCATGTTTGTTAGCCATCTGTATGTCTTCTTTAGTTCTTTGGCCCATTTTTTGATTGGGTCGTTTATTTTTCTGGAATTGAGTTGCATAAGTTGCTTGTATATTTTTGAGATTAGTTGTTTGTCAGTTGTTTCATTTGCTATTATTTTCTCCCATTCAGAAGGCTGTCTTAGAAACTCTCTTTGAAAAGACCTGATGGCAGGTATACTAAATATATGTATGTGTGTATGTATATATATATATATATATATATATATATATATATATACATATATATATATATATATGCTGCTGTTGCTTCAGTCGTGTCTGATTCTGTGTGACCCCATAGATGGCAGCCCACCAGGCTCCCCCATCTCTGGGATTCTCCAGGAAAGAACACTGGAGTGGGTTGCTATTTCCTTCTCCAGTGCATGAAAGTAAAAAGTGAAAGTGAACTCGCTCAGTCGTGTCCAACTCTTAGTGACCCCATGGACTGCGGCCCACCAGGCTCCTCCCTCCATGAGATTTTCCAGGCAAGAGTACTGGAGTGGGGTGCCAGTGCCTCCTCCATATATATATATGTGCTTTGTGTATATATATGTGTGTGTGTGTGTGTGTGTGTGTGTGTGTGTGTGTGTTTTGTGTATTTATATGATGCTTGATACATATATATTTAAAACAACTATCTTAGAAATGCCCAGGACTTCCCTGACAGTCCAGTGGTTAAGATTTCACACTTCCAATGCAGGGGACACAGGTTCAATAACTGTGATAAAACCAGTTATCCCTAATCAGAGCACAGATCCCTGGTACTTATAGAACAGGGTCTTTTTGGTCCTCTCTGTTTGCAACCTACTCCAGGAACACTCACAGCTAACTGCCACATAGCTTGGGGGTGGGAGATTGGTAGTTATGATCATGCTAAAAAATGGTATTGGCTAACATAAACTTCAGTTTTCAGTCCAAGTCTTCCCTTTGAAGTTGCAAGCCTTCAACAGACTCCAGAGTTCCAAAGTAATTACATTAGACAGGTTTACCAGCACAATTGTTGGCACTGTGGGGAGACAGAGACCTGGTACCTCCTACTTGGCCACCTTCCCAGAATCCTCCTCCTGGTCTTTTGCAACAACAGCCAAGCAAGTTAGAGCTGGGTGTGAGTGAAGAGCCTACAGACACTGAGGGAGAACTTAGTAACGGTTAGGGTAGCAGTAATTAATTGTTGTGATGCCTGTTTCAATTTTCCAGAGGCTATTTCCTTGGTCTTTTCTTCTCAGCCTTACCTGGTTTAATGGAGTTCATCAGGCAGGGGACACTTGACAAGTGGGTGTTTTGTAGTTTCTCTCAGGAGCCACAGTCATGGTAAAGATGAAGTATATGGTGTGAAAAGGGCTCAGTGATCCAGGCTACAATCTTATGAGGATAATAGGGCCCTGAGGACATGAGTAGCAATTGTGTCCTATAACTAGACAGATGTCCTTGTAGCTGGTGTGATATCAGCTAACTTTCAGATGTCAGGTTTTGCATTGATTTATATAATTCAAAGTCACTTTTTGGCATCAAAAACCAAAAGGATCTATAGGTCTTTTGGAAACCCCTCAGCCCTGGGTCAGTTGTCCTCTGAACACCATAGCAGTGAGCAGTAGTCACACACACTTAAGCAATCAATGCCTACCTTCTCTTCACCACTAGTAAGTGCCATCCACAGCAAACCTCCAGTTAAAATAATAATGTGAAGAATGGACTCCTGGGGGATACCAAGGGCTAAGCAGAAATCACAGTTTTAGAGAAGGGTTGGTTTCTTCTTTTCTACTTTGTCTTATGGTCAGTCTGGGACAACTTTTTCTTTTTACCTTTCTCTCAGGAGTTCAAGAATTTTCATTGCCCAAAATACTACTAAGAAACCCTTTCTGCTTTCTCTTTGGGAAGATAGAGAAGGGAGGTTGTTGAGAAAGTTTATTTCTACTTCTGTTTGATACAACTACAATCCAGATTGCATAATTATCTGTTTCTTTTACATCAGACTATAAGCACCATTAAAACAGGAATGGTATCTGCTTATTTCACCCCTTTTTCTAGTGCATAGAGTATCAGTTCAGTTCAGTCGCTCAGTCATGTCTGACTCTTTGCAACCCCATGAATTGCAGCACACCAGGCCTCCCTGTCCATCACCAACTCCCAGAGTCTACTCAAACTCATGTCCATTGAGTTGGTGATGCCATCCAGCCATCTCATACTCTGTCATCCCCTTCTCCTCCTGCCCCCAATCTCTCTCAGCATCAGAGTCTTTTCCAATGAGTCAACTCTTCGCATGAGGTAACCAAAGTATTGGAGTTTCAGCTTTAGCATCAGTCCTTCCAATGAATACCCAGGACTGGTCTCCTTTAGAATGGACTGGTTGGATCTCCTTGCAGTCCAAGGGACTCTCAAGAGTCTTCTCCAACACCACAGTTCAAAAGCATCAGTTCTTGGGCACTCAGCTTTCTTCACAATCCAACTCTCACATCCATACATGGCCACTGGAAAAACCATAGCCTTGACTAAACGAACCTTTGTTGGCAAAGCAATGTCTCTGCTTTTTAATATGCTATCTAGGTTGGTCATAACTTTCCTTCCAGGGAGTAAGCGTCTTTTAATTTCATGGCTGCAGTCACCATCTGCAGTGAGTTTGGAGCCCAGAAAAATAAAGTCTGACACTGTTTCCCATCTATTTCCCATCAAGTGATGGGACCAGATGCCATGATCTTCGTTTTCTGAATGTTGAGCTTTAAGCCAACGTTTTCACTCTCCTCTTTCACTTTCATCAAGAGGCTTTTGAGTTCCTCTTCACTTTCTGCCATAAAGGTGGTGTCATCTGCATATCTGAGGTTATTGATATTTCTCCCAGAAACCTTGACTCCAGCTTGTGCTTCTTCCAGTCCAGCATTTCTCATGATGTACTCTATATAGAAGTTAAATAAGCAGGGTGACAATATACAGCCTTGACGTACTCCTTTTCCTATTTGGAACCAGTCTGTTGTTCCATGTCCAGTTCTAACTGTTGCTTCCTGACCTGCATATAGGTTTCTCAAGAGGCATGTCAGGTGGTCTGGTATTCCTATCTCTTTCAGAATTTTCCACAGTTTATTGTGATCCACACAGTTAAAGGCTTTGGCATAGTCAATAAAGCAGAAATAGATGTTTTTCTGGAACTCTCTTGCTTTTTCCATGATCCAGCAGATGTTGGCAATTTGACCTCTGGTTCCTCTGCCTTTTCTAAAACCAGCTTGAACACTGAAAGCTCAAGGTTCACCTATTGCTGAAGCCTGGCTTGAAGATTTTTGAGCATTACTTTGCTAGCGTGTGAGATGAGTGCAATTGTGCAGTAGTTTAAGCATAGAGTATACTACGCTCAAAAACACTTTTTTGAATGAATGAATGAATTTCTACTAGAGATGAAGAATATAAAAAGGCCAGTATGAAGATCCTCAACACAATTTTGGGGAGCTCTGCTTAGTGCACTATAGGAGTGAGGAAGAGATGACTTAAAAGCCTTCTAGATATTTCTAGGAGATTCTGAAAAATGCCAAAGAGTAAGGAATCTGTCTTAGGGGAAATCATCCTTCTGGTAAGTCATAATAGTATTTATCCAGTTGTCAAAGTTGTAGCAAACACTGAAAGAAAATTGATCTAAAATCAGTCATTTCCGTACTAACAAGGAAAGATCAACTAAATACTGCTAGTCTGGTCCATTGGCAATTCATGTTGACATTTAAAGGAAATAAAAATATTAAAATTTTTCAAGTGCCTCATAAACATATACTCTAGGAGTTTTGTTCTGTTTTTGTAAATTCTAATGAAAACATGGAAATGGCAAACTTCATCTGATTCAACTCAAAGGATAATTACAATAACCTATTATGATAATTGCCAAAGAATATATCAGACTCTTGGCTTCTACGAAAGAGCAGACATCACCTAGTATGTATCTCATCTCACACACACACACACACAAAGAAAGCCAAGGGAAAAATCTGATGAGAAAAGGGACCTCAAAATGTTTTTCAAAAATTGAAAGTTAAAATTTGAAGTTTAAATAAATCTCTAAATTTTGCCCTAAAAGATTTCCAAACAGTCTAGAGAATGATCATCTGGGTATTGATAAAGACACATATTCCTGTTAAGAGGTCCCAATCTGTGTCACAAGAATTTGAATCTCCAGGAGTCAGATGTGAGCATTGAATAGTTTCTACAGTTCCCAGGTGATTCTGATGCACAGCCAGTTTGGGGAACTAACTCTAAAATGTCAGAGTCTTCACAATTTATCTTTTTTACCCTTCTTTCCACTGGTTGAGGTTATCTTCCTGCAGCTTCCTCTGATTTTGTTTGCCTACTAGCAAAATTTCTGTGTTTTCTTTTATCTACTAATTCCTTACCTTAAGGTGACATTTAATCAGAGTGTGTTATCTTATAGAACCATGAAATTGAGTTGGGAGAAGCATGGAGAAGAAACAATACAATGTCTTAAAAAGCAGAGACATATAAAAAGGCTAGATATTGCAAAATAATGAAACTTGTCCACTATAAACATAGGTACTTTACAAAAATGGACTTCCCTGGTGGCTCAGATGGTAAAGCGTCTGTCTACAATGCGGGAGACCTGGGTTCGATCCCTGGGTTGGGAAGATCCCTTGGAGAAGGAAATGGCAATCCACTACAGTACTATTGCCTGGAAAATCCCATGGACAGAGGAGCCTGGTAGGCTACAGTCCATGGGGACTCGCAAAGAGTCAGGCACGACTGAGCGACTTCACATTCACATTTACAAAAATACACATATAGACCTATGGTTATAACCTAAACTATGTTCCAGGTAATGGAAATATTACTAACAGCACTTCTCTCCCTTCTTCTTACTTCTTCTCTAAGTACCAGACTACCTCAGCGCCAAGAGTTGGACTAACATAGACACTCCCAGAAAACACAGCCCTTCCTAAAAACCAAAAAAAGGACATTAAAGGGGTTATTTTACTACCTCTGCTTTTAATATACTTTGGGCATTATGCTATACTATGCTATGTTATGCTTAGTCACTTAGTCGTGTCCGATTCTTTGCAACCCCATGGACTGTAACCCACCAGGCTTCTCTGCCCATGGGAGTCCCTAGGCAAGAATACGGAATGGGTTGCCATGCCCTTCTTCAAGGGACCTTTCCAACCCAGGTATCGAACCCAGGGCTCCTACATAACAGGTGGATTCTTTACCATCTGAGCCATCAGGGAAGCCCAAGAATACTGGAGTGAATAATCTATCGCTTTTCCAGGGGAACTTCTGGACCCAGGAATTAAACCAGAGCCTCCTGCATTGCAGGTGGATTCTTTACCAGCTGGGCTACCAGGGAAGCCCACTTTGGGCATTAGGACTTGCTTATTCTTTAATACACAGCAGTATTAACTAAAATGCACAAACAGAACAATGGCTAGACAATCTGAACTTGTCTAAAGACTGATGGGCAGGGAGCTCTTCTCTCTGTACTTCCTTCCCTGTCCCCTCCCCCAGTCTCCACCACCCAGTGAACAGTCAGCTTACTCTCCAAGACAATTCCACACCCCAAATACAACCATTTCTATGAATTAACAGAAAAAAAAATACTTAAAAGGTGTTTAACTCTCTACTTTCAAAATAAGTTGTATACTTTTACACATCTAGAAAAGCTAGATGTTTAAATAAGGATTTAAGTTTGTCCACTATACACACAGGTAGTAGCACTGAATACAGTGCGCACAGAGACTATAGTCTCAAAGTGTCATCTGAATAGGACTACTCTAGCCAAGAACCCTTCCCATTTTTTCATCTCTATCAGCCCAGTGGACAAGTCTAATAAGCTTCTGTAATGCTTCGAGATTCTAACAGTTTCACTTCTACCAGTCATTTTCAGAAGTCTTTCCTATGAATTTTAACATCAAATGTACACGGTGTATTTATTGACTACTTGTGTCAGATGCTGGCATCCTCTCACATCTGTACATGACTGCTATTGTTGGCAAAGTGATATTTCTGCTTTTTAATACACTGTCCAGGTTTGTCATATGTTAAAACGCATAACCTCACATAAAATGTTTAAGATTAGGTATCTGTAGACCAAAGTGTGAACCCTAAAAAGAACTGATCTGAAAGAAGATTGTGACATCATTAATTAACACACTAATGACAAAATCACACAGAGATGGCAGGCAACCAAGTCCAGAATAGGGAGAGCCAAACTGAATTAGTCAGAATGTTTGAAGCCAGGACCAGGGGGATGTAGGTGCGAGCTGTGTCTCATAAAGCAAGATAATAGGATCTTCTCTTTGGTAAAGATCAATGACTCAGGCTGTTATGGCTCCTTTGCCCTGATTCTGTTCTCTCTAAACAAGTTATTAAAGCATGAAGAAAGAAAACTGATTACCTATGTACCCTGCTAGATAATTTAAATGCTTAATGGTTTTTAATTCTCTCAAAACAATATGAAGTAGACATTATTGTCCCCATCTTCCAAGTGGGAATCAGAGACCTTCAAGAGGTTAAGCAGCAGTAGCAGAGCTGGGATTCAAACCCAAGTGTATCTGATGCTCTGATCCAGTCCCTTTCCAAGACCAGAGGGTGGGTATAGAGAAAATGACCCTCAGCCCCACTGTCCTCTCTATGCAACCTACCTTATGGGGACTCCTGGCAACAACTGGATCATTACTCTCTGGGTTGTGCTTTGGTGCATTCATTGTTTAAAGGCCAAAACCTCACTTATCTTTTGAAGACAACAATCTCTTTAGTGAATGGACAAGGGAGTGACTCCCCGACATCCCTTTCCCTTTCTTTTGGTTACCTTGATTATTGTTGGGTATTGTGCCAACTTTCCCCATCCCCACCACTTTGGCTGAAGTTGATTTCATTCTTGGCCCTTGGGGAAGGACATCTGATTCAGACCAGTGAGACTACTTTCTGGCCACAGATTTTTGGTGACAAGGTGTGAATGCTGGCAAAGTAGAGAAGCATAGGATTCCTTTGCTGGAGGCCTCTGAGATATCTGCCTCTTTGCGATTGTTTGTTGGGGGACAGGTAGTGAAGATATCTTTTTTCTTTTTTTTTGCCTGGGATTGGAATGAGAAATCATCTAGCACAGTGATATATATGAGGAAGCAGGTTGGTGCTATACTCTTTGCCCCACTGAAGTGAAGTCAACTTTTGGAGAAAGTGCCATGTGCATCAGACAGATCAAAGTAAACCAAGCTTTTGGTATAAATCTCTTTCATTATTTAATCCAGTTTGAATTGGTTTTCAGTTACTTACAACTGAAATCATCTTCACTGACAACTTCCAAAGTAACTTTTTTGAAAGTCAGTGAGTAGGGTGACCATATAATTTATTGTTCAAATCAGGACTACTTACAGAATAAGGGAGAGCTGTTAATCATTACATGCTGGTTACAGGTGGCAAGAGCAACCATACTGAACAAATGGGAATGTCTGGCCCTTCTACCACTGAGGTATATGCTACTTGCAGTCTGTCAGTCAGTAAGCTGTGAACCTTTGGACAAGTACTCTGCTCTATAGATATCAGCTTTTTATGTAAAAATAAAATATAATATGTGAATCTAGGTAGTTTCTCCATAGTCTATAATATTCAGAGCTCCTTCTTGCCTTGGAAGTCAAAAGACAGGAGGAGGTAAAGAAGGATTCCCCTTACAGGTTTCAGAGGGAGCAGGACACTGCTGACACATGGAGGTCTGAGTTCAAGCCTCCAGATCTAGGGGGCAATAAATTCCTGTTGTTGTAAGTCACCTAGTTGGTAGTACTTGCATACAGCAATCCTAGGGAGTGGATACAGGAGTTAAGATGTTGGTCTCAGGATTCTTGGCTGCCCGTGACTACTTTAAACATGTTTTCCTTTCATTTTATGTTTCGGCTTAAGGTTTTGTTTGGAAAACAGGATTTCATTGTGAAATGAACATGAAACCACAGGTATAGCACTTTGAGGGTATACTGAAATTTGGACACTTTCAGTTACAAATAACCCAATCTGAGGTCAGATGTCCTAAATGACCAAAGAATTTATGGTTCCTATAAATTAACCCATATAAATTTAATATAGATATTTATTATATATACTATAAATTTAAGGTCTAGAGAAGATATGAAGTTCCAGTGCCATTTGACAGAGATTTTGATCAAGCCTCTGACTCCATTTTTCTGCACTTTCTGGCAAGTTGTCATGCAAGGGTTCCATTCTCAAGCTGCTCCTGTTTATGGTGGCAAATGACTGCATAGTTCCAGCTTCACCTTATGGCACACTATGCAGAGTTGTTGTTAAGTCGCTAAGTTGTGTTCAATTCTTTGTGAACCGATGGACTGCAGCACACCAGGCTCCTCTGTCCTCCACAGTCTCCTGGAGTTTGCTCAAATTCAGGTCCATTGAGTTGGCGGTGCTATCTAACCATTTCATCCTCTGCCACTCCCTTCTCCTTTTCCTTTCAAGCTTTTCCAGCATTAGGGTCTTTTCCAATGAGTCAGCTCTTCACATCAGATGGCCAAAGTATTGGAACTTCAGCTTCAACAACGATCCTTCTAATGCATATTCAGGGTTGATTTCCTTTAGGAGTGACTGGTTTGATTTCCAGGGACTCAAAGGACTCTCAGGAGTCTTCTAGGAGAAACAATTTTGATCAGGAATCCCCAATCAAGGCCTTGAGGTTCTCACCTATTGGACCACACCTGAGCCTGCACTGATCACTTGTGTTCTGACAGGCCAGAAGAATTCACCCTGATTAGCTTAACCTACTCTTTCCATTAGTCTTTGCTACTACATAACAAAATACTCCAAAATTTAGGGTCTCCAAGCCACCACAATTTATTAGTTCATGAGCCTGTGGGAAGGGTATTTGACTCAGGTGGGATGGCTCACTCTCTTCCATGTGTATTGGCCAGGCTCACTCATGCATTTAGGGTCATTTGGCAAGCCAGCTCAGGGCCAGACAGTCCTGGAAGGTTTTGGCCCCATATCTGCCTGTTGTCTAGGCTGCCTCCGTTCTCTTCTGTGTGTCCTCTCCACCCAGCCAGCTTGGACATGTTCTCATGCAAAGAGCACCTCCTGAAGAAGAGAATAGAGGCTCAAGGACCCTTCACATCCAAACTTGAGACCTGTGCAACATAACTTCTGTCCTATTATATTAGTCAAAGCAAGTCCCCACCTCTTGATGTGAAAATCTGTAAGAATTTGGGATAATTTAAAATCATCATATCCATCCTTACAGTGGGGGAGGGGGGTTCATTTTCACCTAAACCGCAGAGCTCCTAAAAAGAATGGACATTAGGGAGAAAATTGGTCAGAGACTACAGAAAAGGCTAAAAGGTAGGTTGAAATTAATTGTGAGGGGCTCTGGATGCCTTGCTAAGTGGACTTTCTCTTTTAATTTGTGGTTCTCACTCTGTTTCTGTGACAACATAGTTAATGATTCTGATGTATTCTCATTAGGAAACATGACTTAAAAGTGAGTCACCATGGCTGTTTTTCTCAATCTGAAGACTGGACAGGAATAATGTTTCCTAGGGGGGCTGCATGCTCCTTCCTCTTGGGAAGTAGGGCTGCCTTGGTTATAACTCACAGTTCCAGGCACTGGGGAGCCACTGATGTCTTGTTCCCAAGTGCAAGGGAGAATTCTGCCCTGAAATTCAGTCTTAAAGTGCTCCTGTAATAGCTCTGAGTTATATTCACCACATTTCTTCATTTCTCCTAGTATGCACTTATGCTACTAGTTTGGGATTTTCCCACTTCCAACAGTACACAATTCCCAGCAGAAACATTTCTTCCTGTTGGCCAAGTCCTTGGGGCCCACTGTACTTTTTCCTGCTTTCTGACCTCAACTGGGAGAGCCCCACTGAAACAATGTGTTTGGATATCAACCAGGAGAATGGACACCATCCAATTCTCTTTCCTCCCAGAAATCTCCTTCATGCAAGTGATGTGGTCTTCAGTGACCAAGCAACATGAACCTGAGCACAGTGACAAGAGGATCTTGTCAGTGCGGTCTCTCTGAGCTGCAGCTCCAGTGAGTGTCCTGCCATATGCATGCATTTATCTCTGCTGCTGGGCTGTACACAACTTGTAGAAGAAACATGGGATTCACCTTTTTTGTGTTAAAAATAAATATTTATTGAATGAGGAATTATAATGTATCAATAAAAAAAGGTAGTCCTAAGTAGCATCCCTCTTGATGGAAAGATTATGGACATGAAACATGTTTCCTGATCTGTGACTCCTCAGAGTCCTGGTTCCCAGAAAGGAAGCCATGCCAGGAGGTATCAGCCATCTTAATCTTGGCTCCTCCCACACACTAGTGGAGGACACTGGAGCCCAGAGCAAGGGTTTGGAACAGAAATTGCCTCTTAAACTGAGGAGGAATAAGGCTCTAAGCAATCTTTTCAGACACTAGGGAAGAGCAAGGGTGAGTGTGCGGAGGAGGAGTGGGAAAAAGGGGAAGAGGCGAAGGATGTAGAAAGCAAGCAGGGAGAGGAACTCCCATCACCTCCCCTGGGGCCCGTCCTAATAGGAAATGGATGGAGCCTGAAGCCAGGGTTCTGCGGGGCTCTTTGCGGCACATCCTCATCTGGAGTGTCTAGTTAACAAGAAGGACTTAAAGCTTTCAGTGTTTCTCACTTAATACAGCAGCTGCTTTGACACCCACTCCATTTGGACAGCTCATTTCTGTTCCTTTATCCCATTAAAGGCAGCCCTTGCTCATCTCCATTTGGCTAAGGAGCCTGGGCTCTTGCTAAAAAGGGAGGTATTGACAGGAAATCATTCAGTTTTAGAACCAGGAACAAGGGCAGCTTCTGCCATTGCATGACAGGCTAACCTCAGGACAGCTGAAAATGACTGAAATTGTTTAATCTGCAGGATACATTAGGGATGTCAAAAAAAACATGGACAGCAAATATTGTGGAAAGCAGTTAAGGAGTATGGCCTGACCTTCAGCAGCAGCCCTAGGACAGGGAAGAGGCACTTGAGAACAGGTGATGGAAGATGGGGGTTGGGGGTAACTGGCAGAAAAAGACAGATTGAGTGTTCTTTCTTCATGCATGTCCCTCGTGGACTTCTAATACGTTGATTCTCAACTTTGGGTGCTCATTGAATGAATCTTATGGGACTTTTGCAAACTGCTGATACCGAAGTTCCACCCTTTTCTCCACATTTTGATTAAATTGATCTGGTTTGTCTATACTTCCCTGTGCAGTTTCTGTCTCCTCCACCTGATTGCATGAGCCCTACATTTTCCTGTGTAATCTATCTTTTCTTACGGTTTTGTCACAACTATTAATGGCCATGGGCAAAGCAGTGACTAGTCATTATGGAATTAGAAACAAGAGGTATTGAGTTGTTAATAAAAAGGAAGGAGAGTTATAGAACAGATAATAAGAAAGGAGTGTGGAGTAAAAACTTCATTTTTGTCATGGAGGAGAAATTTGAAAACATGTATGTCTCTCAGGGAGGAGACAAGAAAGGGAAATATGTGATGTGGAGGAAAGTGGGATAACTAAAATAAATTCCCTAAGCCCCCTTAAAATGTAAAATTCTGAGATGAAATATTTCAATCCTAAGGATTCTGTGCCTCCTGTAGTGCAGTGCCAATATCTCTTTACCCACCCAAGTGTCAACTGTGAGCTCACTGGGCAGAGGGGAGTGGTCTTAATTATGATTGTATCCCAATGCTAAATACAAAAAAACCCCCTCCATAATTAGTGAATAAATTTATCTGTTACCTTTTTTTCTAAGTGACATGGGTATCCTGAAATAGCATGGATTCTTAGTAAATGGGTAAAGAGCAGCTATGAAAAAGAGGTGGCAATAAAGTTAGAGGGATGTGTAGATGCTAAAAAGAAACTTTACCAACTTCATTTTTTGATGAGAAGCAGAAGAAGCAATCTATTTTGTCTCTTCTCTTATAGTCCATGACTATATTCTGGTATATTCTACATAGTTAAAATCAAAGCATCTACATAATTGGATATTTTGTTTTATGAAACGTTTTGAAATACTCCTTGCTGTATCTCACATTCTTCATAATTATTATTGTGAGAGATGCAGAATATTCCAACATTTAAGTGTTCTCAATTTCTGCTATTTTCAAGTGCTATGATGAAGAGCTTCATACATCGGAATTTGCCCTTTTTAAAAAAGTTATCTCCTCAGTTTAAATTATAATGAATCAAATCACTGAGTTGAAGAGTGTCAATATTTTTATGACTCTGATACATACTGCCACATTCCTGCTTTATATTCACTGTCAAAGATATTCATCAATTTCACTATAAACAATGATACTAATATTATTACCTCTTCTTTGCCATATTAATTGATACAAAAACATAGTCATTTAATTTGAATTTTGTTGAAGCCTGAGCATTTTCCCATTTGCTTACTATCAATATTTTGTTCTGTTTATGTCATTTGCCATTAACCAGGCATTTGTGACATTTATATACATTAGTGTAAGGTTTTTGTTTTATACATAATGATTCATTTCTCTAATGTTTGAGACAAATACTTTCCTGCTGCTTTCATTTTCACCATGATTAGTTGGTTTTTGTACAGAAGTTTTCTATTAATTGATCTTTTCTTTTTGAATTATTTCAAAAATTCAAAATTCTAACTCTATCATTTAAATAAACACATGAAACTCTCAATTCTATTTCTGCAATTTATGAAAATTAGGTTGCTTAATAAATGTGTAATACTTAAATATACAATTTTGTTGTATATTTTGTTTTGTATATAACTTGATGTTTTCCTAAATGGTAATCCAGTGACAGTTATATTCCATATATGAGGGATTTAGGGATCAATCCTCTTGAAGCTGCATTTCTATGACAAGCACAATTTTTTTTTTTTACTGATCCTGCATGTTATTTGGTAGCTTTATCATGGTGACGACCTTGATGGAGATTATGAATAGAGAAAGGCTAAAGCTCTTCTAGCCAAGACTACATTATGCTTTTCATGTACCCCAGGTACTTATACTTTGAGGCTCCTTCTTTAATAAAAAAAATTAAAACTTGGAGTTACAACTGCCTCTTATAAAGATAAATATACTCCATACTGAATTCATTACTGTATGTTCATTATTATTTATAATTTATTCTTATTTAAATTTTTTTCTCATTTTAAAATTAAAATATTTTTGTGTTCCAAAAATTAAAAAACACTTTCTCCTTGGAAGAAAATCTATGACTAACCTAGATAGCATATTAAAAGGCAGAGATATTACTTTGCCAACAAAGGTCCATCTAGTCAAAGCTATGGTTTTTCCAGTAGTCATGTATGGATGTGAGAGTTGAACCATAAAGAAAGCTGAGCACCGAAGAATTGACGCTTTTGAACTGTGGTGTTGGAGAAGACTCTTGAGAGTCCCTTGGACTGCAAGAGATCAAACCAGTCCATCCTAAAGGAAATCAGTCCTGAATATTCATTGGAAGGACTGCTGCTGAAGCTGAAACTCCAATACTTTGGCGACCTGATGCAAAGAATTGACTAATTGGAAAAGAGTGCTGAGTCAGATGCTGGGGAAGATTGAAGGCAGGAGAAGGGGACAACAGAGGATGAGATGGTCAGATGGCATCACTGACTCAATGGATATGAGTTTGAGCAAGCTCTGAGAGTTGGTGATGAACAGGAAAGCCTGGCACGCTGCAGCCCAGGCAGTTACAAAGAGTCGGACATGACTAAGTGACTGAACTGACTGAACTGACTGACTGAATAGGTGCCTGTTGTTTTGAATGTACATCAAGCTTGTTCCAAAGCAACCTCCTGGTGCTAATTAACTCTACCTGTCACCTATCTATGTATCTATCTGTCTATACATCTATTCTTCTGTCTATCTATCTAAACAATTGTGTCTACTTCTTGCTTTTTCACTCTGTTCTTCAGATATACAGTTTTATCCATATCATGAGTGAGTGCTCAGTCACTTCAGTTGTGTCTGACTCTCTGCGACCCTATAGACTATAGCCCGCCAAGCTCCTCTGTCCAGGGGATTCTCCAGGCAAGAATACCCACGGTGTTTTAGCAATTGTTGACTTTTAATATAATCCATTGCTAGAGGTGACCTATATCCCAGAGTTCTTTTCAGTTCTCTACCACTTCTAAGTGAACTCTAGATTCTTTCTGTGTGTATAATTAAAAAATCCTCTTGAAGTTGCATTGTTTTATAAGTTATCTCAAAGAGACATGGTGTCTTTGTAAAGATACAACAGTTTGATATCCCATTCTAGCACTGGGATACAAAAAGAGTCTTACAGCTGCAGAAAGAGTCCAAGAGCAGTGGAGACAGAGGCAGGAAACAGGGTTGGTATTCTGCTAGGGTGACCTGGCAACTAGGGGTACTCAGTGAAGCTAGAACGCAAGCTGCCATGAGTCAACACAGTCCCCCAGAAGCGGGTCATAATCCAACACTGCAGGATACCTGCTAGTTTATTCTTCACTTTAGGGAAAGGGAATGCCTTTGGGAAGAAATTGGAGGTCATGTTTTAGCCAAGCCCCCCTTCTTCTAGGGCTTCCCTGATGGCTCTGTCGTAAAGAATCCTGCCAATGCAGGAGACACAGGTTCAATCTCTGAATCAGAAAGATCCACTGGAGAAAGCAATGACAACCCGCCCCAGTATTTTTGCCTAGGAAAGCCCATGAACAGAGGAGACTAGCAGGCTCCAGTCCATGGGGTCACAAAACAGTCAGACACAACTTAATAACTAAACAACAACAACCTTCTTCTAATCTGCTATTCTAAAGTGGCTACAGTTTGGTAGCTCTCAGTATTCAGATTATGAATAAATTTAAGCAAGAAGTTTTCTTTTTTTCCTCAATTTTTTATTATGGCAAAATACATCAATATATGATCTTAACCATTTTTAAAATCTTAACCATTTTAAGTGTGCAGTTCAATGGTATTAAATACATTCATATTGTACAACCATCACTGCCATCCATCTCCAGAACTCTCTTCATCTTGCAAAACTAAGTCTGTACCAAAAAAATAATGTCTCCCCATGACTCCTCCAGCAAGCTCCTGGCACCACCATACTACTTTCTTTCTTTTTTTTTTTTTTCTTTTTTAAATATTAGCTTTCCCTTACCCTCATGTCCCATTCTCCCAAAATCATTCTCTGTTACTACCATTCCATTCCAGCCTTTTTTTTTTTAAAGTTTTCTCATATAGGTCAATCAGGTAATATTTGTTGTTCTGTCTTGCTTATTTAACTCAGGTTTATAGTGTCCTCAAGATTCACTCATGGTTTTGAAGTGACAGGTTTCCTTATATTTTAAGACTAAACAATATTCCATTGTGTAAGTGTGTTTATCTTTCTTTATTCATTCACCCACTTGACAGATGTTTAGGTTGTTTCCATATCTTGACTATTATGAATAATTTTGCAGTGAACATAGCCATGCAGATATTTCTTTAAGATAACAATTTTATTTCCTTTGGATATATTCCCAGAAGTGACATTGCTGATGAATATGGTAGTTCTATTTTTAATTTTTTGAGGAATCTCTATAATGTTTTCCATATTGGCTATATCAATTTACATGTCCATCAATAGTGTACAAAGGTTCTTTTTGCACCTCATCCTTACCAACATTCATTATCTTTTTTTGATATTAGTTGTCCTAACAGGTGTAGAGCATATCTCATTATGGTCTTCATTTGCATTTGCCTAATAATTAGTGACATTATGTATCTTTTCACATACCTGTTGGCCATTTGTATACCTTCTTTGGCAAAATATTTATTCAGGTCCCTAGAACATGTTTTTAAACTGGGTTATTCGTTCTTTTGCTATTGAGGTGTAGGTGTCCTGCACATGCTTTGGATATTAATTGCTTATTAGAGGTATGGTTTGCAAACATTTTTTCCCATTCTATAGATAGCAATTTCATTTTGTTGATAGTTCCTTTTATTGTGCAAAAACTTTTTAGTTTGATTTCTTGTGAAATTGTTAGTTGCTCAGTCATGTCCAACTCTTTGTGATCCCATGGACTATAGCCTACCAGGCTCCTTTAGTCCAGGAATTATCTAGGCAAAAATGTTGGAGTGATTTGCTGTTCCCTTCTCCAGGGGATCTTCCTGACACAGATATCAAACTCAGGTCTCCCGCATTTCCAGCAGATTCTTTACTAATCTGTGCCACCAGAAGCCAAGTTTGATGTAGTCCCACTTGTTTATTTTTGCTCTTGTTGATCATGCCCTTGGTATCTTATCCATGAAATCATTGCCAAGACCAATGCCAAGGAACTTTTCCCCATATATTCTTGTAGGGGTTTTATTGCTTCTGGTTCTGAGTTTAAGTTTTTAATCTATTTTGAGTTGATTTTCATATATTATGTATGATACAGGCCCAATTTCATACTTTCACAAGTGTGTCTCCAGTTTTTGCACCATTATTATTGAAGAGATTCTTCTTTCCCTATTGTGTATTCTTGGCACTTTTGTCAAAAATTAGTTGATTGTGTACACATAGGTTTATTTCTGGATTCTCTACTCAGCTCCATTGATTATATGTCTCTTTTTATACCAGTATCATACTATTTTGATTACTGCAGCTTTGTGATATAGCTCAAACTCAGGAAGTGTGCTGCCTCCAGCTTTGCACTTCTTGCTAAAGATTGCTTTAGCTATTTGGGGTATTTTTTTGTGTCCATATAAGTTTTAGGATTGTTTTTCTATTTCTGTGAAAAGTGACATTAGGATTTTGATAGGGATTACATTAAATTGGTAGTTCACTTTGGGTATATGGACATTTTAACAATATTAATTCTTCCAATCCATGAACATAAGGTATCTGTCCACTTATTTGCTTCTTCTTCAATTTCATTCATCAATGTTTTACAGTTGTATTGTACGTATCTTTCACTGACTTGGCTAAGTTTATTCCTATGTATTTTAATCTTTTTGATGCAATTATAGATGGGACTGTTTTCTTAACTTTTGGCATAGTCCATTTTTAATGTATAGAAACACAACTGATTTTTTTGGTATTTCCTTTTTTAATTTTTTATTTTATATAATTTTAAAGGTTTCTTTCCATTTGCTGTTATTATTAGAAACACAACTGATATTGATTTTATGTTCTTTACTAAATTTGTTGGTCAGTTCTGACAGGTTTTTTTTTTTTTGTAGAATCTAGGGTTTTATACATACAAGATCATGTAATCTACAAACAGAGACAGTTTTACTTCTTCCTTTCTGATTTGTATGCTTTTTATTCTTTTCCTTGAATTGCTCTGGCTAAAACTCCTGGTTCTTTGTTGACTAGAAGTGGTAAGAATGGGCACCCTGCCTTGCTCCTAATCTTAGAGAAACAACTCTCAGCACTTCATCATTGAATATAATTTTAGTTAGAGGACTGTCATATATAATCTTTATTATATTGAGATCTATTCTTTCTATACCTAATTTGTTGAAAAATTTAATCCTGAAAGGGTTTTGAGTTTTTTCAGATGATTTTTATGCAGCTTTGGGGATGATCATATGATTTTATCTTTTACTTTGTCAATGTGGTGTATCACATTTATTGATTTGCATATGTTGAACTATCCTTACATCCCAGGGATAAATTCCATTTGATTATGATATATGACCTTTTTTATGTGCTATTGAGGTCTTTTCTGCTAAACTTTTATTGTGGATTTTTACAACAATGTTTATCAGTGTTATTGGCCTGTAATTTTCTTTCATTGTCATATCCTTGTATGCCTCGGTAGGGTAAATCTGGTCTTATAAAATAAATTTGGAAGTTTTCCCTTCTCTTCAGTTTTTGGAAGAGCTTGTAAAAGATTGGTATCACTATTTCTTGAAATGTTTGGAAGGATGACCATTGAAGCCATCTACTTCTAGACATTTCTTTAATACGAGATTTGTGGTTACTAATTTACTATCTTATTTATTGTTCTTTTAAGATTTCTGTTTCTTTTTGATACAATTTTGGTAGGTTGTATATTTCTAGGAATTTATCCATTTCTCTTAGGTGCTGATAATGTAATTATTGGTGCATAACTCTTCATAGTAATTTCTTATGATCCTTTGTATTTCTGTGGTATCTATCATAATGTTTCTTCTTCTATGTCTAATTTTATTTGGATCTTCTCTCTTTTTTCTTTAGTTATTCAAGCTAAAGTTTTGTCAATTATGCTTTTCTTTTCAAGAAACCAACTCTTACTTTCATTGATCTTTTCCATTATCTTTCTAGTCTCTGTTTTATTTCTGCCCTGATCTTTGTTATCACGTTCCTTCCAATAACTGTGGACTT
Source organism: Ovis aries (assembly GCF_016772045.2). NCBI lineage: Eukaryota > Metazoa > Chordata > Mammalia > Artiodactyla > Bovidae > Ovis > Ovis aries. Next base: position 37,494,212 of record NC_056068.1, read on the forward strand.
AGTTTGTTCTTCTAACATAACAAACAACCTAACCCAAGAAACTAGGGAAAGAAATTTTCTTTGTTGTGCAGGTTTTCTTGAGACCAGGAAATAGTGGCAAGAATAGTTAAGAGACCAGCTGGTGGAAGCTGACCAGTATGGTACCATGTTGGATCATTACTTATGACCACCTCACTTTCTTCCTCTTTTTCTTTCAATTGAAACATTTGATATATTTTTACAACTTTCTAACTCTGTAATTTTCTAATATGAGGGACAGCTTTTCAGCGTAGACTTGTTGAATTCAGAGGCCTTCCTCCTTAAGTCCAAGTCTTTAATGGTGAAAAATTAGCAAACATTATACTTTAAGCTGAACACACATAAAACACACTTTAAGCTAATGTCTTACAAGTGTTGTCTAAAGTGCATAGACATGACTCTAACACAAGTGCCATTAGAGTAAATTGCATTTAAATATTGGGAGGACTTGGATTTATATTATGTTTTATAAATCACACACAGAGTTTATACTTGGCAAGCTATTTCCCTTTGTGAATCATGAAAAGGATCAAACTGAGAAAATTTCTGTGCCTTCAAGTAAAAGATGAAAGATACATGACCTGAAACTTTAAACTTTCAAAATTTCAAGAACAATCTTTTACTTCAATTACAATGTTATAGGGTATTTGGGGCCAGTTAACAGTGTGATAGTTTCGGGTAGACAGCAAAGGGACTCAGCCATACATATACATGTATGTATGTAAACTATACATATACATGTACTCATGTATATGGACACATACATGTATCCACATATATGTATCCATCAGAGCCCAATCTCCTCTTTCTTTTATTTTACAAACTGAAATTTTTACATCACGAAATACACATGAAAGAAGTCATTAAAAATAAGAAGCTGACATGTGAGACCCAGAAAGAATGCAGAAACAGGAATTCTGGGTTTCAAAACAACTTTGTCCACTATTATTCAATAAATAAAAAATGCTTTTACAAGTTGTATTAGTGAGCTCCAGGGCTACCATAACAGAGTACTACAGAGTAGGTAACTTGAGGAGCAGAAATATATTTTCTTACAGATATTGATATTTTCTTGGAGGCTATGAAGTCCAAGATCAAAGTATCAACCAGACTAGTTCCTGATGAGATCTCTCTCTTTGAACTGCAGATATCCATCTTCTTGCTGAATCTTAACAAGGCCTTTCCTTGGTGCTTGTGCTTATACAGAGAGGTCTCTCTCTTTCCCTTATAATTCCATCATGAAGCTCCACCCTCATGACCTAATCTAACCCTAACTACCTCCCAAAGGCCCCATCACCAAATATCATGAGATTTGGGGTTAGGGCTTCAGCATGTGAATTTGAGGCAACATGATCATTTGGTCTGTAACACTCTTCCAATGAAAAGACACACAAATGCATAATTAAAACATGATGTAGTAACTTATCTCACAAGAATTCAAAAAAATACTTCATCTGGCTGTGTATAATCTTTGACAGGTAATGTGTCTTTTTCTCTTTTTTATTTTTTAAATTATGAAAGTATGATAGCGCATTTACAGGAGACTTGGAAAATACAGAACAAAGTTGCATATAGTTCCACTATACATTAGTTATTTTTTAAGTAAATTAAGATTTTTAGTTGGGGTTACAATATCAAACTCTAAAAAATTAATAGAATGAATATACAGAAAAGTAGAAGGATGCAATAGATCTGAAAAGCACCATGAACCAACTCAACATAATTAAGATGTACACAATTTTCACAAAACAGTAAGATAAAAATTATATTCAAGTTCCCATAGACTAAACTAGAAGACACTGGAACATATCCAGGGATGTAAAACAACGTGGAAAAATTTCATGGTCTGAAGGTATTGAAATCATAGAGTCTGTTCTCTTATCACTATGGAATTATGTTAGAAATCAATATCAAAAGATATTTGAAACTAACACATATTTTCAAGTGCAATGTGACATTTACCAAGACAGATCTTTGACTTGACCACTGAAAGCCTCAATAAAGTTAGAAGACTAAAAAACACACAGGATGATTACAGAGAAGAAAGCATTTAAATGAGAAATTAATATCCAAATAAGAAATGAATAGCAAAAATACTTTTGCAATCCCATGTATTTGGAAATTAAATGTCCACTTTTAAATCATGGATGTATTTAAGAAGCCATAGCAAGGAAAATTAGAGAATGTTTGGAAAAGAATAAAAATGAAAAGAGAATTTATCAGAATTTGTTGCATGCAGCTGAAGCTGCTCAGCGCAAATAAATACAATTTGGAATCTTGAATAGGTATGAAAACGAATAATGGACACTAGCATAAAATTTTGTGAAATTTTAACAAAATCCACTTAAGTTAATAATACTATATCACATGTTAATTACCTGTTGTTTTATTTTCCAACATAGTATTTCTTCATATTTTCAAAATTAGAAGTTTCAAGCCTCATTTTTTTAAAATCTCTAATAAGCTTTCTAGGCTTTTAGCAGTAATAGAAAGAAAGAAAGAAAGTGGAGTCGCTCAGTTGTGTCTGACTCTTTGTGACCCCATGGACTGTAGCCTACCAGGCTCCTCTGTCCATGGGATTTTCCAGGCAATAATACTGAAGTGGGTAAAATACATGGAACTATATCAAAGTTTTGAATGAATATAAGTTAGAAATCTAGCATTCTATTCATGCTAAGTCACATAAGTGGAATCAAAATGTCAAATTTTTAGCTAGGCAAAAAACTCATAAGTTTTCTAAAATACATATATTATATTATACATACTATTTTTATATATGTATACAAAAGCTTTTCTACTACTCTTGATAAAGGCTAGAGAAAGAACAACAACAAAAGAGATGGAGAAATTGGAAAACATAAACTAAATGAATTGGGAGCACTGAATATGAAATAGAAGAAGTAAAACAAACTGGATAAAAGTAAAAGATCATCATATAGTCCAGTTGTTTTTAAACATGGCTGCTCATTAGGAAGATATCTGGAGCTTTGGAGAGAAAAAAAGCAACATGTGGGCATTTGTATTTTTTTTTTTAATTCCAAGATAATTCTGAAATGCATCTGGATTTTTTAAAGTGATTATAAATTTTTCTATTAAATGGTAGTTTTAGTCATATAGAATACTGTTCTTTTCTGTTGACTAATCATGATACCATGCTATTAAGTGAATAATAGTTAAATAATCACAATAGTAAAAGATTTTTACAATAGTAAAATTTTATCAGTTTTCACAATCAATAGCCAGACAAAAAATAAGATAATTATAATTGCAAGCCATAATGGAAACATGATTGATCTAACAATATAAAGTAATTACATACAACTTGGGGGGTTAAGTAGAGTTATGTGGTATGTGGAAGTGCATGCATGAATGTATTTGCATCCACTCAGCCAGTCTATATCTTTTGGTTGGTGCATTTAATCCATTTACATTTAAGGTAATTATCGATCTCCATTTTCTTCATTGTTTTGGATTTATTTTGTGTAGGTATTTTCCTTCTCTTGTGTTTCCTGCCTAGAGAAGTTCTTTTAGCATTCGTCGTAAAGCTGGTTTGGTGGTGCTGAATTCTCTTAACTTCTGTTTGTCTGGAAAGGTTTTGATTTCTCCATCAAATCTGAAGGAGAGTCTTGCTGGGTAGAGTATTCTTGGTTGTAGGTTCTTCCCTGTCATCACTGTAAATATATCATGCCATTCTCTTCTGGCTTGTAGAGTTTCTGTTGAGAAGTCAGCTGATAACCTTATGGGAGTTCCCTTGTATGATATTTGTTGTTTTTCCCTTGCTGCTTTTAATATTTTATCTTTGTCTTTAATTTTCATCAGTTTGATTACTATGTGTCTTGGTGTGTCCCTCCTTGGGTTTCTCCAGCCTGGGACTCTGTATGCTTCCTGGATGACTATTTCCTTTCCCATGTTAGGGAAGTTTTCAGCTAGTATCTCTTCAAATATTTTATCAGGTCCTTTCTCTCTCTCTTCTCCTTCTGGGACCCCTATAATGCGAATATTGGTGCATTTAACGTTGTCCCACAGGTCTCTTAAGCTGTCTTCATTCCTTTTCATTCTTTTTTCTATATTCTGTTTTGCAGCAGTGATTTCCACCATTTTGCCTTCCAGGTCACTTATCCATTCTTTTGCCTCAGTTATTCTGCTATTGATTCCTTCAAGTGTATTGTTCATCTCTGTTTGTTTGTACTTTAGTTCTTCTAGGTCTCTGGTAAACATTTCTTGCATCTTTTCCATTCTTTTTCCGAGATCCTGGATTATCTTCACTATCATTATTCTGAATTCCTTTTCTGGAAGGTTGCCCATCTCCACTTCATTTAGTTGTTTTTCTGGGGTTTTCTCTTCTCCCTTCAACTGGAACGTAACCCTTTGCTTTTTCATTCTGATTAACTTTCTGTGATGTGGTTTTTGTTCTAACTCTTGTGGGATTGTAGTTCTTCTTGCTTCTTCTGTCTGTCCTCTGGTAGATGAAGCAAAGAGGCTTATGTAAGCTTTCTGATGGTAGGGACTGGCTATTGGAAAAACTGGGAACTTTTTCTTGTGAGCAGGTGCTCAGTAAAACTTTAACCCAGTTATCTGCTGATGGGTGGGATTGTGCTCCCTCCTGTTAGTTGTTTGGCCTGAGGTGATCCAGTCCTGCCTGAGGTCTACTGGGGCTCTATGGTAGAAATAATGGTGACCTCTGAGAGAGCTTATGCCAAGGGCACTTTACAGGACATTGCTGCTGCCATTGCCTCCATCCCTGTGGTGAGCCCCTCCACAGGAAACCACTCCCCCCAACACTAGCAGGCAGGTCTAGTTCAATCTCTTATGCGGTCTCTGCTCCTTTCCCCTGGATCTTAGTGTGTGAAAAGCTTTGTTTGTGCCCTCCAAGAATGGGGTCTCTGTTTCCCCCAGTCCTGTGGAAGTCTATAATCAAATCCCACTGGCCTTCAAAGTCAGACTCCTTGGGGATTCCCAGTCCCTTTCCTAGCCTGGGAAAGCTGATGTGAGGCTCAGAACCTTCACAATAGTGGGAGAACTTCTTTGGTATTATTGTTCTCCAATTTGGGGGTTGTCCACCTGGTGGGTATGGGATTTCGCTTTTATTGTGACTTCTTCTTTGTCACAGATGGAGGTATCTTTACCTTTCTTTGGTGGGTTCCAGCATCTTCCTGTAAATGGTTGCTTAACAGCAAGTTGCAATTTTGGTGTTCTCACCAGAGGAGCTGAGTGCACATTCTTCTACTCCACCATCTTGAACCAATCTCCAACAAGTAATGTGTCTTATCTGGATTTCCAATTTTCCAAGAGTTCCAAGGGTGCTCCTCCAGTGCAGTGCTGACAAATATTCAACTACCGGCTCTCTGAAAAATAAATTATGTCTGTAAGTTTAAGTTGTATTAATACAAGGGATGTATAGCACAAAACTTACAAATAAAAAATATTCTGTAATCTTTCTTAAATTCCATACCCGATTTATCTTCAAGGATGCTTTTATTGATTATTGTTGAACTCTCGTATTGATAGTCAAAATATGCTTTAAACTGATGAAAGGGTATAGCATAATTTTGACATGAGTGTATGGTTGTTGTTTTTTTATATAATAAGATAAAAGTGAAACAGTAAAGACATATCTTAGAATTCACTCATTTATCAATGACATGAGTAACTTCTTTACAGAATTGGATAACATATTGTTAAAATATTGTTAAATATTGAAAGACTATTGTTAAATTATTAAAATATTGGAAGACTATCATCTCAACTTTTCATGCTATTTACAATGTACCAGCTACCAATCTGACACACTTTCAAGTTTAATCATCATTTTTAATATAAATTTATTTATTTTAATTGGAGGCTAATTATTTACATTATTGTATTGGTTTTGTCATACATCGACATGAATCTGCCACAAGTGTACATGTGTTCCCCATCCTGAACCCCCCTCCCACCTCCCTCCCTGTACCATCCCTCTGGGTCATCCCAGTGCACCAGCCCCTAGCATCCTATATTATGCATCGAACCTGGACTGGTGATTCATTTCACATATGATAATATACATGTTTCAATGCCATTCTCCCAAATCATCCCACCCTTGACCTCTCCCACAGAGTCCAAAAGTCTGTTCTATACATCTGTGTCTCTTTTGCTGTCTCGCATACAGGGTTATTGTTCCCATCTTTCTAAATTCCATATATATGCGTTAGTGTACTGTATTGGTGTTTTTCTTTCTGGCTTACTTCACTCTGTATAATAGGCTCCAGTTTCATTCACCTCATTAGAACTGGTTCAAATGTATTCTTTTTAATGGCTGAGTAATACTCCATTGTGTGTATGTACCACAGCTTTCTTATCCATTCATCTGCCAATGGACATCTAGGTTGCTTCCATGTCCTGGCTATTATAAATAGCGCTGCGATGAACATTGGGGTACACGTGTCTCTTCCAATTCTGGTTTCCTCGGTGTGTATGCTCAGCAGTGGGATTGCTGGGTCATATGGCAGTTCTATTTCCAGTTTTTTAAAGAATCTCCACACTGTTCTCCATAGTGGCTGTACTAGTTTGCATTCCCACCAACAGTGTAAGAGAGTTCCCTTTTCTCCACACCCTCTCCAGCATTTATTGCGTGTAGACTTTTGGATAACAGCCAAACATAAACTTTTAAGTTTAATCATCATTTTTAACATTTTCTCCATTCTTTAAGTCTAGGTAATCAATAAAACAATAAACAAGGCCCTGACTAGTAATTTATCTGTTAATATCTGTGATATAAATCCTCTCACCATGGTCATGTTTGTGCTACTATTGTAACATCAATGAATGAACATTGAGAAAAGATTTTAACCACACACTATTACAGAAATAATGGATATAAATAATCTTAAGACCATAAATAATAGCAATGTGTAGTAAAGTACTTAGGAATCAATGAGTTATGAGTATTTATACCTTTTTGAGTATTTATACCTTTTAAAAAATATAACTTGTTTTAGTTTATATAAGTTAATTTTAATATTAGCTCAATGATGTTTAATAAATGGTTCAACATTTCTGGAAAGAACTTTAAATACTCTCAGGAGCCATATGACTCCATTTCAGAACACCGCTACCTACTGGTTTAATATAATAGTCTAACAGTCCAAAAATCTCAGAACCTTCTGGAAGAACATTACATAGCCAGATAATATCACTACCTGCACCCAAATTCTTCTCTTTGTCTTTCCTTGCCCTGGGGCCAACAATTTATAAATGACCATCTGAAGAACTAGAACTAGGTTTAGTTTGTTACTTAACCCTAAATCCCACATACTTGAATCCTGCTCTCTAGTTTACCATTTAGCATTACTATATATTTGTGAAGTAAAGCAAAGTCTTGAAGGAAAACAAAATTAAAACATCAATTTAGAAAGTGATAGTTCCTCCCTTTATGTATTTACATTTATACAGAAACACCAATATTTCTTTTATATCTCATGATGTTCACCTATGGTCCAAATTAATAATCAGCTCATAGTTGAATCCACACCTTCTTTTTTTAGACAGTGAGGCAAGAGAGCAAAAAAACATGCAGAGGAATTCTTCTACTAGACCCATACCGGTGAATCAAAGACAACTAGAAGACCTCAGATTTGATGATCCATGCCCTATATTACTTTGCATGCATGCATACACACACACATGCCTAGCCACACACATTTATGTTCAGTCCCACAAAGTCACAACCAGCATCTAGGCCAAAGCTACATAAACTTGATTACTGTGTGCCCTCAGGCTTCTAGAAGCTTCATTTCTCCACTCAGGTTGAGCTGTGGGTCTGATCAAGAGCACTGAGTATGAGGTCTCCTGCAGTTTCCAGTGTGGCTACACAAGTGCCTGTAAGGCTTGTGAGTGGAGGATCCTGCTTCAGACTAAAGCCTCAGTCATTAAAAAAAAAAAAAAATTTAAATAAAGCCTCAGTCATAAATCTCCCCAACTTGAGGCCCAGATGCTTCCATTAATGAGATTCTTGCTCTCCCCTTACTTCTAGATCCCTTAGGGAGGGTCAAACAGCCCCTAGTGGCAGGGAGAAGAGTATGCAGGAAACCTGGGTAGACTTCCACCTTCCCCAGAAAATGAGGGACTCACTCAAGACCAAACCCTGAAAAATCAGATAAAGTCAAAAGTTATCCCCATGCACAATTAAATTTCCAATATAATTCCAAGTTTCAAATGGCTTTCTCCTGAAAACTCTCTAAAGAAAGAAATTTTGTAATTCCTTTAAGCAGCCTATCTTTTCATTATCTAACCTCAGCCTTTCCAGCTTGTGAGAAAGTTCTGCTGTCTCTTGGAGGGCCTTTTGGAAGGCCCTGTGAAGGCTCCCTCTGCTTTGGTACATCTCCAAGATTAGGACAGCATCATCTTTTCTGTCAGCATCTATACACAGAAAGTTATGAAGATGAGAGACCAGCACAAAAAGTACTGATAACCAGGCGGGCTGCATCCTATGATGGAGATAACATATCAGCATGATAATGACTGATATGTCCAAAGATATAACAGATGTAAAAGATCTAAAAACTACCAGATTTATTATTCCATATCCTGTGGCCATCCCCACATAATATAAGCTAGAAGGAATCTAAAAGATCATGTGGTTCCCATTTTTGTACTGAATAGAAGGTAAATCTAAGACAGTGAATAGTGTCTTGGCAAAGATCTCACAGGTGGCCAAAACAGAACTAAAAAAAAAAGGTCAGGATCCTAGACCTACCCCTCCATACCACAGGTCATTTCTGCTCTGCATATATGAAACTGCACGTATTCTGGTGGTGTCATCCACTAGAGAATCAATGGCTTCTTGGCTTAGGGACAAAAGGTCATCAGTGCTTAGGCATGAGCTGTGGCTGATCATGCCTGCATGTTCAGCCTTCTCAGGTCCACTCTGCTGGGGACTTCAGAAATCTAAGAATATCTGACTGTGCTGAGTAAAGATGGAGACCTCAGCAGACACACAAGAATAGACAGTATGTCTCTGTTCTTCGTGCCTTATAAGTAAGTCACTTAGCAACTAGTGCCAGGCTCTTTGCTTGGCTAAGGATTGGGGACCTAGTAATGCTCAAATTCTAGCTAAAGGGATACTCAAGAGTTTGCTCTGACAGGTAAGACAAGTATCTCCTCAAAGGAACTTTCTCATTCTGGCTCCACAAGTGACAGGGAATTCAAGAACCTCATGTCCCCTCATTTAGCTGTCAAAGATGATTCTTGAGTTTATGGCAAAATAAGGAGCGCTAGGAATCTGTCTCTCTATCTAGCCAAAAACTGTACTGGAGGAGTCTATCTGATGTAACCATTTTGGAATTCTGAAGGCTACCAAAGCCTTACAAATTCCTGGGGGAATTTTAGATGGTAAATTGTAGTTAATTTTGGTCAATTCAGATCTTGGTAGGGGATAGTAGCTACCCATCCCCTATACTCATCCTCATAGTAGACAACTTTACACATGTTCCTAGAGCAGTTTGCACAGGGCTTGTGGGTGTCACAGTGGATGCCATCAGCAATCAGATTACTGACAAGATTACATACTCAAAGGCCAATAGCCATTGTTGTAGCACATTGTTGTAAGTTTTTCTCGCTATGGTAAAATGACTTTCACGGAATTTAAACAATGAAAGCCCTTTTTATATCTCCCTCTCTCCTGTTTTCCCCCTTTTGGAAGCCAGATGTTAAAGTCTAGGACATTTAAAAATAGATACATATATGGGAAAAATTAGAAAGTCACTGTGTATGCCCAGAAAAAGACACAGGTTCATAAAAGACCTGAAAGACGTTAAGTTTACACCTCAGCTGATCTTTGCCACAGAGAACGCCTACTACACCAAGATAAATAAATAAACAGGAGCAAAAAATTTTTTTTATTTTTCCTGGAGAAAGGAAATAATTTTATTTCCAGAATTATCGCATTATTATATATAAATATCCAGTGTTCAACAAAAAGTCACATGGCATGCAAAGAGATTGTAAAGATGGTCCATTCAAAGGAAAAAGGAGAATCATCAGAAACTGTCCATGAAAAAGAACTAATGACAGATATACTTGACAGAAGTTTTGAAACAATCTTAAAGATACTCAAAGAACTTGAAAAAGATGCAGAGAGAGTCAATAAAAGGACATATGAACATAATGGAAAAATCAATAAAGAGATAGAAAAGCTTAAAAGGAAAGGGAAAAGAAATTCTGGAGTTAAAAGGTAAAATAATTGAAATTTAAAATTCATTAGAGGAATTTAAAAGTAGATTTGAGCAAACAGAAGAATCAGTGAGCATACCCACCTAATGACAGATCATCAATAATATTAAGTAAAAACTGACAGAATTAAAGGGAGAAATAGATACTTCTACATTAATTGAGTACCATGCTCGCAATATAGATAGGACAACCAAACAGAAGTTAAATAAGGAGATTGAGGACTTCAATAACACAGTAAACCAGCTAGATCCAACAGACAACTACAGAACACTCAACCAAAAAACAATAGCATTGGCATGTGGGATGCTTTTCAGTACAAACTACGTGTTAGGCCACCAATTCAATCTCAGTAAATTTTGAAAGATAGATATCATACAAAGTATCTCCTCCAATCACAACAAAATCAAATAAGAAATCAAAATTAAACAACATAATTTTAATCAAGCAATGGATCAAAACAGAAATCACAAGGGAAATTAAAAGATAATTATAGATCAATGAAAATGAAACACACTAAACCAAAACTTATTGGATACAGTGAAAGCAGTGCTAACAGAGAAATTTATAGCTGTAAATGCATACATTAAAAAATAATAGACTGTACACCTGAAACGAACATGATGTTGTAAATCAACTATACTTCAATTTTTTAAAAAAGAACAGAAAAAAAGATACAGAATGATACTAGCATTATGGCAGCATGAGATATTCCTCTTTTCTCTCCCCATTTTAAAACAACCTATTAGACATCCATCCACAAATGGAAGTGCTTCCACAGGAGGTATGAGACACAGCACCATATGCTAACTTGCCCACAGGTACATTAGAATCTAGGCATTGGATCTCAGAAGGTAAAGATTTCGAACTCAGTAAAGTTGCCCCACCCTCTCTTGCTGTGGCCAGGGTAAAAACCTGGAAAGTACTAACCTGGGCAGATACTCATAACAAAGAAAGAACCTGTGGAAGTCTAGCCTGCCTGCGAGGAAATTCCAGAACACCATTGCAGTGGGAAGGATACCAGTTTGGTTGCACTGGAAAGGGGAAAAGCCCGCTAGACCCCCACCCGCAACAACCCAGGGTGACACTGCACAAGGCTATGCTATCCGCAGGCCGCAACTTCTCCCATGGAGGAAGCAGAAGTTGGTATATTTCTGGCTACCTCAGTTGTGTGGGTCACTGCTGGAGAAATCCATTTATTTCCAGCAGCATCCAGACTTTTGAGGTGAGACCTCCATGACTGAAGGGAAGGAGAACAAAGATTAAGAAGTAGGTAAGAACATCAAAGAGACACAGGTCCTGCTGACTGCTTCAAGACCTCAGTAGGAAGTGTGCTCACAAGCTTCTGGGAATACTGTCACCCAAAGATCTCTCCATCTGGGAAAATCAAGGAAATATATCATCTTCCAATGATATCAATAATTCTCCAACAACTGAGCTCGAAAGTGTGGAATAGCATGATCTAGCTTAATAAGGAATTCAAAATAGTTGTTTTGAAGTAATTCAACAAGCTAGAATAAAACTCAATAAGACAATTCAATGAAATATTGAAAAATAGTAATATAATCAAGCTGATTTTTTCAAAGAAATGGAAATCCATTTTAAAAAAAAAGAAGCAAATAGAAATTCTGGAGCTGAATAATTCAAGAAATGAGATGAAGAATGCAATAGAGAGCATCTGTAGTAAAGTAGAGCAGATGGAAGACAGAAAAATTAGCTTACAGTTTGAAATAACACAGAGGAAAACAAAGATAAAAAGAAAGACTACACAATCAACGAGAATCCATCCAAAAGACAAACATAAAAAAATAAGGGAAGAAAGTTTATTTAAAGAAGTAATAGCTGAGAAATTCCCAAACCTGGAGAAAGACTTGGACATCCAAGGTCATGAACCTAAAAGACCACCCTATATTGTCAGTGCCAAAAGACTTCTAAGATACATTATAATGAAACTGAAAAATCAAAGATAAAGAAAGAACCTTCAATGTAGCCAGGGGAAAAAAGAATGTAACCTACAAAGGAACCATTATTAGGTATCAGCAGATTTCTCGGAAGAAACTCTATAGGCTGAGAGAGAGTGGAATGACATATTCAAAGAGCTTAAAGATAAAAATTGCCAACCAAAATACTCTGTTCCCAAAGTTATCCTTCAGGTATGAAGACTTTCCCAGACAAATGAAAGCTAAGGAAGTTCATCATCACTAGATTTGCCTTGCAAGAAATGCTAAAAGGAATTCTCAAAGCTGAAATGAAAAGATAAAAATCAGTGACATGACACATGAAAGTATACGACACACTGGTATAAATGAAAAAAATATGCAGTCAGATTTAGAAAATATGAGTGCTATATAACAGGATAGTGTGTTAACCACTTAATATAGCATGAAGGATAAAGATTATTAAAATAACTGTAGCAACTATAATTTGTTAATGAATGCACAGTGTAAAGGAGGTAAATCGTAACATCAAAAATCTAAAAGGGAGAAGTAAAAGGAGTCTTTGAAGGAAAATGAAGATAAGTTGCTATCAGCATACAATGGACCATTTTATCTGTGAGATGTTTCATGTTAGCCTCATGGTAACAGCAAAACAAAAAACCTAGAGTGGATTCACAAAAGAAAAAAGAGGGGGAACAGAACACCCCAAAATGAAAAATCACCAATTTACAAAGGCAGGCAGAAATAGAGGGAAAAAAAGAACAGTGCAAATATAAAACAACCAGAAAGCAGTCAATAAGATGGCATTACTAAGTCCCTTCATAGCAATAATTGCCTAAATATAAAATGACTGAATTCTGCAATCAAAAGGTAAAGAGTGGCTAAAGGGGTAAAAAAGAAAATCCAACAATATGCTGTCTACAAGAGATCACTTAAGCATTAAAGACACACACAGCCTCAATGTAAAGAGATGGAAAAAGACACTCCATGAAAGTGAAAACCAAAAGTGGGCTTATATCAGACAAAACAGATTAAGTGAAAATGCAGCAAGAGACAAAGGAGGTCATTATATAACAATAAAAGGATCAATTCATCAGGAAGATAAAACAACTGTAAATATATACAAACCCAATATCAGCGCATTTAAATATATTAAGCAAGTACTAACAGATCTTATGTGCTTGACACGATTAGTCACTCAGTCATGTCCAACAATTTGCGACCCCGTGGACTGTAGCCCACAAGGTTCCTCTGTCCATGAGATTCTATAGGCAAGAATACTGGAGTGGGTAGCCCTTTCCTTCTCTTGGGGACCTTCCCAACCCAGGGATTGAACCCAGGTCTCCTGCACTGCAGGCAGTTCTTTACCATCTAAGCCGCCAGGGAAGCCCAACAAATCTGAAGCCAGAAATAAACAATACAAAAATAGTCAGGGACTTCAATAGCCCACTTTCAGCAATAGATAATCTAGACAAAATCAGCACAGTAACTACGGATTTTTTAAAACTGAAGGATAATTTCTTTATAGCGTTGCCATACATCAATGAGAATTAGTCATATATATATATATATATATATATATATATCCCCTCCCTCTTGAGCCCCCCACTTCCCTCCATTCCACCCCTCTAGGTTGTCACAGAGTGCCAGGCTAGGCTCCCTGTGTTATATAGCAGCTTCCTGAAAGTTATCTATCTTACACTTGATAGTGTATACATGTCAATGCCACTTCTTCAATTTGTCCTACCCTCTCCTTCCCCCTGCTGTGTCCACCAGATCTGCATCTCTATTTCTTCTCTGTAAATAGGTTCACCAGTACTATTTTTCTAGATTCCATATATATGTATTAATATAAGGTATTTGTTTTTCTCTTTCTGACTTACTTCACTCATATAACAGGCTCTAGGTTCATCCATCTCACTACCACTGACTCATATTCAAAGGCTGAGTAACATTTCATTGTATATCTGTACCCCAACTTTTTTATCCATTCATGTGTCGATGGACATCTAGGTTGCTCCCATGTCCTGGTTATTGTTAATAGTCCTGCAGTGAACCCTGGGATGCATGTGTCTTTTTGTATTGTGGTGTTCTCAGGGTATATGCCCAGCAGTGAGATTGATAGGTCATCCATACATTAGATCAAATGTACCTAACATATATCTATAGAACATTGCATCCAACAACAGCAGAATATACATTTTTTTCAAATGCACACAGAACTTTCTCCAGGATATATTATTTTATAGGACAGAAAACAAGTCTCAGCAAATTTAAGAACATGACAATCATACTAAGAATCTTTTCTAACCACCAAAGTAAAAAACTAGAAATCAACAACGGGTAGCTGGAAAATTTACAAATGTGTACATACAAAAGAATACTCTCCTGAACAAACAGTGAGTCAAAAGGGACATAAAAAATATCTCAAGTCCAGTGGTTAAGACTCCACACTCCCACTGCAGGGTTTGACCCCTGGTCCAGGAACTAAGATCCCATATGCCAAGTGGCACAGCCAAAAAAAGTCTTGAAACAAATGAAAATGGAAACACAATATACCAAAACCTATGAGATGCACTAAAAGAAGTTCTGAAAGGGAGGTTTATAACAATAAATACATACGTTAAAAAATTAGATCTCTATTAACAACCTAACTTTACATCTCAAGGCACTAGAAAAAGAACATGCCAAACCCAAACTTAGCAAAATGAAGAAAATAGCATAGATCAGAGTGGATATAAATGAAATGGACACCAGAAAACCAATTTTAAAAGATGAAAGAAACTAAGAGTTAATTTTTTCAAAAGATAAAACTGACATACTTTTAGTGAGTCAAAGAAAAAAGAAAGAAAACTCAAAATCAGAAATGAAGAGGAGACATTACAACTAATATTACAGAAATAATAGGATCACAGAAGACTGTGACAAATAATTATATACCCCAAAGTTATATAACCTAGAAGAAATGAATAAATTCCTAGAAACATATGGCCTACCCAGAATTAATCATGAAAAAATAGAAAATTTGAACAAATGAGTGAAGAGACTGAATCAAGTAATCAAAACCTTCCCAACACAGAAAACACCAGAACTAGATGCCAACACTGGCAAATTCTACCAAACATTTGAAGAATTAATGCCAGTCCAGTAAATTGAAGAGGAAGGAACACTCCCAAAACATTCTACAAAACCAGCACTACCCTGATATCATAGCCAGATAAGGACACTACAAGAGAAAAAACTATAGATCAATATCCCTGATGAATACAGAGGCAAAAATTCTCAACAAAATATTAGCAACCCAAATTGAAGTACACATTTAAAGGATTACACACCAAGTGGGATTTATCACTGGGCTGCAAGGATGTCTTAACATATACAAATCAATAAATGTGATATAACACAGTAACAGAATAAAAGATAAAAATTATAAAATTATCTCAAAAGATACAGAAAAAGCATTTAACAAAATACAGCACCCTTTCATAACAAAAATTTACAACAGTTGGGCATAGGAGGAAAAAGCCTCAACAAAATAAAGGCCATATATGACAAACCCACAGTTAATATTATACTCAGTGGTAAAAAACTGTAAAGTTTTCCTCTAAGTCAAGAATAAGACAAGGGTGGCTACTCTTATCATTCAAATTCAATGTAGTACTGGAATTCCTAGCCAGCACAATTAGGCACTACAAAGAAACACAAAGAAAGAAAAATTAGGCAATACAAAGAAACAAAAAATAAAAATGCTTTTTATTTTCCATTCAGAAAAAAGAATTATCCACAAACAATATGAGCGCGTAAGTAGAAAATTCCAAAGACTCAACCAATAAACCTTTGTCACTAATCAATGAATTCAGTAAAGTTGCAGGATATTAAAAAATCAACATACAGAAATCAGTTGCAATGAAACATCTGAAATTTTACAAAATATGTCCCATTCATAGGGATTCCACGGTGGCTCAGACAGTAAAGAGTCTGCCTGCAATGTGGGAGACTGAGTTTGACCCCTAGGTCTGGAAGATCCCCTGGAGAAAGAAATACAATGCACTCCAGTATTCTTGCCTGGACAATCCCATGGATGGAGGAGCCTGGAGGACTACAGTCCATGGGGTCACAAAGAGTAAGACACGACCGAGCAACTTCACTTTTCACTTTTTCCATCCCATTCATAATAGCATCAAAAACAACAAAATACCTAGGAATAAATTTAACCAAGGAGGGGAAAGATCTATATAACAAAAACTATAAGACTTTGTCGAATGAAATCAAAGGCAACACAATAGAAGGATATCCTATGCTCATGGATCAGAAGAATTAATACTATTAAGATGTCCATGCTACCCAAAACCACCTATAGATTCAATGCAATCCTTATCAAAGTTCCAATGGCATTTTTCACAGAAATGTTTTTTTGAAACTTAAAAATTTTATGGCATCACAAAAGACTCCAAATAGCCAAAGCAGTCAGGAGAAGGAACAAAGCCAGAGACATCATACTTCCTGATATCAAAGTACATTACAAAGCTCTAGTAATACTGGCATTAAAAATAGACACATACATGAGTGGAATGGAATAGAGACCAGAATGCAGCCCTCACATAAACCGAGAATCAATCTTTGACAAGAGTGCCAAAGACATCCAAAGTGAAAATTCTCTTTAACAAATGGTGTTGGGAAAACTGAGTAACCACAGGCAGAAAAATGAAACTGGACCCCTATCTTACACCAATCACAAAAATTAACTTGAAAAGGGTAAAAGACTTAGGCTGGGCCTTGAGGGCAAGGACATTATGCTAAGTGAGATATCATTAAAAGAAAGACAAATACTATCGCTATCACTTCTATGTAGAAATCTGAAAAAGCCATACCCTTAAAAACAGAGTAAAATGGTGATTACCAGGGGCTGGATTATGGAGGAATAGAAGATGCTTAAGTGTACAAACTTGCAACTAGGAGCTAAAACGCTCAAGAGCTAATGTACAGTGTAGTGATTATAGACAACAATACTGTATTATAGACATCAACCTAGCTTAAAAAAGAAATGACAATTTTGTGGTAGAGGTGTTAGCTAATGCTACAATGGCAGTCATATTGCAGTCTATAAATGTATCAAGTCAACATGTTGTATGCCTCAGACTTACACAATGGTGCATGTCAGGCACATCTAAATTTAAAAAAGAAATTTCTCAAATCAATAAGCTAATTCTACAACTCAAATAACTAAAAATGAGGACAAACTAAGGAGTTCCCTGGTAGCCCAGTGGTTGGAATTCTGGGCTTTCACTGCTGTGACTTGGATACAGTCCCTGGTTGGGGAACTGAGATATCCCACAAGCCGCACCGCACAGCCAAAAAACACAAATGAACTAAACGCAAAGCTAGCATAGAAGAAATAAGATTAAAGAAGAGAAAGCTGAAATAACACAAAATGATAGAGAATAGAGAAAACTAATAAAACCAAAAGATGATTCTTTGAAAAGAGCAACATAAGTGACCAACCACTGGCCAAACAAGCTAAGAAAAAAAAGAGAGACTCAAATTACTAAAATCAGACATGAAAGTGAAGACACTACTACCAATTTTACAGAAGTGAAAAAGATTATAACAGCGTGTTATGAATAATTGTATGCCAACAGATTGGATAACAAATGAAATGAACAAATTCCTGGAAACACAAAATCTATAGACTAAACCACAAAGAAATAGGAAATCTTAACGTTCCTATAACTACTAAGGCAACTGAATCTTTTTTTAAATTTCAAAGTGATATTTGTACACCCATGTTTGCAGCAGTATTACTCACAATACTGTGAGTAAATAACTCAAGTGTCCATTGATAGATGGATGGATAAACAAAGTATGCTAAACACATGCAATGAAATATTATTCACTCTTAAAAAGGAAGGAAATTCTAACATATGCTACCATGGATGAATCTTGAGAACGTTATGCTAAGTGTATAAGCCAGTCACAAAAAGATGAATACTATACTGTATGATTCCACATATATGAGGTAATTAGAATACTCAAATTCATATAGACAAAGAACAGAATGATGTATTATCAGGGGCTAGGCATAAGGAGAAAGAGGGAATTTAGTGTTTAATGGGTACAGAATTTGAGCTTTGCAAGATGAAAATAGTTATGGAGATGGATGGAGGTTAGGGTAGCACAAAATTATGAATGCATATAATACCACTGAATGGTATAACTAAACACAGTTGATAGTAAATTTTATGTGTATTTTACCACAACTTTTTAAAAAACTTTTTAAAATGGAAGAGTCACCAGTGTTAAGTATTAAAGATAAGTTTAGCACTGACCGGAGACTTCTTTCTTATAAAAAGAATCAAAATCTTTAGAATGCAAAACAAACAAACACAAAGAGGTAATTCTTGATCCCAGCTCTTTTCTGGATCTTCATCTAAGAGATTGGCTTAGGGCCCCCTTTCCTGTCCCTGACCTCCTTTTTGATTCCAAAGCTTCTCTCTGCTCAATCTCTGTGTACAGTTTCCCAAATTCTTCTCACTGTGAAATTCAAACAGGCACACTTACCTCTAACAGCTTGTATAAGGGATCTGTACATCATTCTCTACCTTTTTCTTTTTTTAATAAAATACAAGTATTAAGTTATTAGCATCCTCTAAGTACTGAGGGGGCCTGGGTTCGATCCCTGGTCAGAGAACTAAATCCCACGTGCCACAACTAAGAGTTCCACTGCTGCAACTAAAGATGTCAGATGCCACAACAAAAATCAAAGATCCTGCGTGCCACAACTAAGACCCAACACAGCCAAACAAATAAATACAAAATTTAATTTTTAAAAAAAGCTTTCAGCATTGATGTCACTGATAATCATTTCTGATTTTGTTATCCCCTCACAAGAACAGCAACTAGCAACTATTCACGAACAATGATGGCACTGAGAATCCTAGCACTTGAGGTGAGGCTGATACACCCTCACCGTGCCACAGAAGCAAGGACAAATAGCATCAGAAGGGTAAGAGGAATGGCTGCATGCCAACTGCCTTGCCCCTCCCCGAGGCTGAGAGGTCTCCCCTGAGCCTACAGTTCCGCCAGTGGGAAAAGAGAGCCCACGATGGCCATCCAGATCGCCTGGCATTAAGAGTCTCTTCCTGGGAGCCTCTGCTCTGGTCTTACCCACAGGGATTGGGGGGAATCTGTGGGGCTTGACCACTGGGAATCTGATTGGGATGAAGAAGGGGGAAGTCCAACTACGGGACTTTGTAATAAAATATGATTTCTTTAAAACTGCAACAACTAATACCTAGTCTTGGATGAAGACATGTTTCACTCAGCCAGTTCTCCCTGGAGCATCAACACAAGTATGGATCTCTTGATGTTTGTCTCTTCACCAAGTGAATCAGAAGAGAATATGAATTCTACCCACACTTGGAAAAATTTTCTAAGAGTCACAGTGATGCAAAGATAGAATAAGCTACCTCAGGAGATAGTGACATCCAATTTTTGAAACTAAGTTGGAAGGTCAGTTCGGGATGTGACGAGTAATTTAAGCATGAGGGTTGGTCTACATGATCTTAATGGGTTTTTTTTTTTCCCACCATGAGAAACCTAGAGGCAGAAAGAATGATGTGAGAGTAGCTATGGGATGGAGGGCACTAACTCAGAGAAAGAGGTGGCTGGTAAAATGCACTCAGTATATACCAATTCCAATCTCCCAGTTCATCTCACCATCACTACTATGTATATAACAGGTAACTAATGAGAACCTACTGTATAGCACAGGGAACTCTACTCGGTGCTCTGTGGCGACCTAAATGGGAAGGAAGTCCAAAACAGAGGGGATATATGTATACGTATAGCTGATTCACTTTGCTGTACAGCAGAAAATAATACAACTTTGTAAAGCCACTGAACTCCAATAAAAAAGTTTTTCAAAAAGAACATTCAATAATGAGGAGGAACAGAAGGAACTGCTTATGCCACTGCACCTAATATGATCCGGCCTTGGGAACCTGGGGAAAGAAATCTGACAATGTATCCTTTCTGGGAGCTGTGACCTCCAACTTGAACTCAGGTCAGCCCATCTAGTGAACTTCCCTTGAAAGTGCTTTTCAAGTAGCATAGACATGTATACCGAGAAGGCAGTGGCACCCCATTCCAGTACTCTTGCCTGGAAAATCCCATGGACAGAGGAGCCTGGTAGGCTGCCGTCCATGGGGTCGCTAAGAATCGGACACAACTGAACAACTTCACTTTCACTTTTTCTTTCATGCATTGGAGAAGGAAATGGCAACCCACTCCAGTGTTCTTGCCTGGAGAATCCCAGGGACGGGGAGCCTGGTGGGCAGCCATCTATGGGGTCGCACAGAGTCAGACACGACTGAAGCGACTTAGCAGCAGCAGCAGACATGTATACACTATCATGTGTAAAATAGTTAGTGGGAAGCTGCTGTGTAACATAGGGAGCCCCGCCTGCGATGACCTAGAGGAGCGGGATGGGGGGAGGGGAGGGAGGCTCTGGAGAGAGGGGATATATGTATAATTAGGACTGATTTTTGTTGCACAGCACAAACCAACACAAAATTGTAAAGCAATTCTCCATCAATTAAAAATAAATTTAAAAAAATTTTAAGTACTTTCCAGATTTTGTAAATGAACTAAAATTATCATGTTTTGGATGGATATTGGTTATTTATTGTTGTATAGTAAACCACCTAAAAACTTAGCATCTCAGAAGAACAAATACCTATTATGTCAGTTTCTGAGGGTAGCTTATCTGAGAGAGGCTCAGCTGGATGTTTCTGACTCACAGTCTGTCTAGAGGTTGCTGTCCAGCTCTTAGCTAGGTTTGTGGTCATCTCTAGGCTCAAATGGAGCCAGAGAATTCACTTATTTCATTTTTTAATTTTTATTTTATATTGCAATATAGGTTATTTACAGTGTTGTGTTAGTTTCAGGGGTACAACAAAGTGATTCAGTAGTACATATACATTTATCTATTATTTTTCTAATTATTTTCTCATATAGGCTATTATAGAATCTTGAGTAGAGTTACTGTACTATACAGTATGTCTTTGTTGATTATCTATTTTATATATAGCATTATATATATGTTAATCCCAAACTCCTGATTTCACTCTAACCTTTCCCCTTTGGTAACCATAAGTTTGCTTTCTATGTCTGTGGATCTATTCTGTTAGTATGGTCCTTTGTAACATTTTTTTTAAGATTCCACATGTAAGCAATGTCACATGGTATTTATCTTTGTCTGAATTCACTTGGTATTAATATGATAATCTCTAGATCCAACCATGTTTCTGCTAATGTAGCATTTCATTCTTTTTATGACTGTAATATTCTGTTATATATACCATCTAGAATATGAAAGATTTCCTACAACTCAAGAATAAGAGAAAAAAAAGCTGCCCAATAAAATATGGACAAAGGATTTGAACAAAAATTACACCAAAGGAGATAAATAACCAATAAACACATAAGAAGATATTTAATTTTCACTAGTCATTAGGGACACAAAAATTAAAATGTACAGTGAGATACTATTTCAGAGTCATAAGAATGGCTAAAATTAAAAGACTAAAAATACCAAGCATTGTTAAGGATGTGCAGAGCAAGCTAGATGATCATACATCATGCCCATGGAATCTATACCTCACGTAACTTGAATTTTAAAATAAGAAAAAAGTTCAAAATATGTAAACTTAACAATTTCTAGAATTGCAAGGGATGTTTCACAGAGATTGAATAATACTTGGAAACTTTATTGCCCTGTACTCAGACAAAAAGAATATGTATGAGTAACATAATCACTTGAATTACATGTAAACAAAGATATATATGCAGACAGATATAGCTTCCAAATTTTATACCTGAGGGAAAATACTTCATTTTCAGATATTTTTAGTCATTTATGGGTAAGGATCATATGATAAACCTCATAGAAAATCTCAGTTTCACAAGTCAAAAATTAATGGATACTACTTTCTCGTTTCTCAGTCTTTTGACTAAGATCAACTGTATTATGAGGACTTGCCAGATGGCACAGTGCAAAGAATCTGCCTGCCAATGCAAGAGACTCAAGAGACTTAGATTCAATCCCTGGGCTGGGAAGATACCCTGGAGTAGGAAATGGCAACTCAACTCCCTCCAGTATTCTTGCCTGAAAAGTTCCATGGACAGAAGAACCTGTTGGGCTACAGTTCATGGGGTCACAAAGAATCAACATGACTAAGCACAGCACACACACTTTCTTAAATCTCAGTGCAAAACCTAGAACTGAATAAGTGAAGTATAGTTTTAAAAGCTAATTTAAATTTTAAAATATACTTCTATATAACTTATTTAAAATATTTGTCTTTATTTTTTTTTTATTTGGCTGTGCCAGGTTTTAATTGCAGCATGCAGAATCTTTGATCTCTGCGGTAGCATGAGGGATATTTAGTTGTGGTATGGGGGCTCTTTTAGTGATCTCTCAGTTTTGACACATGTACCTCACTCACTGTCACATACAACCTGTTGCCCAGGACTCCTGGAGGACAGACTGAGAGTACCTGTCACCACAGCTTTTCCTCTTGGGTAATCCAGAGCTGTTCTCCTAGTGCTGGACTTTCCTTCATACCTGATGGGGAAAAGGGTTAGAGAGGACTTATCACTGCAGTTGGAATCCCTGAGAAACTAAAGAACTAAATTCTACTGGTCAGCTGATGAACACTTTGGCAAAGAGAACTCTGTAAGAAGCAACTGGGAGAGTCCTGAATTGAGAACCAGGACTTAAACTGGGAAAAAAATTTCCAGATCTCAAAACAGGGGCTTGCATTCAATGACTGCCTGCCCCTCAGGCATTGCACCTGTTTTTCACCTGCCTGTACTGTCCTGGGTTCCAAACCCATTTCCCCCAGTCAATTAGGAATGACATGTGACCTGTGACAACACTGGTTACACAAAGCTATTCCTGCATCCAGATCAGCCTGCAGTGCCCAGGGAGCTCCAGCATACCACATTGACCTAAGCATTAGAACCACAAGAATGAGACTGAAGCCCACCTGGGCACGGGGAGAGTGAAGAAGGGAGTTTACAAACTGAGACCATCCAATGCTACCTGTGGAAGGAGCCCTGCAGAGTAATGCAGGTTGTGTGAAGAGACCTGGACAAGAGTGGACAGAGACAGTGAGACAGGAGAGATCCGCTAAGAAAAAGTACTAAAGAGAGATGGGAGGAAGCAAGGGAAGAAAGAGAAACAGAATCCCAGCTAAGCAGGAATCTCCTGACTTACCTGGCAGTCAGCACCAGGGGACTGGTAGCAGAGGAAGGAGCAGCAGCGGTAGCTTTGGCAGCAGGCGATGGCACTCTGGCAGAAGTGGCAGACACTTGGGTGCCTCTGAATCCTCCCAGCACCAGCAGCTGCTTTTATTCCTGCTGCTTTGGGTCTAGGGGAGTTCCAGGAGCTCCCGTTAACCAATGAGGGGAAGGATGTGAGCCCCAAAAAGTCTGTGTCATCACTTGTGTCCAGAACATGGAGTATCCAGAAGTACCACCCCACTTGTATTTGCATTGAGGTCATTGATGGCGGGGGTGGGAGGGGGGCACAGAGGGGTGTTGGTGAGGACCAATGAAAAACACAGGAAAATAAGTCGAAATTTGAGGACAGTCATGGTTAACTTTACCTGTTCGGTTTCAGGGGTTTTGAACAGGCACGCGTCCCACTCCATCCCCAGCCATGCTATTTTGTAGAGAAGAATTCAGCATGGCAGGGAACCCTGACTCCCCTGACCATAGACCCTGACCATAGACCCCGGTCCAAGAGCGCTTCAGAGTTAATGCGCAGCAGAGTTGATGATTCTGTGCCCAAGCGGGGAGTCAGATTCAGACGGCAGGAAGCACCCACAGGAGAGCAGGGCGTGTGGAGATAAAAGGATAGAAGTCCAGGAACTTTGTCAGATTTCAACGCTGTTCCAGCTATAAGTTTGCCAGGTGGTAGGACTATGGGCTAGAAACTAGTAAAGTCTCAACATACTTATCTCTGAAATGGGAATCATATTCCAGTCTTGAAGGGATGCTATCATTACTAACCATGTACCTGTTTTCCTCCCAGTTAGGGATCTAGAAGAGCTTACCAGGGAAGTTCATAGAAGATTCCGTGGGATCACAATACGCTTTCCCAGTCAACACCCTCGGCAGCTACCTGGAGTCATGCTGGGTGGTCCTTCATTGGGTAAGGAGGGGCTGGGCCTGAGCAGGGATTAGACGCCTCCCAGCTTCCAAGCGGACCTCTAGCCCACGCCTCCTCCCCCACCATCCACGCCTAATGCTCACCCTCCTTTCCCAACCGTTTGCCCAGCTGCCCCTTGCTTCCGGCTGCTGTTTGCCAAGATGTTCCAGTGACCCTGCACCCTCATCTACTGTAATTCAGTCCTCTGCTAGAAAGCCCGCCAAGCTTGATGGTGCTGAAGAGTCCTGCGGGAGTGTAAACTCGTGCTGGCTTCTGTCTACTCTTACACACTCACAAACTCAGTACTGACTCCAAACATGTGCGCGCTCCCTAACCACAGGCACTCACAAAATGACACTGGTGCACCGGGGCATCCAGGTGATGTTCCCAGCTCGGCATTAAGCGCACAGCACACAGCAGCAGGATTACATCCTGCGTCCATGACTTGAATAAACGTGCTCTGTAAAACCCGATTGCCCAGCACCTCGACCCTCCTACACCCTGCTCAAAAGGTTTCTGGATCTCCCTGTTGGAGCGACTGCTCTAAGCCTTCCAGGAAGGTGTGAGGTCCTGACTTGTCCTCAGCATCTTGTCCGCAGAGAGAGACGCTTCTCCCTGCACGCAGGATCGCGGGGTCTGAGCGCACAGCACATGATCCAAGCAGCCTGTAGAGACCTTTCAGTACCGCATGCACTGCAGCGTCATATTGGCGGGTAGGGGCGGAGGGTGAGGGTTTTGAAAGGAAACATGGATCCCTGGTAACGCGTTTCACAGGGAGAACCGATGCTAGTTGAGCTATGATTGACCGAGCCACAGGTTCAGACCCAGACCTCGGAGTCAAGATTCCTCAGTGTTCCATTGGACACGCCTGCCTCGCGGCACATCTCTTCCCCTTGCAGGTTCGTGGTCTCTGGGCTCAGGATATCTATCTTCAAAGATGCCCTTATTCTAATTTTCTGCTTCTTAATGCCAGGGGTGGCACGAGTATAAAATCTTGGGGCAGGAGACCTGGGTATGTGATATTGGCTCTCCTCAGGCAGGGCGGCAGCGGGAGCGGGGAAGCGATTAACCCGTCGGAAGTGCGCGAGTGGGACTCGGCACACAGCTGGGAAAGGGAAGATATGCAAGGGAGGATTCAGGATGGCCGACCACGGGCTCCTTCTATCCTCGTGTCTAGAAGCAGAAATCGCGGGCTGAGACCCAGACAGGGGTTTGGGGGCTCGGCATCAAGACCAAATTGGCAATTGCGGCAATGCAGATGTTTGGCGGCATTTAAATAGGCTCTGCCACTTAAGACGGTTGTAAGCAAGGCTTTAAAATTCAGGTGGGAGACAGTTTTGCCAAAATGACTTCCAAGACCCGAGGTTTCTGATCTGAAGTTATTTCTAAGTATGCGTGAACCATTGTCTTCACCAGTGCAATGGTGATACAAAATGGTTAAGAAAGGAGGACTTTAAAAGCCAAATTTATAACGCTGTGACTATGTGGGCTCAGAACTCTACTCCTGGCTTCCACGTGTACTGTCAGTCTTCCAAGCTCACATTCATTCTCCACTCTTGAAATCGTCAGGGTCTGCTCCCAGAGGGTGCTAACACAGCCTCCAGCAAGTCCAGCTTTTCTTGAAAAGTCAGTCTGTCCAGATAGAGAGGGATTAAGATAACTCTTCCATCAAGTACTCTGAATTTCTAAGGTGTGCTGATGCTGAGCTGGGGCAAGGCTCAAAAACAAACTGACAAACAAAACCCCCAAGTCCTTTCTTTGAAACATAGCAGAGTGTGTTGCACACCAGGTGGCACTCACCCAATGTTTGTTAAATAATGGAAATTAATTTACTGTGGCAGATTTACCAGCCAGTCTCCATGCTATTATAGGACTCTAGTCCTAGTCAGCAGAGAAACCAGACCTACTTAGGTAGCGCAGCTTTCAACTGATTTCAAAATTGTGCGCTCACATATTTCAGAAACATCCTCTCATTTTATTTGACATGCAGAATTGGTTTCCCCATCAAAATTTTCAGGAATGAGACAAGGAAAAGAAGTTTAACCCTAGAGGGTTTTTTTTTTTTTTAATCTATAACAATGCCTTGGTATTTATTTACAGTAGTGGAAAAAGTAGAAGCAATCTAAGACTCTTAAACTGGAAAACATTTAAATTAATTGTCCCAGGTTTTAGAATGGACTATTATACAGAAATTTAAATGATCCTAAGTATTTGTTATGGTATGGAAATATGCTCACTATAATGTTAAGGGTTAAGGAAATAAAATAATAAGTATATATTCAAATATACATTTATATAAGAATATATTCAATAGACTAGAAAGTCAGTAAACGAGAAATTAACAGAGGTTCAATTCAGTTCAGTCGCTCAGTCGTGTCCGACTCTGCGACCCCATGAATAGTGGCAGGCCAGGCCTCCTTGTCCATCACCAACTCCCGGAGTTTACCCAAACCCATGTCCATTGAGTCAGTGATGCCATCCAACCATCTCATCCTCTGTCGTCCCCTTCTCCTCCTGCCCTCAATCTTTCCCAGCATCAGGATCTTTTCAAATGAGTCAGCTCTTCACATCAGGTGACCAAAGTATTGGAGTTTCAGCTTCAATATCAGTCCTTCCAGTGAACACCCAGGACTGATCTCTTTAGGATAGACTGGTTGGATCTCCTTGCAGTCCAAGGGACTCTCAAGAGTCTTCTCCAACACCACAGTTCAAAAGCATCAATTCTTCAGCGCTCAGCTTTCTTTATGGTCCAACTCTCACATCCATACATGACCACTGGAAAAACCACAGCCTTGACTAGACGGACCTTTGTTGACAAAGTAATGTCTCTGCTTTTTAATATGCTGTCTAGGTTGGTCATAACTTTCCTTCCAAGGAGTAAGTGTCTTTTAATTTCATGGCTGCAATCACCATTTTCTTGTTAAACATATATTTGCCCAAACTGCAAGGGCTTGAATGTTGAATGAGAGTTGGGTCCTCATATTTGTCACTTGAGAAAGCAATATTTCGGACATACTGGATCCTATTTCAGATTTGGCCAGACTGAATGTTCCATATTCTTCCCTGAGAAAATGTGTCAAAAATCCTAGCAATGTTGTCTGGTCTCCCCAGGTCCAACGAGCTTGATTGAGGTAGGATGAGACAGGCAGGTAGATATAGGGCAGCAGACCAGCAAAGAAGCACAGACTCAACTTCAACAGGGAGCCTGGGGAGAGTTCCTTCTCTTTTAAAAGTCGAAAGAGAATCCATGGTATTATGCACAAAACATAGAGTACTATTGTGTACTGATTACATAAGCTAAGGCCACAGCATAAAGCACCAATTTTAGCTATCTTTGATCTTTCTTGCGCAGTTGCTGCCTCCTCAAAATGTACAGTAAGAGCCATAAGCAGGCCCACAAACAGATTGTTTAAGCTAAAAACCTCTGCTGCAATGGACCACTGCCATGTTAGACGAGAAAATGAAAACACCCCCGCAGCAAGGATTCCTCCAGCATATGCGCCAGAAAGCCTGAAAACGGTGAAAAAAAGTAGAGCTGCAGCTGCTGCTCCAAATAAGCCACACAGCAGATTGACTCGGTAGGCAACCGAACCAAAAGGAAATAGTAGAATTGCCAGTTTAGCCACCAGAGTAAACAAAGGGTAGCCAGGAGGGTGGGCAACTCCAAGCTCATGTGCGGCTGTGATCAGTTCCCCCCACTATCAATCACATTTTCCTCTTACTGTCTCCAGTAACTTCTCCCAATACGTTGTGTTTATTCAATAGTTTGTGTATTGTCTCTGCCCGCACTGCAACACTCTCCATGAAACTTGTTCGCGGCTCCTGTCCTCCCTTTTGTCTGGCACACGACAAAGACTCTGTAAGTAACACTGGTATCCGAGTCGCCCCCCGGCAGTGAGGGGGGCAGCGTGAGGGTGAACACGGCGGCCACAGCGGCGAACACGGCGACGCCGCCGCAGAGGCCCCCAGCGCGCCGCGCCCCGCCCCCCGCTCGGGCTGCCTGCCCCCCCAGCCGGGCCCCCGCCGTCGCCATGGAGACCCATGGGCCAGAGGGGACCAAGGAAGGAGGACGCGGCGGGCCCCAGGAGTCGGGGCGCCAGGAGCCCACAGGGTGAGAGGCGAGCTCTCTAGAGGGTTTTTTGGAAAGTCTATAGCCTCCTACTATGAGACACAAAACAATTCTCCAGCTTTACTGAGTGAACTAAAAGTTTAGAGCTTACCGGGCAGATTGCTTAGACTGCATCTCCTTGAGACTTCTTTTTAACTGAATCTCTGAATAGAACATGATCAAGAGAGTTGCCAAGGAAAATACTGATTTAAAAGTAGTTACTTGGGACCTCACTGGTGGCTCAGCAGTAGAGAATCCACTTGCCAATGCAGGAGACACAGTTCAGTCTCTGGGTTGGGAAGATCCCCTGGAGAAGGACCCACTCCAGTGCCCTTGCCTGGGAAATCCCATAAACAGAGGAGCCTGGTGGGCTACAGTCCATGGGGCCGCAAAAGAGTCAGACATGACTTAGTGACTAAACGACAACAACAAACTGACTCTGATGAACAAGGGAAATTCCCAGTTAACTTCAGTTCTAGACTTCCAAGTGGGAGAAGCGCAACACTTAGCTTCATGACCCTCTCATCACCTCACTCATCTAAGGGGGAAGGAAAAAAACTGAGAAACTCCTCTGAAGTTCACTCTCTGGAGGAAGAGGCTCCCTATAAGACCAAGATATAATTACAGGGCTATGGAAAGTTTTCTCTGCCTGCCCCCCCTCCCTGCCCCACCTCATCACAACCATGCTGTTGTTGAGTTGCTCAGTCGTGTCCGACTCTTTGTGACCCCCATGGACTGCAGCAAGCCAGGCTTCCCTGTCCTTCACCATCTCCTGGATTTTACTCAAACTCATGCCCATTGAGTAGGTGTTGCCACCCAACCATCCCATCCTCTGTAATCCCCTTCTCCTCCTTCCTTCCTTCTTTCCTAGCATCAGGGTCTTTTCCAGTGAGTCGGCTCTTCACATCAGGTGGTCAAAGTATTGGAGCTTCATCCTCAGCATCAGTCCTTCCAGTGAATATTCAGGGTTGACTTCATTTAGGATTGACGGGTATGATCTCCTTGCTATCTAAGGGACTCTCAAGAGTCTTCTCCAGCATCACAGTTCAAAAGCATCAGTTCTTGGTGCTCAGTCTTTTTCATTGTCCAGCTCTCACATCCATACATGACCACTGAAAAAACCATAGCTTTGACTAGATGAATCTTTGTCAGTAAAATAATCTCTGCTTTTTAATATGCTGTCTATGTATTTGTCATAGCTTTTCTTCTAAGGAGCAAGCATCTTTTAATTTCATGGCTGCAGGCACCATCTGCAGTGATTTTGGAGCCCCCCAAAATAAAGTCTTTCACTGTTTCCATTGTCTCCCATTTGCTATGAAGTGATGGGACCCAATACCATGATCTTCATTTTTTGAATGTTGACTTTTAAGCCAGTTTTTTCAGTTTCCTCTTTCACCTTCATTCCTTTTCTCTTTCTGACATAAGTAAAGTGAAGAAGTCACTCACTCGTGTCCAACTCTTTGTGACCCCATGGACTATACAGTCCATGGAATTCTCTAGGTCAGGATACTGGAGTGGGTAGCCATTCCCTTCTCGAGGGGATCTTCCCAACTCGGGGATTGAATCTACTCTCCCACACTGCAGGTGGATTCTTTTCCAGCTGAGCCACCAGGGAAGCCATTCTGCCATTAGGGTGGTGTCATCTGCATATCTGAGGTTATTGAGATTTCTCCCCGCAATCTTGCTTCCAGCTTATACTTCATCCAGCCCAGCATTTCTCGTGATGTATTCTGCATACAAGTTAAGTAAGCAGGATGACAATATACAGGCTTGGCGTACTCCTTTCCCAATTTGGAACCACTCAGTCGTTCCATGTCCGGTTCTAACAGTTGGCTTTTTGATCATATCACAGCAATCCAAGGGTATGCCCCACTTCACTAATACTGAAGAATCTGAAGTTGAACCATTCTATGAAGACCTACAAGACGTTCTTGAACTAACACCAAAAAAGGATGTCCTTTTCACCATAGGAGACTGGAATGTAAAAGTAGAAAATCAAGAGACATCTGGAATAACAAGCAAGTTTGGCCTTGGAGTACAAAATGAAGCAGGGCAAAGGCTAACAGAATTTTGCCAAGAGAATGCACTGGTCATAGCAAATACATTCTTCCAACAACACAAGAGACAACTCTTCACATGGACATCACCAGATGGTCAATACTGAAATCAGATTGACTGTATTTTTATGGCCAAAGATGGAGAAACTCTATACAGTCAGCAAAAACAAGACCAGGAGCTGACTGTGACTCAGATCATGAACTCCTTATTGCAAAATTCAGATTTAAAGAAAGTAGAGAAAACCCCTAGGCCATGCACGTATAACCTAAATCAAATGCATTATGATTGTACAGTGGAAGTGACAAATAGATTCAAGGGATTAGATCTGATAGACAGAGTGCCTGAAGAACTATGGACAGAGGTTTGTAACATTGTACAGGAGGCAGTGATCAAAATCATCCCCAAGAAAAAGAAATGCAAAAAGTCAAAATGGTTGTCTGAGGAGGCCTTATAAATAGCTGAGAAAAGAAGAGAAGCAAAAGGCAAAGAAGAAAAAGAAAGATATATCCATCTGAATGCAGAGTTCCAAAGAATAGCAAGGAGAGATAAAAAAGCCTTATTAAGTGAACAGTGCAAAGAAAGAGAGGAAAACAATAGAATGAGAAAGACCAGAGATCTCTTTAAGAAAATTAGAGATACCAAGGAAACATTTCATGCAAAGATAGGCACTTTAAAGGACAGAAATGGTACGGACCTAATACAAGCAGAAGATATTATGAAGAGGCTGCAAGAATACACAGAAAAACTATACAAAAAAGATCTTAATGGCCCAGATAATCACAATGGTATGATCACTCACCTAGAGCCAGACATCCTAAAATGCAAAGTCAAGTGGACCTTAGGAAGCATCACTATGAACAAAGCTAGCGAGAGTCATGGAATTCCAGCAAACTATTGAAAATCCTAAAAGATGATGCTGTGAAAGTGCTGCATTCAATATGCCAGAAAATTTGGGAGACTCCGTAGTAGCCATAGGGTTGGAAAAGGTCAGTTTCATTCCAATCCCAAAGAAAGGCAATGCCAAAGAATGTTCAAACTACCACACAATTGTGATCATTTTACATGCTAGCAAAGTAACACTCAAAATTCTTCAAGCTAGACTTCAACAGTATGTGAATTTAGAACTTCCAAATGTACAAGCTGGATCTAGAAAAGGCAGAAGAACCAGAAGTCAAATTGCCTACATCCATTGGATCATAGAAAAAGTTAGATAATTCCAGAAAAACATCTACTTCTGTCTCATTGACTAAGCTAAAGCCTTTGGCTATGTAGATCACCACCACCATACCAGAGGCCTGTTTCCAGCAGTTCCTTTAACCTGGCATATCATCTTGAGCTATCCAAAAATTGTAAATCATACTAAAAGGCAAAAAACACAGCATGAATACACAGTAAGCATCAGATTGGTTTCTTTTTCTCATACTTATTGTTGTTTAGTCACTAATTCATCTGACTTTTGCGACCCTAAGGACTATATAGTCCTCCAGGCTCCTCTGTCCATGAGATTTCCCAGGCAAGAATACTGGAGTGGCTTGCCATTTTCTTCTCCAGGGGATCTTCCCAATGCAGAGACTGAACCCACATCTCCTCCATTGGCAGGCAGATTCCTTACTGCTGAGCCACCAGAGGAGCCCTTTCTTATACTTAGCTGATCTAACAGAAAACAATTTGTTTGCATAGTTATAACTATGATGTATTAAATAAAATATTGATATACATAATTACATCTATATTTATGCTTCAGTATGATATACATCAATAGAATGAATGACAGCAATGATATAAGGATCAGAAGGAAGGAGTTATGATTATTTTCCTATTACAAGGTTTTCACACTACCCACAAGATGGTATAGTGTTATTTCAGAGTCAGTTTGGATTAGTTGTAAACGTTAATTGCAAGCTCTAGGGAGACCAACAAAAAAATTTTAGAGGAATATAGCCAATATGCTAAGAAAGGAGAAAAATGGAATCATAGATGATAAAATGATTAATTAAAACCTCAAAAGGCAGAAAAGGAGTGGAAGATAAAAGTAGCAAACAAGAACAATACAACAAATAAGAAACAGTAACAAATACAGTAGATATTGATCCAACTATGTCAATAAACTCTTTGAATGCCAGTGGTCTACAAACGTACCAATTAGCAGACAGAAACTGTCAGAATGTATCAAAAATCAGGACCTACTACATGTTGTCTGCAAGAAACTGACTTTTAAATATAGACACTGATTGAAAGTAAATAGGTAGAGAAAAATATACCATGCTGTGAAAGTAACTATGTAGCTATGTTATTTTCAGATAGAGTAGATCTCAAGAAAAGGTACAGGGATAAGGAAGGGCACTGCATAATAATAACAATCTCCAAGAAGACATAATACTCCTTAACATGTATGCATGCTAAGTCACTTCAGTCTTATCCAATTCTTTGACTCTATGGACTGTAGCCCACCAGGCTCCTCTGTCTGTGGAATTCCCCAGGCAAGAATAATAGAGTGGGTTGCCATGCCCTCCTCCAAGGGATCTTCTGGACCCAGGGATCAAACCTGCATCTCTTTCATCTCCCACATTGGCAGGCGGGTTCTTTACCAATAGGGCCACCTGGAAAGCCCACACTCCTTAACATGTTTGTGCCTAAAAACAAAGAGACAAAATATATTAGGTAAAAACTAATAGAACTGTCCAGAGGAAATGATGAACCTACTACATAACTGGAGACTTCAACACTCCCTATCAGAAATGGGCAGATCCAGCAGGCAGAAAAATCAGGAAGGATACAGTTGAACTAGGCAACAACATCAATCAACTGTTTATGATCAACATCTGTAGAGTACTTTCACAATAGCAGAACACAGTTTTCTCTAGCTCACATGGAACGTTTATCAAGTTAGACCACATTCTGGGCTACACAGCAAACCTTGACACATTTAAAAGAAAAGAAATCATGCAATCTCGGCTCTCAGATCATTGTGGAATTAAACTAAAAATTAACAGAAAACTACCGGTACCAAATGTATCACTCTGCTGGGGGATGTTGATAATGGGGGAGATAGATGATGCATGTGTAGGGGCAGGAGTATGTAGGAAATCTCTTTACCTTCCTCCCAATTTTGCTGTGAATCTAAGACCATGCTAAAAACCTAAAGTGATTTTTAAAAATTATGTGTACTGTGTAAAGACGGGGAGAATCCCAAGCTTTCCGTCAGTGATTAGTACAAGTGAGTCTCTGCAACTTTGGAGGAGAGGGACATCCTGAAAATGGTACTGTGAGTCTGAAAGATTTTGTAAAAATCATATTGAGATAGAACAAAGCAAAAAAATATTGAAATTAAAACTATGAACAATTGAGTTCCAGCTCTACATCAAGTACCATGTATACGTTCTCTCTTATACTCTCAACATTTTAATAAGATGGGTCTCATTATCTTTGTTTTATAGATGAAGAAATAGTAAGAGAAGTCGGCTTGAATTGATTGTATTTTCAAGGTGTCACTGAGGCTCTGAGATGCTGGAACCTGGCTAATCTGCTACAATATCAGGTAAGAGGTCTGGTCCTCTAGACATGATGCTGAGTCAGAGGAGGACATAGGCATGTCATCCTGTTTCAGGGCTAATGTGGTTTGTAGTCAGAAGCTCAATGACCAGGCATGAATTATTTACAATCCTGTACCAATATCTGGGAGATTGACAATTTTGCAGCAGGAAAATGTCAGTGCTGCCACTTAAGCAAATTGCTAAAAAAAAAAAAAAAAAAAGAAAAAAAGAAAACAAATCAGACCCGTAACAACATTCACAAAATAACAATTTTAAATGCTTCAAAGTTCAAAGAAACAAAAATCCAATAACTTAAGTTCTTAGGTTGGTATTATGCACTGTTTCACCTCATCTGAACTGTGGTTGTTTCTGTTGTGTTTTATTTTGCCAGTGGATGCAGTAGAGACATCTGGAGAAGGAAATGGCAACCCACTCCAGTATTCTTGCCTGGAGAATCCCATGGACAGAGGAGCCTGGTGGGCTGCTGTCTATGGGGTCGCACAAAGTTGGACACAACTGAAGCGACTTAGCAGCAGTAGCAGCAGCAGCAGCAGTAGAGACAAGGGGAAGAGTGCTGGGATCCAGGAAATAAGGTTCTAATTCCAACCCCTAACTCTAAATGACTTGACTTTGAGAAAATCATTTGGACTTCTACTTCCACATTTGTCAAACAGATCTCTTGAGTTGGGAGATTTTGGAGTTTCTTTCTAAATCTGACATTCTACAAATACACTGTAAATGTCATGCTGTCTTTACAGTATCTTTATTTAACATCAAGATACTCACTATCTGACCTCCTCTTCACTTGCCCTGAAGGCACCGTTGTCTTCTGAAAGAACTGCTGAAGGGGTCAACATGAAGGAGTAAGGAAAATCACTCTAAGTGATTTCTGCAATCAGAAAAGGCTGCTCCTACCACCAGCTGCTCAATATGAGGAGGGGAGGATTTTCAAATCAGATAGGAGGAAGGGAGGACAGATACCTTGCCCTTATATCCCTGACAGTAAAGTACGTAACAGTGACAGCACAGAGAGAGCTTACCACCTGGACTGGCACCACCAGATCTTTCTCTACTTATTAAAAATGAGTCCTTGCCCAAAAAGCCACGCTTTCTGCAGGTTGTCAGCAGAAGCTTTGTAATATGGCTGCTTCGTGAGTTCACCTAGAACCTAAAGCATTTATCTAATTGAGACTTAAAAAGAAGGGGGAGATGAATAAAGACCAATCTCCTAAGAATGATTCTGGTTTCCTCGGAAGGTAAGACTCACACAAATGAAACAATTTAGCACAAAAAGCTATACTCAATATTTTGCAATAACCTATAAGAGAAAAGTCTTCCCGAAAAAATAGATTCAGTTCAGTTCAGTTCATTTGCTCAGTCGTGTCCGACTCTTTGCGACCCCATGAATTGCAGCATGCCAAGCCTCCCTGTCCATCATCAACTCCTGGAGTTCACTCAAACTCACGTCCAACGAGTCAGTGATGCCATCCAGCCATCTCATCCTCTGTCATCCCCTTCTCCTCCTGCCTCCAATCCCTCCCAGCATCAGGGTCTTTTCCAGTGAGTTAACTCTTCTCATGAGGTGGCCAAAGTATCAGAGTTTCAGCTTTAGCATCAGCCCTTCCAATGAACACCCAGGACTGATCTCCTTTAGAATGGACTGGTTGGATCTCTTTGCTGTCCAAGGGACTCTCAAGAGTCTTCTCCAACACCACAGTTCAAAAGCATCAATTCTTCAGCACTCAGCTTTCTTCACAGTCCAACTCTCACATTCGTACATGACCACTGGAAAAACCAGCACCTTGACTAGACAGACCTTTGTTGGCAAAGTAATGTCTGTGCTTTTGAATATGCTATCTAGGTTGGTCATAACTTTTCTTCCAAGGAGTAAGCGTCTTTTAATTTCATGGCTGCAATCACCATCTGCAGTGATTTTGGAGCCCCCCAAAATAAAGTCTGACACTGTTTCCACTGTTTCCCCATCTGTTTGCCATGAAGTGATGGGACCAGATGCCATAGATACATATAAAATAGATACACATGTATAATTGAATCAATTTGCTATACACCTGAAAGTAACACAACATTGTAAATCAACTATACTTCACTTTAAAAATAAATAAAAATCAAGAACAATAAAAGAGAATAAGCACTATTTTCCTATTACTGCCATAGCAAATTATTACTACTTTAATGACATTAAACAATACAAGTTTATTAACTTACACTTCTGTGGCTATAAGTCCCATGTCCAACAGGGCTCTCAATGTGCTAAAATCTTGGCAGGCTTGGGTCCTTTCTGGAGGTTATAGAGGAGAATCCATCTCCTTTCCACTTCCTGTTTCTAGTGGCCAGCACGTTCCTTGGCTCAAGGCCCCCTTCCTCCATTTTCAGTATTGGCAAGTTGAGCCCTCCTATCACCTCACCCCAGCCTCCTCTTCTGCCTCCCTCTTCTACTTGGAAGAACCCTTGTGATTTTATTGGATTCACCTGGATAAATCTTTTACCGTCTGAGTCACCAGGAAAGTTAAATGGCAACCCACTCCAGTATACTTGCCTGAAGAATCCCGTGGATGGAGGAGCCTGGTGGGCTACAGTCCACAGGGTTGCAAAGAGTCGGATAAAACTGAGTGACTTCACTTTCACTTTGGATAAATCCAGGATAATCTCCCCATCTCAAAGTCCTCAGCTTAATCACATCTTCAAAGTCTCTTTTGCCATGCAAAGTAACATATTTGCATTTCTAAGGATTAGGGTGTGGACTTCTGGGGGTGGAGGAGTTCTTACTCTACCTACCACGATAAGTAAATGCTGGGCTGATTGGCAGGGACAGTAAGTGCTGGGGCTTTGAGAGAGAGAGGCTGTTGTGGGCTGGAGCACTGAGGAAGTCTCCCAGGTTAGGTGGGCCAGAGCCAGCAAGTGGCTAGAGGGAAAGTAACAAGAGTGTCTTAAAGGAAAGTGCACCTGATGGGGTGTGGAGCAGGGGCTTCAGGAGATCACTCTTTATATCAGGGGCCATCCTCTGTGCCTCTTCTGCTGGGAATGGCACCCGCCCTGAATTTACCGCTTGTATGGCTAACTGTGTTCACTCCCCTGACAGTTGTGTCTGGGAATCATGAGATCTCAAATATGAGATGTTCCTCCTCTAGCAACTTCCAGTTTGTCTTCTTCGATGTTGCTGTTCATATGAGCTCCAGAGAAAGGGAAGTTACTGAGCGAACTGGTGAAACTAGGAGAGATGGGAAACGGACTGCTTTCCATCACATAACTCCAGGCCTTGACAGGTTATTGTTCTTTAGTCACTAACTTGTGTACAACTCTTGGCGACACTTTGGACTGTGGCCCTCCAGGTTCTTCTGGGCACGAGATTTCCTAGCAAGAATACTGGAATGGGTTGCCATTTCCTTTTCCAGGACATCTTCCCAACCCAGGGATCATCTCCTGCGTTGGCAGGCAGATTCTTGACCACTGAGCCACCTGGGAAGCCCCTGATGGGTTACTAAGATGCAGTTAAATCCTGAAGGTGGTGCTTGAATGTGGAGTGCATGCCTCAGATTCCTTTGCCAATAACTAAGGAAGGCTTTTAATTAAGTGAAGATTGGATTAAAGCCCACCTGAAAAAAGCCCCTTCATTTTTTTAAACCTTATCCAGTATTTAATGATGCATGCAGGTTGGGCAGGCAAAAGAAATTGTTAACACATGGAAGGTGCACACGAGCCCACCTGGGCTTGGAGAAAGTTTCTAATATGTCTCTGCTCCCAGGACATTTTGACCATTATTTAGGCATCAGACTTATGGAGCTTTAATATAGGGTTCCCTGGTGCCATTAGAGCCTAGAGCCAAGGACACAACCTTAGTGGATTTTAGGCTAGACAAGAAATGAGAAAGGTATTGTATCCATGGGGTTTTCTTGGCTTCTCATTCTTGGAAAATGAGAAAGCCTCGCTTACTTTCCTGTAGCATGGAGGTGACTTGCCCTCAGGGGCTCCTTTTAATCCTTTTCAATCTCTTAATCATTTATGGGAAAGGATCAAATAACAAACCTAATTGAAAATTTTAATAAGTTTCAGAAGTCAGAAATTAATAAATTCTATCAATACTTTTTCAAAACTCAGGGTAAAACCTGGAACTAAATAAGTGAAGTATAGTTTTGAATGCTAATTTAAAGTACTCTTCTATGTTACTTTTCAAAGTGAAAATCAAAACAAAAATTATAGACCATTTTAAATATAAGATCTTTACATCTCATAAACAGGACAATAGTTGAACTCAGAGAACAAATCAGAGCATTATAACTCACTTAAAAGCTCAACAAATATCAGGGCTTCCCTGATGGCTCAGTAAAGAATCTGCTTGCAATGCAGGAGATCCCGGTTCAATTTTGGGTTGGGAAGATCTACTGGAGAAAGGGATAGGCTACCCACTCCAGTATTCTCAGGCTTCCCTCGTGGCTCAGCTGGTGAAGAATCTGCCTGCAATGTGGGAGACCTGGGTTCGATCCCTGGCATTGGGAAGATCCCATGGAGAAGGGAAAGACTACCACTCCAGTATCCTGGCCTGGAGAATTCCATGGACTGTATAGTCCATAGGGTCGCAAGGAATTGGACACAACTGAGAGATTTTCACTTCACTTTCAACAAATATTTATTGAGGGCTTATAATGTTCTACAAAATTTTCTAAGTTCCAAGGATACATGTAGCTTTCCTCAGAGTGTTACACGCTGTGGGATGACATAAACAAAAACAGAAAAATAATAAATATATCATAGCTACTGGTAAGTTCCATGAATTAAAAAAAGTTAAGTTGAATAATCAGGTGACAGAGAGTAATCTGAGGAAGGAGTGTAATTTTGTGTATGGTGGGTTCTCTGAGATAACAATAATAATAATCAAGTCTTCTCTGAGATAATTCATCAGGAAGAGAGGGAATCAAGCATGCAGACTTATGGGGAACAATATTTGAAGCAAAAAATCAAAATAAATAAGTGCAAAAACCCTGAGAAAGTTGGGAGTAAAACAAGCAATAGGTTAGTTTACAAGAGCAGAGGCATGATAAGGGTCAGATCCTGAGCACCTCAGACTGAAAGGGAACCAGAGAGCTGACAACAAGCGCAAAAGACAAGAGGATTTAACTTTTCATTTAACAAATATTTGCTGAATGCTGCCTCGTGCCAGGCATACTGTTCAGTGAGTATCAGATTCAGCAATTAATGAAATAGCCATATTCCTATATAGGTGGAACTTAAATTCTTTACAAAGGATGGAATATCCATAATAAGTTAGCTAAATAAAATACATGTTATGATAGTAGGTAATAAGTAGTAAAGAAGTAAAAAGAAAGAGGCAAAGAGGGTTAGGGTGGGCTGGCAGGTGAGGGACAATATCAGAAAAGATAGCCAAGATAGGTGATATTTGAATATATATCCAGAGGAGTTAGGGCCATGGGGTAAGAGCATTCTGCAGAGAGGTACCAGCAGGTGCAAACACTTGAGGGGATTGTTGTTGATGGATATAAAATGAGGAATCATAAGAAGGCTAGTGCAAGGAAGAAGTAGGATGTGAGACTAGGTGGTAGTGAGACTATCGGTGAGGGGAGAGGAAGGGCAGATGAACTTGAGCCTTGTAAGCCATTGCAATGTCCCAGGTCTCTTCTCTGTGAGATGGGGACTCAACGGAGTATTCTATACCAAAGGGAGACATGGTCTGACCTACCTTTGCAGCTAACACTGGGCTACTGTGCTGAGTACAGACTGAATGGGAGCAAGAGAAATAATTCTGTGTGCTTCTGAAGAAATAATAGTCAAATGGGTAAGAGGGGATGATTTTTCCAACTAAAGAATCCGACTTAACCGACTGCCCACCTGTAGAATTGGCTTCCCCGGTAACCTTGAAAGTTATAGCTGTCACCAGCTTGTCACCAGCATTTCCAACAGATGCTAGGGATGTTGATGCCGAATATTTCTATATAGAATAAGCCTTTACCTCTTATGACATCCCATATTCCTTCCAATACTAAGTATCTCTGATTCCAGAGCATGTATCACCTAAATCTCCCCCCGCCCCACAATAGAATATAAGCTCTGTGAATGCAAGAGTCTTCTCTGCATCTCCGAGTAAAAAGTTGGATTAGATGGTATCTGATGGTCTTTCCAGGTCTGCCAGTCTGTGATCCCCTTGTAAACTGTGAGCCCTTATTCTTAAGGGCTTTGCAGGCTATGAAGTGAATGAAGGGGTGCTGTTGGGAGGGAAGACAGGGATGAGTAAGGACAAACCTGAGTCAAGGAGAAGAGAACAGGTAATTCCTGGGGCAGGGGACTAGGGCACTCTCTGAAAATAAATGTGAATATCTCCTTGAGATGCAGAGTATACTAATTTCAATAAAGGTGCGTCACTAGACACTGAGCGTACACCCAAGCATGGTATCATTGCTTCATTTGAGCCAGCCTGGTCACAAACTGTTCACAGGTGTCTGAGGTTCTCATGAGAAAAACAGCATCACTCCTTTAAGCATATTGAAAATATATTTTTTATCTTGATGAAGTATACAAATGAGAACATTTCTTTCAACAAAGAGATCCACTGAGGCTCAGCATTACTATGCACCCCCAGACACCCAGAAGGCAGTGACCTCATGTGCCCCTGAGGTTTAGCAGAACAGCTGACAGGTTGGCTGACAGGGCCCAGATTTGCTACCAGATAAGCCAATGAGATATATGTCATACTTATTGAATACAGAATCAAATATATTGATATAAAAAAATGCACACTAGATAACTTTAATTATTTTATTCTGCATTTACTTTATTTCAAGGAAAAGAAGAATGTTTTCAATATTGAGAAGCATGCATACATGGGTATCTTCCATGCTATTTTCTTTTTTTGTAAGATGCCTTCATTGCAAACTAAAAGTAGAGTTCAGCTTCCTGGGGACCTAGAAGGGGGAAAAATGTAACAAATATTACTTATTAGTTAAGAGGCTCCTGTCATATATTATCACAATCATTTTTTATATTGATGATACTGTTGTCGCATTCAAGTTAGATGAAAGCTAAGGCTCAGAGTAGGTGAGGGCCATAATCATATGGTTAGTAGGGGACGGACAGACAGACTTGAACCCAAGTCCATACTCTGAATTCAGATGTATGTGACATAGTAGGGCATACTCTAAAAGGAGAGAATAATTGCCATTCAAATTCAAATGCTAGAATAGTCACAGTTATAATCCAGAGAACCATGTTTTAAATAAACACAATCGATATTTCCTGGCAGAGGATCTCAGTGTCACAAGAAGAGACTGAAAAAATAGAGAAAAATGAACCCAAGTTGTAGAGTTTTCAGCTATTGGGACTCTATGTTCCCAGACACTGGTGTGGGCTCCTTCCCCTGTGGATTTTTCACCCATATGAACCCATGAAGGTTTAGAGTGTGGACTGCACCCTGAAGTACCCAGTCAGTTATCCTCCCATCTAATAGTACAAAGAGCAGTCACCTTATTCCAATAATCATTTCACGGCTTAAAACCAGAAGTTCCTGCGGGGCCCACTGAAGATCTTGAAACCCATCTTGGTCGGCAGCAAGTTGCTCCTCACCATACTCCCAGATCTGCTCAGCCAGCCTGCCAAGCGATGGGTCATGCAGGTGGCAGTGTTGCAGGCTCTCTTCTGGATGCTGATTTGCAGGATAGAGGAAAAGAAAAGGGCTATTAGTGAGAGTGGGTGCTGCCCCACAGAATCATCATGGAAAATTACTGCCCTGAGAGGCACCAATAAACCTTAAGTATTTCTGCTAGAAATGGTCATGACAGCAGAACATCACAGGCCATTAGAGAAGGGGCCATAATCACTCCCCATAGACATGTTTAGGGGTGTCAGAAAACCCAAAGGTGGCTCCAGGATATGCCTTTCTGGGCAGGACCGGAGGGAGAGGACGCCCTGTGCTGCGAGGAGCAGGGCATCTCACCGGGAGCCCTCGGTCTTCTGAGCCTTCTCCGACTCCCGCGTCCTCATCTGCTCGTAGTCATTCACCATCGCAGCCAGTAGGAGGCGCGATTCCTCCTCATCCAGGGTAGCAGGATCAAAACGCCCATCAAAGACAGACCTAGGGAGGGGAAGCAAGCCCAACACCAGCTCTGAGCCCCGCCGCCCGATACCCCCACATCCAGGATAAGCAGCTAGGTTTCCTGGTTTCTGCGACTTCCCCTGAGGATGTGACTGCCGCATCTCTCAATGGAGAGGGCAAGAGGCCAGTAATCCATCCAAAACGGCTGCTTCTTCAGAATTTAGGCTCTGGTATGACCTCAAAGAAGTGGTTTGCTCCAAACCTCTAGTAGATTACCTAGGCTTGGGAAAACTGATGGTTAGATTTTCAGGAATTTTATGAACTTAGTGTTAAATACAGCCATTATTAAAAATTAAATGATAATAATAGTTTAAATCTGAAAATGGTTTCAGTTTAGTGTATTCTAAATGAAGGTGAGCAATTAGATGTATAGGTCCCATACATCTAAATAACAAATTTGTTGGCAAAATAATTAGCAGATTTAGGATGCGATCCATTTCTCAAATTATGGTTAAATTAATAAATAGATTTCCTACAGATACAAATATTTGATAAAAAGAAATAAGTTATATGAAATTAACAATAACAATGTAACGTATATGTTTTATGTCTATTTGTAAACTGCGTGCTACATATCTTTGCCTCATAAAAATGATAAATTTATATATAGTTTACATTCTTATATTATCAACCCCTCCGTGAAAGCCAGATACAGCATGGTACAACTGGGAACACAGAATTTTATGAACCAGGGTTCAGGGGAGGTGAGAGAATCCTAGCAGGGCTGTCTTACCTGAATGGTGCTGCATGAAACATGCCTGCCTGGTACAAGACCAGGATGCTGAGGACCAAGAATGGGGGGAACTTCCAGAACCCCATGACACCTCTCTGTAAGGGAAGAATAATGTCACCACCTATGGCAGGTCCAAATTCCCTGAGCCCACAGATCTGGGCTCTGCTCCTGCCTGTGCCTCTAATTCCCTTGCATCCTGGCTTCAGGCTGGTCATTTCACTCCCCTTCACCTCCTTGGCAAAGTGGACTTCTGGATGATGCAGTAAGCCTGTAGGATGTGTGGTTTAGAAAAAGAAACCTTCCAGGTGAACTGGGTGAGGAAATCTCTGAACATAGCCCCCTCCCCAGCACCCCACATACTCTCACATACAACCTGTTGGCCAGGACTCCTGGAAGACAGACTGGGTCTGTCTGTACCTGTCACCACAGCTTTTCCCCTTGTACAACTCAAAGCTGTCATCCCAGTGCTGGGTTTTCCCTCATACCTGATCGGGGGAGGAGATTAGAGAGGACTTATCACTGTAGTTGGAATCCTTGAGAAACTAAAGGACCAAATTCTACCAGTCAGTCACTCCACACTTTTGCAAAGAGGACCCTGTAAGAAGCAAGCTGGGAGAGTCTCAAATTGGGACCCAGGAAAAAAACTGGGGGAAAAGTTCCCAGAACCCACAACAGGGGCTTTCATTTAATGACTGTCTGCCCTTCAGTCATTGTGCCTATTTCCCACCTGCCGGCACTGTCCTGGGTTCCAAACACATTTCCCCCGGTCCTCTAGGCATGAGATGTGACCCACGACAGCACTGGCCGCACAAGGCTATTCCTGCATCAGGATCAGCCTGCAGTACCCGGAAGCTCCAGCATCCCAAACTGACCTAAGCACGTGAGCCGCGGGAAAGAGACTGGAGC
Source organism: Ovis aries (assembly GCF_016772045.2). NCBI lineage: Eukaryota > Metazoa > Chordata > Mammalia > Artiodactyla > Bovidae > Ovis > Ovis aries. The sequence continues at coordinate 37,538,044 of NC_056068.1, forward strand.
CCGCCTGGGCACAAGAAGAGTGAAGAAGAGTTTGCAAACTGAGACCATCCAGTGTTACCTGTGGAAGGAGCCTTGCAGAGTAACTCAGCTTGTGCGAAGAGACCAGGACAGGAGTGGTCAGAGCCATTCAGACAGGAGAGATCCGCTAAGAAAAAGTACTGGAGAGAGAGAGGGAAAGAAGGGGAGAGAAACAGAATCCCAGCTAAGCAGGAATCTCCAGGCTTACCTGACAGCCGGTACCAGGTGGCTGGGAGCAGAGGAAGGAGCAGCAGCAGTAGCTTTGGCGGCAGGCGATGGCACTCTGGCAGAAGTGGCAGAGACACTTGGGTGCCTCTGAATCCTCCCAGCATGAGCAGCTGCTTTTATTCCCGCTGCTCTGGGTCTAGGGGGGTTCCAGGAGCTCCGGGCAACCAATGAGGGGAAGGATGTGAGCCCCAGAAGGATTGTGTCACCACTTGCGTCCAGAACATGGAGCATCCAGAAGTACCACCCCACTTGTATTTGCATTGAGGTCATTGATGGCGGGGGTGGGAGGGGGGCACAGAGGGGGGTTGGTGAGGACAAATGAAAAAAACAGGAAAAGTAAGTTGGAATTTGAGGACAATTTGACGTCACGGTTAACTTTACCTGTTTGCTTTCAAGGGTTTTGAACAGGCACGCGTCCCACTCCATCCCCAGCCGTGCTATCCTGTAGAATAGAATCCAGCATTACAGAGAACCCTGACTCCCCTAGATCTGACCATAGACCCCCGTCCAAGAGCGCTTCAGAGTTAATGCGCAGCAGAGTTGATGATTCTGTGCCCAAGCGGGGAGTCAGATTCAGACGGCAGGAAGCACCCACAGGAGAGCAGGGCGTGTGGAGATAAAAGGATAGAAGTCCAGGAACTTTGTCAGATTTCAATGCTGTTCCAGCTATAAGTTTGCCAGGTGGTAGGACTATGGGCTAGAAACTAGTAAAGTCTCAACATACTTATCTCTGAAATGGGAATCATATTCCAGTCTTGAAGGGATGCTATCATTACTAACCACGTACCTGTTTTCCTCCCAGTTAGGGATCTAGAAGAGCTTACCAGGGAAGTTCATAGAAGATTCCGTGGGATCACGATACGCTTTCCCAGTCAACACCCTCCACACCCTCCGCAGCTACCTGGAGTCATGCTGGGTGGTCCTTCATTGGGTAAGGAGGGGCTGGATGCGCTGCTGAGCCTGAGCAGGGAAGTGCAAGGCTTAGATGCCTCCCAGCTTCCAAGCGGACCTCTAGCCCCACGCCTCCTCCCCCACCATCCATCACCTAATGCTCACCCTCCTTCCCCAACCATTTGCCCAGCTGCCCCTTGCTTCCGGCTGCTGTTTGCCAAGATGTTCCAGTGACCCTGCACCCTCATCTACTGTAATTCAGTCCTCTGCTAGAAAGCCCGCCAAGCTTGATGGTGCTGAAGAGTCCTGCGGGAGTGTAAACCCGTGCTGGCTTCTGTCTGCTCTTACACACTCACAAACTCAGTACTGACTCCAAACATGTGCGCGCTCCCTAACCACAGGCACTCACAAAATGACACTGGTGCACCGGGGCATCCAGGTGATGTTCAGAGTCCGGCAGTAAGCGCACAGCACACAGCAGCAGGATTACGTCCTGCGTCCATGACTCTGGAATAAACGTGCTCTGTAAAACCCGATTTCCCAGCTCCTACACCCTGCTCAACAGGTTTCTGGATCTCCCCGATGGAGCGACTGCTCTAAGCCTTCCAGGAAGGTCTGAGGTCCTGACTTGCTGTCCTCAGCAGGTAGAACGCAGAGAAAGATGCTTCTCCCTGTACACAGGATCGCTGGGTCTGAGCGCACAGCACATGATCCAAGCAGCCTGTATAGACCCTCCAGCGCCACGAGCACTGCAGCGGCATTGCGGAGCGGAGGTGGGGGGGGGGTAGTGGGGGGACACAGATCCCAGGTAGCTTCTTTTCTCGGGGAGAACTGATACTAGCTGAAATGAGACATGAGTGACCGAGCCACAGGTTCACACCCAGACCTCAGTGTCAAGCTTCAGTGTTCCATTCGACACGCCTGCCTCGCGGCACATCTCTTCCCCTTCAGGTTGGTGCTCTCAGGGTTCAGGACATCTAACTTCCAAGATGCCCTTATTCCAATTTTCTGCTTCTTAAGCCTAGGGGCGGCACTGGTGCAAGGGAATAAAATCTTGGGGCAAGGGAACTGGGTGTCTGAAACTAGCTCTCCTCTGGCAGGATTGCAGCGGTAGGGGCTAATCAGTCGGAAGCGGGAGAGTGCGATTGGGCAGAAAGCCGGGAAAGGGAAGATGTGCAAGGGAAGGATTCAGGATGGCGGACCGCGGGCTCCTTCCATCCTGGTGTCTAGAAGCAGAAATCGCAGGCTGAGACCAAGACACGGATTTGGGTGCTCGGCATCAAGACCAAATTGACAACCGCGGCAATGCAGATATTTTGCAGCATTTAAGTGGGCTCTGCCACTTCAGACTGTTGTAGGCAAGGCTTTAAAACTCAGGTGGAAAACCGTTTTGCCAAAATGACTCCCAAACCCCGAGGTTTCTGATCTGAAGTTATTTCTAAGTATGGGTGTCCTTGGATTGCCTTTTCCTATGGAGAGAACCATTGTCTTCACCAATGCAATGGTGATGCGAAATGGTTAAGAAAGGAGGACTTCAAAAGCCAGATTTATAATGCTGTGACTATGTGGGGCTCAGAACTCTACTCCTGGCTTCCACGTGTACTGTCAGTCTTCCAAGCTCACATTCACCCCGCACTCTTGAAATCTTCAGGGACAGCTCCCAGAGGGTGCTAACACAGCCTCCAGCAAGTCCAGCTTTTCTTGAAAAGTCAGTCTGTCCAGATAGAGAGGGATTAAGATAACTCTTCCATCAAGTACTCTGAATTTCTAAGGTGTGCTGATGCTGAGCTGGGGCAAGGCTCAAAAACAAACTGACAAACAAAACCCCCAAGTCCTTTCTTTGAAACATAGCAGAGTGTGTTGCACACCAGGTGGCACTCACCCAATGTTTGTTAAATAATGGAAATTAATTTACTGTGGCAGATTTACCAGCCAGTCTCCATGCTATTATAGGACTCTAGTCCTAGTCAGCAGAGAAACCAGACCTACTTAGGTAGCGCAGCTTTCAACTGATTTCAAAATTGTGAGCTCATGCATTTCAGAGACATTTTATTTAACATACAGAATTGGTTTCCCCATCAAAGTTTCCTTTTAAGTCTAGAGTCTTTTACTATGAGACATAAAACCATTATCCTCTGAGTCCATCCCTGCTTTAGCAAGTAAACTCCTGTTGCAGAGCATGTGCTCTCAAGGTTGGGCTTCTTTAATTCCAGTACATGGGCTCAGTAATTTGGCCATGGGACTTAGTTGTTACCACAGTGTGGGATCGTCCCAGACCAGAAAATGAACCGATGTCCCTTGCATTACAAGGCTGATTCTTAACCACCAGATCACCAGACCAGGAAGCCCTCTTCTTCTAATAGGCATTCTAACAGGTGTGATGTGATATTCACTGTGGTTTTAACTTGCATTTCTCTGATTAGAATTTCTGAGCACCTTTTTGTGTACTTATTAGGCATGTATATTTCTTCTTTGGAAAAATATCTATTCAGATCTTCTCCCCCCCCGCCCCTTTTACTTGCTATTGAGTTTGTGAGGCTTTATAGATTTTGGATATTATTCCCTATTCAATATATAATTTACATTTTTTTTTCTTTTAGTAGGTTGTCTCTTCATTTTATTCATGATTTCCCTTGCTGTGCAGAAGCTTTTTTAGTTTAATGTAGTCCCATTTGTTTAATTTTTCTTTTGTTTCCCTTGCCTGGGAATATATAGAAAGATATTGCTAAGCTCAATATCAAGTTTACTGAGTATGTTTTCTTCTAGGAGTTTTATGGTTTCTGGTGGGAATCTTATTCCAGATCTTGGAGGGAAAGCTTTGAGTCTTTCATCATGGAGTATAATTAGTATAGTAACACTGTACTCAATCTTTCTGTTGGGTTTTTCATATATAGCTTTAATTATGTAGAGGCACTTTCCTTCTGTTCCTAGTTGAAAGTTTTTTTATCATGAAAGGGTGTTTAAGTTTTCCAGATACATTTTCTGTATCATTAAAGATAATCATGTGCATTTTATTCCAATCATTCTTTTACTGTGGAGTAACTAATTCATCAATTTTCATATTTCAAATAATTCTTGCATTCCAGAAATTAATCTCATCTGATTATGTTATATAGTCTTTTTAATGTGCTGCTGAATTCAATTTCTGGTATTTTGTTGAGGATTTCTATATCCATGATCATAAGGGATATTGGAAGGTAGGGTTTTTGTTCTGTTTTGTTTTTTTCACTGCAGAATCTGACTTTGGTATCAGGATATTGTTGGTCTTGTAGGATAGGTTAAGATGTGGTGCTTTTTCTTTCAGTTTTTGGATGTTTTTGAGTAGCATTGTTATTCTTTTTCTTTAAGTGTTTGTAGTATTCACCAGTGAAGCCATCAGATCCAGTTTCTCTTTACTAGAAGATTTTTGTTTACTGATTCAGTCTCCTTGCTAGTTATATGTGTATTTGGACTATTTATTTCAAGATTTAGTCTTGGCAGGAAAAAAGACACAGATGTGTATAACAGACTTTTGGACTCAGAGGGAGAGGGAGAGGGTGGGATGATTTGGGAGAATGGGAATTCTAACATGTAAACTATCATGTAAGAATTGAATCACCAGTCCATGTCTGACATAGGGTGCAGCATGCTTGGGGCTGGTGCATGGGGATGACCCAGAGAGTTGTTGTGGGGAGGGAGGTGGGAGGGGGGGTCATGTTTGGGAACGCATGTAAGAATTAAAGATTTTAAAATTAAAAAAAAAAATTAAAAAAAATAAAAGATTTAGTCTTGGTAGATTTTGTGTTTCTAGGAATTTGTCCAGTTCATCTAGGTTAGCCAACTTGTTAGTTTACAGTTTTTCCCAGTACTCACTTATTATTTTTTTATTACTATAAAATTGGTGGTAATTAATGTCTGCAGTATTGTTTCTGATTTAGTAATTTAGTCTTCCTTTTTTCCCCTTAGTCCATCTAGCGAAAACATTGTTAATTTTGTCAGTGATTTTGAAGAACCAGTTTTGGATTCACTGGTTTTCTCCACTGTTTATCTAAGCTCCATTTCTTTATCTCTGCTCTAATGTAATATTTCATTCCTTCTGATAGTTTTGAATTCAGTTACTCTTTGTTTTCTAGTTTCTTAAGTTGCAAAGGTAGGTTGTTGATTTCAAATCTTTCTTGATTTTTAACATAAGCATTTGAGGCTATAACTTTCCCCCTTAGCACTACCTTCACAGCATTGCATAAGTTTTGGTGTATTGAATTTTCATTTTCATTCATCTGTAAGCATTTTCTGACTTCTCTTATTTCTTTGACCCATTGCTTGTTTCAAAGTGTGGCTTCATTTCTACAAGTTCTGAGGTTTTTCTATTGCTGATTTCTAACTTTCTCCTGTTGTGACTGGTGAAGGTACTTTTTATGATATCAATCTTTTTAGTCTATTGTGACTTAATTGGCGGCCTAACAAATAGTCTATCCTAGAAAATGTCCAAGTGGGAAGGATGGGAAGAATATGTATGCTATTATTCTTTGGTAGAATGTTCTATAGATGTCTGTTAGATCTAGTTGGTTTATAGTGTTAAGTAATCTATTTCTTTATCTTCTGTTTGGTTGTTTATCCATTATTGGGAGTAGGGTATTGAAGTCTTCAGCTACTATTGAAGAACTGTTTATTTCTACCATCAGTTCTGTCAGCTTTTGCTTCATATAGCTTGCATCTGTTAGTACATGTGAAAATTTTTATAGTTAATATATTTTCTTGCTGTATTGAGCCTTTTATTACTATAGAATGTCTTTCTTTTTCTCATAACTTCTTTTGATTTAATGTCTATTTTATCTGAAAATTCAATGTCGATTTATGACAAAAACTCTTACCAATGTGGATATGGAGATAACATATCACAACATAATAAAAGATTGATGACAAATCCACAGCCAATATAACACTTAATGGTGAAAAGCTGAAAGCCTTCCCACTAAAATCTGGAATAAGACAAGGGTTCCCACTCTCACCTTTCCTATTAACATAGTATTGGAAGTCCTAGCCACAATAATCAGACAAGAGAAAGAACTAAATAGTATTCAAATTGGAAGGGAAGAGGTAAAATTTTAATTTATGCAGATGACATGCTACTATATATATAGAAAGTCCTAAAGAATCTACACAAAAACTATTAGAACTGATAAACTAATTCACCAAAGTAGCAGGGTATAAGATTAACATACAGAAATTGATTGCATTTCTTTAACAATAAAATATCAAAAAGAGAATGTAAAAAAAAATCCTTTTAGAATCCTCTTGCACTGTTGGTGGAAATATAAATTGATACATCCGCTATGGAAGACAGTATAGAGATTTCCTTAAAAAACTAGGAATAAAACTACCATACAACCCAGCAATGCCACTTTGAGGCATATATCCTGAGGAAACCAAAACTGAAAAAGACACATGTACCCCAATGTTCACTGAAGCACTATTTATAATAGCTAGGAAATGGAAGCAACCTAGATGTCCATCAACAGATGAATGGATAAAGAAGCTGTGGTACATATATAAAATAGAATACTACTCAGCCATAAAAAGAAACACATTTGAGTCAGTTCTAATGAAGTGGATGAGCCTACAACCTATTATACAGAGTGAAGTAAGTCAGAAATAGAAAAACAAATATCATATATTAACATATACATATGGAATCTAGAAAGATGGTACTGATGAACCTATTTGCAGGACAGCAATGGAGATGCAGACATAGAGAACAGACTTATGGACACAGGTACAGGGAGGGAAGGAGAGGGCCATATGAATGGAGAGAGTAGCATGGAAGCGTATGCACTACAGCATGTAAAATAGATAACCAATGGAAATCTGCTGTATGACTCAGCAAACTCAAACTAAGGCTCTGTGACAAGCTAGAGCGGTGGGAAAAGGTGGGGGGGGGGGTAGAAAGGTTCAAGAGGGAGGGGACATATGTATGTGCAGCATGAATGCTAAGTTGCTTCAGTCATGTCTGACTCTTTGTGACCCTATGGGACCCATCAGGCTCCTCTGTCCATGGGATTCTGCAATCAAGAATACTGGAGTGGGTTGCCGTGCCCTCCTCCCAATCCAGGGATCAAACCCACTTCTCTTATGTTTCCTGCACTGGCAAGTAGGTTCTTTACCACTAGCGCCACCTGGGAAGCCTAGACATATGTATGTGCTATGCTGTGCTTAGTCACTCAGTCGTGTCTGACTCTGCCACCCCATGAACTGTAGTCCACCAGGCTCCTCTGTCCATGGGGATTCTCCAGGCACGCAAGAATACTGGAGTATGTTGCCATGCCCTCCTCCAGGGAATCTTCCCAACCCAGGAACTGAACCCAGGTCTCCAGCATTGCAGGCAAATTCTTTACCATCTGAGCTACCAGGAAAGCCTGGGCATATGTATACCTATGGCTAATTCATGTTGATGTGTGGCAGAAACCAAAGCAATATTGTAAAGCAATTATCTTTCAATTAAAAATAAATAAATATGGTGCACTGGGATGACCCTGAGGGATGGGATTGGGAAGGTGATGGAAGGGGGATTCAGGATGGGGGACACATGTACACTTATGACTGATACATGTCAATGTATGGCAAAACCACTACAGTATTGTAAAGTAATTCAGTTCAGTCCCTCAGTCGTGTCCAATTCTTTGCAACCCTATGAATCGCAGCACACCAGGCCTCCCTGTCCATCACCAACTCCCGGAGTTCACTCAGATTCACATCCAACAAGTCAATGATGCCATCCAGCCATCTCATCCTCTGTCGTCCCCTTCTCCTCCTGCCCCCAATCCCTCCCAGCATCAGGGTCTTTTCCAATGAGTCAACCCTTCACATAAGGTGGCCAGACTACTGGAGTTTCAGCTTTAGCATCATTCCTTCAAAAGAAATCCCAGGGATGATCTCCTTCAGAATGGACTGGTTGGATCTCCTTGAAGTCCAAGGAATTCTCAAGAGTCTTCTCCAACACCACAGTTCAAAAGCATCAATTCTTCAGCGCTGAGCTTTCTTCACAGTCCAACTCCCGCATCCATACATGACCACTGAAAAAACCATAGCCTTGATTAGATGGACCTTTGTTGGCTAAGTAATGTCTCTGCTTTTTAATATGCTATCTAGGTTGGTCATAACTATTCTTCCAAGGAGTAAGTGTCTTTTAATTTCATGGCTGCAATCACCATCTGCAGTGATTTTGGAGCCACCAAAAATAAAGTCTGACACTGTTTCCACTGTTTCCTCATCTATTTGCCATGAAGTGATGGGACTGGATGCCATGATCTTAGTTTTCTGAATGTTGAGCTTTAAGCCAACTTTTTCGCTCTCCTCTTTCACTTTCATCAAGAGACTTTTTAGTTCCTCTTCACTTTCTGCCATAAGGGTGGTCTCATCTGCATATCTGAGGTTATTGATATTTCTCCCAGAAATCTTGATTCCAGCTTGTGCTTCTTCCAGCCCAGCGTTTCTCATGATGTACTCTGCATAGAAGTTAAATAAGCAGGGTGACAATATACAGCCTTGACGTACTCCTTTTCCTATTTGGAACCAGTCTGTTGTTCCATATCCAGTTCTAACTGTTGCTTCCTGACCTGCATACAGGTTTCTCAAGAGGCAGGTCAGGTATTCTGGTATTCCCATGTCTTACAGAATTTCCCACAGTTTATTGTGATCCACACAGTCAAAGGCTTTGGCATAGTCAATAAAGCAGAAATAGATGTTTTTCTGGAACTCCCTTGCTTTTTCGATGATCCAGCGGATGTTGGCAATTTGATCTCTGGTTCCTCTGCCTTTTCTAAAACCAGCTTGAACATCTGGAATTTCACGGTTCATGTAATGCTGAAGCCTGGCTAGGAGAATTTTGAGCATTACTTTATCAGCATGTGCTGCTGCTGCTGCTGCTGCTGCTGCTGCTGCTGCTGCTGCTAAGTTGCTTCAGTCATATCCGACTCTGTGCGACCCCATAGACGGAAGCCCACCAGGCTCCCCCTTCCCTGGGATTCTCCAGGCAAGAACACTGGAGTGGGTTGCCATTTCCTTCACCAATGCATCAAAGTGAAAAGTGAAAGGGAAGTTGCTCAGTCGTGTCCGACTCTTAGTGACCCCATGGACTACAGCCTACCAGGCTCCTGTGTCCATGGGATTTTCCAGGCAAGAGTACTGGAGTGGGGTGCCATTGCCATGTGAGATGAGTGCAATTGTGCGGTAGTTTGAGCATTCTTTGGCCTTGCCTTTCTTTGGGATTGGAATGAAAACTGACCTTTTCCCATCCTGTGGCCACAACTGAGTTTTCCAAATTTGCTGGCATATTGAGTGCAGCACTTTCACAGAATCAACTTTCAGGATTTGAAATAGCTCAACTGGAATTCCATCACCTCCACTAGCTTTGTTCATAGTGATGCTTTCTGAGGCCCACTTGACTTCACATTCCAGAATGTCTGGTTCTAGGTGAGTGATCACACCATCGTGATTATCTTGGTCTTGAAGATCTTTTTTGTACAGTTCTTCTGTGTACTCTTGCCACCCCTTCTTAATATCTTCTGCTTCTGTTAGGTCCATACCATTTCTGTCCTTTATCAAGCCCATCTTTGCATGAAATGTTCCCTTGGTATCTCTAATTTTCTTGAAGAGATCTCTAGTCTTTCCCATTCTGTTCTTTTCCTCTATTTCTTTGCATTGATTGCTGAAGAAGGCTTATCTCTTCTTGCTATTCTTTGGAACTCTGCATTCAGATGCTTATATCTTTCCTTTTCTCCTTTGCTTTTCACTTCTCTTCTTTCACAGCTATTTGTAAGGCCTCCCCAGACAGCCATTTTGCTTTTTAGCATTTCATTTCCACGGCGATGGTCTTGATCCCTGTCTCCTGTACAATGTCATGAACCTCATTCCATAGTTCATCAGGCACTCTATCTATCAGATCTAGTCCCTTAAATCTATTTCTCACTTCCACTGTATAATCATAAGGGATTTGATTTAGGTCATACCTGAATGGTCTAGCGGTTTTCCCTACTTTCGTCAATTTGAGTCTGAATTTGGCAATAAGGAGTTCATGATCTGAGCCACAGTCAGCTCCTGGTTGTTTTTGTTGACTGTATAGAGCTTCTCCATCTTTGGCTGCAAAGAATATAATCAATCTGATTTCAGTGTTGACCTTCTGGTGATGTCCATGTGTAGAGTCTTCTCTTGTGTTGTTGGAAGAGGGTGTTTGCTATGACCAGTGCATTTTCTTGGCAAAACTCTATTAGTCTTTGCCCTGCTTCATTCCACATTCCAAGGCCAAATTTGCCTGTTACTCCAGGTGTTTCTTGACTCCAGTCCCCTATAATGAAAAGGACATCTTTTTTGGGTGTTAGTTCTAAAAGGTCTTGTAGGTCTTCATAGAACCGTTCAACTTCAGCTTCTTCAGTGTTACTGGTTGGGGCACAGACTTGGATTACTGTGATACTGAATGGTTTGCCTTGGAAATGAACAGAGATCATTCTGTCATTTTTGAGATTGCATCCAAGTACTGCATTTCAGACTCTTTTGTTGACCATGATGGCTACTCCATTTCTTCTGAGGGATTCCTGCCCACAGTAGTAGATATAATGGTCATCTGAGTTAAATTCACCCATTCCAGTCCATTTTAGTTCGCTGATTCCTAGAATGTTGACGTTCACTCTTGCCATCTCTTGTTTGACCACTTCCAATTTGCCCTGATTCGTGGACCTGACATTCCAGGTTCCTACGCAATATTGCTCTTTACAGCATTGGACCTTGCTTCTATCACCAGGCACATCCACAACTGGGTATTGTTTTTACTTTGGCTCCATCCCTTCATTCTTTCTGGAGTTATTTCTCCACGGATCTTCAGTAGCATATTGAGCACCTACTGACCTGGGGAGTTCCTCTTTCAGTATCCTGTCATTTCGCCTTTTCATATTGTTCATGGGGTTCTCAAGGCAAGAATACTGAAGTGGTTTGCCATTCCCTTCTCCAGTAGACCACATTCTGTCTGACCTCTCCACCATGACCCGCCCGTCATGGGTGGCCCCACAGGCATGGCTTAGTTTCATTGAGTTAGATAAGGCTGTGGTCCTAGTATAATTAGATTGACTAGTTTTCTGTGAGTATGGTTTCAGTGTGTCTGCCCTCTGATGCCCTCTTGCAACACCTACCATCTTACTTGGGTTTCTCTTACCTTGGACATGGAGTATCTCTTCACGGCTGCTCTGCCAAAGCTCATCCGCTGCTCCTTACCTTGGACGAGAGCTATCTCCTCACTGCCACCCCTCCTGACCTTGAACGTGGAATAGCTCCTCTAGGGCCTCCTTCACCCGCGCAGCCACCGCTTCTTGGATGTTGGGTAGCTCCTCCTGGCCGCCGCCCCTGGCCTCAGCCATGGGATAGCTCCTCTCGGCTGCTCCTGCGCTGTCACAGCCTGGCACTCTCGGCCTCCACCCCTGACCTCCGATGTGGGGTAGCTCCTCTCGGCCTCCAGTTAAAATAAATAGATAAAATAAATTTAACAAGTAATAGAATAAGTGATGTTATAGTTTTAATTGAATTAAACATTTGTTAATTTCCAAAACCAATACCTTTTAAAATTGTTCCCCCAAAAATAAAATACTTACGAATAAATGTTTCCAAGGAGGTGAAAGATTTATATGCTGAGAAGTATAAGACATTAATACAAGAAATTGAAGATGATTCAAAGAAATGAAAAGATGTCCATGCTCTTGGGTTGGAAGAAGTAAGATGGTTAAAATGGACATACTACCCAAAGCAATCTACAGATTTAATGTGATCCCTATCAAATTACCCATGGCATTTTTCACAGAACTAGAACAAATGATCCAAAATTTACATGGAACCAAATCAGGAAAGCAATCCTGAAGAAAAATAATAAAACAGGAGGCATAACCCTCCCAGACTTCCAACATTACTACAAAGCTACAGTAATTAAAACAGTGTGACAGGGACTTCCCTGGTGGTTCAGTAGTTAAGACTTTGAGTTCCAATCCAGGAGGTGCAGCTTTGATCCCTGATTGAGGAGCTAAGGCCCTATATGCCAGGCAGTCAAAAAAACAAAATATAAAACAAGAGGAATATTGTAACAAATTCGATAAAGACTTTTAAAATTATCTACATCCAAAAAAAAAAAAAAAAAACACCTTGAAAGGAAGGAAAAACAGTGTGATGTTGGCATAAAAACAGACATTATGGATTAATGGAACAGAACAGAGTCCAGAAACTGTAGGTGTGTAGCCCACACACCTACAGTAAATTATCTTCAACAAAAGAAGCAAAAATATACAATTGAAAAAAGAAAGTCTCTTCAGCAAGTGGTTCTGGGAAAGTTGGACAGATATCTGCATGTAAACCAATGGAGTTAACACCCTCTCACCATACACAAAATAAACTCAAAATGGTTTAAAGACTTAAACATAAGACAGGACACCATAAAACTAACAGAGATCATAAGCCAAACATTATCTGACATAATATGTGCTAATGTTTCCTTAGGTCAATTTCCCAAGGCAATAGAAAAAAAAAAAAAAACAAGAAATTTTAAAAAAGTAAACAAATCAGACCTAATCAAATTTGCAAGCCTTTGCACAGCAAAGCAAACCATAAACAAAACAAAAAGACAACTTATGGAATGGGAGAAAATATTTGCAATTAATCTGCCTGACAAGGGTTTAATTTCCAAACTATACAAACAGCTCATACAACTCAACAACAACAACAACAAAAGACCCAACCAAAAAATGGGTAGAAAACCTAAATAGACATTTCTCCAAAGAAGAAATACAGAGGCCAATAGGCACATGAAAAGATGGTCAACATCATTAATTATTAGAGAAATGCAAATCAAAACTGCAATGAGGTACCACTTCACATCAGTCAAAATGGCCATCACTAAAAACTCTACAAGGAATTCCTTGGTGGACCAGTGACTTAAGATTCCACACTCTCACTGCAAGGGTCCTGAGTTCAATCCCTGGTCAGGGAACTAAGATCCCATAGGTTGTACAGCACAGCCAAATAAATAAAAATGAGAACTCTACAAAGAACAAATGCTGGAGAGGATATGGGAAAAAAGGGAACCCTCCTACACTGTTGGTGGGAATGTAAGCTGGTACAGCCACTGTGGTAAATAGTATGGAGGTTCCTCAGAAAACTAAAAACAGAATTACCATGTCATCCAGCTATCTTACTCCTCCTCACACAAAACCGTAAGTCAAAAAGATGCACGCAGCCAGATGTTCATAGCAGCACTATTCAGAAAATATGGAAAGACCTAAATGTCCATCAATAGATGAATGGATGAAGAAGATGTGGTACACACATACAGTGGACTACTACTCAATCATAAAAAAGAATAAACTAGGGGCTTCCCTTGTGGTTCAGTGGTAACGAATATGCCTGCCAATGCAGGAGACCTGTGTTCAATCCCTGATCTGGGAAGAAGCCACATACCACAGGGCAATTAATCCTGCACTCTGGAGCCTGAGAGCTGCAGCTGCTGAAGCCTGTGTACCCCAGAGCCCGTGCTCCACAAGAGAAGCCACCATGATGAGAAGCCCACGCACAGCTAGGGAGAAGCCTTCCCAGCAATACAGATGCAGCCAAACATAGTTATTCTATCTTGTAACTCAATTCCAGAAAAATAAGCGACCCCATCAAAAAATAGGCCAAAGAACTAAACAGACATTTCTCCAAAGAAGACATACAAATGGCTAACAAACACATGAAAAGGTGCTCAACATCAGTCATTCTCAGAGAAATGCAAATCAAAACCACAATGAGGTACCATCTCACGCCAGTCAGAATGGCTGCCATCAAAAAGTCTACGAACAAGACATGCTGGAGAGAGTGCAGAGAAAAAGGAACCCTCTTACACTGTTGGTGGGAATGCAAACTAGTACAGCCACTATGGAGAACAGTGTGGAGATTCCTTTAAAAGCTGGAAATAGAACTCTCATTGCTAAGTCACTTCAGTTGTGTCCGACTCTGTACGACCCCATAGATGGCAACCCACCAGGCTCCCCCGTCCCTGGGATTCTCCAGGCAAAAACACTGGAGTGGGTTTGCCATTTCCTTCTCCAATGCATGAAAGCGAAAGGTGAAAGTGAAGTCACTCAGTCATGTCTGACTTAGCAACCCCATGGACTGCAGCCTACCAGGCTCCTCTATCCATGGGATTTTCCAGGCAAGAGTACTGGAGTGGGGTGCCATTGCCTTCTCTGAGAATTCGCATATGACCCAGCAATCCTGCTTCTGGGCATACACACCAAGGAAACCAGAATTGAAAGAGACACATGTACCCCAATGGTCATCACAGCACTGTTTGCAATAGCCAGGACACAGAAGCAACCCAGTCCATCAGCAGATGAATGGATAAGAAAGCTGTGGTACATATACACAATGAAATATTACTCAGCTACTAAAAAGAATGCATTTGAATCAGTTCTAATGAGGTGGGTGAAACTGGAGCCTATTATACAGAGTGAAGTAAGTCAGAAAGAAAAATACCAATACAGTATATTAATGCATATTTATGGAATTTAGAAAGATGGTAATGATGACCCTATATGCAAGACACCAAAAGAGACACAGATGTAAAGAACAGACTGTTGGACTCTGTGGGAGAAGGCAAGGGTGGGATGATTTGAGAGAATAGCATTGAAACATGTATATTATCCTATGTGAAATAGATCACCAGTCCAGGTTCGATGCATGAGACAGGGTGCTCAGGGCTGGTGCACTGAGATGACCCTGAGGGATGGGATGGAGAGGGAGGTGGGAGGGAGGGTCAGGATGGGGAACAAGAAATGCTGTACACCCATGGCTGATTCATGTGAATGTATGGCAAAAACCACCACAATATTATAAAGTAATTAGCCTCCAATTAAAATAAAATATATATATATAAATTAATAGTTTTTTAAATAAAGAATAAAAAAGAATAAAATAATGCCATTTGCATCATGGGTGTGACTAGAGATTATCACACTAAGTGAGGTAAGTCAGAAAGAAAGACAAATACTATATGATATTGCTTGTATGTAGAATCTAAAATATGGCACAGATGAACCTATATACAAAACAAAAACAGACTCATGGACATAGAGAATGCATTTATGGTTGCCAAGCAGAGAGGGTTTGGGAGGGATGCAGTGGGAGGTTCAGGTTAGCAGATGTAAGCTTGTATACATAGAATGGATTCACAACAAGGTCTTACTATATAGCACAGAGAACTATATTCAATATCCTAGGATGAACCATAATGGAGAAGAATATTTTTTAAAAGAATATGTGCGTGTGTGTGTGTGTGTGTGTGTGTGTGTGTGTGTGTGTAGAAGAATCACTTTGCCATACAGCAGAAATTAACATAAAAAAGAAAAATCATTGAAGAAAAACATACTGAAATAAAAAACAACTTGAAATCATATATTGAAAGAATGTACTGAGCACCCTGGAAAAGGTACCCAGAATGACTGACTCCAAGGCATATACTAACAAAATAATGAGAACTTAAAGAAAAAAATGAATTAAAAATATAAGCTCAATAATAAAAGTTTTAGGAGTCTCTTTCATCTAGAAATTTAAAAATTATGCTGGCAGACTCATCCGAGGGGCAGGGGGTGGGGGTGCCATCAAGTGAGTGCCTCATGGGCTCCTGCCAGTTCTTGGCTTGAGTCCTACACACTAAATCCACAGTGCTCTCTCCCTGTGCAGAGTAAGGCAACCAGCACAAAATCCCCCCTTGGTATGTCCCATTATGTGTACTTATGTGTGTTTTTCCTAACAATGGAGGAGAGTGAGGGCCTGTAACAGGACAACCCAATTCTTTTTTTGTTTTAATTGGAGGCTAATTACTTTATAATATTGTGGTGGTTTTTGCCATACACTGACATGAATCAGCCCTGAGTGTACACATGTACTCCCATAACACCCTGAATGTGCCCCATCTCGTCTGATCTCAGAAGCTAAGCAGGGTCAGGCCTGGTTAGTACTTGGATGGGAGGACAACCCAATTCTTGATCTCAATGATAAAATTATACATGAGAATACACTGCACTCTTAGGTGGTAAGAAATGGAACATTAGGTGAGGACTCTGTTTTCTGTTGGATAACCATAACCACAGGCAGCAGTAAACCAGAGGTAAAGCTGTTAGAAACCATTTGTGTTAAGATCTGATGTGCCCTTCCAGCACTGAGAGAAGAGTTTCTCTCACTAATGGATGAAGTTCCATTATTAGACATTCATTCCTTTGGCTTAAACTTTATCCTTAGCACTTTGGAAATATTTAAAGCACTTGGCTGTTTTGATGGAAATTCTCAGGACCTTTCAAGCTGCCTACTAAGCAGGAAAACTAAAGCATAATTGTCCCCATACTGCCTTAGAGCTATTGTCTTAGGGCCATTATTTTTTTCCAATTACGTTTCTCCTGTGTGAAATGAAAGACAGAGTTGGACAGATCTGTATTTCTGCACTTCTGTTTTTTGCTGGTGAACAGTCAAGAAACCAGGTATTCGACAGCAGCATTCCAGGGCCAAACATTTCATGGCTGTTGAAAGGTGAGTGAAAGTCACTCAGTCGTATCTGACTCTTTGAGACCCCATGGACTATACAGTCCATAGAATTCTCCAGGCCAGAGTACTGGAGTGGGTAGCCTTTCCCTTCTCCAAGGTAGCTGTGGCAACACCAGGGACAGTGTCCCGATCCCTGGATCTCAGGCTTCATGGGATTTTCTTCCTGTCTACAGTTCAAGTGTGCAGACTTCTGAGTCCCTATCTTTTGGTTATGGTAACAGTAGCATCTTCCAGAACTGCACACATTATTTTTTAACACCTAGTTCCCTGTATGAAATTCCTTTCTGTTAAAATACCTAAAGTAGCTTCTATTTTGAAAACTGAATTGGGAATGTCACATGTGAATAAGCAGCTTAGTGGAAAATGGATAAAGGATTGTGGGGCAATAAACCTCCTAGTAAGGGTATGAGCTTCAAAACTTGAGAAAACAAACCTCACGGAAAACCAGTCCCATTGAAAATTGGACTGAAGGATGCCTTCCCTGAAAATGGCTTCTCTTAGAAGAACTCACCAGTAAGTCAGGCTGGGTTCTCCATAAAAAATAAAATAAATAGTTATAATCCGTGTCTCTCAACTAACCTCCAAGTAAATCTCATTGCCACCACAGTATCCCTCATTTGTTCTTTGTTCTTCTATGTCCACCTCCTTCACTCCCCTTCTCATTTCAGCAAAATTAAAGAATAAGACTGAAGTGTTCCTCACAACTATTTTCATTAGATGCTACTATTTTCTAGACTTAGGAACAAGTCATCAGTAGAATGACTTACAGAATATGATCTATATATGATCTGATATCTATATATGATCAAAATTTACCCAGTACCTCTTAAGACTGTAGAAAAGTCAGATTAACGGAAGAGGGCTTGTTGAAACATTTAATGCTGAAGTACACCAGAGAGGTAAGAATAACTTTTCTAACAACCTCCACCTCATTCTGCTGTCACCTGCAGGACCTGAAATCTATCTTCCTATAGA
Source organism: Ovis aries (assembly GCF_016772045.2). Taxonomy (NCBI): domain Eukaryota; kingdom Metazoa; phylum Chordata; class Mammalia; order Artiodactyla; family Bovidae; genus Ovis; species Ovis aries. The sequence continues at coordinate 37,555,738 of NC_056068.1, forward strand.
GAGAGCAGAAAGGATTTCACAGCCTAATTTTGGCCCAGTGAAAACTCCTTAACTTCTGAGGCAAAAGAAACAAGTTGTCCCAGATTGACCACAAGGCAAAGCAGGAAAAGAAAAAAACAACAATTCTCTAACCTGTGATCTCTGAGCCTTTGGGATCTTCTATGAACCCATTCTTCACATTCTTATTTTAACTTATCTTCTTCTTTCTTATTTTAACACACGGGAGGTTTGCTGTGGATGGCACTTATTGGTGCTGGAGAGAAGTTAGGCAATGATTTTGTAAGTGTGTGTGACTACTGCTTACTGCTTAAAGTATGTTGAGGACAACTGACCCAGGGCTGGTGTTTCCAAAGGACGTATAAAATCCTTTTGGTTGATGCCAAAAAGTGACTTTGAATTACAGAAATCAATACAAGACTGACATCTGAAAGTTAGCTGATATCACACCAGCTACAAGGATATTTGCCTGGAAAGAGAAACAGTTTCTACTCATGTCCTCAGAGCGCTATTATCCAGGGACACAGCCTGAATCACTGAGTCTCTTCCACGTCACAGACTTTGTCTTCACTATGACTGTGGCTCCTGAGAGAAACTACAAAACACCCACTTGTCAGGTGTCCCCTGCCTGATGACCTCCATTAAACCAGGTAAGACTGAGAAGAAGAGACCAAGAAAATAGCCTCTGGAAGACTGAAACAGGCATCACAACAATTCATTATTGCCATCCTGATCACTACTAAGTTCTCACTTAGTGTCTGTAGGCTCTTCACTCACACCCAGCTCTAACTTGCTTGTCTGTTGTTGCAAAAGATCAGAAGGAGGATTCTGGGAAGGTGGCCGAGTAGGAGGTACCAGGTCTCTGTCTCCCCACAGTGCCAACAATTGTGCTGGTAAACCTGTCTAATGTAATTACTTTGGAACTCTGGAGTCTGTTGAAGGCTTGCAACTTCAAAGGGAAGACTTGGACTGAAAACTGCAGTTTATGTTAGCCAATTACCTCATCAGCAAGTCACAGCCCACCAATCTACCATCCCCAATCTATGTGGCAGTCAGCTATGCATGTGTTCCTGAAGTAGGCTGCAAACAGCTTATGGGAGCCAGAGTAGACCAAAAGGACCCTGTTCTGCAAATATCAGGGAACTGTGCTCTGATTGCTGATCACTGGTTTTTATCACAGAGGTCGAGACAAGGAGGAGGATCTGAGGGGCATTGTTGCACCTCCTCTCATCCCTGCAAGCCTTTCTCCTCTGCCTGTTGTGACGTCCAAGGGACTTAAAGGGCCAGCACGCATTTTCTCTCCTGTTCAGTTTTCTCTTTTTCCTATAAGAAAACAGATTAAAAACTAAGCTACTCAAAACGACTGCATATACAAGGGAAATTATAAAGTGACCACACAGACACAGGGGGAAAATTCAGAAGAGATCTGAAGAGACTTTAAATTTACACAGTGGGTTGATTCTCAGCAAAAAAAAACCCCCAACGTCTTGAGGCACAAAATGTATAAAGACGTGATTTTTTTACATCAACCAACTGAAAAGGATGGGGATAGAGATGTAATGTAATGGAGCTAAAGGGGTTTTTTTTTGTTTGTTTATATTTAAAAAAAAATTGGCCATGCTGCACAGCATACAGGATCTTAGTTCACTGACCACGAATGGAACCTGTGCTCCCTGCAGTAGAGGTGTGGAGTCTCAACCACTGGACCACAAGGGAAGTCCCTGGAGCTGAGTTTTTTGTATGTTATTGAAGTTTAGCAGGTATAGATTGAAATTAGAGTGTATAACTTTAGGGCATTAAATGTGATCCCTATGCCAGTGACAAGGAAAATAGCTATAGAATTACAAAAGGGAAATGAGAAATGTATTTAAACATATATTACAAAAAATCAACTGAACACAAAAACAGGCAGTAATGCAGGACATGAGGAACAGAAAAGCCACTAGGCATTTAGAAAACAAATAGCAGAATGGAGGTTTAATTAAACATAAGTGAATTAAGCTCTCTGGCTAAAAGACAAAGATCAGCAAAATGGATAAAAACACATGGTTAACCTATATGTTCCAAAGAATCCCTTTTGATCCAAAGACACAAATGTATCAAAATTAAAAGGATTAGAAAAAAGACACTCTATGCAAATAGCAACCAAAAGAGAGCAAAACTGGCTATACTAATATCAGAAAAAAGACTTTATTTTTATTGAAATACAGTTGATTTACAATGTGTTAATTTCTGCTGCACAGCAAAGTGATTCTGTTTATATATGTATATATTCTTTTTTAAAAATATTCATTTCCATTATGGTTTATCATAGTATATTGAATATAGTTCTCTGTGCTATACATTAGGATCTTATTGTTTATCTATTCTGTATATAAAAGCATACGTCTGCTAACCTCAATCGCCTACTCCATCCCTCCCTCCATTCCCTCTGAGTTTCTGTTTCATAGATAGTTTCATTTGTGTCATATTTAGATTCCATATACAAATGATGTCAAATGGTATTCATCTTTTTCTTTCTGACCCGCTCAGTATGATAACCTCTAGTTGCATCCATGTTGCTTGCTGAAAATGGCATTATTTCATTCTTTTTATGGGTGGGTAAAATTCCACTGTATTTATACATAACACATATTCTTTATTAATTCATCAGTTGATGGACATTTAGTTTGTTTCCATGTCTTGACTATTTTGAATAGTGCTGCTATGAATATAAGGGTGCATGTATCTTTCTGAATGGTAGTATTGTCCAGGTATATGCCCAGGAGTGGAACTGCTGGATCACGTAGTAATTCTATCTTCAATTTTCTGAGGAACCTCCATACTGTTTTCACAGTGGCTATACAAACATACATTTACACCAACAGTGTAGGAGGGTTCCCTTTTCTTCATATCCTCTTCAGCATTTATGATCTGTAGACTTTTTAATGATGGCCATTCTGACCAGTGTGAAGTGGTACGTCTTTGTGGTTTGATTTGTATTTCTTTAATAATTAGTGATGGTGAGCAACTTTTCATGTGCCTATGGGCCATCTTTGTTTCTCTTGAGAAATGTCTATTTAGGTCTTCTGTTCATTTTTCAATTGCATTGTTTCATTATTTTATATTAATAGTATTTGTTCTGTTCTCCTTGGTTGCTTTAGCTTTCTTCAAGAATTTATACACACACATTGCAGATATTTAATGTCACTTTCTCTTAAATCCTTTTTAATTTCTTTCATGTTTTTAAGTTAAAATTTTCCTCCCTTTCATTGTATGTTTCTCTTTATGTTACTACCAATGCTATTTATTAACTGAGGTATTACTTTTACTTCATTCTTCATTTTTAAAGTGTTATTTTTTCCCCTACCTTTCCTGTTTTATAAGCTGCATTATCAAATATTCCTGTTTTATTTTTTCCAATAATATTATTTCTGGCTTGTTTTTTTATTATAATTTAAGTTGTTTTTGAACTGTGGTGTCGGAGAAGACTCTTGAGAGTCCCTTAGACTGCAAGGAGATCCAACCAGTCCATCCTAAAGGAGATCAGTCTTGGGTGTTCATTGGAAGGACTGGTGCTGAAGCTGAAACTCCAATACTTTGGCCACCTCATGCGAAGAGTTGACTCATTGGAAAAGACCCTGACGCTGGGAGGGATTGGGGGCAGGAGGAGAAGGGGATGACAGAGGATGAAATGGCTGGATGGCATCACTGAGTTGATGGACATGAGTTTGGGTAAACTCGAAGAGTTGGTGATGGACATGGAGGCCCGGTGTGCTGTGATTCATGGGGTTGCAAAGAGTTGGACGTGACTGAGCAACTGAACTGAACTGAAGTTGTTTTTTAAATAGATTTTCTCATTTTCTTAATTTCATTCATCTTGTTTATTTAAAATAGTAGATATAGTTTTCCTTTATTTGTGGACATGTCATTCTGGTTTGTTTTCATTGCTTGAAAGAACGTTACTCTGCTACTAATTTTCCTATTTTTCTGATAATACTTTTGAGTAGGTTTGACTGCTTTTCTTTCCTGTTACTTATATATTAATGAGATGAGTTTTCCTCCCTAGAGGACCTCCCTGGTGGCTCAGAGATTAAAGTGACTGCCTAGAATGCAGGAGACCAGGGTTCGATCCCTGGGTCGGGAAGGTCCCCTGGAGAAGGAAATGGCAACCCACTCCAGTACTCTTGCCTGGAGAATCCCATGGAGGGAGGAGCCTGGTAGGCTACAGCCCATGGGGTCGTCGGACACGACTGAGCAACTTCACCTCCTCCCTAGAAAGGAAGACGGTCAGTGTAGGTTTCCTAGCTTCAGGATTCTGGAGCTCCCTCTTCTGTCATTTATTTGAATTGTTTTTTTTTTAAAAAAAAACCCGCTGTGCTTTGCGAAGTGGGCTGTCTCCTTTCCCCTTTCCTTTCTTGTGCCCCTATTGTTCATGCTCAACATGAGAGCTCTGTCCTAGAAGTGAGACTTGAGTCCAGCATTGAGGTCACTCCAGCACACTCTGATTTAACGAGGTCCCCTTACACTCACCTGCAACCGTAGTCTACAAAGTGTCTCCCAGTTTGGACTGATGTTCTCTGGGAAATATATGTGCAACGCATATGAAGACAAAGAATTTCTAGTAATATCTAAATCATACGTATCAATATGGAAAAGAAAACTACCCATATGTGCCAAGGTTAAAAACAGGCAATCTATAGATGAGAAAACCTGAATGTCAAGTAAACATGAAAGGGTGCTTCATGTCACTAGCAACTGAAAGTGCTAATTAAAACATGAAAATAGAATTAAAGATTTTAAAATTTAAAAAATAAAAAACTAAAATAAAAAAAACATGAAAATAGAGTTTCATCTGATTCAGTGTTGAAGGCATGACAATAAGCTAATATAATAATGACCCCCCCCCAAAATTCAAATCTCAGATTCTGTTCAAGAACAACCATCACCTTGTGGGTATTCTTAAAAAAGAAAGTCAGGAAAAAACATCTGATAAGAAGAGAAAATTACATCTCTGTTGCTCTCTCTCTGGTCTCTGGGCCTTTGCTTATACTTCCCATATCCTAGAATATTCTCTATCCACCTCTTTATCTAGTTAACTCCTACTCATCTCTTAGATCTTACATTAATTGTCATCAATTTTAAGAAAATATCTGACTCCCCATAGACTAACATAGATGCCCCTGTTATGTCAGTTTCTGGCATTTTATACTTTATCCACCATATAATTTTTCAAACATTATTGTGACAGTCAGTTTTATGTGTCACCTTGGCTAGGTTATAGTGCTGTTATTCAATCAAACCTAATTGAGGTGTTGCTGTGAAGACAGTTTATAGATTTGGTTCACATCTATAATTAGTTGACTTTATGTAAAAGAGATTATCTTCCATAATTACGGTACACCTGTTCCAAGTAGTTGAAAGGCTTTAAGAACAGGGTATCCTGAGGAATAAAATTCTGCCTGTGAACTACAGTGTCACCTTGAGAATGTCCAGCCTTCCTTTCTTTTTTTTAAATTTATTTTTCAATTGAAGGATAATTGCTTTACAGAATTTTGTTTGTTTCTGCCAAACATCAACATAAATTAGCCATAGGTATACTTATGTCCCCTCCCTCTCGAACCTCTCTCCCATCTCCCTCACCATCCCACCCCTCTAGGTTGTTACAGAACCCCTGTTTGAGTTCCCTGAGACATACAGCAAACTCCCATTGGCTGTCTATTTTACACACGGTCATGTAAGTTTCCTTGTTACTCTCTCCACACATCTCACCTTCTCCTTCCTCCCTCTTCCCTGTGTCCCTAAGTCTGTTCTCTCTGTCTGTGTCTCCACTGCTTCCCTGCTAATAATTTCATCAGTATCATCTATCTAGATACCATATATATGTGTTAGTATATTATATTTATCTTTCCCTTCTTGACTTACTATATAACAGGCTCTAGGTTCATCCACCTCATTAGAACTGATTCAAATACCTTCTTTTCTTGACTTCCTTTCTCGCCCTAGGAATTTTGGACTTGACTAGCCAACCCTCCCAGTTGTACAAGGCAATTCCTTAACATGAATCTTTCAACCTACCCTATCTCTCTCTATTTATATATATTATTTATGTATATACACAGACTATATAGCTTATACACACATATATAGTATATACACATACTATATATGTATATATACACATATATTCACACATTTATACACACATACATTATATATACACACACATATATATATATTACAGATATATGTATTAATATGTATGTATCTCCTGCTAGTTCTGTTTCTCTTATGAAACACTACCTAGTACAATTACTATATCAAATTAAATAATTATCTTTCTTTCCCATCAAACTATAGAAGTGGTGTCTGTCTTATTTACTTTTATGTTTCTAGTGCCTAGAATGTGGTATATGCTCAAAATATTACTGAATGATTAAATGAGGCCCAACTAAAAAAATCTTCAAAACAGCATAGGGAACCCTCCTTAATACACTATAAAACTGAAGAAGGAAGGGGCTAAAAGACATCTATGTGTTTGTGAAAAGTCCTAACCAATCCCAAATAGTAACAGTTAAGTCTTTGGGAAAAATAGCCTTTTGGTAAGTCACTACAGTATTTTTCCAGTCTTCAAAGTTGTAGCAAACACTGAAAGAAAACTGATTCTAGGATGCAGTCATTTCTGTACTAAAAATGAAGGTTGAGTCAAACACTACTGGTGTAGTTCAGAGGTAATAAACTTTAATATTTAAAGGAAATGTAAATATATCTATAGCCTATAAGCATGTGCTCTATAAGAGCCTTCCATTTTTAAATCCAGTGAAATAAGAAAATAGAGTTTCATCTGATTCAGCTCAAGAGATATTACAAAAACCCAATATGACAACAGCAAAAGAGTATGTCAGAATGTCGGCTTCTATTAAAGAACAGATATTACCTTTATTTGTAGATTTTTTTTTTAAGCCAGAACAAAATCTGGTGACAGGGAGAATGACATCAAAACTTTTACCAAGTGCTAGAGATCAAAGTTTTAAAAAAGAAAAACTCCTCAACAGTGCTGTAAACCTATGTTTAAAAAAAAAAATACCGAAGGCTCATTACATCAGTATCAGCAGAGTATTGATAAAGACACTATTCCCAGGCCTCACTCTATGCCAACTGAATCTGAATCTGCAGGTGTCAGTTCTGAGCATTAAATAGTTACTAAGCTCCAACCAGTCTATTCTGAAGGAGATCAGTCCTGGGATTTCTTTGGAAGGAATGATGCTAAAGCTGAAACTCCAGTACTTTGGCCACCTCATGCGAAGAGTTGACTCACTGGAAAAGACCCTGACGCTGGGAGGGATTGGGGGCAGGAGAAGAAGAGGACCACAGAGGATGAGGTGGCTGGATGGCATCACGGACTCGATGGACGTGAGTCTGAGTGAACTCTGGGAGTTGGTGATGGACAGGGAGGCCTGGAGTGCTGTGATTCATGGGGTCGCAAAGAGTCGGACATGACTGAGCGACTGAACTGAACTAAACTGTAGCTTCCCAAGTGATTCTGATACACAGCCAGTTTGGGGAACAAATTCTAAACTGTCAGTCTTCATAATATCTCACTAGTCAAATTCAGCTTTCTATAGGAAGCTTTCAATGATTTCTTTTACCTACTAGTAAAATGTCTATACTTCCTTTTACTAATTTCTTAATTTATTTATTTATTTTAATTGGAGGCTAATTACTTTACAATATTGTGTTGGTTTTTTCCATACTTTCACATGAATCAGCCATGGGTTGTACATGTGTCTCCCATCCTGACCCCCCTCCCACATCCCTCCCCATCCCATCCCTCAGGGTTGTCCCAGTGCACCAGCTTTGAGTGCCCTGTCTCATGCATCAAACCTGGACTGGCGATCTATTTCACATATGGTAATATACATGTCTCAATGCTATTCTCTCAAATCATCCCACCCTTGCCTTCTGTCACCGAGTCCAAAAGTCTGTTTTTACATCTGTGTCTCTTTTGCTGTCTTGCATATAGGGTCATCGTTACAATCTTGCTAAATTCTATATATATGCATTAATATACTGTATTGGTGTTTTTTTTTCTCACTTACTTCACTCTGTATAATAGGCTCCAGTTTCATGAATTCTTTCAGTCATGGCCGACTCTTTGCGACCCCATGGACTGTATTCCCCCAGGCTCCTCCATCCATGGGATTTTTTTCAGGCAAGAATACTGGAGTGGGTTGCCATTTCCTTCTCCAGGGGATCTTCCTGACCCAGGGATCAAACTTGGGTCTCCCACACTGCAGGCAAACTCTTTACCATCTGAGCCACTGGGGAATCCCTAATATGGCATCTAATCAGAGTGTGTTACTTGTATTGTAGAACCATCAAATTGAGTTTGGAGAAGAATGGAGAAGAAGCAACACAATACTTTAGTTCTCTCCACATTGGTTCTGTGGATTCTGCTTAGTTATATTAGTTCAATTATGCTCCCAAAACAATACATATATTAATATTCAAATGCAAATTTGTACGTAATCCCTAACCCTGGCTTGAAAGGTACAATTTTCAGGGAGGGACTCACAGCTCACTTAGATTGGTTGACTAAATATTTTCTTACTTGTAAGCTTGACATGTAATTCTTGACCCAAAGTTTTAAACAGTTTAATTAATAGTGAGAACCAGGACTTCCCTGGTGGTCCAGTGGTTAAGAACACACATTCCAATGCAGGGGACACGGGTTCAATCCCTGGTCAGGAAACTAAGATCCCACGTGCCATGGGGCAACTAAGCCCTGTGTGCCACAACTAGAGAAGCCTGGGTTCCATGGCGAAGACCCAGAAGAGCCAATAAATAAATAATTAAGTAAAATAAATTATGATGTATCTACGTATGTAATCCTATACAGGCACAAAAAGAAAATAAATACCTAAATGTACTGACCTCATTTAATGTGAAAGATGAAAAATGCACAACTGTGTATAGGATGATCCTATTTGTGTTAAAATATATAATAGATACTTCATTTATATAGTTGTATAAAGAGAAACATTTCTGGAAGGAGAAATTAAGAAGAACTTGCTGACAATGACAACTTTTAGGGTAGAAGATTATGAAATTGAATAGGGAACAGTTTCCTTTTCCACATTCTCTGTACTTTTAAATCTTGAGTTTTATAATAAAAATACTTACAATGACTAAGAACAATACAGATTTGCTAACAGTATCAGAATTACTTTTTGAGTTTTCTTTAAAGCGATTTCTTCCCTGAGGGGCGGGTGTAGGTGTTTGAAATACATTTGTCCTCCCTCAGTGATCATACAAGAGCATGACAGCCGTCACTCATGGAGCCACTGACTCAGGCTCTAATGCGTTTAAGGACAGGCAGGCATGACTTTCATCTGAAATAGTAAGACTCCTAAAAGTAAGCTTTTGATCAAGTTCCATTTCACCACATGAATCTGAAGAACCATAAACACAAGAATAAAGTAGCCTCTACTTTTAAATTTGCCACAATATTGCTAAGTGTTCTCAGAGCCAACATGATTACTTACTTCATTTTTCAACTTGCCTAAGAAATAAAATACATTAGCATAGAAACGGGAAGAATTACCCATGTTAATAGAGGGAGCAGTTACACCCCACAGTCATTTACTTCACTGACATTACATGATTCTCAAACTAGTCCACTGGTATATTGCTCGGGCTAAGAATAAAATAACTTTGATTATCTAAACACACATCACCTGGGAGTTAGGTTAGTTGGTGAGGGCGCTGGTAGGTAGTGGGGAAGTTGGCAACAGAGAATGAAATTAGCCTCATATTTTCTGTGACTCAGATGGATATACCATAGATAATTTGGAATTTAATATTATCAGACCAAGCACCTCAGTATAGATTTGGTGTTTTCATGTTATTATAGTGTGATTCATGGTAGGAAAGTTTTGATTTAGAAATGCAACTAAACAATCACTGAAAATTTTTTTATGAAAAGTTAAAAAAAATCTCAAACAATACAAACAAAATATAAAGAAAGTCACAGCCCTTGCTGAGACTATATTAATTCTCAAGATATTGAACTTATAGTCCAAGCTTCTTGGCTTTGTCCTCTGAACTCTCAGAGCATATTATTTGGTCAAGAAGTCTGTGTGGAAGTCCTCAGTGCCATATATTTTGCCTGACAGAGAGGTGAAGGATGTCATTCTTGCCCTCTGAGCTTATGCTTACATCATTAGTATAGTTCATATCATATCATGTTATGGGTCATGGTAACTATGTATCAAGGCAAGGCTCAGGTCTTATCAACATTTGTTCATCGTGTCTAGCACAATAATCAGTTTTAATTTCAGCAAAAAATTTTTAAAGTAATTTTCTACCCAAAATATGGCCAGAAGAATAATGAGAAAAATGAAACTGGAAAAAAAGAATCAGGATTGTTGGATGAACAAGGCACCAACATTTCTTGACTGCCTATCATGTGCCAAACATCATTCTGGGGAACTTGTAGGTGATTCACTGTTTAATCTTCACCCAAATCCTGTAAGGCAGGAAGGAAACTAAGCCTTACAGAGGCTAATGACTTAATCCTTTTCAACCTGTCCTCCCACTGGAGACCAGTAACATAGTCTATTATTAATTGCTTTAAAAGGCTTCCATGGTTCTCCATTGTCCTTGAAATAATGGCCAAGACCCTTAACTAACCTTTCAAGTCCTGGTGCATTTCTAAGTTTCCAGGTTCATTTCTTGTGTCTCTTTCTCCTGCTCTCCTCTCTTGGTATAACGCACTTCCAGTTCTTTGAGCACATACCACACCCTTTCTCTTATCCTGGCCTTCCCACAAGCTGTTCTTTCTACCTGGATTGCTTTTCCTTCCTCTATTCTCAAAAAATGCTGAATGAATGAAAGGATATTAGAGAAAGTAGGATCCTACACAAGGGAAAGATGAGGAGTAGTAAAGGGATTAATCACAAAACTATGATAATAAATGAGTTGAGGTTTAAGCTGATCACAGGTTGCAGCACACCAAGCACCCAGATATTGGTTTCATCTCTTCACTAGTTCCTTTTCTTCCTTCAAGCCTCAGCGTTAGTGGCAATTCCTCTAGAATCCTTTTGTGGCCACCAAGATGTTTAAATCCCTCATGATATGCCCTATAGCTCCATGCACTTCCCTTCTATAGTACTCGTCACATCAGACTGAAGCTGTTTGAAGGAAGGACCGTGACTTCCTTATTTACTTTTCTATACCTAGCCCACAACGTTATAAACACCACTATTGATTACTCTCCATATATTTCTATATAACATTTCCCAATAAAATCAAGGAGCGATCCTTGGAGATATAGGCAATTCTGGGACTGGGGCAGGGAAAATACAAGGTGAACCTGGAACATCTTGCAGTGCTAGACAGTAAGGAGATGTTCAAGCCTCTGAAATGTGGGGTGTACTTAGTGATTCTCATCTATCAGATAGACTATGAAAAGAGAAAATAGTAACTTTGTCACAGAAGAAACTTGGAAGATACCACTTTAACTGTGATCAAGTTAGCATCACCAGTAGTAAGTAGGACTCCCTGATCAGGGACTCCCATTATGATGCAATGAAAAAGGCACCTCTTGGTGTGGAAAAAGGAACCCTTCTGCACTATTGGTGAGAAAGTTAATTAGTGCAGCCACTATAGAGAACAGTATGTAGGTTCCTTAAAAAAATAAAAATAGAGTTACCATATGATCCAGCAATCCCACCCCTGGGCATATATCCAGACAAAACTGTAATTTGAAAAGACATGTACTCCAGTGTTCATTGCAGCACTATTTACAACAGCCAAAATATGGAAGCAACATAAATGTCCCTCAACAGATGAATGGATAAAGAAGAAAGAAGATGTGGTGTGTGTGTGTGTATGAATATATATGGGGATATTAACCACCCATAAGAAAGAATGAAATAATGCCATTTGCAGTGACATGAGTAGACATAGAGACTATCATACTAGGTGAAGCAAGTCAGACAGAGACAAATAATCATGTGATGTTGCTAATATGTGGAATCTTAAAAGTGATACAAATGAATTTATTTACAAAACAGAAATAGATTCACAGATATAGAAAGCAAACTTATGGTTACCAAAGGGAAAGGGGGGACTGGGAGTGATAAATTAGGAGTTTGGGATTAACATCTACACACTACTATATATGAAATAAATAACAACATGGAACTACTGTATAGCATAGGGAACTCTACTCAATATCACGCACTAACCTATAAGGGGAAAGAATCTGAAAAGGAACATATATGTATATATCTGAATCACTTTGCTGTACACCTGAAACTAACACAACATTGTAAGTAAACTGTACTTCAACTTTAAAAAGAAAAAAAGTCACCTCTATTCTGGGATATTTCTCTTCAAGATCCATAACCTTTATGTAATCATAACAAAATCACAGAAAATCTATATTGGGGGGTAGTATAAGAAATATCTGACTAGTATTTTTGAAACATGACAATTAAAAGCACCAGGGGAACAATGTCAGCAACATAGCAGCAGAAGATGTTCTTTCTCTCTAATCAACAAATTAGTCATCCCATGGCACCCCACTGCAGTACTCTTGCCTGGAGAGTCCCATGGATGGAGGAGCCTGGTGGGCTGCAGTCCATGGGGTCACTAAGAGTCGGACGCAACTGAGCGACTTCACTTTCACTTTTCACTTTCATCCATTGGAGAAGGAAATGCAACCCACTCCAGTGTTCTTGCCTGGAGAATCCCAGGGACGGGGGAGCCTGGTGGGCTGCCGTCTATGGGGTCGCACAGAGTCGGACACAACTGAAGCGACTTAGCACACAAACTAAGGGCTTCCCTGGTTAGGTCAGACGGTAAAGAATCCACCCACAATACGGGAGACCTGGATTCGATCCCTGGGTTGGGAAGATCTCCTGGAGGAGGGCATGGCAACCCACGCCAGTATTCTTGCCTGGAGAATCCCCATGAACAGAGGAGCCTGGCAGGCTACAGTCAATGGTGTCACAAAGAGTTGGACATGACTGAATGACTAAGCACAGCACTAAATTACCTTGGTCAGTCTTTAGGCTCCTAGAACCTTACTCCAAGGGACCCAGGAGGAGTCTCATGCACCATTGCAGCTAGTAAGAAACTAACCTCCATATGGGCTGCAGAACAAGTGAGGCTAGTGAAACTGCCCAGATCCTTCTAGTTGCTATCAGGCAAAGATCAAGATAGTACTGACCAAGTAGGCATTCATATATGAGAGAGAATTTGGAGAAGTCTAGCCATCCTAAAGGGAAACTCAAGCACACCATTGGAAGAAATATAGAAAAATACAAATTTGGTTGCCACAGAGGCAATAAGAGAAACATTCCTATTGCTGCCTCCTTGTCACTTGTTACAGTGAGTATTGGAACTTCAAAACTTTAAAAGTATTCAAAAGGGAAAAGATCAATAAATAGAAAACTTCTGTACAAGAACCAACTAATCACAACTGATTAACTAATTAACTAACTGATTAGTCAAACTAACTGATTAGTTAGTTAGTGAAAATAAAAACAGCAGGGAAAGTATTTGTCTCAAATGTTTGAGAAATGAACTATTACATATAAGATATAAAAAGTTTATCCTAATGTATATAAATATCCTTGATGCCCAGTTAATGGCAAATGATATAAACAGAACAAAATGTAAACAAATGAGGGAAAATGTTCAGATGGCATAAAATTCAAATTAAACATCAAATTATGTTTTTATACCAATTAACTTGGCAAAGAAAATGCAATAATATTAGTGCCAGAGTTTATAGTGAAATTGATAAATAACTTTGACAGTGGATATAAAGTAGGAACATAGAAGGATGTACTGAGAATCATAAAAATATTTACATCATTTGACCCAGTAATTTGATTCATTGTAATTTAAATTGAGGGGATATTTTTAAAGAATAGTAAACCCCTGTGTATGACACTTCATTGTAGCATTCTCTAAAAGAGCAGATATGGAGAATGACCTAAATATTCAACAAAAGGAACAGGGAGAACAGTGAAGTATGTGACAATACATTAACTGGATGGAATACTCTACCTCTTTCACAATAATAATTATGAACAATGTGAGATACACCAAAGTGAGGGTGGTTCAGGGTGTCCGACTGGGGTGGGTAGCCATTCCCTTCTCCAGGCGATCTCCTCAACCAAGGGATCGAACCCAGGTCTCCTGCACTGCAGGCAGATTCTTTACTAGCTGAGTTACCAGGGAAAACCCTGGATACAGCAAGAAGTTTTTCAAAACACTGTTTCATAAAACAAAATATCCAATTATGTAGATGTTTTGATTATAACTCCCTGGGTTGGGAAGATCCTTTCCAAGTGGGAAAAGGCAACCCACTAGGGTATTCTTGCCTGGGAAATCCCAGGGACAGAGGAATCTACTGGGCTATACAGTCTATGGGGTCATGAAAGAGTCGGAGTTGACTTAGAGACTAAACAACAATTGACATATGTAAAATATGGGCTTCCCAGGTGGCGCTAGTGGTAAAAACCTGCCTGCCAATGCAGGAGATGTAAGAGACTCAAGTTTGATCCCTGAGTTGTGAAGATCCCCTGGAGGAGGGGCAACCTACTCCAGTAATTTTGCCTGGAGAATCCCATGGACAGAGGAGTCTGGCGGGCTATAGTCCATAAGGGCGCACAGAGGCGGACACAACTGAAGTGACTTCACAAGCATACACGCACACATGTAAAATATACCAGAATGTAGACAAGGACTATAACGGAAGGGAAGAAATAGGTTGTGTTTGCTCCTGCTCCCACTCTTCAAAATCTGACATTGCTAAAGTTTTTTCTTGGTATTTACACATCCTTCTAACTTCATTGTCATCTCTTTCATAGCTCCTCCTGTCCCATTTACCGAGGATCCATGCTGCTTCAGGACACCCATGTCACTTAGAAAAAAAGGCAACAGATAAATTTATTCTTTAATTATAGAGGGACTTTTTGTAATTAACATTGGTATACAATCGTAATTAAGACCTCTCCCCTCTGCCAGTGAGCTCACGGTTGACACTCGGGTGGATGAAGAGATATCTGCACTGCACTACAGGAGGCACAAAGTGGTCAGGAAAAAAAGAAACTAAGTGCCAACCAGAATCCTAAGGAATCAATATTTTATCTCTTTAAAGGGATTTTACCCTTAAGAGGGGCTTAGGGAATTTATTTTAGTTATCCCACTTTCCTCCACATCTTAGATTTCCATTTTTGTCTCCTCCCTGAGAGACATACATGTGTTTGATCTCTCCTCCATGGCAAAAATTGTTTTGGCTGCACATCCCCCTCTTATCATCTGTTCTATAACTCTCCTTCACTTTTACTCACAACTCCATACTTCTTATTCTCCTACTGACCAGTCACTGTTTTGCCCACGGCCATTTGAGTTATTTGTGACGATTAAAACCACAAGAAAAGATAGATTACACAGGAAAATATATGGCTCATGCAATCAGGTGGAGGAGACAGAAACTGCCAGGGGATGATGGACTCAGTGTGTCCCAGGCCAGAGAGCAAGCCAGTGTGGTGAACACAGTGGAGAAGAGCAGGAGCCCCACCATGGACATAGGGGCTATAGATCTGAGGAGACTTTGCCCATGAGAAGCCACAGAGTGGAGAAACATCTCTGCTGTTTCTTTTCTTCCCTCTATACTGCTTGTACAGCATCTTCATGAACCCTGATCTTCATGGCAACAATAGGAAATGAGTGGATTACATGATAATACCCATTTGATAGGTAAGGAAACTAAGATTTTTCACAAGACCATATGACTAGGAAATGAAAGAAGAGTGTGAATAAAAAAATCAACCGACCTTGGAACTTGAGAAATAAAAGAGATTAAAAAGCCCTTTCATTGTGACCAATGCAAGTCGGTGACCTTTCCCTCTTGGCCTGTTGCTGCACCTGAGAACCTTGCTCTGGAAGGGTCCTTCCAGTTTTCCACTATGAAATGATAAGATCTTTCCATTTCCTTTCACAGCCTCCTCACCTGGGAAGCTTCCTAAACCTGATGTCCAGGACACAAACCAGACCAATTGAATCAAAATGTGGAGAAGAGGGTGGAACTTGTGAATCGGCATTTTGCGAGAGTCCAGTGAGCATCTGAAGTAGAGAAACAACATATTAGAAGTTCCTGGAGGGCAGGCATGAAGGAGGGTCACCAAGATCTGCTTTACTCTGCCCTCCCACCCCGCCCACCTCCACCTAGCCCCACCCACCTCCACCTCCCAACCCCCTCCGCCGTCACCCCACCACCACCGCCATCACCCTCTCCTGACTGCCATCAACCCCTCCATCGCCATCACCTCCCCACTACCGCCATCACCCCCCATCGCCATCACCGCCCCCCCCCCCACTACCGCCGTCACCCCACCACCACCACCTTCGCTGCCAACATATCCTGCATCACCTATTCCTCCTCCCTGTCCTCGGGCCGCTGCTGAAGCTCCAGTCAGACCACACCCCTTAACTGCTTTCCACAATATTTATTGTCCCTTCTCTGTTGACAGCCATGATGGATTCTGCAGATTAAACAATCCCAGCCATATTGAGCTGTCCTGGGATTGGCCTGTCACACAAAGGCAGCAGCTGCCTTTGCTCCTGGTTTTAATTGAATAATATACTCTAAATACCATCCCTCTCCAGCAGGTGCCCAGGCTCCTTAGCCAAATGGAGATGAGCAAGCACTGACTCCAATGGGATGAAGGACCAGAAATGAGCTGTCCAAATGGAGTGGGTGTCCAAGCAGCTGCTATATTAAGTGAGAAACACTGAAAACTTCAAGTCCTTCTTGTTAACTAGACACTCCAGATGAGGATGCGCAGCAAAGAGCCCCACAGAAACCCAGGCTTCAGGTTCCAGGGTGGGATTCCTATTAGGACGTGGCCCCAGGGGAGGTGATGGGAGTTCCTCTCCCTGCTCACTTTCTACATCCTTCGCCTCTTCCCCTTTTTCCCATTCCTCCTCCGCACACTCACCCTTGCTCTTCCCTAGTGTCTGAAAAGATTGCTTAGAGCCTTATTCCTCCTCAGTTTAAGAGGCAATTTCTGTTCAAAATCCTTGCGCTGGGCTCCAGTGTCCTCCACTAGTGTGTGGGAGGAGCCAAGATTAAGATGGCTGATACCTCCTGGCATGGCTTCCTTTCTGGGAACCAGGACTCTGAGGAGTCACAGATCAGGAAACATGTTCCATGTCCATAATCTTTTCCCTCAAGAGGGATGCTGCTCAAGGTTATCTTTTTTATTGGCGTGCTCAGTCACTTCAGTCATGTCCAACTCTTTGAGACCCTATGGACTATAGCCCACCAGGTTCCTCTGTCCATGAGATTCTCCAGGCAAGAATACTGGAGTGGGTTGCCATATCCTCCTCCAGGGGGTCTTCCCCACCAAGAGACTGAACCCAGGTCTCTTACATCTCCTGCATTGGCAGGTGGGTTCTTCACTACTAGTGCCACCTGGAAAGCCCTATCTTTTTAACTTATCCCTTATTAATTCCTCATTCAATAAAGAATTATGTTCAACACAACAAGGTGAATCCCATGTTTCTTCTACAAGTTGTGTACAGCCCAGCAGCAGAGATAAATACGTGCACATGGCAGGACACTCACTGGAGCTGCAGCTCAGAGAGACCGCACTGACAAGATCCTCTTGTCACTGTGCTCAGGTTCATGTTGCTTGGTCACTGAAGCTCACATCAGTTGCAAGGAGATTTCTGAGAGGAAAGGCAATTGAATGGCGGCCATTCCCCTGGTTGATGTCCAAACACATTGTGTTCAGTGGGGCTATCCCAGTTGAGGCCAGAAAGCAAAAGAAAGTATACTGGACTCCAATGATCTGGCCAACAGGAAGAAATGTTGCTTCTGGGAGTAGTGTGCGGCTGTAAACAAGAAAATCCCAAATTAGCAGCATATGTGCACAGTGGGGGAAATGAACCCAAAGGTGATGAGTATAACTCAGAGCTGTTACAGGAGCATCTTAAGACTAAATCTCAGAGCAGGAATCTCTCTTGAGCCTGGGTGGGAGAGCATTTGGGAGGAGAATGGATATATGTATTTGTTTGGCTGATTCCTTTTGCTGTTCACATAAAACAATATTGTTAATCGGCTCTCTTTGTGTGTGTGTGTGTGTGTGTGTGTGTGTGTGTGTGTGTGTGTATGTGTTGGTCATTCGGTTGTGTTCAACTCTTTGTGACCCCATGGAGTGTAGCCCACAAAGCTTCTGTCCATGGAATTCTCCAGGCAAGTGTATTGGAGTGTATTGCCATTCCCTTCTCCATGGGACCTTCCTGACCCAGGGATTGAACCTGGGGCTCCTGCATTGCAGGCCACCAGGGAAGCCCAAATTGGCTATATCCTAATGCAAAATAAAAAATTTATAAAGAAAATTTCTTGCACTTGAGAACAAGATATCAGTGGCTCCCCAGTGCCTGGAACTGTTAGTTATAATCAACATAGCCCCACTTCCCAAAAGAAGGAGTGTGCAGTCCCTCTAGGAAACATTATTCCTGTCCAGTCTTCAGGTTGAGAAAAACAGCCATGGTGACTCACTTTTAAGTCACATGTTTCCTAATGAGAATACATCAGAAACATTAATTATGTTGTCACAGAAACAGAGTGAGAACCACAAATTAAAAGAGAAAGTCCACTTAGCAAGGCATCCAGAGCCCCTCACAATTAGTTTCAATTTACCTTTTAGCCTCATCTGCAGCCTCTGGCCAGTTTTTTCCCTAATGTCCTTTCTGTACAAGAGCTCTGTGGTTTGGGTGAAAGTGATTCCCTCTCCCCTGCTGTAAGAGTAGGTGTGATGATTTTAAATTATTAAAAATTCTTATAGATCTTCCCATCAAGAGATGGGGACTTCATTTGACTAGTATAATGTGACTGAAATTGTGTAGCACAGGTCTCAAGTTTGGATGTCAAGGGTCCTTGAGCCTCTGTTCTCACACTCAGGAGGTGCTCTGTGTATGAGAACATACCCTAGCTGGCTGGTTGGAGAGAACACACAGAAGAGAACCAAGGCAGCCCAGACAACCAGCAGGCATAGGACTGACACCTTCCAGAACTGTCTGGCCCCGAGCTGACTTGGCAAGTCACCCTAAATGCATGAGTGAGCCTGGCCAACACCACATGGAAGAGAGTGCACCATCCCACCTGAGCCCTGCCCAAACTCCTGATCCACAAGGCTCATGAACTACTAAACTATTGTGGTTTGTGGAGACACTAAATTTTGGAGTATTTGGTTATGTAACAAAGACCAATGGAAAGAGTAGACTAAGCCTGACAGAACACAAGTGGTCACACCTGAGCCTACCCTCCAGCCTCAGCTGTGGTCCAATCAGTGAGAACCCCGAGGCTTTGGCTAGGGATACTGGTCAGAGTTGTTCCTCTCCTCTGCAGAGTATGTTGTGAGGTGAGGCTGGAACTGTTTGGCCATTTTACCACCATAATAGGAGCAGCCCAAGGATGAAACTCTTCCATGACGACTCCCCAGAAAACTGCAGAGGACTGGAGTCAGAGGCTTGATCAAAATCTCTGTCAAACTGCACTGGAACCTCACATCTTCTATAGACTCATTTATAATTATAAGAGCCATAAATTCTTTGGCTATTTAGGACATCTGACCTCAGCTTTGTTTATTTACAACTGAAAGTTAGGGAAGGACTTCCCATTTAGACTAGTGTGACCCTGTTCCCCAAGGGCCAGTAGTGGCGCCAGCTTCCATCACAGCACTTGCACTGGTCAAGGTTGGAACAAAATGCCCAAGAGAAAGGGAAAAGGATGTCGGGGCATCACCCTCTTGTCCATTCACTATAGAGATTGTCTTCAAAAGGCAAGTGAGGTTTCTGCCTTTAAACAATGAGTACACCAAAACACAACCCAGAGAGCACTGATCCAGTCGTTGCCAGGAGACCCCATCAGGCAAGATGAATAGGGGCTTCCCAGGTGGTGCTAGTGGTAAGAACCCACCTGCCAATGCAGGAGACATGAGACATTCAATCCCTGGGTCAGGAAGATACCCTGGAGGAGGGCATAGCTACCCATTCTAGTATTCTTGCCTGGAGAAGCCCATGGACAGAGGAGCCTGGTGGGCTACCGTCCATAGGGTCGCATAGAGTTGGACATGACTAAAGCGACTTAGCATGCTCACAGGATGAATAGAGAGGACAGTGGGGCTAAGGGTCATTTTCTCTATAATTGCCCTCTGGTCTTGGAAAGGCACTTGGTCGGGGCATCTGATACACCTGGGTTTGAATCCCAGCTCTGCTGCTTACATTATAACCAAGTGTGTAGCTTAATCTCTCTATAAGTCTCTGATTCTCACTTGTAATGTGGGGACAATAACATCTACTTAACAGTATTTTGAGAGAATTAAAAAACATTAAGCATTTAAATTATCTAGCAGGGTACATAGGTAATCAATTTTCTTTCTTCATGCTTTAATAACTTGTTTAGAGAGAACAGAATCAGGGCAAAGGAGCCATAACAGCCTGAGTCATTGATCTTTACCAAAGAGAAGATCCTATTATCTTGGTTTATGAGACACAGCTCGCACCTACATCCCCCCCAGTCTTTGCTGCAAACATACTGACTAATTCGGTTTGGCTATCCTTTTTCTGGACTTGGTTGCCTGCCATCTCTGTCCTTAGGGTGTTAATTAATGATGTCACAGTCTTCTTTCAGATCAGTTCCTTTCAGGGTCCACATTTTGCTCCCTACAGATGCCTGATCTCAAACATTATATATGAGATTACGCATTTTAGCAAAAGGTCCTGGGAGAAGCTCACTCTAGTTTCCATGAACCTAAACATCTTCCATCATCCTTTCTCTCTTTGGAAAGGATCAAATGTGTTTAAGGGTGTGAAATTCTCCCAAAAAATTAAAATCACTATGTGGGTGAGACTAGCATCGCATGCACTGCTATCTCTCTCTCTCTCTCTCTGTGTCTCTCTCTCGTTGCTAAGTCGTGTCCTACTGTTGCAACCACATAGACTTTAGGCTGCCAGGCTCCTCTGTCCATGGGATTCTCCAGGCAAGAATACTGAAGGGGATTGCCATTTCCTTCTCCAGGGGATCTTCGCAACCCAGGGATCGAACCTGGTCTCCTGCACTGCAGGCAGATTCTTTACCGACTGAGCTACAAGGAGGGCCAATATTTCATGAATCTCAAATCCAGCAAGCCTCCCTGCACCCTTCACTCTGTGTTTGTGTGTGTGTGTGTGTGTGTGTACGTGTTTGTGTGCATGCTCAGTTGTGTCTGACTCTTTGCCACCCCATGGACTATAGCCCGCCAAGCTCCTCTGACCATGGAATTTTCCAGGCAAGAATACTAGAGCTGGTTAACATTTCCTACTCCAGGGGATCTTCCTGACCCATGGATCAAACTGTGTTTCTTGTACCTCCTGCATTGGCAGGAAGATTCTTTACCACTTGAGCCACCTGGGAAGCCTGCATCTACTCACTGCAGTCCCCTAAATGGTCAAACCTTGTGTGACCTCTTGTTTTGAAATTTTATGTTTAAGAATTTAGATTTTTTTAAGATGAGATTCAAAGATAGTACAGAATTCTCATGTACTATTCACCCAGATTCACATGGTGTTAAGATCTTATTATAACCATGGCCCACTTATCAAACAAAAAATTAATATTGGTTCAGTGAAATTTCTAAACTAGAGAATTTATTCATATTTCACCAGCTTTTCCACTATTATCCTTCTTTTGTTGCAGGATACCAAGTTGCATTTAATTGTCATTCTCCTTAGTCCCCTTTCATTCCTCAATAGCCTCTTAGTCACTCCTTGTTTTCATGACCTTGACACTTTTGATTAGCTCATCAGATATTTCTTACACCTTCCACCCATTGAAGTTATCTGATATTTTCTTGTGGTTCATGTTCTTTGGAAAATATCCCAGAAGAGAAATGTGTTTCTCGTTGCATCGTATCCAGGGCATCCATGATACCAACATGTGTTACTGGTGATGATAACCTTGATTGCTTGGTTAGAGTAGCATCTGTGAGGTTTCTCTTCCTATTAAAGTTACTCTGGTTCCTTTTCCTTATTTTTTTCTATTAGATGAAAGTAAGTTCAGCCCACATTTAATGGCCCCTTGAACACGTCTTTATTTTCTAGCCCTACATGTTACTCCAAACTCATCTTAAATTCTACCTGCTCCAGCCTTAGAAAAATCAGCCATTTCTGTAAGGTTTTCTCTCCATTTTATTAGAGAATGGTATTCAGCAACCAAGATATAGGTGCTAGGTAATGTGGCACCTTTTGAAAAGTTTAAATGTCAAAGAACACAACATCACTTTGTGATTGATTTCCTCATCTCTTTACTCCTGATCTTTCCCTGAACAACATCCGACCTTGAATTTCCCCAACACACCTTCATTTACTCATTCACTCACTCTTTTATCCAACAGCATTTACTGAGCTCCTACCATTTATCAATTGCCCTTTTACTTGACACTAGGAATGTGATTGTCATTTAGATAGCCAAGGTATACACTGTCTAAAGTGATATACCCCTGCTGACATGTAGACGATGGATAGGAATTAGCCATTAAAGAGAGAAAGATGAGAAGTAAGGTAAAAGAAAGGAAAACAAAGACATGTGTTCCACAGAGCATGTGCCCAGAGGGACATTTTTGAGAATCAGAATAGTTGTTATTTTAATTTTCTTATTTAATTAGATAATATCATTTTTTTACTTGAGAGCATCTCTAATCCCTGAGAGTTGTACTCAACCTAGAAGAGAAGGTAGGGAATTTATAAAATCTCCAACCACTCCTTATGCTATGTGAAAGAAACAAGTGTTTCTCAATTAAAGATGGTAGGTTGTTACTAGTTTCATTACTGATTCTTCTTTGAAACATATACTTCCCACTGCTCTCATTTCAGATTTCTGCATCCTGTTTAAGAGATTTCTTAAAATTGCAAGTCAAATTCTTTTTTCTTTTTCTGTTTTTTTTAACTGTTATCATTTGCAGCTACTCATTTAGTTCAATAAAGATTATTTTGACACTCTGCAATCAAAAAAAAAGAAAAGAAAGAAAGAAACAGGCAAACAAAACACCAAACCAATGAGAAAAACAATTCAACTGTATGTCCTGGAGTAACTGTATGTAATTTAAATCAATAAATACAGAAACAGAGTAACTACCAGTGATGTTTACTATGTGTCCCCAGCTATGTGCTGGGGATAGAGAAGCAAACAAGAAAGACATAAAAGTGTGTGTCATCAGTGTGATGAGCATTACAGAAGTGAAGTGCATATAGCTAGTTCTATGCCATATAGCAGAAGTTTTCACTAACTTGAGAGTAGAAAAGATTCCTAGAGAGTGTGGCACCAAGATTAAAGACAAATGGCAACTAGTAAAGGGAAGAAATCAAACTTGGGTTTTAGATGTGCTACGTCTTGTGATCAACAAGAACTTATCTACTCTCAGAATTTTGGGGCTAATTCCCTAATCCCCCTACTACTACTAATCCTTCTCCTGAACAGGCTCCTATCCTCTCTCTAATATCCCTTATTCAATCATTCATTCACTCATTCATTCAACAGTTAATGAAAAGCATTCCAAATTTAAGAAAAGGGTATGGTGGACTTCCCTGGTGGTCCAGTGGTAAAGAATCTTCCTGCCAATGCAGGGGACACAGGTTTGATCCCTGGTCCAGGAAGATCCCACATGCCACAGGGCAACTAAGCCTGTGTGTCACAACTACTGAAGCCCATATGCCCTACAGCCCATGCTTCACAAGGGAAGCCCCCGCAGTGAGAAGCCCACAAACGACAACTAGAAAATAGCCCCCACTCCCAGCAACTAGAGAAAGCCTGCACACAGCAACGAAGACCCAGCGCAGTCCAAAAAATAAATGAATCTGTGTGTGTGTGTGTGTGTGTGTGTGTGTGTTAGTCACTCAGTCATGTCCAACTGTTTGTGACCCTGTGGACTGTAGCTCACCAGGCTCCTCTATCCATGGGATTTCCCAGACAAGAATAATGGAGTGGGTTTCCATTTGAATTATTAAAGAGAGAGAGAGGGCATGGTGAATGCTGAAGGAACTGAAGGAAAAGCATTATTTCAAGAGAGAAGGCAGTAGGAGACAGAGAGGCAAGAAATGAGGCTGAGACTTGAGGACATACCAGCTTCATAGCTTGTTGGTCAGTTGGGGGCTTTAGACACTATTCTCAAGGCAGTGGAGAGTCATGGAAGACTGCTAAGCCAATGAGTGACCAGCCCAGGTCACCAGGCTGCAGTGAGGAGATGGGTCAGAAGGGTATAACACCTTTATTTCTATAAAGCTCAGTGAGGTTAAATTCCTTCCTGCCTTATAGGACTGGGGTAAGGACTACAGAGGGGAACAAATTCCTGGAATAATATTCTGTGCATAGAGGTCAATCAAGAAATACTGGTGCCTTGTTTAGGCAATAATTTGGATTTTTTTTTTCACCTAACTTCATTTTCTTTTTATCCTTCTGACCATATTTTGAAGGAAAAAGATTACCATTTAAACTTTCTACTACAATTAAAATTGACTGCTGTTCTTGACAGAGTGAACAAATGTGAATAAGACCTAGACCCTTCCTTAAAACAACCTGATTGATGTGAACTATACTGATGACATAAGCCAAGGCTCAAAGGTCAAAGACAGCATCCTTTACCTCTCTGTCCTTAGCATCAGGCAAAATGCGTGGCACTGTGGACATGAACACAAGAGACATGACCAAATGATTGCATGCTCTGGAGTTCAGGGGACAAAGCAGGAAAGACTATAGGAACTGAAAACTTGATCTCTGAGAATTTCCTACAAGCTCATTGGGGGTGTGGCTTTCTTTCTTTATATTTTGTTGATTGATATTTGGGATTATTAATGATGAGATTTCTTTTTTGTTTTTATTTTTATGAAAATTTCTTCATCATGTTTAGCACAGTTTCAAATTAAAACTTTCTTATCATGAAACATGGTATAATAACATGAAAACATCAAATCTGCATGGTGATGTATAGTTTGACAATGCTAATTATCTATGGTATTTCCATCTGAGTCATAGGAAATGTGAGGATAATTTTATTCCCTATGCTGACTTTTCACACCACCTACCTTCAACCTGGCCACCTAATGCTTAATGGGAATATGATAAGGTTAGAAAAAAAAAAAAACAAAAAAAATGTGGGGTGGGAAATATTTCAGCCAATACTGGAAAATACAATCTGCCACACTCAAAAGACACCTTCTTCAACTACAGATAGATAGTTCATAATAAAATGGTACTTCTGACTTTTGAAACAGGGATATCTATTTTGTTGTTTTTCCTTTGATCATATTTTGAAAAAAAAATTTACTATCACCATCAGTTTGTATTCTTTATAGTGATATAATATTCTATCTGCTCTCCATTATGGATAGAAGCTGTGTCATTTGTATGATCACTAACATTTATTTTAGAGATGAAAAAATTGTTTTCCTATTCACCTATTACTTAAAATAGCACTACTGATTATCAGCTGTTTCTATTATTATTCTATAGGAGATACTGTACATCACTTAATGATGAAATTTAGATGTGGAAAGGTAAAACACGTTTTCTAAGTCACAATTAAATTTAAAAAAAAATGTAACTTTTTTTTTTTCCCTAAAATTACAGCAGTGTTGAACCTGGGATTTAAACCTAGCTCTGTGTTCTAAGCCTAGATTCTTACTCTTAATTAAAATCTATCTAAATCTTTGGGTCAAGAACTTCTGGCAAGCTTGCACATGTGCTAAGTCACTTCAGTTCTGTTCGAGTCTTTGTGACCCCATGGACTATAGGCTTCTCTGTCCATGGGATTCTCCAGGCAAGAGTACTGGAGTGGGTTACCATGCCTTCCTCCAGGGGATCTTCCAGACACAGGGATCAAACTCAAGCCTCTCACATCTGGCTTGCCTGGGAAGCATTCAGGCAAACTTATCAGTAGGAAATCCTTAGTTAAGGCTCAATCTAAGTGAGCTGTGATACCCTTCCAGAAAACTCTATCCTAAGATCATTCAAGCCAGGAATACGGGTTACAGATTTGCATTCGAATATTACTAAATCTGTTGTTTTGTCTAGGAGAATACTTGAACTAACATAACAAAGCAAGATCTATAGATCCAATGTGGAAAGAACCAAAATATTGTGTTGTTTCTTCTCCAGGCTTCTCTCAACTCAATTTCATTGTTCTATAAGAGAATCCACTCTGGTGTGATTGTCAATGGGGCCCTCGCCCAGCCCCATTGTGTCCACAAGCTTGCTGTGTCCACACAGAGGAGGTGCTAGTCCTGGTGCCTCCCTCCCACTACATGCCCCACACAACTGTCCCCTGGAAACAAGCAGCAGCTGTCCATCCACCTCACCTCCATCCATCCCCCTCACCCTCCGTGGTGATTACTGTACAATTTTTTAAATTTACACGTTCCTGCTCCTCTCTCCTCCAGCCCTCACCTTGAGGTCAGCAACTAATTTGTCTGGCTTTTGGAGGCACCTCTGTGTGTTTGTCCTCAGGTGGTCTTATGGGTGTCTTTCAAAAACAGTTATTTTGTATGATTTGTCACAGAATTTGTTCTAATAAATCATTCTTCTATCATGTGGCAACAACAGAAAAAAAAAAGGGAGAGAATGCACAATGATCCAATTACATATCATACTAAGACAAGGAATGAGGAGTTAAAGAGAAAGAGGAATTTTGCTCGTTCAGAAAATAAATCACAGGGGGCAGTCCTAAGATGGCAGAGGAATAGGACGGGAGACCACTTTCTCCCCCACAAATCCATCAAAAGAACATTTAAATGCTGAGTAAATTCCACAAAACAACTTCTGAATGCTGGCAGAGGACATCAGGCACCCAGAAAAGCAGCCCAGTGTCTTCAAAAGGAGATGTTTTGTCAACAGTGCTGTATAGATGGAAAAGTCTTGAGACTACCATAAAAATAAGACTGAAAACCAGAAGCAGGAGGCTTAAGTCCAAAGCCTGAGAACACCAGAGAACTCCTGACTCCAGGGAACATTAATCGACAGGAGCTCATCAAACACCTCCACACCTACACTGAAACCAAGCACCACCCAAGGGCCAACAAGTTCCAGAACAAGATATACCATGCAAATTCTCCAGCAACACAGGAACACAGCCCTGAGCTTCAATATACAGGCTGCCCAAAGTTACTCCAAACCCATTGACATCTCATAACTCATTACTGGACACTTCATTACACTCCAGAGAGAAGAAATCCAGCTCCACCCACCAGAACACCGACACAATCTTCCCCAACCAGGAAACCTTGACAAGCCACCCGTACAACCCCACCCACAGCAAGGAAATTCCACAATAAAGAGAACTCCACAAACTGCCAGAATACAGAAAGGTTACCCCAAACACAGCAATATAAACAAGATGAAGAGACAGAGGAATACCCAGCAGGTAAAGGAACAGGATAAATGCCCACCAAACCAAGCAAAAGAGGAAGAGATAGGGAATCTACCTGATAAAGAATTCCAAATAATGATAGTGAAAATGATCCAAAATATTGAAATCAAAATGGAGTCACAGATAAATAGCCTGGAGACAAGGATTGAGAAGATGCAAGAAAGGTTTAACAAGGACCTAGAAGAAATAAAAAAGAGTCAATATATAATGAATAATACAATACATGAGATCAAAAACACTCTGGAGGCAACAAATAGTAGAATAACAGAGGCAGAAAATATGATTAGTGAAATAGAAAATAGAACGGTAGAAATAAATGAATCAGAAAGGAAAAAAGAAAAACTAATTAAGAGAAATGAGGACAATCTCAGAGACCTCCAGGACAATGTTAAACGCCCCAACATTCGAATCATAGGAGTCCCAGAAGAAGAAGATAAAAAGAAAGACCATGAGAAAATACTTGAAGGGATAATAGTTGAAAACTTCCCTAAAATGGGGAAGGAAATAATCATCCAAGTCTGAGAAACCCAGAGAGTCACAAACAGGATAAACCCAAGGTGAAACACCCTAAGACACATATTAATCAAATTAATAAAGGTCAAACACAAAGAACAAATATTAAAAGCAGCAAGGGAAAAACAACAAATAATACACAAGGGGATTCCCATAAGGATAACAGCTGATCTTTCAATAGAAACTCTTCAGGCCAGGAGGGAATGGCAGGGCATAGTTAAAGTGATGAAAGAAAATAACCTACAGCCCAGATTACTGTACCCAGCAAGGATCTCATTCAAATATGAAGGAGAAACCAAAAGCTTTACAGACAAGCAAAAGCTGAGAGAATTCAGCACCACCAAACCAGCTTTCCAACAAATGCTAAAGGATATTCTCTAGACAGGAAACGCAAAAAGGGTGTATCAACTCGAACCCAAAATAATAAAGTAAATGGCAACAGGATCATACTTATCAATAATTACCTTAAACATAAGTGTGTTGAATGCCCCAACCAAAAGACAAAGACTGGCTGAATGGATACAAAAACAAGACCCCTATATATGTTGTCTACAAGAGACCCACCTCAAAACAGGGGACATATACAGACAGAAAGTGAAGGGCTGGAAAAAGATTTTCCATGCAAATAGAGACCAAAAGAAAGCAGGAGTAGCAATACTCATATCAGATAAAAAAGACTTTAAAACAAAGGCTGTGAAAAGAGACAAAGAAGGACAGTACATAATGATCAAAGGATCAATCCAAGAAGAAGATATACCAATTATAAATATATATGCACCCAACATAGGAGCACCACAATATGTAAGACAAATGCTAACAAGTATGAAAGGGAAATTAACAATAACACAATAATAGTGGGAGACTTTAATACCCCACTCACACCTATGGATAGATCAACTAAACAGAAAATTAACAAAGAAACACAAACTTTAAATGACACAATAGACCAGTTAGACCTAATTGATATCTATAGGACATTTCACCCCAAAACTGAATTTCACCATTCTCTCAAGCGCATACAGAACCTTCTTCAGGATAGATCACATCCTGGGCCATAAATCTAGCCTTGGTAAATTCAAAAAAAATGAAATCATTCCAAGCATCTTTTCTGACCACAATGCAGTAAGATTAGGTCTCAATTACAGGAGAAAAACTATTAAAAATTACAACATATGGAAGCTGAACAACACACTGCTGAATAACCAACAAATCACAGAAGAAATCAAAAAAGAAATCAAAATATGTATAGAAATGAATGAAAATGAAAACACAACAACCCCAAACCTGTGGGACACTGTAAAAGCAGTGCTAAGGGGAAAGTTCATAGCAATATAGGCATACCTCAAGAAACAAGAAAAAAGTCAAATAAATAACCTAACTCTACACCTAAAGCAACTAGAAAAGGAAGAAATGAAGAACCCCAGGGTTAGTAGAAGGAAAGAAATCTTTAAAATTAGGGCAGAAATAAATGCAAAAGAAACAAAAGAGACCATAGCAAAAATCAACAAAGCCAAAAGCTGGTTCTTTGAAAGGATAAATAAAATTGACAAACCATTAGCCAGACTCATCAAGAAACAAAGGGAGAAAAATCAAGTCAATAAAATTAGAAATGAAAATGGAGAGATCACAACAGACAGCACAGAAATACAAAGGATCATAGGAGACTACTATTAGCAATTATATGCCAATAAAATGGACAACGTGGAAGAAATGCACAAATTCTTAGAAAAGTAAAAATTTCCAAAACTGAACCAGGAAGAAATAGAAAATCTTAACAGACCCATCACAAGCACGGAAATTGAAACTGTAATCAGAAATCTTCCAGCAAACAAAAGCCCAGGTCCAGACGGCTTCACAGCTGAATTCTACCAAAAATTTCGAGAAGAGCTAACACCTATCCTACTCAAACTCTTCCAGAAAATTGCAGAGGAGGGTAAACTTCCAAACTCACCCTAATACCAAAACCTGACAAAGATACCACAAAAAAAGAAAACTACAGGCCAATATCACTGATGAAGAGAGATGCAAAAATCCTTAACAAAATTCTAACAATCAGAATCCAACAACACATTAAAAAGATCATACACCATGACCAAGTGGGCTTTATCCCAGGGATACAAGGATTCTTCAATATCTGCAAATCAATCAATGTAATACACCACATTAACAAAGCCATATGATTATCTCAATAGATGCAGAGAAGGCCTTTGACAAAATTCAACATCCATTTATGATAAAAAAAAAACTCTTCAGAAAGCAGGAATAGAAGGAACATACCTCGACATAATAAAAGCTATATATGACAAACCAACAGCAAACGTTATCCTCAATGGTGAAAAATTGAAAGCATTTCCCCTAAAGTCAGGAACAAGACAAGGGTGCCCACTTTCACCACTACTATTTAACATAGTTTTGGAAGTTTTGGCCAGAGCAATCAGAGCAGGAAAAGAAATAAAAGGAATCCAAATTGGAAAAGAAGAAGTAAAACTCTCACTGTTTGCAGATGACATGATCCTCTACATAGAAAACCCTAAAGACTCCACCAGAAAATTACTAGAGCTAATCAATGAATATAGTAAATTTGCAGGATATAAAATCAACACACAGAAATCCCTTGCATTCCTATACACTAATAATGAGAGGATAGAAAGAGAAACTAAGGAAACAATTCCAGTCACCATATTAATGAAAAGAATAAAATACTTAGGAATATACCTACCTAAAGAAAGTAAAGACCTATATATAGAAAACTATAAAACACTGGTGAAAGAAATCAAAGAGGACACTAATAGATGGAGAAATAAATGGATGGAATAGATGGAAATAATAAATGGAGAAATATTCATGGATCAGAAGAATCAATATAGTGAAAAAGAGTATATTACCCAAAGCAATCTATAGATTCAATGCAATCCCTATCAAGCTACCAACGGTTAGGGTAAAACCTCGAATAGCCAAAGCAATCTTGAGAAAGAAGAATGGAACTGGAAGAATCAACTTGCCTGACTTCAGGCTCTACTACAAAGCCACAGTCATCAAGACAGTATGGTACTAGCACAAAGACAGAAATATAGATCAATGGAACAAAATAGAAAGCCCAGAGATAAATCCACACACCTATGGACACCTTATCTTTGACAAAGGAGGCAAGAATATACAATGGACAAAAGACAATCTCTTTAAGAAGTGGTGCTGGGAAAACTGGTCAACCACTTGTAAAAGAATGAAACTAGATCACTTTCTAATGCCATACACAAAAATAAATTCAAAATGGATTAAATATCTAAACGTAAGACCAGAAACTATAAAACTCTTAGAGGAGAACATAGGCAAAACACTCTCTGACATAAATCACAGCAGGATCCTCTATGACCCACCTCCCAGTATATTGGAAATAAAAGCAAAAATAAACAAATGGGATATAATTAAAATTAAAAGCTTCTGCACAACAAAGGAAACTATAAACAAGGTGAAAAGACAGCCTTCAGAGTGGGAGAAAATAATAGCAAATGAAGCAACCGACAAAGAACGAATCTCAAAAATATACAAGCAACTCCTGCAGCTCAATTCCAGAAAAACAAACGACCCAATCAAAAAATGGGCCAAAGAACTCAACAGACATTTCTCCAAAGAAGACATGCAGATGGCTAACAAACACATGAAAAGATCACTCGTTATCAGAGAAATGCAAATTAAAACCACAATGCGGTACTATTTCACACCAGTCAGAATGGCAGCTATCACAAAGTCTACAAGCAATAAATCCTGGAGAGGGTGTGAAGAAAAGGGAACCCTCTTACACTGTTGGTGGGAATGCAAACTAGCACAGCCACTATGGAGAACAATGTGGAGACTCCTTAAAAAACTGGAAATAAAACTGCCTTATGACCCAGCAATCCCACTGCTGGGCATACACACTGAGGAAACCAGAATTGAAAGAGACACATGTACCCCAATGTTCATTGCAGCACTGTTTATAATAGCCAAGACATGGAAACAACCTAGATGTCCATCAGCAGATGCATGGATAAGAAAGCTGTGGTACATATACACAATGGAGTATTACTCAGCCATTAAAAAGAATACATTTGAATCAGTTCTAATGAGGTGGATAAAACTGGAGCCTATTATACAGAGTGAAGTAAGCCAGAAAGAAAAACACCAATACAGTATACCAATGCATATATATGGAATTTAGAAAGATGGTAATGATAACCCTGTATGTGAAACAGCAAAAGAGACACAGATGTATAGAACAGACTTTTGGACTCTGTGGGAGAGGGAGAGGGTGGGACTATTTGGGGAAATGGCACTGAAACATGTATAAATATCATATATGAAATGAATCGCCAGTCCAGGTTTGATACAGGATGCTTGGGGCTGGTGCACTGGGATGACCCAGAAGGGTGGTACAAGGAGGGAGGTGGGAGGGGGGTTCAGGATGGGGAACATGTGTATGCCCGTGGCGGATTCATGTTGATATGTGGCAGAACCAATACAATATTGTAAATTAATTAGCCTCCAATTAAAATAAATAAATTTAAATTTAAAAAAAAAGAAATCACAGAAGCTTCTTGCAGGAAGCTGACCTTGACTAGTAGATGAAGGAAAAGAAAGATAACTTGTGAAGATGCTGACATTTCAGAGTTAGTTTCCCAAATTGGCTATGCATCAGAATCACCTGGGGAGTGTAGAGACTATTCAGATTCCGGAGATTCAGATTCATTACACAGAGTGGAACCTCTGAATAGAAATATATGTCTTTAATAATACCTAGATGACACTAATATAATAATTCTTTAAACTTCTTGGAAATTTTAGCAATTTTAGGGCAAAATTTAGGAGATATTTTTTAAACTCAAATGTTTAGCATTTGAAAAATGTTTTGATATCCCTTTCCTCACCAGATTTTTTTCCCTTGGCTTTCTTTTTTTGTGGGTGGAATACCTACTAGGTGATGTCTGTTCTTTAGTAGAAGCCAAGATTCTGATATTCTTTTGCAATTATCATAACAAGTTATTGTAATAACCTTTTAGCTGAATCAGATGAAGTTCTATTTCCATGTTTTCATTAGAATTAAAAAATGGAATAAGACTCCTAGAGCATATGCTTATGAGGTACTTGATATTTTAATATTTGTATTTCTTTTAAATGTCAACATGAATTGCCACTGAACAGGGCAAGAGATATTTGGTTGATATTTCCTTTTTAGTGCAGAAATCACTGCCTCCTAGATCAGCTTTCTTTCTTTCAATGTGTGCTAAAACTTTGAAAACTGGATGGATATTACAATGACTTACCAAAAGGATGATTTCTCCCAAAACAGATCTGTTACTCTTTGGCATTTTTCAGAACCTCCTAGAAACATCTACAAGGCTTTTATCTCATGTCTTCCCCAAATCTATAGTGCACTAAGCAGGGTTCCCAAAAACTGTGTTGAGAATTTTCATATTGATCTTCTTATATTCTTCAAATTTACTAGAAATTCACTTATTCAAGAAGGTTTGGAACATATACTATACTCTAAGAACTACATACAAGAGTGAACAAGGCAGATATCATTCTTGCTTTAATGGGGCTGACAGTCTGATATGAAACAGATAATTATATGGGTTATAATCATATCAAGCAGAAGGAGGAATTCACTTTCTCAACAACGTCCCACTTATTCTACCTCATCACCACAGGAACTGGTTCTCCATCTTCCTGGAGAGAGAGCAGAAAAGATTTCTTAGTAGTATGTTGGCCATTGAAAATTCCTGAGACAACAATAAAAGGAACAACTCATCACAGACTGACCACAAGGCAAACTGGGAAAAGGAGAAACCAACCCTTCTCTATCCCATGCTCTTTGCTTTGCCCTTGGGCTCCTCAGGGAACTCATTTTTCACATTTTTGTTTTAACTGGAAGTTTGCTGTGATGGCATTTATTGGTGCTAAAGAGAAGTTGGGCATTGATTGCTTAAGCCTGTTTAACTACTGGTTGAAGACAACTTGTCCTGCGCTGATAGATTCCCAATGGGCCTTTAAGATCCTCCAGGCATTTTATGCCAATGGGTGACTTTGATCTGGACATTTGAAAGCTGATCAAAAACATCAGCTAAAAAAACTAATTACTTATTTGCCAAAAATGAAACACGATTTCTACTCATGTCCTCAGAACACTATTATCCAAGGACACATTCCTCCCAAGGTTGCAGCCTGGATCACCAAGCCCTTGCCACATCACAGACTTCATCTTTCTTCACTATGACTTCACTCTTGAAAGAAACTACAAAACGCCCACTCATCAGGTATCCTTAGACTGAAGACTTTCCTTAAACCAGACAAAGCTAAGAAGAAGAAACCAAGAAAATAGCCTCAGGATAACCTGAAATAGGCATCATAACATTTCATTACTGCCATCCTGACCATTACTGAATTCTTATTCAATGTCTGTAGGCTCTTCATTCACACCTAGATCTAATTTATGTGGCTAATCTCTGTTTTTCCCCTGAGCACGTTAGTTAAAGCTGTTGTTGTAAAAGACCATGAAATTGCTGATCATTACTCATAAATGTTCACTTGGTATCTATTTACTCTGTACTTACACACAAATCAGACAAGGGTTGTTTCTGTTCACCAGTACAAATTAATGCAGTAAATGTCCAAAAAGAAGCATTTCATAATTCTTGATAAATATATAAGAAATATATAACATGTATAAATATATAAAATGTACTTTATATAAAGTAAATATATACAATAAATTTACAGATTTGCACTCAGTGTTTGCAGGTAGGCCTGTTGATCACATAACATTCTACTAAGCATGGTTTTTGCTGTTTTGTTTTTCTTTTGTTGTATATTTTACCACACACCAAATGAAAACGAGAGTGGGCAGACTGTTGCAAAAGACAGTTACGGTGAAACCAGTAAGATGTGATAGTTGACAACCTGATGAACAGAAATTAAATAAAATACCTATCAGTTCAGTTCAGTTCAGTCACTCAGTCATGTCCGACTCTTTGCAATCCCATGAACCACAGCATGCCAGGCCTCCCTGTCCATCACCAACTCCCAGAGTTCACCCAAACTCATGTCCATTGACTCAGTGATGCCATCCAACCATCTCATCCTCTATTGTCCCCTTCTCCTCCTGCCTTCAATCTTTCCTAACATCAGGTATTTTCAAATGAGTCAACTCTTTGCATCAGGTGGCCAAAATATTGGAGTTTCAGCTTCAACATCAGTCCTTCCAATGAACACCCAGGACTGATTTCCTTTAGGATGGACTGGTTGGATCTCCGTGCAGTCCAAGGGACTCTCAAGAGTCTTCTCCAACACCACAGTTCAAAAGCATCAATTCTTCGGCACTCAGCTTTCTTTATAGTCCAACTCTCACATCCATACATGACCACTGGAAAAAAGATGGACCTTTGTTGGCAAAGTAATGTCTCTACTTTTTAATACAGTGTCTAGGTTAGTCATAACTTTTCTTTCAAGGAACAAACGTTTTTTAATTGCATGGCTGCAGTCACCATCTGCAGTGATTTTGGAGCCCCAGAAAACAAAGTCAGCCACTGTTTCCACTGTTTCCCCATCTATTTGCCATGAACTGATGGGACCAGATGCCATGATCTTCATTTTCTGAATGTTGAGCTTTAAGCCAACTTTTTCACTCTCCTCTTTCACTTTCATCAAGAGGCTCTTTAGTTCTTCTTCATTTTCTGCCATAATGGTGGTATCACCTGCATATCTGAGGTTATTGACATTTCTCCCAGCAATCTTGATTCCAGCTTGTGCTTCCTCCAGTCCAGCGTTTCTCATGATGTACTCTGCATATGAGTTAAATAAGCAGGGTAACAATATACAGCCTTGACGTACTCCTTTTCCTATTTGGAACTAGTAGTATTATATTAATTTTAAACTGCAAAAAGAAAGATAATGTGATATCTTTTGTTGAGGAGTGTAGGATCTGTTCCCTGACCAGGGATGAAACTCAGGCCCCCTACATTGAGAGCACAGGGTCTTAGCCACTGGACCACCAGGGAAGTTCTGGTTCTGCATGTCTTATAGATGCTGAGAGTGGACAGTATTACTGTCCAGCATGTTAAGTTATATTCTTATGGTGTCAATGAAATCAAGAAAGTATTAAAAACTATATTCATTATATTCTTTTAAGAATGAAGAGGAGCACTGTTTGCAGATGGCATGATTCTCTACATAGAAAACCCTAAAGACACAACCAAAAAATTACTAGAGCTAATCAATGAATATAG
Organism: Ovis aries; assembly: GCF_016772045.2. Lineage (NCBI taxonomy): Eukaryota > Metazoa > Chordata > Mammalia > Artiodactyla > Bovidae > Ovis > Ovis aries. The sequence goes on from NC_056068.1 coordinate 37,591,973, forward strand.
TAAAGTTGCAAGATATAAAATTAACACACAGAAATCCCTTGCATTCCTATACACTAACAATGAGAAAACAGAAAGAGAAGCTAAGGAAACAATTCCATTCACCACTGTGACAAAAAGAATAAAATACTTAGAAATAAATCTACCTAAAGAAACAAAAGACCTATATATAGAAAACTATAAAATACTGATGAAAGAAATCAAAGATGACACAAACAGATGGAGAAATATACCATGTTCATGGATCAGAAGAATCAATATAATGAAAATGAGTATACTATCCAAAGCAATCTTTAGATTCACTGTAATCCTTATCAAGCTACCAATGGTATTTTTCAGAGAACTAGAACAAATAATTTCACAATTTGTATGGAAATAAAAAAAACCTTGAATAGCCAAAGCAATCTTGAGAAAGAAGAATGGAACTGGCGAAATCAACCTACCTGACTTCAGACTATACGACAATGCTACAGTCATCAAGACAGCATGGTACTGGCACAAAGACATAAATATAGATCAAAGGAACAAAATAGAAAGCCCAGAGATAAATCCACACATCTATGGACACCTTATCTTTGACAAAGGAGGCAAGAATATACAATGGACAAAAGACAACCTCTTTAACAAGTGGTGCTGGGAAAAGAATGAAACTAGAACACTTTCTAACACCATACCCAAAAATTAACTCAAAATGGATTAAAGATCTAAATTTAAGACCAGAAACTATAAAACTCCTAGAGGAAAACATAGGAAAACACTCTCTGACATAAATCACAACAGGATCCTCTATGAGCCACCTCCCAGAGTAAAGGAAATAAAAGCAAAAATAAACAAATGGGACCTAATTAAACTCAAAAGCTTTTGAACAATGAAGGAAACTATAAGTAAAGTAAAAAGAAAGCCTTCAGAATGGTAGAAAATAATAGCAAACGAAGCAAATGACAAAGAATTAATCTCAAAAATATACAAGCAGCTCCTGCAGCTCAATTCCAGAAAAATAAACAACCCAATGAAAAAATGGGCCAAAGTACTAAACAGACATTTCTCCAAAGAAGACATATAGATGGCTAGCAAACACATGAAAAGATGCTCAACATCACTCATTATCAGAGAAATGAAAATTAAAACCACAATGAGGTACCATTTCACACCAGTCAGAATGGCTGCTATCACAAAGTTTACAAACAAGAAATGCTGGAGAGGGTGCAGAGATAAAGGAAGCCTCTTACACTGTTGGTGGGAATGCAAACTAGTACAGCCATTATGGAGAACAATGTGGAGATTGCTTTAAAAACTGGAAATAGAACTCCCATCTGAGTCAGCAATCCCACTGCTGGGCATACATATCAAGAAAACCAGAATTACTATTAGTTTTATTTTGAGAACTAAAAACACAGATTGCCTCTTTCTTAAGAAAGCAGAGGAGTATGTAATGATTTCATTTAATTTACTCTATTAACCTGATACAATTTGGCACTTGAAGGGATAAGCCTTGTTTATTATAATAATAATAGCCACTACTCTTAAGTATCTGCTTCTTGCCAAGTTGGGGCTTCCCTGGTGGGTCAGATGGTAAAGCGTCTGCCCACGTTGTGGGAGACCTGGATTCGATCCCTGGGTCAGGAAAATCCTTTGGAGAAGGAAATGGCAACCCACTCCAGTACACTTGCCTGGAAAATTCCATGGATGTAGGAGACGGGTAGGCTACAGTCCATGGGGTTGCAAAGAGTCAGACACGACTGAATGACTTCACTCTCTTTCTTTATTACTTGCCAAGTAATATGTCTGGTCTTCAACATAAATACCTTTACTATTCCCAGATAGTTATTATTATTCCCATTTTACCTGCTAAGAAACTGACTGAGGGAGATAACTGTGTGCTGGAGGACAAAAAGTAAGTGGTGGAGACAACTTGAATCCAGTTGGCTAAGACACCCAACTTATTATCTTCATGACTCAGATAACCACGATGGCGTGATCACTCACCTAGAGCCAGACACCCTGGAATGCAAAGTCAAGTGGGCCTTAGGAAGCATCACTATGAACAAAGCTAGTGGAGGTTTTTCAAACAGTTGAGCTATTTCAAATCCTGAAAGATGATGCTGTGAAAGTGCTACACTCATATGCCAGCAAATTTGGAAAACTCAGCAGTGGCCATAGGACTGGAAAAGGTCAGTTTTCATTCCAATCCCAAAGAAAGGCAAAGCCAAAGGATCCTCAAACTACCACACAATTGCAGTCATCTCACATGCTAGCAAAGTAATGCTCAAAATTCTCCAAGCCAGGCTTCAGCAATACATGAACCATGAACTTCCAGATGTTTAAGCTGGATTTAGAAAAGGCAGAGGAACCAGAGATCAAATTGCCAACATCCATTGCATCATCAAAAAAGCAAGAGAGTTCCAGAAAAACATCTATTTCTGCTTTCTTGACTATGCCAAAGCCTTTGACTGTGTGGATCACAACAAACTCTGTAAAATTCTGAAAGAGATGGGAATACCAGACCACCTTACCTGCCTTCTGAGCAATCTGTATGCAGGTCAACAAGCAACAGTTAGACTGGAAATGGAACAACAGACTGATTCCAAATTGGGAAAAGAGTACATCAAGGCTGTATTTTGTCACCCTGCTTATTTAACTTATATACAGAGTACATCATGTGAAACGCCGGGCTGAATGAAGCACAAGCTGGAATCAAGAGTGTCGGGAGAAATACCAATAACCTCAGATACGCAGATGACACTACTCTTATGGCAGAAAGCAAAGAAGAACTAAAGAGCCTCTTGATGAAGGTGAAAGAGGAGAGTAAAAAAGTTGCCTTAAAACTCAACATTCAGAAAACTAAGATCATGGCATCTGGTCCCATCACTTCATGGCAAATAGATGGGGAAACAATGAAAACAATGAGAGACTTTATATTTTCAGGCTCCAAAATCACTGCAGATGGTGACTGCATCCATGAAACTAAAAGACCCTTGCTCCTTGTTAAGAAAAGCTATGACCAACCGAGACAGCATAGTAAACAGTGGAGACATTACTTGGCCAACAAAGGTCTGTCTAGTCAAGGCTATGGTTTTTCCAGTAGCCACGTATGGATGTGAGAGTTGAACTATAAAGAAAGCCGAGTGCCAAAGAATTGATGCTTTTGAACTGTGGTGTTGGAGAAGACTCTTGAGAGTCCCTTGGACTGCAAGGAGATCCAACCAGTCCATCCTAAAGGAAAATCAGTCCTGGGTGTTCATTGGAAGGACTGATGCTGAAGCTGAAACTCCAATACTTTGGCCACCTGATGTGAAGAACTGACTCCTTTGAAAAGACCCTGAAAAGACTGAAGGCAGGAGGAGAAGGGGATGACAGAGGATGAGATGGTTGGATGGCACCACCGACTCAATGAACATGGGTTTGAGCAAATTCCAGGGGTTGGTGATGGACAGGGAGGCCTGGTGTACTGCAGCCCATGGGGTCACAAAGAGTCGGACATGACTGAGCAACTGAACTGAATTTGCCATGCAAAATAATATATTTGCATTTCCAAGGGTGTGGACTTCTGGGGTTGAGGGAGTTCTAACCTTGTTCAGTTCTTCAGCTGTGCCCAACTCTTTGCTACCCCATAGACTGCAGCATGCCAGGCTTCACTGTCCAGACTTGCCCTGGAGGCTCCTTTTTCCAACCTCCACAGGCTGCCTCCTTCCAACCCTGCAGGCTCCTTCTTGCTGTAAGCACCAGGAGAGATTCCTTTAGAAGTCAAAAGGTTGTTTTTAGGGTGAGTTCAGCTTCCAGGGAAAGAAATGTGTGTGGTTGAGGAGGACCAGGCCGGTCACTCTGAGAGATGGATAGACTTAACTGGTCATGTCAGGGAGTTACTCTGGATGGGTTCTTCTTAAATGATTAGAATTCTCTCTTAGCTCAGACTTACCAGATACAGAATCTCTCTCCTCTCCCAGGCTGAGAACAATGCTCTATGGAGAAGAGGAATAGAAATAGGAATCTTCCCAGCATATTACAAAGGTCCTAACATTGATGACTCCTTTTTGAACACTGTCAGAGAACCATGATTGCCTATAAGCGGTCACCTGGGATTGGGAAAAGTAAGACTTTGGTGTCTTCAGTTCAGTTCCGTCACTCAGTCATGTCTGACTCTTTGTGACCCCGTGGACTGCAGCACTCCAGGCTTCCCTGTCCATCACCAATTCCTGGAGCTTACTCAAACTCATGTCTATCAAGTCGGTGATGCCACCCAACCACCTCATACTCTGTCATCCCCTTTTCCTCCCACCTTCAATCTTTCCCAGCATCATGATCTTTTCAAAGGTGGCCCTTTGAAAAGTTAGAGTTAGGGTTCTTTGCATCAGGTGGCCAAAGTATTAGAGATTCAGCTTCAGCATCAGTCCTTCCAATGAATATTCAGGACTGATTTCCTTTAGGATGGACGGGTTGGATCTCCTTGCAGTTCTTTACATAGCAAAAGAGACTTTGAAGATGTAATTAAACTAAGGACTTTGAGATGGGGAGATTATACTGGATTTATCCAGGTGAGTCCAATAAAATCACAAGACTCCTTCCAAGCAGAAGGAAGCAGAAGAGGAGGCTGGGGTGAGGCGATAGGAGGATTCAACTGGCTAATACTGAAAATGGAGGAAGGGGGCCTTGAGCCAAGGAACGTGCTGGCCACTAGAAACAGGAAGTGGAAAGGAAATGGATTCTCCTCTAGAACCTCCAGAAAGGACCCAAGCCTGCCAAGAATTTTGCAAACTGAGCACCACGTTGGACCTGAGACTTCTAACCATGGACGTGTAAGTTAATAAACTTGTATTGAGTTATGTCACTAGAGTAGTGATAATTTGCTATAGCAGCAATACGGAGTGAGTACTAATTCCCTGGGCTTCCCAGGTGGCTCAGTGGTAAAGAACCCACCTGCCAATGCAGGAGACATAAGAGACATTCAATCTCTGAGTCAGGAATATACCCTGGAGGAAGGCATGGCAACCCACTCCAGTATTCTTGCCTCAAGTATCTCATAGACAGAGGAGCCTGGTGGGGTTACAGTCCATAGGGTCACAAAGAGTCGGACACTACTGAAGTGATTTAGCATGCACGCACTAATTCCCTATCTTTTATTGTTCTTTAATTATTTCATTTGTGTGAGTCTTACTTCCCTGCTGCTGCTACTGCTGCTAAGTCACTTCAGTTGTGTCCGACTCTGTGCGACTCCATAGACGGCAGCCCACCAGGCTCCCCTGTCCCTGGGGGAGGCAAGAACACTGGAGTGGGTTGCCATTTCCTTCTCCAATGCATGAAACTAAAAAGTGAAAGTGAAGTCGCTCAGTGTCCGACTCTTAGCAACCCCATGGACTGCAGCCTACCAGGCTGCTCCATCCATGGATTATCCAGGCAAGAGTACTGGAGTCCTAGGAGACCATAATCATTCTTGAGAGATTGGTCTTATTCATTTCCTCTTTCTTTTTCAGGTTCAATTAGATATAAGCTTTAGGCTCTAGGTGAACTCACCAGGCAGTCACATTACAAAACTTCCGCTGACAACTTGCAGAAAGCATGGCATCCAGGCAAGCACTAAGAATTGTAGACCCATTTTTATTAAGAAGAGAAAGATCTGGTGCTGCCAGTCCAGGTGGCAAGCTCTCTCTCCCCTGTCAGAGGGCACTGTTACATAGTTTTCTATCAACAGTACAAGTGCTAAATATCACTCCGCCTCTTCCTCCTATTTTGAAAATTCTCCCTCTTCATGTTTAGCAACATTTTACAGACATATATCATACCTAAGCATATAGATATAACATATATAACTATACATTATTGAATATACCATTGCTATTTTTATTTTGAACAAATTGTTATCTGTTGGATTAACTAAGTATAGGAAAAATAAATTGATCTGATACTTGATACCTATTCATGTTGTTTTATCACCTTTTTAATTTTTGGATGGCTGGACATGATGTACCAGGTCAAAGGAAATACCAGAAATAGACCATTATGTGGTAGTGAGGTGTGGGGGCATGGAAACATTTCCATAGCCCTATAATTAGGTCTCAGCCGTTTAGTGAGACTATTCCTCCAGACTGTGAGCTTCACGGATGTTTTAACTTCCCCACATAGGTGAAAGAGGCGGCTAGAGAATCCTGGAGTTGGTGGTTTCCCTACTCCCACCTGAAAGCTTAGGAACAAAGTTAATTGGGAATTTCCCTTCCCCCAGGTCACTTAGGCTCTGATAATGCCTCAGTAAAGTTAGGCCCTGATTAGCTTAACAAGGGCAGACCTTATTAAGTAAAAACAGAATGCTCTGGTTCATTTCAAAAGGGTCCTTTTCTCCTTCCCAGGTTGAAAGCACAAAGGAATTTTTCTCCAGTATTTACTGTGAGAACCTAGTTGAGCTACTGGGGTTGAACTGCAGATAGTGCCAGTTTAGGAAGGTGAGTTTTTAAGTTTCAAAAATTGCCCACACTGAGCCTCCTGCAATTTGTCAGTTACAGTTCAGGTTTTCCTACTCTGTCTGGGGCTGGTTTCAGGTAAGTTTGGCCTTGTGAGTGTCTGCTCTGGAAAGCCATTACTCCCTGTATTCACCTGTCTGTCTCCCGAGTCTTGAGGGCAGAAACTTGCCCATACAGTCCTTATTTCTTTTAGGGCTCCTAGAAGAATTGTTGATATTTTTATTCTATTTAACTTTTTATTTCTTATTGTGATTTCTAAATTCCTTGTAAGTGGAACCCTATACAATCAATGTTCAATTAAAATTCTCTGGTTAATTGGACAGTTCTGAGTTTCCCCCAGACTGAAAAGAATGAATTTGTGTTGTTGTTGCTACTACTCTGAAGATGTTATTGTTGGGGTTTTGCTGTTGTTGCTGGTGGTGACGCTATATCATATACAAATTATATAGAATGAAAGGAATAACCTAGCGGAGAACTTCAGGAGAACATTCTTTGACATGAATTGTAGCAATATTTTCTTAGATCTGTGTCCCAAGGCAAAAGAAATGAAAGCAAAAATAAACAAATAGGACCTAATCAAATGCAAAAGCTCTTGCACAGCAAAGGAGACTATCAACGGAACAAAAAGACAGCCTATGGAAGCAGGGGAAAATATTTATAACAATGTAACTGACAGGGTGTCGATATCAAAGATATACAAATAGCACATACAGCTCAATATCAAAAAAGCAAATGGCCCAATCAAAACATGGGCGAAGGAGCTGAATATACGTTTTTCTAAAGAAGACATACAGATGGCCAATAGGCATAAGAAAGGATATGTGATAAGAATCACTTCACACTAGTCAGAATGGCTATTATCAAAGTCTACAAATAATAATTGGTGGAAAGGGTGTGGAGAACAGGGAACCCTCCTACACTGTTGATGAGAATATAAACTGGTGCAACCAGTGTGGAGAGAAGTATGTAGGTTTCTTAAAAAATTAAAATAGAGATACCGAATGATCCAGAGATACCATATGCATTCCTGGGCATAATCTGGAGAAAATTATAATGCAGAAACATGCATACACCCCAATGTTCAATAGCAGCACTGTTTATAATAAGTCATGAAAACAACCTAAATATTCCTCAGCAGATGAATGGATAAAGATGTGGTACATATATACAGTGGAATATTACTGACCCATAAAAAAGAATGAATTAATGCCATTTGCAGCAACATGGATGGACCTAGAAATCATCACACTAAGTGAAGTAAGTCAGAAAGAAAAAGACAAATGCCATATGATATCACTTATATGTGGAATCTAAAATATGACACAAATGAACTTATCTATGAAACAGAAACAGACTCACAGACATAGAGAATAGATGTGTGGTTGTCAAGGGGGAGGGATGGGTTGGGAGTTTTGGATTAGCAGATACTATTATATATAGAATGGATAAATGACACGGTTCTACTGTATAGCACTAGAAAGTATATTCAATGTCCAGTGATTTAAAAAAATAGAAAATATGACAAAGAATGTATATATGTATATAACTGAAGAACTGTGCTGTACAGTAGAAATTAATGCAGCATTGTAAATCAGCTATACATGGGTAAAATAAGTTTCTTTTAAAAATGTCTATATAGTGGAAAATTACTTAGCTATACAAAGAATGAAATAATACCACTTGCAGCAACACAGATGGACCTGTAGATTATCATTTTAAATGAACTAAGTCAGACATAGATAAAGACAAATATCATATGAAATCACTCACATGTGAGATCTAAAAAAAGATGCAAATAAACTTATTTACAAAACTGAGATAGATTCACATAGAAAACAAACTTATGTTTACTAAAGGGGGAAGGAGAGGAAGGGTAAGTTGTGCATTGGGAATTACATATACATACTATTATATATAAAACAGATAAACAACAATGACTTACTGTATGGCATGGGGAAGTATATTCAATATCTTATAATAATCTATAATGAAAAGAATCTGAAAGAATATGTATATATAACTAAATCACTTTGCTATACACCTGAAATTAGTAAAACTTTGTAAATCAACTACAATTTAAAAAAACAACAACAACAAAAAAAACAAAAAGAAAAGCCATCAGAAACAAGTTAAAAATTTTAAAAGACACATGCATCCCCATGTTCAGAGCAGCACTATTTACAGCAGCCAAGACATGAAAACAACCAGTGCCCATCAGATGACTGACTTAAGAAGAGGTGGCACACACATACAATGGATTATCACTCAGCAAAAGAAGAGGATGAAATTCTGCCATTGGCAATTGACTGTAAAGAATATTATGCATAGTGAAAAGAGTCAGAGAAAGACAAACATTACATGATATCACTTATATGTGAAATCTAAAATATAATACAAATGAATTTGTATACAAAACAGAAGCAAACGTACATAGAAAACAAGTTTATGGTAACTGAAAGGGAGAGGGAATTAGGGAGGGACAAATTAGGAGTAACAGATAAAAACTATATAAAATAGAAAAGAAACAGGCTTTTCTGTATAGTACAAGAAATTATACCCTGTAATTATATCCTGTAATAACATATAATGGAATATAATCAGGAAAAAAAAACTGAATCACTATGCTGTATGCCTGAAACTAATATAGTATTGTAAATCAACGGTACTTCAAATTAAAGAATAAAAGGCATAAGCCTTTAGGAGTCACCTTTTTTTTATTCTTATTTTTTTTAAATATTCATTTATTTGGCTGTGCTAAATCTTGGTTGCATCATACAGAATCTTTCCTTAAAGTGCATTGACTCTCTAGTTGCAACATTCAGGCATAGCATAGTTGCACAGCATATGGGATCTTAGTTCCCTTGATCAGGGATCAAACCTGCCTCCCCTGCGTTACAAGGTGGATTTTTAAACTCTGGAACCACTAAGGAAGTCCCTAGGTGTAACCTTTTTAATTTGAAGATAATGAGAGGCATCTTTTTTCTGTACTCCACCTACCAAAGACAGCAAGTCAGGACCTCAGACCTTCCAGGAGGGCTTAGAGTAGTTCAAACAGAGAGATCCAGAAACATGTTGGGCAGATAGGAGGGTGGAGATGCCGCATAACTGGGTATTATACAGCATGCTTATTCTTGAGAGTGAGTGCAGGCTTCATAGATATGGGTCATAATTATCCAGGTGTATGCATGTTCAAGGTGCAACTGATAGTGAATACCACATGGATCCCTCTGTGTGCCAGTGTAATTTTGCTAGTGCCTGTGGTTTAGGAGTAGGCATGTGTTTGGAGACAATATTGAGCTCATGTGTGTGGAAAAGTATGACTTGAAACATGAGGATTAGGTCCACAGTAAGTCTTCAACATCATCAAGACTGCAGCCAGCAAAAAACTGTTCCTTTTTGTATATTCCATCATGTAAAAAAAAAAGTTCACAAATTTTTGAAAGTGAAATCATGCTTTGATATGAAAGAAGATATCATAAGAGAAGCTAGCAAATATTTATAGATGAATGAAAATGAAGAATACAACATACTAAAAGAGGAAATTATAGCCTCAAATGCTTAATTAAAAAACAAAAAAGATCTCAAATCAACATTCTAACTTAACAATCTAAGAAACTAAAAAACAGAGTATAAATTAAATGCAAAGACATCAGAAAAAAGGAAGTAATAAAGATTGTAAGGGCAAGGGTTATTCACTCAGTTGAGTCCAACTCTGTAACTCCATGGGCTGTAGAACACCAAGCTCCTCTGGCCATGGGATTCCCCAGGCAAGAATACTAGAGTCAGTTGCCATTTCTTTCTCCAGGGAATCTTCCCAACCCAGGGTCTCCCACTTTGCAGGCAGATTCTTTATCAGAGCCACCAGACAGCAGGGTAAATGAAATAGAGGGAGGAAAAACAGTAGAGAAAAATCAAAGAATCCATAACAGGTTCTTCAAAAACATTAACAAAGTTGACAGTGTTTAACCTAGTAGACTAATTTAAAAAGAGAAGACTCATATTACTTAATCAGAAATGATAGGGGGACATTACTAACAATTTGATACAAATTTAAAAAAATAATAGTATTGTGAAAAACCACATGCCAAAAAAGTGGATAACCTAGGTGAAATGGACAAATTCCTAGCAACATAAAACCTACCAAAATTAAATCAAGAAGAAATAGAAAACCCAAGGGAACTCTCTAGCAGTGCAGTGGTTCACACGCCACAAAGCAGACTACTTTTGCTGTGAAGGGCATGAGTGGGGAATTAAGACCCTGCAAGTCATGCCACGGGCTTCCCAGGTGGTGCTGAAAAGTTAAGTGTAAGTGTTAGTTGCTCAGTCATGTCTGACTGTGAGACCACATGCACCACAGCCTGCCAGGCTCCTCTGTCCATGGAATTTTCCAGGCAAGAATACTGGAATGAGTTGCCATTCCTTTCTCCAGGGGATCTTCATGACCCAGGGATCAATCCTGGGTCTCCAGCATGCCAGGCCAATTCTTTATGTCTGAGCCACAGGTGGCACTAATGGTAAAGAATCTGCCTGCCAATGCAGGAGACACAAGAGAGGCAGCTTCAATCCCTGGGTCAGGAAGATCCCCTGGAGTAGGAAATAACAGTTCAGTTCAGTCGCTCAGTCATGTCTGACTCTTTGTGACCCCATGGACTGCAGCACACCAGCCTTCCCTGTCTATCACCAACTCCCAGAGCTTACTCAAACTCATGTCCATTGAGTCGGTGATGCCACCCAACCATCTCATCCTCTGTCATCCCCTTTTCCTTCCACCTTCAATCTTTGCCAGCATCAGGATCTTTTCAAAGGAGTCAGTTCTTCACATCAGATGGCCAAAATATTGGAGTTTCAGCTTCAGCATCAGTCCTTCCAATGAATATTCAGGACTGATTTCCTTTAGGATTAACTGGTTTGATCTCCTTGCCATCCAATGGACTCTCAGAGTCTTCTCCAACACTACAGTTCAAAAGCATCAGTTCTTCGGTGCTCAGCTTTCTTTATAGACCAACTCTCACATCCATACGTGGCTATTGGAAAAACCATAGCTTTGACTAGACAGCCCTTTGTTGGCCAAGTAATGTCTCCGCTGTTTACTATGCCGTCTTGGTTGGTCATAGCTTTTCTTCCAAGGAGCAAGGGTCTTTTAATCTCATGGTTGCAATTACCATCTGCAGTGATCTTGGAGCCCAAAAATATAGTCTCTCACTGTTTCCACTGTTTCCCCATCAATTTGCTATGAAGTGATGGGACCAGATGCCATGATCTTAGTTTTCTGAATGTTGAGTTTTAAGCCAACTTTTTCACTCTCCTCTTTCACTTTCATCAAGAGGCTCTTTAGTCCTTCGCTTTCTGCCATAAGGTTGGTGTTACCTGCATATCTGAGGTTATTGGTATTTCTCCTGACAATCTTAATTCCAGCTTGTGCTTCATCCAGCCCAGCACTTCGTATAATATATTCTGCATATAAGTTAAGTAAGCAACAGTTAGAACTGGACATGGAATGACAGACTGGTTCCAAACTGGGAAAAGAGTACATCAAGGCTGTATATTGTCACCTGCTTATTTAACTTATATGCAGGGAATAACAACCCACTCCAGTATTCTTGCTTGAAATTTTCCACGGGCAGAGTAGCTTGACAGGCTATATAGTCCATGGGACCACAGAGAGTCAGACACAAGTGGGCAACTATGCACACATACACACACACACACACACACACACACACGCCACACCACACAGAAAAACAAACAAGCAAAAAAAAGAAAAAAAAATCCAAAATACCTATAATTAGCACAGATTAAATCAGTAATCAAAAACACTTCAGCAGTGAATTCCCTAGAAGTCCACTAGTTGGGATTCCACACTGTCATTGCCAAGATCCCAGTTTAATCCTTGGTCTGTTTTTCAGTCACCTCAGTCGTGTCCAACTCTTTGTGACCCCATGGACTGCAGCATGCCAAGCCTCCAAGTCCTTCACTATCAGCCAGAGCTTGCTCAAACTCATGTCCATTGAATTGGTGATGCCATCCAACCATCTCATCCTCTACACCGTCTTCTCCTCCCACTTTCAATCTTTCCGAGCATCAGGATCTTTTCCAGTGAATCCACTCTTACCTGTAACTGGCAGAGCCCACTTACATGCCACACAGTATCTGCATTGCCGCGGTCTCCAATTTGGCCTTGAGCCCCTAAACCCCAAAATTGTCTCATCTCCTGATTTCCTCTTCTAGACTTCAGGATGCGGTCTGCCCTCTGGAACCCTTCGCTTGTACATTTTGCCTTTCCCCGCTCTGTACCTCATTGCACTTGCGCACTTCCCGCTAGTTACTCCGATCTCCGCGTCCCTTGCTGCCCAGTCGGAAGAGCCAATATTAGATACCCAGTTTCCCCGCCCCAAGATTGTATTCCCTTGAACTGATGCCACTCCTGGGCTTAAGAAGCAGAAAATTGGGATAAGAGCATATTCGAGGTTCATGTCCTGAGCCGTGAGACCACGAACCTGCAAGGGGAAAAGATGTGCCGCGAGGCAGGCGTGTCGAATGGAACACTGAGGTTTCTTGACACTGAGGTCTGGGTGTGAACCTGTCATTCGGTCACTCATGTCTCGTTTCAGCTAGAATCATTTCTCCTGGTATCTGTGCCCCACCCCCAACTCCCCCGCTCCGCAATGCCGCTGCAGTTTTTGCCATGCTGAAGGGTCTCTACAGGCAGTGTGAATTGTGTGCTGTGCGCTCAGACCCAGCGATCCTGTGTACAGGGAGAAGCTTCTTTCTCTGCGTTCTACCTGCTGAGGACAAGTTAGGACCTCGGACCTTCCTGGAAGGCTTAGAGCAGTCGCTGCAACAGAGAGATCCAGAAGCCTGTTGGCCAGGATGTAGGAGGGTCGAGGTGCTGGGCAATCGGGTTTTACAGAGCACGTTTATTCCAGAGAGTCATGGACGCAGGACGTAATTCTGCTCCTGTGTGCTGCGCGCTTGCTGCCGGACTCTGAACATCACCTGGATGCCCCGGTGCACCAGTGTCATTTTGTGAGTGCCTGTGGTTAGGGAGCGCGCACATGTTTGGAGTCAGTACTGAGTTTGTGAGTGTGTAAGAGTAGACACGGGATTACACTCCCGCAGGACTCTTCAGCACCATCAAGCTTGGCGGCCTTCCTAGCAGAGGACTGAATTGCAGTAGATGAGGGTGCAGGGCTACCATCACAGGTCACTGGAACATATGGGTAAACCGCAGCGGGAAGCTGGGTAAATGGTTGGGGAAGGAGAGTGAGCATTAGGTGATGAATGGTGGAGGAGGCGGCGTGCGGCTAGAGGTCTGCTTGGAAGCTGGGAGGCGTCTAAACCTTGCACTTCCCTGCTCAGGCTCAGCAGCACATCCAGCCCCTCCTTACCCAATGAAGGACCACCCAGCATGACTCCAGGTAGCTGCGGAGGGTGTTGACTGGGAAAGCGTATCGTGATCCCACGGAATCTTCTATGAACTTCCTGGTAAGCTCTTCTAGATCCCTAATTGGGTGGAGAACAGGTACATGGTTAGTAATGATAGCATCCCTTCAAGATTGGAATATGATTCCCATTTCAGAGATAAGTATGTTGAGACTTTACTAGTTTCTGGCCTGCGATCTTACTACCTGGCAAAGTTACAGCCGGAACAGAGCTGAAATCTGTCAAAGTTCCTGGACTTCGACGGCTTTATCTCCACACGCCCTGCTCTCCCATGCGCGCTTCCTGCTGCCTGAATCCAACTCCCTGCTTGGGCACAGAATCTTCAACTCTGCTGCGCATAACCCTGAAGCACTCTTGGACAGGGCTCTATGGTCAGATCAAGGGGATTCAGGATTCCCTGTAACGCTGGATTCTACTCTACAGGACTAGGAATGGAGTGGGACGCGTGCCTGTTCAAAACCCTTGAAACCGAACAGGTAAAATTAACTGTGACGTCAAATTGTCCTCAAATTCCAACTTACTTTTTCTGTGCTTTTCATTTGTCTTCACCAACCCCCCTCTGTGTCCCCTTCCCACCCCCGCCATCAATGACCTCAATGCAAATACAAGTGGGGTGGTACTTCTGAATGCTCCATGTTCTGGACGCAAGTGGTGACACAATCCTTCTGGGGCTCACATCCTTCCCCTCATTGGTTGCCTGGAGCTCCTGGAACCCCCCCTAGACCCAGAGCAGCAGAAATAAAAGCAGCTGCTCGCGCTGGGAGGATTCAGAGGCACCCAAGTATCTCTGCCACTTCTGCCAGAGTGCCATCGCCTGCCGCCAAAGCTACTGCTGCTGCTCCTTCCTCTGCTCCCAGCTACCTGGTATCGGCTGTCAGGTAAGCCTGGAGATTCCTGCTTAGCTGGGATTCTGTTTCTCTTTCTCCCCTTGCTTCCCTCTCTCTCTCCAGTACTTTTTTCTTACTGGATCTCTTCTTGTCACAACACCTCTGTCCACTCCTGTCCAGGTCTCTTCGACACACTGCGTTACTCTGCAAGGCTCACAGGTAACCTTGAATGGTCTCAGTTTGCAAACTCCCTTCTTCACTCTCCTCATGCCCAGGCTGGCTCCAGTCTCTCTCTCGCGGCTCATGTACTTAGGTCAGTCTCGGATGCTGAAGCTCCCCAGGGTACTGCAGGCTGATCCTGATGCAGGAATATCTTTATGAAGCCAGTGCTGTCATGGGTCACATCTCATGTCTTGTGGACCAAGGGAAATGGGTTTCAAATCCAGGACAGTGCAGGCAGGTGGGAAACAGGGACAGATAGCTGTTAAACAGAAGCACTCATTTGTGGGTTCTGGGAATTTTTTTCCTAATTTGAGACTTCCAGATTGATTCTTACTGGTCATATTTATCAGTGTAAACAGCTGAGCATAGGAATTTGGTCCTTTAGTTTCTTGGGGATTCCAACAGCAGAAATTTGTCCTTGGGAACTTCCTTCCAGTCCCACACCAGCAGGACAGCTCTGGGTTGTGCAAGTGGGAAACTGGTGGTCACAGGTACTCCCAGTCTGTCCTGAGTGTGTAAGGTGCTGGTAGGGACCTATAGACCACCATTTTTTCACCCAATTTCCTGCCAGTTTTCTTTGCTAAACCAAGCATTCTACAGGCTTACTGGATCATCTAGTGGTTCACTTAGCTATTGAGCATATGATGATGAAAGGGAGTGAAATGACCAAACTGAAACCAGGACAACTGGGAGTTAAGAGGCATAGGCAGGAGCAGAGCCCAGGTCTGTGGGCTCAAGGAATTTAGACCTGCTACAGGTGGTGACATTCTTTCCTTGCAGAGAGGTATCATGGGTTTCTCGAAGTTCCCCCTCTTCCTGGTCCTCAGCATCCTGATCATCCACCAGGCAGGCATGCTCCAGGCAGCACCATTCAGGTAAGACAGCCCTACCTGAAGCCCTGTCACTTCCCACAGCCCCTGGAATTATACAATTCTATGTTCTCAGTTGTGCTGTGCTCTTATGAGGGGGTGGTAATGTATGAATGTAAACATGTAGATAAGTTTATCATAACTTTTTATGAGATGAAGATGTATAGCATACAGTTTATAGATATATGATACATGATATTCCTTGCAAATTTCATATACTGTGAACCTCATAGCATTCTTTTGTTGATTTTTACCAGACATTTTTATCTTTAGGAAACCTAGTTAGTAGTTTAACCATAATTTGCACAATGAATTGCATCCTAATTTGCTAATTGCTTTGCCAATAAATGTTATTAAATCTGATATATAAAATCTGATTTATATTTTATCTAATTCCTCACCTTCATTCAAATTACATTAAAGTGAAACCATTTTCAGATTTAAATAATTAATAATGGCTATATTTTATACTAAGCTCATAAAACTCCTGAAAATCTAACCATCACCTTTCACAAGTCTATATGATCCACTTGGACCAAGCCACTTCTCTAGGTCACATCAGATCCTAAATCCTGGTGAAGCAGCAATTTTGGATGAACAATGGCCTACACCCTGTCCATTGAGAGCTGGTTTAGTCACATCTGCAGGGGAAGTCCCAGAATCCAAGAAACTTCATTGCTTATCCTAGAATGAGGATTTTCAGGGACTTAGAGCACCTGTTGCTCTTGTTTCTTCTCCCCAGGTCAGTCTGGAAAAATGACTTTGTACCAGCTACACTCACTGAGGAGGAATCGTACTTCCTACTGGCCACAATGGTGAAATGTTATGTGGAGATGAAGGCTAGTGAGCTGGAGTATGAGACTGAGGACTTCGGGTAAGTCTGTGTACCCCTCTCAGAACATGGCTTACCTTCTGCATTGGCATACCAGGAAGACATATGGTTAAGCATGAGATTGGGGGACTTCCTTGGTGGTCTGTGCTTCTGATGCAGGGGGTGCCAGTTTGATCCCTGGCTGGGGAACTCATGAGTTGGCCACATGTTGATCTCATATGTTAGAGAAAAAAAAAAATTGAGATTGGGATAGTGCCATAAGTGTCTCCCTCATCTCATAAGCCTTGGGTGATTTTTAATTTACACAGAAAAGACTGGCTGTTACAGATCTATGTTTCAAGACCAGTAACCCAAGCCCCCTTTGTTTTATGATACCCCTGGAAATGTCTACAGGGAATGATGTAGTATTTTCCCTAATGCTCTGGGATTTTCTACTGTGATGATCGTATTTAGCAGAAACATTTAAGGTTCACTGGTGCCTCTCAGAGTAGTAATTTTCCACTGATGGTCCCATGGGGCAGCACCTGCCCTCAACCTCTCACTGACAGATCTTTTCATTTTTCTCCATCCTACAAATCAGCATCATTGCCCAGGAGAGAACCAGTGACACCGCCACCAGCATGACCCATAAGTTGGCAGGCTTCCTGGGCAAATCTGGGAGCAAGATTAAGAGGAACATCATGTCCACCAACGTGGCTCCAAAGCCTTTGGCCGGCACCACAGGGATCTTCAGAACCAACTAGGGAAATAATTCCAGGAAGAAGATGACCAGCCAGTACTTCAAATGGCACAGCTGGTGGCTGGGTTTTACAGACATGCATGCCACATTCTAACCCTCTCTTGGCCCGTATCTTAAAAATATCCACAGCAGAGTTGCTGAGCCCAGTGTCTAGATACAGAACAGAGAGCCTCAATGTCTGAAATCCTTCTAACTTGGGTTCATTTGTTTTCCAGTGTCTCTCGGTGATACTGAGATCATCTGCCAGGAAACATAGATCCTATTCATTTAAAACACTGTTCCAGACATCCCCGGTGGTCCAGTAGTTAAGACTTCACACTTCCACGACTGGGGGAAAAGGTTCGGGCCCTGGTTGGGGAACTAAGATCCCACATGCTTAAGATCCCACACTGCAACATGCCACACCATGGTGCAGAAAAAGCAAGCATACAAACAAAAACTGCTCCTTGCAGTTATAATTGTGATTATTCTAGTTTTTGAGTTTGAAAGGCAAAGACCCGACCCTTTGAGAATATTTCCTACAATGTCGTCTGGATTCAGAGATAGACTTGGGTTCAAATACTGTGTCCTCTACCATGTCCCCATGGGCCAAACCCTCTATAAGCCTGTTTCCCCATTTAACTTGAAGGCAACAATACTAGCTACCTGTTAGCAGCTGAACTCTACTTCTTGTAATTTGCAATGAAAGAAACTTGCAGAAAAAATAGCATGGAAGACCCGCATGTATGCATGCTTGTTGATGTTGAAAATGTTCTTTTCCTTGAAGTAAACTGAAGCTAAATGCAAAATAAACTCATTTGCCGTTATTTAGTGTGCATCTTTTTAATATTTGATTCTATGTTCAGTAAATATGATTCATGTCTCATCGGCTTATCTGGCAGAAAATTAGGGCCCTGTCAGCCAACTTTGCCAAGAGATATTACATCCGTTATGAATTCAAACTAACTTAGTCTTCACAGACATATTTTGTCCTTAGAAGTATTTTGATTGTGAGATCTTTTAGTGATAACATATCTGACAATGTTTATTAAACGGCAACCAAACTCTTAGTTTAAAACAAACAGCCAAAATACACTACGTTTTCCCTGTGCTCTAAAGTTAGAATGTCCTTAAGATAACTTTAATATTCTTTAATGTGTGTGTGTATGCTCAGTTGTGTTTGACTCCTTGCAATCCCATGGACTGTAGCCTGCCAGGCTCCTCTGTCCATGGAATTCTCCAGGTAAGAATACTGGAGTGGGTTGCCATTTCCTATCCCAGGGGGTCCTCCCAACCCAGGGATCAAACCTGCACCACTGAGGCACCTGAGAAGCCCAATCTTCTTTAATAAGCATGTTCAGTTTAACCTACTGTTTATTTTTTTTCTTCAAAGTTAACTCTTTTTAGAAGCTCAGTCTAAGGATATTTATCAAGACCTTTCGCCAAGCAAGAGTAAAAAGGCTTCAAATTAGGACTGAAGTGACTCAGCGAGGTTCACAGATTTAAGGAATGGACTTGTCGTGTTCTGTTTCTGCCGGGGGCGCTCCGCAGAGAGAGAAGCAGCGGAACTTCCCTCAGCAAAGGCAAGGGGTCCCGACGAGAGGTGAGCCTGCTGTCCGCCAACCCAGCCCCTTGGCGAGCAAGAGACAATCACAAACGACAGCGGTTCCGTATAAGCAGTTCCGCTTTATTGCCTCAAACTCTTGGTTTATATAGGCAAGCAAGGGGGTTTTGCGAGGGACTTTCTATAGTTGCACCAATCACGTTAAAGGTCAAATTGTCATGTGCCATAGTTGTACCAATCACATTAAAGGTCAAATCATAATATGCCATAGTTGCACCAATCACGTTAAAGGTCAAATCATCATGCTCCTTCATTGTAACAGGAGTCTATGGTGATCACGCGCTGTCCACCTCCATGGAAATCAAGAGAGCCAATCAAAAACTATAACATAGACCATGCCCCTATCTCTTCGGCTTAGTTTCGGAGGCAAAGCTAACCCATCTTTTCTAAGGTTTCCCATTTAGGGCCCCACATGTTTCCTTACTCTTCCTACTTGGCACTCAAAGTTCCATAGAAGCCCAGTTGCTTGAGAAGAATTTCAGTAAACTTTGCAGTCAACATGACTGTGGGGAAGACAAGTCCCTGGCTATGAGCTAGTCCTGTGCCCCAGACAGCAAATTCTGACCCCCACTGATTACATTTCCTGTGTTATACAGGCTAGTAATACTATTTCTTTACATCAGAAAACTTAACTATCTGTAATGATACATCTATTTGTGGTTATTTGATTTATGTACACATTCCCCAATAGACTGTAAATACCATGAAAATGAGGACCATGGCTAGTTTTGCTCACCATTACATCTCCAGCATTTAGTCTAGGAGGTGTTCAATAATTCTGTGATGAATGAAGTCTAGAGCCCAGATTTCTGGTTTCACTGGTTGGTCGTGCCTTGCATGACCTTGGACACAGAATTACATTTCCACTGAGTCTGAGATACCATGTTTAGAAGAGGGTCTTCAGCAAGATGGTCACTAAATGTTTGTCCATCCACTTTAGACTTCTAATCTCTTTAAATATAAAGGAAGGAAGAGAAGTCGTCCAGATTAGAAAATGGTCCAGTAGGGTGCTGTAAGAGAGGCAGTGGCAGAGGGTGGTTGGCTGAGCATCCCTAGGAAGTGGCATAAATGACTCCCGAATGAAGTGTGACCTCTCTACAGCCTTTGGAAAAATTGTGAAAGGAAAGAAGTTTCTCACTGAAAACTACTTTTTTCCTTATCAGTTTCTTAAATCCTCACACCCACCACCATCAACATGACCATGTTGACAACTCCAACAGATCAGTGTCCTCTCATCTCCCATTCTGTCCTGACTCTAAAAAAAAAAAAAAAGCTAAAATAAACACATTCACATATAAGCACACTTTTAGGAACTTTGTTGTTTTAACACTTTACTCTCCTGCCATTGGGGTCTGCATTTTCCAATTTAAGCTGTTTGGGGGGGATGTTTAACTCATACAAATTAAATAGTAAAGACTGAACGGTGGGAACTTTTTTTAGTGGTTTAAAGGAGGCTTTCATAAGCTTCCTCAAATCCCACGCAGAGGTGCCATACTTTACCAGCTTTACCTCACTGCCTGACTCCTAGGAGCATCAACAAAATCTGAGTACACAAACCCATCCTACATAACACTTTGTTAACAAAATCATCACTTAGGTACCCTTCTAGTGCTGAGACTCTCGTGAGGTATGTGAGGTATTCACCTTGGGAGCAAATTAAGGGGGCACCAAAAAGCTTAGTAATCAAGGTGATATTTTAATGTAACACCTTAAAATAAAAATGCAGAAAAAATTCATGATGAACAAGATACCAAGTTTTTAATGAGCCAACATCAATATTGATTTTTTTTCTTTTTGCCTCAGGCTTCAATATGGCTAGGCAATATGACTAGGCATTTGAACTCTTCCTCCCTTCCATTCTGATGAAACACAACTGTGAGTGTACATAATGAAACGTGCCAACAAGGCTCCTTGTGCTGATTGCATCACTGTAGGCTGGGGGAAGGGCTGTTGGGAGGGCACCCAGGGCTCAGACTATGGGAGCAGCCATCCAAGAACTGACAGGGAACCTTCAGAATGTGTCCTGGAGGGAGGTTTCCAAGCTCAAGAAAGAGGCTTCTGCTGGAGCACAGACACTCTTTAAAACCATTACCTGTCTGCACATAGAAATAGCAGGGTTTTCACATTCTTCAGGCAGCCATTCAGCCCTGCATACTGAAGAAGGGATCTCTGCCGTGAAACAGTGAAATACTTCATTTCCTGTTCTACCAAACATCCCTGTCCTGATAAAGTCCAGAGACAAACATAATATTGGTTGTTTTCTCTCACTCTAGGAGCAAATGCAGGGAGGGGGGACAAAGAGAGGGCTTTCTCTTCGGGGAGTGCTGAGAGAACACAGTAAATGATGACAGGAAGGATCTGTGTTCTGAGAGACTTTAAGTGAGTCGTGACGACCTCCCACACAGTGTCCCCAAGGGGCAGTGGGGGTGGGGATGAGGCATCTCATCAGTGCTGTTAGTGAGTCAGGCTGCCGTCAAGGCTTCAGCTCTCTGCTAACGTAGGCAGGGGGAAAATGCCAAACGAGAAATGCTCCTTACTTTACGTGAATGGAAGAATATTTGGGGAGTGAAAATTAATCCTTTTTGAAAATATATGATGGAAGGGAGCCACTCTTGAACCAAGCACCATACTGCCTAACAGCTGTGGCCAGCCAGACAACGCAAGAGGGATAATGTCAGGGAAAGCAGGCAGGGCTGACCTCAGACATCCAGTAGATGATATGACTCCATTCCTGGTGCCTCTGCATCACTGTGCTCCACCTGCAATGCCAATATCCTCCCTGGGCCATTTCCACAGACCTTTGGTTAGACACCGAGGACTAAGTTTAGAATGATCACCTAACATATTATTCTTTCCATTTTACTAGAAAGTTATTAATAAGAATTTTAAGGAATCCCTAAAGGTAATATATTAGGCATTTGTAATAGGCAGTAGGTAGATATTCCATGGCTGGAGATCCTGTGAAACATACAGGACACTGGAGATGTCCATTTACCAGATAGTGAGCTCAAAACAGTTAAAAAGGAAAACCTAAGGCTAATGAACTACCTAGCTTCCCCTTCAGTGTCCTTGCATCAGAGATATAGAAACTGAGAGACTAGAAACACTATCAGAGGCCAAGGCTTGCTTAGCAGATGGAGGCCTTTGCTCTTGGCATTCCTTCTTTGGAGTATTTTCCCCGTATCTCTTCCTCTGAGTGCCCCTCCATCCCTACCCCTCACCTCCAATATATCCACATCCTAATTCCCAGAACCGGAGTATGTTAGCTTTCACGTCATGGAGCAATAAAATGGAATTAAGGTTGATAAGGGCTTCCCTGGTGGCTTAGAAGGTAGAGTCTGCCTGCAGTGTGGGAGACCCAGGTTCGATCCCTGGGTTGATAAACATCTGTCCCTCGAGAAGCGGTGATTATCCTGGATTAATCAGGTACTAAGTAGAAGAGGCAGGCAGGGAAGGGGGCAGAAGGGTCACTGAGATCTAATGTGCTGCCTTTGAAGATGAAGGAAAGGGAACATGCCTTAAGAAATGCGCGTATCCCCTAAAATTTGAAAAAGGCAAGGAAACTAATTCTTCCATAGCGCCTCTAGAAGGAATGCAGGCATACAAACACCTAGCTTTTGGCCTCTAAGACCCACTTTGGACTTCTGAGGACAAAAACCTGTAAGACAATAAATTTGTGGTTTTAAGGTACTCTAGTAATTTGTTACAGCAGCAGTAGGAAACTAACACATCATTTGATCTAAGTTCAAATGTCATCTTCTAAAAGAGACTACTTGACGTCTCTCACCTGATAAAGGGTTTTGCCATGCCCAGGCACTTTTTATAACACATTTTCATGTTGTCTGCTTATTATTATCTACAGTTACTTTACTAATGTGTTTAGTACTCTTCCCTATCACAAGAATGTAAGTTCTAGGAGGGCAGTGGTTTTCTTTTCACATATTATCTCCATTGCTTTGCATACTACTACATAGTAGACACTTAAAATAATATCTGCAGTATGAATAAGCCTTAAGCTAACAAGGACCGTAACATTCCTGCTACTGCTCAGTCACAAAGGGCAGCTGTTACAACTGTCCCACGGCCAGTAGGTCCTGTATTGCAAGGAACTCCCAATACAAAACAGGAATACAAGCAGAAATAGCAAACAGAATTTTCCAAGTAGTTAATCAGCTGCTTAATTTTAGGTACCTGGAAGCAAAAAGTTGGAACAGTAAGCACTATCCCTGAACAACAGTAGACCAGACAGCCTTCTGTGATGGCCAAAAAGTAACCAGCTGGGGATGACCAGAAAGCTGTGAAAATATATGTAATTCACTCAGATTGCCTATATATCATGTAATTACAATTCATAAGGGAATCACATGTAAAAACACCTTATAACGTAAGGACAAAAGGATAAATTAAAAAAGGCCAAATCGTGAGATTACTTTCTTTTTATATTGATAGGTCATTTAATGGAAATTCTGAAGAGTATCAGCTTCTGCTAAATAAAACAGTGTTGATAATCTCCAGTTGTCTGGTCAGATACAAGCAGACCTGGTTCTTAAAAGGATAACCACAGAAAGGGCTGGCTGCCAGGGACGTTGGATCCGCCTGCTCCAGTGAGGGAGGCGGTGCTGTCTCGTCTTCCAGGCCCAAGCGCCCAACCAGCTGGGACTTGCCTAGAGCCGCGCATAAATCAAAAGGGCCGCACACCCTCCCGGACCAGAACAAAGCCAGCAGTAACAAGCCCGAGGGCCCTACGCTCAGCCAGCCAATAGCCATAGAAATGGGGCGGGACCTTGGGGGTAATTGACCAATAGGATGCGCTGGGGTTGGAGCTCTCCCCGGGTCTTAGGGCGGCCCGGGTTTGCAGCCCCCGCCCCAGGCCATGTGGCAGCCTCACAGCGCCGAGGCGTTCGCGGCGGCCTTCGGCGGGGTCTTCTTCCTGCTTTTCTTCGCCCTGGGGGTCCGCCAGCTGCTGAAGCAGAGACGGCCGTCGGGCTTCCCCCCGGGACCGTCGGGGCTACCATTTATCGGCAACATCTACTCACTGGCCGCCTCGGCCGAACTCCCCCATGTCTACATGAAAAAGCAGAGCCAGGTGTACGGCGAGGTACAGCCGACGGAGGGCCCGCGGCTTCTTCCCCGGGGTAGGGGATGGGGGTGGGGGTCCGGGGATGCTCGTGGGTGCCAGTTGTCGGGACCCTGCTCCGTGTGCCCGCAGCGTGGGAGCAAGCTCGCTTCCTGTGCCAAGGGACAAAGTCCTCAGGCGGCGCCACTGCCGGGGACGGGGGAAAGGAGAGCCCTGCCCATCCGTGAGCCCCGCCCACCCGACGCCCGCGGAAGCTGGGCGGGATTCTCCCGCCCCAGAGGGCGAAGAGGTGCCGCTCCTGCGCATGTGCAGTGGGACCCTGGACCCGCGCCGGACGCCCCGTCGGGCGTCACAGGCGCTTCCTTCAACGTTCGTTCCCCGCGCCCGGCTTCTCGGGTTCGTGGAACTTCACGCGGCGCGCGTAGGATAGCGTCCCCTTACGGCTTCTGGGGATTTCTAGGGTTGAGTTAATGGTTAATAGGAGGTCGTTGGGTATTTGCATTTGAGAATGGCTGATCTAGGCGTCTGCTGTGAGGAGAGAGCGCAGGTGAAGGACTGTGAAAGAGCGAATGAATTAATGAGTGAAGATCAGTGCCGTGTCCCACTGCTGTGCTGTCTTCCTGGAGATAGGAGCGCCCCTACAACAAACACGAGCCTCCCTTGCAGTGTGACCTCTCCAGGGCAAGTCTTCTAGTCGTTTTTTTCGGCAGGGGAAACTTTGGCGCAGACCCGCTGAGTGACTTGTAGGTTGCCACACAGCTACCAAAAGCAAGAGAAAGGCCAGAGTCCTAGCTTGCCTTGGGAAGAGTGTCCTAACATGGAGGAGGCAGAAGTTTCCAGAAAACGCCTTGACCCAGCTCAGTTGATTTGTTTTAAATCCTTTCCTTTATAGGAAACTACTAGCCAGACTGCCAGGTTCTGTGATGAAGAGGTGAAGAAGGCAGTGTCAACTTAAAAAAATGCCTGATGTGAGAGTTGGGAGTTAGTTTTATTAGGGGGCAAAATGAGGACTGCAGCCTGGGAGACAGCACCTCAGATAGCTCTGAGAAGCTGTTCCAGAGGCAACGGGATAAGGCCAGTATTTATGTGACTTTGGTGAAGGGGTTGTTCATGTAATCTGGGCACATATTTTTGCAGAAGGTTTTAGTAGTCGTGAGGAGCAGATGTCACCATGAATGAATTGAGTGCTTTTCTAGAAATGAAGAGATGCTAGAATTGGGTTCATAAAATCAGCTCCTGAAAATAGCAGCCCATCTGAAGACCTGTTCTGCCAGTTTTTTGGAATGGAGTGCCTCCTTCCTGGTGTCCATCATGACTGCCTTCAGGGCATATTGAAGGTCAGCAGGTGCAACAGCACTTGATGTAGAGGTAGATGGCAAGTGCCAATTTGTGGTTGACAGCAGTCCCAGCCTGACTTTAAGTAGTTACAGTCCAGTGAGAGAGAAAAATTAATGAACAACCACAAATTGTGTGTGTGGTGAAAAAACAGGACTGTTGGGCAGTTGTGGCATTCAAGTTTGGGATTACATTCATATTTAAACCAGTTTTTACAAGAATTGTTCTAAGTTTCTGCAGTTCACTAATGGTCCATATCACTATAGGAAGGCTGGACTTAAAGTAAATATTTATAATTCTTAGATTTTGTTTTCTTTCCTCCAGTTCGTGAGTGTGTTTGCATGGTTTTCATCAAATATATTTGATTTCTGGTGTGTTGGTATGAAGCATCATCAATATTACAGAGAAATCAGAAGATGTGAAAGCACAAGATGAGAGGTTGAGTCCTCTTTTGTCAGTTAAAACTTGACCTTTTTTGTCTAAATCTTAATTTTTCCTGATATGCATCATGGCAATAATAATAAGTGAACACAGCTAAGTGCTACTCAAATGTTCTTGATTATTAATTACAGAAGAATTTATTATACCTACATAGTAGAAAGTGTTTTTAGACCAGTTATGTGAAATGCTGTCATTCAGAATAGGAAGTTGTTTTTCGGATGTAGATGCTTGAAGTGAAAGGAACTCAATTTCTATGAACATTTGTTTGGGGGAGAGGGTAATCTTAATCTCCCAGGAATGTAGCCTGCTAGGCTCCTTTGTCCATGGAATTTGCTAGGCAAGAATACTGGAACAGGTTGCCATTTCTTACTCCAGAGGATCTTCCCAACCCAGGGACTGAACCCACGTCTTCTGTGTCTCCTACACTGGCAGGCAGATTCTGTACCACTGTGGTGGTTGTTCAGTGGCTAAGTCATGTCCAATTCTGCGACACCATGAACTGCAGCACACCATGCCTCCCTGTTCCTCACCATCTCCCATTGACTTGGTGATGCCATTCAGCCATCTCATCATCTGTCACCCTCTTCTCCTTCTGCCTTCCATTTTTCCCAGCATCATGGGCTTTTCCAGTAAGTCAGCTGTTTGCATCAGGTAGCCAAAGTATTGGAGCTCCAGCTTCAACATCAGTCCTTCTAATGAATATTCAGGGTTGATTTCATTTACGATTGACTGGTTTGATCTCCTTGCTCTCCAAGGGAGTCTCAAGAGCCTTCTCCAGCACCATCAGAGCCACCTGCAAATCACCCTTTGCTTTTTTGCTTTTTTGAGGGTGTGGAACCAAAAGATACAACCAACCCAAAGATCAGTAGAAGGAAGGATTTATTACTTGCAAGTAAAAAGAACATAATAGATCTTTCCCAAGGCAGCTTCTCTAGACAAGAAAATTGGGGATGTTTTATGTTAGGGTATATGCATGTTCATGAAGGCTTGGGCAGTGTGTGCACATTCATGAAAGGGCTTGAACAAGAAAATTCAGCATAGAACGGGGGCAGAATTTGACAGGCCAAGACAGTTGATTGAAGTCCCAGAGTTCAAAAAAGGTCAACATTTCTAAGGTTCTAGTTGATCTGGTGGTTGAACGCTTCAGGCTCATGTTTACCATTTAATGAGAACCGGGATTCTTTATAGCTGATGCATTATCTTTGCTATTGTTAATTGTTTTGTGTGATAAATCATTTGTTCTTTTATTCCCTTAAGATTAATTACTGAGACCTGTACAAGGGCAAGTATTGTGCCCAGGCTTAGATCCCCAGATGGCTTAAGGAGAAAATGACTTCTCTTAAGAAAGCCATTCCTGGTTCTTTCTTTCTGGGGACCCCCTATCCTGATGATAAACAATAGAATATATGAATGTGTTGGAAGATTATCATCTTGGGATAGGTAGCTCTGGTTTAATGGATTTGTGGCATGAATTACCAGTTTTATTGCTGGTACAACTATTTAAGGCAGCCATGGATCTTTATAGGCTTCCTTGATAGCTTAGTTGGTAAAGAATCTGCCTGCAGTGCCGGAGACCTTGGTTCGATTCCTGGGTGGGGAAGATCCCCTGGAGAAGGGATGGTCTACCCACTCCAGTGTTCTTGGGCTTCCCTCGTGGCTCAACAGGTAAAGAATCTGCCTGCAACGTGGGAGACCTGGGTTCGATCCCTGGGTTGGGAAGATCTCCTGGAGAAGGGAAAGGCTACCCACTGCACTGGCCTGAAGGTTGCAAAGAGTCAGACACAACTGAGCAACTTTCATTTTCACTTTGGATCTTTACAAAGTGGTCTTTCTATTGAAGGTGGTAAAATCAAATAGGGCTGACCTGTGTTATTATATGCAAGAGTGGAGGGAAAAGAAAATGCAGAAATTGAAAGGATGTATGCATTGAAGAGCAGACATTGTTTGAATAAGTCTATTTTAGACTTAAGTTGAAAACCACTTAAAGTATTAACCCTTTAATCTGATTGCTCTTTATCTTAGTTGTGAAACACTCCTACAGGTCTCTCATTGTCTTAGAGGTATTTTCCATTTATGACAAAGTCTCAGGGTTGGTTTGAGTTTTTAACGTACTATACTTTTCTTGGAAGCGGAAGGAAACTATTACCTCCTATACTTCTAGAAGGTTGTGGAAAGTTGTTTATATATCTTACTTATAAATAGAATCTTGTTTTTCTACTGTGTTTCATGATGATCTGGAGATGTGTGCTCAGAGAAAGTCATGGACTTTAAAATTGCTTATGAGAAGTGACAATCACTTCAAGTGACACCTACTTTTATGAAGTCTGTGAATTCAGTTCTTCTTCATAATTCTTGAAAGGAAGACAACCAGTCCTCAAGTCTTATACAGTCATTTTAAAAACATTCTTATATAGAAGTGTACCACACTGAGACTTAACATTACCTTAGAGATCCACCCTGAATGTGTAAGCTTCTGCAGTGACTAATCTTAACCCAGATTTTCAGAAGCATTCCCTAGCTAGGAAAGCTAGTATGAGGGGTTTTAACAGATTATTTTCAGGTAATGCACATAAGGATAATAAAATAATTACTTTGAGGCAAGTGGAGTTGACAACCTATAATTTATTTATACAGTAAGCATTTATTGAGATTTATGCAAGGCATTGAATGAGATTTTGTGGAGTGTTGAAAGATGAAAGGGATGAAATCACTGAATCAAAAGAGTTTATAATTTAGCCAGCAAGCAGAAGATAAGCATTCATATAATGCTTCTGGTTTTTTGTGTTAGTGCTATGTTGCTTCAGTAGTGTCTGACTTTTTTCTGTAACCCATTGTAACCCACCAGACTCCTCTGTCCATGGCATTTACCAGGGAAAAATACTGGAGGGGGTTGCCATTTCTACTTCAGGGGATCTTCCTGACCTAGGGATTGAACCTGTGTCTCCTGCATTGGTAGGCAGGTTCTTTTCCATTAGCGCCACCTTTGGTAGTATTAAAAAGTGCCATGGGAGCTTTTAAGCATGTGCTGTGGTGGTTCAAGGGAAAAAGAGAATGCACCAAGAAAGGCTTCATGGTGGTTGGTCCCTAAAGACTTGGTGGTTTGGACAGTATGGCAGTCAAAGGGGCCTTCCAAATGAGAATACAGCCCAAGCAAATGTTGAAAAGTATATGCAATTACCAGTTTTTATCAAAGGACTTTTTACATTCCTCTGTTATTAGCACTTAGTCTATAGTGTTGTAAAATATGCTTAAATGTGTTTCTCCACCACTTTTCTTTAATCCAATATATATTTATCAGTTGTTAGCATATGCTATGTACTATCCTAATTGTGGAGATTTAGCAATGAACAAAACAAGTGGAAATCCCTGCCCTTGTGTGGTTTACATTATAGTGGTGGAAGGGAGGCAGTGATCAGGATAGGAACAATGTAAACACAGTAAGTATATAACATGTTAGAGTATAAAGTATAAAATAACTAAATTAGGGTAAGGAAGATGGAGAATACTAGGGGTGAAATTTTAATGGATTAGAGCAGGCCTCACTGCAAAAAAAGGCATCTGAGCAAATACTTCAAGGAAGTGAAGTAGCAGGCTATGGGAATATCTAGGGGAAGAACATTCCAGGCCAAGGGAACAAGTACTAAGGCCTTGAAGCAGAAATATGCCATGTTGAGAGTCACCTGTAAAGAGACAAGAGGCAATCGAGATCATACAGGGGAGAAATGAAATATTAGAGTGATGAAGATTACACTAAATGAAAGAATAGTGATGAAGCTGGTAAGAAACTGTCATATTTTGTCTGTATTGTTAAGTTGAAACATCATGACAGCTGAGAAGTGATGTGGGGCTTGGGTGAAAAATGGAGTCAACATGGCCAGCTCAGGACTTCCCTGGCTGTCCAGGGGTTAAGAATCTGTACTTCCTCTGCAGGGGGTGCAGATTCAATCTGTAATCAGGGAACTATGATCCAGCATGCTGTATAGTGTGGCCAAAAGAAAAAAAATCCAAAACAAAAAACACCATGGGCAGTTTGGGACCTGAATATAGTTGTAGGATATCTACCTGGTGTCCCAGAATTGCTTGATATATGGAAAATCACACATCTGGTGTCATAAGTATTGAGTGCTGTGAGTTGAGGAGACACACAGAAGGAAGAGGTTTTTTTTTTTGTATTTACTTAAAATTATGCTTCTGGGAAAAGACTTTAAGACCATCCCATTACTGCTTTGGAAACTGAAAAGAGCCCCTCCTTTGCTCAGCTGATAATCACTTCCTTTGTACTGAAACTCTCGCACTGCCACTTTTGACATACCATTTCTTATGGCAGGCAGTCCACGACCCTTCCCCAAAGTTCTGGGTGTACCTTCTACTCCATTAGCAGGGTACATCCTTGTGCCAAAAACTCTTATTGCTCAGTTTGTTGATTCTGTTGCTACTTGGAGGTCTTTATCACTTTTTCTTCTGTAAATACTTCTGTTGAACTTCAGTTCTCTGCTAAGACTTCTGGTTTCCTCCATCCCACCCCCCCAAAAATTGTGTGAATCGTGGTCAAAATCCATTCTGCCTGTTTGCACAGAGATGAGGCTTGACTCGGTATTTTTGGCACTCGAAAACCCTCAGCCAGGGACTTCCATGG
Organism: Ovis aries; assembly: GCF_016772045.2. Taxonomy (NCBI): domain Eukaryota; kingdom Metazoa; phylum Chordata; class Mammalia; order Artiodactyla; family Bovidae; genus Ovis; species Ovis aries. The sequence continues at coordinate 37,622,443 of NC_056068.1, forward strand.
TGGTCCAGTGATTGAGAATCCGCTTTCCAATGCAGGGAACATGGGTTTGATCCCTGGTTGCGGAACTAAGATACTGCAGGATAACTACTGCAACCGGAGAAAGCCTGGATGCTGCAGCAGAGAGCCCTGTACACAGCGAAGAAGACCCTGCACAGCCAATTTTTTTTTTTTTTTTAAGTTCTCAGCCAGTGCCTGAGAGGATGAGGTTAAGCAGTCATTGCATCTCACTGATAAGGTAACACTGTTCCTTCACTGGATTAGGCCCTATGTGGGGCTAATTAGAATAGAGTACGGGAGGTATGACCTTTTAAGTGAACCTGTAGTGAAGCATGTGAGAAACTACAACAAGGAACAGGATGGATAGTCCATCTTTTAGCTCAGAGGCAGCCACCTGTACCAAAGTGGCAAATGCCTATACTCCAAGGTCCGATACCCTTAGGGCCCTCTGTTAACTTCATGGCATTCAGGGGCCTAAATAAATAAACCAATGAGTTTCAGTAAGTTTTGTTGAGGAAGGGGAAATTTTCCCCTCTGCCCCTCTTGAGTTCTTATGGCTGGACTAATAATAGAATTGACACAAGACAGAGTAACAGGAGAGAAAGAAACACATTAGAATTTGTGCACATGGAGGTCTCATAGAAATGGGATGGAGGAAGTGACCAAAGCAGGCAGATTTTATATTTTTTAGATAAAGAACCAATAAATTTGCAAAGAATTGACAGGACAAGAAAAACTTTGGTTTGGGGTGCCCAATTAGTGAAGAATCTAAACAGGTCTTGTGATTGGGCAGTAAATCAAAGAAATTACAAGATTTGTTTAGAAAAGGCTTCTCAGCCCCAAATTCCCTGTCTTTGGTAATTGGCAATAAGGAGTCCTAGGGCTTCCCTGGTGGCTCAGGTGGTAAAGAATCTGCCTGCAATGCAGGAGACCCAGGTTCAGTCCCTGGGTTGGGAAGATCCCTGGAGAAGAAAATGGCAACCCACTCCAGTAATCTTGCCTGGAGAATTCCATGGACAAAGGAGCCTGGTGGGCTACAGTCCGTGGGGCCATAAAGAGCTGGGACATGACTGAGCGACTAACACCAACACAACAACCTCCATATGCAAAGAGTGCACCTTTCTCATGAGAGATTTATTTCCTACTTTCAGGGAGATAAAAAGAGAGAGGTGTCCCTCATTTTTATTTATTTTTATTTTGGCTTGCAGGATCTCAGTTCCTTGCCAGGGATCACACTTAGGCCACAGCAGTGACAGTTCCAAGTCCTAACTAGTAGGCCACAAGGGAACTCCCTAGAGTATCCTTTTTGTGTTGGCTGGTTCTTCAGTAACTTTTAATTCAAAATAATTAATGTGCCATTGAGGCATATTTTGGGATTACATATCCCGGGGCCCAACAAAAGTTGTCTTCAGTTTCAAGTTTCTTGGGCCTTTGACAATCCCCTCCCCTACCTAAACCTAGAATAATAAATGATATATAGATGGAGTCACCTACTCAATTTTTCTTGGAAATAAACAGAGATTCTGAGATATCATTGAATGTTTTGAGTTAGAATGAATTTTAAAAGAGCATATAACTCAAGTATTTCTTGATTTTCTATAGCAGCCCCGAATTCCCAAAAGATTAAGGGTTCTATCTAGTGTTTAATGGCAAAGCTTAAAGTATAACCCAAACCTCCTGAATCTGGTACTGTTTTCATTACACCATTTACAAGGTTATATCTTGAGTTATTGAATGCATAATGAAATCATTGTGCTTGATAGGCCTTATAGAGAGAAGGCACTCTAAACAGTCAGCTGGGTAATAAATGCCAGTATTTTCAAGAAATAACAAATACTGAGAGAGCTGGTCTTAGTGCATGTAGATTTCTCTGGTTATATTTCTCAATATATTTTTCCATTTAAATGTTTTTCTTTTCTTCTCAAAGATCTTCAGTTTGGATCTTGGAGGTATATCAGCTGTGGTTCTAAATGGCTATGATGTAGTAAAGGAATGCCTTGTTCATCAAAGTGAAATTTTTGCAGACAGACCATGTCTTCCTTTATTCATGAAGATGACAAAAATGGGAGGTATGTTTGTTTTCACCTATCTAGTGATTTACTAAACTGTAAATTGCAGTTCTTATTTTATGTAAATTTATTACATAGTAGTGACTGAACAACTTACTTACAACAACAGACTTAGCGACTGAACAACAACATTCACGTGAAGTTTTAGAACCTACACATTTGAGGACTTTCACGCTGTATTACACTCACATTTTACACGCTAATTCTGTTGTAATCTAGTTCTAATAAATACTGTAAATGATGTTTTAAAGAATTAGCACAGGCAGGTTTTGTGAAACAAGTATACATATGTGTGCACACATCAGAAGTATGTTTTAAGCTAGTCTTGAGTGCTTGGTGACATTTTATGATCATTTTACTTCTAAGTTTATAAACCCTGAAACAGCCTTTCTTAACTACTAATTAATATGATATGTAAATGAAGAACTGTACGATATGTGTGAAGGACTCGTATTCTCTATGGTTTAGTCTTGATCAGTGTCAGATGATTACATATTCAACAAGAGAGAAAGGCTGAAAGATAACAGAATGGATGAGAAGAAAGCAACAGAAGACTAACATAGAATGTTGATGTCTGTACATCCATTTTCATACTTAATAGTATGAGTTTTTATGAACTTCAAATTTTTCCAATTTAATGAGAGCTTCACACTTCATTTCCAAGAAAAATGCAATAGCTTGGTTACATAGACTAAAGTATACATAGATTTAAAGTGAAAAAGATAAAAAGTAACTATTTATTAAATTGCAAAGCCAATCAACTGGTGCAAAGAAAACACCAATTTAAAAGGCTGAATTATCAGGCCAGGGTATGATGAAGCTTGAAAGCAATAGTATAACTAAAAAGCAAATCTCCAGATTCTTGTATACTCTTCTAAGTAATAATTAGACCAAAGAAGAAATTATACCACAAGTATGATAGAAGACCTTTTAGGAAATTATGAAAATGAATGATATGATCAGAGTAATATTTAGGATAAAATATATTTTCTGGCATTGCCTTTCATTGGAATGAAAACTATTCCATTGGAATTGGATTGGAATAAAAGCTGACCATTTCCAGTTGTGTGGCGACTGCTGAGTTTTCCAAATTTGCTGGCATACTGAGTGTAGCACTTTCACAGCATCATCTTTTAGGATTCTAAACAGCTCAACTGGAATTCCATCACCTCCACTAGTTTGTAGTGATGCTTCCTAAGGCTCACTTGCCTTTGCATTCCAAGATGTCTGGCTCTCGGTGAGTGATCACACCATTGTGGTTATCTGGGTCATGAATATCTTTTTTGTATAGTTCTTCTGTGTATTCTTGCCACCTCTTCTTAATATCTTCTGTTTCTGTTAGGTCCATACCATTTCTGTGCTTTATTGTACCCAACTTTGCATGAAACCTTCCCTTGGTATCTCTAATTTTCTTGAAGAGATCTCTAGTCTTTCCCATTCTATTGTTTTCCTCTATTTCTTTCCACTGATCACTAAGGAAGGCTTTCTTATCTCTCCTTGCTATTCTTTGAAACTGCATTCAAATGGGTATATCTTTCCTTTTCTGTTTTGTCTTAAGCTTCTCTTCTTTTCACAGCTATTTGTACAGCCTCCTCAGACAACCATTTTGCTTTTTTGCATTTCTTTTTCTTGGAAATGGTCTTGATCCCTGCCTCCTGTACAACATCACAAACCTCCGTCCATAGTTCTGCAAGCAATCTATCAGATCTTATCCCTTAAATCTATTTCTCACTTCCACTGTATAATCATAAGGGATTTGATTTAGATCATACCCAAATGGTCTAGTGGTTTCCCCTACTTTCTTCAATTTAAGTCTGAATTTGGCAATAAGGAGTTCATGCTCTGAGCCATAGTCAGCTCCTGGTCTTTTTTTTTTGCTGACTATATAGAGCTTCTCCATCTTTGGCTGCAAAGATTATTATCAGTCTAATTTCAGTATTGATCATCTGCTGATGTCCATGTGTAGAGTCTTTTCCTGTGTTGTTGAAACAGGGTGTTTGCTATGACCGGTGCATTCTCTTGGCAAAACTCTGTTAGCCTTTGATCTACCTCGTTTTGTACTCCAAAGCCAAATTTGCCTGTTACTCCAGGTGTTTCTTGACTTCCTACTTTTGCATTCCGGTCCCCTATAATGAAAAGGACATCTTTTTTTGGGTGTTAGTTCTAGGTCTTGTAGGTCTTCATAGAACTGTTCAACTTCAGCTTCTTCAGCATTACTGGTCGGAGCATAGACTTGGATTGCTGTGATATTGAATGGTTTGCCTTGGAAATGAACAGAAATCATTCTGTCATTTTGAGATTGCATCCAAGTACTGCATTTCGGACTCTTGATGACTATGATGGCTACTCCATTGTTCTAAGGGATTCTTGCCCACATTAGTAGATATAATGGTCATCTGAGTTGAATTCACCCATTGCAGTCTATTTGAGTTCACTGATTCGTAAAATGTCAATGTTAACTCTTTCCATCTCCTGTTTGACTACGTCCAGTTTACCTTGATTCATGGACCTGACATTCCTGGTTCCTGTGCAATATTGCTCTTTACAGCATTGGATTTTACTTCCATTACCAGTCACATCCACAAATGGGTGTTGTTTTGCTTTGGCTCCATCTCTTCATTCTTTTTGGAGTTATTTCTCCACTAGCGCATTCAAGCATGACCTAAATAAAATTCCTTATGCTTATACAGTGGAAGTGAGCAATAGATTCAAGGGATTAGTTCTGATAGAGTGCCTCATGAACTCTGGACGGAGGTTCATGACATAGAACAGGAGACAGGGATAAAGACCATCTCCAAGAAAAAGAAATGCAAAAAAGCAAAATGGTTGTCTGAGGAGGCATTACAAATAGCTGAGGAAAGAAGTGAAGTGAAAAGCAAAGGCGAAAAGGAAAGATATACCTATTTGAATGCAGAGTTTCAAAGAATAGCAAGGAGAGATAAGAAAGCCTTCTTCAGTGATCAGTGGGAAAAAATAGAGGAAAACAATAGAATGGGAAAGACTAGAGATCTCTTCAAGAAAATTAGAGATAACCAAGGGAACGTTTCATGCAAAGATGGGCACAATAAAGCACAGAAATGGTATGGACCTAACAGAAGCAGAAGATATTAAGAAGAGGTGGCAAGAATACACAGAAGAGCTATACAAAAAAGATATTAATGACCCAGATAACCACAAGGGTGTGATCACTCACCTAGAGCCAGACATCCTGGAATGAGAAGTCAAGTGGGCCTTAGGAAGCATCACTACAGACTAGTGGAGGTGATGGAATTCCAGTTGAGCTATTTAGAATCCTAAAAGATGATGCTGTGAAAGTGCTGCACTCAATATGCCAGCAAATTTGGAAAACTCAGCAGTGGCCACAGGACTGGAAAAGGTCAGTTTTCATTCCAATCCCAAAGAAAGGCAAAGCCAAAGAATGCTCAAACTACTGCATAATTGCACTCATCTCACATGCTAGTAAAGTAATGTTCAAAATTCTCCAAGCCAGACTTTAACAATACTTGAACCCTGAGCTTCCAGATGGTCAAGCTCATTTTAGAAAAGGCAGAGGAACCAGAGATCAAATTGCCAATATCTGCTGGATGATTGAAAAAGCAAGAGAGTTCCAGAAAACATCTATTTCTGCTTTATTGACTATGCCAAAGCCTTTGACTGTGTGGATCACAATAAACTGTGGAAAATTCTGAGAGAAATGGAAATACCAGACCACCTAACCTGCCTCTTGAGAAATCTGTATGCAGGTCAGGAAGCAACAGAACAGGACATGGAACAAGAGACTGGTTCCAAATAGGAAAAGGAGTATGTCAAGGCTGTATATTTTCACCCTGCTTGTTTAACTTCTATGCAGAGTACATCATGAGAAATGCTGGGCTGGAGGAAGCACAAGCTGGAATCAAGATTGCTAGGAGAAATACCAATAACTTCAGATATGCAGGTGACACCACCCTTATGGCAGAAAGTGAAGAGGAACTAAAGAGCCTCTTGATGAAAGTGAAAGAGGAGAGTGAAAAAGTTGGCTTAAAGCTCAACATTCAGAAACTAAGATCACGGCATCCGGTCCCATCACTTCAAGGCAAATAGATGGGGAAACGGTAGCAGACTTTATTGTTTTGGGCTCCAAAACCACTGCAGAATGGTGATTACAGCCATGAAATTAAAAGACGCTTACTTCTTGGTAGGAAAGTTGTGACCAATCTAGTCAGCATATAAAGAGCAGAGATCTTACTTTGCCAACAAAGGTCCATCTAGTCAAGGCTATTGTTTTCCAGTAGTCATGTATGGATGTGAGAGGTGGATTATAAAGGAAGCTGAGTGCCAAAGAATTGATGTTTTTGAACTGTGGTGATGGTGAAGGCTCTTGAGAGTTCCTTAGACTGTAAGGATATCCAGCCAGTCCTCCCTAAAGGAGATAAGTCCTGAGTGTTCATTGGAAGGACTGATGCTGAAACTAAAACTCCAATACTTTGGCCACCTGATGGGAAGAGCTGACTCATTTGAAAAGACCCTGATGCTGGGAAAGATTGAAGGCAGGAGGAGAAGGGGACGACAGAGGATGAGATGGTTGGATGGTATCACTGACTCAATGGACATGAGTTTGGATAAACTCTGGGAGTTGGTGATGGACAGGGAAGCCTGGTGTGCTGCAGTCCATGGGGTCGCACAGGGTCGGACACGACTGAAATGACTTAGCAGCAGCAGCAGCAGACCTGGGGAGTTCGTCTTTCGGTGTCCTATCCTTTTGCCTTTTCATGCTATTCATGGGGTTCTCAAGGCAAGAATGCTGAAGTGGTTTGCCATTCCATTTTCCAGTGGACCTCGGTTTGTCAGTACTCTCCACCATGACCCACCCATCTTGGTGGCCCTATATGGCATGGCTCATAGTTTCATAGAGTTAGACAAGGCTGGGGTCCATGTGATCAGTTTGGTTAATTTTCTGTGATTGTGGTTTTCATTCTATCTGCCCTCTCATGGATGAGGATAAGAGGCTTATGGAAGCTTCCTGATGGGAGAGACTGACTGAGGGGGAGTCTGGGTCTTGTTTTGATATGTGGGACCATGCTCAGTAAATCTTTAATCCAGTTTTCTATTGATGGGAGGAGCTGTGTTTCCTCCCTGAGGCCAAACTATGGTGGAGGTAATGAAGATAATGGCAACCTCCTTCAAAAGGTCCCATGCACTGCTACATTCAGTGCCCCTGACCCTGAAGCAGGCCATGGTTGACCCACACCTCCACCAGAGACTCCTGGACATGCCCAGCCAAGTCTGGGCCAGTCTCTTGTGGGGCCACTGCTCCTTTCTCCTGGGTCCTGGTGCACACAAATTTCTGTTTGTGCCCTCTAAGAGTCTGTTTCCACAGTCTGTGTAAGTTCTGGAGGCTCTATGGTGGGGTTAATGGCGACCTCCTCCAAGAGGGCTTATGCCATCCATACCCAGGTCTACTGCACCCAGAGCTCCTGCCCCTGTGGCAGGCCACTGCTGGCCCATACCTTCGCAGGAGACACTCATACACAGCTCTGGCTCAGTCTCAGTTTCTGTGGGATCTCTGAGTCCTGGTGTGCACAAGGTGTGTTTGAGCCCTCTGAGTGTCTCTGGTGGGTAAGGGGTTTGATTCTAAACACGATTTCACCCCTCCTATCCTCCTGCTGGGGCTTCTCCTTTGCCCTTGGACGTGGGGTATCTTTTTTTGGTGGGATCCAACATTCTCCAGTCGATGGTTGTTCATCAGTGAGTTGTAGTTTTGGAGTTCTCGCAGGAGAAGATGAGCACACGTCCTTCTACTCTGCTATCTTACGCCACTGGAAAGGGTGTAATCCCAAAGAATTTCCAATCCCAAAGAAAGGCAATGCCAAAGAATGTTCAAACTACCACACAATTACAGTCATCTGAAATGCTAGCAAAGTAATGCTCAAAATTCTCCATGCCAGGTTTCAGCAATACATGAACCATGAACTTCCAGATGTTCAAGCTGGATTTAGAAAAGGCAGAGGAACCAGAGATCAAATTGCCAACATCCATTGGATCATCGAAAAAGCAAGAGATTTCCAGAAAAACATCTATTTCTGCTTTATTGACTGTTCCAAAGCCTTTAACTGTGTGGATCACAATAAACTGTGGAAAATTCTGAAAGAGATGGGAATATCAGACCACCTGACCTGCTTCCTGAGCAATCTGTATGCAGGTCAAGAAGGAACAGTTAGAACTGGACATGGAACAACAGACTGTATATTGTCACCCTGCTTATTTAACTTATATGCAGAGTGTGTGTGTGTGAAGTCGCTCAGTCATGTCCGACTCTTTGTGACTCCGTGGACTGAAGCCCACCAGGTTCCTCCGTCCATGGGATTCTCCAGGCAAGAATACTGGAGTGGGTTGCTGTTTCCTTCTCCAGGGGATCTTCCCGACCCAGGGATCGAACCCAGGTCTCCTGCATTGCAGGCAGACGCTTTAACCTTTACATCACGTGTAATGCTGAGCTGGATGAAGCACAGGCTGGAATCAAGATTGCCAGGAGAAATATCAGTAACCTCTGGGAGAAGCAACGCGAGGAGCTGTGGCTGAGCAGGCACAGGAGGGCCTAGAGGAACTATCCCACATTGAAGGTCAGGAACGGCGGCAGTAAGGAGATACCCCTCGTCCAAGGTAAGGACCAGCGGCTAGAAACCAAAGTAAGATGGTAGGTGTTGCCAGAGGGCATCAGAGGGCAGACACACTGAAACCATACTCACAGAAAACTAGTCAATCTAATCACACTAGGACCACAGCCTTGTCTAACTCAATGAAACCAAGCCATACCTGCAGGGCAACCCAAGAAGGGTGGGTCATGGTGGAGAGGTCTGACAGAAAGTGGTCCACTGGAGAGGGGAATGGCAAGCCACTTCAGTATTCTTGCCTTGAGAACCCCATGAACAGTATGAAAAGGAAAAATGATAGGATACCAAAGAGGAACTCCCCAGGTCATTAGGTGCCCAATATGCTACTGGAGATCAGTGGAGAAATAACTCCAGAAAGAATGAAGGGATGGAGCCAAAGCAAAAACAATACCCAGTTGTGGATGTGCCTGGTGATAGAAGCAAGGTCCAATGCTGTAAAGAGCAATATTGCATAGGAACCTGGAATGTCAGGTCCATGAATCAGGGCAAATCGGAAGTGATCAAACAAGAGATGGCAAGAGTGAACGTCGACATTCTAAGAATCAGCAAACTAAAATGGACTGGAATGGGTGAATTTAACTCAGATGACCATTATATCTACTACTGCGGGCAGGAATCCCTCAGAAGAAATGAAGTAGCCATCATGGTCAACAAAAGAGTCCGAAATGCAGCACTTGGATGCAATCTCAAAAATGACAGAATGATCTCTGTTCATCTCCAAGGCAGACCATTCAATATCACAGTTATCCAAGTCTATGCCCCAACTAGTAACGCTGAAAAAACTGAAGTTGAACGGTTTTATCAAGACCTACAAGACCTTTTAGAACTAACACCCAAAAAAGATGTCCTTTTCATTATAGGGGACTGGAATGCAAAAGTAGGAAGTCAAGAAACACCTGGAGTAACAGGCAAATTTGGCCTTGGAATGTGGAATGAAGCAGGGCAAAGACTAATAGCGTTTTGCCAAGAAATGCACTGGTCATAGCAAACACTGTCTTCCAACAACACAAGAGAAGACTCTACACGTGGACATCACCAGATGGTCAACACCGAAATCAGATTGATTATATTCTCTGCAGCCAAAGATGGAGAAGCTTTATACAGTCAACAAAAACAAGACCAGGAGCTGACTGTGGCTCAGATCATGAACTCCTTATTACTAAATTCAGACTCAAATTGAGGAAAGTAGGGCAAACCGCTAGCCATTCAGGTATGACCTAAATCAAATCCCTTATGATTATACAGTGGAAGTGAGAAATAGATTTAAGGGCCTAGATCTGATAGATAGTGTCCCTGATGAACTATGGAATGAGGTTCATGACATTGTGCAGGAGACAGGAATCAAGACCATCCCCATGAAAAAGAAATGCAAAAAGCAAAATGGCTGTCTGGGGAGGCCTTACAAGTAGCTGTGAAAAGAAGAGAGGCGAAAAGCAAAGGAGAAAAGGAAAGATATAAGCATCTGAATGCAGAGTTCCAAAGAATAGCAAGAGATAAGAAAGCTTTCTTCAGCAATCAATGCAAAGAAATAGAGGAAAAGAACAGAATGGGAAAGACTAGAGATCTCTTTAAGAAAATTAGAGATACCAAGGGAACATTTCATGCAAAGATGGGCTCGATAAAGGACAGAAATGGTGTGGACCTAACAGAAGCAGAAGATATTAAGAAGAGGTGGCAAGAATATACGGAAGAACTGTACAATAAAGATCTTCACGACCCAGAAGATCATGATGATGTGATCACTAATCTAGAGCCAGAAATCTTGGAATGTGAAGTCAAGTGGGCCTTAGAAAGCATCACTACGAACAAAGCTAGTGGAGGTGATGGAATTCCAGTTGAGCTGTTTCAAATCCTGAAAGATGATGCTGTGAAAGTGCTGCACTCAATATGCCAGCAAGTTTGGAAAACTCAGCAGTGGCCACAGGACTGGAAAAGGTCAGTTTTCATTCCAATTCCAAAGAAAGGCAATGCCAAAGAATGCTCAAACTACCACACAATTGCACTCATCTCACATGCTAGTAAAGTAATGCTCAAAATTCTCCAAGCCAGGCTTCAGCAATATGTGAACTGTGAACTCCCTGATGTTCAAGCTGGTTTTAGAAAAGGCAGAGGAACCAGAGATCAAATTGCCAACATCCACTGGATCATTCAAAAAGCCAGAGAGTTCCAGAAACACATCTATTTCTGCTTTATTGACTATGCCAAAGCCTTTGACTGTGTGGATCACAATAAACTGTGGAAAATTCTGAGAGAGATGGGAATACCAGACCACCTAACCTGCCTCTTGAGAAATCTGTATACAGGTCAGGAAGCAACAGTTAGAACTGGACATGGAACAAGAGACTGGTTCCAAATAGGAAAAGGAGTACGTCAAGGCTGTATATTGTCACCCTGCTTATTTAACTTCTATGCAGAGTACATCATGAGAAACGCTGGACTGGAAGAAACACAAGCTGGAATCAAGATTGCTGGGAGAAATATCAATAACCTCAGATATGCAGATGACACCACCCTTATGGCAGAAAGTGAAGAGGAGCTAAAAAGCCTCTTGATGAAAGTGAAAGAGGAGAGTGAAAAAGTTGGCTTAAAGCTCAACATTCAGAAAACGAAGATCATGGCATCCGGTCCCATCACTTCATGGGAAATAGATGGGAAACAGTGGAAACAGTGTCAGACTTTATGTTTTGGGGCTCCAAAATCACTGCAGATGGTGATTGCAGCCATGAAATTAAAAGATGCTTACTCCTTAGAAGAAAAGTTATGACCAACCTAGATAGTATATTCAAAAGCAGAGACATTACTTTGCTGCTAAGGTCTGTCTAGTCAAGGCTATGGTTTTTCCTGTGGTCATGTATGAATGTGATTGTTGGACTGTGAAGAAGGCTGAGCGCCGAAAAATTGATGCTTTTGAAGTGTGGTGTTGGAGAAGACTCTTGAGAGTCCCTTGGACTGTAAGGAGATCCAACCAGTCCATTCTGAAGGAGATCAACCCTGGGATTTCTTTGGAAGGAATGATACTAAAGCTGAAGCTCCAGTACTTTGGCCACCTCATGCGAAGAGTTGACTCATTGGAAAAGACCTTGATGCTGGGAGGGATTGTGGGCAAGAGGCAAAGGGGACAACCGAGGTTGAGATGGCTGGATGGCATCACGGACTCGATGGACGTGAGTCTGAGTGAACTCTGGGAGTTGGTGATGGACAGGGAGGCCTGGCATGCTGTAATTTATGGGATCGCAAAGAGTCAGACACGACTGAGCGACTGAACCCAACCAAATCAGATGTGTGGATGACACCATCCTTATGGCAGAAGGTGAAGAACTGAAGAGCTTCTTAATGAAAGTGAAAGAGGAGAGTGAACTCAACATTCAGAAAACTAAGTTCATGGCATCCAATCCCATGACTTCATGGCAAATAGATGGGGAAACAGTGAGAGACTTTATACTTTTGGGCTCCAAGATCACTGCAGATGGTGACTGTAGCCATGAAATTAAAAGATGCTTGCTCCTTGGAAGAGAAACTACGACCAATCTAGGCAGCATATTCAAAAGCAGAGACATTCATTTGCCAACAAAGGTCCATCTGGTCAAAGCTATGGTTTTTCCAGTAGTCATTTATGGATGTGACAGTTGGACCGTAAAGAAAGCTGAGCACTGAACAATTGATGCTTTTGAACTGTGGTGTTGGAGAAGTCTGTTGAGAGTCCCTTGGACTACAAGGAGATCTAACCAGTTAATCATGTTTGGGAACACATGTAAGAATTAAGGATTTTAAAATTAAAAAAATAAAAAACTGAGAAGAAAAATAAATAAATAAATTTTTAAAAAAAATAAAGGAAATCAGTCCAGATTCTTTATTGGAAGGACTGATGCTGAAGCTGAAACTACAATACTTTGGCCACCTGATGTAAAGAACTGACTCCTTGGAAAAGACCCTGATACTGGGAAAGATTGAAGACAGGAGGAGAAGGGGATGCCAGAGGATGAGATGGTTGGATGGCATCACTAACTTGATGGACATCAGTTTGAGTAAGCCCTGGGAGTTGGTGAAGGACAGGGTGCGGTAGTCCATGGAGTCGCAAAGAGTCAGACAGGACTGAGCGACTGAACTGGACTGAACTGTTTTTTGAAACTATAAATTTATAGTTTAGACTATTTTTATCATGAAGAAATAGTATTCAGCTTAAGATTTTCAAGGAAATAATGAGAGAAAAGACAGAAAATTAGATGTGGATTTTTTTGTTGTTGTGGCCACCATGTGCAGCTTGTGGGATCTTAGTTCCTAAGAAGGGATTGAACACAGACAAACAACAGTTAAAGTGTGGAGTTCTAACTACTGAACCACCAGGGAATTCCCTAGATGTGTGATATTAAGATCCATATACACTGAACTGTATATACTTGGAACTGGGAAATCAGAGCCACCATAAACCCACTGTGAATAGGAAAAAGGGGCCCCTTTTTGGTGGGTTTGGCCCGTGCCTAGGCATACAGATTGGCCAGTGTAGGCTTACAATCAGGTTAATATGCGTACGTTTCCCTTGGCTTTGCTGTCCCCTCAGTGTCTGTACTCTAGTTCTCTACCTGCAGTGATCTTTCCTTGGATATCTGCCTGACTCACTTCCATCCTCTATGCCTTTACTTATGTCACCTTCTCACTAAGTGTTTTCCTGACCACTCTTAGATCTCTTACCTTGCTAAAAGAATTTGTTTGACTCTCCTCAGTAGTATGTAAGGTCAATGAGAAAGAGCCATCTTTGCCTCTTTTTTTACTGACATATCCCTGGCACTTTAGCTCCAGAAATACATTCATGTTGAGGGAATAGTCATCTGGGAGTATGGGGAAGAAAAGAGAGTATGGAATATAAGATTGTTGCACAGCCTTAAAGACCCTCTTATGTATGGTTAACTTTATCATCAGTTCAGTTCAATTCAGTCGCTCAGTTGTGTCCTACTCTTTGTGACCCCATGAATTGCAGCACACCAGGCCTCCCTGTCCATCACCAACTCCCGGAGTTTACTCAAACTCATGTCCATTGAGTCAGTGATGCCATCCAGCCATCTCATCCTCTGTCTAAGTTCCAAATTTTGTGCAACAGCTGTTGCACAAAAGTTGTTGAAATGTGAATTACATAGGCACCTCAGGTAGACTAGAGAACATGACATTTTTTGTGATAGGTAGACCTATGTACCAATTATAAATGAAATTCCAAGTGAACTACATGTTACATAAATATATGTGCCGAGGATATTTTTTCTCTTGATAGTTGTTCTAAAAGGAAAATATTTCATAGTACACATTTCAGAACAGCAGAGTGTTCTGTGGAGACTCTGAAATTTCAAGGCAAGTAATATCAACATTAGAAGTTTGAGTTTCATGTTTGTCTTCTTAGTTTGGGCTGCTATAACAAAAATATAGAGGATGAGTGGCTTAAACAATAAACATTTATTGTCACAGATCTGGAGGCCAGGGAGTTCAAGATCAAGGTGCTAGCAGAACAGTGTCTAGAAAGAGCCTGCTTCCTATGGACTGTAGACTGCTATCTTCTCCCTGTATCCTCAAAAGAACAAGGGCCATTATCTCCACCCACATCCCTTCTTATAAGGGCACTGAGCTCATTCATGAGGGCTCATGACCTAATTGGGCTTCCCTGGAGGCACAGTGATAAAGAATCCACCTGCCAGTGCAGGAGACACCAGTTCGATCCCTCAGTCAGAAAGATCCCCTGGAGAAGGAAATTACCCACTCCCATATTCTTGCTGGGAAAATCCCATGGGCAGAGAAGCCTGGCAGGCTACAGTCCATGGGGTCAAAAAGAGTCTGACATGACTTAGCGAATAAACAACAACAACAACAAACTCATTCATGAGGGCTCATGACCTAATTACTTCCCAAAGGCCCCACCGCCTGATACCATCACACTGGGAATTGGCAGCACATTCAGTTCTTAGCACCTCTTTTTGGGTTGAGTATTTCCACTACCTCATTCAGGCCATCCTTCCCTCTGCCAGTTATATTATCAGGTTACATATACCTTTCATGGGAGTGATTTGTATTCTAAAATCTAGTCTCTTAAAGCAGAGAAGGCAATGGCACCCCCCTCCAGTACTCTTGCCTGGAAAATCCCATGGACGGAGGAGCCTGGTGGGCTGCAGTCCATGGGGTTGCTAAGAGTCGGACACGACTGAGTGACTTCACTTTCACTTTTCACTTGCATCCATTGGAGAAGAAAATGGCAACCCACTCCAGTGTTCTTGCCTGGAGAATCCCAGGGACGGGGAAGCCTGGTGGGCTGCCGTCTATGGGGTCGCACGGAGTCGGACATGACTGAAGCAACTCAGCAACAGCAGCAGCAGCAGCAGTCTCTTAAAGCAGAAAATTTCTAATTCTAGAAGGGTAATTTTTCAAGTATGTGTTTATTCCAGAATAAAAAATTGCCGATAGAACACACAGTCATTTGTCTTTTATAAAATAGGCTTGTAGTAGAAGTTGAATAATAAAGTGATCTGTGCTTACTTCACCCAGGTTGAATTACACAACATAGTTCAGTTTCTTTTGATGGAGATTATAGGTCTTTTGTGCCTGTCCTCAGGGAAGTATAGATAAGTTTATCTGTTTATAGTATTCCATGGGTACTCAGGAGTAAAGAATAGGGCTTGACTGCTGGGTCTAGTTGTAGTTTTATAGAAAATTTGAAGAAGAATGAATAACCATCTCTTCCCCAACCCTACTCTGCCACCATAGCATTTTTAACTGTTAGATACAGGGATGTAGGACTAATAAAAATTTTTAATAGTTTTATGAAAAGATAATTGGGAGAAAAATTACTAACCATCCCTTTTATTTTTTTTTTAGGCTTACTGAATTCCAGATATGGCCAAGGATGGATTGATCACAGAAAATTAGCTGTAAATAGCTTTCGCTGTTTTGGATATGGCCAGAAATCTTTTGAATCTAAAATCTTAGAAGAAACCAAATTTTTCATTGATGCTGTTGAAACATACAATGGTAGCCCTTTTGACTTAAAACAATTAGTAACAAATGCTGTTTCAAACATAACCAATCTGGTCATTTTTGGAGAACGATTCACTTATGAAGACACTGATTTTCAGCACATGATTGAGTTATTTAGTGAAAATGTGGAACTAGCTGCCAGCGCCACAGTCTTCCTCTATAATGCCTTTCCATGGATTGGCATCTTACCTTTTGGAAAACATCAACAATTGTTTAGAAATGCAGCTGTGGTCTATGACTTTCTCTCTAGGCTTATTGAAAAAGCTTCCATCAACAGAAAACCGCAGTTACCTCAGCATTTTGTTGATGCTTATTTAGATGAGATGGAAAGAAGTAAAAATGACCCATCATCTACTTTCTCCAAAGAAAACCTAATTTTCTCTGTGGGTGAACTCATCATTGCTGGAACTGAAACTACAACTAATGTGCTACGGTGGGCAGTTCTTTTCATGGCCCTTTATCCTAACATTCAAGGTGAGGATTCTCATGATCTTAAGATCTGTGCTTACATTTAGGGCTCACACATGTTTTACAGTCTTTGGCTGTATACAAAGCATTTTAGTTAGGAACTCCTCCTATGCTATCCAAAAAGAGAAGTACTGAATAGCTATAAGGTTTTTAAAACTGTTAATTCATATAAAAACCTCAGATATAAGTCTTACAATACCTGTATTATAAATGAGGGAAAAGGCTAAGTGATTGATTTGCCCACTTCCTTCTAGTTCTAAGCAGGAACCTGAACCCTAGTTTTTTGGGATTTTTTGTTTGTTTGGTTTGGTTTGGTTTTGGTTATACCATGCAGCATGCAGAATCTTAGTTCCCCAACCAAGGATTGAACCCATGCCCTCTGCAGTGGAAGCATGTAGTCTTTATAGCTGACCTACCAGGAAAGTCCCAACCCTGGCTTTTTAAAAATTATTATTTATTTTTAGTTGAAGGATGATTGTTTTACAATATTGTGTTGGTTTCTGCCATACACCAACATGAATCAACCATAGGTATACATATGTCCCCTGCCTCTTGAACCTCCCTCCACCTACCACCCCAGCCCACCTCTCTAGGTTTTTACAGAGCCCAGATTTGAATTCCCACTGACCATTTACATGTGGTAGTCTATATGTTTCCATACTACTCTCCATTTGTCCCACCCTCTCCTTGCCCCCAACCCCATGCCCACAAGTCTGTTTTCCATGTCTGAGTCTCCATTGAAAGTGAAAGTCACTCAGTTGTGCCCAACTCTTTGTGACCCCATGGACTTTATGTAGCCCACTAGGCTCCTCTGTCCGTGGAATTGACCAGGCCAGAATACTGGAGTGGGTAGCCATTCCCTTCTCCAGGGGTCTTCCCAACCCAGGGATCAACCCAGGTCTCCTGCCTTGCAGGCAGATTCTTTACTGTCTGAGCGCCAGGGAAGCCCCTGAGTCCCCATTGCTGCCCTTCACATAGGTTCATCAGTATCATCTTTCTAGATTCCAAATATATGCATTAATATACAATATTTGTTTTTCTATTTCAGACTTACCTCACTCTGTATAATAGGCTCTAGGTTCATCAACCTCATTAGAACAGACTCAAATATGTTCCTTTTATTCACTGAGTAATATTCCATTGTATATATATATATCACAGCTTTATCCATTTATCTGCTGATGGATATTTGGGTTATTTCCATGTCTTAGCTATTGTAAATAGTGCTGCAATGAACATTACCAGCCCTGATTTTTTTTAAATTGAAGTTTCTAATGCTTCATTCTTTTCCTTGATGAGAATAATGTTATTCTAATTCTAGATTTGTTTAATTTTTATTTTTATTACCCATGTGTGTTTCACAACACAGTTACTTGGAGTCTTAGGTACTGGTTGTATAAGATATGTGGCATGTATTTAAGTAGAACTCCCAGATAATGAAAAATCTGAATCTGAATTATACCCATACCATGTTGGCTGGTTATCTTTTGTTTTATGCTAAAGAGAGTTTACTTTAGGTATAATTTAAGAATTGCATAATAATGGGAACACTTTTTCTCTTACAGGACAAGTTCAGAAAGAGATTGATTTAATTATAGGACCCAGTGGGAAGCCTTCTTGGGATGACAAGTGCAAAATGCCTTATACCGAGGCAGTTTTACATGAGGTTTTAAGATTCTGTAACATAGTGCCATTAGGGATTTTCCATGCAACCTCTGAGGATGCAGTTGTACGTGGTTATTCCATTCCTAAAGGCACAACAGTAATCACAAATCTTTATTCTGTACACTTTGATGAAAAGTATTGGAGAGACCCAGAAATATTCTATCCAGAGCGATTTCTGGACAGCAGTGGATATTTTGCCAAGAAGGAAGCTTTGATTCCCTTTTCCCTAGGTAAGAGAGCTTTTTCACAGGGGCTTAACTTTAGAACAAAGTATAGTGATGATTCATTATGTATAACATCTTAATCTGAAGCATTCTGTTGTAGAATTAATATCCCAACTCTGAAAACAGCATTGACTCTTACAGGAGAGAATGGTTTAATTATATGTCATTAGCACCTGTTTCTACTCAAAATAAACAAGGCATAATTTAGCAGCTAGAAAGTAACTGATGAGAAGCTCTGGCTTTTATTGAAACTCTCTTGCTTGTGAATTTTGACTTGTAATCAAAAATTTGTAGAGCTGGAAGTCAGTAATAGGCATTTTGAGAAACTGAGACCCAGAGGCAGGAATGGCATCATAATTTAAAGTGAAACTGGAATCTAGCTCTCCTGACTTTTAATTATTATACCTTATCTCCAAAAATATTGTGTCTCCTGTGAAAAAGTACACAGATCATAAGACCCATGGAAGATGGCTTGGAGAAATCTTTTCATTGGGGAAGGGTAACATACAGTCATTTGAAATGAAATGAACTTCTCCCAGGTCAGTAGAACTAAGTGTCACACCTTAGATCTTTCATGGCATATCTCAGGCTCCGTTGCAAAGGAAGCAGAGAAGGGAACTAATGAGCTTACAAAAGTACATGACCTGACAAAAGAAGGCAAAAAACGGGCCCTGGGAGCTGAAATGCTAGGGCCCATTTCTATTCTTTGGGGCTTAAGAAAATCCTTTAATAAACATAACTTCCTCTCAGTTCAGTTCACTCTCTCAGTCGTGTCCAACTCTTTGCGACCTCATGGACCACAGCACACCAGGCCTCTCTGTCCATCACCAACTCCTGGAGTTTACCCAGACTCATGTCCATTGAGTCTATGATGCCATCTAACCATCTCATCCTCTGTCATCTCCTTCTCCTCCCACCTTCAATCTTTCCCAGCATCAGGGTCTTTTTCAATGAGTCAGCTCGTCCCATCAGGTGGCCAAAGTATTGGAGTTTCAGCTTCAACATCAGTTCTTCTAATGAACACTCAGGACTAATCTTCTTTAGGATGGACTGGTTGGATCTCCTTGCAGTCCAAGGGACTCTCAATAGTCTTTTCCAATACCACAGTTCAAAATTATCAATTCTTCGGCCCTCAGCTTTCTTTGTAGTCCAACTCTCACATCTATGCACGACTGTTGGGAAAACCGTAGCTTTGACTAGACGGACGTTTGTTGGCAAAGTGATGTCTCTGCTTTTTAATATACTGTCTAGGCTGGTCATAAGTTGCTTGCCAAGGAGTAAGCGTCTTTTAATTTCATGGCTGCAGTCACCATCTGCAGTGATTTTGGAGCCCCAAAAAACAAAGTCAGCACTGTTTCCACTGTTTCTCCATCTATTTGCCATGAAGTGGTGGGACCAGATGCCATGATGTTAGTTTTCTGAATGTTGAGCTTTAAGCCAACTTTTTACTCTCCTCTTTCACTTTCATCAAAAAGCTCTTTAGTTCTTTGCTTTCTGCCATAAAGGTGGTGTCATCTGAATATCTGAGGTTATTGATATTTCTCCCGGCAATCTTGATTGCAGCTTGTGCTTCATCCAGCCAAGCATTTCTTATGATGTACTCTGCATATAAGTTAAATAAGCAGGGTGACAGTATACAGCCTTGACGTACTCCTTTTCCTATTTGGAACCAGTCTCTTGTTCCATGTCCAGTTCTAACTGTTGCTTCCTGACCTGCATACAGATTTCTCAAGAGGCAGCTCAAGTGGTCTGGTATTCTCATCTCTTTCAGAATTTTCCACAGTTTATTGTGATCCACACAGTCAAAGGCTTTGGCATAGTCAAGAACGCAGAAATAGATGTTTTTGTTTAACTCTCTTGCCTTTTTGATGATGCAGTGGATATTGGCAATTTGATCTCTGGTTCCTCTGCCTTTTCTAAAACCAGCTTGAACGTCTGGAAGTTCATGGTTCACGTATTGCTGAAGCCTGGCTTGGAGAATTTTGAGCATTATTTTACTAGTGTGTGAGATGAGTGCAATTGTGTGGTAGTTTGAGCAGAGTTTTCCAAATTTGCTGACATATTGAGTGCAGCACTTTCACAGCATCATCTTTTAGGATTTGAAATAGCTCAACTGGAGTTCCATCGCCTCCACTAGCTTTGTTCATAGTGATGCTTCTTAAGGCCCACTTAACTTCCTCTAACATTCTTTAAATACCAGAGTTCCCAAAAGATATATATTAAACATAAATTTTGGTAAATAATTTAAAAAAACTATTACGCCTGCTTTCTGTTTAGGGAGAAGACATTGTCTTGGAGAACAGCTGGCTCGGATGGAAATGTTCCTGTTTTTCACAACATTGCTTCAGAGGTTTCATTTGCATTTTCCACATGAACTGGTTCCAAATCTGAAGCCCAGGTTAGGCATGACATTGCAACCCCAGCCCTACCTCATCTGTGCAGAAAGACGCTGAAAGTACACAGATGTTTTGTGGAACAAGCTGTTTGCCTCAACCCCAAACCTTATTTAATTCCTGTGTTTGCACAGAAATCACAGCATCATAAAGCCAAATGAACAGAGATGTTTCTTTAAAAACAGTACTACCATAAAAATGTGCATTAGTGTTAGTCGCTCAGTCGTGCCCAACTCTTTGCGACCCCATGGACCTCAGCCCACCAGGCTCCTCTGTCCATGAGATTTTCCAGGCAAGGACCAAGCCAGGGATCGAACCTGGGTCTCCTGCACTGCAGGCAAATTCATTACCGACTGAGCTACAAGGGAAGCTCAATAATATGCATTAGCTATTTCCTTATAAGTCTTATGACTTATAAGGTAGAATTATCTGAGGAAAACAGAGGTACAAATGGCAGCTCTTGCTTAAGGTACTAAGAAGGGCCATCAATGTCCTGACATTTTAACCTCTTATTGAGCACCAGGTACCTGTCATCCATTCTTGACTCCAGCTTGCTCCTTTCTGATCTATTTGCTTCAAATGCCAGTGCCAGCTCCTTCCTAATCAGGTATTGTCATTAACAGATTATGTTACCACACAGTCCAGTCTGGTTTCATAGCGGACTAAAGAAATTAGAACCCAAATAAGTGAGTTTGGACTACAGAGGTATTTTATTAGATGCAGTGATAGATGACAGAATATATATTTATACAGTATATTTAATATAAAACCTAATACTGTCTTCCTACTATAGATTCATAAGAGTCGTATCATTCTTCCTACATATGAAGAGTCCCTATGATATGTAAGAATGATATGATATTGATAATGATATATAAAAATGTGTTTAAAAATGACAGGTAGCATGACCTAGATGCTTCATGGTATAATAAAGATCCTGTTTCTTCACATCCCTCAAGTTTCCTTTCCAGATGATACTAGCTTTATCTTAAGGCTGGCTTATGGAAGTACATGTTCTTTGCCCATGTCTTTTCAAGATACTGAGCTTGGATTATTTTTGGGAGAGTAAGAGAGCTTTTCAGATGTTCCCTTAAAACTGTTCTTTGTGTCCCATAGGTCCTAACTAAGCTATGTGTCCACCCATTAAAACTATGTCTTGGGACTTCCCTGTCAGTCCATTGGTTAAGACTCTGTGGTTCCAATGCAAGGAACACAGGTTCGATCCCTGGTCAGGGAACCAAGATCCCATGTGATACATGGCCAAAAAAACAAAAACAAGAAAACCTATCTTGTGAATATGGAAGCAACCCAAGTGCCCAGTAACAAATGGTTAGATTAATAAAATATGAGATATATATATATATGCTATTTATTTTCTTTACCTTGCATCTAAGGAAATGTTGTATTTTTCCCTAATCAAGTTAATGCAAACCTGATGAAAATTATTTAAATATGTAGATTCACAACTTGTTAATGTTAGAAGAGGTCTAATCTCACTTGATGTGCTCATTTTATGGCCAAGGAAGTAGGCATTCAGACAGGGAAATGAAAAGCATGACCCTCTTTCACCCTCATCCATGTACTTTTTTAATCCAAACTGTTTATTGGGATGGTTCCTCATTCATCCTTTTAGTGCTTCCATCTGAAGGAACATCCTTTTGTAAGCCTTGTTTTTCCTGCTGTGGGTGACGGAGTCTTGCTGACTGTGCCAGAGTCCTAGTTAGCACATGGCTAACAATGGTGGTGATCTTAACAGCATTCTGGGCATTTCATATCCATGAGGTAAGAACTGTAGCTCCGTACCAGGTGCTTCTTTTTATACATTCTCTTTTGAAGAGGGATGAAGGGGCTTCTTTGTAAGATGCACATTCTTGGTCATCAGACCAAGGTCATCAGACCATCTCTTAATTCTTTTTACTCACACCCAATAATTTATATTATGCTTTATAGTTCATATGAGTAACTGAACTGAACTTACAGTTCATAAAGTTGTTTTCATACTGTTAACTCTTGACTATTTTCAGCCAGTTAACTGGTAAAAATAAAATACTGCAATTTTAGAAAAATATAAATTAACATGAATTTAGTAAGTAATCCATAATGGACAATATTTCTTTTTTGGAACTACATAGTAACAGACTATCGATCTACTATAGTGAGAATGCCTTCTCTCTGATCAGTCAGTGGTGAGCGACTAACTTAAAATGTTAGAATTCACTTATGGTTCAAGATGGCAACTGAGCATACTTATTTCTTTACAAATGCCACTGAAATAACCATAAGGATAAAAAAAGGGATAAAGGCATTGATGATGGAGTTGGAGGGATATATTAGTGAATCAGCTACTTCCAGGTTCTAAAAGATGGAATGTAAATAGGATAATATTGAAAGAACCACAGATATGACCATGCTTAGACAAAGCCTGAGGTAGAGATAGGAGCTCATTCTTCACAGCTGATTATGGAAAAAGCAAGTGGCCAAGGAGAGTAGTACGTAAGGACCGCAAGAGTGGAAATAAATCACGTTGATGCTTCTGTCCCCACCCTGCTTTCCCTTCTTGTTTGTGCAGCTATAGAATGTGCTCCCAGTGCTAAAGTAAATGTCTAAATAAATTGAGTACTATGTCTGGGAGCTAGTGGTGCTCTTACATAGGGATTGGAGCTGTTGATTGGCAGCCCCTTAATTTGGTCTGATTTTGGACCTAAAGTTCTACATAACCCAAATGATTAATCAGGTTGGGAGGGCAAATTTCAGTCAACCAAGTGATGACTGGGGAGACATCAGCAAAGGGGGGCTAGTGTTAAGAATCGAATATATTTAACTATAGTGCTAAGACTAAGACAAAGACTGGAATAAGTGCAACGAAATAATATGTAAAAGTTTATACTCTGACAGTGTGGAAATAATGTATCTAACAAAAATAAATGAGAAAAAAAGGTGGAAAGTAGAATAAATCTCATTGCTTCATGTATAATAGAAGTCAAAGGATATAATTTGACAAATCAAGTAGTAAATGTGTGAATAAATTTAAGAGTACAAAAGTAAATGGTAGTAATACTGCTTAAAATTGGGTACTGGAGGACATGGAAGAAGAAAATGTCCATGCTAATTTATTATTCTTAGAAGCAGATATTATCCAAACATGTTATATAAAGGTATAAGCATAAAGATGACCACTAAATCAAAACTACAAGCCTGCAACCAAACAAAACAAAACAAGCCTTCCTAAATGTCAGGAGAACTAATATTAATATTTTAATAAAGAATAGATTATATGAGAGAACTAAATAGGTTTATCTTACCTATTAAAACCATATTCAAATTGGATCACAGAGATAATGATATAGGTATGTTGTATATGAGAGACATCTAAAAAAAAGATAAAAAGAATATAAGGATGAGTAAGGTCATACCAGGCAAATGCAAATAGAAAGCATGACTCATGATCTTAATAAAACAAGGTAGAATTCAAGGCAGAAAGCATAAGCAAGATAAAGAAATTCACTCTTTAATCCTAAAGAGTCTGATTCTAGAAGAAGTTATAATAATTATGAATAACTGTTGCACAAAAAAGCAGCATCTTTCATGAAGCAAAAATGGCAAGAGGTACAAGGAAAAATGTATGGATGTATATTAATACTAAGAAACTTATTCACTTCTCTCAACCTAAGACACATCAAGTGGATCTCAAAAAATGAAGATAAAGAAGACCTATACTAAGAATTCCCTGGTGGTTCAGTGGTTAGGACTCCACTCTTCCACTGCAGGGAGCACAGGTTCAATCCTTGGTTGGGGAACTTAAGGTCCTGTGTGCCCTACAGTGAGGAAAAAAAAAAGTCATCTGTACTACATAATCAGTAAGATAGAACTGAGGAATACACATCAAATTTTATATCTGATAATAGGGTATGCCATTTTTATACATGTTGATGAAAATTGACCATGCAATGGATCAAAAGTTGAACTTTGAAAAATTTCAGAAGTGTAAATATTACAGATTTCATTATCTGAACATAAGAAAATAAGAATGGGTATTAATAACAGAATAATAAAACCAAAAACCAAAATTGCCTTCATATCTTGAAATTAAAATTGTAAAATAATCATTGGACAAGGGAAATGCAAACAATAATTGGAGACTAGAAAACATGATAAAATCTGAATCTATGGAATATAGCTGCAATTGTCTTCAGAAGAAAATTCATGGCCCTATGTACTTTTTAGATGAAAAAATAAATTTTGAGGATGAGCTAGGCATGCTTTTTGTAAATTAGAAAAACAGCAAACCAAAGGAAAGTAGAAGGAATAAATGACAAATTCTAGATAAACAGGAATTAATGAGTTAGACAATAGAAAATAAGACCAACAGGGTGTATCTTTTTTTAAAAAATCCATATGCTAAATCAGGGGTCAACAATTTTATACTTCACAGGTGAAATTTGGCCCACCATCTGTTTTGTATGACCCCGAGTTAATGGTTTTTACACTTTTACATGCATGGTTAAAAGAATGGCTGAATGAGGGGAATAAGGGTAAATGGATCAATATGTGATAAAGTAATATAGGAAAATGTAAATTCTAGCATCTAGATTATTTAAGGGTATTTCTTCTATAATTCTTTCAACTTTTCTGTTTGAAATTTTTGATAATAAAATATTGGGAGGAACACTACAAACAAAATAATATTTTGTGATAAATGAAAATTTTCTGCATTTCAAATTTAATGTTCATAAAGTTATATCTCTTTCCAGAAAGAGAATTTTAATCATCGTAAGAAATTGATTTGTAGAACTCAGTGCAAAGAAGTTTGAAGACTTGAATGAAATGGATAACCTCCATGAAAACATAATTTACCAAAGTCTAGTTTTCATAAGAGAAAAAGTTGCCGAAGATGACCTTCAGAAAACTATTTGAGCTCTTCTAGAGCATAGAATGGAGAAGGAAATGGCAACCCACTCTAGTATTCTTGCCTGGAGAATTCCATGGACAGAGGAGCCTGGCAAGCTACAGTCTACGGGTTGCACAAGTCAGACACAACTTAGTGACTAGAGAGAGAGAGAGCAGAGAAATGAAAGGGAAATTTTTTTTTTGGCTGCTCCACATAGCATATGGAATCTTAGTTTCCAGATCGGGGATCAACCTGTGTCCTTTGCATTGGAAGCACGGAGTCTCTGAATCACTGGACCACCAGGGAAGTCCCTTGGATGTCAATTTAAATGTCCTAAATAAGTTATTAAGAAAAGATCTAATAGTACATTTAAAAATTAATACATTCCAATTAAGTTTACTCCAGGAATATATGAATGGTTACAATATTAGAAAATGTTATTATTAATCATTTAAAGAAAAAACTCATATGGACAAGCTCATACATACTGAAAAGACATTTGACAAAATTTAGCATTGAGTGAAATATAAATTGATAGAATGAATACATCAATATATACATATATACACCTCTAGGGGACTTCCCTGGTGGTACAGTGGTTAAGACTCCAAGCTTAATGCAGTGGTGGAGGTTCAATGTCTAGTCAGGAAACTAAGATCCCACATGCTTCATGGTGTGACAAAAAAAAAAAAACCCAAACCATATATATATACACCCACACACGCAAACAACATATATATACTCTACAATATATTTTATATATATATAGCAAATAGTATATATAGTATATGTATATATATACTATATATATATATAAAGCTATAATGTGTATTATATATGTTGTTCAGTTGCCCAGTTGTGTCCGACTCTTTGCAACCCCATGGACTGCAGCATGCCAAGCCTCCCTGTCCCTCATCATGTATTATATAGACACATTCCAAAACTGATGTGAAAATATTGGAGTTACAAACAAGAAAGTTACAAACAAGAAAATGAGTCCACTTTCGCCATTCTGTTTTCACATTGTATTGAGGGTGTTCGCTAGCACGGTAACAACATTAGGTTAAGAGACTTTGAGAGAATAAAACTTTTTATTTGCAGATAATATGACTGGATTCCTATATAATCTGTGAAAAGAAATAGAAAGTAAGGTTATTTAATAGAGTAATAGGATATTTGCTGACAAAGGTTCCTATCAAAGCTATGATTTTTCTAGTAATCATGTACAGGTGTGAGAGTTGGACCAGAGGGAAGGCTGAGTGCCGAAAAATTGATGCTTTTGAACTGTGGTGTTGGAGAAGACTCTTGAGAGTCCCTTGGACTGCAGGGAGAGCCAACCAGTCAGTCCTAAAGGAGATCAGTCCTGAATATTCATTGGAAGGACTAATGCTGAAGCTGAGGCTCTAATACTTTGGCCACTTGATGCAAAGAGCTGATTCATTGGAAAAAACCCTGATGCTGGGAAAGATTGAGGGAAGGAGAAGGGGGCAACAGAGGATGAAATGGATGATATCACCGACTCAAAGTACATGAGTTTGAGCAAACTCCCGGAGATACTGAAGGACCAGGAAGCCTGGTATGCTGCAGTCCATGGGGTCACAAAGAGTCAACACGATATAAGCAGGATATAAGATTTACATAAAATCAATAGCTGTTATATATACAGAAACCATTAGTAGATACATGGAAGAAAAAGTACTATTTTTCAATTTCATAAAAAAAAATACTGGGAATAAACATAACATAATAAATACTGGAGTGGGTAGCCTTTCCCTTCTCTAGGGGATCTTCCCAACTCAGGGATCAAACCCAGGTCTCCTGCATTGCAGGCAGATTCTTTACCAGCTGAGCCACCAAGGAAGCCTCTTATAAACATAACAAGAACATGCAAAAGATGAGTGGGGAAAACATTAAAACATTCTTGAAGGAGCTGTCAGGGAGAAAGAAATTTTCCTGTACATTTCTGCATTCCTCTTGTATATATGAGAATTAAATTGAGAGTAACAAAATCAAACAAAATTTTACAACATGTACATGGGAGGGGTCTCAGAACACTGAGTAACTTGCCAAAATGGCTGAAGCCCTCAGGTTAAATACCTTTCTCAGCTAAAGACAGAAGAGGATCAAGGTGGGAAAAAGTCAGTCCTGGGAAGTTACCAAGAAGAGCACAATAAACACGCCAAGTGTGATGCAGATTTAAGTCATTCACTTCTCCCAAGAGTTTCTGGAGCTGTGTTCATTTTCTGGTACAGAGACACCCTTACAATTGGAGTTTTCCCTAAAAAGTGTAAACTTCACTGAGGTTTTAGAGATTTCCCCAAGTCTGCCGTTTCTCTGAAAATAATCAGCTTAAAACAATATGTCACAGAGATAAATTTTAGGGTGGCAAATTCTGCTCCCCTACAGAGCTAAAGAGGAGACTTTGACAATTGAATAAATATGTTCTTGGATAAGAAGACAACACAAAGATGTTGGTTCTCCCTAGGCTAAGGTGTGAATTTAATGAAACCGTGTAGTTTCTTTTGTTTGTTTTTTCCCCATAAAACTAGACAAGCTGTTTCTAAAATTCACATAAAAAGATAAAAGAATAGCCACAAACAATACCAGTGTAGGGGTTTTACCCCATCAGGTTTTGAAATATACTTTGAGTTTGGCTAATTAAAATAGTTGTCATGGCATGGATAGAGTTGAAAAGAAACAAATTCAAGTACATAAAAGAATTTCAAGTCAGTGGAGTAAAGATGGACTTTTTAGTAAATGGTACTACTACTTTTAGTCATTTGGTAACCAGTTAAAACATTTGAACCCATATCCCATGGCATATACTTGATATTACTACTATAGACTGAAAAAAATGCACAGTCTAAATGTTGAGGATTGTGCTTTTTGCGGGGTATTACTGAGGATTTAAGCCTTAGATACAGCCTCTTGGAGATAAGGGAGAAGGCAGGATATATTGGAGTTTTTGCAAAAAGCAAGCAAACAGAAACTCAGTGGTCGAACATCGAAATATTACTGCGAGTTAAGGAAAAACCAGACTTCTAAAGTTAATGAATTCAGCACTTTTCTGTGTATGGATAGATGGACGTCTGGACTTATTTAAACTCTTCCTTTGACATGCACCTGAACTGTCTATAGCCAGTATCTTGTTTTTTCTCCATTCAGGGTGTGCACAGTGGTGGCGGGTGGGGGTGGGGTTGGGGGGGTGGGGGTAGCTGCTGCAATGGCTGAAGGCTGAATAGCTGTTGCCTCCTTTGTTTACATTCTGTAAACTCTTTTTTTGTTTTGTTTAATATGATTTATCTGGGTGATTTCTCCATATTGCTACATATAAAACTTGTTTATTCTTTATATAGCGTTACATATTCTATTGCAGGATGTACTATAGAAACATAAAACACAACATAAAAACAACAACATAAATCCACTACAAGGCAAACAATAATATAAGTGGAAACAAGCTGGGAAGAAATAGGCAAATCTTATTGCCAACAAATGGCTAATCTCCCTAATATAAGAACACTGAAGGAAAAGTTTCAATAATGCATTAGAAAACGTTGGTCAGAAAGAAAGAAAGTGAAGTTGCTCAGTCGTGTCCAACCCCATGGACCCTACCAGTTTCCTCCATCCATGAGATTTTCCAGGCACGAATACTGGAGTGGGTTGCCATTTCCTTCAGGAGATCTTCCCGACCCAGGGATTGAACCCAGGTCTCCTGCATTGCAGGCAGACACTTTACTGTCTGAGCCACCAGAGAAGCATTGGTCAAAGGGCCAGATATGACAGTTCACATAACATACACCACATTGTAAACATCTAAAAAGATAACCTCACTCAAAAAAAGAAATGCAAATGTAAACTTTACTAAGATGACATATCTATCATATAGCAAAAATCATAGAACTGTTAGGGGAAACACACTGACTGAAACTGCCCACCTGGCCAGCCACCATGGTAACCATTTGCTTGAGTTGTTATGACAGGAGGTCCTGGTAAGGATCATGGAATTAACAAGTCACCAAAACCCGGAAGAACTCAGGAAAGGTTAAAAGGAGATGTCTCATGTCCAACCACCTCCCAGAATTCTCACTCTCATTCATCTTGGCTGAGCAATGCCTGTGCCACCAGGAAGGACCCTGAATCAGAATAATTGGCCAAAGACAATCTGGAAACTAATCCCATTGTCATAAAACCTGGTGCTGTGAGCCATGTGGCAGAGCAGCTCTTCTGGGTTCCCTTATGCATCTGCTCTCCACCTGGGCACCCTTTCCCAATAAAATCTCTTGCTTTGTCAGTGCATGTGTCTCCTTGGACAATGCATTTATGAGTGCCCACTCTCGGGCCCTGGAAGGGATCCCCCTTCCTGCAATAGAACTCGACAATAATCACTATTGAGAAGGTAGTGCTGAAACATGCCCTTTCATATGTGGGTGATGAAACTACAAATTCACACACATTTTCCTCTGGAAGGGGATTTGGCATTATCTATCAAGTAATAGATGTATTTTGCTTTAGAACAGCTCTAATTCTTAGAATCTCTCCTGTAGATATACTTGAACACTTAAGAAGAAGCATAAGTGCCAGGTTATTCACTGATGTGTTATTTCTAATAGCAAAAGGGAACAAAAAAGGTCAATGTAACAATACATATCTATCAATAGAGGAATAATATATCCTGTAATAGGATATACTATTATAGTGGTAATAACTTTATAGTCAGGAAGTTTTCTTAGTAGTGATCTGGAGAAAGCGCCAGGATAAATAACATTAAAAAAAAACAAGGAACACCAACATACAGAACGTGGTAGCCAACCTCCAAAAATACCCTCAGTGACCCTCACCTGGTCTAATAACCTTGTTAATCACAGCTGGTCAGTGGGAGGGATAGAACATGATGAAAGTGGTGGTGCACAAATTCTAAGGCTTGTCTAAAAGCATTGCAGCTTTTCACCTTGGTTTCTCTGAGGAAGCCAGCCACCATGCCATGATGCCACTCAAGCAGTCCTGGGGAGAGGCCCATGTGGAGAGAAATTGAGGCCTCCCACTAACGGCCAAAGAATAGATGCTTTTGAACTGTGGTGTTAAGAGAAGACTCTTGAGAGTCCCTTGGACAGTGAGGAGATCCAACCAGTCAATTCTAAAAATCAGTCCTGAATATTCTTTGGAAGGACTGATGGTGAAGCTGAAACTCCAATACTTTGGCCACCTGATGTAAAGAACTGACTCCTTGGAAAAGACCCTGATACTGGGAAAGATTGAAGGCAGGAGGAGAAGGGGATGACAGAGGATGAGATGGCTGGATGGCATCACTGACTCAATGGACATGAGTTTGAACAAGCTCCAGAAATCAGTGATGGACAGGGAAGCCTGGCACGCTGCAGTCCGTGGGGTCGAAAAGAGTGGGACATGACTGAGTGCCTGAACTGAACTGACCAATTGCCCAGATCAACTTGCCAACCTGCCAACCACGCAAGTGAGCCAACTTGGAAATAAATTCTCCTTAAACCTTAAGATGCCTGCAGACCTAGCTATCATCTAATTATGAACCCATGAGAGAGATCCTGAGCCATCTCTAAATTCCTGATTCAAAACTCACAATAAATATAGTATTTGGTTTTCATCCACAGTTCCTGGCTCACAGTTCCCCAAACCTTGGAGGTTTCCTAAACAATAAGACCAGTGGGAGCAAGTTTTGTTACAGTATTTTGTCTGTTGTCCTCAATTCCTAAAAATACTCTTCAGAGGCATAAAGGCAAATGGGTGTCTTGTTATTCGTAACAAGTGTTTTTCCACAACAATTGGGTTTATGTTAATGAAGTGATTTTGGAAAGCATAAGGACTGGGGCTGATTATCAGGGAACCAAATTGTTTAGAGGCTTGAAACTTTCAGCCCCGCCCCCTGGTTACCTAGAAGGAGACAGATTCTGGAGGTTTAGTTAATCACCAGTGCCTACAGATTTGATCAACCACCCCTGTGTAGTGAAGCCTCCATTAAAAACCCAGAAGGCAGGGTTTCGAAGACTTCCCAGTTGGTAAAGCAGAATGTCTCTAACGGGCTGCTGTACCAGTCTCCAAACTCCAAGAGGACTGAATTTCCTTTGTTGCCCTGAGAATCTCTTCATCTGGCTGCTGGCTCCTATGTTTTAATATCTTCAGTAAAAAGCCACTCCTTCTGGTGAGTAAATTGGTTTTCTAAGTTCTGTGAGCTGGTCTAGCAAATTGAATCCAAGGAGAGGGTTGTGGGAGTCTGGTTTATAGCTGGTTGGTCAGAAGTACAGGTAACAACGTGGACTTGAGACTGGCATTTGAAGGGGAGAGCTTTTTTGTGGGACTGAGCCCTCAGCTTGTGGGATTTGATGCTGTCTCTGGGTAAACAGTGTCAGAGTTGAATTGTAGGATACTCAGGTGCTCTCAGAGAACTGCTCATTGGTGATGTGGGGGAAACCACACTCCTGCATAGAAGTTTGTTCCAGAATGTTTATTTTTTAGGTTTGATTTAAATAAAACTTAACTTTGACATTTAAAAAAAATCTAGATTTCTTATGTTTTTTTAAAAAAATCTAGATTTCTTGTGATATCCATATTTTCAGCTTTTCTTTAAAAAAAAGAAGTGACATTCCATCAATGCTGGGCTGGCATTTTGAATAGCAAAAAACAATTAGAGTTGAACTGTGTTTTTTTACATGATATATATACATATATTACACAAAGTCCACACCATCGAAGTTCATGTCATTATTTGAACATTCTGTCTGGTCTCATGGGTATTTGAACATGTCTTCCTGGTGGCTCAGACGGTAAAAGCATCTGCCTGCAATGTGAGAGACCCGGGTTTGATTCCTGGGTGAGGAAGATCCCCTGGAGAAGGAAATGGCAATCCACTCCAGCACTCTTGCCTGGAAAATCCCATGGACGGAGGAGCCTGATAGGCTACAGTCCAAGGGGTCGCAAAGAGTCAGACACGACTGAGCGACTTCACTTTCTTTCCCCCACCCAACCTTTAAACATTGAAAGAAAGCTTCCACTTTGGTTCCCCTGTGCATCTTTGCTTCTCCTGGCTAAAATATCATAGGTTCTTTATCTGATTTGGCTCTTATCACTCTTCTCTGGACTTTTAATTTACCAATGTTCCATTTATTTTATCTGGCTGTTTCAGAATGGGGTGGATGCAGACAGTATATTTTGAGGAATGCAAGTTAAGACACTTTTTGCTTTTTTATTTTTTTCCTTAACCAGAGGAACATAGGTAATTGACAACAGCTCTCAGGGCTGTTATCATGAGAGGGCTTATTAAATCAGCCCTTCTCCATTTATCCTTTTCTGAAAGCAGTTATTTGAACTTAAATGCAATGAATCATACTAAGTCTTCTTAATGGTGGATATTTTATATCTTTTTGGATCTTCTTTGTCTTCATTCAGGCTGATGATACTGAAACGCCTATTAAGGGAAAATAGATCAAGACAAAGCGTTAGCAACCAGATCTCCACTTACACTGTCTTCCTGATGACATTTAACAGTGAATATCCTCTTTAAAAGCTTTCCTTTGAAAAAGCAAGGACCACCCCCCCCCTTCATCCTCCCCCACCCCCTGCTAGCTGGGACTTTTGACTATGTGTGAAGCCTCAAGAGAATTAAAGTATGTGTCTGGAACCCTGAACTTGGGGATCATTTCCAAGCTGAAACTGGTGACAGCACAAGTTGATGCTATTCTCTGAAAATGCAATGAAAGTGTTAGTCACTCAGTTGTGGCCAACTCTTTGCAACCCCACGGACTGTAGCCCGCCAGGCTCCTCCGTCCATGGGATTCTCCAGGCAAGAATACTGGAGTGGGTTGTCATTTCCTTCTCCAGGGAATCTCCCCGACCCAGAGGTGAACCTTGGTCTCCTGCATTGCAGGCAGATTCTGTACCACCTGAGCTGATGGGGAAAATGCAGTAGAATACTATATGACAATAATGCTAAACTTTCTATTTTGAATACTTTAATTCTTTTTCTCAATTCTTTGGGATTTCCTATTAGACAATAATATCGTCTATAAATAATGACTGGTATGTTTTGTCCTTTCCAATTTTTATGGGTTTTATTTCTTACTGTTTTGGTTAGAACCTCCAGTAGAGTGCTGATGAAAAGTGATGGTGAGCATTCCTGTCTGTTTAAGGGAATGACTAACATTTCATTGTTAAATATGGGACACTATCATTTCTTTGATGCATACCCCCCCAAACTTACATTTTAGGTTTATATTTTTTCCCTCTCTTCCATTCATCCATTCTTTTTTCATTCCTCTTCTTTTTCTTAAATGGTTGACTTTTATTATTTTTTGCATTTATCAAGGTAGTAACTCTTTCTTCTCCTTTAATTGGTTAATGTGCTTAATTACATTAATAAAAAAAAATTTTGAGGGGGTGCACCAAGGAGCTTGTGGGATCTTAGTTCCCTGAGTAGGGATTGAACCCTGGGCCCATGGTAGTCATAACCACTGGACTGCCAGGGAATTCCCATTATTCAACTTCTGATGTTAATCCTTCTGTGCATAATAGCCCTCTTGGCCTAACTGCCTTCCAAAGGCCCACTTCCAAACACCACCACACTGGGGATTAGGTTTCAACATATGAATTAGACCCATTGCAATGAACTTTTAGTCCAGCATCTCTTATCTGATAGTTCCTTACTAGTCCAAATTATTGAGGAGGAATGTGATGGACTAAGCTTAATCTATGGGTTAGAATTTGGGTTTGGTGTAAATTCTTAAATCAGTCAACTGTGGCCAGAGGTCATATGGTTCCAAAAAGGTGGTCTAAACCACTGGAGACAGAATGTTTTCCAGAAAGGAAAGGTAGGTGATCAGACCTTTCTATTTTCTCTCTCTCATTCAATCCCTAAATTGTCTCAGTGTTGTCTTCAGAGGGTTAAGGTGTTGCAGGTATTACGTCTACCTTTTCCTGCCAAGTTCAGCTATAACAGGTGGACCTTCACAGGCAAACTCAGTCCTGTCCATTTCTGAAATTGATGTATTCAGTGTAATAGATGTATACAGTGTAAGTGTCCAATGTCTGCCAGCAGATGGGGGTTTAGAAATTAGTCTGGCACACATAAGCAGAAAGTGTCTGCGTCTACAATACTGGTTTCCCCTCACCACTTACTAGGTCTTTTTTTTTTTAATAGCCATAGTCGGCATATTTGTTTCATGTGTGCAACATAACAATTAGATATTTGTATAAGTGCAAGATAGTCATCACATCAACCAGGGGAATGACCGCAGTCTAACTTTTTCCTCCCAGAAGTCTCCTTACATACTGCAAATAATGATTTAGTCAGTTCAGTTCAGCTGCTCAGTTGTGTCTGAATCTTTGCAACCCCATGGACTGCAGCACATGAGGCCTCCCTGTCCATCACCAACTCCCAGAGTTCACCCAAACCCATGTCCGTTGAGTCGGTGGTGCCATCCAACCATCTCATCCTCTGTTGTCCCCTTCCCCTCCCGCCTTCAATGTTTCCCACCATCAGGGTCTTTTCAAATGAGTCAGTTCTTCCCATCAGGTGGCCAAAGTATTGGAGTTTCAGCTTCAGCATCAGTCCTTCCAATAAAGAATCTGAACTGATTTCCTTTAGGATTAACTGGATTGATCTCCTTGCAGTCCAAAGGACTCTCAAGAGTCTTCTCTGACACCACAGTTCAAAAGCATCAATTCTTCAGCACTCAGCTGTCTATATAGTCCAACTTTCACATCCAGGCATGACTACTGGAAAAACCATAGCTTTGATTAGACAGACCTTTGTTGGCAAAGTAATATCTCTGTTTTTTAATATGCTGTCTAAGTTGGTCATAGCTTTTCTTCCAAGGAGCAAGGGTCTTTTAATCTCATGGTTGCAATTACCATCTGCAGTGATTTTGGAGCCCAAAAATATAGTCTCTCACTGTTTCCACTGTTTCCCCATCAATTTGCCATGAAGTGATGGGACTGGATGCCATGATCTTAGTTTTCTGAATGTTGAGTTTTAAGCCAACTTTTTCACTGTCCTTTCACTTTCATCAAGAGGCTTTTTAGTTCCTCTTTACTTTCTGCCATAAGGGTGATGTCATCTGCATGTCTGAGGTTATTGATATTTCTCCCAGCAATCTTGATTCCAGCTTGTGCTTCTTCCAGCCCAGCGTTTCTCATGATGTACTCTGCATAGAAATTAAATAAGCAGGGTGACAATATACAGCCTTGACTCAACTCCTTTCCCTACTTGGAACCAGTCTGTTGTTTCATGTCCAGTTCTAACTGTTGCTTCCTGACTTGCATGTAGATTTCTCAAGAGGCAAGTCAGGTGATCTGCTATTCCCATATCTAAGAATTTTCCAGAGTTTGTTGTGGTCTATACCGTCAAAGTCTTTGGCATAGTCAATAAAGCAGAAGTAGATGTCTTTATGGAACTCTTGCTTTTTTGATGAGCCAACGGATGTTGGCAGTTTGATCTCTGGTTCCTCTGCCTTTTCTAGATCCATGTGGTTGCCCCTGATCAAATGAGCATGAACTTGAGCATATCGATAAGGGATTTTTGTCAGTGACATCTCTGTGTAGCATTTGAGCTGCAGCTCCAGTGAGTGTCCTGCCATGTGCACATACTTATCTCTGCTCTTGGGCTGTACACTACTTGTATAAGAAACATGAGATTCACCTGTGGGTATTGAAAATAAATATTTGTTGAAAGAGTGAATTAATAATGGATAAACAGTGCTGAGCAGCATCCCTCTTAATGGGAAAGGTTATGGACGTGATAAATGTTTCCTGATTAGTGACTCCTCAGAGTCCTGGTTCCCAGAATGGAACAGTGCCAGGAGGTATCAGGCATCATAATCTCAGCTGCTCTTACACTCAAGTGGAGGACACCGCAGCCCAGAGGAGGGGTTTGGAACAGAAATTCCCTCTTACACTGAGTAAGAATAAGACTCCAAGAAATCTTTTCAGACACTAGGGCAGAGCAGGGGTGAGGGTGGGAAGAAGGGGTAACGGAAGGATATAGGAAGTAAACGGGGAACTGGGGACCTCTGCCCCCAACATTACCTCTCCTGGGGCCTTTTCTAATTGGAAATCCCACCCTGGAGCCTGAAGCTTGGGTTTTGCGGGTCTCTTTGCTGCACCTCCTCACCAGGAGTGTCTAGTAAACAAGAAGGATTTGAAGCCTTCAGTGACTTTCATTTAATACAGCAGCTGCTTCGACATCTACTCCATTTGGACAGCTCATTTCTGGTCCTTCATCCCATTAGAGGCAGTCCTTGCTTACCTCCATTTGTCTAAGGAGACTGGGCTTCTTAGGAGACCATTTACTGTAAATTATTCCATTAGAATCAGGAGCAAGAGCAGTTTCTGCCATCGTCTGACAGACTAATCCCAGGGCAGCTAGAGATGGCTGTGAATATTTTTCCCTCCCCCCGCCCCAAGCTTACAGGATTCCCGACCAAGAATCCAGCCCATACCCCCAGCGTGGAAGCACAGAGTCCTAACCACAGGAGCGCTCAGGAATTCCTGGCTGTGAATGTTTAACCTGCAGAGTCCCTTTGGGCCATCAACAGGAAGGGGACAGCAGATGTAGGGGAAAGCAGTTAAGGGGTGTATCCTGACCGGAGCTTCAGCAGCAGCCCTAGGACAGGGAGGAGCTACCTGAGGAGCAGGTGATAGAGGATGATGGTGGGGATGACAGGCAAAGTAAGGCAGATCTGCGTGTTCCTCCTTCATGCCTGCCCCTCAAGCACTTCTAGTCTATTGGTTCTCAACCTTGGATGCTCACTGGAATCTCGTGGGACTTTTACAAAATGCCGATACCCAAGTTCCACCCTTTCCTCCACATTCTGATTAAACTGGTCTGGTTTGTGGCCTGGGCATCAGGTTTAGAAAGCTTCCCAGATGAAAAGCCTGTGAAAGGCTATGAAAGGAAATGAGAACATTTCATAGTAGAGAACTCGAAGGACCTCTCCAGAGCAAGGTTCTCAGGTGCAGCAACAGGCCAAGAGGGAAAGGTCATCTACCTACGTTAGTGACAGAGAAAGGGCTGTAACTTTCTCTCTCGAGTTCCTTGCCAGTTTTCCCATCTGTCCTCTTCTTTCACTTTCTAGTCATGTGGTCTCTGTCAAGTCTTATTTTCCTCTCCTGTGAAATGGGTGCGCGCATGTGCTCAGCTGTGTCTGACTCTTCATGACCCCAAGCACTGTAGCCCACCAGGCTCCTCTGCCCATGGAACTTTCCAGGCAAGAGTACTGGAGTGGGTTGCTGTTTCCTTCTCCAGGGGATCTTCCAGACCCAGGGATCGAACTCCACATCTCTCGCATCTCCTGCATTGGCAGGCAGCTGTTTACCACTAGCACCCTCCTGTTGCCATTTCTGACTCTGAAGTTATTTAGGAGCAATTTCTTTAATCTATCCAGCATTCATAGTTTTCGGAGTTCTTTGCTATTTATTTCTAATTAATTGTTTTCTGATCATGGAACATGGTTTGATACAGCTTTGAAATTTATTGAAACTTGTTTTATAGACAAGCATGTAGTCAACTTTTTTTTTTTATTTTCCATTAGGGTTTATTAAGGATATTGAATACAGTTCCTGTGTTCAACTTTTATAAATGTCCCTTCAATGTTTAAGAAAATATTCTTTGTTGGATTTGAGGTTCAGTGTATGTCCAACAAATCAAGACTGTTCATTGTGCTATTTATATTTTTACTAACTTCTGGTCTATTTAACTTACTGAGTGTTAAGTCTCCTGCTTGAGTTGTAGATTTGTCAATTTTCTCTAGTTCTACCAACTTTTGATTTATGCGTCTTTGAGACTAACAGATAAGTACATTTGTTTTATGTACCTGGTGAATTTCCTCCCTCCACAACAGATAATAATACCTACAAAGGTTGTGACAAAAATATACCTATGAGGGTTGCGACAAAAATATACCTACATTATAAGGATTGTGATATAAGCACCTTGCATATTTTTTTATCACATACTGAAGTAATCACTAAGAATAACACCTAACACATCGTGAGTGAGAAGATAATGTAGTCTCTTCTGGTTTCCATTGTTGGTACCGAGAAGTTTGGATGGTTTTAAAATTTCTTACTGTTTGTTCACCTTTGTC
Organism: Ovis aries; assembly: GCF_016772045.2. NCBI lineage: Eukaryota > Metazoa > Chordata > Mammalia > Artiodactyla > Bovidae > Ovis > Ovis aries. The sequence continues at coordinate 37,660,923 of NC_056068.1, forward strand.
ATTCCATGTTTTCTTTTCTTAAACATTTCATACATCGTTATTTTGTATTGTTTTTTGATAATGTGGGAGAAGGCAATGGCACCCCACTCCAGTACTCTTGCCTGGAAAATCCCATGGATGGAGGAGCCTGGTGGGCCGCAGTCCATGGGGTCGCTAAGAGTCGGACACGACTGAGCGACTTCACTTTCACTTGATAATGTGATGTATAATGTGAAGATATTGGGAAGTCTAAATCTGCTATTTCTGCTATTCTTTCTTACATTGGTTTCCTTGTGTTTGGCGATTTTGTCAAAGTTCTCCAGAGAGAGACAGAGAGAACCAACAGAACACGTACACACCTATCACACCCAAAATCTCCTTCCCTGGCATACCCTACCTCTGTGAATGACACTGACAGTTGTCCAGATCAGAAACCTGAAAGTTACTCTCATCATTTTTCTTACCATCACATCCAATTAATTGGGGCAGACTGATTCTATGTTTTAAATCTCAAGTCCATTTACTTTGCTATCTATCTATATCACTGAGGTCTCCCCATATCTAATCTTACTCTTCCACTCAACATGGTATGTTAGTTGAATGATCCTCACAAAATGTGAATCTAACTGTCACTTATAGGTTAAACTTTATTCCAAAGGGAAATGGGGAAAAATTGAAAGGGTTTTAAGTGTCCTGTTGTGTGTGCTTTAAAAGGCCCTTTATGAACCACCTTCATGAAGGGCCCCCACCTGACTGGCCTGGCAGCTACAGTAAAGAAAGGGTTGGCTCTACTCATCTCCTTTGTGAAGGCTGTTCCAATGAGATGATGCAATATAGACAGAGACTGGAGCAGTGCCAGAATTCCTAGGATTCTTATAAAAATAAGTAGAAAAATTCAACAGCATAAGAGTGAGAAGAGCAGGAGAACAGTCTTCAAATCATGAAGTAACTTTAAAAAGTAGCCTTTTATGGAGAAAAATGTCAGTAAACACACAGATATTATAGCACTACAAGATTATTTATAAGACCAGTGACTTAAAACAGCGAATTCATGATGAAAGTGATTCTAATTAAAAAATTAGTCTCATTCATTAATAACTAAAATAAGACCTGCAATATGACTGGCTGCAATTTCTCAAGTAAGATTCCATCTACTAGTGCTGTTTATACTTAACACACTCACATTCATTTCTTATAATTTATGAATTTAAGTTTCAGGAAGAATAATTCTTTAGTATTTGGGTTATTTTAATATATGTCAATTACTTAGTAAAGGTTAAATAATTTAAGGGTTAACTTAGTTAATGAGTTTTCAGTAATATCATTTAATAGCATAAAAACATGCTTCTTTTGAGAAAATAAAAATATACATTAAAAAACCCAATACAATGTTTTAGTAAAATAGTAAGGAAATTTGTCTCATTATGTACATATGCATGTGTATGAATTTATATATATATGTACTTTGCAGTAGCAGAAATATATTTCTGCAGGATAGAAAATGTACTCTAGAGAAACAGAAGCAAAGGATATATACACTGTAAGGGCAAACTCAATAAATTAGATAAAATTTTATTACTCAGTAATGAGGGACCAGTTTACAATGATGTGACAATGGTAGCAAAAATAGTAGGAAGGAGTTCAGCACTCAAAGTATCAAATAAATAAAGCTTAGTGATTCATTAAATATTCTGATATTATACAGGATCAAAACTTTCAACACTTCGATGGGTCTTTAACTGAAATCTTTCAGGTAAGCTATATAATCTAGACAGTTAAGAAATTGCTTGCTGACATCATAAAGGAATTACCTGGCACAGGAAAACTCTATTCAATACTCTGTAATGACCTATATGGGAATAGAATCTAAAAGAGTGAGTATATGTATAACTGACTCACTCTGCCACACAGCAGAAACCAACACACCGTTGTAAATCAACCATATGCTAATAAAAATTAATTTTAAGAAAGGAGTTATCTTGGAAAGTGAAAAATGCTACACAACTTATTTTCTAAAGCCACATGGATTCAAAGTATAATATGGTCTCTAAGAATAATGGAAAATATTGGCCTACCATCTTGCTATCATTCTGACTGGTACTTTATATATTCAAAAAATTTTCACAACTAGGGTATATATCTGGACCCTAACAAGTTTATAAACATTGTAAATATGGTCCATTTAACTATCTTAATATGCTTTTGTGTAAATGATATTACCAAAATATTTAATACTTTTAATATAAAAGTTAAATAAGTACTCCCATCATTTACTTTATCTCAGAAACTAGACTTGTAGTTGGGCTCCAGATGTACTGAGTAGTTGTAGGTTATTTCTGTCATGGAGTCTCAAGGCAGAAGGAAATTAACAGAAAGATGAACATGGGTTTTATAGTAACTAAACACATGACACCCAAGATAGGGATCTAAAGATTCAGCACATATTCAGTTACTTATTCACCATGTGACCTTTAGAGCACACACTATTTCATTTGTTCTTTATCTCTGATACGATTAATTACATCTGATTTTTGTAGTAAGGCAAAAGACAGACATCTCCTTTTCCTTGGCTTTAATTAGTCTCAAATTCAAGAAGAGAGAATAATGCTTGTTTCATGAAAGGTTAACGTCAATATTAGGACAGGTTTTTGTTTTTCTTCTGACAAATTTGTGTTTATATTAAACTCAATGTTTACAAATACTAATCCTGAGCAAGAGGAAAAATAAGAACAGTTTCGACTAAAGAATAAAATTCCTTCACTGTTAAACCTAAACAGCTTTAAAATTCAACCATGGAATATAAAGTTGATAAGACTGGAATTCAGACTTCTGATGTCCAAGGCAAACCTGAATACTCTGAGAAAGAACATACACGTAGTAGTAGATTTTAAAAAACAAAACAGTAAAAAGCATCAAAAATTGATGCACCTGGGTTTTGTTAAATATAACAAAGGTTACTCAGTCCTTCACGGTAAACCTAGCTGGAGAACACTGAACAGTGTACTGCATTAAACAGACCCCTCAGAAAGGCAACACCGGATTTCTCTTTTTCGATAGACAGAGACTGCTCCTCCCCACCTCCCCCAAAGCAAAGACATAAAAGACACATTTGGAAATACAATATGAATCCTGTTTGGTGGGGCTTTTTGTTTTGGGGGTTTTTTGTTTGTTTTTGGCTGTGCTGTGCAGCTTGCAGGATCTTAGTTCCCTGGCCAGGGACTGAACTCAACCAGAGATTAAACCTGGGCCATAGCAGTGAAGGCGCCAAGTGGAATTCCCTTGTTGTTGTTTATTTTTTTTTAATCACGTCTTTAAAAAAGCAGAAAGTTAGCCACTTAGGAAACTACAGTGAATTACTTGAGTTTTTAGGTACAGCTCCTGCCTCATGAACAATAAAAGCCTTCTACTCAGCAAAGCTGTATTATGACAAAGTATTTGTACACCAGTAAAAGCACTAAGTATGGGCTTGGCAACACAAGTGAACTGAAACCAAGCTCTTAAGGATACTTTTCGTCCGTGTGGTGAAAAAGTGCATGGGAGTGGGAAATGCTGGCACAGCAAGGATCCTCTCACAGTGTTAGGGCCTGTCAACCTAGGAGCGGTGGTGAGCACTGGGCAATGACATCGACATAAGGCATGGCCCAAGGCACTTCTTCCACATGCTTCTTCTTTTATTCCAACTGTCTCTCTTCCTCTTCATCTGCTTCTTCAATGACCTGAATCTCATCTCCTTGAGGTAAGGAAGAATTCTCCACCTGCAGTTTATTCCCATCAGCTTTACATTTCTCCTCTTCCTCTATGATTTCCTTCCATATCTTGTGGTTTTCGGTGAGATGGTGCATTAGCTGACAAAATATTTGCCGTCTGCCTTTCCGTCTTTGTGGTTCTGTGAAATTTAACACATGTGTATTCTAATCATAGCAATATGATTCAATCATTCAATAAATATCTGAGCACCTGTTACATCCCAGGCATTTATTTAAGCACTGGGTTTAAAGTTACAAATAATCTCTGTACCATGGGGCTCTCTTTCTAGTGGGAAGACCTAGATAAGCAAAGAAGCAAGACACTCGTGTGTGAGACAGTGTTAAGTATTATGGATAAAAATAAGTTAAGGTATTAGGGAAGATGGTGGGAGGTGGGAGTTGTGGGGAGAAAGGAGGATAGTATTGAAATTTCAAATGATAAATAATGCAAAGTTAAAAACCATCCTTCTAAGGGACTTTTTAAAAATGTGTTGAATTAAACACAATTATCAAAATTTTGGTGAGTATAAATAATTTTTAGAAGTCAACTTTCCCAAGATGACATCAGATGGTAATGCCATACAATTACTCTTCACTAAGCTACTGCTGAATACAAGGTAGGGTGGGGAAAAGTTCTTTTATTATCTTGTTCCACACTATGTTATCTGTTCTGATTTATACAGCATGCTTGGGAAACAAAAAAATCAGCTAGATATAATTTAAATCCTACTTTAAAGAGCAAATAACGAGTTTAATTTATAGTTGCAAAGGTGACAATGTCTTTTTCATTTTCCATTTATACTCATTGGTTTATATTGCTTTATATAGAAAAACTATGCGTTACAATTTGGTAGGTCAAAGCCATAATGCCATAAAGCTTGATTTTCCTTAGAGTCAAGAGAGTATGTATTTTCCTCTTCTTCCAACTGGGTTGAATGAACTATTCCCAAGTCTATATGAAAGGTATGTTAATAGGGGTGCATGGTGTGAGAAGGGGTTAGGCAAAGGAGGCCTAGTCCTTGAGACCAGCCACCTCACCTAGGTTCAGATTTGGCAGCAGCTCCATCATGCATGCACAGGCAGAGCCTGCTGAAGAGCACTGGCTGGAGGACAACATCTCCGGAGATGCTGCTTTAACTCAGAATGCTTACTGTATGACAGCATTCACATGGTACCCAAGCAGTAGCTACTCAAACCAAGATTATTCAGTCTGCATAGGTAGTACTTACTTAAGATATAACTACTGTATCTTTAAAAGGAAAGACCCAAATCCAAGTTAAATGGACATTTGTAATTAATAACATTAAAGAAACGATAGTATCCCTATATTCTTACTAGGATTTAGATTGTCCTCTATTTCTTCATCCTCTGTATCTAATTCTTCAGCATCTTCTTCATAACAACTTTCAGTATCATCGTCCTCTTCTGATTCTATCCACTGACCCGGTAGCAGACCAGCAGCATCGTAGGAGTTACACAGGGGACCCACTATGTGGGTGATAAAAGATTCCTGGAGTTTTGCTAGTTGAGGAGAAGAACGATCCATGAAGGGACTGATGGGCAAACCAAGATTTGCTTCTTCATCTCCCTAATCATATTAAAAAGGAAAGTACATCTTTAACTGTTGAAAGAACCACTGAGCTTTGTTGTTAAAATTACCTTGAGGTTTTTTTAATCAAGAACAGTCTAACTCAATTTTTAGAAGTATCAATGAAAATTACTCTGTCATTCCAACTATAAAACTTTTTCTACTATTTGAAAAATCCTAAACAAGACTTTATTCTCACACTCCCAGTCAACCAGTATGGTTGATATACAAGCAGCAAGAAAAATATACATCTTTGCAACTAAGTTAAGCCAATAGTTATGAACAAATCAAAATTATACTACTAGAATATATAAATTCTATATAAATTGTCAAAATTTTATAGTATCAGACATAGATCCTCTTCCCCCTAGGGGGGAGATGGTATAATAGTAACATTTTTTGTTGCAGTTGTACCTCAAATGTAGAGTGATTTTTTTTCTAATGCTTTTCAACATCTTCTCCCTTTTTTTGTAACAGCAGAACCCTTTAATGAATCAACATTAGAAAACTCAGTATGTAAAACAGACAGAGGTAGAGCAATTGTGTTTGAGGTGAGGATTTGCCCCAACTGCCTGGTGGGCCATCTGTGGTGCCCAGGCTTCTGGAGAGCACAGCTGGAGATCAGACACATGTGATTTCAGAACCTCCTTTGCTGCCTACAGCCTGTGTGGTGCTGGGCAAGCTCTATGCCTAATGCACGTGTAAGATGTGAGTAATCATCTACAGGGCTGCTATAGGATGACAAGCAGTATATATTGAGCCCAGTGCTGAGCAGTCCTCAAATGGTAGTAACAATATTAACATTTTAGTGCTGAGTATCTGAACTGGTGGAGGGTGAATACTCTTCACAGTGCACAAGTGCTGGAGGCAAGCAGTGTGTATAGAGCTGAGCCAACACAATCCTGAGGAGACAACCAGAAACTGTCCCAAGATTAAAAAACTCACATGGCTTTGTTTCCTGTGAGGATGAACATTAATAATATTTTAAAAACGTATCTAGGTGGGTTTATTCATAGGATTCTACAGTTTCATACATTTGACTTTTAAATAGGAGTTTGGCTTTTCTAAGCCCATGGCATTTAATGGGCTTTTTGCAACCTCTTGGACTATATATGGTCCATGGAATTCTCCAGGCCAGAATACTGGAGTGGGTAGCCTTTCCCTTCTCCAGGGGATCTTCCCAAGGATCGAAGCCAGGTCTCCCGCATTCCAGGAGGATTCTTTACAAGCTGAGCCACAAGGGAAGCCCAAGAATATTGGAGTGGGTAGCCTATCCCTTCTCCAGAGGATCTTCCCAATCCAGGAATCAAACCAAGGTCTCCTGCATTGCAGGCGGATTCTTTACCAACTGAGCTATCAGGGAAGCCTGATGTAACGGCTACAGAAGTATAAATAAATGAAGTATATGAAGTTAATAAAGTATAATGAAGTTAATAAAGTTAATTTAAAAAGTAAAAGGTTGAGCAAGGTTAGAAATTTGCATCCATATCTAAAGAAAGTTGAATAGCATAACAAGACTGAGAAGGAAATCTGATGGTTTTGATGAGGGCTGACTTCCTATATACATTTAACCTTCATGACCACTGTGTGTTAGGGTTATCAAGTGTATCGTTTTTCTCCTTTGACACAGGAATAATGAAACTTAGAAAGATTAAGTGAAACTGTTTGAAATATTGTTTTTGTGTGTGTGTGACCTGGAATTATAATAGTTTATTGAGCACGTATGTGTCAGAAAACTGTTCTAAGAACTTGTCATGTATTAATTCACTTAATCCACAAAGCAACCTTATGAGGTAGGTACCATCAATATTCCTGTTTTCTCAATGAGGAAATTGAGGCACAGAGAGGTTAAGTAACTTACCCAAGGTCACATTGCTGGTAAGGAAGAAGAGCCAGGATTCAACCTCATGCATGGCTTCCAAATTTGCTTAATAAGAATTAATCTCTATACTTTAAAGATATACTATAAAATGCATCTAAATGAAATTATCTCATTTTCTTTCACTGAATTAGTGGATTGTCTAAAATGGGCATTTTCTATCACTTTATTACTTCTGTTTTTACAGATAATATAAAGACAGAATTTTCCCTAGCATAAAATTCTTTTGTGAATGTGAACTGAAGCCTGAGGCAGTCTTCAATTATCTCTGAGAATGAGGATAGGAATATGCAAACCACTATACATACTGCAATCTACAAATTAAATATTTATAATTTTATTTCTTAAAATTATACATAATTTAGTTCAAATGTATCAGTGAAAATTATTCTAAGATTATTACTAACATTTTACTAATCTGTTTTCATAATTACACAGTATGGTATTTTGTTAACTTGTAAACAGAGTATACACTATTTTATTGGGATGTTTAGCTAAGGTAGGTGAAAGACATGGTACATTTGCTGGTCACTCAGTACAGTGTGACAAGGTGTAACAGATAAGTGTGCGTGGTTTATAAGTGTGCAGTGCGTCACTCCTATTGGAATAGCAACTCATGGTGAGAAAGCCCTGACCCAGAAGTTTTACTTGATAAACATCTTGATCTTTCTTGATTAGTGGGTCTAGTAAGGATTCCCAAGGAATACAATTCCAGTTAAGAGTATGTATTTGTTATTTTGTATTTGAGATAATGTAACATTAGACTTGTGGGGAAATCAGTATTTTTCTACAGTGTAGGGAGCCTCAAAATTGTACAAAAAAATAGGTAAAGACTGCAAAATAGTAGGATTATTTTAAAGACAACATTTTAAAATACATGAGAAAAGGGCATGTTTATATCTTAGAACCTTGAAAGCCACTGAGTATCTACTTTGTCCCCATTTCTAGTTCTGATTTCTTACCCTCTGCCAGGACTTTCATCCTACATAACCCATCAACCCAGTTGATGTTTCTAAGGCAGTCTTTCTATAGCAGAGTTGAAAATGGGTTGATAATTTAAAAATACAGTCTAAGTGTGTGCTGAGTCAACTAAATAACTTCTTTTGGAAATAAATTATGCTTAGGTTATATAGGTTTTCAAGGCTGAAAGAGACCTTGGAATCATAATGTAGTCTTTCCTTAGCTCTAGACTGGAGTACATTCAACCTACTCCAGACTGACAATAAGCTATTTCTTTTTTTTTTTCTTGTCTTTCAATTTCAGCAACAAAGGCAAAGGAGCTGAGATAATATTAAAACCAACTCAACCAATATTAAAGCAACTCATTTCAAGTATTTAATGTAGCTATCCAAATCCAAAAGGCAGTGTCTTCAGATGGCAGCTCTTAAAAGTCCCACCAAGCCCATGTTTCAACTTACCTGCTCATAAAATTCATTGACAATGCCTTCTGTCCATTTCAAATGCAAGTCTCGAACTTTGGTCGGGCCATTAATATCTGCCAGTTTGATGCACACCTGGCACACTAAGAGGCGATCGTTTTCATTACTCCATTCTATACCGTTACTATTTACATCATTGGCCTATCATTGGAAAAACAGAATTATTGTAGGTACTGAGGGCACAAGAGTCTGTTTTTTGTTTTGTTTATTTTTGGCTGCACTGTTTGGCTTGTGGTATCTTAGTTTCCTGATTAGGGTTTGAATCCTCGCCCCTGGCAGTGAAAGCATGGAGTCCTAACCACTGGACTGCCAGGGAATTCCCCAACTTTTGTTTTTTACTGGATTATCTTAAAACTGTTTCCTGTCCTCTGGACAGGAAGGAATTTCAATAATAAATATTTCTTTTAATTTTGTTTGTGCCATGACATGTACCTCTATGGGTTAAATTTCTCTTTGAAGTGTCATTTACAGCTTTGTTTCAATGGAAGTAGAGCACTGTATTATACAGGCAGAACAAACCATGAGTTTCAGTATTTGTGATTACTGCAGAAAATGGTAATCTGTGTATATTATATATTGTACATATTAGTATATATGACATAAAATATATAAGTATATGCAAAAGCAAATCATATAAGAATTTTAACTATTTGTCTCAGAAAGGAATGCTTAAGGATCTAACTGCAAAAGGCGCCATGATATAGCTGAAAGAATACAAGTCTTAGAAGCTGATCTCTATGGTTCTAAAGCCTGCCTTAGTATGATTTACCAATCATTGAATAATGCTGGAAAAATTACTTGAGCTCTTTGAGTCTATCTTTCTTCATCTATAAGACAGGAAAAATAATATCAGTCTAGTCATATTGCCTGAGGATTAACGAATGAAAAATGCACAGTTTATAGTAAATGCTAACATTGCTATTTAAATAAATGGTAGTTATCAGGCAAATTACCATGTTTTTCAAGAACTCAAATTTCTCTTGTAAGAAATAAAGTGAAAGGGCCAGATTAGTGACTTTGGAACTGTACTGTAATATTAGATTTTTATTGGCGTCCACCATCCCCCCTCCCTTTTTTTTTTGGTTGTGCTGCATGACTTGAGGGATCTTAGTTCCCTAGCAGAGATTGAACCTGGACCTCCTGGGAATTCCCTGGCATCCACCTCTTTTGTTAAAGGAACTCTTATGTAGACCATCACTACAGAAAACAGTTAAAGAAAGGCGAGCTCTTACGATTGAAAGTATGCAGTCTAGGGAATTCCCTGGTAGTCCGGTGGTTAGGACTCTGTGCTTTCACTGCCATGGTGTGGGTTCAATCCCTGCTCAGGGAACTAAGATCTGCAAGCTGTTCCCCATGTGCCACTCATGTGACATTTTCCTGAGACTACAGAATAGATATCTCTGAGGAACACAGATTCCAAAGTTTTGGGCTAGATAATCTTTCATCTGTAAAAAGAACTTCTGTTTACTTACTGTGACTTAAGCGTTTAAATGAATTTTAAGTAAAAATAAAAATTAAATTAGAGCTACACAGCCATGAAGTAAGTTTAAAGGCAAACTGATGTCTTACTGATTTTTTTCATAAACATTTATCAACATCACAACAGTGACATATATAGGCCTCCTTCCAGGAGTTTAAGTGCGCAATCCTTTGACACCCAGCCCCTCTACCCTGAAGGTAACACCTTCCTTTAGGGCAAGGATGTTATGAAGAAAACAATGGTTTCCTGCCTGCAAAACATGGGGCCTCTTTCCCTCAGCAATCTAAAGCAGTGGTTCTCAATGGTTTTTCACCCCAACCTCTGAGGGATACAACATGCTCCCATTAGTACCACCATCACACAAAGGCAGTGATCAAGTTCATGGTGAATGTGAGGTCTGTGAGGACAGCGACTTCAGCCTGTTTATGCCTTATTCTTTTTTTTTTTTTTTTATGCCTTATTCTTAACTAGGATGACTGCAAGCAGTGGGCAGCCCCAACAGACAGCAATTCAGTGAGTGCTTTATTCTCAAGTACTTCTCCATTCCCACACCAGCCGGTTAAACACTTCACAACATGGAGAAGGGAAACAGGTGCAGCAAAGCAGGCGTAACTGGCTTCTTAGAAACACATATTTAATTTCATAAAATGCCTTACTTGGCACTGTGCATAACTTTCTCAAATCTGTCCCTGAAAGCTTCAACTGACATAACTGGAAATGTCACAAGCAATCGTTATTTTTGGACATGTTATAATTTTTTTAATATTGGCATATATATTGTCTTACCAGATTTATCATGACTTCATGAGTGATATTCTGACTTAACGTTAAAAAAAAATACCTTTTGTCAGTAACACTGACAATAATTTCTGCTTTGAAACCAGGAATTAATTTGTGTAACAAACCTTGGCATTGAATTCAGCAAGGAAATCAAAATGCTTTTTAAGATCTGTGGCAAGGATTGCTTCTATGACTAAAAAACGAAAGCGCTTGAATTCCACATTGTCAAGATTAAGAAGGAAGTTGTATTCTGGACGAGAAAGATACAGAGTCCAGGCTGATGCAGCATGATGATTTTCCAAAACAGATCTGTCGTTGTATAAGACTGCCTAAAAAGGAACAAGAAAAATGAGGCAGGCATCTCAAAAGATATTGAACTTTAGTAATAAACAGAGTTAGGATCATGTTGGAAGAATACAATGAGTATCTATTACATGCCAAGCATTTTAATACTTGTGTAGAGGGTTGATAATTTGATAAAGGATTAGACTGAAGTGCAAAGAGGATAAGGTACACTTTTCCAGCATTCACAGCTAGTAAGTGAAAGGGTAATTTGTCTCCAAAAGTTCATCTTCCTTGCAGACACCATGCTGCCTACCAAGAGATATAAAGTTGATACTTGAGGTCTGCTTCCTTAAAGCAGTGAAACTTCTCAGATAAAGCTTCGGTTAATAAAGTCATCAGGGACAGAGAGAGCAGGTTTAGGGATATATTACTATTCTTTAGTTAGCTTGGAATGAATGGTGGTGGTGACTGAAGGAGAGGAACCCAGAATATTCTGTGCACAGTGAGCTGGAGACCCATAAGTATGATAAAGGCACACCCTATACTCCCAGCTGACCCAGGACCTGGGAGTCAGAAGTATCAAACAGGTAAAAGCACAAATCCTCTGTCCAAGTGGTATAGATCTAGTCACTGTTTTTCCCATTTCACTTCAGTGGAAGACCCTAAGGTACCTCCTCAGTAGTCTAGGATTTGGGAATATAGATTCTAAAAATCATGGGATTACAGAATTTTTAAAGCTTCTTCCATCTCTAACAAGTTTTTTAAAATTATTAAATATGCATAGTAATTAAGATGTTTGTGGACCATTTTTAAAGTCTTTATCGATTTTGTTCCAATTTGCTTCTGTTTTATATATTGTTTTCTTTTTCCTTTTTGGCCACAATGCATGTGGGATCTTAGGTCTGACCTGGGATCGAACCCCCACACCTCTGCATTGGAAAGGGAAGTCTTAACCCCTGGACTGCCAGGGAAGTCCCCCAAGCATAGTAATCATTAAAAGAGCTCTTATAGCTAGTGCTAAAGGCTGAGAATGAAAAGTAAAAACACTGTCCCTATTTTCATAGCACTTTCTAATGGGAAAAGACAGAAAAAAATATTGTATAATCTCAGCTACAATGCATATTCTGAGCCTAATTAGGTCATTTTACAGATCTGTAAAAATTAATTATAGTCTAGATATAAACATAGATATTTACCGTTTGATTTTTTAAAAACATCATTTGATTTAAATGTTAGCAATGATGATTTAAACTTTGGGTCACAAAAAGGTTGAAAAAAATCTATGTCCATTAATGGGTGAATAGATAAAGAAGATGCAATATATATACATAGAGTGGAATATTTGTTAGCCATGAGAAAGAAGGGCATCCTAGCCTAGAAGGACCTTGACAACAATATGCTAAGTGAGATAAGTTAGACAGAAAAAAACAAATGCTGATATCACTTATGTTTAATCTAAAACTGAACTCTATTTACAGTAGAACTAGGTGGTTACAAGAAGATGGGGAAATTGGGAGACAGTGGTCTAAGGGTACAAACATGCATTCAGAAGATGAATGGGACTTCCTTGACGGTCCAGTGGCTAAGACTACACGCTTCCAATGCAGGGAGCACAGAATGAAATCCCTATGCCACAACTAAAGATCCTGTATGCTGCAATGAAGATCAAAGATCCTGTGTGCATTTACTGTACAGCACAGGGAACTACAGTCAAAATCTTGTAGAACCCTATAATGGAAAACGATCTGAAAAATAAATTTGGTTCATGTATAACTGAATCACCTTGCTGAGCATCTGAAACACTGTAAGTCAACTATACTTCAATAAAATTTACGTATTATGGAATTTAAAAAAAAATTCTGTGGGCAACAAATAAGAATTAGCACAGCCAAGTAAATATATTTTAAAGTTGAATAAGTTCTGGAGATCTAATGTACAGCATTGTGATTATACAATCCTATATTATGTACTAAAAAGTTGCTAATGACTAGATTTTAAATATTCTTACCACACACACATGAAGAAGTTAATTATGTGATGTGATGGAGGTGTTAGCTATTGCTGTGGTGGTAATCATATTACAATGTATGTGTCAAATTAAAACAGTGAACATGTTAAACGTCAAAGACTTCCTAAGAAGTCAACTTACATATAAAAGTGATTTAACTAACTCATGTTTAACTCCAATAAAGACTGATAAATGATCAGAACAGCTTTGTTCATGAAGAAGTAATCAAACTCCCAGGTCAATAAACCACAGTGCATAATGAGTGTCCCATAAAGCTACCAGACTTAAACTCTCAGTTAATGAGATCAGTTAAAAAAACAAGGAAACAAAAACCAGTAGTTCAGAATTCCTGCAGCATCCAAATTGCCCTTTGACATTACCAAAGAAATATAAAATGAGGATGAAAAGAGATCTGAATCAATATTAGAATCTAGATATAATCACAATACTAGAAGCTTTAAAGACATGGTAAATATGGGGAATGGATTGAGGAAAGGCCATCTAAGTCATCGCCTAAGAAGGAAAAACCCATCTGGAGAATAAGGGGAAGGAGGCCTCTCCTGGACCCCAGTAAACTGATTGACTACCTCATGGCTTAGTGGAGGCAAGAATTATGGAGCAGTAAGGAAGAGGCAAATTCTACTTTAGGAAGAACACTGGATGGTCACACATAGAGCAACAAGCCAGGCTTAACTTCAGGGAGGAAAGCATTCCAGGTAAAACAGATAATGAAGCCTCAGCTGGCTTTTACTGAGGACACCTTGACAACCAGAAAATGGAGACAGTTTCCCCCCTAATTCAGAGCTGCAGTAACTAACACTCTTTGAATTTTTGCTAAAACAACTTGCTACCTGCTTTCTCTAACTATGAATCTTCCTTATCTCCACAAGCAAATTTCTTCTCTAACATGGTAAAGCAAATTGCTGCTAAGTCACTTCAAGTCGTGTCCGACTCTGTGTGACCCCATACACAGCAGCCCACCAGGCTCCCCCATCCCTGGGATTCTCCAGGCAAGAACACTGGAGTGGGTTGCCATTTCCTTCTCCAATGCATGAAAGTGAAAAGTGAAAGTGAAGTCACTCAGTCGTGTCCGACTCCTAGCGACCCCAAGGACTGCAGCCTACCAGGCTCCTCTGTCCATGGGATTTTCCAGGCAAGAGTACTGGAGTGGGGTGCCATTGCCTTCTCCGAAAGCAAATTAGTTGGTCATAAAGTTTACCTTTACCCAGAGTCAAAAAGATTTGAAATGGAGTGAGGTTTAATACAAAAGGATGGAGTTAATCTTAACAAATAATAAATACTTTTCAATAAATGAGCAAAAAGAAAAACCCATCAGACATAAACACTTAGATCAAACAGGAAGACTAAGACAAATCTGAACAAATGTCTCCTGTTGAACCACAAGAAAAAGGAGATGTTAAATCTCTAGGTCACAGTCATAAGGTATTTTAATCTTTCTGAAGTGAAAAATCTTGGATTAAGAAGGACTGTTGTCATTAAAAAACTAATATTCCTAGCTGAAAAGGAAATCCAATAGAGGCAGTAAACAAATTAGGTGCAGCAGAAACAATGCAGCTACATTTTTTGTTGTTGTTGTTGTTTTTTAAGAAGTGCTTCTCTTTAAAGAAATAGTTTTGATGAACAGCTTCCATCTAGGGATTCCTTTACTCTCAAGTTCTACATTCTAAAATTTCTGGTAATTCTATATCTTCTAAGACCCTTTGTCATAGTTTATCACCCTTGTTTTACCTAAAACACATTTTTATGTAACTTTCTCAGATAGGATGGATGGAACATGATTTTTTTAAATCTTTGTATACCCAAGACTTTTTATTTTGCTCTTAACACTCAACTGTAGCTCAGCTGGACACAGAACTCTTAACTTGAAAATAATCCTCCTATGCCAGCACCATCTCCTCCCGTTTTACTTTTCTCCTAGCACTTATGTCATAATCATCTCTCTTTTACACACACACACACACGCGTTGGTTTCTTCTTACTTTACTAGAATGTGAGTTCCATATGGGAAGAATGTATTTTCTGCCTGTTTTGTTCAACAGTATTGCCTAGAATAGTGCCTGTCCTTCAGTATGCATCTCATAGCCTTGTGTATGTTTTACTGCTGAGTCCCTTTAATTGGGAAGGATGAGTAGGAGGCCTGTTAATGTGGGTGGGGCTTGTTTACCTAGCAGGTTTTGCTTTGGAATTACCAGTGTAATTTCCAAAATGAGAAGGATTTACTCTGGAGTACTAAATCTCTTCTGGCCATTTCCTTCAGTATTTAAGAGATGTGTTTTCTGCCTAGAAGTGAATAGATAAGTCACGGTAGCCTTGCTTTGAGGCGTATGGGAGAGGTGTGTGTGTGGGAGTGTGAGAGGTGTGTGTGTGTGTGTGTGTAGCAGACAAGGGCAGTGGCATCAGGAGTTGCCAGGGTTCCACTCAAGCTTTGGCTTCCTTTCTAGTGTATTTTAATCTTGTTATATTTGCCCACATGATTTTCATTTTCCAAAAACAGTATGAAATTCTTTAACTTACTGGTGATAATATCCTTCTGCCTACTCCTCTCTGTTGTAATGCATTTTATCTTTTATTATTTTGATCAGGAGGAAAGGGGGAAAAATGCACCTGTTTAGTTGCCATCTTGATCCATATTTGGGGGGACAAATGTTTATGACTGTCTCAGATCTATAGCTCTCAGTTTTGTTTCCTTTGACCCCAGATCAAAATGTTTTGGCCAACTGCACTGGCAAAATGTTCGCTCAGTTTTAAGTACAAATAAAAGACATATATTTCATTTTCACCAAGAACTTTATTGAATGTGTTCACTAACTGAACAAACTTTTTGGCCAACCCAATTCAAACTATAATATCTCAATCACTAATTAGCATCTTCCAGCCAACCATTCACTTGAATAGCTCAGAAATCTCTTAGAATTTTAATACTGATGTCCCTCCAGGATAAACTTGACTAAATCTTTCCCCTTCTTTTATGGCAAGGATTCAAAATAGTCTTCCTGAGTCTTACCACACACTTCCCTTACCATGAGAAAGGAGAATGCTTGATCCTATTGGTGGTATTATGCCCTATTGTCCCTTTTTATCATACACCAGAGCAATAATATCTTTCACTAATTATGGCCTGATTAGACTTAACTGAGCTTCCTAAAATGAGAGAGACTGCTTTATTACCTAATAAACAGGTTAAGCCTCAAGTTTTCACAAGAGTCCTCATCTCATAGGCACTAGCTGAAGAAGGTCTGGTGAACCTCATTACTTTGGGAACAGTGGAGTATATTTCAGACAAGCTTAGCAGCCTGGCAGAGCAAAGAAATTAGGCATCCTTCAACATTCAATACATGTTTCCTGAATGCCTTTTGTGTGCTAGGCATCATTCTAGGTATTAGGGAATAAAAGAAAAATGTCTGCCCTCATAGAAACTTATATTCCACTCAAATATACACAACAAAATACATAGTTTGCTAAATGGTCGTTGCTGTGGAAAAAACAAATCAGAGGAGGAACATAATGAACGTCATGGAGGAGCTTTTGAAATTTTAGGTGGAAGGAAGTCATAAAGTGATCTTTACAGATGTATAGGGAAAGAGCACTCTGGGCGAGAGAACAGAAAGAGGCCAGGTTCTCAGAAAGGCAGTGTGCCTGGGACACAGGAGGAAATAGCAAGGAACCCAGTGAGGCTAGACCTGAGTGAGTTTAAAGAGGAGAATTAATGGGGGCTAAATCGTGTAGGACCTTCTGAGCTACTGTAATGATTGTCTTTTACTAGCAGTGAGGGTTCAGGGCAGAGCAGGGCCCCTCTGGCTGCTGTGTGTTGAACCCGGACTGAAGAGCATCAGGAAGTAAGCACGGAGACCAGGGAAAAGGCTATACTTTTTCACAGCTGAACTCTCTGATCAATTTCCTTTTCATTCTGGCCCTTCTCACTGCTTCATCTCTTGGCTGTCCTTAACAATGAGAGTTTAGAAATAACACATAGTTATTGACAGTGTCTAGACTTTATGTTTATATTTTGTTCAGGACAACAGTTTTGAGTACATAACATATAAATTATTGAATACATTCATGTGTCATTGTTTTACACTATCTGCAAGACAAATAACACTAGAATTCACTAACTTGTAATATCCCTGAAGAAGAGGTAATACACAAGTCTGACTCACCTATACTCAATGCTAATAAAGAGAATGAAAGTAGAGAGTGGAATAGAATAGTAAATGATTTCTGTCTACGTGATAATCTGATTCAGGAGAAAACCTCCCAAATGTTATCTCTTTGTACCCGTGGTCACATCAGGTACATATTTTGAGGTTCAGAAAGATAAGGGTTAATTGCCTAATGTCACACAGCTAATAGTGGGTAACCAGAAATCAAGCTCAGGTCTCTCCATCCCCAGATGCCAGTCTGTGACTTGCTATAGAACTAGGATTTTCAAAGATTATGAAGTGCTAGGCTAGAGAAAATGGGCATCTGATTCTTGTAGAGTGGGATTGTAAATGAGGAAATGTGCTTATAAGTGGGTAATGTCTCCCAAAGCATTTCTTAGAGAGTGGAAAAACATCAGTATCTAGATTGAAATTCATCTAAAAGTTACCTGTGGAATCATGAGCTATGAATAAAGTCTAATTAGAGAAAATGAATTACCTAGCACTTTTAATTTTCTCTCTCTCTCTGCATCCTATTCTTGTTCTGGCTAGAGAAACTATCTCCTATATTTTAAGTTCTGGAAGTGTGTGAAAAGAAAGAGAAATGAGAAGAGGAACAGGGAGAATGGCTATAAAAGATGAAAGAATCAGAACTGAGGTTTGAACATAGAGCAACAAAGTGAGGAAGTAAGACGAATTCAGTAAACAATATTGACAACTTGCTCTTTGTAAGCCAGGCAGGCAGGCAGAAATACAAAGCTGACATTTCAGGAATCATCTGCCTAAACAAAAACTCACAACCATACTTTGTTTTTGTCTTTTAGTTGCTAAGTCATCACACTAAATTCTGCTGAAAACCAAGCACAGCCATCCCTCAGTATCTTTAGGGAATTGGTTCTAGGACCCCTGCAGATGCTCATATAAAATATATATAAAGTAATGCAGTATTTTCATATATCCAACGCACATCTGCTGTATACTTTAAATCTTCTCTAGATTACTTATAATACCTAATACAATGTAAATAGTTACTAGTATGCAGTAAATTTGAGTTTTGCTTTCTGGAACTTTCTGTAATTTTTAAAATTTTCAAATATTTTTGATCTGCAGTTGATTGAATCCAGGGAGGCAGAACCCCTGGATATGGAGGGCTGCCTGTATTTAGTTCCAAGTCCTAATATTTAAAGCTATTAAAACTACTGCATCCATTTGTTGGAAACTCCTACCTCTTATGCAAATTGTGACCCTAAAGAAACCGTGCACCTTATCAACTATACTGAATTCAAAATCAATGTACTAGAAGATTTTTTACATACATGAATATATGCTGAGTTAAGAGATTGCATATTATGGCATGTCTTAGAGGAAAAAAAGAGGACAGCAACAAAAATAATAACAATTCTCAGTTATTATAGTTTTTAGGCATATGAAGGATATGGCTAGAAGGAAGAGTAAGTCTTACCAGCTAGTCAAAATCTTACCAATTTGATCAAAGGCAAAGATACTGACAGCACAGGACTCCAGAATTTCATAAAAACAGTGAATTATTCTTTTAGGAATATTTTTATTTATCTTCCAGCTGACTATCTTTCCCTAACTCTTTAGCACGTCATATAGATGTGTTTTATCCAACAGCAGAATGCTTCAACTGAAGAATGGTGTGCAAAAGGAAATGTAGCCTGGCTGTAAAATTTCAGAATCATTCCTTAGACTTTCTGAAAAAGTTCTTCCCTACCTGAGGGGCATTGGTAGCCACTAGGAACGCATTTGTCCGTCCCGGATGGTCATAGTCATGCATGGCAGCTGCCACATACAGAGCCATCAATTCTAGTGCAGGAATGTTCGAAGAAAGGCAGCCGTAGCTCTCATCTGGAATCGAGCAGCTCCTCGAAGAAATGTAAGCAATTCGCTCAGGGTTAATTGCTGAGGAACAAGCAAAATGAAAGAGCATTACATATAAAATCCTTACAGTGAGGCTAAGGAGCTTCCCAAAGGTAATATGATCATCTTATTGGTTGACTTACCTAAGAAATACTCTCTAAACATGGACATAAAATAGTGTGCTATTTCCAACATACATGCTAAGAGAGAGCAATGTTAAACACGACATGACAGGATTCTCATGATGCTCTGTTAACTGAAGCTAGTGGGGATCTTTAAAAACCTCTGATTTTCTAAACTTTTGTAATTTAAAGGTTAAACATAATGGCCAGAGTAATAGGAAAAAACAATCTAGAGAATAAAATTACATGAAACACTATAGAGACTTAGGAATTTAATATATTAACAAAGTAAGCATTTCAACATACATGCCTTTCAAATCTTACCCAAATAGATTTCCTTTCATTTGTAACCCTGACTACACTACTTCCTCTTTTTTTTTCCTTCCATGAAGCCCCTTATAAAATACTGTAAAGAAAAACTCTGAAAACTGAAAAGGTATGGAAAAGTGAGGAGTGATTCAGTCAGTATAATTCTTTGTATCTTCTAGTTAGAAACAATAATTTTACTCTCAGCACTGTGCTTTTGGTGTCCTTAACCACCTTACCATTAGTTTCTCCTTTTTTTGTAATTTGGTGGCTATACCTATTTAGATGGTCACTCAAATTGTTTTTGCTAAAGGTATCTTAAAGTATTAAGAAGGAAATAATAAAGTATATTGTGAGTAGACAGCAAAGAAAACCATGAAGATATCAGAGAGATACAAACTTTCATTGGTTGTGTTCAGCAAGGGAAACAGAATAATGTCCTGGCTTATCAGAGTCCAAAAGGACTTTATCATGATTTAGTTCATTTAATATTTTCAACAAGGGTTTTAACCCTTGTATATTATAACTTAAATACACAATGCTGATAATTATAAAGATACCTAATTATTTTTATGCTGTTTATATTTTGCACCTAAATTAAGTTTTAGAATTACCCACACTAGAGCTTCTTTTAAAAATAATTATAAAAAGTAAAAACAAGATACTTAAATTCATGGATAAAGATATATTTAAACATTCAAGTTTCTAATAAGGTTTAAATTACCAATATCAGAATGAAAACTTCAATTTTTTCTGCATTATATGCATTCTGTAGCACCCCTAGATTTTAGAATATATATATAAAATACTAAAAAATGCAAAAAATCCTTTTAAACTCAGTATATACTTAGAATTGTCATATTAGTATCTGAATACATTAGTCTGTGTATGTTTAATGTGAAATTACTAGTATTAAAAAAAAATACATGGCAGGACAACTAAATGGCCAGACAACTAAACATAACTACTGAAGATTCCATTTAAAAGGAGGCCTCAGTAAAAGGCATTAGAGATTGAAAAGGAAGAGGCAGAATTATCTCTATTTGTAAATGACATGATTCTGTATACAGAAAGATCCTAAAAAACCCACTGGAAAAGTATTAAACTAAAAATGAGATCATAAAGGCTTCAGGGTACTAGATCAACATGCAAAAAATCCATTTTATTTCTCCATACTAGGGATAAATAATCAAAAAATGAACCCAAGAAAGCAATTCCATTTATACTAGCTTCAAAGAGAATAAAATACTTAGGAATAAATTTAACAAAAGAAGTGAAAAAACAGTATCCTGAAAAGTAAAAAACTTTGTTGAAAGAAATTAGAGAAGACAAATAAGTAGAAAAATATCCATGCTCCTGGTTCGGGAGACTTAATATTGTTAAGATGGCAGTACTCCCTCAAATGATCTATGGTTCAACATACTCCTGTCAACATCCCAGCTGGCTTTTTTGTACAAGAGATATATAAGCTGGCCCTAAAATTCATATGGAAATGAAAGAGATCGAGATTAGCCAAAACAGTCTTGAAAAAGAATAATTTTGAAGTTTACTACAAAGCTTTGGTAACAAAAGATTGTGTGGTAATGACATAAGGATAGATACATAGATTAATGGAACAGAATTGCGAGTCCAGAAATAAATCCTTATACTTATGGTCAACTGATTTTTGGATAAGGGAGCCAAGACCTTGTTGAGAGCCAACTATGCCTTGCATGATACAAGGCACTTTCATACATGTTGTTTCATTTAATGTCACATCTTAAAAGGCAGAAATTTATAACGTTTAAGAACCAATCATGTAGAATCCATAAAGAAATTTTTTCAATAAATGGTGCCCAGACAACTAGATTTCCATACGCTAAAGAGTGAATGTTAGACCTCTTCCTTACTTCATCCCCTCAAATTAGTTTTAGTGGATCCTAGACCTAAACTTAAGGCACTATGAAACTCTTAGAAGAAAACATAGTAAATCTTCATGACCTCAAGTTACACAAACCCTTTGTAGATATGATACCAAAAGCATGAGCAATGAAAGAAACAGATAAAAACTTCATCAAAATTGAAAACTTTATGCTTTGATTGTGGTTGTTCAGTCGCTCAGTCAAGTCTGACTCTGCGAACTCATGGACTGCAGCACACCAGGCTTCCCTGTCCTACACCATCTCCCAGAGCTTGCTTAAACTCATGTCCATTTAACTGGTGATGCCATCCAACCATCTCATCTTCTGTCATCACCTTCTCCTCCTGTCTTCAATCTTTCCCAGCATCAGGGTCTTTTCTAATGAGTTGGCTCTTCATATCAGGTGGCAAAAATATTGCAGCTTCAGCATCAGTCCTTCCAATGAATATTTAGGACTGATTTCCTTTTGGATTAACTAGTTTGATCTCCTTGCAGTGCAAGGGACTCTCAAGGGTCTTCTCCAACACCACAGTCCAAAAGCATCAATTCTTTGGCTCTCAGCTTTCTTTATGTCCAACTGTCACATCCGTACATGACTAATGGAAAAACCATAGCTTTGACTAGACAGACCTTTATCAGCAAAGTAATGTCTCTGCTTTTTAATATGCTGTCTAGGTTTGTCATAGCTTATCTTCCAAGGAGCGAGCTTCTTTTAATTTCATGTCTGCAGTCACTATCTGTAGTGATTTTTGAAGCCCAAGAAAATAAAGTCTGTCACTGTTTCCATTGCTTCCCCATCTATTTGCCATGAAGTGATGGGACCAGATGCCAAGATCTTATGCTTTGATAGACATCATCAAAAAAGTGCAAAGATGACACAATGTGAGAAAATAGCAGCAAATCATAAATGTAATAACACACGTATCCAGAACATATAAAAAACTTCTACAACTCAATAATTAAAAGACAAATGACCACATTTTTAAATGGAGAAAGGACAAATATACATATGACCTAAAAAACATGAAAAGATGCTCAACATCATTAGCTAAAAAAAAATATGTGAATCAAAAAATCCACAGTGAGATACCACTTCACACTAACTACAGAATGGCTATCAAGAAGACAGATAATGATAAATAGCAGATAAATTAGTATTAATTAATTATAATAATAAATTGGGATCTTCATACACCACATGTGGGAATGTAAAATAGTGCAACCATTTTGGAAAATAGTTTGGCAGTTCCTCCAAATGTTAATCACAGACCCAGCAATTCCATAAAACTAGGTAGATGGCCAAGAGAAATGAAAACATAAACCCACACAAAAGCTGGTAGATGAACATTCACAGCAGCATTTATTCATAACTACCCCAAAGTGAAAAGAACCCACATTTCCAATAGGTATACCTACATCAGTAAATTCAGAATGATCAACCATTACCTTCCTTTGTCTTGCTGTAACACTTAAAATCCATTCCCATATATGTTCCTCAGGTTTCTGCCAATATAAATTTAGGAAATTATTTTGGTATTCAGACTTAAGATTGTGGCAGATCTGAGTTTAATTATGGATCACAAAGAAATGAGAGGTGGTGGGACTAGATTTAGAGGTGAACTAGCATAGACTTACAAATCAAGAATCTCCGGTGAGGTTGTTACAAGGTCTTCAGGCAACCAACACGAGGAGAAATGATTGTTTTTCAGCATGGAGGTACAGCAAGATATGAGGGGTTCAGGGTAATCAGATTTATTGAAATCGGCTCAAATATTCTTCCAATTATAAGGGTCTGTTCTTTTCCAATCAATACCGCAGCTCTGACATAAGAGGCCTAGTTGAGGCCATAAACTCAACTTGCATTGAATTTTAGGTAACTTCAGGATCAAACAGAAGTTAGGATCCTACTACTATAATAATTAAGAAATTCTCTTTTTTTTTGAATTAAAAAATTTATTTAATTATTTTTGTCTGTGCTGGTTCTTCACTGCTACTCAGGCCTTTCTCTAGTTGTGGTGAGCAGGGCTACCTTCTAGTTGCAGTGCTCCAGCTTCTTGCAGTGGCTTCTCTTTGTGGAGCACAGGCAGTAGAGTGTGTGTGCTTCCACAGTTGCATCAGCTGGGCTCAGCTGTTGCAGCTCCTGGGCTCTAAAGCAGCTCAATACTTGTGGCACACAGGCCTAAGTTGTTTGGTGGCATGTGAGACCCTTTCTGGGCCAGAGATCAAACTCAAGTCCCCTGCACTGGCAGGTGGAGTCTTTACCACTTAGCCACAAGTCAAGGAATTCTTTTAACTATCTGGTTCTCTAACCATTCATTAAAACTCTAAACTTATTATTTCATTTCTTTTTTTAATTGAAATATAATTAACACAAAACACTGTGTAAATTTAAGGTATACAATGTGTTCATTTGATACATTTGTATACTGCAATATGATTGCCACCTATACCATCAGCTAACACCTCTACGACTGCACAGAATTATCATTTCTTTTCCTGGGGTGAGGTCAGTTAAGATCTAGTCTCTCAGCAACTTTGAACTTTATAAGGTAGTATTTATGACTATAACCATTACGCTGTGCATTAGCTCTCCAGGACTTATCTACTAGCTCCAAGTTTGTAACCTTAAACAACATATCCCCAATTCCCTCACTCCCAGCCTCTGGTAACCACCATTACATTCTCTGTTTTTACAAGTTCAGCATTTTTATATTCCATATGTAACTGACATCATAAAGTATTTGTCTGTTATTTCATTTAGCGTAATCCCCTTAAGGCCCATCTGCTGGAAATGGCAGGATTTCCTTCTCTCATGGCTGAATAATATTCCATTGTGTGTACATGTACAGTAATAAATATGGAAGTACATATATCTCTTCAAACTTATATTTTCATTTCCTTTGGATATATACCCAGAAATTGCTCCTTCACATGATAGTTCTACTTTATTTTTTTAAGAAATAAAAATCTCCATATTACTGTTCACAGTGGCTGAACCAACCTGTCTTCGCTTCAACAATGCACAAGTGTTCCCTGATATCCACATCTTACCTCTTGTCTTGATGACAGCCTTTCTAACAAGTGTGAGGTGATAGCCCACTGTAGTTTTGATTTGTGTTTCTCTGCCCATTTTTTAAAAATTGGATTGTTTTTTGGTATTGTTATATAAGTTCTTTATGTATGTTTGATATTAACCCCTTACACTCAGTATATGAACTACAAATATTTACTCCCATTCTGCAGCTTGCCTTTTCGTTTTTAAAATTGTTTCCTTTGCTGTGTAGAAGCTTTTTAGCTTGATGCAGTCCCACTTGTTTACTTTTGCTTTTGTTGCTGTTACTTTTGGTGTCAGAGTCATTGTTCTATTCACCACTGTAGTCAGAATAAAGCTGTGCATTTCACAGTCCTTACAGTCTTTGCTTCTACCACAGTTTTCCATTTCGGCAGCTACTTGGTTTTCCAAAGAAAACCGTCTTCTCCATATACTTTATTCCATAATACTGTAGGAGGACTTATAACATTGCTAGTAAGAGCTCAGAAGGAAGTGAGGAGCACAGGAAACCGACACTGCCTCAGGGAATACTCAGATCATCTTGAACAGGGTGATGGTAGAAAACTTCTGTTAAGGACACTGCCAAGAACCCATTATTGGAAACTAAAGGAAAGGGGTCATTGTTAATGTAGCAGCAGAAAGCTTGGTTGCACTGTATTCATGCAATACAAAACATGGAAACAATGAACTTAGATATTTAGCTGAGGAGATTTCCAAGGAAAGTATTAAAGATAAGCCTGCTTTCTTACTGTTTGAAATAAAATGTAAGAGGAGAGTGTGGAAGAATTGCTAAGCAAGAAGGACCCAGGATTTGGTAATCTGGGAAATCCTCAACCAGTCCAGACTGCAAAAAATGCTAGAAGTGAGAGATTCACTGTCAGGAATGTGTATTCTGGACAGAAAACCAAGGTTGTAGTTGTACTGCTTTTTGCTAATTCCTCTGAAGGATGAAAAAGTCAGGGTCAGAGACATACCTGAAGATGCTATGCTGCTGTCTTTGAAGAAGGGGCCATTAGCCATGGAATGCAGGTGGCTTATGAAAGTTGAGGGGGCTAGGAAACATTCTTCACAGGGGACTCCAGGAAGAAAAGAGTCCTGCTGACAGCTGGATTTTAGCCCAGTTGAATGATTTTCAGACTTCTGGATCCAGAATAATACGTTAATAAATTTGTATTTTGTTTTTGACCACACCGCATGGTAGGTGGGATCTTAATTCCCTGACTAGGGATCACAGAGTCCTAACCGCTTTGGCAGGGAATCCCCCAAATTTGTATCATTTTAAGCCACTAAGTCTGTAGTAATTTGTGACAGAAGCCATAGGAAAATAATACAGATTTTGGCACTTGGAAGTAGAGTGTTGCTGTAACAAATATCTGAAAATGTGGAGGGAGCTTTGGAATTGGGCAGTGAGTGACAGCTGGAAAAATTCTGAAGAGTATGATAGAAAACAATAAAATACATTAATTAATATATTCAAGAAGTTCACTGAACCCCCAAATAAGATGAATACAAAGAATATAACCTGAGTGTACCATGCACAAAATGCTAAAAGCCAATAGCAAAGAGAAAAGGGACATGGTACCATTAAGGAAAAATAAGACTTAAGGCTGATTTATAAACAGATATTATATATGTCAGAAGATATAATGATGTCTACAAATGTGCTGGAATAAGGATGCATTCTTCTAGGATAAAATAAATACATCTACACACAAAAAGGCTGAAGAAAACAATCTCTGATGGAAGCACAGAACTACTGGAAAGGAGGATCACTATGAAAGTAAACATGGCTGGCAGACAAAAATGAATCAGTGACATACGGCAAATCCATCAAACAATGATGTAGTACTTTAGACTAAACCTCCAAAGAATGTGAAGAAGTGGCTAAGACAGACCTTTACACTGATTAGTATGATAACAATTCTCAGGCATTTGTAACTGAGCAAATTCTGTCCTGATTTGTGTGTATTTCTTACTGGAGTATTTCTCCTCTCTTTTTTACAATGTTTTAAAATTTTGGCTGCACAGCTTTCAGGATCTCAGTTCCCTGATCAGGGATTGAACCCAGGCCATGGCAGTAAAAACACTAGATAGAAGTTTTCCCCCCTCCTTTATAAATTAGAATAAGAGAGCTGTGAATGTTACAATTCACCACATTTGCATAAATAGTTATATTTATGATAAGGAAATAAAATTTTAATGTTAACAATTTTTTTTAACATCACTGTTTAAATACTTATGTGAAGCCTTTTAACATGTCCCCATCTGTTGGGAATGTTACATATTTTAAATTTACATGATATACCTAAAACAGGAAAAATAAGAACTGAAAGAAAAGCAAAACAGATTATCATAATATTCAGGATATTGGCTATCTCAGTGAAGAAGCAGCAGCGTGGAACACAGAAAAGAAACATGGTAAATTGAGTAATACAGATGGGTAGTAAGTTTCCCAATTTGCATTCATCAAAATTTACATAATACTTTATATATACCCCTGGTGGCTCAGATGATAAAGCCTCTGCCTACAATGCAGGAGACCTGGGTTCAATCCCTGGGTTGGGAAGATCTCCTGGAGAAGGAGATGGCAACCCACTCCAGTATTCTTGCCTGGAAAATCCCATGGACAGAGGAACCTGGTAGGCTACAGTCCATGGGGTCGCAGAGTCAGACACGACTGAGCAATTTCCCATTCACTTTATATATACCAAGGGTGACTTAATAAAAATGCTAAGAGGACAGAGATAATGAAACGAGATAGTTTGATTTACAATGCCTAATGAAATACTTCAAGGAGAGATTAGTGGAAGGGAGTACCTGTTTCATTTCCTGCTCCATGATCACTGTGGACCTGCTGCAGGCCAGGAATAGGCCGTGTTGTCAGATACCAAACAGCATGTAGGACGTCTGTGGCATGTATACGATTGTGATCTAAAGTCACCAAAATGTGTTATAAAAATGGTCATTTTGTATTTTAAACATAGGACATTTTAAAAAGTGCTTTCTAGTCTCACTGTATCTTCCTAAATAAAACATATGGCTTAGAATAATTTCCAACAATTAGGTTTTTTTTTTCATCTTATTTTGTCAAGTTTCTTCATGTCTCTTTTAAAAACTTTTGCGTATACTATGAAAACATAGTACAGGGATCAAAGAAAAGGCACCACAACCGGGTTCTTACTTAAGGTTACTTTTGCTTGTTTTTGGACCATGCCATTTGGCTTGCAGGATCTAGTTCCTGGAGCAGGGGTGGAACCCATGACCCCTGCAGAGGAAGCATGGAGTCCTAACCACTAGACTGCCGGGGAAGTTCCCAGAGACTCTTATCTTAACCAGTATATCCTAACTGGACGTGACAGTGAAGACTCCTCACCATGGCTTTCTTTTTCCCATTCCTCTGATCTTGAAGAACACTTTATATATCATCTTATTCCATTTGTAAAATTCAGCCCCTTTTCAAAATACATACTTTGTGATAATTAGAGTACATATAATGCACATTAAATTATTAAGCATCACTATTATAAATGAATCATGCCAATTTAAGAATAATTGGCTATTTCTCCAAAGAATGTTCCCCTGGAGGTTAAGTGTAGAATGAAAATTGTATCTTTTCCTACTATAAAATTAAAATTCTATTTTATCATAAGATCAAATTGCCATTAAAAATTATCCCACAAGTCAGGACACAATTAAAAAAACAAATTCTGTGGGTAAATTTTAAACATTTTAAAATAAGAAATTTAGGAAACTCATGACAATATTACCAAACATCTGAAATGATAAAGTATTCATATAGATAATTATTAACACAGAAAGCTTAGACTATATAATTATGTGAAAAAGCAGACTATAAATAAGGTATTAATAGTATGATTCACTTCATAAAAAATAAGTATAAGAAAAAGTCTTGAAGGATATATACCAAAATGTTAACAGCAAGTCAGTTAACTCTGGGTAGGAGGATGTAGATTTTCTTTTTAAATTACCATTTTTCAATTCTTCCAAACATGCAATTTAAAAAGTGTTTTAAGGGACCATCTAAAGGGAGTTTACAAGGAATTTCAAAACCAGTATTATTTCAAGTTAAATAATATATAATACTTACAAGGAATGTCTCGATAACCATTTTCTAAAGCATGAAAGTAGTTCATAAATTGTAGAGTGGGAATTTTAAATATCTCCAATAAGCCAGTGTCTTGAAATAAGGTATACACAACCTAAATGTCAATTAAAAGAAAGTACACTTTAAAAATCAGAATTTCTGTTTCTAGTTGAGTATGTTTTTTGATTTGCATTGGCAAAGCTAACCATGTACATGTCTCTAACTTAATAATATATTAAAAATTTCCCTACAATGATTTCTTTCCAAAACATGAAGGAAGATACTACCCCAAAGCCCTTGAAAACCAGAGAATGACTACCATATCATGTCCCAGTTTTAAAAATTTTCTACTCTTCCCTTCAGCTTTTCAGTCATAATTTATTGAAGGGCTTATGAATTGTATTCTAGTATAGCCCTAGGCATTAAAGAGATGTCAGAACAATATATTTATCACATTTCTGACCCTAAATTACTCAACGTGCTATTGCTGCTGCTGCTGCTGCGTCGCTTCAGTCGTATCCAACTCTGTGCGACCCCATAGATGGCAGCCCACCAGGCTCCCCTGTCCCTGGGATTCTCCAGGCAAGAACACTGGAGTGGGTTGCCATTTCCTTCTCCAACACATGAAAGTGAAAAGTGAAAGTAAAGTTGCTCAGTCGTGTCCGACTCTTAGCAACCCCATGGACTGCAGCCTACCAGGCTCATCTGTCCGTGAGATTTTCTAGGCAAGAGTACTGGAGTGGCTTGCCATTGCCTTCTCCAACTCAATGTGATAAATTATGTTTTTTTCACATATTTTATCCTTGTGTTTTCTCATTTCATGAGTAAGATACTTTGGAGTTAATGACAGTGATATTTCAGGAAGATTAATCTGACCCTGTTGTGTGGACCCATAAGGAAGAACCTTGAGTCTGGGTGGTAAAATGGAAGTATTTTTCCATGGTTCTAGCATGAAGTGGACCACCTGGCCTTGGGTAAAGCACAGGGAAAGTGAAACTAAAGTCACTCAGTCGTGTCTGACTCTTTGCGACCCCATGGACTGTAACCTACCAGGCTCCTCTGTCCGTGGGATTTTCCAGGCAAGAGTACTGGAGTGGGTTGCCATTTCCTTCTCCAGGGGATCTTCCCAACCCAGGGATCGAACCTGAGTCTCCCGCACTATAGGCAGATGCTTTTACCGTCTGAACCACCAAGACAGGGAGGACAGGTGAAAAAGATGAAGCCTAAGAAACACTGGACTGGATGAAACACAAGCTGGAATCAAGAATGCCAGGAAAAATAACAATAACCTCAGACACGCAGATGACACTACCCTTATGGCAGAAAGTAAAGAAGAACTAAAGAGCCTCTTGATGAAAGTGAAAGAGGAGAGTGAAAACGTTGGCTTAAAGCTCAACATTCAGAAAACGAAGATCGTGGCATCCGGTCCCATCACTTCACTGGCAAATAGATGGGGAAACAGTGGAAACAGTGGCTGACTTTATTTTTGGGGCTCCAAAATCACTGCAGATGGTGATTGCAGCCATGAAATTAAAAGACGCTTACTCCTTGGAAGGAAAGTTATGACCAACCTAGACAGCATATTAAAAAGCAGAAACATTACTTTGTCAACAAAGCTCTGTCTCATCAAGGCTATGGTTTTTCCAGTGGTCATGTATGGATATGAGAGTTGGACTGTAAAGAAAGCTGAGCACCAAAGATTTGATGCTTTTGAACTGTGGTGCTGGAGAAGACTCTTGAGAGTCCCTTGGACTGCAAGGAGATCCAACCAGTCTATCCTAAAGGAGATCAGTCCTGAGTGTTCATTGGAAGGACTGATGTTGAAGCTGAAACTCCAATATTTTGGCCACCTGATCCGAAGAGCTGACTCATTTGAAAAGACCCTGATGTTAGGAAAGATTGAAGGCAGGAGGAGAAGGGGACAACAGGATGAGATGGTTGGATGGCACCACTGACTCAATGGACATGAGTTTGGGTGGACTCCAGGAGTTGGTGATGGACAGGGAGGCCTGGCATGCTGTGGTTCATGGGGTCACAAAGAGTTGGACACGACTGAGTGACTGAACTGAACTGAACTGAAGTTTCAGTCCAAAGTACTAGATCACCTTTCATGTCCTTTTATATCTTAAGATTCAATAAAAAGTGAACCTTTATTACTTCTTTAGTATAAATGAAACCCCATTATTATGGGCAAATAAACTACTTTTCATATATACATAAACTATAAGTACCTTATAATAATAGATTGTGCTTATATATATATATGGCTTTATATATATAGGTTTCCCTTTTCAAATTTTCTGCTGAAAACTTTATTTTTGAAAAAAAAAATTCAGTGAACAATGTTGAACTTATATATAAACCAATATTATAATCTTTAAAGTTTGCTTTTTATAAAGATTCAAGGAAAAATTAAAGCAGTCGAGATATGAAACAAACCTGACTGAGGATCCTTCCTGATTTCTCTCCCATCTTTTCTACAAGTTCAAAAATTTGAAAATTCCAGTTACTCATATTTTCTATTAATGAGTCATAATCTTCTATTAAAATCAGATCCTGTGATGCTTCTTGTTCAATCTGTATATGTAGGGGGAAAAAAACAAACCAACTTAACCTTACCTTTTATAAATATTGTTATATCCACAGCTAAATGAGAACACTTAAAAATGAATAAAAAATGGTCAAAATTATTTTCTATAATGGTTATTCTCAAATATAAACATGTCTTCTAGGCATCAAAAGACTTGCTGGTCATTATACTACTTTTATAAATAAAAATATTTTATTTTGAAAAGACTACACAGATCTAAAATTTATCATTTTCATTTTGGAAGTTCAAGAGATCACAGGATAACGGAGAGAAACTTAGATCCTTATACTGACATTTGTTACTAGGATAACGTCTCAAAAGAAATGGATGGATTTTTTCCCCTAAAAAGCTTGAATTTTGGAAAAAAAAAAATTAAGAAAAAAAAATCCTATGATTTAGTATTTTCATTGTTTTTAATGACTGCACATACTTTATTGTCTCAGTTTAACATATATAATAAAAACATCAGCATAGAAAATAATATATTGACTATAAAACTAAAGAAATGTGTTCATTTAAAAGTGAATGCATTCAGTTCTAGGATGATGAATTTTAAAGTAATTTTTTTTTAATTCAAGGTTTTCCTTTTTTTACATTTTTATTTTATATTGGAATATAGTTAATTTTCACTGTTAGTTTCAGATGTATGGCAAAGTGATTCAGTTATACATACACATATATCTATTCTTTTTCAGGTTCTTTCCTCATATAGGTTATTACAGAATTTTGAGTCGAGTTCCCTGTGCTATACTTTAGGTCTTTGTTGTTTGTTTTATATATAGTAGTCTGTATATGTTAATCCCAAACCCCTCATTTATTTAAAGAAATTTTTCTTTCAGGTGTCACAGCGACTTTTCAGTAAAAACTTTAAGAAAATTATTGTATTAAAAACCTTGTTCTGGGCAAAAAATAATAAACTTAGTACTAACTAATAATATGTTTCACCTTAACATAATCATATTGAAAGTTTGTCTTTTACATTTGGTTGCTCTTCATTCCGTGCGGCTGCTTTTAGGTGATCATCACCTTCGCAAAGTAATTTTCGGCAGTCTCTGCTCTCTGTTTCCACTTCTTGTTGAACAGCTTCGGTAAGGTTAAATGATGCTTTTGAGAAAATGGTATTGTCTTCGTCACCTTTCAAAACATATATCAAGTAATAAACAAGAATAAAACGTGTCCATACTATATGAACAACTTTATAAGAAAAGTTTGTAAAAAAAATATTCAGATAAATTGAACCATACTGGCATTCAATCTAAACTGACACAGTTAAGTTGTATCTTGCGGGACCATTTGGCGTAGGTACCTTGTGCTCAGGCAGTGTTTCACCTGATATAGCTACTCATGGATGAAAGAGATGTGTGAATATTCACTGTAAAAATGAGAAACTGAATATGTCAGTCCCTCTCAATAGGAATTTTTTAAAAACCAATTTCATGTCAACAATTTCTAATACTTGAAATTATTTGAGTTTTGGATATGAAAATTCCAAAGTCATAACTATGGATGAGATTAAGGCACATCTAAAAATTAAAACAATGTCATGAATTATTTCTCTACTAATGTCGTTAATAATGTTCTTTTCCCCAAATTGCATGGAAATGGGATGCAGCACTGGTGGCTAATAGCATTCATTCATATAAAAAAATATTCATACTCATTTTATTTGTAATAGATAAACAGGAAACCTTCCCCAAACCCATCAACAGTGAAATAAATAAACTGTAGTGTATTCACACAGTTGAACACTGCAGAGCAAAAAGAATAAACTATAATCATAAGCATCAATATAGTTTTTAAAAATACAATGTCAAATGAAGAAAGACACACAGGTGATTCTCTTTATGAAAAGTTAAAAAACATATCAAAATTGATACACAGGAATACTGAAAGACAGGATAAACATTATCTTTGGGGGAGCAATTTCTGGAAACAGGCATGGGAAGAATTTCTGAGGTGCTGGTAATATTTTATTGATCTGGGTGCTGATTATGTATATTAGATGTATGAAAATTTATCAAGCCACAAACTTCAGATTTATATATTTTTCAATATGTAGGGTTTTTTTTAAATAAAAGGTTTTTTTCAGTGTTTTTCAGAGTACTCATTTGAGTTGACTTTCAGAAAAACT
Organism: Ovis aries; assembly: GCF_016772045.2. Classification (NCBI taxonomy): domain Eukaryota; kingdom Metazoa; phylum Chordata; class Mammalia; order Artiodactyla; family Bovidae; genus Ovis; species Ovis aries. The sequence goes on from NC_056068.1 coordinate 37,694,354, forward strand.
AGGCTTATTTATTCATTCATATTTATTGACGTACAGTTGATTTCCAAGGTTTGTTAATTTCTGCTGTAAAGCACAGTGACTGTTATTCATATATATATATTCTTTACTTTCTTAATTTTTTAAATTAAAAAAAATTTTTTGGCCCAGCAGCACACAGGATTTTAGTTCCTCCAAAAAGGATGGAATCTGCAGCCCCTGCAGTGGAAGTACAGCGTCCTGAACCCCTGGCCTGCCAGGGAAGCCCTGCACTCTTTCATGGTCCTCTTTTCCATTATGGTTTACCATAAGACACTGAATACCGTTCTCTGTGCTATACAGCAGGACCTTGTTGTTTACCCATTCTATAGAGAATCCTTTGCACATCTGCTAATCCCTGCCTCCCACTTCATCTCTATCCCAAACCCCTCCCTCTTGGCAACCAAAAGTGTGTTCTCTATACATGACAATCTAGTTTTAGAACATTCGTATTACCTCAAAAGGGGTTTCCCAGGTGGGGGTAGGTGGTTAAAGAACCCGCATGCCAATGCAGGAGACAGATGTGGGTTCGGGAAGATCCCTTGGAGGAGGGCATGGCAACCCACTCTAGTATTCTTGCCTGGAGAACCCCATGGACAGAGAAGCCTGGTGGGCTACAGTCAGTCCATGGGGTCACAAAGAGTTGACACGACTAAAGTTGACTTAAAAAAATATCCTCATGCCTATTTACAGTTAACCCTTATTCTTAGGCAACTGCTATTCCAATTATTGTCGCTATAAATATGCATTTTCTAGAATTTCATATATATAGAATCAAACAGTATTATCTTTTTAGTTTGGTTTTCTTCACTTAAAATAATGTTTTAAAACTTATCCACATAGCAGCCTATATCAGAACTTTGTTCTTTTTTCATTAATTAGAATCCTACACTATTTATTCAGTTACAAGTTGATGAACATTTGGATCATTTCCAGTTTAGCACTATCATGAATAAAGATGTCATAAGCAGACACAATCCTGTCTTTGAGTGCTCTTATTTTTTCTCTTGAGTAAATTCTTATCCTTGTTAGTGCTGGGTAATATGGTAAATTTATGTCTTATTTTTCTGTTTGTGTTTTGGTTTCTTTTTGGCTGTGCCACACAGCATGCAGTATCTTAGTTTCCCAATCAGGGAGCAAACCTGTGAACCACTGGACCACCAGGGAAGTCTCTATGTCTAACTTTTAAAGAAACTGTCAAAATGTTTTCTGAAGAGGGTTTAACATTTTATATTTCCATCAGCAATGCACAAGGTTCCAATTTCTCTGCATTTTTGCCAACACTTGGTATTGTCTATCTTTTTGATTATGCCTATTCTAGTTTACTGGTATCTCAGTATAATATTAATTTGCATTTCCCTAATGACATTAATCATTTTTTCATGTATTTACTACCCATTCTCTATATCCTTCATATCCTTCACCGAAAGTCTTTCAACAGATAATAAAAAATCTTTTGCTTGTGTTTTAATTGAATTAGTTGATTCTTACTATTGAGCTGTAAAAGTTATCTATCACAGATATAAGACCTTTATCAGATATATAACTGCAAATTTTTCTCCCAATCTGTGGTTTGTCTTTCATTTTGTTATTGGTATCTTTTAAAGTGGAAATAAGTTTTAAAATCAGGTAGTATCAGTCCTCCAAATTTGTTGTTTCTCCCAGTTGTTTTGACTTTTAGGTCACTTGTATTTCCATGTAAATTTTAACACCAACTTGTCGACTTCTACTTTAAAAAAAAAAAAAAAAGCCTTGTGGAATTTGATCAGAATTCGGATGAATTTATAGATCAATTTGGAAGAACAGCCCTGTTGAAAGTACTGTTTTTTCCAATCTGTTTGCTATTGCAACATCTCTCAATTTATTTAGACTTTAATTTTTCTCAACAATCTTTTATAGTTTTCAGTTTATAAATCTATTTTTGTATTAAATTTATTCTAACTTTATTCTTTTTGATACTATTGTAAGTGGAATTGTTTTTTGTAATTTTATTTATTTTTGGCTGCGTTGGTTCTTCGTTGCTAAGTGCCTCTGGTTTTGGAGTGTGGGGGGTACTCTCTCTAGTTGCAGCACATGAGCTTTTCATTGAAGTGGCTTCTCTTGCTTCAGTAGCTGTGGTGCATGGGCTTAGCTTTCCTGTGGCATGTGGAATCCTCCTGGACCAGGCATTGAACCTGTGTACCCCTCAATGGCCAGGGAATTCCTGTGGTGTAGTTGTAAAGAATCTGCCTGGAATACAGGAGACCCAGGTTTGATCTCTGGGTTGGGAGGATCCCCTGGAGGAGAAAATGGCAACCCACTCCAGTATTCTTGCCTGGAAAATTCCATGGATAGAGGAGCCTGTAGGGCTATAGTCCATGGGGTTGCAAAGAGTTGGACACAACTGAGCACGCACACATACACACACACACCCTCACTGGCAGGTGGATGGACACACATACACACCCTCACTGGCAGGTGGAGACACCCGCCCCCCCACACACACACACACCCCCTCACTGGCAGGTGGATTCTTGACCACTGGACCAATAGGGAAGTCCTAGAAAGGTTTTCTTGATTTCAGTTTATGAGGGTTCATTTCTGGTATATAGAAATACAGTTGATTTTGTACACTGAGTTTGTCTCTTGTGACTCTGTGTGTGTGTGTGTGTGTGTGTGTGTGTGTGTGTGTGTATTCTTTGGAATTTTTTAACAAATGATCTGTGAATAAGAAGAGTTTTATTTATTTCCCTTCAGGATTTCCTAATCTTTTTATCTTTCTAGAAATTTTCCTGGCTAGAACCTCCAGTACTATGTTGAATAGAAGTGTTTAAAGCAAAAATCTTTCTTTTATTCTTGATCCTAGTGGGAAAGCATCAAGCTGTTTCCAGGAAGGATGATGTTAAATTTGTCTTTCTTTCAAAGATGTCCTTAATCAGACTGATGAACTTTCCTAATACTATGTGTTTTCATCATGAAAGAGTGTTGGATTTTGTCAAATGTTTTTTGTGCGTCTATCTAATTATCATGTGATTTCCTCCCCCCTCTTTATGGGGCGTATTACATTAATTAATTTTCAAGTGCTATACCACCCCTGCATTCCTGGTATAAATACCAATGTCATGAATATGACATTTTATATGTTGCAAGATTCAGTGTGCTAGTATTCTGTTAAGGATATTGGCAATGTTGGTCTCTAGTTGTCTTTTCTTGTGATGCTTTTGTCTGCTTATGGTGTCAGAATAATTCTGGCTTTATTTATAGAATGAGTTGGGAAGTTTGCCCTCCTATTTTCAGAAGTATGTGAAGGATTGGTCTTCCTTGTTGTTTTTTAATCTTTTAAAATGTAAACCCCCAAAACTATTACACTGTACACTACGGAAGGGTGAATTTTAAAGTATGTGAAGAGACTGATGTTCACCTGTAACCCCTGAAAGGGCCTGTCTATTTCTGGCTTACCTTTACTCTTAAGATGCAGTACTGCAGAGTTTACCAGGTTAATCCTATCACGGCAGACTTTCAGCTCTAATCTTTATCTCCGTAGTCCCAAGAAGCTGTCCCATGAAGCTACCAAAAGGGACTGTTTGTTCTATCAGTACTGGCCCCTCTGGAAGAAGCAAACACCTTTTGGTAGCCCCAAACTCGAGACTCATTTCCTAAGTCTCTCTTCTGCTCCAGGTCTTACACTGGATATTCTGAGGAGCCCATTAGTTCTTCAGTGGCTTCAAGCAGACTGTTGTTGCTAATAGTTTGTAACTTTTCTAGCTACCTTCAGGAGGTATGTTGCTCTGAGTTACCTAGTTAACTATTACCGGATGCTTGAGTCATCAGTGTTTTAAAATTATAAAACAACTATAATTTTATCACCAACAATATTCCTTTTTTGAGGGTACGTTTCAGAATGATATAACTAAGTTTTAAACAACTTGTTTGTGTAATTATTAAAATGTATGCAAACCCTTCTGAGCTTACATAATGCAATTTAAATTTCAATGTTAATATAATTTCACTATTTATGAAGCCTAACTGTAACATAAGACTATGTTAATTTATACAGCACATTTTTACCCTTCAAAATACTTTCACCATTTATTATTTATAATTTGCTAATAACTCCTCTGTAAAGTAGATGAAACATTGTAATCTTTGTTTTAAAGATGGATATCTTAACTCATTTATTCATTTTAAAAAGCAATGTTAAGATTGTTCTTACAGTTAAAGACATATGACTTTTGCAGTCTCACCTGACTTTTCCCTGTGGCAGTCTGTACCAGACTCTGGTTCAGATGCTGAATCATATTTCAGTATTTGATGTCCACAGCTTGTAAAATAAAACAGGTAAATATGTATATATGACAAATGAGACAATTTTTGTTTTTATCTAAATACAGTCAGAAAATGTTTTTTTTTTTTAAACTGTAAGATCCCAACTGGAAAATACCCTAATATTCCAATCTCTCTATAAACTTAATAGGCCTTATCCTAGAAAACATCTTTGTCCCTGTGAAGGAAGTAGCATATTTTGAAAGTAACCCTGGGATTAGAGGTAAACACCATTGTAAGAGCAGAAATGAAAATGAACATCAAATGAACTGGTTACTGTAAGTAAGTACTAAATTAGTGCATAAAATTACTAATACTAAAATAATTTTCATACATTTACTGATATCTTATGATGGATAAAATACCATTATATTTCCCTTTAGATAGAGATCATTTAGCTGGGAAATGAATAACAGCAGTGAAATGAAAAAAAAAATTGTTTAGAATAAAAACTACTAGATGAAGAAAAGGATATAGTATTAATCATCTAGTTATAATACAGAACTAGAAAACTAGGAGTACTTTATTAAAATAACCTATATTTTGAAACCATAAACATCTGGGAAACTTACCTGTTACATAAATTGCTATCAGAATTTCTAAACTGCTGATAACAATCTGGTGAATTGGGTGTACTGCTCAAAGATTTGTGTAAAATGACAGGTGGTTTAGTAAGAAATTCAGCAGTATCAGGAAATTCTATAGGTGATCGGTTAGTTGGAGAGCCAGCAGACATTGGTCCATGACTGGTTGAATTCAGGCTTGGTAAACCACCTTAAAAATTGAAAGAGAAGAAAGAGATATTATGTATGCATGTATCTGTTTATTGTCTATGTTTGGGTACTTATAAAGTTCTTCTTTAAAGAAAGCAAAAGTGAAGTCGCTCAGTCGTGTCCAACTCTTTCAACCCCGTGGACTGTAGCCCAGCAGGCTCCTCCATCCATGGGATTCTCCAGGCAAGAATACTGGAGTGGGTTGCCATTTCCTTCTCCAGGGGATCTTCCCCACCCAGGGATCAAACTCAGATCTCCCACATTGCAGGCAGATGGTTTCTTTTTTAAAGAATGCAAAGCATTTACAATTAAATGATAAAACTACATTTCTACATGTCTTCTATCATCAAGACATTCCACGAATTCAGGCAGAATATAGACTATATTATCATCAATGACCATGGAATAAACACTCTGTGGCAGGATGACACATAATAGTAAATACCAAGAGTATGAGGAAAATGTACATAATAATGATAATAATGTGTGTACACGATAATGAGTGGCACAGATTTTCCTAATCCCTGTTAATCTTCATCTTTCGTCCCTACCAGCCTGATTATCTGTTTTACCATCTTTACTGTATTTTTTAATACAATAAAATTCATTTTTATTTTGGAAACAGAGTTCTTAGTAGCATTGAGCAAGCTGAGCATGATAAAATTATATGAGCATATGATAAAATTATATGAACACAACAGCAGATCCCTTAAATAAAATCTACATCTTTCCAGCTCATTCATTCATTTAACAAGTATTTGAGAGCCTATTATATGCTGGAAAATGTCCTGGGTTTCACAACGGAGAAAAAGATGCCATCCCTACAGTGTTCAACAAACCTAAAAAAGGCTAGTGGAAAATACAAACAAGTGCTAAGTGAGTGCTAAAATAAGAGGGAAAAAGTGCTTCAGAAATACATCCCTAATCCTGCTCATTTATTCAAGAGCCTTTGCTAGGTACCTTGAACTAAGGGTGCATCTAGGGAGGTATAGGTAGATTTAAAACTTTATTTCAAAAAAAAGATTCAAGTAAAGTGAGAATCAGAGAGGAAAGCAAATAACAGTTATTAAGGTACCACGGTATTTTCAGACATAGTTACAGATGTATGTGATGGTTAATTTTGTGCGTCAACTTGGCTGGGCTATCATGCCCAGTTGTTTGGTTAAAATCTAGTCTAGATGTTGCTGTGAAGGTTTTTTTCAGATGCGACTAACATCTAAATCACTAGACTGAATAAAGCAGATTACCCATTGCTATGTGGGTTGGCCTCATTCAATTTGTTGAAGGCCTTAAGAGAAAAAACTGAGCCCCTCCAGAGAGGAAGGAATTTTGCTTCCAGATTGCCTTCAGAGTCAAGAGTGCAATACTGACTCCTGCTACGATTTCCAGGTTGGCAGCCTGCCCTAATCGTTTTGGACCTGGCAATCTGGCAAACCAATCCCCATCGATCAGTCAATCACTGTCCCCCTCTCCAATATATATGTATGGGTATATACACATACACAAACATCCTGTTAGTTCTGTTTTTCTGGAAAACCCTGACAAATACAATGTGTGTTCTTTTATTTAATCTTCATAATAATCCTGTGAATTAAACAGCATTTTCATTTCACATAGGCAGGGCTGCCACTGCTGTTCTATCAAATTGACCTGTTTAGAGGCTCCTATAATTTCATAGCATGTTAGGGCTGAAAAAAAGATTTTTATAAATCATCTGGTCAAACACTTAAATGTTTCAGAAGAAGAAACTGAGGACTAGAGAGGGGAACTATCTTGCCTGTCAAAATAATGTTAGTTATTAACTGGAGACTAAAGTTCCAATTTTCAGCATTCTTTTCTTTAATTATACTGCTGCTGCTGCTGCTGCTAAGTCGCTTCAGTCGTGTCCAACTCTGTGCGACCCCATAGACAGCAGCCCACGAGGCTCCGCCGTCCCTGGGATTCTCCTAGTGAGTGTCCAAAACTCTGACAAACAGGCTGAGAAGAATAAAGGATAAACTAATTTTAGGGTAGAAATTTGATATAATGTAGAAAAGCTTTTGAGGAGAGGACAAAATGGTACTGAAACACCTTAGCAACCTCTAAGAAATACTTTCTACAATACAGATTTACCATTGTTATTCTAAACCTTTTAAAGTGTGAAATATAACATACAGAAAAGTTATAACAGGAATGCTCACCACTCAGGCTAAAATATAAAACATGGCCAGAGATCAGAAACCCATGTCCAGTATCTAATTCTCAGTCCTTTCATTAAAGGAAAGCATTACTTTGATGTTATGGTACTGTTTTTCTTGTCTTTCTTTATATTTGTACCACATATATATCTCCTTAACAATTTAGATTAGTTTTGCACTTTCTTTGAACTTTGTAAATGGAATCAGGCAGTATAAATGCTTTTATGCCTTGCTTACTTTACTCAACATTTTTAAAAGATATTTCACATGTTCACTCATTTTGAATGACATATAAAATTGTATGTATGAATATAGCACAATTTTATTTCTCTATTCAAGTACTGAACTGCCAAATTGTCTTCCAAAGTAACTGTAGCATTTTACTTTCCCATCAGTGATATATGAGTGTTCCTACTTTTGAACATTTTTCCAATTCTTGTTATACTGCCTTGAGAATTATAGACACCATAGTGGAAGTCATGGTTCATTGTGGTTTTGATTTGCATTTCCCTAATGACTAATAATGCTGAGTATCTTTTCATGGGTAAGGGCCACTGGTATAACTCCTCTGGAGAAACATCTATTCAAATCTTTCACCAATTTTTTAGTGAGATCATTTGTGTTTTTATTACTGAGTTGTAAGATGTCTTCTGTAAGACTCTGGCCACCTGATGCGAAGAACTGACTCACTGGAAAAGACCCTGATGCTGAGAAAGATCAAAGGAGGGAGGAGAAGGGGACGACAGAGGATGAGATGGTTAGATGGCATCACCGACTCAATGGATATGAGTTTGAGCAAGCTCCGAGAGTTGGTGATGGACAGGGAAGCCTGGCATGCTGCAGCCAATGGGGTTGCAAAGAGTCAGACATGCCTGAGGACTGAACTGAACTGAAGACATCTTTGTCTATTGTGAATACACAAGTTCATAGTCAAATTATAATTTGCAAATATTTTCTCCCATCTTATGGATTGTCTTCTCACTTTCTTTAGGTGTTTTTTGAAGTGCAAATGTTTTTCATTTTAATGAATTCCTATTATCAATTTTCATTCATGCACTGTACTTCTGGCGTCATATCTAAGAATATCCAAAGTCACAAAGATTTTCTCTTATGTTTTCTTCTACAAGTTTTATGGTTTCATACTTAGATTTGAGTTTATGAGCATTTTAGGTTAATTTTTGAGTATGATGACAGGTATGGTTCAAATTCACCCTTTTTCATATGTGTATCTATCCAGGTGTTCCAGCATCATTTATTAAAAACACTATTCCTTCCCCATTGGATTACCGTGGCACGCTGGCTGAAAATCAGTTGACCATGTAATGGTTTATTTCTGGACTCTCAATTCTATTCCACTGATTTGGAATATCCTTATGCCAGTATCACTGTCAATCAGTGTCTTGATAACCACAGCTTGGTAGCAGTTTAAATTTACAAGTGTGAATGAATCTCTAGATTTTTTTTTTCTTTTTTACTAAAGATTGTTTTGGCTACTCTGGGTACCTTGAATTCTGACATGAATTTTAGGATCAGCTTGTCAAATTTCTGCAAAGAAGCCAGCACAGATTTTGTTAAGGATTGTACTAAGTTTAGAACCATTTGAGGACTACTGTCCTCTTAACACCACCAAGTCTTCTGATCCATGAATATGGGATATCTTTCCATTTATCTGGGTCTTCCTGGGAATTCCCTGACAGGACTCCACACTTCCACTGCTGGGGGCACAGGTTCAAGTCTCTGGATGAGGAACTAAGATCCCACATGCTGTGCAGTACCAAACAACAACAAAATCATATTTGGGTCTTTAATTCCAATGTTTCATAGTTTTCAGTGTACAAGTCTTGAACTATTTTGCTAAATTTATCCCAAAGCATTTTATTCTCTTTGATGCTAACTTTAAATGGAATTCTTAATTTCAGTTTTGCACTGTTCATTGCTAGTATATAGAAATGTAACTGATTTTTGCGTACAGATTTTATATCCTGCCACACTGATTAATTTGTCTATTTGTTGTAATAGGTTTTAAGGAATTTCTTAGGATTTATAAATATATGATGATGTTGTCTGCAAATAGTTTTACATCTTCCTTTCATTGTTTTTACCTAAACTTCTCAGAGTAGAACCTCTAACCCAATATTGAGTAGAAGTGATGACTATTTTATAATTATTTAAATTATTTTATAATTTCATCATATAATTTCTAATTCTTTATATTCTTTCCTTGGTGAGATATTGTTGTCATACTCTTCTTACTTTAGATATGGTTTCCTGAAGTTCTTTAAAGATATAATGGTAGCAAATTTAAAGCCATTGTTAAATCCAAAGTCCAAGCTCACTCACAGAAATTCTGTTGGCTGTTTTTCATCCTGTTTCTTTGCATGCTTCATAAATTTTTTTTAATTAAAAACTGGACATTTAGATACTATACTGTAACAATTCTAGTATCAGATCTCTCCCACCCTCAAGGTTTATGTGGCTTATTTTGTGTTTGTTCATTTTATTTCTGACTATTCATTGAGTGATCTCCTGAACTCATAATGTAGGTTTTTTTTCACTGAGGTGTGTAGTCACTGAGTGCTCTGATGCCTTTTTTCCCCTTTCCTCTTTGATTTATGCTTGACTTCTTAGAAGTCACCCGTGGGTCAGTATGATTTAGTTGAGACAGAAAATTTCTTTAAATGTCTTGCCTATGTGTCATCATTTGTTGATGGGAATATGTTTGAAAAGTTACAACTTCAAATTTCCAGGCAGTTTAAAAAACAGCTTTAGCTTTTACTTCCTGCTTGTGCAGCACTTCAAGGTCAGCTACAAGTGGAGCAGCCAGGGCCTTCTCCTTTCACAAATCTTTCCTGAGCATGTGCACAGCCCTGAAAATGTGCTCAGCCTAGCAGATCTTCAGGCATAAGCCAGAGCTTTTCACTTTCGTGTGGTCATCTAGTGTCCAGGATTTCCTTTTAAATTTCCAATCAGTTCTTGTTTGCCTTAGTTGAAATCACAGCTTTACCCACTCAAAATGTTGCTGGCAGAGGGTGGTGGGTGTTTTTTGTTGGTGTTATTTTTTTGGAGAGCTGAGCTCTCAGTCAAATGAATTATCCACAACAACCTGGGAACAAAGATGTTTTCCAGTGAGTTTGGACAAAACATTTACTGTACTCTCAGGTTGTTGCTTTTAATGCAGTTTTTAAAGAGGTCAGACTTTAATGACTGCAAAGCGAGTGGCTTTTAGCTGTAGTACCATTGAGCTGGGGAGAGAGGGTTTGGGAACTGCTTTCAATTAAATTGTCATAGAACCCAAAGCCTCACCAAGGTTCAGTAGTTAGTTTCTCTTGTACAGATGATTTCTAGTGTGTTCTCTGGCTTCTGTTAACTTCCAAAATTCTGAAGCAGTTTAGTTTTTTGCTCCTATTTTTGTCCCTGGTGGCTCAGATGGTAAAGAATCTGTCTGCAATGCAGGTGACCCAGGTTTGATCCCTGGGTCGGGAAGATCCCCTGGAGGAGGGCATGGTAACCCACTCCAGTATTCTTGCTTGGACAATTCCATGGACAGAGGAGCCTGGTGGGCTACAGTCCATGGGGTAGCAAAGAGCTGGACACAACTGAGTAACACTTTTTTTATTTGACTGTGACACTGGATATTACAGTGTACATCTCTGAAGTATTAGTTTCTTTTAAAACAGAACTTTTTAGTACTTTTCAATCACTGCTAGTACATCCAATGTACCCCTTTCCCCACCCTTTATGCCACTGTTTCCATATACTTCTTTATACATTATGCAAACTGCAGGGAGTCATTGTTTTCATGCACCCACATATTTAGGCTTACCAGTGCTTTTCATTCGTTCCTGCAGATCCATGCTTCAATTTGGATCACTTTCCTCCTATCTAAAGAATTTTCTTTGCTAAATCTCAATAGTGCACATCTACAAGCAATACATTTTACCTTTTTTTTTGTATAAAAAACACTTGTTATTTCACCTTAAATTTTAAAGGATATCTTCACTGGATAAAGAATTTCAGGTTGGCAATTTTTGTTTTGGCAATACTTTAAATATGCCATTTCATCATCTTTGGTGACTATAGTTAATAATACTGTATTGTGTATTTGAAAGTTAAGAGAATAGATCTTGAAAGTTCTCATCACAAGAAAAAAAACTTGTAACTATGGTGACAGATGTTAACTAGACTCATTATGGTGATCATTTTATAGTATATACAAACATCAAATCATTTTGTTGTACACCTAAAACTAACAATATGTCAATTAACAGCCACCACCCCCACCCCAAGATTCTATTAAGGGTGGCTTATTAGGCTATATCTTCCCTGATGGCTCAAATGGTAAAGCGTCTGCCTACAATGCGGGAGACCCGGGTTTGATTCCTGGGTCAGGAAGATCCTCTGGAGAAGGAAACGGCAACCCACTCCAGTATTCTTGCCTAGAAAATCCCATGGATGGAGGAGCCTGGTTACAGTCCATGTGCTCGCAAAGAGTTGGACATGACTAAGCGACTTTGCTTTCACTTTGCTTCGCTTTGCTTTATTAGGATATAGGATACAGTCAGGATTTTTCCTACTCTCATATTAAGATTTTTTTTTCCTCCTCTACAATCACCATGCTACAAAAGAATGCCCTTTACTGAGGGTTTTCCTTTGCTCTTTGTCTACAACTATTCAGGTTAAATAGTTCTATATTTTATCCCTGAATCCTCAGTGCCTAACAAAGTTCCTGATACATAGTATATGTTCAAAAATTAACAAACAAATGAGCAAATTGTCAACTAACAGCCAACCCAAACTGCTTAGTTTTATGTTAACTTCAGTTCATTTCAGTTCAGTTCAGTCGCTCAGTCGTGTCCGACTCTTTGCGACCCCATAAACGGCAGCACACCATGCTTTCCTGTCCTTCACTATCTCCCAGAGTTTGCTCAAGCTCATGTACATTGAGTCAGTGATGCCATCCAACCATCTCATCTATGAATAGGTAATGAAAACCCTGTTCTCAGCTAAGAATAGTTTCTATTCATATCTGAGAAAATATATCCTCAGCTGTTAATAGGTAATGAAAAGTTTGCACTACCATATAGTTTGAGACCTCCCATATTTAAGTCACAAAGAATGATTTCTTACCAGCTCTTCTTAGACCTACATGGTGAGTTAACGATACAGATGATGACCTTTGCTTCGGGACTGTCAGTAGATTTGAACTAAAAGGCCCATTTAGATAGCATCCTTGACTAAAAGGGAAAGATAACAGGTTAAGATTTTTAAAAACATGAAAAATTCATTTTTTTCTTATGGTCTTCAATTCATTAGCAAATATCTGCTTATACATCCAGAGTAAAGCAGGCACCAGCAAATTTTTTCTGTAAAGAACCAAGTAGTAACTACTTTGGACTTTGCAAGCCATAAGGTCTCTGCAATTACTCAATTCTGCCACTGCGGTATAAAAACAGCCATAACCAATGATAAACAAATGAGTAAAATCATGTTTTTCAATATAATTTTATTGACAAAAGACAGGTATGGTCCTCATTAGATCCACAGGCTGTAATTTGCTGAACCCTGGCAAGAAGCAGGTTATCAGTATCACTGGAGGGCTCTTTGTAACACAGACTGCTACTCCCACCACCAAGATTTCTGATTCAATAGCTCTGGGAAAAGGTCACAATTGGCATGTCTGACAAGTGCTTAGGTGGTCCAGGGACCTCACTGACAATTACTGACCTAAAACATAGTTTTTCACTATCTTCCATTCCCCTTCTGCACAGATAATTGATTACCCGTTAACACAGTCATATCCTATAACTGAAATATTTATTGTAGGTTTTAGGGTCCTTATGAAGAAATTAAATATAGGTGAGCAATCATAGTATACCAATTGATATATAAAATGCGTTTTAAGATTACATATTTTAAAGCCCTTGGCCGAGGGCCATACATATAGGACTTCCTTTCTTAGATATTCACTAGCCTTTTTTCTTCTGTTAGTCAACCCTGATGTGGGCACTTTGCCACAGGATTAAGAACAAATCTCGTGTCTTTATTTTTCACTCAACTTTTTGTTAGTATAGGCTGAGTTCTCAGTAAGCTTCCCCCTCCCTCCAACTCCATTTTTTGTGTACTCCCATACCCCCTTACTCAAGGAAGATCTGTTTTTCTGTGACCTTAGAGGTTTTTGTCCATGTCTGTTATATATATCCATGCCACAGATGCTTACGCCTCACTAACTTGTGAATTCCTTTCAGAGGCCATAAGATACACCTCTTCATTCAGCTGTGGGTACAGCACAGTCAGTGCCTGGTAAAGGTGTTCAGGAGACATTACTGGATTAAATGAATGATCCTGTCTTTAGGTTGCTATTCTCACTTTTCAAGAGAACAGATCTTTTCTCTCTCCAGTTCTGAGTGAACGGACTCTTTTGCTCACTCCTGCTTTGAGGCTTTCTTTGGACCTTGTTCTCAAAATCTAGTTTGTCTTATAATTTTATGAGATAAAAAAATTCTGGATAACAAACAGAAGGCTTGTAAAAACAGTTGGCAACCAATTTATCCACAGAAAAATTTTCGTGAATAAAAATTATAAAAATAACAGCACTATTTTGAATATTATGTATCATTCATTATTTCAGGTAATTTGCATACTTGGTCATCTGAACAACTTTGTTATTAGATAAGAAAACTGAGGCTTTGAGAGGCTTAGTATTGTGTTAAGCTAAAATTCACAGTGGCAGAGATAAAATTCAACTTCAAATTTCTCTGACTCTTAAATTTTTCTGACTCTGAAGTGTATGCTCTTTCCACAAGACAATTCTGATGTTATCTTTGTGTGTTTCGCCATCTGTAAAATTAGAGGTTTAGAATAAAGAACTTTTCTAAGATAACATCTAGCCTCTAGATTCTGTAATTTTTTTTGCTCAAGCTAATAGTAATAATAATTTGTTCACAATGTTTTAAAAAGAGGCAGTATGTTCATAACACTCAATAAACTCATCTCCCTACCAGTGTGCAATCATTCTTTGTATTTGAATATTCATTGCCTTCAAAAGGAGTGGGAGAGATGGGGAAAAAAGAGTAGCAATGCCACCCAGGGCAATATTCAAATAGAACAATCTGTGTACTCTACCAACACCTACTTCCTTATTAATATTCAAAACAAAGACAGGTTTTTCTCCTTCAGAGAAGAGCCCTGAAGCACACTCCCTAGTCTTCTACCTGAACGGGGGCGAGGAGGGGGTGTCTTCTAGTAATTAAAATGGTTAGTTGTTTAGAATTGAGAAGTATAGGTCAAATTACAGGTTTTCAGCTCAGTTCCAGAATCATCCCATTAATTCTTTGCCTAGAACCAGATAAATATTTACCGTAATGAGATATATAAAACAATACTGAAGAAAATAGAGGGCAAAACAGGCTAGGAGTCCCAGTGATTATTAATAGTTGGCAAGAAGATGATTAAAGTCAGAATTACATTGCAAGAGATGTCAAATGTTATGGTCATAGAGTTAAGCCATATATTAACAGCTGATTTCTAAGACAATCAATGCAAATTACCTTGACAAGGTTTATATCATTTCATGTATTATTATTTTTTAAGTAGCTGTAAAAACTTGTTGGCTATACAATGTCCAGATTTTGCAGAGTCATTATCTTAAGAACTGAGTGGGATGACACCAGTTAGCTGTCTTGAATCTCTGCAGTTCAAATAGGGTCCAGGCTTTAGTATAATTCGCTAATAAATTATGAGACACATAATTGAGAAGCTGGTTCCCAAGTACATTATTTAGGGGACATACTATTGCCAGGCAACATTATTAGGTTTAATTAAAGAGCACTTTCCATGATGAACGATGAATCAGAATAGGTTAAAGGCAAGCCTCTTTGGTGGTGTAGTACCTACAGCTGATAGCCCTCAAAGTTTTGGTACGGGATTTGCCTGTGTTTCCCAGGGAAAATCTGTTCAAAGGAAATGAGCTGTGAGCTCTGAATTTGTACCGTCTGTCCACAGGGAGGGTCTGGGTCCCAGCAATCCATGCACAGCAGTTCAGCCACGCTTTCAACTCTAACGCTGTGCGTTAGATACTAACAGCATTAGATACTAATGCTGTGCCTGGATAATTCAACTGTCAGCTAACCCCCCAAAACATAAATTCAACCTTGCTGGAATTTCCTGACCAGCAAAATGTCATCCTGGGTCTGAAACTGAAGCAGAAAAGAGTATCCAGTGTCATGTGGATAGCATACTCCTGCAGGATACTTGTTATGCAGCTGTTCATCTTCAAAGACCTGTTTTAATGTAATCCCAAACCCTTCACAGTAAGTCCAGCAGGTCTCAGAAGGGTCGTAATGTCTAAAACAGGTAGGAAATGAAAATTTCCATGAAAGAGCAAAGAAAACATGTTAAGGAGACTCAGAGGCAAAACAGATTACTATTCCTTAGAGAACAAAGGAGGGGTGTCAGTGTGTTACTGTTTAGCTGTGACATCTGAGCCCAGTCTTTAAGAACATACAGAAATAAGAGTGAGAGGTCTATTCTAGGTAGAAGGGCACACATGTGCACAAACAGAGGGACTATCAAACAGTTTAACTTGCCTGGAGTTTCAGATAAATGAAAGTGATACTGGAGTTATTCTAGTGTTAAAAAGTAATGGCCTTCTTAATTAACATCTCAAGTCCTCTCAGAGATGAACAGTGCTAAGAGTAGGTAACACAGCAGCTGTTCAACTAAAACTATCTCTTCTTATGTTTTTCCTAGTAATACCTATCACAAAGTTTATAATACTTCATTTTTTTTCTCCAGGCAAAGCATTAAAAAAAAAAAGGCAAAATTAAGTCCTATCTTACACTTTACACAAATAAGGCAGCTAAAAAGTATAATTCAGCTTAATTTTCTAAGGGAGTGAAACTAAAAAAGTTTTATGAGAAGACTTCAAGGAAGTTTCCTCTTCAAGGAAGTGTCTTCTTTAAGGAAAAATCTAACACAACTTATGTACCTGTTATTTTCATGTAGAGAGCTCCCCAAACCATTTTTCTACTCCTCTTTGCGAGATTGCTCGTGTATCTCTGTTTAATTTTTCTAAGTAAGGGTGTAGCTTTGTCATGAGGGATTAACAGAATTTTAAATCTCAGGCTAGGAATTGGGGCAGTATTCTACAGGCACGATAAAGGTTCAAAAAATGATTAGAAAAATAAATATAATCAAAATTTTGTTTAAGGACAATTTCTGGTGGAAGGTAGAAGATGGATTGGGTAGTGAAGAATATTAGAAATGGGAAGGATAATTCAACAGCCCACATAAGCAATAATGAAAGCATGAAATAATATAGGCAGAGTGATAAAGGAAAAAGGGAATAGAGAGGTAAAGAGCTTTGGAGATTAGACGTGACAGCTGTTATCTATAGAGTAAGGCAACAACAGGATGTAAAGACAATACCAAGGTTTTCTAGGTAAATCAGTTTTGTAAGCAACCACAAAATTAGAGGATTTCAGCCAGCACTGTGCCAGGAAATGACAGAATAACAGTAACAGAGGGAAAATCAGCTGGAGAGATGAGAAATTAGGTTTCAGACATAGCTTCAGGGAGCAAGAGGTTCAATGTTTACATCATGTTGAAATCATGGGCAGGGTCATTTAAAATCATAGAGAGTTTATGATCAGAATCTACAGTTGCATTCATATCAAAACTAGGAAATGTACTCTCCATTCTGGAGTACTCTAATCAATTTGAAACAAATGCCTCATGAGTTCAGTCACAAGCCTGTTAGTTCTGTGCTTCTAAAACCTGAAGGTTCCCAAACAAAATGTCACCATACATTAAAGATGTATAGCTATGCTGCCTAATACGGTTGCCACTTAGGTCTGTATGATAGCTGAGTATGGCTCTTTGTATTTTAACTGATTAAAATCAAATCAACTTTAACTTCCTTAGTCATGATAGACACATTTCAAGTGAGCAACAGACACATGTACCTAGCGACAACCAAAGTGGACGCACAGCTGTAAAACATCCCCATCGTGACAGACATTTCTGCTGGACAGCACTGATCCAGAGACTTGAATTTCAAAAGGAAGAGGCTTGTAAATGCTTCACATATTCCCCTTTACCCTATGTTCAAAGTACACTTAGAAATTCATTACATAGCAGCTTCAGCTCCTGCACACTAGAAAAATTCCTTCTAACCTTGCCTCTTTAAAGGAGATGTTTCATAATACCGCCAATTACTTTATCCTTTAGAGTTCTAAATCTTTTATGAGGCATAATAATTTTGTTCTAATGAATATTAAGTAAATATATTGAATCTGCCTGCATTTACCTTTAATGCTGAGATATGTTCATATAAAAATTAGTTTTCCTTGGACCACGTTTCTTATTATTGATTATGTGGAGGCAGTAAAAATAACCTTAACTCAATGTATCAGACATTTAATTTTAAAAACGTTGCTGTTACGTCAGTGTGACGGAAAGATGAAAAAATAGAATCATTTTCATCATTCTTTCTTAAACTCAAAACTATTCTCAAGATGATGTCTCCCAGGGTTAAGAAATACCTGTCATATTTTCAGTTCCTAACGTCATTTATTTCGTCATATCCTGCTTCCGTTATTAAAAAAAAAAAAAAAACGCCAAACAACAGCAACAAAAACTATTATCATGTTTAAGCTCTGGGCAAGCTTTGGACGAAAGCTCATTTTCCTGTAACATTCTCTTCACACTTGAATCCATTCTTGTTTTATGTATCATTTCACTCAGTTTTTCTTTTACAAAAATGGAGTTTCGTTTAGTTGAATGTATTGTAGAAGATTCAAATTAATAAATCACAGAAGAATCTGGAAAATTACAATTATCTAATCATTTCATATATAAAATGCTAATAGAAAGTTGAACAGAACTAGCTCTGATCCAACACTGCCACCTACTGTTTCAAATGTGTAACTACACAGATCAAGTTATTAAAGACCAACACAGCTCAGTCCTAACAGAATGGTTTAACAGGAAATTTACATTGACTACAAAGAGTCGGATGCGACTTCACTCACAATTTAATTAACTATGGTTATGTAACTGACTACATAGATGCCTATAACTCACACAGATAAATATCTGTCCTGGCCATTAACAGGCCAAGTATGGAATCCTTTGTTTGCAGAGTAAATGGATATGCTTACATTCAGAAGATCTCGGGTCCTGCTATCTCCCAGCCTCTCCTGGCTGTAGTTACCGACACTCTTCCTTTGCAGGATAAGCACTGCTTAGTTCCAGGTAAATCCTCAACAGGATACAGAATGTATTAGTAGTCTTAGTTCCCCAGCAGGAACAGAGCTTGAAAGTGTCCTGCTACCTATACCTCACGTCTGAGGCAGCATGTGGGGTGAACTGTGGGGTGCTCCTGCTTTCACAAGTCAAACTACGGACCAACAAGAACACTCAGCAGTGGATGATGACTGCCTCCAATTTGGCCACCTCTACCCTGGTCTTCCCGGTTTCACATCTAAAACTGATTCTCGTTTGCTTACACTGCCTCCCTGGTTCATGTTCTTAGGGCTCCAGCATGCTTTGTATCCAGCTTGCCTGTTTTGGGTGGAGAAGGCAGATTACCTTCTTTTTAAGGATCAGTTTCTCTACCAGGCCACATTACAAACCATGCTGTCCTATACCTAAAACACTTTCAGGGTTCCTTTAGGCTTTCAGAATTATTTCACACTTCATTCACAGAAACGAAGTGGCTGTAAGAGATTCAGGCTTCTTGAAAATGCTCTGAGGATTTTACCTTAAAATGCCAAATTCTTGGTGAGGCCGTTTGCCATTATTTCGTTCCCACCTTGGAGAAGTCTGGTCGATAGGTGGCAGACCTGAGGTTCCTGAGCTCCTCCTCAGGTGAGGGGTTGGTAAACTATTCCTACTGTTCAGCCCCTGTTGAATAATTTAACAGTGGTTAAAATTGTTACCCTTTAACATGCTGTAAATGTGATGCTAAAGATGGTACATGAAAATATCAGTACAGAGTACAACAAATCCTTGAACAACTTGGGAGTTAGGGGCACCAATACCCTTCATGCAGTTGAATATCAGGTGTCATTTACAGCAGGCCCTCCCTACATGTTCTTCCTCCATATTTGAGATGCTACATCCATGGATTCCACCAACCATAGATGGTGTAGAACTGTAGTATTTATTGCTGAAAAAGATACTCCACATAAGCGGGCCCACACAGTTCAAACCCATGTCATTCAAGGATCAATTGTACATTTTTAGCATGTATAGAAGCAGAATGAGTATGTTTTACTCCAAATATCACATTCTGTACTACTCTTTCCTTTACCTTTCTCCTGTTTAAAAACTGGTTTCTGAATTCCTGATAGTTTAACCAAAAATTTTTTCTTTTGTACATTTTATTTATAGTTTTATGAGAAATAAGCAACTGACAATTTTAAAAGCAGATGTACCCTGAAGAAACTACTTTTAGAGGCCAAGCTTAGGATCAGGGATGAGCCCTATTTCCTAAAGCTTTTGTATTTTAACTACAATGCTAATGTACATAGAGGCTAACTTGCAGAGTTCTGAGCTTCTGAATTAATGACTACATTAAATTCAGAACACCTTTCACATTAAGAATATTTATCCTAATTTCTGAAAATATTCTCAGTTAATCCAAATGTTAACCCAGAATATCCCATTTTTGACCACTCTGAATAGGTGTTTTAGTGAAACTGACATAAAATAGTTTCTGCTTCTTATGAATTTCCCCTATGAGCAGACATGAGACCATCTCAGAGAGATAAATATGTCTTATATTTAAGTTTTCCCAAGGATGTTGATTTTATAAAGATTCAATGTTAGTTACATTTACATTGAAAAAGCTGTTTATGTAACATGTCAGTTACATTTACATTGAAAAAGTTGTTTATGTAACATCCTTTCTGACTATAATTTAGGTCCATATACTCTTTCTCAGTTCTTATCATGCATATAAGACATTTACTTTAAATCATCTCTTCTAAGTCCCTTTTCTTTACTTTCTTCATAAATGCTTTTGCTCTTTTAGGTAACACCAGGCTTTTTATATTCTTTTCCAAAGCAGAGATAAATTAGACATGAAATTTAAGTAAGAAGTTAAAAGAACACAAAGAAAAGAAATAAGGGTTACTTCCTGATTCTTCTATGACTTATTCCTATCAGTAAATTGGAGTACTCAAATAAGCCTGATTACCTAGAATGTTCAGGAAATGAGGCAATTAGGCATCCTGTTTGTTTAAAATGTTTCTAAAATGTACCAGTACGCTTTTCTACACAGTAAACATAGTAACAAACAGAATACTGATAACAATGTGATTTTTAAACATCTCTTTGCCTGGCTGCATGGCTTGCAGGATCTCAGTTCTCCATAGGGACTGAACCCAGGCCACAGTGGAGAAAGCCTGGAAGTCTAACCATGAGGCTGCCAGTGAACTCCCTCAGTGCAATTTTTATGTCTTAACAGTTTTAAGAATTATTACTTTTTAAAATTACTATTTGAAACCGCAAATGCCAATGGAAAATATAAAGGAAGAGCAACATACCAAATGAAAACCATTAATAACTCAAAATGTATCATTTTATTGATGAATTTATTGCTACCCCTATTTGATGCTGTGATTAACCTCTTTCTCATGGGTAGAGTGTTTTAAAATAATGTGTGTAACTTCCATTGGGTTTTGAGTAATGCAGCTGCTATTCTATACACTTTAAAAATAAAAGCATCACAACTACTTATCCAAATTTGTGATCAATAATTACCAAAATTTTGCCTTAATCAGGCTTACTTAATTTTTCAACATTTCTATATAACAATGCTGAGAATTAACAAAATGAATTGATGATCAGAGTCTCCAAACACTATATTTAACTTTTTCTAAACTCTGTATACACTATTACAATGAAAACTGATTGGAATTTCATCTTCTCTTAGTTTCTTTAACCAGCAGAATAAAGTAGTTAAAATAATCTCTAAAATATTTCTATTTTTAAAGTTTTATGATATTAACTACAGGTAAAGGTATCAATTTGACTATTGATAGCCAAATAAAAGAATTAAAAGCACTCTGAACATGCATAATGTATACCTATTTAGAATAGTGTTTATTATTTTCTAAAGGAAATCCTATTTGGGGTCAATGATATTTAAAGAAAAATCAATCCCATATCTAGTGATGGAAAAATAAATGCCTACTGTGCTACAATAATCTCCAGTGGGTAGGTAGAGAGTTCCAAAAAAATGTGAAAATCAGTTTAAAATAATGCTATGGAATTTCATAAGATGACTATTATAATGATCTTTTTTTTTTTTTTGGTCCAAAAAGAATTCCTGGTTTCCAAAAAATAAAATAGATTAATGACACAATTTGACTGCTAGTTTGCTGTACAGCCTGAAAATAAATTTTCCTTCTGTTCTCTGCTTCTTAAAGATAATAAAAAATAGTTGCTACCAATGAAGTTATAACTGCTAATTACAGTAATATTATTCACAATGAAAACTGAATGGTTGCTTCATACTGAACTATTTGAAATTATAACTACCTCTGAAGTCCCAAGCAACTCAATGTATTATAAAGGAACGAAGCCCTTTAAAAAGAAATTCTATTTTATCTAAGATTTAAAGGAGCAGTTTTAACTCAAAAACATTATTAAACATGATAAATAGGGCTGGCTGATTACTGTATTTTTGACCTTGTGAAGTTTTCGATCTCCTTTCTCAGCGGGGTCCTCTATCTCAGAGCAGGGATAAAATCCAGGAAATGGTGTGAGGGGATTAATCTTTGGCCTACAGGAGCCTGAGAAAGCACCCATCAAGCTACTGATACTCCGTAGGGAAGCAATGACTTGTGGAGGAAGGGTGGGGTCAACCAGAAGATCTGACACCATATTGCGAGCCTCATTTAGCACTGAAAGATCAACTCCACTTCCACCTCCAGAAATCTAGAAAAGAAAAAAAGACATAAAATTACATATTTGTTAGACACAAAATTTAAAAAAAAAAAACTTTAAATAAAGTCCATCTAACAATAGCTTAAGTAACTGAATCCTACTAAATATTAATTTTCACTTATTTGGACATAGCATAAATAATATAAGCAGTATGATTCTAACCTTAAAATTTTGATGCTGAAGTATGTAACAGATACTGTGAACTTTAATTTTTTTCTACATTATTCATTAGTATATTTCGTGGGGTATCAGAGTATAAAGGAGACAGTGATTAAACTGAACTGAATGGTTAATATGGAAGGAATAGCATGAGGCTGGGTCCTGAAGAATAGACAGAAAATACTTTTTTTTTTAAATTTATAAATGTTTCATTGATATATATATTTTTACTTTTCAAAAATACATATGTATTATGTTCAACTCAATTACCCACAGAAATCAGTGCTCTGGTGATCAGAATAGTGAATTAAATGTTACTTTTGTTGTTTTGGAGAAGGAAATGGCAACCCACTCCAGTACTCTTGCCCAGAGAGTCCCATGGAGGGAGGAGCCTGGTAGGCTACAGCCCACGGGGTCGCAAAGAGTCGGACACGACTGAGCGACTTCACTTTGACTTTCTGTTGTTTTACTGTACCTTGAATTTACATTTGGGTGTGTTTATAGTTCATAATTATTCAAAGTATCTGTTGAGTTCACTTATGTATCCTCACTACATTTTTAAATTGAGAAGTGTTATGAAAGTTAGACCAATAATTAGCTTAATAATGTATTTGCTCTTTGAGGATTTTTTTTCTTTTTCTTAAGTATTATTTTGTATTACTTTATTTTAAAACATTCCCCATTATTGGGCCATAGCTCAGCTATTTCTAGTTTTTATAAGCGAATACCTCTCTTAATATGTCACTGTAGATAATTAAGCATATTTCTGATCAATAGCTTCCCATTAACTTGAACTACTGAAGCAAAGTAAATGAACATGTTAAAATCACTATAAAACTACCCTTACATATATTGGTCAAACCAGTATTTCCACAAACTGTATATAACAGTATCTGTTTTCCCACACTCTAAGAAATCTGTTGTCATTTGACTTGGGTGTTCCTTTATAGGCAGTGTGTCATTTCTCTCTGGCTGCTTCCAATATATTTTCTTTGCTTTTAGTTTTCAAAAGTTTAACATATTTTACAGAAGATTTGTTTTGAGGGTGGGGAACACTGATACTATTTGAGATTCACTCAGCTTTTAAAATATATTTATTTATTTATTTGGCTACACCGGGCCCTAGTTTCAGTATGCAGTATCTTTGGTTGCGGAATGCAAACTCTTTGTTGCATTTCCCTGACCTGGGATTGAACCCAGGCTCCCTGCACTGGAGTGCAGTGTTTTAGCCCCTGGACCACCCAGGAAGTCCCTGCTCAGCTTCTTGAATTTGCAGAATTACATCTTTTACAAAATTTGGGAAGTTTTCAACTATTATTTCTTCAGATTCCCTCTCCTTCTCAGACACTGATGATTATGAATGCTGGATCTCTTGTTATTGTCCTCCAGGTCCTTAAGATTTTGTTCATTTTGCTTTAATTTCCATTATTGCATTTTGTAGCTCTATAAGCTTCCTCCCCCCTTTTTTGGTAACTTCTACTTTCTTTTTCTCCTGATATTTTCTATTTCATTTACTTGTTTCAAAAGATTTGTAATTGCTTATTAAGACATTTTTATGATGGCCACTTTAAAATTCCTCAGTTCAGTTCAGTCACTCAGTCGTGTCTAACTCTTTGCAACCCCATCAACCGCAGCACACCAGGCCTCCCTGTCCATCACCAACTACCAGAGTCTACCCAAACCCATGTCCATTGAGTTGGTGGTGCCATCCAACCATCTCATCCTCTGTCGTCCCCTTCTCCCCCTGCCCTTAATCTTTCCCAGCATTAGGGTCTTTTCAAATGAGTCAGCTCTTCACATCAGGTGGCCAAAATATTAAGAGTTTCAGTTTCAGCATCAGTTCTTCCAATGAACACCCAGGACTGTTAGGATGGACTGGTTGGATCTCCTTACAGTCCGAGAGACTCTCAAGAGTCTTCTCCAACACCACAGTTCAAAAGCATCAATTCTTCGGCGCTCAGCTTTATCATTCAACTCTCACATCCATACATGACCACTGGAAAAACCATAGCCTTGACTAGACAGATCTTTGTTGACAAAGTAATGTCTCTGCTTTTGAATATGCTGTCTAGGTTGGTCATTACTTTCCTTCCAAGGAGTAAGCGTCTTTTAATTTCATGGCTGCAGTCACCGTCTGCAGTGATTTTGGGGACCCAAAAAATAAAGTCTGACACTGTTTCCACTGTTTTCCTATCTATTTGTCATGAAGTGATGAGACCTGATGCCATGATCTTTGTTTTCTGAATGTTGAGCTTTAAGCCAACTTTTTCACTCTCCTCTTTCACTTTCATCAAGAGGCTCTTTAGTTCTTCACTTTCTGCCATAAGGGTGGTGTCATCTGCATATCTGAGGTTTTTGATATTTCTCCTGGCAATCTTGATTCCAGCTTGTGCTTCATCCAGCCCAGCATTTCTCATGATGTACTCTGTATATAAGTTAAATAAGCAGGGTGACAATATACAGCCTTGACATACTCCTTTTCCTATTTGGAACCAGTCTGTTGTTCCATGTCCAGTTCTAACTGTTGCTTCCTGACCTGCATTCAGGTTTCTTAAGAGGCAGGTCAGGTATTCTGGTATTCACATCTCTTTCAGAATTTTCCACAGTTTATTGTGATCCATGCACTCAAAGGCTTTGGCATAGTCAATAAAGCAGAAGTAGATGCTTTTCTGGAACTCTCTTCCTTTTTTGATGATCCAGCGGATGTTGGTAAATTGATCTCTGGTTCCTCTGCCTTTTCTAAAACCAACTTGAAAATCTGGAAGTTCATGGTTCACGTATTGCTGAAGCCTAGCTTGGAGAATTTTGAGCACTACTTTACTAGTGTGTGAAATGAGTGCAATTGTATTGTAGTTTGAACATTCTTTGGCATTGCCTTTCTTTGAGATTGGAATGAAAACTGACCATTTCCAGTCCTGTGGCCACTGCTGAGTTTTCCAAATTTGCTGATATATTGATTGCAGCACTTTCATAGCATCATCTTTTAGGATTTGAAATAGCTCAACTGGAATTCCATCACCTCCACTAGCTTTGTTCATAGTGATGCTTCCTAAGGCCCACTTGACTTCACATTCCAGGATGTCTGGCTCTAGGTTAGTGTGAGTGATCACACCATCGTAATTATCTGGGTCGTTAAGATTTTTTTTGTACAGTTCTTCTGTGTATTCTTGCCATCTCTTCTTAGTATCTTCTGCTTCTGTTAGGTCCATACCACTTCTGTCCTTTATCGAGCCCATCTTTGCATGAAATGTTCCCTTGGTATATCTAATTTTCTTGAAGAGATCTCTAGTCTTTCCCATTCTATTGTTTTCCTCTATTTCTTTGCATTGCTCGCTGAGGAAGGCTTTCTTATCTCTCCTTTCTTTGGAACTCTGCATTCAGATGGGTATATCTTTCCTTTTCTCCTTTGCTTTTCTTTTTTTTTTTTTTTTACTTTATTTTACTTTACAATACTGTATTGGTTTTGCCATACATCTCCTTTGCTTTTCACTTCTCTTCTTTACACAGCTATCTGTAAGGCCTCCTCAGACAGCCATTTTGCTTTTTTGCATTTCTTTTTCTTGGTGATGGTCTTGATTCCTGTCTCCTCTACAATGTCACGAACCTCCATCCATAGTTCATCAGGCACTCTGTCTATCAGATCTAGTCCCTTAAATCTATTAAAATTCCTAGTCAGTTTCAAATCTGATTCATGTTGGTGTTAATAATTGATTATCTTTTCTCACTCAAGTTGTAAGTTTCCTGGTTCTTGATATGACAGGTGATTTTCAAAATTCTTGTCAACATTTTGTAACTATACTAGAAGACTCTGGGTCCTATTTACATCTTTTATAGTAGGGGTGATCTTTCTGTTTAGATTTAGTACTATGTCCTACACTGCTTTTTCAGGCTGTAGTTCTAATGAAATTTAATTTTCAGGGCATTCACAGTGGTATTTTTAGTCTGCCTGATTTCATTCTGGTTCCACCAGGGCTGGTGCCTAGCAGTGGGGAGTTGCAATTTGAGAGACCTGGATTTGATTTGATCCCTGGGTTGGGAAGATCCCCTGGAAAAGGGCATGGCTACCCACTCCAGCATTTTGGCCTGGATAACTCCATGTACAGAGGAGCATGGCGAGCTACGGTCTATGGGGCCGCAAAGAGTCAGCCACCACTGAGGAACTCCCCAGGTTGGGCTATCTGTTGCAAAGTCAGGAAAGGGAGTCTCCAGGCCACAGGACAAAGAGCACTTTCTGGGCCAGGCACCAGTGTTGGGGAGACCTGGCCACCTCCTGCCTTGCTGGGGAAGGAGAGTCTCATACTTAGTAGAGAATGAGCATACTTCCCTGGCCACTTAATATGAATGGAGTTCCGGATCAATTTGCCCTTGGTGGTGTTGGCAAGACTCATTCAGTTTTGAAGAAAGGAAGAGCCTACCAGCATCACAGTCTGTGGCTAGGTTGGAAGTCTACATTACCTTTGCTGTTGGGTGACAGTTGTAAGATACCTTATCACAGGTGTGTGGGTGTGGGTGTGGGGGTGTGTGTGTGTGTAATATATATATATATATGTTAAATATTTAAAAAAAAGAAAAAGGCAGCACAAAATAAGGTTGGAGAAGCATGTTGGAACCAATATTTGAGAACATAAGATTCCAGGATAAGGAATATGGGCAATGGAAAGTCACAGATTTTGAGCAGGTCAAAGAGAAATACAGCAAGAAAAAGAAAAAGGAAGTGATGGAGGGCACCGAAAAGAATGCACTACTTATGATGTTAAAACCCAACAAATGTGTGCGAAAAGAGCATTCCAGGCATACAGACTAGCACGTGCAAACCTGCAGAGGCAGAAGCCTGTCTGGCTAGTCTGAGGAATAACAAGGAGGCCAGTGTAGCAGCGGCAGAGTAAATGAAAAAGAAAGCGTACATGAAGTCAGAGAACTAAAAGGGAGGAAAGGAAGGGACTTTATTGTGTAGGGTCTTTTAAGTCCGTTATTAGGACTTCAGTTTTTATTTTGAATGAGATTGCAGCATAGTGAGCAAGAGACTGACATCACCTGATTAATTTTCTGTCAAACTGAATATTCAAAGTATTTGTTATAATTTATAAGTTGAACCTAAATTCTTATTTCCCATCAGCTTATATTTGGCAAACTCTTGTTTTTGTACACAGAGTCAAGAATAAATTCTACATTTTACCAGTTATTGTGGGAGTGGAGGAGGGGGAGTAGCAGGTGGCTGTGTGTCCCTGCAAATGCTAAAATATTTGCGATATGACCCTTTATAGGAAAAAACTTGTTTCCTCCTAACTTATGTTATAATTTCAGAGATGCTTAGTATTTATTATTATTGAAATTAATATAATATTAGCTTATATTTTTGTGCTACTATGTACGAGGCACAAATTATTATTATTTTAATCACCCCTCTGGAGGAACTGGTATTATTCAAAATCTATAGATAAGGAAATAGGTTCATAGTGACTTAAGAGGCTTGCCTATTTTTCAGCTGAGAGGGACTAGTGTGTATCAGATCAACTCTACTGCCTAGAACAACTAATCTAGAAAAGCCAAAATACACCAGAAATGTATCCACTTCAGGGCGTCAGAACACAGTCAAGCAGCCAGGGCTTGAAAAAACAGCCATCTATGGGGTCGCAGAGAGTTGGACATGGCTGAAGAGATTTAGCAGCAGCAGAGAAGAGATTGAAGCAAACTGAAACCAATATTCTGTGCTACTTTCTCCTTTCAAGGAATTTGCTACTGATTCATAACTGACACAGGGCAGAGAAGATGAGAAGCAGAGTAGTTAAGAGGCTAGGAAATAGCATAGAGCTCTCTTATAGTCTCAAGGGGCTGGGAGACCAAATATGGAATTTAGGGTTATAAAGACAGAGAGCTTTAAATGCTTGCAAGCAAGATCCCAGAGAGAAGAAGAGAACAAAGATGCAAGCCTGAATTTGGAGCTGCCTTCCCCTCTGGAGATATTTGCCAATTTGTAAACAAAGGCCAAAAGATAGAGAAACCAAACAGAAATCCTCAAAAAGATTTCTATTTTGAAAGTACAATAAAGCTGTCAGCAGTCTCAGTGCTGAAGGGAACAAAACCAAAGTGTTCCGAGAAGAACACCATGAACCAAAGAAACAAGAAAAGACAGAAAGCCTGAATAGTCCTAAAACTTTAAGAAACTTAATAATTTAAAACTTGTCCATAAGAAAAGCTCCAAACTGAGATAGCTTCACCAGAGTATTTTTCCAAAGGAAGAAACGAAACCCATCTTACTACACTCTTTTAGATAATAGAAAAAAAGTGGGGGGAATTTCCCACCTTATCTTATGAGGCCAGTATAACCTTTATGCCAAAAACATGATAAAAACAATAATCATAGAGCCCACTCTCATGTAAGTATGAATTCAAAATATTAATAAAATCCAGTGATATATATTTTTAAAAAGAAAACAGTTCTTAATCAAATTTGCTTTATTCTGGGAATCCAGGGATGGTTCAACACAGACCCATAATTAATTTACCACATTAATAGAAAAAAATGGGGGAAAATTCAGGGATCATCTCAATAGACACAGAAAAAGCATCTGATAGAATTCTAGACCCATTTCTGACTTAGAAGAAAAAAGTTTTTGGTGAACTGCGATTAGGATAGAACTTCGTTAATCTGTTAAAGGGTACCTATATTAGACATTAGTGGTGAGCATGTTGGATATTTTCTTCCTGAGGTCATGAAGAGGACAAGGCTATCTACTAGTGCCACTTCCATTCAACACTGCATTAGAGATCCTAAACTATACAGTTATGCAAAAAAAGTCTCATATGACTGGAAATAATAAGCCTGTCTTTATTCATTGATGACATTATTATATCCCTAAAAACTCTAAAAGGATCCTCAGACAAGCTATTAGAATTAATAAGTAAATTTAGCAAGGACACTGGATACATGGGTCAATATATAAAAATCAATTAAACTCCCATGGGGCAGCACAAATGGTTAAGAACATGGAATTTCTAAAAATTGCTACCTTTCACATTTTTCAACTTTAAAAATTAAATATCTAAGAACAAATCTAACAAAATAGATGCATGACACCTACACTGAAAACATCATTAAGATAAAAGATGACTCAGATAACTGAAGGAATATACCATTTTCATGTACTGAAAGCTTCAGTATAAAAAGATGTAAATTCTCATAGTGATCTACAGAGTCAATAAAATCTCAGTCTAAATCCTAGTATTTTTTTGGGATATGGAAATTTTCAAGTTTATTAAAGAAGAGCCAAGATAATTTTGAGGAATAACAAAGCTAGAGAACTTACACTATTATAAAGTAATTAAAATAACAAGGCTGGTATCAGGAGAGACAAATTGACAAACAGAATGGAAAGGCCTGAAACAAATCTACATTTTGTCACTTAAAAGACAAAGGTGAGGAGGAAGCGGAGGAATAGGACAGGGAGACCACTTTCTCCCCCACAAATTCATTAAGAGAACATTTAAACGCTGAGCAAATTCCACAAAACAACTTCTGAATGCCAGCAGAGGACATCAGGCACCCAGAAAAGCAGCCCATTGTCTTCGAAAGGAGGTAGGAAAAAATATAAAAAATATAAAGAGACAAAAGAGGTAGGGAGAAAGCTCCGTCCCGGAAAGGGAGTCTCAAAAAGAGAGAAATTTCCAAACACCAGGAAACACTCTCCCTGCCGAGTCTGTGGCGAGCCTTGGAAGCACAGAGGGCAACATAACAGGGAGGAAAAATAAATAAATAATTAAACCCCACAGATTACGAGCCCAAGGATCTGGCCTGAATGCCCCGAGGGCAATCTGAGCGAACTAACTTGGGCTAGCAAACCAGACTGTGGGATAACTACCACGCGAAAAGCCAGCTCTAACCTAAGACACCACCAGGCCCGTGCACAGAACAAAGGTCTGAACAGAGATAGCCGGCTGCAGACTATCCCCCTCCGGTGACAGGCAGCCAGAGCCAAAAGGGGGCAATCGCGGCCCCAGAGAGACATTATCTACCAAACTGCAAGCAGGCTTCTTTGCTAACTAAGACTTCTTGGGGTTCTGGACGGTCAACATCCACCTGAGAAGGTGCGCCGGTTGTACACCCAGAAAACCGAGTGGCAGGGACGGGGGAGGCGGTAAGTCGCAGCGACTGTGCTCGCCAAACACCTCATCACCTGAGCTGCTCGGATGTGGGAAGGGCACAAAATGCAGGCCCAACCGAGTCTGCGCCTCTGGGGACTACCCAAGTGCCTGAACCTGAGCAGCTTAGACCTGGGAGGGGCATGCAGCCCAGGGCCGGCCTTGGACTGTTCCCGGCAGAGCAACCTAGGGCCTGAGCAGTGTGAGCAGGGAGGGTACACGCTCTGTGAACCCTCTGGGGCACGCCCAGTGTGGCTGAGGCACTGCGAGCACATGCCAGTGTTATTTGTTTGCAGCGTCCCTCCCTCCCCACAGCGCGACTGAACAAGTGAGCCTGAAAAAAGTGTCCACCACCACCCACTTTGTGTCAGGGCGGAAATCAGACACTGAAGAGACGAGCAAACAGAAGAAGCTAAAACAGAGGGAACCGCCTTGGAAGTGACAGGTGCAATAGATTAAAGCCCTGTCGTTAGTACCGGCTACATAGGAAGGGGCCTATAGATCTTGAGAAACATAAGCCAGACCAAGGAACTATCCAAAAATGAACTGGCCCCACACTGCCCACAACACCAGAAAAAGTCCTAGATATATTTTTACAATCATTCTTTTTTTTTAATTTTTAAGAATTTTTAAGTCCTCTATTACTCCTTTAATTTTCACTTTTATAACCTACTATTACTTTGCAAAAAAAAGACCCCATTTTTAAAAAGGAAACTTCATATTTTTTTAAATTAATTTTTGTGACTTTGTTTTTTTCTCTCTTTTTTTTCTTCTTTTCTTTAATATTGTATTTTTGAAATTCCAACCTCTACTCTAGATTTTTAATCTTTGCTTTTTGGTATTTGTTATCAATTTTGTACCTTTAAGAACCCAATCTTCAGTACCCACTTCTACTTGGGAGTGAGATTACTGGCTTGACTGCTCTCTCCCCCTTTGGACTCTCCTTTTTCTCCAGGCACCTGTGTCTCCTCCCTACCCCCTCTCTTCTCTACCCAACTCTGTAAATTTCTGTGTGTTCCAGTGTGGAGAACACTTAGGGAACTGATTACTGGCTGGATCTGTCTCTCTCCTTTTGATTCACCCCTTTTATCCTCCTGGCCACCTCTGTCTCCTTCCTCCCTCTTCTCTTCTCTGTATAACTCCATGAACATCTCTGAGAGGTCCAGCTGTAGAGCACACATAAGGAAGTGATTACTGGCTAGCTTGCTCTCTCCTATTGATTCCACCTCATCTCATTTGTGTCACCTCTAACTCCCTCTTCCCTCTTCTCTTCTCCATGTAACTCTGTGAACCTCTCTGGGTGTCCCTCACTGTGGAGAAACTTTTCATCTTTAACCTAGATGTTTCATCAACAGTGCTGTATAGAAGGAGAAGTCTTGAGACTACTGTAAAAATAAGACTGAAAACCAGAAGCAGGAGGCTGAAGTCCATACCCTGAGAACACCAGAGAACTCCTGACTCCAGGGAACATTAGTTGACAGGAGCTCATCAAACGCCTCCATACCTACACTGAAACCAAGCACCACCCAAGGGCCAACAAGTTCCAGAGCAAGATATACCACGCAAATTCTCGAGCAACACAGGAACACAGCCCCGAGCTTCAATATACAGGCTGCCAAAGTCACTCCAAACCCACTGACATCTCATAACTCATTACTGAACATTTCATTGCACTCCAGAGAAAAGAAATCCAGCTCCACCCACCAGAACACTGACACAAGCTTCCCAAACCAGGAAATGTTGACAAGCCACCCGTACAACCCCACCCACAGCGAGGAAACTCCACAATAAAGGGAACTCCACAAACTGCCAAAACACAAAAAGACCACTCCAAACACAGCAATATAAACAAGATGAAGAGACAGAGGAATATCCAGCAGGTAAAGGAACAGGATAAATGCCCACCAAACCAAAGAGGAAGAGATAGGGAATCTACCTGATGATGAACTCCAAATAATGACAGTGAAAATGATCCAAAATCTTGAAATCAAAATGGAATCATAGATAAATAGCCTGGAGAGAAGGATTGAGAAGATGTAAGAAAGTGTTAACAAGGACGTAGAAGAAATATAAAAGCGTCAATATATAATGAATAATGCAATAAATGAGATCAAAAACACTCTGGAGGCAACAAATAGTAGAATAACAGAGGCAGAAGATAGGATTAGGGAAGTAGAAGAAAGAATGGTAGAAATAAATGAATCAGAGAGGAAAAAAGAAAAACGAGGACAAATCTCAAAAAATCTTCAAAAAAGAAATGAGGACAATCTCAGAGACCTCCAGGACAGTGTTAAATGCCCCAACATTCGAGTCACAGTAGTCCCAGAAGAAGAAGACAAAAAGAAAGACCATGAGAAAATATTTGAAGAGATAATAGTTGAAAACTTCCCTAAAATGGGGAAGGAAATAATCACCCAAGTCCAAGAAACCCAGAGAGTCCCAAACAGGATAAACCCAAGGTGAAATTCCCCAAGACACATATTAATCAAATTAATAAAGATCAAACACAAAGAACAAATATTAAAAGCAGCAAGGGAAAAACAACAAATAACACACAAGGGAATCCCCATAAGGATAACTGCAGATCTTTCAATAGAAACTCTTCAAGCCAGGAGGGAATGGCAAGACATACTTAAAGTGATGAAAGAAAATAACCTATAGCCCAGATTACTGTACCCAGCAAGGATCTCATTCAAATATGAAGGAGAAATCAAAAGCTTTACAGACAAGCAAAAGCTGAGAGAATTCAGCACCACTAAACCAGCTCTCCAACAAATGCTAAAGGATATTCTCTAGACAGGAAACACAAAAAGGGTGTATCAACTCGAACCCAAAGCAATAAAGTAAATGGCAACGGGATCATACTTATCAATAATTACCTTAAACATAAGTGTGTTGAATGCCCCAACCAAAAGACAAAGACTGGCTGAATGGATACAAAAACAAGACCCCTATATATGTTGTCTACAAGAGACCCACCTCAAAACAGGGGACACATATAGACTGAAAGTGAAGGGCTGGAAAAAGATTTTCCATGCAAATAGAGACCAAAAGAAAGCAGGAGTAGCAATACTCATATCAGATAAAAAAGACTTTAAAACAAAGGCTGTGAAAAGAGACAAAGAAGGACAGTACATAATGTAACAACAACACAATAAGAGTGGGAGACTTTAATACCCCACTCACACCTATGGACAGATCAACTAAACAGAAAATTAACAAGGAAACACAAACTTTAAATGATGCAATAGACCAGTTAGACCTAATTGATATCTATAGGACATTTCACCCCAAAACAATGAATTTCACCTTTTTCTCAAGCGCACATGGAACCTTCTCCAGGATAGATCACATCCTGGGCCATAAATCTAGCCTTGCTAAATTCAAAAAATTGAAATCATTCCAAGCATCTTTTCTGACCACAATGCAGTAAGATTAGATCTCAATTACAGGAAAAAAAACTATTAAAAATTGCAACATATGGAGGCTGAACCACACGCTACTGAATAACCAACAAATCACAGAAGAAATCAAAAAGAAATCAAAATATGCATAGAAACGAATGAAAATGAAAGCAACAACCCAAAACCTATGAGACACTATAAAAGCAGTGCTAAGGGGAAAGTTCATAGCAATACAGGCATACCTCAAGAAACAGAAAACAGTCAAATAAATAACCTAACTCTACACTTAAAGCAATAGAAAAGGAAGAAATGAAGAACCCCAGGGTTAGTAGAAGAAAAGAAATCTTAAAAATTAGGGCAGAAATAAATGCAAAAGAAACAAGAGACCATAGCAAAAATCAACAAAGCCAAAAGCTGGTTCTTTGAAAGGATAAATAAAATTGACAAACCATTAGCCAGACTCACCAAGAAACAAAGGGAGAAAGATCTAATTAAAGATTTTAAAATTAAAAAAATAAAAAACTTAAAAAAAAATCAATAAAATTAGAAATGAAAATGGAGAGATCACAACAGCACAGAAATACAAAGGATCATAAGAGACTACTATCAGCAATTATATGCCAATAAGATGGACAACGTGGAAGAAATGGTCAAATTCTTAGAAAAAGTACAACTTTCCAAAACTGAACCAGGAAGAAACAGAAAAAATAAACTCAAAATGGATTAAAGATTAAACGTAAGACTAGAAACTATGAAACTCCTAGAGGAGAACACAGGCAAAACACTCTCCGACATACATCACAGCAGGATCCTCTAATGACCCACCTCCCAGAATATTGGAAATAAAACCAAAAATAAACAAATGGGACCTAATTAAAATTAAAAGCCTCTGTACAACAAAGGAAACTATATAAGCAAGGTGAAAAGACAGCCTTCAGAATGGGAGAAAATAATAGCCAATGAAGCAACTGACAAACAACTAATCTCAAAAATATACAAGCAACTCCTACAGCTCAATTCCAGAAAAATAAACAGCCCAATCAAAAAATGGGCCAAAGAACTAAATAGACATTTCTCCAGAGAAGACATACAGATGGCTAACAAACACATGAAAAGATGCTCAACATCACTCATTATCCGAGAAATGCAAATCAAAACCACAGTGAGGTACCATTTCACGCCAGTCAGAATGGCCGCAATCCAAAAGCCTACAAGCAATAAATGCTGGAGAGGGTGTGGAGAAAAGGGAACTCCCTTACACTGTTGGTGGGAATGCAAACTAGTACAGCCACTATGGAGAACAGTGTGGAGATTCCTTAAAAAACTGGAAATAGAACTGCCTTATGACCCAGCAATCCCACTGCTGGGCATACACATCAAGGAGACCAGAAATGAAAGAGACACGTGTACCCCAATGTTCATCGCAGTGCTATTTATAATAGCCAGGACATGGAAGCAACCTAGATGTCCATCATCAGACGAATGGATAAGAGAGCTGTGGTACATATACACGATGGAGTATTACTCAGCCATTAAAAAGAATACATTTGAATCAGTTCTAATGAGGTGGATGAAACTGGAGCCTATTATACAGAATGAAGCAAGCCAGAAAGAAAAACACCAATACAGTATACTAACGCATACATATGGAATTTAGAAAGATGGTAGCGATAACCCTGTATGCGAGACAAAAAAAGAGACACACATGTATAGAACAGTCTTTTGGACTCTGTGGGAGAGGGCAAGGGTGGGATGATTTGGGAGAATGGCATTGAAACATGTATAATATCATATATGAAACAAATCACCAGTCCAGGTTCGATGCATGATACTGGATGCTTGGGGCTGGTGCACTGAGACGACCCAGAGGGATGGTACGGGGAGGGAGGAAGGAGGGGGGTTCAGGATGGGGAACACGTGTATACCTGTGGCAGATTCATGTTGATGCATGGCAAAACCAATACAATATTGTAAAGTAATTAACCTCCAATTAAAATAAATTTGTATTAAAAAAAAAGTTAGCTTATTACCATCTAAAAAAATAGCGAGATTTTTAACATAAAAAAAGACAAAGGTGACAATACAGTGCAAAGAAGAAAGATAGATTTTTTTCTCAATAACTGGAAGTGGATCAACTAGATAACTATGTGGGAAAAAAGCTGTCTTGATACATAAACCACAATACAGAAAAATCAATTATAGATGTATTACAGATCTAAAAATGGAAAGTAAAACAATAAAACTGCTAGGAGGTAACAGAAGAGGGTAGACACCGCCTAGGGAGTAGACAAGATGTTCTTATGTAGGACACATACAAAAACCACTAAATAAAAAGGAAATGATAAGTTGACATAAAAGGAAATGATTGATGAATAGAGTGTTTTCAATAAGACACCATGATTAGCCACAGACAGGGAGAAGATTTCTTAAGGAATATTCATGTCCAAAATACATAAAGAACTCCTACTGATCACTAAGTAAAAGGTAGATAATTGGTGGGGAAAAAATGGGGAAAAGATCTTCACCAGAGGATATCTGAGTAGCAAATTAACATGAAAAGATTCTCAACCTGATGAGCCATCAATGAAATGCAAATATTAAAACCACAATAAGATACTCTTCAACAGCTACCAGAATGATTTAAAACAGACACTACCAAGTGCTGACAAAGATGTGGATCAACTGGGAACACCTATATACTGCTGATGGCTGGGTAAAAGTAATAAACTCTCTTTGGAAAATTATCTGGTGCTTCCTGCTAAAACTGAACATATACATGCATACTCCCCTCTAATATCCAACAAAAGACATCAAGAATATTCCAACAGCGTAACTTGAAATAGACAAAAAACTGAAAAATAAATGTCAGTCTACTATAGACTGGATGAATTGCGTGTATATTCATTCAATAAAACACTAAATGGAATAAGAGTGGGTGAATTACTACTACGCATAATAACGAATTAATCATACAGATAAATTTTGAAAAAAGTAAAACAGAAAACACATATGAGTGATTCTATTTACTTACAATTCAGAAAAAGACTAAGTTGTGATGACAGAAATCAGTACTGAAATAACACCTGGGAGAAGCTGATGACTAGGCAGGGGACTTTTGGGGTGCTGAATTCATCTGAAAAATGGTCACATGTATATATTCACTGAGAAAATTCATCAAGTTGTACAGTTGTGACTTGTGCACTTTTATACATGAGTGTTACACTTCCAATTTTTTCTTTTTTTGGCCATGCTGTGTGGCCTACCATATCTTGAATTCCTCAACCAGGGATCAAACTCGAGACCAGGGCAATAAAAGCACCCAGTTCTAACCACCAGACTGCCAGGGAACCCCCTACATTTCTTTTCTTTTTTTTTTTTTTAAGGATTATTCAAAAGAAAAAGAGGGGTAGAAGAAATAAAATTCTGTGAGACTACAAGCCCATGCTTGAACCATCACTGCTTACTATCTTTAGATTTTAGCAGTAATTTAGATACTCTTCTCCTGGAGAAGGAAATGGCAACCCACTTCAGTATTCTTGCCTGGAAAATTCCATGGACAGAGGAGCCTGGTGGGGTCCATGGGGTCGCAAAGAGTCGCCCATGACTGAGTGACAGAGCACGTAGATGATACTCTTTTAATTCGAAACTGAGAATCTTGGTGGACATGACTGAGGCAAAGGCCACTATTTAGGTCAAGAAACCCCAGTCCCTTTTATTTAACAGGTCAGATGTGGCCTTCCTCACTTCACCTGACTGTAACAGTGACATCAGAGAATATAGGCTGTTGTGGTTATCCCATTTATTGTTTAAAAATAAGACTCAGCCATTCAAAGGGGTGTTCATTTTTCAAAGTTTTATGTTGGAACAACTAACATTAAATAAATAGATGTGATAAATAGAGTTAATGTTTCTGTACACACGTATGACAAGGATTTGATATTTATTAATCTGTTAGTATAAAAAAAATCAGGTTTCAAAATAGCATAGGGAATATAATATCATTTTTGTACTAAAATTATACAAACTATACATTTCAGTACACTGGAAAACTAGGAAAAGATCTATAAAGATATATATCAAAAGTTAACAAAGTTATCCCTTGATGTTTGATTTTCCTTTGTTCTCCTACACGTCTATTTTCAGTTTCACTGATACCAACATAAAGTGATGAAAAATCTTTTAAAAAGTCCATTTCGTATGATTCCATATGTGTATATCTATCTATATATATATTTCATAAATAAAACTAATTTCTAGAAGTATGAATAGGGGATTTTCTCTGGAGACATACGTAATGACTACAATGGTACATAAGTGAGGCTTGTAGGATGCTGGTAATGTTCTATTTTTTGTTATGGGTACTAGTGACATGGGAAGTTTAATTTGTGAAAATTCATTCATCTGTGCAATTTCCTATTGATAGCCCAGATTGTACCAGCAACATTTAAAAACTAACTATATACATTTGGTTACTGATCATTTTCTTTTCCTTTGCAATTAAAATTTATTTTTAAAAAATCTACCTAAATGAAGTTTTGGTTATTTTAATTCAGCTAAAGAAAAATCTTATGGCACAGAAGTCTTCTGAATGTAACTTTATATGTCAAAAATGTGATTACAGATGGTAACTATTAGTGATACCATTTATATTTACCTGATAGTGAGGTTTATACCACTGCTTTAAGTCCCAATCCCAAAGAATCATCTGAAAGAAAAAATAAATAAAAGAATTCATTTAGTTACAAAATGGAGCATCTTCAATTACACAAAAACAGCTTAAATTTTGGGAGAGAAATTGGGGAGGTGAGAATAAAAATGATCTCTAGATGGAATATTTCATTAATTACACACTCTGTGATTGAAAAAGCAAGAGTCAGAATAAAGTCACTAAACTAAGCTATAGTAACCTTTAAAATATCTATTACCACAGAACCAAAAATATAAATCCAAAATCACATCCATTTACTAAAAATACAGGAAAAATGAGAAATCACCGCTCTCCCCCCTTCCCAACCTCTCCAATGGCTCATAATTTGTCATTTTAAACCAGTGTCAGTAGGTGGTGCTATTTCCTTACCAACAAGGCTCTGTTGTCAAAAGCACCTTTAAAAACCTTGCCTGTGGGTTACATAAAGCATAAAAGAGTGGATTTATAAAAAGTTACACACAACCCTTTTGATTCACAGATTTAATTAGTTTCTCTGTTTCTCTTCTTTATAGATTATCAATGATAACTTCTTAGTACTAGACTAGTTTTTTCCTGCCCGTCTCTTCCTAGCAGGCTGTGGGGCTACTTCCCCATCCAACAGTCAACGACTGTTCAAGTAGACAAAATTAGCTCAAATTTGGCAAGCTATAGCTGCTAACTACGATTAAATCTAATTTCTTTTAAATTTACTTAAATTGTTAAATAAGTTTCTTCCTTTTGCCTAAATAACTGATATAATGACGATTTTCTACATAGCTTTGAACCCTAACCGTGAACATAAGCCTAGTTAATTTGTAATCCAATCACACAATTTCTCTGTACTGAAATATTTGTTTCTAGTCATCAGGCTCCTGATGCAAAAGATCTTAAAATGTTATCTCTTCTTTCATTGGTCCAATATTTCATCTAGGAGTTGACAGAATTTTTTCATAAAGGTATAGATAATTTAGGCTTTGCAAGCCACATAAGGTCTCCATGGCATATTCTTTGCTTTCTGTTTTACAATCCTTTAAAATGCAAAACAAAACAAATATTCTTAGCTCTGTGACCACACAAAAAAGGTTGCTAGCAGGATTTAGTTGTGGTCTACAGCTTGGAGACCCCTTTTAAAAATCATTGGTTGTCCTTATCACCATCTCCTTGTCAACATCCTTGCAGAAAGTCATCTCTTGCCAGTGAAAAGAACATATTTCTTCCAAAAGAAAATCCAGACATACATAACTGCTTACAAAATTGATGGACTAGTACCTGCAAAATTGCTATGGTACAGCAACATGAAAAGAATTTAATATATATTAGTAGACTCATCAAATTTACACAGTATTTTATATAGCCCTAAGTGTGGTCCTCATATAATTGCTTCAGGCTGTGATTTAACCAGCATATATACTGCATTAATTAATGCAGTTTAAGACACTAACAACTTCCTAAGAACATTCACATTAGGATTAAAGTAACCTAAAATCCCCAAGTTTCTTGTATACTTGTTATAAAAAGTAGTGAAAGTGTTAGTTGCTCAGTCATGTCTGACTCTACAACCCCATGGACTGTAACCTGCCAGGCTCCTCCACCCATGGAATTCTCCAGGCAAAAATACTGAAGTGGGTTGCCATTCCCTTCTCCAGGGCATCTTCCTGACCCAGAAATCGAACCTGGGTCTCTTGCACTGCAGGCAGGTTCTTTACCATCTGAGCCACCAGGGAATACATGTTCTATTTGCATGCTATGGTTACACAACTGGCTTTTTAGTCCCGAGTGCAATACTTTACTTCAGTCCTGATTTTAGCCTGTCCAAATTTCTTTGGAGAGTGGAATGTTGACTAGCCCATTTACCATTCTTCCCATCATCATGACATTTGTAAATGTGATGCTTCCTTAAGTTCACTAAAAAAAAAAAAGTACAGAGTGGACAGGAATGAAGACAGGACCACCGACTGGGTCACTAAAGACTACCTATGAGATTTGTGTCTGAGTCTGCACACTTGCCTAACATGCTATTGTCCAATCCATACTCCCACATTTCTTCTACAAGGGTACCATCAAATGGTGACATACCTGGGCCTCATTTCTCCTCCTCATCAGTCTGAGTAGAAGCTGATTTCTTGCTAACTCCAGCATACTTTCATCATGAGGGTTTCTTAACATTCCTTGCTTCCCACCTGCTACTCTGGCTTTGAATAAACTCTCGAGCAGTAGCTGTCTTATTTGCAGTCACTTTCTCTGTGATCAAAAATACATTTGCCAAAAAGCAGCAGGTCTTAGTCTGAAATCCCCTGCATATTAGGAACTGAAATAGATACAGTGAAAGCCACAAATCGCTGGCAGACTGACTTCTGTGTAAACTGGACAAGAAGAATATTAGTGATTTTGAGAAAACAAAATTTCTGCGTAAGTAGTAGAAGATGTATGATCCAGGAATCATACAGCTGCAGCGAGATACATCTTAGAGCAGAGTTACTCAATGTGTGGTCCACAATAAGAAAGTACAGAAATGAAGAGTAAATGTTTAGAGATGTTTATACCAATTTGATGTAAAATTTGCTATTTCATGTCATTTGAATATTATTGCTTTTATCTATTGAATTTGCTTTCTTGGCATTTCTTATTCGCCAATCAAAAAAACAAATGGCTCAAAATTGGTTTTCTAAAGCTCAAGGTACTAACAAAAACAGTAACATAAATAACTCCAAATAAATGTTAAGCCTACATCAAGAACAACACTAATATAAACTCACTACAAATCTGTGGGTGTGATAATACCACACAAAACCATAAAAGCAAAAATATTACTAAACCATACAACAGTGACCATCTAAAAACTGGACTCTTTCTTTAGACTGCATGTTATCTACTTTGAAAGTTTTATGACAGTCACGCAAAATGTGAAGCCTTTTCGGTAAACCAGTAGAACTTTTCCAGAACAATCACATAAAACTTTCTTATATGAAACTGAAGATTTCTGCTTCTAAAATAGAAGTGACATAAACTGGAGGCACTATTCAGCTTCTGTGCACCCCAAAGGAAAAGCATATAATTGCCAAGAGATGTGTAAAATTAACCACACAGATGATAAACTTTATGCCAGAAGAGAGAACAGACCAAAACATCTCCAAAATGTATTTACTATGCAACACCCTGGGACATCACAGAACTGAAAAGGCATATAAGGCAAGAGTGATTACTGTCATATTTATACACAGCAAATACTTCAGGGGCTTTCCTGGTGGCTCAGACGGTAAGAGTCTGCCTACGGTACAGGAGACCTGGGTTCAATCTCTGGGTCAGGAAGATCTTTGGAGAAGGGAATGACAACCCTTCCGTTATTCTTGCCTGGAGAATCCCATGGACAGAGGAGTCTAGTGGGCTACAGTCCAAGGGGTTGCAAAGAGTAAATGCACACATGGGATGAATCTAGACCAGCTCTTGGTTTACGTTCAATACACACAGCAGAAGATGGGGGGCAACTTTTTTATGTTTATCACTGAAAAACCCATATTACAAAATAGGAATTTTTTTTTTCCTATTTAATCATTATTTTGTGAACTATGATAGAGACTTGAAAATGTGCTGGAATTAGTTCTGAATCAGTTATTGCACAGCAAAGAAGAGCCTGGCTAAACAATGAGAGTATCTCTTAACTGCAGATCTATCACTGCTTTATTCACAGAAAACGGCTGGTGGTTAAAACACACGCTGGGCACGATTCAGTGGTAGAGAAATAGTGTAAGAGTAAATGCATTCAATGTTTGGCCACAGAAAGTACATCTTTTCAGTGTGCTGTGGGAAAATGGAGTGCAAATAAAAACTATAAATAGCAGATAGGAGTATTTTTTGCAATAAAATGCAAAGAGCTTCTATTTCTCAAGTTTTTAAGCATGACAATGCCCATTTACTTAGCAACAGACACAGCCTCAAAAGTAATTTTCAGTGACAAATCTCTTTACGATTACAGGGTCCATGTTGAATTTCAGTATTCAGAGTCAACAGTCAAAAAACTACTCGCTGCATTCCACTGTAAATTACAATTTTGCTCTAATTTTTTCAAGTTAAGAAAATAGAAAAAAGAATCTGGTTGGGTATACAGACTATGTTAAATAGGTTGTGAATCTACAATACACAACCTATTTACTCATCAGTGAGCTAAAACAAGTATCTTTAATATTGCAAACAATGTTCACTAATTTTGTTTTTAAAAACTGAGTCATTTTAATACATTTATTTAATACTGGTAGGTAACCACCACACACACTGAATACACAGTGGATGGTGGATGGGTATTAAAAGTTTAAGAAACATTGGTAAAAGCATTCATTCCTCCAAAATAACATGGAGCTTTTTTAAAATTTTACCTCCAAGTAGCCAGTATATGCTCTATATCAATTGTTCCAAAGTCAGCAAAACCTAAACTTCTCTCTCAATATCAAAGGAAATCCTATAAATAAATATAAGGATAAATAATTCAAATATTATTAAATTTTG
This sequence comes from Ovis aries, assembly GCF_016772045.2. Classification (NCBI taxonomy): domain Eukaryota; kingdom Metazoa; phylum Chordata; class Mammalia; order Artiodactyla; family Bovidae; genus Ovis; species Ovis aries. Next base: position 37,737,465 of record NC_056068.1, read on the forward strand.
AATCAAGTAAAAAAGAGTTTTAGTGACTATGGTATGTTCTCAAAACATGGTTCTGTTATATGATAAGATGTCATTTCACGAAAGGATGAATTTTAATTGCTGTTTTTAGAAGCTTCCGGTACTCCATTTGTCTCTTCCCATCTAAATTCAAATATTACACAGTATCAGAAATTAGTACATATTTTCACACTGTAGACATCTGTTCAAAAATAATTTTAAAAACAGCATTTTCTCATAATTTAAGTAACATGTGAGGTGCCTATTATTTAAAAAAATTCTTTTAGTTGATTTGATAAAAGTAAACCCAAAACTGTGCTTTTATAAACTCAGCTTTTCTTTGTGGTTAAAAAGTTGAATCCTGATAAAAGTTTCTGTTTGAATCTGTTTGTAAGTCCAACATGCTTTACAGAGCTCTACGAAACCACCAACACCACAGCGAAACATCAGCAGCACAACCAGGAGATGTTATCAGGTTCAATTACGTCAATGAGGTTTTACTTCATTGTTCCCTAATGTAGCCAAGAAGAAAAACATACATGTGTCCTCAAGTTAAGCTTAGAGAACTGTGACATTTATGTGAAATTTGAAAGATTAGCTATTATGTGACAGCTGTGAATTAACTGTTAAAACATACTTTATTTTCAGCATTTTCACTTGAGCTTCGTGTATAAATCTAGGTTAACTTATTGAATTTCAGTACTTTCAACTTTTTCTGTGCCTTTCAACTTTAGGCCCATTTAACTATATTTATTGACCATAAACCCAAAACAAAAAATAAATGGACACCCTAAAAAGCTAAACTAAAACTGTACAACTGTACTTTCTAATAGTCTAAAGTGCAACGACAGTCATCTTGACCCCTGCATGACAAATAAAGGCCCCAGTCAGAAAACCTGAGAATAAGGGGGAAAAAAATAGGGGAGGGGGGGGGTCTCTGTGTGTGTGTCTCTGTGTGTGGTGGGGTGGAAACCTGAGAATAAGAGCCACAAAAAGGGGGGCGGGTGTGGTAGGGGTGGAGACTAGTATTACTTGGAAACTAGTCTCATTTACTATTCTTACCAATCAATCAAAACATGATTCCAGCTGTGGTGATTTAGACTGCAAGCTACACACCAGCACTGTTAGATGCCTAATACACAACAGCTTCTTTAATCTTTCCTAGAGTTCTTTGTGGTAAGCCTATTTCCCCGTTTTACAAATGACACAATGGAGACTAAGAAGGTGAAGTAACCTGCCCACAGTCACATGACTAGTAAGTGGCAGAGACAGAAACTAAATTCAGAGCTGTCTCATTCCAAAGCTTTTTAAGGATTCTTAAGCATTACGCTAAATGGTCTTTTTTTTTTTTCACTTTGTATCCGGGTATAGCTAATTAACATTATTGTGACAGTCTCAGGTGAACAATGAAGGAAGTCAGCCATACATATACATGTATTATGCTACACCATCTTATATTCTCAGCACTACCATGTGCTAGTAATATGGCAGGTGCTTGACAGCCATGTAGAATCAACAATTTTGCAAGTAACCCAATTTATATATGGAGAATTTGAGGCTTAGTGATTATTCTCCATTTGCCTCTCAGATCCCTTCTTTGTCCTCCTCTCCATGATGGGGAGGCTGACCCCTACACTCTGCATCTCCCAAGCTCCCATGCAGCTGACGTCCACTTAGGTTAGAAGATGATGGCAAGAAACTGGAGTTTGGGAGGAGAGGAAAATGGTTGTCTTTTCTGCTGCCTGCATGACTACAGCTCTTAATCAGTTGGTCTTCCCTTCACAACTTCAGCTGTGACTCTGAAACACTATTTCCATCCTTGTTCTATCAGCCTCAGGTGAGGTAACAGCTTTCTAGTGTTACTAGCTCTCTAGTTGTCTAACCATCCCTTGATCATCCTCTTAGGCTTGTTCCTTCTTTTAAGGTTTATTTGAACCACCTCGGAGTGAATTCAATTAATATTTCTTGCAATCCTAAATACCGGGACATTGTGAACCAAGTTCTATTAGGTGTCAGCTAGTAAATCGCAAAGCAAGTATCTGAACTCAGAATTATCGCCCTTCAGATTTTATTCTCTTTCTAGTACTATGCTGAAAGGATAATTATTTAAGTTTTTAATGAGATTTCTTTCCAAAAACTATAAAAAAAAGATTATCAAATCGTCAGATTACCCTCCAACACCTGATCCCATATTTCCTGCATTTCATTCTGTTACTACAGTTGAACTTGCCGAGCTCTCGTCAGTGACTCAGTTTTCCATAAATGGTCTAGATCCAATCTGCTGGTACCCGCATCTTGCTTCAGAAGTGTCTGACTCTTTGCAACCACATGAACTGTAGCGCATCAGGCTTCCTCTGTCCGTGGGATTCTCCAGGCAAGAATACTGGAGTAGGCTGCCATGCCCTCCTCCATGGGTTTGATCCCAAGATCCAATCCAGGTGTCTACCTGAGACTGCTTCACAAGCAGCTCTCTCCCTCGCTCTTCCATCATCATTTTTTCTCTCTACTAAATCATTCCCATTATTCCCATTAGACTATAAACATGCCGCAATTTCTCACCTCTCACACACACACAAACTTTTTCATGATCTTACACTCAGCCTCTATCCCACTTCTTTGCTTCCATTTATAGCAGAGCTCCTCAAGGGTAATGTTTACTTTTTGTTTCCAATTATTCTCCTATAATTCTCTCTGAGCTATACTAGATGGTCCTTGAACATGCCAGGCAACTCCAATGAAGATTTTTTTCCTAAAGCTGTACTGATAATTCAGAATTTAAAAGATAGCACTTAAAACATACATGTAAGTTTGGGCTTTTTTCTCAAGAGTTCCAAACTAGAAACAACAATATTTAAAGGGAGGGTACAAATATATGTTGAGTGGGAAAAATATGAAGTAATGAAGTCATAGAATGTTTGAAAAAGAGCTTTAATCTTTAAAAGTACCAACTAAAACACTTACAGCCTATTGATCTTATGAGACTTGTTTTTATTATTTGATGTTCTTAAATTGAATTAAAACACCTACTTTATTTTTAATCTTTCAGAATCATTTTAAAACAGTTTAACACACCACGGTCTCATTAGTTGTGCTAAGGGAATTCAAGCACAGAGAGTCGTTTTCTAAATATATGAAACAGCATCTATCTTATCAGTATTCTTAATCTCTTATCCACTCTACATGTTTTCAAGTTTTTACCTACCTGCTTCTCTTCTAGACCCGTGTCCTTCTAGATATATAACTTAGTACATACCTCAACTGGTTTCTCTGTCCTATCATTAAGCAGAATTTTATCTCCACCTCAGACATGGTCTCTACATTCCTACCAAGAGGTACATATTCTGAGGAGAATGTACCAAAAATAACTGAAAAAAAAAAAAAAAAAAAGGAATTGCAAGCCTATAACTTCCGTTTTTCCCCCCTAATGTGAACAGTGTTTTCCTTTTAAGTTACTGTATAATTTTCAGTGGGGCTTCTCAGGCGGCTCAGTGGTAAAAATTCCACTTGCTAATGCAGGACATATGGGTTCAATCCCTGGTCTAGGAAGAGCCCCTGGAGAAGAAAGTGACAACCCACTCCAGTATTCATGCCTGGGAAATCCCATGAACAGAAGAACCTTGTGGGCTACAGTCCATGTGGTCACAACTCAGTTGCTGAACAACAACAAAAATAATTTTTCAGTATAGTTTAAGCAAAAGATTAAATTAATAATAGCTAATATTTAAAAGACCTTACTAAAACATGTGAACAATTCAGGATCGCATGGTGGTGGTGGTTTACTCGCTAAGTCATGTTAGACTCTTGCAAACCCATGGACTATACCCTGCCAGGCTCCTCTGTCCATGGGTTTTTCCAGGCAAGCATACTGGAGTGAGTTGCCATTTCCTTCTCCATCAGGATCACATGAGGAGTGCCTTAATAAATATTTTTATGAACAAGAGCCAAAGAGAAAAAAACATTCCACACCTCAATCAATAGGAATATGCTACAAACTTGACTCTGATTTGGAAAGAAAATTGGGAAATCACAATGGTCTTCTGGGGATTTGAGGTTGATCTAAGATCAACCTAAAATCTAAGGACATGTTCCTCTATACACACAGTAACTCAGGCAGATTGATGCCAGAGCCCAGGCTCTCAAACACTTTACTGCACTGCTTCTCACCTACTAAGCAGGCTGCATTGCTCCACTCCTCGCCACCGCTACATCAACTCTGTACTGCTCACAGAGCTGAAAGATCCACAAATTGCACAGACATTCAAGTAAAACAAAGGAACTATCTAGTCCTAGGCAGGCATACCCCCTGCCTAACAAAGCAAATGTAACAGTTTTTTTTCTTTGATTGCCCACTGTAACTTATCTGAGAACAGATATAAAGTTAAGAATGATGAACCAACCAGTAAAATAATTATATATATATATATATATATATATATATATATATATATGGAGGGAAAATAAAATAACATGCAAATTCTCTGCTGGAAGTCCATATGTTTAGGAATTCTCCTTGACTCTCCTGATATTTAGGACTCTCTAATATGTTTACGCAGACACATGAGCTTTGTATTTCCAAACACCACAATGGAGAATCCCAATGGTATTTCGTCATGAGCAGAGAGTACATTTCGCCAATAATGTGTAATCTTTGTCCCAAGAGGAATACTTGAAGAGGGTTAGAGTACTGTTGTAGGAAAAATCTAGAAGTTCCCTCTAAGGGTTCGGCTCCAGGCTTTGATACCCTCTTGCAATCTGCCCACTCCACCCTGCCTTCGATCATTAGAACTATCAGTGCCCAGAACTATGGGCCCAGAAACCATTCAGATTATGGAAATTTCCCATCTTCAAACATGTCCAGCCCATTTGGAGAGAGGTTGGAAATCATTGTAGGTAATAGCTAAATATTGTCTGGGTAATGCATTTGAAAGAGAACAAATGGTGACCTTTAATCAGTTTCAAGTCTTTTAGTGTCCTCAAATTCCTACTTCATTGCAACTAAAAGTAAAATGTTGTTGAAGGGGGGAGGCAACCTCAAGTATGGCAAACCACAGGCAACGAAAGAGGCTCTGAAAACCTTGTGTTTACTATATTAGGTACTCTGTTGGGAGCTTTATATATACAGGTATTATTACCTTCAGCCTATGAGATCACTTTTTATAAATAATTAAAGTAAATTGTTGAGTGAATAAATGACTCATTTTTTAGTTCCTCTTTCCTCTTCCCCATAACAATTCAATTTGATCTAGATGTTTCTGATTTTTTGCCATAACCGTATTTTCACATTTTTATATCAGGCCTTGATCACTTTCAACAGCTTCCAATCAATTTTATCTACTTTATATAGTAAAACCAAACTTCAAAGCCATATATTATGATACGCTCCTGTTAGAAATATTCAGAGAATATTTGAACTTAGGGGAATTTAGAAGTTAATTCCAGTGTTCTCATTTTACAGATAAAGAAAACGAGGACCAGAGTAATTAAGTGATTTTTCTTTGTCCTTCCTACTCTCTGCCTAAAATCACTCAACTAAAAACATCTACCTGTAAGCAGTCAAGTAAAACAAATGAGACAAGTTGCTTTTAAATGAGACAAGTCTTCCCCTAAGAATTTGTTGTTGCTGTTGCTCAGTTGCTAAGTCACGCTGGACACTGCAACCCCATGGACTGTAGCACGCCAGGCTCTTCTGTCCTCCACTATCTCCTGGGGTTTGCTCAAATTCATGTACATTGAGTTAGTGATTCTGTCTCATTCTCTGCCCCCACTTCTCCTTTTATTATTCTACCAACTCATCTTTCCAACCAAATTCACATATGATTATCTCCCCAAACCCATGGGGGAAAATCTAACAACAAAAATCTGCTTACCACTTTCTACATCTGAGTTAAACCTTCCCATTTTCCTTGGTTCCTATTCTCTACTTCCTATTTCTTAATCTCAGTTAATGGAGCTGACCACATTAACTAAAAGAAATACTTAAAGGCTACAATGGAGGAATTCTTTAATAAAGGTTTTTTTTTCTTTTTTGGCTGCAAGGCATATTGGATCTTAGGTCCCTGACCAGGGAACGAACCTGGGTCCCCCTGCATTGGGAGTGTGGAGCCTTAGCCACTGGACCACCAGGGAAGTCCCTAATAAAGTTTTTTGAAAGTAGCAACTGGAAGTTCCTTTAGAAAGCAACAATCATGACTTAGATTATTCAATATGAACTACCACATTGCCAATATAATAAAGATTCAGGACCACAAACAAAGAACTCTTATTCTGTCAAATGGCTACATCTCCAAAACAGAAAGGACATTTTATACAAAAAGGACTATATAGGAAAGTAGACAGGTATATGGAAGAATATTTTCTGGGCTTCTCTGGCGGTCCAGTGGTTAAGAATCTGCCTTGCAGTGCGAAGGATGCAAAGGACAGCGGTTCGATCCCTGGTCTGTGAAGATTCCACGTGCTGGGGAGCAACAGTCCATACACCACAACTACTGAGCCGGTGCGGCAACTGCTGAAGCCAGCGTGCCTAGAGCCTGTGCTCTGCAACAAGCGCAGCCACTGCAACGAGAAGCCCACACTCTGCAACAAAGACCCAGCATAGACAAAAAAATAAAAATAAACAAACCCATTTTTTAAAATGTTTTCTTACCACTTGTTTATATAACTTGTCATGGGTAAAGTTTTAAGGAACAGAGATACATTTACTAGGCCTTTGTCTGTGTTTTTTTTCTTTTTTTTTTTTTTTAAGAACTGGGGCTTCCCTGGTGGCTCAGATGGTAAAAGAGTCTGCCTGCAATGCAGAAGACCTGGTTTGGATTCCTCAGTTGGGAAGATCCCCTGGAGAAGGGAATGGCTGCTCACTCTAGTATCTGACTCCAGAATTCCATGGACAAAGGAGCCTAGTGGCTTACAGTCTATGGGGTCAGAAAGAGTCAGATATGATTGAGAAACTAACATTTTCACTTTTTCTTTCACCACTGGTTTATATAACTTCTCAGGGGTAAAATTTTAAGTAACAGAGACACATTTACTATGCCCTTTCCTGCCCTTTTTTTTTTTTTTTTAAAGAACAGAGTATTAAATTTAGGAGGTAGAGGTATTAAAGAAAATTATCAAAGCATTAAGGAGATTTTAATTAACCAAGAAACTTAAAAATGTATGCTAACAAAACTATTTTTCCACTTAATATTAAATTTTACCACTTTTCATTTGGCATTTTTATCAGTCAGGTGGAAATTACTCAAGTTGGCAGCAGTATTTGTTATTTGAGTAAACAAGTTTTGTCATAACAGATAAAAATTAGGCAAAGATAATAGCCCCATAGTGACTTGATCTGAAAATGAAAATGGAACCTCAAGTCAAAAAAAAAATCAGATTTCCCCAGGGATCATCAAAGTATCCCACAGTATCCCAAATATATAAAACAAAATGTACTAAAAGTTTTATGTTTTGCATAGGCAAAATGACTTTAATATCTTTTAAATACAGAGATAAATTTAACACATTTAAATAAAAATTTTACCACATAAGAGACCACTAAACACTAATTTTCCAAGTATAAAATCATGAAAATCTGGAAACTATTTAAATTAGCTAATACTACAATGTAACATGGATCAGCTAAAGAAACCAAAAGATCAAAAGCTAGTTTCAAATAACTCTAGATACCCTATCTAAAAACTTAGAGCAACTGTTGACTCTTTTGTTTGCTATCAATTTATTTTCAAATATGAAGCCTTCTGACAGTGCTGCACAAATAATACCATTAGTTACTCCAACTGGCAAAGAAAAGGAAACCAACTGTTATATTAAAGTCTGTCAATGATCAATATATTAGTAAAAATTTTAAGAGCCTTCTTAACTATCTTTCCTCCTGTCCCCTCCCCCAATTAATGGTTACTCACTCATCAGAGGACAAATGCACACAAACCTAGCATTTTGCTGAGATTAGTGAGTCCAGTACCATGGGAAATTGTGCTAATTTTTGACCATGAAACTATTACAAAATAAACTAACCTATTCTTTTTTGTAGCTGATAGTTAATGAACTCAGCTCAATAAACTATCAGCCTGGCAACATGGAGTCAGGACAGGCACTATTTACTGATTCACCAACTATTAAATAAATCAGATGCAAATTATGCACCTTCAGCCTCTAGGAGGACAAGGTCTTCCCACCATCCAGCAAAGTGAGCACCTGGCACGTAAGAGCTGCTTAATAAACACTTGTAGCAAGAATTAACCTGTAACTTGTCACATCAGTTACTTATTCTTTATTTTTGGTGGCACTGGGTCTTCATTGCTGTGCCTGCATGCTTTATCTAGTTGCGGTGAGCGGGGGCTCCTCTTCACTACAGCACGTGGGCTTCTCATGGTGGTGGCTTCTCCTGTTGCCGAGCATGGGCTCCAGGCCATGTGGACTTCAGTAGTTGTAGCACACGGGCTCTAGAGCACAGGATCTCTAGCCATGGTGCTGGGCTTAGTTGCTCTGCAGCATGTGAAATCTTCTCCGACCAAGGATCGAACCCATGTCCCTTGAACTGGCAGGTGGATTCTTATCCACTGTACCACCATGGAAGTCCCACTTTTCCAATTTTATAAGTTTGAAATTTTGATTATGTAGCCTATTAATACTAATAGTAGCTAAATATTTAGCGAGAGCTTGCTTACCATATGACCTGCTGTCCTTGTTTTTACAGTTAATCATGGCTACGAGAGACGAAACTGACCAAGTTTACATGGCAGGTGAGTGGCAGAGCAAGCACTCAAGCTGGTCTTTCTACCTACAAGATCCAGAATTTTAATAACAATATTTCACTGGAATATTTGTAATTCATTATCATACTAAGAATCTCTACTATATAAGTCTCTTTTATCCCACAGCAAAGATCAGTTTACAAAAATGTGAAAGTAAATGGGACTTCCCTGGTGGTCCAGTGGCTAAGACTCCAGGCTCCCAATGCAGGGGCCTGGGTTTGATCCCTGGTCATGGAACAAGTGGTCCACATGCTACAACTAACAGAGTCTCCTGCTGTAACTAAGATCCTGCCTGCTGCAATGAAGACCAAAGATCACAAGTGCCAAACTAAGACCCGATGCAGCCAAAGAAGTAAATAAATTTTTAGAATGTGAAAGTACAGAATTTTCAAATCATAAATAATTATAATACATTACTTGCCTTCCTGGCTTACAGTACTTAGTCTACTGCTGAAGCTGAGTTCTTAATCACTAAAAACAACATTTGCTTCTATTAGAGAACAGAACAACTCTATGCAATGGAAGAAGGAGCCTACCCACTTAGAAAACCAGGGGCTAAGCTATTTTTGTTCCAGATGCCAGCATATAAAAGAATGCACTATCTTAAACCTGTTGTGAATATAAAATTAAGAATGTACTTTATAAAACATAAAGCACTACAGAAATGCTCAGAAAATCATATTTCATGTGTTTATATGCTATTGTCCAAAATACATGTAGCCTAGATTGCTCACACTTAAGACTATGTTAGTGTGCATTGCTGTATAAACAATTTTGCTCCCTATGCTGAATATTCTCTATTTTTCCCTTCAGATCCACTCTCTATATGGCAGTTTTCTCTTAGGAGGCTGAAAATTTTGGACTGCATCAAAAGGTTGTCATCTGGCTTTGTCATGGGGGACTACAGGAGGCACCAGCAGGAGAGGAGAGGGCAGGAGGAGAGTGAGGCCGAGGTATTTATAGGTGAGGACACCATCAGCTCCCTCTGAGACAGCACAGGCTCACAGTGGCTCAATTCCTCCTCTAAAGCTGCAGCTCCTGTGAGGGACCTTCTTCTGTATCTCCCAGAGCTTTATCCCTTGTCTCTTCAGGCGGTAGTAAGGGTTATTTCCGTTACCTCTCTTCACACTTTTACAAATTAAAGTGAAAGTGTTAGTCACTCAGTTGTGTCCGTCTCTTTGCAACCCCTTGGACTGTATGTAGCTTGCCAGGCTCCTCTGTCCATGGAATTCTCCAGGCAAGAACACTGGATTGGGTAGCCGTTCCCTTCTCCAGGGTATCTTCCCACCCAGGGATTCAACCTGGGTCTCCTGCATTGCAGGCAGATTCTTTACCATCTGAGCCACCAGGAAAACCCCCTTCCTCGCTTGGTGGGTAATGCCATGTGGCAACGCTGCTGCTAGTCACCCACACCCCGTGCCAGACAGGCCCAGCTCCTGGTGCTCACTTTTATAAATAGTTCTTTACTAAACAATCCTGTGGTGGTGGTTTAGTCACTAAGCCATGTCCGACTCTTGTGACCCCATGGACTGTAGCCTGCCAGGCTCCTGTACATTGGATTCTCCAGGCAAGAATACTGGAGTGGGTTGCCATTTCCTTCTCCAGGGGATCTTTCTGATCCAGGAATCGAACACGGGTGTGCTGCACTGCAGGCAGATTCTTTACCAACTGAGCTATAAGGGAAACTCTATAATGATCCTCAGTTACTCCATTTTAGTGTGCCATTTGTTTCTCCCTAAAACCATGGCTGGTATACTACCCTACATCACTTGATTTAGGCACTGTTTTTCCTAATTCTCCTTTAATATCCTTAGCACCCAGCATGAACACCTGTATATAAAATATACTAGAAAGGATACTAGACAGAAAATAAGAATATCTTAGTTCTATTTTCACTTCTACCAATGACTAGCACCCACTAAATCAAAGAAGTTGGATTAAATGGTAAAGTCTGTTCCAGAAATGATGTCTTTTTTTTTCTATATTGACAGTTGAAACCTCACCAACAGAGTTTTATTTGTGTTTGGATAATCATGGGAATACTTAAAAACAAATGAGTAATTGTTTAGCACTTTTTATTTAAAGGGTCAGAGAGTAAATATGTTAGACTTTGTAAGCCAAAAAGCAAAATCAAAAGCTACTATGTCGGGATTTCTATAACTACAAACATATTGCTACAGTTTAAGTTTTTGTAATGAAGTTCTGCCCATGGGAAGAATGAAATGAATTTGGAAGGAGCATTTCGTTTAATTGGGACTCCTTTATATAGCTGGTTTTCCCTGTCCTCAACATCAGTGTCACCTGTTTATGTTCATCTGTAATGATCTTATATGTGTCACCTTTGAAAATGTCTTTTCATACAGACAGGGACTGGCAAATATTGGTACCAGCCCACAAACAAGTGATTTTAATTGAATATAATCATTACTTTAAAGGTATGTATAGAATTATATTAGAGTGACTCTACAAAAAATGATCTTCACAACCCAGATAATCACAATGGTGTGATCACTCACCTAGAGCCAGACATCCTGGAATGCAAAGTCAAGTGGGCCTTAGGAAGCATCACTACAAACAAAGCTAGTGGAGGTGATGGAATTCCAGTTGAGCTATTTCAAATCCTAAAAGATGATGCTGTGAAAGTGCTGCACTCAATATGTCAGCAAATTTGGGAAACTCAGCAGTGGCCACAGGACTGGAAAAGGTCAGTTTTCATTCCAATCTCAAAGAAAGGCAATGCCAAAGAATGCTCAAACTACTGCACAATTGCACTCTTCTCACACAATGCTCAAAATTCTCCAAGCCGGACTTCAACAATACGTGAACCGTGAACTTCAGATGTTCAAGCTGGTTTTAAAAAAGGCAGAGGAACCAGAGATCAAATTGCCAACATCCTCTGGATCATCAAAAAAGCAAGAGAGTTCCAGAAAAAACATCTACTTCTGCTTTACTGACTATGCCAAAGCCTTTGACTGTGTGGATCACAGTAAACTGTGGAAAATTCTGAAAGAGATGGGAATACCAGACCACCTGACCTGTCTCTTGAGAAACATGTATGCAGGTCAGGAAGCAACAGTTAGAACTGGACATGGAACAACAGACTGGTTCCAAATAGGAAAAGGAGTATGTCAAGGCTGTATATTGTCACCCTGCTTATTTAACTTATATGCAGAGTACATCATGAGAGTACATCTAAAGGAGATCAGTCCTGGGTGTTCATTGGAAGGAATGATGTTGAAGCTGAAACTCCAATACTATGGCCACCTGATGAAAAGAGTTGACTCATTTGAAAAGACCCTGATGCTAGGAAAGATTGAGGGCAGAAGGAGAAGGGGACAACAGAGGATGAAATGGTTGGATGGCATCTCCAACTCAATGGACATGAGTTTGGGTAAACTCCGGGAGTTGGTGATGGACAGGGAGGCCTGGCGTGCTGTGGTTCATGGGGTCGCAAACAGCTGGACACAACTGAGCAACTGAACTGAACTGATATTTGCATTTCAGCATGTCATTACACTGCAGATAACCCATTCCAGTTGAAGGTTACTTGGAAATTCCCTGACTGTGCAGTTAAATGGATTCTGAAATACGGAAAATCCTTGACTTACTTTGAGTTCTGCATGCCACTGCTAGAACAGTACTTTGACCTAGGACATACAGCTGTTGCAAATTTGTGTAGTAATGGAGACTCAAATTTCTGACAAGATGTGAAGTATATAAAGCAGCTTGATGTAACTTGTGATCCAAACATTCACTGTTGTCAAAATTACTTTTACCACAATATAAATTTTGCAACTAAGCATTGTTACTCCTTGTAATTTTAGGTTGAATTTGTTAAGAAATATCAACTCTGGGCTGGGCTGGGTCACTAAGTCATGTCCAGTTTTTTGCGACTCCATGGACTGTAGCCCGCCAGGCTCCTCCGTCCATGAGATAATAATAATGGCTGAAGATGATTTCTCTCATTCAGAAAAGTTTCAGTACCAGCCTTGAGCTCAGAATTCAGAATAGATAATGGTAGAATATTACAGGGATGGTCTTTCTAAGAGTGCAACATCCTGGTTTGGGGAGGAAGTAAGGAGAGGAGATATAATGGTCATCTGAGTTAAATTCACCCATTCCAGTCCACTTTAGTTCACTGATTCCTAGAATGTCGACATTTACCCTTGCCATCTCCTGTTTGACCACTTCCAATTTGCCTTGATTCATGGACTTGACATTTCAGGTTCCTATGCAATATTGCTTTTTACAGCATGGGACCTTGCTTCTATCACCAGTCATATCCACAGCTGGGTATTGTTTTTGTTTTGGCTCCATCCCTTCATTCTTTCTAGAGTTATTTCTCCACTGATCTCCAGTAGCATATTGGGCACCTACTGACCTGGGGAGTTCCTCTTTCAGTATCCTATCATTTTGCCTTTAAAAAGATGCTTACTCCTTGGAAGAAAAGTTATGACCAACCTAGATAGCATATTCAAAAGCACAAACATTACTTTGCCAACTAAGGTCTCTCTAGTCAAGGCTATGGTTTTCCAGTAGTCATGTATGGATGTGAGAGTTGGACTGTGAAGAAAGCTGAGCACCGAAGAACTGATGCTTTTGAACTGCAGTGTTGGAGAAGACTCTTGAGAGTCCCTTGGACTGCAAAGAGATCCAACCAGTCCATTCTGAAGGAGATCAGCCCTGGTTTTCTTTGGAAGGAATAATGCTAAAGCTGAAACTCCAGTACTTTGGCCACCTCATGCAAAGAGTTGACTCATTGGAAAAGACTGATGCTGGGAGGGATTGGGGGCAGGAGGAGAAGGGGAACGACAGAGGATGAGATGGCTGGATGGCATCATTGACTCGATGAACATGAATCTGAGTGAACTCCGGGAGTTGGTGATGGACAGGGAGGCCTGGCGTGCTGCAATTCATGGCGTCGCAAAGAGTCGGACACTACTGAGCGACTGAACTGAACTGAAGGAGAGGAGAGAGTGTGTAGTAAAAGGCGTGTAGAGAGTTCCAGTCTAACAGGAATATTATCATATATGAGAATCCATATGTATAAAGAAGATAAATCGAGGATATGGCTGTTTACATTCTGAATATGGTTCATTTTTCCAATGGACTCACTGCAGAGTTTTTCTAAATAAAGCCATCTGTAGGGAATTCCCTGGCAGTCCAGTGGTTAGGACTCTCTTCTCTCACTGCCAAAGGCCCAGGTTTGAACTAAATCCCATAAGCCATGAAGTGAAGAAGTGTTAGTCGCTCAGTCATGTCCGACTCTTTGAGACCCTATGGACTGTAGCCCTCCAGGCTCCTCTCTCCATGGGATTCTCCAGGCAAGCATACTGGAGTGGGTTGCCGTTTCCTTCACCAGGGGATCTTCCAGACCCAGGGATCAAACCCACGCCCTCTGCATTGCAGGTAGATTCATTACTACTGAGTCACCAGGGAAGCCCAAAAATATCTGTACTCATAGCTTATTTAGATAAAGTGAGATAATACTCATGAAGAGTTTATGTATTATTGCACAAACTGACTCAACAAATGTTAACATTATGTATTAGTACTATCGATGCTGCTTCTCCTGGTTGTTAACAGAAAGTTAAGGAATGGTGAACATTAAAACTAAAGTAGTAAGGAAACTATCCAGTAAAATTAGGTTATCAAATGATCAAATTATCAAGGAAAAAATAAAACCATATTTCCATAAATATCCATGTTACTCAAAAAGGAACAAATAATTCAAGAAAAGTGGCCTATTCCTCTAACGCTAACAATGCATTTTGAAGTTTTTGCCTATGTAACTGAGTCAAGTCCTATCTCACAACCCATATCACTTTGTGTCTTTGTTTGTACGTTATTTAACACAATTTAAACAGGAAGTTCTGAAAACCGAAGCTTCCACAATCACTCTACCCTGCTCAAAAATAAAAATAAAAAAAGCCAATAAGATTTTCATAATAATTCTTATTTCTTAAATTCTAAAACAAACTACCATTTAGTCATCTAACATTAAGTGAGGCTTTTTAAAATCTCCAGGGCCTGCTTGAGTTTTCTAAGAAAAGTAACCATTTTAAGACGTCATGTGTGTTTTACCTACTAAAATATTTGAACACAAGTTGATTTGACTGTGAAAAATTTTTAAAGAGATGGGAATACCAGACCACCTGACCTGCCTCTTGAGAAATATGTATGCAGGTCAGGAAGCAACAGTTAGAACTGGACATGGAACAACAGACTGGTTCCAAATAGGAAAAGGAGTACATCAAAGCTATATATTGTCACCCTGCTTATTTAACTTCTATGCAGAGTACATCATGAGAAACGCTGAGCTGGAGGAAGCATAAGCTGGAATCATGATTGCCGGGAGAAATATCAATAACCTCAGACTTGCAGACGACACCACCCTTATAGCAGAATGTGAAGAAGGACTAAAGAGCCTCTTGATGAAAGTGAAAGAGGTGAAAAAGTTGGCTTAAAACTCAACATTCATAAAACTAAGATCATGACATCTGGTCCCATCACTTCATGGCAAATAGATGTGGAAACAATGGAAGCAGTGATAGGCTTTATTTTGGGGGGCTCCAAAATCACTGCAGATGGTGACTGCAGCCATGAAACCCTTAATCCTTGGAAGAAAAGTTATGACCAACATAGCCATCATATTAAATAGCAGAGACATTACTTTGCCGACAAAGGCCCATCTAGTCAAAGCTATGGTCTTTCCAGTAGTCATGTATGGATGTGACAGTTGGACTCTAAAGAAAGCTGAGTACCGAAGAATTGATGCTTTTGAACTGTGGTGTTAGAGAAGACTCTCGAGAGTCCCTTCGACTGTAAGGAGATCCAACTACTCCATCCTAAAGGAAACCAGTCCTGAATATTCATTGGAAGGACTGATGTTGAAGCTGAAACTCCAATACTTTGGCCACCTGATGCAAAGAACTGACTCACTGGACAACACCCGATGCTGGGAAAGATGGAGGGCAGGAGGAGAAGGGGACAACAGAGGATGAGATTGTTGGATGGTATCACCAACTCAAATGACATGAATCTGAGTAAACTCCAGGAGTTGGTGATGACAGAGAGGCCTGGCATGCTGCAGTCCATGGGGTCGCAAAGAGTCGGACATGACTTGAGCAGCTGAACTGAAATGAAATGACTGGACATTTCAGAAAATGTTATTATCTTTCTATGGAAAACAGTAATAAACATGAGGAAAACTTTAAGTCAATTTTATTGACCAGTTTCACATTTATAAACCGGCTTCTTTTATTATGGTAAAAAAGTTTAGAAACAATATGGGGCCAGATGGTGGCCCCTGCTCCCCTCCAATCCCCTAAAAGGGATACTTAAACTCAGACATCATTCTATTTTCAATTAAATTACCTCTACCACTTAAACACAGGGGCATAAAAATAACAGTACTTCTCTGGCAGAAAATGCTGAAGATAGGGGATGAATGGTTAGCCTAACATTTACCTAAGGAATATAAACTATTGGATTCTTAAACAATTTTCAACTTTACTAAAGAAATCAGAATTGGCATCTGAGAATATGTCAACTTTAAACACCCAATAACTCAATTTATGAACCAAGGATTCAATAATGTCAAATGTTATTATTCCTGAAGAGATTTCATTTTTTAAAAAATCCACTATTGAGCATCCAATTTTATTTTGATTTTAAAATTCAGGTATTTGTTTACATTTCCATCTTCTAGACTTTTTGATGGCAAGATTCCTTCCTTATCCTCAGTCACTAACACAGTACATGGCTCACGGAAGGCACTCTAAAGAAATACAGAATGGATAAGTGAGTAAATAAAAAGCAGCTATCAAGGTGTGCCTAAGAAAACTGCAACCTGCTGAAATGTTTACAAAAACGAAATCTTCTTGACATGAAATTTTTGCAAACTTTGGAAAAGTCTCCTTCAAATATCCTCACACAAATTACTAAACATTCAGAGGAAGTGCTGGTTTGGCATTGCAGCTCAGATGGTAAAGTGTCTGCCTGCAATGTGGGAAACCTGGGTTCGATCCCTGGGCTGGGAAGATCCCCTGGAGAAGGAAACGGCACCCCACTCCAGTACCCTTGCCTGGAAAATCTCATGGATGGAGGAGCCTGGTAGGCTACAGTCCATGCGGTCTCAAAGAGTCGGACATGACTGAGCAACTTCACTTCACTTTTCACTACTTGATTTTTAAAATAAAGCTGTTACATTACGCAGAAGGTCATCCAGCACAAATTTTACCCCATATGTTTGAGTGAAAGGCAAGCGAAAAAGTTAGTGTGATAGCTTTTCTAAGAATGCAAGTTTCACTGGTGCCGGTTAGGAAACATTCATATTTGGGATATACACCATGATCATTATACCTACACAACAATATTACATCAATACCACCTTACCATAATTAACAACCATTTATTGAAAACTACTATGTGAGATCTCGTATACCAGGAAACATACACATAGATACACAGTGGCTAAACAAATGCAGAACTCACTTTATCATACTTAATATAATCCCACAATGCCACTCTGATTTTCTCTAGTCTGCTCTTTTCCTTAAACATTTTCATCTGTGCCACTCTCTGATCTATGATCTGTGCTCCCTCTTTCCTCTTAACTTTAGCCATAAAATAAAATGATTTTAAAATATGTACTGAAGAAAACTCCACGGACATTCGCTTCAGGTTAAAACCACCTGAGCTGAAACTATTATATTTCTCCCTCAAAAGAACTAAATTCCTTTTCCATTGTGTTAACAGTCAGTTGATTGTTCCTGTGACCCCATGTCTCAAAGATAAGGGGAAAAAAGGTGGGGCTTGAGAGACAGGGATTTAGGGTCCTGACAAAAGACAATTATGTTTGTCTCCCAAATATTACCATTCCTAATATCTGGGTTCCAAATAGTTTATCAGATAAGCTGTAATCACTGAATGAGAGTCCCAAGGCAATGGGATAAATGAGAGTAGAAAGGATAGTTCAGAATGTGAGAGTTCAATAGACCATATTAAAACACTAGATAGCTTTCAGAGGAAGAAGGAACAGAACAGAGAAAAAAAAGAAGAAAGAATGGGGCAGGAGGGGAAAAAAAAAAGACAGAAGCCTTTGTATTGCACAAAGACAGACAGTAAGGGTCCAATGCTAACCAGAACCAAAGAGCAAATGTAAACAGTGTGATGGCCTTACAGAGAAAGTTTAGACACAGTCATATGCGACTGCTTAAATTTAAGAGAACATTTCAAATTTATCACAGAAAACAGAGCCATGATTCCACAGCAGAAAATTCAAGGAAGGGATGAACTTTAACAGAGCTAGGAAAAGAAATTTAAATTGACCAGTGCATTCAAAAAGGCCAAACCTCGAAATTATCTATGACTTGTAAAATACAAGAGACATCAAAAAAGGACTTTTCTGCTGTTAGAACTTATCTCAGAAAGTACTTTAATCCTAATAGAGAAAGCAAAACTCTACCTCCTAGATTGTCCCATTTTTCTGTGTCAGGGATTGAAAAGATGTGAGCAAACATTGTAATACTGGAACTAAAGCTCAGTACAGGTAAGTTCAATTTCCCTGTAAAAATGAATTACAGTCAAAGGATATGGAGAGAACTAACACATGAGGTCATTTCTAACTGAAGGATTCTAAAAACAAACAAATGTAATTTTCTTCTGAAAGGGAAAAGAAAAGAAAAAAACAACGGATTCCATAAAATGTAAACGATAATTGTAGCTGGTACCACTGGCACCTCATGTCACAGCTCCTCAGCCCACTTTTGGTCATAGCCATGATGTCTGGGAAAACTCCTCATATTAACAGAATGCTGATTTACTGATTTATTGATTTTTATTATTTTGGCTGTACCATATGGCATGTGAGATCTTAGTTCCCTATCAGGGATTGAACCTGTCTGTGACCTTGCAGTGGAAGCCTGGATTCTTAACCACTGGACCAACTGCCAGGGAAGTCCCCAGAAAACCACTTTAAACATGCATTAGCTCATCTTCCCATTTTCCCATCTCAGGGCTTTCAATGGCACTACACTGGGCCACTCAGCCCGTGAGCAAGCAGATTAAATCCCCCAGGTTGAGGAGGGAGAGCAACCCTCAACTAACAAAAAGCAACACTGGGAATTTCCTGACCATGCAGTGGTTAGGATTCCACACATCCACTTCAGGGGGGCCTGGATTTGATCCCTGGTCAGGCAACTAGGATCCCACAAACCAAGTGGCACAGTCAAAAAAACCTGATTGGCATTCTAAACACTTTTCAGGAAATCCCAGCATAATCTAGTCCTGGTAATACATTCGTATATGGGCTTTTCCGCCTTCCTTGTTTCACTCTCCCCTACTTCGTTCTGATTCCACTCCCACTCTCAAATTAAACTGACCACTCCACATCCTCGTCTTAGTTTTGATTTCTAAAGGAACCCAATCCAAATAATGAACCTGATATTAATGGCTCAAAAACAAGATTTAAGGAATGAACTGCAACAAATTAGGTGAAGAAGCAGGGATCAGACATTTATATCGTCATTAAAAAATGAATGACAGTCTCTTTTTTGACAAGATTTACTATTAGATGGCAGATCAAAGAAGTGAGGAAAGTAAACTGTTCATTTCTCAAATCTGATCAAAATGGGGAAGTATGAATTATACAGCACTATAATATAAATTAATAATTGCTCGAACCTAACGGTACTGCAGGTCAACTTGGAGAGACATAGCTACTACAACACCTATAATATTCTAATAGCATGTACGGTATAAAATAATGGGTTCCAAATATGAACCCATAGACAAGTGCCAGGAGTGCTATAAAATCACTAGGTGCATAGTCAGTATTTCTAAGTGGGAGGTAGGACTGCAGAACCTGTTTTTCACAGTTCCGCAGCTGATTCTGATGGGCACCAGGAGTGGCAATCTGTGATACAAAAGGTTTGCTTATCATATTTGTGATGACAAAAACAAAGAGCAGAGAATACATTAATAGTAATTCAGAAATTATAAAGACTAGGACAGGCTGACTCAAAAGATAGACTCTGGTGAAACTTGACTAATAAAATATCTAAATGCAGGGATTCCCTGAATTCTATTCATGGTCTGCGCCCCTGGTAGAGGCCATTTGAAAGACATTCTCAGTGATAGACAAGGACGTTGTGACACATGAGGAATGACTGAAGGAGTTAGAAATTTTTAATCTAGCAGAGAAATTTCAGGAATGAAGGGCAAAAGGAAGGGGCCACAAAAGCTGTCCTCAAATATTTCACAACTGTTATGAGGAAGGCAGTTTAGGTTATTCTCTATAGCCTCTAAGAAATCTAGGGCCAATGACTTACAAAGAAAGAAACACAGGGAGACAGACTTAGCTTCACTATAAGTATTTCCTTTTAATTAGTTACTGATATTCAAAAATGAGATGTATCATCTTCAGAAGGACTGAGTTATTCATCATTGGATCCGTCCTTGCAGAAGCCAGTATATTATTCAGGTATGTGTTCAAGAAAAGTAAGACTAGATGATCTTTTACTTCCTTCCTAACTTGAATATTCTATTACTTTTCATTTATGTATATACTAACCCAGATGGAAAACAAGTCATATGTATCATAGGTAAGTCTTTAAGCATTTAAAAGTTAGCTCCTTATATCATAGGTAAGGAGCTATAAAGTTAGCTTTTCTTTGAGTACTGTCAGTGTAGTATAGATATTTCAAATAATGAAGAAAAAGACCACTTTCATTTCACCTCAGCTATACTATAGTTAATAAAGGCAGGTGCCTGGAGGCTGTCCAAAGCCATAATGAATGATATTAAAAAAGAGACAGAGAGAGAGAGAGAAGTGAAAAAAATCAGATGGTGAGAATTTCATTGTTAATAATTTTTCCCATTTTAAAATTATTAAAGAATAAATGCAATAACCATCTATTTGGGTCTGAATTTAAATAATGACTCATAAGAAGTTCTATGTAAAAATTTAATTAGAATTCCTAGCTCATTTTTATGTTAAAATAAGCAGTTATTTTACATAAGTGAATATTGTTACATAAAAATCAAGTTAATACAAATTAACTATGTGAAACCTGAAAGAATATTTATTTGAGTTCTAAAATCACCTTTGTACTGAAAAGCCTTTCTATTTCTGAGAAAGATTTTTAAAATACACAGAAAAAGTGTTAGTGTTTTAATTCATGGATGCTGCTTCTTCAGGCCACCTGTTTCAAATCAAAACAGCTGCCAATGGTAAACTGAGATTGTGACCAATTTATGATCAATATGAAGCATAACAGCTACATAACCAAGAGAACAATTAATAAGCTGCAGAACAGCTACCCATTATAAAACCAGTTCTGAAGTCTGAGGTCCAATATGAATAATATGGCTCTAAAATAATACTGTCTGAAGTAATTCTTAGCATTTTAAAACATAATTTTAAACTATGTTATCTAATCTTATTAATATTTCAGGTCTATGTAAACTGATAATATAATTTATAATATGACACTATTAAATCAACTGTTATGTTACATATCGTAAATAAAGTATGGCCCCTTCATAGAAACAAAAAATTTGACAGAAAATATCAAAAACAGAGCTATAAAGGAGGAGAGTTTTCAAATACTATTGAAACTATGTTGGAATCAATTCAAACTTCATTGTTATGCGATGGGTAACAACTAAGGAAAAAACAACACAAAAAAATCCAGAAAAAGATGGGAAAGGCATCAAACCAGTACACTAGAAAATATCAATGAAAAGCAAGAGAAGGCAACAGTGGAGAAATTTAGCAGGGAAAAGGTATAAGGAAATAGAGGATTTGAACAACATTGTAAATCAACTAGACTTAACAGGTATATACAGTATAACACACACAAAACTGCACACAGAACATATCGTAGGATGAGTCAAATACGTTAGGACACAAAACAAGTCTCAGTAAACTTAAAACAACTGAAATTATGCAAAGTATGTTCTCTGAACAACAGAATGCAACTAGAAATCAAGAGCAAGGACAGCTGGAAAATTCACAAATATTTGAAAATTAAACACCATATTCTTAAATGAGCCAAAGAAGAAATTACAAGTAAAGTTAGAAAATATTTTGAGGCAAATAAAAATGAAAACAACATTCTAAACCCTAAAACAGTATTCAGAGAGAAATTTATAGCAGTAAATGCTTACATTAAAAAAAAAGAGAGAGAGAAAGATCACAAATCAAAAACCTAACAGAGTAACTTCAACTCAAAAGTAGCAGAAATAAAGTAATAATAAAGATTAAAATGGAGCTAAAGCAGAGAACAGAAAAGCAATACAATGAATCAACAAAATCAAAAGTTGGTTTTTTATCAAAATAAATTTGGTACATTTTTTAGTTAGACCTACCAAGAAAAATCAGGAGGAAATTTGAACTGCTAAAGTCTGGAACAGTTAGAACTTGACACGGAACAACAGACTGGTTTCAAATAGGAAAAGGAGTACGTCAAGGCTGTATATTGTCACCCTGCTTATTTAACTTCTATGCAGAGTACATCATGAGAAACGCTGGACTGGAAGAAACACAAGCTGGAATCAAGACTGCCGGGAGAAATATCAATAACCTCAGATATGCAGATGACACCACCCTGATGGCAGAAAGTGTGGAACTAAAAAGCCTCTTGATGAAAGTAAAAGAGGAGAGTAAAAAAGTTGGCTTAAAGCTCAACATTCAGAAAACAAAGATCATGGCATCTGGTCCCATCACTTCATGGGAAATAGATGGAGAAACAGTGGAAACAGTGTCAGACTTTATTTTGGGGGGCTCCAAAATCACTGCAGATGGTGACTGCAGCCATGACATTAAAAGACACTTACTCCTTGGAAGAAAAGTTATGATCAACCTAGATAGCATATTCAAAAGCAGAGACATTACTTTGCTGACTAAGGTCCATCTAGTCAAGGCTATGGTTTTTCCCGTGGTCATGTATGGATGTGAGAGTTGGACTGTGGAGCGCTGAAGAATTGATACTTTTGAACTGTGGTGTTGGAGAAGACTCTTGAGAGTCCCTTGGACTGCAAGGAGATCCAACCAGTCCATTCTGAAGGAGATCAGCCCTGGGATTTCTTTGGAAGGGATGATGCTAAAGCTGAAACTCCAGTACTTTGGCCACCTCATGAGAGAGTTGACTCATTGGAAAAGACTTTGATGCTAGGAGGAATTGGGGGCAGGAGGAGAAGGGGACAACCGAGGATGGGATGGCTGGATGGCATCACTGACTTGATGGACGTGAGTCTGAGTGAACTCCGGGAGTTGGTGATGGACAGGGAGACCTGGCGTGCTGGGATTCATGGGGTCGCAAAGAGTCGGACACAACTGAGTGACTGAACTGAACTGAAAGTCTGAAAAGAGTGGGGCCATTACTATAGATATGACAAGTAAAAAGAATCATAAGAAAATGCTATGAATTCTATGTTGTTATCTTTTAGTCTCTAAGTCATGTCCGACTCTTTTGCAAACCATAAATTAAATAATATAGGTGATATATGGCCAAATTCCTAAAAAAAAAATAAAAAAACTATCAAAACTGACTCTAGAAGAAATTCTTCAGAAAATCAAATCTACAAGAGATTGAATCAGGATTCAAAAACCTCGGAACAAAAGTAAAGCTTAGGACAAGATGGCCTCAGTGATGAATTTTATCTGACTTAAAAATTTAACACCAATTCTCAAACTTTTCTGAGAAAGTGGAAGATCCAACAGCTAGTACACGGATCCAAGGAGCCATTCTGTCGCAACTATGCATGTGAGCCCATGCTGATTCTACTACCTCCTCTCTCAGGTACTCAAAATCCATTTTTTTCATCTCTTCTGAGACTAACACCAAACAAATACATGTATTGTTTGTAGAACCCACTTTTCCTCCCTCTGAAAATCAGAGTACTGTGTACCTGTCTCCAGCATTTGAGAACTTTCCTCATTCTCTACAGTGCCTCCAAGAAAAATAAAGGCTTTTGTTTGCTAATCTCTTTTGTAAATTCTCTCCATACCCTGGGACAAAATCCATCTGTATTAAGATGTTTGACTATGTCTGTGAATAACCACATACTCTCCTATAATCTTCACTGATCTGAGACTTCAGTTCCCTTAGGGCAACTCTAGTTCCACCCTTTACAGTTAAAAGGAGATCACTCTCCTTGCCAAAAAAATACTGAAATAAAATGTGTATAAAAGAGAGCTCATTTTCTTTATGATCTGAAAGCCTTACAAAATCTGCCCCAAGCAACAATCCTGTATCCTCTTTAAAATTCTTGCTTGACACAGACACTCCCAAAGACAACTGCACTTCGACAAGCTTTTACCAACCCTTGGGGCTCTTGCCTCCTTCTACACTTCAGGCTATCTCTTATGTGCTCTTTCCTGAGCATCTTTTGCTCATGTAGTCTGTCAGACTGTGTTCTGTGTCTTGTTTCCAAGGCTATCCTCACCCTGAGCTCTTGTACTCCACAGTCACGGGCACACCCTACCAACACCCAGTCTCAGGGCATCAAGCCTAGATTAAAGGCTTAGCCCTCATTTGGAAGGGACAAGAACACAGATTAAACTAGATTAAAGCCTAAAGTGAAGTCGCTCAGTCGTGTCCAACTCTTTGTGACCAAGTGGACTGTAGTCTTCCAGGTCCTCCATCCATGGGATTTCCAAGGCAAGAATACTGGAGTGGTGCCATTTCCTTCTCCAGGGGATCTTCCCAACCCAGAGATAGAACCCAAGTATCCCACACTGAAGGCAGACTCTTTACCCCCTGAGCCACCAGGAAAGCCCATCAAAACTAGATTATCTGTTTTCTACTATCTTTCTTCAGTATACCACTATCTTTGATAAATTTTAAAAGGCTCTCTGCCAAATCCTGAATATATGCCCTAAAAGTCAGCATACGGTGAGCCTAATGCAGTGCTGTCCAATAAAAGTTTTTTTTCTTAAATATGGAAATGTTTTCTCTAATTTGATTGCCATTTGCCATGTAAAACTACTGTGCACTTGAAATGTGACTAGTGTGACTGAGGGATCAGATTTTAAAATTTTAGTTACTTTTTAATCAAAGTTGCAACAGTTCTTTCTGGCTAGCCTGACAACTACTGTGTGGCCATCTCTTCTAAATAGTTCAAGTAAAGTGCTTTCTTTCACCTTGTAGTTCTAGACAATATCCCCTTATTTTTCCACACTGTTCACCAGAAGATCTAACATTCTATTTAGGATAAATCTAGTAATACTTTTTAAAGTGTCATAATGCAAGTTTTTCATCTATCCCCCTTCTTTCTTCCTAGTCCTGCTTCATAACCTCAAAACAGGGAATGTTAACAGTTATCATATAGCTCCAAAGTTCCTAGTTTTTTCCTTCCTCCTTTGCATCACATTCCTCTACTCTCTATTTCCCTAACATTGGCTCTGTACCCGCTGGACTTTGTTGTATCTAGGAACTTTTCACCTTCCTTCAGATTGGAGTACAGAGGTATGATTCTCAATGCCATCACCTTCTTTTCAAGTACTGTAGTCAGTTCACATTTATCATACATTCATCTGAATGTTTCCCTTCGTTTGACAAAAAAAGAAAAATGTGACATCTCTGGAAATCAGTACAATAGTCCAATAGAGTTCCACACATCTTGAATGAAGTTGAAATTTCAACAACTCTTACTAACTACTATCTTCTGGATTACCATCTATACTAATCTCAAGGGCAAAATACCCAATCACTTCTGACTTTTCAGGTTTAGTAGTATGTCAAGTACAGCATAGGAACTCTGTAAGTTTTGCTAAATAAAACCTGCATCAGTGACAATGAATCAACAACATGGACTTTAAAGCCAGGAGTGAGTTCAAGTCCTAGATCTGCCACTTAATACATGATTACAAATAAGTTATTTAAAATATTCTTTCTGTTTATTAATCTAGAGGAGAGATAATAATAGTTTATACTTTCTATCAAAAAGATCTAGCACACTTCTTTGGTGCACTGTATCTTTAAAAAAAAATCTCTCACAGGGCAGTTACCTCCAAGAATTATTGTGAAGGAGTAAATGAAGTAACGTCTGCAAAGCACTTAACACAGTGCCTGGCATGTGTTAATGCCAGACATTTTAACTGTTGTCATCCTTCTAACTACTGTGTTTTCTCTTTCTGGCCAGGCATATCATTTGGTTCTTGTTAACAAACTAATATCCATTAATACAAGTAATATAGTCTCCCAGACATAGTTACCAGACTGTAAACTGCCCAACTACAAGAAAATGTATCATTTAACTATTATTCAAAATTTTCCCACCTTCTAGAGTCTCTTATAAAAGTACATTCAATTTACGGACAACTTTTGAAGAAGTATTTTAAAGCTCTGAAGTCAATGTTGAGGAGACTGGCAAATATACTATGAAAAATTACTGCCAAACAACAAAAATGTGAGGCGGAAAACTGGGCTGACACTAGGAAGGAGCACAGCATGTAGTAAGTACTATTGAAATACAAAACGATTTTCATAACCGAGAAAAAATATGGACAAGATTATTATTATTATCTTTTCTTCGTTATTATAATACTTTGGGAGTACCTATAAGTGTCTCAGGCAAAAGATATCTAAGCAGTTACAGGCCAGGAGTAGACGGGGGAAAAGCACTGGGCCAAGATTCAAGAGAATACTGAGTCCACGTTCTACCACGCACTCGCACCATCTTCACCTTTCTGGCTGTTAACTTTTTTGTCCATAAAACAAAGGAAAAGACTATCAGAGGTTCCCAAACATCATGAGAATCACTTAGGAAGCCTTTTAAAAAGTACACATCTCCAGACTGAGCCTACTGAATCAGAACTCTCTGGGAGCAGGTACAGGGAAATAGCGTTTTTAAATGCAACTCGGTTAATTCTGAGGTGCAGCCATTGGGGACCAAGGTACTAGAAAGCTAAGATTCCCTTCTACTTCTAAATTCCATAGTTTGTACACTTCTGCTTTCTTCATTTTGATTTTCTGATAGTGAGACCTACCAGAAATTTACTCAAAATAGATAGTCTAGCAATACTGCTAAGATTAAATGAAGTTGATCTCCTATCTCATGCCTTCTGCATGCACAGAAGTCACAGGATAACAGATAAAGGCACTTCATAGGAGACCTGGATCTATTTACTAGCCATGGGACCTTGGGGAAGTCATTTAACCTCTATATATTACGTTTCTTATCTGCGGGGTGCTACTGGACTAAAATGAGAATACTGTACTAGGAAATCTCTTATACATAATAATAGTTTAGGATTTAGTATATTAATATTCTAAGTTCTCTGTAACCATGAAAAATTAAATGTAGTATATATAGTGGTTATTAAACTTAAGTTTCTATGTAATACAATTTAAAGGTTTTTCAATAGGAATGTTAAATTAACAATGTTTAATCTATGTTTCTAAAAATATATTGTTGCAAATTTAACAGTCTATAAATGTAAGAATCTAGTTAGGTAATAATAGATTTTGAAATCCAATGAAAGGCAACCTGCACTATAATAACTGAAGAATAGAAATTCTGATCCCAGCAAGAAACACTAACTAGGAATTGCCCGAAGTATAAATGCTAATATCCAAATTGTTTATGGATGGACAAAACTATAATTTTAGGAAAATTAAAAATGACAATGACAAAATCCAGAGTATGTTCTACCCCAAAATTTTCTAATGGAAAATTGGATCAACAGCAACAAAAAAGATACCCCAGGGTACAGTTTCAAAAGCCAGTATTTTTTATCCTAGCCATAATATAGATACATTTGCTTATTGTTAGTTTCTTTCCTGGATGAATGGCTACTGACTTTTCTAAAAGACAGAGTAATGACAAACACGTGTTTCAAGAAAACAGAATTGCCATGAACTGAGGACTCATTGGAAAAGACTCTGATGCTGGGAGGGATTGGGGGCAGGAGGAGAAGGGGACGACAGAGGATGAGATGGCTGGATGGCATCACCGACTCGATGGACTGGAGTCTGAGTGAACTCCGGGAGTTGGTGATGAACAGGGAGGCCTGGCGTGCTGCGATTCATGGGGTCGCAAAGAGTCGGACACGACTGAGCGACTGAACCGAACTGAACTGAACTGAACTGAACTGAGGAAGGTCAGATATACTACGTCAGAAATGAACTTTCTTCCACAATGGCACATTTCAAGCATGAACGCCATATGTCAGAGAGAACAGTAAATGTGAGGCACCTTTGTCACTTGCTTTTCTTTTTAAAGAAGGAAGCTGGAACAAAAAACTGACTTGGTTTTCACATCTTAGTATTTTTTTTTAACCAAGAACAAACAGCAGAAGAGATAGTTTCTTGTGATTCACTACCATTGCCAAACCTTTTACATTCCTGTTTCTTCCATTCCATGCCTTTTTTTTGGCTTTCCTCATTATACCCTCTTGGTTTATGGTACCACAGCCTATTCCACAGGC
Organism: Ovis aries; assembly: GCF_016772045.2. NCBI lineage: Eukaryota > Metazoa > Chordata > Mammalia > Artiodactyla > Bovidae > Ovis > Ovis aries. Next base: position 37,765,650 of record NC_056068.1, read on the forward strand.
CTCCCAGGGAAACCCTTGGGTGCTGTTTATTTAACCCATACACTTAAAACTAATTTTAAATTTCTCTTCTGTAATAACAATTCTTCCTTATTATCCTGTAAATTATTCTTGCCATAATTACCATAATGCGTTTAACTTTAATTACACTGAAAGGAAGAGACAAAGAAGAAAGAACTTTGATTATTAGTCTAACAATTTATCCAGACCCTACAATGAAGACAAATGAAATGCCAAAGAAAACCTACAGTTCTTAGAAAGCCACTCAGTTGTGTTCTTTGTGATCTCACGGACTGTAGCCCGCCAGGCTCCTCCATCCATGAGATTTTCCAGGCAAGAATATTGCAGTGAGTTGCCATTTCCTTCTCCAGGGGATCTTCCTGACTCAGGGACTGAACCTTGGCCTTCTGCATTGCAGGCAGACTCTTTACTGTTTGAGCCACTGGGAAAGCCCAGTGAAAGCTAAAAGGTGCGTTAATAAATATATGAACATATTCTACATTTAAAATATACTTCTTCAAACAAAAGTGCTCACTGTAATTGATGCTTCATTATGTCACAATTATAAAACCAAAAGGTTGATCAAAATTAGGTGGGATAAAATTCGGGGGCAAAGGTCAAAAGATTTTCTGAACTTCTTTATAAGTACTTTTCTTCTATCTTCCTCATTCTCCTGCAGCTACATTATTATCATTTTTTAAACAATCACATTTAATGTGTTAAGGGGCAGGGAAACTTTTCCCATAGAGGGTAAGACAGTAATATTCTAGGCTTTGTGCCATATATATTCTTTCTTCTTGCTGTTGCTTTGAACATTCCTTTAAAAATTTAAGAACTACTCTTAGCTCACTAGCAGTACAAAAAGAATCCAAATCCTGGATCTAGCCCAAGAGTTGTAGTTTGCTAATCCCAATGTTACTATATGCCTGTTACAATTCTGCTGCTGTTGCTGCTGCTGCTGCTGCTAAGTCGCTTCAGCCGTGTCTGATTCTGTGCGACCCCATAGATGGCAGCCCACTAGGCTCCTCTGTCTCTGGGATTCTCCAGGCAAGAATACTGGAGTGGGTTGCCATTTCCTTCTCCAATGCATGAAAGTGAAAAGTGAAAGTGAAGTTGCTTAGTCGTGTCCAACTCTTAGCGACCCCATGGACTGCAGCCTACCAGGCTCCTCTGTCCATGGGATTTTCCAGGCAAGAGTACTGGAGTGGGGTGCCATTGCCTTCTCCAGGATCTATAAACATTAAATTATTCTAGTAATCCTGTGAGGCTGGTGCTATTATTATGATCATCTCCATTTCAAAGCAGGGGAAACTAGGGTACAGAACTTGCCCAAGGTCACAGAACCAAGTAAATGATGGAGCTGAGATTCACATCTGGGCAGACTGGCTCCTATTCTCTACAGATTCTCTATGTACTTTCTCTATTACAAAGAACTTAAGAGTATAAAATGTAGGAATTGATGCCAATTCAGAAACCTTGCTGTTAATAAAAAAAGGAATTGTCATACTGACCACCCCCTCTACTTCCAGAGATTTTTTAAAAATGTCACAATCAGACTGGAATTCAACTTTCAGCAATACTGGATAAGAGAAGACAACAGAATCTTCCAATTTCTGAAGAACAGCAATGTCAAACAACTTAAAAACTATACATATACTATGTAATCAAGTCTAGGGGTGAATAAAGTCATGTTCAAGCATGCAAGAATTCAGAAAGCATACTTTCCATACAGTCTTTCTTCAAAGGTTCCTTGAGAATGTACTTTGCCACAATGAAGGAATACACTGAACAAGAGAACACCAGTTGAATTATTATGGAAGTTCAAAGGAAGAAGAAATTGTTTTTAAGGAAAAAGGTAAGTAGGATCTGATTACTCCAGAAAAAAAAGAGGGGTGGGGGGAGGAAAGGGATGAAAATACCAGAATGGGGGAGGGTAGTGAGAGCAGTATGGAAGGACAGCTCATTTCAGACAGGGGCCATCTCTTGGTTATCCCTGTGGATTGCTCTTTGGTTAAAAAGGATCAAAATTAGCATCTGAGTAAAGTCCTCAAATCGCAGTTCTAAAACAACACAGATTTTGTTAAGAACATCTAGGAGGTTTCTAAGGTTTTCATGCTTTTTAACATGTTTATATTACTTTTGAATATGAAATGTATCAAACTAATCAAATTTTGTTAATAGCTGTCACTTTAGCAGAATCAAGAAAGGCAACACATTCTTAGCATTTATTCTAGGTAACAGGTGAGGAATCAGCAGTGGGGCCAAGTAGTCAAAGTTCTTTGAAAGAAAATTACTTAGCCTCTTTGTACCTCAGTTTTCCTCATCTGCTTCCCTGTTGGCTCCCAGGTAAAGTGTCTGCCTGCAATGCGGGAGACCCAGGTTCGATTCCTGGGTCGGGAAAGTCCCCTGGAGAAGGAAATGGCACTCCACTCCAGCACTCTTGCCTGGAAAATCCCATGGTCGGAGGAGCCTGATAGGCTATAGTCCATGGGGTCCAAAAGAGTCGGACACGACTGAGCGACTTCACTTCACTTTCCTCATCTGTGGAACAGAGTTAAACAGATAACAGTAGCAGTGGCAATGCAATAAGGAATATGGCTTTCCCAGAGTTGAGTTCAACTCTTGGCTCTGCTACTTAAACAGCTGTGTGACCCTGGAAAAAGTCGTGTCCGACTCTTTGCAACCCCATGGACTGTAGCCTACCAGGCTCCATCCGTGGGATTTTCCAGGCAAGAATACTGGAGTGGGTTGCCATTTCCTTCTCCAGGGGTAACTTTACCTAGTTATCTGTAAAAATGGAGCTAATTATGTAATCAACTTCAAAGGACTGTTAAAATTAAGGATGATAACAGGTATAAATCACTTAACATAGTGTTTCTGTTTAAGCACAAAGTGTTCAGTAGATATTATTGATCTATCCTGCCAATGCAGTTTAAATACACTGTCCTCCCACCCCAAAGCTTTACAGTCTGGATCTAATAATAAAAAAGTTACAAAAATTGAGCATACTGAGAAAATTAATTTGATTTAGTAGCACCCAAATAGCCAGCAGATATTATAGAAAAATTAAACAGATTAAACTCAACACCCCTGCTGTAATATTCAGACATTTAATTTTCAAGCTTTTTGTCTGTGGCAGTCAATCACGAAAACCAGATAACAAGACTATTGTGCCTTGAAATCCAAAACAAACATTAGCTGGGAAGAATTAAGGAATTTATTCTAGAAATTCTAATATCCATACTGTATAGAAGTTACCTCTAGGCTTAGTATGATTCCTAACTTAAAAAAAAAATCACAAATATAGTGATGTCCTCTTGGGATAATCAACATATCAGATCTGCAGGTGTTTGAGTACTGGCTAAAGAAAAACTTAACAGCCACTGGGTCTTACAAAGTAGCCAATGGTATTGTAAGCAAATTAAAAAAAAAAAAAAAGCAAATAAAATTCTATGAAAAATAAACTAGAGTAGATTCTAAAACAAAGCTCTACAGTGAAATCTACTTCATCAAACAGTATTTCACAGGAATATCCTTAAGTCAAAGTAGGTCTACAAGTTAACCTGTACTTTAGAACCCTTACGGCATGACTATTCTTAAGAGAAAGTGTTTAAGATTTTACTTCTCATCTAGAAACATCATTTGTCTGCAATTTTAAAAAGACAGAAAAATACTTATCACCTGACTTTCACAAGCTGAAATTTTTCTTTAGCATTTAAAAATTATCAATAGAATTATCTTGATAAGGGTTGAAATAGTGAGTTTCAAAACCAGATTCAGTTAAAACACATCTTGGCCACTATCCATTGTGTTATCTTAATAATCAACAATCTCTCTACTTTTCAGTTTTCTCATCTATATAATCCTACATATTTCTAAAATAATGAATAAACTTGCATGTTTAATATCTGTCTCACATATTAGTAAAGATCTCTATGAGAATAAGGATAGTTTCTATCAAGGCAACTGGCCTGAACTCTTCAAAAAGTCACTTTATTAGGGGAAAAATAATGGTGGGGAGAGTGTGGTTGTAGATTAAATAAGATGAAAAAGATATAACCGCATGCAATATATAAACCTTGCCTCCTTTGGAAAAAATGAGAACTATAAAAGATATTCTGGAACTTCCAGGGAAACTTAAAGAGTGGATATACAATTATTAATTTTCTTAGCTATGATAAGAGTTTTGTAGTCATGTTGGAGTCCTTAAAGGATGCATGGTTACGTATATAGGGTGAAGTATCATGATTTCTAGTGATTTCAAATTGCTTAGCAAAGAAAACTGAGCAAATATAACACAATGTTAACTATTAAATTCAAGGAGAGGATACACAGATTTTGAATGAATTATTTCAACTTTTCTGTGTGGTTAAAAATGCTGCGAAAGATTGAAGGCAGGAAGAGAAGGGGATGACAGAAGATGAGATGGTTGGATGGCATCACCAATTCAATGGACATAAGTTTGAGCAAGCTCTGGGAGATGGTGACAGAGAAGCCTGGCGTGCTGCAGTCCATGGGGTCACAAAGAGCAGGACATGACTGAGCGACTGAACAACAGCAACAAATTTTCATAACAAAAAGGTGAATGAATAAAAGAATAGAATCATATGATATGTTCTAGAACCTGTTAATATGTTTCCCCTTATTAACAAGTGAAGAAAAAGTATTTCAGCAGATGCTGAAAAAGCACAGTCTTGGGAGGGGTTTTGTCTTTGTGCAATTAGAGAAGAAAAGCAAAATCTGAGACTGGAAAGAAAAAATTATCTCTTACAGATGACATTGTTTACTTGGAAGCTTTAAGAAAAACAACTTAAAATTTATAAGAAAAAGTAAATTCAGCAAGATTGCTATCAATATATAAAATTACCTATATTAAATTTCAATGTCAGAAGAACTGAAATATGAGTCAAATTTTGCTTGAAATTTTGAGTCAGGTGACTCCTATGCATAAAGCAGGATAATCATCTAGGCTCACCTACTAGCAGACCACCACACCCTAGTCTGAAGAGTATAGAATTAAAAGTCATGCCTTAACAAAATTACTTACTTCTATTTGTGAATCTGAAAATTCACCAAGATCCCAGAACTCATACCCCATAATATACCAGAAATATTGGTCAATTTCCAACTTTGACAGATTTAGAGAAATAAACAGGAGTAATGGGAAGTAAAACGGAGAAAGCAGAGGAAGAGGCAAGAAACAGAACCTGAAATAGGAAATTAAAAAAAGACACAATTGCAGTTTTATTCTCTTTTTTTGACTATCTTAAAAGATACTTTTACAAGATAAAACATTCATACCTATAGTTTCAACACTCTATAGAATCCTCACAAACTCCTTGTTATAACTCTATGTTGACAAATATTAGTGAAAAGTAACGAGTAAAAACTAAAATGTTCAAGTATTTTAGAATTTTAATGCCATTTTTTCATATTTTCCTTTTGTAAAGCAATATATAGAAAAATTATATGAATATATGGAAGCAATATATGGGGGGAAAAATGGAAACAGTGACAGACTTTATCTTTTTGGGCTCTAAAATCACTGCAGATGGTTACTGCAGCCATGAAATTAGAAGATGCTTACTCCTTGGCAGAAAAGCTATAACAAACCTAGACAGCAAATTAAAAAGCAGAGACATTACTGACAAAAATCCATATAGTCAAAGCTATAGTTTTCCCAGTGGTCATGTATGGATGTGAGAGTTGGACTATAAAGAAAGCTGAGCACTGGAGAAATGATGCTTTTGAACTGTGGTGTTGCAGAAGACTCTTGAGAGTCCCTTGGACTGCAAGGAGATCCAACCAGTCAATCCTAAAAGAAATCAGTCCTGAATATTCATTGGAAGGACTGATACTGAAGCTGAAGCTTCAATACTTTAGCCCCCTGATGCAAAAACTGACTCATCAGAAAAGACCCTGATGCTGGGAAAGATTGAAGGCAAGAGAAGGGGACAACAGAGGATGAGATGGTTAGATGGCATCGACTCAATGGACACGAGTTTGAGCAGGCTCTGGGAGTTAGTGACAGACAGAAGCCTGGCATGCTGCAGTCCATGGGGTCGCAAAGAGTGGGACACAACTGAATGACTGAACTGAATTGAAAGCAATATATGTACTACTCTCCCCAAATATGTAATATGTAATAATAACATGCCAAATTGACTTTTCCATAATATGCACTTTAAAAATATCAAGAAAATAAGTGTGTCTAAATAATGGGAATAATATTTTCATCGGGAATAACAATTGCATTAGGTATTTATGAAACTGCACAAAACAAATTATATTATTAATCAATATTTTCTGCAAGGCAAAACAAAACATCTAGAATGCTAACCTGATATATTTTAAATTGTTCTCTTTGATTTGGCAAATATATGATCCATCCTAGTACATTTTCTTGAATAGCTGTATTTTTTAAGATCGTTATTTTCCTCTCAAAATTATTTAACCATTAAAAATGACACTAAAAAAGACCTCAAATTAGACATAGCTCCTCAGAGGATATTTAATCTGACCTATTTGTCACATCCAACTATTCTGGAGCCATGGTTCTCAACCTAGGTGCCCCAATAAAGTACAGTCACTCAGACCCCATCCATCCTCTGACATGCTGTTTGAGCATTAACAATTCTTACTAACAATGGAAACATTCAGAACAGTTAGGTACCAGTATGTAATCTAGATATAAGAAAAACATATTTCTTAGTAAGCTTTTTTTATTATTTTAATCTTATCTCCTTTTACTTGCCCCTCTGCTTGCCCAGCTTTTGACATACTATCTCCTTTGCTTAACTTGAACATGTCAGACACACGCCTGTCTCAGAACCAATGCCCTTGTTCTTAAATGTTCTTCTTCAAGATACTTGCATGTCTCCCTCGAAAACCTCTTTTAGGTCTTTTTTTTTCTTTTGCTCAGATGTCAACTTCCTAGGAAGGTCTTCTTTAAATATCCTGTTTAAAATTACAACTCCCCTCTCCACCCCTAGAACTCTCTTTTTACCTTTCCTTACTTAATTTTGATCATGGCCCTCACTTATGAACAGCTGACCATTATTAGTTTTCACCTTTATTTTCTGTCTTCTTCTACTAGTATATTGGAGAAGGCAATGGCACCCCACTCCAGTACTCTTGCCTGGAGAATCCCATGGATGGAGGAGCCTGGTGGGCTGCAGTCCATGGGGTCGCTAAAAGTCGGACACGACTGAGTGACTTAACTTTCAATTTTCTATTTCAAGCATTGGAGAAGGACATGGCAACCCACTCCAGTATTCTTGCCTGGAGAATCTCAGAGATGGGGGAGCCTGGTGGGCTGCCGTCTCTGCGGTTGCTCAGAGTCGGACACAACTGAAGCGACTTAGCAGCAGCAGCAGCTACAACATATAAGGCCATTGAGGGCAGTTCCTTTACGGGAGCTAAATTACAGCCAGATGGCTAAATAGCACCAAACAGAAAAGCATTTCTACTCAGGAAAAAAAAAAAGTAATAATATTGAAACAATAGTACATAATAAAAAAAACATTAAAACATGCTCTGACTTAGTTATATACCAAAAGTCCTTAAATAAAGTACATAATCACTATTTAGAAGACTGATCTGAAAGAAATCATTTTTCCTCTATATATGTCAATTTCCACATCTATAAAATGGACATTATAAGGGTGTCATAAGGATAAAATCAAAGTAAAAGGCTTTAAAAGTTTACAAAACTATACAAAAGTAGAGTGACAGTAGTGGGGTATAATCAAGAGTTACTATTCAGAATATGAACAAAATTCTAAACATAAAACCCATTTGAGAAATTCTCTACATTTCTCATCTGAGAAATGCTATATTTGAGAAATCCTCTACCTGATGACTGTTGAGAAATTCTATATTTGAGAAATTCTCTACCTCAGAATTTGAGAAATTCCCTACCTGATGAATTCTGATGGCCTGCAGAGCTCATTTGCCCTCTACACAACCTGAAAACGTCAGACATTCACTTCCCAGTCATTTCTGGAGTTATGGTATTAGCATATGTCCTTAAATCAACTACTCAGAAACACACATCAGGGCTTTAAATTGGGGGATAATGGTGCAGTGATGCAGCAGGGGGAACATTAGAGAATCCATTCTGGAGACAGATGGAAACTGGCGATAGCAACACCAAGGTTCTGACATAACAGTCTCAGAGCTAACAAGTAACATTTGTGAGTTAGGATAATTAAGGTGCAATAAGTATTCATTGTTGGTGGCAGCCATACACATATTCATCAGATGAATGTTGTGCTGTGATTTGGGGCTGTAGTCCTGTCTGCTGCTGTGCAAGTTCTCTCTATTTTTGTCCTTTTTTTGAGACTAGTTTTCCAGATTTCCCAGTGACTCTCTGAGCTGCTCTATAGTCTTTCAGCATTTCTTTTTCAGTTTCTAAAACAGTCAAAATTGATTTCTATTAGTAACAAATAATAGAATGTTTCAGTAGAACTTTTGGCTTGCGAACTAAAATTTAAAAAATTGTAAAATCTTGGTTTTTCATTATGTACTAGTTAATTTCTGCAACCAAGATGGAATAATACAGGTAAGTAAGCAGAGGGGGCAGTGAAAAATATGACTCAGTTTTACTAAAGCAACATCTATCATTATATAAATCTGAGAAACTACAACTAGCCAGGTTCCACCCAGGCTAGAACTTTAATGCTTTTGGTCAGAGGTCACTGGGGAAATAAGCACAATGTGATCTTTGAAATGTTATAAAATATAAAAAAGGAGTAAACACAGAAGTAAAGTAATTATTCTGGTCTCTTGAATTTTCCACAGTTGTGATCTACATAGCCAAAGGCTTTGACGTAATCAATAAAGCAGAGAAAGATGTTTTTCTGATATTCTCTTGCTTTTCGATGATCCAACAGATGTTGGCAGTTTGATCTCTGGTTCCTCTGCCTTTTCTAAATCCAGTTTAAACATCTGGACGTTCACGATTCACGTACTATTGAAGGCTGGCTTGGAGAATTTTGAGTATTACTTTGCTACCGTGCGGTCGCAAAGAGTCGGACATTACTGAGCAACTGAACTGAACTGAAATTACTTATATTCAAATTAATTTCAAAAAGAATCATCAAATTAATACATTATTATCATTTTATTAGGGCTTCCCTGGTGGCTCAGAGGTTAAAGCGTCTGCCTGCAATGCGGGAGACCTGGGTTCAATCCCTGGGTTATTGACTATGCCAAGGCCTTTGACTGTGTGGATCACAATAAACTGTGGAAAATTCTGAAAGAGATGGGAATACCAGACCACCTGACCTGCCTCTTGAGAAACCTATATGTAGGTCAGGAAGAAACAGTTAGAACTGGACATGGAACAACAGAATGGTTCCAAATAGGAAAAGGAGTACGTCAAGGCTGTATATTGTCACCCTGCTTATTTAACTTCTATGCAGAGTACATCATGAGAAACGCTGGACTGGAAGAAGCACAAGCTGGAATCAAGATTGCCGAGAAATATCAGTAACCTCAGATATGAAGATGACACCACCCTATGGCAGAAACTGAAGAGGACTAAAAAGCGTCTTGATGAAAGTGAAAGAGGAGAGTGAAAAAGTTGGCTTAAAGCTCAACATTCAGAAAACGAAGATCATGGCATCTGGTCCCATCACTTGGTGGGAAATAGATGGGGAAACAGTGGAAACAGTGGCTGACTTTATTTTGGGGGGCTTCAAAATCACTGCAGATGGTGACTGCAGCCATGAAATTAAAAGATGCTTACTCCTTGGAAGAAAAGTTATGACCAACCTAGATAGTATATTCAAAAGCAGAGACATTACTTTGCTGACTAAGGTCTGTCTAGTCAAGGCTATGGTTTTTCCAGTGGTCAGGTATGGATGTGAGAGTTGGACTGTGAAGCAAGCTGAGCACCGAAGAATTGATGCTTTTGAACTGTGGTGTTGGAGAAGACTCTTGAGAGTTCCTTGGACTGCAAAGAGATCCAACCAGTCCATTCTAAAGGAGATCAGTCCTGGGTGTTCTTTGGAAGGACTGATGCTAAAGCTGAAACTCCAGCACTTTGGCCACCTCATGCGAAGAGCTGACTCATTGGAAAAGATTCTGATGCCGGGAGGGATTGGGGGTAGGAAGAGAAGGGGACGACAGAGGATGAGATGGCTGGATGGCATCACCGACTCTATGCACATGAGTCTGAGTGAACTCTGGGAGATGGTGGTGGACAGGGAGGCCTGACGTGCTGCAATTCACGGGGCTGCAAAGAGTCAGACACAACTGAGCGACTGAACTGAACTGATCATTTTATTTGGAATTCCTAAAACAACTGAACTATGATCATCAATAAAAGGCTTGATGCTTTCTTATTTATCTACAATAGTCAAGGATGCATTTGCTGTTGGCATTCTAAGGTAAATGCTAAAGAAAATATCTCCAAGAAACACCTATTATGCCCTTATCTAAAACTATATCAGAAGTAATAGGGACGATTGTCTAACTCAGGAGCTCCTACAGAAGATAAATGAACTGGGTGGAGATAAAGATAAGATTGTTCATGAGTTATCTTCAGTATGGTAGTGAGCATGATCTGGAGTCACACTGCTATAAAAATGTCTGGGCTTTGGAAAAATATCAATGACCATACATATTTGAGACATGTACTTTAATTACTTTTAATTATTCTACATCACTCTGATAGATAAGGCAGATATGCAACTTGAAAAGATATGCATCTATGAAAAGACTTGTAAGCATATTTAGAAGTAGTGTCATATCTTGATGTTTATGATAACTACATGAATAAAATTTAAATGCCATAGAAATTCTGCTATTACATAAAATAATTTTCTGCTTAGCAAGGTCAAAGAACAATTCCATGAAGCAAGAGTACAGTATCACAGAGCTCTGGATTTTAATTCTTGTTCTACCTGTGTTGATAAAGATCAAGATAGTCTTTGTAACATCAGTTTCCTCATCTTTAAAAGGTAACTGATTAATACTTACCTTGCAAGAGTTTTGTGAGAATTAAATGAGATAGTGTAAGTGAAAACCCTACCAATGAGTTTCTAAGGATATAAGAGGTGCTCAAAAAAATGTTCCTCTTTCTCTTCTCTGATCCTCCCAACTTTTCTCCATTGCCCCTGGCATTCTTTATACTGCTAACATGAAAAGAAAAAAAAAATGAAGTCAACCAGTTATGTTCAACTCTTTGTGACCCCATGGACTGTAGCCTGCCAGGCTCCTCTGTCCATGTGACTTTCCAGGCAAGAATACTGGAGTGGGTTGCCATTTCCTTCTCCAGGGGATCTTTCCAACCCAAGGATCAAACCCAGGTCTCCCACATTGCAAGCAGACTCCTTACCATCTGAGCCACCAGGGAACAGTACTGTCTAAATCTAGGTTCTTACAGTTTCTTCACAATGGCAGCAGTAAAACTATTTTAAATTTTAAGTGTGACTTCCATAAAAGCACAAAAATTTATTTAAACAAACTTTTAGCCTTTCAATATTAGGACAACATCATCATTTTATCAGCCACATTTGGTTTGGCCAATGACCTGAAATGAACAAAGTTAACTCATAATTTAAAATTTTAAATTCTAATTCTAACATAATTCCAAAATTAAATTATTAAAAACTCTTTATCTTTCATTAAGCACATTACTAATTATCTTATAAAACCTACTCATGTATTATAAACTCTACTGTAGGCATGTTGATAAGACCCTTCTGTATTAGATAAATGAAAGAAACGTGTAAAACTATCACATAAACAGTTCCAACATTCCTTTTCAATGATGCCTATGAGTATGCTCTTTATCACTGTCAAAATGGAATGTCATGAATCCAAAAGAGTACGTTTAAGAAGTGTGAACTTGATAATAGCTACTCTGACATTCTGGAAATTGTAAGTCTTGTAAGGTTAATTAAATTACTCACAGAATAAATAGTGCTTATTCATATAAGCACAAATAAATCTAAAATTAAAGTTCATAGCTAACAGAGGTAGGCCAAAAAAGATACAGGGAAAGAAATGAGATTTAGGAAACAAGTCTATCTGATTAGTAAATTTTATTCCAGTCATTATTTAATTAAATGTTTCATCTATCTCTGAAACCTGATTATTGTAAAAATAATGGAATTACCAATAACCCAGTCCAAAACATGAATTCATATAATAGATATAAAGGGAGAGGGGGAGAATTCTTGACTACCAAAACGTTTAACCAAAGGCATAAATGTTTAACATACTTGAAGACACTTGCTTTGTTAAGGTAGAGACAGATTAGCATAGTGCCTAAGAGCAAAAGCTCTCCAACAATACTGACAGTCACTTCCTAATTGTATAATCTTGAGGAAATTAGTTCAAGCTTTCTGCACCTCATATTCCTGGATCCTCTGTCTAGAATAATAATAGCACCTGTCTCCCAGGGTTGTTTTGAAATACTAACTCAATAAACACATGAAAATCTCTTCAAAATGTCCCATGTACACAGTAAATAATATACATTAGCATCTTATTACAATCACTACTACTACTGCTAACACTTGAAAGTATCTATGATGGCTATGCAATGCAATAAAATCATCAAGCAAAGCAAACAGCTGAAAAAGCTTAATTTACTAGTGAATTATCACTTAAAGAAACAGAAAGCATTTATCAAGGACTCTAATGAAATGAAGAAAGAAAAAGTACCTTGGTAAACAGAAGGTTTGGGGAGGAAGCTAGGTTCTTGCAAAAAGACATTATAAACAAATCCACCAGTTAACTGATGACAGCTCAACCTCAATCCAAGAGAAGATAGATGGATCCCAAGATGAGAAAAGGATAAGAAATGCTTAAACCCTCCCTTGGTTTCATTTCCTTCCTTCCCAATTCTCTGATCTCCCAATTCTCTGTTCCCCTTTCACAGTTAGACTCCTCAAACAACTTTTCTACTTGTCCCTTTCTACTTCTTGACCTTTATTTCTTCCACTAAAATCTCGTTTCTGCCCAACCATCCCACTGAAATAAGTCCTGAAGGCCACAAAACAGCCTTCAACTTGTCAAATTCAATGGTTAAATTCACAAACCTCATCTTGGTCAACCTCTCAGTGTCATTCAACACAGCTGTATCCTTAGAATATTTCCTGTCTCTGTTTCAATGATGTTTCTTTTCTGGTATTCCTAATTTCCTGGGTTCTTCTATTCTGCTTTATAAGTGCAAAGGTAGCCCACAGCTTAAATCTGGGTCCCCTTTTCTGCTATGGCTACACACTGCCCCTTGATATTCTCCTATCAAGGAGAAAAAACCATCTCTATGCTGCTGCTGCTGCTGCTAAGTCACTTCAGTCGTGTCTGACCCTTAGCCACCCCATGGACTGCAGCCTACCAGGCTCCTCTGTCCATGGGATTTTCCAGGCAAGAGTACTGGAGTGGGGTGCCATTGCTTTCTCCGATCTCTATGCTACTGACTCCTAAATTTACATTTCAGCATTGAACTCTCCCCTTAGCACTAGACTTAAATATTCATTCATTCAACAAATCTTTACTGAACTCACACATTATGCACCCAGCATTATTACAGGCTACTAGGATACAGAGATAAACCAGAAAAAGTCTCTGAATTTTAGATAGGGAGAAAGATAAACAAATGTGTGTATGTGTGGGGTGGGTGGTAAGTGGAATGAAGAAAAATAAAGTGGCGCATGGAAATATAGAATGATAGGCAGTCATGGAGAGATGGTCAGGAAAAACCTCTCTTACAAGGTCACACCTGAACAGAAATCGGTATGAAATGAGAACAAAGTCTGTGGAAATATATAGGAAGAGCATCGAAGAGGAAGAAACAGCAAATGTAAATACCCTAAATTCAAGAATAATGCTGATACTCTGAAGTAGAGTGAAAATGCATCTGAATGTGAGGTGAGAAAAGTAGAAAGTGACCAGATCTAATAAAGCATTATAGCCATGGCAAAGGGTTTAAACTTTATAGGGAGAAAAACTGGAGTACTTAATCAAGGAAGTGACACTGTAAGATACTCATTTTTAAAAGACCACTCTGGCTGCAATGTGCAAGACAGATTACATGGGGACATGACTGCTGCTGGGAGGCCACAGAAGAGGTTAGGGTAACTCTAGGTAGGGAGAACTGGTGATTTCCACTGAAGAGATAGTATCAGTAATCAAAGTAATCAGATTGGGCATATAACTTAAACAGAGTTGTCAGCAGTTATTTTAAGAGACTGAATATGGGATTTAAGACAAACAGAAGGAATAAAGAATAACTGACAAAGTGAGTGAATGACAATGCTATTTACTAGCCGGAAGCAGTCACTGTTAGCCACTTGGCTCTCAGATACCTCAAAAGTAGCGTGGCTAAATGAGAGTTCTTTATCTTCTTCAAAAATCTTGTTCCTCTTTCAATCTTCCCCATCTCAGACGCTTCCACATAATCCCTTTCTATTTCCTTCTAGCACTTGTCCCTATCTGAATTATTTAGTTTACTTATATACTGTCCACTATAGTGTAAGCTCTAAGGGAGTAAAGACATTGATGGTTTTGTCCACTGCTATACCCTAGATCCTATAATATTGCCTGATATACAGCAGGCACTCAAATATTCATTGAATGGATGAGTAAAGGAGTGAAAGAACCTCCTACCCTCTCCTTTGTAAGTTATTCTCTTTGGGTTAGCCAGTTAATATTGGAGCACCCAATTTCTAGATTCTCTTCTCACTAGCTTTCACAAGGTATTCTTACCTAACAATTTAATATACATATATTTGCCCATTTTTTGAACATTTTTACCTCTAGGCCAGAGTTCTTTGAAATCCAACCTAGTATATGCTTCTTAAGATTTCAACATGGATGAATCAATGGTATGTCAAATTCAGCAAAAGAGCTAACTAGTGAGCTCAAATTCAGTAAAAGCTATCTAGTGAACTCTAACTAGTTCGCCACCAAACCTGTTCCACTTCCAATGTTCTGTATCCTAATAAATAGCATCACCATCCATCCAGATAGGCAAGTCAGAAATATTTCAATCCTCCTTGATACCTCCTCCCCCAGCCCCTGGTAATCAATCTATCACCAAGTCCTGTTGACTTTATCTGGCAACCATTTTTCAAATCTATTTCCTTAAGATGTTCACCATTACCCTAGTCCATCTTCTTTAGCTGAATTATTGAAATACTTTCTGATAATCTCCCCAAAGTTACTTTGGTAACTGTACAATCTAATTGTCCGTATTTCAGCTACCATCATCTTTTCAAAAGAAAGCCTTAACACCTACCACATAAAACTTTTCAATAACTTCTCATACCTCTTAGGGAGAATGACAATATGCCACCCTCCAAGGCTGGCCAGCCTAGCCCGTGCACATATTTCTGGCCTAATCTCACATCCCTCTTCTTTTTGCTTTCTGTGCTACAACCACATCAGTCTTCTTTCAGCTCCTAAGCATGTCACTACTCACCTGCAACAGGACTATATTTTTATTAAAGGATCTCCCTGTACTCAGTTTCATAGCACTTCCCTCAGGTGGTAAATACATACTTATTTTACTAATGTCTGTTTCTTTCACAAGATTATAAATGCTGTGAGAGTAGAAACTGTGTCTCACTTGCTTCACCACTGCATCTCTAGCATCTGCCAAAATGTAAGAATTCCTCAGATGCTCAGGTATGTGGATTTCTGAACCTGAGAAGTTCTCTGATGGCAGTATGGTACACTGACTGGCTAAACTAGCATCAAAGAGCCTTGGATTTAAGTCCCAAATGCATCTGTCCTTGGAACTTTAGGAAAGTTACTTAATCTCTTAAAGCCTGAAGTACCTCATGGGATTCTGTGAGGATCAAATAGATAATGCACATAGTATGCTTAGCATAGTTTCTGACACACAGAAGAAGTTCAATACATCTTAGCTACTATTAGCTATTTTTCATTCATTCAAATAGTCATTTAGGTTGGCGAGTTTAAGTACCTTATTTTTACCCTTTTTCTGACTTATATTACCTTAACTAAATTCAAGATATTTTCATAAATAATTTTTTAAGTTTTGAAAATTATATCTATTCAACATTTAACAACCAAGTACCTGCATCCTCAAAAAAAAAAAATCACAGCATAATAAACATATAGTAAATATACATTAGTTATCCCCTCTGAGGAAAAAATGTTATGCCAAACTGAGCAGCTTGAAACAAACTTTTTTTTTTAATCTCATAGCTCTGGGTAAATAATCTGAAACTGGCCGAGCTCAGTGTCTGGCTCCAGTTCTCATGAGGCTGTAGTCAAGCTGTCAGCCAAGACTGCAGTCATCTTGACTCGAGCTGAAGGATCTGCTCCTAAGCTCTTCACATAGTCGTTGGCAGACTTTAGGTCTTCACAAATTTTTAACGAGGTCTGATGTAAGCAATATGATGAAAATGTCTCCCATCATTTATAAAATTGCTATGAAATTATGCCATCCATCATGCTATTCAACACCCCCTGTAAAAATTCAATAAATTTCTCTGTTTCACCTTATGGAAGTTTTTCTCTTGACAAATGGCACATGTCTTTTTACTATACAAAGGAGTTATTTTTTGTTGGATTTCTCTTTTTATTCTGACAGTTGGTATAGACAAATTTTTTGGTCAAACTTAATCTCCACCTAGACTTTCATAGACCCTTCTTCCCCTCCTGTCCTTACTCTGCCTTCTTTTATTATATGGCTCTTTCCTTTTATCACCATTTTAATAATTCCATTATCAGTATATCACTTAACACTCACATACAGTATTTGGTATTAGGAAGAGTATATGTAATCAATTACTAAATTATTAACTAATTTTTACTAGAGCTGATAATCTCAAATTTTATTTATGAAACCACCAAAAACATTTCAGTTCAGTTCAGCTCAGTCGCTCAGTCGTGTCCAACTCTTTGTGACCCCATGAATTGCAGCACGCCAGGCCTCCCTGTCCATCACCAACTCCCAGAGTTCACCCAAACTCATGTCCATCAAGTCGCTGATGCCATCCAGACATCTCATCCTCTGTCATCCCCTTCTCTTCCTACCCTCAATCCCTCCTGGCATCAGAGTCTTTTCCAATGATCAACTCTTCTTTGGCATGAGGTGGCCAAGTATTGGAGTATCAGCTTTAGCATCAGTCCTTCCAATGAACCCAGGACTGATCTCCTTTAGAATGGACTGGTTGGATCTCCTTGCAGTCCAAGGGACTCTCAACAGTCTTCTCCAGCACCACAGTTCAAAAGCATCCATTCTTCGGTGCTCAGCTTTCTTCACAGTCCAACTTTCACATCCATACGTGACTACTGGAAAAACCATAGCCATGACTAGATGGACCTTTGTTGGCAAAGTAATGTCTCTGCTTTTGAATATGCTATCTAGGTTGGTCATAACTTTCCTTCCAAGGAGTAAACATCTTTTAATTTCATGGCTGCAATCATCATCTGCAGTGATTTTGGAGCCCCCCAAAATAAAGTCTGACACTTTCCACTGTTTCCCCATCTATTTCCCATCAAGTGATGGGACCAGATGCCATGATCTTCGTTTTCTGAATGTTGAGCTTTAAGCCAACTTTTTCACTCTCCTCTTTCACTTTCATCAAGAGGCTTTTAGCTCCTCCTCACTTTCTGCCATAAGGGTGGTGTCATCTTCATATCTGAGGTTCTTGATATTTCTCTGGCAATCTTGATTCCAGCTTGTGCTTCTTCCAGCCCAGCATTTCTCATGATGTACTCTGCATAGAAGTTAAATAAGCAGGGTGACAATATACAGCCTTGATGTACTCCTTTTCCTATTTGGAAACGGTCTGTTGTTCCATATCCAGTTCTAACTGTTGCTTCCTGACCTGCATATAGGTTTCTCAAGAGGCAGGTTAGGTGGTCTGGTATTCCCATCTCTTTCAGAATTTTCCACAGTTTATTGTGATCCACACAGTCAAAGACTTTGGCATAGTCAATAAAGCAGAAATAGATGTTTTTCTGGAACGCTCTTCCTTTTTCCATGATCCAGTGGATGTTGGCAATTTGATCTCTGGTTCCTCTGCCTTTTCCAAAACCAGCTTGAACATCTGGAAGTTCACGGTTCACGTATTGCTGAAGCCTGGCTTGGAGAATTTTGAGCACTATTTTACTAGCGTGTGAGATGAGTGCAATTGTGCAGTAGTTTGAACAGTTTTTGGCATTGCCTTTCTTTGGGATTGGAATGAAAACTGACCTTTCCCAGTCCTGTGGCCACTGCTGAGTTTTCCAAATTTGCTGGCATATTGAGTGCAGCACTTTCACAGCATCATCTTTCAGGATTTGAAATAGCTCAACTGGAATTCCATCACCTCCACTAGCTTTGTTCGTATTGATGCTTTCTAAGGCCCAAATATACTTAAAATAATATTCTATTTTTAAAATGTGTTTACTTTAACCATATGTGAGTGAAAATACTATCTGGTCAGCCCTTTCAATACCACAGAGCTAAAAACAAGTCAAAACTGCTTAAGGTCTATAAGCATGCTGTCCCATACAACAGCCACTTAATTTAATCAAAATTAAACTTAAAATTCCATTTCTTAACCATACTCACCAAAATTCAAGGGCTCAATAATAAACATGAATTACAAAGTAATATATATCTTTCTGTAACTTAGATCCACAAAGAGAGAAGCAAGCTTAAAATAGGGCCAAAGGAAGAATGTTATCACATTCACTGCACAACCTGCCAGGACCAATACAAACAAATAGCAACACACAATACATACTCTCACACGTTTACAGCCCCTCTGAATCTAACCGTCTCTTCCCCTGAACTAGAATCTCTTCCCTAGTCCCTTGTCAAAGTAATGAAAAATTATCACAGGTTAGATTACCTAAGGTGCAGTTAGAAATAGACACAAAACAGACTGGTTCCAAACAGGAAAAGGAGTACCTCAAGGCTGTATATTGTCACCCTGCTTATTTAACTTCTATGCAGAATACATCATGAGAAACGCTGGGCTGGAAGAAACACAAGCTGGAATCAAGATTGCCGGGAGAAATATCAATAACCTCAGATATGCAGATGACACCACAGAAAGCAAAGAACTAAAGAGCCTCTTACTGAAAGTGAAAGAGGAGAGTGAAAAAGTTGGCTTAAAGTTCAACATTCAGAAAACGAAGATCATGGCATCTGGTCCCATCACTTCATGGGAAATAAATGGAGAAACAGTGGAAACAGTGTCAGACTTTATTTTGGGGGCTCCAAGATCACTGCAGATGGTTATTGCAGCCATGAAATTAAAAGATGCTTACTCCTTTGAAGAAAAGTTATGACCAACCTAGACAGCATACTAAAAAGCAGAGACATTACTTTGCCAACAAAGGTCCATCTAGTCAAAGCTATGGTTTTCCTAGTAGTCATGTATGGATGTGAGAGTTGTACTACAAAGAAAGTCAAGTGCTGAAGAATGGATGCTTTTGAACTGTGGTGCTGGAGAAGACTCTTGAGAGTCCTTTGGACAGCAGGGAGATTCAACCAGTCCATCCTGAAGGAAATCAGTCCTGAATATTCATTGAAAGGACTGCTACTAAAGCTGAAACTCTAATACGCTGGCCACCTGATACAGAGAACTCACTCATTTGAAAAGACCCTGATGCTGGGAAAGATTGAAGGCGGGAGGAGAAGGGGAAGAAAGAGGATGAGATGGTTGGATGGCATCACCAACTCAATGGACATGAGTTTGAGTAAGCTCCAGAAGTTGGTGATGGACAGGGAGGCCTGGCGTGCTGCAGTCCATGGGGTTGCAAAGAGTCGGACACGATTGAGTGACTGAACTGAACTTGTATGTAATTCTCCTATGCAACCACTTGCAAAGGAGATTAGTTGTCAATCCACAGGATTATTATCTACTTTTAAAACACATCTCTTGCACACCCACGTAAACTACTTTTCCAATCTTGGGTAGAATTTAAATACAAACACATATAAACAAACCAGAAGTACAAATGGTAGAAGTTTTTGCACTATACTCTATACACAGCGATCCTAAGACTTGGAACAATGACTAAATTTTTTCTTGTTTCTCAGCTTAAAGCATTTCTATCACTCCAAGTATTCACTGTACAGTATGATTTTAAAGGTAATTATTTTCTTCCCTTACCTGTTCTCAGGTTCTAATCAAAGTGCAGATTTGCATGTGGCCATATTATGATCCTTGGCCCCTACTCAGACTGACTATTCCAGTTGAGTACACAAAGAGCATTTCTACCAGCTGTGAATGCTGACACTGATTCATTACTCTTCTGGTCCTCTCGCCTGCATTCTGGGTCATGCCTTAACTTCAGACCAGTTAGGCCCTGCTCACTCTATCTATGGCAACCCACTCCAGTATTCTTGCCCAGAGAATCCCAGAGATAGAGGAGTCTGGTGGGCTGCCGTCTATGGGATCGCATGGAGTTGGACACCACTGAAGCAACTTAGCACCAGCAGCAACACTCTATCTGAGAGTCTTAAAAAGCAAAATCAGTAAAGAACCAACACACAAAAAGCTGCAAATGAAATTTTATCCCCTTTTGCCCATTATATTTTTAATCAGCGCTTATAAATGTGGCTAACAGTTTCTAATTAAAATCATACTGCAATTTTTCTTGGCAAGTTTAAATAGAAATTTACTTTAAATATGGTATTCTCTGTAGCATCACTAGAAAGAATCATGTGACAAGAAAAACATCTTAAACTCAGGAATATTCCCTTAAAAAATTATAATTTTATATCTTTCCCCAAGCATTTATCCTCCATTTACTGGTCTGTCAAACACCAGTTTTTGAATATTCAACATGGAAACAATAAAGGCAGCTCTTTGAGCAAGAAAAATTATTGGGACAAATAATATCATTATCCTACCCATCAGAACTCTGCATTGCAAATGACAGAAAGCTAACTCAAGCCACATTAAGCCAAAAAAAAAAAAACACATTATGGCTTATAAAGCTGGGTGGAAACTGGCATAGTTCTGAAAGAAAAACTGTAGAAAGGAGGGCCTCAAAAAATGGGAGTAGGTCTCCTTTGGTTGGTTGGTGCGTGTCTCTTCCTAACCACCCTCCCCCCACACTCAACTCTTATTCCTGATAGTTTCTCCTTAGCTTTATCATTTAAGCAGAACTTAAAGCACATGTATTGAGAAATGTGCCCACCTTTTTGATGGTAGGGGGAGAATGGGTGGGCAAGATATATTTCTAAAAGAGGGGCTGGGTTGAAGGAAATATCCTGAGGAACCTAAAACAATTAATCAAAAACTTCAGCACCACGCCTGTGCCAGATGTCACACTAGACCTTTACATATGCTATTTCCGTGGAAGGCTCACAGTAACATCATCAGAGTGGTATTACCATATCCATTCCTTAGACAAGGAGACTAAGGTTCAGAAAGGTTAAGTAACCAGTAAAAGTTACTGGTTTAAGTAACCAGTGAAAGTCCTGATTTAAAAGCAGGACTAACTCCAAGTCGTATGTATACTCACTAACCTTTTCTATAATGTCGTCCCAAATGTCTTCCAAATCAAAAACTGACAGTGATACATTGTACATTGCAACCTCTCACCAAGATAAATGGCTTAAGGAAGCTTGAACTATAAATGCAGGTATTGTTTTACTTTTAGAGGGATTCCTCAAGTCAGGCAAGATTAAAGATACTGTGAAATCATAAACAGAAATAACATAATTAAAGACATATATCCAAATAGTAGGGCTTCCCTGATGGCTCAGATGGAAAAAAATATGCCTGCAATGCAAGAGACTCGGGTTCAACTCCTGGGTCAGGAAGATCCCCTGGAGACGGGAATGGCAACCCACTCCAGCATTCTTGCCTGGAGAATTCCATGGTCAGAGAAGCCTGGCCAGCTACAGTCCACAGGGTCACAAAGAGTCAGTCATGACTGAGGAACTAACATTTCCACTTTCATCCAAATAGTAAGGATGTGAAAGTTGGCCAGGAGGAGGGAAAAAGGGTATTTTATCACCATTATTCTTATAAGTAATGCTCAAAATTCTCCAAGCCAGGCTTCAACAGTAGGTGAACTGTGAACTTCCAGATGTTCAAGCTGGATTTAGAAAAGGCAAAGGAATCAGAGATCAAATTGCCAACATCCATTTGGATCATCAAAAAAGCAAGAGAGTTCCAGAAAAACATCTATTACTGTTTTCTTGACTACACCAAAGCCTTTGACTGTGTGGATCACAACAAACTGTGGAAAATTCTTAAAGGGATGGGAATAAAAAACCACCTGACCTGCCTCCTGAGCAATCTGTATGTAGGTCAAGAAGCAACAGTTAGAAATGGACATGGAACAACAGACTGGATCCAAATCGGGAAATGAGTACATCAAGGCTGTATATTGTCACCCTGCTTATTTAACTTATATGCAGAGTACATCATGAGAAATGCTGGACTGGATGAAGCACAAGCTGGAATCAAGATTACTAGAAGAAATATCAATCACCTCAGATATGCAGATGACACCACACTAATGGTAGAAAGCAAAGAACTAAAGGGCCTCTTGATGAAAGTGAAACAGGAGACTCAAAATGCTGGCTTAAAATTCAACATTCAGGAAACGAAGATCATGGCATCTGGTCCCATCACTTCATGGCAAATAGATGGGAAAACAATGGAAACAGTGACACACTTTATTTTGGGAGGCTCCAAAACCACTGCAGATGGTGACTGCAGCCATGAAATTATAAGACACTTGCTCCTTGGAAGAAAAGTTATGACCAACCTAAACAGTACCGGGAGGAGCCACCCCGTGCCCGAGGCAAGGGGTGGCAGCCGGGAAGAGCAACCCCACATCCAAGGAGCAGTGGCTGCGTGGGCGCAGGAGGGCCTAGAGGAGCTATCCCACGTTGAAGGTCAGGAAGGGTGGCGGTGAAGAGATATACCTCGTCCAAGGTAAGAAGCGGCAGCTGTGTTTTGCTGGAGCAGCCATGAACGGATACCCCATCTCCAAGGTAAGAGAAACCCAAGTAAGATGGTAGGTGTTGCAAGAGGGCATCAGAAGGCAGACACACTGAAACCATACTCACAGAAAACTAGTCAATCTAATCACACTAGGACCACAGCCTTGTCTAACTCAATGAAACTAAGCCATGCCCATGGGGCAACCCAAGATGGGTGGGTCATGGTGGAAAGGTCTGACAGAATATGGTCCACTGGAGAAGGGAATGGCAAACCACTTCAGTATTCTTGCCTTGAGAACCCCATGAACAGTATGAAAAGGAAAAATGATAGGATACTGAAACAGGAACTCCCCAGGTCAGTAGGTGCCCAATATGCTACTGGAGATCAGTGGAGAAATAACTCCAGAGAGAATGAAGGGATGGAGCCAAAGCAAAAACAATACCCAGCTGTGGGTGTGACTGGTGATAGAAGCAAGGTCTGATGCTGTAAAGAGCAATATTGCATAGGAACCTGGAATGTCAGGTCCATGAATCAAGGCAAATTGGAAGTGGTCAAACAAGAGATGGCAAGAGTGAACGTAGACATTCTAGGAATCAGCAAACTAAAATGGACTGGAATGGGTGAATTTAACTCAGATGACCATTATATCTACTACTGCAGGCAGGAATCCCTCAGAAGAAATGGAGTATCCATCATGGTCAACAAGAGTCTGAAATGCAGTACTTGGATGCAATCTCAAAAACGACAGAATGATCTCTGCTTGTCTCCAAGGCAAACCATTCAGTATCACAGTAATCCAAGTCTATGCCCCAACCAGTAATGCTGAAGAAGCTGAAGTTGAATGGTTCTATGAAGACCTACAAGACCTTTTAGAACTAACACCCAAAAAAGATGTCCTTTTCATTATAGGGGACTGGAATGCAAAAGTAGGAAGTCAAGAAACACCTGGAGTAACAGGCAAATTTGGCCTTGGAATGTGGAATGAAGCAGGGCAAAGACTAGTAGAGTTTTGCCAAGAAAATGCACTGGTCATAGCAAACACCCTCTTCCAACAACACAAGAGAAGACTCTACACATGGACATCACTAGATGGTCAACACCGAAATCAGACTGATTATATTCTTTGCAGCCAAAGATGGAGAAGCTCTAAACAGTCAACAAAAACAAGACCAGGAGCTGACTGTGGCTCAGATCATGAACTCCTTATTGCCAAATTCAGACTTAAATTGAAGAAAGTAGGGAAAATCACTAGACCATTCAGGTATGACCTAAATCAAATCCCTTATGATTATACAGTGGAAGTGAGAAATAGATTTAAGGGCCTAGATCTGATCGATAGAGTGCCTGATGAACTATGGAATGAGGTTCGTGACATTGTACAGGAGACAGGGATCAAGACCATCTGCATGGAAAAGAAATGCAAAAAAGCAAAATGGCTGTCTGGGGAGGCCTTACAAATAGCTGTGAAAAGAAGAGAAGCCAAAAGTAAAGGGGAAAAGGAAAGATAAAAGCATCTGAATGCAGAGTTCCAAACAATAGCAAGAAGAGATAAGAAAGCCTTCTTCAGCAATCAGTGCAAAGAAATAGAGGAAAACAACAGAATGGGAAAGACTAGAGAACTCTTCTTCAAGAAAATTAGAGATACCAAGGGAACATTTCATGCAAAGATGGGCTCGATAAAGGACAGAAATGGTATGGACCTAACAGAAGCAGAAGATATTAAGACGAGGTGGCAAGAATACACAGAAGAACTGTACAAAAAAGATCTTTACGACCCGGATAATCATGATGGTGTGATCACTCGTCTAGAGCCAGACATCCCGAATGTGAAGTCAAGTGGGCCTTAGAAAGCATCACTACAAACAAAGCTAGTGGAGGTGATGGAATTCCAGTTGAGCTATTTCAAATCCTGAACGATGATGCTGTGAAAGTGCTGCACTCAATATGCCAGCAAATTTGGAAAACTCAGCAGTGGCCACAGGACTGGGAAAGGTCAGTTTTCATTCCAATCCCAAAGAAAGTCAATGCCAAAGAATGCTCAAACTACTGCACAATTGCACTCATCTCACATGCTAGTAAAGTAATGCTCAAAATTCTCCAAGCCAGGCTTCAGCAATATGTGAACCGTGAACTTCCAGATGTTCAAGCTGGTTTTAGAAAAGGCAGAGGAACCAAAGATCAAATTGCCAACATCCTCTAGATCATGGGAAAAGCAAGAGAGTTCCAGAAAAACATCTATTTCTGCTTTATTGACTATTCCAAAGCCTTTGAGTGCGCGGATCACAATAAACTGTGGAAAATTCTGAAAGAGATGGGAATACCAGACCACCTGACCTGCCTCTTGAGAAAGCTGTATGCAGATCAGGAAGCAACAGTTAGAACTGGACATGGAACAACAGACTGGCTCCATATAGGAAAAGGAGTACATCAAGGCTGTATATTGTCACCCTGCTTATTTAACTTTATGCAGAATACATCATGAGAAATGCTGGGCTGGAAGAAACACAAGCTGGAATCAAGATTGCCGGGAGAAATATCAAGAACCTCAGATATGCAGATGACATCACCTTTATGGCAGAAAGTGAAGAGGAACTCAAAAGCCTCTTGATGAAAGTGAAAGAGGAGAGTAAAAAAGATGGCTTAAAGCTCAACATTCAGAAAACGAAGATCACGGCATCCGGTCCCATCACTTCATGGGAAATAGATGGGGAAACAGTGGAAACAGTGTCAGACTTGATGTTTTTGAGCTCCAAAATGACTGCAGATAGTGACTGCAGCCATGAAATTAAAAGACGCTTACTCCTTGGAAGAAAAGTTATGACCAACATAGACAGCATATTCAAAAGCAGAGGCATTACTTTGCCAACTAATGTCCGACAAATCAAGGCTACGGTTTTCCCTGTGGTCATGTATGGATGTGAGAGCTGGACTGTGAAGAAGGCTGAGCACTGAAGAATTGATGTTTTTGAACTGTGGTGTTGGAGAAGACTCTTGAGAGTCCCTTGGACTGCAAGTAGATCCAACTAGTCCATTCTAAAGGACATCAGTCCTGGGATTTCTTTGGAAGGACTGATGCTAAACCTCAAACTCCACTACTTTGGCCACCTCATGCGAAGAGTTGACTCATTGGAAAAGACTCTGATGCCAGGAGGGATTGGGGGCAGGAGGAGAAGGGGAAAACAGAGGATGAGATGGCTGGATGGCATCACGGACTCGATGAATGTGAGTCTGAGTGAACTCTGGGAGTTGGTGATGGACAGGGAAGCCTGGCGTGCTGCGATTCATGGGGTCGCAAAAGTTGGACACAACTGAGCAACTGAACTGAAACAGTGTATTAAAAAGCAGAGAGATTACCATCAAAGGTCCAGCTAGTCAAAGCTATGGTTTTTCCAGCGGTCATATATGGATGTGAGAGTTGGACTATAAAGAAAGCTGAGCACTGAAGAATTGATGCTTTTGAACTGTGGCGTTAGAAAAGACTGGAAAGTCCCTTGGAAAGCAAGGAGATCCAACCAGTCCATCCTGAAGGAAATCAGTCCTGAGTATTCATTGGAAGGACTGATGCTGAAGCTGAAACTCCAATACTCTGGCCACCTGATGTGAAGAACTGACTCATTCGAAAAGACCCTGATGCTGGGAGAGATTGAAGGCGGGAAGAGAAGGGGACGACAGAGGATGAGATGGTTAGATGGCATCACTGACTCAATGGACAAGAGTTTGAGTAAGCTCCAGGAGTTGATGTTGGACAGGGAAGCCTGGCGTGCTGCAGTCTATGGGGTCGCAAAGAGTCGGACACGACTAAGCAACTGAACTGAAGTGATTCTTATGTACAACTAAGAGCAAAAAAAATACCCAATATGAGGAGGCTAATAGGAAACCCCATAATAAAGCTATGTCATAAAGTACACAGGAAGAAAAGAGAAACCTACTATATGAAAAGCAACAGCACAGAAACTTATCTTCTTTGGTACAAGTTGAAGGTGGCGGGGGTGGGGGTGGGGGAGGGGCAAGTAACTCTGCTCCAAATTTGAAACACCAGCCAGAACTAACAGACTTGTAATCGGAATTCATACTACTAGTGCAGTTCAAATCCTCAACCACTACATTTAATTTTAAATGGTCTCAGGTTACTAGGACCCCAGGCAATGGCAGAAGCAAACACAAATCTTTTATGGAAAAACTGACTTTCAACCCACACTGATACTGATTTTCAGATACCATCGACTGTACGGCACATCCAGATTTCAGAGGTTTTAACATATCGGGGTTCGGGGAGAGGTGAATATTAAAATAAATGAGGTATGAAAAGACTGGAAACCACACACTCTACAGTGGTAGCATTTAAATGAAAATTTACTTCCAAATTCACTTTCTCCAATTCTGAACTCTCTAGCTAATTCCTTCCAATTCCCCAATCTCACCTCACTATCCCTACTACCACACAAACTTTTTGCACTTTCTTCACAGTCCTAACATGTAGTCCATAACCAGTCTTTCTCAACTCAAGATTCTAAAAATATTTAGTTTGTAACACAATAGTTAATACCTGCTAATCATAGTAGCCATACTGTTCTTCATGAGAAACTCTGTGAACAGAATTAGTAGAATTTCTGATAATACAGCTAGATTTTGGAATTATTTCTCCCTACTTAGTACGTGTTAATACTCTCAACTCAATGGACATGAATTTGAGCAAACTGTGGGCGATAGTGAAGGACAGGGAAGCCTGGTGTTTTGCAGTCCTTGGGGCCACAAAGAGGTAGACACGACTTAGTGACTAAACCACAATAACTTGCTACGTAATAAAAAACCACTGATTAAAAATCTTTGGGTTTATAGAAAAGATCTTTGGGTTTATAAACAGCTCATCTTTATTAAAAAATCTTTAATCCATTTTAAAAACACTTTATTTGAACATAACTGCAAGCTTACAAAAGAGTTGCAAAACAAGATTAATTCATCGAAGCCCTGTTTGTCCTTTACCTGGACCTGTCTATTGTTAATATTTTGTCCTATTTATCATATACACTCTCTTGCATGCTTACTCTATTTTTTTCCTCTTGAACTTTTTAAGAGAAAAGTTCTTACTTATATCATACCCTCTTATCCCTAAATTCTTCAGTGTAAATTTTTAAGAATAGGAACATTCTCTTACATAACCATACTACAGTTAACTTCAGAAAAATTAACACTGCTAAATGCTTTTATCAAATCTACTGCCCTGTTCTAATTTTGTCAACCAGCCCAATAGTATTCTGTAGTTTTTATTAATAGGATCTAGTCTATAATTGGGTGTTCCATTTAGTTATATCTCTTTCCACTCCTTTAATCTGAAACCTATGTAAAGCTTCTCTACCTTTTATGATCCCGACTTTTGTAACACTATAGTTCTTTGTTTTAAACAGTATGCTCCTCATTTTGGGCTCTGTCTGATCTTTTCTCATACTTAGATTATTCATTCTCGGTTGATATGCTAATACTGCTTAGAGAATCACATCTGGAAACATACAATATCCATTTACCCCTTACTGCTATTAATTTTGATCATCTGATCAAGGTGTTGTTTGAGTTCTCCTCTGTATAATTACTATTTTTCCCTTGCAACTAATAAGTAATCTGTGAGGATATACTTTTTAAAGTTCCCCACGGATTTAGCAGCCATTGATGATTCTTGCCTGACCCAATCTGTAAAATTCAAATCCATTTTAATAATTCACTTAAAAACTATATTAACTATATTTAATGACAGATAAAATCTATACCAAGAAGTCTAAAAATGTACTTATTTTTATTTTACATGAACTTTAGTTTGCATATAATAACTACTAAAGTAAATATTATTAATTTTAACCACTTTAGCTCGTTCATGGCCTGTATTAGTTTTCTAACAACTATGCTGAACACTGTGCTACTTATCTTTGAAATTAAATGTAAAATTCAAATTCTGCCATGTCAGTATTTATAAATATGTCACAAGGGCCTAAAAAAAATACTGAAAATAACTGGTACTTTTGCCATAACCCAAAATATTTTATCATTAAAATTTACCTGTTTACTGTCAACTCTTCTGTTTTGTACATTAGCTAGAAATATGAAGGGAAAGTACCAGAACACAGACATGGGGCATATAAACTGTTGCCACTATTTTGAAGGACAATTTGGCAACAGCTTTAAAACTTTTAAAGGCACATGCCTAAGGATAAACTTATACAAGATGCAAGTATACAAATTATAAGAAACTGCTGCTGCTAAGTCACTTCAGTTGTGTCTGAAACTGGAGGCACCTTTATCAATAGAAGGCAGGTCAATAAATTACACTATATTTAAACAATGGACTACCATGCAGCTACTATAAAAAACAGGATGGGTCTATGAAAGACACCTATAATAAATGTTAAGTGACAAAAATGCTGTAGAACAGTACTGCAGATCTTACACATGTAAAAAGAGAAAGGAAGGGAGGACATACTATATATGTAAATTTACACGTACAAACTTACATGTGTTACATGTGTTACTTACACACGCTTACATGTGTTTACATAAACATATGAAATTCTAGAAGGAAACACAAGGGCCTGTTAGCAATGTTCAGATCTGGGGAATAAGACTGGAAAGTAACTTTTACTTTCCGTTTTACATCTTATTCTACTTTTTAAATTGCAAACCAAAAGCATGAATCATTTATATTTTGTAATCTGTGACAATTCTTTAAATATCAGAAGTAAACTAGCAATCACAACTGAAAGTGAAATAAAAAGGATTATCACCTGCTAGGAACAGCATAAAACTATAATTTTTCATATTCTAATTCTAGTCTCCAATCCAGAGGGAGAAATTAGCAGTTGCTGTACACACACGGCCAATATATGTCCATTATTATCTTTCTAGTAATTATCAGTGGCACAAAATTTCTAGATGGCTGACCAGAGCAAAGGATACTTGTGGCCTATGGCCCTGAAAGAGAAAAATTACCTACCAACATGACAGAAGTTAAATTTATAAGGAAAAATTTGAACAAGTCAGCCAATCCCTTCATAAAATCCATGATATTCAACTAAATTATCAAGTTGAATGAAGTAAAGAGTGACTTATTCACTATTCACTAGTAACTATTTAGTCACTATTCCAGTGACTGAAAGATTAATGCAATTCCTCAAAGTACATTCCCTGGAGAAGGAAATGGCAACCCACTCCCGTATTCTTGCCTGGAGAACTCCATGGGCAGAGGAGCCTGGTAGGCTACAGTCCATGTGGTTGCAGAGAGTTGGACATGACTGAGCGACTTCATTTTCACTTTTCAAAGTACATTAATCCAAAATAAAAAATTACTAGCAAACTGCATAGGTGGTAATTCTATATAAATATGATAGGTTCATATCTTATAATAGCATTCATAAAACATGAACCAAAATTATTAATACTCATGTTATGTGTCTAGATCTATTAGTCTCCATTATATACATTTGTTGTCGTTTAGTTGCTAAGTTTTTCCCTGAATCTTTTGTGACCCCATGGACTATAGCCTGCCAGGGTTCTCTGTCCATGGGATTTCCCAGGCAAGAATGGAGTGGGTTGCTATTTCCTTTTCCAGGGGATCTTCCTGACCCAGGGATTGAACCTGCATCTCCTGCACTGGCAGGCAGATTCTTTATACATCCACATATAAAAATATATCTATGTAGTTATATAACAAAAATATATATAAACAATGGGAGGAAAAGGTGCTATATATATACAAGTTTTCTCCTCCAATGCTTTTAAAACCAATTTTTATAACCTGATATTTCACTAAAAAGAAGCCAGGAATCAGTCAGGCCTGGTTTATCTCCAGAGACTATAAAATTAACAACTATTTCTTTTATTATACTTCCAAATCCCCAATAAAAACCTTTGTGGATATTTTTTTGGTTTCCTAAAAGCCACATTGTTAATATCAACCACATGTTTTCCATTCTTTTCTTTGTTAGTGACATCAGTGTTCACAAAGTACAAAATGATTCCCAGGGCTATATGTGAAATACATGTTCCTGCCTATCTTTACACCCTATCTCCTTTATCACTCTTACACTCAATCACTATCCTTCAGCAATACTCATTTTCTAAAATATTCAAACACACCAAGCCCATCAAGCCTGAGAAGTAGTTGCACTCCTATTCCCACTAACCAGAAAATCCATCTCCAGTTCTTCATGAGACTATCTCCTCATCATTCAAGCCTCAGCTCAAATGTCCTCTTCTTACAAAGGACTTTTATAACCATGGGGTAAAAATCAGTCCTTCCAGGCACACTCTACCCCACCATCCTATTTTCTTTTCTTTTCAGGACTTATCACACTATTTCAAGCTGTCTTGTTCTTCTATGTATTACTCTTCTTTTTTTCTTTTCTTAAATTTATTTATTTTAATTGGAAGCTAATTACTTTACAATATTGTATTGGTTTTGCCACACATCAACATGAATCTGCCACAGGTGTACATATGTTCCCAATCCTGAACCCCCCTCCCACCTCCGTCTCTGTACCACCCCTCTGGGTCATCCCAGTGCACCAGCCCAAGCATCCTGTATCCTACATCGAACCTGGACTGGCGATTTGTTTCTTATATGATATTATACATGTTTCAATGCCATTCTCCCAAATCATCCCACCCTCTCCCTCTCCCACAGAGTCCAAAAGACTGTTCTATACCTCTGTGTCTCTTTTGCTGTCTTGCATACTGGGTTATCGTTACCACCTTTCTAAATTCCATATATATGTGTTAGTATACTGTATCGGTGTTTTTCTTTCTGGCTTACTTCACTCTGTATAATAGGCTCCAGTTTCATCCACCTCATTAGAACTGATTCAAATGTATTCTTTTTAATGGCTGAGTAATACTCCATTGTGTATAGGTACCACAGCTTTCTTATCCATTCATCTTCTGATGGACATCTAGGTTGCTTCCATGTCCTGGCTATTACAAACAGCGCTGCGATGAACATTGGGATACACGTGTCTCTTTCAATTCTGGTTTCCTCAGTGTTTATGCCCAGCAGTGGGATTGCTGGGTCATAAGGCAGTTCTATTTCCAGTTTTTTAAGGAATCTCCACACTGGAGATTCATAGTGGCTGTACTAGTTTGCATTCCCGCCAACAGTGTAAGAGGGTTCCCTTTTCTCCACACCCTCTCCAGCATTTATTGCTTGTAGACTTTTGGATTACTTTTTCCAATCATTTTTCCCCAGTATTTTCCTCAACAATGATTTCTAAGCCTTGTGACAGCAGGAATCTTGACTATCTTCTTCATTGTGATACCCCAGCATCTGGTACACAGTAGATACACAATACGTATTTGCCAGATGATTGAACTAGGGAGAAATCAATCTCACCACTACATTCTCTCAGATGTTGGCAATATAATCTAATATAGCATCCATGAAAATGTGAAAATAAATGTATACAAAACCACAATTATGTCTTTACAGCTATTTTGAAATCTATGAAAGTGACCAAGAATTCTAAAAACTGAATGCATATTGCTCCTATCTAAATGATCATTACATAAACCTAATACACTGGCAGCAAATACAATTTAAAAACCCAATCATATATATGATCTAAAAGTTACAAAATATTTTGTTTCTTTGAAAACTGTCATTACTAACATTTTTCTTTTAACTACAATATATTGCTTAGCAACACATATGTTAAAATAGCCATAGTGAGGTACAGAGGAAGTTTTACTTTTGATATGATCGTGATGATGGTATGTAAACGTTTGTTGAGTAGTTACTATGTGCCAGCACCTTAAACACATTAGCTCATCTAATCCTTACATCACACTAGGAGTTGCGGTACTATTACCATTGCCATTTTACAAATGAGAAAATTGTAATATTTTAAAAGATAAGTCAGTTTATTGAGCCTTTAGTTTCAGGTATTATATAATGTAGTTTAATTTTCATTAATTTAACTCAATTAAAAATTATTTACGTTAAATGTGAGCCTAGATCAATATACAAATTTGACTTGCACTGCCATCATCAATAAGAAGGAAAGGGAGGGGAGACAAGAGGTGGAGGAGGAGAAAGTAACAGGGAGGGAGGGCAATTACTGCTAGCAGGTATAATGCACACCATTTCCAGGGAAACTGTCAAAGTCCGGGACCGCCTGATTCAGCCCTTCTTCCTCTGTTTACAATCGCTCTATCAGTTTAAAAACATGGTCACTGTATCCTGTTTTGTACAGCAGTGAATTCAACATATACAAAAGGGTATTTAACCATTTTTTTTTCTTTAATAGGTTCAACAAGAAAGATCTGAAATAGCTAGTATCCACATATTTTTTAAACAGCATACAGTTTTTACCTTATTACTATATAAGTAATAAAAACATTCCCAGTATTATACAACAGGATGCAATTGTAACATACACTTAAAATACGTGCTATATCAACATTCAGTTAAAGGTTAAATTATTTCATTTCTAAATGAGCCGAGACCATACATATACTTTCTCCACAGTAAATATTACAGATTCAACCATGAACACTGCAGTTTAACCACTAACATGGATTTGAAGTCACAAAATAAAAGCCAGAAGCTACACTTTCATCCCCCAAGTTGTTTTTGCCTGTTTTATTCTCTGGTTACGGGCTACATGTTAGGACTGTTTTATTCTGTAGTATTTAAAAGCTACAATTCCCAGTTTCCTTTTGGCTTGTTTTGGAAGAGGAAGCCCTATAGTAAAGATTCTATGCACACAGTGCACACACAGAAAGTTAAAAACAGACGTTATAATCTTTCTTGAAATGTAATTCTGGTTTTCAAATTTTATTTTAACAAAAACTAAACTGTTAGTGTAAACCCATAATGGTAAAGTAATAAATAAAAACTGATAAGGACACATAATTATATACTATGATAACTGGACAAGAATATGAGATTGTCCAATCCAGTGCCACTTTTCTTAAATTCAAACTTATTGAAGTAAAAATAACTTATAGGTATTAAAATGTTCAGTGTGATGGTATTTGGCAAATACTGTACAACTGTGTAATTATCACCACAATTAAGATATGAATATTTCCATTACCAACAAAAGTGCTCTCGAATTCCTCTGCCATATCCTACAGATGGCCACAGGCAGCAGATGTTTTGTGACACTGTAAATTATTTTCATTTTCTAGAATTTTATGTAACTGAATTATACAGTACTTATTACTTTGTATATGGCTTCTTCCATTTA
The DNA here is from genome assembly GCF_016772045.2 of Ovis aries. Lineage (NCBI taxonomy): Eukaryota > Metazoa > Chordata > Mammalia > Artiodactyla > Bovidae > Ovis > Ovis aries. The sequence goes on from NC_056068.1 coordinate 37,799,773, forward strand.
GCAAGCTGTTTTAATGATTTGAGATTCACATGTTATATGTACTCATAATTCATTCCCATTTATTAATAAGAAGTATATTATGACCAACCTAGATAGCATATTAAAAAGCAGAGACATTACTTTGCCAACAAAGGTCCATCTAGTCATGGCTATGGTTTTCCAGTGGTCATGTATGGATGTGAGAGTTGGACTCTAAAGAAAGCTGAGCACCAAAGAATTGATGCTTTGAACTGTGGTGTTGAAGAAGACTCTTGAGAGTCCCTTAGACTGCAAGGAGATCCAACCAGTCCATTCTGAAGGAGATCAGTCCTGGGTATTCATTGGAAGGACTGATGCTGAAGCTGAAACTCCAATACTTTGGCCACCTCATGCAAAGAGTTGACTCATTGGAAAAGACCCTGATGCTGGGAGGGATTGGGGGCAGGAGGAGAAGGGGATGACAGAGGATGAGATGGCTGGATGGCATCACCAACTCGATGGACATGAGTTTCGGTGAACTCTGGGAGTTGGTGGTGGACAGCGAGGCCTGATGTGCTGCGATTCGTGGCGTCAGAAAGAGTCAGACATGACTGAGCGACTGAACTGAACTGAGTATATTTTATTATAGGGATATACTACAATTTGTTTACCCACTCACCTGTGATGAACATTTGGATCGTTTCTAATGTAGGGCTTTTACGAACAAAAGTGCTACAAATTCACATGAATAAGTTTTTCTGTGGATATATGTTTTCATTTCTCTTCATTAAATACCACAGAGAGAACTCCAAAATCATATGCTAAATTGCCAAAATATTTTCCAGTGGAATGTACACTTTTACATTCCCAGGAGCAGTGTTTACATTTTTTGCCTAATTTTAATTTGATCATTTGTTTTCTTTTTATTGAATTATAAGAAATCTTTATAAGTACTGGATAGAAGTCATTTATCAGATTTATTATAAATATTTTTCCCATGCTAGTGCTTATCTTTTCATTTTCTACTGATAGCTTTCAAAGAAAAGTGGTTAATTGTAACAAAGTCTAGTTAATTTTTTTGTTTTTTTATATTCAGAATTTTATTCTAGATGTTTTATAGTTTTGTTTTTTTAATTTTGGTCTATAACTCTTTTTGTTTGTATGGTATGAAGGAAGAGTCAGTGTTTATTTCCACACTGTGCTTACCCACCCAGATTAGCCAGCTGTTTCAGGACATTTATTGAAAAGATTATAACTTCCTCCTTTGAAGTGCCCTGGCACCTTTCCCAAAAGTCAACTGACCTTTTAGAAATGTGGGTCTATTTCTGGACACTCAATTCTATTCCACTGATCCATAATGTCTGTCATATTACTACTACCACACTGTATTTAAATAAATCTTGAAATCAGGTAATTTAAACTATGTTCTTTTTAAAACTGCTTTATTAATTTGTCTCTTTTTTTTTGGCTAGCACACAGTATATTGGATCTTAGAGCTCCAACCAAGGATCTAACCCGTGACCCCTGAAGTGGAAGCATGGAGTCTTAACCACTGGATTGCCAGGGAAGTCTCAAAAATTTTTGCATTAGACTATCAATAACTTTTAAAAAAGACTCCTGAAGTTTGTATTAAAATTTCACGGAATGTACAGATCAATTTGTAACTCAGTGTTTCTCAATCTCTATCCATACATTAGAATTATCTGGGCACATCAAAAGATAACTCAAGCCTTGCTAGACCCCCATCCCAAACCAATCAAATCAGTAGGTTCTAATACGGAGTCATGATTCAGAAATGCTGATTTAATCGTTCAGAGGGAATGATTTCATTAAAATTAAAGATATTTGAGACTACAAAGAACTTTTTTGTCACAAATATTGCTGGTGTGTAATTAGAAACTGGGATATCCATTTAAAAATTAATTTCCATTTGTTAGACTACAGCTCTAATATTTAGATAAGACCTAAATTAAATAGCAAGACCCCTGGTCATCAAGCCAAACTTAAAAAAGAAAAAATTTGGGGGGACTTCCCTGGTGGTCCAGACCCTGAGTTCCCAATGCAGGTTTCCCAGGTTCGATCCCTTGTCGGAGAACTAGATCTCACATGCCACAACTAAAAGATCCTGCATGCTACAACTAAGACCTAGTGCAGACAAATAAATTTTTTTTAAAAGAAGAAATCTGGAAAATTTTCAGAAGATATTTGAGGAAGAAAAACTCCAGAGGAAAAAAACCCTGACAATCAAGAATTTTATGTCTCGGTAAACTATCATTCAAGAGTGAGAGTTAAACAAAAAAAACCTTTCAGACACACAAAAAGAGCTTACACTAGCTGAACCTAACTAAAAGATATTTCTACATGAGAAAGAAAAATATTAAAACAGAAGGGGGAAGGAGAGTGGCACACATACAAAAAAATACTACTAGCCCCAAACTCAGCAGTTCAAACACGTATTTCAGGAACAACTAATCCCAATTTTGTACAAACTGTTTCAGATTACAGAGAAAGAGGTTAACACTCACCAACTTTATTCATTAGTGTCACCCTGACATCAAAACCAGATGAGAAGAGACGTTAAAAGAAAAGAACATTAAATGCCAAAATGTCTTACGCAAATAGACACAAAATTCACAATAAAATATTACCAAACTAAACACAGCAAAGTAGAGGAGAAAAACTAATATAAGCTTAGCTGCCTTAATATCAACAAGTGATGGCAAGTCTCCTAAAATGTAATCAAATAAAATATCCTGGCATTAAGAAAAGGAAGAGAAGAGAAAAAACAGCACATCAAGACCTAGTTGGGTTTACCACGGTATTGCAAGAATTGCAAGTATATTTTTCTTTATACTTTTCTGTAAGTTTGAAACACTATATGTCATAATTTTTCTTAAGCTCCAAAGGGCGGGGGGTAATCTGCAGATAAAAAAGATTGAAACCTAAATAATGCCCATAGTAGGGAAAAAGAATAGGAAATCAATTTACTCACAGAACCCTCCAAATACTTAGAACTTGAAGATCTCAATGCCACAGAATGTTGGGGTAAGACTTCCCACTAAAATCTTGGGAGTTTGATTGAAAACCTACATATTCATACTGATTAAGATGCCACCTCCATCATGCTCAGTTAAGCAATTACTTCCCTTCAGACTGACAGACCAGAATGTTGGTCTCTGGAGGAATTCTATAGAGACCAGAATCCCAGGGACGGGAGAGCCTGGTGGGCTGCCGTCTATGGGGTTGTACAGAGTCGGACACGACTGAAGCGACTTAGCAGCAGCAGCAGCAACAGACATCTAGAGAAATTCTGCATTTGGTATCAGCAGTAGAAAGCAGACATGACATAGCATACTGATACAGACCAAAAGTAACAGATAGTTAACCTCACCAGGAGCAACTTTAACCAACAAGGGACAGATTTTGGTAGATAAACTGCTCAGTTTTCCTGCACCTCAGAGAGACAAGTCTGTGGTTATTATGCTCTAAACCAGCAAGGAAATGTTTGATATTTACACCGTCCCATATGGTAGCCACTAGCTGCAAGTGGCTATTGTGCACTTGAGATGTGGCTACTGTGAACAAAAATTGAATCTTAAATTTTATTTAAGTAATTAATATTAAATAACAACATGTGACAGCACAGAGTCTGAGAGTTTCTAGTAATACTGAATCCTTAGCTGTGCCCATAGTGGTAACCTACTCAATCAATATACTCTTTACTATTAAACAGTTTTCCTCTTGTACTGTCTCACTTTGCCATTCTCTCTGATTATAATTCCTGGAATCACCTCCCTATCTGAAGAGTCTGCTTTTGGGAGAATAAGACTATAAGGATCTGATGAAAGCTTCCTATAGAAAGGCAAAAATTAAAATGAGCCACAAGAAATTAGGAAATGACAGGAAAAAGAAAAAGAACAAAAGATCAATAAACTGTTATTAATAATCTCAGAGATAAAAGAAGATATTCTATCTATGAAACAAAAATGTAATATTAAAATGGGAACAGAGAATAAGGCAGCTCTAGGAGAAATTAAAACCATGGCAAAAAAATTTTATAAGTCAGTGGAAGGATGAGAAGGTAAAGTGAAAGACAATAAGAAAAAACAAAAATCCTAACAGTTGTACTTTGGCAGAAAAAAAAAGATTTTAAAAAATTACGCAATTAATCCAAGAGATACAATGTCCAAATAGGAGAAACAATGGCCAATTAATAGTAAGTCCAGAAAGAAAGAATTGAAAAGAAGGGAAAAAAGAGAAATTATTAAAAAACTATAGGAAATTTTCCCCAAATTAAAAGATATCAATCTCCTAAATTAAATATATATATATATATGTATATATCAGCACATGACTGAAAAAAAGATGGGCTAAGGCACATCACAAAAGTTCTGAAGACCAGAATAAAGAAAATCCTAAAAGCTTCCAGAGAGAAATCAAGATTAGTTTCAGACTCTTTAACAGTAACAGTGGATGCTTTTTTGTACAGTAGACTTAACAGTTAACAATATTTTCATAATCAGAAAATATAAATACCAAAAACAGATTTTAAAACTGGGACATAGCTATAGTAAAAGAATGGAATAAGAGTAAAAGGGGAGGACTCTGAGACCTAAAATCTCAATTACATACAAGAATTACTTAAGTCAAGAAATTGGCAGATGAGGCATATTATTTTTAATTGTGTAGATAAATACCACAAGAAATAATGAAAAGAATTAGGACTGATTATGTTTGAGGAGAAGGACCCGAGAGAGGGGAAGAATTAGAGAGGGAACTGTAATTTTTCATGTTAATCTTTTAGTGCTATTTGGTTTTTTAACTATGTGTATGTATTACTTTGGAGGAAACAAAAATGTACTATAGAAGTAGAACAGAAATTTTATGCTAAAATGGTTCAAGTTTTTGAAACTATTTTTGATTATCACTTGTAAAGAGATGGTATAATAACTGGAATCCAAAGATAATTGCAATGCAGAAAATATCTACTACTCACTTTAGACATCTCATTTAGTAAAATTTAAGAAAATGCTAAGAGGAAATATAGTTAAACCTATTCATTTGTGCTAAGGGAAGATAGCTAGAACATGAATAAACCCATTTATTTTTGCCATTAAAATACACCAAAAAAATATAATCTGTCAGGAAGATTAAGCCTCATATATGGAGAACGTTAAGCTCTATCTATACATTTTACAAAGTTAATATTAAAATTGGGTACTATCACAAATCAATGAGCTAGACATTCACAGAAATGTTAGGCACATAATCGGCCCTTAGTTTTGTTAACTAAATGACCAAAGGAGATACTCCAAGAAGGGCTCCTAAAAAAAAAAACAAAGAAAAGCCAGTATAAAAATAAAATTTACCATGGATAATATGCAAATAGCAACTGATAACTTAGTATATATTTAGTCACTTTTAGTTTCAGTTTCATCTCTTCTTTTCCAGCTAACCTTTTGCCTTTCACTGTGTCATTTTCCCATAAAATAACAGCACGATAAAAGAGAAGAAAATGATGACATCAGAACATTTACGATAGGAGAATAAATTCACTAGTCAGGAGATCTTGCCAGCAATAATATCACTTGAACTTTACAAGTGAGAACAGAGGTTAAAAGAGAAAATTTCATTTAGAAGAAAAACTTCATCTGGAATATTAGTGATTTTTCTTTTTATTCAACAAATATTTTAAGAAATAATACCCTAAAATTTTTTCCTAAAAATGGAATAAACTGACAAGCTTTTGCTATGACGTTAAAGATTACAGTTGTCAGTTCATAAGTAATTCAACATTTAAACAGTCCTTTCTAAATTCTCATTTTGACAGTTTACCTGGATAATTTAAATTTTTTTCCTGATTCACAAAGTTATTATAATAAAATCAATCCACTTCCTCTTCTACTAACTCAGAATTTCAATACAACTTTTAGGTCAAGCGTTTCTAATTCCATTAATATACAGAACCTCCAAACTTAAACTTTTATTATTCAGCACAAATAATTAACTATCAAGTCTATTCATTTGGTTTTATATAAAAATCAAATGAAATCCTTCTCATACTAATAATTAACCTCACTAAACATTAGAATCCACATATTAAACCAATTAGACCTATAGAATGGCAAAAGAATAAGATGTAAAGTAAAAGACTAGTGGGCCAATACTTTTAACTCCAATATTAAAGGTTACCAAGACTGAAAATAATAGCTATTCCTTTATTTCCCCAACGGCTGTGACCACTGAGAGCAATAGCTGTGTTGCTTTCACAACTAAGAGCACCCGGCACAATACTAACGCTCTCCATCGAATATTATATGAAAAACTGAATAAATTGTCTCGATAATATCTATTCCTTTAAATTAAATTTGTGTCTCTATTGTGGGAGACATTCATAATTAACAAAGGATTTTAGAAAGCAATAAATACATTTGTCAGCAAAATACTCCCATTAAGATATCAATATCACAAGTACTAAAATGATTAAGTGATCTCTTGGAAAAGCTTTCAGCTCTAAAACCCTGAGATTTCACTACCACAGAATATTTTTCTCCTAAAAAGAATTACCTTCTCTGATATTATTCTTTTGCAAGCTTCACTAAATAACACTTTATGCTTTAAAAATGAGAAAGTGTTTCAAAGGGAGCTAGACTTTCTAATTAACTGGAAACGAGAAAAAATTATTGAGGCTTTCATACGAAGGGAAGAAAATAATGTCACTGGCACAATATAAATTTTAGTGACTAAACAACATTATAACTTGCTAAAAAATCATAAAGGAATCAAGCATTTCCAATACAATTCTAAAAATAAAACAAAGTTATAAAATGAGAAGTCATTAATAAACAACTGCTTGAAAACCTAAAGTTTTTAGTGACTGACGAACAAGTACCCCTTTTCATGTATTTTGTGTCCCCTAGAAAGAAGAGACGCTTCTACATGAAATAAAAGTTAACTTTCTTTTTATAAGAAAGGGTCTCTGATGAGAATGCCTGAAGAGGGGAAATAAAGTACTAGATAAGTCTTAAAAACCACCTTATATTTCCTTTGTATAAAGTTTTTTCCCCTATCCTTGGTCCTGTCAGTATAGGATAAGCTGACTCTCTGAACCTATCATATACAAGAAAATATCTTAACTTCTACAAAGTCAAAGAACTTTTGCCAGGACTATGTGGATTTGGAAAAAGAGGAATTCCAGTAAATTCCAAGTAACCATTTGTTACCACAGAGAAATAAAACTGATTTGTTCAGTTTTGGAATGGACGAGCTTTTCATTGGACAGAGCCAGCTGAGAATTATAAAGCTAAACTGCTTTAAGCCACAACCCTCACAAACAGCTAAGAAGCAGTCATCAAGGGTGTGATTCTTAGACTAGTAGAAAGTACATTTTCAAAAGTTCTTTCAGCTTTCAAAGGAATAACTTCTGTTAATAGTATTTCTTAAGACCTCCATATGACCACTTGGTCAGTCACTTTCCTCCATGTACATTATGCATCATAGGTTTTGAAGCAAGACAGATCTGGTTTTTAATAACCAGATCAGTAACTACCAGCAGCCTAATTCTGGTTCCCTAACTATAGAGAAGAAAATCATACTCTATATTTTGATGGCTACTTCATAAGCTTTATAAGAAAAAAAAAAAAGAGAGAGATGATCTCACAGATTAAAACTAGCAGAAACCAATCAGACACAACTTTTTTTAGCAAATAGTGAAAAAAAAGGAAATACTAAGTCATTGTATGAAGCCAGCATGACCCTAAAACCAACACCTGACATGGCCATTATGAGAAATGAAAATTATAGAGCAACATCTCTCATAAACAGTGATGAAAATTCTAAAAAATTAATAATAATAATTTAGCAAGGCAAATTCAGCAAAATATAAAAAAAGGATAATACATATGACTAAGTGGGATTTATTCCAAGAAAACAATGTTGTCTCAACATTTGGAAATAAACCACAGTAACTCACCACATTAACAAAATAAAAGACAGAAATCCTAAGATTATCTCAAACATGCAGAAAAAGTATCTGATAAAATTTAACAGTCATAATTTTAAAAACCTCTTAGCAATCTGGAAATAGAAGGAAAATTCCTTAATCTGATCTGTGTTAAGTCGCTACAGTCCTGTCCAACTCTTTGCAACGCTATGGACCGTAGCCTGCCAGGTTCCTCTATCCATGGGATTCTCCAGGCAAGAATACTGGAGCGGACTGTCATTTCCTCCGCCACTGTATCTTCTCAACCCAGGGATTGAACCAACATCTCTATGTCTCCTGCACTGGCCGGTGGGTTCTTTACCAATAGCACCACCTGGGAAGCCCCTTAATATGATAAAAGATATCTTTTACACAAAAAAATACACGCACATCCCACCTACAGCTAACATTAATTTTAAAGTTAATATACTGACTCTATTCCCCAGACAGTTGGGGAGAAAACAAGATTGTCCACTGTCATCACTCCTAGTCAACGTAATATTGGAGATTCTAGTCATTAAAATGAGACAATAAAACAGTAGGAAAGTATAAAGATCAGAAAAAGTAAAACTGTCCTTGCTCACAGATAACATGATTATATACATAGAAAATGCAAAGCAATCTATGAACAAGCAACTACAACGAATAAATGAACCCAGTAAGGTTTTTTCTGATACAAGTTTAAGACTTTTCTACTGTATTTCTATAAAGTAACAGCAAACAAATGGAAAATGAAATTTATGAAACAGTATTATATAATAACAAAAAGTCAAATAATGAATAAATCTTACATAAGATGGGTAAGGTAACTACACTGAAAAAAATGAGAAAAAAATTTTTTAATGAAAAGAAATGGGGAAATACACATGGTTCATAGTTTGGAAGATTCAACATTATTATGATAACCAATTCTCCCCCAATTAATCCATAGGCCCAATTCAATCCTAATCAAATTCCCAGCAAGACGTTTTATGGAAACTGACAAACCAATCCAAAAATTTATCTGGAGATGCAAAGATCCTAGAATAGCCAAGCTCAAACTTTAATAGAAGGACTTATACAACCAAATTTCAGTATTTATTATAAAGTGATAGTGCAACAATGGCCAAAAGATGGACAGATATGCCAGCGAAACTGAGTTCAGACACAAGCCCAGACATATATGGTCACCTGTTATGAAAAAGATGTCACTGAAAATCTGTGTGGAGAAAAGACCGTCTTTTCAGTCAAAGGCACTAGAGTTTTAGAAACTAGTATGAAATAACAATGAACCTTGAGCTCAATTTCACACCATTAACAAAAGTTAATTCAAGGAAGATCACAAACCTAAAAGTCAAAGGTAAAAACTACAAAGCTTCTAGAAGAAAATATAAGAAAATATCTTCATGTAAGCAAAAAATTTTTTAAATATTCAAAAGGTCACTAAAACTGCTAACTAAAAACTCAAGTTACTAAACTAGTCATAGAAAAAAATAAGTTGTACTTCATTAAAATTAAGCACTTCTGGTCATCAAAAGGGGTGCTAGTTCACCCCAGGTGGTGCTAGTGGTAAAGAACCTGCCTACCAATGCAAGAGACAAAAGAGACACAGGTTCGATCCCTGGGTCAGGAAGATCCCCTGGAGGAGGGCATGGCAACCCTCTCCAGTATTCTTGCCCAAAGTATCCCATGGACAAAGGAGCCTGGTGGGCTACAGTCCATAGGGTTGCAAAGATTTGGACAGATGAAGCAACTTAGCACACTGGCATGCATTCATCAAAAGATATTCATGTTGATGTTTGGCAGAAACTAACACAATTCTGTAAAGCAATTATCCTTCAATTAAAAAATAAATTTAAAATAAAAAATATTGAAAGCAAAGAGAAAACCCACAGAACAGAAGATATTCAGTTCAGTTCAGTTCAGTCACTCAGTCGTGTCCGACTCTTTGTGACCCCATGAATCACAGCACGCCAGGCCTCCCTGTCCATCACCAACTCCCTGAGTTCACTCAAACTCATGTCCATCAAGTAGGTGATGCCATCCAGCCATCTCATCCTCTGTCGTCCCCTTCTTCTCCTGCCCTCAATCCCTCCCAGCATCAGGGCCTTTTCCAATGAGTCAACTCTTTGCATGAGGTGGCCAATGTACTGGAGTATCAGCTTCAGCATCAGTCCTTCCAATGAACATCCAGGACTGATCTCCTTTAGGATGGACTAGTGAAAGTGAAAGTGAAGTCACTCAGTTGTGTCTGACTCTTTGCAACCCCATGGACTGTAACCTATCAGGCTCCTCTGTCCATGGGATTTTCCAGGCAATAGTACTGGAGTGGATTGCCATTACCAGTACATAACTCCAGCAAAGGTTTTATATCTAGAATTCATAAAGAATATAAAATACTACTATAAATCAAGTGGGAAAAAAAGACAATCCACTGTCAGTTAAAAAAAAAAAAAAAAGACAATCCATTTCCTTAAATGGGCAAAAGATCTAGTTAGGAATTTCACAAAAGAGAAAATCCAAATGGCCCGTCGATATATAGAAAAGTACTCAACATCATTAGCATCCAAGAAATGCAAATTAAAGTGACAATAACACACCACTATCCAACTCACAGAATGGCTACGTGTACTCATTGGAAGTGTTGATTAGAAAGTGGAACAGCTGGAACTCGTCATCAACTACTACTGGGTGTGTAAACTGATACAATTCTGGAAAACTACTTGGCAGTTAACTGCTGCTGCTACTGCTAAGTCGCTTCAGTCGTGTCCAACTCTGTGCGACCCCATAGATGGCAGCCCACCAGGCTCCTCCATCCCTGGGATTCTCCAAGCAAGAACACTGGAGTGGGTTGCCATTTCCTTCTCCAATGCATGAAAGTGAAAAGTCAAAGTGAAGTCGCTCAGTCGTGTCCGACTCTTAGTGACCCATGGACTGCAGCCCACCAGGCTCCTCTGTCCATGGGATTTTCCAGGCAAGAGTACTGGCGTGGGGTGCCATACTTATTCTGCATGCGTGCATGTTAAGTTGCTTTAGTCATGTCCAACTCTTTGCAACCCTAAGGTCTATAGCCCACTAGGCTCCTCTGTTCATGGGATTCTCCAGGCAAGAATACTGGAGTGTTGCCATTTCCTTCTCCAGGGGATCTTCCTGACCCAGGGATGGAACCCACAGCTCAATCATTACAGGCAGGTTATTTACCACTGGGTCACCTGAGAAGCCCCCAATGATTCTGTAAACCCAACTCCTAGGTATATAGTCAACAAAAATTAATATATGTCTACCAAAAGATGTATAAGAATGTTCACAATAGCTTTATTCATAAATGTTCCTCCCAAATGATAATAACTCAAGTGTCTATAAACTGGAGAATGAATAATACATTTGTACCATAGTACATAGAACTGTAATAAACTAGTAATATACTGAACAATATTTTTGGATATTGTAGGTTATTTTCAGCAAATGAAACCAGATATAAAAGATAACGTACTATGTAACAGTTTATATGAAATTCAAAAATAGGCCAACAAAATTCATGGAGATAGAATTTAGAATAGTGGTTAATATAGGGAGGGAGTAATGTCTCTAAGAGTAAACAAAGATTTCCTCTGGTGTGCTTGGAATATTGTATATTTGGATCTGGGTGGTAATTACATATGTATATACCTATGAAAATATCCATTGAGCAGTATATTTAAGATTAGCGTACTCTATATGTTATACCTCAATTTAAAATTTCTGTATTCTCTAAATTTTAAAAAAAGCTTCAATCTGGAATTTGGAACTATCTGCAGGAAAAGAAAGCATTTAACAGAGGACTTGGTCAACTCAACCTATTTGGTTCATAAAAATGCATATAAAATAAATGGAAATAAAGTCATGCTAAAAAGGAGACTCAACATTTATTGAGAGTCGAAAATAACTCAAGCATTGTGACAAGGCTATCCTTGAACATATATACACATACAGAATCTTATTTAAACTCTAACGAAACTTCAGGACAGGTACTATTATTAAAATTTTAGAGATGAGAAAATTATGGTGAATAGATGTTGCTCCTATTCAATTTTAAATGGTTTGATCTTCATAAACACATTTGGTTTGCATAAAATAGGTTTCTAAATATACTGACAAAAAGTGATTTGTAAATATCTTAACTGGCTTTCCTATCACTTTATCTAAATATCCTACCTGGCTTTCCTATCAAATTATCTAAATATCCTCCTTCAACACAATGTCCTCTTACTCTCTCTTATTTTTCTTTATGACACACATTGCTATCTGATAATATATGCGCTTATCTGCTTATTTTCTATCTCCCCCACTAGAATGTAGGTTACACGAAGGCAGAGACCTTGGCCATGTTGTTCATAGCTCTCCCCCAGCACCTAGATGCATGTCTGGCATCTAGCAGACACCTAATAAATACCAGTGGATGGAACGGAAAATGTAGTAATAAATATGCTGACACTCAATTTTTTCCCTTTTGCATAATAACTATAAAACAAAAAGAAGATGACTGTATTCCATGTCTTTGATAAAAATGTTTATATAACCTTACCAGCAAAAGACTTGATATATATCTTTAATATGGTTGAATCATTCATACAAACAAGAATTTAGAAGACTGAGTTTAACATATTAAACTAATAAAGATTATTATCTTCCAATTATGTCACAAATTGTGTTATTCTGGAGCCAACTAAGCAAAGAGCTGGCTTCCCTGGTAGCTCAGCAGTAAAGAATCCACCTACCAATGCAGGAAACTCGAGTTGGATCCCTGGGTTGGGAAGATCCCCTGGGGAAGGAAACGACAACCCACTCCAATATTCCTGCCTGGGAAATCCCATGAACAGAGGAGCCTGGTGGGTTACAGTCCATAGGGTTGCAAATCGGACATGACTTTGCGACTGAACATCAAACAACAAAGCAGAGTAGGTCACAGTTTCAGGAAGAAGTGCTTGGGGCTAGCATTGTGAAAACCAATTACAACACTCAGCATTAACACAGAGCTAAAACAGTGATAACTATACAACCACTGAAGTCCTCCATTATTTACGAATAGCCAAGATAGGGAAATAGCCTAAGTGTCCACTGATGGATGAAGGAGAAGGAACTGTGATACGTGTGTGTGAGTCCATACATCCACAAATAAGCTACAGATTCAGAGAACAGATGGGTGGTTTCCTAGAGTTGGGGCTGTGGGAGTACACAAAATTGGTGAAGGAGGTCAAAAGTGCAAAGATCCAGTTATAAAATAAGTTGTGATTATTTTAATAATACTTTATTGCATATTTCAAAGTTTCTGAAAGAGTGAATCTTAAAAGTCTTTGTCACAAGAAAAAACAATTTTTTGATAACTATGTAAGGTGACGGATGTTACCTAGACATTTTTTGCATTAAACACAAGTACTCAATCATTATTTGTACACTTGAAACTAATATAATGCTATGTATCAATTAAATCTCAATTTAAAAAACACTACTCAAGTGTGTAAGGAGAATGTTTGCACCTTCACTGAATTCTGTTTAATGCACTCTCCTGTCTTGAGCCCATTTCCTCACCTCTCTGCTCTAGCTACTATCTCTGCTTTGCTTTAACTTCTCTTGCTATTTTCTTTAATTTTTCCTTCTGTGCTATCTAAACATATGTAGACACACACACATATATATGGGATTCCCTGATACCTCAGTCGGTAAAGAATCTGCCCGCAATGCAGGAGACCCCGGTTCAATTCCTGGGTAGGGAAGACCTGCTGGAGAAGGGAATGGCTACCCACTCCAGTATTCTGGCCTGGAGAATTCCATGGACTGTACAGTCCATCGGGTCCCAAAGACTTGGACACAACCGAGCGACTTTCACTTCACACACACACACACACATATGTATATGTACACCATGTATAGATCTTCTCCCTCTCTCTAACATTTATTTTTTTTTTAATTTGTCGTTGCGCTGGGTCTTTGTTGCTGCATCGGGGCTTTCTCTAGTTGCGGCAACCAGGGGGCTATGCTGCAGTGCATGGGCTTCTCACCGCAGTGGCTTCTCTTGTGGAGTACGGGCTCTAAGGCCCACAGGATTCAGCAGTTGCAGCATGTAGGCTCAGTAACTGTGACTCTTGGGCTCTAGAGCACAGGCTTAGTAGTTGTAGTGCATAGGCTTATTTGTGCCACAGCATGTGGGATCTTCTCCCGACCCCTAAACCCCTGTCCCCTGCATTGGCAGGTGGGTTCTTATCTACTGTACCATCAGGGAAGTCCTCTCTAATATATTTAGATATGCATCTATCTTTGAAGCATACACACACATAAAACTTGCCTGGGCCTTGCTTTCACCCCTGCAAAGTAGTATTATTTGACGTATTGCCATTTCCTTCAAAAAGTATACAAACTCCACTCCCTACTCCCAAATTCACATGATCATCAATAACGACCTTTATCACCAAGTCACACTGCCTTCTATATGACCTCAATGCATCAGTTAAAATAGAACACATCCTCCATCTTTAAACTATCCTCATGACATCCATGATTTTGTGCCTCCCAGGTTTTGTTGGACCTTGACTTTAAACAATTTAGGGGAAACTCTTTATGTAAAAAAAAGCAAAATTACAAATATGAACTTTGATATAAAGGTAAATACTTATCTAGAATGAGGGGGGGAGAATCACAAGTTTCACTAAAATATAGAAAACTAATATTATAACTCTATCAATAATAAACTCCCTGACAAACTTCCAGAATACGTCTTCTACATTTTAATTGTATATCTTTCATGAACACTTCTTCGTGTGACAATATGTAAGATTTTCTATGATTTTCCATGAGGAGATGGAAATATGTAAGATTTTCCATAAAGAGGCAGATTTAAAAAAAAACTTTCTGATGACGAAATCACTACTCACATTTTAAAAAATATTCTTCTGGGTCCACAAACTGTTACTAGCTATGTCATAAACTTAGTATTTAGTAAATTTACTGTATCACAAATTTTAGTATTGTCAAATCTGGGGAAACTTACCTTTGTTTCTTTTCTTTATAAGCTGTCAGATTCAAAAGAGTTTTCTCCATACTAACTTCTGGTTCTGTATATTTCAAATTGTATTTCTCTTACCCTACTCACATACTACTAGTGTCAGATTCTGTAGAACGTGTCTGTATCATCTATAATCTCTGGCCTTGCATATTTTTCCATAACACTGAGTCAGTATAGTAAGTAACAAGAGTACAGTTGACCCTTGAACAACTGTGGGGCTAAGAGTGCCAACCCTCGGAGCCATTGAAAACCTGCATATAATTTACAGTCAGCCTGCCATATAGGCAGCACCTCATATCCAAGGTTCCATATCCACGGAGTCAACCAACTTCAGATAGCACAGTACTACAGCTATTACTAAAAAAAAATTCTGTATGTAAGTAAACCCCCACAGTTCAAACCTGTATTGTTCAAGAGTCAGCCGTATTCCAAATGTCATTCCTTCCTATAGCAGAAGGAACAGGAACATTCCTATACCTAACTATCCTCTGAAGTGACGATGAACCACATAAACATATGCTACCTAAACTAAATGTATCCCCAATTCAACTTTCCTTTTCCATTAGCTGGATCCCAAAAATGCCTATAGGCACTCCAATGCTACATGACATGAGGGAAAATGAAGAATGGGAAGAGACAGCACTCTTCACTTAAAATACTTTACTTTTGGAAAGCCTATAGAAATGTGTGGCCATGTGAACACCTTTCTCCCCAAGTCACAGAAGAAATCTGCAAAAGTGGTAAATCTTCCACATCCTACCACTCTTCTTCACTGACTCCTCTTTGACATGCCAACCACTAAACAGAAGTATTTCCCAAATTTTTGCCTTTCTCCTGAAAACCTGCACAATACAGATGCTTCCCAAAGTCATGTTGTCCTTAATTTTTTAAAATTTGATCTGCACTCCTTTCCCACCTGCGGCCCACCCCACCACCCAGACATCTCAACTATTCTCAAGCTTCATCTATGACTTAGCAAATAATCCTCACTCTAGAATGTAGTGACTAGACTATCAACTCTATGGGAAAGGGATATGTCAGCCTTGTGTTCTGCAGGAACTCCAAAACCTGACCCCGATGCATCACATTTCCCCGAGGCCTTCGGGGAAACATACTGAGTAGCTCTGAAAGTTGGATCTCTAGACTCATTCTTTTTTCAAGCTCCAAACCTATGATCTTCAATTCAGAGTACTCCAGGGTACTCTAGAATACTCTGAAATTCATTGTAGTAATACCTTTTAAACTCCTAGTAAAAAAATTCCAGAGTAATAAGGCACAATGAAATTATAGGCCTTGTTCAAGAAGAACACAGATTATTCCACCGCTTAAACTTCCCTTTTAAAAACAAGTCATGTAGCTCATAAGCCATATAGACCTAACCTGGAATCACACTCAGTACCCTGTACAAAAACACCATAAGTAGAAATGCAAAGCCTAGTGCAAGTTATCAAACATGAACAGATAAAAGACTTTTGAGAAAGAAATCAAATACAATAAATAAGACTAAATATCAATAACTGCTGCTGCGGCTGCTGCTGCTAAGTCGCTTCAGTCGTGTCTGACTCTGTGCGACCCCATAGACAGCAGCTTACTAGGCTCCTCTGTCCCTGGGATTCTCCAGGCAAGAATACTGGAGTAGACTGCCATTTCCTTCTCCAATGCATGAAAGTGAAAAGTGAAAAGCGAAAGTGAAGTCACTCAGTCGTGTCCGACTCTTAGCGACCCCATGGGCTGCAGCATAACAATAAATATGCCTGTATACATGTCTTAAAATTTGTATACAGAATGTACTCAGACAACACAGAGTACATATTCAGTCATGTAGTCCTGCTCCAGTGAAAGACTTCATTGTAAACATACTACTAAAACAAAAGAGTTCCCAAGCAAATAGGACAAACTGCTGACATAAGCGTGGCACTGACGTATCTGTCTATTTGCCTTCAGTTGCTAGGATTCACTGTGTCCATTTTTCTCTAAGCTCTAAAACATGCAACTCTTTGATGTTATGAAGAGTCCATGGTTAAACAAAAAGTTGGCAGAACATTTAACATAAAAAATATTTCAAATTCAAATCTCTAATTTCTTGAAAACACATTTTCCCTATGGTTAAAAATCAAATGTTGGTGAAATTTGAAATTTCTTTACCAAAAACAGCAACAAAAATCAATTTCAGTAAAATGAAATGAAAAGGGAAACTGCATACTTTCAAGTTACTACCACAGAAATAAAATTCTGAATGCAACTATAAAAGAAAATTATCTATTTAGTCATTTTGAACCTGTACAATAAGAGAAGTGCACATTT
This sequence comes from Ovis aries, assembly GCF_016772045.2. Classification (NCBI taxonomy): domain Eukaryota; kingdom Metazoa; phylum Chordata; class Mammalia; order Artiodactyla; family Bovidae; genus Ovis; species Ovis aries. Next base: position 37,817,034 of record NC_056068.1, read on the forward strand.
TGCATTACTCAAAAAAAGGAAACTATGCAGTGATTTGAGTAAATTCCTAAATTACTCAATTAAGATCCATTTCACCTTTAGAATTATAATCTTAAGATTATAAATGAGTGTATTAGACAATAAGTAAAGTGAATTTTATGTAATCTGTATGATCTATGAGTGAAGAGGCAATAAGAAATATGTTTTGTAGGCAAGAAAATAGAAACAGTGGCAACTTTCTGTAGTTCCATAACTATTAATATAATCCTATCTCAAACTATAGGTCAGTGGGAAAGCTCCCCCAGGAACTTCCATCTGCTCTTGGTATAGCACAGCTGTGATGCATTAGATGGACGTAAACTACCTTTGCTGCTGCTGCTAAGTCGCTTCAGTCGTGTCCGACTCTGTGCGACCCCATAGACGGCAGTCCACTAGGCTCCCCCGTCCCTGGGATTCTCCAGGCAAGAACACTGGAGTGGGTTGCCATTTCCTTCTCCAATGCATGAAAGTGAAAAGTGAAAGTGAAGTCGCTCAGTCGTGTCCAACCCTCAGCAATCCCATGGACTGCAGCCTACCAGGCTCCTCCATCCACGGGATTTTCCAGGCAAGAGTACTGGAGTGGGGTGCCATTGCCTTCTCCAAACTACCTTTGGTTAGAAGCAAAACCAATCAAATTTCCAGGAAACCTTCAGAATTCATTAATATTAAATGGACACAATTCCACTGTTTCTCTAACAGCATTTAACAATATTTCTTCACATTCCCCACATGGCTTTCTAACTACTAAAATATTTTTCAACTTTTATATTCTTTGGGATACAACTTCCATTTCTATTTCAAAATTCAAATATTTCAAATCAATTCAATATAACTTATTATAAATTTGCTATGATTTTTTTAATTTAAATAAATATTTGGGAAGCCACAATTGATAATTTTTCTACCAATATAGTCCAAAGGGTCACAAACAGTCAGACACAACTGAAGTGAGTGAGCGCACACACACGCACACACACTACCTATACAAAGGTTTATGCAGTTTTATGTAGTTATTTCAGAAAACCATTTGGCATTATTCAGCAAAACTGATGCAAATTATATAAAGTAAGTTGACCGTAATAAAATTAAAAATTAGACTAGAAATCAACAACAAAAAGATAACAGAAATACTCCAAACACTGAGAAATTAAATAACTTCTAAATAAGCTATAATTCGAAGAGAAAATTTTAAGGAAAATTAGAAAATAATATGAACCAAATAGAAAGTAAGATATAACAGATAAAAATTTATGACATGCAGCTAGAGTAGTCCTTAGAGGGAAAGCTAAAACACTAAATGCCTATATTAATATTAGAAAAGAAGAAAAATCTAAAAACAATAATCTAAGCTTCCACCTTAAATTAGAAAGAGAACAAAATAAGCCTACAAGCAAGCAGAAAAAAGGTAACAATGATAAAACCACGTATCAATGAAAAAGCAACAGGAAAGCAAGAGAAAATTAATAAATTGAATACACAGTTTAAAGCTTTCCAAAGATAAAAAAGGAATTTCTAGTCCCTGATGATATCACTGGAATATTCTACTAAATACTTACTAAATAGAACTAATCCTACATACTCTCTTCTGAAAACAGAAAAGGGAATACTTCCCAACTCATACTGGGACACTATTACTCCATACCAAAATCAGACAAAAACAGTACCAAGAAAACTACAGACATATCCCTCATGAACATGGATGCAAAAATTCTCAATAAAATATTAACAAATCAAATCCAGCAACGCACAAGAATAATAATACACCAGAACCGAGTGGTACTTAACCCTGTGATGCAAAAGCTGGTTCAATATTTAAAAAACAAGCAATGTAATCCAACAAATTAACAATGTAAAGAAACAAAAAAGACATACTTTATGACCATATCACTTGACACAGAAAACTCATTTGACAACATTCGACTTTCAGCAAAATAAGAATAGAAAGAGGCTTTTCTAACCTAATAAAGAACAGGTATGAATTCACTTAACAGATCCTTATAAGTGCTACGTTAACTACAGTGCTACCTACGGAACTGAGGGTGAGGAATGTGAAAGAGGGAGGACACTGCTCCCATCCTTAAGAAGCTCAGCATCTAAACAGGAAGGCGATCACACACTTAACTACACGCATGTTAACAGTAACGTATATAAAACATTATAAATGTTACAAAAAAAAAAAAAAGGACATTCCATCCAGGGGATCCGAGGGGTAGAGGCAGAAAGTCTACTGAAATAGTCCAAGCCAGTTTTCTCTCACTTGTACCTTTCTGCTTCCACTCTACCGACTCCCCACCAACAGTCAATAAAAAAAGAGCCAGAATAGTATTTTTGAAGCATAAATTATATCATGAAATTGTCTCATGGCTTCCCATTAGAAAGCAGTTAGAAAGTGCAAGTGTCAACATGGTCTACAAGGCCCTGTGTGACCCACATGCTTCTTACCTCTCCTGCCACGCTCTACCCAGCCATCTTTCCTTCTAACTCCCAAGTATGCCAGGGTCTTTCCCACCACAGGGACCTTATCTTTGCTAGGTCCTTCAGCCCAGAATGTTCCTCCCCCAGAGCTTATGTGAGCAGTGCCTTTTCAACATTCATGTGTCAGTTAAAATGTCTCTCCAGAGAGGCTCTCCCTGACGATCTTACCTAAAGTACCACCTCCACCTCCACCTCCACCACCACCACCCTGGCCCATTATTCCATTTTACTTTTTCATGAAATTTAGAACTACCTGAAGTTATTTTACCATGTTTTTATTTTCTATTTACCTGTGCTACAGTTTTTAAGACTCCATTAGAACAAGAACTTCATGCATCTTGTTCACAGTACTAATCACAGTATCTAGAACAAAACTTGGCACATTTGCATGTGCTCAATAAATATTGCTAAAGAAAGATGACATTTAAGATGGATTAAGGAAGGGGGGAGGGCAGGAGGGATTGACCTTGTCAAGAGGAATAAACAGAGAAGGAGAAAAGGAAATCAACACGGTTTATCCAGTGTTTCAACTTTCACAGACTCTGAAGAATAAAGCTACAGTTGTGAGGTATCCTGAAGATATTTAGTTTTGTTGTGTTTTCATGATGCATGAATATACTTTCAAACATCCCCAGTCTTTTCTTGAACACTTTCCCTGGCATGCAAATCATTATCTCATGAAGTAATCAACTTTGATCCAACACCTTTAAGTGACCAAAAGATTTTCTCATGTTTGTCAAACAACTGCCTATTGTTATTTAAACACATTAATCTCAGTTCTGACCCCAGAAGTTCTCATGAAAATAAGAAGTTTAATCCCTATTTTATAGGGCAGGCTTTCAAATATTTGAAGACAAGTAAAACCTCCTAAATATAATTTTTAAAATAGATATTAATAACATCTCTTGACAGTGCCTGCTGGGCCCTGGGCTAAGCACTTCATATGAATGACTCATTTAATACTCACAGCTTCTCTATGGTAAAGTTGTGATGACTATGCCTATTTTACTAATGAGAAAACTGAGGCCTGGATTAGGTAATCTGTCCAGGTCATCAAGCTGGAAAATGAATTCTGATGCCAGACTACAAACACAGACAGTCCAATTCCAGAGCCTACATTCTTAACTATTAACCTCACTCTCTAAATGACTCCTGCTCTTTCTACTGTTAGGGCTCTGTCCCCATGTGCCACACACGCAGATGGCAATGCTAAGGCTCAAAACCTGACCCAGTATCTTCTACCTAGTGATGAAGGCAACACTGATTCTCATGCATTTATAAAAGCCATGATATAATGCAAATTTAATAACAAACAAGAGGAAAAGCAGTGTAAAAATTAATGTTTCCCTGCAAATACTCTCCATTTTTATGGCCTACTATTCCTCTTTGTTCAGCATGGACTCCAAACTGAAATACTTTCCATTTTCAGAGCACATTTTTTATTTCACTACTCCTCTACGTTTGTTTTCATGATTTTCTCTTCCTAAGCAGCTATTCCACTTCTGCAGAGAATGGTATATACAGTGTTTTTCATTTTAAAAATTTATTTATCTACTTATTTATTTTTGGCCACGCCTCACAGCATGCAGGATCTTAGTTCCCAGACCAGGGATTGTACCCATGCCCCCTGAGTGGAAGTGCAGAGTCTTAACCAATTGAATCACCAAGGAAGTCCTCTACTATGTTTTTAAAAAGCCAGTTGTGCTGGGTATATTTCATTTGCCCCTCCAGAGCCATTCTCCATTTTTCTCCACTCTGTTCTCTGTCCCCAGAAGGCTGTCCTGAATAGATTGTAATAACAGTCTCCTTTGCCCAGTCTTTTGGGTAAATTCAGCCAATGGAGACAGGAAAAGAACGAGGGAGGAGTAATGTCACCTCTAGTTAGTAATATACCAGAAGCCAAAGCTTCTATTCAAATGCCCTCACAGTCTTGACAACAACCTCCTATTCCTGCCCTTACGTGTCCAAAGGCTGTGATGGCTACCTACTGTTGCTCCCTAGATACTTCATTATCCCACGTCAGCTTCCCTTAACCCTTCCCACACTTCTACAAATCACTCCTACGGTAAGCTCTCCCAAGTTTACCCATTTGAGTATATTATCTATTTTTTGCCAAAGACCTCACTGACACATCACCACTCTTTCCCTACACCCTCTCTGTTTATACTTCCTTTATAGCACTTTTTTCTCCCCTGTGCTAGATTCATCTTTGAATCTCCCAAATCATTAATTTCTTACCTGCAGTAGGCACTGAATGAATGTTTCAAGAGTAAATGCGGGTGGGGGGGGCATTCCTGGTGGCTCAATGGTCAAGAGTCCACCTGCCAATGAAGGAGACATGGGACCCATATCTGTGGAGAAACTAACCCTGTGGGCCACGGCTACTGAGCCTGTGCTCTAGAGCCTGGGAGCCGCAAACACTGAGCCCATGTGAGTCAACTATTGCGTCCGTGCTCGGCAGCAAGAGAAGCCATCACAACGAGAAGCCCGCATACTGCAGTGAAGAGGAGCCCTCCGTTGCTCAACGAGAGAAAAAGCCCTCGCAGCAGTGAAGACCCAGACAGCCAGAAATAAATAACATCACTTTTAAAAGAATAAATGAGGGGACAAAACATTAGAAAATCAAAAGAACAATACTTTGTGACATAAAGTAAATAATACAAAACCCAAATTTCAGTTTCTATAAAGATTCAAAGACAAGAAAGCTAATCTATTAGGATGAAGGTCAGACTCGTAGACATTTCTGGATGTGGTGATTAACTGGGCGAGAACACAAGGGAGCCACCTATGGTGCTGAAAATGCTCCTTATTTTGATCTGAGCAGTAATAATATGGGAATATACTTATATGAAGTTTTGTTGAGCTGTATACCTAACATTTGTTCACTTTATGGTATGTACAGTAGACCTCACTAAAAAAGAAAAGGAAAAATAAATCTGTATGTGGCTGCTTATATTGAATTAATATGGCTAACACCTCATTTAACCAGAGACTCTTCATTAAAACAAGCAAAAGAGGTCTCTGAACAGTCGAAATAGATGTTACAAAGTCCATACACTTTATCCATGAGAAAGACTTTCAGGCCTTTTCATCCTTACATTTACACTCAATTCCAATTAGCTTGGTTAACTAGCTTCCTGACCTACTATTGATAATCAGTAGCAAATTGGAAAGGTAGGCAGGATGTGTGTTAAAGATTGATAAGTGAGAAATAACAGCGAACAATAAGAAGCAAGCAAAATAACCTTTAAAGAGCAGGTAAAAACTCAAGATACAAAAATGTCTGAGATCCCTTACTATATGGCAAGGAGACTTCATCAAGCACCTAAGGCATCCTTCTATCACAGCACAGTAAGAGAAACAGTGTAAAATGAAAACTCTTACTTTTCAGGGAAATGATGAACTATTTTCATCAAGATCTGTCAGTAAGCAGAAACAGGGGTAAACATATGAGAGACAGTCACAGTAAAAATGCATTTAAACTAAAGTATTACTTGTAAAAAGATGAATGTCAGTTACCAGGCATAAATGTACTTAGTTTAAAATAACCACATTTCTGGAGCTTGCTAAATAATTACAGCTAATAATTTACTATCAGCTTCTTCTTTGGTTTCCTTGGTGGCTCAGAGAGTAAAGCGTCTGCCTGTAATGTGGGAAACCTGGGTTCGAGCCCTGGGTGGGGAAGATCTCCTGGAGAAGGAAATGCAACCCACACGAGTATTCTTGCTTGGAAAACCCCATGGACGGAGAAGCCTGGTGGGCTACAGTCCTTGGAGTCGCAGAGAGTCGGACATGACTGAGCAACTTCGCTTTCACTTTCCTCTTTGGCAAACTATAAAAATTAGCAGATTTGTATTAAAAATGCAAAGTTCTCCCCAGAAATTTTTTTTAAAGTGTATCTAAGCACTGAAAGTGTTCATTCTATCAACACTGGTTAACTGAGAACCATTCAAACCAAATCTTAAGCATTTTTTGTAAGCCATATCCGAAAAACTAACATCAAAGTTGTTTACAGCACTACTGAACCACTCCAATGTCACTTCAAATCACCACTGTAAGCCACTTCTTTTTTTAAGAGGGAATTCCTTCCCATAAGGTCTACATTAGTCTCCCAGCTCTGAATGTTCTACACTTCACTTACAAACTCTGTTACTCCTAAAGCAATCCCTCCCCTGGCTAGGTTCTGTGATTTCAAGAATTTTTTTTTTTTAGGAATTCTCTTCCTCACGCTATTTTCAACGACAGTATTATAAGTGTGTGCCTGTGTGCTAGTAGCTCAGTCACGTCCAACTCTTTGCAACCCCACGGACTGTGGCTCACCAGTCTCTTCTGTCCATGGAATTCTCCAGGCAAGAATACTACGGTGGGTTTCCATTCCCTTCTCCAGGAGATCTTCCCAACCCAGGAATCAAACCTAGGTCTCCCACACTGCAAGCAGACTCTTTATCATCTGAACAACCAGGGAAGCCCTAGAATTATAAGTAGTATGCAGCGACTAGGGAAAAAAAATGCCATGTTAAGTGATAAAAAGAAGAGTATATAATGCAGTAATTCAATTCAATAACCTATTTGGTATATGGCAAGCACAGGGCATACATAAATGAATGAAAAACTATCTGTGCATTTAAAGAAGGCAAGAAAGACCTGTCACCAAATATACTGAGTGTTAGGAACAATAGTAGATGAACACTGAGAAGGAAGTGACTCAGTTTTGTCAGAGAAGAAAAAAAAGAACAAAAGTAGAATCTGTAGCAGTCTTAAAATTAAGTACATGCCATGCAACTATGTAAAAAACTACAGCAGCAAAAATGAGGCCATGCAAAACTTAAAATACTTGTTGCATAAAATGTATTAGGATTACAAATGGCTTTTCCTATTTTCACGTTGAAAGGCAATGCCTTTTCCTCAATCCTACAAGTTTCTGCGAGTTGGAATTTCCCCTAAACTTTCTAACCTCTGTGTGCTTAGTCGTCCAGTCGTGTCCAACTCTTTGCAATCCCATGGCCTGGAGCCTACCAGGGTCCTCTGTCCATGGTGATTCTCCAGGCAAGAGTACTGGAGTGGGTTGCCATGCCCTCCTCCAGGGAATCTTTCCAACCCAGGGATCAAACCCAAGTCTCCCACACTGCAGGATTCCTTACTGTCTGAGCCACCAAGGGAGCCCAAGAATGATGGAGTGGATAGCCTATCCTTTCTCCAGGGAATCTTCCTGACCCAGGAATTGAAACAGGGCTTCCCACACTGGAGGCAGATTCTTTACCAGCTAAGCTACCAGGGAAGCCCCTGGCCTCTCTCTATTCCCTCACTATTTTTCTCCTAGAAGGAGAATAGTAACTTACATGATTGGTAAGTTTAGACTAAAGAATTACCTAAGCATAATTCTACCTGTTGTTTTTTCGCTCTTGGGGGCCTACCTGCTAGCTGGAAGTAGTTCTCAAGTGGTCCTCCATGGATGGACTCTCCTAGCAAGCAGGGAGGATGTTCCTGGCCCTGTCCTGCCTGTGCACAGGTATGTCTATTTAGCTCTAGGCTTTATAACTAGAAAGCAAAACTGCCTGCATACATAACCTATGTTCTACAACATGAGCTTTATCAGGAATAAAGGTGGAATTCTGATCTGTCATCTGTTACTCTTTTCTCAGTTTGTTCAGAATTTGGGAAAGGAATGTGGGTTTTATTTATTGAGACCCCTCAGACACAACTAAATTACAATGTCTTCTCATTCAAAATAAAATCTTCACTTTCATCTTATATTAAGCAGCTGGGTGTAATATATGTACATGATTCTTCTTCAAAGACCTCATCGTTCCTAGTAGAACTTTTGTCTTAACAATGTTTGCTGAAGCAATTAATTTTCAAATAGTAAAGCTCATTCATTATGGTGCTTGCACGCTCAGCCACTTCAGTCATGTCTGACTCTTTGTGACCCTATGGACTGTAGCCCACCAGGCTCCTCAGTCCACGGGATTCTCCAGGCAAGAATACTAGAGTGGGTTGCCATGCCCTCCTCCAAGGGATCTTCCCCACCCAGGGAAACCCACATCTCCTGTGTCTCCTGCATTGCAGGGAGATTCATTACCACTGAACCACTTAATCTACAACAAAAGCAAACTATAAAATGGCATATAAGGTAGGAAATGTTGGTGTTCACTATGTGTATGTAGGTATTTTCCCCCTAGGGAAAAATATTTCTCTATATATTTATAAAAATTCACATCCATAATTATTTCTGTCTGCTTTAAACCATTACCATTTAAGTAGTGAAAGATCTTCAGGGAACTTTAAAAGGTAGAACAGAGTGTTAAATTGAAGAAGCAGTAACGCTCAGTGCCTAATGACTGGAGGGCTGGAGGAATCACTTTTTTAATACAGCTTCTCTTCCTTCTGTTCCCTCATCTCTTGTCTATCTCTTATCAGCCCTGGGGTGGACCTGCATAACTGTCAGCATGCTTAGCAGACAGTGAGCTATAAAGCAAGAATTATAAGTGAAGTCATTTGTTTGAAGTTCCAGTGTACTTCCAACCCCAAAGTGACAAATTGGAACAAAAGTTTAAGCAACTAAAATGATGGCTGCAGTAGCTGACAAATTCTTCATCTGGTAGACCAAAGGTTCTTAACCTTTAACTCTGAAACTTCAAAAGATAAGAAGCCCCAATTATCCCTTTTAATCGCTTTTAAACTCATCACTTGCATCTTTGTTATCCTAATACTAAACAACTGCTAAAAGAATTCTCCCCATAAAATCGCTTATGCACAGCTTTTTTACTCAATACAGGCTGCAAAAGGAGTTCCAGGACAATAAAAAGGATTGTCTGAAAAATATAAATTTTAATTAACCTTACCATTGATTTATTGCCAGCATTCGCTGGATCATCAAAAAAGCAAAAGAGTTGCAGAAAAAACATCTGTTTCTACTTTATTGACTATGCCAAAGCCTTTGACTGTGTGGATCACAATAAACTGTGGAAAATTCTGAAAGAGATGCAAATACCAGACCACCTGACCTGCCTCTTGAGAAAGCTGTATGCAGGTCAGGAAGCAACAGTTAGAACTGGACATGGAACAACAGGCTGGTTCCAAATAGGAAAAGGAGTATGTCAAGGCTGTATATTGTCACCTTGCTTATTTAACTTATATGCAGAATACATCATGAGAAACACTGGGCTGGATGAAGCACAAGCTGGAATCAAGATTGCTGAGAGAAATATCAAGAACCTTAGATATGCAGATGACACCACCCTTAGAGCAGAAATTGAAGAACAACTAAACAGTCTCTTGATGAAAGTGAAAGAGGAGAGTGAAAAAGTTGCCTTAAAGCTCAACATTCAGAAAACGAAGATCATGACATCTGGTCCCATCACTTCATTGCAAATAGATGGGGAAACAGTGGCTGACTTTATTTTTTGGGGTTCCAAAATCACTGCAGATGGTGACTGCAGCCATGAAATTAAAAGACGCTTACTCCTTGGAAGGAAAGTTGTGACCAACCTAGACATCATATTAAAAAGCAGAGACATTACTTTGTCAACAAAGGTCCATCTAGTCAAGGCTATGGTTTTCCAGTAGTCATGTATGGATGTGAGAGTTGGACTATAAAGAAAGCTGAGTGCAGAATTGATGCTTTTGAACTGTGGTGTTGCAGACTCTTGAGAGTCCCTTGGACTGTAAGAAGATCCAACCAGTTCATCTTTAAGGAAATCAGTCCTGGGTGTTCACTGGAAGGACTGATGTTGAAGCTGAAACTCCAATATTTTGGCCACCTGATGCGAAGAGCTGACTCATTTGAAAAGGCTCTGATGTTGGGAGATATCGAAGGCAGGAGGAGAAGGGGACGACAGAGGATAAGATGGTTAGATGGCATCACCAACTCAATGTACATGAGTTTGGGTAAACTCCGGGAGTTGGTGATGGACAGGGAGGCCTGGAGTGCTGCCGTTCACGGGGTCGCAAAAAGTCGGACACGACTGAGCAACTGAACTGAACTACCATTGATTTTAAAGTAATCTGGCATAAAGGACCAACATAAAGTTCAATAATGAAAAATTTAACTATAATAAAAACACTAATATTGCATGGCATCCTTGCCAGGTGCCAGACACTGTTTCAAGAACTTCACAAGATCACGGCATCTGGTCCCATCACTTTGTGGCAAATAGATGGGGAAAATGTGGAAACAGTAACAGATATCATTTTCTTGGGCTCCAAAACCACTGCAGACAGTGACTGAAGCCACGAAATTGAAAGACACTTGCTCACTTGCTCCTTGAAGAAAAGCTATGACAAACCTAGACAGAGTATTAAAAAGCAGAAACATCACATTGCTGACAAAGGTCCGTCTAGTCAAAGCTATGGTTTTTCCAGTAGTCACATATGGATGTGAGAGTTGGATCAAGAAGAAGGCTGAGCACCGAAGAATTGATGCATTCCAACTGTGGTACTAGAGAAGACCCTTGGGAGTCCCTCAGACAGCAAGGAGATCAATCAAGTTAATCTTAAAGGAAATCAAATATGAATATTCATTGGAAGGACTGATGCTAAAGCTGAGCTCCAATACTTTGGCTACCTGATGCGAACAGTCAACTCATTGGAAAAGACTCTGATGCTGGGAAAGATTGAGGGCAAGAGGAAAAGAGGGCAACAGAGGATGAGATGCTTGAATGGCATCACTGACTCTCAATGGACATGAGTTTGAGTAAACTCAGGGAGATAATGAAGGATAGGAAGCCTGGCATGCTGCAGTTCATGGGTCAAAAAGAGTCAGATACGACTTAGCAACCAAACAACAACAGGTTACTAACTCATTTAATCCTCACAACACTACTTCACATCAGTGAGACAGATGCTATTATTACCTCCAGCTTATACCTGGGGAAACTGAAGTACAGAGAAGTTAATATTTTGCCTAATATCCTGGAAATACCCTCTGGCATCCAGAGATGCCAATTAAACTCTTAAGTAGTCTGGTTTTAGCATTGTGCCACACATCTTATTGTTCATGACAACTCCAAAGACAGTAGGGAATGGAGACCCATCTCCACCTAGAGTTCTTTCATTTACTCAAGATCAACATGAACTATCAAGAGAAATGACAGTAAGAGTAAATACAATGATAGATAACCACTGTCAATTCCAAAATATACTATGAGAAATACTAAATAGAGATGTTTGATCCCTTTGTCAGGAAGCTTACATCTCATTTGGACATAGTAAGTATGCACATGATAAAACATGCATTAATCAAGAAAACCAAGCTCTTTGTCATTTCTGTCTTTGGGAAAAGCAGGTCCTTTTCCAAAATTGCCTACATTGACTAACAATACCACTCACCTTTCAGACACCCAGAGATGAAATATCTTCAGACCTCTTTTTCTTCATATGAAAATATTCATACTTCTCTGTGTCTCCACTGCAGTATTCTCACTATAGAGAGGAGACTCTCACGTCATCTCACTATTCTCATTTTTCCTTCCAAGGTAAATGCTATTTTTTGTTCTAGTTTCAGTTCTGGCTTGTTCTCCCCCTCACAAATTTGGCACTGTGAGTAATGTTTCAGGACATCAAAGCTACTTAATTTTACCTACATATTTATCACTAGCATTCTTTCTTGATTTCAATTCTTCCTGTCTGAAGTATGTGTACTTTTGCTGGTAAAAAACAACAACAACAACAACAACAACAACAGAACTCAGTTTTTCTCTTTCTAGATTTTACTGGGCATTTACTAGTTTGACAGCTATTTTCCCTCAGCACATGACAAATAACAGTCAACTGTTTTCTGGCTTCCATTCTGTTATTAATAAGTCATTTTTCAGTGTTAATTGCTGTTCATTTTTTTTGGTAAGCAACTTCTCTTTTCTCTCTGCTCTCTTTTAAAACTTCTCTTCTGTGTGTGTTCTGAATTCTTCAACGAAGGCATCTAAGGGTGGATTTATTTTTCTTTGTTCTGCTGGGATTCAGTGGACTTTCTGGATATCAGCTGGTATTTTTCATCAGTTCTGTAAAGTTCTATTTTACAGCCATCATCTCTTCAGATATTGCCTGTTCTCCCTTTTAGTATCTCCTTTTGGAACTTCAGTTAAATTCATGTTAAACTTTTTTATTGTCTAACTTCTTTTGATCCTTCTTTATTAACTTCCATCTATTTTTTTTCTCTGCAAAACATTATGGACAATTTCTTTGGATCTATATTCTGGTTCACAGGTTCTGTCGCTCAACTGATGTTTAACATGTGCATCAGGTTTTCAATCTGTGGTTATTTTTTCATCTTTAAAAGTTCTATTTTCAAATCTATATGATTATTCTTTAATCTTCTGTTTCCCAAACATTTCCCCAAGCTTCTATTTCATTTAAGCATATTAAACATGTTTTTGATATCTTATATAAAATAGCTCCAAGCTCTGAAACTTTTGTGGATTTCTTTTGTTGCATACCTTTTTCTGCAGGTTCTTAGTCATAGTGTTTGTTTCTTTGCAAATTTTGTTCACTTTTGACTACGTACTGCTCAATTTCCTTGAAACTTTATCTGGGGGAATTATCTGATGTCTTAAGAGAATCTGAATTTACTTCTATTTTACTTAGAGAATTTGAATTTACTTCTATTTACCTGAGATGACTTTACATTTTTCACTTAAGGTTCCTAAGTCTATATATGCAGCATTCTTTAGATAAAAAACTAAATGAGTACTCTAATTGTATGATATTTTTCTACTTTGGTCACTTCTTTGAGTCTCATTTTTTTATGAGGCTTCCATACACACAAAATTAAATTTGTTTTTTTTTCCTGTTAATTTGTCTTTTATCAATTGAATTACTAGCTCAGCCAAAGAACCTACAAGGGAAGAAAGGAAAATTTTTCCTTCCCTACACTACTCCCACTTCTTTTTAGGGATCTGAGATTTTTCTTACTCAGTGATTTCTTTCAAAAGATATATTCTAAAATGCTTAAACTTGTAGCTTAGTTGTTTCAATTGGGTGAGTTCTTAAGGGCTTGTTATATACTGAAAGTGGCACTTAGCATATTACTTACCTACACTGACTGAACATTTGACATGTGCTCTCTTTCATGCATCCTTTTTGTTGTCCCTCCAATAAGTAATTTCATCCGATTTGTAAAGTTCTAGTCTCTACACATTTACCCACAAACTACAGGGGACAGTTTGAAAGATCCACCAAGGAATTGAGATTTTTAATACTCTATCCAGTTTTTGACAGATAAAGAAGATAAAAAAGTCAATAACAACACAGAAGGTACGACAAGGACATTTTACAACTTTATCAACCAGATAGCTAATAAAGTGTACCTAACAATTGAAAAATGTATTTGTTCAAGCACATAGATCATTTATGAAAACTGATCATATGTTGCTGCTGCTGCTGCTGCTGCTGCTAAGTCGCTTCAGTCGTGTCCGACTCCGTGCGACCCCATAGATGGCAGCCCACCAGGCTCCCCCGTCCCTGGGATTCTCCAGGCAAGAACACTGGAGTGGGTTGCCATTTCCTTCTCCAATGCATGGAAGTGAAAAGTGAAAGTGAAGTCACTCAGTTGTGTCCGACTCTTAGCAACCCCATGGACTGCGGCCCACCAGGCTCCTCCGTTCATGGGATTTTCCAGGCAAGAGTGCTGGAGTGGGGTGCCATTGCCTTCTCCGATCGTATGTTAGGCCACAGATTTTGCCTACATGACACTTAAATCAGAAATCAACAACAACTAGAAAACTTGCACATGATTAGGATTTTTTTCTAAATAATTGTTAGTCAAAAAGGGAAATCAAAATGAAAATTAGAAAATTCTTTGGACTGAACGATAACCATACTACACACCCAAATTAGTGAAATTCAACTAAAGCAAAATTTAGAGAGAAATATATAATCTTAAATACATATGCTGGAAAAGCTCAAAGTTAAAATAGGCTTAGCATCTCAATTATAAATTTAAAAAAGGAACAAGAGGGAATTCCTTGGCAGTCCAATGGTTAGGACTCTCACTGCCGAGGGCCTGGGTTCAATCCCTGGTAAGGGAACTAAGGTCCACAAGCCTTGCAGTGCAGTCAAAAAAAAAAAAGGAACAAGAAAATAAACTCAAAAAGAGAAACAATAAAAGAGCTGATATAAATAAAACAAGTACCAGTCCCAAGAGTTGGTTTTTTAAGAAGATTAGAAAACAAATTTCTAGTAGGACTGATTCAGAAACAAAGAAAAAAGATATAAACGATGTTAGGAATGAAAAAGAAGACAAAAAAGCAGATGTTGAACAAATTAAACATAATAAAAAGATATTATAAAGAAAATAAATTTGAAAAGTTATACTAAAATTTCTAGAAAAATACAACTTAAAATTTTCAAAGTCAACTTCTCCTCTAAATTGTTCAAAAGATTTAATTGAATAGCAATCAAAATCCCAATATGAATTTTTGTAGAACCTGAGAAACTTATTCTAAAATTTATATTGAAAAGCAAAGGTCCAAATATAAATGGCAGACTCTTAAAGAATAGATGGGGGGGGGTGGGAAAGAATAATAAGATGAGGGGACTTACAATATACTGTCACACTAAGCTATTGTAATTAAGACAGCGTGGTACTAACACAGGGCACGTAAACTAATCAATGAAGCAGAACAGAGAAGCCAGATACAGACTCATACACATAGTGAAATTTGATATAGGACAGAGGCAGCACTGCTGATAAATGGAAAATAAACTTTTCAGTGAAGTGTTGACGTAAGTGGGTATATGGGTTAAAAATTAGCTATATGGGTAAAAAAATAAGCTAGGACCTCTATATCACATTATACACGTAAATTAATTCTAGGTGGATGAAAACTATTTGAAAGGCAAAAGTTTAAAACTCTGAAAAAATAACACAAGTGTCTATTTTATGACTTCCAACAGGGAAGACACAGAGGGTCTCACACCATTAGAGGGCAAGACTAGTAGCCTTGATAATATTAAAAATAAGAACCTCAGTTTCAAAGACACCATGAAAACTGGAAGAAGATATTTGTAACCGAAATAACCAATAAAAGATTATGTCCAAAATATATAAAGAACTCATGAACTAAGAAAAAAAAAAAAACTCTGAAGTTTTAAAGCAGCAAAAGACGTGAACACATAATCCCTGAATAAAAAATGCACTCCATAAACATAAAAAATATTCAGCCTTATTAAGTAACTAGAAAAATGCAAATTAAAATCACAAAGTAATACACTTCACACTCTATTAGACGAACAAAAATTAAAGTCAGTAAATAGGAATCACTGGTTCAAGGGCATTCTCATTCTCTACTAGCAAAATATAAATTGTGTGACCGTTCTGAAAAACAATTCAGCTTCCCAGAGGGTCTTAGTTTTCTACAGCTACGTGTATGGGTTAAACCCGGTCCCTTAAAAAAGGATATACTAAAGTCCTAACTCTCAATACCTTAGCATGTGACTTCATTTGGAAATAAGGTCTTTATAGAGGTGATCAGATTAAAATGAGGTGGTTAGGATGTAGGCCCTAGTCCAATATGACTGGGGTCCTTATAAAAAGGGTAAATTGAGGCACAGAGACAGGGCACAGAGGGAAGACTGTAAGAAGAGACATGGGGAGAGTGCCATGTGACGATGAAGGCAGAGATGGGGTGACAAATCGAAAGGCTGGAAAATGCCAAACATCGCCAGGAAAACCAGCAGAAGGTGGGAGACGGGCACGGCACAGATCCTCCCGCAGAGTCCTCAGAAGGAGCCAAAGCTGGGACAGTCTGACCTTGGCTTTCTAGACTCCAGAACTGTGAGACAATAAGCTTCTGTTATTTAAGCCACCCATGCAAACTGTTAGTCGTTAATGCAAACTAATACATTCCAGTAACAAATTACCACAAACTCAGTCACATAAAACTGAGTTATCATCTTACAGTCTGACACAGGTCTCACTAAGTTAAAATCAAAGTGCTGGAAGGGCTGCCGCTTTTGAGGAGTTGGAAAAATCCACTTCCCTGTCTCTTCTGCCTTCAAGAACCTGCCTGCTTTCTCTGGCTCCTGGCCTTCTCCCACTGTCAAAGCTAAAGGTAGACTGAGTCTCACTTTATATTACCCCAATCCTATTTCCACTGTCACTTCTTCTCCAATCTCTTCTGCTTTTCTCTTTCATTTTTTAAGGAAGCTGTGATTACACAGGGTCTAAAAAGATAATCCTGGATAAACTCCCCACCTCAAGGTCCTTAACTTAATCCTATCTGCAAAGTTTCCTTGCTACATAAGGTAACATACCCACCAATCCCAGGGATTATTACATGGACACCTTTGGGGTGCCATTATTCAGCCTACCACACATAGTAAAGTTGAATGAACATACCTCGTTGTTGTTTAGTCGCTAAGTCATGTCTGGCTCTTTGAGATCCCATGGACTGCAGCCTGCCAGGCTCCTCTGTCCATGGGATTTTCCAGGCAAGAATACTGGAGTGGCTTGCCATTTCGGTCTCCAGGGATCTTCCCAACGCAGGGATCAAACCCAAGTCTCCTACATCGGCAGGCATATTCTTTACCACTGAGCCACCAGGAAAGACTTACAACTTAGCAATTCTAGATGCATGCATGCACCTAGGAGACATCTACAAAAAATTTCACAGCAGCATTGTAGATAATAGCAAACAACTGAAAACCACCCACAGGTCCATGAACAGTGGAATGGATACATTTTATTATGGTCATAAGATGAAGTACTATTCAGCATTGAAAAATGAACTACATCTATCCACATCAACATGAATGAATCTCAAAAGTCAAGCAAAAAAGTTACAGAAAAATTCATATAGCATGATTCTGTTTATTAAGGTTCAAAAGCAGACAATACTGACAACATATTATTTCTATTACGTAAATATCATTGCTCAGTTGTGTCCAACTCTTTGCAACCCTATAGAGTACAGCCTGCCAGTCTCCTCTGCTGAAGGGATTTTCCAGGCAAGAATACTGGAGCGGGTAGCCATTCCCTTCTCCAAGGGATCCTCTCACCCCAGGGATCAAACCCACATCTCCTTTGTCTCCTGCACTGCAGGCAGATCGTTTACCACTGAGCCACTGGGGAAGCCCATGTTCAGGGGGTTATAAAGCCAAGCAAAGGAATGAATAGCAAAAAATAAATCAAGATAAATGTATTGTCTCTGGGACAGAGAAAAGGGGATGCAAAAGAGATCAGCACAAAGGAAATGAGTGGTAAATACTTGATATTTTTCTTTTTTGTCTTATTTTCTTCCTTAAACCATATTTTAAATATATATATGTACAGTCTTTTATGTATGGCATTTCTCATTAACAAATATAAATGCTAACTAATTTTAAAATATGCTGAAAGCAAGTTTTACAAAATGTAAGGAAGCAACCAAATCATGTACTCTATCTGATAGAGGAGGGAAAATCTATAAGGATAAGATACCTTCCAGGTAAATCAATACTGGAGAAAAAGTTTTAGGCTATAAAAGAGGAAGTGGGAAAAACTCCTCTTCCCCAAATTCCAAGAACAGACTTCCAACAATCTCGTAAATAAACATGAATCAGCTTGTAAATGATATGGTGAACAATGTTATAAACTGTCAGGAACTGCCCACAGACAGAACCCAGCTCTACTAAAGTTTTGCTTGGCTAACACAGTTGTCCAGTTTGTTTTGTTCAAACTGAAAGCCCTTAGGTAAGGCAGGGAACAGTCCATTCACTTCCATTCTTCCTCACCTCCCCTCCTTCCTCAACATACAATGTAAATAGGCTCTGTGTCTGAAAGCACCTGAGTTTGAGTCCAGCTGCATCCTAATAAGTCACCCTGAAATAACAATATCAGGTACCAAGTTTACCTACAAGGTCATCATGAACTATGTGATTTCAAGAGTACCTCCTGTCTCTCACTTCCCTTTCTCTCCCACCACTACCCTCAACCTCTTTTCACCAGGGACATTGTTTATCAAGTAATTGGAGATGGCTGGCAAATTAAGTACAGCCTTGGAAAACTATGCCCATAGGTGCACATTCTCTTTACAGCAAGTACTAGGGGAATTTGGAGTCAAGAGGAAGCTGCTAGTCCTGAATCCCAATAACATCTCATGTCATAACCTAGAGATAATATTCTTTCTCCAGAGCTGAATTTTTTTCCTTTCTATAGATCTCTTCTCTCTTTTCTCGCTTCTATATCTATATAAACGTGCTAATTTCTAGACAAACTTTTCCAGCATGCATAGATTCTTTCTGCTTTAGGAAAGGTTTAAGAAGGCAGGAGAATTCGCTAAGGAAACAGGCTGACTTGGTAACTGAAAGAGAACAAGGAAAAAGAATCAGAAAAGGGCCTGCCACTGAGAAGGATTTAAAAAATCAGAGGACATGAAAAACAAACTTCACTAAACTTGACTAAAGCCAAAGTTTTACTTATGGCTGGCCCTGTTTACCTTCCACTCTGTATGGGAAAACAAACTATGGAGATGTTACCATTTCATGTGGTATAATGAAAATACTCTCTCACACATCATCACATCACTGCTCCACATGACTTGTCAACTTTTATTTTTAAATACAGCCAACTCTGCTATGACGCAGTTTTGTTCTCAGCTTATACACTTAATTTGAGCATCCCTTTGGTATCGAAAGGCTTCTTAATCTTAACACATTTTAATACATTTCTTAAAGGAGATTTCAATCAGTGTGAATGGTAAAAGCAAAAGAAAAACTCTACATACACATCAGGAACAATGAGCAGTCCTCAAACAGCTAGAGCCATGGATGGATGCGGGGAAAGGGTATTCCATTAAGTCCTAACAGCTTTTTAAAAAAACAAAACACAAAGCTAAAAACAGATTATTATGGGCTGTGCAAGTAAGGGTCAAGGGCACGAACCTTATTCTGTGTACAATGAAAAGCCATAAGAGATTTCTGAAACAGAGCAAGTGATTTGATAAAAATCTGTTTTCTAATGATAACTCTGATGGCAAGGTACATATAATATTTACAAAATAAAGCATAAAAAACACTATGCAGGCTGATGTTTCATTGTAAAATATTAACATGAAATTAGAATTGGCCAAATTTCACAGTATTCTTTAAAAAATCCATAGAAGGTTAAGCCTTTAGGGGAATAAATAATCACTTAAACTAAAATTTTTTTAAAACCTTCATACTACATGTGTATCCTTTTTCAAATAAAATTAACACTTTAAATAACATTTATGTGCTTTAAGGCCACAGAATTTTTAAATATTTACCTAACCATTTAGAAAGCACTCAGCATTTTAGGTATAGAAAAATATCTCACAAACAGACTAACCTCGTATTTACCTAGTCCATCACACATAAAATGATCTGGTTTACAGCTGAAATCTCCACTGTAGAAAGTATAGTTAGACACAGAAATGTAGTTTGTTAAATTCTGGTCAAAGTATCTCATGTAGGCAACTAAAAAAAATTTTTTTTAACTTCCTATTAGTTTCAGCTGAGTCTTGGCAAATATACTACAAACTTAGTGCTTCTTTCCATTAACCCAAGGAGGAACATAGTCAGCAGTAACTAAACATTAAACCTAACTGTGAAAATCACATTTTACAAACATATGCTATTATGCTTCAATACTGTATCCAGCATAAGAATCTAAATGTTAAAAATTGCTTAACGTCTACTTCCACACAATTAAAAACATTTTTATTGACACGAGTTTTCAATGCTTTTCAAAGATGTTCATAAATGTTTAAATTCGTACGGAAATGAAAGTGTAATAAATTTATCAATCCAAAAATGAATGTCCACATATAGGGGTTAAAAGAAAGTTCTTTCTACTAAAAAATTCGGACTATTTCTTCATATTTTTCAGTTATCATACCTTGGAAAATATAGGCTAGCAATATCAACATTAAACATTTAAGTAAAACTTCAAGATCTATTAACTTGTGAAGTTTTATTTATACTTTCATTTGTAGCTTACAAAAAATGTAAACTAACTAAAAGAAATGAGTTCTAGAATTGAAAGGTGGATCCCCTTATTTGACAGGAGACTGAGACTCAGAAAGGCTCACCAACTTTTCCAATAAGACGGTAGACCCAAGACTCTACCCTTGAATCTCTATGAATCCAGGGCACTTTCCCCAATATCAGCTTCTACCCAGAACCATTTGTCTCCCTTCATTTTCTGAAACAAGAGAATGACTTTACAATGATCACATACAAAGTTTAGCACTTTTAAAATTAGAAAATCTCTTAATCTTTTACTTCTATAAAAGGATAGGTTTCCACTTAATTTCTTTCATATAACGTACATGCAAACAAAACCACAGATCCACTGCTGAACTTCAGGGAAAAAGCATAAGTAAAAATTTTTGTTATTACAATGTCTGCCAAGTTAAAAACATCTAGTAGTTTCTAGTATTGCCAGAAGAATATTATAGTTTGACACTGAACATTAGCTAACCATATATAAACCCCTGAACTATTAGCATATACTTAAGACCCCCCCCCAAAAAAATGTTCCTATTCATAGTGGAATGTGTGGTTTTCTGTACTAATAAAATATGCCCTTTTTAAAAAGCACAAATTGTATTTTCCGCTAATACAAAAACAATTAAAGCTACCTAGCATAACAATGCCGCACCTGGTTAACTGTTGAAAAAAGGTTGCTGTGATGGAAAGAGCACCAAGCCAGAAATTTTCAATCAATAAGATAACAGCCATAATTCACTACTCCAACCAACACATTACAATTATGTTAAACTGTAATACTACTACGCTCAGGAAAACTGTCTACCAGTGTAATGAAAGTATGCTAAAATACTTTTCTGGTGTTAAAAAATGCAATCTATTCACAAAAAGTCAAATGTCCAATGTTATTCCTGTCTACGAAAATAGTTGATATGACTTTTCTCTACAGTGAATCTTCTCCTGGGCATTGTCTACTATTATCACTGGTAGTAAACTTAGAAAACAAAAGACATGATATTTTTTGAACAATTTTTTTCAAGCATCTGACCAAACACAGACCACAAAAGCGGCCTCTGAAAACACTTTTCAGGAAGCAAGGTGTTTGTCTCTTTGAGCACTACAGATAGTGTAGTAGTTTATCGATTATATTGAAGAGCAAAGAGCAAAAAAACATCAGAATTAGTAACAACAAGAAACTTCTGTTTCAGATATATTAGGTCCCCAGTGTAAAATGTATCACTAATCAAAAAGTCTGAAAACCAAGGGTATAAATTCCTACTTGCCCATTTAAGCAAACCTCTACTTTTATCCTCTTAGCTGCTTAGAAGAAGGCATTGAAAACTGAAAAATCTAGGTTCAAATCCCAGCACTTCCACTGTTGATGATAATATGTGAAGTTGTGTAATCTCTATAAGCCTCAGTTTGCTCATCTCTAACTTGAGGTTAATGTCATCTACTATACTGTGTCCTTGTGAAGGTTTAAGACAATACAAGTACTTTGCACTTGTATGCAGTAAAATCCTCAGTGAACAGTAGCTATATTTAGTGAGTTTATTCCTAAAGTAGAACAGGTAAGATTTCCCTAGGCTATGAAAAGAAACTCTTTCCCTAATGATGATTTCAATTCCTTAAAAAAAAAAAGTAAACCTACAGGAAAATAAATTGTAAATGTTTTTGGTATATTTCCAAACATTACTAAGACTAAAGGTTAAATTGTTACAACATTCTCCTAATTATGCAACAAACACACAGGACCAAGAGTTAGTCTGTAAAAGATTATATTAGCTTCTTACTGCTGAAATTTGGGGTGGGGGTGGGGGAAGAAACCTCTTAAAATTATCCCCAACGGTCTTTTCATCTAAGTTAACAAGTCTCTGTTCCAAAACTCATCACTTTTCTATTAATTGTAAGACCTAAGATTTGTCCTCTCTATTATCAAGAATAATGAAATCACCCTGATTAAAATTCGCACATCTATATATTCACTCATTCTAACGGCTGTATGTTATCTTTGAGGGAAACAGCACCATTATTACAGCAACAAATAAATGACACCAAAATTACATTCTTCAAATAATTCGCTCCATTCTTGAGAACGCATCTACTGCATAAACAAACTCTTTAAAAAGTGTAGCATGCTTAGTCTGCTATTTCATTTCTATTCAAAGATAAATGGTATTTCTGCGTTTTTTTTGTTTTTCTAAGCTTCCTGTATTTTAGGAGTTATTTCCAGAATAAAACTTTTCTTTTTTCTTTTTTTTACCCTGGAAGTAAACAAGCTTTCAAACGCACTAATTCAATTCGGGAACTGAAGCGATAAAACCGCCCTCCTTTCCTTAGCAAACCTTGCCTTTCTGGAAACATACCTGTTCTCTCGAGATGCAAGGCAAAGAAGGTCTCCTGAACATTTTGCAACTGCCATAGTAACCGCCTGAAGTTTCTCCGAATGACACGCAGCTGGACCTCCTCCGGGGTCTGATCACAGGCACTTTTTCTTCCGCGGTACTGGACAACTGAGGTTGCTGGGGAGCTTCCCTGATTTGAAAGAAGTGATCCAGCCCCAGGGCCAGCAGGCAGCCGACGCCCCCCACCAGGCAGGACAGCAGGGGCCGGAGGGCTGGAGGCAGCGCCCCAAGGCTGGTGAAGGACACCCACCAGACGAAGCTGGAGAAGAGCAGCACCACGATGCTGTGCCGGAGCCTCCCCGGCTGCGCGAGCGTCAGCAAGCCCACGCAGCTCAGCACCAAGAACCACCGGCCCGCCACCGCTGGGGGTGTGTGCGGGACCGGGGCCCCGGCGTCTCCGTCCCCCCGAGACCAGGATTCCCACTGCCCCACCAAGAAGTCCCCCAGGTAACAGCAGGCGGGGAGTGCCAGCAGCCACCAGGAGCCGCCGCCGCTCCGGCCCGGCCCGGCGCCCCGCTTGGTCCGGGTCAGGAAGCAGGTGAGGAAGAAGAAGGCACAGGCGATGCTGAAGAGGGGGCTGAGGCTGTGCGAGCAGACGCTCAGCAGGGTCCGCAACCGGGCGGCCCCGGCAGCCCAGCTCTCGGGCCCCGAGCCGAGCAGCAGGGCGAGGACAAAGGCGGCCAAGGCGCCCAGCGAGAGGCGCGCCCGGGAGAAGGGGGAGCCGCGCCGCGGCTGCTGAGGGGAGGCGGGCGGCGGCAGCAGCAGCTCCACGTTGCAGAAGCGGCAGAGGTGGAAGAAGAAGCCGCGCGGAGGGTCCTGCCGCAGGGGGCTCACGCAGCCCTTCACGTAGCCGTTCCTCACACTCTCGGGGGGCGAGGCGGCCCCGTCCGGCGGCGGCGGGGACCGCATGGCTTTGGCGTCTCGCTCGTCCCTCCTCATGGCCGGGACGCCCGGTGGCCGCGGGGGCTCGGCACGCCCCGCTCGGACCGCAGCGGCCGCTCGCGCTCCCTCCCGCCTGGCCCCCACGCTCGGAGCGCCCCCCGGCTCGGCGGCGCGTCAGGGCTGCGCCCGCCGCCGCGGCCCGGGGTCCCCGCCGCGCGGGTGGAGGAGCGGCGGGGTCCGGGACATGCTGGCTGAGAAAGAGGGGCGGAGGGGGGCTCCTCTCCGGGACTTCGGCGGCCGGACCCCGCCCCCTTCCTGTTCCCCCGGGCACTTCTTGGGACTGGAGCGTCGGCGTCGCCTCCCGGCTCCCGCGGGCTGCAACAGTTACCTCTCGGCCCCAGCCTGGTCCGTTGGGCGCGCGAGCGGCGGGCGGGCGCTCCTCCCCCGCCGCTGCCCCGGCCGGGTGCGCGCCCCGCCCGCCCGCCCGCCTGCGCGCGCCCGCGCCCCGGCCCGTCCGGCAGCCCAGGGCGCCGCCGCTCCTGCCGGCCGCCTGCCCCGTCGCGGGCTGGGGACCCCAGCCGTCTCAGCGTGCCCAGACTGGGGAGAGCGCGGCTTGCGGCCGCCCGGAGACCGATCTAGGTTGGGAGGGATGGGAGGGATCCTTTTCGGATAGAAAGGGGCAAGCCCGCCATCCTGGGATCCCCCCAGGCACTCAGGTTCCTTTGGGGTAAGTCACAGACCTCAGGCAAGCTCCGACAGGTCACCACGGGGGGCGTAGGGAAAGAGGGCGCTTATGGTCCCCAAGGGGAGTGCCCAGTAGAGAAACCGAGTTGAGGTGGGGAGGCGACGGGTCCCGCCTTTACTCCCATTCCAGTTTGGGGTGGACCCTTGGGCTGTCCGAGCCGAGCTGCGACCTGGTAAGTGCCAGTCCCCACCAAAGTCATGGGGAATAAGCCTTGATCACTGTGGCTAGGTCTGTCCTCAACAGGAGCGTGGATTCTTGGGCCATGCAGCAGGCCCTTGCAGTGGCGCTTTAGGGAGGAGCACGCACGTGGAGCGTTCCCTGGGAGCATCCTAGTCGGTATTACCGAGTTTGTCTTCCTCAGGGAGGAGCTACCGTCCCATCGTCCCTGCACCCTTGCCAAACTAACAGTGGGTCCACATCTGTTTCTGCCTCAGCAAGCATGGAAAATCTGTTGTCGAAAAGATCTTCCCACATTGAAGGCTTTTCTCTGTAACTACATATTGGGGGTGGAGGGAATGGGAGGATTAGGAGTTCACTCCAAGACCATTGCCAGGTTTGGATCAGTTGGCCGTAAAAGAAGCCAAATAAGATGCTATCTGTGAATTACTGATGAAACTAGCTACATGTGGGAAACACGGACTCGAAAGCGGGAAAAACTGCTGTATGGAAGGGACTGCTCTGGAATCTCACCAATCATAACTACCTTAGTGACTGAACTGTGTTTCCCTCCTCCAAAACTCTCCCTTGCACCTCATGACAGGCCTGCATTTCTCAAAGAGCTAATTCCACATTTTTCCAGGGAGATGTGAAACCTTACTGTGTGGTAAATCCCACAAACAGGCCCATTTTTCACCAATTAATCTTTGCCCACAGCCAAGACCATTTTTGTATATGGTCATAGTTCACATGCATAGCAGAAATCACAGTGAAATTAGCACAAGAATTGGACCAAGATGAAAAAAGACCAGAATTTTTGTCTGCCTCTTAGATAAAGGAAAAAATATGTAATAGAGTTTTCAAATTAATTACTCAAATGCTTGCCCTAAGAGATGAAAATCCATGGGGTCTTTTTTTTCACCAGGACAGTTGAAATTCTTTTTAAAAATATCTCATTTCAACAGAACTCTGCAAATACATTTTAAAATGTATTTAAAAATAAACAGGACTCATCATTACCAGTCAAAGAGTAAATTAGGAAGCTTGATGGATACATTTTGAGCTTGTACAGAAGGGTATGGCAAGCTAGTGTCAGCATCACTGAAATGCCCATTATAAATTCTCATTGGAAATAATAAATTGCTCTGGTATAATAAATTCAGATTAAAGTTTTTGTTAATAAATACAGTTGTTATTACTGTTGTTTTAAAAGCTTAGGTTATCATCTGAAGTAGGATAAGCATGGTAATGGAAATAGTGGTAAACTAGAAATCCATTTCATTGTTTCTAGTCATGGCCCAGCCATTCATACCCCAGCATTAAGCAAGTCATGTAACTTTTACAGGCCTCAGTGTCCACAGTTATAAAGTGAAGCAATTTCATTTCGATGATCTTAAAATCACTTCCAGTTTTAAAAAGCTGTGATATATAGGCATTTTTAGGATCCAAGTATTGCTAAGAGTAATAAATAAGGCAGAGCACCAAAGAATTGATGCATTCAAACTGTGTTGCTAGAGAAGACTCCTGAGAGTCCCTTGGACAGCAAGGAGATCAAGCCAGTCAATCTCAAGGGGAATCAACTCGGAATACTCATTGGAAGGACTGAAGCTGAAGCTTCAGTATTTTGGTCATCTGATGCGAACAGCCAGCTCATTGGAAAAGTCCCTGATGCTACGAAAGACTGAGGGCAGAAAGAGAAGAGGGTGTCAGAGGATAAGATGACTGGATGGTATTACCCATGCAGTGGACATGAACTTGGGCAAACTGAGAGATAGAGGGGGACAGGGAAGCCTGGCGTGCTGCAGTCCATGAGATCGCAGAGTTGGACACGACTGGGTGACTGAACAACAACAATTGCTATGAGCAACCTTTGAATTATTCATACCACCAAACTAAAGCAAACTCTGTGTTGACAAAGATAAAGGATTTGTATCCAAGGACTATTATCTGGAAAATAAAATGCAAAGTCCTCTTCATACTTCCCAGTTCTTCTCTGAACCAATTCCAGCACTGAGAAGATTGCAAAATAAAATGTAAGGACATGCCCAAAGACCATCAGTTTACTTAACCAAAAGTGGAAGTGTTAGTCACTCAGTTGTGTCAACTCTTTGTGACCCCATGGACTGTAGCCCACCAGGCTCCACTGTACATGGGATTCTCCAAGCAAGAATACTGGAGAGGGTAGCCATTCCCTTCTCCAGGGGATCTTCTCAACCCAGAGATGGAACCCAGGTCTCCTGCATTGCAGGCAGATTCTTTACCGTCTGAGCCACCAGGGAAGAATGCCATGAACAGAGGACCCTGGTGGGCTACAGTCCATGGGGTCGCAAAGAGTCGGACATGGCTGAGCAACTAAAGCTTTCACTTACTTAACTAAAAATATGAATCAGCTAGCTATGTTTATTGGAGAAGGCAATGGCACCCCACTCCAGTACTCTTGCCTGGAAAATCCCATGGACGGAGGAGCCTGGTGGGCTGCAGTCCATGGGGTCGCTAAGAGTCAGACACGACTGAAGCCACTTAGCAGCAGCAGCAGCAGCAGCAGCTATGTTTATAGCAACTCCCTTCTCTCTTTACAGTTTTTATCAGAGATTATTAGTAGGTCACATGTCTTAGAGTTCAAATTATTTATTCTTTTGCCAGTTTTAAGCAACCGATAGAATTATTTAGCTCCTGTCTTTGGGTTTAAGAATGTACGAATATTATCTGTTGTGAAAAAAAAAAAAAAAAAAAGACCTAAAGTGATAACATACCTTTGACTTTTCTCAACCATCTCTACCTCAGCCTCATTTTTACCTGACTTTGCCTTCCCTCATGTCTTGACACATAATCTCCCCACTGGACTCATTCTCCCAGTTTACTGATCCCTCACATAGGATCCTGGTGCTTACCACCCAGCTCCTGAGTCCTTCTCGTGCAGTGCAACCCCTGTCTACTTCTGAATAGGAGGTCCTTGCCCTCAAACCCCAAAGACCCAGTTTTCCCATGTGCCCCAGTTTATAGGATGAGACTTTTGTTTTGTTTTCCATATTAGGTCCCCATACCAATAAGCTTCCAATGCTGCAATTAATTATGGAAGAACTAAAATCCTGCCTAGGTCTTTCCAGTGTCAGGGCCAAAAGCTCTGCCCATAAACAGTAGTCTACTGGTAAGGACCCAATTGGTGGGCCTTCTAGATGCCACTGCCTGCCCACCTATCTAACCTTACAGGCACCAAATGAGATGTCCCATTGCTGGGCTCAACCCAAATGTTAGAATACTCAGTTTTTCATTTGGGACCTCTGGGTCTCACCATTCCTTGTTTGGAAAATGCTCTCTCTGTGAATTCTCTTGTTCTCTCCTTTGTCCTTAAAGAAGCCAAAATCACACATGACCTCTTCTTAGGTCTTAGCAACTCCTCCCCACTTATTCTATCCTCTGATAAGTCTTAACTCATTCTTATACCTTGTGCTTTCAGTCTCTTTTTTAAAAGAAGACAGGATTATTTCCTAAACTCTAAAATCCAGATGTAAAGAAAATCCATTTCTAGAGCAGGATTCCGAGAAATTCCCTTCCAAAATTAAAAATTTTAACTGGATCTTAGCCCCTACACATATTGGTGATCATATTATCATGGAATATAAGTAGGAAAGGGTGGGTAAAGGTGAATGGATGAGGGCTAAGACTTTGTCCAGTCACTATCACTGTTCCATGATCAAGTGACTTCTCAGGTTCTGACTCCTCAGCTCAATTTATGGAGGAGCCTCTAAAGATTTGCTAGTTCAGTTCAGTTCAGTCGCTCAGTCGTCTCCGACTCTTTGCAACCCCATGAATCACAGCACGCCAGGCCTCCCTGTCCATCACCATCTCCCGGAGTTGACTCAGACTCACGTCCATCGAGTCCGTGATGCCATCCAGCCATCTCACCCTCGGTCGTCCCCTTCTCCTCCTGCCCCCAATCCCTCCCAGCATCAGAGTCTTTTCCAATGAGTCAACTCTTCACATGAGGTGGCCAAAGTATTGGAGCTTCAGCTTTAGCATCATTCCTTCCAAAGAAATCTCAGGGCTGATCTCCTTCAGAATGGACTGGTTGGATCTCCTTGCAGTCCAAGGGACTCTCAAGAGTCTTCTCCAACACCACAGTTCAAAAGCATCAATTCTTCGGCGCTCAGCCTTCTTCACAGTCCAACTCTCACATCCATACATGACCACTGGAAAACCATAGCCTTGACTAGACGACTTTAGTCAGCAAAGTAATGTCTCTGCTTTTGAATATGCTATCTAGGTTGGTCATAACTTTTCTTCCAAGGAGTAAGCGTCTTTTAATTTCATGGCTGCAGTCACCGTCTGCAGTGATTTTGGAGCCCCAAAAAATAAAGTCTGACACTGTTTCCACTATTTCCCATCTATTTCCCATGAAGTGATGGGATCGGATGCCATGATCTTCATTTTCTGAATGTTGAGCTTTAAGCCAGCTTTTTCTCCTCTCCTCTTTCACTTTCATCAAGAGGCTTTTTAGCTCCTCTTCACTTTCTGCCATAAGGGTGGTGTCATCTGCATATCTGAGGTTCTTGATATTTCTCCCAGCAATCTTGATTCCAGCTTGTGCTTCTTCCAGTCCAGCGTTTCTCATGATGTACTCTGCATAGAAGTTAAATAAGCAGGGTGACAATATACAGCCTTGATGTACTCCTTTTCCTATTTGGAACCAGTCTGTTGTTCCATGTCCAGTTCTAACTGTTGCTTCCTGACCTGCATACAGATTTCTCAAGAGGCAGGTTAGGTGGTCCGGTATTCCCATCTCTTTCAGAATTTTCCAGTTTATTGTGATCCACACAGTCAAAGGCTTTGGCATAGTCAAGAAAGCAGAAATAGATACTTTTCTGGAACTCTCTTGCTTTTCCATGATCCAGCGGATGTTGGCAATTTGATCTCTGGTTCCTCTGCCTTTTCTAAAACCAGCTTGAACATCTGGAAGTTCACGGTTCACGTGTTGCTGAAGCCTGGCTTGGAGAATTTTGAGCATTACTTTACTAGCATGTGAGATGAGTGCAATTGTGCAGTAGTTTGAGCATTCTTTTGCATTGCCTTTCTTTGAGATTGGAATGAAAACTGACCTTTCCCAGTCCTGTGGCCACTGCTGAGTTTTCCAAATTTGCTGGCATATTGAGTGCAGCACTTTCACAGCATCATCTTTCAGGATTTGAAACAGCTCAACTGGAATTCCATCACCTCCACTAGCTTTGTTCGTAGTGATGCTTTCTAAGGCCCACTTGACTTCACATTCCAAGATGTCTGGCTCTAGATTAGTGATCAGTTGAACAGTAGTAGATAAAGATTATCAGTTCTTTAAGAGCTTTTAAAATTACTGTTCTTATTCTGTTTTTTCACCTCTCAACCCTAGTTTTCAAATTTCTTCAAAATAAATGTTATGCAAATAAAAGCAGACTTGTTATTGAAGTGGGCTTCCCTGAAGTGGCTCAGATGGTAAAGAAACCTCCTGCAATGCAGGAGACCTGGATTCGATCCCTGGGTCGGAAAGATCCCCTGGAGAAGGAAGTGGCAACCCACTCCAGTATTCTTGCCTGGAGAATTCCATGGACAGAGAAGACTTGCAGGCTACAGTCAGTCCATGCAGGTGGCAAACAGTTGGACCAGACTGTGTGACAAACACCATTATTGAAGTGATGTCCTGGGTCAGGGCCTGACTACTAGCAGGTCTCTGACATCTCCTACTCTGATCCAAAGCCCCTCTTTGGAATCCTTGGGCCAAGAGAAAGGAAGAAAGTAGAGAAGCAAGGAAACAAAGAAGGGAAGGAGGGAGGAAGGGAAAGAAAAGGGAAAAAAATTTTGGAAGGGACAGAGGGAAAGATGGGGGAAAGAAAGAAAGGAAGGGAGAGAGGGAGGAAAGAAAGGAAGAAAGAGAAAGGAGGAAGGGAAGAAGGAAGGAAGATTTAAAACCTCTGAAATAGACTATAAAATGGATCTGAATTGGATTTTGGAAGTGTACGACTGCGTTCTCTTTCTAAAATGTAACTTTTCAGAATTCAGTAATAAAGCAATGCTAATTTTTCAGGGATAAAGATATAAAGCAGTCTGAAAAAGAAATTTTCATGAATAGCCAGTAAATTAAGCAGTGTCATTGAGATTCCAAATTCCAAAGCTAGAGCAGTTTCTAAAGATAGGAGAAAACTTTAAAGAGTATTGAAAGAAAGAAAGAAAGAACATTTTCAAACTTATATTTGAAAACGAAAAGACTGGCTTTCCTCTGGAAAGAAAGGTATATTCTATTCCTCTGGTATAGAACAGATCACTCTGTTTTCAATATGCAGTGGCAGTTGCCTAAGTGTATTAATACTACCTATTTTCCTTCCAGCTAATACTCATCTCAGAATCTGCACCTCACTTTGACTCACTCTTTAGATCATCTCAACAAGTATTTATTGATTGCCCTCTATATGCAGAGCGTCATGCTAGATGCTAGTCAGAACAATTAAAAACTACTGTATAAACTTCTAGAAGCTTCCTCAAGATGCAGTTTCATGTGGGAGGTAGGATGGCCTTGAGTTTGAGTGAACTCAGGGAGTTGGTGATGGACCGGGAGGCCTGGCGTGCTGCGATTCATGGGGTCGCAAAGAGTTGGACACAACTGAGCGACTGAACTGAACTGAGGGCCTATGTACATAGATTATTATTAAGAGCAAAGAGAATACATTATTTAAAAAAAAAAAAACTGTTGGGAATTGCACTTGAGAACTATTAAAGAAGGAGAGAGTCATTCTTCTCTGGAGTCTCCCTCCTGTGTGGTCATCTCACCTCATTTCCAACTTTTGTCCTCTCTCCAGTATCTGTCTGGATGGCTGTCTTCCTCCCTCTCTCCCCTCTGCCTACCTTCTCTCTCTCATCTCTATATTTAATCCCTCACTTCTTTTACTTCCTTGGCTCTCCTGTGCACCATTCCCTTCTGCCAGCGATGAACCTCTCTCCCTTAATAAATGCATTTATTCATTTAACGTTTGTTGAGTGCCTGACATTGTGCTGGGGATTGTGCTAGCTGACAAAGATAACAGTGATGAAAGATGGTATTCCTTCCCTTCAGGGTTCATGGTGAAAGCTAGAAAAGTAAGACTACTAGAGCCCAGTGTAACAGGAGCTGTGATTTAGATGTAAACAAACTCAGTGTACTGCGCGAGCTCAGAGGAGGGAAACCTAACCCAGACCAAGGGTGGAGTATCGGGTCAGAGAAGGAGATTTTGAGGCTCGGTACTGAAAGATGCCTTCCAGACTTTCCTGGCTCAGACGGTAAAAGCATCTGCTTACAATGCGGAAGGCCCGGGTTCGATCCCTGGGTCGGGAAGATCCCCTGGCGAAGGAAACGGCAACCCACTACAGTACTCTTGCCTGGAAAATCCCATGGACGGAGAAGCCTGGTAGGCTACAGTCCGTGGGGTCACAAAGAGTCGGACACGACTGAGTGACTTCACTTTCACTTTCACTGAAAGATGAGACATTAACTAAATAAAATAGAAAAGATAGCCTGGACAAAGGAAGCAAGTGAGTTTAAAGTTTTGGAAGAATAGTGCATTGAGCGGGAGTGTAAGATATGAAGTGGCAAAGAACAAAAGTGTAAGGAATTGAGGAGGCTGGAGAGACGGTACGGAGAAGGCAATGGCAACCCACTCCAGTACTCTTGCCTGGAAAATCCCATGGACGGAGGAGTCTGGTAGGCTGCAGTCCATGGGGTCGCTAGGAGTCGGACACGACTGAGCGACTTCACTTTCACTTTTCACTTTTATGCACTGGAGAAGGAAATGGCAACCCACTCCAGTGTTCTTGCCTGGAGAATCCCATGGACGGAGGAGTCTGGTGGGCTGCCGTCTATGGGGTCGCACAGGGTCAGACACGACTGAAGCGACTTAGCAGCAGCAGCAGCAGCAGAGAGATGGTATGGTCCTAACATGAAACTGGAATTTATTGTTAGGATTTGTTATACAAATGTTCCTTTTCTATTTGTTTACATAGTCAAGTCTTCAATATACTCCTCAAACATAAGAATCCTTAGTCTCCACGCTATGCATAAGCACTCAGTTAATGCTCAAAAATTTTTGAAGTAAAACAATTTAAATCAGATTTTTTTAGTTGCATGCCCTTCGGTTTTTATTGCTGTTTTATTGGTCAATGCGTTTTCACCGAAACTTTTAATACCTGATTTAAAACAAGTTTCCATATTATTACTGAAAAATATTTTTCTTAACATCCATTTGCACAAAATCAGTAAAAGAACACTTTCTCTTAGATTTATAGAAATTATTAAGCTTGATTTGATTTCCAATATAAAGTAAATGTTTAAGAGATGTGTGGGCAAATTATTTTTTTTATTCAAGTGATAGTACGTAGATTTCTTTTGCCATGAAAGAATGTATTCTACTGCTTTAAGAATTTTCCTTTTTTATGTCTCTTTTTCAGAGCAACAACTGTATCTATGATGCAAATCCACTATATTTTTATCAAAAGTAACTGGTCAAAGTATTAGACCTGTAACTATTAATCTGAAATTGCCTGGATTTTTTTTTTTTAATTAAACCTAAAGCCCGAATCTTGAACAATAAACAGCAATGCAAACTCTTTCCAAGTTTCCTGTTCCCTCCTTAGACAAGCGGTAGTTTCTTCAGCTCTGGCGATCCCAGCAGATCTGAAGAGTCACAGCCACGACGGTGGCAGCCTACCGTTGACACTGAACTTGCGGTTAATTGTGGAGTTCTGCCACAAAACCACCTCACTACCACAAGCTGGATTCTTGCCCAGGAGAGTGACAGACTGCCAGGCTAAGCAATGTACAGGAGGCAGAAAGAGCAAACTGCCTTTTACCCCAGACAGCCGTTGTTTCTGGATTCCAGTGGAGCCAGAAGTGAGGCACACAAGAAAAATTTAGAAGTATGCTTTCTCCACTAAACCTACTTCAAATGTATTTGTGTTGTTTTTTAAGAGAAGCTCAGAAAGATTCTTCCAATTTATTATCTAGCCTCATCAACAAAGGCAAGACTATTCATTACTAAATGTTTCAAAGTGAGCATTGGGATTGGAAATAAAATGATTACTGTTAACTAGTAAGTGAGCCACATACATATGATCACTGCAAATAGGAGCAAATAATGTGTCTTTGTGTGTGTTGCTAAGCTCCACACAGCAGCAGGGCAGCTCTGGGAACTTTGAAAGTCAGGGCAACATGCTGCTAGGGAAGGAAACTTTAGAGTCAATCAGATCTAGTTACCACTTTGTAGCTGCAGGACTTTGGAAGTTACCTAATGTTTCATACTACCTGCCTCATCTACAAAATGGGAATAACAGTGTCTACCTCATAGGGTCATCCTTATGGATTACTTTAATCTGTAAAATGACTACCAATGACTAGATGCTTAGTAAATGTAAATTTATTTTTCTTATATCCTATTCTCTTAACATTCTTCATCCTTTCCAGACTTTCCAGGATTCTATCGATGCTGGGTTTTTC
This sequence comes from Ovis aries, assembly GCF_016772045.2. Lineage (NCBI taxonomy): Eukaryota > Metazoa > Chordata > Mammalia > Artiodactyla > Bovidae > Ovis > Ovis aries. Next base: position 37,851,127 of record NC_056068.1, read on the forward strand.
CAAGATCCCCAGATTATATCATCTGTTCAACTTGTTTTCAAGAATTGCTTTCAATGCTATATCAATCAACCAGGAATCTGTCTTTCTAACTATACAGATAGATAAATTAGCAGCTCTCTTTCATCACAAGGCAAATCTACAGGGATTTTATGCTCTATTCTAATTCTTTACTATAAATGCAAACAAATTTAATACATTAATTTTTAAAGGAATGACTGACTACACATTATTATCATAATTTTATGGGCTTACATATCTCAGATCCCATTCTGCTAAAAAGATGTTGATTAAGGTCCCATCAGTGGTAACATAGAGAAAAAGAAAAAAAGTCAAACCTTACAACCAGTTTCATCCATAATAACATAAATCACAGTAAAGACAAATAAACATTTTTATTTGCAGAAGTCTATTCATTCAGACTGTGCCAAGCATTGCCCTAGATATTGAAAGTACAAATATTAATAAGATATAGCCTTTGCCCTCCATTTGGTAGAAGACAAAATACGTAAACAGTGTAAACAAGTGCAGCACATATGAAATGCTCTAGTATAGCTCTTTAAAAGTATCTGCAGACGAATAGATAAGAAAGCTGTGGTACATATACACAATGGAATATTACTCAGCTATTAAAAAGAACGCATTTGAATCAGTTCTAATGAGGTGGATGAAACTGGAAGCTATTATACAGAGTGAAGTAAGTCAGAAAGAAAAGCACCAATACAGTATATTAGCTCATATATATGGAATTTAGAAAGATGGTAATGATGACCCTATATGCAAGACAGCAAAAGAGACAGATATAAAGAACAGACTATTGGACTCTGTGGGAGAAGGCGAGGATGGGATGATTTGAGAGAATAGCATTGAAACGTGTATATTACCATATGTGAAATAGATCACCAGTCCAAGTTCAATGCATGAAATGGGGCACTCAAAGCAGGTGCACTGGGACAATCCTAAGGGATGGGATGAGGAGGGAGATGGGAGGGGGTTCAGGATGGGGGACACATGCACACCCATGGCTGATTCATGTCAGTGTATGACAAAAAGCACCACAGTATTATAAAGTAATTAGCCTCCAATTAAATTAATTTTTTAAGACAGTATAGTGGTGGGATGAAGAGGAGTTCACAGATGAAGACACACTACCCTGGGTACCAAAGAACACACAGAGGTTTCCCAGGTAGATAAGGAGAAGGCCGAGCATCCACGCAGAGCAGCATGCAAAGACATGGAGGTGTGAGAGCACAGGCACTTTTGGATCTGTTACCAGGTAGGTGTCATTTGGGTTGGAAGGAAGGTGCACATGGAGAAATGAAGCTGGATAAGTAGGTGGCTTCCCTGGTGGTTCAGACGGTAAAGAATCTGCCTGCAATGCGGGAGACCCAGGTTCAATCTCTGGATTGGGAAGATCCCCTGGAGAAGAGAATGGCAACCCACTCCAGTATTCTTGCCTGGAGAATTCCATCGACAGAGGAGCCTGGTGGGCTACAGTCCACAGGGTCGGAAAGAGTCGGACACAACTAAGTGACTAACACTCAGGTAGGTGGAAGTCAAATTATGGGATGGTCTAGAAGCTGTCCTGAGAAGATTGGAATTTATTTTGTGAGAGATAAGGAACTTTAAAGGGGTTTGTTTGTTTGTTTGTTTGTTTTGGCGAAGCCACACAGCTTGTGGGATCTTAGTTCCCTGACCAGGGGTTGAACTCTTGTTCATTGGCAGGAAAAGCCCATGTCCTAACCACTGGGCAGCCAGGGAATTCCCAGGGAACTGTTAAAGGTTTTTAAGCAAGGAACAGGCATGATTGATTTTTTGGGGAGGGAGGGGCATGATCAATTTTAATTGTACATTTCACATCTCAATGTTAGTACCACTTCAATAGTTTGGTAGAGTGTGAAACCAAAGCCAGGAAAATCACTTCAGAAACTTTTATAATAGGTCAAAGGAAAAATAAAATTCTGTAAGGCAATGAAGTAAATTTGGAAGGAAAGGACTGAATTAGTAGAAAGCAACTACAGACTTTTCAGATCAGTCCCATGGAGGGAAAGGGGGAATGCAATGAGGGTTCCCTAGGTCTAGCCTAGGTGACTACAATATCTTGAAACCATTAACTAGGATAGGAAGTATTAATCATTGATAACAGAGATTGTGAATTTCACCTTGAACAGGTTTAAATCCAAGTGGAGATGTTTCTTGGCAGTTGGATATATGAGTCTGAAGCTCAAGATAGCAGTGTGGACTAGAGAGAAAGTTTGGAAGCCTAGAGTATGCAGGCAGAATGGAACCCTGGGAGGGAAATGAGACACCCCCAAGAGAGTATATAGTGTGAGGAAAGGATCAGTATCTGAATTCTGAGGGGTACCAGCATATAAAGGACAAAGAGCAAAAGAATTGCTCAAAAGGATGAGTGAAAAGGAAGTGGCAAAGTTAGAGAATCAGGCAAGAGTGTTGTCACATATCAAAATAAGGAAGTTGCAAAAAGAGGAGACAAAAGACATAAAGTGCCACATTCTAAAAAGATGACAAGAAAGTATTCACAAACCATTGTCAACCTTATGTGGAACAGTTGATTGAGGAATAAATGAATACTTATGTTGACATTAAGAAAAGTTTCATTCTAGAAAGTTTAGCCAAGAAGAAGCTTTACCTTTAATTTCGTCATTATCTTTGTTAGTTTTAGCTAAATATACATAGCACACATAGAGAAACGTAAATAGCTTGCTGATACAATATAAAGATCGCACAAACGTTTTCTCCTGTATTAAAAATAATAATAGTTACATATTTCCCTTAATGGTATACTTGCGGATTTCCCTACATTTTTATAAGTAAGTATTATAAACTAGTATTTACTTTGTGTTCATTGTGGTGTCCTACAAGTAAGGAATAAGAAATCACACAGTGAGGTTACAGATTCTATATTATACAGAAACAAACGTCTAACACAGCTCTGAGAGATTTTTTTTTTAATAAGCGGTTATTATGTAGGTTTAATGAGTACTATGATCTTAGTCTGATTCTTTCTTTTTTCTCATATCACTTTGGAGTCAATGAGAAATCCTTTTTTAAAAAGACTTGGATGATAAGATCATTTAAATCATCCCATTTAACATTCTTTGTTTAAAATTACAATACTTTCACCACTTCTGGGAATAGTAAACAAGTCGTTAAATCCAATGAAAAGCAAGATGTAAATTTGTATATTTAGAACATTAAAAAATATATATCGGGCTAGATAATTCAGACAAAAGGAAGCATATTTAATGTCCTTTCCCTGCTAAATAACCCAGACTCACTGCAATCCTCCAGTTAACCTAACTTCAGTCTTCAGCAGAATTATGCTTGGCCTGTTACCAGTGACAACTCTCTAGCATGGTTTGGTGCCTTGGAAACTATATTAAATGTAAGTGCAAACTGTGAAAAAATAACAAGAACCCTTACATAAATTCAAGATTTTAATACTGTCTTTTGGGGACATATAATCACATTTGAAAGGATGATAAACATCCACTCAAATATTGACAAGACTTTAAACAAATCAAAACTATGGTTTTTTAACCAAGAAACCTCATGGGCATAGCAGATTTTATTCCTGAGTGACCCCTCCTTTTCACAGGTGAAAAGGTTTACATCAGATTTCCTCTCATTAGAACCTCTCAAATGCCTTCTGCACCAGCAACCCACTTTCTTAAAACAAATACCAGCCAACCAGGAAGCCATGAGTTTTTATTGTGCTATAAAGTAGACCAGACATATCCAAACCTTCATAGGAATGATCCTGACTAAATCGTTACTAAAAATAGTTTCAAAATAAACTGTAGGCTCCAAGTTTCTCTAACAACCAAAATTCCTTTATCCTTCATCAACCTCGTTTTCAAGCTCTTTGCTCTTTCAGAGCTACAGTGCAAGCAGTTTCTGTGGCCACATATTCATAATAAGAACTAAAGGGTCCACTTCTATTTCATTACAGGCACATGAGAATCGAGATAATGTTAGCTTCACTCCCTGTAAATATTTACACTTGTCAAAATTCTGTTTCCAATTTTCCCCTACACCAGCCGCCTCCAAATTATGAGCTACTTCTTGTAGTAAATCATGGGCATAAAAATAGTGTATTTTACAAAGAATTAAGCCAGATCTTCAACTTGAAAAAATAGATCCCCTTTAATTCCATTCAACAAGTATTTATTAATTTAAGCCTTATTCCAGGTACCCTCAAGAAATATATGCTGCACATGTGTGTATGTGTTTGAGGATGGAATCATTTGTCAATGGCCAGTGGGGAACAAGGCATATACAGATAATTATAATGCAAAAGAGAATATACTAAGAGATAGCCAGAATGCAATGAGGATTAAGAAAGGTGACATGAAGTAGGTAGGATTTAAAACCCATCTTAAAAGATGGGTTAAGATTTAGAGATGAGAGATGAGGGCGTTGTAAGAAAGAAAAAGAGCGTAAAGGTAAAGAATTTCATGGAACCATTATCAGAACACAAAATGAAGAATGATAAGAAAAAATTTAAATATTAGGAAACACATATAGCACACCAGGTCCTCTAATCTTCTATCTTTATTCCTTACAACAATCTGAAGGTAATGATCTTCCCAACCCAGGGATCAAACCTGCATCTCCTGCATTGGCAGGCAGATTCTTTATCACTGAGCCACTAGGGAAGCCCAGTAATAATAATACCCATTTTACATATGGGAAAATTGAGGCACAGAGAAATTAAATTCTTCAGCAAATATTACTCAGCTAGTAATTGTTGAAGCCAGAATTTTAATATAGGCAGCAGACTCCAAACTCTCTCAGTTCTTTCCATTGTATTGGTAACTATTAAACTTTGGTACACAAAAATCATTTAGATAGATAACTTTTATCCAAATGATAAAAACACAGATTGCTGAACCCCAAACCCCCAAAATTCTGAGTTAATAAACCCAAGATGAGGTTGTGGAATATGCATTTTCCCCTCACACCTCAAGTGATCCAGATGCAGGAACCACAATATCCTAAGATAGACCAGGGCAATATTAAGCAGGATCTAGGTGATGCTATGGAGATGGCGATGGCACCCCACTCCAGTACTCTTGCCTGGAAAATCCCATGGACAGAGGAGCCTGGTAGGCTGCAGTCCATGGGGTCGCGAAGAGTTGGACATGAGTGAGCAACTTCACTTTCACTTTTCACTTTTATGCATTGGAGAAGAAAATGGCAACCCACTCCAGTGTTCTTTCCTGGAGAATTCCAGGGACGGGGAGCCTGGTGCGCTGCTATCTATGGGGTCACACAGAGTCAGACACGACTGAAGCGACTTAGCAGCAGCAGCAGCAGGTGATGCTAGTGGTAAAGAACTTGTCTGCCAATGCAGGAGACATGGGTTTGATTCCTGGGTCAGGAAGATCCCCTGGAGGAGGGCATGGCAACCCACTCCAGTATTCCTGCCTGGAGAGTCCCATGGACAGAGGAGCCTGGCGGTCTATAGAGTTACAAAGAGTCAGTCACAACTAAAGTGACAGCATGCACACACAGAATGTCTTTGAATATACTTAATGATTAGTGTTATGAGATTAATTATATCCCCCTTCAGTTGCATGATGAAACCCTAACTCCCAGTGTGACTGTATTTGGAGATAAGACATTAAAAGAGGTAGTTTAATTAAATAAGATCATAAGAGTGAAACTCTAATCCTAGATGACTGGGTAGCCTCACAAGAAGAGGAAGAAACACCTGGAGTGTGTTTAAACAGAGAAAAGGCCAAGTGAAAATGTGGCAAGAAGACTCTCTGCAAGCCAAGTGGGAAAGCCTCAGGAAAAACCAACTCAGCCCACACCTTGTTTTGGACTTCTAGTCTCAAGAACTATGAGAGAACAAATTTCTGTTGTTCAAGCCCCTAGTCTGGTGTTTTGTTATGGTAGCCCAGTCATGTCCAACTTTTTGCGACCCCATGGATTGCAGCACACCAGGCCTCCCTGTCCCTCACTGTCTCCTGGAGTTTGCCCAAGTTCATGTTCATTACATCAGTGATGCCATCCAGCCATCTCATCCTCTGACGCCCTCTTTTTCTTCTGCCCTCAGTCTTTCTCAGCATCAAGGACTTCTCCAAGGAGTCATCTGTTCACATCAGATGACCAAAATACTGGAGCTTCCGCTTCAGCATTAGTCCTTCCAGTGAATATTCAAGGTTGGTCTCCCTTAAGATTGACTAGTACAAGTAGACTAGTACAAGGAGTTCCATCAACTTTTTGCTTCTCTTAATCTACGAACATCATTCATATATCAGAAGCTGTGCCAAAGATCCCGAATTATCATCATCATCATCAGAGCTGAGGTCTATATGGCATTTTATAAAGTCTTTTCACCTGCTCTGTTGCACTTGAACTTTGCAACAACCTCTAAGGTAAGGCAGACTCAGGAAGGCAATAGGACTGGTGCAGGTTTCTTACAAGTTGTAGGACTGAGTTCAAGTCTTCCAATCACAAATCTTAAGCTTCTTTTTCCTATATCACACATACACACACCATCAAGTGTGGTTATTATATAAAAGACCCGTCTGGGAAAATATCTTTCTTTAGCTTAGAAAGCAAATACCTTTACCCCTATTTTCTAGTAAAGTAAGATATGGTTTTAGGAATTCAAGAGGTGTATTCAAACATTAATAGGAAAGATGAGATCAGAATGCTCTCCACAAATCCTAAGTCCGGTGTTCTTCTCAGATGATTGACTAGGCAATAATATTCTCCCAGTTATATGAATTAAGATTATGCTTTTAGGCCTTTATGGCACATATTTTTTGGTGGTTTTCTAGTAATAGGAAGAATATGTTTGCTCAGATAGTAAGTGAGATAAATGTGTGTAATACCAGGCTGTACAGTGGACTACAGCTTAAGTAATAATAGAAACTAAAAAGAAAAAAAAAGTGAAAGAGCAGTTAAAGAAGAGGAAGTGACTCCTCTACTTTCATTTTCTTTTAGCAGCACTTCCTCCTTTTTTAGGGTAGTGTAAACAATAAGCTGTGAATTAGTGTCCTCAGATGACAATGCAAACATTATATCAACAGTTTGTAAAAGATCCAGTACAAGAAAGGAGGTTCTCCGAGACTTAATACTCTCTACCATTTTCTTGTTAGAGAAGGTCTTATTTCCCCAGTGGCATTATGTTAATTTGTGTCCTCTGAGAAGCAGATGCTGAGATAGAATTAGACATGCAAGAGATTTATTGAGGGAAATGCTAGTGAAGGTAAAGAAAAGACAGTGAGACGACTAGGGAGAGCTTTCCGACTGGGATGGAAGTCTGACAGCAGCCAAAGAGAGGGGAGGAAAGACTGAGGTAGAAGGAGGCTCAGTGCAGCACAGTTCTGAGAAAGTTTCAGCCAAGCCAGCGGGGTGTCCTCAAGCCAAAGTCACCTGTTAAAGGAGTCCCTGTATCACAGAAATGGGCTTAGGTTAGCATACGTTTACCACTGGCTAAGGGAAGCCCAAGGGATGTAACGGCCCAGTGCAAAAACAAGGGTGGATGCAGCAGGGGAAGTTTGGGTCCAGTACCTCAGATTTCAGTGGCACAGTTTCATCTGTGCAGATCCTCCATGATTCCTGTGGGCCTTTCTTCCTGAGAGAAAACTTAGAAGGTTAGTGAGATGAACCAGAGCTCCATGGCTGCAGTTGGTCTTGGGGCTACAGCTGGTACTCACTCTCTCCCACCTCTATTGTCCTTTCTAAATGCCCATCACTCAGGAACCACCTTGACAAGTCTTGTTAGCTTACCTCAGGGTGGAACATAAAACTTTCATTCCTGATGGGTATTAGTCCTTGGCAGTCATACCTTTTGCAAGTCAAGGTTGCTGCCCATGTCTACCCATTGCTACAGTGGGCCAAGGGAGTACCTGCTTGGTACACATTCCTATCCTTGTTGTGTAAAGGCAGCACTACCTTCTGATGATCAGGATGGATTACTCTTCCCAGAATGACAACTCCTTTTTTCGCGTGCTGGTCTCTGGATACAAGGAATCCAAAGTGCCCTGGCAGGATCCCCAGCTTATACAGTTCATTGAGATACTTGCTCTGTCCCTTGGAGAGTACACCCCTTCTGGGCACCAGAACCACCAGCTCTGCAAAGCCCAGGATTGCCAGTATAGGCAGCACAGTGGATTATCAGAATATAAGGCTATTCCTGATTCCAGAGCTTGGTGTTCGTTGTGTTCTTCCTACTGGGGATGTGACACCTATCAAGGTCTCTGAATTGGTCCAGATCCCCATGTCATCTACCACAGTGGCGACATTACCCATCCCTGTCCTGAGCTGATACCTATGGCTGTATGGATTAGAGGGGGAGACGGTTCTCATATGACCAGCTGGAGGAGGAGAAAAAAAAGCCTATGCTTTTCTCTAAAAGGATAGCACTGCATCCTTTCAGAGAGTCACTTCAGAGCAGTGCCTTTAAAAGGCTATTCCAGTGTTCTGTGAGGTTGGGTGCTTCTACACAGTATAGTATATGATATGGCTGATGAATCCCCACAGTCGTGAGTTCAAGCCTGTACCTCCTTTGAAGTGAAATGCATTACCTGTCCAGATGTTCACTGTGTGGGATTCACACCTGTGAATCAATCAGGCATTTTTTAAGCCTCCAGACTGCAGTGCTGGCAGAGGCAATGCAATCAGGAATGATAAGACTGTACCCCAAATGAGTCTCTATCACCGTGAGGACAACCCACTAAGCTCTTGTAGTTGACTTAGTACTAAGTTCTCAGCTGGTCTTATCAAGAAATAATGATATATCAGCATTTGTCTTTGTTGTTGACAAGTTGGACATTCAGAAGCAGCAGAGGCAAGATTGGCTTCAATAATGAAAACTCCACGTTATGGAACCCATGCATAGACTGTCTCTGCTACCAAGGCTACTTTGTTCATGTGTCCATTATGGCAGTTCCAGGATGGCCAATGACAAAAACTAGCTTATGTCCAATAGTCTAGTTATTATACGTTACTCACTTCCCCTTCTATGGTGGATGCTTTCTGCTGAGCTGTAATGTACAATACAAAACTCTTTACATTCATCTCTGTGTGTGTGTGTGTGTGTGTGTGTGTGTGTGTGTGTGTGTGTGTTAGTAGCTCAGTCGTGTCCAACTCTTTGCGACCCCATAGACTGTAGCCTACTAGGCTCCTCTGTCCATGGAATTCTCAAGGCAAGGATACTGGAGTGGGTTGCCATTTCCTTCTCCAGGATATCTTCCCATCCCATGGATCGAACCCGAGTGCCCTGCATTGCAGGCAGATTCTTTACCATCTGAGCCACCAGGGAAGCCCTTTATGTTCACCTACATGCTTCTATCTTCTTGTCTCCAATTTTCCCATTTTTTTTCTTTCCAAGACACTTCCCAAGTCTGCATATACTAGAAAAAAAAAGTAAAAAAAAGTGAAGTCGCTCAGTCGTGTCCAACTCTTTGTGACCCATGGACACCAGGCTCCTCCGTCCATGGGATTTTCTAGGCAAGAGTACTGGAGTGGGTTGCCGTTTCCTTCTCCAGGGAACTTCCCGACCGAGGGATTGAACCCAGGTCTCCCACATTGTAGACGGACGCTTTCCATCTGAGCCACCACTTGATCTTAGCCAAAAGGCCAAGAAGCGATACACTTCTCATTCCACAAAAAAGAAAATGACTAGGTGTACTGTCTGCAGCTCTGCCCATCAAGAAGATTTCCCCTCGCCACTGTCCTTCAGGGTTATCCTTGAATGTGGCTGTAACACAGCCATGGTCCATTTCCAGCCTATACCCACATCCATAAATCAAGCTGGGGCTTTTCCTTCTTGTTTAGTTGTTCAGGGTCTCCCACATGGCCCTAAGAGGAAGCTGAGGAAAGGTTCTGTTGCAGCTATGGTGAGTCACATACAGTTTAGAGTGTCCTCTGTCCTCCTGGCACTCAGTTCTAAATGCATCATTCCCGTATTACAATGGACTGCTACTGGACCTATCTGACTTTATGATTTGATATACTCAACAGAACTCAGCTCATAATGGGCAGCCCTGGATCTATAGTCACTTGGTGCCCCATAAAGAAGTCTACCTTTACCAGTCCCAGTATCTCACCAATAGCTGTTCCTCAAAGGACACATAGTTCTATGCTACAAAAGGCATGGTCTTGCTCCAGAATCCCAAAGGCTTGCATTGTTATTCTCCCAGTGGGATTTGTCATAAGACACTTCATCTTTCTTATCCCCAACACCTCCAACACCATAAGATCTGCTGGACTGCGTGGCCCAAGTGGTGGGACTGTTTGTTCTGCAACGTGGACATTTCCCACTCAAAGCTGGCTGCTGTCAGTGTCGTTCAGTATATGGAGCAGTATTTGTAGATTTGGAATGTGTTGCCTCCAGAACCCAAACAGGCCTACTAGGCACTGTGTTTCCTTTTTTTGTGGTTACAAATACAAGATGCAGCAATTTTCTTTTACTTTGGAGTAGAATACCTTGTCATGCTTCTGACCGTTAGACCCCTAAATACTTCGCTGAAGGTTCAGATTCCTGAATTTTCAGAGAATTTTTATCTTCAACCCTCTGGAACACTGTGTCTTACCAAGGCCTTCAGCACCTTGCTGGGCTTAGTTGCTCAGTCATGTCCAACTCTGCAACCCCCTGAACTGTGGCCTACCAGGTTGCTCTGTCCTTGGGATTCTCCAGGCAAGAACACTGGAATGGGTTGCCATTTCCTTCTCCAATGCATGAAAGTGAAAAGTCAAAGTGAAGTCGCTCAGTCGTGTCTGACTCTTAGCGACCCCATGGACTGCAACCCACCAGGCTCCTGTGTCCATGGGATTTTCCAGGCAAGAGTACTGGAGTGGGTGCCATTGCCTTCTCCCATGTATATGTTACTATGTATGAAACAGACAACTAATGACTCGGTGCTCTGTGGTGACCTAAATGGGAAGGAAATCCAAAAAGAGAGGGGATATATGTATACATATGGCTGATTCACTTTGCTATACAGAGAAAATGACACAGCAGCATAAAGCAACTATACTCTAATAAAAAAAAAAATGGAAAAAAAAGTAACGTGTACATGAAAAAAAAGAAGAAGCCTGCATGTGTTGATTTCAGTTCAGTTCAGTTCAGTTGCTCAGTCGTGTCCGACTCTTTGTGACCCCATGAATCGCAGCACGCCAGGCCTACCTGTCCATCACCAACTCCTGGAGTTCACCCAAACTCATGTCCATCAAGTCAGTGATGCCATCCAGCCATCTCATCCTCTGTTGTCCCCTTCTCCTCCTGCCCCCAATCCCTCCCAGCGTCAGAGTCTTTTCCAATGAGTCAACTCATCGCATGAGGTAGCCAAAGTATTGAGTTTCAGATTTAGCATCAGTCCTTCCAATGAACACCCAAGACTGATCTCCTTTAGGATGGATTGGTTGGATCTCCTTACAGCCCAAGGGACTCTCAAGAGTCTTCTCCAACACCACAGTTCAAAAGCATCAATTCTTTGGCGCTTAGCTTTCTTCACAGTCCAACTCTCACATCCATACATGACCACTGGAAAAACCATAGCCTTGACTAGATGGACCTTTGTTGGCAAAGTAATGTCTCTGCTTTTGAATATGCTATCTAGGTTGGTCATAACTTTTCTTCCAAAGAGTAAGCGTCTTTTAATTTCATGGCTGCAATCACCATCTGCAGTGATTTTGGAGCCAAAAAAAATAAAGTCTGACACTGTTTACACTGTTTCCCCATCTATTTGCTATGAAGTGATGGGACCAGATGCCATGATCTTTGTTCTCTGAATGTTGAGCTTTAAGCCAACTTTTTCACTCTCCTCTTTCAGTTTCATCAAGAGGCTTTTTAGTTCCTCTTCACTTTCTCCCATAAGGGTGGTGTCATCTGCATATCTGAGGTTATTGATATTTCTCCCAGCAAACTTGATTCCAGCTTGTGCTTCTTCCAGCCCAGTGTTTCTCATAATGTACTCTGCATACGTGTTGATTTAGATGAGGTCTAATTCAAACGACCCTGATGCTGGGAAAGATTGAAGGCAGGAGGAGAAGGGGACGACAGAGGACAAGATGCTTGGATGGCATCACCAACTCGATGGACGTGAGTTTAAGCAAGCTCTGGGAGATGGTGAGGGACAAGGAAGCCTGGCATGCTGCAGTCCATGGGGTCACAAAGAGTTGGACGCTACTGAGCAACTGAACAACAACAACCCTAATTCACAGGGTCAGTATGAGGACTAAATGAGTTACTAAATGTAAAGTCTTTACAGCTGTGCCTGGCACCTAAAAAGCACATAGTGTATCTCATTAACTTTATTTTTCTGGGTCATAGAGAACTAGCGTATAGGACAGAGAGTTGTGACATTAGGTTAACTTCTTGACCAGTGTTTTAAATGACATGTGACAGATGTGAGTTGCCCTTTAAAATGAAAGTGCCTGGAATATTTTTCCTGAGGTGTGAAGTTTCCAAGGAAAATGCAAAAGAAAAATGATCTTAAAGCTATTATAGAAACAGACATTTAACCCAATGCAGGGAAAAAAGGTGGTTGCTGTGTGCCAATGCATTACCAGTGTTACTCTAGATAATTTCATGAAGTACTAAAGTTGAAATTCTTGACAAATGTTTCTCACTGATAATCAAGTGAAACATGATCTTAAAATGAAATAAATGCACTTGTGCCCACTAGCCATCTCACAAAAATGACCTTTTCCATTACCTAAATGTCTGTTTAAATGCATATATTCACATTTTTCATCTCTGTCAATGTAAGAGCCAGTATAGGAAAATGACAAAGTATTATGCCAGAACACACACACACACACACATTTAGTCTTCATTAGGACAAATATCTCTTTTTTTGGCATAATACTGTGATTGAGCAGACTCAAAGCTATCATCCTCTGGTGTTAGCTTAGTGGTCGAATTTTAAATGATGTTGATGACTCTCAGGGAACTGCCAGGTCTCACTGAACTTTCCCAACAATTGTCACAGCTGTGAAATAATTCCAGGGCTTCTAAAAAGGGATCCACACTTGCTACTTTTAAGAGAGCTAGGAAAATGGTGTTGGGCAAAATCCAAACAGGGCTTCTCTCACCTACAAAAAAAAGCTGAGCTACTATGACACTTTCAGTACTCTCTGGCGGTTACCAATATGCCATCTCACAGCAAGCAAAGCTCAGACAACTTCAAAACTTAGGAAGTTGCCTTGTTGCTGTATTGCCAGTATCTCTGTCCTAACAGTTTTCCAGAAAAAATCACCAGACTGAATTTATTCCACCAGTGAGTCAGTCGCTTATTAGCACTTTTGACTTCCAGATGGTTTGAGACAAAGGCTAAACTGGGGGTAACTCCCAAGTGTAACCAGTGGAAACTCTCTTTTGCTGAGGGACTCTCTTGTCTACTGGGCAGTGGGCCAGAGTATGGGTTTCTTTCACAACCTCCCAGCACTGCTGTGTCTTTTCTATTACCCTTGAAAATCGTGTCACCTGAGAGGCCAAGAGTTAAACTGGCTGTACAGTCTGAACTGTGAAGTTTGGAAGTAAATCGGAATGGACCAATAGCCTGGATCTGTTTCATGAGTAAACAGAGGAGTTCAGGCTTGAGACCCTATAAAGTTAAGTCAATATTAGTTATAGAGGAAATCCTGTTGTTCTTTCTTCTTTTAGAGTTGCTTTTAAAAAATAACTCAAGTAGAGGTTTCAGTATGTTCTAGTGCTAAAAATACCATTTCTTGCACATACACACACTCACACACACGCACCAACACATACACAAAAAAGCAAGAATATTTTTAACTGAACAGAAGAGAAATCACTATTGTCTTTACTATCAATATTAGGTCCCAGGTGGCGTAGTGGTAAAGAATTCACCTGCAGTGCAGGAGATGCTGGTTTAATCCCTGGGTAGGGAAGATCCTCTCAAGGAGGAAATGGCAACCCCCTCCAGTATTCTTGCCTGGAAAATTCCATGTACAGAGGAGCCTGGAGGGCGATGGTTCATGTGGTCGCAGTTGGACGCCACTGAGCACGCACACAACACAAGAATTAAGGATGTTTCCCAATATCCTTCAAGTGTAAAATTTAAAATGCCCTTATTTATGAAATGGGAAATACTTGTCTAGATTCTGATACTATGTAGTCACCTTATCATAAATATTAAGTTAAAGATAAGTGATTGTTATTAAAACCCTTTGCTCTGTGTATTGGGCACAAATTTCTCCCAGTACTCATGACCTAAATTGTATGCAACAAGAGCTGAGCAAGCATTTAAACTTCTAGAATAGCAGGACAATGATTTCTAACCCCTTTGAAGTAGTGACACCCCATCTTGTTTGTTAGATTTCACAACTCTCTCTCCTGACATACTGTCCTCCACAGCCCCAAGAAAAAAAAGTTATTAATCTAGGATATGTAATTTTAAAATTTTTAAACGAATTGAAATTAATCTCACTTTGCTTCAGGGTTTTGTTTTGTTGTTAGTTTTTTTAAAAAAAATTTCCTCTTCTCTGAAGCCTAAGTCACCCTAAAGCTAGCGCCTGAATTAGCCTCTCTTCTTGCTGTATTCTTACAGCTTTTATATAAATCTATATCACAGTATCTTAATATTGTATTTATTTATTTTTAGCTGCACTGGGTCTTAGTTGCCATATGTGAGATCTTTAGTTGCTGCGTGTGATCTCTTAGTTGGAACATGTGGGATCCAGTTTCCTGATCAAAGGTTAAACCTGGGCCCCTTCCATTGGGAGCACAGAGTCTTCCCTGGATCACCAAGGAAGTCCCCTTAACACTGTAATTTTCCTGATTAATTTAAAATCTCTCTCCCTGGTTTACAGGCAGGAACCAAATCATGTTCATCTTTTTTTCCCCCCAGAATTTCTAGCACAGTGCTTAAAACAGCAGATTCAATAAATGTTAGTTAAATGAATTAATAAATGAGCAGTGGTCTTGGAGACAGAAACACACCTAGGGTGTCAAAAACATAAAACAAAAAATCATTACTCTATCTAAAGATGGCTCCATATAAGATCCTCTGTTTTAGAACTCAAATCCAGTGAGAGAATGGGTGGGAAACATTTTACAAAACTAGATAAATATGGGCAAATGTCACTGGTACTTACTATTTAGTAGCCTTCAGGGAATAGTTTCTATATCTATGAAGACAAGAATGAACTTGGCTTACTGCAATAAGAGGATCATGAAAGGATTAGTAAATGGAAGCAAGATGACATGAAGTTGTCCCATAATACAGTGGCAGTCCAGTTTTGAAAAACTGGGTCTTGCTGAAGTCTTTCCCAATTTTTCATTTATGGGCCCTAGTTTATAAATGACCATTTCTTTAGATGCTTAAGTTTTGAATAATTTCATATAGCATTGCCAGAGATATGTGTTCCTACATACAAAATACACAGACTTGATTGGTCAAAGAAACATGCGTTAGTTACATTTGGATAACTGTTGAGAGGCTAAAATAACTGCCACATTTTGAAGGGACCACTGGTAGTAAGTTTCAACAGTTCTGGAAGATGCAGTAAAAATATCAGGGCAATTTGACGAGCTACTGTGATTCAAATAGATGTCAGTGGCAGTCAAAGTCCACAATTATGTCAATGAAGCTGGTTTCCATTAGTCAATCAGTAACTAAGGAAATGGTTAATTGAGATACAATCACAAACTAGAAAAACAGGATAAAGAAGTAGGAGGAAAAATCACATTTCTCGAGAGTCACATGCTATCAGAGAGCAGAATCTGATGTCTGGAAGATAAAGCAGGCTGATTTCAAAAATAGAAAGGGAGGCAATGAGGTAGGGTATGAGTAATTCCATCAAAGCAGTGAAACCGGAGCCTTTCTGAACACTTGATGACGTCTTCGCAGAAGGGAGCTGCCTAAAAACTGCTAGAACGTAACTACTATACACAAGCGTAATCTGCCCAAGGTCACACAGCTAATAAGTTGCAAACTGGGTTTTCAAAACCAGGTTGAAAGCCACCAAAATCCAAGTTCTCTTTTTTCCTAGACAACGGAAAACTAAGATATATGCCAACCTGCTAGGCTATGTTGTTTCTTTCTGTTTTCTGATTCCAGTTGCAGAAAAGCCATGGGTAGCAGGAACAGTAAGTAGGAAGATCTCAGCTTCTCCAGCTCACCCATTATGCCCTTTTATTAAAAATAAAAGCCAGGAATTAAAGAGGCTCAGGATGACCTAAGGCCTAGGAGCTGAAACAACTAATTGATTCCTGAACCAACAACAAATCCTAATGTGCTGTTAAATTCTTACTTCTGTATTTTCTGGGGTTTTTAGCAAAAAATTTGTTCGTTCTTTCACTTAACTAGCAATTATCAAGCATGTACTACGTTCTAGTCACCCGAGATTCAGAGATTAACAGAAAAAGATTTCTGCTATTAAGAAGAACGCAGGTGAGGCAGGAAGGAAGAGGTAGAGACAGACAAGCAAATAATTTCAGCACAATGTAGTACTGATACTGAGAACTGTAAAAAGGAATGTATATGGGTACATGACATTGAGGGGGAAAATATCTCTTTCCAATTCCTGATGTTTCCTTCTAGATGCAAGGGGCTCCACTGTGTTGTTATTATGTAGTTGCTAACTTGTGTCTGACTCTTTGTGACCCCATGGACTGTAGCCCACCAGGCTCCTCTGTCCATGGGATTTCTCAGGCAAGAATACCGGAGTGGATTGCCATTTCCTTTTCCAGGGGATCGTTCTGACTCAGGGATCGAATCCGCATCTCTTAAGAATCCTGCATTGAAGGCATATTCTTTACTGCTGAGTCACCAGGGAAGCCCCTAAAGTTAATATCCCTAATTTCCTCCACACCTCATCTTTCCCCAGGAAAGGAGAATTTACTCAATCTGATTGATGACTATGAAAAGAGAAGTGGCATGTTTGGGCAAGCTCCCTGTTTATCCCTTCTGTCTGTCTGCCTGTCTGTTTTCCTCTCTCTTACTCTTTCTCTCCCTCTCCTTGCAACCAGCCTGCCTGTAAGGAAGATCATTTCTTCGCTCTTTCATGCCCCGAGTTTTCCAGAAACAAGTTCCATATAAGGAAGCGTATAGAAGTTTAGGACTGCCATCACTAGAAGTTCAGTCTTAGAAATCCTTCTTGTTCATAGATATAAATCTCCAACATCAGGTTTATCCATAATAAATGTCTTCCATTTCAAAAGGCAATATATCTGTCACTTAATAACATTCATGTGACTTTGGGCAACTTACTTAACTTCCTTGTGCTCCAATTTCTCCACCCACAATAATGGGACTGAGTAATCTACTCACAGAATTGTTGTGAAGATTGAGTTCATATATATACAGCTCTTAGAATAGTGCCTATTACAAAAGTGCTCTACGAATGTGAGCTATCATTGCTATTACCATTATTATTTTGGGCTCCATCTGTCTTAGTCTTTTATTTCTCAATTTGTTGAAAAGTTGGGCAGGAAGGAGAAGTGTTACTGATTGGGGTCCTCCAAGTCTTACTTCCAACAGTTGTAAAAGTTTAAGAAACCTTATATGGTTTACAGAATCATTGTCCTTTTATTTATACTTCTTGGTTCCCTTATTACGTGAAATCCAAAAGCCTTTATCACTGGATTCCAAATGTTAGGCAAAGGATCTCAGACTTTAGCCCAAGTGAGGCGGAAATTGACAAAGCTAATTGTGTCATTTTTCAGTCCCTGCTTTCTGATTTTCCTTTTAAATTTAGACTCTCTTTTCAGCCAGGTTGACCCCTCTGATCAAGGCAGGCAGGCAGTTGCTTACCTGATTCTCAATGATTCCTGCCAGGTCCTTTGGGTTTTCTACACATTGTAGAGATCCCTCCTCACTCTGGCATCTGCCTGTCCCACTCTGGATTTTGCAAAGCCCTTCTAAGAGAGGAAAGCTCTTCTCCACCTAGTTACAAGGATTCTTTCTCTGGATTCAGACCTGCCCCTGAGGAGTCTAATGGAGGAAATGAACAGGTAGGCAAAAATAATTGGAATACAATGTGTCAAATACAGCCAAGGAGATATCTAAATTGTACAAAAGCAGTATAGCAGTCAGGATAGGAAACAGATGGCATACTCAAAAAGAATGATTTAAGAGAGGTTAATAATTTATTTAGAAAATTGTAAGCAGAGTTAGGGATAATTAAGTATCAACATTGAAAATCTGCTCCTACCCCTAGTCCTAAACAGGCAAAGGAAAGGAGCTATTACCAAAATCCAGAAAGATAGCTCTAGCTATAAAGCAGGTTTTCCTAACAGGAACTCTTTTGGTAGATTAATGCAACCCTTGTCAATCCAAGGCCTGGGAGGAAAAGAGGGAGTTAGGGAAATATTACTACAATCTAACTCTCTTCTGCCTTCTGAGCTTCTTCCAGGGCCTCTCATTGTTTAATCCACCAGAAAGTCAGAAAAAAAAAAAAAAAACCTGGTTAATGTTGTCGAAAGAAGTCAGCCTCCCAGGGCACAAGATAGATGGAGAATGGTAGAGAGTGTCAAAAAGGTCAAGCAAAGAACAGGCCAGCACAGAGAGTAGCGGAACTAACTCTTCCAGAGGACTTCAAAGATAGCCTTTTAGAGGAGGTAATATTTGAGCTACATTCTGAAAGATAAGTAAGGGTTGCTGCTGCTGCTGCTGCTGCTGCTGCTGCTAAGTCGCTTCAGTCATGTCCGACTCTGTGCAACCCATAGACAGCAGCCCACCAGGCTCCCCCGTCCCTGGGATTCTCCAGGCAAGAACACTGGAGTGGGTTGCCATTTCCTTCTCCAATGCATAAAAGTGAAAAGTGAAAGTGAAGTCGCTCGGTCATGTCCAATTCTTAGCGATCCCATGGACTGCAGCCTACCAGGCTCCTCCATCCATGGGGTTTTCCAGGCAAAAGAGTACTAGAGTGGGGTGCTGTTGCCTTCTCCCAGATTCAGAAGCAGTATGCATGGTATATGTAGGCAAGCAGTCCCATGTGGTAGAAAGACATAATATTTGTGGAGAAATGGGCCTGAAAAGAACATTTAGGACCAGATTATAAAGATTCTTAAAGGCTGTGCTATATCATCAGACTCAATCCTGTAGTTAGTCAAGATCCATTCAAAGACTTTCAGAGAGATAGAGACTGACATGAATGTATTTAAGTTAGAAAAAGATAACTTTAATGTCAGTAGAGAGGATAGAGTATTGAGAAACCAGAAGCAGGAAGATCATTTTGGAGGCTCAGGCAAGATAAGGATGAATGGCGCTTAAAGCAGTGGCAAGGCTGATGAAGCAAAGAATCTGTTCTGAAGATAAAATTAGCAGAATTTGAAGACCTGTTAAAATAACTACAGGAGTGCCAGCAAAGATAGTTCTAAATGAGCATCCAATTTCTCGTTTGAGGAGCGAGATATCAGTAGATGGTGGTTCTATTGATTATGAGAGAATTCAAGAAGACTAGGCTTGTAGGACACTACATAGAGTTCAAGCTTTGTACACAGCGTTTGTGTGCTTGTGGAGCTCTAGTGGGGAAATGTCTAGCTGGCAATGAATAAAAGCTGGCTAGGAGTCTAGAGGGAGACTTGGGAGTTTGGAGAATACAGATACACAGTTTGGAGAACAACAATTTCTTTTTTGTAACCTATATGAAGTATTGCCACCAGATTTTTCTCAACTTCTGAAAACAAAGGAAAAAATGTGACTCATCGTGTAATGAAGTAAACCACAATGAGAATCAAATAATCCATTGCTGATGCTCCTTGCTATGGGAAGCATTTTTCATTTGCTCATTAGTGATAGAAACTCATAACTGAGACTTGCATGGTAGTTTAGCAGTGTTCTTTACTAACACTCAGTTTTGAAAACTAACTACTATTTGCTTCTTAAGTTTAAACTAATTTATTTTGTAAATAAATACCAAGTTTCTCATAATAGCTTCATTTTATTATATGAACTCATATTTCATGACTTGCAATTGTTCTTCAATTGAGGCACTTGGTAATACAGTGCCCAGAAAAAGTGCTTTCCCTCATAGCAGGTACATAATAAATATTTACAGAATGAACGGATGGTAGACAGATGGATAAATGAAAGCAATAGTTTATATTAATGTTGATTTTGTTAGAAGTTTTGTGTGTGTGTGCATAAAAATCATAATCGAGGGAGAGCTAGAAACTGTCTGGTTTTGCTTCATCAGTGGAAGAAAGTCAGAATTAGATAATTCCCTGTTTCTCTTTTGTGTCCAGCTGCCTTAACCACCTCACCTAAGAAGGACTGAAATACTTCTCTTCCAGTTCTTTGCTGTGTTAAATGATTATTGATACAGAGTCTCACAATTTTACTTCTTTGGTATAATTTCAGCATAATTATCTCAAAATACTCAAAATTTTCTCTTAGAAATACTGTTTTAATTATCTGAAACCAGTGGAAGTCTACCATTAATAGCACACTCTGAGGTACATGTAAAACCAGTTGGTTTTTTAAAAAGTTTTTATTTTACATTTGAGTAGAGTTAACTAATAATGTTGTGTTAATTTCAGATGTCCAGCAAAATGATTCAGTTATACATATACATGTACCTGTTTTTTTTTTCAAATTCTTTAATCTTTTTCAGTTGTTGCATAATATTGAGCAGAGTTCCTTGTACTATACAGTAGGTCCTTGTTGGTCATCCACTTGAAATTGAGTAGCGTGTACACGCCAGTCCCAAACTCCCTAACTATCCTTCCCCCTTCCCTTCCCCTTACTTCCATAATCATAATTTCATTCTCTACGCCTGTGAGTCTGAAACCTGTGAGTTGAATTTTGACTTCTAACTTTACACATGATGACAATGTGACTTAATCTACCAATCAAAAATTGCTGAATTTGGACATCCGTGGTGGTCCAGTGGTTAAGACTGTGCTGCCAATGCAGGAGCATGGGTTTGATCCCTGATCAGGGAACTAAGATCCCACATGCATTCAGTGCGGCCAAGAGATTTTTTTTTAATGTTAAATTATTGCTTAAACTCTATTTTCTTAAAATCCTCTTCAAATTTTTATTTAAAATAACTTAGAAACAACTTTCTGCTAGGCAGTTGTCCTTGTGAAATTTGGAGTGAGTCATGAATACACTCCACAACCATGTCCCTTTTCCTACCTTCATCTTAGTGTGGTTTCTTTGTCTTCAGTGGATACTATCAACCCTGAACCTTTTATCACTCATCCACCCAGCCCTCCCAGTCCCTGTAACAAATAGAAAGATTTCTTTCCAACTGCTGCCTCTCTAAAGAATGAAGTTCAGATACATGCAGGCTAAAGAAAACTGGATCTCAAGTTAAATCATGACACAGCTCAGGCACCCACAGATCATCTGATTTCTGGGTAAACAGAGCCTACCTCTAAATGAGTTAAAAGTAACAGGAAGATGTAAGAATATTGAAGATGCTTGACAAACTTTATCTTTCACTGAATACACTGAGTTTCACTGAATACACTGAATAAGTACATGTACTTAAATATGTCTCTCCTATAGGGTACAGTCCATATCCTCATCATCTATGTATCTTTCTCAGCACCTAGCACAACAATATCAGTTGCCAGTGGAATAAACTGATAAACTGTTCCATACATAATTTTTCCTTCTTTCTAAATTTTTTGCATTGTCCACCTTTTCTTTAATGAATATAAATTGCTTACGTAATAAAAATAATGAAAAGTCCCAAAACTGTTTTTAATGCGTATATTTTTATATGGATCTGTGGTATTATACATAGTGTATATATATATATATATATATTTGCACACACATATGATTGTACTAACAACAAAGGAAAGTAAAAGAAGAGGTTAAAAGTGACTTGTGAGTCTGTACATAATATATTTTCAACATCATATAATAATTTGATAGTTACAGAATAGTTAAATACCGAATATGTATTTGTATTATTCTAAAAGATGGCTAACAAAAACTGAAATGAATGCTTCGGTTGTTTTCTTATGACACAACTGGGTGAAAAGCAGAACTACACAGAAGTTTCATAATAGAACTCCAAACAGCATTAGGCTTGTTCATCGTCAGGTTTTGTTACATTCCCCCTAACTCAACCCAGACTCCCTGAGGTTGGCAAACAGGGCAAAGTTTGAGTCAAAACCACGCCCTTCCTTTGAGCTTTGGGGATGCACTTAGAATTCTGGGAGAAACCAGAAGAAATAGCAGTGTCTTCTTCCAGATGTGGCCCGTCTGTCACTTTCAGTGTTTATTAGATACATTTCAGACTCAGCCCAATAACTCAAGACCGTTGCCTGGAAGGAGAAGGAGGGGCAGGCAGGAGAATCCTCAAGTTCTGTTCCACTCTGAATAAGGTGTGGATATTGTAAGATTCTTTAGGAGAGGGAGCAGTTTGGAAGGAGGCAGGGTGAGGAGGGATGGAAGGAGGGAGGGATGCAGGAAGGAGGGAGACATGGGAGGAGGAAGAGAGGAACCAATGAGGAGAGTGTGTCATAACCAAAGATTAGGATTAATCCAGTTCTGTGGTCCTGAGATCTGAGAAAAACACTTGACCAAATCATGTTCACTTGTCTGGAGGCTGTTTCCATGTCTGAAGTAGGGTTTATTCATAGATGAGCATTAAAAGGACAATGTAGGTATTGGGGTTTGCTCTTTTTTTTTGGTGGGGGGGCAGTTACTGTTAAAAAACAACAACAACTCTAAATAATCCAGTATTGTAGAATTTGCTACTATGTATAATTTTCTATTATTTATGCCCCTAATTTATAATTTTCTATTATTTATAGTTTTCCCCTTTAGCTATTCCTATAAATAATGAACTGGAAAATAATTTTCATCTCAATACTTTAATTCTTTTTCTATTTATAATAGTCAACATTTATTGAGTTCTAACCCCTTTCAGGCACTATGCTAAGTATTTTATATAGTTTCTTAGGGGAACACTTGCTCCTCACTCCTGATATTGCCATGCATATGGGAGAACATCCATTAGAGTAACTGTCCATGTCTGAATACACTGATTACTTCCCAGGAGAGGATAAGCAACTTTGGTGAGTTTGGGATGAGACTCAGGGCCCATGACAAAGACCAAATATAATTGATGGTCTTTGTTGTTCCTTTCCTCTTCCCCATTCATTCTCTTTCACATAGTCCAGCCTGCAAAAAAACCATGTGTTCTGGTCTGCTCTCAGTGAGGCTAGCAGCAGAGTAGTACAAGTCCTACCCCTGTAAGTCTGGGAAGAGACAATGACAAGTCTTAAGTCCAGACCCTAGGTTTCATATTGACCTATTAGGAAACTGTCTCCTGGGACAGGAGACAGAAAGGTGAAGGTAGGTAAGCATTTCTTTGCTGCAGGCAAACACAATGCATAGACTTCATGTCTCACTATTGGAAATCCCACAAAGCAAAACTTAAGAGGAGTGTGTAAGAAAAACGCATGTCTGGGCCAGAAAACAAAAACAGAGACAAAATTAACAGTGTGTAAGAAAGCAGAAGAAAGGAGATGTTCAAATTCAGCAAACAACCCTAGCTAGCTTTACTATAAGCTAAGAATGAAAGGGAGCAATCTAAAATCAGGTTGAACCATTACGAATTCAGATGAGTCTTTCTGAAAAAAAAAAAAAAGTAGAACAGAGGAAATGTAACACTAGGTGTCTACTCTCTTGCTACAGAAAAAGAGGTTGCCACAAGAAATGCTACTCAGGGCTTATGACATTCCAAGGGAAAGACAAGGTCTTTAGGAGGACTTAAGGTTGGTAATAGAAACTCCCTAGACCCATAGGGGTACAGGTTCCAAAAGCAGTTTTAGTTCAGGTCACTGCTGAGGGTGATTATCCTGTTGAAACAATTGTAGGAAGCAAGAGGAAGTCATCCAGAGGAGGCGAGAGGTGAAGGCAACAAGCCCTGTGGATCGAGATTGAAGTGCTGTTCATAAGACAGCATGGAGGCTATGTGAGGAGATAAAGCCCCACTCTTCAGCGTGGGATCCTAGAGCCATGACACTCAATGGGAAAGGGGAAAGTAAGAGGTTTTGAATCCATTTGACAGGAAGGAATGGTACTTCAATGTAAAACCTATTGATGGGAACTGACATCATGTGAAAAGTTTTAAATGTTTTTAGAAGCCAGAAGTGTTGCAAATGTTCTCCCTGAGAAAGGAGATCTGGCTCTTCCTTCCACATCAGAACTGAAAGATTAACCTCTTGATGGGTGATTTCTCCCAGTTGAGTTTAAGCTCACATTTTCTCAACTCCAAAAATTTGGAACTGACAGCCATCAAACTGTATATAGAAACCCAACTACTTATCACCCCTCTCACTGCTATCACTTGGTCCAAGCCACAATCCTGTCTTCCCTAGATTATTCCCATAGCTTCCTAAATGATCTTCCTGCTTTGGTACTTGGTCCTTAGAGTCTCTTCTCAACCCAGCATCCAGGTGATCTTGTCAGTTCAAGTCAATATTCTGCTCTGAACACTCCAGTGGCTTCCAGATCAGAGGGAATGCTCACATGGCTCCACATGTCTGGCTCTCTGTGTCCCTCTAATTTCATCTTTTATCACTTTCTATCACCTTGTCCCTAAACTCCATCCACACAGCCCTCCTTGTTTTTAAACATGCCAGGAACACTCCTGCCTCCCACCTGTCAATTTTCTCTGCCCTTAAGAATTTCTCTGTAGATTAACTCTAGGGCTTTTATTCAAAATTGCCTTCCCTGACTATCCTAGTTAAATTTCTAATTCCCTCCCAACATGTCATAATACCTTCTTAATTTTTTCCCTCCTTATCATGTCACTAACATGTATATTGTCACCCTGCTTATTTATATGCAGAGTACATCATGAGAAACGCTGGACTGGAAGAAACACAAGCTGGAATCAAGATTGCCCAGAGAAATATCAATAACCTCAGATATGCAGATGACACCACCCTTATGGCAGAAAGTGAAGAGGAGCTAAAAAGCCATGATCTTCGTTTTCTGAATGTTGAGCTTTAAGCCAACTTTTTCGCTCTCCTCTTTCACTTTCTAATTCTGGGTTCTTGAAGGAACCACATTGATTTCAGGTGATTCGGTGCTGAGGGACATATCCCCGTATCTGCTTTTTCTTGACTAAAATTGAGAAGATAGGAAAATGAAAGAAAATAAATTTTGGATTTTAATGTTTTTATCTTTAACTCATAAAGTTAAGAGAATTTGATCTAGGGTTTTAATCCTTTTGGACTTTAACTTATTTGGACTTCACTTCCAAGAAGGGGGAATCTAATCTTTTTTAAATTTCTCCATAGAATTTGATTATGGGATGTGAAGTATCTTATTGTTAGCATGTTATTTGGAGTATTTTTATGTCATCACTTGGTACCTTTGTGGAATCCCTAATGAGCTATATGCATATTGTAGCCATGAACATGCACTGCTCAGATCTCCATCTGCAGGAAGTTCAATGGACTGACAGTCTCTGGATCCACCGCTACGTTTACATTAAGGCCAGCTTTCCAGCCAGCTACCCCCCGGCAACAACTGAGGATGGTTAGAGTATTAAATAAAGTAGGTTGGGAAATAAGTAAAGAATTTGTTTTCATCCTGGGGCACAAGGTCACCTTTAAGTTAATTTATTTAATGTACTCATCTGACCTGTTTCAGAACATTCAGTTTATCAGGAGGACCCATAGAAGAGCATGACTAACTCCCCTGGCGGAACAACCCTATGAAAGTAAGAACTGTACTGTCCTGAAAATCTGCTCATTTTTTGCCTTCAAGGGCACAGCCAGAGAGCCTGGTTGATTATAAGTTAAATGGTCAAGCCCAGTGGATTAAGAGAACAAATGTCTGGGAAATGTTTAGGGGTACAACTTTCTTCCTCTTATTCTGATTTTAGAAGGAGCTTTATTTCATTTTAGAAGGAGCTTCACTAATATAATACCCTTTGTCCACTCTCTGTTGACCCCTGTTTCCTTCCACAGGGAAAGAGGGAGTGGTTTTCTTCCTGATGAGTTAGAAGAATTTTTAAATGCTTATCTCTGCCCCTTCCTGTTTCATTTTAACTTGGGATCCACAGACAGCACACCCTCTATCCCGTTCCTTCATGCTGTAGGATTACAGTGTTGGGCTCCTGTGGGGCGGGGTTGTGGGAGACAAGCAGGTTCCACTGGGGTTGCATGTGGGGAAGCCTATAATGGTGATACATCTAAGCCACATATATAATTCTGGTCTTTAAAAGTTTACAAGGTGACACTTTCATCACCATCTGTCTTCTCCTTCTCTGCTCCATAATTGGTGCTGAACTCTGGTATGGAGATTGATTATATATATCTTTCCCTTTTTGACTTCCCTGGTGGCTCAGACGGTAAGGCGTCTGTCTACAATGTGGGAGACCTGGGTTCGATTCCTGGGTCGGGAAGATCCCCTGGAGAAAGAAATGGCAATCCACTCCAGTACTCTTGACTGGAAAATCCCATGGGTGGAGGAGACTGGTAGACTACAGTAGACCATGGGGTCGCAAAGAGTCGGACACGACTGAGTGACTTCACTTTCACTTTCCCTTTCCCTTTTTATCTAGGAGGAAACTGAGATACAGTGAGATGAGCAATATTCTCAAGATCATACAGCTAACAAGTGGCAGAGTAACAATTCAAGCAAAAGTCGAGTTCTTAGCTTCTATGCTTTCTCGTTTTGTCATTCCTTATTACAGTTCTATTTCCATGATGAAAGGTTTTGATGCACATGAACTAGAAACATTAAACTAGTGAATACATTAGTAGTGTTGGTAAGATTTGGTTCTGTCATCTTGCATTTATTTATCCGGATTATTTTGAAACTCTAAATTGTAACATTTGAAATCTCTCACTGAATGTCTTGACAAATATTTCCAAAGAGGTTATTTGAAAGAAAACATACCTTCTAATTATCTTCTTACATGTTGACCTCTAGCGCAAGACAAGGAGTGGACCAAAACTGTGTTTCCCCCCAGTATTTTCATCTTTGTATTGGGAACCTGGAAAGGCTTGATTTAGGTATTTCAAGCAGCCTGAACATAATAGTCAAGGAATTAGAATTACAATGATAAAGAATTAATCTTAAAATTCAAGCAAAATTCATCAAACTTATATATCTATTCCACACTTTCAGGCATTCACTGTCAGTCATCGGTTCTGTTTTGTCTGGATTGTTCTATTGTCTGTAAAGCACTGTTGATTTATGCAGTGATCTGAATATTTTCTTTAAACCTATTTTATAAAAATAAGTGGAAAGCAGGAAAATTAAACTGCTAATACTTAGGACTATTTCAAGTAAGACAAAGATGGAAATTATTAGGCATGCTACAAGCAGCAAGTATTTGGCCTCATTTAAATTCTTATTGGATTTACACTGGTCAACTGTTTAATTACAAATGCAAGAAACAAATTTTAAGCATTTTTTCAAAATGCAAAGATAAAGTGACAGATGTAGATCCATAAAATATGAATTGGAAATCAGTATCAAGAAATATTTCAGGAGACTTCCCCACAAAGAGTTGGACATGACTAAGGATGCCACATGCTTCCCTGCTGGTCTAGGAGTTAAGACTCCTTGAGTCCAATGCAGGAGGCACAGGTTCCACCAATGATGTGGGAACTAAGATCCCACATGCAGCCAAAAAAAAAAAGATGAAAGATAATTCTAAAAGGAAAAAGAAATTTGCAAAGAGAATTTTTAGTTCTATAGCTCGGTTAACAGGGATCGAGGTTGTGACTTGATTCCTTTATGAGGGGAAAAAGAAGATGAATACTTAAGTTTCTCTTGAGTAAGTCAGTGCATGATCTTGTGTTTGATTCCCCACAAGTCCCCTGAAAAACTGCTTTTAGCAAGTCCTTCCCAACATTAAAATACATTTCTTCTGACCAAGCTGAGAGCGCTAGAATTTAAAGACGGACGTTACTTTAGGAAACTCATTCTGACATATGTTTGGTGTTTAAATTATATGTAGAATGTCTGGTATGGTTAGAACCCTTGATAAAGTGCTCACAGTGAGAAAGCTTAGTCAGTTTCCTCTGTTTCCCTGCTTGAGGCTTCTGCTCCTCCTTTCCCACTTGCCATCAGGCTGCATCGCCATCCAAGGTTAAAAGAGGGAGGTAAATAAGAACAAAGGGGCAGGAAATGTCTTACCTGACTGGCACCAAGGGACTCTGGCACTGGTTTTCTTTAGCTGTGGCGAAATGTTTAAAGCCCTTTCTTTCTGGTTGATGTTCAAAGCTGACTATTCTTCTCATGGGTGGTTTCATGGGTACTTTGGTGGCTCCCACGTTGAACTGCCTGTCCTATGGGTAAAACATTTGCTTCCATCTGCTGACTTATGCTTCCTCCCACAGTAGTGGGAACCAGGTGAACCAACCCTCTGTTTGGGTCACTTCACAATTCTGAGGATAACTCTTGAGTGAAATTTGAAATGGCTCCAGGTCGGCTCTCTTCAGCTGAACCCACGTGGAATCCATGAGAAACACCATCTTTGTCCTTGCTTTCAGTGTACTCAACGCAGGCTGCATTCTGTCTCTTTCTCTTTCTCTGCACTTTAGACCAACATCTTCAGGCTTCTTGTCTTGTCTATCCAAGCTTGTTTATTTAAACTTTATCACCACCTTATCCATTGCAAATATGGCTGCTCCAAGTATAAGCATGATTTCCCATCCCCCTTCCAAAAAAAAATAGGGTCACACTGCAAGCATTTCATAGATTATAAACTTATAAGACAATAACAATTATATAGATAAGATGACAAAATATAAAATCATATCAATATTGTAGTTACAGTATATAAACATATTTACAGCATAATTATAATTATGCATATAATTATAAAATATAAAATTACATGCATAAACAAGTTTCAATAACTATCATTCTTTCATGGCTTTGAAGGGAGCTGGAAAGCCTGGCACAGAGCTCTCTGCTTAATGAATGTACCAAGTCAAGGATGAAAGTATGAAACAAGGTCCACTCTTTTCTCGCAAACAAATGTCCCAGAGGTGGTGATGAATAAGACAACTTTCCGTGCTGCTCTCAAATAACTTGATGATAGCTGAGCCTTTTCATTGCCTGAGACAGCTTTGCCCAAGTGCTCATTTCTGGGAAATCATTTCCATCATAGTAAATGGGATTCCCTGTCCAATAAACCGTTAGCAGTTGGTGGGTTCCTCCATCCTGTGGGGTCCTCCACCTCTGGTAGGACGTATCTAAATGACAGATATGCCCACAGAGGTGGTCTCCTTGAGCCTGAGGGAGAACCCACTCACCTAATTGTGCTATGCAGGGTGTGAAGCGTGGAACTCTACAGCTATAGTGAGCCACCAGTGCTCCATACTGAAAATGAGAGGCTTTACTAAAACGTAGGTAGAAGTGAAAGGTGGGGAATTGTGACCAGTGAGGGAATCAGTTTCACTATCTTTTTCTGACTGCAAGCCCTTCACATGATATTCTTTTTTTTTTTTTTTTTTTTGGTTGTACTGGGTTTTTGTTGCTTCGAGCAGGCCTTCTCCAGTGGTCAGTGGGGGCTTCTCTGCATTGCAGTGTGCAGGCTTCTCACTGTGGTGGCTTCTTTTGTTGTAGAGTACAGGCTCTAGGGCACACGGGCTTTACTACTTGCCACACACAGGCTAAGTATTTGTGGCATACAGGCTTAGTTGCTCCGAAGCATGTGGAATCTTCCCAGATCAGGGATCAGACCTGTGTCCCCTGAACTGGCAGGTGGATTCTTATCCATTGTACCACCAGGGAAGTCCCACAGGATATTGTTATGCATGATTACTTGGGACAAACATTGACAAGTCTGGTTTAATGTAATGGTTATGTACACAGATGTTGGGAGGTAGGTGACTTGGATTTTAATCCTCACGCCTCTACTTAGCAAATGTGAAGCCTTGGACAAACTACCTGAGCAAGTACATGGAATAAAGGTAGGAGTACTCACTTCTGCTCCTTAAAGAGATCTAAAAATCCATTGAAATCAGACTCTGAAGCCCATAGTTGTCGAATAACTTTGCAGGGAGCATGTAGACACGATTATCTGGGCAAAGAGACACCACCTGCCACTTTCTATTTTTATTGAGTCTCCATTCTTCCAGAGTAACCAAGAACTCTCTAGATGCATCTGACAGGACATGCTTCTTCTCCAGGCTGTGTCTGGGGACTCTTAGGCAAGAATACAGGCAGAAAGTCTTATGTTTTGAGGTGGAAAGACAGAAGGCGTTGTGGATTTCAAGCGCGAATTTCACAAGACCCACGGACAACCATGCAACTGGCGGCATCCAGAGATGAGGACCAAGTGTAGGAACAGTAAGGATCCCTACAGCTCTCGGCTACAGTTGTTTGGAGCTCTTTACTCCAGTCTTACACCACTCATCTGACAGCTACTCTCCTCATATCTTTTCCAACAAAGTCCCACTTTGACCAATTTAGCAGCAATCTTTGAGCTGGCACTGGCCTTCTCCTCTGTTGCAACACTCTGCTAACCACAGGCATAACAGGCCCAGCCCCTCGTTCCTGAAGCAGTCAACAGACAGCCACCTGAAATGGGGAGTCATGGCTGAAACTCTGCCTGGCACAATGCTACTCCCTGGAAATGAGTGACTTATTTCCTTATCTAAAATTGATCCCTTTAATATGCTTCCCCAGGTTAGCCAGTTAAAAAAAAAAAAAAAGCAGTACTTAAGAGAATAAGGAATATTCGCTTTTTCTGCTCTACTATCCTCATTATTAATGTTAACTCTGTCTAGTTCCAAGCATCACAGGCAGACCCAACAATACCTCCCCAAGTGTCTCTTTTCCATGAATAGGCAAACCTTTCCCAGAAACCCCCAAATAGACTCATCTTTAATGTCTCACTGACCAGAATTGCATAAGGTGACTGATTCATTTCTACACCATTCATGGACGAGGAGAGTGATTGGCTTAAGGAAGCACAAGACTGAGTGAAAAAGGGTCAGTTACAAGGGGAAACATGTTAGAAAGAGGAAGAAAGAGAACAGATGACGAGTATACAATGCCGGTGTCTACTCACCATCCACAAAGGATCTGCAGGCTCCTCTGTGTTACAAACCAAACTTAACTTTCTGCTGCCTTACTTACTCAGTCCAACATACTGAATAGTCATAGATTTTGCTGAAAGAAAGGCGATCTTGTGCCTTACACTTACGGAGGACTATTTTTTGATTTTTTGGTCTCTCTCACCTGGATCTTCTTCTCCTCTATTGCTTTTTTGACAGTAACCCTGGGCTGCCTTGGCTTTCCTATTGAGAAGACTTTTATCCCGTATCTCTTAGGCTTATTATAAGGCCACAGGGGATTACAACATAGTTATATGTTATTGACCTATAAATAAAGCTCTACCAACTTTCCAGGCAAATGGGTCAGAAACTTTTGGGAAACATTTCCAAAATACATCCATAAAACTCTAGGAACATGCCACAAAAAAAGAGGATTCTGCGGTCAAGTAGTTTGAGCAATTTTTGAACATGCTTTCATTTTCTTGTAGATTGCAGACAGAGGCTCTGAGAAGTCCTGCAGTTAAATAAACTGACTCAGACTGAGTTCTGGAATCAGACTGCATACTTTCTGGGCTCTGTCATTTTCTAGCTGTGCAAGCTCTTTAAACCTCTGTTACTTGAGAAAAAGAGGGTCTAGTAATGGGGGATATTGGGAGAAAGAAGTGAGATAATCCATGTGAAGCCTTTAGCACAGATCTTTTCAGTCATTTAATCTGACTACCTACTGTGTGTCGAGGTCCCAGGCCTTTCTAATGGAGGAGGGAGAGGACAGAAAATAAACAAATAAAGAGAATGATTTCAGATGAAGATGAATACTGTGAGTAAAATAAAACATAATGATGTTATTGATACAAAGCGTAACTAGGATGAGAATGGTAGTTTTAGATGTGAGGGTGAGATAATGCATTTCTGAAGAAGGCATTTTATTTCAGATCTGAGATATGAGAAAAAGACTGGAGTCCTTTAACATTTATTCATTCATTCACTCAACAAAGATTTACTGAGCACCAACTATTTTTCCCTGATAGCTCAGTTGGTAAAGTATCTGCCTGCAATGCAGGAGACCCCAGTTTGATTCCTGGGTCAGGAAGATCTGCTGCAGAAGGGATAGGTTACCCACTCCAGTATTCTTGAGCTTCCCTTGTGGCTCAGCTGAAGAATCCGCCTACAATGCAGGTAGACCTGGGTTTGATCCCTGGGTTGGGAAGATCTCCTGGAGATGGGAAAGGCTACCCACTCTGGTATTCTGGCCTAGAGAATTCCATCAACTGTATAGTCTATGGGGTGGCAAAGAGTCAGACATGACTGAGCAACTTTCACTTTCACTTTTCAACTATGTTTCAGGAATGTTTTAGGCACTGAAGATAGAGCAATAAACAAAATTAGATAAGAATATCTGCTCTGAGGTTTCCCTGGTGGCCCAATGGTTAAGAATCTGCCTTGTAATGCAGGGGACAAGGGTTTGATCGCCAGTTTGGGAAGATCCCATACACAGAGGAGCAACTAAATCCTTGTACCCCAAATACTGAGCCTGTGCTCTAGAGTCAGAGAACTGCAACTACTGAGCCTATGTGCTGTAACTACTGAACCCGCAAGCCTTAGGACCTGGGCTTTGCAACAAGAGAAGCCATTGCAGTGCGAAGCCCATCCACTGCAATGGAGAGTAGGCCCCCACTTGCTGCAATTAGAGAAAGCCCCAAGTATAGCAATGAAGACCCACCACAGCCAAAAGATAAAATAAATTAATCAATTAAATAAGTACATGAATAATTTGTTTTTTTAAGAGTATCTGCCCTAACAGAGCTCACATTCTGGTACAGAAAAATAAAAAAATATATGTAGTATGCAACCTGGTAGCTAAATACTATGGGGAAAAGGAGAAAAGGGGGAAAAGAATAGTTACTTTCAGCTTTAAGGTTTCAAGGATCCCTCATTGAAAATGTAAACACATAAACAAAGGATGAGCTGAAAGAGATGAGGATGTGCGCCTTGCAGAAACCTGGGGGAAGATAATTCTGGCTGAAAGAAACCAGGTCGTGGGGCAAGCTTGTGCTTAACATATTCAAGGAATAGCAAATGGGTTAGAATGCCTAAAAGGAAAGTCAGTAAAAGATAGAGTGGTAAAAATAATGATAGTAATAATAACAAGTGCCAGATTATGTAAGGATAAGCAAAAGTCTGAAGTGAAATTCTTCCAGGCAGAAGAAACAGCCACTGTGAAAGTCCTGAATCAGAACCAAAGTTGGCCCGTTCAAGCAAAAAAGTGTGGCTGATGAAGCTGAAGCACACTGAACAAGGGGAAGAGCTGATATGAGGTCCAAGAATTCATCTGGGTCAGGTGAACCTCAGGCTAAAAAATAGGCCAATGCAAAGAATTTACATGTATATACAAATATATGTATATATATATATTCTTTCTAAGTACATTGAAAAAATAGCTATGACGGTTGTTATTATTCATGAGATACTATTCTGTTGCATAGATTGAGAAATGCTGCCTTAGAGCCAGTTTTAACTCACTCTCTTGCTCATCCCCCATGTCAACCAATCACCAAGTGTCATGAGTTATACCACAACAGAAGAATCGGAGGAACTTGCTAAAAGGCCTCCAAACTCTCCTGTACTATTTCTTAAGTTACAGTTAGATCAAATCATTTCTCTCCTCAGAATTTTCTAGTGATATTTTCACTTGTAGAATCAAATCCATGTCCATAAACTGGCAAGGATTTCAAGGTCTTCCTCGAGGTGTCTGTTCACAAATTCCCATTAAAGGCATTAAATGGACAAACTGTAGTGAGCGGACCTGCCTGATCAGAGCTTATTCCATTCCCTCAGCCTGAGCTCCCCTTCCCTGTGTTTGTTGCTTGTTGAACGCCTTCTCTTCCTTCAGAACCAGCAGAGTTCCCACTCCTCTGAAGTTCTGTCTGATACCCCTGGGCAGAGTCAGCACCTCCCTCCTTCAGCCACGTACCATAAGTGTCATCCGTGCCTCTGTTTGCTGGGTTCATCAGATTGCTTTTTTTGGTAAACTTAGTTATCACTTCTCTCACTCCCATTAGGCTGTAAGCACGCTGAAAGCAAAGGCTTCATTTTTCATCATTTTTTTTTCTAGAACCAGTGCCTAGCACAATTGCTAGTGTGTGGCAGGTGCTCAATAAGCTGCTGAGGGAACAAAATGCAGAGGACTTCCCTGGTGGTCTAGTGGTTAAGAATCCGCCTGCCAATGCAGGCGACCTGGGTTCTATTCTTGCTCTGGAAGATTCCACGTGTGGTGGAGCAACTAAACCAGGCGCTGAGAGAGCCTGTGCTCCGCAACCAGAGAAGCCACTGCAATGGGAAGCCTGAGCGCCGCAGCTAGAGGATAACCCTTGCTTACTGCAACTAGAGGAAAGCCCAGGCAGCAACGAAGACCCAGCACAGCCAAAAATTAATGCGTTTTTTCAGACTTTGTCTTTTTAAATATTTTTTTATTTTTTGGCTGTGCTGAGTCTTCGTTGCTGCAAGTGGGCTCTCTCTAGTTGCACAGAGTGGGAGCTACTCTCTAGCTGCGGCGCTCAGGCTTTTCTTTGTGTTGGCTTCTCGCTGCAGACCACAGGCTCTAGGCTCGTGGGCTCAGTAGTGTGGTGCATGGGCTTAGTTGCCCTGTGGCATGTGGGGTCTTTCCAGACCAGGGATTGACCCCATGTCCCCTGCATTGCAAAGTGGATTCTTAACCACTGGACCACGATGGAAGCCCTAATACTTTTTTAAAAAATAAAATAAAAATACAAGGTAGGATGTGGCAAACATCTTTATGTGAAGCACTAGGACACATAAAGAGAACAGTGGTATGACCATATTGTCAAGGAGTTTATAAATCCATAATAGCTGCTACCATTGATTGAATCCTAACTATGGCACAGGCGTGCCATTTAACACTCAAAGCAACACAACGAGGTAGGTGTTCTAATTTGCAGTTTACAGAATGAGGTTAAACGGCGTGTTCAAGTTCATAGAATAAACAACAGTATTCAAGCTTAGATCCCTCCAGCTTCCAAGCCTGTGCTCTTTTCACTATACATTGTATCAGTTGGGATCTAGCCAGGAAAATAAACAGGGCTTTCAGAGGAAGGGACATTTTTTTTTTCCTCACAGAGGATTAGTTACACAGATGATTGGAAGAGGGAAGAAACCAAATAGGTAATGTGAAGCAGCCCAGAGATTCAGCAGAATCGAGAGGTCATTCCCTTGTTGTATAAGTGATTCTGGGAGAAGGCGATGTTACCAGAGCCCAGAAGCCTGTGCTGCCAGGCAGAGGAAGCTAGAACCACGGTGGGGACCTGCCCAAGGGAGAGCTGGGGCCAGGAAGGGAGGGGCTGTCCACCGGGAGCCAGATTCCACAGGAAGCAGGGAAAGAAAGAGCGAGAACTCCCCTGGCTTCTCCCTTCCTCTGCTTCCAGTCTTTGCCGGTGCTTCTTATTGCTTTAACCTATCAAGAATCAAAGAACAAGAGAGCCTGTGAGAGCAGAGCCTGGGCGGGGTGGGGGTGGGCCTGAGGGTGGGCCTGAGACCAGGGCAAGCATGCTCTCTTCACCCGAAATGAAAAGAAATAGTATTTAATAGGGGGCTGGGCGGGCTATCGTCCGTGGGGGTGGCAAAAAGACAGAAAAGACTTAGCAGCTAAACAATAACAACAAAGGATGAGTGGCAGTGATTTTAAGCAAATTCAAAAAAAAGCAAAATTAATAGTGGCTGCAGTAGCAAGGGAGAGACTCCTCAGAAGGAGGGAGATACACTGATTATTAAAGAAAGGGAGAATTCCTGTAGGCAAAGAAAAGACAGAAGGCATTCTTGAAGAAGGAACCACTTAAGCATTTTCCTGCAGGTAAAGAATACTATTCAGTCTTAAAAAAAAAAAAAATCTTTCTTCTCAGCAAAGTCTATAATATATCTGCACATTGTCAAGAATAATGAAAACCAAACACATACACACCATCCAGGCTTAGGAAGTAATACACCATCATCTGCAGTTTATCTTTCAAAATGTTTATGGTTTAAAAAACACATATGCATACACATACCTGTGTATGTGTATATGATAACATTTACCATTATAGCCATTTTTAAATTGTACCTTAAAAAAGTGTATATTCATACAATTTAGTGGCATTAATCACATTGACGTTGTTGTGCAGCCATCACCACTGTCTATTTCTGAAACTTTTTCACCACTCCAGGAATCTCTGTAGTCATTAAGGAATAACTGTAGCCCTTGTCTCCACGTGCCCTGTTAATTAATTTACTTTAAAATATATTTTAGGGAGTTCCCTGTTACCCTAGTGGTTAGGATTCCAGGCTTTCACTGCTGTGGCTTGGGTTCAGTCCCTGGTTGGGGAACTGAGATTCTGAAAGCCACATGGCACAGTCAAAATAGTAATGATGATAGTAAAACATATTTAAAAATAAGATGGATTAATGGATAGGTAGAGGGATGTTAATGGATGGATAAACATAGTAATGAAATGTTAAGAGATACATGGTCATGTATAATAAAATGCTAAAGGTAACATCACTTCATGGGAAATAGATGGGGAAACAGTGGAAACAGTGTCAGACTTTATTTTTTGGGGCTCCAGAATCACTGCAGATGTTGACTGCAGCCATGAAATTAAAAGACGCTTACTCCTTGGAAGAAAAGTTATGACCAACCTAGATAGTATATTCAAAAGCAGAGACATTACTTTGCCAACAAAAGTCTGTCTAGTCAAGGCTATGGTTTTTCCTGTGGTCATGTATGGATGTGAGAGTTGGACTGTGAAGAAAGCTGAGCGCTGAAGAATTGATGCTTTTAAACTGTGGTGTTGGAGAAGACTCTTGAGAGTCCCTTGGACTGCAAGGAGATCCAACCAGTCCATTCTGAAGGAGATCAACCCTGGGATTTCTTTGGAAGGAATGATGCTAAAGCTGAAACTCCAGTACTTTGGCCACCTTCATGAGAAGAGTTGACTCATTGGAAAAGACTCTGATGCTAGGAGGGATTGGGGGCAGGAGGAGAAGGGGACGACAGAGGATGAGATGGCTGGATGGCGTCACTGACTCAATGGATATGAGTCTAAGTGAACTCCGGGAGTTGGTGATGGACAGGGAGGCCTGGCGTGCTGCGATTCATGGGGTCACAAAGAGTCGGACACGACTGAGCAACTGAACTGAACTGAAGATCTAGGAGGTGATGGATTTATAAATTTTTTTCAACTTTCTTATATGTTTGAAATTTTTCTCAGTGAAATTGAGGGGAGGGGGAGGTGGATTTCATGCTTGGGCCTCAGCCCCAGACATTCTTATTTAATTGGTTGTGCTTGGGCCTGGACATCAGAAGTTTTCAACACTCTCTGGATGATTTCAGTGTGTGTTGCCAGGGTTGAGGACCACTGCATTAAAAGCATGCTGTGGGATCCCAGAGCCAGGGTGAGCAGAAATTAGCATGGGATAAGCAGGAGAGGTTCTCATGGTAAGCATACTGGGGTGGTTTGCCATTTCCTCCTCCAGTGGATCACGTTTTGTCAAAACTCTCCGTCATGACACGTCTGTCTTGGGTAATCCTACACGACATGGCTCACAGCTTCATTGAGTTACTGAAGCCCCTTTGCCACAATGCGGCAGTGATCCATGAAGGGAGGAGAGTGAAAGAGCTGGCTTAAAACCAAATATTAAAAAACTAAGATCATAGCATCCAGCCCCATTACTTCATGGCACATAGAGGGGGAGAAGGTGGAAGTAGTGACAGATTTCCTCTTTTTGGGCTCTAAAATCACTGCTGATGGTGACTTAAGTCATGAAATCAGAAGATGTTTGCTTCTTGACAGGAAAGTTATGACAAACCTAGACAATGTGCTGAAAAGCAGAGACATTACTCCACCAACAAAGGTCCGTGTAGTCAAGGCTATTGTCTTCCCAGTGGTCACGCACGGTTGTAAGAGCAGGACTATAAAGAAGGCAGAACACGAAAGAATTGATGCCTTCAAACTGTGGTGCTGGAGAAGACTCCTGAGAGTCCCTTGGCCAGCAAGGAGATCAAACCAGTCAATCCTAAGGAAAATCAACCCTGAATACTTACTGGGATGACTGATACGAAGTCGAAACTCCAGTATTTTGGTGATCTGATGCGAACAGCTGACTCATTGGAAAAGTCCCTGATGCTGGGAAGACTGAGAGCAGAAGAAGAGGGCATCAGAGGATGAGATGCCTGGATGGCATCACCGATGTAATGGACATGAACTTGGGCAAACTTTGGGAGATGGCGAGGGACAGAGAGGCCTGGTGTGCTGCCGTCCATGGGGTTGCAAAGAGTTGGGCAACTGAACCGCAACAGCAGAAGTGGAAAGAGAGGGGAAATTTCTGGATGCATAACAGAGGTGGGGCATCCAGGCAGAGCTCTTAAGTACTTTCTGTGGCTGGACAGCCAGATGGGCCAGTTCCATGTAAAGGAGGCAAAGCAGCTGCTCAGTGGGCCACTGAGAACATGGGATCAATCAGCGTTTTCTTGAGTTCTTTATATGGAACTAAGCAGTTTATACTTACATTTACGTTTGCATGATTCATCTTTTGCAACATTTCCTATAGCTTTAACTAAAAGCTAAGATACTTTTAGCATGTGAGCCCCCTTTAGCCCTTAAGAAGTATAAGTTCCATTTTCAACATATGTAAACATAGATTTTTACGTTTTACTAACTCATCTTTAAACAATTTTCCTGGAGGTGAAGAGATGAGTCTGTTGAAGCAAAAAGAAAATGTTGTAACCTGGGTGAACTTGGGCTCATGCGTCGGGACAGGGAAAACAAGAGACAGCTAGTCCTGGGTAAGATAGGGGCCTGCAAAGGGAGCCTAGCTGTCAGGCTCGGAAATTTAGCAACTTCAAAGAAGGTTCCCTACCCCAATTAATCAGTAATAATTGTCCCTCCCCAGAAAACCCACATCTGCACTACCCAGTTACAGTGTGCCCTCTGCAGTAGTACAAATATTGCCTGTAACCCTTTTTCCACTCCCAGGTATTTTAAGTCTTATTCTGGGGGTTGTGGTGGTGTGGAAGGTTGTCTCTGCAGTAAATGATTCCAATCCATTTAACCATGTGAAAGAAGTCAGGAACACTAACATCTGATCCCTTGTCATGGGACCCTAGCCTGGCTCAGTACAGGTGCCAGCTGGAGGCAGATCAGGGCCCAAAGGCAGAGGCAGAATGGCATATGAGGAAGAAGACCAAAGGTCAGTCTCAGAGCAGCTGTATCACAGGTGAGATCTAAGGGGAAACTGCCAGACTAAAAGCAGGAAGCAAACAGAAGTTCAGGAGCCAGAGGAATGCAAGAACACATAGGGAAAGGGTACGCAAGACAGCAAGAGGATCCGAACTTTGGCTGTGAATGAGGCTCTTTCTTTTGGGAAACTCACCCCGTGGTGCTTGGGTTAGCAGGAAGGAGTTAGGAAATGCAGGGTGGGACGGTCTTTACGAATAAAACAAAGACAAAAAACCTACAAAAAATCAGACCATGTTATCACATGGCGTATTAGCAGATGTTCATTTGGATGACCCTGAGCCACCCAGAAGAGGTTAAATGTGATGCTTCCCATTTAAAAAGGGAAGTGTATAAAACATTTTGGAAAACACTGCAAATAATATGGCTAAAAAGAAAAGAAAAAAAAAAGAGGTATTTACCCTGGAAGGATAACCTTCAGCTGCCAGGAAAATTCACATATGTGTAATCCCACACTGTCCCCATAAATCTAGGTAGCTATGGCAGTAATTCAGAGAAGTGGAGACATAGCTTTTAAAATTTAGAAGCTTCCACTCTTCAACTTTAGATGTCTCTGCTTTTCCCAGCTAGGTGACAGCTATTTTCCTTTCTCCCTCATTGTGGACTCATAAGGTATATTAGCATTCTTATATAGCTTTAATCCTATGTAGAAATTTGGAAAACTTTCAAGGAAGGACTCCAAGGAGCTAGCATAACTCATGGGCTTATTCGCTATGTCTAGAGACCTGTGACTGTACTTGGGCCCTCTGCGTTCCATCACTGAGGAGGCGAGAGAATTGGAGGGGTTCAGGGGAGGTAGGAGAACAGAGCCCTGAGGCCATATGGAGCAGAAGAGAAGAGCCCCCGAGGAAAGAGGCTACTGTGTCCAGAAGCAGAAGCATGGGAAAGAATGTCTGGCAGATACCCACCACAATCTATCAAGCTCTCACAGGTAATGAGGGAAATAGCAGGGACTTGCACCCATCTTTGTCTCTCTGTAAATGTGTTTTCTTCCCCCCCTTTCTATTGATGTGTCTCCTTTGTTGGGGAAAACATTTACAATTGCTGCCACACTCCTGGTCTGCCTTCTCTCCTACCCTGCTCTTACCCCCAGCCTGGAGTCTGCTTGGTGGAAATGTAGCATATAATGGGCCCAAAGTTAATCATCTGCAGGTTTCCCCTGATAAGTCACAGTGTGTTTGCTGCGCTCCTTCCAAGAGTCAACAGCAGCTGTGGGGATGTGCCGAGGGTGGCCTATGGCATTCAGAGCGCTGGCCCAGATGGGAGGCAATGTGTTGCGGAGGCTATCTGAACACCACCATCTGGAGTGCCTCCATTGCCCTGAAGGCACTTGTCTGAGTCTCCAATGGACACAGCTTAGAGATGCCAAAAAACGAGCCAAATTTGCTGGATGGACAAATGGCCTGACGTCAGTGGAATTTGCTCATAATTTGGGCCTCATGTGTGATGTACTGTCTGAACTCAAAGGGCTAGCAAAACACTCAGAGAGGAAGAGGAGAAGGAAAAAGAAAGAGTGAAGGAAAAGGAGGAGGAGGAAGAGGAATACGAAGTGTGGAAAAGGTAGATGAGAAGAAGGAGAAAGGAGATTAGGACACAGCCAGGACCTGTGGCAGGACAGGTTCAGCTTTTGACTCCTGGGGCCAACAGTCCCTGTTAGTTTGTTGAAGGCACTGGTGCCAAATAAAACATGGCCTTTTAAAGCACTGAATTACGTGAGTGCAGAGCTGTTAAAATCAGTGTAGCAAAAATCCAGCTGGGTTTGGCCAGTGCCGCAAAGTACAAAATGATGATCGCTTGTTCTGCCAAGACCCACGCTTCCCCAGACGTGGTGGCCTGAGCAGAATTATTTGAATATATGTCCATTCTTTAAAACAAGGAATGTTCTATTAAGAAATAGATATCTGTTGTTTCTGTTATTTTTTTCTTGCTCTAGGTCTAGAGACGGATTTATTAGGAAGCTTCCGAGCCTTTCAGTTGCATGGCTCCCTGGAAGTGCTAGGAGACTCTGGAGTTACAGATTGATGTAGAAGGGGAGCGGAAGCCACCTAACAATCAAGAAGCATTTAAATATAAGCATTGCTGGGAAATTGGCTAAACAGACCTCAGCAGAAAAGAACTGAATCGCTAACATTTCAGTAATTTTTTGCTACTTATTTCTTCATTCTAAACAAAGTTCACTTTCAAAAATTTTTGTGTTTTCAAAATGTATTTCAAATGTATTTTCAAATGTATTTCAAAATGTATTTTCAAAATTTTGTATTTCAAAATGTATTTTGTATTTAAAAAATACAAAAATTTTTGTATTATTTTTATTGAGGGAAGACTGAAAATTTTGACGCTTCAGGCTCCACAAAACCTGTCTGCTTCCATTGCTTTTCTACTGATCACCACACCTTAATTTGTCTTTGTGGAAAGGCCATACTAGTCATTCAGTGGTTATGCACAGATCCAGGCCTAGACAAAAAGAGAGGAAGTGATTTGTTTAGGAATAAGCATATGATCCAGTTCGGGCCAATCAGAATCGAGGCCAGACTTTTTCTCTTTTGTTGGCTGCATCAGGTCTTTAGTTTCGGCATGTGGGATCTAGTTCCCTGACCAGGGATCCACTCTGGGCCTCTGCATTGAGAGTATGGAATCTTAGCCACTGGACCACAAGCAAAGTCCCTTGCTAGGTCTTTCTACCATGGTTGTTAAGTTGTGGAAATGAAAGTCTGACATTACATTTTGCTTCTACAGAATGAACTTGCCTGAGAATAAAATTAGTAGATAAAGGCAGAGCTGAGAAATTCAAAAGAAGCCAAGTCCTCATCAGTTCAGTTCAGTCACTCAGTTGCGTCTGACTCTTTGCAAGTCCATGAACTGCAGCACACCAGGCTTCCCTGTCCATCAGCAACCCCCAGAGCTTGCTCAAACTCAGGTTCATCGAGTCGGTGATGCCATCCAACCATCTCATCCTCTGTCGTCCCCTTCTCCTGCCTTCAGTCTTTCCCAGCATCAGGGTTTTTTCCAATGAATCAGTTCTTTACGTCAGGTGGCCAAAGTATTAGAGCTTCAGCTGCAGTATCAGTCCTTCTAATGAATATTCAGGACTGATTTCCTTTAGGATGGACTGTTTGGATCTCCTTGCAGTCCAAGGGACTCTCAAGAGTCTTCTCCAACACCACAGTTCAAAAACATCAATTCTTTGGTGCTCAGCTTTCTTTATAGTCCAACTCTCACATCCATATCTGACTACTGGAAAAACCATAGCTTTAACTAGATGGACCTTTGTTGGCAAAGTAATGTCTCTGTTTTTTAATATGTTGTCTAGGTTGGTCATAACTTTTATTCCAAGGAGCAAGTGTCTTTTAATTTCATGTCTGCAGTTACCATCTGCAGTGATTTTGGGGCCCCCCCAAAAATAAAGTTTCTCACTGTTTCCATTGTTTCCCCATCTATCTGCCATGAAGTGATGGGACCAGATGCCATGATTTTAGTTGTCTGAATGTGGAGTTTTAAGCCAGCTTTTTCACTGTCCTCTTTCACTTTCATTAAGAGGCTCTTTAGTTCTACCTCACTTTTTGCCATAAGGGTGGTGTCATCTGTGTATCTGAGGTTATTGATATTTCTCCGGCAATCTTGATTCCAGCTTGTGCTTCATCCAGCCCAGCATTTCTCATGACTCTGCGTATAAGTTAAATAAGCAAGGTGATAATATACAGCCTTGACATACTAATTTCCCAATTTGGTTTTGCCCATGAAACCAGCCATATTGAAGCTAATATACATAACCTTGGGTTTTTCAGATAGACAAGTTAATTAAGCCCTCTTTTTTGCTTCAGCTAGTTAGAGCTGGGTTTCTGTCATTTGTATCTGAAAGAGTCTTGACTAATACAGGTCCCAGTGTACTAGAAAAAAAAATTACTAGTTCAGAAGATGGTTCTTTACTGTATTTGCCTCTTTTCCCTTCCAGCTTTATTAAGATATAATTGACATATATCATTGGGTCACAATTTGATACAAGTACCTCATGTGAAATGATTCCACAATATGGTTAGTTACATTCACCACCTCAAATAATTACAATTTTTTTATATTTGCCTCTTAATAGTTATAATAATAGATAATGCTTATTGATCATTCTTATTAAGGGCTTATGTATCCTACTGAGGTATGCACTATTCTTATCAAACCCATTTCACTAAAGAGGAATCTGAGGCACAGAGAAGTTAAGTGATTTGTCCAATTGGCCCACTATCATTAAAACAAATATCTCAGACTTCAAGTTTTGTTGACCTAGTCCTTTAATTTTTTTCAGCAAATATTTATTGAGGACCTACTAGGCATGGGGATTTAGGGATGAGTATGACATGGTTTTTTCCTAAAGCCTTCAAAGTATTGGAAGGAGGTTGGATAGGAGACAAGGTCAACAATTCCCATGAATGAAGTGACGTGGAGTCACAGTCCAGGGAGGTGCCAACTCATGGAAGGGAGCAGGGAGGGTTGTTAATGAAGGATGGCAGATGAGGTGCAAGGAAAACAGGTCTTGAGGTGCCAGCAGGAATTACCAGGCAGAGAAGAGGATTCCAAGCAGATGGAACAGCATGTTCAATGCTAGAAATGCAATAAAGGACATGATTTGTTTGGGAAATAGCGAGAATTTTGTTGTGGCAGAAGACAGTTTTTGAGAGAGAGTGATGAGAGATGAATCTAAAAATTTAGAGGCCAACTCATGAAGTGCTATGAGGAGGAAGGTTGGATTTATCCAGTATTCCTAGGGATCCACTGAAAGATCTCAAGCAGAGAGTGACATGATTACAATTATATTTCAGACAGATCACATTAGACAACAGTGTTACTCCCTTTCGTCATCAGTCCCTTTTGTGCAGCCCTGCTCTTTGAGTTTGAGGTTCTTCAGGTTAATCTAAATTTTAAACTCCACAACCACTGCTGTTGTCATATTTCTCTTTCCTCAGTGAGCAATCAGTGTACCCTGAAGGTTCCTTCACCAATCAGCCAGGGTTACAGCATCCTTTCAGAGAAGCAATTCCCAGCCATCTGTGGAGAGGTATATTACTTTCACTTGATGTGTGTTTTCTTAACACATATGTATGTCTTTGTGATACACTGCCCTCTGGCCCTGAGATTCTGATAGACCTAAGATTTGGGAAGATGCGTGGGGGTTGATTGGAGAGACTAGCATCTTGACAAAGTTCATTCTTTTAAAGAATGGGGGCGTGGGGGCACTTCCCTGACGATCCAGTGGTTTAGAATCCACCTTGCAATGCAGGGAACATGAGTTCGATCCCTGATTGGAGAAATAAGATCCCACAGGCCATGGAGCAATTAAGCCCGTGTGCTGCAAATACTGAACCCTTGTGCTCCAGGAACCACAACTAGACAGTCCATGAACCACAATGAAAGATTCCGCATGATGCACCAAAGCTCCCGTGTGCTGCAACTAAGACCCGATACAGCCAACGAACAAGAAGAAGAATGGGGCTGGCTATGGGAGTAAGTGTCTGATAAGCTCTCAGTTCTGTGGTTCTAATTAAAACACTACAAAATCTTCATGACTATATTAATAATGATAACCTTGGTAGATGGTTCAATGGCAGCCCCCCAAAACTTATGTCCGTGTCCTTGTATCTGGCCCCCTGATTTGGAAAGAGTCTTTGCAGTTGTAATTAAGGATATTGAGATGAGATCAGCCTGATGAATGTCCTCATCAGAGACAGAAGAGAAGAAGACAG
This sequence comes from Ovis aries, assembly GCF_016772045.2. Lineage (NCBI taxonomy): Eukaryota > Metazoa > Chordata > Mammalia > Artiodactyla > Bovidae > Ovis > Ovis aries. The sequence goes on from NC_056068.1 coordinate 37,896,099, forward strand.
GGACCAAGAAGAAGGAAGAGATTGAAGCGACGTAGCACAAGCTGAAGAACACCTGGAACCCCCAGAAGCTGAAAGAGGAAAGGAAGGCTTCTCCCCCAGAGCCTTCAGAAGTGTGGCCCTGCCGACACCTTGATTTCAGACTTCCGGCCTCCAGAATGATGAGAAAATAAACGAGCTGGTGGTTGTTTTACCACCAGGTTCATGATCATTTGTTACAGCATGCTTAGGAAACTTGGACAGCTTATTTCTAATAAGTTGTACGTGAAAGTCACTTTTCAGAGGGAAGACAAGTTTCAAAACTTCTACCATTCTATAAATGCAGTGAAGTGAAGTGAAGTGAAGTTGCTCGGTCGTGCCCGACTCTTTGCGACCCCATGGACAGTAGCCTGCACCAAGCTCCTCTGTCCATGGGATTTTCTAGGCAAGAGTACTGGAGTGAGTTGCCGTTTCCTTCTCCAGGGAATCTTCCCTACCCAGGGATCGAACCCAGGTCTCCCGCATTGTAGACAAATGCTTTACTGTCTGAGCTAAATGGTAGAATGCAAATGAATTTGGGTAAGTTAACAACCTCTCTGAGCCAATTTTCTCCACCTAAAAGCATGGAAATAGTAATCATGTCATCACAGAGTGTTTAGATCAGCAGTCCCCAACCTTTTTGGCATCAGGCACAAGTTTCATGGAAGACAGTTTTTCAGTGGACCTAGGTGGGGGTGGGGGGATGTTTTCAAGATGATTCAAGTGCATTACATTTACTGTGCGTTTTATTTCTATGACTTATTACATCAGCTCCATTTCATATCATCAGGCATTAGTTCCCAGAGGTTGGGGACCCCTGGTTTAGATTATTAAATGAAATAAATGATACCCAGCACCCAATTAGCAAAAACAAACAAACAAACAAACACAGGTGGTCAAAGATTTATCCATTTGAGAATAGGACCCAACACATACTACAGAGACATCCTGGGGAAACAAGGTCTCTCAGGAGACAGCCAAAAAGGTTCGCATGCAGAGTCCTGGCCTATGTCAGTCACATTTACATGTAACCACTTAGACCCATCTGGTGTCAGCTCTTGCTCTCACCAGCTAACCACTGCCCTCTCCCTCAACCTTCTCTACTTCCTGTTTACGTAGATTGCTGCTTCCTGGCCAAGGGAACTGAACAGTTTCAGCCAGACTGCTTTTCCCCTGGAACTATGCCAAGACTACCTTCTCTGCTTTCCTTCTTTTCATTCTGCTTTCTTCTTGTTTTAGAAGCCATCACATTAATGAGCACAGATTGCTTGCGGCTCTGAGCAATCCACAGCAAAGCAGTTGCTCCTCTTCCTGGCTGTTGGACTGAATCAGATGGACATGAGAAAAAAACATAGCAGGAATTACATAGCCATGAAGAAATTGGTCCAGCCCTGCTTGCCTCAGCCTCTTCAGGCTATTGATACTGAGGCTTTTTTCATTCAGCTGTGCTGGTCACAATGCCTCCACTCCCAGGCCTAGCCCTGACCTGTTTGTGTGAAGCTGTCCTGACCACAGCTGGCAGGACAGCAGTGAATCGAACTTGACCAGAACACCAGAGTGGGAGGTTGCCCAGAGAATCTAATTTGTGATTCTCAAGGTGAAATAAATGTCCAAATCATCTGAGAGGCTCTTTCAAAACAGAAAACAAACAAACATTTAAAACTGGAGGATAGTAAAAATAAAATTTAAAAATAAAATAAAATAAAACTGGAGGATAGGCATGGATATTTTGGGGGGGGGGGGAAAGGCAGGTGAAAATGATTTCCCCCACAACTCCAGGTTATCATTCTTTTTTAAAAATTTATTATTTATTTATTTTTGACTGCACCGAGTTTTTATTGTTATGTGCAGGCTTTTCTCTAGCTGCAGTGAGTGGGGCGACTTTCTTGTTGCAATGTAAGCTTCTCACTGCGGTGGCTTCTCTTGCTGCGGAGGTGGGCTCTAGGGGGCTCAGGCTTCAGTAGTTGCGGCACGTTGGCTTAGTTGCCCTGTGGCATGTGGAATCTTCCTGGACCAGGAATTAAAACCATATCCCCTGCATTGGCAGACAGATTCTTATCCACTGGACCATCAAGGAAGTCCCAGGTTTATCATTTTTAACACAGGAGATGACAATATGGACTCTCATCTGACTGGATTCAAATTTTAGCTTTGCCACCGATGAGCTGTGTGACATTGCACGTGTTACTTAACTTCCTTGTGCCTCAATTTCCTTTCCTGTAAAATAGCAGTAATAATACCTCCCTTCACTCATAAAAAAGGAATATATGAGTTGACAAGTTAAAAGCACTTAAGGCTCTATTAGTGCTTGCTAGTTGGCAGTAAAAAGAGGAAGTTGATACAGTATGAAATGCTTTAATGAGTTATTTGAAGATGATGCAGGTAGAGGAGGTGGTGGAGTTCAGGGTACGACAGTGGAAGTGGAGGCAGTGGAGGGTGAACAGAAGACTGTCATTGGAAGGAGAAAGTTTGGAGTAGTAGAAAAGCAAGTACTGTCTGGAACTAGAGTGCCTGAATTGAGATCCTGCTTTCTCCACTAAATAGCAGAACAACCACCAGCAGATCTGTTTCCTCATCTATAAAACGGAGATGGTAGTAACAGTGACCAATCTTGCAGGACTGTCATGGAATTCCATGAGTTAATACAGGATATGTTCATTTCTTAGGCTAGTGATTGGCACAGAGCAAGTGTTAACTCTTATCCTTAATGTTTTAGCTGGAGATGAGAAGGTCAAAGAACTGAGGGGCCGATTGTTAGCTGGACACTGGCATCATCTGAGATGATGGCAAGGTTTGAGGTAAACAAGAACACCGTGAGCCTGTTCACATGAATGAGTGTTCAATAAGCAAGTGAGATGACTAGGAGGCTGGTAATAAATCTGTAAGGAGGAGGAGCATGACCATAGCCAAATGCACTAGCCTCCAAGTGGCTGAGTCTTTCACAAGAGTGTGGAAACGCTTACAGGGAGCAAAGAGGACCCTAACATCATATCCTGGCCCTGAAAAGAGCAAATAAATGAAGGCCAAGAGGTAGAGGGAACTGTCAGAGAAGGGGCTGAGGCTCTAGGAGAGTTTCCTGCCTAGGGAGGGACAGTCCAGATGGAGTGAAAGGAGTCGGGAAGGTGGAGAAAGAAAGGGGGGGCTCACATTTGCTATGCATCACAGTGAAAGTTCTATGGACCTTCAATGGTCTAGACCAGCACTGTTCACTAGAATGTCAAGCAGTCATGGAAATGTTCTGTATCCCCACTGTCTGATACAGTAGGCCTATGTGGCTACTGAGCCCTTGAAATGAAGCCTGTGTAATCAGTGTTCTTCAACAATCACTGAGGGATTGGAAGATGCAGAATCCCAGGCCCCAGTTTCATACACTGAATTAGAACCTCTCCAGTTTGGCCCAAGGCTTTATCCCAGAGATCCCCAGGCAGACAGCCAAGTTTAGACTGTGCTGCAAGATCTAAGGAGGCTGGAAAAAATGGGAATCCTTGTGGGTTAAATGGCTATCATATAAGGTCTGATTTGAGAAGTTTGAAACCTTTTATCCTGAGTGACTCTGATACTTTTTACTTTGAAACTGTTTGGCTTGGTTGATACAAGAAAATTTAAAACTAAAAGAATATAACAGTAGAGAAACTAGTATTATGTTAAAGGTTAATACATACTAGTGTTCCTATTGACTGGCAGGTTTTTACCACTAGCACCACCCTGGGTTGGGAAGTGCCAACCCTGAAGGAGGGCATAGCAACCGCTCCAGTATTCCTGCCTAGAAAATTCCATGGACAGAGGAGCCCGGTGGGCTCCTGTCCACAGGGTCGCAAAGAGCCAGAGACAACCGAAGCGACACATGCATGCACGCACTAGGGTTTCCATTAGGGAAGAATTAACTGCTTGAGAAGAAATATTTTGATAACTGCTAGAATCCAAAAGTGAGAGCGGAAATCCTTTCTATGTAAAAGAGAAGGTGAATTTGAGATTTGGAGGGCTCCCTGGGATGGAAAAAACTAGGGAAGAGAAAGAAGAAGGGAAAGAAGTTATGCAAGGTGGTGATAGGCTAAACTCATACAATGTATCAGCACCCCCCTTCCACACACACACGCGCACCAAAAGAAGTCAAATATAGTTCCCCAAATTACAGATATTCATTGAGCATTTTATTTAACCTCTCTGTGCCTCAGTTTCATCCTCTGTAAAACAATGGTAATATTGCTTACCACTTTGGAAAACCTACGGACATTTTGGTTGGGGTTAACTGCTGAGCTTACAGCTCAGCATTCAGAAAACTAAGATCATGGCATCTGATCCCATCACTTCATGGGAAATAAATGGGGAAACAGTGGAAACAGTGTAAGACTTTATTTTTGGGGGGCTTCCAAATCACTGCAGATGGTGATTGCAGCCATGAAATTAAAAGATGCTTACTCCTTGGAAGGAAAGTTATGACCAACCTGGATAGCATATTAAAAAGCAGAGACATTACTTTGCCAACAAAGGTCTGTCTAGTCAAGGCTATGGTCTCTCCTGTGGTCATGTATGGATGTGAGAGTTGGACTGTGAAGAAAGCTGAGCACCGAAGAATTGATGCCTTTGAACTGTGATGTTGGAGAAGACTCTTGAGAGTCCCCTGGACTGCAAGGAAATCCAACCAGTCCATCCTAAAGGAGATCAGTCCTGGGTGTTCATTGGAAGGACTGATGCTGAAGCTAAAACTCCAATACTTTGGCCACCTCATGCGAAGAGTTGACTCATTAGAAAAGACCCTGATGCTGGGAGGGATTGAGGGCAGGAGGAGAAGGGGACGACAGAGGATGACATGGCTGGATGGCATCACCGACTCAATGGACATGAGTTTGGGTAAACTCCAGGAGTTGGTGATGGACAGGGAGGCCTGGCGTGCTGCAGTTCATGGGGTCACAAAGAGTCAGACATGACTGAGCGACTGAACTGAACTGACTAAACTGGTGAAAGCACTGTGTTTTCTAGCTCTTGGGAAAACAGGTTGGTAAATTAGAACCAGTACGATTAAATACAGACACCTGGGGGCAGAGTCAGGAGACTACTAGCTTCTGAAAATTCCCCCAAATCTGAGGAAAGTTGTGTATTATCCCACAGTGTAGAATCAAGTGATTGAGGTGATTTCACTGAACTCATTAATCAGGGAGGTCTCAGCTTTCATCTGGGTCACAGCAGGAAAGAAAGTAAAACATAAACTGGCCTGTGGCTCCTGCTAGTAGAATTCCCTGAACTTTAGACTGGTTGCATCAGCCACCATCCACTTAGACCTCTCTGCTTACCTAGCAGTTATCTGGGGCTGGTCTGTTTTTGTTTTTTTTTAATTGGAGTGTAATTGCTTTACAATATTGTGTTAGTTTCTGCTGTACAACAAAGTGAATCAGCTACACATATACATAAATCTCCTCTCTCTTGAACCTCCCTCCTGCCCACCCCCCAACCTATCCTCCAGGTCATCACAGTCTGTTTGCTGTCCTGTGTTTTCACCATCTTCTCTTCATCACCGGAATGGTCTGGTCACTTCTGACCTCAGCTCTTATCATCCCCCAACAAGGGATGTCACAAGAAAGTATATAGATAAGTGCTCTCATCCTAGAGTCTAAGAATTTAGGGAAGGGAGTCAGCAGTGTGGCCCTTGGTGGTTAGGTGTCTGATTTGCCCTTGAAGGAGGCCAGATTAGGCAGGCAGGGCCTTAGGCAAAAGTGGGGCCCAGGCAGGAGGAATAGTTTTGGGGAGCAGAGGTGTAGACTTGCCCAGACAGTTGGAATATAACCAGGACAGAGGGGAAAAGCAAATATATTCCAGGAATATATGTCAGCGATTGAACCTTAGACATCAAATCCACATTAAGTTCAAGGAATAAGGGATGGTCAAACATGGAAGAAGGGGCCCAATTTCAGAAGCGACTAAATACAGGAACACAGCAAAGATAGGGCCAAGGCAGGAATGTCCAAAAGGAATGGGATTTCTAGCCATAGTGCTAGGCTACCTGTGGTTAAGTTAACCTCTCCTCAGTGAGGGATAGAGGTTGCCCTGCATGTGGAAACATACCTTTTTATGTGCATGTGGTAAGATACACATAAGGGTTACTACTTTAACTATTTTTCGTGTGTGTTCAGTGGCATTGAGTTCATTCACAATTTAGTGCAATATCACCAGTCTCCATCCTCAGAGCTTTTGCATCATGCTTTATTGACTATGCCAAAGGCTTTGACTGTGTGGATCACAATAAACTATGGAAAATTCTGAAAGAGGGGGGAATACCAGGCCACCTGACCTGCCTCTTGAGAAATCTGTATGCAGGTCAGGAAGCAACAGTTAGAACTGGACATGGAACAACAGACTGGTTCCAAATAGGAAAAGGAGTATGTCAGGGCTGTATATTGTCACCCTGCTTATTTAACTTCTATGCAGAGTACATCATGAGAAACGCTGGGCTGGAAGAAGCACAAGCTGGAATCAAGATTGCTGGAGAAATATCAATAACCTCAGATATGCAGATGATACCACCCTTATGGCAGAAATTGAAGAAGAACTAAAGAGACTCTTGATGAAAGTGAAAGAGGAGAGTGAGAAAGTTGGCTTAAAGCTCAACATTCAGGAAACTAAGATCATGGCATCCAGTCCCATCACTTCATGGCAAACAGATGGGGAAACAGTGGAAACAGTGGCTGACTTTTATTTTGGGGGCTCCAAAATCACTGCAGATGGTGACTGCAGCCATGAAATTAAAAGACGCTTACTCCTTGGAGGGAAAGTTATGACCAACCTAGACACCATATTAAAAAGCAGAGACATTACTTTGCCAACACAGGTGCATCTAGTCAAGGCTATGGTTTTTCCAGTGGTCATGTATGGATGTGAGAATTGGACTATAAAGAAAGCTGAGTGCCAAAATATTGATGCTTTTGAACTGTGGTGTTGGAGAAGACTCTTGAGAGTCCCTTGGAACTGCCAGGAGATCCAACCAGTCCATCCTAAAAGAGATCAGCCTGAGTGTTCATTGGAAGGACTGATATTGAAGCTGAAACTCCAATACTTTGGCCACCTGATGTGAAGAGCTGACTCATTTGAAAAGACCCTGATGCTGGGAAAGACTGAAGGTGAGAAGAGAAGGGGACGACAGAGGATGAGATGATTGGATTGCATCACCGACTCAATGGATATGAATTTAGGTGAACTCCGGGAGTTGGTGATGGACAGGGAGGTCTGGCGTGCTGCGGTCCATGAGGTCACAAAGAGTCAGACAGGACTGAGAGACTGAACTGAACTGAACTGAACTGAATCTGAAACTTTGTACGCATTAAACAACAGCTCCCGTTTCCTGCTCCCTCCTGCCCCTTGTAGCTACTCTTCTACTTTCTGTTTCTATGAATTTCACGCATCTGTGCTGCATGCTAACTCGGTTCAGTCATGTCCAACTCTGTGCAACCCTACGGACTGTAGCCATCAGGCTCCTCTGGCCATGGAGTTTTCCAGGCTAGAATACTGGAGTGGGTTGCCATGACCTCCTCCAGGGGGTCTTCCCCACCCAGGGTTTGAAACCGAATCTCTAATGTCTCTTGCCTTGACAGGCGGTCTCTTTAAAAACACTAGCACCACCTAGGAAGCGCTGCTCATCCAGTACTTCAAGTAAGTGGAATGATACAATATTTTTCCTTTTATGCCTGGTTTATGAAACATATTTTTAAAATATCGCCTCAAAGTTCCTAAGGAACATGCCATACATGCCCCGGGTCATGTCTCAAGTAGATCTGCAAGTAAACCAACCACCAGCCACTTATCCACCACTGGTTCTGATTTTCCCTTTGAGGGAGATGAGTGCAGTCAAGAGGAAGGCATCTACCTTCTCACTTTCCATTGTGTTTGCTGGTGCTGCCAATTTGCCTCCTCTGCCCCCCAACCTTGATCACTGCTCCCAGTGTTAGCTCTGTTGAATCGCACCACAGCCCTCTTTAACCCCAAAGTAGTATGAAATTGCTGTTCTAAAGAGTGAAACGTTTTTCAACAAACCTTAGGTAGTCTGGTATCTAAACAAGTATGCCTCATTTGTTTCTCACTCTGTGATACCATCTACCTCAGCCTCCCTCACCTGCCTGGTGTGTGCCCAGAGATATCCCCTTCTGCTACCCACTACCACTCTGCCCTCACCTACATCCTGCTCTGCTTTCCCAGCACCTCTGCCCTCCCCTGGGATTAGGGGCTATTTCATCATTCCCTCTCTATTCAAAGTTATCATCCATCTGTGTAGGGTCTCAATCATTAGTTCCCATGGTCGTTACTATCCTTTATCCTAGAAGGTCTAAGAGTCTTCATGTAGGACTTCCAGCAGTTAAGAATCCATCTGCCAATGCAAAGGACACAGGTTCAATCCTGGTTCAGGAAGACCCCACGTGCCAGTCAGGGCCACTAAGCCCGTGCTCCTCAACTACTGAGCTTGTGCTCTAAAACCTATGAGTTACAACTATTGAGCCCAGTGCTGCAGCTACTGGAGGGCATACACCCTAGAGCCCAGGATCCACAATCAGAGATGCCCAAGCACCACAACAAGAGAGTAGCCCCTGATCACCAGAACTAGAGAAAGCCTGTGCACAGCCATGATGATCCAGCACAAAGATAAATAAATACATAAATCTAATAAATAGAATATAAAAATTTGTGAAGAGCCCTCATGCAATCAGACCCCTGGTGGCAGCACTGACCTCTCAGAACTCTCAAGGTAACATGCAGTTGAGCCTCACCATGGCCCTTGGAACTCATGAATTTTATTTTTGAAAGAGGTAAAGGAGGGGCAAGTTGAAGAGTATGGTTCAATGACCAGACACTGTCAGAGGGCTTTGCTGAAATGCTGTTGGCAACTATAGAGGGTCAAAAACTATCCTCAGGGTCTGAAAGTGAACACTGCACAGGAGGAAAGTATATTTTGCTTTGACAAAATCAGATCCTAATTGCTTCGTCTACTAGGTGGGTGACCTTCGAAAATGATTTAATATGGATAACCCACAGATTTCTTATTTGCAAAATTGAAAAATAGAGTACAAAGCATATAGGGTCTATATGGATTCATATTGGCTGTGAGAAACAGAAATACAATATAAACAGTTTCAACAATATTCTTTTATTTTTCTTTCACACCAAAGTCCTGAAGTAGAAACTCCAGAGCTGTTCCACAGTGTCCTCAGGGACTCAGGGCCACCTCACTGCTCTCCATACCTTCTGTGTGGCCTCATGGTCCTCGATTGTGACTAGACTGGCAACCATTGCATCTGTCTTCCATGAAGCAGGCTGGACAAAGGGATGAAGAAAGGGTAAAGGGCATGTACCATCTGTCTTTTGAAGAAAATTGCCAGAAGCTGCCATACAATATTTCTGCTTACATCTCATTGACAAGAATGTAGTCACATAATCACATCTAAGCTGCAAGGGAGGCTGGGAAATTCCAGGCAGCCTTGTGCACAGCTAAAAATCAGGAATCCTATGGCCATAAATGAGGACCAAGTTGGGTTTGGAGGGGGGGCATTCTGAGGCTCTGTTATATGAGTTACTTATTGTGAAGATTAATGTACTCCATCAATAAATGTTGGCTATTTTTAATAGACTTCCTTGAGGGATTGCTAAGGAGTAACTCAGGGAAGCAGAAATAAGAGTGTCCCCAAATGAAGGGGCTTCCCAGGTAGCTCAGATGGCAAAGTAGCTGCCTGCAATGCAGGAGACCTGGGTTTGATCCCTGGGTTGGGAATATCCCCACATAAAGAGAAGATGTACCTTTCATTTTGCCCTTTGTTAAGATAATGACCCAGACATTGTAGCCTATGAGGTGCTAACTTAAAATTTTCAAAGTTGTTATTTCCTTTATTTCACAGGGCTCTGCTCACTCTGAAAGTATCTTATTGACTCACACTGAGCCAACCAGTGTCATGTCTAGGCAGACTCTCAGAAGTCTGTCTAGATATATCAATATCAAAAGATCAAAGATTTTGTAAAAGATTTTCAAAAGACCCGGGTCCAATTCCTGTTGGGGAAGATCCCCTGGAGAAGGAAATGCAACCCACTCCTATATTCTTGCCTGGTGAATCCCATGGACAGAGGAGCCTGCAGGCTATATAGCCTTGGGGTCACAAGAGTTGGACACGACTTAGTGAATAAACCACCACCACTACTTTCCTCCCAAAGCCTCTAATCACATTCAATGGATGATCAAGGCACTGGAAGAATTGATTGATTAGCTGGGCACAACTAGGACAGAATTCTGGAAGTGTAGAGATGTGGAGGTCAGATTCCAGTCTCGTAGCAGGACTACTTCCCATCTTTCCCTGTTGAAATATTATATTGATCCCAAGATATAAAACTGGTAACAGTAGAGCTGGTCTGATTAAAGGTGGGGAGAGCCCAAAACCCAGTCCACCCGTCTTGCCTCTTACCAAACACCTTCAACCCTTACATGTAGAGTCCCTGGGTATCTCCAAGAAACTCCAGGGCTCGTTCCACTAACCTCAGTTTGAATGTCCTTATTCTGATCCATTCTCTTGCTTTAAAAGCTGGTCATGTGAAAGGGAAAGGAAAAAGTTTTAGAGTCAGACAGTCCAGGTGTCCCACTTTGAGATATTATTAGTTGTGTGACTCTTGGGCCTCAGTTTTCACATTTGTAAAATGGAGTTGATGAAAGCTGCTTTCCTGCATTCTAATAAGATTTAAAGTGAGTTTATGAATATAAAGTTCCCAGCACAGAGCAGCTTCTCAATAAATGCTAGCTCCGTTTCTTCTTTTCTCTCCCCTTAAGGTAGGATGATAGCTAGCACATCTTTAACATAGTTTAACATCTTTTCCCCACCACACTGAGCACTGTGCGTGTAGATGAGTGTGCCTTTATGCATGTGTCTGGAAACATACAGGTCACCACTGGAGAGTTTTCAGTACTGGCAGCTAACGATTACTGTAGTGTGTGAAAACTGTCCTCAGGCATTAATTAAGTTAATGAAAGTGCTATCAGATAAGACTGGGATAGTATAGAATGAACAAATCGGCTTCTTACATTTGTATTTTTTTTTTTTTCCACAATGTGTGGCATGTGGAATCTTAATTCCCTTATAAGGGGCTGAACCTGTGGCCCCTTCAGTGGAAGCAGGGTCTGAACCACTGGATCACCCGTGGAGTCTTAACCACTGGGCTACCACTGGAAATCCCTGTTTGAAAATATTAATCAAAAAAATTGAATCTATTAATATTAGCCTGGCTATCACAATAAAGAATATGAATGTTTTTGAAGAAATAATAATTTCTCCTACCCACCTATTTGGGCAGAGCAGCCAGAGCACCCTCATGCTCAGTATAAGGCACTTTGGATCACTTTATATAAAAGTGAAGGGGAGGGACCAGTCAGGCTAGAGACCAGCACCTTAGTATGGGGTTCAAGAATCCCAGCACAAAGAGGATGGCTCAGGTCTGGCATCCGAGGGAGCTTACTCATTCTAGAATCAGAGAGCAGGGCACAGTGAGTAATGGTTGTTGAAGGCCCCCAAAGACATCCACATGCTATCTCTGGAACCTATGGATATGTAATATGACATGGCAAGTGGGAATTCTGGAATTAAGGCAAGGTTGCAAGTGGAATTAAGGTTGCTAATTGGCTGACCTTAAAATAAGGAGATTATCCTGTATTACTCAGGTGGGCCCAATGTAATCATAGGGTCTTGAGTGTGGCAGAGGAAGAATCAGAAGAACATGTGTTGATGGAAGCAGAGGCTGGAACATTTCAGTGTGAAGACTCAACCTGCTGTTGCTGGCTTTAAAGATGGAAGGGGTCCATGAACCAAGAACTGCAGTTGATCTTTAGAAGCTGGAAAAGGCAAGGAAACATTGCCCCCTCTAAGGCCTCTAGAAAGAAAGAAAACCCTGCTGACACCTTGATTTTAGCTCAGTGAGATCTGTTTTGGTTTTCTAAACTGCAGAACTCTAAGGTAATAAATTTGTGTTGTTTAAGCCACCAAGGTTGTAATAATTTGACATAGAAGCAGTTGGAAACTAATACACTGGGTGATGGGCAAACACTGGGAGATTACACAAGGCAGTGGTAGGCAGGAGGCATCCATGAGCCCAGCTATGGAAAACAAATATCACAGAAGCTGGGGAGGTGAAGCCCAACGTGTCAAGGCTCACAGTAGCTTAACAGCCATCTCTCTGGGTCATTGGTTCATTTCTTGGGTAAGTTGGAGATGGCTACTCCTTACGCCTTCAAGCCTGCTGAAGTAGGGCAAGAGGAAATATGGGCACACTTTCCCAAAGTGAGACTTTGGTGCCTTTTTTAATCAGTCACCAAATGATCTCAGGAATGAATGATCTCCAGAGGCCCCACTCTGGTCCCTGCTGGGCAATCCTGCAGGTGTCCTGACACTTCCACAGTCAGGATTGCTTCTCAGACCCAGGCTCACATGTCCCTGTGAGTACCTGTCTTCCTCTTACAGATTCTTCAAAATTCTGTATATTTTGCTTTCATTCTCAGAGCTGAGAAGAAAAGGAAATATCTCACCAGGTGCAAGAATATACCGCAAAATGATAGTATTATGAATAATAGCAATAGATAGTATTTGAGGTTCCTAAGCACGCTTCACAAAAACATCATAGACCTCACTTCTTTTAATGATTGTGAGAATCATAATCTGATAGAGTGCATACCATTAATATCTGCATTTTACACATAAAAGAACTAAAATCCAGAGAGATTAAAGAGCCTGCCCCAAACCACACACCTAGAACATGGTGACTCAGTTCAGTCTTACTCCAAAGCCCATGCCTTTAGTCAGTCCTCCAAGGCCTTGAGTGCCACACTGCTCCAGAACCCACTGCAGAGTGGGAAGCCCCAGCTTCCAGTGGTCCTCCCAATACCAGGGCAGAGATTTTGACTGAAAACCACTTCCAATAGTAAAATAATAAACCTGGTTCAGATATCTAATGTTCTTTCAACTCTAACTCTCATTCCGCACTGGTGCACCGAGCGACTTTCCCTTCTTAGGTTCCCAGTCAAATATATCCGTGTCTCCCCGGGCTAACTTCCTTTTCCCTATTTCCTCACAAACCTCATCTGCTATGACTTGCGTGTGAGAGAAAGGAAAAAGGAGCTGGGAAGAGGAAGATGAATTGGGCTGGGCAGGTAGAGGGCTAAGAGTCCTGAGCCCTATGTGAGAATGGGCAACACGAGTGCCCACAGACTAGAAGCTGAAGGCTGGAGTCCTTTAGTTCAGAGTTAAGACGAGCTCCCAGCTCAGGCAGCATACCCCATGCCTCGTCTTCCCTGTACGCCTTGACTCTATTCCTGCTTGGGTTTCCCAGATCCATCTTACCAGAGGTAAAGAGGTAAGCCGTAGGAGAGAACACAAAGAGAAATGAAAAGAGGCAGAGAGATTCAGTCAAATGCTTCTCTATTCGGTTTCATGTACAGTTTCTTGACTGCTTACCCCCAAACACTCCTCCTCAGCTGAAAAGCTCTACCCCTGCTATACTGGCCCCTGCTTCGTGCCAGTAAGGATTCCATTCTGTCACTGGCCTATGTCAGAGCTCTTTCTCCCTAGGGAAAATAGATGGCAATCTAGGAGGCCAGGCATTCACTGAACAAAATCATGAGCAACGTTGAGCCAACAGTGTTCTAGGCACAGGTGATAGAAAGATGAACAAGAAGGCTGTTCCCATCAAAATGAATCTTTCAGGAACAGTCTTACTATGTAAAGGAATCCAGAAAGCCTTTCCAAAGCCAGACACTCAGAGCTACCTTAAGGGTCTAGGCTTTGAAACAGACTGAAATTCAGTATAAACTCTAAAATTCCTTAAGCCTGGCAACTTGGACCCTCCAAGTATATGCTTTCTTTCTTTCTTGTTTTTTTTTTAGTATAATTGCTTTAAATGGTGCAGTAGTTTATGTATACATATATCCCCTCCCTCTTGAGCCTCCCTCCTACCTGCCTCATCCCACCCTCTAGGCCATCACAGAAGAGCAAGCTGAGTTCCCTGTGCCACACAGCAGCTTCCCACCAGCTATTTTACACATGGTAGGATATACATATATGTCAATCTTACTCTGCCAACTCATCCCACCCTCCCCTTCAAACCCGCATGTTCACAAATGTGTTCTCTATGTCTGCATCTCTATTCCTGCCCTGAAAACAGGTTGATCAATACCATTTTCCAGATTCCATATATATGCATTCATATATGATATCTGTTTTTCTCTTTTGGGCTTAACTCTGTATGATAGACTCTAGGTTCATTCACATCACTACAAGCGTGTGCTTGATCTTATAAGAACACAGGTCATCATACAAGATAAAAGTTTCATCTTAGATGCCAACTCTGATGGACTGGTAGTGATTGCCTAGAGTCCTATGGTAAAGATCAGGAAACTCCATTTGGGCTCCAGTGGGAAAACGGGTTGTGATAGAGCAGCCATGTCGGCCACATATATTTAAGGAATGGTGATGGTAAATGTGCTACGATTACAATCCCAGCCTACGCTGGATGATCTTATGTTTTTCACAGTTGTTTCACACCTGCTCATTTCCCACCTAGGCAACAAGGTGTAGGGAAAGCAATGTCATAGAGCAGAAGGAGCACCAGAAGCTGAGCGGAAGAGCTTTTCTTTCTCTTCTGAAAGGGTGGGATGAAATGAGCACAGGTGTCTAGAATCAGAGAGGCAAGACTTTGCAGCTAGGCTCTCCACGCTCCTGTAAGTTGTCTGAGCCTACACAGATCACAGTTGATTCTTGTTTTTCATGGTAGTTATGTTCTACAAATCTCTGCAAACACTGAATTAGTAAATATGAAACTATTACTCATAAGGGAGATACACGGTTACATTCTTGCATGTCTCCAGTGAAACATTTTCACAACCAATCAATATATAACTATATAACTTTATTCTATGTATGCTTCTGCTTGTGTGCGTGAGAGCTCAGTTGCTCAGTCGTGTCTGACTCTTTGCAACCCCACAGACTGCAGCCCACCAAGCTCCTCTGTCAATGGAATTTTCCAGGCAAGAATACTGGAGTGAGCTGCCATGGCCTCCTCCAGGGGATCTTCACAACCCAGGGATCACACCTGTGTCTTCTGTGTCTCCTGCATTGGCAGGCGGATTTTTTACTACTAGCACATGGAAAGCCCTTGGGAAGCCCATGCTTCTGCTTAAAGGCACCTTATTAAACATGCATTAGTGGCTCATTAACATTGAACCCACAGCCAACAACACTGTAACTCATGCCCGAACAAAGCTCATCTAAAACGTTTCCTCTGTAAGGCATATCACAGCTGCTTGTACTTAGGAACACTAGGTTGCACTTTAACAATACGATTACAGGCCATTTTAAACAGTAAAATCACCAATAAACAGCACAAAAAAGTGAAAGATGTGATGCTAACTAAATTACAAAATGGAAACTTATTCACAGCATAAGAGCTGACATAAGAAGGGAGAGCGTCGCCTTGCTTGCCTCAGCTGGGAATGTGCAAGTTGGAGAAATCAGGTTTTTTCACTGCCCTGCGCTCTGTGAATGACTAAAGTGCCGAGAGGATTGATTTGGGCTTACAAATAAATTTTAGTGAGTAAGAAAATTTGCAAATATGGAACCCACAAGTAATGAAGACAGACTGTACTTATCCTCTGTGAACCTCAATGATAGTACCTCCTTCACACTGCAGATTAAGTAAGAGAAGGTATATAAAGTGTTTCACATGATTCCAATCAGCTCTTCTTTATTCAAAATAGCTGCATTCACCTTTTGTACCTTGTCTGCCATGCTCAATCTGCAGAGATAAGTAGATACTATGAGATTTCCTGACAATACACCATCTTTATCCCTGGAGTATAAATCAAAAATTACTCAGTGTCCGTCAACAAATGAATGATATGACTATGGAATATGTATATACAATGTAATATGTCAGTCATTAAAAGAATGAAAAGTTGCCATTTGCAATAATGTAGATGGACCTAGTGGAGAAGGCAATGGCAACCCACTCCAGTACTCTCGCCTGGAAAATCCCATGGATGGAGGAGCCTGGTAGGCTGCAGTCCATGGGGTCGCTAAGAGTCGGGCACGACTGAGCGACTTCACTTTCACTTTTCACTTTCATGCATTGGAGAAGGAAATGGCAACCCACTCCAGTGTTCTTGCCTGGAGAATCCCAGGGACAGGGGAGCCTGGTAGGCTGCCGTCTATGGGGTCACACAGAGTCGGACACGACTGAAGCGACTTAGCAGCAGCAGCAGCAGCAGATGGACCTAGAGGGTACTATGCATAGTGATATGTCAGACACATACTCTTTGTTGTCACTTATATGTAGAATCTTAAAAAAAATAAAAGAATGAATATAACAAAACAGAAACAAACTCACAGATATAGAAAATAAACTAGTGGTTACAAGTGGGGAGCGGGGAGGGGGTTAGGACAACAGTATGTGGTTAAGAGGTACAAACTACTGTGTATAAAATAGATACATAACGATATATTGTATAGCACAAGGAATTATAGCCATTATTTTATAATAACTTTAAATGGAGTATAATGTATAAAACTACTGAATCACTAAGCTGTACACCTGTAACTGCTGTAATATTGTAAATCAACTATACTTCAACTTAAAGAAAAAGAAAAAAGAAAAGAAGGTATTTTGAACACCAAAAGGAGGTATTTTGGGGACACTAACATGCAGGGGTCAGCCTAGCCAGGACACCTGGGGATGGGACTGAAATAGGAAAATTACATATAGTCCCAGCTCATACAGAGTGGCACCATCTGCCATCATCTCCTCCTCTCTGATCGTCTGCTATACTTCTCAGCTTCTCTCAGCCGACAGGTTTCCTCTTTTTCTGGCTTCCTTACACCTTCATAGTTTTGGCTCCTGTGATTCTGGTTTCCATGGAGTCGGTTCCTGCCTGACTCCATGTGGCTGATCCACACACCTGTAGTCTTTGCCTGTCTAGCACCATCCTCCCACTTCTGGTAACAGAGTAGCTGACTGTACATGAGGTTCCAGGATTCACATGTGACCCAGGCCTGGTCATTGAATCTGTCTCTCCTGAGAATTTGGTGCTTCCTCGGTTATCTTCTGTCACGTCTGTCATTAGTCTGTGTATCTTTTGGCTGCCTCCTGGTTTTTGTTTGCTCAGAGCATTTGTTTGTTCGTGGTTTCTGCTTACTCATGAAGTCTGGATACTGCCTTCTCTCCATGTCCGCTCTCACTGATGATGATAATCATGGTTTTTGTCTCCCCAATTCTGATTCCTAGAATAAAAAAATCACTGGCACAGTTAATTGCCATTTATTTGGGCAAAACTTTCATGCCAGGACACCCTAAAGGCTAATGCCCAGCTTACTGCTCAGCTGCTCCCAGGTAAAGCGCCCGTCATTGTCCAACAAGCTGGACAGGACTGTAGAGGTAAGAAGGGTGTATATGGTATTAAAAGTGGTCACCTATGTTTAAAAGTTTATATCAAGCTGGTTATCCAGATACCTATCCTTTTCTGTCACCCCAGATCCAATCTATGAAGAAATTCTATTAGCTGTACTTTCAAAATATGTTTAGAACCTGAACCCTTCTCACCTTTCCCACTTCAATCACTTTGCTCCAACTGCACTGCCTCTCACTTGCATTGCTTCAGTAGTTACTTGCTTCTATACATAACCCCTTCCCAACATAGTAGCCAGAGTGATTCTTCTTCTTTTTTGTTTTGGCTGCGCTGGGCCTGAGTTGCAGCATGTGGGATCTCTAGTTGTGGTATACACTTAGTTGCAGCATGAAGGATTGAGTTCCCTGATCAGGGATTGAACCTGGGCCCCCTGCATTGGGAGCATGGAGTCTTAGCCATTGGACCACCAGGAAGTCCCCCAGAGTGATTCTTTTAAACCTAAATCAGTTCATGTCATTCCTTTGCTTCATATATGGCAATGGCTCCCCATCTCACCAGAGCAAGAGCTAAAGGCCTAGCCCTCATTATACTCTGACCTCATCGCTACCACTTTCCCCCTTGCTCATTCTGCTTCAGCCACACTTGCTTTTCCTCTTGCCTTTTTTTTCTTTTTCCTTCTTGCTTTTCCTCTAATATTCAAGACATGCTCCCACCATAGGGCCTTTGCTTTAGCTGCCCCATCTGTCTGAGGCACACTTCCTACATTTACTGACTTGACTAACCCTTTTAGGTCTTTACTCAAATCTCACTGTCTCCACAAGGCCTATCTGACCAATCTATTCAATGCTCTAACTATAGTACTACCTGCATTATAGTAAGTTCTGCAGTAGTAAATACTGTGTGCATGCATGCATGCTCAGTCACTTCAGTAGTGTTCGACCCTTTGCAACCCCATGCACCATAGCCCATCAGGTTCCTCTGTCCATGGGGATTCTCCAGGCAACAATACTACAGTGGGTTGCCATGCCCTCCTCCAGGGGATCTTCCTGATCCAGGGATCAAATACAGGTTTCCTGCATCTCCTGCATGGTAGGCAGAGTCTTTACCACTGAGCCACTGGGGAAGCCCGTAGTAAATACTATATATGAAAGTGAAAGTTGCTCAGTCATGTCCGATTCTTTGCGACCCCATGGACTATATAGTATATGTGTATATACCATATATAGTTTCCCACGTTTCCATTCCCTCTTACTCGGCTGTACTTTCTGTTCCTGCACTTATCACTTTCTTAATGTGGGAGAACTGGGTTCATTCCCTGGGTTGGGAAGATCCCCTGGAGAAAGGATAGGCTATCCACTCCAGTATTCTAGTCTGGAGAATTCCATGGACTCTACAGTCCATGGGGTCACAAAGAGTTGGGCACGACTGAGTGACTTTCACTTCACATATAAATTATGTTCATTATTTATTACCTGTCTCCTCCTGCTAAAATGTAAGCTCCACAAAGACAGAACTCTTTGTCTATTTTGTTCCCTTATGTATACTAAGAATTTAGAACAGTGCCTGGCCCAAGCACTCCAAAAATATTTGCTGAATTGAATTGAATTCCTCGGGAGGGAGCTATAAACATGGTAGGCACACTAAGGCTTTTCTATGCAATATAAAATATCTTTCAGTGAAATTTACACATATATGTATACATATCAGTAAAGAGAAAATGTCTGTGTTCAATAATCTAAGCTCCCATTCAAGAATCTAGAAAAAGTACAAAATAAATCCAAAGCAAAAGAAGGGAATAACAAAGAGAAGAAATCAATGAATTTGAAAGAAATACTATGAACAGCTCTATACACATAACTTTGACAACTTAGATGAAATGAACCAGTTCCTTGAAAAACACAAACCAACACAACTCACCCCATATGAAGTAGGTCATTTGAATAGCACTATTCAAGAAAATAATACTATTAATGAAATTCACTACTTGCCTATCAGAATGGGTAAAATAAAAAGTAAGGGTGCACAGAAATCAGACCACTCATACATCATGGGTAGACTACAAAATGGAAAGGCCACTTTGGAAAACAGTTTAATAATATCTTTGAGGACTAAACAAGCAACTGCCCACCTGGGTGTAAATGCCAGAGAAATTTTATATTCACACAAAAATATGTACATTAATGTTTATAGCAGCTTTATTTGAGTAGCCAAAAGCTGGAAACCCTGATGTACTTCAAGGGGTGAATGTTTCAACAAATTGGGTGTATCCGTTCATGGAATATTCAACAATAACAAAATAATGCATTATTGTAAAATCTGGATCAATCTCCAGAGAATTATGCTGAGTGAGAAAACCAAAAAATACATAGTGTATGATTCCATTTGCAGAACATTCTTGAAATGATAGAATTATAGAAATGGAGAACAAACTGATGGCTGCCAGAGGTAATGGCCTGGGCTGGAGTGAGGAGAGTGACAGAAAGGTGAGTATGGTTATAACAGGGCAACACAGAGATGCTCCTGGTGATGAAAATGTTCTATATCAACACCAATCTCCTAGTTGTGACACTGAACTATACTTTTGCGTGATGTTAACAGTAGGGAAAATGGGTGTTATTAGTCAGGGTTCTCTTGAAAAACAGAGCCAGGAAGATATATAGATATAGATTATAGGTACAGATATAGAAATAGACACAGACATAGAAACAGACATAGACACAGACAAAGATATAGAGATATATAAGAAGAGATTTGTTGTACGAACTGGTTCACACGGTTGTGGAAACTGAAAGTCCCATGATCTGCTGTCAGCAAGCTGAGAACCAGGAAACCCAGTGGTATAATTCAGCCCAAGTACTAAGGCCTGAGAACCAGGAAGGTCAATAGTGCAAGCACAAGTTCAAAGGCCTGAGAGTCAGGAGACCAATAGTATAAGCCTCAATGTTAGTCCAAAGTCCCAAGAACCAGGAGCACCACGGTCCAAGGGCAGGAGAAGATGGATGTCCCAGCTCAAGTAAACTAATTCACCCTTCCCCACTCTTCCTTCACCTTCTTTTTCTATTCAGGCTCTCAGTGGATTGGATGATGCCCACCTGCATTGATAAGGATGATCTTTTTTACTTAGTCAAATGATTCAAATGCTAATCACTTCTGGAAATATACTCCTAGACACACCTAGAAATAATACCTTACCAACTATCTGGCATCCCTTAGCCCCATCAAGTTGATAGATAAAATTAACTACACACTGGGTAAAAGGTAAAAGGGATCTTTCTGTATTATTTCTAACTGCATGTGAATTTATGATTATCTGAAACTAAAAGGTGAAATTTAAAAATCTTTCTATTTTAAGATACCATGGACTACATTTAATAATAGCTATTTGTGGGGTAGGGGAGAAAGAGAAATACTTTATTAAATTTAATCACTGATTGTAAAACTGTATCTCATTTTAGAAATGTCAAAATGTGGAAAAAGGTACATCTTAGAAACTAGGAAATATATTAAGTGTGCATGTTTATTTGTAAAATTAATTACTTCAGACATGGGGAACCACTTGGAAGTAAAAATACCAAAATAATAGCAACCAACTATAAATGGTAAGATTTTAGGCATTCTCTTTTTTTTTTAGCTTATCTGCATTGTCTCATTTTTCTACAATGAACACGTATTACTTGTATAACTTTCAAAGCACAGCATATTTTTTTCACAGTATATTTTTAAGACATGACTTAGCTCAGCCCTTAATCCCTTGCTCAAAAACCTACAACCTTAGATGTCCATAAGCAGATGAATGGATAAGAAAGCTGTGGTACATATACACAATGGAATATTACTCAGCCATTAAAAAGAATACATTTGAATCAGTTCTAATGAGGTGGATGAAACTGGAGCCTATTATACAGAGTGAAGTAAGCCAGAAAGAAAAACACCAATACAGTATACTAACGCATATATATGGAATTTAGAAAGATGGTAATGATAACCCTGTATGCAAGACAGCAAAAGAGACACAGAGGTATAGAACAGTCTTTTGGACTCTGTGGGAGAGGGAGAGGGTTGGATGATTTGGGAGAATGGCATTGAAACATGTAAAATATCATATATGAAACGAATTGCCAGTCCAGGTTCGATGCATGATACTGGATGCTTGGGGCTGGTGCACTGAGACGATCCAGAGGGATGGTATGGGGAGGGAGGAGGGGGGGGGGTTCAGGATGGAGAACACGTGTATAGCTGTGGTGGATTCATGTTGATGCATGGCAAAACCAATACAATATTGTAAAGTAATTAGCCTCCAATTAAAATAAATAAATTTATATTAAAAAAACCCTACAACCAATCCCGAAATAACTAGTTTTTCAGTCTATTCACATCATAAAAATCAGTATCTCCCAAAGCAGCCCAGACAACTATAATTATTGGAAATGAGTGCTATTGCAAGCAAAGGTCTGTACTGCTTGTGCCTTCAGAGGGCTTAAGGACATGGATTTGGTTCCAGTACAGATCAATTAACCTGGCTTATTCACAGAGGAAAACGTAAAGGTACACCACCCACATGATTCACAAGGGCCAGGCACTACTCAAACATTATCCACAAGAGACACAAACATGTGAAAGCAAACAGGCGATGCAAATCCATCTCTGCTAAGCAGCCCTTCTCACACTGGGCAGTTCCTCATTTCCTCAAATGGTCAGCAGAAAACATAAGCAGATTCTAAAATAGTTGTCACAATCAACAGCCAGAAACGAAGGTGCAAAAAAGCACTCACATCTGCAACCCAAACACCAAATCCCCATTATTTACCTACAATACTCACACACACATACCTCAAGAGCTATAAAGAAAACTATACAACCCTAATAACACATTGAGAGAAAACCAGGCTAGATGGAGAGCTATTTCTGCTCATAATTGGAAAGACTAAACAAATGATATGGTCATACTTCCCACTGACAAATTTAATGCAGTGCTAATTAATGAGGCATCTTCTGTGGTGGCTCAGTGGTAAAGAGTCCACCTGCCAATTCAGGAGACATGGGTTCAATTGCTGGGTCAGGAAGATACCCTGGAGAAGGAAGTGGCAACCCACTCCACTATTCTTGCCTGGGAAATCCCATGGACAGAGAAACCTGGCAGGCTACAGTCCATGGGGTCACAAACAGTTGGACACAATTGAGTGACGGAGCATGCAAATCACAAGTTGTTTCTCGCATGAGCAAGTAGCCACCTCTGGTCCAAAACACCATGTCCAGGGCATGGCTGTTATCAGCAGATGGTCTGTCACCCCAGACTTTCTGTTGCAGCTGAGACTAGAACAACTCAGAAGCTTGTGGGCAGTTTAGGGGTCGGGAGGACTGACAGTTGAGGAAGGACTACGAAGAGATTTGAGCAGAGTCAACCCAAACACACAAAGAGCAAGATCTCAAATCAGAAGTCCAGAAAGAAATCAGTGACAGGTAGTCAGCCGTGGGAACCAATGGCGTTGAAAGCCAAAGACAGTTGCAGTCACAGCGAGTAGATTCCAGAAACAGAACTGAGACAGACTGGGACAA
The DNA here is from genome assembly GCF_016772045.2 of Ovis aries. Classification (NCBI taxonomy): domain Eukaryota; kingdom Metazoa; phylum Chordata; class Mammalia; order Artiodactyla; family Bovidae; genus Ovis; species Ovis aries. The sequence goes on from NC_056068.1 coordinate 37,919,071, forward strand.
AAGTGGGCATTTCAGAAATATCAAGGGGTAGCTAGGCAGAGATGTGCTTACAAAGAGGGCCAAACACTGTTATTACAGTCACATTAAAGGGCTTCCCAAGTGGTGCTAGTGGTAAAGGACCCGTCTGCCAATGCAGGAGATATAAAAGACTCGGGTTCGATTGCTGGGTCGGGAAGATCCTCTGGAGGAGGGCATGGCAACCCTCTCCAGTATTCTTGCCTGGAGAATCCTATGGACAGAGAAGCCTGGCAGGCTATTGTCTAAGAGTTGGACATGACTGAAGCAACTTAGCACACACAAAGGACTGAGAGCAATCATTGTTTATCTGAGTTTGCCCCTAATCTGCTCCTTCTTTTTATTTTCCTAATAATTATCTTTTATTTTATGATTAATATTTTTCTTAATTTTATCTGCAGAGCTTCTCTTTTTTTTAAGCATTGAAGTGATGTGTCCTTTGTAATATAACATATATTAGAATTTTTTGATAAAGGGCAAGAAAAATATAAAGCTCATCTGTAATTCAATCATCCAAGGCTAACCATCCAGACCTTTTTTTAATGCCTCTGTATTCATATGCACATATCTATGTTCACATGCACATTTTAAAATTTTAATTGGAGGATAATTGCTGTATAATGTTGTATTAATTTCTGCTGTACAACAATATGAATCAGCTCTATGTATACATATATCTCTTCCCTCTAAAGCCTCCCTCCCACCTACCCCCAATATGAACATATATTAAAGCCAAAATTACTTCAGTTCTTAAAGGGACGTAAGAGGGAAGAATCTGATAAAACTAGATTTTTTTAAAGTAGACCTATTGATAAAATTGGAAATTTCAGAAATAAATTTGAACCTACCTACAGTAAGTTAAAAACATGAAAAATATGGTGGAATAAGTGACAAATAAATGAATCTCTGTTAAACAATACAGGAGAAACTAGATACCATTTTAAAAACTCTAACTACACTTGATCTCAGCCAAAAGGCCAAAAAACAATGATAATTTCTACTATATGCCACAATATATTTGGAGGTATTAAATAACTCAACAGAAATCTATTGTCATTTGAAGATAAAAAGTTTAAGATTATGATAACATATCTTTCCTAACAGAAAACAATATATCAATTTTAAAATATCAAAACATTTAAAGAAATTATTAATGGGTGTTGTGCTATAAAACACAAAGCAAACTATTTAATTAAAAAGTGAATTCAAGATAAAGAGCAATGGAATGAGAAACCACTGAAAATAAATGTCAAATAAATTTTGTTGTCTATAATACATAAAGGACTGATAAAAATATGAAAGACCAGTCTCCTTTTTTAGAGAGATAAATAGCCAAAAGATATAAATAACAAAAAATACAAAAGGTAAAAAACACTTGGGAAAACTCTTTGCCTCACTAATAATTAAGGAAACTGAATTTAAAACAATGATGAGGTAAAAATTCTTTCTACTACCAAAAGTAAGAAAAAACCAGTGTTAAGAGTCTAATAATTGGTAAGCAGATACTTGAACATTGCTGCAGTATTGAAAATTAGGAAAATCTTTCTTAAAAGCAACCTGGTAATAGAGCTTTTAATCCCATTACGGGAGTAAAAAAGAGAGATTTTTTTAAGCTATTTTTTATACTTGTACTACTTATTATTGTGAAAAACCAGATATAAGTAATATGCTCCAAACAGAGAGATTAACTCATTATAACATTATAAATTAATATGGTAGAAGATTGAATTACTAATAAAAATAATAAATCTATGAACAAACTGTATTAATGGAGAAAAATATATAAATAGCATGAAAATAACTTCTTGATATGAATATGTAAACATTATGTCTGCACAACAATGAAGGTTTTTAAAGTAATCAGAATCTTATAAATGGTGGATATTTTAGAATAAAGGCATTCTTTGTACTTTTTGTTGATCCATTTAGAACTTTTTTGCTTGGATCAACTCAAAGTTTGGTTAGATATACATGAAACCACAATATATACAATTTTCAATGCATTTTCTCAGATAAGCAACTACAACCTCTGGCAGATGATATATCACAATTTTCTGCCCTCCTCCAACCTATCCCCATTCTAGAACTCCTTGGAAAAGCTGAGATTTAGAATGGAAATGCCTACCAGTTCGTCAGTTATTCCTAGCTCTCTCCTCTAGGACTCAGATACTCATTCCCCTACCTGCTGTGAGAGTTCGTTGACAGCTCTCAGATGAATGTCTCTCCAAGTATCGCTCTCCCTCAACTGAAGAAAGCTACCTTGCCCGAGGTCATGCTCCTTTCTTTGGGAGCAGCCACTAATAATTACTGGCCAGTGATGGAGGGGTGGATATTCATCTGGCCACACTCACTTGCCTCACGGATCGGCACCCAGTGGGCTCCTATGGAAGCCTTTGATGCAACTGTATCTCTCTTATTCCTTCCTCTGTTCAACCCATTACTAAGAGAGACCAACACTGAGTCCTCAATATGGCACCACTCTTCCAGGAGACCAACCAACAACTTGATGGAAAGTTGACTATACTGGAAGGGGCTGTGATTCATTTTGACTGGAATGAATATATATTTAGGGTATAGGTATGCCTTTCCCATCCTCAGGGCCTCAGTCAGCACCACTATTTGAAGGCATGTGGATGGAGTGCTTGATCCACAAACACAGAATCCTGTAATATTTTGATTGAACCCAGGAACCCATTTCAGAGAAGGCGCAACATGACCCATGACCTTGGGATCCATTCTTTCTATTTCATACCACACTATACAGAAGTCGTCAACTTGACAGCAACAAAATGGCCTTTTAAAGGTGCAGCTGCAGTACCACTTTGGAGGTGATGCCTTCCAAAGATGGAGTGATATCTTCCAAGATGCAGCATAAACCATAAATCAACAACGATTATATTAATATGTGACCATGTTCTCAATAGATATAATACATGGCTCTGAAATCCAAGAGAAGGAAATAGGAGAGGTCTGGCTTCTGCTTATCACTCACAGTGACTAATTGTGGCATTTACATTTCCTGTCCCAGCAACACTGGAGTCTGTGTTTAGAGGCCTTGGTGATTGACTGAGTAATTTTTGCACAATTTTTATGGTAAATGGAGTAGCCACAGCCTGAGAAGGACATGGTAACCAGAGGCCTGCCACATAAGACGCTTATATGACAGTGCTGAAGGTGAGGGAAATGAAAATGGTTTGTATAGCAGGGAGACAATAAGTATAAATTGCAACCTTTGGATGAGATTGTGTGCATTCAGGGTGGCATGGCTGTAGACAAATTGCACCTTTCAGACCGGAAGCAGCACTAGGGGCTCTAGTTTATCCACTAACCTTCCTCTTGTAGATTTCCCCACGAACATAAACCAACCAGAATCCTGGAGGAGCTGTTCCCAAAACTTATTGTAGTGAAAGTGAGTGGAAACAGTGCAAACGGTTGGCTGTAATGGATACTCTGGTATGTTACTCAGATCCTTCTTCCTGAATTGAGGCAATCATTCCCTAAGCTGCTAGTAATGTTGGCAGCCGATGGCTCTCAGATGGGTCTCTCTTCTGATATTGTTTTCAGTTGAAGAGAGTCACTTTGTCCAAGCTCATAGGCAGCCTACAACTAATGACTGGTCTATGCCCAAATATGAATGCCCAGTCCTCTTTGAGCCAAGGCAGGACAGAGTTCCCCAGAGGATTGGCGGGCCGACCTTTGTTGTGACCACTCGGCCATCCTTTTATGCAGTCCTACTTCTGCACTCCTTTGCTGGCATTGAATCCCTGGGCACTCTCCAGAAAGCTTCTTGCATGTGAATATCTACCTCAGGGTCAGTTTCTAGGGGACTCAGTGTGCAACAGTTCATTGTTTTTTCATTTTGTTTTAACAGAAAAGATTATCTATCCACAAGTCTTTGCGTGACCATCATATAGACATTAAGAATCCCTGGGTGATCAGTATCTGGAAAGTACATTGTCCTCACCAGCACCACTGACACTATTTCCTCTCCTTTTGAGACTGTTTTCCTGGGGCTCCGTTGTGTGTGCAGAATGTTAGAAGCAATCAGGAAAACTTACAGTTCTGCTTCTATCTAAAGGTCATTTCCTTTCTTCTTCTGCTCTCTGGTTGTGACAGTCTCTGAGCTTCTCTATCCCATCCTTCCAGGAAGCCACTGGTTCCACTATTGGGCACTTTCTCACTCCACTCACAGTCAAATAAGTTCTAGATGCTGACAGAGTTGTGGGAATCTCTACAGGGTCACCAGGAGGAGGGGAACTTAAGTTCTTCTAGCTGTCAGTCACCATCTTGATTTTCTGTTTCTTTCCTTTGCTCCCATAGCTTTTCTCTCTTGATCAGAGAGTTAAATCACTTACTTACTCCACTGTATCTTTTTTTCTTTTTTTAAGGAATGATGTTTTATTTATTCCTTTAGCCTCCCCGAGTAACATGTGGGATCTTAGCTCCTTGGTTAGGGATCAAACCTTGCCCCCTCCATTGCAAGCACAGTCTAAACTACTGGACTGACAAGGAAGTCCCTTACTCCACTATATCTTCAAATCCCTCTGTCTGCTTTGATTCAACATCTTTTTGCTGTAAATCTCTGCATCACACTTTAAAATTTTATTATTATTATTGTAGTATTACACCGTAAGGGCTTCCCCAGTGGGTCAGCAGGTAAAGAATCCACCTGCAATGCAGGAGACTCAAGACACATGGGTTCCATCCCTGGGTCAGGAAGATCCCCTGGAGTAGGAAATGGCAACCCATTCCAGTATTCTTTCCTGGGAAAGCCCATGGACAGAAGAGCTTGGGGTTGCAAAGTTGGACACGACTGAGCCACACATATATATACACATCACACTTTAAAAGTTCTGAAAGACAAAGCTGCAAATGAAAATGAAGCTTTTTACTTCTTCGTTCTTTCTTTCCTTCCTTCTATCTTTCAGGATATTTCTTGTGTACCAACTCTGAGTCATCTCTTAAGGGAAGCTGGGCTATATATACTTAAACTTACTTAATGTTATTAATGTGACTGTAATCTAAAAAAAGATGTACAACATGAAATTTTTGAGTTATGTTTTATTTGGGGCAAAATGAGGACTGCTGCCTGGAAAATAGCACTTCAGATAGCTCTGAGTGCATGTGTGTGCATGCTAAATCACTTCAGTCATGTCCAATTCTTTGCAACCCCTGGACTATAGCCACCAGGTTCCTTTGTCCTTGGGATTCTCCAGATAAGAATACTGGAGTGGGTTGCTGTACCCTCCTCCAAGTGATCGTCCCAACCCAGGGATCAAACCCGCATCTCCTAAGTCTCCTGCATTCGCTGGTGGGTTCTTTACCACTAGCACCACCCAGGAAGCCGGATAGCTCTGAGAGACTACTCCATAGAGGTAGTAGAGGAAGGCCAATATGTAAGATTTTGGTGAAGAGGGGAGTTCAACGCAATTAAGCACTTACTTTATCAGAGGTTTTCTGCTAGTCATAAAGTGCTGATGTCATCATGAAGGGATTTAGAGCTTTTCTAGAGGGGGAAGATGCAAAGACTGGGATCATGAACACAGTTCCTGAAACTACCTAACTATCTAAAGACCTGTTCCATGAGTTTCCCTGGAACACAGAGTGCCTCAGTCTCCACCCTGAACTCCCTTCAGGGCATATCTAAGGTCAACAGCTGCAGTAGCACAGGGCTCAATCTCCACAGAGGCAGATGGCAAATGCCCTTGGCAAGTGCTAGTTTGTAGCTGACACGACATTAGGGATACAACCATTTCTTCTTGAGATGGCCCTAGGGGCCAAACTTGGCAGCAAATTACAGGTCTATCTGTAGTACATCCCACTGGGGCAACAACCCAGAGCTCTTGCCCTGAGATGGAAAGGATATTAACAGCCTTCTCCTTGTGTAGGAAGGTCTCTAAGTTTTGTAAAGGCCCACTATATTTACTTTAGTAAAGTGAAATATCCCTAACCAGTGGATTTCTATCAACCAGCCAGTTCTCAAAGACCGACTGGACAGGGAAGTTGGAAGTCATAACTCGGCCCCCTTCTCAGCGACTCCTTTAAGACATCAGGGTGCACTTCTAAATTAAGAGTCACATAAAATTGAAACTCCTTCATCCTCACATTGCTGTTGACCTTAGTCCTAAAGCCTGGACACACTTCTTAACTTTTCTACAACCTCCAGACCTCTGACCTTGAAATCATTCTTCATATATAGCCTTGATTCTCCCTCAGGACATAGCTTGGGATCAGCAGAGGGAACTACTGCTCCTCTTCATCACATTATTTCAAAGCACTGTCTTTTTAAGTGGAGAAACATGTAGAAAGTAGACAACGATTGTGACTTTGGATATGATTATTCCTCTGGTTGCAGAGATTCTCTTGCTTTTGTTCATCTTTTGTATTCTACCATGGGCACCATTTCTCTGACTTTGCCTTCAAACTTTTGTTTTGGTCCTGAGTCAAAATTCAGGCTCCCTCATATGGGACAAATCAAATAAAGCTGAAAAAAGGAAGATAAATTGCACCACAGAACCCTGGAAACTTCTGAAATTGAAGGCACCAAGTGATTCTGAAGATGGGAATGTGGCATGTGAATGGAAAGAAAAGATTATTTGAATGTCTTTATAATCATCCGTTAGATCCCTAGATTATCCCAAAAGCACAGCCAAGTGACTTCCTAAAAGAAAGTGACAGTCACTCAGTCATGCCTGACTCTTTGTGAACTCCTGGACTGTAGCCCGCCAGGCTCCTCTGTCCATGAGATCTTCCAGGCAAGGATACTGGAGTGGGTTGCCATTTCCTCCTCCAGGGGATCTATATGACTCAGGGATCAAACCCAGACCTGCTGTGTCTTCTGCATTGCAGGCGGATTCTTTACCACTGGGCCATCAGGAAAGCCCTTACAAAGGTTACCTAGAAGTCAGGCAGTTTCTCTTGAGAGACTGGGTCAAAGGTTCTTTGCCTGGTGCATGAGACCTCCCTGAAGACAGGGGGATTAGATGGAGGTCTCTGTAAGGAATGATGAGCTCCCTGCAGTCCCACCCTCCAGCCTTTACCCCCAATACTCTCTAGAAGTCAGGTTCATAAACTCCCATGTAAAAAGATTTCTTTGACTATCTGACTAACCAGCCTAAGAGAAAATATCTATAAATAAGGACATTTGGAGGTATCTTCCACTGCCCCACCCCCAAACGTGACACTACTGCAAAGCTCAACAGTCCAATACACTCTGCACATTCACAGAAGGGGCATTTAAGTGCCTCACTCTTAAATATGAATAGGCAGCCATTTATGAAAAATCACAAATGTAAATACAAACAAAAAGAGTTCAGAGGGAGATGATAATGGTGGAAATAAAAGAAAATGTCAAGCACTAAAATGAGTGCCCTTAGAGAAGTATGGGAAAATGAAATAAGAACAGTATGCTATTTAAAAACAAAGCAAAACAAAAACAGGGACAGGAAGGAAGGGGCAATCAGGGAACTAGAAAGAGCTCTAGAAAGTAAAAATATGATGGGACTTCCCTGGCAACCTAGTGACTAAGGCCCCATGCTTCCATTCCAGGGGGTACAGGTTCCATCCTTGGTCAGGTAACTAAGACCCCCTATGCTGTGTGGCATGCCACACACCCCTCCAATAAAAAAGAAAAGAAAAAAATTTGATAGGAGATTTAAGACAAAGAAAATCTCCAAGGTGGGGGGGAAAGGAAAGATAAGAAGAAAATCAGATCAGTTTGAGTGATTCAACAACTGAATCAAAAGTTCTAGGGTGAACAGAAAAAATGGAGGGGAGGAAACTCCTACAATAAAAATATACATGATAATTTCTCAAAACTGAAGGAAACATATTTTCAGATCAAAAGGGCCCACAGTGTTAAAGTTCATTTTGTACAGTGGATGAGAAAAGACCCTAATCTAAGGTGCCATCATCATGGAGTTACAGAATGTTAGGAAGAAAAGGAAGATCTCAAAACCTTCCAGAGAGGAGAAAAATAATCTTCTAGTCCCATAGGAGGTACCTAGGGTCAAACTCTCAATAGCAATGTGGAAAGCTAGAAGACAGAGAAGCAATGTATTTAAATTCTAAGGGAAAATTATTTCCAACCTAGAACTCTATACCCAGACTATCCATTTAAATGTGCTGCTAAAAAAAAGGCATTTCAAACATGCTAGTCCTAAAAAACAATTTACCTTTCACGAACTTTTTCTCAGGAATCTATTGCAGGATGTGTTCCACCAAACAAAGTGAGCAAAACCAAGAGGAAAATATGAGTTCCAGGAAACAAGAGACCCCGTAAAAGAGAGATGCAGAGAGACTTCTCAAAATGATGAAAAAAGGAAGTCACAGGATGACAATTGGGCAGCTAGCCTGGAAAGCAACAAGCCCAGACTGAAGCTGGACAATGAAAAGCTCCAGGATGACATCCAGAAGAAATGTCTGTGAGAAAACAAATAAAACTGATAGAGTAAGAGATTTATAATTCTGTCAGAGTGCTTAGGCAGAAATTAGTGACTGCTCTATGGAAACAGAAGTTAAAAAAAGACAATTATTAACCTAAGGGAAAACAAAATGACTATATAAGACACAAAGTGAACAGCAATCAGTTCACCTGTGAACAATATTTCCATAAGCATAATAATATAAACACTGAAAATAGGTTTAATCAAAATTGTTGTATTATTACAATGGAAGGATAGTTATAGGTGAAAGGTGTGTGTTATAGAGAGCACTGTAAGACAACAAAATTCTACTCTCCATAATAAGAAATCAGGAAATAATGCTTAAACTGAAAAGCCAACTGAAAAAAAATCACAAGCACCAGATGAAAGAGCTAAAAGATGTGACCTTAACTGGCTCTACAGAGTGGAAATCAGAAGTGGGGAGGAGTGGGCAAAGGGACTGTCATTTTGTCTTGTTGCTTTTGGTAAAAGCCTTCTGTTTTACTTTTTATACTGTCTTGATTTTTTGAAAGACTAAAGCAAAAAGAAATAAGGTAGGGAGGAAATGAGGGAGAAGAGAAAATAAGGGTAGAAAAATAAGATGAAGTCAGAAGTACAATAACATTAGATCCAGTACACATCACTGCTAAAGATAGGCTGAAAATTGGGTTCTGAGCTTTTTAGCAGCCAGCACAAAGTGGGAAATGTAATCACTTATACAGTTTCACAATGTCCAAGAGATAAAAACAAACCACTTAGTCAGGAGAAATATATCTATTCCTGGTACTGAGATCTGAGAGGCAGTTTTCCCATCTGTCCTCCTAAAGAGGACACCATGTGACGTAGTGAACCACATCCTCATCAACTTGCCTACAGTAGATACAATAGGTTTATAGAGCTATTTCTTATCATATCTTTCAACATGGTTTCATGGTAAAATGCCAATGCAAAGTTCAGTAAAATCAACTCTGTGAGGAGATAAAAACTGGTTCACTTCAGAGAGACAATAAAACACAGGGCCTAGTGTGTGGGCCTGGGTTCCAAATCCACCTCTTAAAAAAGTTACTCAGTTACTCTGTCAGTTTCTCATCTATAAAATGGGGCATAAATCATCTCCTAGGAGTTTGTGAGGTTTAAATAAGTGTATACTTGTGAAGTACTTAAAGCAATGCCTGGCATATATAAGCACTCAAAAAAAAAAAAAGAGCTATTATTCAGAGAGAAAAAATTTAATGGATCTTAGATGTTAACACCATAGTGAAAAAAAAAACCAGCAGTGTGATATCAGTGAGGAGACAGATAGATAGAGCTATTGGAGTAATACAGAGAAATAGACTCACATAAGCAAGGCCAACTGATCTTCAACAAAGCTGTAAAACAATTCAATGGGGGAAAGATAGCCTTTTCAACAAATGGTACTAGAGCCATTGGACATTCATACAGGCAAAGAAATGAACTTCAACTGACGTTTACCTTATCCAAAAATAACTCATAATGAATCATAGATTTAAATGTAAAATGTCAAACTACAATACTATTAGATGAAAACAAAGCAGAAAGTTTTTGGAACCTAGAACTAGGTGAAGAACTCTTGGACATGACACTGAAAGCATAATCTGTAAGAAAAAACTTGATAAATTGGACTCATCAAACTTTAAAACGTTTTGGTCTGCAACACATCCTCTTCAGAGAATAAAAAGACAAGACACAGAATGGGAAAATGTGTTTGCAAACCAGAAAATATTACAAAAGTACTGCAAACCAAATATCTTCAAAGGACCATAAAGTGAAGTCTCTCAGTCGAGTACGACTCTTCGTGACCACACGGACTGTAGCCTGCCAGACTTCTCCATCCTTGGGATTTTCTGGGCAAGAATACTGGAGTGTGTTGCCATTTCCTTCTCCAAAGGACCATAAAGAACTCTCAAAAATCAATAGTAAGAAAAAACAATCCAATTAGAAAAAGGGCAAAAGAGAAGAGGTATTTCTATAGAGGTGATATACAGGTAGTAAATAAAAATGTGATATTTTATATGTGTTATATTATTAGCCACTGCTGCTGCTGCTGCTAAGTCACTTCAGTCGTGTCCGACTCTGTGCCACTAGGGAAATGCAAAACTAAAAGCATGATGAAACATCTTCGTATATCTACAAAAGTGGCTAAAATGAAAATAGTGACAAAACCAAACGCTGACAGAACAACTGGTTCTATTATATATTGCTGGTAGTAAAGTTAAATGGTTTAGCTAATCTGCAAAATAGTTTGGCAATTTCTTAAAAAAATAAACATATACTTACCACATGACCCAGCAGTCACTCCCCTAGGCATTTATACAGAGAAGTGGGAATTTAAGTCCATACAAAAACATACACAGAATGTTTCCTGTATGTTTATTTGTAATAGGCTAAAATTGGAAACAACCTTCAGTGGGTGACTAGTTAAGAACAGTTCAGTTCAGTTCAGTCGCTCAGTCGTATCCGACTCTTTGTGACCCCATGAGTTGCAGCACGCCAGGCCTTCCTGTCCATCACCATCTCCCGGAGTTCACTCAGACTCACATCCATCTAGTCCGTGATGCCATCCAGCCATCTCATCCTCTGTCATCCCCTTCTCCTCCTGCCCCCAATCTCTCCCAGCATCAGAGTCTTTTCCAATGAGTCAACTCTTCGCATGAGGTGGCCAAAGTACTGGAGTTTCAGCTTTAGCATCGTTCCTTCCAAAGAAATCCCAGGGCTGATCTCCTTCAGAATGGACTGGTTGGATCTCCTTGCAGTCCAAGGGACTCTCAAGAGTCTTCTCCAACACCACAGTTCAAAAGCATCAATTCTTCAGTGCTCAGCCTTCTTCACAGTCCAACTCTCACATCCATACATGACCACTGGAAAAACCATAGCCTTGACTAGACGGACCTTAGTCGGCAAAGTAATGTCTCTGCTTTTGAATATGCTATCTAGGTTGGTCATAACTTTTCTTCCAAGGAGTAAGCGTCTTTTAATTTCATGGCTGCAGTCACCATCTGCAGTGATTTTGGAGCCCAGAAAAATAAAGTCTGACACTGTTTCCACTGTTTCCCCATCTATTTCCCATGAAGTGATGGGATCGGATGCCATGATCTTCGTTTTCTGAATGTTAAGCTTTAAGCCAACATTTTTACTCTCCTCTTTCACTTTCATCAAGAGGCTTTTAAGTTCCTCTTCACTTTCTGCCATAAGGGTGGTCTCATCTGCATATCTGAGGTGATTGATATTTCTCCCGGCAATCTTGATTCCAGCTTGTGTTTCTTCCAGTCCAGCGTTTCTCATGATGTACTCTGCATAGAAGTTAAATAAGCAGGGTGACAATATACAGCCTTGACGTACTCCTTTTCCTATTTGGAACCAGTCTGTTGTTCCATGTCCAGTTCTAACTGTTGCTTCCTGACCTGCATACAGATTTCTCAAGAGGCAGGTCAGGTGGTCTGGTATTCCCATCTCTTTCAGAATTTTCCACAGTTTGATTGTGATCCACACAGTCAAAGGCTTTGGCATAGTCAATAAAGCAGAAATAGATGTTTTTCTAGAACTCTCTTGCTTTTTCCATGATCCAGCTGATGTTGGCAATTTGATCTCTGGTTCCTCTGCCTTTTCTAAAACCAGCTTGAACATCTGGAAGTTCACGGTTCACGTATTGCTGAAGCCTGGCTTGGAGAATTTTGAGCATTACTTTACTAGCATGTGAGATGAGTGCAATTGTGTGGTAGTTTGAGCATTCTTTGGCCTTGCCTTTCTTTGGGATTGGAATGAAAACTGACCTTTTCCAGTCCTGTGGCCACTGCTGAATTTTCCAAATTTGCTGGCATATTTAGTGCAGCACGTTCACAGCATCATCTTTCAGGATTTGAAATAGCTCAACTGGAATTCCATCACCTCCACTAGCTTTGTTTGTAGTGATGCTAAGGCCCACTTGACTTCACATTCCAGGATGTCTGGCTCTAGATGAGTGATCACACCATCATGATTATCCGGATTGTGAAGATCTTTTTTGTACAGTTCTTCTGTGTATTCTTGCCATCTCTTCTTAATATCTTCTGCTTCTGTTAGGTCCAGACCATTTCTGTCCTTTATTGAGCCCATCTTTGCATGAAATATTCCCTTGGTATCTCTAATTTTCTTGAAGAAATCTCTAGTCTTTCCCATTCTGTTGTTTTTCTCTATTTCTTTGCATTTATTGCTGAAAAGGGTTTCTTATCTCTTCTTGCTATTCTTTGGAACTCTGCATTCAGATGCTTATATCTTTCCTTTTCTCCCTTGTTTTTTGCTTCTCTTCTTTTCACAGCCATTAGTAACGCCTCCCCAGACAGCCATTTTGCTTTTTTGCATTTCTTTTCCATGGGGATGGTCTTGATCCCTGTCTCCTGTACAATGTCACGAACCTCAGTCCGTAGTTCATCAGGCACTCTATCTATCAGATCTAGGCCCTTAAATCTATTTCTCACTTCCACTGTATAATCATAAGGGATTTGATTTAGGTCATACCTGAATGGTCTAGCGGTTTTCCCTACTTTCTTAATACCTCCAAATCATGGACTATTCCTCAACAATAAGAAGAAAGAAACTGTCGATACATGCAACAACCTGGATGTATCTCGAAAGAATTATGCTGAGTAAAAGGAAGCCAATCTCAAAAGGTTGCATACTGTATGATTCCATTTACATAGCATACTAAAGATGATAAAATTATAGAGATGGAGGATAGATTAGTGGTTCTAGAAATTTGGATTGGGGGAGGGGAGGAGCATAGGAATGACAATAAAGGGGGTAGATGAGGGATCTTTGTGATGATAAAATAGTTCTATATGTTCATTGGTGATTGAAAGGGAAAGTGAAGTCACTCAGTCGTGTCCGACTCTTTGCGACCCCATGGACTGTAGCCTACCAAGCTCTTCTGTCCATGGGATTCTCCAGGCAAGAGTACTGGAGTGGGTTGCCATTTCCTTCTCCAGGGGATCTTCCCAACCCAGGGATCGAACCCAGGTCTCCCGCATTGCAGGCAGACGCTTTAACCTACTTTCTGAAATGTGGGGGGAAATATAGGGAGGACAAAGTAAAACTTATACTTTAGCAAATCACTCTGCCAAAACTACATTGAACCAGAAAAGCCACTTTATTAATTTGCAATGAACAATGAATGTCACAACAATAGGTCACATCCATGTGGCTAGTCATTTCTCCCCTCTTTAAAGCAGACATTCAAGGTTCTAATTAGACTGTTTGGTGAACCTGGAAGCAGAACCAGAGATATTAGAATAATTCAGTGTTTAAAAGGGACATCGTCTCTTAGCCTGATGTATCAATCCTACAACAGGGATACTCAGGTCATGCTAAGGGAGCTGGAAACACTGGAAATTCATTGGCTATAATTCCCTGGATGGAACAGCTGGTTCCAAATAGGAAAAGGAGTGCGTCAAGGCTGTATATTGTCACCCTGCTTATTTAACTTCTATGCAGAGTACATCATGAGAAACACTGGGCTGGAAGAAGCACAAGCTGGAATCAAGATTGCCAGGAGAAATATCAAGAACCTCAGATATGCAGATGACACCACCCTTAAGGCAGAAAGTGAAGAGGAACTAAAAAGCCTCTTGATGAAAGTGAAAGAGGAGAGTAAAAATGTTGGCTTAAAGCCCAACATTCAGAAAACGAAGATCATGGCATCCGATCCCATCACTTCATGGGAAATAGATGGGGAAACAGTGGAAACAGTGTCAGACTTTATTTTTCTGGGCTCCAAAATCACTGCAGATGGTGACTGCAGCCATGAAGAAAAGTTATGACCAACCTAGATAGCATATTCAAAAGCAGAGACATTACTTTGCCAACAAAGGTCCGTCTAGTCAAGGCTAGGGTTTTTCCAGTGGTCATGTATGGATGTGAGAGTTGGACTGTGAAGAAAGCTGAGTGCCGAAGAATTGATGCCTTTGAACTGTGGTGTTGGAGAAGACTCTTGAGAGTCCCTTGGACTGCAAGGAGATCCAACCAGTCCATTCTGAAGGAGATCAGCCCTGGGATTTCTTTGGAAGGAATGATGTTAAAGCTGAAATTCCAGTACTTTGGCCACTTCATGCGAAGAGTTGACTCATTGGAAAAAACTTTGATGCTGGGAGGGACTGAGGGCAGGAGGAGAAGGGGAAGACAGAGGATGAGATGGCTGGATGGCATCACTGACTCGATGGACGTGTGTCTGAGTGAATTCTGGGGGTTGGTGATGGACAGGGACGCCTGGCATGCTGTGATTCATGGGATCACAAAGAGTCAGACACGACTGAGTGACTGAACTGAACTGAACTGAATGTTCACTTTGAGAATGTTCTTGCCAGTAGAACTGCAATAATCAGAGGCATTTGGCTGGGACCTTCTCTCCCAGGAGAGTACTTGCATGAACACCGCCCCCATTTGTCCTAGAGACTGTCCTTTCTCTATGCTTCCACAACCTCTTCCATAAAATAACAAGCCTTTCCTGGCGAATGACGCATGTCTCCCCTGGATGATTTTGCATAGATTTGTTCCAATCAGTTGCACGTATGTGTGTGCTTATTTGCTCAGTCGTGTTTGACTCTTTGTGACCCTGTGAATTGTAGTCCACCAGGCTCCTCTGTCCATGGGGATTCTCCAGGCAAGAATATTGGAGTGGGTTGACATGTCTTTCTCCAAGGATCTTCCCAATCCAGGGATGGAACCCAGGTGTCTCACATTGAGGGCAGATTTTTTACTGTAAGCCACCAAGGAAGCCCAAGAATACTAGAGTGGGTAGCTTATCTCTTCTCCAGGGGATCTTCCCAACCCAGGAATTGAACCGAGGTCTTCTGCATGGCAGGTAGATTATTTACCAGCTGAGATACCAGGGAAGCCCAATGAATTGCATAGGGGCTTTAAATTGAATTCTCAAAAAGTGTCGGTGGCTCAGTCGTGTCTGACTCTTTGTGACCCCATGGACTGTAGGCTCCTCTGTCCATGGGATTCTCCAGGCAAGAATACTGGAGTGGGTTGCCGTTTCCTTCTCCAGGGGATCTTCCTGACCCAGGGATCGAACCTGGGTCTCCTACACTGCAGGCAGATTCTTTGCTGTCTGAGCCACCCTCAGATGGTAATGTGAATTCTCAAAGAGTCATAAAATTTCTTTGTTCTTGAATTAACCTTCTTGTAACCATCACATCCTGATAGTGATATATATAAAACTAACAAGAAGATCTTCAATGTGAAATTCTAAATATCAGAAGCATCTAAGAACTTCCCTGGAAGTTCAGTGATTAAGACTCTGTGCTTCCAATACAGGGGGCACTGATTCAATACCTGGTCAGGGAATTAAGAACTCACAGGCTGTGGGGTGTGGCAAAAAAAAGTTAACACTGTATTTGATGAAAAAGAAATTTAAAAAAGAGAAATATCAGAAGCATCTAAACAAAGGTATTATCTTAATGTAAAAATAATTATACATTTAAAATTACTAAATCATTGCAACTATTGAAGAACAGTTATTTCTTTCTCACAGCATGCTTGTTGATGGGTGAGATTTGCTGGATGCAAATGATCCAATAATAATGTCACCAAAATCAGATTTTTAAGGTTGGGTGTACACTGTTCTGTATAGAGTGGTCTCACTCTAAAAGTTCCCTGAGTATTATGTTTTGGTGGATAATAATATCTTTCTGGTTTATTGAATGTGTGCTGTGTTGAGATATGTAATCCTCAACATATCATAATCAGTTTGGGTTTCCCAGGTGGCAGTAGGGGTAGAGAACCCACCTGCCAATGCAGGAGACATAAGAGACTCAAGTTCGATCCCTAGGTTGGGAAGATCCCCTGGAAGAAGAAATGGCAACGCACTCCAATATGCCTGTCTGGAGAATCCCATGGACAGAGGAGCTTGGTGGGCTACAGGCTATGGGGTTGAAAAGAGTTGGACACAACTGAAGTGACAGCATGCACACAGTAAAAGACAGGCAAGTCCACGGCATTTCCTCCCACTCTGCAGAGAAATAATGGACATCCTAGTGAAAGTACTGTACTCTGAATTTGCAAAATGTTTAAAAGCAATCTTTTAGACTAATACAACACTGTAATGCAAATATATACCAATAAAAAAAATTTTTAAGCAATCTTTTTGGTAATTCCTCACTTATATATCTATATTTACATCAAGAATTATTACAGTGTTTTCTATTTTAAAGGAGAATAAGAAAATATAATAATAATAATTAGATTTCAAGGTCATTTTTTTTCTATAAACAGTTTAACAAATTACATCACCCATGGCAGCAAGAGTAAAATTCAGACTGACTTGCTCCCTCAAATTGTGTTTGGTTACCTTGTATTCTCTAGTATCCTCTGCTTGTCTTATTTCTCTTTTCAATCCTTTTTTTCTTCTCTAGTTTTGTTTAAATGGTAAAAGCAGGGTATTCATCATTACTAATAAGTTCTCCCCAGTCTTAATTCATTACATTCAGGAAAGTCAGAGAAAACACTAGACTCATGAATGATTTTTAATATCTTTATCTATCAAGATAAATGGATATGCCTTGGCTTCCCTGGTGGTTCAGAGGTTAAAGCATCTGCCTGCAATGCGGGAGACCTGGGTTCGATCCCTGGGTCGGGAAGATCCCCTGGAGAAGGAAATGGCAACCCACTCCAGTATTCTTGCCTGGAGAATCCCATGGATGGAGGAGCCTGGTGGGCTACAGTCTCCCGCAAAGAGTCAAACACGACTGAGTGACTTCACTTTCACTTTAGTATCTTAGGACTTCTGGAGTAATTCCAACATAATTTTAGGATTCCAAAGCAGTGTATGAGAAAATGAAATTTAAAAAAAAATTCACCTCAACTGGTTTGGGAATAAAACTTAGCATAATGTTTCTATCAAGTTGTGCTGTTTTATTTTTATTTGATTCCTTGACTACATAGCACCTGAATGTTTATGAAATACATGAATATATTTACTTTGAGTTTTGCTTTCCTCCAGCTTATGCATAACAACCCTTTTTTATTTATGTAAACTTGAAATAATAATAATAAGTCAGCTGTGTTCAGCTCTGTCCTTTGAGATGAAGAGATGCAGTCACAGCCCCAGAGGATGGTCATATGGTCTCCACTGCCTCTCAACATTATAAAAAGTGAAGACTGTACTCAGAATCTGTTCAGATGACCATTTCATCCAAGACACATTTTTGTTAAAGACAGAACACCAGGCATTAGAGGACTGTGAGGCTTAGAATTAACATGTTTAGTTTTGCAAAGACAAAGAAAAAAAAGATCAGTCCCATGTAGTATTGTCACCTACTGACTCCATCCTCCTGCAACAGGACAGAATCTGTTTTTGTCCTTGTGGCCAGACCTTCAGCCTTACACAACTCCATGACACTCATTTGGCAGGAAGGATCAAAGGACATGGATTGTTGCCTACTCTTGCCTACATGTTGTATGAGGTGGCAAGAACACTTCTTTAGGCTTGGTTTTTACTGCTGGAAATGATCAGATCAGATTACTGCACATCAGTTCAGTTCAGTTCAGTTCAGTTACTCAGTCATGTCTGACTCTTTGCAACTCCATGAATTGCAGCACGCCAGGCCTCCCTGTCCATCATCAATTCCCAGAGTTCACCCAAACTCATGTCTATCGAGTTGGTGATGCCATCCAGCCATCTCATCCTCTGTTGTCCCCTTAACCTCCTGCCCCCAATCCCTCCCAGCATCAAAGTCTTTTCCAATGAGTCAACTCTTTGCATGAGGTGGCCAAAATATTGGAGTTTCAGCTTTAGCATCAGTCCTTCCAATGAACACCCAGGACTGATCTCCTTCAGAATGGACTGGTTGGATCTCCTTGCAGTCCAAGGGACTCTCAACAGTCTTCTCCAACGCCATAGTTCAAAAGCATCAATTCTTCAGCGCTCAGCTTTCTTCACAGTCCAACTCTCACATCCATACATGACCACTGGAAAAACCATAGCCTTGACTAGATGGACCTTGGTTGGCAAAGTAATGTCTCTGCTTTTGAATATACTATCTAGGTTGGTCATAACTTTCCTTCCGAGGAGTAAGCGTCTTTTAATTTCATGGCTGCAATCACCATCTGCAGTGATTTTGGAGCCTAGAAAAATAAAGTCTGACACTGTTTCCACTGTTTCCCCATCTATTTCCCATGAAATGATGGACCGGATGCCATGATCTTTGTTTTCTGAATGTTCAGCTTTAAGCCAACTCTTTCACTCTCCTCTTTCACTTTCATCAAGAGGCTTTTAAGTTCCTCTTCACTTTCTGCCATAAGGGTGGTGTCATCTGCATATCTCAGGTTATTGATATTTCTCCTGGCAATCTTGATTCCAGCTTGTGCTTCTTCCAGCCCAGTGTTTCTCATGATGTACTCTGCATAGAAGTTAAATAAGCAGGGTGACAATATACAGCCTTGACGTACTCCTTATCCTATTTGGAACCACTCTGTTGTTCCATGTCCAGTTCTAACTGTTGCTTCCTGACCTGCATATGGGTTTCTCAAGAGGCAGGTCAGGTGGTCTGTATTCCCATCTCTTTAAGAATTTTCCACAGTTGATTGTGATCCACACAGTCAAAGGCTTTGGCATAGTCAATAAAGCAGAAATAGATGTTTTTCTGGAACTCTCTTCTGTTTTCCATGATTGAGCAGATGTTGGGCTCATTCTAAGAAGCTCCAGTGAGATTTAGAAGCCTTTCAGTCCACTTATCCCAATGCTTACAGTTCCTGTTTCACTGTGGATGAAATAATAAATACTGAACAACAGAAGTTGATCCCCATTTGGAGGATTTTATTCAGTCAAACAAAAATTATGCAGATCCCAGGCAATGAATTTCATATTATAATTCACAGCAACCCATAGGCACATTTCACTGAAAGCCATAGACATTGTATCTTTTCCACTACTAATTCTGTGATGAGTCTAACTGAAAAACAGCAATCACAAACATCAACATTGGGGTTTTTTTATAATCAGTATTTTTCTTTTAGCAATATAGTAGATCTAGGGCTGATAGGAACCTATCACAGAGTAATACCGAAACATTTTTGGTATACTAAAATTTAACACTGTGTAACAAATAGCTTCTTTTTTTTTTTTTAGCAAGTATCTTCTAAATAAACCATTATAGTTGATCTCTTAACCAATGTAGGCTGTGTGAGGGGAAGTAGTATTACAGTCTTTAACTTAGTATTTTTATACTTCATTTGACATTTGAGGATTTTTAACACATTTGTGACTTATAATAGGCATTTGTTTATGTTTTTGGTTACTTATGTTATATATGCCTACCAATAAGGTAATGTGTGTATCTATGTGATACATATACCCAGTGGTGCGGGGGAAGTCAGCCCTTCAAATAAGACTTGGTTTATTGCCTTTGCCAATTTTCTTGCTGAAAATACTCCTGCCATGTCCAATTTCAAGCTACCAATATGATGATATTGAATGTGGAGTTGGGAAGAGATGTGAACATTTGCTTCCAGCATACCACTGTATCTATATGTGTGTGTGCCTGTGTGTGTACACATGTAAATATACACATAGATATCATGTAAGTATACACAGCTGTGTGGATAAGTGTGTACACACCACACAAACACATATACATCTGCACACACAACTAACAGGGCTATGGAGTAGTGAGGAAGACTGAATCCAGTGCAATCCCACTTTTACCGCTCACTAGTTACTGGAACTTGGACAAATCACTTAATTTTC
Source organism: Ovis aries (assembly GCF_016772045.2). Lineage (NCBI taxonomy): Eukaryota > Metazoa > Chordata > Mammalia > Artiodactyla > Bovidae > Ovis > Ovis aries. The sequence goes on from NC_056068.1 coordinate 37,939,249, forward strand.
TGTGTCTGTTTTCTCTTTTTCATAAAGAACATAATAATAGGGAACCACTGACCAAAATTACCTGCCTTAGCCAGGCATGATAATAACCGCTAGCATGGGGAGATCCTGCTAAGGAACACAGTGCTGCCACCAGAAACTAACCAGAATTCCAGAGAGTCCAAAAGGAGGGAGAAGACACCAGCCCATGATATGTCCTGCCAACCTCTTAGAAACCCTGAGGAAGGACCTTGAATTGGACCATACATGGCCATGGGCCAGATGACTGGCCAGAGGCAGCCCAGAAAGCTAACTCCGTTACTGTGAAACCTGGGACCGAGTCACGCAGCAGTGCAGTTCTCTTGGGGTCCCTTACCCTGCTGGGCTCTGCCTACCTGGATGTCCCTTTCCAATAAAGTCTTTTGCTTTGTCAGCAGATGTGTCTCCTCAGACAGTTCATTTCCAAATGTTAGACAAGAGCCCACCCACTCTGAGGCCCTGGAAGGAGTCCCCCTCATGGTAAGAGTACCACTTAGTGATGGTGGTGGTGGTTTAGTCACCAAGTCATGTCTGACTCTCGAGACACTGTGGACTGTAGCCCACCAGGCTCCTCTGTCCATGGGATTCCCCAGGCAAGAATACTGGAGTGAGTTGCCATTTCCTTCTCCAGGGGATCTTCCAGACCCAGGGATCGAACCCTGCATCTCCTGCATTGCAGGCAGATTCTTTACCACTGAGCCAACTGGGGAGAAGCCCATATTAGTGTCTTAAACTGCATTAATTAATGTCTTTAGAGTGTATGCTGGTTAAATCACAACCTGAAAGTAGGCATGTTATAAAGGTTAAGTAAATTAACATATGTCACGTGCTATTAACAGTAACACTTAAGTGCTCTATATCAGCTATAATTATGGTTGTTGCTATTTATATCTATAAATAACCATGTGTACATATAGTGATTTGTTAGGATTCACCAAAAGCAGCCGATGCTCCACCTCCCTTTTCTTACTCCCCAACCTCTGCCCCATCTCCCTGCTCCTTCCATTTGTAGGTTCAGGCTAGCCTTCCGTGTAGGGACTAAGTTCTGTCTCAATCAGAATCAGCATATCTTTAGACCTGAGGCAGGAGCTATCCTGTTACCAAGTCTCAAGTTGTCTGTCTTACCTACTTGTTCCTCTCTATCAGTCCCTGAAGAGCTCCGCTTAATGGACCATTACCCTGGGTATTTGGCTACCTACCTTTACTCCCCAAAGCCTTTGAGCTCATCGGGTTGCTTCTCTTCTATGGTTCCTGACCGGCAGCTTGCCCTGATTCTTGTTCTGGACGAGAATCTGAATCTATGGACTTTGACTGCTGGGTTCGAACCACATGACTTTGCTATGGAAACTCATGGAATCCTGACCAGTGATCTTGTTCTGGACCTTCCCCAATGCCTATCCATTTTTACTGCACTTATGATTCACTTGATCTGGGATATCTGTAACTACGGTGGCCATTCAACCTGGGTTTTCCAGATGGTATCAATTTTAGATATTCTGTCCCTTTGACTCTAGCGTTTTGGTATACAAAGTTATATTGCCCAGAGAATTATTGATGCCAGAAAAAAAACAAAACTATAAAACACCACAGTCAAAACATGTCCTTTTAAAAAATTCAGAAGATATGATTAGAGTTTGTCTAACTTTTTAATAAGTTCCGGTACTCAAGTGACCATCAGTCTTAATTCCCAGTCCAAAACCATGGTCTAGGTTCTATGACTATTATCAGGCAGTACTATATTGCATGGTGGAGGTGCTCTGGAAGGAAGGCGCAGTTAAGAAGAGGGCCCAAAAACCTCCTTTTCCCCGGTTTCAAATAATAGCAGGCATGTCACATTCTTATTTTTAAAAACTATTTACTTGATCTGTGAGTAATCATCCGCTATTTATTGTTGTTTGAGTAGAATGAGGGCAAACAACGTGTTTGTCTTTGTTTTCCTGCATTCTACCTCTTAGCAACCACATATTTATCAGCAGCTATCTCTTAAGATGGCATGCCCTGGTAAGCGCCCCTCTAAATTAAAAAGTGGCTAAATTTCTGTAAAATCTAAAATTAGTGATTTTAGCTTGGTTACCTCACTCTACTTCCAGCAAATTCAATCTCTGCTGGCAGCTTTTCTGCCTTGCTAGGTTTTTAAAACCAAATTCTTAAAAATATTCCCTCTGAGAAAACGTCAAACTCCACTAAACAACAATTAGTTTTCTAAAGCAATGTCTTCTACTGAAATATAATAATTATAATATCATTTGGTAGTGGTAGTGTATATAAGTTGTGTGGACAGTGGTGGTGGTTGTGTGAGTAGGGCAGGAATGAAATGGGTAGGGAAGGGTTATAGTTAAAATCCTTTTTACTCTTTAGAAACTTATGTGCAAGCAACAGTTGGGTACCTCTCTTTTTAGAATTGGCTCGCTCTAGCAATTTAAGTCGGAGAAGGCAATGGCACCCCACTCCAGTACTCTTTTCTGGAAAATCCCATGGGCAGAGGAGCCTGGCAGGCTGCAGTCCATGGGGTCACTAAGAGTCAACACAACTGAGCAACTTGACTTTCACTTTTCACTTTCATGCATTGGAGAAGGAAATGGCAACCCACTCCATTGTTCTTGCCTGAAGAATCCTAGGGACGGGGGAGCCTGGTGGGCTGCCGTCTATGGGATCGCACAGAGTCGGACACGACTGAAGTGACTTACCAGCAGCAGCAGCAGCTGCAGCAATTTAAGTAAAACTCATTCTTTTCTACTTAATCCTCTTCATTAAGGGGGTGGGGGGGGGGTGCTGTAGCATTAGACAGAGAACTGGGGTAAGTCAGGAGGAACAGATTTTAAACCAGTTTTCTCACTAATTCTTTTGATGGATCCCCAGGAGGTCCATTCCATCCATAGACAGAATTCAGGGTGTCTGTGCATTTTAAAGGGAAAAAAAATTTCATCATTATTTTCATTGATGTCTAATTGAAATCTACCATTTCCTTCAAGAGTTCTCCCAATTCTGCCTACTATTCATGTCCTCCCATTTGTAGGCTTAAATTGGCCACATAGCCCTTTGATTATTAATGTAGACAGGAAACCACAGAGTATTAGCAGTACTCAAGGATTTTTTGCCAAGGGAAGTCAGACATTTCTTACTGCTTTCACATTTGTTGCAGATATCTGAACCTATCATATCTATTCATCACTACATCAAAATTATGGTACTGAACAGACTTGCTGTTCCTCAGTGATCAATGCAAAGAAATAGAGGAAAACAACAGAATGGAAAAGACTAGAGATCTCTTCAAGAAAATTAGAGATACCAAGGGGACATTTCATACAAAGATGGGCACAATAAAGGACAGAAATAGTATGGACCTAACAGAACCAGAAGATATTAAGAAGAGGTGGCAAGAATACAAGAGATCTTCATGACCCAGATAAGCATGGTGATGTGATCACTTACCTAGAACCAGACATCCTGGAATGTGAAGTCAAGTGGGCCTTAGAAAGCATCACTACGAACAAAGCTAGTGGAGGTGATGGAATTCCAGTTGAGCTATTTCAAATCCTGAAAGATGATGCTGTGAAAGTGCTGCACTCAATATGCCAGCAAATTTGGAAACTCAGCAGTGGCCGCAGGACTGGAAAAAGTCAGTTTTCATTCCAATTCCAAAGAAAGACAATGCCAAAAAATGCTCAAACTACCACACAATTGCACTCATCTCACACACTAGCAAAGTAATGCTCAAAATTCTCCAAGCCAGACTTCAACAACATGTGAACCATGAACTTCCAGATGTTCAAGCTGGGTTTACAAAAGGCAAAGAAACCAGAGATCAAATTGCCAACATTTGTTGGATCATGGAAAAAGCAAGGGAGTTCCAGAAAAACATCTACGTTTGCTTATTGACTATCCCAAAGCCTTTGACTGTGTGGATCACAACAAACTGGAAAATTCTTAAAGAGATGGGAATACCAGACCACCTGACCTGCCTCTTGAGAAATCTGTATGCAGCTCAAGAAGCAACAGTTAGAACTGGACATGGAACAACAGACTGGTTCCAAATCAGGAAAGGAGTACATCAAGGCTGTATATTGTCACTCTGCTTATTTAACTCATATGCAGAGTATATCACACTAAATGCCAGGCTGGAGGAAGCACAAGCTGGAATCAAGATTGCCAGGAGAAATATCAATAACCTGAGATATGCAGATGGCACCACCCTTATGGCAGAAAGTAAAGAAGAACTAAAGATCCTTTGATGAAAATGAAAGAGAAGAGTGAGAAAGTTGGCTTAAAGCTCAACATTCAGAAAACTAAGATCTGGCATCCAGTCCCATCACTTCATGGCAAATAAATGGGGAAACAGTGACAGACTTTATTTTTGGGGGCTCCAAAATCACTGCAGATGGTGACTGCAGCCATGATATTAAAAGACACTTGCTCCTTGGAAGAAAAGTTATGACCAAAATAGACAGCATATTAAAAAGCAGAGACATTACTTTGTCAACAAAGGTCCATCTAGTCAAGGCTATGGTTTTTCCAGTGGTCATGTATGGATGTGAGAGTTGGACTGTGGAGAAAGCTGAGTGCTGAAGAGTTAATGCTTTTGAACTGTGGTGTTGGAGAAGACTCTTGAGAGCCCCTTGGACTGCAAGGAGATCTGACCAGTCCATCCTAAAGGAAATCAGTCCTGAATATTCATTGGAAGGATTGATGCTGAAGCTGAAACTCCAAAACTTCGGCCACATGATGGGAAGAACTGACTCATTTGAAAAGACCCTGATGCTGGGAAAGATTGAAGGTGGGAGGAGAAGGGGATGACAGAGGATAAGATGGTTGGATGGCATCACCGACTCAATGGATATGAGTTCGAGTAAGCTCCAGGAGTTGGTGATGGACCGGGAAGCCTGGAGTTCTGCAGTCCATGGGGTCGCAAAGAGTCGGACACAACTGAGGGACTGAACTGACTGACTGAACAGACTTGCTGTTAAACATCTTGTAATTTAACATGTTAACAAAGAAGCACATATATTGCTACCATATCAGATATTTATTTTTAATATTCTGATAACTGTATTTTGATAGAATCGGATTCCTTTGGATTCTTACCTATTTTATTTTTAAAAAATACTTTGCTTTCTCTATCATCTCTCTCTCTCCCTTTATATAGGCAGGGACCTGTACTGGTCTTCATTGCTGTGTGCAGGCTTTTCTCTAGTGTGGCTAGCGGGGATTTCTCTTGCTGTGCAGCACAGGCTCTAGGCGAATGGGCTTCAGCTTAGTTGTGGTACATGGGCTTGGTGGCTCTCTGGCATGTAGAATCTTCCCATACTAAGGATTAAACCCGTGTCCCTTACTGGCAGGTTCTTATCCACTGTACCACCAGGGAAATCAATGTATTTTTTTTTTAAGACATCTTTGTTGAGATAAAAATCATATAACATAAAATTCACCCATTTAAAGTGCATGTACAATTCAAAGGCTTTAATATAATCACAGGCTTATGCAGCCATCACTACAATCTAAGCTTAGAATAGTTTCACCACAAGAAGGGAAACTCATACTCAGTAGCAGTCACCACCTACTCTTTTCCTCTCTGTCCCCCAGCCCTCGGCAACCACTGATATACATTTGGTCTTTATAAAATTTGTCTATTCTGGACCTTTCATATAAATGGAATCATACAATGTGAGTCTTTTGTCACTGTTTTCTTTTACTTGGCATGTTTTTAAGGTTCACCCAAGTTGTATCATGTATCAGGACTTCAATTCCTTTTTATTGCCATCTAATATTTCACTGCATGGCTATACCATATTTTGTTTATTCATATTGATGGACATTTAGGTTATTTCTACTTTTCAATCAGCATGAATAATAGCTGAAATGCTATGAGCACTCACAAATGTTTGTGTAGATTATATGCTATGTTTTCATTTTTAATGGGTTTATACCCATATTCTCAGTCACTAAGTCATGTTCAGTTCCTTGAGACCCCATAGACTGTAGCCCACCAGGCTCCTCTGTCTGTGGGATTTTCCAGGCAAGAACACCAGAGTAGGTTGCCATTTCCTCTTCCAGGGGATTTTCCTGAACCCATGCCTGCACTGACAGGCAGATTCTTTACTACTTGAGCCACCTGGGAAGCCCAGGTTTATACCTAGGAGTGAAATTACTTGGTCATATGGTAATACCATGTTCAGCCTTTCGAAGAATTGCCAAACTGTTTTCCAACGTGGTTGCACCATTCTAGCTCATCACTAGAAGTGTTTGAGGGTTCCAATTTCACAACATCCTCTCCAACTTATTATTGCATGCTTTTTTATTACAGCTATCCTAAGGGGTATGAAGTGAATTTGAATTTCCCTAATAGTTAATGATGCTGAGCACTTTTTCACACGGTTATAGGCCATGGGTCATGGGATCTCTTCTTTGGATAAATGCCCATTCATATCTTTTACCCATTCTTTAATTGGATTGCTTGTCTTTAATTATTGAGCTGCCAATATTCTTTATATATTTTGGCTACAAGTCCCTTATTAGATCTAATTTTTCTTAAGAAAAAAAAATGACAGAAGAACAGAACAGACAGACTTAGACAAATCTAGACCTTAGTGTCATTATTTGATAGTCTCTGTACATGAACCAATAAATCCTCCTTATTGTTTAAAAAAGTGAAACATTAGGTTCTAAAATTAGATTACAGTGATGGTTGTACAGTTCTGTAAATATGCCAAACCTGTGCATATCTTAAATAGACAAATTTTATGGGCTTCTCTGGCAGCTCAGATGGTAAAGAATCTCCTGCCATACAGGAGACCCAGGTTCTATCCTTGGGTCAGGAAGATCCTCCGGGCGGGAAGGGGGTGTGGGGGGGGTGGGGGGTGGAAAATGGCAACCCACTCCAGTATTCTTGCCTGGGAAATCCCATGGACAGAACAGCCTGAGAGGCTACAATCCATAGGGTCGCAAAGACTCAGCAGACACACTGAGCAACTAACAAAAACAAAATGGCATAGGAATCAAATTTCAATAAAACTGCTAGTCCCTTGGACTCCAAGGAGATCCAACCAGTCCATCCTAAAGGAGATCAGTCCTGGGTGTTCATTGGAAGGACTGATGCTGAGGCTCCAACTCCAGTACTTTGGCCACCTCATGCGAGGAGTTGACTCATTGGAAAAGACCCTGATGCTGGGAGGGATTGGGGGCAGGAGGAAAAGGGGACGACAGAGGATGAGATGGCTGGATGGCATCACCGACTCTATGCACATGAGTTTGGGTGAACTCTGGGAGTTGGTGATGGACAGGGAGGCCTGGTGTGCTGCAATTCATGGGGTTACAAAGAGTTGGGCACAACTGAGCGACTGAACTGAACTGAACTGAAAAAGACTAAAGAAACCGTTGCCTAATCTACATTCATAAGGTTTAATTTTATGTTTTCTTCTTGGAATTGCATTGCTTTAGCTCTTATGTTTGTGTTTTTGATCTATTTTGAATTAATTTTTTTACATGATTTAAGGAAGGGGGTCCAACTCCATGTACTTTATTTGACATGCTTAAAAATATTCTGAAAGGGAATCACAGGCTTCACCAGACTGACAAGGTGGTCCATAGCACAGAAAAAGGGAGGCATCTTTTTGGACTATACCCTTATTTCTCTGGGTCTCAGTCTCTTCCCCTATAAAATTCATGGATGGGGTTGAATTGGGAAGTCCCTTTCAGCTCTGTGCTGCTCTTAACTATGTACACCTTATGGGTAGAAATCAATGATTCCTTTCTCAAGAAAATACCTGTGTATGACGCCAGCTGCTTCTAAGTTTACTTAAAAGGAAGCCATTGTCTGGCAACCCAGGGAGGGCTCAGTCAGAGCTCTGGAAAGTGTTTTAAGGGGTAGAGGTGACACAATAGGGGAAGGAAATGTTTTCTATTGAAAAGCAGTCAATTGCCTTCAACAAGTTGCCAACAAACTGGGAAAAGCCTTTTTCTTTTTTTTCCCTCTGGTTTCAGTTGAATGCCAACTTTCGGAAGGTAAGGGGCCTAGATTAAAGGGTCATAAACACGACCAAATGAGGGAGGGAGTTTTTTTCTAGGAAGTTAGCAGGAGAGATGCCATACATGCAAATAAGGTGCCATAACTGAAGTCATCAAAGGGAAATCAGGAAAATACATTCAAATCTTTGCTTTCACAATTGAAAAGGAACTTCTACAGTTTTACAATCGATCTTCCATATTCCTTACCTTAAAAAAATGTTTTAAACATACTGTGAAGGGTCTTAGGTATATATTAGTTGGGGCTCTTTCAAAATTAATTAATTAACTGATTATGAGATAAATTGTTGGAATTTTTAAAAGCTTTAACATCAGTTTTTTAAGCTCTTTGATCACTGTCTATATGCATTGCAGTTTTTCCTGGAATCTATTTCTACACAATGGAACTACAGATCATAATAATTACAAAAAGTAAGAAAATGTTTTTAAAAATCCATTAAATATGGAATTTTAAAAAGATTATAGGACATTTGCAGAACAACTAGCATAGTCTCCTGAGATTTGTATGTTACCTACCCCATGCATAGACTACACTAAATTCTGTTTCCACTAATTTGCAAGTCTTTCGTTGACATCCATTTAAATGAACAGTAACATTTATCAAGCAGGGGGAAAATACCCTTAGGGGCTTGAATGTCAGGACTTAACACTTTTCCTCTCCCCAGCACCTTTTCCTCAGGCTCTTCCCCCTTCCAAGAAGGACCAACAATGTGGAGAGGAAGAGTGTGGCCAGAAAGGAAGTAGGGTCAGAGCTCAAGAGCCCTGCCAATTAGTCAAAGGTCAGCACAGAAGGGACTGTCTGTGAAAGGACAAGGAAGCAGGCGTCTCTTGAGCCAGCTGAACTGGTCGGCAGCCAGTCTGTCTCTTCGGCCAGAGTGGAGTCCCCACGGTTTTGTGTGGCACCATAAGGAAAAAATGCTCTGTAGAATAGGGTCTAGCTTCACCGTTTTAGGTGAATAGAGGGTGTCAGCTGGGGGTCAAGAGGCAGAGGACAGAGAAGACCCTAATGATATTTGCTGCCTCAGAAACTTACAGACTTATTTGTAAAGACTGAAACTAGTAAAGACTGCTTAGAACAAAAATTATGAAATCTGGTCAAAGGGTTGTATGCAAAGATGCCATTTTTTTGTACATGTACTCTCATGGTGATGGGGGAAAATAGTGAAAACCATAGCACTCTAATTAGGGGAAAAAAACTATTGTTTTTCATAAATTCATAACATTTCTCATGCCAATAATTTTCTTTTGGCACTAGAACACAGGAATGATGCCCCCAAGTTTTTGCCCCTCTCCTCAAAATGAAAAGGGAAGTACAATTCATTTCTCAGGAACAAAATGCACATTTCAAAAAAAGAGCATTAAACTAACATCAGATAACTTATTCTAAACTATGTCCCCCTTTAATTGGACTTTTCTTCAGATTTACTAAGAGAAAAAGTTGATCTCTAATCTCCATGTGTTAGTTTCTTTTTTTTTCTCTCTCACATATACTTTCTCATGCAAGTAGAATTTTACTGTTCGGTGAAAATCCAGTTGCAATCTGTCCGTTATCAGTATCAGTCATTAGACATTTATGTTCAGAAGTGATGGACCTTTTTGCTCTTTCTGCATTTAGATGACCTCAGCCTATTTTCTGAGAAATGATATCCCATCCCCACTGGGGACAAACCTCTCCTAAATGCCTGCCTAGCTCACTACATTTTTCACAGAAAGAAGAGTCCTGAGGACTAGGTCCAATGGGGAGGAACTGCCCAAACTGGCCTGAGACAACATGGCTGGATCATTTCAGTTCAGTTCAGTCGTGTCCGACTCTTTGCAACCCCATGAATTGCAGCACGCCAGGCCTCCCTGTGGCAAGTCCTTATTTTCATCATCTTAGTTGCAAAGAGACAAGGTCATGGCCTGGAAACACAATCTTGTGCATTTGAGAGCCAGCCAAATGGAGAGAAGCAATTGGGATAGCTGAAACCAGGGGAATGGTCTGAACAGAGCTGGGGAGATGGAGAGGGTCAAGGGAAGGGTTTCAGTTCTAAAGTCACAAATGCAAAACCGGTGCCAGAGCGGTCTTTCATGTCAACTCTTGAGAGAGGTTCTGTTGCTCAAAGGAGCCACCCAGCACTCCAGGCTAAACACTGCAAAGCACCAGATAGATCAGATCTATTTTTATTCTCTCTTTTATATATTTTATTTTCATCTCAGTACTCTATTTTTTTTTTTAATCCTTTCAGTCTTCCTTCTGTGAGTTCCTGTTTTTAATCTCTATCCTCTACAGCGCTAAGCTCTTTTTCGGACTTTTAGTACTTTTGCTGTTCTTTTTTTTTTTTCCTTTTTTCACGTAGTCTGATCTGGAAACTGGGTCTTTATGTTGGCCTGGATTTCTCAGGTCTCTAATCAACTCTGTGGAAAGTGGAATAGCTTGGCAACAGGCATAATAATAATAATTAAAAATAACAGCACAGAACTAAGAAATGAGATTCAAAAATAAGGAGACTGATATAGGCTTTCTTGCTGAAAATACCTATTCTTGCCAACAGAGAAGCACCCTTACAAATCAGTTAATAACATCTCTCTATGTGGAGAAAAGCAAAACCATAGGGAAATTCTGCCTTCAGGTGTAACGTTTGCTTTGTGCATTACCTCCTGGTGAAATTCCCACATATAAACAAACCTCTGAAAAGCCAAGACAAGAACAATTGCTGCCACTAGTAAGACTTCCAAGAATACTTTTAAAACACAGAGTAGGTTTGTTTTTCTGGCACAACTGCTTCAGAGAAGCTCTCTTAAATCCATGCATGGTCATGGTATATCTCCCATTTATGCACTCTTGTTTGCTGAACTTAAGTCTTGTGAACGAGTTATTTAAAAAAAAATACACTTCAAAATTACCCACACCCTGAACAGCAGGACTGCTGTGTGTCTACTCATGCTCTGGAAAGGCACAAGTCAGGTATTGGGTGTAGGCACAGGACAAACCGCATGGTCTGCCTTGGCAGCCCTGACCTCACCTGCAGACTGCCCACACACACTCCCTTCCAAACGGTGCTCCTCTGATGCCAATCGGCTGACTGAGCTACTGTGGGCAGGAGCCTATGGGAGGGGAGGGAGGAGGGGATGTGGATAAAAATTTTATAAAGTAAACTTCGAGCTTAAAACTTGATTTACCCTTTCAGTCCAAATCACAGTGGAGGTCCCAACTCTTCTTAAACATCTTGGACACTGAAGAGTTAATAGGGTATGGAAGCTGGTGCAGCTGGGGGCTGTCATCCAAGGCCAGCAGCAGGAAGGGCTTGGTTCTGGCCAGGCTACAGACAGGCCATCTGGATGCAGGGAAGGCCTAGAATGCCAGGGGCAGCTTTTCTTTTTGGTGTTCGGCTTCATTAAGTTCAGCCTGGGGAGAGTCTGTCTGGTTTAAGACCTAAACTGAGAGTCTTCTTTGAACAAGGATTTGATATTTTGAATTTTATATAAAACCAACACCCACTGCATATACTCTTGGTAAAGAAGGTCATGAAACACAACGTCTCTGGTTAAATACTTTTTAAAAAGGATGTAGACGAGATTCAGTCAACTTATAAATAGAAACTATGTGTAGTCTTTAAATAATTTCACTAAGAACAGATAAATCAGGGCAGGTTATCTGAAAAAAATTATTATTTTTTTGTATAATACCACTCTGTGAGTCTTATGAAAAATTATTTCACTGTTTGTCCTGTAGTTCACTTGAAAAAAGCAATTTCACCACACTGAAATAAAAAAATTATTTTATTTTTATTTTCTATTTAATTATACAACATTTGGCATAATGGTAGTGTGGTCCAGTTGTAATTCCTTTCACAGGAAATTTTTCTTTACTAAAATTGAGAAAAACAAACCTCTGCAGGGAAATTATAACAACTTCCTACTCTATATCACTCATGAACATACACTCTGTTTGGAAACCACCCTCTTTAAGAGATATGATCTATCCTTCTCGAGCTATGGCAGATTGTGTTGGCTTTGTATGTGATATTCTTAACAATTAAAGGAAAAGGTGAATGTAAATTCACTCGGACAAAACAAAGCAGGAAAGAGAAAATTATCCTTAAGAAAATTCTTACCTTAAGTGAAAGAAAATGCACGTATCTTTCTGGGTGGGGAAAGATGAGGGGGAGGGCAAGGGATGGGTGGAGATTTTTTTCTCTCCAAGGCATTAATTGCCACCTAGCAGCAGAGAAGGGAATTGCACATATAACTTTGGACTTCAATTCTAGAAAACATCGGTTTTAAAGGGCACATTACTTTTATTGGGGCTTCTTTGGTAGCTCAGATGGTAAGGAATCTGCCTGCAATGAGGGAGCTCTGGGCTCGATCCCTGGGTCAGGAAGATCCCCTGGAAAGGGAATGGCTACCCACTCCAGTATTCTTGCTGGAGAATTCCAGGGACAGAGGAGCCAGGGGGTTGCAAAGAGTCAGACTTAGTGACTAACACTTTCACTTACTTTTATTATGACCAGTATCTAAGAAATTATTAGCCTACTTACTGGTCAACTATGGATTGATTTTTTTTCTCTCTTGTAGGGAGGAAAGAAAAAGAGATACAACTAGTGAAAAATTTTGCCTTATTTATAAGAATACACTTTTCATCCTAAAATGTCTCTATTCTTTTGTTTCTTAATGGTTAGGTTGCCCTTGCCACCTCAGCAATAGGCCAAAGGAAAAGAAATTCTGAAGCCATTCTGATACTAAAAAAAATTGCTAGTTTTGGCCCATTAAAGGAAGAAATGCCTGTTTTTAATATAGAATGTGGCTTTCCAAACAATCTCAGGGTGATTTATATGAAAATAAGATCAGAATGTATTTTATTTTGCTAGGGCAATAAGAGATTAGTTATTTTGAGAATTAAAAGACATTTTTAATAAAAGGTGAAATAATTTCCAGATCAAATGATTATTCAAATGTGTTAAAGAAGAGTGTCCTTATTTCAAACTTCACTAACCATGTTTTCATTTTTAGAGCAGTGAACTGAATGCCAAAGCCTACAAGGTGAGTCTCTATAATTGTGTTTCATAGATCTTAGCACCTAAATAAAAATACCTAAAAATTTTCAAATCAAATTAAAGCAAAATTAAACAGTTTAGAGAACTTAAAAAGCAAGGTGAAAAAACTCAGCTTTACCCATGGCTAAAAGTACATCTTACTTAAGATATTAGATATGAGGGGAGGGAGTGGCTTACTATATACTTTCAATTTGTCACTTTTTATGCAGATAAATAGCAGGCATTGCCACTATATTGATTATGTGATCATAGTATCACTAAGATAGTCAGCAACATTTTTTTTTAATGTTTATTTTTACTTTATTTTGCTTTGCTGCTACTACTGCTAAGTTACTTCAGTCGTGTCCGACTCTGTGCGACCCCACAGACGACAGCCCACCAGGCTACCCCGTCCCTGGGATTCTCTAGGCAAGAACACTGGAGTGGGTTGCCATTTCCTTCTCCAATGCATGAAAGTGAAAAGTGAAAGTGAAGTCACTCAGTCCTGTCCGACCCTCAGCGACCCCATGGACTGCAGCCTACCAGGCTCCTCCATCCATGGGATTTTCCAGGCAAGAGTACTGGAGTGGGGTGCCATTGCCTTCTCCTTATTTTTGCTTTACAATACTGTATTGGTTTTGCTGTACATTGACATGAATCAGCCACGGGTGTACATGAGTTCCCAATCCTGAATCCCCCTCCCACCTCCCACCCCATATCATCTCTCTGGATCATCCCCGTGCACCAGCCCCAAGCATCCTGTATCCTGTATCGAACATAGACTGGCGATTCATTTCTTACCTGATAGCATACATGTTTCGATGCCATTCTCCCAAATCATCCCACCCTCTTCCTCTCCCACAGAGTCTAAAAGTCCATTCTATACATCTGTGTCTCTTTTGCTGTCTCACATACAGGGTTATCATTACCATCTTTCTAAATTCCATATATATGTGTTAGTATACTGTATTGGTGTTTTTCTTTCTGGCTTACTTCACTCTGTATAATAGGCTCCAGTTTTATCCACCTCATTAGAACTGATTCAAATGTATTCTTTTTAATGGCTGAGTAATACTCCATTGTGTATATGTACCACAGCTTTCTTATCCATTCATCTGCTGATGGACATCTAGGTTGTTTCCACGTCCTGGCTATTATAAACAGTGCTGTGATGAACATTGGGGTACACGTGTCTCTTTCAATTCTGGTTTCCTTAGTGTGTATGCCCAGCAGTGGGATTGCTGGGTCATAAGGCAGTTCTATTTGCAATTTTTAAGGAATCTCCACACTGTTCTCCATAGTGGCTGTACTAATTTGCATTCCCATCAACAGTGTAAGAAGTTTCCCTTTTCTCCACACCCTCTCCAGCATTTATTGCTTGTAGACTTTTGGATCGCAGCCATTCTGACTGGTATGAAATGGTACCTCATTGTGGTTTTGAGTTGCATTTCTCTGATAATGAGAGATGTTGGGCATCTTTTCATGTGTTTGTTAGCCATCCGTATGTCTTCTTTGGAGAAATGTCTATTTAGTTCTTTGGCCCATTTTTTGATTGGGTCATTTATTTTTCTGGACTTGAGCTGCATAAGTTAGTCAGCAACGTTTTAGAAGACAAATGCTGGTTTAAAAAGTAATAATAATCATCACTAATATTTTCTGAGTATTTACCATGTGCCAGGCAGTGGGCTAAGCACTTTAGATGAGAAATTTACTTGGATGAGAAATTCACTTGGTCATCACAATAATCATAAAAGATACTGACCAATATTATCTCAATTATGTAGCTTTAAGCAACAACAACAAAACAAAGGTTCAGAGAGGTAAAATAAGTCACTGAAGGTCTCAGAGCTTATAAGTAGCTAGGCTTAAATACAAACCTGTTTGCCTTAAAAATTGGAATGCTCCAGGGTTCAGCTTTTGGAATTCTTTTCTATCTACTCTCACTTCAATGTCACAGCTCTGAATACTTCTCTACCATGATGAGTCGCAACTTTGTATCTCCAGCCTGGACCTCTCCACTAATCTCCAATACATGTGCCAACTAACAATTCCATGTCTCCATTAGAATGTCTAATAGATATCCCAGACTTGAAATATGCAAAAATATAGTCATCACCTTTCCCCCAAAACCTATTCCTCCTATCTATCCTTTGTTGAATTTTTTTTAAGTATTTATTTATTTATTTATTTGGCTGTGCCAGGTCTTAGTTGAAGCCTATGGGATCTTTAGTTGTAGCATGCTAACTCTTTAGCTGTGGCATGTGGGATCTAGTTCCCCGATCAAGGATGGAACCAGGGCCCCCAGCATTGTGAGGGCAGAGTATTAGTCACTGGACCACCAGGAAAGTCCCTTCTTTGTTGCATTTCATTGCAACTTCTTTATTCCATTTACTCAGGCCCAATACGTAAGCTATTTTGAAACTTCTTTCTCTTACATGTCATATCCAGTCCATTAGCAAAGCACTGTTGGCTCTGTCTTCAGAATATACCCAGAATCCAGCTGCTTACTACAATCTCACCATTACAACTTTGGTTCAAGCCATTGTCATCACTTGCTTAGATTACTGTAGTAGCCTTGATCTTGTTAACCTGCTTGGCCCCCTGTAGTCTCTCTTCAACACAAAGGTCGGGATAATTCTTTTAAAATGTCAATCTTGAAATATCTGTGTTCAAAATCTTCTAGTAGCTTTCTCTCTCACTCAGAGTTAAAGTCCTTACCGTAGCCTACAGGCCCTATGATATCAGCAATCCCTAGTCCATTTCCTCTTTGATTTTATCTCATAACACTCTAACTCAGGGATGTTCGTCTGTTTTGTTTACTGAGGTATTCTCGGCATCATAGTAACAATGCTTGGCATATAGTAAGATAAACGACAAATATTTGTTGAATGAAAGAGAAATATCTGACTCTAAGACTTGTCTTTTCCATAATTCCTTTCTATGCGTACATTGGTGGCTTTGCAAGTTGAAGGTGACTGTCTGGATCATTCCGAGTAGCTCTTGTAACAGAGCAGCACTTGTGGACCAAGAGAAAAAAATATTTTGGTCTCTTGGGGTTCCAATGACTTTTAGCTCCTTTAAGCATGATTTAAGGATTTGGCTCAGGGTATATCCTGGTTTTTAACCAGCAGGTGCAAAATTGATCAGTAAGGGTATTTTGCAGAAAGAATAGGCCAGAAAAGCACATTACTTCTCTGTTTAAAGACCATTATTGGTCACTTCAGGATTTTTTAGAATTAAACAAAAGTAAATTTGAATATGAGCCAAGTTGATACTTTCCTATGGACATGTAACATTCATCGTTACTCAACTGTCCAGATGACATTCTGTAACCATTGCTTAATTTCCGGAAAAAAAATTTTTTCTAAATAACTCAAGTATGCCAATGGCTTTTGTACAGGCCTCTCATTTGGTCACACACACTGAGGAGGAAAATTGTATTATACACTTTAGATAGAATTCTAAAGTGTTATTCTTCTAAATTATGTCTTTTGCTTTCAATTTGCTATATTCCAAGTCTTAGCTCTTACCAGAAGAGAGCTTTAACTTCTGAGCATTTATTTTTAAAAAAATTAAAAAGTTGTAGTGGATACAGAGAAGGCTGCCTTTAGAGTGAGCCATCTAAAAGTCTATCAAATGTTGGTTAAATAAATTATGATGCATTCATATGATGGAATACATTATGGTTATACAGACACTTAAAAGCATGTGACATGAAGAAATGTTTGTGGTGTCATGTGCAAATTAAAAAGTAGGTTAAAAATAAGCATATATATAATTGGATATAAATTTCAGTGGCAGTTTATTTTGTTGAGGTACTAATTCTATGTTTTCCCCTATCCCCTTAATTCTTTTCTTTCTCTTGGCAGCACGGTGTGGCATGTGGAAATTCCCCCACCAAGGATGGAACCCCTACTTCTTGACCACATCCAAGTAGGTATCCAGACCCCAGATTCCTATAAGGCAAACAGCAAAAGCTGCATGGAGACAACAAAGGCTCACTCTGTCTTTTGAAATGAGAAGAGGGGGGAAGAAAGACAGAAATGCCTTTGAGGGTGACATGGAAGAGAGATTCCTCGAGATTTAGGAGATGGAAGCCTGTAAGTTGAGTGAATAGCTAAGAATCCTATCTTACTCTGTGACAAAACCTCAGAGAGGAAGACTGCACCCAGGTGCTACTGCTGCTGCTGCTGCTAAGTTGCTTCAGTCGTGTCTGACTCTGTGAGACCCCATAGATGGCAGCTATTTCAGAGCCCACCAGGCTCCCCCATCCCTGGGATTCTCTAGGCAAGAATACTGGAGTGGGTTGCCATTTCCTTCTCCAATGCATGAAAGTGAAAAGTAAACCCAGATGGCAAATTCACTTACTTGTTTCCAGACTCATGAGTTCTAAAGGTGGTAAAAAGAATATTGGAGTCAACAGATCTGAAGGGAAGATGGCACAAAAAGGAATCTCAGCAGTAAATCAATGTAGATGGATGACCAAATAATTTGAAGTAATTCTAGGTATTTCCACAATGATTAAGACCCTAGGAACTTGTGCAACCCTGGATGGAAAGGAAATACTCAATAATAACAGAGGTTGATTTTCCCACCAGCATGGTAGGACAGGAATTCAGTTAGACTCCTGTTGACCTAAAAAAAAAATGCAGTATTTCTTTCTATGGAATGAGTCATACTCCACAACTTGCATGTGCACACAGAGACAATATATGCATATTATAACTAATGGAAAAGGTATCATCAGGATAATTTCCCTCCCTTCTTTGATAGATATATTTCTATAGGGCAAAAAATGACTAAATTTCTAATAGTAATTTTCTCTACCTCATGGATTAAATGGGGTTATTTCTCATACTTTTTGCATTTGAAAAAATAAATGTTTATTCCTCTTATTATTGGAAAAGTATAAAACCAACTGTAAGCTGAGTTTTCCCCCTGTACTTTTGAGTAGGGAGCAAACAGGAAAGGGTATATGTCACAATTTTAGGTTCTATTTTCCAGCTATTTTAGAGTCACCAATATTAATGTGCCTAGAAGTATAGCAAAAACTAAATATCAAGAAAAGACAACAGATTTTTTCTCACATTAAAAAAACTGTTGTATACCTCCTGCACCCTGTAAAAACTGAAAATACTATTCTATCTGTCAGGTTCCAGCAAGAAACAGATGACACACTTGAAAAGGGCAACTGAAGAGAATATAATCAGAACGTGAGCAAGGAAACAGCAAGAGATGATGCAGTACCACTGCCAACCTGTGGCCGTGGAGGGAGAAAGGGTAATAAATACACTGGCCTCTGTCTCCTACTGCCTTCTGATTTTTTGCTAGTGCTCTCCATCAGCTTCCCTCATAGCTCAGTTGGTAAAGAATCTCCCTGCAATGTAAGAGACCCGGTTTGACCCCTGCGTTGGGAAGATGCCCTGGAGAAGAGAAAGACTACTCACTCCAGTATTCCGGCCTGGAGAATTCCATGGACTGTATAGACCATGGGGTCGCAAAGAGTCAGACACGACTGAGCAACCTTCACTTACTTCACTCACTCACTCCATCAGCTGAGCTCAACCGGAAGCCAGAAGGGAATAAAACTTGGGGAAGTAACCCATAAATGGTAAAGTAGGGGCAGCAGAGAATATCTAGCATGGTGACATTAAAGTGCAAGCAATTCTGTCATTTTGCTATAAATATTTGCAAATGCAAAGATTTCTGCTAGAAGAGTACTAGAAACAGAGTTTGGGACTTCAATCTTTGAACTTACACAATATATGCAATAGATGTATGCATAGATAAGGAATATATGCAACAGATTTGAAATTATTATCACTGCTTTCCTGGTGGCTCAGACGGTAAAGAATCCACCTGCAGTGTGGGAGACCTGGGTTTGAACCCTGGGTCAGAAAGATCCTCTGGAAAGGGGAATGGCTACCCACTCCAGTATTCCTGCCTGGAGAATTCCACAGACAGAGGACCCCGGTGGGCTACAGTCCATGAGGTCACCAGGAGTCAGACATGACTGAGTGACTAACACACTACTGCTAAAGTACTCTTATTCATCCATGAATTCTAAACTTTATTGAGTACCTAGATTGCATGATATATTAGATATATATACAAAAAGAAATATAACACAGTTCCTGTCCTCTGCAGGCTTAATTTAATAGATGGAGACAAACTGTAAGTAAATAAATACTATTGTTAATATGTGTAGCAGGATGTTAAAATGGGATTCTTTCCGTTTCAGTTTTGGCTGAAGCTCTAAAGAAAGTAAACTATCTCCACATTTCACAGTAAAGTGGAAGACCACGAAAATTAAAAATTTTAAAAAGGAGGGAGGCTGTTTTTGCCATTTTAAATTGTCTACTGACTTCCTTACTGCATGTCTAGGGAAAGAGGCTTTAATGGAAATCAGATATACAACCCCTAAGCTGAGTGTCATAGTGGATTAGTGTCTGGCTCATATCTGAGGAAACCATTCATTCAATACTTATAGAATATTTATTAAGTATTCTTAATACTTAATAGTATTCACTATTCTAGGCACAGGTGACTTTAGAGGTAATTTGTTCACCTCTGCCATTTAAATCCTCTGCCTTCATGGAGGTAACATTTTAGGGGAATCTAGGCAGCAAGATTGCCGGGAGAAATATCAATAACCTCAGATATGCAGATGACACCACCCTTATGGCAGAAAGTGAAGAGGAACTAAAAAGCCTCTTAATGAAACTGAAAGAGGAGAGTAAAAAAGTTGGCTTAAAGCTCAACATTCAGAAAACGAAGATCATGGCATCTGGTCCCATCACTTCATGGGAAATAGATGGGGAAACAGTGGAAACAGTGTCAGACTTTATTTTTGGGGGCTCCAAAATCACTGCAGATGGTGATTGCAGCCATGAAATTAAAAGACGCTTACTCCTTGGAAGAAAAGTTATAATCAACCTAGACAGCATATTCAAAAGCAGAGACATTACTTTGCCAACAAAGGTCTGTCTAGTCAAGGCTATGGTTTTTCCAGTAGTCATGTATGGATGTGAGAGATGGACTGTGAAGAAGGCTGAGCGCTGAAGAATTGATGCTTTTGAACTGTGGCGTTGGAGAAGACTCTTGAGAGTCCCTTGGACTGCAAGGAGATCCAACCAGTCCATTCTGAAGGAGATTGGCCCTGGGATTTCTTTGGAAGGAATGATGCTAAAGCTGAAACTCTAGTAACTTTGGCCACCTCATGAGAAGAGTTGACTCATTGGAAAAGACTCTGATGCTGGGAGGGATTGAGGGCAGGAGGAGAAGGGGACGACCGAGGATGAGATGGCTGGATGGCATCACTGACTTGATGGATGTGAATCTGAGTGAACTCCGGGAGTTGGTGATGGACAGGGAGGCCTGGCGTGCTGCGATTCATGGGATGGCAAAGAGTCGGACACGACTGAGCAACTGAACTGAACTGAACTGAGGCAGCAAGAAATTTTGATTGGCTGTGAAGATGAGTTTTTAATTTGGAAATGCTTATATTCCCAGAAATGTGAGGCAAAGCCATTCTGTGGGTGTTTTGTTGAGTCAGATACCGGCTACGAGAGAGGGGTCAAGTGGAAGTATGAGGAATCCTCCAGAGAAAGAAGCTAAAGGTGTACACCTCAGATGCTTTAGAGCAGATGACATGTATTTACCCAAGTGCAAGTAAGAAATTTGAGCATTTGCTCATTGGGGATGGAAATGTTTCCAAAGAACTCATAAAGAGTCAAGTACAAACACCTGCTAAGCTCAGAGAGCATCAACAGAACTGTACTAGTCTTGTTAAGAACTCTCTTGCCATTTCGTCTTGGAAGAAGTAAGGCAACTGAGTTGGTGGTGGTGGTCGGAGGGGCATGAAGAGAGATTTTAGATTGGGACATAGGAAGTCAACCATTCCCCTTTAACCACGGCAAGCTCAAGCTGGCAGACAAGGAAAGGGACATTCTAGAAAACATATTGATATAACTTTTCTTCTTTGCTATTTAGCAGTATTTATCATGATTGAAAATTTAGGTTTCCTTTGAACTACAATTCTATTTCTATGAATTCATCATTAGGAGTTAGTCAGGAAGCTACACAAAATGTGTGCATGTACAAAAAGCAACAGTTAGAACTGGACATGGAACAACAGAATGGTTCCAAATCAGGAAAGAATTATGTCAAGGCTGTATATTTAGCCACTCTGCTTATTTAACTTATATGCAGAGTACATCATAAGAAACACTGGGCTGGATAAAGCACAAGCTGGAATCGAGATTGCTGGGAGAAATATCAATAAACTCAGATATGCAGATGACATCACCTTTATGGCAGAAAGTAAAGAACTAAAGAGCCTCTTGTTGAAAGTGAAAGAGGAGAGTGGAAAAGTTGGTTTAAAACTCAACATTCAGAAAACTAAGATCATGGCATCTGGTCGCATCACTTCATAGCAAATAGATGGGGAAACAGTGACAGACTTTATCTTGGGGAGCTCCAAGATCACTGCAGATGGTGACTGCAGCCATGAAATTAAAAGACGCTTGCTCCTTGGAAGAAAAGTTATGACCAACCTAGACCGCATATTCAAAAGCAGAGACATTACTTTGTCAACAAAGGTCTGTCTAGTCAAAGCTATGCTTTTTCCAGTAGTCACGTATGGATGATCATGTATGGATGTGAGAGGTGGACTCTAAAGAAAGCTGAGCACCAAAGAATTGATGCTTTTGAACTGTGGTGTTGGAGAAGACTTGAGAGTCCCTTGGACTGCAAGGAAATCCAACCAGTCCATCCTAAAGGAAATCAGTCCTGAATATTCATTGGAAGGACTGATGCTGAAGCTGAAACTCCAATACTTTGGCCACATGATGGGAAGAACTGACTCATTGGAAAAGACCCTGATGCTGGGAAAGATTGAAGGCGGGAGGAGAAGGGGACAACCGAGGATGAGATGGTTGGATGGCATCACTGACTCAATGGACAAGAGTTTGAGTAAACTCCAGGAGTTGGTGATGGACAGGGAGGCCTGGCGTGCTGCAGTCCATGGGGTCACAAAGAGTTGGACACGACTGAGTGACTGAACTGAACAAGAATATTAATTTTAGTATTTTTACAGTAGCAAAAACTTGGAAATAATTTAATTTCCCACCCATGGTGGTGGTGGTTGGTGGTTTAGTCACTAAGTTGTGTCTGACTCTTGTGACCCCGTGGACTGTAGCCTGCCAGACTCCTCTGTCCAGGGGATTTCCCAGGCAAGAACACTGGAGTGGGTTGACATTTCCTTCTCTAGGGACTCTTCCCCAAGCAGCTACTGAACCAGGTCTCCTGCATTGCAGCAGATTCTTTACCAGTAACTGAGCCACCAGGGAAGCCTAGAGTTATGTAAATTATTGTATTTCCACACAACTAAATACTATACAATTATTTTAAATTATGAATATTTAAGATGACAATACTTTTTATATCTAGTATAGAAGAGTTTATCATTATTTTGCTTGTTAAAAAGTTATACATATATGTGAGGCATATCAATACACAGAGATATGTAGAAAAGAACTGTCAAAATTTTTATGTGCTAAATAATAATTTTAAGCATCCATTCAACATTCATTATTCACTCATTTAGCATTATTTATTAAGCTCTTAATATGTAGTAGGCATTATGCTAGGTGCTGGGAAAACAAAAAAACATTTGTTTTTTTTAATCTACTAAATTTTTAATCTACTAAATTTACAGTGATTTTGAAAAATGACAACAAGCAATATTGGTGAATTTAAGAAAGGGATCACTCATAGACAAGGGTTGAGAATACATTTTGGTAAAACATTTCTCCAGAGCAATTTAGTACTTTTTATAAAAGCCTTAGAAATATCCATTTCATTTGACCCTACAATTCCATTTTCAGGAATTTATTCTAAAAAAAGGAGTGCAGATGTGTATACAAAAGATATGTCATAAATAAGCTGCCTGGGAGAGGGGTAACCTAAATATTAAAGACTAGGAATTTGGGTAAATAAAATATCCAGTGCATAATACTAGGGAGTCATGTTTAACCTAGAAAATGTTTAACATGAAGAAATGTCCAAAATATATGAGACAAGGTTTAAAAAAAGAGTCTGATACTAAATTGCTGGGAACTTGAGCAAATCACTTAAGTGAGCTGAGTCTCTTCTTCACCTGCAAAGCTTAGATACTTAAGGACCCTCTCAACTCTTCCGTTATATGACTCTAGGTATCCATCCTTTCTTTTTTATAAAGAAAATACCATCCTTTGTGGTTCAGTTGGTAAAGAATCCGCCTGCAATGCAGGAGACCTGGTTTCGATCCCTGGGTTGAAACGATCCCCTGGAGAAGGGAAAGGCTACCCACTCCAGTATTCTGGCCTAGAGAATCCCATGGACTGTATAGTTCATGGGGTCGCAAAGAGTAGAACACGACTGAGCGACTTCACTTCACTTCATCGTTGGCAGTCGGTAAATGTTAGGTTGGCAGCTGATTGCACAACTGTCCTAAACTATTTCATTCGAGGATTTACTAAAAATTGCTCACAAAAGAGAAAATATGTGTCTTGGAAGAAAATGTCTACCTTTTTCCTTAGTTGCCTAATCTTTCAGCATCGTGCTTGGTTTTGAAGGTACAGAAAGACACTGGCGCCCTCAGAGAGCAAAGTCTCTTGGGGTAAAACCAATAATAATGTTAAAAAGACTGATGATAACAAATCCTTGAAAGATGAGTTCTCCAAGGAGTAGGAGAAAGGATTCCAAAGTAGAAAGAAAAGCATGTTCACAGACAAGATAGAGAGAGAGGATGGTTGGCACAAAAACGGACCATTATTTGTGGCCTTTCTTTCAGTATCGTTCTTCTCATATTACCCAACACCTCATATATCGTTTAAGGGGAGACTGAGCCACACACTCGATCACCTGTAGTCTCTGGTGCATCCGGTCAGGCCGGTGAGAAACTGACAGGAGTCAGCAACACGGAGGTAACTTCACCAAGAACCCAAGAAGGGGTACTTGGTAGCGGCAGCCCAGCAGCTCCTAGTTCCCGCGGGCACTCCTGGCCAAGGTTTCCAGCCAATCTCAGTTCCTCTAGCTTCCCAGGCCCCTCCCACTTCTGAGCCGCCTGAGAGCTTTGAGGGCGGGGAAGCAAGGGAAGCCTATCGATATCTCTGGAATAAACTATTCTACCCTGCGCCGCCGCCGTCAAAGTCCGCAGTCTTCTCTGTAGATCGCCGAGCGGAAGTTTCGGCAGTGCTGTTCCATCCGCTGGTTTGCAGGAGGCCGAAGCCAGGCTCGCGCCGGAACCATGGTGCGTTGGATTCCGAGATTAGGCAGGGTTGGGGAAGAGGTCCGCTGGCTGGGGGGTAGGGGGAGCTTCTTCTCATGCCTTCCTTAGAGCGGCCCGGGGCCATGGGACTTAGGAACCGTTGCCGACGGGATGGTTCAGGCGGTGATTCAGCATCTCCGGCCTGGCCGGGAGAGTGGAGGTCGGTAGTCTGTGCTGCCGCTGCGACCTTTCCCTGGGGTTTGTTTCGCTTTCCACGGGGTCTTGAACAGTATCTTCTCGGTCTACCAGCCGATTTCGCTCCTCAGATTCCTTCAGTCGAGTAAATTCCGAGCGGTCCAGAGAGGGCCCTAGTGCTCTGTGTGGCAGAAAGGAAAAATAGGGACTTAACTTCAGACCTCCTTGTACTGCCAAGTGCGGACTTGATTCCAGGGTTTGGGTTGCTGCCTGGACCGCGTTCATTTTCTTGGCGGGTCCCTCTGCAGTCTTTTTCTTAGAGCTCTGTCAGAAAAAGCCCTTTTCAATCACTTTGTCTGCTGTTGCTGCTGCTAAGTCGGTTCAGTCGTGTCCGACTCTGTGCGACCCCATAGACGGCAGCCCACCAGGCTCCCCCGTCCCTGGGATTCTCCAGGCAAGAACACTGGAGTGGGTTGCCATTTCCTTCTCCAATGCATGAAAGTGAAAAGTGAAAGTGAAGTCGCTCAGTCGTATCGACTCTTAGCGACCCCATGGACCGCAGCCTGCCAGGCTCCTCCGTCCATGGGATTTTCCAGGCAAGAGTACTGGAGTGGGGTGCCATTGCCTTCTCCGACAAATGAGTGAACCGAAGCTGATATTAGTGATGAAATCAGGGTTATAGTATAGAGCTCAGGGATTCCAGGCCAGTGCCTGCCATTCCAGCGCTCAACCTTCTCACCCCCATGATTAGTCTCCCAAGCACTGTGCTGGTGGACTTAATACCGTCTTTAAAGCTGTAATGGGTCTGTTTTTATGGCAGTTTGTGTCCACTTATGACTTCCTGGGGACATTCTTGTGTTCTCATTCAGTATGAATGAATGAAAGGCACGTTCAATATGAATGTTTTAAGGGCAGTGAAGGTTCAAGGATAAATCAGACATATCCCAAATCGTAGTATGAGGCAGAAAAGTAAGTGTAGATAAAGAACTGGTGGGAATATGTTTTGAGATTTGGGGAGAAAAGATGGAGAAGATTTCAAGAGATAGACATTTGAGCTGACTTAAGAAAAGGTAGTAATGTTTTTGACCATTTATTAGGGTCTGAAAAAAGGGAAGAATATTAGCAAAGATAGAAAGGAAAGTGGACATATAGGAACTTTAGTAATTGACTAAACCCAAACCAAGTACTATGAACAGTGTTAGAACTGCTAGACTGATTGGGAAGCTATGTACCATTTAGATCCGCCCCCCCCCATCTCCTTATAAATGTAAAATTGACTTGCAGCTGATTACAGTAGTAATCTTCCAATGAGACTGCAATAGCAGCTTTTCCTTAATGCTGGATGGAGAGAGATGGGAGAACATTTTTTAATGATAGAGCTTGTGAAGATTTTGAATTTGTAATGTTCTTGTGTTAATAGGTCTTTTTTCATTTACTTTCAGTTTCGCAACCAGTATGACAATGATGTCACTGTTTGGAGCCCTCAGGTAAACTTTTGGTTACTGCAATGTGTTTAGAAGCTTATGGGATTGTAGGAAGTGAGAAAATGGAATATAATCATTTTATACGTTCCTGAAACCTAAGTTTATCATTAAAGTCAGTCTTCTAGTTTTAAGAAACAGCATTTGAGATGTAACTATGCCCACTTGAGATTTGGGATTGCTAAATTATGTTAAATATATAAAAGGGTCTTGTAATGACTAAGGTGTGTTGGGTTTTTTTTTTTTTTTCATTTTAGGGCAGAATTCATCAAATTGAATATGCAATGGAAGCTGTCAAACAAGGTTCAGCCACAGTTGGTCTGAAATCAAAAACTCATGCAGTGTTGGTTGCATTGAAGGTAAGTAAAGCAATAAATATATCTTCCTCCTTTAGAAAACACTGTAAAATGTTAGTTTCACTATATAAATAATAAAATTATAAACTTACTCTTTTGTCTTAAATGATGTTTCTATTTAGAGAGCACAGTCAGAACTTGCGGCTCATCAGAAAAAAATTCTCCATGTTGATAACCATATTGGTATCTCAATTGCGGGACTTACTGCTGATGCTCGACTGTTATGGTGAGTATGACCTGGAAAACAAAAGAAATATCCCTTTTGATTCATAATTGATTACATATCTAGAAACAATCCGGATATTTTAGGAAGTTGTCTGCTAGAGTGTTTATAAGTTAAGATTATTAATACCTTAATGTATTTGGGCTCAGTTACTAAGTATTCCATTTCTTGATCACTGTAGCAGTAATTAATAGGATTAACCACATTAACATTAATGCTTTTTAGAAGTCATTGAATAATGTATTACTTGTTAACTCAGTATATATAGTTTGATGTTAGATCTGGGAAGAGCTTGACACCAGGTTTCTGAAGGATCAGCTGAACCACCTTTGCTGTCTTTAATATACCAGTATTCATTTGACATTTATTTTTTGCAAAGCTCAATACTGGATACAAAGAGTATACAAAGGTGAATCAGACAGATCTCATCTTCTAGGAGCTTAAAATCTAGTAGAATATCTGCAATACAAGGTAGAAAGTGGAGAGCAACAGGTATATTTCTTTGGAGGGGGTGGGGGATAAAGATTATTTCCAGTTGAGAGGCATATTGCAGATGAAGAGCTGGGGCTTTGGGATCACACAGTCTTTAATTCCCACTTTTAACACTCAATCTGATGTTGCTCTAGTTACTCAAACTCTGAATTTTTTTAGTATTTTTTTTCCAAGGTTATTGACAAATAGCCTAACATGTAGAACACTTCATACAGCATCTTTCAGTGTATGTGTTGGTAAGTAGGAGGTAGTTAGCCACAAATAATCTCGTCTGTGATTTAATTAGGAAAGGAGGAATATAAACACCGAAGACAGTTAATAATGCTGATGTTTAAAATTTTCAAGTTATTTGGTGAGTTCCCTGTTCTCTTAGGTCAGCAATATAGTGATTACATTAGTGTTTTCTGTTAGCTGTTGAAAATATATGTTGCATTGTCAAACATTTTACTTAACCCAATCTTTCAAAAATATTGTCACTTGTAATCGTTTAAAAGCTTTATTGGATATTTTACATTATTGCGCAAATCTTTGACATTTTATGTATATTTTTTACTGAAGATACATCTTAATTCAGACTAACCACTTTTTCAGTGCTCACTAGTCACATGTTACTAGTGCCTGCCATATTGAGCAATGCAGTGTTAGACAGCCTTTGGAAAGGAACTTAAGTGAAAGTAGTGAACAACTAGCTTGGTTACAGCAGCCAACATCTGATCATCGGATGTGACACACACATAAACTAGACAGAGCAATATGAAAGAAAAGGTTATCCTCTTGGCTTTAATAGGTGTGAATTTTCTTTTCCCCAGTGTTGTATTTGCTTGCATCTTGTTGGGTTTGAGACTTAACAGTGTAGTGTCTCCTCTAGAGTACTGCTATGGAGAGAAGTAACATTGACAGAAACATGTTAACAGCGCCCTAGTATGGATTCAGTTTCTTCTGTTTGTTCTGTTGGGGAAATTTTTGTCAGCTTTCAAGGAAAAAAGCAAAGTTATTCTTTTTGCTAGCTCAAGACATGGAATTAAGACAGTCTTGCTGACAGTGGGAAGGGTAAGAGAAGAGATTGCTCTTTTCCTATCGTGCAGCCTTTTCTTCTCTGTTATGTAAAGTGCTCTGAGGCAAAGGTTATCTAGAGCTAAGAAACGTGTAGTCATAAACTTAGGTAAAATGGTGAAAATTTTAAGGTTAGTCACTTTCAATAATAGAACACTTAAAATATAGAGATTTGATAGAAAAATTTATCCTTGTCATTATATGTTTATGGTTCCATTGTGTGGATGTACGTGTAAACATCTGGAAGAAAGCAAAAAGAAACCAAATAACTTTGTTTGATTAGAATTACTCTGATTTGAAATTACCAGTTTTTCTTGTTTCTTTTTCAGTAATTTTATGCGCCAGGAGTGTTTGGATTCCAGATTTGTATTTGACAGACCTCTTCCTGTGTCTCGTCTTGTATCTCTAATTGGAAGCAGTATCCTTTTCATTTATGCATTTATTGTAGCATTTATGGATGTAGACTTTAAAGGGTCTTGATACTTAATCGTTATATTACTTATTAGGAATATGATAATATATAACATAGGTAAGATTGTGCAAACTTTAAGTTGAGTCACTTTTCAGTAAAAGAATGCTTTAAGTCTTTAGAAGGAGAATTGTAGGGAGTTTTACTATGGAAGAATAGATTCTAACTGAGTTGGTTTGTTCTTTTTATCAGCCTTTATAGATAAGCAATTAATATGTTCCAGATATAGATAAGCCCAATTTCAGAAAAACTGAGCATCAATTTTAGAAGAGATTTAATGTTTGTTTATTCGTGGTTATAGATGCTCCCCCTAAATCCTTAGATCCCTTAGATCCAAAATGAATGAAATTCTCTACACCAGAAAAGATCATCTTGCTAGCACTCACTTGGGGTTTGGTGGATAGTCAAACATCTTTTAACACTAAGCCAAAGAAATATTTATTTTCTTCTTCTTGGGGTAGTGAATTATGCAGCACTTAAAAAAACCAGAACTCTTTGTTGATAATATTTAATTTGAAATTAAAGACAGTACTTTACTTCTTGTTAGAACAAACTCTTTAACTAGTTTAAGAAACCCAGATACCAACACAGCGATATGGCCGGAGACCATATGGTGTTGGGCTGCTCATTGCTGGTTATGATGTAAGTTCATAGAGTATTGTTATATTTTAATGATTTTTTTTGAAACTAACAAATTTTCTAATTTTTAGCTCAATTAGAGTCAAGAATTATGCAGTGTATTTTTCTTCTATTTGTAGGATATGGGTCCTCACATTTTCCAAACTTGTCCATCTGCTAACTATTTTGACTGCAGAGCTATGTCCATTGGAGCCCGATCTCAATCAGCTCGTACTTACTTGGAGAGACATATGTCAGAGTTTATGGAGTGTAAGTAATTTTTCTTTTTTGCCCTTCTAGTCTTTATATAGTGAATAAACACAGTATCCTATGTGGAAAAAAGCTCTACTTTTCTTAGAAAGATTAAGCCCATGAAGTGTATATTATTTCTGCCATATATACTAGTTTTCACTTTCTCTGGCTACCAGGGCAGTTTCAGTCACCGGTCAAACTTTTTAAAAATATAACTATGTATTCCTTACCTTGAAGATTTTTTATTCAATTGGTCTGAAGTGTTGTCCCAGCCAGAGCTGAGAGCCACTGTAGTAGTTACTACTTGTAAATTCTGTTTACAGCTTTTATTTTCTGTGATTCTTATTTTTAGCCACATAGACATTTCTGCAATAAGTAGTCCATAAATAAATAAATCAGTTTAGTTGTGAGGAAGAAAAGATGTATCGTGATGATAGGGCAGGTTTTCTTTTTTCTTTTTTTTCTGTTTTTTTTTTTTGTTTTTTTTTTTTTAGTTTTTTTTTTTTTTTTAATTTTAAAATCTTTAATTCTTACATGCGTTCCCAAACATGAACCCCCCCTCCCACCTCCCTCCCCACAACATCTCTCTGGGTTATCCCCATGCACCAGCCCCAAGCATGCTGCACCCTGCGTCAGACATAGACTAGCAATTCAGTTCTTACATGATAGTATACATGTTAGAATGCCATTCTCCCAAATCATCCCACCCTCCCCTCTCCCTCTGAGTCCAAAAGTCCGTTATACACATCTGTGTCTTTTTTCCTGTCTTGCATACAGGGTCGTCATTAGGGCAGGTTTTCAAATGATTTGCTTATGCAAGGGTCTTAGATTTTAACACATGCTTTTTACGCGTCAAGGTAATCATGCATCCACCGCCACCCCACCCTCCAGCATTCTGTTGTGGTGTATTGCATTCATTGACTTTTTTAAAATTTATTTTTCTATTGAAGGATAATTGCTTTACAGAATATTGTTGTTTTCTGTCAAACCTCAACATGAATCAGCCATAGGTATACACATATACCCTCCCTTTTGAACCTCCCTCCCATCTCCTGCCCCATCCCACCCCCTCTAGATTGATACAGAGCCCCTGTTTGAGTTTCTTGAGCCATACAGCAAATTCCCTTTGGCTATCTATTTTACATACGGTAATGTAAGTTGCCATGTTACTCTTTGCATACATCTCACCCTCTTCTCCCTTCTCCCCATGTCCATAGGTCTGTTTCTCCATTGCTGCCCTGAAAATAAATTCTTCAGTACCATTTTTCTAGATTCTGTATATATGCATTAGAATAAAATATTTATCTTTCTCTGAATCACTTCACTCTGTATAATAGATTCTAGGTTCATCCACCTCATCAGAACGGACTCAGATTTGTTCTTTTTTATGGCTGAGTAATATTCCATTGTGTGTGTGTGTGTGTGTGTGTGTGTGTGTGTGTGTGTGTGTGTGTGTGTATCTATCACAACTTCTTTATCCATTCACCTGTCAGTGGACATCTAGGTTGCTTCCATGTTCTAGCTATTGTGAATAGTGCTGCAGTGAACAACATGTGTCTTTTTCAATTTTGGTTTCCTCAGGGTATATGCCTAGGAGGGGATTCCTGGGTCATATGGTGGTTTTATTCCTAGTTTTGTAAGGAATCTCCATACCGTCTTCCATGGTGGCTGTATCAATTTACATTCCCACCAACAGTGCAAGAACATTCCCTTTTCTCCACACCCTCTCCAGCATTTATTGTTTGTAGACTTTTGATGATGGCCATTCTGACTGGCAGAGAAGGCAGTGGCACCCCACTCCAGTACTCTTGCCTGGCAAATCCCATAGACGGAGGAGCCTGGCAGGCTGCAGTCCATGGGGTCACAAAGAGTTGGACACGGCTGAGCGACTTCACTTTCACTTTTCACTTTCATGCATTGGAGAAGGAAATGGCAACCCACTCCAGTGTTCTTGCTTGGAGAATCCTAGGGATGGCAGAGCCTGGTGGGCTATCGTCTGTGGAGTCGCATAGAGTCGGAGACGACTGAAGCAACTTAGCAGCAGCAGCATTCTGACCAGTGTGAGGTGATATCTCATTGTAGTTTTGATTTGCATTTCTCCTTAATAATGAGCGATGTTGAGCATCTTTTCATGTATTTGTTAGCCATCTGTATGTCTTCTTTGGAGAAATGTCTGTTTAAGTCTTTTTCCCACTTGGAAAAAGTTTGATTGGGTTGTTTGTTTTTCTGGCATTGAGTTGTATGAGCTGCTTGTATACTTTGGAAATTAATCCTTTGTCAGTTGTTTCATTTGCTATTATTTTCTCCCATTCTGAGGGTTGTCTTTTCACCCTGCTTAAAGCTTCCTTTGCTGTGCTTTTAAATTTAATCAGGTCCACCTTGTTTACTTTTGTTTTTATTTCTGTTACACTAGGAGGTGGGTCATAGATGATCTTGCTTTGATTTATGTCATAGAGTGTTTTGCCTAGCATTCATTGACTTTTGAATGTTCAGCCAGCTTTGCATTCCTGGGACAAATCCTTCTTGGTCATGATGTGTAACATAAATTATATATATGTAAAATGTTTATGGAAACATAAACATTGCTGGATTTAGTTTGCTGATATTTTGTTGAGGTTTTTGTGTGTTTGTTAATCAGGGGTACTGATCTGTAGTTTTACTTTCTTCTGGTAGCTTTGTATAGTTTTGGTATCAGGGCAATACTGACCACATACAAGCAATTGGAGACTCTTTTATAAAGAGCAAATACAGTGACAAACATTTCACAGAGTACATTTTACAAAACTTTGAGCTGTAAAATCCTGATTGTATCAGGATTTTAATTTAACTTAGCATAAGAAAAGGGTAACTTTAGTAACAAAAATCATGTATTCTCTCATTAAATAAAACAATAGCAATCTAATAATAGATTGTTAGAAGATTATATGGCCAAACATTAGACTTTTTTTTATTATGATATATTTAGTCTGTGACTAAAACCATGATTTCAGACTATAGACCTGACAAATAAATAAAGGAAGCCTAGCATGAAAATAGAATTAAGAAATAATTGTTAATTTATTATATTTAGGCAATTTGAATGAACTGGTTAAGCATGGTCTGCGTGCCTTACGGGAAACCCTTCCTGCAGAACAGGACCTGACTACAAAGGTAAATACCACATTTTCCAATTGGGGATACTAACATTATAGTTTAATCATTTATTATACAAATGTAAGTAATAGAGGTGTGTCTACTTATAGTTCTTTAATTTGTAAGATGGTTTCCTCGGCTCATTCTTTCTCTTTAAGGTATTCACTAAATGACTGATTTTTAAATGATTTTTAAATATTTCTTTTTGGTATAAAGCAATAAAACAGTTGCAGAATGTCTTTCATCAAGAGATAGGAATATCTTTGTATTTTTAATATACATTGAGCACCAATCACATGAAGGCAGGAGGCACGGAGAAAATATAATGCATACAACAAACATCTTGGCATTCCTGGGACATACATCCAGGTGGGCAAAGAGAGACAGTGTACCCACAAGTAGATTATGTAGGATATTAGAATGTGATAAAGGCTTAGAAAAAATAAAACCGCTTTAAAAGGAGAAAGGATGGCCAATAGGGTATAAGAAGGAGACATGGTGGGTATAATTTAACATAGAGTGGTGAAAGATGGTCTCACTGAGAAAGTGAAATTTGAGGGAAAGATCTAAAAGGGTTGAGTGAGTGAGCTATGCATATGGGGGCCTTGAGTTCAGAATGTTGCTAGTATTCAACATAAGGAGGCCAGTTGTGTTGGAGTCAGTAATCAAGAGGAGAAGAAGGAATAAAGTCAGAGAGGTAATGGAGGCCACATAGCGTATGTCCTGTAAACATTGTAGGCACTTTGGATTTTACTCTTGAGTTTGAGCAGAGCAATACTGTGGCTCGATGTAGATTTTAAAAGTCACTCTAGTTGCCATTTTGAGTGGGGGCATGGGTGGAAATAGTTTCAAGGCTGTTAGAGTAATTCAAGTCATAGACTGTGGTAGATTAGAGCAGAGCCATAGAGTTGGAGATGATGAGAAGTGGTTCGCTTCTGCATGTTTTGAAATCAGAGCCAGAAAGCTTTGCTAATGAATTGGTTGTGAGGTGTGAGTTTAGAAAATGCCTTTAGCATTTTTGCCTGATTAGAGGAAAGATAGACTTATGATTTACTGAGATGGATGAGACATTTGGAGGAAGAGAAGATCAGGCAGTTAGTTTAGAACATACAAACTTTGAAATGCCTCTTGTTTGTCCATTTGGTGATACAGTATAAGTGATTATTGGATGTTCACCCCCTAGAGTTTGATGGAGATTGGTTTATCCTAGAACTAAGGTTTTGAAGTCTTTGTGGAAAAATGGTCTTTAGAGACTGGCTAGGATTAGATTTCTGAAAGATTAGAATAAGTTTGAAGACAAGTTTGAAGACTTGGTCAAGGGTATTCTATCCTTTAGAGATTAGAAGGTGAGAGTAGGAATCAGCAAAAAGGGACTGAGAAATATGCCAGGGAGGTAGGAGGAAAACATAGAAAATGAGGCATCTTTAAAAGGAAATGAAGAAACTGCAGTCATCCATTGGCATCAGTGGTGGGGGGATTAGTTCCAGAATCCCCTACCATGGATCCCTAAATCCAAGGGTGCTCAAGTCCCTTATGTAAAATGATGTCATACTTGCATATAGCCTATACACAGTCCTCCTGTATACCTGAAATTATCT
Organism: Ovis aries; assembly: GCF_016772045.2. Lineage (NCBI taxonomy): Eukaryota > Metazoa > Chordata > Mammalia > Artiodactyla > Bovidae > Ovis > Ovis aries. The sequence goes on from NC_056068.1 coordinate 37,973,418, forward strand.
CTAGACTACCTGTGTCACCTAATAAAATGTAAATACATGTAAATAGTTGTAATTGCAATATAAATGCTGTGTGAACAGTTGCCAGGGCACAGCAAATTTAAGTTTTGCTATTCAGAACTTTCTGGAATTTTTTTCCCAAAATATTTTTGATCGATGGTTGGTTGAACCCACAACTAACAAATGAAGAACCCACCAACAGAGAGGTGAACTGACTTTTAAGGAGAAGAGAGTGAAACATTGCCAATAGGCCATGAAAGATGTGGACTGAGAATTAACATTTAGACTAGCAGTGATGTTACTGAAACTTGACCAGACAGTCTTAATGGAATGGAGGAGAAAAGTGTGCTAGGAATAGAGTCAGGAGAAAATGAGAGAAATTGGAGACAGCTCTTTGGAGGAGACTTTCTGTTAACGGATCCAGAGAAAGAGGGTGGTGGTTGGTAGAGAATGTAGTGAAAAAGGGTTTTGTTTTGTTTTTTTAAGATGGGAGAGATTACAGTAGTTTGCTGCATGGTTATAAAAATAATCCAGTATCAAGAAAAAGATTTATGGAACTTCCCTGGTGGTCCAGTGGTTAAGACCACACTCCAATGCAGGGGGCATGGGTTCCATCTCTGGTCGGAGAACTAAAGTCCTGCATGCTGTATAGTGCAGAAATAAACAAACAAGTAAAGATGTGCACTAAGTAGATTAAACATCATTATTAAGAAAACACAGATAAAAACATCTGTATAGGATAAAAATGAGAACTGCTAGACCAATCACCAGTAGCACCTAGGTGAAAAGGTAGGCTTCAGAGAGGACTGGGGCTCTTCATTCCCAGTAACACGAAGGGAGAGAATCTAGGGACATAGATATAGGAAAGGTTGGATACTATGGGAGCTTATGAACATTCTCTTCTGATTGCTTCTGTTTTTTCAGTTAATTAGAAGCAAGGTAGGTTTTGAGCTGAAAGAGAAATGGAGAATGTTAGAAAGAGTTGTCCAGGGAAGGGGAGATTGAATGATCTAAAACTTGTATAATACAACAACAATTAAAGGACTCCTTGAGGTAAATGATCACTAGAGAGATCAGTTACCGTATTATAAAATATGTCTTGTTATGATTGGGTAATTAATAGTTAATATGTGTATGAAGACTTTCAGTTCAGTTCAGTCGTTCAGTCGTGTCTGACTCTTTGCGACCCCATGAGTTGCAGCATTCCAGGCCTCCCTGTCCATCACCAACTCCCGGAGTTCACTCAGATTCACGTCCATCGAGTCAGTGATGCCATCCAGCCATCTCATCCTCTGTCGTCCCCTTCTCCTCCTGCCCCCAATCCCTCCCAGCATCAAAGTCTTTTCCAGTGAGTCAACTCTTCACATGAAGTGGCCAAAGTACTGGAGTTTCAGCTTTAGCATCATGAAGACTTTATAACCTGCATAATCTTTTTAAATAGCATTTCCTATCATAAAAATAATTTTCTTTCAAAAAAATTAGGAAAGTTACATTAAAGTACATTAAATTGTTTTTATTTGTTTGTTTTAAAAATACCTATAATGCCATCACTCCAAGATGACTGTCTTTTAAATTGTGGGTATACAGTTTACTGTTGGCATTTACAGCTTGGAAAAGTTGGCTCAGGTATCTGGCTTTCTGATTTTACATTTTTACTGAATCATAGAGAATGCCGTATATATCCTTAATGTTTTAAGTTCTCACTGAAATTTTAATCTTACAGGAACTCTACTGTACTGGTTAGCATTCACTGAACATTTTTAAGAGTTGCTTTTTAATTTTTCCATGTAGAACACAGTTCTAAGTTCCCTAAACTCAATATTTTAGAACCCAAAATTTATTTCCTTAAGAACCATTATGTCTTAACATATATAGGGGTAGGCTTTACCTCTCAGATGGTAAAGAATGAAGGCTTGCTGCCTAGCAAATGGTTTGTGTCCTCACACTGGTCTTCACATTCTGACTGTGAGCCAAGTTGCAAATTTCTAGGTGACATTGACCTTCAGAATTGTTCGTGGTTATCAAAAGTGAATATTAAATCTGCAGATTACAAAAGTTTACTAGTTTTCTTCTTTTTCCCCTAGGTTTTTTTTTTTTTGTCTCATTCAAGTGGTATATAAATTTTTATTCAACTTTTTTTCTTCTTATCATAAGCATATTTCTAACCTAAATTCTCTTGATTTTTAAATTTTACCTTTTTTTCCCCTTCAGAATGTTTCCATTGGAATTGTTGGTAAAGACTTGGAGTTTACAATTTATGATGATGATGATGTGTCTCCATTCCTGGAAGGTCTGGAAGAAAGACCACAGAGAAAGGCACAGGTATATAACTAATTATAACCAAGAGACTAATTCTATTGTAAATTGCTATTCCTACCACAACAGTGTAAATCTACTGTTTTTGTCTTTAATTTTTGAGATAGGCTTATAATTCATGTGGCAGTAGGAAAACTAAGAACTAATACTGAGGGGGTCAGTGATCTCTAAAACACAAAAAGGGTGATTTGGTTCTCTGTTGTAGCTTCTCAGTTCTGTGTGTTGATGGGCTCAGCTAGATGGTTCTTTGGCTCATGTCACTTTGGGTGTCTCAAACATGCAGTCAGTTGAGTGGGTAGGGCTGGAACATCCAAGATGGCTTTACTCATTTGTCTTCTTTACTCACATTTGCTAGGTATCTTGGAAGGACAGCTAGAAGGGTGGCTGGGCCTTGGTCCATGTAGTCTCAGGGCCTCTCCTTCACCAGAGTATTTCTGGCAGGAAGCAGCTCAGAGGTTGCAAAAGTTCAAAAGCTCAGAAGCGCAAGCTGCCAGGCATTGTTAAGGCTGAGGCCCAGGACTGGCACAGCATTCCTTCTTTACATTCTGTTGGTTAAAGCAAGTCATAGGGCTATCTGAGATTCTATCAGAGGTGGGACTGAGAGAAAAACTCACTGGTGACCAGTTTGGGAAACTAAGTTGACTCTTCACAAATATTGAGAAAAGGATCAAGAAGTACTGGTGAATCTCAGGTTAAATACTAGCCTTTTTTGTCAAAAGTTTGAATATACATTTGCTTTTATAGGTGCTTATTTAATAGCTGTGTAATTGGTAAAAAAAACTATCTTGTTCAGAAATTTCTTCTACAGCATGAATTCTTTTTTTAACTTGAAAAAGATGTTGGTATTATTTGGAGCGGCAAGATTTGCATTATTTAACTGCTGTTGGGAACAATGCAGAACAGTACCTCAGAGCTGCTTTGTTGGAAAATATTTTTGCTGTGTTTATTAGTGATAAGAAAAGCCTTTATTCTTGGAGCAAAACAAAGTATGATGAAATGTTGGAATTGTTCATTGCTTTTTATTATGTAATATTTGTGAGTAAAAGTATATATTGGTTAAGTGTTCTTTTTACATACTTTCTTTTTTCTTCCTCTCTTAAGCCTACTCAACCTGCTGATGAACCTGCAGAAAAGGCTGATGAACCAATGGAACATTAAACAATAAACCAGTCTGTATATGTATTGTCATACATGTAAGAATGCAGAAGCAGACACTGATGACAGTAATCTATACTTAGAACCAAAAGATGCAGAATGGTGGGATAGAATGGTATGTTTTAGGAAGCAGTTCAGATGTGAGTTTTTCCTAAGCTGCCACCAAAACCATATAATTGGGTTCATTTTTCTTTAAGAGGGCCTCTATAATCATTTTCTAGAAAGTATAGTTCTCTCTACTAATGTTTTTATATGAAGAACATAGTGTCTTTGTGGTTTTAAAGATAACTGTGAAATAAAATTGTTTCACCTGCTGATGTATCAGGGTTTTGCTTTTTAAGTAGCTTCAACTGTAAATAGTAGTCTGCGATTACAGCTGTGTCATCATCATATGTGGTCACCATGTTTGCCAATTAAATTGCCTTGTTTTTAGTGACAGGAAAAATATTACCTCTTATATATAACAGCCTTATACTAATACCTCAGCGAATAGACTGGCTGCATGAGAAACCTCCATGGAGGTTTGGTCCAGAATACTGATTTTTAGAGTTTAACCTTGGAGATTCCAAGTAAAACCTAAGAAAAAACCACTTTCTAATAATCGTAGTGGGAAGATTATTAACATGGGAATGATTTTTCATTACAACCAGCAGATGGCAGTAGTAGTATCTGTGGTCTCAGTGTAGGGAATTTTTGCAAAAATCAGTTCAGTTCAGTTCAGTCACTCAGTCGTGTCTTTTTGACCCCATGGACTGCAGCACACCAGGCTTCCCTGTCTATCACCAACTCCCAGAGCTTGCTCAAACTCATGTCCATCGAGTTGGTGATACCATCCAACCAACCCATCCTCTGTCGTACCCTTCTCCCTCCTTCAATCTTGCTCAGCATCAGGGTCTTTTCCAATAAAACGTCAGTTCTTCGCATCAGGTGACCAAAGTATTAGAGCTTCAGCTTCAGCATCAGTCCTTCCAATGAATATTCAGGACTGATTTCCTTTAGGATGGACTGGTTTGATCTTGCAGTCCAAGGGACTCTCAAGAGTCTTCTCCAACACCACAGTTCAAAAGCATCAATTCTTCGGCGCTCAAAGTCCAGCTCTCACATCCACACATGACTACTTGAAAAACCATAACTGACTAGATGGACCTTTGTTGGCAAAGTAATGTCTCTGCTTTTTAATATGCTATCTAGGTTGGTCATAGCTTTTCGTCCAAGGAGCAAGCATCTTTTAGTTTCATGGCTGCAGTCACCATCTGCAGTGATTTTGGAGCCCAAAAAACCCAAAAAACTCACTGTTTCCCATCTACTTTCCATGAAGTGATGGGACTGGATGCCATGATCTTAGTGTTTTGAATATTGAGTTTTAAGCCAACTTTTTCACTCTCCTCTTTCACTTTGATCAAGAGGCTCTTTGGTTCTTCTTTGCTTTCTGCCATAAGAGTGGTGTCATCTGCATATCTGAGGTTATTGATATTTCTCCCGGCAATCTTGATTCCAGATTGTGCTTCATCCAGCCTGGCATTTCGCATGATGTACTCTGCATATAAGTTGAATAAGCAGGGTGACGATATACAGCCTTGACATACTCCTTTCCCGATTTGGAACCAGTCTGTTGTTCTATGACTAGTTCTAACTGTTGCTTCTTGACTTGCATACAGATTTCTCAGGAGGCAGGTCAGGTGGTCTGATATTCCCATCTCTAAGAATTTTCCACAGTTTGTTGTGATCCACATAGTCAAAGGCTTTGGCCTAGTCAATAAAAATAGCAAAAGGGAAATTTTAATCTCAAACCATCATTTCCTCATATCCTGCCCAGCCCTACTTTAGCATAATCTTTAGCCTGCCTTCCATTATTCCTATGAACTGTGTATGTAAATACTGCAGTACAATTTTTATCTTAGATCATACAAAATGAAATTAGAGGAAATCTGTTTTTAAAAAACAAAGCCAGGGACTTCCCTGGAGGTACTCTGGTTAGGCCTCCACACTTCCCTGCAGGTTCAATCTCTGTCAGGGAACTAACGTCCCACAAACCCTGTGGCACAGCCAAAAAATAAAAGACAAAGCCCGTAATCCAGAATTTCACTGCTCAGAAGCCCAAAGGAGTTCTTTTCTGAGATTCATATCTTTCTAGAGAGGAACAGTTCATTTATAGACAGGCAACTTGGATTTTAGACTTAATTCTACTAATTAGCTGCTTTTGACTTGGAGCAGTTGACTTAACCCTGCTTTAGGGAAATCCTTTGGAGAATTATTGTGAAGGTTAAGTGGGAAAATTTATGTGAATCTTAATAGGTTTAACTCGTGACTTCTTGAAGGGAGAGTGGTAAGGGAAACTCTGGCATCCTTGTTGAAGGAATGAAAAGTGAAAATGTTAATTGCTCAGTCATATCTGTTTTTCAACCCCACGGACTGTAGTTTGCCAGGCTCCTCTGTCCATGGAATTCTCCAGGCAAGAATACCAGAGTAGGTAGCCATTCCCTTTTCCAGGGGATCTGCCTGACCCAGGGATCAAACCCATGTCTCCTACATTGTAGGCAGATTCTTTACCATCTGAGCCACCAGGGAAGTCCACCTGTAACTAAATACAGGAATGTGGAGATGTTGGTCTCCACTCTGGAATCAGCTTCAAGAGCCTGCCATTTGAGTTTGCAATGAGTCCACCAGTGCTATTTGACCTACAGTAAAGCTGTGTCAAGCTCATGAAACACAAACACAAAACAGAGAAAGGGAGTCATTCCGTCTGTCTCCAGACTCAGTGGGTGTACTGATCTGTATTGTACTTTGAGGGAAATTTTAGTAATTTTTTTCAGTATGTAATTTTAGTCTGGCACACTGACTTTAGAACTTAAAATCCTCCCCACCCCAATAAGATTCAATTCTATTTGTACTGAGTTCACTTTGATGTCTTTTCATGTTTTATCCAGTGTGTTATACTCGGCCATTCCATTTAGTCTGTGTTAAATAATAAAATTCTTAATAATATCTTCATAAAACCTATCACTTTGATATAAAGATAACATTTAATTCACTTTGAATTTATTCAGTTCAGTTCAGTTCAGTCACTTAGTCATATCTGACTCTGCGACCCCATGAATTGCAGCACGCCAGGCCTCCCTGTCCATTACCAGCTCCCGGAGTTCATCCAAACTCATGTGCATCGAGTCGGTGATGCCATCCAGCCATCTCATCCTCTGTCGTCCTTTCTCCTCCTGCTCCCAATCCCTTCCCAGCATCAGGGTCTTTTCCAATGAGTCAATTCTTCGCATCATGTGGCCAAATTATTGGAGTTTCAGCCTCAGCATCAGTCCTTCCAGTGAACACCCAGGACTGGTCTCCTTTAGGATGGACTGCATATATGCATCTTTAAAGAACTGGTATAGTTAAAAATAAGATGCAGTAAAGTAGGTAACAGGATTCATGCCAGTTTTTTCAGTATTGAACCATTTTGTGATTTGGGGGACAAGTCCCTTTTCTCTAGGCCTTGATTTTCTAGACATCTAAATTTTTCAATTCTTATATGACAGGTTCTTGCTCTTAATTTATAATTTACAATGCATTCAAAATGATATAATTACATGCTAGATAAAAAGAAGTCCCAAAACAAAATGCATGTTATAACAAGTGAGGAAGAAGTAGGCTCTATAAGATCCTGATACCTGTTAATTAACTCTGTATTTAATACACAATGGAATATTACTCAGCTATTAAAAAGAATGCATTTGAATCAGTTCTAATGAGGTGGATGAAACTGGAGCCTATTATACAGAGTTAAGTGAGTCAGAAAGAAAAACACCAATACAGTATAATAATACATATGTGTGGAATTTAGAAAGACGGTAATGGTGACCCTATATGAGAGACAGCAAAAGAGAAACAGATGTAAAGAACAGACTTTTGGACTCTGTGGGAGAAGGTGAGGTTGGGATGATTTGAGAGAACAGCACTGAAACATGTATACTACCATATGTGAAACAGATCACCAGTCCGGGTTCGATGCATGAGACAGGGCACTCAGGGCCGGTGCACTGGGATGACCCTGAGGGATGGGATGGGGAGGGAGGTGGTAGGGGGTTCAGGATGGGGAACACATGTACAATGATGGCTGATTCATGTCAATGTATGGCAAAAACCAATATTATAAAGTAATTAGCCTCCAATTAAATAGGTTAATTTAAAAAATATATACAGTAATGTATATGCACTGGCAATGACAATTTTCAGTGCAGACTCAAACTGCTGAGCTTTTGTTACTGCTAAGTTTAGTTTTTAATGCCTTATGGGTCATTTCACGCTGATAGATTGCCACTTCTTGGGAAGTAGAATTGGAAACTAGATAACTGCATTTGTGAAAATTCCATGTTAAAAATAAAGACAAATAGAATAACTTGTGCACACATAGCTTGGGTTGATCTCAAGGGAATTAACCTTAAGTGAAAAAGCCAAACTAAAGGTTACATTGTGTAATTCATTTATATTGCATTCTTGAAATGAAAAAATTACATACATGGGGACCAGGTTAATAGTATCCAGGGGTTAAGGAGGGAAGGGACAGTGATGGAAAGATGATAGGAGGGAGATTTGTAATGGAATTATTAGTGGTGATCATATGAATCTTAGCTTGATATAATTGCCCAGAACTAAATACACAATGAGTACATGTAAAACTGGTAAAATATGAATGAGGACTGAATTGTATCAATGTCAATTTCCTGGATTTGATATTGTACTATAGCTATACAAGATTTTCTTTTTTTTTTTTTTTTTACAATTGGAAGAATGGAAAAACAGACTGGTTCCAAATAGGAAAAGTACGTCAAGGCTGTATATTGTCACCCTGCTTATTCAACTTATATGCAGAGTACATCATGAGAAACGCTGGACTGGAAGAAACACAAGCTGGAATCAAGATTGCCGGGAGAAATATCAATAACCTCAGATATGCAGATGACACCACCCTTATGGCAGAAAGTGAAGAGGAACTAAAAAGCCTCTTGATGAAAGTGAAAGAGGAGAGTGAAAAAGTTGGCTTAATGCTCAACATTCAGAAAACGAAGATCATGGCATCTGGTCCCATCACTTCATGGGAAATAGATGGGAAACAGTGGAAACAGTGTCAGACTTTATCTTTTTGGGCTGCAGTCACAATCACTGCAGATGGTTATTGCAGCCATGAAATTAAAAGACGCTTACTCCTTGGAAGAAAAGTTATGACCAACCTAGATAGCATATTCAAAAGCAGAGACATTACTTTGCTGACTAAGGTCCATCTAGTCAAGGCTATGGTTTTCCAGTGGTCATGTATGGATGTGAGAGTTGGACTGTGAAGAAGGCTGAGCGCCGAAGAATTGATGCTTTTGAACTGTGGTGTTGGAGAAGACTCTTGAGAGTCCCTTGGACTGCAAGGAGATCCAACCAGTCCCTTCTGAAGGAGATCAGCCCTGGGATTTCTTTGGAAGGAATGATGCCAAAGCTGAAACTCCAGTACTTTGGCCACCTCATGAGAAGAGTTGACTCATTGGAAAAGACTTTGATGCTGGGAGGGATTGGGGGCAGGAGGAGAAGGGGATGACAGAGGATGAGATGGCTGGATGGCATCACTGACTCGATGGACGTGAGTCTGAGTGAACTCTGGGAGTTGGTGATGGACAGGAAGGCCTGGCGTGCTGCGATTCATGGGGTCACAAAGAAATCAGACACGACTGAGCGACTGAACTGAACTGAGGTGAAGAATATACGGGATCTCAAGAAAAAGAGTTTTAATAAAATGAATGATGGCTTTTGTGATATATTTTGGGTTATCAAAGAATTTACTTTTGTCTGATGGTTCTAGAAAGAACAAACCTCAAAATATCTGGATTCTGGATAGAGAAGCACTGTTTGTGTTCTATCTCCCAGAGGTGAGCCTGTTTATGTTAGGTTCTGTCAGGTCTCTTTGTATTCACAATATTTTGCTTAAGGCCTCAAAGAAGTTTTTATTATTAATGATTGGTCAGAAAATCTTCCTGTGGGGGGTGAGTGGGAGGTGGGAGGGGTGAGAATGTGGAAACTTAAATGTGCAAAATCGGAGGTACTATGGCTGATTGTAGCTGTAACAGGTCTTTGGAAACAGGTAAAATGCTTTAAAAGAGTGACTGTCAGTCTCCCTTTATGCATAAAAAAATTTAATCTAGGTTCTTCTAAAGGATCATGAAAGGGACCGTTACTAAACAAAGACCAGAAATCAAAACCAGTGCGACTTTGATGTTCAAGCAACTCCAGCCTAACCGCAGAGGCAGAGGCGTTAAGAACTGAAATGGATCTTCATACAACTAGAGTCTCTTGGAGCACTGAAGTTACTTCCTCAAATTGTATTTAGTTACTTTCCCAGTTTATTCGTGGGTGAGCTAGAAAAGGGATTCCAGCTCCCAGGATAGCATTCTTTCCCACTAGGCCATCAGTCCTGTGAAATGTTCTTGAGTCCAAGCACTCCCTCTCCTCCATTGGCTGCTGTGGAGTTTCTGGCAGAAAATACAATTTCTAAGTAGTGTTTAAATGACCTCAACGCCTAATTCAGGCTTGCAGGGAAAACTTAGCTTGTGTTTCCAGTGTCCTCTTCGGCCTAAAGCAGCCGACGATAACAAAACAGGAAGAGGCTTTTAAAGTTCCTTTGGAACCAGAAATGCTTGCGACGTACTCGGAGCGCGCAGGCGCAGGACGGAGAGGGCTTGTCCTCTCTGAGTTGCCGTAGGGCCTAGGTGGCTGCGGCCTGGGTCGGCTCCCCACCCCCTTCCACGTCAGCGGAGGACTCTGCGGGTCCGCCGCCGCCGCTGTGGGTTGAGCCGGAGTTTACGGTTCCGCGGTTGCCCCAGCTGCTGCCCCTCGTAGTCAGGTAACGGCCTACAAGCCCCCTTATCTTGGAGGAGCTCCCTGGGCTGGGCAGAGTCGGAGGAACCGGGCTCTAGCGGGGAGATGAGGAAGGGGAGCGACTAGGCCGCTAGCGTCCGGGCCTGGCGAAGTGGAGTGCAGGGTTGGGAAGCTCTGAGCGGGCCGCCCCATCCTGGCCTGCCTACTGGCCGGGGGTCTTCTCCCTTCCAGGCCCCCGGGGCTCGCCATTCCCGGCCGGGGCTTCCTTTGCAGGAGGGAAGGAACGGGGAAGGGGCGTGGGGGTGCAGAGCACCAGTTGAGGGACTCCTGGTCCACAGAGTCGGGTCGCATAGGTGAACGTATTAAAGCGCTGTAAGGGTTTTAAGCAGAGTATTTTTGCATGGGATCTTTTTAACTTCAGAAGTTCAGATTGTGTATTATGTTTAAAAATCACTTTTATATCGTGATGGGGTGAGGCTGGGGGACTTGTCACTGTATTGTGGGCTTTAATTCTGCAGTACAGCTTTCTAGACTCTGGGCGGGGTTGTGGGGTGAGAGATAATGTAACTTAGGCTAAGGCTGACAAGTGTGTGTTTTAATACATCAGGATTTATTTCTATGCAACGTAATATAGATGGACCCTCCCCGTCTAATGCTGTAAAATTCATAAGCCAAGCTGAATGAACTTTAGACAGAAAAGATCACGATAGTTGCTGGTTCTGTTTTTGTTTTTTCGGTTGTAATAACTTTATATTTCTTTTTCTAGGTTTTTTTTTTTTTTGGTATCTGTTATCTTTAAATCTTGTATCGAGAGTAGGCTGTGACCGGGAACCATGACGGCTGCCGAGAACGTATGCTATACGTTAATTAACGTGCCAATGGATTCAGAACCACCGTCTGAAATTAGCTTAAAAAATGATCTAGGTAAATGTTGGTAATATTTTGAAAATGAAAGTAAAAAGTTCACTTGCATTTCAAGTTCCTTTATAATTAGAAATACTTAATTTTTTTTAAGATCTCTTCAATAAAACTTTGTCTTGCTAAAAATGGAAATGTGTTACTTTAGGCCTGCAGTATTGGTTTTTGGAAAGAAAAGAACATCTCAGCTTAGCTTATATCACGGTGGGGTGGGGCTAAATAAATATAATGGTTTAGTTTTTAGCTATTCCTCAAGATAACATAATGGCTTGTTTAAATGTAGCTGACAGTTCTTTGTAGATAACAGATTAAGAGTGAGTATTAGAATGTTTTAATTTCTTTGTGCACTTAGCTTCATATTACTTAGCTTGTTCTTTTTGTTTTACTGCCTGTTGAACAAATGAAGTCAACACTGGAACATATATATGTTTTCTCAGAAACATTTATGCTTTTGATTTTTAAAGCATTTATGCAAAGAAGAAAACAAAAACTTTATTTCTGAATTTTAAAAGTATGTACTGTATCTCCTTTTTGTGAGTAATTCTGCCAAAATTTTTTTAAAGTAATGCACGTTCCGAGATAATAATTCTTGCTTAATTGAACTAATAAAAATAAGTTTTACTTGAAGTGATAACTGCTGTTTAAAACAGACTAAAGGGAAATTTATGCTTCAAATCTTGATAGTGTCTTTTAGAATATAGTTTACAGTTTGAAAGGAGATGATATTTTAGTTGCATGTTCCTGCTGTTAATCAGCAGTAATGGAATACCTTGTGATTTTAGGTTACATAATATTCGGTTTCTATTGAGGCCTATTTCTAGAAAAGGAAAAATAAATTTTTTTTATGGCATTTAAGCTGATCTTGTTCGTTTACAAAAGCCACACATACTGTATTTCCTTTTTTCCCCCATATTCATGTAAGAGTAGAATGGAATACAAATTGAATAAACTTTCATTACTTTTTTTTTCTAATGTCAAAATCTTCAAATTTTCATAATTTAAAGGTTTTCACTTTTAAACCCCCCAAATACTTAAGTTTATTGGTGGGTGATAAAGGACAAACTTGTCCTTAACTGTAAAAATACTCTTTTCTTAACTATACTTTACCTACTAAGTAAATAAATAAGTAGTGTTGAATTTTACGTTTATTTTTGACTGTATTTCAATAGAGTTGAGATGAAAAGATTTAGAAATAGTTTTCAATTTGAATAACAAATAGTTTTGTTTGGTGAAACACTGATATGGTTTAATTTCACTTTACCTTTGATCACTGGATATGAGCCCTGATGACTATACATTTCCTGGAGTATATTTTGGTGAATTAAATTGATATTTAAAACTATTTTTCATAAAGGAGAAGAACCTCTGAAAATTTTGAGGATGTGAAAAGAAGCATTCTTCACCTCAATTTGAATTGTTAGAATAAAGGGAAATAAGGATTGAGGAACTTGAAATGAATGGTGTTGATTTTTTTACAAGTTTACTGATAAACTTACTTTTAAAACTTCATAACCTTTAGTTACAAGTGGGTTTTTCAGTGGCTAAGATTGCATGCTCACAATGCAGTAGGGGCTGGGTTTGATCCCTGATCAGGGGACTAGATCCCATGCTGCCGCTAAGACTCAGAGCAGCCAAATGAATAAATACATATTAAAAAAAAAGAAAAATACTGAAGATCTGCCCAGATTAATGCTTAACTTCATCCTTTTACGTTTGTTCATTTCTTGATTTGATATGGCACACAGGTTTTTGGGTTTTTTTCCCATGTGTAGCTACTGTGAAGCATGGAGAGATGCATAAGAAGTTAGTCTGTTTTAAACAAAAACATTGACACTTAAAAGGCTTCCCTGGTGGCTCAGACGGTGAAGAATCTGCCTGCAATGTGGGAAACCTGGCTTTAATTCCTGGGTCAGGAGGATCCCCTAGAAAAGGGAATGGCAACCCACGCCAGTATTCTTGCCTGGAGAAGTCCATGGACACAGGAGCCTGGCGAGCTGCCATCCATGGGGTGCAAAGAGTTGGGCAGTCGGGCACAACTGAGCATAACACTTTTTCACCTCACATTGACACTTACGGTATAACTTTGGCAGTAACCCTCACTGTGTTCGATTCTTTTAAAGAGGTTATTTATTTATTTATTTTTGGTTGCGCTGGGTCTCTGTTGCTTCTCACAGGCTTTCTCTGGCTGCAGGGAGATTGGGCTGGCGGCTGCTCTTGGTTGCTGTGCGCTGGCTTTTCACCAAGGTGGCTTCTCTTAACAAGCATGGACTCTAGCCACCCTGGCTTCAGTAGTTGTGGCTCACAAGCCCTAGAACTTGGGCTCAGTAGTTGTGGCTCAGGCTTAGTTGCTCAGAGACTTGTGGAATCTTCCTGGACCAGGGTTTGAACCTGTGTCCCCTGCATTGGCAGGCGAATTCTTATCCATTGTAGAATTCCCACAGGACCAGGAAGTCCTGTGTTGCATTTTTAATGCATACCTTAAATTCGTTAGTATTCAGCATACTTGTCTCTTAAGTTTCTGCCTTCAAATTTTGGATCCAAAAGATTTTAACCATAAATTCTTCAGTATGCAATAATGATGTGAAATTATAGATTGTTTTGCATAACATAGAGCGCTTATTTTTAGGTTAAGTAACAGTAAACTAGCATCTTATCTTAAATGTGTCATCCTTAATTATAAATAATGGTTGCTGATCCAGTACATTTTAACTTTCCTCCAATTTTTTAGGTAATTTCTCAAGAAAGATTCTGAAGTTTTATAATCTGTGGGAATATGATGAGATTTTGGAGTTAATTTAGTCTGTTAATTCCCAACTTTTTTGAGTGTGAGGTTCTTCCTAATGTTGAAAAATGGTCACTTATCCCCATCCCCACCCTTCATAATAGTGGCTGTAACTTTGGTTTAGAAAATAGGTACTGACTAAAAGCTACTTTGAATTCCAAAGCATATAACGTATCTGTTTACATTTTGAAAAATAGCTACAGGTGTGTTTGAGATACACGTTTTTTGGTATACCTATAGATTCATGGCTTCCACATTAACTCCATTGGTTTGGGGTCAAAGATCTAATCCAATGCTTTTCTATTATATGTAAAGAATCATGAGGTTCAGAGATAAATGACTCTAAAATCATACAGCTTGTTTTTGGCAGAGCCAGGTGGAAAACCCTTGTCACTTGGGTTGGTACCTTTATTACTATTGCCTCTGATAAAGTGAGAACATGTTTTATTTTGTTAATTGCTTTTAAAATTATCTGAGGAATTTTCTTTTAAAATAATTGTGCTTAAAAAAAATTTTTTTTTTTTTTTTTATCAGAAAAAGGAGATGTGAAGTCAAAGACTGAAGCTTTGAAGAAAGTAATCATTATGATTCTGAATGGTGAAAAACTTCCTGGACTTCTGATGACCATCATTCGCTTTGTACTGCCTCTTCAGGATCATACCATCAAAAAATTACTTCTGGTATTTTGGGAAATTGTTCCTAAAACAACTCCAGATGGGAGGCTTTTACATGAAATGATCCTTGTTTGTGATGCATATAGAAAGGTAAACTAAACCGTAATTATTTCCAAATATTGCTTAGATTTTTAAATAATTGTAAAGTTGGTGGTGTGGGCTCTGTTTTAATTTTTTAAATTAAATCTCAGAAATGTAAGTTTTAGATATTTGAAGCAGAAGTTGTAAAAAGTTATTGTGAAAAGTTTTATTGTTGCTTTTTTCCAGATATTTTCCATGCATTTTTATGTGTTATTAATAAAAAACAGTGACACATAGAATACAAGACATTGATGTGATAAGTAAAAATTGCTTTTATCTATAGGAATCTGATGGAAATTGTGTAATAATCTAGGTATTTGTCCTGAAACCTACTTCCTAGTTTTTTTTTTATTGAAAAATTTTGTATGTAAACATTGTGTTTTTTTGTAAAATACTGGGACTCATCATTTCATATTTGATTTTTATATCAGGATCTTCAGCATCCTAATGAATTTATTCGAGGATCTACTCTTCGTTTTCTTTGCAAGTTGAAAGAGGCAGAACTGCTGGAACCTTTAATGCCAGCTATCCGTGCTTGTTTGGAGCATCGACACAGCTATGTTAGAAGAAATGCTGTTTTGGCCATCTATACTATCTATAGGTAAATAAAGGTCCTCCTTTGGCTTACTTCTCTATGGACTGTTTAGTCTTTCAGACCAGAAGAAGTTTCAGAGTGGTTCCTTACAGATTTTATGTACCTTGCAAATATGTTTTGATTAGCCTGAACATTTTTCCTTATTAAGTTGTTAACATTTAAAAGTCAAAAAGATCTGGCAACACCAGGTCCTGGTTTCTACATGACAGTAATCTGCTGGAAGTGAATGGCAGGGGCCCCATTTAAACAGGTTGTATGCTTTCCAGTTTACGTCACTACCTGTCTTTCTCAATTTTAGTACTCCAGCCCAGTTAATTAATTTATTAACTTGCTTAGCCCATAACTTTGAGGTTTTGGCCTTATTTTAGAATTCTCTTTTTGCAGGATGTGGGTCTTGTCTTTTTATACTTAGAGGTCTTAAGGAGGAAACTTTTTAATAGGAAGGGTTGCAGTTCTCAGCTGATTCCTGTTCTTAGAAAACTAAAAATTTTGGACTTTAGGCTGGAATGCTTGGTTTTTACAGTCACTGGTGTCAGTCTATTTAGAATTAGGATGTAATTTATATAAACATCTTTGTACTTTAATAGTCAATAATTTAGTAATTTCACAGTTATATTGGATTTTGTATCTGTTCAGGAAGGTGGTAATCTGGTTAATAATATAGAGTTCTTTGGAAGTTATCATTACAGATTACACAGGTTTCAGAATTTAAACTTAGAGTACACACAAAGAAATTATTATGATTATAGGACAACTGGAAATTTGAACAGTCTGTATGATGATAGTAAGAAATTATTAGTTTTTACTACATGATAATGTTAGTTTGAAAAGAAAGTTCTTAATTTTAGAGACGCATACTGATACATTTACAGAAGAAATGTTAAATGATCTTGGATTTGTTTCAGAATAATATGGGAGGAGAGGAAGTGAGACAGGTGAAACCAAAATGACTATGAATTAATTATTGTTAAAGTTAGGGGGGAAAAAGGGCTAGGGGATGGTTTTTATTAAACAGGTGTTCATTGCTCTGTATACAATACAAACACTTCTAAGTTTTCAAAGTAAGAAATTAGTAGATAAATACAGTGCATAAATAGTAAAATTGAAGGGACTATTTCTTCTCCAATAATTCTTTTTTTTTTTAATATTTAAAAAATTTATATGGCTGCAAGGGATCTTAGCCGCAGCATGCGGAATCTTTAGTTGTAGCATGTGGGATCTAGCTCCCTGACCTGGGATTGAGTACTGGCCCCCCTCCATTGCAAGCTCAGAGTCTTAGCCACTGGGCCACCAGGAAAGTCCCTCCAATAATCCTTAATGTAGGATCTTTCAGTACCTCAAAGTTGTCATTATGAGCATCAATATTATAGCCCTAAAGTATATGAAAGAGAAATTAGAGCTGTCCAGTTGATAGATAGCATGTTGAGTAAATCAGCTTTCTCTAATTTGAACTAAAAAACACAATTTGATAAATAGATGAATATGTAAATTTCTGATTCATACTCACAATTTTCTAATTGATTTAAAGTTTAAAAAAGTAAAACAATTAATGATGGTATAAGGTTTGATAAAGGTTAATTTTGGTAGAGTCCAGAGAGTTACTAAATATGAATATTACCTGTTTTATTTGAAGAAACTTTGAACATCTTATACCGGATGCTCCTGAATTGATACATGATTTTCTGGTGAATGAGAAGGATGCAAGTTGCAAAAGAAATGCATTTATGATGCTAATTCATGCAGATCAGGTGAAGTATTTTTTTAAAAATACTTTTATGACTGTTTAAGTGAGAATTAAAGATATTACACAAGTTTTTAGTAATTTTGTTTGTAGTACATATGATTTGTGTTATTTTGATTTTTTTTAGATTTTTGAATTTAATTTATATAAAAATAGAGTTTAAAAATTCATTTTGTGGTATATTGCTTATGTATGTGTTCTTTTCTTTTTTTAAGTACACATCAGACAGACATTTTTAATAACAGCCATTTTACAGTTCTTCTGGATTGAAATTATTGTGGCCATATGCTTTGGCACCCAGGTTTGGGGCTTTATTTTTCCTTCTGTTGGTAAAGATCTAAAATTGTTTAATAGAGAAAAACAGAAGTTCTTTATAGGGTCTGTCCCAAGCCATAGCTTTGAAAGAGGGTGGAGTTCAATGTAGATGTATGTTTTTGTTAGGCTTTTCAAACTTCATATGTAAATGTCAGCCCTATATCCAGCTCTGCTGGTGATTAAAGTTTATTCTTCTGCTGGTTAGCAGAGATTCTGCACACATTGGTGGCATTTAATCTTAGAACTTTTGCCATCCAGTATTTATTATCAAAATATGCATGAAGGCTGAAAAAATAATGGAATCTGTCCATTCTTCTGAAATCTAGATGCTATCATTTTATCTTTGTAAACAAAATTATAAGAATGCTGCTTATTTGGGCCACAGAGTTTTGTCCTTTTGTACAGTTGGTTTTATTGACCTGTGTTTTTGGTGTTATGCTATTTACCTACATAATTAGAATTTCAATAGAATTTATTGATACTTTTACTATAGAGATGTTGATGAGACCATAGTTCTCTATGTTACAATGTTAAGGGTGTGAGAATCAGTGAGATTTTTATTTTAGGTCTCAGAAACAGAAATAACTGTATTCATAGGCAGTTGGTTTGTTTAGGTTGTGTAGATACCCTGAATCAGGTAATACATAGTGTTTTTCTCCTTAGTTTAGCTGCTAGAAAATTCTAATGCTGGATTTGTGGCCCATTTCTATTAATAGAAAATATATTTGACTTTGTATCTTATATTTATGTGTTAACCTGTATTTTTTTCCTCAGTTAGTTTTTCTTTGCCCTGATTTCCTCATTTGTTTTAGGTTTAGTTATGTATGCTTTTTTTTTTCTTTAAGTCCTTTTATTGAATGAGGTTGAGTTTGATAAATATATTCTTTTTTTTTTTAGGATAGAGCTTTGGATTACCTAAGTACTTGTATTGATCAAGTTCAGACATTTGGAGACATTCTTCAGTTGGTTATCGTTGAACTAATTTATAAGGTAAAACTAATCTATAATGGGTAAAATTAAGAGTTTGAGATAAGGTTAAACAGTCTTGAGGGCACAACTTAATTGGTGGGGTAATATGTTTTAACAGTAGAAATATTTTGCAGCATGGCCTATTCAAGTCTTCCCTACTCCCTTTGGTTTGTCATATTTTCCAGATTCTTCCATTCTTTCTAAATCTCCATAAAGAATTCTGTAAAAATTCATGGTTTGACCCAACACATATGTGAAGAAATTGTTGTATACTGCTCAGTCACTGAATTGACTATGAATTAGGCTTTGAACTAAAAGTCAAGATCTTTTTTTGAATACATAGCCAACTACTTTGGAAATCTAAAGACAAATGAGAAAAAGTCTTAAATATATTTTTGTTCCTTGTTTGTAAAAGAGAATAGAAAGATTTTAAATATGTTAAAATGACATTTTATGCCATTGACTCACAGGAATTTTAAGACGATCAGAGATTTGGGTTTTAAAATGAAGTACTTTATTGACAACATTTTAATTCAATATATCCTTCAAAAAATTGATTATATCTTAATATTCTGAGAAAATAAAAGATGCAGTAACATCCAGTTTTGCTATTAATACCATTGGAGGCCAACAAAAATATATGTTAGGAATGGATTTTATTGCATAGAATGGCATGAACAGAATACATAGCGGACCCTGCTAACTCATTACATCCTCTTTGCTTCTGCAGGAAAGAGGCCCCTTTCAACACAGGTTATCCAGTCATTTTGAATTGACATTTAAGATGAAGCCAGAACTATGAATATTACATATGTAAATATAAAAATGTAATTCATCTGTATGGTTCAGGGATGCCACTGAGATTCTCAAAAGTAGGAGTTCTCTGCCGTCGAATGACTTCTTTGTCTAGTAGGGTCCAGGTTATAGTGAGAGGAAAGAGGTCTTGAGTCTTAATGGAGTAATAGAGATTTGACTAAACATTTTAGAAAAATCTAACATAAATGCTAATTTCAAAAGAGAAAAAATAAGAACTATTTACTTCACAGGTAAAAGTATTAAGATGCATTTAGAATGGAATAGAAAATGTTATTTGTCTTCTCAACATTGAATATGGTCCCAAATTATAAGTGCAATAGTAGTATTTGAAAAAGAAGTGCTCTTGCTTTATTAAAAAACTAGTATTTTTCTATTATTATTTATTGAAATTCATGTAGTCCATCATGTTTACCTTTTTGATGTGACATCCAGTATAGAATAGGACAAAATTTAATACCTATTACAGTACGAATGTTAGTTACTTGGTTAATGTCTTGTGTATAGTGTGCATGTCTTTAATTATAAGCCATCTGAAAACCTTTTATGAAAGAGTGGAAATATAAATTATTATTGAATGAATAAATGAATGAGTAGCTGTAACAGTTAGTTATTTGAAGTAAAATCTATTTCTTCCGGAAATTACCGGTGTTGTATCATGGTGTCTCATCCTGCATTGGCCAACATCTCTGAGCTTTCAAATGAAGAAAACTATGGCAGCCCACTCCAGTGTTCTTGCCTGGAGAATCCCAGGGACGGGGAAGCCTGGTGGGCTGCCGTCTGTGGGGTTGCACAGAGTTGGACACGACTGATGTGACTTAGCAGCAGCAGCGTATCCCATAAGCTGACATCTGTCTTTAAGAATGTGTTTGAAAGCAAGTGTTCCTGAATTCAGTTGAAACCTAAATGTTTTCTTCTCCAGGTTTGTCATGCTAATCCATCAGAAAGGGCTCGTTTCATTCGCTGCATCTATAACTTACTACAGTCGTCTAGCCCTGCTGTAAAGTACGAAGCTGCTGGAACATTAGTAACCCTCTCTAGTGCACCCACTGCCATCAAGGTACTGTCCTTTTTTGTGTGTCTGTGTGTCAGTTAGATGATAGACATGCTGTCTTCTCACTTGATGTAGTAACCTTACAATCAACTACAAATTTTAGAAAATTCTTTGATTTCCAGTGTAGTCCAACCTTCTTTTCTTACTTTCTGCTTTCATATGTATATAAAGAGTAAAAGTGACAGAATAGCAGTATTTGTAGTTTCTGGAGCATGATACTGGTATTTTAAGATCTCCACCCCATACTTCAGTTACATTAAGAACTAGATCTGGGGAAATGGATGCTGAATCCTAAATAATGTACCCTAAAACAGTTCCAGTGAATGTTTTTGATAATGAAATATTTTAATATACTGTCAAGGCTATGTGAGGAACCCTACTCTATTCATAGAATGAATTATTGTAGAAAACCAGATTGTATAAATAGGGGAATTTAGTGCTTTTACCACCAATACTTAAAAAATTCTTTTTTAATGTGTTATTTTGAAATAATTTTAAACTTACAGAAAAGTTGCAAAAATAGGTCAAAGTTCCCATTACCCTTCACCCAGCTTCCCATGATGTTCATGTCTTGCATAACAATTGTGTAGCTGTCAAAGTTAAAATTGTCGTTGGAACAATATTGTTAACTAAACTATAGACTTTATTCAGATTTCATCAGTTATCCTACTAAAGTTCATTCTCTGTCCCAGAATTCAGTCTAGGATCCCATGTAACACTAAGTTATCATGTGTCCGTGTCCTTCTAGTCTGGGATAGTTCCTCAGCCTTTCCTTGTTTTTCATGATATTGATACTTGTGAAGAGTACTGGGTCAGTTTGTTTGTAAAATATCTCTTAATTGGTTTGTATGGCATTTTCTCCTCATTAGTTTAATGTGCAAATATTTTAGGGAAGTACCACAGAAGTGGTACACCATTCTCAGTGTATCCTATCCTACATGATGCTGATATACCTTATTACTGGTGATGTTAAACTTGATCATTCAGTTAAGGTGGTCTCTGTCAGATTTCTCTACTGTTGACTTATGATTTTTCCTTTTGTAATCAATAAATATTTTGAGAACATACCTAGAAACTCTGCAAATATCCTATTTCTCCTCAGACTTATACCCAGCTAATTTAGACACATATCAGTAGATCTTTTCTATAGCAGTTTCTATTATGATATTCTAATGGTGATTTTTTGTTACCCTCATTCTACACTTACTATTTGGAGTTCTGCAGGGAGGAGCTGTCCCTTCTCCTTCATTCTTTCTTCCCTTCCTCCCTCTCTCCTTTCCTTCTTTCCTTCCTTTTCTTCTTTATATCAGTATGGATGTTTTATGCTATGGATTATAGTCCAGTATTATTATTTTGTTGATCAAATTGTCCTAGCTTTAGTCATTAGGAGCTCTTTCAGATTTGCATCTTTGCCCTTTACTTTTAATGACTCAGAGCCATCTTTATATTCTTGATTTTTTCTGTTCTGTAATGCAAGTGGGTTAGGGTTTGTACCTAAACTTAAAAGTTGCTTAGTAGCCAAACTGTTTGGGATTCTCTATCTGCTTTTTTCTGCCTTGTTCCTTAGGTTCAGCCCTTAATTTTTGGCTGTTAATGAGGGTTTCTGGCTGTAACAACCTCTTCTCATCCTTTTAATTTGTGATGCTTCCAATTTTTTGTAATTAAAAAAAAAAAGAAATTTGTTAGAACTTGGGTAGTAGAGGGACACATTCCTCTGAGAAAAATGCATAAATTTTCAGTGTAGGATAGTGAATGTATTTTGGCTTCTTGGAGGCTTTACTTATTTTCAGATTCTATGTTTAAGATAGATGAATGTGTTCTTAAAATGTATTTCTTTTTTTTACATAGGCTGCTGCTCAGTGTTACATTGATTTAATTATTAAGGAGAGTGACAACAATGTAAAGCTTATAGTTCTAGATCGATTGATAGAATTAAAAGAACATCCTGCTCATGAACGAGTACTACAGGTAAATATTTCTGAAACAGAGAAATCCTAAATAGAATCTTCTTTCAAATTGAAATAATTCCCAATACTTTTCATCTTGGTTAGCTTAAATGCTTGGAGATTTGGTGGTTTAAATTTTGATCAACTAAAATATAACTCCTGAAGCACTGTAGCCTTTTGGGGTATTGTCTTTGTTATTAAAAATAATTTCTAACATGAATTAATGTGTTACATTTTATCTTTTCTGTTTGTACTGCACTTGGTGTTCTTACAAGTAGAGATATATTTGTTTTAGTTTTAATTTACATTTTTTGCAAAGTAATTAACACCAACGGAGAATGAAAGATTATTAGATTCTAGAAAATTATCAATATACCTGTTTAATCTGTGACAATGATTATTACAAAACTAAAGCCCCATGATAAAAATAAAGCTACGTTCAATGCTGATCCTGGATCAGTAACAACAAAAACATTTTCTATAAAGGACATTATTGGGAAAGTTGGGGAAATGTGAATGCAAACTCTGTATTAGTTAATAGTATCATTAATCAGTGTTAAGTTCTCTAAATTTGATAATTGTGTTATATAGGAAATTTTTCTTACTCTTGGGTATACAGTGAAACATTTCGGAGTATAGAGAATAAGACACAGCAAATGTGGTGAGATATTAACAACTGGTATATATAAGTAATGGTTGTAGAGGAGTTTATCCTTAAAAATTTTAGAACATTTTTATCAGAATTTTTTAAAAAAATAAAGTTTTAAAGAAGTGAAATATTTTGTTTTGCTATATTTGAAAACACTTGCTATAGAATTTTAAGTATGCCTCTTTAAAATATTAGTTTCCTGCAGAGCCAAAATAACATTATCGCACTTAACAAAATTGTTAATGAATCATCCAATTTTCCCAGATATTCCTAAAACACTCTTTTGGTTTGATTTTTCCTATTTATAGCCATACATCACACTTGGTTGTGATGTATGTAATTGTGATGTGTGGTTCCTTGAGTCTCTTAATTTGAACAGTATCATTTTTTCAGAACACTGACTTGTTTGAGAGACTCCTCCTGGATGTATCTGGTTACTTTTTTTGGTGTCATTTAGCTTGTTGCTCTGATTTCTGTATTTCCTATAAACTGCACGTTTGAGCTAAAGCTTGACAGAGTAAACATGTTCAGTTTGAATGCATCATATGTGATACTACATACTTCATGTTGCCTTACATCAGGCAACTCAAATTATCTGTTTTGTCCGACAGTAGTGATTTTATTATTGATCAGAGAATTAAGGTCATGATAGAACCCTCTATTCTGCAGTTAAGATTTTCTTCTTGTGACCAGAAATACTGATATTAATTCTAGATTATTTCTATTCTTTTTTAGGATCTGGTTATGGACATCCTAAGAGTATTGAGCACACCAGACTTAGAAGTACGCAAGAAGACTCTGCAGTTAGCACTGGATCTTGTCTCCTCTAGGAATGTTGAAGAGGTAAAACAAAATTCTGACAGCACTTTGTAAGCTGTCAAGTCAAACATGATGTCATTCTCACTTATTTTTGCTTTGTTCTACAGCTGGTTATTGTCCTTAAGAAGGAAGTAATTAAAACAAATAATGTGTCAGAGCATGAAGATACTGACAAATACAGACAACTACTTGTGCGAACATTGCATTCCTGTTCTGTCCGATTTCCAGATATGGCTGCAAATGTTATTCCTGTGGTATGTAATCCCAGTGATCTTAATCTTGAAATTCTCTAAAAATAAAAATTAGGAAATTTTAGTTATTTCACAGTTAAATTCTGGAAATCTCAGCTCTTTGTAATCACTAAATCTCACGGTAAGAAGAGATCTTTATGTCTGCTACTAAGCTCAAAAGGATAAGGACTTTGACTTCTTTCTCTCATATCTTCACTGAAAAAACAACAACAAAAATAATGACAAATATACCTCCATATACTATTATAACTAATGTTTGTTGGTGGTGGTTTAGTTGATAAGTCGTGTCCGACTCTTGTGACCCCATGGACTGTCTGCCAGGTTCCTTTGTCTATGGGATTCTCCAGGTAAGAGTACTGAAGTGGGTTGCTGTTTCCTTCTCTAGGGGATCTTCCCAACCCAGGGATCAAACCCAGGTCTCCTGCATTGTAGGCAGATTCTTAACCAGCTGAGCTATGAGTGAAACCCTTAATGTTTGTTACTATTACCTATAGTAAAATATTCTGTGTATATAAATCAATCAGTAGGGCAAATAAGTTTCTTTCAGATAATCAATAATTTTATCTCTTAAATTTGAAGGATTTAGTTAGAGGAAAAATTAGCATACCAAGAATGTTTTGCTTTCTGTCATTGTCAGACAAATGAGGTATGTTATTGTAATTTGAAATTTTGACTTTGAGCTCTAAATTTTCTCTGAAATGATTTTACTTTTGGTAAATCTTTGTGTCTCCAGTTAATTTATTTTGAATTGTGGGTTTCCAGCTTCAGTTTTTGTTTTTTTTTTGGCTATGCTGGGCCTTTGTTGCTGCACATGGGTTTTCTCTAGTTGCAGCGAGCAGGGGCTACTCTAGTCGTGGTGTGCAGGCTTCTCATTGCAGTGGCTTCTCTTGTCGCAGCACAGACTCTAGGGTGATGGGCCTCAGTAGTTGCGGGGTACGGGCTTGGTTGCTCCAAGGCATGTGGATCTTCCTGGACCCCTGGACCAGGAATCAAACCTGTGTCTCCTATGTGGGCAGGTGGATTCTTATCCACTATACTAGCAGGGAAGTCCTCTAGCTTCAATTTTATTATGTGTTTTGTAATAAACTTCGCTGCATGTAAACTGAAAAGTCATCATCCCTTTGTTTACATAATGGTACTTGTCTCTCAACTTATATTTTGCTGTGTATTTGGAAAGTATTAATTATTTTCTTTGTAAACTTGTTCAGTTTACTTATTAACCTTAGGTAATAGGTAATTTTCTTTCTGAAAATGTGTAATTGTTATCCCTTTTTTTTTTTTTTTTCTTTTAGTTAATGGAATTTCTCAGTGACAGTAATGAAGCAGCAGCTGCAGATGTCTTGGAGTTTGTTCGTGAAGCCATTCAGCGCTTTGATAATCTGAGAATGCTTATTGTTGAGAAGATGCTTGAAGTCTTTCATGCTATCAAATCTGTCAAGTAGGTTTGAAATCTGTTTAAATGTAAAGTTAAGTAAGCATTTTACCAATTTCTGTCTTTAAGGGTAAGTTGATAGAAAATATGACAGGAGAGCTGTCTTAAAACAGTTAAGACAAAATGAAACAAAATAAATGTCAGAAACATGTCACCCCTACTCTCACCTTTAGTGAATCCATAATCTATCAGCAAAAAAATTTTTGGTAGGTAGGTTTCTCCATTCTCATCTCCTCTAAAGCATCATAAATTCTAAAGTGACTAAGAAACATATTTTTATTTATTTGTTTTTTTATGTACCTTGACCAAGTGGGTTTATTACAGAGATGCAAGACTAGTTAAAAAAATTCAATCTATGTAATCCGCCATATTAACAAGGGAAAGAATTACCCCCACCCTGTACCCCATGCACATACAAGCAAAACTATTAGAGCTAATAAATGAGCTCAAGATTGCTGCTTACAAAATCAGTATTAAGTATCAACTGCATTTTATACACTTGCAAGGAATAATCTGATAAGGCAAATATTTTTAAAAGGTACTATTTTGGGATACCATCATTATTTATATTCCCTCTTTAGCATTTACTGAAGTGGAGCATTGAAAATAACAGCCTAAATCTGTAATGTTTCCCTTCAGATAGTCTTTGCTAGTGAGAAAGGACTATTGCAGCTGAGTTTGCTTCATTTAAATCATC
The DNA here is from genome assembly GCF_016772045.2 of Ovis aries. Lineage (NCBI taxonomy): Eukaryota > Metazoa > Chordata > Mammalia > Artiodactyla > Bovidae > Ovis > Ovis aries. The sequence continues at coordinate 37,999,468 of NC_056068.1, forward strand.
TGATGGATTGTAGTAGACTTGCCTTACATCTGCCTGTATAGAAAAGAAGGGAGTACAATATTGGTTTTATGATATGAAAATGTATTGAGATTTATGGAAGTGAGAAAGATTTGTTTCTTTCTGGAAAAATAAAAATCATGTCAAAGTTTAGCTTTTGGCAGCCATAACCTCTTAGGGTTTCAATTTCTAGAATTTTTTTTGAAATAAATTTAATGAAAATCTTAGGGAAAATCTTAGGGAAAAGACTTAATTTACTACAACATTTTTAACTAGAAAATTGTTGCTTGCTTTATTTGAGGTTTTTTTCTGTAGTTTTGATTCTCTGCATTCCTTCCTTTTTCACTGGTCTATTTGGCACCCCTGCCTCTTCAGTGAATTACTTGTTATATAAAAATAATACATACTTTTAATAGTGGTAGGTTATAAAAATCAAATTTACTTGAAATTCTGTCCAAAATGAAAGACAACACATTTCTGGGAAACATTTGGGTATTTTATTTTTTAACCTCCTGGGTTTACCAGTCGTAGAATGTTCCTAAATAAAGAACACTTACTTTCCTTTTAATTCTTGTGACTTCAGGAGAGAATCAAAGAAACTTAGTGTCTTGTTATATTCTTTCTTAACATTTCATCCATGGTCCCTTGGAACTGCAGAATATTTTTTTCTTCCTTAAGCTTAAACTCATAAAAAAAGACCACTGCTTCAAGATTTGTTGGCCGAGTCAGTTCTTCATAGCTTGTATTCTTGCCTTAGGATTTACCGAGGAGCATTGTGGATCTTGGGAGAATACTGTAGTACCAAGGAAGACATTCAGAGTGTGATGACTGAGGTCCGAAGGTCCCTTGGGGAGGTATGTTTTACTTTAATATATGCTACTTTATGCAGTGATTTTTATTTTAGTAAATCTGACTTTTATGTGGTGATTTACTTTTGTGTTTTTATTTAATAGTGTTTGGGCTAAAGAACATTGAAAAAAATTTTAATTACTCAGATAATTAAGCCTCTGGTCAATGGGAAATTAAGGGAGTTGCCCTCCTCTGCATTGATAACACGTGTTCTTTTATCTGTATTATTTACCATTCTGGGTAAGATTTTATTTGAACAAAAGGTTATATATTTTAAAAAGGAAAAAGAATTGTAAAACTGCTTAATCCTCTGTATTATAAAAAAAGAATTCTTGTAAGAACAGGGCAAACTTTAGAACACCTATTTATATACTAAAACTGGCAGCATTTTCCTCATCTAAATAAGCCCATATAGTAGAATAGAAAGAATAGTTCTTGTTAGAAACCTGGATTCCAGTCTTGCTTCTACCAGTAATAACTCCAGGACTTTGGATATAATTTCCTTAACCTGACTGGACATCAGGTTTTTCATCCATATAATAAAGGAGTTGGTAGATAATGATTGATGACTCTTGGAGCTCATAAATTAGATGATAGACTGGTATTAAGAAATAAATACATAGTATCTACTTGGTTTAAAAGAGAGGAAGGAAGTTGGGTGACTTCCTTGGCAGTCCAGTGGTTAAGACTCCACAGTTCCTATGCAGGGAGTGCAGGTTTGATCCCTGATGGGGAAACCAAGATCCCATATGCCATGTGGCCAAAAAAAAAAAAAATTAAAAGAGGAGGTTGGTAAATCTGACTACATACACATAAGTCAGATTTATTTCATTTTGTGGAAGAATGGGTGCTGGTTTTGATTAGTATTTCAACGAAAGTGAGGGAGAAGAGGAATAAGGCTTAGTTACTGTCCTAAGTGTTTTCCTTTTCAGTAACTTATATGTAGAGAATTAAGATTTCTGTTTAACAGATTAAGAAACTGAGGTTTCAAAGTAGTTTTAATTAATTTGCCCTGAAGCCTTAGACAGTGAAGAATCTGTCTGCACTGTGGAAGACCTGAGTTGGATCCCTGGTTTGAGAAGATCCCCTGGAGAAGGGAGTGGCTACCCGCTTCAGTATTCTTGCCCAGAGAATTCCATGGACAGAGGAGCCTGGCGGGCTACATACAGTCCATGGAGTCGCAAAGGGTTGGACATGGCTGAGTGACTAATACATTCAACACATACAAACTAAAAGTAGCATCCAACTCCAAAGCCCCTTTCCTCACTACATTATTCTGAGGAGGAAGGAAAATTGGAAGCAGAGTCCCAAGTTCCAAAAAACCCCATTGAGGAAATAGTTCTGTAGAGAACTATAGAAATTATTGAATATTTAAGTATGTTTGGCTTCCTACTGGTATTTGATATTTCCATTTGATTTTTAGATCCCAATTGTAGAGTCAGAGATTAAAAAAGAAGCTGGTGAATTGAAACCTGAAGAAGAAATAACTGTGGGACCAGTTCAGAAGTTGGTAACTGAGATGGGCACCTATGCAACTCAGAGTGCCCTTAGCAGTTCTAGACCAACCAAGAAAGAGGAAGAAAGGTAATTTGTAGCACCTGGGACCTGCGAGCTATACTGCTGTGTATAAAACAGTCAGAGGATTTCTTTCTCTTATTAGTTTACTCTTTTGACCCAGATAGAAATCTTCACTATTTAAGATACTTGGACGGAAAAGGATGTTTAAGTTTCTTCCAGAAATTATGTTAATAGTTTTAATTCTCTGCTCCTAATAAATATTCTCATTGAACTGTGTTCTATTTAAGATTACTTTACTCACATAGAAAATACTAAGTGGAGGTAACTAATGACATTTGAGTTTTATTTCCAAATAACATTTGGAAATCACGTTACCACTATCCCGCTCCAGAACTTTTTCATCATCCCAAACTGAAATTTCAAGATTTTGCACTTCTAATTGATGGAATAAAATTTTGATGTTTTCCTCCATATTTGCTCTCTAATTATATAGTAAAGATGATGAAAATTTTGATGATGTCTAAAATTTTAATGGTTACTATATATTAGGCATTGTACTAAATAAATAGCTTGTCCCTGATAGTCTTTGACAGTATCCTGTTGATTAGCCACATTTCATACAGGAGGAATTTGAGGTTTAAAGAGGTTTGGAACTGCCCAAAGGGATGCAGTAAATGAATATACACCTTTAACTGTTTTCTCTTTATTTATTTAGCTCTTTTAACATTGCAGATGTGTTACAGCCATGTTTTTTTTTAAATCTTTTTCCTTTTTTATTCTGAGAGGTAAAGAGGGAGCTAGTTGAGATCTTTATCATCGAAGGGTGGCAGTGAGAGTATGAAATAGGCTTCCTTGAGTCATTTATACAAAAGCTACATGCTGCTTAAGAAGTTGGTGGGTTTCATTTGCCTTGATTGCTTTGCAGACCTCCCCTAAGAGGATTCCTTCTGGATGGAGATTTCTTTGTTGCTGCCTCCCTTGCCACAACTCTGACCAAGATTGCCTTGCGCTATGTGGCTTTGGTTCAGGAGAAGAAAAAGCAAAATGTAAGTTCATTTATTCTACATTTACCTAACATGAATATTGAGTGCCTGCTATATGCATTGAACAGTGAGGACCCAAAAGTGAATGAATGCTAAATTCCTGTCATAAAAGAGCTTATGCTTTAATTGGGGAAATGAACACAGTAATATAATGAAATATATGTATATAATATAATGATTGTAAAATTGACATAGTAATGTAATAACAACACAGTATGATTAGCCCATTGGAAGTGATGATACACGGGTTTATGAAGTTATTTCTGATTGCTGGGATTAGTCAAAGCCCAGTGAAGGAAATGCCTGTCTCTCCAGCATCTTCTTCCTGCTAGTCATTGTCTGTTTTATCCTAGAAATGCCTCTTAAATATATTCCCATTTTTGCAGTTCATACCTTTTTCATGGCTTCTGACTATTCTGACTGTATACTCATTTACAATAATGTACTGTCGTTCTACCCAACCCCTACTGCCATCCTTTATGTTACTGTCCTGTATTTTATTTCTGTGTGTCATTTAATCAGCCCTGTGATGCATAATTATTATTTTTGCTTTAAATAGTCAATTATCTTTTATGTATATATGTACTATTTCTTTCCCTTTTCTTATTTACCTAGTGACCAAACTCATGCTGGGAAGGGATATATTTAGCAAGTTTTAAGTAGCTGAGAGTTGGAAACAGGGCACAGTTCAAGTACCTCTTTGGGTGGTTTTTTTTTTTTTTTTTCATTTTTGCTTTGTTTGCTTTCATATTTTTCTTTCTGGTAAAATACATGTAACACAAAGTTTACCCATTTAAACTATTTTTAAGTGTACTGTTCAGTGTTGTGAGTCATTCAAATTGTTAGCCATTACCACTGTCCCTCTGCAGAACTTTTTCATCATCCCAAACTGAGAATAACCAGCAAACCATGACCCCATATTCCCTCCGCTAGCCCATGGCTACCACCATTCTGCTTTTCTGCCTCTATAGATTTGCCTGTTCTACACACCTAGTATAAATGGAAGTATACAATATTTGTCCTTCAGCGACAGGCTTATTTCATTTAGCATAATGTTTTCAAGGTTCATTTGAATGATAGCGTTGTCAGAACTTCTTTCTTTTTTCAGGCCGTCTAATATTCTGCTGTTACTGTTTATCCATTCATTCATTATTAATAGTCAATTTTCTTCTAAATATTTTTTAATGAGAAAAAAGTTATACTTAAGTGTTTTTAATTTTTTGTATACATGCAGATTTCTATCTGATATTTTCTTCCTGCCTGAAGGAGTTGATTATTCTTATAATGCAGGTCTGCTGATGATGAATTCTCTCAGCTTTCATTTGCCTGAAAAAAAATCTTTGCTTTCATTAAAAAAAATCACTTTGTGGTAAAACTGAGTGTTTTTTATTTTATTTTTAGTCATATCTTTTTTCACATTGCTAAAATAAGGAGTGATGTAATGAAGATTAATGAGAAAAAAATCAGTCATGGTTAAAACACTGAAGTACAAATCTTATTAATATTGTAGTGGAGATAGAAACATCAAAAAATAGGATTACATTCAGTTCAGTTCAGGTCAACGAAAACCTTTTGTCAGAGTTTATTATGACTTTTATCTTTGAAACACTTTTTCCCTAGTAGAGATCATTTTGTGTATTACCATATTGTAGTTCCATTTAACTTTATAACATTTTCCCTATGCTCTTCTAAACCCTTCCTAATCATAATAATATTCAATAGCTCCATAATAATCCATTAGATTCTTTCATGTAGTCAGACCTGCATATAAGATGACACTTTATTTTTAGATTAGGGATTTTTGAAGGATTTTTAAAAAAATGTCCATCATATATAGCTTTACTCATAAATCCATAAGATTCAGAAGATCAGGTAAATTATAAGATGTTTTATCTCTTGTTAATCAATTACTTTTATTTATGAGGAGTAACTTACTTTGTAATTCTCTGAGGGCCCTTATTTATTTATTTAGGTCTCGTCTGTTCTTTAAATTATGCTTCTTAAAAATCTCCAACATTTTATGTCTTGGTTCTGCAAGTTGGGAGAGCATTTGCTGGAATCTGTTTAAGAGAACCAGCTTTCTGGTAACATACTAGTTCAAGAAATTTGCCACCTTTGGTACAAGGCAGAAGGAAGTTTGGTTGTTCATCACCGTGCTGTCTTGGCTTTCCTTCATTTATGCCTTTTCCAACACACTTCATTTCTTAATGTAGATCTGACTTTCTCGCTGGTATCATACACCTTTTGCCTAAAGAATTTGCTTTAACTTCTCTTGTAGTGCAGATCTGTTGACAGTTAATTCTTTAGGTTTTTGTTTGTCTGAAAAAGCCCTTATTTCTCCTTCAGTTTTGAAAGATATCTTTGTAGGTATAGCATTCTAGGTTGACAGTTTTTTCTTTTAGCACTGTAAAGATGTTGCTTCATTGTCCTCTGGCTTTCCATACTATCAAGATGTTGCTCTTGTGCCTCTTTGTGGAGTGTGTCCTGTTTTCCTCCAGCTGGTTTTGGGTTTTCTCTTTATCACTATAATTAGAATTTCAGGTTTCAGTCATTTGATTAGGATATGCTTTAGTGTGCTTTTCTTTATGTTTCCTTTGCTTATGGTTCATTGAGCTTCTTAAATATGTAGTTTTATAATTTTTATCAAATGTGAGAAATTTTTGGTTATTATTTCTTTAGCTACTTTTCTCTGTCTCCCCTTCTCTTTCCTTGTGGAGACCATATCTGGACACAAAGGATTATTAGATTTATTCTTCCCCAGGCTTCTGATAATTTTTTCATATATGTATGCTGATCACAATGTGTAGATACATTTACATCACAATGGTGGAAAACAATATGGAAAACCAAGGGACTGGTCTAGATTAAAAGGAGCTAAAGAGAATAATAATCAAAATGCATGAACCTGATCCTGGATTTAAAAAAAAAAAAAAAATCTTGTGACAATTAGTAAGATTTAGTTGAATTTGGAGTGTAGTAGATATAGTTGGGAATTGTTACGTTTTTTAGGTGAGATAATGATATTATGATTATCCAGGAAACTGTCCTGAATCAAGAGATGTTTGCTAAAGCACTTATGAAGTAAAGATTCTTGCTTTCATACGTTAAGCCAAAAAAATTGTTGTTGTTGTTTAGTTGCTAAGTCAGAAGTCTGACTCTTTGTGATACCGTGGACCACCAGGCTCCTGGGATTTCCCAGACTAAAATACTGGAATGGGTTGCCATTTCCTTCTCCAGGGGAACTTCCCAACCCAGAGATTGAATCCACACTCGTGCATTGCAGGCAGATTCTTTACCATTGAGCCACCTCAGAAGCCCAAGTCAAAAAAATAAATGTACATATATGGTTAGAGTAAGAACACAGTTTTGGCAGAATATTAACAATTGGTGAAGTGTATCATTCTTGGGCTCCAAAATCAATGCAGACCGTGACTGCAGCCACGAGATTAGAAAGACACTTGCTCCTGAAGAATAGCTATGACACACCTAAACAGTGTATTAAAAAGCAGAGACATCCCTTTGCCAACAAAGGTCCATATAGTCAAAGCTATGATTTTCTGGTAGTTGTGTATAGATGTGAAAGTTGAACCATGAAGAAGACTAAGAGTTGAAGAATTGATGTTTTCGAACTGTGGTGCTGGAGAAGACTCTTGAGAGTCCCTTGGACTGCAAGGAGATCAAACCAGTCAATCCTAAAGGCAGTCAACTCAGAATATTCGTTGGAAGGACTGATGCCAAAGCTGAAGCTCCAATACTTTGACCACCTGATGCAAAGAACAAATTGGAAAAGACCCTGATGCTAGGAAAGATTGAGGCAAGAGGAGAAGGGGGCAACAGAGGATGAGATGGTTGGATGGCATCACTGACTCAATGGATATGAGTGAGCAAACTCAGGGAAATAGTGAAAGACAGGGAAGCCTGGCAGGCTGCAGTTCATGGGGTCACACACAGTCAGACATGACTTGGAGACTGAACAGTAACAAAAAATCATTCTTTTATCTTTCTGAAGTTGGAAAGTATAAGAGAAAATAGAGGAAGAGAAAAAAGTTTTTAAATCTCTGCTCTCTATCAGTTGAGGGTTAATGAAGGTTTTAGAGGGTGGCAGGAAGGAAAAGGGTGTAAAAAATAAAATCTAAAATATTCAGGTTAAGTGATATTAGGTTTAATTTCTTGAATTTTGAGTTATATTAAAGTGACGTTATTGCATTTGTAGAAGCCTGACAATAAATAAACCGTTTCTCTCCTTGTCTAGTCTTTTGTTGCTGAAGCAATGTTGCTCATGGCCACTATCCTACATTTGGGAAAATCCTCTCTTCCTAAGAAGCCGATTACAGACGATGATGTAGATCGAATCTCCTTGTGCCTCAAGGTCTTATCTGAATGTTCACCTTTAATGAATGACATTTTCAATAAGGAATGCAGACAGTCCCTTTCTCACATGTTATCTGCTAAACTTGAAGAAGAAAAATTATCCCAAAAGGTAAGGTATATATATGATAAAGGCATAAAAGTGCTTTGTGTTCTTTGTTGTTGATTTTTCAGTTCTCATATGTGAGGAGTGTCTATGTTGAAGGCCTCCAAAAATTATCGTTTTTTCCAAATTAAAGAGAGTTGATATATTGTTTTTGCAACACAGAAAGAATCTGAAAAAAGGAATGTGACAGTACAGCCTGATGACCCAATTTCCTTCATGCAACTAACTGCAAAGAATGAAATGAACTGCAAGGAAGATCAGTTTCAGCTGAGTTTGCTGGCAGCAATGGGTAACACACAGAGAAAAGAAGCCGCAGATCCCCTAGCATCTAAACTTAACAAGGTAACGATATACCAAATACACCAGTGGGTTATTTAAATTGGCTGCTTTTGAAAGTAATAATCAAGAATTTGTTGGTCCTACTGTTTATTGTAAAAGAAAAATAACTAGTACAGCATATTTTTTTGTCCTTACTGTGATTGATAGGTTCATTAAACATGAATTGAAACTCGGTGGAACCTGATACTTTTCTATATGCTAGTACTATTAGTCCCATGGCTGATTTCATAACTTGTTCCAGTTGTGTGTCAGATTACCGTAAACTAAAACATAGAGCCAAGGGATCCTGAGAGGTTAACTAGAGCTTTTAAAAGGTAAAACACTAGCCTCCTCCCTGACACCCTGCCCTCAGTTTCTCCTGTCCCCTGCTACTTTAAACAGGGCAACTCCACTTTTATATTCTTAGTGTATTGAGTTCCATATAGGATTTCATTAGGAAAAGTATTCTCATCTCTCTGTTTTCTCAAATACTAAATTTACACACCCATAACCTAGTTTAATCCTTCCTCTGTTAGATAAGTAAACAGTCTCAGATTGATTTTGTTGCCCAAGGTAAGATCAGTGGCAGAATAGGAACTACTAAAACACTTTCTCCCTTAAAATTGGTAATTGATATTGACAGTGTTACAGTTATAAAATTTTTTCACTTTTGTTTTTTTAAATTGTAAAATTTACATAAAATCAAATTTACCCTCTTAACTTACTTAAAAAAATATATATATACATATATATATATATATATCAGTTGATTTGGCTGCGTCAGGTCTTAGTTATGACACTTGCTTAGTTGCCCTGCAACATAAGAGATCTTAGTTGCCTGACCAGGGATCAAACCTTCATCTCCTGCATTGCAGGGTGGATTCTTGACCACTGGACTGCCAGAGAAATCCCCTCTTAACCGTTTTTAAGTGTCCAGTTCAGTGGCATTAAGTGCATTCACATTATTATGTAACCATCTGTACCATCTATCCCCTGAAATATTTTCATTTTTCAAAACTGAAACTCTGTGCCCATGAAACAATATCTCCCCATTCCCATCTTGCCTCAGCCCTTGGTAGTCACATTCTGCTTTTTATCCCAGTAAATTTGATTATGCCAGGTACCTTATATTAGTGGAATCACAATTTCATCCTTTTGTTACTGGTTTCTTAGTTCATTTAGCCTAATGTTTTCAGGGTGCATCCATTTTGTAACATTTGTCAGAATTTCCTTTCCTTTCAAGGCTAAATATATACCACATTTTGTTTATCTATTCATCCGCTGATGGACACTTAGGTTGCTTCCACCTTTTGGTTGTTGTGAGTAATGCTGCCGTGAAGGTGGATGTTTGGATATCTCTTTGAGGTCTACTTTCGTTCGTGTTAAACCCAGAAGTGGAATTGCTGGATAGTATAGTGATTCTGCTTTAGTTTTTTGAGGACCGCTGTACTGTTTTACATAGTAGCTGCACTGTTTTACATTCCAGCCTTCAATGCAGAAGGGATTCTGATTTCTCCATATTCTTGCCAACACTTACTTTTTATTTCTATTACAGTAACCATCCTAATGGATATGAAGTGACATCTTGTTTTAGTTTTGATTTGCATTTCCCTAGTGATTAGTGATGTTGGGTGTAATGTCTACTCAAGTCCTTTGCGAGTGATTTTAATCTGGTTGATTGTTTTCTGTATGTTGAGTTGTAGGATTTCTTTTTCTATTCTGGGTACAGGTCGCTTATCAGATGTATGATTTGCAAATATTTTCTTCCATTCTGTGGCTTGCCTTTTCACTGTGTTAATAATGTTCTTTGATGCACAAAAGTTTGTGATTTTTAATGTAGTCTCATTTACCTATTTTTTTTCTTTTGCTGCCTATGTTTTTGGTGAAATGTTGTTTTACATTTTTAAAATATTTACTCTGGATTTTTCTTTTCTTTTTTTTATGGAGTCGCAAAGAGTCGAACACAACTGAGCAACTGAACGGAACTGGATGTTTTTTTAAAAGTTTTGGTAGGGGTACATCTAAAAATTTGTCTTCATGGAATTACAAGAATTTCTTGCTTGTAATTATTTTTCCCGAGTTTGAGTAACAACCAGTGAGTGTATGTGCTGAGGGATTTAACTGAAAATCTATTCAAATCTGTTCAGTTCCTGAGTTGAGATAGTGTTTAATGTACTTGCTGAACATATTTAACATGGTAATGTGTAAGTTTCAGTCACCATGTCTAAATTATAAAACAATTTTATTATACCCATTTCGAATGACTGGTTTAATCTAAGTACATCTGTTAATCACCTAACATTCCTAGTCATTTGGCTAGGCTATATCTGATTGTCTCAGTCATTTGATTGTTTTTGTTTGACAGGTTACCCAGTTGACAGGTTTCTCAGACCCTGTGTATGCAGAAGCCTATGTTCATGTCAACCAGTATGATATCGTCCTGGATGTACTTGTTGTGAACCAAACCAGTGACACCTTGCAGAACTGCACGTTAGAGTTAGCTACTCTGGGTAAGGAAATTTACCATAAAGGGAGTTTTATTATATGGTAAATCTTGATGACAGGTTGTTACGAGAAGTGTACAAGTTTTAGTGTAAGGATTCTCTTGAGCCCTTCGTGACATTTTGAATCAAGTCTTAGTTTCTGAGCCTCTGTGATACTTTCTTATGCTTACGTTCTTTGGTACTCCTAGATAGGTTCATTCAATGAGCTTGAGCTAACATATGTCAATTTTTAAAAATATACATAAGAACTGTTTATATTACAGATTTACCAGATATCTTAGTTAGTTTCAATTGCCTTAGTTTAGAACAAGGTATTTTCTGAGTTCATAACTCAATACATACCCCATGTGTGGCCAAAGTAATACATTATCACATTTAGCAATGTGAGTTTTTTTTCCTTCTTAATAAAGACACATGAATTAGACTTTTTCTGATCATTTACGTATCTGGCTTTGAAGTTGGAAAATTCAAATTGTATATAGGAACAGTGCACTTCCCTACAAAATTCTATATGACTTAAGCAAGAGTTAAGAGGCTTTAAGAAATCAAAGGAGAACATAGTTCTGTCCTGTCTTCCTCAGCATAGCTTGAGTCCTACATAAAGAACTAATTCTTTCTTCAGGTTGTTTTATCTTTCTTTATAATGGAGTGTATAGTTTAAGACTTAAGCTTTTTGAAAAGTTCGTATCCATTCACTGAAATAAAATGGTATGCCTAAAACACACCCCCCACGTAAGTGAATTTAAATATAGGATTATTCTGAGAAGCCTATTACCTTTTAAAAGAAAATGTGCATATTGATGTGCATAATAGTGCTAAATGATTTTTTTATCCTCATATTTGAATCGTAATCCTTATTTTATTCCTTCTTTTGCCAAAAACTATTGAGCTGTATTTTAAGGTTTTATGATTGGAGAGGTTAATATGTATGTCTTTTTAGCCACATCTAAATTTTTTTTCAGGGGACTTGAAACTTGTGGAAAAGCCATCTCCTTTGACTCTTGCTCCTCATGATTTTGCAAATATTAAAGCTAATGTCAAAGTAGCATCAACAGAAAATGGAATAATTTTTGGTAATATAGGTAAGGAATTGTTTTATAGCCTGTGATGTTTGGATGTTTTTATTAAAGAATTTCTGTAATGAGTAGTTGTGTGACATTTCTTGAGGACAGGACTTGAATCCATTCATTTATTGATTTATGGGGCATCTGCTGTGCTATTCAGGGTTGTACTATGTTCTGGATGTACAGAAATGAGAGTCACTGTCCTCAAACTGTCAAGCAAGAGAAGAAGAATAAGTAATATAAAGTTACAATACAGTATGCCAACAGCTAGGTTGTATACTATGTGCTTTGGGATCATAGGGGGAAGATGCTAACTATGGAAGGCTTTATAAAGGAGGAAGGAATGTTATTAACCGTTGAACTAAGTCTAGAACTGTGCACAGGTGTTTGTTGCCAGGCCACCTAGGGATTAGCTTGCACAAAGGTATTTAGTCAATAAGCTCTCTTTTTTAAAAAAGCAGTTTGTGTGGTAGGAACAAAAAAAATCTCTGTCCTCAGATAGCTTCTAGTTCAGTAAGGGAAAACAAATGCATGAAATAGGTAATGTGCAGTACAGAATGTTAAGCGCTGTGACAGAATCCTGTGCTGGGTGAAGTGGAAGTCTATGCAGAGATTCGGTTATTTCTCGCAGAGTGATGGGGGGTTGGGAGGAAAGGCTTCGTGGAGGAGCTGAAGCTCAAGTGGGGTTTTGAAAGATCAGTAAGTGATCTACAGACAGAGATTCAGTTGAATCAAATGCAAGTAGTTTGATAGACCTGGAGTTGAGAGTGGGCTGGAGCCTGATGGTAGAAAAGAATGAGCTTGAGAAGGTTAGTGACAGCTGCACTATATTTGTCATGCTAAGAATGTCAGACTTGATCCTGGATATAAAGAGGAGCCATTGAGGAATTACTGGTGAATCACATGATTAAATATTTCTGTGGCAGCACTAAAGAAGACTGATTGGAAGAGGCAGGAAGGTTAGCTAGTAGACTTGAAGTAGCCCAGGTGAGAGATGACGGAGAGTTTGAACCAGCACAGTAATGGCCAGGATGAAGAGAAGGGCTGAATATAATAGATATTAAGGGGGTAGAATGTCCAGGACATGGTCGCTGATTTAATAGTAAGTGGCTAGAGCAACCCTCAGATTTCCTTCTTGGGTGTGTTGGGTTGGTGTTTTTGTTAATCACTGAAATGGAATACAGGAGAGAAGGACAAATTTGAGAGAGATAATAAATTAAACGTTCTTTAAGTTACTGAAGTGCAGTTCGAGATGACCCTGGAACTTGAACAGAAGGTCTAAAGTAGAGATGAATATTCGGTTTTAAACCATAGAAATGGAAGAAATTACCTAAAAAGGGCATAAAGAGTTAGAGAGGGGAGATTTGAAAACTGAATCCAAGAGAACAAGAATATTAAAAGCTGTTCAGAGTTTTTTATTCAGAGCAATATTAAAAGAAGGAGAAGCCTGTAAGGGAAATGTGGTTAGAGAAGTAAGGAAAAATCTTGAAGACGTGTCCAAAGCTACAGATGATCTACAAGAAGCATCCTTTAGATTGATTATCCATGATACTAAAACATTGCTTATGGTATGTCTTGGGCAGTGGTGGTAGGTTCAGGGCTACATTGGACTTGGAGAAATAAAGATGGTGAGTGTAGATCACTCTGAGCGTAGGACCTTGGTTTTGATAAGATTGAGAGGGGGCAGTAGCCAGAAAAGAAGTAAAGGATGAGGGAAGATTTTTTTTGAAGATGAGAGAGCCTTGACTATGTTCATAAGCTCTAATGGAAGAAAGTCAGTGTGAAGGTAAAGACATGAAGAGTGAAAGAGGTGATGACTGATGGAGTGAGGTCCTCAACCAAAGCAGGCATCACGGATGGCAGCAAGTATTAACCTTGAAGACAAGAGCAGCAAAAGTGAGGTGGTGAAAGTTGATAAGTTGATCCAGAGAAAAATACATTTATTTTTAGACGTGGGGCTGAAAATTAAAGGAACTTATTCTTGGTAAGCTTAGTTTTCTCTAAAAGTAGATACCGTGGGGGAGTGTCAAGAGGAGAGGCTAAAAGGAGGAAAGGTAGGCTCCAGTCAGATTATGACTTTCTACTATGGCAGAAACATATATAGAATCAAACAGTATTGTGTCATTAAGTACTATAACTCAGCAGTATTCAGAAATGTTTGTTAGGCACCTGTTACTACTGTGGGAACACTGTTACCTGTATATCTTTCCACAGTGTCTATAACACATTACAACTGCTGTGTAAGCACTCATTGACTGAATCCTGGCCTCTACCACTTAACCAGTTGAGTGACCTTGAGCAGCTTAACTTTTCTGTCTTTGTTTCTCTGTAAGATGGAAAGTAATAATACTGTATTGATGGGAATATTAAGTAGGTAATTAATTTGTAAAACAGATAGAATAGAGCCCAGTATATAGTAAGCAAAACTATTTGCTAATATCTTAGTTGTTTTTTAGAAATACGAAAACTTTTAAATTAAAATTTTCCTTTGGTGATTGGGAATCTTTTTAAATTGCAGTTTATGATGTCTCTGGAGCAGCAAGTGACAGAAATTGTGTGGTCCTCAGTGATATTCACATTGACATCATGGACTATATCCAGCCTGCAACTTGCACTGATGCCGAATTCCGTCAGATGTGGGCTGAATTTGAATGGGAAAACAAAGTTAGTCCTTAGATGATTTTCTTAAACTCCTTATCTTTCTTTTTGGCTAGTGTTGAGGGATTCTTTGATAAAATTAATCTCAGATGTGAAAAGCAAACACTTTCAGTATCTGTGCTTACAAATTAGCCTTAACTGGAAAGCATGCAACTGGTGTGGTTAATTTACTGTTGTAAATTGGTGAGAGTAACAGTTCTATAAGTAATCTAATTGTTTAAGACATTATAAACGATGTTCCATCCCTGGTGTGTATGAATAGAAACTTACCATTGAATCAGTATCCAATAGAAGCTTTGCAGAGTCAGTGGCTTGCTAGCGAACTTTGTTCCTGTGACCCTTGATTTTTATTAGAGCTATTTTGTATACAACATGTTGACTGTCTATGAAGTTATCTCTACTCGTAAGTTCTGATACCAGCCTACAGTTTGTTGGGTTTTGTAGATGTTGTTTACTTTTCGTTGCCCACCCTTTCCCCTTAAGTGCTTGGAAGGAGGTTTTAATATGACACATAAGTGATTGTTTTATCAGCCCTAAGATAAGAAATTCACAACTTTCTCTTTGTTAAAAGTATAATCTCTTGACTTTTTTTTCTCTTCCTCTCTACAGGTGACGGTTAACACAAATATAGTTGATTTAAACGACTATTTACAGCACATATTAAAGTCAACCAACATGAAATGCCTCACTCCAGAGAAGGTAAGATTTGCCTGGGTACTTCTTAAATTTGATACAGAGTAATGATAGATTCTTGGCTTTCTTGTATTTCCTGTAGTATATTGTGTTTTTACTTAGCCTGAGAAAAGCAGTGTCATTCTGGGCTAGTTAGAAAAAAACTATCCTGTAGAATGTGTGAATCTGCTTACTGCTTTCTACTGAAATAAGAACAGTATCTGCTTGTCCCTAGAGCAGTGTCCCAACTAAATAGTCAGATTGACTTTTCTTTTCAGTCTTCTCCCTTTCAACTAAAGACTTATTCCAAAGTGTACTAGATTATCAAATGTCCATGACCTCTTCTTTTGATTCTGATTTTGGGTCAGAATATATCTGATCAAGTATGGAATTGTTAATATACTCTGATTTTCTGCTCTGTTTGTATATGTATGTAAAAAAAAAGACTAGAGAGAAAGACCAAAAACTGAAACTGAGAATGTAAGGAAGTTTTCTTTATAAAATGTCTGCTAATGTTGCGGTGCTGATTTAATCAGTGAAAGAATACTGCCAGACCAAATCAAGTAGGCTTTAATTCATGTTAGTCTATTCAACAGATATTGAGTCTGATAAATATTATATGCCGATACTCTGTGAGCTGCTGGATATACAATAATGAAGACAATAAAAATAGTCTCGTTCTTTATAGAGCTTAAGGTCTGGTGTAGGAGGCAGTCACACAACTCTAAACAAAGAATATAGAAATGCAAATTAGGATAAGTGCTATTTCTTTGATCAGGTTTATCGAGATACAGACACAGTAAAGCTCACACATTTTATGTGTATAGTTCTGTGAGTATCAACAAGTTCATACAGTCATGTATGAGTAAATGGTGAATAAGTTGCTTTAAGTGGTGATAATTTACCTGTGCTGTTTAGTCTTGCTTAAGTGTAGTTCTCTAGTATTGAGTTTCTCACAAATTTCTTTCAGGCACTTTCTGGTTACTGTGGCTTTATGGCAGCCAACCTCTATGCTCGTTCCATATTTGGAGAAGATGCACTTGCAAATGTTAGCATTGAGAAGCCAATACAGCAGGGACCAGAGGCCCCTGTTACTGGCCACATAAGAATCCGTGCAAAGAGTCAGGTAACAGATAAATAAATATAATAAATATTTTATATTTATGATATTAATTTTATATTTATAACAATATATTATTTTATATCTATAATATATACTATTTTAATATTTCTAATAATTATATATAATATATATGCATCTAATGCAACGTCACTCTGGCTCAGACAGTAAAGAATCCGCCTGCAATACAGGAGACCTAGGTTCGATCCCTGAGTCAGGAAGATCCCCTACAGGAGGGCATGGCAGCCCACTCCAGTATTCTTGCCTGGAGAATCCCCATGGACAGATGAGCCTGGTGGGCCACAATCCATGGGGTCACAAAGAGTTGGACACAACTGAGCAACTAAGCACACACACATATTTATGATAATCATACTTGGTAAAGAATCCACCTGCAATGCAGGAAACCCTGGTTCGATTCCTGGGTTGAGAAGATCTGCTAGAGAAGGGATAGGCTACCCACTTCAGTATTCTTGGGCTTCCCTGGTGACTCAGCTGGTAAAGAAGCTGCCTGCAGTGCAGGAGACCTGGATTTGATCCCTGGATTGGGAAGATGAGAAGGGAAAGGCTACCCACTCCCATATTCTGGCTGGGAGAATTCCATGGACCATATAGTCCATGGAGTCACAAAGAGTCAGACATGACTGAGCAGCTTTCGCTTTCACTTTTCACTCTTGAAATATAACTCCTTCCTTTAATAAATGGCCCACCTTTTGGGTCTGTCATTCTGGTTTATTTGCAATCAGATTAATTCCTATGGAGTGTTTCTGAATGTATTCTGTAGTTTTTTGAAATCTAGTGACTCTATAAATCTAGCGCTACAAGTACTTAACCAAGTAAAGTTTTGTTGAGTCTGTTTTGTACGTCTTAGTGTCAGTGTTGATGTGGTATCTTTGAATGGGGGCTTGGTAAGATGGAATAACCTACTGATTACATATAGTTTTAATAATTATGTATAAACATCTTCATTCTTTCTTACAGGGAATGGCCTTAAGTCTTGGAGATAAAATCAACTTGTCTCAGAAGAAAAATAGTATATAAGAATAAACAAAAGTCTTTGCAGCTTTACAGTTAAAATTTAGGTATGGGCTTACTGGACTCCAACATCTTTTGTACTCTTTTTGTGCTTTGTGTTATATAGAATCTGAGTTCATGCTGAATGCATTCCAGCCAATAATTTATAGCCTTTCCCTTAAATCAAGATTGATTTTAAAATTATAGTTTGTCTTTTGTCTTAACAGTTTTGAATGCTGTCCTCAAAGTATATAATGTTTCTCACATGTATCAAGACCATTTTCACAGTACAATAAACAGATCTATTCCTAAGTCTTTTGTTGTTTTATGAATAAATGTGTAATTACATAATTTTAGGTAACGATGAATTTCTTTTAGTTGCATTATAGATCTCTATTATAAATTTAAATTGCTGTTTGAGTTGTGAATATATGTGATATGCAATGAGATAGACTTTGATTTACTTGATTAATGGTTACTGATTTAACATTCTGACATCATTGTATCCAAAAATGCCTCATCATGTTCTAAAGGGCTTTTCTTTGAAATTTAGGTCCTAGAAGAAAGTATCAAATACCTTGAGAAAACAGATCCATGTTCATTTTATCTTTTAATTAATTTTATTGGCGTATAATTGATTTACAATGTTGTGTTAGTTTCTGCTGTACAACAAAGTGAATCAGCTGTATGTGTACATATATCCCCTTTTTCTTAAGATTTCCTTCCCATGTAAGTCACCACAGAGCATTGAATAGTTTCTTGTGCTATACAGTAGGTACTCGTTAGTTGTCTATTTATACATAGTAGTCTATATATATATATTCTAATCTCTCCATACTCCCACTCCCCTCTTCCCCCTTGGTATCCATATGTTTGTTCTTTACATCTGTATGTCTATTTCTGCTTTGCAAATAAGTTCATCTGTAAAAATTTTTCTAGACTCCACATATAAGTGACGTTATATGATATTTATTTTTCTGGCATCACTATATATGACAGTCTCTGGGTCCATCCATGTCTCTGAAAGTGGCACAGTTCTGTTCCTTTTTATGGCTCATGTTCCATTGTATATATGTATCACATATTTTTTATCCGTTCCTCTGTTGATGAACGTTTAGGTTGCTTCCATGTCCTGGCTGTTGTAAATAGTGCTGTAGTGAACTTTAGGGTGCGTATATAGTTCTAAATTATTGTTTTCTCCTGGTATGTGTGCAGGAGTGGGATTGCTGGGTCATGTAGTAGTTCTGTTTTTAGTTTTTTAAGGAATGTCCATACTGTTCTCCAAAGTGGCTGTACCAACCTACACTGCCACCAACAGTGTGGGAGGGTTCCCTTTTCGCCATACCCTCTGCAGCATTTATTGTTTGTGGATTTTTTGATAATGGCCATTCTGAGCAGATGAGGCGATGACCTCACTGTAGTTTTGATTTGCATTTCTTTAATGATTAGTGATGTTGAGTGGACCTTTTTTTCATGTGTTTGGTGTCCATCTGTATCCATCTTCATTTTAAACAGTTTTATAAACTAGACATACTATTCTTAATTATTCTGAATCATAATGAAAAGTAGATAATCCAAAATAGAGTTTTAATCTTCACATTTAGCTTTGGGTGTTCCTTTATGTTTGTTAGGAATTAAGTTGATTCCAGCCAGCCAATTACTGAAGGTGCACTGGGAGCATCCAGCTCCAGAGGATTCAGAAAGCTGTCCTGTTTCCATGTTGCCTCTGTGTCTCACCGTCTCCTCCCCTTTTCCTCACTTTATGCCAGGGCTGGGCACCATCCCCAGGATGATTCTAAATGCCTTTGTGAGCTGAGCTGAGTTCGCTCAGGTCAGATTGTGCTGTTCTTTTGGCCATTGCTTTCCTTGGGGATGACTGAGGTAGTCTGCTCTTTTACCTAAGTCTGAACATTAAACTATTACACTTTGTCTTCCAGCTAAGATTCAGGCTGCATTCAAGATGAGTCCATAGATAAGGTCTGTGAAAGAGTGAAAGCGGCATCTCCTGTTTCAGCACTTGAGTAAGAATGAAATGGTTTATTTGGAGTGTGAAGGAGACGGATACATAGTATGATGTCAGAAACTTTGAAGCCGCTTGCTTTTTTAATCAGATGAACCTGGGGATCATAGGGCATTTGAGATTCCAGAATACCAAGATCTCAAAGCAGAGTCAGTGGCTACCAAATAAGAAAGATACTGGGGATGCTGAAAAGGGATCAGGTGGGTGCAGTGTCCAACGTTGGAGATTTGTGATGGGAGTAGAAGAACTGATGCAGTTTTGGATTAGATCATTTCCCAGGCTCTGTTCCAATGAATATTAGTTTCCTTGATGCCATTAGATATTATGAGAGAAAAGGGATTCCACAGTCAAGTCAGTTTGGAAAAGCTTTATATTGTTCTGTATTGGCATTTCACCACCCACACTAGCATACTAAAAATATTGAGAGGTCCTTCAGTAAAGTTTGGTTTAACCCAGCATATCTTAATCTTACATAACCAGGGAATCCTTTTTCTATAGAACACCTATTGATGATAACAGGACAGGAAAAGTGGCTTAGCACATTAGAGATTTTGGTTTTGCATTCACAACCATGATTTCATGTTAAATCTCAAGGGTTTAATCTTTCTGTATGTCCAAGAATATATCTCTGTTGATACTCAGAAAATTGCCTAACACTCTGGTCACTTTTGTTGGGCTAAAATTGGCTCCCATGGCCATTTTCTTAAATTCATAAATAAGGAGAACAAAAGAGAAAAAAGTTAAAACAGTTGTCAGATACCTATACTACATTAAGATATTTACTTTATTAGCATTTTATTGGTTTTGTGCCTTTACTAAATGTAAATTGAGTGGGATAGCACTGTTTAGAAAAGCTGTTTACACTGTGCTCTCTTAATTGGGATTTAAAATACATTTTATATGCCCACATTTCTTTGCATTGTTCATGTAAGAAGGCTTTTTCAATAGAATGGGAAAGACTAGAGATCTCTTCAAGAAAACTGGAGATATCAAGGGAATTTTTCATGCAAAGATGGGCAGAATAAAGGACAGAAATGGTAAGGACCTAGCAAAAAAAGAAGATCTTACAAAGAGATGGCAGGAATGCGCAGAAGAACTATACAAAAAAAAGGCCTTAATGATAACCACGATGGTACGGTTAGTCACTTACAGTAAACATCCTGAAATGTGAAGTCAAATGGGCCTTAGGAAGCATTACTACAAGCAAAGCTAGTGGAGGTGATGGAATTCCAGTTGAGCTATTTCAAATCCTAAAAGATGATGCTGTTAAATTGCTGGATTTAATTAATGTGTCAGCAAATTTGGAAAACTCAGCATATAGCCCAGAGGTAAAGAATCTGCCTGCAGTGCAGAAGATGCAGGAGATGTGGGTTCGATTCCTGGGTAGGGAAGATCCCCTGGAGGAGGACATGGCAACCCACTCCAATATTCTTTCCTGGAGAAACCAAAGGTAAGAGGAGCCTGGCATTCTACAGTCCAAGGGGTTGCAAGGAATCAGACACGACTTAAGTAACTGAGCATGCACAGCAGTGGCTATAGGACTGGAAAAGGTCAGTTTTCATTCCAATCCCAAAGGGCAATACCAAAGAATGTTCAAACTACCATATAATTTGCTCATTTCACATGCTAGCAAAAAGTATTCAAAGTCCTTCAAGGTAGGCTCTTCAATAGTACATGAACCAAGAACTTCTAGATATACAAGCTGGGTTTAGAAAAGATAGGAACCAGAGATCAAATTGACAACATCCATTGGATCATAGAAGAAGCTAGAGAATTCCAGAAAAACATCTGCTTGATTGACTGTGCTCAAGCCTTTGACTGTGTGGATAACAACAAACTGGGAAACTCTTCAAGAGATGGAAGTACCAGACCACCTTACCTGTCTCCTGAGAATCCTGTATGCAGGACAAGAAGCAACAGTTAGAACCAGAAATGAACAATGGACTTGTTCAAAATTGGGAAAGGAGTATGTTAAGGCTGTATATTGTCACCCTGCTTATTATCTTACATGCAGAGTACATCATCCAGCCGGGTTGGATGAGGTACAATCTGGAGTCAGGATTGCCGGGAGAAATACCAACATCCTGAGATATGCAAATGATACCACCCTAATGGCAGAAAGCAAAGCGGAACTAAAGAGCCTCTTGAGGGTGAAAGAAGAGTGAAAAAGCTGGCTTAAAACTCAGCATTCAGAAATCTAAGATCATGGCATCCAGTTCCATCACTTGATGGGGGAAAAGTGGGAAAAGTGACAGATTTTCTTTACTTGGGCTCAAAAATCACTGTGGACAGTGCCTGCATCCATGAAATTAAAAGGTGCTCCTTGGAAGGAAAGCTATAACAAACCTAGATAGCATATTAAAAAGCAGAGACATCACTTTGCTGACAAAGGTCCATATGGTTTTTCCAGTAGTCATGTACAGATGTGAGAGTTGGACCATAAAGAAGGCTGAGTGCCAAAGAATTGTTTTTGAGCTGTGGTGTTGGAGAAGACTCTTGAGAGTCCCTTGGACTGCAAGGAGATCCAACCAGTCCATCCTAAAGGAAATCAGTCCTGAATATTCATTGGAAGGACTGATGCTGAAGCTGAATCTCCAGTACTTTGGCCACCTGATGTGAAGAGCCAGCTCATTAGAAAAGACATTTATGCTGGAAAGATTGAGGGCAGGAGGAGAAGGGAGCGACAGCGGGTGAGATGGTTAGATAGCATTATCTACTCAATGGACATGAGTTTGAAGAAAGTCCAGGAGATGGTGAAGGACAGGGAAGCCTGGTGTGCTGCAGTCCATGGGGTCTCAGAGTGGGGCAAGACTTAAGGACTGAGCAACAACAGCAATGCTCACATTATAAAATATCATATAATTAGGACCATAATATCTAGTAAGAGGATAAGCAAAGTATCGGACACCAGCTAAGAGCTTAATGTATAAATGTATTGAATAAGTGTGTAAATCTTACAGGAAAATTAAATGGCCTTGATATTTCGCTGTCTTGACACTAGAGGGAGCCATATGCAGTTACTTTCATTTTGGGATTAGAAGAGATTGGAGTTTAGAGTTGTTTTTATACAAAGAAAAACCAATATAATTTTTTATTAGCAAGGAGATTGATATTAGTGATATTTTGCTAGCTGTGAAGAAATTTTCCCATTTGATTTGTAAATAATACAGAAAACAGGAATTTGTTTTAGGATGCCTAAAGTGACAGAACAAAAATTATTTTTTAAATATGTATTTATTTATTTGGCTGTAGTGGGTCTTAGTTGCAGCAAATGGGATGTAGTTCCCTGAAAGGAAGAAGTGGAAGTGATAGTCGCTCAGTTGTATCCGACTCTTCACGACTCCATGAATTGTAGCCCATCACACCCAGGCCCCTGGGCCTGGGAGCACAGAGTCCCGGCCACTGGACCACCAGGGAAGTCCCCAAAATATTTTTGAAAACTCAAATATCATCAAGAATGAAGTATCTGTGCTATATATTGGATAAAGTAAGTAGTTCTAATGGTGACAAAATCTTCCACACTGGAGAATGTCCCTTAGCTCATAATTAATATTCTTTCCCTCAAACCAAGATCAAGTTTACAATTATAGTCTTTTGTCCTAATAGTTCTGAACACTGTCCTCAAAGTAGGGTCAGGCATATCATCTTCCTGCCTTACAGTCCTCTCCAGACTCTGTGTTATCTTTTCCCATCCTTGAACATCACTCTCTACCCTCAGGAATCTCAGGAACCTGAAGTGGTAACCAGCTACAGTGCAGAAGTTCAGTTTAGAATCAGAAGAAGTGTGGAATCCTGTCTGAATGTACTTGTTTTGTGGTCTTAGACAATCGTGAATAGCTGATTTATTGAGTGCTTACATGTGTCAGGCATAGCACTGAGTGCTTTTTCAGTGGCATATAGAACCCCTCAGTGACCCTTATCAGGCACATATTATTAAAATCATCATTTACAGATGATGATCACAGTCATAAGAGAGGGTGTTACTTCCTATCAATTAAGGCTTAATTTCAAGAGTCGAACTCAGGGATGAAGCCTGGGTTTTGTATCTGACACAAGAACCTTGCAACTAGTCATACATTGACACTACTGCCTCATCTCTTTGTGCTTCAGTGTCCTCATCTGTGAGATGCTTATACTATCTGGGGCTTCCCTGGTGGCTCAGACGGTAAAGAATCTGCCTGCAGTGCAAGAGACCTGGGTTTGATTCCTGAATCTGGAAGATTGCCTAGGGAAGGGAATGGCTACCCACTCCAGTATTCTTGCCTAGAGGATTTCATGGACAGGAGCCTGGCAGGCTACAAAGAGGAGCCTAGCAGTTCACAAAGACTCGGATACAACTGAATGACTAAAACTTTCAAACTTTCACTATAATGTCTATTTCATAGAATTGATGTGAGGGATGAAATGATATAATGTATTATACATTGGCACATAGTAGATGTTAATAAGTATCCACTCATTTCTTTCCCCATTCACCTTCCTTACACTACAGAAAAGACAGAAACCTATTCTTCAAACTATCTTCATACCTCCCTCAGAATTTAAATCCTAATTTTATGCTCTGTTTGAATGCTTTTTTTCTTTTTTTTCTTAACACCAGAAACTTACTTAGAAGAAGCTTCATTTCTCAAGAATTCTTTATAGTAGTATTCATCATGTCAGTTTTTTAATTAGCTTTAGCACTTTTGCGTATAAACTCTTGTTTTCACAGTTAAATGAAACTGTCACAACCCATACACCTCATGTGATGATAGATGATCTTTGATGAACATACTGGTTTTATTTGTTTTCAGGATGATAGTAGAATCCTGAGGCCACAAGAGCGGGTCCCTGAGGTCCCCGTCGTAACTCGAGAGGCACCTGCCGCAACTCGAGGAAATCCAGGAGGTTCTCCCCTCCAGGCGAGATGAGGACCATTTCCACTGAGGCGTCTCGAGGCTAATCACACCTTCCCTCTTGAACTTCCGAAAGGGTCCTTCACACCCTTGCTGCAACTCAAGAAGTTCCCCGACATACCCGTCTCCACTCGAGAGGAAGAACAAGGGTCCTGATTCTTTAACAACTGAGTACAGAAATACGTGGATCCATATCACAGTAACAATTATTTAGAATTGCTTACTTGGATCAAAAGTCACTTCTGATAATTGACCACTTTCTCTTGTTTTCTCTATCTAGCAAGGCAGAATCTCTTTGATTAAGAAGTTAGTTATGCGGTGACAAAAGCAAGTGGGATTGTGCCTTTTATCTGATTCTATATATAATTGTGGGATTCTCAGAAAACTGTGTATTTTTGATTAATTGTAAAACCAACAAAATACACAAATGAAATGCAGCATGGTGGGCTGAAACACCCCTAAATGAGATTCTTCCCAAATTGAATCTCAGTTCTCTAACTCTTTGCAGCCCCATGAATCGCAGCACAGCAGGCCTCCCTGTCCATCACCAACTCCTGGAGTCTACCCAAACCCATGTCCATCGAGTCGATGCCAAGTTGAGTCCCATTCTCCTCTTACCCCCAATCCTTCCCAGCATTAGGGTCTTTTCCAGTGAGTCAACTCTTCGCATGAGGTGGCCAGAGTGTTGGAGTTTCAGCTTCAACATCAGTCCTTCCAATGAACACCCAGGACTGATCTCATTTAGAATGGACTGGTTGGATCTCCTTGCAGTCCAAGGGACTCTGAAGAGTCTTCTCCAACACCACAGTTCAAAAACATCAATTCTTCTCGGCGCTTAGCTTTCTTTATAGTCCAACTCTACATCCATACATGACCACTGGAAAAACCATAGCCTTGACTAGATGCACCTGTGTTGGCAAAGTAATGTCTCTGCTGTTTAATATGCTGTCTAGGTTGGTCATAAATTTTCTTCCAAAGGGTAAGTGTCTTTTAATTTCATGTCTTCAGTCACCATCTGCAGTGATTTTGGAGCCCAAAAGCATAAAGTCTGTCACTGTTTCCCCATCTATTTGCCATGAAGTGATGGGACCAAATGCCATGATCTTAGTTTTCTGAATGCTGAGTTTTAAACCAACTTTTTCACTCTCCTCTTTCACTTTTATCAAGAGGCTCTTTAGTTCTTTGCTTTCTGCCATAAGGGTGGTGTCATCTGCATATCTGAGGTTATTGATATTTCTCCTGGCAATCTTGATTCCAGCTTGTGCTTCATCCAGCCCAGCATTTCTCATGATGTACTCTGCATATAAGTTAAATAAGCAGGGTGACAATATACAGCCTTGATGTACTCCTTTTCCTATTTGGAACCAGTCTGTTCCATGTCCAGTTATAACTGTTGCTTCCTGACCTGCATACAGATTTCTCAAGAGGCAGGTCAGGTGGCCTGTATTCCCATCTCTTTAAGAATTATCCACAGTTTATTGTGATCCACACAGTCAAAGGCTTTGGCATAGTCAATAAAGCAGAAATAGATGTTTTTCTGGAACTCTTTTGCTTTTTCAATGATCCAATGGATGTTGGCAATTTGATCTCCAGTTCCTCTGCCTTTTCTAAATCCAGCTTGAACATCTGAAAGTTCACGGTTCACATACTGTTGAAACCTGACTTGGAGAATTTTGCGCATTACTTTACTAGCATGTGAGATGAGTGTAGTTGTGCAGTAGTTTGAGCATTCTTTGGCATTGGAATGAAAACTGACCTCTTCCAGTCCTGTGGCCACTGGTAAGTTTTCCAAATTTGCTGGCATATTGAATGCAGCACTTTCACAGCATCATCTTTTAGGATTTGAAATAGCTCGACTGGAATTCCATCACTAGCTTTGTTCATAGTGATGCTTCCTAAGGCCCATTTGACTTCACATTTCAGGATATCTGCCTCTAGGTGAGTGATCATACCATCATGATTATCTGGGTCATGAAGATCTTTTTTTGTATATATAGTTCTGTATATTCTTGCCACCTCTTCTTAACATCTTCTGCTTCTGTTAGGTCCGTACAATTTCTGCCCTTTACTGTGCCCATCTTTGCATGAAATGTTTCGTTGGTATCTCTAATTTTCTTGAAGAGATCTCTGGTCTTTCCCATTCTATTGTTTTCTTCTCGCTTTGCGCTGATCGCTGAGGAAGGCTTTCTTATCTCTCCTTGCTACCTTTGGAGCTCTGCATTCAAATGGGTATATCTTTTCTTTTCTCCTTTGCTTTTTGCTTCTCTTCTTTTCTCAGCCATTTGTAAGGCCTCCTCAGACAGCCATTTTGCTTTTTTTGCGTTTCTTTTTCTTGGGGATGATCTTGATCCCTGTCTCCTGTACAATGTCAGGAACCTCTGTCCATAGTTCTTCAGGCACTGTGTCTATCAGATCTAATCCCTTGAATCCATTTCTCTCCTCCACTGTATAATTATAAGGGATTTGATTTAGGTCATACCTGAATGGTCTGGTGGTTTTCCCTACTTTCTTCAATTTAAGTCTGAATTTGGTAATAAGGAGTTCATGATCTGAACCACAGTGTAGAGCTTCTCCATCTTTGGCTGCAAAGAATATAATCAATCTGATTTCAGTGTTGACTATCTGGTGATGTCCATGTGTAAAGTCTTCTCTTGTGTTGTTGGAAGAGGGTGTTTGCTATGACCAATGCATTCTCTTGGCAAAACTCTATTAGCCTTTGCCCTGCTTTATTTGTACTCTAAGACCAAATTTGCCTGTTACACAAGGTGTTTCTTGACTCCCTACTTTTACATTCCAGTCCCCTATAATGAAAAAGACATCTCTTTTGGTGTTAGTTCTAGAAAGTCTTGTAGATCTTCATAGAACCGTTCAGCTTCTTCACCATTACTGGTCGGGCTATAGACTTGGATTACTGTGACAGTGAATTGTTTGCCTTGGAAATGAACAGAGATCATTCCGTCATTTTTGATATTGCATCCAAGTACTGCATTTCAGACTCTTTTGTTAGCTATGATGACTACTCCATTTCTTCTAAGGGATTCTTGCCCACAGTAGTAAATATAATGGTCATCTGAGTTAAATGCACCCATTTAAGTGAATGGGTGAATCCATTTTAGTTCGCTGATTCCTAAAATATCGACGTTCACTCTTGCCATGTCCTGTTTGACCACTTCCAGTTTGCTCTGATTCATGGTCCTAACATTCCAGGTTCCTATGCTCTTAACAGCATCAGACTTTGCTTCTATCACCAGTCACATCCACAACAGGGTTTTGTTTTTGCTTTGGCTTCTTCTCTTCATTCTTTCTGGAGTTATTTCTCCACTGATCTCCAGTAGCATATTGGGCACCTGCCAACGTGGGGAGTTCATCTTTCAGTGTCCTATCTTTTTGCCTTTTCCTACTGTTCATGGGGTTCTCAAGGCAAGAATACTGAAGTGGTTTGCCACTCCCTTCTCCAGTGGACCACATTTTGTCAGAACTCTCCACCATGACCTGTCTGTCTTGGGTGGCCCTTCAGGGCGTGTCTCATAGTTTCATTGAGTTAGACAAGGGTGTGGTCCATGTGATCAGATTGATTAGTTTCCTGTGATTGTGGTTTTCAGTCTGTCTGCATGGTGATGAAAGATGAAGAAAAACAACCAGTGGGATGACAGCCATGAAGTTTGGATGTCAAGGAGACCCAGGGGTCTCTTGAATCTGGGAGCTCTTCTGAGTTGTGGGGCTTCACATGAAGAAACTTCACGTTCTGCTTGTCTCACACTAGAATGCTCTCTTCTAGAATATCTGGAGCATTGGTGTCAGAACACATTTCCCAGGAAAGTGAGAGGCATAGATTCAAAACCAAGTCTTTTGGCTTGCTTTCTCATGTGGTACTCAAAGATGGCCCTGTATCTATGAACGCTCTCTGTGCTCTGCCACATAAATTGCTTCTGCTGCATGTTATCCACTTATCTTGCTCTTAAGAAAATAATTGAGTACTTCCCTCTCTGTGATCACCAGAGAGAAATTTAGAAGTAAGCAAATAACCCTCCCTTCATTACTGGTAGTTGAACATCTTTTATAGTTACTGTGTTTTTAAAGTCAAGTTTAAAATAAACATATACAAGCATCATGGTTTAGTAAAGGTAACATACTTGGATTCAAAAGGCTTGGTTTTGAGTCTAGATAAAGCTGAAGGTCTTTTTAGGCACCATGGGACAATTACAGAGATGGAACCCTGAAGAGGTCACCTGCTCACTGGGGCAGGAATCTGATGTAATATAGATGCATGTGTGTATGGCCATCAAGATTAGATGGTTGCTGCAGAGAACAGCATTTTAGAGGAGAACTTTTAATGAAAAGTTGAATGTCACTGAAGGCTGGAACAGTCATATTAATCTGCTTTTACATATGCTTCAGGGAGAAGGCGATGGCGCCCCACTCCAATAGTCTTGCCTGGAGAATCCCATGGACAGAGGAGCCTGGGAGGCTGCAGTCCATGGGGTCGCTGAGGGTCAGACACGATTGAACATCTTCACTTTCACTTTTTACTTTCATGCATTGGAGAAGGAAATGGCAACCCACTCCAGTGTTCTTGCCTGGAGAATCCCAGGGACGGGGGAGCCTGGTGGGCTGCCATCTATGGGGTCGCACAGAGTCAGACACGACTGAAGTGACTTAGCAGCAGCAGCAGCAGCCCTATAATGGAGAAGGATAAGAGGCTTATGGAAGCTTCCTAATGGAAGAGACTGACTAAGGGGGAAACTGGGTCTTGTTCTGATTGGGGGGGGGGGCATGCTCAGTAAATTTTTAATCCAATTTTCTGTTGATGGGTGGAGCTGTGTTCCCTACCTGTTATTTACCTGGGGCCAAACTATGATGGAGGTAATGAAGATAATGGTGACCTCCTTCAAAAGGTCCCATACAGGCACTGCTACACTCAGTGCCCCCAACCCTGCAGCAGGCCACCACTGACCCACACCTCTGCTGGAGACTGCTGGGCAAGTCTGGGTCAGTCTCTTGTGGGGCCACTGCTCCTTTCCCCTGGGTCCTGGTGCACACGAGGTTCTGTTTGTGCCTTCCAAGAGTCTATTTCCCAGTCCTGTGTACGTTCTGGCAGCTCTTTGGTGGGGTTAATGGTGACCTCCTCCAAGAGGGCTTATGCCATACCCAGGTCTGCTGCCCCCAGAGCCCCTGCCCCTGCAGTAGTCCACTGCTGACCGTACCTCCTCAGGAGATACTGAAACACAGTTCTGTCTCAGTCTCTGTAGGATCTCTGGGTCCTGGAGCACGCAAGGTTTGTTTGAGCCCTCTGAGCGTCTCTGGTGGAATGGGGTTTGATTCTAAATGCGAATTCGTCCCTGCTGCCATCTTGGGGCTTCTCCTTTGCCCTTATACGTGGCGTATCTCCTCGCAGTCACTCCAGCGACGCGCAGCCACCACTCCAGCACCTACCGCTTGCTGGCTATTATCCAGAGACACCTCAAAATGCACATTATGAAGTGAAACTTATGTTACCGCTCAGACTTGTTCCTCTGCTGAGTCTCTGTCTGGTTAGTTATGCTAGAAACCCAGTAGTCACTGTTAGCTCTGTCGTCACCCCTGTATCTCATCAGACACCAAGCCCAGTGTTCTCCCTTCCTCAGTATTTTTCTCATCTCTTTTTCCCACTCCTATTGCCATTGCTCTGGTTTAGACTTTCGTCATCTTTATTGTGTTCTGTTACAGTGGCCCATCTATAAACTTCACAAATGATTCTAAACTTAAAGCCGACACTGCAGTCCTGACCACACGCAACAGCAGCTATGTGACTCCTTGACCTGGTCAGACTTTTCCCTGGTAATACCATTTTGGAAGACATAACTTAAAAAAGAAAAAAATAAGTCCAAAAACTTTGACATTATAATAAACATTATAAATAATGAAAATTTAAAATGTTGAGACACCCTAAAATGAATATTGATAAGCAAATGGTGTTAAGTATATGATGTGTACCAGAGTACCCAGTAGATATTTATTGAGTAACCAAATGAGTGAAGCCTGTAGCTATAGAGATAACAGTAGCCATAAGAGATAGCAGGTTGTGGATATGAAGTGTTAGGTGGGGTAGGAAGGGGTAAATTAAGAGTTTGGGATTAACGTATACACCCTATTATATATAAAATAGATAATCAACAGGTACCTACTGTATAGCACAGAGAATTCTACTGATTATTTTGTAATAACTTGAAAGGGAAAAGACTCTGAAAAAGAATCCTTAATATATATTCGTATCTTTCTGACCCAGGGATCAAACCCAGGTCTTCCACATTGTAGGCAGATGCTTTACCATCTGAGCTACCAGGGAAGCCTACATATTCATATATTTATGTATAACTGAGTCATTGTGTTATACACCTGAAACTAACACAATATTGTAAGTCAACTATGCTTCAGTTAAAAAAAAGAATGTTAGATGAGAAAAAAGACCCCACTCTGTAAGAATGTCACCCATATTGAGACGAATCAGGGCGTGTTATGGATATACTGCCTGTCTCTCTCTGAAGGTGAATAAAAAGTCAAAATATCACATCAGTCATATCACTGGTACCTCTTGAAAATAAATGCTGTTTACTGCCTCAAATCACTGGGTGTGCCTAAGGTATTTCATTAGCTGGAGTCCCCTATTCTAGCTCTTGTGACTTTTACATCTGTAATCTTGATGTCTTAAACCCACCTGGAGAGTTAGCATCTCCTTGTAAGTGAGCACTGCATTCTCCTATAAAGAGAGTGGGGACTGAATCTTACCACATGGGGCTTCACCAGCCAGAATGTGGGGAAAATGCTATGTGGCTCAAAAAGTCTGTCCAGGAAATTTTCTGAACTCTGCTAAGCTATGCGTATAGTTTCTTAAAGCCCAACAACATAAAGTGAATTTAATTAGTTGTAATCAAAATGTTCTTTCTGTGAAGTTATTTAAGGTCATACTTTTTTTTCCCTAATTACCCCATGCTTTGAGTAAAAGTATGATTATTACTCATGCTTTGAGTAAAGGTTTGACTGTTAAGAGCTTATTTTCAAACATATCTGCTAGTACACTATAATTCACAAGCTGGACCAGTGTATTCCCACAGCTAATATTAAATAATGGTGGTCTTTTTTTTCTCGGCCCAAGAAAATTTAATAGAATTTTGTCAACTTTATGTTTCTTCTCCATAAATGTTAAAACTGGCTCCCAAATTTTAAAAGTAATAAAGAAGCATTAGGAGAGTGTTTGAGCTTCCCTGGTGGCTCAGATGGTAAAGAATCTGTCTGCAACGTGGGAGACCTGGGTTCGGTCCCTGGGTTGGGAAGACCCCCTAGAGAAGGGAAAGGCTATCTACTCCAGGGTTCTGGCCTAGAGCATTCCATGGACTGTATAGTCTACGGGGTTGCAAAGAGTTTGACACAACTGAGTCACTTTCGCTTTCACTTTTCACTTTCAGGGGAGTGTTTGGCTAGCTGAATGTTCTTGATCTAATAACTTGTCTTTGTGACCATTTGCGCTCGTGGTGGTTTTTGTTTTCTGCTAGTAAATTGTTTCTTGTTTGTCAAATTGAATTAAATGTGTCACCATCATGGTGGCAACAAAGGACAACTTGATTCCCAGTTGCTCCAGACACTGGCCTAGGTGTCTTTGTGAAATGTAACTTATAAACTTGAGATATTCTTAGGTAACTCATGCAGATTGTATACTCATAGGCGCTATTTAATGAAAATAAGTCTTAGTAATGGAAGAATAAACCTAAGCTCAGGTAGTCCCTGACTTATGCCTTTACCATAAAGAACTTTGGAAAAGCCATGGAAGAATGTGCCCTGGTTTGGGGCACCCAACCTGAAGTAAGATTTTCCTCTTATTTTCCCAGCCTAAGGCATAATGCAGGCTTCCCTGGTGGCTCAGAGGTTAAAGCGTCTGCCTGCAATGCGGGAGACCCAGGTTCAATCCCTGGGTCAGGAAGATCCCCTGGAGAAGGAAATGGTAACCCACTCCAGTATTCTTGCCTAGAGAATCCCACGGACGGAGAAGCCTGGTAAGCTACAGTCCACAGGGTCGCAAAGAGTCATATGGCAGAAAGTGAAGAGGAGCTAAAGAGCCTCTTGATGAAAGTGAAAGAGGAGAGCGAAAAAGTTGGCTTAAAGCTCAACATTCAGAAAACGAAGATCATGGCATCCGGTCCCTTCACTTCATGGGAAATAGATGGGGAAACAGTGGAAACAGTGTCAGACTTTATTTTTGGGGCTCCAAAATCACTGCAGATGGTGACTGCAGCCATGAAATTAAAAGACACTTACTCTTTGGAAGAAAAGTTATGACCAACCTAGATAGTATATTCAAAAGCAGAGACATTACTTTGCCGACTAAGGTCCGTCCAGTCAAGGCTATGGTTTTTCCTGTGGCCATGTATGGATGTGAGAACTGGACTGTGAAGAAGGCTGAGTACCGAAGAATTGATGCTTTTGAACTGTGATGTTGGAGAAGACTCTTGAGAGTCCCTTGGACTGCAAGGAGATCCAACCAGTCCCTTCTGAAGGAGATCAGCCCTGGGATTTCTTTGGAAGGAATGATGCTAAAGCTGAAGCTCCAGTACTTCGGCCATCTCATGTGAAGAGTTGACTCATTGGAAAAGACTTTGATGCTGGGAGGGATTGGGGGCAGGAGGAGAAGGGGACGACCAAGGATGAGTTGGCTGGATGGCATCACGGACTCGATGGACGTGGGTCTGAGTGAACTCCGGGAGATGGTGATGGACAGGGAAGCCTGGTGTGCTGCGATTCATGGGGTCGCAAAGAGTCGGACGCGACTGAACTGAACTGAACTGAAGGCATAATGCAGGGCCTTACCAAGACCCTTGGGTTCTGACTGTAATACCTGTTGTAAGTGCTGTGCATTATCTTGAAGTTACTGAGATGAGATACAATTTGGTGAGTATTTTAAGAATACCCAATCAAGGACGATGTGATAAGCTATGAGAACACAGAAAACTATCAGAGGAAAGTCAAGAAAATTTTCACAAAGAGATGACATTTGAACTAAGCCTTGAAAAGCATAAATTTGCCTGCTGAATGTCAGGTGAGGGATGGGAAGAAAGTATGGGGAAACCATCCAGCCACAGAACAACTGGATAAGTCACAGACATGCATAGCACAGAAAGGCAACTTCTACTCAACATAAAGTGTATTGGGGGCAGGTGGTGAGACTGGAGATGGTAGACAAGGATCCAGTTGTGAAGGCTGAGGCCTTTGAATTTCATCTTGCAGGGAATGAAGTACTGAGAATTTTAAGAAAGCAACTGAAATGATCAGATTTGCATTTAGGAAGACCTCTGACTACTGTTTGGAGAATAGGTTAGGGGTGTGGGAGACCAGTTAGGAGCCTGTCATACGAGTCAAATTAAATTATTTTGACAGAATGAGAGGTGGAGAGTGGGATAGTGGTGGGGGCAGGTAGAAGCCTTTAAAAAAAAAAAATTACAAGTTTGCCTAAGGGCAAATGCTGCTCTGGTAAGTCAAGTTGGGTTGCCAAACCTGCTTTTCCTCATATATAAAATGAAAATGATTATCGTTACCCTTCCCATTCAAAAGGGTTACTGAAATTGCAATGAAATATAATATATAAAGGTGTGGACAAATGAGTGATGGAGTGGTTATCAGTAGTATTTTGTCTCTTAAAAAAAAATGATTTATTTATTTTTGGCTGCATCGGGTCTTAGCTGTTGCATGCGGGCTCAGTAGTTGCAGTGCATGGGCTTAGTCACCCCACGGCATTTGGGATCTTAGTTCCCCAACCAGGGATTGAACCTGTGTCACCTGCATTGGAAGTCAAATTCTTAACCACTAGGCCACCAGGGGAGTCCCTGTTAAATAGTATATTCATTGTGATCTTCATCCACAGCACATATACCATGGGGCTGAATGATGTGAAATTGCCTCTTTTATGGGCTTTAAAAAAATCTAATAGTGATGTCATGTGATTCAGCCTAATAGTTTGTGGATTACTTTAGTCTTTCCTGGTACTTCCTGCCTGCTTTTAGGCCATATTATTGCCTTCTCTCTCTGTCTCTCTCTTTTTTTTTTAAAAGATGAGCAATACATTTCATCAAGGGGATTTCCAGGAATGCTAGGGAGGCAAGTGTGGTAGAAAGAGTGCAGCCTTTGGAGTCAAGTAAACCTGGAATCAGATTTTCCTCTGTAATTTATTAACTGTGGTCTTGGGCAAGTCAGTCTGCTTCAGCCTATTTTTTTTTCTTCTGGAAATGGAAATAAATAATGCCTGCCTTGTAGGGTTATTAAGTGAGAATATTCATTCTTTGTTAGTATGTGGCATGTAAAAAGTGTTGAATAAAAGTCTCAGCTCTTTCCTCTATATATATACCCTCTCTTCATTGGTTCTACTTGTTTGCAGAGAGTGTGGCATAGAACTCTAGTTACCTGCTTCTTTGTGTCCCAGAAAAGCTGAGTTACAGCTGTCTACCAGGAATTTTGGTGTGTGTGAAAATTTTTCAGTTGTCATAACGTCAGGCCAAAACCTTTTAAATGAAGTGACCATTTAAACTATCAAACATCATTCCATGGGATTACTTTAGTGCATAATTTGTGTCAAATTTTTCCGGAATGCCACAAGCCTCATCACTTTTCACATCATTCAGGAAATTACTCATTTAGCCCACACTTCCAATAAACTCATACATACAGGCTGTGTCATATTCCCCCGGAAGTGTCACCTTTTTTTTTTTTTCTTTTAATATGATAACTGCTGTTGCAAAGGAAGTAGTATTTATTTCCTTATATTCCTAACTCTGAATCCAACCCCAAAAGGTAAACTCACAATTGCTGACCCTCCATATTTCTGGGTTCCAGTAGCACAACTAGATTTCTGCCTCAGTTTCCTTGCTTAATATTTTTGTTCCCTGATGAGTTTTGATTTTGCATTAATTGAGTTTTTTTTAGTTGAGCTTCTTCTTTATGCAAGACTATTCTTGTCACAGCTTGTATATGGTGAACAAGACAGAAAAATCTTTGCATTGATGAGTTTACATTTTTTTGTGCCAAAAATCAAATAAGATGTTTTCAAAGTGGATGAGTGTTACCAAGGAAATAAATAGGCTAATGGGGTTGATAGAGCCTGGTAGATGGAGAATAAATTAGAAAGTTTGTCAGAGAAGTAAGGAGGTAAGAAGACCCTGAGGTGGAAATGAATTTGGCATATTTTGAGGAACCAAATGGCTGCTTTTTTTTTTTTTGCTTTTTTGCATTAGAGGGATGAAATGGTAGAAGATGCGGTAGGAAAGATAGACAGGGAAGAGACAAAAATGATTTTTTAAGCTCTGGCCTCCAGTCCCCTGGAGGGTTGGATTCTGCATCTAGACACTCCCAAGATCTTCCTTTAAACCAGAAGTATGCTATCTGGGAGTATGCTGTGACTGCCAACCTGGGTCCATCTCTATTGCATAGATTCTGGCTGCCTTGCCCGACTCCCTTAAATTTGCCCCTGGCTTGAATCAATCCAGAGTCCTTGATTCTCTACTATGTGATGGCCTTTTTTGAACTTACAAATTAATTACTGTTAAATAATGTCTGCTCACTGAAGACAGAAACTGAATAAAGGCAAATTTTTTTTTGATTGTCCACAATCTCACCATCCAGAGATAAATACTGGTTAGCACTTTGAGACATAGCATTTCAGATATGTATTTATTTTATATATTTATTCAAAAAATGGTCATAATGTGATCTTTTTATATGAATGATATAAATTTCTATATCAGCAAGTCAATGTCTGTATCTGCATCACACTAATTTCAGTCACTACTGTGATGATCTACCACAATTGATTCAACTCATTCACTGTTTTAAGAACTAATTAAGTTATAATTATGACAATCATAGTAGTTAATACACATTAGGAATGCTGGTAAATTTTACACACATCATTTTTGAGTTAAAGAATGTGAAGTGACTTGTCTCACACCGCACAGATAAAAAGTGGCAGTGCTGAAGAAGAGGTGACATCTGCTAGCAGGTACTGCTGGCTAGGCGTGGTGCTAGTCTCAGCGGGAGACAGCTTCTGCTATTTTCCTTCAACCTCACAGAGTAAAACTCTGTAACCGTTCAGCGACCATAGTGGGGGATACGCACCTGGATGCCCATTCCCACCAAGACTGCACGTAATCAAGATGTTGTTAGGAGGATGGATGCTGGACAGCCAAAATTTGGCAGTCCTTATTCCCATGCCTTATGATGGAGTCCAGTCCCATGTTCTGCTGCCCCTCCAAGAGGGCTCCCCCACCCTAAGGCCCTCATCTCTTACCTTCTCTGAGGCTCTGAGGCTCTTACCTTCTCTATAAAATAGATAGAGACCATGGTCTCTATAAAATAGACCATGGCTTAATACTGTTGACTATTAAATAGGAATAGGACCCACGTTTCCAAGAATGAGGCTGGTCCTCATCAGTGCCCTTTGAAAAAGTGAGAAGGGGACCAGAAGAGTTTGGGAACTAAAGGACTGAGGAGGAAGGGAACCAGGCAAGATCTGGTTTTTCCTCAAGGTTATTGAAGGAAATAGTGAAGGAAGAAGGGATGTGCTTGACAAGTCATGATTCCTTTAATGCCCTGCTGGTTTCCTGGGGAAACTACTCATGATTTGACCTCCTGGTCTCTCATTGGTTCCCACATCAGGGCAGGGCAATCAGCCAGTAACAGGCATCATCAGGCAATTGAGAAGAAGCTAGGAGGTGGAAACAAGCAGGATGCCTTATGTCTGGAGGATCTGAGCTGTACCTTTGTACCCTAACAGCACATTGCAAAGGGACTAAGCAAAGACGGTGTTGTTCCCATGGCAGCCAGGCCCTTGGCAAAACAGAGAATAAGCTCCTGGATGAAACCAAAGAGGCTTTTTTCCCTGGGAGGTAGCACATAACTGCTTGTCTGTGGCCCTGGGTTCTGGTGGGGTCTCCATCACCAACT
This sequence comes from Ovis aries, assembly GCF_016772045.2. Lineage (NCBI taxonomy): Eukaryota > Metazoa > Chordata > Mammalia > Artiodactyla > Bovidae > Ovis > Ovis aries. Next base: position 38,036,574 of record NC_056068.1, read on the forward strand.
TACTGGGCATGGCATATCCTCTTCCCTAGCTTAATCTTCAAGACCCAGCTCACATGCCACTTCTACTATAAAACTCTCTCAGGCTCTCCCTAGTTCTTTTTTATTTTTTCTGTGCTCACACAATACTCTCTATTCCACTATTATACCAGGTAGCACAACTTAACATGTTACTGTGTCTGTCTTCTCCATTAGTCTGTGAACTCCAGCAGTATGGATTGTGTCTGATTCATCTTACTATTGCTTTTCTAGCTCAGTAACTGACATAGGATTAGTGCTCAGTGAGGTTTCTTGAATAAATGAACCTGTAAAATGGAGATAGCCTTTGTCCTGCCTTCCTTCCATGATGTTCTAAAAGTTAAGAATTACAAACTTTTGTCCACATGCCACCATTAACTCACTGGGCAATAATGATAATAATAGCTCGTAAGTGGACAGCGCTTTACAGGTTACAGTGCAGCTTTGCATCCAATCATGTATTCAATCCTCATAGTAAGCCAGTTATGACATTATCATTTCACTAGTGGAAAAACTGAGCTCCAAGAGGTGAGAAAACTAGCTAGAACTAGCAAGCAGTGGGGCCATAAATGGAACTCTGATCTCTAATCCAGAGCTTGCCTTCTCTTTATTACACATTGCTACTTTTACTTTCACTGTTGGAAGAACCCTTGATCCATTGTAAAACAGACAACCTCTCCTGTAAACTATAAGTTCATGGCAGTTTACTTGGCTCTCAAGACCATGCCTCCCCAATGTCCTCTTCCAATCTCTTGATTAAAAACTGCTTATTCTCTCAGATTCCACTGGAGCCTCCATTCTCCATTGACACTACCCTACCACCATGCTTCTGTCGCATGCAAAAGTTTATTTCCTTTTGCCATCCAGTTCAGTCCATCAGACACTCTGTCCTGGGACCTCAACTCTTGAATGAATAATCCAAGAATGGAAGGAATGAGGGGAGGACCTGTCTTTGAGGCTCATGCCATTTATGCTATCTTTGCGGTGGTTATCTTTTGACCACTTCTGTCCCTAAATTCTCTACTTCAAGTCCTGCCATCATCCAGATGACTTCACTATGTGAAGATATTTAACACTCTAGCCTCTTTCTTTCTTAATATTGGCAACAATAACCACCACTTCACAGCCACAGTTATATCTTGGGCCTTCTCTGGACCTGGAGCCACTCCACTTTAGCTATCTTAAGGTCTAGTATACTATCATCTCCTGGCTCCCCAGCTCTCTCACTTTCACTCCCACCGTACCTCCCCCTTGATGTCCAGAATACCACCAGGCGTCCCTGGTGGCTCAGAGATTAAAGCATCTGCCTGCAATGCAAGAGACCTGGGTTCGATCCCTTGGTTGGGAAGATCCCCTGGAGAAGGAAGTGGCAACCCACTCCAGTATTCTTGCCTGGAGAATCCCATGGACAGAGGAGCCTGGTGGGCTACAGTCCACCGGGTCGCAAAGAGTCGGACACGACTGAGCGACTTCATTTCACTTCACTTTGTCCTCACAATCTTCTCCCTAGTCCACCACTCCCCTTAATATTTCCTTTTCTTCCCTATGCTGCCTAGATCTGATAATGCTGCATGAAAACTAGCCTTATTTTCCTCCTGTCAACACACCGATTCTGAAAACTCTAAACTTGTGTCAGTCCAACCATCCACCCCTACATGTGGGCTGCTAAGTTCAACCAGGCAGGTAGGCTCTAAAACAATTCTGTGCTCTTCACCCTTGATGGGGCTTTCAGAGGTATTGTAATCTTGGTTATCTCTTCACAGTTGTTTTTGTCTCTTGTGCACCAGGCAATGTGCTGCATGTTAAACACATAACAGTAGCTAGATACAACAGACGCAGTGTCTGCCTTCATAGAATTATAGTAGAGGAGAGACACTTTGTTCTCTCTATATAAACATATAATTATGGTTGCGAAGAGTGCTGCAAAGGAAAAAACTCCAAACAACTCCAAACATGTACTACAGGAAGAGCTACCCTAGTCTGAAGGGTCAGGAAAGACCTTCCTGAGAAAGTAACATTTAATTTCAGACCTCAAGGAAGGGCTCAAATTAGCATAGTGAAAGGAGCAGAAGCAGAATGGAAGGGCTTTCAGGTAGAAGGAGGGGAATCTGTGAAGGACCTGAGACAGAAAGAGGAAGTGAATGAAAGGGGACCTTGTAAGGATATATGGAGGGAATTGAGGGCAAGGTTGAAAAAGTCAAGGTGAGCCATATCTTTGGGCCATTTTAAGGATTTTTGAAACAGTGGGGTTTTATGGGTTTTCAGGGCCTTATGCAGAAGACAGCACTATCTGATTTCCCTTGTCTATTAAAAAAGGTCAACCCACTACTAGTATGTTAAAAGGGTTGAGTGCAGGTAAGTAAACCAGATAAGAAGCTATCATAGTGTCCACGCGAGGGCTGCTGGCTTATTGGAGATAGATTTGAGAACCTTCTCCAAACTCCAAAGTGCTCACAACCTGCCTTTGATTCCTCCCACCAGCACCAACACTAGTACCACTTTTATCAGTTGGCTTGCTTCCTACTTCTTCAGTTCAGTTCAGTTCAGTTGCTCAGTTAGGAAACTCAAAGTATCAGGTGTGAGCTTCCTCAGTTTCCTGCCTGTACACCCACATATTAGCTATCTACACTTCCTTCTCTTCCTTCCTGCCAGTCTCAAAGAAAGAGGGCCACGTGTTCTTTCTGAAGCCGATCGTTCCCTCTTCCACCTTCTCTAGGACCAATAACAGGCTCGATTGCTTATCTACACCTGTCCTTGAAACAAACTCAATTCTCTGGCAATCAGAAGAACAAAATGCACTCATTGCCTGCCACCCAAGCTAGTACCTTATCTCCTTCCTTCCCTTTATAACAAATTTTATATAGTCCACACTGCCTGTATCAGGGATAGCGGTGCTCTCCCCACATTCCAGCTCCTTTGACTGGGACTAGTATCTCATTCTGGACCAAAGCAGAGAGCAGCTGGCATGTGACCTTCCAAGTGACGCTTCAATGACTGAGACAATTGTGGAGGGGGTTCTGTCTTCTAAAAGTTAAAACTTCAAGATGATGGAGCCTTCATCACTCTGAGCTCCTAAGTGACTGTGTGGAGCATTCCACCCAGGACATGGAGCATAAGAAGGAAGCAATGTAAGGCACTGAAATTTGAGGGTGGTTTCTTGCTGCCGCAGAGCCTAGCCTGACAAATACATTTACTGCCTCTACCTCCTCATTTCCCTCATGTGTTTTTTTAAAATTATGTTATTTGTGACATATACTTTCAGCTCTCAGACTCCTCCTGTCCATTGATATTTTACTCAGATGAATGCCACCACAACTCTTTTATTGCTTAACTGTGTAATTTGATTTCTCTGTATCGTATGACCTAGTTGGCTATACCCTTCTTGAAGCTTCTACTCTTCTGGCTATGGTACTAGCATCCCTTGGTTTTCCTCCAGTTTCTCTAGAACATACGTTATAGAAGTCAGCTTTTTTCTCACATTATCAAAGGGAGTAGAATGGCTCTTATCAAGTCAAAACCCCACTTAAAAGCCTTCTATGGCTTTCCAAATCTACGTTTATTAAGCTGACAGTTGAGACCCTCAGTGATTTAGCCATAGTCTTGTCTTTCCAGCCTTAGCTTCAAGTCTTCTTTGCATAACTTATACTTTATCCAATGAGAGCTTAATGAGCTCTCTTCCTCTTTGACTTTCATCATGCATCTGTCCTATGTCTCAGTCCTGGTTTCTTCTGTCAAAAAACCTAAGTATGTATGCAAAGATGCCGGTACAAGGATTGCTTATAATGACAAAACATTGGACAAGACCTAAATGTCTGTCTCTAAGCAAATGTGTAAACAGGTTATGGTAAATTCATGCAGTGTATACTATGATGTTAGTAATGATATACAGTCATGGAAATTGTTCACACTTTATTAAATACATAAAAGCAATGAAGTGTACATCATCTGATATTTATTCAAATACATAGAAGATATGTATTTTCTATGGGAAAAATATGGGAACGTATCTGGAAATGTCAAAATGTTAATGATCACAAGTGACAAGAAAATCAATAAATTAGGCTTCTTTCAAATGTTAAAACTTTTGATTTCTATAGTCACCATGAAGAAAGTGAAAAGAAAAACCACAGAATGTGAGAAAATGTTTGCAAATCATTTATCTGATAGGGGACTTGTAAGTAAGAAATATCAATAACCTCAGATATGCAGATGACACCACCCTTATGGCAGAAAGTGAAGAGGAACTCAAAAGCCTCTTGATGAAAGTGAAAGAGGAGAGTGAAAAAATTGGCTTAAAGCTCAACATTCAGAAAACGAAGATCGTGGCATCCGGTCCCATCACTTCATGGCAAATAGATGGGGAAACAGTGGAAACAGTGTCAGACTATTTTTTGGGCTCCAAAATCACTGCAGATGGTGACTGCAGCCATGAAATTAAAAGACGCTTACTCCTTGGAGGAAAGGTTATGACCAACCTAGATAGCGTATTCAAAAGCAGAGGCATTACTTTGCTGACTAAGGTCCGTCTAGTCAAGGCTATGGTTTTTCCAGTAGTCATGTATGGATGTGAGAGTTGGACTGTGAAGAAGGCTGAGTGCCGAAAACTTGATGCTTTTGAACTGTGGTGTTGGAGAAGACTCTTGAGAGTCCCTTGGACTGCAAGGAGATCCAACCAGTCCATCCTAGAGGAGATCAGTCCTGTGATTTCTTTGGAAGGAATGATGCTAAAGCTGAAACTCCAGTATTTAGGCCACCTCATGCGAAGAGTTGACTCATTGGAAAAGACTCTGATGCTGGGAGGGATTGGGGGCAGGAGAAGAAGGGGATGACAGAGGATGGGATGGCTGGATGGCATCACTGACTTGATGGACGTGTCTGAGTGAACTCCGGGAGTTGGTGATGGACAGGGAGGCCTGGCGTGCTGGGATTCATGGGGTTGCAAAGAGTCAGACATAACTGAGTGACTGAACTGAACTGAACTGAACTGAAGTAAAATATATAAAGAACTCTTACAACTCAGCAATAAAAAGACAACCCAATTAAAAGTGGACAAAGATCTAAATCAGCATTGCTCCAAAAGAGATATACAAATGGCTGATAAGCACATAAAAAGATGATCAATATCATTAGACATCAGGGAAATGCAAAACAAAACTACCATGAGACACCACATCACACCCACCAGAAAAAAATCAAAGGACAGATTAACAAGTGTTAACAACGATTTGGAGAAACTGAAATCCTCATATACCATGGGTAGGAATGTAAAATGGTACTGCTGCTTTGGAAACCAGTCTGGCAGATCCTCAATAAGTTAAACATCAAGTTACTATATGACACAGTGATTCCATTTCTAAGTATAAATCCAAGAGAAATGAACACATATCCACACAAAAGCTTATATATGGATGTCCACAGCAATATTATTCATAATAGCAAAAAAGTAGAAACAATCTTAATGTCCATCAACATAGATAAGCAAAATATGGCATAGCCACACAATAAAATATTATTCAGTAATAAAAAGAAATGACACAGAGTATAGCTTGGATGAACCTTGAAAACGTTATGCAAAATGAAAGAAGTCAGTCACAAAATACCACATGTTGTAAGATTCCATTTATATGAAAGGTCCAAAATAGGCAAATCTATAGAAATAGTAAGTACATTCATGGTATTCTAAGGCTGAGTGTAGAGGACCATTGAGGGTCAACAGGAAGTGACTGCTAATGGGTACAGAGTTTCTTTGGGGAGATGAAAATGTTCTAAATTTGTGATGATGATTACACAACTCTGACTACACTAAAAACCATTGAACTGTACAGTTTACATGGGCAAACTATATGGAATATGAATTCATCTCATTAAAGCTGTTTTAATTTAAAGATGTAAATAGTATTGCTTTTACAAAGTTTAGAAAAGGGTAACAGCATCAGTAGGGAAAAGGAGAGAAAAGTTTATAAAAAACTAACATACAGCTCTGGCTTAAGCAAAAGCAAAAGTGTGTGAGTAAGGAATTTATTGGAAGGATACTGGGATAATTCATTCATAGAATTCAATGAATTACTGAATAACCAAATCTTAGTAGGAGAGGAATGAGGGCAGCTCTGATCATTTTGATGGTCCAGGTTTCAAGTTCCCAGAAGAAGAGTGTTTGATTGTCTCAGCTTGGATTAGGTGTCTGTCCCTGGATCAGTCAACTTTGGGTGAAGGGAAAAGGATCAAATAGCAAGGACCCGATTACAGGAGGCCTTCACTTGTGTATCTTATCATTTGCACAGTAAGAGGACAACAGCTGTAAGTGGGGCAGACAGACAGACACAAAGTGGTGCTTAATAAAATTAAGTTAAAAAGCAAGGTCCGAAACAGTTTGTATAGTAAGACTCATTTTATTTAACTAAAAATTCATAAAATGTGACAGGTGACATATATGAGTGTTACAAACACGCCTAAGACATGTTAGGACTATAGCAAACTATAAGAAGTGTCCCACATTTAAAAGGAGCGAACGCAACTCCGTTCCAGCTGGTTTTGTCCTGCTGGAATGCAAGTCCAGTTGTTGCCAGATCTTTGGATTTTTCAAGTAAAGCCAAACACTTTGATTTTTGTGTGAAATTTCCCGAGTTTAAAAATACTCTGGGGGCCAAAAAACAAAAATCTCTATTGGCTGTGTCTGTCTGCAGGTTTCCAGTTTGCAACTTCTATTCTACACATTTGTATATAAATAGAAAGTGTTTAAGACAGATCTGAGTATGTACCTGCTGTGTGATCTTGAATAAGTTATTTTCCCTCAACAAGTAAAATGGGGAAAATAATTCCAACCTTCATGGCAAATAGATGGGGAAACAATGGAAACAGTGACAGTCTTTATTTTTTTGAGCTCCAAAATCACTGCAGATGGTGACTGCAGACATGAAATTAAGAGACACTTCCTCCTTGGAAGAAAAGCTATGACTAACCTAGACAGCATATTACAAAGCAGAGACATTACTTTGCCGACAAAGGTCCGTCTAGTCAGGGCTATGATTTTTCCAGTAGTCGTGTACGGATGTGAGAGTTGGACGTAAAGAAAGCTGAGTGCTGAAGAATTGACGCTTTTGAACTTTGGTGTTGGAGAATACTCTTGAGAGTTCTTTGGACTGCAAACAGATCCAACAAGTCCATCCTAAAGGAAATCAGTCCTGAATATTCATTGGAAAGACTGATGCTAAAGCTGAAACTTCAGTACTTCGGCCACCTGATGGGAGAAGGACTATTCATTGGAAAAGACTCTGATGCTGGGAAAAGTTGAAGACAGGAGGAGAAGGGGATGACAGAGGATGAGATGGTTGGATGGCATCACTGACTCAATGGTCATGAGTTTGAGCAAGTTCCAGGAGTTGGTGAAGGACAAGGAAACTTGGTGTGCTATAATCCATGGGGTTGCAAAAAGTCAGATATGTCATTGACTGAACTGAACTGAATTCCAACCTTCAGAATTGCATCCATGAGTTAATATAAAGTGTTTAAGAGTTTTCAGTTAAAGGTGGTGGTTTGAATGTACACACATAATTTTGCTCCCTCCTGAGCATGAGCCTGTGTGTGCTCAGTCATGTCTGACCCCATGGACTGTAGCTCGCCAGGCTCCTCTGTCCACTAAAACCACAGTAAAGGGATTTAGAGTAACAGAGATTCTCAGGAATAGTGGGGAAAGGAGAGGAGACAGCAGCAATACAAATTTGGAATCTGGAAAGCAGATGGACAAGTAGTAAACTAACTTGGCAGATTTAAGAAGCAGAATCCTACACAGAAAGAGGGAAAAACAGAGAACCCGCCTGCTCTATACCACAGACTCTTCTAAAGCTCAGGAACTGAGGACAAATAAAGTGGGAAATAAATTTAGGAAAATTGATTGAACATTGCCTATGAAATGGATTTTTAGAGTCTCCTGCCTATTTTATGCCCCTGAGTAACTGTCTTTATCCACTCTAGTGGAAGACTGAAGAGTTATTATCCAGAAAGGATTTTTCAAAAAGAAGAAGAGTCCCCGTATTAAGGGATGTGCAGGTCAGTGTGGCCTGATAAATGTGTTTACCGAAGGCTGAATGCTGCGACTTCCCAGCTCTTTCCCTTCCTGGCTCCTAGACGGCAAGCAGCCAGGTTATCTACCCTCTGAACAGATTATTAAAACATTTTTCTGAAGAATCTGATCCGTCAAAGGAGAAACAAATAGAGCTACTGACATTGGGGGCTGCCCGACAAATGACCTAGTCAGATCATCCCACAGTGAAACTTGAAATCAACAAGTCTCACCCATGTGCTCAAAGCTTCAGATCTATTTTGTGTCCCATCTTTAACAAGAGCAGACAATCAATGATTAACAAACATCTGAGTAAAACCTCTAACAGGAATGATAAAGACCAAAACCAACAAGCAGATGAAAGTAAAAGGAAAGAAAAGTAATGCAGGAAAAGGAAAACTTCTAACTCACTATCAATATGCTCGAAGAGATAAGAGATGAACTTTCCTTGCTGTTTTTCAATAAAGCAATATTCAAAGAACAAAACAGGGCCTGTGGAAACTAAAAAAATGATAGCAGAAATGAAAAATTCAATAGGATGAGAAGTTAAAATGGAAAAATATCTCTGAGGAAGTAAGGGGAAATTTCAGAGAGATGGAAGGTGGGAGACAGAAGATAAGAAATTTAAAGGACAAGTCCACAATTCTGACATTCCAACAATAGGCAGTCAAAGAACAGGAATAATTGAGGCAAGGAATCATAAAAGAAATAATTCAAGAGATTTTCCCAGAACTTAAGGACTTATTTAACTTATATGCAGAGTACACAATGAGAAACACTGGGCTGGATGAAGCACAAGCTGGAATGAAGACTTCCAGGAGAAATATCAATAATCTCAGATACACAGATGACACCACCCTTATGGCAGAAAGCAAAGAACTAAAGAGCCTCTTGAAGAAAGTGAAAGAGGAGAGTGAAAAGGTTGGCTTAAAATTCAGCATTCAGAAAACTAAGATCATGGCATCTGTGTCACTTAATGGCAAATAAATGGGGAAACAGTGGAAACAGTGACAGACTTTATTTTGGGGGGCTCCAAAATCACTGCAGATGGTGACTGCAGCCATGAAATTAAAAGATGCTTGTTCCTTGGAAGAAAAGCTATGACCAACATAGACAGCATTTTAAAAAGCAGAGACATTACTTTGCCAACAGAGGTCTGTCTAGTCAAGGCTATGGTTTTTCCAGGGGTCATGTATGGATGTGAGAGTTGGACTCTAAAGAAAGCTGAGCGCCCATGAATCGATGCTTTTGAACTGTGGTGTTGGAGAAGACTCTTGAGAGTCCTTTCGACTACAAACAGATCCAACCAGTCCATCCTAAAGGAAATCAATCCTGAATATTCATTGGAAGGACTGATGCTGAAGCTGAAACTCCAATACTTTGGCCACCTGATGCGAAGAACTGACTCATTTGAAAAGACCCTGATGCTGGGAAAGATTGAAAGCAGGAGGAGAAGGGGATGACAGAGGATGAAATGGTTGGATGGCATCACTGACTCAATGAACATGAGTTTGAGTAAACTCCGGGAGTTGGTGATAGACAGGGAGGCCTGGCATGCTGCAGTCCATGGGGTCACCAAGAGTTGGGCATGACTGAGCGACTGAACTGAACCGAAGGACTCATTTTCCCAGAATGAAGGGACTCACAGAGTATTCAGCACATTGACTGAAAATACATTCATGTGTGGCAGTTGGTGAAATTCAGAACATCATTGTGTAATTTCAGATTCTAAAAGCTTCCAGAAAGTAAAAATAGGTTATATACACTCAGGAATCATAATGGCTTCAGAATTCTTAGCAGCAACATTGGAAGCCAGAGTGGAATGAAGAACTGCTTTAAAAATTCTGTATGCCAATAGTTTCTGACTGAGAATTCTATACCCTATCAAATTATAATCAAGTGTGAGGATAGAATAAAGACATTTTAAATGCACCCTTTCTCATCAAAATAAGAAACACTAAACCAAGAAAACAGAAGTTCCAACAAGAAGAGATGAAGAGCACATGAAAGGTGACAGTGAGAAGTCCTAGGATGACAGCTTTGCACCAGCTGTAGAGGACAAGCATTGCTGACGAGAGCAAGGTGATTCAAAAGGGGAACGCTGTGGGCTCTCACTGGGCCAAAACAAATGAAACCACTGGTGTGTGTGATCTCCCAAATAAGGGTGTAAACCAAAAAAAGAGGAAGAATTGTAACCCATTTCTAGGCAGCAGGGACTCAAACTCAGGAAAAGTTAAGAACAAAAATAAAAAGAATTCCCAGGATGACAGGAAAGGATAGTCCCAGTGAGATCTGAGCATGAGGACTAGAGTGCAAACAGTTACCATGGGAAAAGGATGGTTTCCAGGAGTGTCTTCAAGAGAAAAATTCAAACTGATAGATTTCCTGATGCCATTGACCATGAGGAATAGTATAGTGAAAGATTATTGGAAGTTTTCGGAAGAGTTTTTGTTCAGTTGCTCAGTCGTGTCCAACTCTTTGTGACCCCATGGACTGCAGCATGCGAGGCCTCTCTGTCCATCACCAACCCGGAGTTTACTCAAACTCATGTCCATTGAGTCAGTGATGCCATCCAAGCATCTCATTCTCTGTTGTTCCGTCTCCTCCTGCCTTCTGTCTTTCCCAGTATCAGATCTGTTCCAATAAGCTGGCTCTTTGCATCAGGTGGACAAAGTATCGGAGCTTCACCTTCAGTATCAGTCCTTCCAATGAATATTCAGGACTTATTTCCTTTAGGATGGACTGGTTGTATCTCCTTGCAGTCCAAAGGTCTCTCAAGAGTCTTCTCCAACACCACAGTTTAAAAGCATCAGTTCTTTGGTGCTCAACCTTCTTTAAGGTCCAATGCTTACATTCATAAGTGACTACTGGAAAAACATAGCTTTGACTATATAGATCTTTGTTGGCAAAGTAAATGTCTCTGCTTTTTAATATGCTGTCTAGGTTTGTCATAACTTTTCTTCAGAAGAATTAGCTATAGGTAATAATTACAAAGAAACTTAAGCAAATGAAAAAATCAAGGCAATTGTCAAGTTTAGGAAAAGCAAAAGTAAGAAAAAGTATATAATTTTGGTGTACTTCAATGGTCAGTAGTAAATTGTATTTGCATAGGTATAATAATATATCAATGACTACTGATTGGGCAAAAAATTATAATAAAATTGTATTGGCAGAAGGAATAGAGGTGTAGACAGCTAAATCCTGATAAAAGGGAGTCACTACACTATGTCTAAAATTGATTAATCAAAAGATAGCAATAAGAACATATTTAGGAAAACAAATTTATACATACCGGAAGAAACAGCTAAGAGCCTAAAATGGGGAACACTGGAGAAGGTGGGTTAGAGGAATGGGGAGGGGAGAGGCAGGCAAGGGATTATTATTCTACATTAGGTGTTTCTGAAGAGTAGGATTGTCAGGGAAAGGATTTTATTTACCACTTTATATTCTCTGTACTATTCAAATTTTTTATGGTAAGTATATATTACTTTTATAAACATAATAGAAAATAATAAAACCAACATGCCATCCTTGTTTTCTGCCTTCTTGGGAATATCACCTCCAGGCTTTTGAGATACCAAGGAACTTCTCACCATCAGCAGTGTCAAGACCTTTCCATGGGTTGTCATCTTTAAGCTTGAATGACAGTAAAGTAGTGACTCTGTGGGTGCCGCACTGTGGCTTCTCTTCTCACTCAAGAGCCCATCTCAGTTTTTAGCATACTCCTATCTCCATGTCATCTCCGAGGGGCAGGAAGCTCCCGCCTGCCCCTTGGTCTCTCGCAACCAAGTTAGCCCAAGTCCTGCACGCCACAGAGCCTTTATCAGGCCATGTCCTGCTGTGCAGCGCGTTCCTGTACTTTGAAGTTCTCTCCTCCTACCCTCATCATGTCTCCACTGGACAATCTTTTCAATTGTTGTACTCCCGCCCTCCCCAGGCTCCTAGGATAAAGATTTCCTGGCGCATAGTAATGTAATAATCACTAGTTAAGTTTGTGTTTGGACCACACAGAGAAAACACCCTGAAGTCAACTTTGACATTTACAGTGTATGATTAAAAGCTGGAGGCTGTCAGCAAACCTACTCAACCTTTGTCCAAGACAAAGACATTTTCCTATTAGAACAAGAAACAAATCTGCCCTCCACCATGGAGAAAGTGTGTGTTAGTTGCTCAGTCATGTGTCCAACCATTTGCGACCCATGGACTGTAACCTGCTAGGCTTCTCTGTTCGTGGGATTCTCCAGGCCAGAATACTGGAGTGGGTTGCCATTTCCTTCTCCAGGGGATCTTCCAGTCCCGGGGATCGAACCTGGGTCTCTGACACAGCAGGCAGACTCTTTATGGCTTGACCCACCAGGGAAGACTCTCCTCCTGGGCTCTTTACTATACAAACATTCTTGAAAAGATAGTTTGGAACAAAATGGATACAAGATATTGCAGAAATGCAAAGGAGAATTGTCTCCCAAAACTGACCTATAGAGACAGTGAGACAGATATTTGTTGTTTTAAGCCATTAAGGTTTGGAGTAATTTGTTTCATGGAAATAGATTTGTTGTTGTTCAGTTGCTAAATCATGTCCGACTCTTTGTGACCCCATGGACTGCAGCATGCCAGGCTTCCCTGTCCTTCACTATCTCCCAGTTTGTTCAAACTCATGTCCATTGAGTCAGTGATGCCGTCCAACTATCTCATCATCTGTCAATCTGTTGCCCCCTTCTCCTCCTGCCTCAATCTTTCCCAGCATCAGGGGCTTTTCCAATGAATCGGCTCTTAGCATCAGGTGGTTAAAGTATTGCAATTTCAGCTTCAGCATCAGTCCTAGTGAATATTCAGAGTTGATTTCCTTTAGGATTGACTGGTTTGATCTCCCTGCAGTCCAAAGGACTCTCAAGAGTCCTATCCAACGCTGCAGTTCAAAAGCATCAATTCTTTGGCACTCAGCCTCTTTATGGTCCAGCTCTCACATCTGTACTTGACTACTAGAAAAACCATAGCTTTGACTATACAGATCTTTGTTGGCAAAGTGGTACCTCTGCTTTTTAATACATTCATATATTTTTATTTCTAGTACTCTTTATTCCCATCTGTAGATCAAGATTTCCATCTGGTATGATTTACCTTCTGCTGGAATATTTCCTTTAACCTTTTTCCTAGTGCTGGTTTACCAGTAATGACTTTTTTCCAACTTTTTTATGTCCAAAAGTTTTTATTTCTTCTTTGTTTTCTTTGAAACAGCTTTCAGTTCAGTTCAGTTCAGTCGGTCAGTCATGTCCGACTCTTTGCGACCCCATGGACTGCAGCACACCAGGCCTCCCTGTTCATCACCAACTCCCAGAGTTTACTCAAACTCATGTCCATTGAGTCGGTAATGCCATCCAACCTTCTCATCCTCTGTTGTCCCCTTCTCCTCCCACCTTTAATCTTTCCCAGCATCAGGGTCTTTTCAAATGAGTCAGTTCTTTGCATCAGGTGGCCAAAGTATTGGAGTTTTAGCTTCAGCATCAGTCCTCCCAGTGAATATTCAGGACTGATTTCCTTTAGAATGGACTGGTTGGATCTCCTTGCAGTCCAAGGGACTGTCAAGAGTCTTCTCTAACACCACAGTTCAAAAGCATCAATTCTTTGATGCTCAGCTTTCTTTATAGTCTAACTCTCACATCCATACATGAGTACTGGAAAACCAAAGCTTTGACTAGATGGACAGTTGTTGGCAAAGTAATGTCTCTGCTTTTTAAAATGCTGTCTGTTTTTCTTCCAAGGAGCATATGTCTTTTAATTTCATGTCTGCAGTCACCATCTGCAGTGATTTTGGAGCCCCCAAAATCTGTCTGTCACTTTTTCCATTTTTTCCCCATTTATTTGCCATGAAGTGATGGGACCGGATGCCATGATCTTAGTTTTCTGAATGTTGAATTTTAAGCCAACTTTTTCACTCTCCTCTTTCACTTTCATCAAGAGGCTCTTTAGTTCTTCTTTGCTTTCTGCCATAAAGGTGGTGTCATCTCCATATCTGAGGTTATTGATATTTCCCCTGGTGATCTTGATTCCAGCTTGTGCTTCATCCAGTCTAGCATTTTTCATGATGTACTCTGCATATAAGTTAAATAAACAGGGTGACAAATAAGCAGGGTGAAACAGCTTTACTGAGGTATAACTTACATACTTCAAAATCCACCTATTGGAAATGTAAAATTTTAATGATTTGATATATCAGTAGAGTTGTGCAACCATAACCATAATCTAATTTTAGAACATTTCCCATCACTTTAAGAAGTTCCTCAATGTCCATTTAATCATTAATCTCCACTTCCACCCCAGGCCTAGGCAACCACTTAATCTACTTTCTATCCCTTCAAGTTTGTTCTTTCTAGATATTTCAGATGTAGAGAATCATATCTGTAGTTTTTGCTTCTGGCTTCTTTCACTTAGCATGTTTTTGAGGTTCATCCATGTTGTAGTATATATCAGTAGTTTATTCCTTGCAAATATTAAGTTTCCATTACATGGATATGCAATATCCATGTAATAAATAATATCTGGATACATTTTATTTATTGACCAATTGGTGAACATTTTGATTGTTTCCTTTTAGGGCATTATGAATAATATTGCTATGAAAATTTGGATACAAGTCTTTGTGTGGACATAAGTTTTCATCTATCTTGGGTAGCTTTATAGAAGTGGATTTTCTGTGTCATGTGGGTAAGTTTGTGCTACACTTTTAAGAAACTGACAAATTATTTTCCACAATGCTTGTACCATTTTGCATTCCCACCAGCAATGCTGAGGGTGTCAATTTCTGTGTGTCCTCACCAACACTTGGTGTTGTATATATTTTTTATTATTGCCCTTCTGATAAGTATATCATTGGCAGCTCACTGTGATTTTAATTTACATACCATTGACAAATGATACTAAGCATCTTTTCATGTGCTCATCAGCCATTTGTTTGTCTTCTTTGGTAAAATGTCTTAAAATTCTCGCCAATTTTAAAATTGGTTTGTTTTTCTTTTTATTATTGTAAGAGTTATTCATATATTTTAGATACAGGCTCTTTATCAGGTGTATTATTTGCAATGTTTTATCCCAACCTATGGCTATCTCTTCATTTTCTTAATGGTGGCTTTGAGGCATGAAAGGTTTTTTTTTTATTTTGATGAAGTCAAACTTATCAATTTTTCTTTTAGGTTCAAGATTTTAGCGTCATGTCTAAAAACTTTATCTAATCCAAGGTTATGAAGATTTTCTCTTTACATTTGCTTTTAGAAGTCTTTCAATGTTAGCTTTTATATCTAGGTATATGATCCATTTGAAATTAATTTTGTATACTGTGTAAGGTAAGCATCTGAGTAATTTTTCTGTATGTGGATAGTCAGTTGTCTCAGTTTCCATGGTGGTTCAGTGGTAAAGAATCTGTTTGGCAATGCAGGAGACGCGGGTTCCATTCCTGTTGGAACGTTCCCTTGGAGAAGGAAATTGCAATCCACTCCAGTATTCTTGGCTGGAACATTCCATGGACAAAGGAGCCTGGAGGATTACAGTCCACGGGGTCTCAAAAGAGTCCAACATGACTTAGCCACCATGGAAGCCTAGACAACTGAATATAGTCTACACTGAGGAGACTGCAGGAGTGTAAACATAACTTTTATATGTACTGGGATACCAAAAAGTATATATGACTTGCTTTATTGAGATACTCATTTTATTGTGGTGATGTGGAACTGAACTTGCAGTATTTCTGAGGTATGTCCGTATTTTCTTACTCAAAATTTCATATATTTTGTCTTGTTTATAATTGTTTTAGGCAAGAGGTTAAGTCCAACGCCTGTTACTTCATCTTGGCTGGAAATTTGTCTATACCAATAGCCTCCTAAATTTTCCCCAGGTCTTCTCTCTCATTGTTTGAATTTGGTACACAGTCATTAGATTTGTCTTGGACTATTTAGATAACACACATAAAAAGTATATTAAAAACTCCCATAATTCCCCTATAGTAATAACTCTGGTTAGTGTTTTGTGTATTTCATATTTCCTTCCAGTTTTCTATCTTCTGTTTCTGCATGGTTTTACACCAGTCTTTCCCTTACTTGACTTCTTTCTAGCCTTTGACTTAATGATCAACCCTTCATTTAAAAATTTTGGTTCATTATTAGCTTCTAGAGTATCCCTTTCTCTTGGCTCTTTTTCAACACTTCCAAACCCTAAGAATACTCCTTCTCTCTCCTTACAAATTCTTCCTCCTCTATGTACCCTTAACTACTGATTTCTTTCTCTTTTCTCTTCTCACTCAGTATCCACTTTCTCCTTGAGTGATCTCATCTCTTACCCTTGACTTCAGTTGTCAATCATCTGCTTATGACTCACAAATTTATTCATGTATTTCCAGGTCTCTCTCTGCAGTACTCCAGATCTATATAGCCAATGGCTGAATGTACATCTCTAGTCAGCTGTCTTGTAGTGTGTCCCAAACATGACTCATTGACTTCCTCCACAACCGAATCTGCCTCTTGGTTCCATCCCAGTGAATGGTACTGATGTCCGCCTTTCTTCCCACGTTAGAACCAGAGAAGCCATGCTTGACTGTCCTTTCTTTTCTTAACCCCATATATTTAATGGAGGCGCTTAATTCTTGACTAGTTGATCTCGTAAACATCTCCTTTCCTCACACCTGTGGCCTGGTTTTCCCACACTCCCACATTCCTATTGTTCGCTTCTTTGTTGTGTCTCACCTGAGCTGCTGCGGCATCCTTTTATCTGGTCTCTGGAGAAGCACTGGATGCTCTGTGATCTTTCTGTGCACCAATCACAGCATGTCACTCTCTTGTTTAAAGAACACCAGTGGTTCCCTATCATTTATAGGATAAAACCTTTAGCTTAGTATTGAATATGTACAGGCTCTTCACAGTCTGCCTCCAGATTCCTTTTCAGCCTCCTGCTCCTCCCAGACGCATTTTTCCCAAATGCAGCATCCCCTCTACCTCTTTACAGGCTTTTCTTTCTGTCTGGAAAGTTCTTCCCAATTATCTCTGTTTGACAAATGCCTTCTGATATTTCAAGATATAGCTTAAGTGCTCACTTCAGTGAATCTTTCCTGGAACCATTCTAAAAACCCATCCTGTCTCGGCCCCGCGGTTCCTTCGCTCAGCTATCACTGCGCTAGTCATGGTGGCCTGAGGTCATGCATTTACATCTATTTCTCCTACTAGACTGTGTGTTCTTCAAAAGCAGTGGCTATCTTACTCCCTATTATGTACTTATGTCTCTCTCAAGGGCTCAGTATAATAGTACAGAGTAAGTATTCAGTAAAATAAGCGCACACGCCGAACACGCAAGAGCACTCAGTAAATGTTTGTATCGTACTTTGTTTCCTAACTGGGATCCACAAGGGGCCTTGGAGGGCCCCTTGAGCTTTCTGTATTGTACGTGAAATTAAATATTTTGAAGATATTTTCCTAAAAAGAAGATCCATTCTAGTCAAGAGATTTTCAGAGGGCGTCTGGATTCACCTGAATTTAAGTACTTCTACCAGGAAGTTGTTTTCAGAAACCTGAAGCTCAGTTCAGAGCTTCAACTTCACCTTGGGAATGAGGTGACTTCTACAGCCACTCACATCACTCAGTTCTGGAGTGAGGAGAGAGCTGGAGCGGGGTGTTTGCAGAAAGTCTGTGTCCCCATCACAAACCAGGACATGCAGAAAGTTGACTTCTCAAGGCACTGTATCCTCTTCTCTCATGTTCCTGAGCACACATACCAGAATGAATGCAAACTCAAAATTCGAATGTGGATGCATCACACACATCCACAGACATGCAGCCAGGCACACACAAACACATTCATCTGCATGCACACAGATACGCACGTTCACACAAATTGGCCGCCTACAAATATGGGGCCTGAGTGGCTCACAGCCTGGCCGACCCCTGTTCCATATGTAGCCACACGTGCACATACACAGCCACGCATGTGAGAATCACAGGACCTGGCTCCTGCCCTCCCCCCTGCAGAGAGCGAGTGCTGCCCCTGGCATTGGGCCCGGGGAGACAGCCGAGTGGAGCCATCTGTCAAGCTGAGGTTCCTGCGCCGCCCATTCTGCCTGAGCTCAGATGCTCGGCATGCCGAGCATGCAGGCTCACTATTCTCTCTGGCTGAATCATGCTGAGTGAGCTGGCCCCGCCAGAGTTTATCAAATCAGAACAGAATTTTGGCAAAACAGATGACTTGTGAGCTTGGCATTTGTGGGCCTGGGAGGTGGAGACCGGTAGGGGGAGGAAGGAGGAGTGGAGGTGCGGAGAGAGGAAAATTACTTGTCAACACAGGGAGAAGGCAGAGAAGAGAGTTCAAGTGGCAGTATGGCAGGCGGACTTCGGTGCTAGACGTAAAGTCAAAAAACTGGATTCCGATTCCAGCCCTGGCTTGTAAGAGCCACGTGACTTTGAACATGTTAAGTTGCCTCTTTGAGCTTTGGTTTATTCTGTAAAATTGACCTATTAAAATTGCCTCACTCACAGCGTTGACAACAGGATTTTATGAGATAGGACATGTCAACATGTCAAGTGCACAGTGTGCCTGGCACTTGGTGACACTTGAGAAATGATGACTGTTTCAGTCAGAGAAAGGGAGAATTTCAAGAGATCAAGCAGACCAGCAGCCCAGCCTGACCAGCCCTTTGGATTCACCATCCCATCCCCACTGGGCCTGGGTACGCCAGGGGGGGTTCCAGTCTTCATCTGAAAACCAAATGCCCTGCAACTGCCCTGGTGGTCCTGTGGCTGACTTCACCTTCCAGTGCAAGGGGTATTGGTTTGATCCCTCGTAGGGGAGGTAAGATCCCACACCTTGGGGCCAGAATACCAAAACAAGACGCAGAAGCAATATCGTAACACATTCAATAAAGGCTCTAAAATGGCCCACATCAGAAACTCTTATATTAAAAAAAGTTCCTTAATCCACATTGCACCCCACTGGCTTCTTGTGTGGCTTCCTCCTATTCCTCACACTCACCTCCTGAATCTCAGAATTAACACTGCCCCTCTGATCCTCACCTTCACTTCTGTACATCCCCTGGGGCTGCTTCTCCCTCTGGCTCCTCAGTCTATGGGGCTCCCACCACTCCCATTATCTGATTTGGGTAATAGTCACAAAGATAGTAGCAATACATGGACTTTATTAAACACTCACTTTTGTGCCAGAGATTTGCAGAGTAAATTTAATTTAACCCTCCTGATAAACTTGTAGAGTAAATACTATTATTATTCCCATTTTACAACTGAAGAAACTCAGGTGCCAAAAGATTGTTATCTGCCCGATGTAAGACACTGACTGCAAGTCACACTGTTGTCTCTTGTACTGCTAAGAGACACTGGCAATTACACCATATTACAGCACTAAGATGCTTTGGTGCAGAGATGTTTGAAATAAGAAGGTGAGGGGCGGGGAGCATGCATTACAGAATTAATGAAATGCAGTAGCTGTGATAGAGCCAGGATTTGACCTCTGGAAGTCTGTCTGACTCTAGGGCTTGCACCACACCATACTGCCCTCAAACTCACATTTATGGAGCCCTCTATGGAACAGACATTGTGCTAAATTCTTTTTTTTTTTTTTTTTTTCTGGCTGTCCTGGGTCTTGGTTGCTGCCTGGGTTTTCTCTAGTTGTGGTGAGTAGGGGCCATCCTCTAGCTGTGGTGTGTGAGCTTCCCATTGCAGTGGCTTCTCTTGTTGCAGAGCACGGGCTCTAGAGCACAGGTTCAATAGTTGTGACACATGGACTTAGTGGCTCCGCAGCCTGTGGGATCTTCCTGTATCAGGGATCAAACCCATGTCTCCCACATTGGCCTGCAGACTTGCTGCCACCAAGCTACCAGGGAAGCCCAAGCTCAGTTCTTAATAGGCATTACGTGACCTCATTCAGACCTTATTAACCATCCTATGAGGTAGGCACTGTACTCTACTTCATTTTGCAGATGAGGAAATTAAAGCTCTGAGAAGTTATACCACTTGTCTAAGGTATCACCGCAAGTTATAAAATTAAGATTCAAAACAAGATCTGTCTGACTTGAGCCTTTGCTCTATATTTTTGCTCTCACCACACAGCATGCAAGATTTTAGTTCCCCAACCAGGGGTTGAACCCATGCCATGCCCCCTGCCGTGGAAGAGTGGACTCTTAACCACTGGACCACCAGGGAAGTCCCCAGAGTCTTTGCTCTTAACCATCATGTGAGTCAGATGCCTTCTCTTAGCCTGGAGGGTTGCTCCCCGTTTCCTCCAAAGATCTCCTTGGAGCCTCTGGAGCTGAGTCACAGCTGCTGTCCTGATTTCCAGCCTTAGACTAGGTTTTGCGGTGGTGGGTGCTAAGTCGGTGGGAGGTTCTGTCCTGGACTGGAAGGCAGAACACTGGTGTCCTGTGCTGCTCTGCCTCTGGGTGACATGACCTCTCTGCAGGCCCTTCTGCACTGGGCCTTGGTTATCTCACTGGTAATGTGGGGAGAATAATCCTTCTCCTGGACTTTAGTATTCTTGGGACTTCCCTGGTGTTCAGTAGTTAAGACTCCACCGGCCCACTGCAGGGAGCATGAGTTTGATCCCTGGTTGCGGAACTGTTAATAAGATTCTGCATGCTGTGTGGTGTAGCCACACACACGCGCACACACACACACACACACACACACACACACACACACAATTAGTATTCTCTTTGAGTTCAAAACAGAAGAAATCTTGCATAAAAGATTAGTGCTTCAGCAAACCATCATCTATAGATCTAGCCCCCAACTAAATTCCAGAATTTTAGTTCCCCCAATTTCCCACCAAACCAGGGACATCTCCAAAGGATCACCACCTCCCTTCCTTTGTTCACCCCTTTCTATGTGTCTGAAAGGCCTTCTCCTCTTTGCTTAACACAGTAACACCAATGCTTTAAGGTCTAGTTCACAGACTTCCCTCCACAAGATGCCCCTGGATAGCTGTCCTTGAATTTCTCCCACCTCATCTTTGACTATAAGCTCTTATGACACGCAGCACTCACTTGTTATGTCATTATTAATGTATAGCACATCTCCTCTCTGGAGGACATGCGTTGGTTTTTCTTCTCTCCCTTTTGATAACAGCAACTTGATTTCCCCCTGCCTCTTCCTCAGGCTTCTTCACATATGCCTTTGTCTTTTTTCTCTGTTTCTCTGCCTCACATATTGATTGAACCATCATAGCAGTTATGAATGCAGGCTCTGAACTCTAATTTTGGTTCTGCCACTTACTACCCATATGATCTTGGGCAAAGTCACTTATATCTTACAGATAAGGACGTAGTGTTATTTGCTTCATTAGATTGTTGAGAACATTAAATGGATTACAGATTTAATTAAATTTGGGCCTGGCACAAGGTAATGCTCAGGAAATGTTAGCTGCTGTTATTTTTATTGTCATAATTACGAACCTTTAAGCACTAAGAAACAGAAAATCTAACTCAAACTAGCATAAACAGTAAGGAGATTCTTCATCTTCTATAATAGGAAGGCTTTAAGTAGATCAGGCTCCAGGCATGGAATAATCAGGCTCTGACTCTGCTTTTCTTCAGTTCTAGCTCTGCCCTCTCCTTTGTGCTGGCTTTGTCTGTAGCCTGGCTTCCCTCATTGTCTAGAGATGGCCGTGTCACTGTGTCCTGAATAACTGTGACAACATGCTTTCTTGTTCACATCCATCACAACAGAGACCAAACCTCCTCCCCCGCAACAGAAATATAAATCCCTTCTTTCAATCTGTTTAGGCCAGTTTAAGTTATACTTGTGCCTGCCCCTGGACTAATGACAGTGACCAGGAGGATTCCCTGTGTTGATTGGCTTAAGCCTGGCTTCTTGAACCAGTTGCTGATAAGTGAGGTTGAGTTGCCAGGATCGGCTTAGTCTAATTGGGATCTGAAATTAGAGATGGAGTCCAGCTTTCTCTTGGTCATGTGGTTGCATCCTGGAAAGTGGGGAGGGTTTCTCTTAGAAAGAGTAGAAGAATATCTGAATGTTGGTTGGACAACCAATGGTATCCTTTGCAGTGATAGCTATTTTGCTGTTTGCATGCTAGTTCACATGGATCTCCTCAGGCCTTTGCTCAAAAGGCTCCTTTCTAGTAAAGTCCTTTTTGACCATGAGGTCAATTACCTAAAGACTCACACACACTCTCACCTTACCTAAATTAGCTCTCTTCCACTCCTCTCCTCTGCACTTCCTAGCTCCCTCACCCTGTATTAGTTTTAGCTAAAAACTCCCTACCTGATGCATGGTGTACTTCTGGCTTCATTTGTCTGTTATCTCCTTCTAGAAAACAAACTCCATGAGGGTAGAGATTTTGGTTTCTTCATGCTGTGTTTCTAGTACCTAGAAGAATCCTGGCCCATAGTAGACACGCAGGAACAGTTTGTTGAGTGAATAAATGATTCTGGCCTGACCTACAGGCCTCTGCTCTTCCCCAGAGACTATCCCCTGTTGGGGGTCTTTTCTTCTCCCTCTGTTCTTTTTCTCCATGTATTACATCCTCGTCTGTCTCCCTGTCTCTCTAACATCCATCTGTGAAGCAGACTGGCATTTGTAATTTTGTTTTCCTTCTACACAGTATTGATTATAAATCCTTTCCTTTTCTCTTTCATGCTAATGATTACCTCTCATTCTCTACATGCAAAGTGTTAAATAATTTGTGTTCAAATAAAATTAGACAATCTAAATGGCCTTTCCAGCTGGCAAAGAATTAAGACATGGCAACTCATTTTTTTTTTAGAACTACATTTATTTTTTTACGCTTGTTGTAAATACACTGTGTATTTACAGAAACGCATATAAAGTGTTTCCCTGTAGATCCTTCTGAGTCGACTCTTCCATGGCTTCCTAAATTTGTATTCTGTCTGAAGTCTCCTTTGGTATAAATATTAAACAAATTTTTAAAGCCCATATGAATTTACTAATGATAGTCTTTAATGCACAGGCCTAAAGTGCTTGAAGGCTTTAATTGAGCTCAGAACTAACAAGTAAAACACACAATGAAACATTGAATAGGAAAAACTGTAATGAAATGAGGAAAGGAAAGCAGCTACCAACAAATTTGCCTTGTCTTTTGTGGAAAAAAAAAAACTTTCCACTATTCAAAGAACATTAGAAATGTCTTTCACTGAACTGTAGTAATGGTTTGAAAAACTTTCCCTCCTCCATGATTGAAGCTTCAGATCAAAGCATATACCAAAAGCCAACTGGGAAATACTTTTCTTTTTATCTTCCTTGAGAGGAATCGCAGGTGGTGTCCGCTACGATGCTTTGTCTTCAAAGGTTCAATAGACTCATGTTCTCCAGTTAACAGGTAAGACCTCCTATGTTACAGTCACGATGATTCTTCTGTTTCCATCAAGCTCTTATCACATGTCCCCCAGGACCTCCATCAGCACTCCAGGACAGTACTGCCATAGTTCACAGAGTCCAAATTGTATCAGAGACATTTTTAAAAGTAATACTTTCTGATGCCAAAACGAAGTGTCAATGTCTGGGGTTAGGTTTTTTCCTTTTTGGAAGTGTGTTCTATGATACAGATGAGTTCTACATCTATTGCTGAGCAAATATGCCAGTTATTTGTCAATGAGACATTTTCCAAAGAGTTTGGCTATAAGCAATCTTACATTACTCAGAAACATCTCTAAATGCTGCCCCCAGTGTATATCCAGGACAGACATCATGCAGGGTCTCTTCAGGTTTTCCTTTTTAACGTGAGGATCTGGTGAAAAATCCAGTTAGTGCAGGAAATGTGGAGCACTTTTCATTAGCTGAGAGAGGGTTCAGGTCACAGAAAATGCCACTTGGGTCTGGATTCAGATTTGGGTTTAGATTCTGCTAGCTTCATGACCGGAGAAGGCAACGGCACCCCACTCCAGTACTCTTGCCTGGAAAATCCCATGGACGGAGGAGCCTGGTGGGCTGCAGTCCATGGGGTCGCTAGGAGTCGGACACAACTGAGCGACTTCACTTTCACTTTTCACTTCCATGCATTGGAGAAGGAAATGGCAACCCACTCCAGTGTTCTTGCCTTGAGCATCCCAGGGATGGGGGAGCCTGGTGTGTTGCCATCTATGGGGTTGCACAGAATCAGACACGACTGAAGCAACTTAGCAGCAGCAGCAGCAGATTCATAACTGTGGACAAGATACTTAATTTTTTTTTTTTTTTTTTTTTTTTTTGCCACATTGCATGGCATATGGGATCCTAGTTCCCCAGCCAGGGACTGAACCTGCACCTCCTGCACTGGAAGTATGGAGTGCTAACTGCAAGACTGCCAGGGAAGTCCCTACCTAACTTAAAAAAAATTTTTTTTTTGTTTTGCTAATTGAAGTATAGTTAATTTACAATGTTGTGTTAGTTTCTGGTGCACAAAGTATACCAGTTATACATATATATACACACAAAAAATACTGAGCATAGTTCCCTGTGCTATACAATAGATTAAGCAAATTTTCAAGGAGAAAAATTCTCTGCTTTCCCCCATGCCACCTCTACCCTAAAACCTTCTGCCTCTAATGAAGGACTTGTAATCGCTAGCAGCCTTCTTTCCTTGGGTGGTGTTTTCTGACTCTAGGATTGGACAGAAGAACAGTGATAAAAGTAACAACACATAACACGCATTTGCTCAGAAATTTACAATGAAAACCTGCCCCTCATTCTTTTCTTAATTATATAATTAATATATGCTCATATTACTTGTTTAAAATAAAAAGTGAGTCTCTCCGTCTTTTCCAATCTTACTCCCCAGAGGTAACCACTGTTAATAGACTAATGTACATTTGTGTATTGCTGATCCTGTTCATGATGCCTCCTGTCTTGCTGTGTCTCACTGTGTGCACTATTCGCTGAACCCATGGTAGGCAAGGCACGAGCTAAGAAGACGCGAAGAGCCATAGGAACTGCAAACACATTTATTCTCTCTTGGCTGACACAGCGGCTGTAACAGCAGCCATAACATAACCTCACATGACACAACACAACCCCCAGGGCTTTCCAGGTGAAACTTACATATGCTTACAAAACAAAAGCGTGACACCCATGCACAGTGCTATGAGTGATCCCAGCTGTTACATAATCATTATTCACAAAACGTGGGGCAAGAGCAAGAGGCCATAGGGTAAGAGAGCCTGACCACCCCATCTTGGCTAATTTGCTCTTTCCCTACACTTTGCCAGATTTTTTCCTTTGCATACTTAGCATATCCTCCAGAATTTCAGTTCCTTCTCCATGATACAGATTGTTGCCAGAAAGCAGCTACCTGGGCTAGGATTACATTTTCTATACATCCTCACACCCAGATGTGACCATACGTATCGTTTTTGCCTGTGGAATGTGAGCAGGAAGAATGTGTATCAGTTCTGAGCCGAAACTTTCAGGAAGAGAGTGTGACTTCCACACCCTGCTCTCCTTCGGCCTGCTCTGGGGGCCAACAGAACCGCAAGATGAAAGGAACCTCAGTCTTTGAATCACTGACGGGAAAAGGGCCACCTGCCAAACAACCATGAACTTAACGTGAGTGAGAAATGAAATTCTGTTTGGGTCTTTATACATTTGCGGGTTTATTTGTTGCAGCCACTGTGGTGGTGGTGGTTTAGTCGCTAAGTCATGTCCGACTCTTGCAACCCCATGGACTCTAGCCCACCAGGCTCCTCTGACCGTGGAATTCTCCAGGCAGTAATACTGGAGTGGGTTGCATTTCCTTTTTCAGGGGATGTTCCTGATTGAACGAAATCAAATCCGTTTCTTTCATTGCAGGCGGCTTCTTTACCACTGAGGCACCAGGGAAGGTAGTGGCAGCCACTAACGGTACCATAATTAATACAGCATATACAAACACAAGCCATTTTGAGTTACATTATGTTCACATACACAGAATTTTTAAAAATAGGATCACACATCTGACCATGGTGTCGTTTGGCTTTCACAGCTGAGAGAGGTCACCTGTGAGATACGGCCAGGAGGTGAAGGAGCTGCAGCTGGAGACTGGGCCTTGCAGCCTCAAAGTCTGTGTGCTTTTCAGCGCCCTCATGCCAGCTATAAACTGGCCTTCGCCGACCTCTTTGATGGTGTTAACATGCAAGAAGGTGTTATTTGTTAGGCTTCTTTGATGACTCAGAACAGCTGCGCTCCCCTCTGAGGTGGGGGGCGGGTAACCCAGGTAGGCTCTGCCCACCCAGAAGCCTGTGGCTTCCTGCCTTCCTCAGTTCAAGGGTTTCTCAAAGAAAGAGCCTTCAAAACGATCGTATTTCTCAGAAGGCATAGTTTGATTTGACAAGCGCAGGCTGCAAAGAGGGCAGGTGTGTGGGCTTGTGATGACCAGCAGTGAGAGAGGAAGAGCTGCAGCTTGAAAGCCTCCTTCTCCAGACCAGCATGAACACCCTCCCGGCCTCAGGGTTTACAACTAGTGAGCTTGTGTCCCCAGAGGGGCAGCCCTCCTCCAGGTTCCAAACACCACCCAAAAGCAAGCTGCAGAAAGGCAGATGGCCTCAGCTCTCATAGGCTTCCAGGAAACTTTGACAGTTCTAAGAAGCCCCCACTTCCTGCCTCCCAGGAGTTGGAGAGGCCCTCACTGGCTGCCCCCTCCACCCCTGGAAACATTCCCTAGGGGATACCTCCATGTGGGCAACTGTTCTTAGAAGCAATGTGGGCAGCAGGAGGGGGTGGGGAAGGAGGCCCCTCAGCTTATCCCCACTTCTCTTGGGCACCCTCCACATACATTTCTCCTAGCTCAGCATCCATCTATCACCTCCAGAACCAAAGACAGGTCCAGAGGTGAGCACAAGCAACTGATAACTAAAAAGGCACTTCACTGTGGTTGTGAAATTTCTGTATATATAATTTATTTATTTGTTTGGTCCCACGGGGTCTTTGTTGCAGTGTGCGGATTTCCCATTGTAGTGGCTTCCCCTGTTGCCGAGCACAGGCTGTAGAGCTCAGGCTCAGTAGTTGTGGCCCTCGGGCTTAGTTGGTCCACAGCTTCTGGAATCTTCCTGGACCAGGGATCGAACTTGTGACCTCTGCGTTGGCAGATGGATTCCTATCCACTGTACCACCAGGTAAGCCCGTGGATATGAAATGTAATAAATCAAGGTTTCCCAGTATGGAAGCCAGATAGCCTTGGTGGGAGATAAAATAATGTTTCCACATAAATACCAGCATTAAATAAGATTTAATTATTTCCCTTTTCACAATTTTTCAACACTTTGATTACATCAAAAAGAATGTATCTTGGGTGCTAGTAGGTTTTTAACACCTCTCTACTACCAGTAAGACTCATCAGGGAAAAAAAAAAAAGAGAGAATGAACAAATAGATAATGTCAAACATAAAATGGGGTTGTAACAACTGATACGACAGATACTAAAATGACATACCAGGAATAAACATTTTATAATGTAATGTAGTTTTTAAAAAAGATACCCTTTACAAAAACAACATCATTTTATGCATCTAGAAACAAATCTCCAACAAAAGCTATGTTCTTGGCCTTTATCAAGAAAATTGTAAAACTTTAATGAAAAAAGGAAAAGCTAGACAAATTAAAAGATACAGCATGGATAGAAAGAAGACTCAATATTATAAAGGTGTCAGTTCTCCCAAATCATATATGGACAGGGTTTTGTTTGTTTATTTGTGTGTGTGTGAAATTTTTCTAGCTGATTCTAAAATGTGTTTAAAAGAGCAAAGAAGGCTGATATTTTATGTAACATGGTCAGCCAAAGGCCTTTCTGGGAGATGACTGTGACGAGTGAGGCCTTCTGGTCAGGTTGAACAAGGCTCTGAGGGTACTAGCTGGCTTGGAACATTTGAAGGATATACAGGGCTCACTGTGGTTGGAGAGGACTGAATGAGCAGCAGGAATGAGGTCAGAAAGGATCCCAGGAACTGGATTGCATGGTCCTTACAGACTGCGGTAAGAGCTCTAGAATTAACTCTGAGATGGATAGTCCCTAGAGTTTTTTTGAGCAAGGAATGACCCAATCAAAATAAGTTACAAATTTTTAAAATTTTATTATTTATTGTTTAAAATTTTTAAATTTTCTGTTGGGGTATAGTTGATTAACAATGTTGTATTAGTTTCAGATACACAGCAAAGTGATTCAGTTATACAAAATCGTGTTAAAGATTTTGAAAGAGGCAAAAAAAAAGATTTTGAAAGGGTTGGAAATATTCAGTAAACCTGTTATCAGGTGGTATGCAAATGCAGTAACAGAAAAACTGAAGGATGTGCACGCATGAATGACTGAAATTTAGGAAAATTCTGTTTTGAGTAATTCCTTTTGTCACAGATTTGGTCTTCCTAATTCACTCAGTCCAAACAGAATGGGAAAGGATCTAGGTTTTTGGAGCCAACACTGACAAGTGTGCCGTAGGGCCAAGCCAGGCCCAACTCCTCTTTCTGCTCCTTTGGCCCATGGCTGGAACTCTGATTACAGCCTTCAGGGAGTGAGTCCAAAAAGCAGTAACTCTGTCCAGCTCCTGAAAAATATCACTGACTTCGAGACTAATGAGACTTAAAGAAGGCTAAAGGTGAAAGAGACTACAGAGAGAATAACAACAAAAAAAACTATAGTACAACTAGCATGTCCATAAGGGACCTCTTTATCTTCTCTAAAATATTGTTCCTTTTCTGGCATTCCCTAGTCCAGTAGGGGCAACACCACTATTCATTCAGTCAGTCATCAAATATTAATTAAGCACGCATTCTTAGTATTGAATTCACTGGGATGAGCAAAATAGATGCAGTCTCTGCCCTCATGGAGAGAAAGACAATTCAAAAATAAAGAAGTAATTCTTAGACACAAGTAGGGTGATATGGTAGAGCAAGTCTACTGCAGGTAGTGGGCAGGCCAAGTGTGGCCCACTGCCTTTTCTTTGTAAATAAGGTTTTATTGGAACACAGCCATGGTCATTTGCTAACATTTTGTCTGGCTGCTTTCGTGCTACAGTGGCAGAGTTGAGTAGCTACGACAGAAACCGTATGGCTTTCAAAGCCTAAAATATTAACTATCTAGCCCTTGATAGAAAGAGTTACCTACCCCTGTGATATAGGAGAATGGACATCTCTTACCAATGTCCTGTGGAGCTTTCTGCAATGATGGGAATGTTCTCCATCTGTGCTAATGTGCTAGCCAGTAACCACATATAGATATTGAATACTTGAAATGTGGCTAGTAACTGAGGAACTTAAATTTTATCTCATTTAATTAATTTAGATTTAAATTTAAACAGACACATATCGCTAGAACAACATTTTGTTGTCATTGTTGTTCAGTCACTCAGTTGTGTCTGACTCTTAGTGACCCTATGGACTGCAGCACGCCAGGCTTCCCTGTCCTTCACTATCTCCCCGAGTTTGCTCAAACTCATATACATTGAGTCAGTGATGCCATCCAACTGTCTCATCCTCTGTCGTCCCCTTCTCCTCCTGCCTTCAATCTTTCCCAGCATCAGGGTCTTTTCAAATGAGTCAGTTCTTCACATCACATACCCAAAGTATTGGAGCTTCAGCATCAGTCCTTCCAATTAATATTCAGGGTTGATTTCTTTTAGGGTTGACTGATTTGGTCTCCTTGCTGTCCAAGGGACTCTCAAGAGTCTTCTCCAACACCACACTTTGAAAGCATCAGTTCTTTGGTGCTCAGCCTTCTTTATGGTCCAACTCTCACATCACATCATATAGAACAAAGTAGTTCTATATATAGAACAAAGTAGTTCTATATAATGGTACAGGCCAGAAATGTAGAGTTCTTCCCTGAATCCTCATTTTTTCCCCCATTGTCACTATTGTTTAGTTGCTAGGTAGTGTCTGACTCTTTTGTGATCACATGGACTATAGCCCTCCACGATCCTCTGTCCATGGGATTTCCCACACAAGAATAGTGAAGTGGGTTGCCATTTCCTTCCCAACCTAGGAATCGAACCCACATCTTCTGCATTGGCAGGTGGGTTCTTTACCACTGAACCAGCAGAGGAGGCCCCATTTCTTCCTCATGCTTCTAAATACCTCTAAAATCCCATTAAGCCAATAAAAGTCTAAATCTATGTTCACCATAATTGCAATTGTGTCCAAATGTGTCCAACGATACACCAAAGTATGTATCTAATACCTGAAAACTACTTTTAGTAGTAGTTAATTTATTAAGTGGGGGAGCATGGTGGGTGATCTTACTTTGCTCTTTCAACATTGTCTGTCATTCTGTTGACTCATTCCATTTATGAAAAACCCAAGATTAGGCTGTGCTTCATTTTTTTGGTTGTTGGAAGTGAAGAAACAATTTATGTCAAGTAATGTGTCTAACACAACTGAGCACACACATACACACAGTGTGATGTGAGAGAGAGAGAGAGAGATGAAAAAGGAGACACACTTCCTATTGACTCTGAGAAGAGGACTCCTATTGTTGTGTCGCTGGGCTGTAAATTCTGGAAGGTTGCTCTGGATCTAAAGAGCCTAGGGCACCTTAATGACAGACAGGACTGCCATGGCCCTTCACGGCACTAGTCTGTGACTGTGACTCAGGGAGTCTGCACATTCATGCCTGCTCCATTTTTTCAAGACTTGCCATTCATAGCTTCTGATTCTTCCTAATTTCCATTTTCTTACTATTTTTGCCTGCTTATCCTAGTTGCCCCCGGTTTTCTCTAAATCAGAACCCCTGAACATCTGCTCTTGCTGCTGAATAATCTCATTCTCTAAGTGTTTCTCTGTTTAACTTCCTAAGTGGGGAAATAGAGTTATCGCAACTCCTCTTTTTGTGCCATCCCATTCTGCAGGTCATTGGCCAGCCTGTGGATTTGTTAGACTTGATTTTGACAGTCTGCTTCCCAGTCAGTTGTGGCCAAAGTAGGGTAGGGTCATGTGGTAGAAAGCAACGCTATTATTGGCTGCAGGGAGAATAAGAGGAGGGGCTGTGGGTTTAACAGTTGAGTTAGTGGTGTGTTGAAGACCATCCCACAAGCCCGCACTAGCTGGGACCTCCTCTAGGGGCTCGAATCTTGATACTGTGGTTCTCTCATGAGGCTTTGGGCCCTGGGTAGCTGAATTCTGTAACCTGAATTGACTCTCCTTACAGCCAGAAGTCCCAGTTGCTTGGTTGGGGCAAATCCATTCCTGTCTCTCCTTCCATCCTCCCAACTGAGACCTCCCCTATCTGTTCTCCAATTTAGAAGGGCTTCAGCAAGGGAAGGAAGGACATTTGCCCTGTGTGGGGCTCAGAGCCACAGAGAAACACTGCTGTCCCCTGGGAGGAAGCCTGCTGTGGAAGCTGCTGGAGAATTTCTGGTTTTCTGCTTTGGGCCTTAGTAATTCAGGGATGATGTGATAGGAGCCTGAGGGGAGCAGTTTTCAATTTCACCCCTAACAGCATTGGCTTGGACTCTGAAGCTTAGGCCATCTCTGACTCACAGCTGAGTTAAGGAATTAAATCCGCTGCCTCCCAGACTTGGCAAGGGACAGCCATGGGCGGTGGCTGCACAGGCTCCTGGGAGTCCCCTAGGCAGGCAGAGTGGGCTGCCCTGGGCCATATGCGGGTGGGGGTAGAGGGCCTGAAAACTTCATTCCCAGCACGCCTTCCCCAGCTGCTCTAAATGCCTAAAATAAGCCAGCAGACCTTCCCTTTACCTTTGGAGTCTTTGATCCCAATTTAAATGCCACTCTGCACTGCTCAAGACGGTCCTCAAAACTGACCTCAATCCCATGGGCTTTATGAGTTTTACATCTTTCCTTCTTACCTGGTTTAGAGAGATAGTGGGAGCAGCGGGCGCTCCCACTGGTGATGACTTAGTGTGTGCGTGTGTGTGTGTGTGTGTGTGTATGTTGGAAGATGATATGGGAGGTGGAAATGACAGAGGAAACAAGCTCAGAATAGGGGCTGGAGCCTACAGAAGGCAGGTGTACCTTTAATAAAGACCTAGGTCTAATCTTGGCCCTGCCGTTAACTCTCTGTGTCCTTCAGCAAACTGCTTAATCTCTCGGGACCTCAGTTTCCTCATTTGCAAAACGAAAGATTGAGTAAGGAAGTCTCTAAGGGCCTTTCCAGTTCTGAATCATTGAATCTGAAGCAAATGCCTTCTGGAGAGAAAGCCAGTAAGAGTAGAAAGTTTCCACTGGAATCTCTCCTTTTAGGCTTTGAAAGAGTAAGCAGCAGCAGGGGCTCATGCCCAGAAAGCTGGAAAATATGAAAGGTCTTATAGCTAAACTAAGACTGCTCCAGCTTCCAGCCCCAAATTCCAGCACCTGCCATTTTCACCTCCAATCCAGCACATGACTGCTGTCTTCCAGAAAACTCGTAACAACTCTGCAAACCTAGAATGTCTGCAACATGAAGGGCACTCTCTGGAGTTCTGCAGAACACATCGTGCCCAGTGCTAAGCAGCAGCCTCCCACACCATCACAAGTGTGGTGTTTCCATCTGTGAAGAGGAGATAGAGTAGAAGTCCAGAGCAAGTGACTGCTTTGAAACAAGGGAGGCAAAGTGGCCTCCTTCACTCCACTCATACTCCACTGGTGATGACTTAGTCACAAAGCCACATCTAGTTGCAAACTAGCTAGAAGATAGGTGGCCATTTGCTTGGCTTATACCTTCTACTGCTATGAAAGAAGGGGAGAATGAACTGGGCCTGAGCCACTGAGTCCCAGAAAAAAAGTTTCTTTATGAATTCTCCCAGTCATCTCTGAGAATGTTGCAGGGTGCTATTTCATATATGTTCAAGAATAGGCCCCTCCTTGATTTGGCAACATACATCAAAATTGCAAATGTTCATATCCTTTGAATCAGCATGTCCACTTCTAGGAATTTCTCTGATACATATATTTACCCACATGAGAAATGAAATATGCTTTGATGGTGAAAGGAAAAGATTAAATAAAATATTAATGGTCTTATACAGTGAAGTACCATCTAACTATTTTTTAAATGAGGGAGCTATTTCTATACTGCTATGCATGAATCTCTTAAGGCATATTGTTAAATGAACTTTTACAGTGCAGAACAGTAAATAGAGTATGCTACCATTTTTATAGACTAAAGAACAACCCTTGAACAACACGGGCTGGAACTAAACAGATCCACTTACACAGGAATATTTTTTTTAATGGTAAAAAATTTTACATGGTCTGTGGTTGGTTGAATCAGAGGACTTAGAGGAACTGTGGATGTGAAGTCCTAACTATATATTATATGTAGATTAACCCCTGCATTGTTCGAGAGTCAACTGTATGCATATTTATGTTTGCTTTTTTGTATTCGTAGGATATCCCTGGAAGAATTCAAAAGACACTAATAATGAGGGTGGGGAGGGAATTGGTTGACTGGCTGTCTGGGGTATATGCTTCGTATTTACTTTTTTATTGGGCTGTGCTGGGTCTTCATTGCTGTGCAGGCTCTTCTCTAGTTGTGGGGGCTATTCTTCGTTGCAGTGTGGGGGCTTCTCATTGCAGTGACTTCTCCCGTTGCAAAGCACAGGCTCTAGGGCGCATGGACTTCAGTAGTTGCAGAACGTGGGCTCAGTAGTTTCGCCCAGTGCTCTGGGCTTCAGAGCACAAGCCAGTAGTTGCGGTGCACGAACTTAATTGCTTGGCGACATGTGGGATCTTCCTGGACCAGGGATTGAACCTTGTCTCCTGCACTGGCAGGCCGACTCTTTACCACTGAGCACCAGGGAAGCCCTGAGGTATCTACTTTTTATACTTTTTTCATTGATAGTTTTTTATTTAGGACCGTGTGAGTACATTGC
Source organism: Ovis aries (assembly GCF_016772045.2). Classification (NCBI taxonomy): domain Eukaryota; kingdom Metazoa; phylum Chordata; class Mammalia; order Artiodactyla; family Bovidae; genus Ovis; species Ovis aries. The sequence goes on from NC_056068.1 coordinate 38,070,407, forward strand.
AGAGACATTACTTTACCAACAAAGGTCCATCTAGTCAAAGCTATGGTTTTTCCAGTACTCATGTATGGATGTGAGAGTTGGACTATAAAGAAAGCTGAGCACTGAAGAATTGATGCTTTTGAACTGTGGTGTTGGAGAAGACTCTTGAGAGTCACTTGGACTGCAAGGAGATCCAACTAGTCTATCCTAAAGGAAATCAGTCCTGAATATTCATTGGAAGGACTGATTCTGAAGCTGAAACTCCAATATTTTGGCCACCTGATGCAAAGAGCTGACTCATTTGAAAAGACCCTGATACTGGGAAAGATTAAAGGTGGGAGGAGAAGGGGATGACAGAGGATGAGATGGCTGGATGGCATCACTGACTCAGTGGACATGAGTTTGAGTAAACCCTGGGAGTTGGTCATGGACAGGGAAGCCTGGTGTGCTGTTGCAGTCCATGGGGTCTCAAAGAGTTGGACACGACTGAGTGACTGAACTGAACTGAGCACATTGCCTATTTAAAAGAAGGAAGGAGAGAAAGATGGAGGGAGGGAGGTGGAAGAGAAGGAGAGGAGAGAAGAAAGGAAAGGACAGGAAGGGGAAAAGGCAGAAAGAAGGGAAGAAGGAAGAAAAGAGAGGGAAGGAAAGGAGGGAGAATTATTCCAATTCTTTTTCTCTGGCCTTCCTTCCATGCAGCCAAATGGCTGCCCCTGTATAATGATCCACAAAGTCGCTGCTCCTTGGACCCAGCTGTCCACTGCTGGCTACTCCTGTCGACTGTGTTTGGGTTTCACAAAGGGCACTGCTCCCCTTTGGCTTCTCTGGCCCAGATGTGAGACAAGACCTTTTTGTCAATGTCCTATACCCTAGCAAAGACCAGTCTATAATATTTAAACAGAAATGCCTGAAGACTCCAGAATAAAGAAAGGCAAGAGTAATGAAAGACTGTCACATCCCATGACTGCACAAACTCAGATTCTTCCTCAAGATCCCCTCCTGTCCATCTCCCTGCTGTGTTCCAGGCCGGATCCCACCCTGCAGGACCTTATCACCAGGACCTCTCCAGGAATGTCCCCACTTCAGAGAGCAAGCCAAACTTGCCCTCAGCCCCAGAGAGAGAAGACAGTTTTTCCCTTTACCCTAGTCTACGGGGTGGCTCTCCAGAACTTACTTCTGGCCAAAGGGTTGAATTCCTGCCAGGAAGATTAATGGTGGCAACACCCATTCCCTTCAGGAGCTATGCCCTGTGGGCCCATAAGAATGTATTTTGGCCTTATGATCCTCAAAAAACAATCCTAAGAATCTAACTTGAATAGAGGTCCAATGTCTTGTCAGTGGGCTTTAGGAATCAAATGAAAATCAAATTAAGATATGTAATCCAGGCTATCAATTGCTGACCCGGGAGAAATCCACTAAACTAAGCTGAGATGCAGTTGGTCTCTTCTCAAGGGCTCCAAAATCCCAGAGTCTAGTCTTTCCCAGAACCAATTTATTAAATAAAGAAACAAAAACAACAGCTAGATCTTAGAAACAGTATTAGAGAAAGGAGAAACATAATGGTACCAAGAGACTGGGATGACATCACTATGGCTATTGAGCACTACACATAGCTCTAAGTTTCACCACTATAAGAAAGAATGATGATGGATTGTATAATTGTCCTAGTGTGGTGAGAGGATATTTGTCCACAGACAACAAACTTGTAATTCAAGGAGAAATTCACACAGATTCTTATATAAAGGATAGCAAAAATGTAAGCAGTGTCTTCCATGGGAGTGTAGCAAAAACCTCAAGGGAAACACAAGCTGTGCCTGCAGGACTGATTCCAGAATTCAGTGGGGAGGTGGGTAACAAGAAAGAGAGAGGAGAAATGTCTTCAAGGAGGAGTCCATGTGGGAAGGCGAGGTAGTGAGGGCGGCCCATGTCCCTTACAGAAATTGCTGTCTGGCCCAGGCTAGCAGATTTGAATTGCAGTGTGCTATGCCGACAGCCCTGTGGTACGTGAACCCATAGTGGACACTCTGCTGCCTTCAGTTTCCTTTTTAACAAAACCATGATTTGATTCTGCCATCCACTTTTCTGTCACGCAACCATGTGCGTCAGGGTAAGTGAACCTTGCTCCCAGCTGCAAGGGAGAGATCTGACTGACTGGTCTAAAGGCAACCATATGCCTTGCCCATGATGAGTCTAGGAATATGCATATGACCCAATTCTGGCCAATGAGAGTGGAGAAATCTGTTGGAGGATTCTGGGAAGAGTTTTCTTTGTTTCAAAGAAAGGGCCGTAGAGAGATGCTCTCTTTTCTTCCTCTGTACTTTGTGTGATGTCTAGAACTCATCTTGCAATCATCTTGCAACTTGAAGGATGAAGTCACTATTGAAGATGACATAATAAGAGCTGGAAAGAACCAGAATAATTATGACTTTGTTGAGATTCTGGATCAACCAACCTGGGAACCTACCCTACCTCTAAATGTATTATAAAGCAAATTTCAATTGGGACTTCAGTCACTTACAACTGAAAGCATGTACTTGTTGTTGTTTAGTCACTCAGTTGTGTCCGACTGTTTTGCAACCCCGTGGACTATGGCCTGCTAGGCTCCTCTGTCCATGATATTTTCCAGGCAAGAACACTGGAATAGGTTGCTATTCCCTCTCCAGGGGATCTTCCTGACTCAGGGATTGAACGCACGTCTCCTGCATTGCCAGGTGGACTCTTTGTCACTCAGCCACAAGGGAAGCCCAGAAGCACATACTACACAAATATTTATTGGAATACAACTATTATTAGGTGCTGAGGAAAGAGTTTTAGATGATAACACATTTCTACTTCCATTGTGGTTTTACTGTTTAGTTGCTAAGTCGTGTCCAACTCTTTTCACCCACATGGACTGTAGCCCACAAGGCTCCTCCTCTGTACATAGAGTTTATCTTATAGTGGAGCAGGGCTAAACATTCAGACTATTGACTTGACAGCTAATTGTTTAATCATGATGTTGTGAAATGCTACAAAGGAGAGCATGCGTAAGAGAATCTGACTTCCTGAAACTGGCACATTTTTTCCTCAGTCTCTCTTACCTGGGCTTTTTTATTTCAACTGTGCTTCTCGTAAGAAGGTAATTTTTACTCAGGTCTAAGATTTGCTTCTTGTAAGGGCTTGTAGCATCCATTTGGTGACTATAGGGATAGTCATAGACTTTAAGTATAAGACCAACAGGACCAGAGCTGACATGCTTCTGTGAAAATTATGGAGCCTATATTGTGTTCCTTCTTGGATGGAAGGAGTCCAACCTATCATTTTCCTAGGATGAGCAAATCCTATTTCAGAGGCCAGCAATGCCAGGGAAATCCTGAAAAATGAGAGAATGAGGGGAGCTGGGGACAGCGCTTAGGGACCTCTTAGCAGTGCGTGCGTGTGTGCGTGCGTGCGTGCGTGCTCAGTCGTGTCTGACTCTGCAGCCTTATGGACTGTAGCCCATCAGGCTTCTCTGTCCATGAAATTTTCCAGGCAAGAATACTGGCATGGGCTGCCATTTACTACTCCAGGGCATCTTCTCGACCCAGTGATCAAACCCATGTCTCTTGCAGCTCCTGCATTGGTAGGTGGATTCTTAACTACTGTGCCACCTGGGAAGCCCCCTTACAGCAGTACAAGTATTGAATAAATTACAAGCATCAATTAGCAGATGTCTGATTACAAGAGAGCAAAATCAAGATCTTTCTCCTCTCCTTCTTGACTCAGAAATTAGCCCACATAAGCAAAAAGATCAATAAAAACAGAAACTTCGCCATTGATGACACAGTCTGCACTAGAGAAAGCAGGTGGGGAAATTGTCTTAAGAAAATGGAGAAAGATAAAGCTACTAGAGCGGGTATCTGGGGTGCCTCACTCACACTTCCTCAGCCCACATCTGATTTCAGCTGCAGCTCAACCTTGTCCTGACTGTGACTTGCATCTTTTCTCTTTTTGCCCTGGAGCGTCTCTGATATTGTGAAAGCTGTTTGGCTCCTGTGCAGTTGAAAGTATGTTTTGGCGGGGCAGGAAATTTATGCTACTAGGAGTGGCAATCATCAGCCACAGGGGTATCAAACAATGATAAGTGCTCCAGGGTCTAGCACTTCAGGCAGACGGTTCTGAGAAGCAAGGTAAACACATTCCCAGCCCCTACTGACCACAGGTGCAACCACATAACTCACCCTTATAGTGACCTTTCCTTCTTCTCCTGACTTGTTTTTCTCGTCTTCCTTACTCCTACTTCCTGGAATCATCTCTTAGATGTACCTAAGTTCCTGTCTCAGGCTGTGCTTGTGGGAGAAAGCAAACTAAGGCAGAAGGTACTTGTAGATGGGACGCTGACAAGAAACAAACTGATGTTCCCTGCCCTGCCCTACCGTGGAATGTACACTCGGAAATTGGAAGGGCATCAGAGGCTCCGGAAAGCAGGAATGAGATCCTCCGATGAGCAAGCCAGCTCTCTGCCTATGGGGAAGCGACAGGGAGGCATTTTAGTGCCACACTGTTTCTTCCTCCAGAAGAACAGTAACTTAAAAACAAAACAAAACCTTTTGTTTTATATTGGAATGGCACCCCACTCCAGTACTCTTGCCTGGAAAATCCCATGGACAGAGGAGCCTGGGAGGCTGCAGTCCATGGGTTCGCTAAGTCGGACATGACTGAGCAACTTCACTTTCACTTTTCACTTTCATGCATTGGAGAAGAAAATGGCAACCCACTCCAGTGTTCTTGGCTGGAGAATCCCAGGGACGGGGGAGCCTGGTGGGCTACCGTCTATGGGGTCGCACAGAGTCGGACACGACTGAAGCGACTTAGCAGCAGCAGCAGCATAGGCAAATAATGTCATGATAGTTTCAGGTGAACAGCAAAGCGACTCTGTCATACATATACATGGATCCATTCTCCCCAAAACTCCCATCTCATCCAGGCTGCCACATAATATTGAGCAGAGTTCTATGTTCTATATAGTGGTTCTTGTTGGTTATCCATTTTAAATATAGCAGAGTGTATATGTTCATCCCAAGCTCCCTGGCTAACCTTTCCCCTCATTCATCCCCCTCTCCTCTGCCCCAGCAGCCTATCATATATATTTCTCCTTTGTTTGACTTAACTTCACTCAGTATGACAATCTCTAGGGCCATCCATGTTGCTGCAAATGCCATTATTTCAAGAATACCTGCATGTGTGCTTGCTGTCACTTCAGTCGTGTCTGACTCTTTGCGACACTATGGACTGCAACCTGCCAGGCTCCTCTGTCCATGGGATTCTCCAGGCAAGAATACTGGAGTGGGTTGCCATGCCATTCTCTAGGGGATCTTCCCGACCCAGGGATGCAACCCGCATCTCTTATATCTCCTGCATTGGCAGGCTGGTTCTTTACCACTAGTGCCACTTGACAAGAGTCATTTTTTTTAAAGCAATCTCAAACTTACAGAAAATTTGCAAGTATTGATTTGGTCAAACAGTTCATTTGAGTTTTTCCAAAAATCATTATGGGGAGACCTGAACGAACTTTTTGGCCAACCCAGTATAATATCTGTGTAGGTGTTGGTGGAAACCAATGAATTTCAATACATGAGGAATAACTTTAACCCTCTCCTTTATTTGAGAGGAAGGCAATGACATGATGATCCAGCACCACTGAGTCATTTAGCATGTATTTCCTAAAAGCAAGAACTATCTCCTACTTAACCACAATGCGACCATCAAAATCGAGAACTCAGCACTGACACATTACACCCCTGCGAGTTTCACCAGCTATCCCAATGAGATCATCTGCAGAAAAGCTTGCCAGTTCAGAACCACATGTTGCATTTAGTTGTCATGTCTCGTTAGTCTCCTTTAATCTGTCTTTCCTTGTCTTTCCTGACTTGGACATGCTTAAAGATTATGGTTCAGTTATTTTGTAAATTGTCCCTCACTTTAGATTTGCCTGACTTTCAGGTTCTGCGTCTTTGGCAGGAATGATGCTGTGCTCTCCTTGCATCCTATCAGATGGTATAGGGTTTCAATTTGTTCCATCACTAATGATATTCACTTTGATGACTTGATTAAGGTAGTGTCTGCCAGGCTTCGCTACTGAAAAAATTACTCTTTCCTCTGGTAACTAATAAGTATTTTTATTGTGGTTAAAGAAAACCACAGATAACATAAAATTTGCCATCTCGCCAATTTTAAGTGTGTAGCACAGTGGCATTAGCTATGTGCACGTTGTTGTGCAATGGTTCTCTAGGTCTTTTTAGTCTTGCAAAACTGAAACTATCCACTGAGCAACAATTCCCCTTTGAGTAGCTAATGAGAATTTTGTGGAAATGTTTTGTAACCATGCAAATATACCGTACTTCATCAAGCTTTTATTTAGTTAGTTATCTATATCAGTGTGCACTCATTGTTTCTTTAGTCAGTGGATTATTGTCCATTACTATCCTTACTTATTTGGACGTGCTAATTATTCAGATTTTGCTGGTGGGGTTCCCTCAAGCTTGCTTCTATGTTCTTTTTACCTGTTTCCATTATCTTTTTTCAACATTTCCTTATTTTCCAGTACAAAAAGAGGTTCGAGGCTCATCTTGTACATTCTCTCATTGAGCCCTGAAATCAACCATTCCTCCAAGGAGCCTTGGTTCCTGTTGGTGGAGAATGGTTTTTACAAACCAAAACCTGAGTGCTAGGTATGCTCGTTGTGTTTAGGATATCACTTCTTTCAAACCTTAAGAACGGACAGCTGGGGAATATACCTGTGTATATTCGTGTGTATGTGTGTGTGTTCATGTTCACATACATTTACATGTATATTTATCTCTACATATACTGAAATTCATCAGTTTCCACCAGTTCCTAATTAAACATGACATTCTGTTTTTCTCCCTTTCCATACTTTTAACTGCATACTCTGACAGTGAGAAAACTTATGGATGTCTAGGATATTCTGTTGAGTGAAAAAAGAATGTTATAAAAGGGTATCTACATTAGGAGAGTCTGTTTTGAAAGAGGAAAAGGTTTTATTTATTTTTAGCTGTGCTGGGTCTTCCTTGCTGTGTGGGCCTTTATCTAGTTGTAGTGAGCAGGGGCTACTTTCTAGTTGCTGTGTGTGGCCTTCTCCTGTTTTGAAGCTTGGGCTCTAGGGTGTGGGCTTCAGTAGTTGAGGCCTCCAGACTCTAGAGCACAGGCTCAGTAGCTGTGGCTCACCAGCTTAGCTGCTGTGCGACATGTGGGATTTTCCCAGATCAGAGATCAAACCTGTGTCTCCTGCATTGGTAGGTGGATTCTTTACCATTGAGCCACCAGGGAAGCCCGAGATCTTGTTTTTTAAAGTTAAGAAACCTTATTTGCTTTGTAAAGAAAAAGTTTAAAGGAATTTTATCAAGCTGCTAGCACTGGTGGGTTTTTTTTTAGAAAATTGGAATTATGGGAATTTGCACTTTCTATATTTTATCTCTATGTATGGTATTTAAAGCAAATTTTGCCAGAAGAAGGAATTTTTTACCCACTTTTTGGTTGTGCTATGTGGCTTTGTGGGATCTTGGCTTCCTGACTAGATCCAACCTGTGCCCCTTGTAGTGGAAGCACAGAGTCCTAACAACTGGACCACCAGGGGATTCCCAGGAATTATTTTTTTAATAGGATATTAGTGGCTCTTTTCTTACTGCTCTACAGCAAAGCTGGCAAAAAACCTAAATGCCTCACCTTCTACAAATGACAGTCTACATTTAGAAGTATACCCCATGACCTTCAAACTTCTGGGCTTACAGAGAAGGTACAGAATTTGTCTTGCCATCATCTATCACCTCTCTACCACTATACCCTCCTTTGCAAAATACATTAAGTCTCAGAGTAGGAAAGACAGTGGAGATTTCTTGAGGGTAGTTGGCCTATGCAGACTGTAGCATTTCTTCATGGTGAGTGGGTTCTTTCTTCTCTACCTGAAGCCTCACATTGGGGCATCAAGGGGGAGCTCCAAAAGAATCATTTGTAGACATTAGAGTCACCTGCAAGAAGAAGAGACCAGAATCCTATACTATAGGTGGACATCTGCATAGGCAGATTACTGAACCATCTCATGTCTGACTGAGCAAGAGAGAACGCAATCGGAGCGGGATGGAAGGTCAGAGTGAGGAAGTGGGGCAGTGGGATAGTCTGCACATCCACTGCTTGGAGCTGAAAGTTTCAGTGAGTTCCTTGAAGGTCAAGTGAACATCATAGGGAGGAGGGGGGCTTGAACGTTTTTTGTTGCTGCTCTACGTAAGAGGGCCATCTGCTAGACAGGAAACCCCAGCATTAAGAAGCTGTAAAGTATGCTCAGGGTTGATATTCAAAGTTGGATGGCATGGCTGCTGGTTAATCAGAATATGCACTGCACATAAGCAGCTTGGACAGCGGCACTGCTACTGTCACCCTGAGAGTGGCATCGCCCATGTCACACATACTGAGCTTTGTCCACCTGCCTCTCCAGCTCCCTTCTCCACCCTTCCCTGCCCTGCTTGCTGGCCTGCAAGGTTTTCTTCTATGGACATTATCACCAGGCCCCTTTGCCTTCAGGCTTCCATTTGGGTCTGGGCAACAGAAGACACTAGCAGGAGATGAGAGAATGGGAAGAAAGAAAGATATTTATTCCGCTGCCTCAATTCCCTTTACACTAGGCCACAGTTTTACAATCACTTCCTTATCTTCCTATGGCCACAGCCTTCATGTGGCCCCTCTCCCATGGTTAACGATTGCTTCCCCATTTCCCTTCCAGATTAGTGGTGGTACAGGCAACCCCCAGTTACTGCTGGGTGCTTCAGCAGTCCTGGTTGGCTCCCTTAACCTTGTCCACTCCCTTGCCAATAATCCCTTCAGTAAAGTCTTTTCAGTCACTCTTTTGAATGTAGTGTCTGTTTCCTGATTGGGCTTTTGACTGATCTGTCAGACCACTTTCTAATGGGGAGGTTCCTACAGTTACCTCCCAAAGAACTCCCACATGATCCCCATGAGAGCACCTACTTTTAGAAATCTGCCTCCCAGAGGCCATCAGTGGCCCATCACTGTCAACCAGAGAAGCAATAATAACCAACAGAGGAGGACTATAGCCAGGACCAGCCAAATGAAGACACTGTCGCCTTTCTTCTTGCCCATCCCCCAATACTAGGGGCTTAAAGAGGGAAAAGGATTATTAGAGTCTCTGATTGTGGCCCCATCAAAGTACCCCTCTTATTGCTTGGTTTTAAACCAATTGAGAAATCAGACAAAGATTAAGTTAGTGAGTGACAGTTGCTTAGACTCTTTGCAACCCCATGGACTGTAGCCTGCCAGGCTCCTCTATCCATGGGATTTCCCAGGCAAGCATACTGGAGTGGGTTGCCATCTCCTTCTCCAAGTTAGATGGATGGCAGGCAAAATATCACCTTTTTGGTGATAAAGTCCAAGTTGGGACATATAGCCTGACAGAGCCAAATAAGTCTTTAACTGAACTCCAAAACTGTACAGACTCATCATTCAGTGGAGGAAGTGCTGGACCGCAGCAGCCTGCAAACATGGGGTGCTGCCAGGAAAGACTTAGAACTGGGAGGAACACAGGGGAACTCTTGGTCCTTGTAGGCCAGCTCTCACTCTAGGAAAAGGAGAGAAGAACTCACTGAATCAAACGTATACAAATCACACATCAGTAAATTATTCCATTTTCTGTGGACAAAATAAATAAACGGAGAATGTCACCCTAGCCAAACTCTCCCACTTTGAAAGAAAACATCGATGCTGGAGAAGCTGCCCCCCTTTTGAGGAGAAGAGGCATCTTCACACTAGATTTCACTCCTCTTTCTGTGCTCCAAACAATCAAGGTCTCAACCTATTCTCTTTTTTCCTTTTTTTTGGCTGTGCTAGGTCTTCGTTGCTGCGTGGACTCCTCTCTAGTTATGGCAAGCAGAGACTACTCTTCATTGTGGTGTGCAGGATGCTCGTTGCAGTAGCTTCTCTTAATGCAAAGCACAGGCTCCAGAGCACAGGCTCAACAGTTGTGGCACACAGGCTTAGTTGCTCCACAACTTGTGGGATCTTCCTGGACCAGGGATTAAACCCGTGTCTCCTGTATTGACAGGTAGGTTCTTTACCACCGAGCCACCAGGGACACATAACCCCCTCAACCTAAACTCTTTTTTTTTTTTTTTTAGAGAAATCTCTGCTTTTATTGGCCAGCAGGTTACTTCACGGGCTTGTAGGTGATGGAGAACTCGCCTAGGTAGTGGCCAATCATCTCAGGCTTGATTTCCACCTGGTTGAAGGTCTTGCCGTTGTAGACGCCAACCATGCTGCCCACCATCTCGGGCAGAATGATCATGTCGCGCAGGTGCGTCTTCACCACCTGCATCGGTTGCTCATAGGACATGTCCAGCAGCTGGTCGAGGTCTACGCCGCGGTAGGTGAACTTGCGGAAGGTCCGTTTCTTCTTTTGTTCTACTTCCGCCATCTTGCCGGTTCTTGAGAAAGGATTTTTCGTTCTCTAAAAACACTTAGTTTGATTAAACTTTAACTCCAAATGGATTAAAGACTTGAATGTAAGAGCTGAAAGTGTAAGACTCCTAAAAGAAAATGTAAGAATAAATCATCATGACCTTGGGATAGGTAAACCCTTCTTAGATAAAACACCCAAAGAATAAGAAACTGTGTGTGGGGGGGCGCTCCGCAGAAAGAGAGAGGCAGTGAAACTTCCCTCAGCAAAGCCAAGGGGTCCCGAGGAGAGGTGAGCCTGCTGTCTGCCAACCCAGCCCCTCCGTGAGCCAGAGACAAGCAGAGGGGACAGGGGTTCCATCTAAACAATTCCGCTTTATTGCCACAAACTCTTGGTTTATATAGGCAAGCAGGGGGGTTTTGCGAGGGACTTTCTATAGTTGCACCAATCACGTTAAAGGTCAAATCGTCATGTGCCTTCATTATAACAGGAGTCTATGGTGATCACGTGCTATCCACGTGCATGGAAATCAAGAGAGCCAATCAAAAACTGTAACATAGACCACGCCCCTATCTCTTCCACCAGGCGCCATCTTAGTTTCTGACCGCAAAGCTAACCCTTCTTTTTAAGGTTTCCCATTTAGGGCCCCACAAGAAACCAAGAGGAACGTAGATAAATTGGATTTCATCAAAATTGAAAACTTTTGTATCTCAAAAGACATCATCAAGACAGTGAAAAACAACCAACCTAATGAGAGAAAATATTTGCAGATAATGTATCTGATAAGAGGCTTGTATTCAGAATATACAAAGAAAACTTACAATTCAATGGTTGAAAGACAAGTAACCCAATTTTTTAAATGGGGCAAAGGATTTAAATAGACATTTCTCCGAAGATATACAAATGGCCCATAATTAAAGGCATTAGAATGGCTATCTATCTGCCTACCTACCTGCCTTTTATTTATCTATCTACAGACAAAGAGAGGACAACAAGGCAGAGGAGCAATTTGCAATACAGAGTGCAAAATTCCACCTCAGAGATTAGCTCTGAATACTACAGTACAGGTTAGAGGTGGAGAATCACTGAAGCTTTCACGGAATTGATAATGTTTGGGGGGGAGCTTGAGAAGATATATAGGCATCAACTAAATGAAAAGGGCAGAGAAAAAGCCTTCCTGATAAAGCATACAGAATGGTGAATGCAAAATGAAAAATGAACTTATGGGAAAAGCTCTGGGCCCAATGTCCACCCTGGACCAATTACCCAATAATGGGGGTGAGGAATAGGGTGACACAGCAGTAATATGGCTTTTGGGAGTAGACTCCTAGAGTGAAACAGATGGTTTCTATAGAGACACCAACATGTCTGTGTTCTATAGGACGCTCAATATGTGTCCTGCTGGGACTGTGAAGATATGGGTTAGGTGTCCTAGGCTCTGATGGAATCTGGGCAAAGTTGACAACTTTCCTGTGTCTGTTCCATGTTATACACGCCTGATCCTCCCAAGTATGTCCGGTTCTCTTTGCTCCCAGTCCAAGTTGTGCTAACAAGGGATGGACAGTGAATGACAGGCCAGGACAGAGGGCACCCTGAGTCTGCAGGAAGCGGGGAGGCTGAGGGTGCAGCCCTGAGAGAGTCTGGCTTGGGGACAATTGGGCTGGCCCCAGAGGAGGCAGAGAAGATCTAGAAGACAGACGCCTAGAGTAAAATCCACCCTGCTGGGTAGCTCGACTCTGCTTAGAGTTATTTCCATGAAATTACCACCCCATAGCACTAATGAGGTCATCTGAGAGAGAGCCGGTATTTTGCATAATTCTTAGTAGGCCGGTATTAAGTGGAGACCACGACTGATTCCCTGTGTCTTCTGAGAACAATACAGGCCTGCGGATGAATATTATCGAAGAAGCAGAGACTGAGGGACACCGGGAAGCCCCCTGTGGGGCAGCCATCCCTAGGGACCCCTAGAATGGCCCTGGGGGAGGAGAGAACTCTAGCTTTTGGAATTCTGCTCCACAATTGTCCTGTATCTGGATCAGGCAGGGGAATGATAGCGTCTCCCTGGCGTTAGGCTCTTTTGCTCAGCCCTAACATAACACATGTTAGTATAACATATGTTAAAAAGGATAAATATATATACATACTCAAGCCTCATTCCATGTTTATAAACCCTCCCTCACCTGCTGCAGTTATTGCATTATCTCTCTACTCCCCTTCACAGTCAGACTTGTAGAGTTTGCATCAAAGTCATGAAAGTTTAAACCAGTTTCTTCTCTTCCTAGTTCCTCTGTAGGATTTTATACTCTTTTGGAGTCTTCTTTCATTAGCTTCTAGAAGACCACACTCTCTGGTTCTCTTTCTACTCTCTGATTTTTCTGAATCCATCTTTTTTACTGAATTCCTTAAATGCTGCTCACACAGAGTCTGTCCTTTAGCACCCTTCCTGTCTTGCTCTGGGTGAGTTCATCCATTCCTATGATTTTCACCAGTCCCTCACATACTGATGACCCCAGCTCCCTATCTCTTTTCTCAGCTTCCAGACTCTGTATTGTCCTGCTATCTGGATATACTATGGTCCCCCAACACCATATGTACACGACTGAGCTGATCATCAGTTTTCTCAAGTCAGCTCCTGTGATGTTCTTTTACTCAGACACAAAAATAAGAAATCTAAGTAGCATTCTAGCCAATCGATGTGTGTTTAGTGAAATGACAATTTAACGTCTCCAGTGACCTCCATCTACCTTCCTGTCTCACTCCCTAGTTCCTATCATCACTAACTTGGTTCAGACCTCATCATCTCCTACGTGGATTTTTTAACAATTTGCTAGCAAGTCTCTCTGTTTCTAATCCTTCCCTCCTTCTTTTCCATTCTCCCTGTTATTCTCTAAGTGACCTATCGAAAACAGAAGTCTATGACTCCATCACCTGATTGAAAATCCTTTCATGGTTCACCATTTCCCGCAGGATAAAATCCAAATTCTTGACTTTGAATCTGTGATGATGTCATGCCAATGGGACCTGAGGGGAAGTCTGCAGGGGGAGTCCGGGGAGAGATTTTCCTCACTACAAAAAATGGATGCACAGGAGCAAAGATTCTTCTTCTTTGGAGATGAAATGACTGCTTGCAATATCTAGAGGTGCTTTGGTTATCTCAACCATGAGAGGACATATTGTGGATTTTGCAAACATGCTAAGGAAAGACAGAGCACACTTGGATCCTGCTGATATTCGTGAGCCACTGAATTAACCCTCCTTGGAAAGGCTTACTTCTAGATTTTCTGGAGCACGAAGATAACAAATATCCTAATTATTTAAACTATGTTAGTTAGACTTACTGCTACTTGCAGTTGAAAGCATCCTAACTGATACATTTATAGTATGTTTCCTTTTTATTTTAATAGAGAAAATGCAAAAGTTTTTGTTGAAATGAAGTTTCTATGACCCTTTTAGGAAGAATTAGGTCTGTATCTTTGCTTTGTTCGCATTGCAGTAGGTACCTTCCTCTGCTGTGGCATTTAACACCCAATTTTTATTTCAGATTTCTTTTAACTTATTCCAGCCAAAGCATTTAGTGCTGCAATGGATCGCCAAATGCATTCCCAAATTCAGTCTCTTACTTATGCAAACACAAACTTCCCCACCCGTCAGAGCCATATCTAGCCTGCTTTAGCCCTTAGATCACTGCAAGGAATATAATAATAGCTACTCAGCTACATTCTGTGGGGAGCTGGGTGTCACAACTCATCTCTGCTGAAACGTCTAGTTATGCTGGACTGGTTGTCATGGAAACACAGCTGATGATGTGAGCATATGGCCTAGAGCCTCTGTCTCTTACATTCCCAGTGAGGGAGGGGAGCTGGTACTTGAGAACAACGTGACAATATCCTATATTATCTGTTGTCCTTGTTGAATAGATTGCTGTGGATAGAGCTGAATTCAGGGGTGCTGTGAGGAATTAGAGAGCTCTGGTTGCTCTGCGAACAGACATTGAGTAAACCTGTGCACCTAAGATGTGTGCAGATTGACACACATGGAGGGTGGAGGAGTGGCAAGGAGAATGCAGGGGAACAAACAGCCTGAGTACTCAGTGTGCGCCACTCTCTTATAGCTCATCATCATTGCCATGTTTTGAGCCCATAGTAAATGCAACATACTTTACATCATTATTTCATTTAATCTTTGCAACAAACTCATGAAGCTGATTCCATTAGTCTCCCAATTTTTCAGAAATGGAAACTCAGTAAATAATTGTCTGAAGTCACGCAACTCAGGAGTGATAAGCCTAGACTTGAATCCAGGGTTGTCCATGTCTAAAATTGCTGGAGAAACTTAAGCTACACAGTCTCTATACAGTTCTAAGTGTTTTGGATATCTTATTTTGCTAAAAAAATTTATTTTGGCAGTAGCGTTCACACCAAGCTTATAAGATATAATACAAGGTACTTGTCTGAAATATCTTTACATATAGTAAATTTCTTTTGAACTATTAATTGTATTATATTGAAATTTCATAATAATTTGGTGAGGATGCTAAAGTCATTTCCATTTTACAAAGGAAGAGTCTTAAGCTCAGAAAGATGCCCCAAGGTCACATGGCTGGTGGTAAAGAGGGACTAGAAAACAATGAGTATCATTCAAAGCCTATGCTCTGTCTACTCCCTACTCTGTGTTAAGGTCAGGCAGGCTACCTTTCCCTATCCATTGTAGCTTCTGGTATCATACTAGGTTAACTCCGAAGCCCCCATCTCACAACTGAGAGGCTTACTATCTAATTGCCTTCTCAATTTCACAGGCAAACTTAGTCTTCCCAGATCAAAGCGACCAAAACAACCACTATCACAACAAGAACACCCAACATAGCTAAAATTGAACTAAAGGTCTTCTTCCCCCAAATCTGTCCCTGTTCTCATACCCCAACCCCCATTGTTGTTCAGTCGGTAAGTCATGTCCAACTCTTTGCAACCCCATGGACTACAGCATACCAGGCTTCCCTATCCTTCACCATCTCCCAGAGTTCACTAAAACTCATGTCCATTGAGTCAGTGATGCCATCCAACCATCTCATCCTCTGTCATCCCCTTCTCCTCCTACCTTAAATCTTTCCCAGCATCAGGGTTTTTTTCAATGAGTTGGTTCTTAGCATCAAGTGGCCAAAGTACTGGAGCTTCAGCTTCAGCATCAGTCCTTCCAATGAATATTCAGGACTGATTTTCTTTAGGATTGACTGATTTGATCTCCTTGCTGTCCAAGGGACTCTTGAGAGTCTTCTCCAGCACCACAGTTCAA
Source organism: Ovis aries (assembly GCF_016772045.2). NCBI lineage: Eukaryota > Metazoa > Chordata > Mammalia > Artiodactyla > Bovidae > Ovis > Ovis aries. The sequence continues at coordinate 38,086,116 of NC_056068.1, forward strand.
ATCCCAGTAGATGGCATTATTATTTACCCTATTGCTCATTTCAGTAACTTGGGGTACATGTTTAACATTGCCTCTTCCTTCCCTTTTTCATATCAAATCCACCATTGAGTTCTTTTTTGTAAATTTTTATTTTTACTTTATTTTACTTTACAATACTGTATTGGTTTTGCCATACATTGACATGAATCCACCACGGGTGTTCTTATGCTTCTATCACATTGGTCTAGTGTCCCCACTACCCTAACCCATGCCATTACCATCTCTTGACTGGATTACTGCATGAACCTCTCAACAGGTGTCCATGCCTCTCCTGTTGTGTCTTTCCAATTCAGTCTTTACTGCAGCAGACTTTCATGGTCACTCTTTTGCTTAAATGATTTCCTATAACTCTTTGGAGAATGTCCAAAATCTTTATCATGGCTATTTCATCATATTATAATCTGTTTTCTACTCTGGTAGCATCCTCTATTTTTCATTCACAGCAACTATCACATTTATGATTAATCATTTCATTAATTATTTGTATGATTATCTGTTAGATGTGTCTCTACATTAGAGTCCAGACCCTTCATTCTAGTCCTCACTCGGCTACCCACTGTTTGTGCATGCTTGAGCAAGAAGCAAGACTACCTCTTTTGTGCCAGTCTCTATTGTCTGTCTTAGTCTATGGCCTCTGGTAAACTCTGGGAAGCTCCTCTGGGAAGAATTTGACTTGAAATCAAGTCTGTCTGACCTCAGAACCTAAATTTCCTAATTTTTGCAACGTGACAAGAATTTAAAAAAAAAATCATCGTGCAGATGAAGAAACTGAAGCCCAGAGTGGCAAAGTGATTTCACATAGAGCCAAAGCAAGAACTCTAGCCTGCTGGTGCCTAACCTGGGGCTTCTTCCTTCATCCCATGGCCTCCAGAGCAGCAATACCTGGCAGAGGCTAAGGGGAGCTGAAAAGGCATTTCCATGTCTACCTTGAGTGCTGGCAGCATGACTGCCAGATTTAGTGGGGTTTCTGTACCTCTCTTCCCAGCCTGCAACTGTATCAGAGCTGAGCCCTGGATGAGCTCTTCAGGTTGTTCTCACTAGTCTGAGGCTGCGCTTCTCACAGGGGCCCTAATGGGGCATCTGAGTGAAGGCAACTTGTCCTCATCTGACCCCATGAGACCCACCTGGGCTTCATACTTCACCTTGCAGTCCTTGATGATATGTTCCTGAGACCAGCATGGGGCTCTGCTAGCTCATATAGCACCGGGGGCATATTATAAGCAGGCCTCCTCTCAGATGGATGGACAAAAGGGGAAAGGGAGCCACTGTAAGAGCCCAGGATAACAGAGCGCAGAGCACCTTGCTCCACTGACTCAGCCTCAGCTGGGGGTCCTGGGCTGCCTCCTCTACTGCGCGCTTTCCTCTGGGACACACACTTCTGAGCCCCAGAAACCCTCCCCCTCCTCTGGCCGTTTCTCTTCACCCTGTACAATTCATTCACCACCTGCTTGTCAAGAGGCCAGGAGAACTCTGCCTCCACTCCTAGAGTCCGGCACTAATCTCCTGATTCCTGGCTCTTCCCCTCCTGGAGTTCACGGTCTAGGGAAGGAGGCCAGGAAAGAATACCAGGTGGTTTGGGGAGTCACCTGAATTGCATCAACTCACCTTCTTTCAGAATCAGAAATGGGCACTTTATTGGGACCTTATGGGCACAGACCCTGACTGAGGGGGCCAGTAGGATGGTGTGGGAAGAGACTCAGAGAGAGGCAAGGGGTAAAAAGGAACTAAAGGCGCTGGACTGGAGGTCAGCCTGTTCCTCCCCTCACGTGTGACCCTGGGCAAGTCTGGTCCTTTTGCTAGGCCTCAGTCTCTTCATAATGGTCTGGAGCATTGTCTCCAGTGAAAGCTAGGATTTCGAGCAGCGTGGGCACACCATGATGAGCTCTGTACAGCATATTAGGGAAAATATATGGCAAGAACTTAAAGGAGTGCTACATTTTTCCTTAGAAAATAATTTTTATTAGACTTGTTTAAAGCATTCATTAACTGAAAGTACAGGTGGCATAAAGATACAACAAAACCTGTGAGGAGGGTATGTCAATGACTGCTATTTGAGCAATGTGGATTTAGAGAACATTCCATTTCCCCTGAGTGGTTCCTTTTACATCTTCTCCATTGAAACTCAGAGCTAAATTCAAAACTCAGCCTCAGAAATTGTATTGATCTTTATATTAGCCAGTATGTGTTCTCCTCTGCTTTGGATCTGATTATCATTTCTCTGTGGGGCCTTCCATTGCAAGCTGTGGAAATTGGAAGGCAGTGAAGTACCATAATGTACAAGTAACACTCAAAATTGGAGAACTGAAAAGCATTCACCTGATGAACAGGGACTGACATTAGCTTGTTTGTGTTTAGTTGCTCAGTTGTGTCTGACTATTTGTGAACCCATGGACTAGCCCACCAGGCTCCTCTGTCCATGGGATTTCCCAGGCAAGAATACTGAAGAGGCTTGTCATTTCCTTCTCCAGGGAATCTTCCCAACCCAAGGAATGAACCCTGCATCTCCTGCATTGGTAGGCAAATTCTTTACCACCGAGCCATCAGGAAAGCCCAGACATTAGCTTAGCCTTCCATAATTTACAGAGGAATTTTCACATATCCTTTCTTACACCATTTTTTTTTTTTGTCTTCATTAATAAGATACAGAGTTACCTGCTGGGGTAAATATTATCAGTATCCCCATGTCACAGATGGGAAACTGAGGCATGGACCTGCTCATGGTCACATAAGTTGAGAGCCAGATCTAAGTCTGACTGCTGTTTCCATATTTCTTCAGTGTGTGGATGAAAAATTGCCATTTACCATCTGTCCCCACAAGGATTAGTTCACTAGCCACTGTGTCGCTGACCTTCAACACACCCTGAAAGGAGTTCAGGGCTCAGATTAGGAATGAGGCACTCTGTGCTCTGGGAAAACCCGACAGAACAGGCCTTCAGATATTTTGGAAAGATTTTATGAGCCCAATTCTTGTGTCTTATTATATCTAGAAAAGCACTAAAATCATTAATGGAAACATCTGCTCCTACTGACTAGCAGCAACTCTCTGCCCAAAGTGTGGTTGACTGCACATACCTGCCTTCACCAGGATTACGTATATACTGACCTCCACCCCTACCTCTTCCCAGCAGTTCCTCAGAGCTACCTGAGAGACTGCCTCCCAGGCTATAGTCCTCATTTTTCCCCAAGTAAAATTTAGCTCATAGCTCTCGTGTTGTGCTTTTTTTTCTGTTGACAAGTGTCACCATAATTGCTTTGTTTTTGAGTTTGTAAAACTAGATGGACAGCCCCCTGGGTGGGGATGGAGGGGAGGACTGAAAGGAGGGAAGCCGGCCCTGGGCTCTGAGCTTGCAGCACGTGATTCCCACCTGCCAGGTTCACCCCTGCCTTACTGGGGCCGGGGCCGGGGCCACCTGACTGGAGCCCTGATGGGTTTACAGATCATCTATGGGCTCTGAGTGCTCAAGGCCACCTTCATTAGGTTGGGGCACTAGCAGAGCCACTTCCCCTGGTTGGCTGGGCATTTCACAGATTTACAGCTTCACACATCTGTGACACAGCCTGTCAGCAGCCCAGGTCAGTAGCCTGGAGCTCTTCCAGAGCCACTCATCCAAGTGTGTCCCCACCAGCCTGTGGGATGCGCTTCCTCTGACCTGCCCAACCCCTGTTCCCATCCTCTGGTCCTCTCTCTTTACCATTACCTGAATGCTTGGCTCTGGGAGAAGCTCCCTGAGTTTCTCCAAGCTCAGGGGCCATAAGAGATGTTGGGAACTGTGACAATGGTTTCCTAGGCACATGGGCAGTTAGCAGATTTTTATTTAAAAAAAAAAAAAGGAGGAGAAATAAAACCCTCCTCCTTACACCTTCTTAATATTTAAGGGAGAAAAACATGAAAAAAGCATGAAGGAAACATACAGAAACTTTTTCTAATCATCCCCGCCTCCCAATCGAGGACTGACCACTGTTAACATGTTAGCACCTGTCTTTCCATGTTGATATTTTTAAATAATAGCATACATTGTTTATAGAAAAAAGAGTGCCAAAATAGTGACTATCTTGTAGGGTTTTTGGGGTTTTGTTTTGTTTGTCTCCTTTTTAAAACTTGGCAGTAAATCATGAACATTTTCTGTGCCAACCAATATTCTTATACAATATGATTTTGAATTGTTGTACAGCATCCTGTTATGGATATATCATAATTTATTTAATCAGTACTCTTGTTTGGCATTTTAGAGCCTTCCATTTTTTTTTCCTCCAATGCTGTGATGAGTATTCAAGACTTATATTTTGATGCATTATCTCTAATTATATTCTTATATTCTTGGAAGCAATATTTCAGGGTCAGACAACACACACACATATAAAGTTTTACTCCAGAAGTTCTACAGAGCTTTTAAAACTCAATTTTATTTACTGTAAAAGCAACATTAGAACAGTAATAATGAATTCCTTAAAAGAAATATCATCCACAAATTCCTTTCTCTTACATATCAGTTGGTTTTATTTGCTCATTTTCCTGTCCATATGCAAAGAGGAGTTTTACATGATTGTGTTATACCTATGTTAGGCTATTACGATTCCCAGGAATCATTCTCACGTAGGAAGGGCCCCCAGAGAATCTGGTTTGAAGGTAGAAATTCCACAGGATTGGGGGAAATAGAAACTCCACTCTTGGAGGGTGCAGACAAGCTCTTGTGCACCCCAGGACCCAGGGATGGGAAAACTATTGGTCCAGATTACTCCTGTTTCAGCAGCGTTTTACAGCAAGGCATCTCAGAAGATGCTGGCCCCTCCCCTGCTCCAGCCAATAGACAGTGTGGAGAGGAAGGGTCATAGAGTCACATGGCACAGAGCATCGTTGTTAGGCTACTCAGCTCAGCAGGTGCTGTGAGTGATTCAGCTCCTTAAAAGTGATAATGGTAATGGAAAAGAATCTGAAAAAGAAAAAAACATAATATATATGTATATGTAAGCAACCAAACAACAATACACATACACACAACATATACACAGATAATTTTGCTTGTGCCTGAAACATTATAAAACAATTAAACTCAATTAAAAATAGAAAAGGAATTTGAACTCCTAATAATAAAAATAAAGTAAGTAGCTATTGCAGGTAGCTGGGTTCTTATGTATAGTATAATAACATAGATAAATTATATATCCTAGTTTCTGAATTATTATATCATAAGCATATAAAGACATCATGGGCTTCCCTTGTGGCTCAGATGATGAAGAATCTGCCTGCAATGCAGGAGACCTGGGTTCAATCCCTGGGTTGGGAAGATACCCTGGAGAAGGGAATGGCAACCCACTCCAGTTTTCTTGCCTGGAGATTCCATGGACAGAGGAGTCTGATGGGCTACATTTCAGGGGGTCGCAAAGAATCAGACTAGACTGAGCGACTAACACTTTCTTGTCACTTCATTTCATATCAAGACTTCATACTTATTCAGCTTAATATGGACATACTAGTTCATCCAGTGGATAGGCTGCAACTTGTTTAAGCCATCTGCTATAGTTAAACATTTAAATTTAGTGGTTTTAAAAACGAAACCAATTTGGAAAATTCTGTAATGAACAGCTTATCAGTATATATATTTACTTTTATTGGATTTTTTTCTCGGGTGTATCAGTTAGTAATGTTTTTAGCAGCAAGGAAAAGATGGCTTCTCCAAATGGCCTTTAAAATAAGGGGTTATATTTCTCATAAAATAAGTTATTTGGAGGCAAGTGACTGCTGGCTTTGATTCCCTTGGCCTTTTTTCTCAGGTTCACGTTCTCAGGAGGAAGAAAGAATATTGGTTCAGGTCTGCATTTTGTTTTTCTCATCCCTGAATCACCCCTAGTAGATGCAGACTCATGTCTCTCTGGCTAGAATTGTATTACAAGGTCACTCATAAGTGCAAACGAGGCTACAAAACATCTTTCCAACCACTTTATTTGGAGGCAGCAAGGAAGAAAAGAGACAGTAGTGTGCATTAAGCCAGCCTTCCCAGTCCTGTCACAAGGGCTTCTCAAATGTGTGGAAGCTTCAGAAACCTTCCGCAAATAACATCTTGCCTGGAAACCTATTTGGAAAGCAGGTTAAAGTGGAGTCGCTTTAGTTGAAGTGAGGATGAGGGCTTACAGCCTTATGTGGTCAGCACCCCATCACCCAGTGGAAGGTATTTCCTGCTTTCCAATGTCCAGCACTCATATCATCTTGCAGTTCATATCTGAGTTGTATGTTTGGGGGACTCCCCCATATGTGTGAGACTTGGGAGAGAATTCCTATCTCCTGCTGAGAAGCCAAAGACCCATATTCCTTCACCCCCACCTCCTGCTTTCTTGCAAAACCCAAGGCATGTGATTTAGGTTCAGGCAATCCGGCATCCTTTCCTATGTCTTTGAATCAGGAGCATGTGACAGTATGGGGGTGACTGAGGTCATTTTCCTCTCAGCAGCAGGGCCACATGGCCCGGACTCTGCTTGTTCTGAGATGTGTGGTGTGGTTCCAGCTGCCTAGCCTGCTGGAATTCTCGTTTTCTGACTGTTTTTGGAACCTGGTTGTATAGCTTCCAGTTATAGTATAGTTATTTCAGTGCATTGACTTTTGGCTTTAGATAGCCAGGGTTAATTTCTCTGGCTCACAGATCCAAACCCAGGCAAAAGCATCCTTTCATGGTAATCCCACGGACAATTCTGTGGAATTTCTAGGGTTGCAAGGAGCAGAGTTTAAAATCTGCTGCCTTAGGATTAATCCCTTGAACCAGAATTAAGGGACCAAGATACAATGTAAAGTTTCTTGATAATTATTGCCAAAGAGGGTTCCAAAAGAATTGTGTAAATTTACTTAACCACAAACCCTGCATATTCTCATTGTTTTACTTTTTTCCTAGTATGATGGCAGAGAAATGACTCCTGTTAATGTTTTAATTTGCACATACTTGAAAATATGAAGCTAAACACATTTCCTTATGTTGACTTATGGTGTTATTTCTATTTATGGAAGAGGTCTGTTGATTCAAGCTTTAATTTCATGATACCAACTTCATATAACTTATATATTAATTATTTGAATACTTTCTCAAATATTTTTCTGTTTTATTTTCCTTTTGTTACTTTTCTTTATGCAGAAGCTTCACATTTTTAAATAGTAAAATCTGTTCATCTTTTCCTTTGTGATTTCTTCTTTTGCGTCAATGCTTGAAAAGTTACTATTCATCCAAAGATCTGATAAATAGTGAGTTCAATTTCCTGCCAGTCTTTCTGTGATTTGGCTTTCATATATTTAACTTTTTTATCCATCAGAGATGTATTTTTGAGTATTGTATAAAGATATGACTCTAAATGATCACACTGGGTTTCAGATTGATATGCTTTTGTGAATAAGTCAAGTCTCCAGGCTTTTCTTTTGCTTTGTCTTGGGTTTTGATAATACCAAGAATCTTGTTCAGGGAGCTGGGGCTTGTTATCAAGAGAAATGTGAGTAAAATGGAGAAAGAACTGTAGACAGTTGAGATAGAAACAGAGGGGGGGGGGCACGTCTGAAAGAGAGACAGAAAAGTTGAAATAGAGATTGAAATAGAAACAAAGAGTAGTGAAGACTCATGGAGAAATGATGGTCTCTTCAGCAAGTGGTGTTAGCAAAGTTAGACAGCTTCATGTAAACCAATGTAGTTAGAAAATACTCTCACATCAAAACTAAACTCAAAATGGCTTAAAGACTTAAATATAAGACATGACACCATAAAACTCCTAGTGGAGAGCATAGGCCAAACATCATCTGACATTGTTTGGCAATTGTATGAACGTCTTCTCCATACCCTCTCTAGCATTTGTTACTTGTATGGACAAATGGAATACTACTCAGCCATAGAAAAAGAATGAAATAATGCTATTTGCAGCAACGTGGGTGGACCTAGAGATTATCACACCAAGTGAAGTAAATCAGAAAGAGCAAGACTAAGAGGGAAAAAAAAGAAAGACTAATACCACAGATCACTTATATATGGAATCTAAAATATGGCACAAATGAACTTATTTATGAAACTGTAACAAACAGATATAGAAAACAAACTTACGGTTACCAAAGGGGAAAAGGAGTGGGAGAGGTATAAATTAGGAGTTTGGAATTAGCAGATATATATTACTAAATATAAAATAGATAAACAACAAGGACCTACTGTATGGTGCAGGGAACAATATTCAATATCCTATAATAAACCATAGTGGAAAAGAATATAAAAAAGAATATGTATACATATGTATAACTAAGTCACTTTGTTGTACACCAGAAACTAACACAACATCGTAAATCAACTATACTTAACTTTAAAAAAAGAAAAAAGAGAAGTGAAAACTGAAAGGGCAAAACATCAAAGTAAAGAAAATGGGATCCAGTGTAGGAGAGGATTTGGATGTCTCTGGCCTGGAGATTGGCTTGGTGACCACTGAGGCTGGGGCACTGACTGGCAGAGGCTCAGACATTGTCAGGGGGCATCAGTGGGAGGTCTCCTTCTGCCACAACTACCCCATCCTGCTGTAGTCTGTTTATTGGGAACCCCAATTTCCCCACTGTTCTCCAGTTGGCTCCAGGTCTAGGGAATCTCAGGGGTCTAGGGGGAAAAGATCTTTCCTTTCTCCTATTCATAGTCTTCCTTCTCTCTGATCTGGCTTCAGGCAAGCATTCAAAGAAGGATAAGATCCTGAAGACCAGTCATCTAAAATGGGGGCTGTATAGTCTGAATATCTCTGACTAGTTCTGAAGCCCCATTATTATCTTTATCAGAGAGGTTGGGTAATGGTACCCATCAATACAAAGTAGATGTGGGAGTCGAACCCTGGTCTTATCTAATTCCAAGTCTTGTGCTTCTTCCTCATGCATCAGGATATTGGACTTATCCCACATCTCCACTAAAAATTGTCTTCTCCAGAAACCCCTTTGTCTCTGCCTATCTGTATGTCATCTTCCCTTCACACCAGCCTATAGGGCTATTTCCCACCTCTGATTTCCTATAGCTCAGGCTTCACTAGGCACTGAGGCTTTGCTTTTAGGCCTCTCTTTAGTGTTGCCTAAATATTGTGGTATCTTTGTCTTGTCTCTTTAACTGAGTTATAACCTTGGACTGTATTTTATCCCTTTGGACTTTCTTGATTACTTCGCACTATGCTGCCCAACTATTGGCTCATTCATTCACTTAACAAATGTTTTCTCAGAAACCTCTATTTGCCAGGCACTGTGTGAGAGACTGCGAAGGCAAAACTAAATGTTTGTCAAAAAATATTTTCCAAGTCAGTTGTAATAGATTCCTGCCCTGTAGCACAGCCCCAGCTGCCGGGATGCTCCAGTCACAGAAAGGTATGAACCAACAGCTTCCTTACTGGTCCTTGTGCTCTGGCTTTGGCCTGAAAATCCGTGTAGAAGTGGCTTTGATGTTGCTCATTAGGGTACCTTCAGGCCTGGACCCTGGGGTATTGTGACTCCCAAATATGATCCCTTTTTACTAAGCTCTTATCAAGGTTTGCATCTTCAATAGGTACCTTTTTAAGCTCTAGGTAGCTGTTAATATACCTTTTTTTTTGACATATTGCAATTTGCAGCTTTGTAGTTTGTAGTTATAATATTTAATTCTAATAATAAATGTGTATGTGAGATGAGTAGCTCAAATAACTTTTTCCATATTCATTTTAAAGCAGTTTTTCACTAATTAACTTGCTTTTCTGGATGGATAATATACATTCACATGGTTCATAATTCAAAAAGTGCCAAACAGTATATACAAGAATACGTTTCTTTATATCCTTGTAGAAATAAAAAATCAGTCATTATGGGACTTCCCTTGTGGTCCAGTGGCTAAGATTCTGTGCTCCCAATGTAGGGGGCCTGGGATCCATCCCTGGGGATGGTCAGGGAGCTAGATCCCACATGCATTGTGCTAAGCTGCACAATGTCTCCTGGATTGGCAAGTGGATTCTTTACCACTAGCGTCACCTGGGAAGCCTCACATACCACAGCTAAATATCCCACATGCCGAAGAGCCCGTGTGCTGGAGCTAAGAACTTCTCAGGAGGTGGCTTAGTTGCTACGTCATGTCCAGCTCTTGCAAATGCTTGGACTGTAGCCCACTAGGCAGCTCTGTCCTTGGGATTTTCCAGGCAAGAATACTGGAGTGTGTAGCCATTTCCTTCTTCAGGGGATCTTCCTGACCCAGGGATCAAACCCCAGACTCCTACACTGCAGGCAGATTCTTTACTGACTGAACTATCAGGGAAGCCCTGGTAAGAATGTGCCTGCCAATGCTGGAGATGCAAGAGTCTATGGATTCGATCCCTGCCGTGGGAAGATCCTCTGGCATGGGAAATAACAACCTACTCCAGTCTTCTTGCCTGGAGGATCCCATGGACAGAGGAGCCTGGCGGGCTATAGTCCATGGGGCCACAAAGAGTCTGACACAACTGAGCCACTGAGTACATCTCCTTGTCTGAATGTACCTTGACTTATTTGATTAGTCTTGAATTAATGGACATTTAAATTTTTCTTGCTATCTGCTATCACAAATAGTGTTTCAGTAAGTAACCTCATATTTGTTATTTTGTACATAAATATACCTGTTAAATAAGTTATTAGAATCAGACTTGATCAAAGGACATATAAATTTATGTGTGTGTTAGTCACTCAGTCATGTCTGACTCTTTGTGACCCCATGGACTGCAGCCTTCCAAGCTCCTCTGTCCATGGGATTCTCCAGGCAAGAATACTGGAGTAGGTTGCCATGCCCTTCACCAGGCATGTAAATTTATAGTTTTGCTAGATATTGCCCAATCCCAAAGAATGTTTATATGTTGGTTGGCATTCCCCTAGTAAAGCATATTTCTACTACAATGATTCTAGTGCAAGTAGTATATTTGGAAGGTTCAGGAAACACCAGAAAGCTGTGGGTGGGGGAGGGTGACACAGGGAGAGGAAGGCAACCATCAAAGGGCTGTATTATGAAGCCAACTACTACAGTGGGTGACTGAAACTTAATCCCACTTGGAAGTGATGAGAAATGGTGCAAAATGCTTGCTTCTGGATTTCCCTAAACAAAGGTGAGGAAGCTGACTCTCCCAAGAGTCATTGGCTGAAGGCTGCTCTGGGTGCATGGGAATATAAGATAGGAATAGAGAAGTAGGTGTTTCTTTGGTTTGGTTTTCTGGTAGCCAGAACAGACTTCTACAGCTCAGAAAACTCCATCAGGCAGAGATGAAATTCTTGGAGTACTGGGTCCTGAGTACATTGAAATTCCAGGATATGGACTGGGTTCAACTAGCAATGAATGAAAATTAGTTTCCCCTGTCTTTTGCCTCACAGTGTTATCAAATACTTGCCAGTTGTATAGGTGAAAAATAATACTAATAAAACCAAAATTAGTGATTATGTAGTTTCAATTTTCAGGTCCATTATAATCCACACTGATTTTTAAAATAATTTAAAACTTACCATCTGTCTAACATGTCTCTAACATGTTCCCATAAGTCATCACACTCTCATCCTACCCTATAAATAGGTGCTACAGTTATTCTTGTTTTAAAACAATAAAGAGATGAGTAAAGAGGTTTAGTGGCCTGCCCTAAACTACTCAGTTTGTCAGTGATGGGGATGGGATTTAATGTCAGATTTTCTCGCTGGAAAAATTTTCTAAATGGGATAAGACAAACCAGCTACTCAACCTCTCAGTTTCTTGATCTGTGGGCTTTCCTGGTGGCTCAGACAGTTAAGAATCTGCCCATGATGCAGAAGACCTGGGTTTGATTCCTGGGTTGAGAAAATCCCCTGGGGAAGGAAATGGCAACCTACTCCAGTATTCTTGCCTGGAAAATTCCATGGAGAGAGGAGCCTGGCAGGCTATAGTCCATGGGGTCACAAAAAGTCGGACACAACTGAGCAACTAAAACTCACTTCTTGATCTGTAAATCAAAAAGTTGTGAACATCTATTGTTTGAGTCTTCTCAGCATCCATTCTCCATTCTTTGGATAGCATCAATATTATCACCTGGGAATTTGTCAGGATTGCCAGTTCTTGGGTTTTATCCCAGATTTATTAAATCAGAAACTCTTGGGTTGGAGACCAGCAATCTGTTGTTGTTGTTTTTTTTTAACAAGCCCTCCAGGTGATTCTGATTTATGCTGAAGTTTGAGAAACACTGGCTGAGGGGAAGGGAAATAAGTGGAATCCATCTTGCCAACACCAGGGCAAACCCTGCTTAAGACTTGAGTCATATGGGACAAACACAAGCTGAAAGATATGAAGAGTGAAATAATTCTGATGAAAGAATTCTCTGAATGTAGTCATCCTTAAAGTTAGATCAACAGCTGTATCATTTCGTTACGTGAACCAATAAATTCTTTTAATTTCAGTTTGAGTTGGATTTCTGTCACTGACACCCAAACAAGTCCTGACTGTCAAGGAATCATTCATTCCTCCTTGTATTTCCAAGTGGAGAGATTCTCCTTGAGCACTGGTTCTCAAAGTGTGGTCCCCAGATAAGCAATATCAGTATCACCAGGGAACTTGGTTAAAAATAAGATATCAGACCCTATAGGAGACCCAGTGAATCAGGGTTCTGGGGACGGAGCCCAGCAATCTGTGTTTTAATAAGCCCTATAGGTGATTCTGATGCCCACTGAAATTTTAAAATCACCAGATTAAGGCTCCTAGCCTCTCTCCTCATCCCTCGTTCATCCTTCTCCACGAAGCAGGTATGACTTCTATTTAACTGTCTACTTGAATTCGGAAGAATGATCTAGGCATGCTCAGTTTAATTCCTCCCTTTGTTTCCTTTGCGAGCCAGCCTAACTAAAGAAGGCAGTTAATCTATGCTCTCTGTATGTGCTATGAGTTTTATGGAGGCAGAGCTCCATTAGATGAGGCCTGTAGTTTTTCTAGCCCTGCCTGTAACTCACTGGTACATTTATTCTGGGAGCAGTGTAAGCAAGCCTATTTGACATCTAAGCTATATCCTCCAGTCTATGTCTTATCAGTAATAAAGCTGACCTTTGGATCTCCCTCTATTGGTTCTCTGTGTCCTACTTCTCAATTGGTTCAAAACTTGGGTGGGGAAGCAGGCTGTTATTTATTGGGTCCCCTAATGCCCCAACACTGAGTAATATAGGAGGCAGTCAAGCCCCTTTCCTCTCTAGCATTTAGGACCACGTGTCTCACACTGTTACTCCAGGGCTCCTGAGTTTTCCAAAAAGAAAACCTTGTTTGTTCTGACCAGCCCACTGGTGTTGTAGTTGCAGGAGACAGAAGTATCCCATGCCTATTGGGGAACAGGAGAGACGATTGCAATCACAAAGCATTTCCTTTCAGGTCTCTCCTGAAACTGTAATTCTGTAGGGGCAGGAACAGAGCCTAGAAACCACTGCCTTAAAAAAACAAAACAAAACAAAAAACACTTTGTAGAAGCTGTCTGTTGTGGTTCAGTCACTGAGTTGTGTCCAACTCTTTGCAATGCCATGGTCTGTAGCCCACCAGGCTCCTCTGTCCATGGGATTTCCCAGGCAAGAATACTGGAGTAAAGGTTGCCATTTCCTTTTCCAAGGAATCTTCCAAGCCCAGAGATCAAACCCAGGTCTCCTGCATTGGCAGGCATGTTCTTTACCACTGAGCCACCAGAGAAGCCAGGAACTGTCCACCTTGCCTTATTAGCAGGTTCTACCAGCTGTCTAACCTAAATTCATATAGCTGCATTTGAAGTTGTGTCCTTCTGTTCTGGAGGCTAGATATGTCTTGTTGTTTAGTTGCTAAGTTGTGTCCGACTCTTTTTACAACTCCATGGACTGTAGCCCACCAGGCTCCTCTGTCCATGGAATTTTCCAAGCAATAATACTGGAGTGGGTTGCCATTTCCTTCTCCAGGGATCTTCCCAACCCAGGAATTGAACCCACATTTCTTGCCTTGGCAGGCAGAATCTTACTGAGCCACCTGGGAAGTCTGGCCCCCGCCAAAAAAAAAAAAAAAATTTCAGCCCACTGCATTTGTCAGAAATGTCTTAGCTTGTTCAAAAGAAGGGAGAACTTCTCTCTTCTACTCTTTGGTCTTTCCTGAATTGTTTACAAATCTTTAAAACAGCCATAGTCTCTGTTCTGGTAAGGGGTGTGGGTGAAAGAGAAAGCTGTTTGGAGCCCTATAAACCAGACCTGGGTGCTAAGGAAGCTCAATTTTCAGGGCTCAGTCTCCACTGAGGATCAGGCATTCTTCTCTTTGGAAAGCTGCTGCGGGGAAGAAAGAGGGAAAGCAGCCATCACAGTTCAACCTGAATGATGGAGGACCATGTAGTATTTTTCTATATATTGACCCTGAGTCTCAGTCTTCCCAGAATAGTTAATTCTCCTAGATTATCTAACTACCACTTATTTTTACATTGTTCAATCACATATGTACAGCTATTTTACAAAATTAGATCCTATATGTACAATTTTGGCTGCTGGTTTGCCCATATCATTAAAGATTGTTCATAAATGTCATCTTACTAAAGACCTATATATAGAAAACTATAAAATACTGGTGAAATAAGTTAAAGAGGACACTAATAGATGGAGAGATAGATCATGTTCATGGATTGGAAGAATCAATATAGTGAAAACGAGTATACTATCCAAAGCAATCTATAGATTCAATGCAATCCCTATCAAGCTACCATCAGTATTTTTCACAGAGCTAGAACAAATAATTTCACAACTTGTATGGAAATACAAAAAACCTCAAATAGCCAAAGCAATCTTGAGAAAGAAGAATGGAACTGGAGGAATCAACCTGCCTGACTTCAGGCTCTACTACAAAGCCACAGTCATCAAGACAGTATGGTACTGGCACAAAGACAGAAATATAGATCAATGGAACAAAATAGAAAGCCCAGAGATAAATCCATGCAACTACAGACACTTTATCTTTGACAAAGGAGGCAAGAATATACAATGGAGAAAATACAATCTCTTTAACAAGTGGTGCTGGGAAAACTGGTCAACCACTTGTAAAAGAATGAAACTAGAACACTTTCTAACACCATACCCAAAAATGAACTCAAAATGGATTAAAGATCTAAATGTAAGACCAGAAACTATAAAACTCCTAGAGGAGAACAGAGGCAAAACACTCTTTGACATAAATCACAGCAGTATCCTCTATGACCCACCTACCAGAATATTGGAAATAAAAGCAAAGATAAACAAATGTGACCTAATTAAACTTAAAAGCTTCTGCACAACAAAGGAAACTATAAGCAAGGTGAAAAGACAGCCTTCAGAATGGGAGAAAATAATAGCAAATGAAGCAACTGACTAACAACTGATCTCAAAAATATACAAGCAACTCCTGTAGCTCAATTCCAGAAAAATAAACAACCCAATCAAAAAATGGGCCAAAGAACTAAATAGACATTTCTCCAAAGAAGACATACAGATGGCTAACAAACACATGAAAAGATGCTCAACATCACTCATTATCAGAGAAATGCAAATAAAAATCACAATGAGGTACCATTTCATGCCAGTCAAAATGGCTGTGATCCAAAAGCCTACAAGCAATAAATGCTGGAGAGGGTGTGGAGAAAAGGGAACTCTCTTACACTGTTGGTCGGAATGCAAACTAGTACAGCCACTATGGAGAACAGTGTGGAGATTCCTTAAAAAAACTGGAAGTAGAACTGCCTTATGACCCAGCAATCCCACTGCTAGGCATACACACTGAGGAAACCAGAATTGAAAGAGACACATGTACCCCAATGTTCATCGCGGCACTGTTTATAATAGCCAGAACATGGAAGCAACCTAGATGTCCATCAGCAGATGAATGGATAAGAAAGCTGTGGTACATATACACAATGGAGTATTACTCAGCCGTTAAAAAGAATACATTTGAGTCAGTTCTAATGAGGTGGACGAAACTGGAGCCTATTATACAGAGTGAAGTAAGCCAGAAAAAGAAACACCAATACAGTATACTAATGCATATATATGGAATTTAGAAAGATGGCAACGATAACCCTGTATGCAAGACAGCAAAAGAGACACAGATGTATAGAACAGTCTTTTGGACTCTGTGGGAGAGGGCGAGGGTGGGATGATTTGGTAGAATAGCATTGAAACATGTATAATATCATAAGAAATGAATCACCAGTCCAGGTTCAGTGCAGGATACAGGATGCTTGGGGCTGGTGCACTGGGGTGACCCAAAGGGATGGTACGGGGAGGGAGGTGGGAGGGGGGTTCAGGATTGGGAACACGTGTACACTCATGGCAGGTTCATGTTGATATATGGCAAAACCAATACAAAAGTAATTAGCCTCCAATTAAATAAAATTAAAAAAGAAAGAAATAGAGATTGGACTCCATTAAAATAAAAAACTTGGGCATCAAACAGTGAAAAGCCATAGAAAATATATTTGAAAATGAAATATCTGATAAGGGTTTGATATCCAGAATATAGAAACAACTTCTACAACTGAACAACAAGAAAGCAAACAACCTAGTTAAAAAATAGGCATTGACTCAAACAGATACTTCTCCAAAGAATATACACAAATAGCAGGTATATGAAAATCTGCTCAATATCATTAGTCATTTTTTGTTTTTTAGTTGCTTAGTCGCAACCCCGTGGACTATCTTGCCAGGTTCTCCTGTTTGTGGACTTTCCCAGGCAGGAAAACTGGAGTGGGTTGCCTTTTCCTTCTCCAGGGAATATTCCCAACCTAGGGATAGAACTCACATCTCCAGCCTTGCAGGCATATTCTTTACCACTGAGCCACCAGGGAAACCCCATTAATCATTGCAAGTGAGTGCAAGTGAAGTCACTCAGTTGTGTCCGACTCTTTGTGACCCCATGGACTGTAGCCTACCAGGCTTCTCCATCCGTGGGATTTTCCAGGCAATAGTACCGGAAGTAGTACTTCCAGTACTGGGTTGCCATTTCCTTTTCCAGGGGATCTCCCTGACCCAGGGATCGAACCTGGGTCTCCTGCATTGCAGACAGACGCTTTACCCTCTGAGGCAAATGCAAACCAAAACTACAATGAGACACCACTTTATATCTTCTAGGATGGTTATTATCTAAAAAAAAAAAAAAAGAAGAAAATAACAAATGTTGATGAAGATGTGGAGAAATTGAAACTCTCACATTGCTGATGGAAATGTAAAATTGTATAGCTGCTATGGAAAAGTTTGGCAGTTCCTCAAAAAGTTAGACATAAAATTACCATTTGATCCAGCAATTCCATTCCTAGGCATATACCCAAAAGACTTAAAAATAGGAACTCAGGTATTCGTACATGAATGTTCATAGTGGCATTATTCTTAATAGCAAAAAACTAGAAACAAGACAGAAGTTCATCAACAGAGATGAATGGATAAACAAACAGTAGAATATTCATCCAATAGGATACTATTCAGCCCTAAAGAGGAATGAAGCATAAATATGTTCTACAATAGGCAGGAGCCTTGAAACATTATAAATGAAATAAACCAGACACTGAAGGACAAATGTTGTACGATTATGCTTCTATGAAACATCTAAAAATAGGAAAATTCATAGAATCAGACAGATTAGAGGTTATCAGGGGCTGGGGATAGGAGAGAATGGGAAATTTCAAAACAAGCAAAAAAAGATAGATACAGAAAAATGAAAAGTGGAAAATAACCTAGGATAACTGAATATCCTGCTGTTCTTTCTTTTTGAAAAATTTATTCATAATGATTAAGTACAAAACTTTGGAGTACAGACCTTATGGGTTCAAACAGGCACACTCTGCCGTTAAGTAACTGTGTGACACCTCTGTGCCAAAGCTTTTTTTAAAAAAATACAATAGAACCTACTTTAGTTAGTTGATTTGTGGATGAAATTGGATAATATGTTTTAGGTGAGTAGCACAGTGCCAGGCTCATGGTAAATCCTCAGTAACTGGTAGCTTATGGAATTATACATACTGATTTGTATCCTACTCTTCATTTTCCTATATAAATAAAAATTATTTTTAATGGTTACATAGTACTCTATACTATTCTATTCTATATTCTCTACTATGGTTATAGCATTGTTTATTTAAATCCCTGTTGTGGAATATTTAGGTGGGTTTTGATTTTTTACTATTTAAACAAATGTGAGAGCAGACACCCTTGCTTGATTCTTCCTGGCAGCCATGCCTGAGAAGAGTGGTCTGACTTTGGCCCTGGTTAGCCTTGTAGGCTCTTGTGTTCCCAAGGGAGTGCACTACATTGAGTCAGGTCCCCAGGCTGGGTTCTGAGTTCTAGTCATGCTTCTGCTCTGTCTCCAGGTGATGGTGGTGAGGACAGTTTTCTATCTGGGCCTTTGCTTCCCCATCTATAAAACGAGAGCATTAGAGGGAGTAACCTCAGGATGCTTTTTCTGCTTTAAGGCTCTGTGATTCTCTGATGATCTTCCCCTGAGCTGTGGGTTCCTCCAGCTCTGTTATGGCCTTCCTTAGGGCTGTGTGTGTACACGCTCCAGCCTGTGTTTCAGTTTCTATTCTTAGCAAGGTGATCTTTAAACAAGGAATAGATTTGTGCGTCTGTCTCATCTCGGATGCATGCAGCTCCTGCTGGGTGCAGTCACCAGCCATTCATTCATGTTAGAAGCAGGAGTCCATTAAGGAAGAAAGTGGATGGTGGCTCTTCCATCAGCCATGATGAGGATCGAATACACTCTGATTTGGGGGTTGGTCCCTTTTTGGTCACCAGGCATGGTCTCTATCTGACTCAGCTGTAGATGAGGTCAGGGGAATCCTGGTTTCAGCACCTCCCTCTCCACTCCACCCCCAAATCCTTTCTCTGGGATGGGCCAGGAATGGTATTTCGGCAATGGTTGTTTTTGGAGATGATGAGTAACCAACATTCCAGCTGAAAGGGTCATTGTTTGTTCTGAAAAAAAGAGTGGACATGGATGAGTCCACTCCTTTCCAAGAGTTCCCAGTTGTGGTGGTGTCTCAGAGTCCATCTGGGTATTTAAATACACAAATTCACATTCTTGGTCTGCAAGTATTCTCTGTTTACCAAGTCTGGGGAGGAGTCTAGGTTCTTCATTTTAAGACACTACAGGGGACTCAAACGTGCATTCTAGATGGAGAACTTTGGCATATAGTAGTAGGATTTGCAAACTCTGAAAGGTCACCAAGGCCAGGCAGGTAACATCCAATGGCTAGGGTATGATCTAAGAGTGCTGATCACTCTGAAGGACAGGAACATACCTTCTTTCAAGGGCAGCCTGTACTTACCTTTAGCCATTGTCTTATGATAATACTGGCCCAGTGTTGGTAGATAATCCATTTAATTTTTTCAGGAAGAGTTAGAAATCTAGATTTGTTTGTTAAAAATTCTAAATTCAAATATCGGCAACCAATTCAAAAATTAAAAAACTTCTAATTGTGGGCCAAAACATATCTGACTCTGATTTAGCCAAATCTGACTCTGAATCTGCCCACTGAAGTCTCTTGGCAAACTTTTAGCGAGACCATCACTCAACTTAAGTCAGAAGAATACAATCAACAGCTCTCGTGATTGGCACCATCACGTTGTCTCCGTGCTGTGAGGTCTGTGGGATTCTGGATAACATCCAGCTTGGCATGGGGCAAAGTGCTCTGAGCACAGCAGTCAGGAGACATATCCTGCTAACAACTTGCTAGGTGACACTGGGAAGAAATTCTTTCCCTATTCACAGGATTTCTCCTGGTAAGTTAAGGGGGATGATCTCTAGTGTTCTTTCCAAGGTTTTGAGGATTCTTCTAATGAAGATTTATATATTTACCTATTGTCTTCTGGCTACATGAGAAAGAAATTTTTTAAATTAAGATGAAAAGTCATCTTTAATTGGTATGAATGACAACTAGTTCTTTCTCTGCCAAATATCAGTACAATACCAGTGATTTGCTTTTGCAGGGGAATTTCTTTTTGCTGTAGGCTGTTGGGATATTTTCCGGGAGCAAGAAAGCACTTTGGAACAGAAGGTCTATGTGGAGTGAGCATGTGGGCTTCTTGCTTGCTGAACACTTGACTCTGAGTTAAAATTTTTTTTTTAAATAAAGGTATAGTGTTGATAGGAATATTTTGAAGTAAAAAGACATTTCCTTAGTAGCTCAAATAAAACCCTGCAATTGAATCTCTTATCCTCACAGCTTTGAGATTTAATTCATATGCCATAAAATTCACTTTAAGAAGTATACAATTCAATGTTTTTTAGTGCACTTACAGAATTGTGCAACCATCACAGCTATCTAATTCCAGAATATTTCATATCTCCAAGAAGAAACCCCATACCCATTATTAGTCACAGAGAATTTCCTCCTCAGTCCTAGCAACTACTAATCTACTTTCTGTCTCTCTAGATTTTCCTATCCTGGACCTTTCATACATATGGAAATATATAATATGTGGTCTTTCATGACTGGCTTCTTTCACTTAACATAGTTTTCAAGATTCATCCACGTTGTAGCATGTATCAGTACTTCATTCCTTTTTATTGCTAAGTAATATTCCATTGTATGAATGTCCTACATTTTATTTATCTGTTCATCAGTTGATGGATAATTAATTCTACTTTTTGGCTATTATAAGTAATGCTGCTATAACTTTACACTTACAGGTTTTTATATTGACATGTTTTAATTTATCTTGTGCATATAACTTAAGGGTGGAACTTCCGGGCTGTATGGCAGCTCTGTGTTTAACTTTTTGAGGAAATGCCAGATTGTTTTCCAAAGCAGCAGCACCATTTAACAGTCTAACCAGCAGTGTATGAGGGATTCAGTTCCTCTATATACCTGTCAGCATTTGTCATTTTTTTATTATAGTTATCCTAGTGTTTATGGGGTCGCACAGAGTTGGACACGACTGAAGCGACTTAGCAGCAGCAGCAGCAGTGGGTATTAAGTGGTACCTCATTGTAATTTTGACTCTGTAGTTGAATCTCTTCTTAACTGGCCTGACCTTGGTTATACATCAGCTAATTACTGTGGCCAGTAGAGGTTGATAATCTTAACTGAACTAGAGTAAATCCCTGCAGGGGGAAGTCAGTCACTCCCAAACTACCTAAGGAAAATTAGGAGACACAGTATGAAAGAAAGGAGAAATGGATGCCTGGGAGGCAACAAATACATGTTTCTATTGGATGGGTTTGCTTTCTTGGTTTCAGTGTTGAAATTGTGCTATACACAGAGATTGTAGTGGTATAGAATAGGAAGGAAAGAAAATCTTGGTCAGGACTCAGGCAGAGAAGAAGCTCAACAAATAAGCATTGAAATAGATCCTACTGAAAATAAGTTTCTCCCTGAAAACTGTAGTTACTGGACACATGTGCACACCAGCTTGGATTCATTACCACTTTATCCTCTTCTTCTTTTATTGATCAAACTATCTTCAGGTCCAGACCCCCTAGAGTGCTCCTTTGCCAGATGCAGAGTCATAAAATACTAAGGAACTTGTTACCTTAGGATCAACACCTGATTCCCCCAGTCTTAATAGCTGCAAATGGTATAGCTATGCTTTGGCTTCCCAGGTGGTGCAGTGGTAAAGAATCTGCCAGCAAATACAGGAGATGCAAGAGACATGGGTTTGTTCCCTGGGTCAGGAAGACCCTTTGGCATAAGAAAAGGCAACCCACTCCAGTATTCTTACCTGGAAAATTCCATGGACAGAGGAGCCTGGTGTGTTACAGGCCATGAGGTCACAAAGAGTTGTACTTGACTGAGCCCACCACCACCCCCCCACACACATACACAGACACATAGCTATGTTGTTATTGTTTTTTCCTTTCTTTTGGCTGTGCTGTGTGGCATGTGGGATCTTGGTTCCCCAACTGGTATTGAACCCATGTACCCTGCATTGGATGAGTGGGGTCTTAGCCACTGAACCACCAGGGAAGTCCCTACATGCTTTTCTTTTTTTTTTTTCCCTCAGGGATTAACTTTTTTTCTTTTGGATATTTTTGAGATCTGATAAACTTTTCTGATTGTCATGTCTTCTTGAAAGGAAAGATTTTGGATTGTATGTTAGAAGGGAAGGAAAGCCGCATAAAGAGGACTCACTGATTATCTTTTTGGTCCTGAAAGATTATAAGAAATTCCAGGGCTAGAGAGACACTGAGAGAAGCATAACTAGCCCTTTTTCAGCATTTCCTTGACATGGGTTAGTCTTCCTTTTCTCTTTCCTGTTTTTCTTTCTTTTACATTGCTCATACTGTCTGCATCGTGACTTTTCTGACCACTACTGCTGTGTAAAACATATCCCCCCCCCCGGAAAACAGGGGTGCCTAAGACAACCACTGTATCGCACTAACAAAGAGATTTGACAGCTAAATGCAATGCCTGACCCTAGACTGGATTCTGTACTAGAAGGGAAAAAATGCTCTAAAGCACATTATTGAATCAACTGACAAAACTGAAATATAAATGGTAGACAAAAGTATTCATACCAATGCTAGATTTACTAATGTTGATATGTACTGTGGTTATCTGAGAGAATATCCTTGTTCTTAGGAGGTACACACTGAAGCACTTAGGGATAAAGGGCCATAATGCCAGTAACCTATCCTTAAATAGTTCAAAAATTCATTTAAATGTAAGAATTATATATACACACATACATTTATCATAAAATATTTTATATTTGCTGTGCTGGGTCTTTGTTCCAACATTCGAGCTTTCTCTAGTTGCAGTGCACAGGCTTTCCATTGAGATGACTTCTCTTGTTGTAGAGCTTGGGCTTCGTAGTTGTGGTGCATGTGCTTGGTTCCCCTGAGGCATGTGGAATCCTCCTGGACCAGTCCCCTGTACTGACAGGTAGACTCTTAACCACTGGACCACCAGGGAAGTCCTATTCTAAATTAATATAAATAACTATATCATATATATATATATGAAAGAGAAAAGCAGAGATAGACAGGGGAGAATGATGAAATGGGATAAAATGCTCACATAGTTGAATCTGGGTAACGGCGTATGGGTGTTCTTTATAGACTGAGTAAGTGAAAGTCGCTCAGTCGTGTCCGACTGTTTGCTACCCAATGGAATCTACAGTCCATGGAATTCTCCAGGTCAGAATGCTGGAATGTAGCCTTTTTCTTCTCCAGGGGATCTTCCCAACCCAGTGATCAAACCCAGGTCTCCCACACTGCAGCCACATTTTTTTACCAGCTGAGCCACAAGGGAAGTTTGTATTTATAGACTAAAATTATTCCCAAATAAAAAGTTTAAAAACCACAACCAGTTTACTGATTTGTTTTGCACATACTTTTGTAGGTCAGGAAGGGCTAACCTGGGTAGCTCTTTTTTTTTTTTTTTTTAAATGTATTTATTATTGGCTGTGCAGGGTCTTAGTTGCTGCTCAATCTTTTCTCTAGTTGCATCAGGCGGGGCAACTCTCTAGTTACAGTGTGCAAGCTTCTCTTTGCCGAGGCTTCTCTTGTTGCGGGGCACTGGTTCTAGGGTGCACAGGCTTCAGTAGTTGTGGCTCCCCGGGCTCTAGAGCACCAGCTCAATAGCTGTGATGCAGGGGCTTAGTTGCTCCATGGCATGGGTGATCTTCCTGGATCAGGGTTTGAACCCATGTCTCCTGCATTGGCAGGAGGGTACTTTTACCACTGCACCACCAGGGAAGCCACTGGGTAGCTCTTGCTCGGGGTCTTTTGCAGCCAGATACTAGTAGGGGCAGCAGTCACCGGAAGGCTGGACAGAGCTGGGGTTAAGGTATCTCACATGGCTGGCAGTTGATGCTGGCTGTCAGCTAGGAGCTCAGTTCAGTTCAGCCGCTCAGTCGGGTCCGACTCTTTGCGATCCCATGGACTGCAGCATGCCAGGCCTCCCTGTCCAACTCCCAGAGCTTGCTCAAACTCAATGTCCATCGAGTCGGTGATGCCATCTAACCATCTCATCCTCTCTTGTCCCCTTCTCCTTCTGCCTTCAGTCTTCAATGAGTCAGTTTTTCACATCAGGTGGCCAAAGTATTGGAGCTTCAGCTTTAGCATCAGTCCTTCCAATGAGTATTCAAGACTGATTTCCTTGAGGATTGATTGGTTTGATCTCCTTGCTGTCCAAGGGACTCTCAAGAGTCTTCTCCAACACCATAGTTCCAAAGCATCAATCCTTTGGCACTCAGCCATTTTTATGGTCCAACTCTCACATCCATACATGACTACTGGAAAAACTATAGCTTTGACTAGATAGACCTTTGCTGGCAAAGTAATGTCTCTGCTTTTTAATATGCTGTCTAGGTTGGTCATAGCTTTTCTTCCAAGGAGCAAGCATCTTTTAATTTCATGTCTACAGTCACCATCTGCAGTGATTTTGGAGCCCAAAAACATAATCTATTTGCCATGAAGTGATGGGACCAGATGTCATGATCTTAGTTTTTTGAATGTTGAGTTTTAAGCCAGCCTTTTCACTTTCTTCTTTCACTTTCATCAAGAGGCTCTTTAGTTCCTCTTCACTTTCTGCCATAAGGGTGGTGTCATCTGTGTATCTGAGGTTGTTGATATTTCTCCTGGCAATCTTGATTCCAGCTTGTGCTTCATCCAGCCAGGCATTTCACATGATGTACTTTGCATATAAGTTAAATGAGCAGGGTGACAATATACAGCCTTGACGTATAATCTGTTGTTCCATGTCCAGTTCTAACTGTTGCTTTTTGACCTGCATACAGATTTCTCAGGAGACAGGTAAGGTTGTCTGGTATTCCCATCTCTTGAAGAATTTTCCACAGTTTGTTGTGATCTACACAGAGAAAGGCTTTGGAGTAATCAATAAAGCAGATTTTTTGCTGGAATTCTCTTGCTTTTTCTATGATCCAACTGATGTTGGCAATTTAATCTCTGGTTCCTCTGCTTTTTCTAAATCCAGCTTGAACATCTGGAAGCTCATGGTTCTCATGCTGTTGAAGTCTGGCTTGGAGTATTTTGAGCATTTCTTTGCTAGCATGTGAGATGAGTGCAGTTGTGTGGTAGTTTGAACATTCTTTGGCAGTGCCCTTCTTCGGGAATGAAAATTGACCTAGACTGACTGAGCTAGTTGTACAGTTGGACCTTTGACTGGCATGCTTACATGTGGCCTCTCTAGCATGGCAGCCTCAGGGTAGCAAACTTCTTACATTGTTTCTCCCAGAGTGAGAATCCCAAGAGAACAGGTGGAAGCCACATGGCCTCTTCTGACCTAGACTTGGAAGGTATACAGCATCATTTCTGCTGCATTCTACTGGTTCCAAGAGAGCCACTGGGTTGTGTCCAGGAACTTGGAGTCATGTTCCAAAACTGCCATAAATGCTTACTACATGCCAGGCACTGTTTTATGTGCTTTATATATATTAACTCATTTGATTCTTACTAAAAAACACTTTGGGCTTCCCTTGTGGCTCAGTGGTAAAGAATCCGCCTGCAATGCAGGAGACCTGGGTTTGATCCCTGGGTTGGGAAGATCCCCTGGAGAAGGGAAAGGTTACCCACTCCAGTATTCTGGCCTAGAGAATTCCACGGACTGTATAGTTTGTGGGGTTGCAAAGAGTCAGACACAACTGAGTGACTCACTTCATGTCAAAAAACATCTTAAGGTATGTAATCATACCATCTTTATTTTAGAGAAAACTGAGGTACAGACGTTCAGTAAGTTCCATTATGACACCTTTAGTCAAAGGGGTAGGATTTGAATCCAGTCTGGCCCCCATGGTCTTATCTACCAGCCTACACTGCGTTGTATACACCTGTGACCCCTACTACATTTGGTTAAGCTTCTGTAGACATAGATATATAGTGAAGGACAGGGAAGCCTGTATTGCTGCAGTCCATGGGGTTGTAAAGAGTCGGATGTGACCGAGCGGCTGAACAACCCATAGATAAGCACTTTTCGTTCACAAGCACGCTTCCCCAGCACAGAATCATGTGACACGTCTTACCTTCTCAGCTCTGACTTTTTTATATGTGGCTTGCTTTCCCTGGAATACTTTTCTTCTGCTTATGTTATTTATTCAGATCTTTTAGGAAGCCGTCCCTGACCACCCAGTTGTGGAATGAGTGCTTCTCCTAGGGTCACACTGTGCTTGTGATGCCGGACAACTTGCCTGTGGTCCTGGCTGTTTCCCCATTGGATTCTTAGTTCCCTGAGGGCAGGGACATTATTTTATTCATAAAGTGATTTGTAGCACTGAGCACAGTGCCTGGTGTGTAGTATGTAAATAAGTATAATCTCTCACATTCATACCCCTCATATACAATTACCTCACATTTTTCACATATAAGCACAGCCACTAAGGCAGATATATCATGTGCCACATTTACTCTTGTCTATGCGCCCTCAATCACTGTGATTCAGTCTCTGTGACATTCCTCACACCGCAAGCATATCACACATACAATTATTGTGACAGCTCTCATCTTCAATCACTGTCATGTACTGTTTTCCATACAGTCATGGTCACCATCTGCACTCTTAAAACAGGATATTTATCCTCCTACAAACTGAGTTAAGATGACAACGATTCTATTTTTCACACACGCCTTCACATACTGTATTTTTCATCCACACAATCCTTGACAATTCCTGACATATACATTTATGCTCACACACTGTCTGTCTTCTTCCAGCTCCCACACTTTCACACACACACTCCTCACTCGCACAGGCACACGCGTACACACCCCGCTCAGTCCAGGAACTGGAGGGGCACACCGAAGGGGTCTGAGCCCTGCAAGCTCAGCGCCGGAATCTCAGTCCGGGCCCGCGCTGCCCCGCCCCGCCCCGCCCCACCCCCTCATGCATATGCAGCATCTCGGCCCAGCGGCCCGGCCCCCAGACGGCCATTTGTAGCGGCGCTGGAGGCTGCGTTCGGCAGGCGCTGCGAAGTCGTGTGGAGGAGCGCGCCCCCCGGCCGCCGCAGCTCCTCGCCGTTGCGGTCCCCTAGCTTCTCCGCGCTTCGGGCGGGACCCGACCAGCCCAGGCGCCGCGGTGCCGTCCTGACCAGCCCTCCAGCAGCTCCCGGCGCTCGGGACCCCCGCCCGGCCGCTCGCCCGCAGCCCGCCGGCCGCACACGTCCCCGGAGCCGGGCCTAAGGCGGGCGGCGGCTCGGCGTGGCCGGGCTGGGCTCGGCGGCGTCCCCATGGCCGCGGCCGGCTGGCGGGACGGCTCCGGCCAGGAGAAGTACCGGCTAGTGGTGGTCGGCGGAGGCGGCGTGGGCAAATCGGCGCTCACCATCCAGTTCATCCAGGTACCTGGAGCGGGCCTGCCCAGGGCGCCGGGGCGGCGGCGGCGGGCGGGGGCTCCCGCTACCTGTGGCGGGGCGGCCGCAGGGACCCCGCCCCGGAGGCGCCGCGCAGGCCGGGCTTGGGGGGCGCGGGTCGGCTCTGCCCTCCTGTTCTGCGGTCTGGGCGTCCAGCTCTTGCCTGCCGGGGCGCCCAGCTCGGCGTCCCGGGAGTCGGGCTTCTCAGGAATGTGTCCGGGAGGGCGGAGTTGGCAGGGTGGGAAGCGCAGATCCACCTTATCGCTCCGGCCGCGGCCCGAGCTCTTAGGGAGAAGCAGCGCCGCCGCGCCGAGCTTCCTGCCGTGAGGCCGGGGCGCGGGGCGTAGGGCGTGGGGCTGGAGCCCCGCGCTCTGGGTTTCCAGCCGCCCGGGCCGCCTCCTGCACCATGGGTGCGATCGCGGTGGCAACTTGGCTCCGCGTGGTCTACCAGCTTCTCCGCGCACGCCGAGCCGGAGCTGCCCGCTTCAAGCGGTGTGTTTCTCTTTGTGTGTGTTTGTGCTTTTCTTTTAAGTAATCTCTTAGGTAATATGTCCGGGGGGGAGTGTGTGATAATACCCCAGGGAAATGGTGGCCTCGAGGAAGTTAAGAATGTTCTCTGATAGGGGTGAGACCATTTCCTAGGAATTCCTGGTGCCTTCCTGCCTCTCGCCGTGCCAAGGTGAAGTTTAGGGTGGGCCAGGCTAGGAGACGACCGACCGAGTCGTGCGTTCTGTGTCAGTTCAGCCACTGTCTTCCCCCACCCCCAGTCCTCTCTGGTAGCTGGAGGCGGAAAGTCGGGTTGTAAAGGAAAGGGAGGTCAAATTCTTGGTTCTTAGGATTTGCTTGTGGTAGGAGGTTTGAGTGATCTTTTTGGAGATTGTTAAAGAGAGAAGCTGCGGTATCTCTCTGCTTTTGTCAACCTAAAAGGTGTGGCTTATGCTGGGAGAGAATGAAGGTACAGCGTTGTAACAGGTAACAAAGATACATATCAAGAGTGTTGTTAAAATGCTTTGGTGAAATATACCTGTTTGAGCCATTTGCTTTCAGTTGGCATACTTGAATAGCGTATTTCGTTTCACTTAATGTATATAGTGACATTAAAATACAGAGTTCTGTAACATAAATGTGATTGTTACCTGTCCAGTTGACTAAATGAGCAATAATTGCTGTTATACCATTTCAGTGTATTAAAAAGTGCTGCTGAAACCTTTGTATCCAGGAAGAGATGTTTATGTAATGAGCATTTACAGTATACTCGTTAGTGGGTTAAAAAAAAATTCACACTGAGTAAGAGGTGAGATTGGCTTTAGTATAGGAGGCTGCAGAATCGGAGACGCTGTCATGTTATTTCTCATGGGGTCAGGAGAGGCTTTAAGTAACTGGCAAAGCAAAACAATTTATAGTTAACTTTTTTGGGGAGCTGTAGCTAGGGGGAGGTGGGAGGTTGGCTAGGAGAGAGAATAATCCTGGGTTCATGTATTAATAAGTAGCGTTACCTAAAAGATTTAAACCATAATATATCTTTAGCTTTTTTGATGGGGGTTGGGGAATCCATCTCTATTTGAATCTACGTTAATTTTTTTTTCCCATTTAATTTTTTAAAAAATTTTTATGTACGTTAATTATTAAGATATTGGAACTTTTTGTTTTTGGAAATAGTATTAGAAACTATTAAAATGACAGTGATTTCTGTTTGCTTAATGATTTTCTAAATTCATTTGTTAAAGAAGCACTTCCTTTATGAATAGTGATGTACCTAGTTACTCTGGATGATTTAAAAGAAGTAAAACAGGTGTGAGCTTTGAGTCATGCAGAGTTGAGTGCTAAATCTTGCTGTGTTGTTTATTTCTTGGGAGAACATTGCCAGTATATTATTTGGCTTCTCTGAACCTCAATTTTCTTTTCAGTAAAACAGGTCTAATCACACATTCTTCATAATCCTTTAAATTAAGGGACCATCCTTAGCTTTGTATCTAGTGTATACTATGTGCTCCGTTAATGATGGCTCTTATAAGCTTATGTGTACACTTCTGTTAACACATTTAAATGCAAAGGGAGTTCTGAATTGAGGAAAAGTCTGTTTGGGAAGGATTGATAAAAGGACTGTGTAGGCGTGATGGTGGAAAGAGAGGGCATGAGGCGGGGCAGTCATATGCTAGTTTGGAGAGAAGAGGTGTAGGCAAGGAGGGGAGGGGGATTGGCCCCTTACTTGGGACCAGTGGAAGGGAGGAACGTGGGCTCTGACTTTGAGAAGGCTTTCTGGAGAGGTAGAAGAAGCCAGACCTGGATGGAGTCTCAGCTCTACCACTTGCTGCCTGTGTAATCTTAGGCAAATTACTTAACCTCTGGGTACCGTAGTTTTTTCCGACTGTAAGTTGGGGAAATACAAAGTACACTTACAGTTCTGAAAATTAACATCTGTCCAGGGCCTGGAACAATGTCTGGTGCATAGTAAGGGTACAAACATTATCATTATTACTATGTTAATCTTAGCTTATGGAGCCAAGGTGACTATCATCTATACTTAATAGAACTGCTATTTATTGTCCAGCTCCTGGGAAATTAAAATTCATTGTTATGATGGTCTCGCATTAGTAATGGGAGGAGAGGAGTCTGCAGAAAGATAATAATCTTAACGGGCGGAAATCAGTCCTCTTTGTAGGTGATCAGGATGACACAAATCAGTTTTATTTATTTTATAAGACTCTTGAGATACAGCACTGTTTTTTACAGTGTTCAGTATGTATTTTTCTATTATGTAATCTTGAGTAGAAGAAATATAATGAAAAAAATTGGGAGTGGAGAACTTAAATCCCAACTTTCTTTAAATTGTTGCCTTTTATATATAAACGGGGCTTCTCTGGTGGCTCAGACGGTAAAGTGTCTGTCTGCAGTGCAGGAGACCTGGGTTCGATCCCTGGGTTGGGAAGATCCCCTGGAGAAGGAAATGGCAGTCCACTCCAGTACTCTTGCCTGGAGAATCTCATGGACGGAGGAGCCTGGTAGGCTACAGTCCATGGGGTCAGAGAGAGTTGCACATGACTGAGTGACTTCACTTTCTTTCTGTGCATATAAAGAGCTACAAAATTAGGAAATTAAGGCAATAATTACTTGATTGAGATGGCTTTTCCTGTTTAAAAATAAATGCAACACATCATGAAACATCCATGACTGATAATATAAAATATTATTAAGAGTAAATGTGTGTACATGAACTCCTTGTTTCTGTTCATAGTTTTCTGAAAGTGCTGTTGGTAAATAGAAGCCCTCGATGATGAGTGGACTCTCTAGTTAGAAAATGATTTTAACACTGTACAGAGTGAAATGGAGAAGAGAGTTGGCTCTCTGGGTTCTAGGTCTCCCTCCTCAGGTGACTCTGGAGAGTCTTTGAGTCTTCTGTAATCTCTTCGGGGCTTTATTTTCTTCTCCATAAAATGTTGGGCTTGGGTGAACAAATCGCCTCCTCACTCCTGTGTGATTGATATTTAGGTAATGAATGCTGATCCCATTTTGAGTTGGGAAAACTTGATCATTTGGGAGTTGATTTTCAGAAATAATGGAGTAACCATTGTGGTTTCTGGCAACTCTGAGAAAAGACCATACATGTTTTACACAAAGAGAGGAATTTCCCAGCCTCTGTTCTTCATTTAGCATCCTTAACTTGTTATTCACAGTTTGTCAGATTTTGAGTTGTGTAGGGGTAGCTGACTTCTCAGGTATCAAGTTTTAGTCAGTCTTACAACCTGTTAGCCTGGACTTGACTCAGATGTTGCTTTTTACGTAATTTATCTTTTGTGCAATCCCCTTCCATTGCTGTTTCCTGGGACAGAGATCTTAGAAGCGATTTCAAGGCACATGCATTTGTGTTAAAGTTAATTGATCTTGGTAAGTTTAGATTCCTGAATTGCTTTTTGTTGCTACATCTTGAACACATGCCCTGCAATTAGAAATCACTTAAAGTAACTTTTATCTAAGAATTTGAAATTATACTGTGGATGGCATATGCAGACTTGATGGACATGAATGTGAGTAAGCTCTCGGAGTTGGTGATGGACAGAGAAGCCTGGCGTGCTGCTGTCCATGGGTTTGCAGAATTGGACACGACTGAGTGACTGAATTGAACTGTGGACTTGTCTTTTAGTGTGAAAATTGCTATTCTACATTTTCAGAGTAGTTTACAAATGAATTCTTAGCATTGAAAAATAAGGTACCCCTCCTAGTGGTGTTTTACATACTGGAGATTTCCTCATTTTGTTAGGATGAAATGGTTCTGTTGGCAGTTCTAGGTACACATGCTAGGCACTCAAGAAAGAACACCTTCTTTTAGAGAATGACCGCTTTTGTTAGAGGAGAAATTCTAACCCAGAGAGTCTTAAAACTCATTATTTTTATTTATTTCTGACCTCTGTGTGTGTGTATGTGCACACGTGCAGATGTGCGCAAGCCTGTGTCTTGTCTTGGAATGGGAAGTTGAAGGAGTTTAGTGGGGATACTTCTGTTGAATAGGTTAAGAATTCTGCTTTCCCTTGGTATAGTACCATTCGAAGGCAAAATGATGACAGACAGCTGCCTACTGGAATGGGATTTTTAATTCATCTGTATTACTGAAATGTTAAGGGTCTTTCCTAAGCTTTTAAATTAGCCTGTTTAATTCAGTGAGGAAAATAAATTGGTAAAGTGAGGAAGGAGAGCAGAAAGACTTTCTTGAAGCTGTTATTATTTGAAAATTTTTTAAGATTTCTTTTTCAAATTGATCTCATAAAAGAAACAGATTTTGTGATGCTACAGGAACTTGTTAATTCATGTCTTTTTTTTTTTTTTTTCCTTTTGCTAAGGAAAAATAGAAGTTTCTTAGGGTATTTGTTTCTTGTTGAAAAGTGATAATGAGTAAAAGACTTTGACTCTACTTGTAAACAACATAGGGTTAATTGTCATTGAATCTTCCTGAATGACCTTGATCTTGAATTAATTTGGCTAGAGCCAAACCCATTCTTGGGTTGAGATCGGAACTTCAAGTAATGTCCTTGGTAGGCTTTTGATTTACTTCTATTTCTCAAATGAAAATGTCTCTCAGGCCTTTATGAAAAAGACAAAAGTGTGTATACATTTACTCACATATTGTCTGTGTAGTTCTGAAAGAAGCAAAGAAATATGACTAAAATTGTGCTGCTGGAGTTATTTGTAAATTACATTTTAGTTTCAGCATTTTGTAAAAGCAATATGATTGTTTGTTGGTTATGTAACATTAAATAGTTTAATCAAAATATATTTACAGAATTTGTAAATGTTCAGTACTGGATGTATGGATATACATGCCAACATGATAGCTGATGTTGCTTTTTAAAAAAACTTTTACCCAGTTTTCCCAAATGCTACCATTTTACCACATTTGTTTTATTCCCCCCAAATAAACAGTTTTTTCCTGAATCATCTGAGTGTAGGTTGAAGACAATGCCCCTTTATTTTTAAATGCTTCCTTGTGTATTTCCTAAATGCAAGGGCACTTGCTTATAAACATAGTGTATAACCTAAATCAGAAATTAATATTGATATATTATTAATGTAATATGCAGAACTTAGATTTTGCCAGTTGTCCAAATAGTGCCCTTTATAACAAAAGAAGAATCTCAGATTACGCAGTACATTTTGTTTCCGTGTCTTTAATTTGGAACGGTCCTTCATCTTTATTTTTAAAATGCTTGTTTGGCTGCGTCTGGTGATGGTTGCAGCATGTATTGATCTCTGTTGCGTCACGCAGGGTCTTTTGTTGCAGCGCAGGTTCTCTAATTGTCTTGAGGGCTCCGGAGCGTGAGGGCTCAGTAGTTGGGATGTGTAGGCTTAGTTGCTACATGGCAGGTGAAGTCTTAGTTCCCGGACCAGGGATTGAACCCGTGTCCCGTTGCATTGCAAGGCAGATTCTTAACCACTGGACCACCAAGGAAGTCCCAAGTCTTTGTGTTTTATGACATGGACATTTTTGAATACAAGTTAGTTATGTATAGAGTGCCTTCGGTTTGAATTTGTTTCTTCATGGTTTCTTCATTCATTTTGGGCGCAGGAATAGCAGAAGTGTGTTCTCAGTGCATTATATCAGGGGATATAATCAATATTCAGTTGATTTGACTGGATTCTGTAGTTGATTTAACAGCATAGGTGTTTACCTTTTGACTCAGTGCTCCCAAATCAACAAATTTACCCTGGAAGTGTACTTCCAGTAGTATTAAAATATAAGTGCATGGGGCCACAGCATTGTTTGTAATTTAAAAAATTAGAAGCAGCCTACAGGATAGAGAGGGGTTGAATAGAATATGGTACATTCACCCAGTAGAACATTCTGCAGCTATAAAAAGAACTGATGGGAAATGTGTTCCAGGATAAATTGTTCAGTGAAAAATACAAAGTACAAAGGTATTTACTGTATTTGTGATATATTACTTTTAGTGTAGGAAAGAAGAGGAAATAAAATAACAAACGTATTTACTGATTGGGGCAAAAAAGCACAGAAATGGGTAAATCAGAGGTTAAAGAGATGACTGGTGAGCTCTGTGTGTGGGTAGGGATGAGGGGAAAGGGACTGAGGGCCTATTCTGAGGATCCTTTTCTGATTCATGGAACCATGTTCAAGGTTTCACACACTCAGTATATAAACAGCAAACACCAATAAAATCAAAGGTGGAATACTAACAAAACAAATAAACTGAACCTTATTTCAAATGACTGACATAACCACACTGAAGGAGGAAAAGAAAAAAAACAGTAATGTAACTTTTGAACCCAGCGTTTGGACTGTGTCCTCAGGATAAAGACGAACTCTAAACAAAACACTGAACTCTGGATAACAGGCCTTTTTTTCCCCCATCTTCCTCACAGCAGCATAGGGTTTGCAATTCTGAAACAATTTTCTATCCTAGGATTAAGCAGATAAGTAAACGTGTTGTGGAAAATGGGAGCCAAATTCCTTACAGCTGAAGAAGGGAGTTGTAAGCGTGGAAAGGGTGAAGGCTAGGAAGCACTCGATGCCAAGTTGGAATTGAGGACACTGGCATACAATTGTTAGGGGAAGCACACTGACTGAAACCGCCCACCCTGACCAGACACCGTAATAACCATTTGCGTGCGTTATTTTATGACAGGAGGTCCTGGTAAGGAACAGGAAACTAACAAGGCACCACCAGCCAGAAGAGTTCAGGAAAGGTCAAAAGGAGACGCCACGTGTCCGACCACCTCCCAGAATCCTAGCTGGCATCCATCTTGGCTGAGCAGTGTGTGCACCACCAGGAAGGACTCTGAGTCGGTGACTGGCTAAAGAAAACCCAGAGGCTAATCCCATCACAGTAAAGCCCAAGCCGCCGTGAACCGAAAGCTGTGAACTGCACGGCAGAGCAGTTCTCCTGGGTTCCCTTACCCTCCTGCTCTACCCAGGTGCCCCTTCCCAGTAACGTCTCTTGCTTTGTCAGCACGTGTCTCCTTGGACAGTTCATTTCCAAGTGTTAGACAAGAGCCCACTTTTGGGCCCTGGAAGTGGTCCCCCATCTTAGAACTCATAGTTTAAAAAGTATATACTAAGATATAGACATAAGTGTGTGTGGCTCCTCATACATACATCTATACATCTTTTTTCCAGCTATGTCTGCTGAGAATGCATAGACCCCCTGTTAGCAGTGAGAACACCTAATGCCAGATCTTGGGTGCTAAGTACCATTCTTTACTAAAAGGAACCTTGGAGAAATGACTGATCCCTGGGCTGGGGCAGGGAGAAGTAGAAGATGAACTTGGAGCATCTTTACCAGGAAGTAAGAGGTGCTCAGTGTCAACTACAAATTGTCTCTTGCCAAGAGCATTGCCAGTGACTGAACAGCAAGGGCATTTGCCATCTGCCTCTATGGAGATTGAACCCTGTGCTCCTGCCACTGTTGACCTTCAGCAGCCCCTGAGGGAGTTCAGACGGAATGCAGTACTCTGTGTCCAGCGAATCCCGTGGGACAAGTCTTTAGATAGTTGGATACTTTGAGGAACTGATTTTGTGATCCCAGTCCTTGTATCTCCTCATATCTAGAAAAGCACTAAATCCCTTCATTGATGACATCAGATCCTTGTGACTAGCAGAAAACCTTTTGTAAAATGAGTCCTTAATGGTATTGAACTCCTGCTTCACCCAAACCTTGTATCTTGGCCTTCCCCCACTGCCTCTTTGGAGGCGTGTCTCAGAGCTATCTGAGGAGCCGCCTTCTGGGTGGCAGTTCTCATTTTGCCCTAAATGAAACTTGACCTGCAGCTCTGAAGTTGTGCACCCTTTTTGGTCGACATCAGAAAACAAAATGATGGTGGCATGTCAAAGAGACAGAGGCAGCCTGGAAGAAGGCCCACTGGCTAACACTGGGATAAGCTTCCCAGGTGGTGCTAATGGTAAAGAACTTGCCTGCCAGTGCAGGAGATGTAAGAAACCTGGGTTTGATCCCTGGAGATCCCTTGGAGGAGGGCAGGGCCACCTGCTTCCTTGCCTGGAGAATCCCATGGACAGGGGAGCCTGGCAGGCTGTGACCCATGGGGTCACAAAGAGTCAGACATGACTGAAGTGACATGCAACTCTGGGATAGTCTCATCATCAAAATAATGATAGTAATTGATTATTGCCCATAAATAAAAAATCCAAGAATCCATAGGGATAAATAAATTAAGGAGGAAGGGAAGTTCTTCCTTAGATTTGATGAGTAAACATGGAAGAAATAGTGGAATTAGAAAATCAACATTTGGCAGTCAAACAGCTGATTTAAGTAAGAATCATGCTGCTGCTAAGTCATGTCAGTTGTGTCCGACTCTGTGCGACCCCATAGATGGCAGCCCACCAGGCTCCCTCATCCCTGGGATTCTCTAGGCAAGAACACTGGAGTGGGTTGCCATTTCCTTCTCCAATGCATGACAGTGAAAAGTGAAAGTGAAGTCACTCAGTAAGAATCATAAATGGATTTAAAAGTAGTGGGTAAAAGTTTGAGAGTAGCTGGATATTAACATAGTCGTAAAGTGTCTGCCCATAGTGAGTGAGTGAGTGAAGTTGCTCAGTCGTGTCCGACTCTTTGCGACCCCGTGGACTGTAGCTTACCAGGCTCCTCCGTTCGTAGGGTTCTCCAGGCAAGAATACTGAAGTGGGTTGCCATTTCCTTCTTCAGGGGATCTTCCTGACCCGGGGAATCGAACCCAGGTCTACAGCATTGCAGGCAGATGCTTTACCCTCTTAGCCACATAAGGTATTGTTAATTATCAAGGAGAAGATAATAGCCACATGGAAGAAACCTGGCTGATGCTTTGACCGAAGTGATCCAAGTTAACATTTTGACATTGCTTTAGGTAAAGATAATCAGCAGAGTTTTATTCAGTTATGCTAGTGAGATCTGGTCTTCACAGTTACCTTAGCTAGGCTCTGATTGAAAATAAGCCTGAAGGAACCACCTTGAGGCAAAAAGGGAACCAACTTTCTCTCTAAGGAGAAAATTTTTGCTTAATTTTATAGACAGATGCCCTTTGAGGAAAACGTTGATAGTTAAGCCAGTTCAGATTTTGGCCACGATTTTAGCATGATATCCTTTGCACTAATCTTGCCTTTTGCTATGTAGATTTTCCTCCCTTGTGTTGTGTGGTAGATTTGAAAAATTCTTTCTCTCTCCCTCTTTTTTTTTTTTTTTTACTACTTGGATTTACCTTAAAATTATTCATATTCTTAAACATTCTATTAGAATAGTTGCCTTTTCTAGTTGTAGAAAATGAGGAATTTAGCAGTTTTGTTTGCTGTTTTCACTCACCCTTTTCATAAATTTCAGTTCAGTCGCTCATTCGTGTCCGACTCTTTGTGACCCCATGAACCACAGCACGCCAGGCCTCCCTGTCCATCACCAACTCCAGGAGGTTACCCAAACCCACGTCCATTGTGTCGGTGATACCATCCAACCATCTCATCTGTCGTTCCCTTCTCCTCCTGCCCTCAATCTTTCTCAGCATCAGGGTCTTTTCCAATGAGTCAACTCTTCATATGAGGTGGCCAAAGTATTGGAGTTTCAGCTTCAGCATCAGTCCTTCCAATGAACACCCAGGACTGATCTCCTTTAGGATGGGCTGGTTGGATCTCCTGTCCTTAAAGTAACTAAAAGTGTGTGTGACTGCACTGTTTTAAGAGATTGTTTTTTGTCTTTTGCATTTGATTTTGTTATTATAATTGTAATAGTAAATATTGTTGTTCAGTTGCTCAGTCGTGTCCAACTCTTTGTGACCCCATAGACTGCAGCCTGCCAGTCTTCTCTCTCCTTCACCATCTTCTGGAGTTTGCTCAAATTTATGTCCATTGAGTCAGTGATGCCATCCAACCATCCTGCCCTCTCCTTTCTCATTAGGAACATTTCTTACCATTCTAACTAATTTCAGTCCTAACAAGCAATCCTCATGAACAGCTGGTTTTTATTTTGAATTGTTATTTAGAGAACACTTTCAAGTACTTTTAAAATTTAAAGATTAACCTTACGTTAATTTTTAAGATTCAGTTTTAATATTAAAATTTTACTTTTGCATGATAAATAATGAGTATAAAATTATTGGGTCCTAAGATTTTTGTATTGAAACAGTTGGAGGTACTGCTTTACTTATCTTTCATGTCTTTGCTTTTATCTCACTAGCCTCAAGTTTCTATTCTGCAGGAGTAACTTGTTTTCTGTTTGTATGGTTGTAGCCTTCTTTTATCATTGGAAATGGAAACATTTGTCAGGATATGACTGGAAGTATTTCTCTGTTCACTATTTTTCCCTGAGAAATGATGAAACATTCTCAGGTCTGGGAAGGTTTTCTTCTTCATTTTTGAAGTCATTTTCTCAGTTATCTTCTGAAATACGTATTTGTGCATTGATTCTTTGAAATAATTGTTTCATATATTCTTAAGTTAATCAATGAAAAGGCTAAGATAGTCTGTCTCCATTCAAGAATTTGTCACATTTGCCTTCTGTATCACTGAAATTTCTGGATGTCAGATTGAAGTACTCTCTTAAACAGATATAATACCCTTGATGCTACTGCTAAGTCGCTTCAGTCGTGTCCAACTTTGCGACCCCATAGACGGCAGCCCACCAGGCTCCCCTGTCCCTGGGATTTTCCAAGCAAGAACCCTGGAGTGGGTTGCCATTTCCTTCTCCAATGCATGAAAGTAAAAAGTGAAAGTGAAGTCACTCAGTCGTGTCCGACTCTTAGCAACCCCATGGACTGCAGCCTACCAGACTCCTCCGTCCATGGGATTTTCCAGGCAAGAGTTCTGGAGTGGGGTGCCATTGCCTTCTCCGAATACCCTTGATATTTCAGTCTAATAGTAATCAGTAGTGATGTTCTTTTGTCTTAAGGCCGCAAAACTGGTATTTTTAAAGCTTGGTACTGCTTAAAGAAAAATTTCTTGACAGGGAAGGGTTTTTTCTTGAGTGGCAGAATGTGTTTTTTAAATTTATCCTCTTATGATGAGTTGACCTTAGTCATTCTTGGTGTTGGAAGTAAAGAACTGGCTTTGATCTCTTTGCTGTTCAAGGGACTCTCAAGAGTCTTCTCCAGACTCTTCAGACTCTGCAGTCTTCTCCAGACCACAATTCAAAAGCATCAGTTCTTAGTGCTCAGCCTTCTTTGTGGTCCAACTTTCACATCTATACATGACTACTGGAAAAACAGTAGCTTTGACTATATATACCTTTGTTGGCAAAGTAATGTCTGCTTTTTAATACACTATTTAGGTTTGTTGTAGCTGTCATTTTTTTCATTTTCACTTCATTTCGTTTCTTTTTTTTTTTTTGGAGAATTAGGGATGGTTAAGAGGATAGTTTTCAAGTTTATTAATACTTAAAATTTAACCTTTCTGCATTGCGGCAAGTAGAAGAAGCTTTGAAAGATAGTCAGGGGAGTGTGTGTGTCTGTGTGTGAAGCTGTAAAATGCGTATCAAGGCAAAGGTGTTTTTGTTGTAGGTACAGAAATCAGTATGGCCTAGACTCAAAAGCTGCAGTGCTTGCTTCAGTGTGTGTATGTGTGTGTTGGGGGCGGGGGGCGGCAGCATGTGTGTATGTAACCTGCAATATGCTTATTTTATGTGTATTGTGTATAGATTTTTCCCCACTATTTCATACATAAACTTCTTTTATGCTTTCTCCTTTCTTATTTATTGGCTGTGCTGGGTCTTTGTTGCTGCATGAAGGCTTTCTCTAGCTGTGCCAAGTGGGTGCTACGTGTGGTGCACAGACTTCTCATTGTGGTGGCTTCTCTAGCTGCAGGGCGCAGGCTCGAGGCTCACCGGCTTCAGTGGTTGTTGCGTGCACAGGTTCTAGAGTGCAGGCTCAGTAGTTGTGGCACATGAGCTTAATTGCCCCGTGGCATGTGGAATCTTCCTGGACCAGGGATCAAACCTGTGTCTCCTGCATTGGCAGTCAGATTTTTAACCACTGGACTACCAGGGAAGTCCTCCTTTCTTTAAAAAATGAGAATAATTGCTCTTTATCTCTTACAGTACTGCTTTAAGTAACTTCTCTGCTATAATTTATGTTTTTAAATGTATTAAAGGATTCCTCGTAAGAGGTTTTCTAGAATGTTTCTTACATTACCATCATCATAAAGTCTGTAGTATCCTTAATGACTTTTGAAAAGGCATTCTAAGACTGATTTTGCATTGTTTGTTTAAAATGAAATGTTGTGCTCTTTATGAATTCTTAGATAATTTTAATTTCAGTTTAGATATCCCCTTAATTTTGATGTGATTTAAATCTGGGGAAGGATTGAGTGGCTCTCTTTCTAAATTCCTAGCTTTGTTGGGCTATGATCAAAGAATGTGACCTGTAAATTCCCTGTTTTGGAACATTAAGAAGTTTTAATAGACAAACATGCCGTTGATTTTTGTAAATATTCCAAGAACAAGAGAGAAGAATATTTGTAGCTTATAAGGTACAAGGTTTTACATAAATCTGTTCTAGAATTTGTTGATTGTATTATTCAAATCTTCTATAGACTTTTTTCTTCAGCATTCTGTAAAACTCTGAAATATGTTGATTAAATTTCCCATGAGGATTATGTTTTAATTTTTTCCTTGCATTTCTAATTTTGCTTTATTTTGATATCATTATTTGGTATATAAAGTGTTAATAATGATTACATCTTTCTTATAAGTAAATAGTATCAGTCTTGTGCCAAGTTTTACTTTGAATGTCTACCTGTAGTATTAATGTTGCCATTTTGGATTTTTGTTTGTATGCATTTATTTCATTTATATTTGCTCTTTTTTTGGTGGCCATTTTATAGTTGTTGTTCAGTTTCTAAGTCATGTCTAACTCTTTGTGAGCCCAAGGACTGCAGCATGCCAGGATTCTCTGCCCTTCATTCTCTCCTGGAGTTTGCTCAGATTCATGTCCAGTGAGTTGATTATCCTGTCTGGTACTAGTACTAGTTTGTTTGCCTCAGTCGTGTCCAGCTCTTTGTGACCCCATGGACTGTAGCCCACCAGTCTCCTCCCTCCATGGGATTCTCCAGGCAAGAATATTGGAGTGGATTGCCATTTCCTTCTCGAGGGGATGTTCCCGACCCAGGGATCGAACCCTGGTCCCCTGCATTGCAAAGAGACGCTTTAACCTCTGAGCCATCAGGGAAGTCCTGATTATCCTATCTAATCATCTAATGGTGGCTCAGTGGTAACGAATCCACTTGCAGTGCAGGAAAATGGGTTCAATTCCTGGGTTGGGAAGATCCTTAAAAAAGGAAATGGCAGCCCACTCAAATATTCTTGCCTAGAGAATCCTGTGGACAGAGGAGCCTGGCTGGCCACAGTCCCTGGGGTTGCAAAGAGTCTGACGTGACCAAAGCGACTTCGCATATCTAATCCACTGCCACCTCCCTTCTCCTTTTGCCTTCAATCTTTCCCAGCATCTTTTGCTTTCACTCTTTTCCAGTGAGTTGACTCTTTGCATCAGGCGGCCAAAACATTGGAGCTTCAGCTTCAGCATCAGTCCTACCAGTGAATGTTCAGAGTTGATTTCCTTTAGGATTGACTGGTTTGATCTCTTTGCATTCCAAAAGCATTTGTAAATAATATGTAATGTGATCCTTAAATCAAACCTGAGAGTCCTTGTCTCTTAGTGAAGTTCACCCCATTCACATTTATTGTATGATATGATTACATTATCTGTGAAATAATCTAGGTAAATTTGTTTTGATCCTTATTCTTTTTATATTCTTTGCTTTTAACCTTTGTTTTTGCAGGCTTAATTTTGTTTCTGTTGCTTTATTTCCCCTGCATTGAGAGTGAAAAATCAGGGATCATTTTTAAATGTAGAGGTTGTTTCTGAGAAACTTGTTCCTTGTGATTGTCTTCATCATAGTCATTAGTAATCTGTGAGATTAAACACCACAGCTGCCAACTTTTTCTTTTTTAAAAAGATGCCGTCAACCTGGAAAAATTCTTACTGCTTATCTGAGGACAGACAGTTTGACATAAAGAATCCTTGCCAGTTAAGACATTTCTTCAGATCTTGGTTTAGCCACTATCTGGCTGTTGGATAAGATAACCATTCTGTGTCTGATTCATTTTGGCATTATTCTTTTCAGCTCTATGAACACTGGAATGTTCACAAGTAAAACAAGTGTTTTAGTAGAGAAATTTTATAAGTTTGGAATTTTTGCTTGAATGTCTGCCCCTGGTTGTATTTGTACATCTTATTCTTCATATTAGAGTGTCATAGACCAGGAATAACTTCGTTACATAGAAGTAAGCATATGTATGTGTGTGTTTAGTCGCTCAATTGTGTCTCTTTGCAACCCCATGGACTGTAGCCCACCAGGCACCTCTGTCCTTGGGGATTCTCCAGGCAAGACTACTGGACTGGGTTGCCACGCCCTCCTCCAGGGGATCTTCCCAGTCCAAGGATCAAATCCGGTTCTCCCTCATTGCAGGCGGATTCTTTACTGTCTGAGCCACTAGGGAAGCCCAAGCATATAGCAGAATATTTATTAGTATTTATTAGTTTCTAATATTGGGTCTTAAACAGGATATAATAAATTGTTGGAAAAAGGAAGTATTAGGAAAGATGAGTTGTATTTATTATGGTTTTGTAACCACTGGTCACTAAAGAGGCTGCAGAAATACACTGTTTTCGGTTTTGGGTGTCAAAGTTTCTCTGAAATTAAAAGACTGCATGTGACGTATACACATTTGAGCTTTAGAATTTTAGTAGTTGGTCCATAGCATTGTGTTTTATTGAGAATGATCTTTGTCTCGAAGATTTCCTATTTTAATTTCTCTCTGGAAATTCTGACTCTGGAAGTGTAAAACAACTTGGAAGTAAGATCTTAAAGATTTATTACTTTTGTCTTGTTTCCTGGTGAGTTTTCTCTTAATGCTTTGGTTAAATGATACATGTGGTTGAGATTACAAGAGTCAGCAATTTGTTAGCTGAGAGGGA
The DNA here is from genome assembly GCF_016772045.2 of Ovis aries. NCBI lineage: Eukaryota > Metazoa > Chordata > Mammalia > Artiodactyla > Bovidae > Ovis > Ovis aries. The sequence continues at coordinate 38,128,837 of NC_056068.1, forward strand.
AAGAACAGTAAGCAAGGAGCTGAGTCAAACTGCAAAGGAAGATTTATGATACATATAACATTTAAGTTTCAAAAATCTTGTGGAGAAGATATGTAAGTATTTGTGATTTTGTCTCTTTTGCTTCTTCTGAAGTTAGGTCAATTAAATAAAGTAGGGAAATTCACCTTATCCATGTATATGCTTGTTCACAAGCATGCACAGGTGTATATCTTAAACTGAGAAAGGAGTGAATTTAGTTTAGAGAAAGGTTCATTGTTGGAATAAAAAAAAGAAGGTAAAATTTAAAACAAAGGTATAGGTCTGTTATAATTTAATGACTTGAGTAATAATAGTAACTTGAGTACTGCATGAATTATTTTCAGATATTGCTGTGGTCCATGCCAACAACTTGGTTTAAATTAGCTTCTTTTTAATTGTTATGTTACTTAAAGTTAAAAATTCTTATAACTATTGCAGTGTTTTATGGTAAAAGCAACTTCCATTCAGTTGAAAGTTAAGAATGGAGTAGAAACTGGTGAGCTTGCATGTTAATAATTTATACGTCATCAAATGTTGGGTCTTGGGATTATTTCCTTACCATTATGAAGGTTCTATGATCATAATTTTAGCAGTTAATAAAATAGTATGGAAAAGCTTGTCTTCTGTTATAATGTTAGAATGTGGTTCTCAACTTTTAGTTTTACATGTTAAAGACACAGACTGCTGTTTTGTTTATTTTTTTCTCCTTGCAAATTATGTATTTAGTTAATTTCCTTATAGCAGATAGTTTCAGGAAGAAGCTATTGGCTGAGCTGATTAGTCAAATAAAGTTGTCTGACATGGGTTACTTTAGTTTGCGGTTTTAGATGAACAGTACGTGGTACACAGCTGTTGCTCCAACAGCTTTGTTCCAGCTGTCTTACTGGCCTGTCACAAAATACCCCACATTCCTTTTTTTTAAAAAAATGAAACCCCTTGTAATATTCTATACTTTTTTACTCCATTAAAATGGATTCTACTAATTAATTACTTCAATAACTTTACTTTTATGTGTATCAATAGCTATTTATTTAGAATGATGCTAAAATAGATTGAGTGACAGATTTAAACTTATTTGTAATTTTTTGTTGTGAATTAAAATTGGAGTTGTAAAATATTTATGCAAGTTGTGTTAAACATTGAAAACATCACCAAACTTAAAAATGTCCCCCAAAAAGTAGTTGTATTTGGATGATGAAATGGGCATCTTTTCTGATTTTTTTCTAACCCTTGTTTCTATTATTAAGCTTCAATAGAATTAGATGAAAAGCTGTGATTTTGTGTTTATGAAGTTTGTATAGAACCTGTATTGTATATATTATATAGAACCTATAAATACAGGTAGACTATTTTTTTGGATCAGATGGTTGCACTTCATTTTTACTATCTCACTTAGGGTATCTGAATTATGATACTAAGAGTTTCAAGTTTTTGTTTTTTAGTAAGGAGCCAGGACCTGTAACGAGCGTTTTGAATCATAATGACTAATATATATTGAACATTTTCTATGTTAGATACCATGCTTAAAAGTTTTACAGGCATTGTTTTAGTATTTACAGTTTATTGTTTCTTTTTTGCAGATATGGAAACTGAGGCTCAGAAGTTAATTAAATTGCTCAAGATCCCACAATAATGACTGAGATGGGACTTGAAGCCATATTTTCTTGGTTACAGAGAACTGAACGGGGCTTCCCTGGTTGCTCAGCAGTAAGGAATCTGCCTGCCAGTGCAGGAAATGTTGGTTTGATTCCTGGGTGGGGAAGATCCCCAGGAGAAGGAAATGGCAATCCACTCCAGTATTCTTGCCTGGGAAATTCCATGGACAGAGGAGCCTGGCAGGCTGTAGTGCTTGGGGTCACAAATGAGTTGGATATGACTTAGTGAATAGATAAGAATTCAGTTCAGTTCAGTCGCTCAGTGGTGTCCAACTCTTTGCGACCCCATGAACCGCAGCACGCCAGGCCTCCCTGTCTATTACCAACTCCCGGAATTTACCCACTGATTCATGTCCATTGAGTTGGTGATGCCATCCAACCATCTCTGTCTCCTCTGTCATCCCCTTCTCCTCCTGCCCTCAGTCTTTCCCAGCATCAGGGTCTTTTCCAATGAGTCAGCTCTTTGCATCAGGTGGCCAAAGTATTGGAGTTTCAGCTTCAGCATCAGTCCTTCCAATGAATATTCAGGACTGATTTCCTTTGGACTGGTTGGATCTCCTTGCAGTCCAAGGGACTCTCATGGGTCTTCTCCAACACCACATTTCAAAAGCATCAATTCTTTGGTGCTCAGCTTTCTTTATAGTCCAACTCTCACATCCATACATGACTACTGGAAAAACCATAGCTTTGTCTAGACTGCCCTTTGTTGACAAAGTAATGTCTCTGCTCTTTACTATGCTTTCTAGGTTGGTCATAACTTTCCTTCCAAGGAGTAAGCATCTTTTAATTTCATGGCTGCAATCGCCATTTGCAGTGATTTTGGAGCCCAAGAAAATAAAGTCTGCCACTGTTTCCACTGTTTCCCCATCTATTTGCCATGAAGTGATGGGACTGGATGCCATGATCTTCGTTTTCTGAATGTTGAGCTTTAAGCCAGCTTTTTCACTCTCCTCTGTCCCCTGTCACATGGCTCAAATATAACATTTTATTCAATGAGTTGCCTTAATAATGAAGTCTATAAGTATTTTTCTGAGTAGGGTCATGAAGTGTTTTCTGTTCAGTTGAACTTGGGAGACCTGGGGTTGAACAGGGAGTGGGGTGTTGTTTGCAGTGTCGGTTCGCCTCCCGTTTTGCTCTCTCCTGTCTGCCTGTCAACGGGTTCCCGTTACTGCCACGCGTGCTCTTCTGGTTACTGCTCTCCCCTCACTCGGCATCCCCCGACACCTGCCCAGCGCCTGTTTGGAATTCCTGCTCTCACACGTCTGATCGCACTTAGTTGCAATCTGTGTGAAGTGTGCATTCATAACTCTTGCTGTACCCTTTACCAAGTAGGCCTTTTTAACCTAATTCTTAGTCATCTTTCTAGATGTGACTCAGGGTTCATCCCAGCTGTTCCTGAGGAAATATCCAGCTTGGAGAGGTACTCCTCCCTTATGCTTCCATAGTATCCTGTGCATTTTTTCCCCTGAAGCTGTTGAGTGTAAATCGTGGAAGTAATGCCACATTAATGTCTGTTTCCTAAAGAACAAAAAAGAGAGTCTTTTATGTAACCTTAGTATAGTTATCGAAATCAGGATATAATAGTATTGTCTAACTTACATTATTGAAACTTCACCAGCAGTTCCAATAATGTCCTTTATAAATGCAAGAAAGATCCAATCCAGGATCCAATCCAGGATTGCATGTGTTGCATTTTTCATGTCTTAACATTTACTTGTAAAATATCCTACAGTTGGTGTCTCAGATGGTAAAGAGTCTGCCTGCAATGCGGGAGACCCGAGTACTATCCCTGGGTAGGGAAGATCTCCTGGAGAAGGAAATGGCAACCTACTCCAGTATTCTTGCCTGGGAAATCCCATGGACAGAGGGGCCTGGTAGGCTATAGTCCACACAGTCGCAGAGAGTCGGAGACGACTGAGCGACTTCACTTTCACTTACTTTTAGGTTGTCTGTTGTTTCCTTATCATCAGAATCAAATTGCGTAGTTTTGGCATAAATACCATAAAAGAAAGGTGTTTCTTCAGTCCGTCATATTTAGGAGGCAACATTACCCATAACCGTTGATGTGAAATCTGATTCCTTAGTTAATTGTTGAAAAATTACTGCTGTTCCCTTTGTAATTAATATCTTATAATGGGTAGAGATCCTGAGGCCAGGTTAATACTAGTTATTTTTGAGCTTTTGGGGTTGTGTCTCTTTGTCTTTCTTGAATGCACCTTTCTCCTTTCCTTATTTTTTTCTTACTAAGCTTGCTGTCTTCAATTTGTGTTTTGTGACAAGAGTGTTTTTTTAATCCCTTCAAAGAACGCTTGTACTCATATTTTCTTTAGGGCCAAAAAGCCTCAGTTCTTTAGAAGGATCTACACTTTCTTCATGTTGATTTTTTTCATCTATAAAACGAAGTGACTGAAACAAATTACATCTGAGATCCTTTGAGATTGTAAAATACATGAGTTTTGAAGTTTTAAAAAGTTAGATTGTTATATCTTATTTGACCTTTTCCACCCTAAGGTTTCTAAAAAATTGTTTTCCTGCTTCTTCCTGTTTAACATAAAAATGTCTTATTGCTTTGGATTGGCCGTGATGTTTTTCACACCTCAGTAATGTCTCTTCCCAAACTGAAAGACAAAGTGGTATTCTTTTTTTGGTGGCTTGAGGGTGGAAGTGGGGGACTCATTCCCATAACAGTCAAGAATTAAATTTGTCATCCCTTGGAGTTTTCTGAATTACTTCATACAAAAGAGAAGAAGAAGAAGGAAAAAAAACACAATTGAGTACAATGGGGTTTATTACTTTTAAAAACATGACTTATGTATAATTCCTTTTGGAGGGTTTTACAGTTTCTAGTTATTATATCATGATTTCTAAAGAAATGAGAATCTTTATTCACTGAAATTTAGAACAAATTATTTAGTTGTAGAAGTTATTGTGCTATAAACAGACTGAGTCAGGTGTTAGTCTAATATTTTTCCTACTTAAAAAGTACTTAAAAATTGAACTGTCTTGTGAATTATTAAAATAATTGGCTATACTTTAATTTTTAAAAATAATTCTTAATTTTTTATTAATCATAACTAGCATTTATCTTTTGTGATGTTTTACATTTGTATAACTTTTTAGTTTTTGGAGAACTTTTATGTATTGGCTTGTCCAGAAAGTTCGTTGGGTAGGAAAAACCTGAACAAACTTTTTGGTCAACCCAGTACATGATTTCCTCTTATAGTAGCATCTACCCTTTATGATTGCAAGGCGATATGACATTGCCACGGTCATCATTATTTCCATGGAGGAAAATAAAGGAATAGGAGGCTTAGGAAGAAGTGATTTGCTTAAGGTTCTGTATAGCAGGGAAACAGTGAAGCTGGGATTTAAGTTGGTTTTCCTGACTCCTAAAATATAGTGGTATTTCTACAGAACTAGGAATATTAAATTGGAACAAAGATGCCAGCACTTACTAGAGGAAACTAAAAAGAGTGATCATACTCCTTTAGTAAATGGAATTCCATTCTGTGATTGTTACCAGTATGAATCTGATGATGGCGCTGATAAAAGCTAGTGTGGGGCTGGAGACTTGTATTCAAACCCTCTGTCGAACATGTAGCTTCAGAAGACTGAGGTATCTATGTTAACAAGTATCACTGTATATAAAAATGTCAAACACCAAATTTAGGTATTGATTCCTTTTGGGGGGGGGCATGGAATGTGACTATGGAGGTATGTATAAGAGTCTACAGTCATACTGCTAATGTTTTATTTCCTAAGTTGGGAGGTAAGTATACATAGTCTTAATGTTTTTCTTTATAGTATTTTCTGAGATATTGTATAGTTACTTAAAAACAAGAATGTGCTCTAAATTGACTTAAGTATGTACTCAGATGGAAACTTTGAACCTTTCATTTGGTGTTGTAGGTATCATGACTTGGTTGACAAGACAAGTGTGTTCTTTAGGGGTTTTCCTTCAGGGCGGGAAACTCTTTTTTCTGCCTGTCTATTCAAACAACAGATAAAACTTTGCGATTCTAATTATGTTAAAAAGTTGATAATTGAGATTGTGAGCAAAACTGTTTTGTGTGAATGTGTATGTGTTGTGATTTGCTTTTAAAATTACTATACCCAGTTGCTGAAGATTTCTCCAAAGCATAGTATCTGATTTCATCTTGGTGGTTACAGGAACTGATGATTCATTTTGCCTTAAATTTCCTGTATGAAGAACTGATACCTTTAACTTTTCCCAGAATAAAATTCTTAAGCTATTAGTAGATACAAAAATATGAAGGCTCACATAATGTGGTTTTAGGTAGCTGTGAGTAAGGATTAAAAGAAAATCTAGAGTATTATCTAGATTTTAGAGTATTATGCTAGATCTGTGATGTGTGCTTTTCTGCTAACATTTTTTGCTTAGGAAATTTACTGATTTATAAAATGGGTAATTCCTGAACTATTTTCATCAAAAACTGATACTTTGGGGGAGTAGGAATATTTATTTTAAAAATGTGCTTCCCATTTGGCCTTGTGAATGAAAAGGAGTCATATTTTCAAGTTTGGATGATTATAGGATTAGAAAAAATGCTGTTGATGGCTGTTCATATGAAAGCGTTGCCTTTATTTTTGGGTACTTCTGCTTTTTGGAGAGGTAAGAGAGGAAAGGAATTCTGTGTTCTTCAATGTAAAAGTATGTACACTTAGATGTTGATAATTCCCTCAATAAAGAAATTGGTTGATAATGTGATGATTAGGGGCATCTTTAGATTTATAGATTATAATATGTGCTTAAGAGGAAGTGGGTGTGGTAGAGTGGGTAAGAATTGGGAGGCTGGGGAAGGTGAAATAAATGCTCTTGTTCTGGAGTTTAGAGATTTGAATTGAATGATCTCCTTTTGGGAGTGTTACCTACGAATTAACTCATGATGTAAGTTGGAGGGTCTTTTGGTGATTTTGGATGAATTCTGAATGTCATGTAAGAACTGGACTCTTATTGATTTTTGGAAACTTGAAAAAGTGTTTTGCTCCTAGCGTGGTTTAATTTTACCGGTTTTCTGGTGTCTTCTCATAAGAAGAGCCGTTCTTACCATTCTAGAGGCAAGTGGAAGCTGTGGTCCATTAGACTTTTGTAATAGAATTTGGAAGATGTTCTACATGCAAGGATTCTTTTACCCTTTTTTTTGGGTACAAAGGACTTTTAGGATTATGGCGATGCCTCTGCACTCCTCAGAATACTGTTTTCTTGAATGTATACTACATAGGTTTATAAAAGAAACTGATTGCCTTGAAATATAATTATCAAAATTAAAAACAAATCTTTTTAATGCATGTTGAGTGTAAATGCTTTTCTTATTTATAAAGCTGTTACGTGAAATATCTGTGATTTCTATTGAAGAAAGTCACAGATACTGCTACTGTGGTTTATTGAGGGAAGTGCTAAATTTCTGGTTAGAGATTAGTGAAAAAATGTTTCTCCTGTGTTTTTAAACTTTTAATCCCAGGAACCTCTTTTTAATGCAAAATGAACAAATAAATAAAAAAAGCAGTTGGAACCAGATGACTGTGGAATTGAGTCTCATTCTCCGCTTACTAGTATCTGTATTTTACTAAGTAAAATATCTTGCTAGTATTTTCTCAACTTTGAGCCTTTGTTTCCTCATCAATATAATGGAGATGGTAATAGTACTTGTGGGAAGACCTACAGAATTAAACAGTACTTCTACAAGTACTGTTCCCTTTTTCATCTACTGCACAGTGACTAGTATTGTCATTCTGCCAGTTCGAGTGAAGTGTAAAAACCTTTATGTCCCTTTACTCTCCCCTGTTTCAGTTCAGTTCAGTCACTCAGTCGTGTCCGACTCTTTGCGACCCCATGGACTGCAGCCCGCGAGGCCTCCCTGTCCATCACCAACTCCCGGAGCTGACTCAAACTCCTGTCCATTGAGTTGGTGATGCCATCCAGCCATCTCATCCTCTGTTGTCCCCTTCTCCTCCTGCCTTCAATCTTTTCCAGTGTCAGGGTCTTTTCAAATAAGTCAGTTCGTGCATCAGGTGGCCAAAGTATTGGAGTTTCAGCTTCAGCATCAGTCCTTCCAGTAAATATTCAGGACTGACTTCCTTTAGGATGGACTGGTTGGATCTCCTTGCAGTCCAAGGGACTCTCAAAAGTCTTCTCCAACACCACAGTTCAAAAGCATCAATTCTTCAGTGCTCAGCTTTCTTTATAGTCCAACTCTCACATCCACACATGAGTACTGGAAAAACCATAGCTTTGACTAGATAGACCTTTGTTGGCAAAGTAATATCTCGCTTTTTAATACAGTGTCTAGGTTGGTCATAACTTTTCTCCAAGGAGCAAGCGTCTTTTAATTTCATGGCTGCAGTCACCATCTGCAGTGATTTTGGAGCCCAAGAATAAAGTCTGTCTTCTGTTTCCACTGTTTCCCCATCTATTTGCCATGAAGTGATGGGACCAGACGCCATGATCTTAATTTGCTGAATGTTGAGTTTTAAGCCAACTTTTCACTCTCTTTCACTTTCATCAAGAGGCTCTTTAGTTCTTCACTTTCTGCCATAAGGGTGATATCATCTGCATATCTGAAGTTATTGATATTTCTCCTGGCAATCTTGATTCCAGTCTGTGCTTCATCCAGCCCAGCGTTTCTCTTGATGTACCCTGCATATAAGTTAAATAAACAGTGTGACAATATACAGCCTTGATGTACTCCTTTCCCTATTTGGAACCAGTCTGTTATTCCCCTGTTTATAATATACTAATTTTAAAAACTGCATCAGACCATATTATAATTTTTGTTTCAACTTTCAGGCATACTTTAGAAAACCCAGTAGTAAGAAAACCTGTTGTACATGCCCATATTTTTGCTAACTGTTCTTCTTTCCTGAGATTCCTTCTGTTAGTGTTTCTTTTTGGTTTAGAGAAGTTCTTTAGTCATTCTTTAAGAGTAAGTGCTGGTGACAGATTCTTTTGTATTTACTTAATATAAAAGTAAGATGAATTGTTTTGTGGATTGACAGTTCAGCACCTGAAAAATTGTGCCACTTCTGGTCTTAATGTTTTCTGATGAGATATTTGCTGTCATTCTGTTGCTCCCTATACGTTGATGTTTTTCTCTGCTTTCAAGGTGTTTTCTTTGTTTTTAGAAGTTTAATTATGATGTGTCTTAGTGTGGATTACTTTGGGTTTTTACCTTTCTAGAGTTTGCTCATCTTCTTAAATTTGTAGATCTGGCTTGCCAAATTTGGGGTTTTCAGTTACTTCTTCAGGTACTTTTAAGCCTTGCTATTTTGTCCTCTCCTTCCCAAATGCTGATAATATGAATGTTGTTGGATCTTTTGTTATAGTCTAACAGGAGCTTGAGCCTTCATTTATTTATTTGTTTCCAGCCTATTTCTCTTAGTTTTTCAGATTGGATAATTTTCATAGTCTTATCTTCCGATTAATTATTTCTATCCTTCCACTCTGGTTATTTTGCTTATTCTATTTTTCAATTTTAAGTTCCCATTTTGTCCTTTTTGACCTATTTGTTGCTGACACTTTGATTTTTTTGCTGAGAAGTTTTTTTTCCTCCCTGTGTATTTCAAGCATGCCTGTATTGTTGAAGCATTTTTATCCAGATGACTTTAATGTCTTTGTCAGATGATTCTCATGCCTCTGTTGTCTTGATGGCGGTGTCTGTTGATTGCATTTTTGTCACTCAGTTTGAGATCGTCCTTGGATTTTTTGTTGAAACCGGACTGTGTTTTGTTCTGAGGCTTTGGATCTTAGTCAGTGCTAGCTGCCTCTTTGAGGCTGCCCTGGCAGGAGAAGGGAGCTGGAGGGTGCTGCCTTACTGCTGTGAGGTGGCGGTGGACGTCAGTTGCCTCTTCAAGGTTACAATGAAACCTGAGGTGAGGGGAGACACTCCTTATTATTGCTGGGTGGGGTGGAAGTCCAGTCTCCCCTCATGATCTTTAGTGATGCTCTTGCGGAGTAAGATTCATTACTAGTCCATGGGGATAAAGTTCTGGCTTCCTACTTGGCCTTCTCTGACACTATCCAGTGGGGGTTTGGGGTGCTTCCTCTATGGCCTTGAGAATGTGAAATTAATTAATTTCATACATCTCACAGTTACATATTTTTAAAAAATTTTCTGATACAAACAATTCTCATTTCAGAAGAAAAATGACAACAGGTGAGCAGCAAACAATTAAACAAAATACAATGTGTTATATTCTCATCCTTTACTGAATAGCTTAAAAAAACACCACCACTTTAAAATTATCCCCTGACAAAGGTTAATAAATGGTTACCTGTTATCAGTTAAAGGAGCAAGGATATGGGTACTGTCAGATTGCTACTGAAATTGTAAATCAACAAACTCTATTAGGCTTAAATGTCATAAACTTTGACCCAGGAATTAATTGTCAAGGAATTTTTCCTGATGAAGTAACTTGCTATAAGATATAATGATTTATATACAAAGTTTTGTGACAGGGCTACTTAAAAGATTTTGGAAATAGCCTATATGGTCAGTAATAAAGATGGATTAAATAATGGTCCATGTCATTAAAATTAATTTTTAGGAGACTGTTTAACATGGAGGAAATAGTCATTAAATAGGAGGTAAAAACAGATTATAAAACTGAGCATACAATAGATTTAATTAGACTTTGTTTTGTTTTTGGCATTGTCGCTAGGGACCTGGAACTTAAATGCTCTTTCAAGTGCAGAGATAGATCCAAGTGCTAAGGGGCCCTGACGCTTACATGGTTTAGGGGACCCTTTTTAAGAAATAATACAGAAGTGTGTACGCAGGTGAATATTTGTTTAGAATAAGAAAAGAGGCATTTGTATAAACGAAGGACCTGAAAGCCCAGTCTTAACTCATTTTGTGGTGAATCTGCGTCTGCTCTAAAGTATAAAATTTGGTTTACATACACTGAGACTTCATTAATCTTACTTATATCTTCTTCCTCTATATTTTTGATTATATGCTGAATTGTTTTTCTAAACTTCTCCCGTGTTTCTAATAATTCTTGCATTGACTTACTTTTTGTCATGTAAATAATTTTGTTTCATTAAGCTTAATGATATTATAAAGTCTCATTATAGCTCATGCCAAATAAATTTTACCATGTTTAATACTGATGTTTTTATCTTTCTTCTGCTGACTAAATTTGTTGCATTTTTTTGCTTACCCTTTTATTATTAACCTTCTATTCTTTTTTTCTTTCTTTGGAGCCTGTTTGTTTTTTAAGGAAGCCTTATAAGTTTATTGCAGTTATTTTGGTCTCAGTTTGGCCTCTTTGTATTTTTCTTTCCTTACTTCTGTGTTTGACCTGTATTGTAGGGTTGTTGTTTTTTTGTTTGTTTGTTTCACAGAAACTTTTAAGGAGTAGCATCTAGTTTTACTACTGGTTGTGTGTGTGTGTGTGTGTGTGTGTGTGTGTGTGTGTTGGGGGAGGGAATGTAAATAAAGTTTTCATCCATGAATTTTTTTCTTCTGAGTTGTGGTTGTGAATGTTTGTGAATCTGTGAAGAGTTGGTTGGAAGAGATAAAAATTATGTACTGTAAATTTTCTTTTTCCCTAAAGCATTTAGAGATTCCTTAAGTAAGGGAGAATTCATGTAGCTTGGGTTATGTTGCGTAAATTTGTATTGTCACAGTTCAGTTGCAGTTTGACTGATAACTTGTCTTTCAAATGAAATCATGTGAATTTGCCTAGGCTTATAATCCCCATAGTCGTTCTGGGGTCCTTTTAGGGAGTGTGTGTGTGTACATTGAGGCAATGCAAACTTAGGTTGCTTAGCTCTTAGTTGACTGGTGCTAGTTAAAAAGCAGTTTTGCTAATACATATTAAAGTGCTTCCTAACCTAACACATCGCTTGCCTTTCTAGTGTTAGTAATGACAATTTGTATTTGCTCTTTAAACATTTAGGAAGGCCTTGGAACTGATCCCCACTCCCATGGAATAAAGTTAGTAGAAAGAACAAGACTGTTTTACTACCTCTTACTCCGAACAAGACAACTTCCTTTATTTTGCATTTTTGGGTGGTGGTTATAGCACTTGTTTTGAGGTTTGACCACCCTCTCAGTTATTTTTATTTTTTCATGTCACTTTAAGTATACCCTGTGGTGTTTTAACTATAATATCATCTTTAATGAAATTCATGCATGTATGTTATGTCTTAAAACATCACTTGTTTTGACTTAATTTGGCTTATTTTATGCTATCTCTGCTTTATGAGTTTTTTTTAAAACAATTGAATGCTTATTTTTCCACAGCCAAACTCATACTCTTAATAGATTTGCAGTGTTTGTTTTCTCTGTTTAACATATGAATGATTTAAGATATGACATAAGTTACAACTGCTTGGTTTGCTAAGGCTACTCACCCTTCCACCCAGAGCAGCTCAGCAGAGTACAGACATTTTGCCCTTACTGGAAACTATATCCTAAATTCAGTTAACTCCTAATCTTATGTTAGCTGGAATAAAGATATAGTAGAACTTTTGTCCTTTAAAATTGTTTTTCTTACCACTGTTTAGCTTTCACAGGGCTTATTGAACAAATTTCAGAATCGGTGAAACTTTGTGAATAATTTGCAGTCTTTTTTAAAACTTTAATAGAATTGGAAAACATATATTTCCTGAAATAAGTTTCACTCTCAACAATTGGTGTAGTTTAGTCCAGCATGTGCCATAACTTTTTATTTAAAATAGAAGTGTCTTATAAAATAGTTAACAGTTGCATGCTTCCTGGCGCAGAAATTCAGTATGCAAATGTTAAAAATTATATAATAGAAGCAGCATATTGAGCTTCCCTGGTGGCTCAGATGGTAAAGAATCTGCCTGTAATGCAGGAGACCCAGGTTCAGTCCCTGGGTTGGGATGATCCCTTGGAGAAGGGGATGGCTACTCACTCTAGTATTCTTGTCTGAAGAATCCCATGGACAGAGAAGCCTGGCGGGCTATAGTCTATGGGGTCGCAGAGTTGAATATGACTGAGAGACTAACAGTTTCACTTTTTTCCCTCATAAGCAGCATATTAGAAGCTATGCAATCCAGTTATGTGTAGTTTTAAATTATTACTGTTTCTGGTTTTATGAAAAAATAAAGCATTAGGTGTGTGTCCTGAGCTTTTCAGATTCGCACATCTCCTGTTGAAACCTTCACTGCTATTTTCATGTTCCATGACATGAGAGAATGAGGTCACTTTTAATGCTATTCAGGGAATGAAAATCAAACTTTCTTGAAGAGATTCTAATATGTCTGTGTTTTGCTTAATGCTTTCCTGTTACATTCCCAGACAGAGGTCTTAAATTTGAGGAAGTAGTTGAGAGACGCCTGGTTGAGATTCTGAACTCCATCTTCCCTCAGAAGGGGATCAATTGCTACTTCTTCCCCAGCTCCCACTTCATTTCTTAATTGGACAGTGGTACTTTATGCAAAAATTACATTTTACAAGCCAAACATATACTGGGAGAAGAATTCTGTTGTATAATAGCAAACACGGACAGTTCTTCCACACACTTAAAAAATGAGGAAATATATCAGGAGTCCTAAAAATGTGACCACAGTTTACATAGAAAAGCCTCAGTAAATAGAAAAACACGCTATACTCTTGGATTTGAAGATTCAAATTTTTTAGTATATCAGTACTAGAAATTAATGGCATCCCAAAATAAAAACTGAAAGGATTAAGAAAAGAAAAAGGCTCTACCAGACAGTTAACTCTGTTCAGGTAAGTATCAGTGTAAGCTCATTTTGTAGATGAATAAAATGAAGCTCAGAAATGAAGAACCTCTCCAAGTCTGTAAAAGCTAGGAAGTAATTGAAGCAAGGTATCACAAGAAGGTGTTTGAAGGCTCAGATGTAGTAATAGCTATTAATGTAATAAGCACTTATATTACTAAGCACTGCTGTTCAGGCAAAGTACTGTATATTTTCCCAATTAGAATAGCATCTAAATATACTTAGAAAGTAAAAATTTGTGAGACTTTTCTAGGGTGGTTCTAGAGCTAATGCAACCATACAGTTAAGTTCATTTCATGTTCTAGCAAGGTTACGCTGGGCTAGGTTCAAGTTTCCAGCTAGTGTTTTGAACTGAGTACTTCCAGATGTACAGCTGGGTTTAGAAAAGGCAGAGGAACCAGAGATCAAATTTCCAACATCCACTGGATCATAGAGAAAGCAAGGGGATTCCAGAAGAACATCTGCTTCATTGAATATGCTAAAGCCTTTGACTGTGTGAATCACAACACACTGTGGAAAATTCTTCAAGAGATGGGAATACCAGACCACTTTACCTGTCTCCTGAGAAACCTATATGTGTTTAATAAGCAAGAGAACTGGACATGGAACATCTGACTGGTTCTAAATTGGGAAAGGAGTACAACAAAGCTGTATGTTCTCACCCTACTTATTTAACTTATATGCAGAGTACATCATGTGAAATGCTGGACTGGATGAATCACAAGCTGGAATCAAGATTGCCGGGAGAAATATCAACAACCTCAGATATACAGATGATACTACTGTCATGGTAGAAACTAAAGAGGAAACTAAAGAGCCTCTTGATGAAAGTGAAAGAGGAGAGTGAAAAAGCTAGCTTGAAACTCATCATTGAAAAACTAAGATCTTGGCATCTAGTTCTATTCACTAGAAGGGGAAAATGTGGAAGCTGTGACAGATTTTATTTTCTTGGGCTCCAAAATCACTGTAGACAGTAACTGCAGCCACAAAATTAAAACATGCTTCCTCCTTGGAAGAAAAGCTATGACAAACCTAGACAGTGTATTAAAAAGCAGAGATTTCACTTTGCAGACAGAGGTCTGTCTAATCAAAGCTATGGTTTTTCCAGTAATCATGTACAGATGCGAGAGTTGGACCATAAAGAAGACTGAGTGTTTGAAGAACTGATGCTTTCGAATTGTGCAGGAAGAGACTTGAGAGTCTCTTGGACTGCAAGGAGATCTAACTGGTCCATTCTGAAGGAAATCAGTCCTGAATGTTCATTGGAAGGACTGATGTTGAAGCTGAAACTCCAATACTTTGGCCACCTGATGTGACGAGCTGACTCATTTGAAAAGACCCTGATGCTGGGAAAGATTGAAGGCAGGAGAAGGGGAAGACAGGATGAGATGGTTGGATGGCATCACTGACTCAATGGTCATGAGTTTGCATAAACTCCGGGAGTTGTTGATGGACAGGGAGGCCTGGCGTGCTGCAGTCCACGGGGTAGCAAAGATTTGGACACAGCTGAGTGACTGAGCTGGACAGCAAGGAGGTCAAACCAGTCAATCCTAAGTCATCCCTGAATATTCATTGGAGGGACTGATGCTAAAGTTCCAATACTTTGGCTGCCTGATGCAAAGAGCCAACTCCCTGGAAAAGACTCTGATGCTGGGAAAGATTGAAGGCAGGAGGAGAAAGAAGCGGCAGAGGGTGAGATGGTTAGATAGCATTACCTACTCAATGAATGTGAATTTGAGCAAACCCTTGGAGATAGTGGAGGACAGAGGAGCCAGGTGTGCTGCAGTCCTTGGGGTCACAAAGAGTTGGGCACAGTTTAGTGACTGAGCAACAACAGCAACTTATAACTTTATAGAGCAACAACAGTAATTTATAACTAGAGTCTTATATAATCTCTTCCTCCCAATTTCACTTTTCCCCATGTGCATAAGCAGTTTTTCAGCATCGTTTATTGACTATTCTGACCTTCACCTATGACCTGCTATTCTGCTTCTTTATATACTAAAGTTGATATATGTGGATTTTTTTCTTTTTTGGCCTTCTGTTTTTTTTTTTTCCCCCTTATTCCCACAACAGTTCCGCTCTATCTTCTTATTTATTTATTAATACTTGGCTGTGGTGCATCTTAGTTACAGCACATGGGCTCTTTCGTTTCAGTGTGTGGGCTTAGTTGCCCCTCAGCACATGAGATCCTAATTCTTAATCAGGGATCAAACCTATGTCCCCTGCATTGCATGGTTTCACCACTGGTCACCAGGGAGGTCCCTCCAGTCTATCTTAATTTCATGAATGGTTAGGATAAGCTTCACTGCTGTGTTCGTTCAATAAAAATTTCATTGAGGGCTTCCCTGGTGGCTTAGTGGTGGAAGAACCCACCTGCTAGTGCAAGAGACACGGGTTTGCTCCCTGATCTGGGAAGATCCCACATGCCACGGAGCGTTTAAGCCCATGTGACACAACTATTTAGTCTGTGCTCTGGAGCCCAGGAGCTGCAACTGCTGAGCCCACGTGCCGCAATTGCTGAAGCCCATGCACTCTTGAGCTTGTGCTCCACAACAGGAGAGGCCACAGCAATGAGAAGAAGCCTGCTTACCACAAGAGAGTATGTGCTCACCACAACTAGAGAAAGCCCAGGTGCAGCAACGAAGACCCAGTGTAGCTGAAAATAAATACGTAAAGTTATTTTAAAAGTTTCATTGAAAAAATAATTACTGGGCAACTTCTGTGTGCCAGGAACTGTGTAGGTGTTGGGAAAATAGCACTGAACAAAATTCTCACAGAGATCAGTCTTATAAAGAATTTCTTGGATATTTGTCTTGTTTATTTTAGAATTTTAGATTAGCTTGCAGGTTTCATTAAAAACCTGATAGCTTTTAAAAACTTTAAATTGTATGAAATAAGGGAAATTTTACGTTTTGACAGTTTTATTTGTGAACATAGAATGCCTTTGCATTCAGAAGTATCTCCCTCCTTCGCCATCCCCCTCCTCCTTTTTGGCCTTTGTTTAAAGCTGTATAGTTTCCATGATCTATAAAGATCTAGAACATATTTTATTAGCTTTATTCCCAGTTAGCTTTATTCTCAGCTATCATATATTTCTCATTTATTTTCAGTTAAACAGAAAAACATTATATATCAGAAAAACATTGCTTTATTGACTATGCCAAAGCCTTTGACTGTGTGGATCACAATAAACTGGAAAATTCTTAATGACATGGGAATACCAGACCACCTGACCTGCCTCCTGAGAAACCTGTATGCAGGTCAAGAAGCAACAGTGAGAACCAGACATGGAACAACAGACTGGTTCCAAATTGGGAAAGGAGTACATCAAGGCTGTATATTGTCAAGGCTGTGTATTGATTATTTAACTTGTATGCAGAGTATATCATGCGAAATGCTGGGCTGGATGAAGCACAAGCTGGAATTAAGATTGCCAGGAGAAATATCAATCACCTCAGATACTCAGATGACACCACCCTTATGGCAGAAAGTGAAGAAGAACTAAAGAGCCTCTTGAAGAAAGTGAAAGAGGAGAGTGAAAAAGTTGGCTTAAAGCTCAACGTTCAGAAAACTAAGATCACAGCATCTGGTCCCATCACTTCATGGCAAATAGATGGGGAAACAGTGGCTGACTTTATTTTTGGGGGCTCCAAAATCACTGCAGATGGTGACTGCAGCCATGAAATTAAAAAACGTTTGTTCCTTGAAAGAAAAGTTATGACTAACCTAGACACTGTATTAAAAAGTAGAGACATTACTTTGCCAACAAATGTCCATCTAGTCAAAGCTATAGTTTTTACAGTAGTCATGTATGGATGTGAGAGTCCCTTAGGCTGCAAGGAGATTCAGCCAGTCCATCCTAAAGGAAATCAGTCCTGAATAGTCATTGGAAGGACTGATGCTGAAGCTGAATCTCCAATACTTTGGCCACCTGATGCAAAGAACTGTGACTCATTTGAAAAGACCCTGGTGCTGGGAAAGATTGAAGGCGGGAGGAGAAGGGGACAACAGAGATGGTTGGATGGCATCACCGACTCAATGGACATGAGTTTGAGCAAGCTCCAGGAGTTGGTGAAGGACGGGGAAGCCTGGCGTGCTGCAGTTCGGGTCGCAAAGATTTGGACACAACTGAGCGACTGAATTGAACTGATCATATATTTGCTATTGTAAATGATATAATCTGTTTGGATTTTTT
The DNA here is from genome assembly GCF_016772045.2 of Ovis aries. Lineage (NCBI taxonomy): Eukaryota > Metazoa > Chordata > Mammalia > Artiodactyla > Bovidae > Ovis > Ovis aries. Next base: position 38,146,445 of record NC_056068.1, read on the forward strand.
CTAATGCTTTGTATACAGAAATGGCTTATTTTTGACTGTGACTTGTGTATATTTAATTGTGTATGCAGATACCTTGCAGAGCTCTAGTTCCCATAATTATTTTGTATATTCTGTAGGGTTTTCTGTGTGGATAATTGTGTCATGAAATATAGTTGACTTTTAAAAAAAATTTTTTTTATTTTTTATAGTTGACTTTTGAATGATGCAGATGTTAGGGATGCCTGACCCTACTTATAGTCAAAAAGGCCTTCCATAAAGGTGGTTTCTCTGTCAACCAACCATGGATCATGTAGTACTGTAGTATTTATTATTAAAAATAGTCACACATAAATGGACCCATGCAGTTCAAACCTGTGTTGTTCAAGGGTCAACTGTAGAGTGTGTATGTGTATTTAAGAAATAAATGGAAAATTTTATTCATATCAACCTGAGAATTATAACACAGGAGACAGTCTTTTCAGGAAACTTGAGATACTATTCTAACTGTAATCTTTTTCTTTTTTTTTAAAATTTATTTTGTTGCCTGCACTGGGTCCTCACTGCAGTGTGTGGACTTCTTGTGGCATGGAGTCTTTCTCTTCTCGTGGTGCATAGGCTTCTTTTGTTCTGGAGTATGGGCTCTACAGCGTGCAGGCTCAGTTGTGGCACAAAGACTTCTCTAGTTGCGGCAAGTGAGATTAGTTGCCCTGAGGCATGTGGGATCCTAGTTCTGTAACCAGGGATCAAATCCAAGTCCCCTGCATTGAAAGGCAGATTCTTAACCACCGGACCACCAGGGAAGTCTCTGTAATCTATTTTTAGTTCTTATATTAGGTTGTTTTCTTGATTTATTGCATTGGTTACAATCTCCAATATAATGTAACAGTGGACATTCTTTTTTTTTTTAATTGAAATATAGTTGATGTGCAGTGTTAATGAGTTAAGGTATACAACAAAGTGAGTTGCAATCTAAAGGTTATATTCCACTTATTTTAAATGTTGGCTGTATGTGTTGTGCAGTATATTCATTTAGCTTATTTTATACATAATAGTTTGTACCTCTTAATCCCCACCCCTATATTGCCCTCCCTCATTTCTTCTCCCCATTTGTTGCTTTTCAGTCCCTCAGTCACGTCTGACTCTTTGCCACCCCACGGACTGCAGCACGCCAGGCTTCCCTGTCCTTCACTATCTCCTGGAGCTTGCTCAAGCTCATGTCTGTTGAGTTGGTGATGCTACCCAACCATCTTGTCCTCTCTTGTCCCTTTCTCCTCCTGCCTTCAATCTTTCCCAGCATCAGGGTCTTTTCTAATGAATTGGCTCTTCATGTCAGGTGGCCAAAGTATTGGAGCTTCAGCATCAGTCCTTCCAATGAATATTCAGGATTGAGTTCCTTTAGGATTGACTGGTTTGATCTCCTTGCAGTCCAAGGAACTCTCAAGGGTCTTCTCCAACACCACAGTTCCAAAGCATCAATTCTTTGGCGCTCAACCTTCTTTATGGTTCGACTCTCACATCCATACATGACTACTGGAAAAACCATAGCCTTGACTAGATGGACCTTTGTTGGCAAAGTAATGTCTCTGCTTTTTAATATGCTGTCTAGTTTGGTCATAGCTTTTCTTCCAAGGAGCGAGTGTCTAAATTTCGTGGCTGCAGTCACCATCTGCAGTGATTTTGGAGCTCAAGAAAATAAAGTCAATACTATTTCCATTGTTTCCCCATCTATTTGCCGTGAAGTGATGGGACCAGATGCCATGATCTTAATTTTTTGAATGTTGAGTTTTAAGCTAGCTTTTTCACTCTCCTCTTTCACCTTTGTCAGGAGGCTGTTTAGTTCCTCTTCACTTTCTGCCATAGGGTGGTGACATCTGCATACCTGAGGTTTATCAGTGTTTCTCCCGGCACTCTATATTCTGGCTTGAGCTTCACCCAGCCTGGCATTTCATATGATGTTCTTTGCATGTAAGTTAAATAAGCAGGGTGACAATATACAATTGGAGGCAGCTGTTGTTCCTTGTCCAGTTATAACAGCTGCTTCTTGACCTGCATACGGGTTTCTCAGGAGGCAGGTCAGGTGGTCTGGTATTCCCATTTCTTTAAGAATTTTCCACATTTTCTTGTGATCCACAGTGAAAGGCTTTATCATAGTCAATGAAGCAGAAGTAGATGTTTTTTTGGAATTCTCTTGCTTTTTCTATGATCCAATGGATGTTGGCTATTTGATCTCTGGTTCTTCTGCCTTTTTTAAATCCAGCTTGAACATCTAGAAGTTCTCAGTTCATGTACTGTTGAAGCCTAGCTTGGAGAATTTTGAGCATTACTTTGCTATCGTGAGAAATGAGTGCAATTGTGTGGTAGTTTGAATATTCTTTGGCTTTGCCTTTCTTTGGGGTTGGAATGAAGACTGACGTTTTTCAGTTCTGTGGCCACTGCTAAATTTCCCAAATTTGCTGGCATATTGAAGGCAGCACTTTCACAGCATCATCTCTTAGGATTTGAAATAGCTCAATTGGAATTCCATCACCTCCACTAGCTTTGTTCACAGTGTTGTTTCCTAAGGCTCACTTGAGTTTGCACTCCAGAATGTCTGGCTCTAGATGAACACACCATCGTGGTTGTCTGGTTCATTAAGATCTTTTTTTGTATAGTTCTTCTGTGTATTCTTCTCCCCACTGGTAACTGCTAGTTTGTTCTCTGTATTATGAGTCTGCTGCTGCTGCTTTTGTTTTCAGCCACACCACGTGGCATGTAGGATCCTAGTTCCCCAACCAGAGGTTGAACTGTGCCCCCTGCACGGGCAGGTCAGAGTCTTAACTGCTGGACCTCCTGGGAAAGTCCCCCTGCTTCTTTTTTTATTATACTCATCAGTTTGTTTTATTTTTTAGATTCCACATGTAAGTGAGCATACAGTATTTGTCTTTATTTGACTTATTTCACTTAGCATAATGCCCTCCAAGTCCATGTATGTTGCTTCAAATGGCAACATTTCATTCATTTGTATGGCTGTGTGGTATTCTGTTGTATGTGTGTACCACAGCTTCTTTCTTCATTTATCTGTGGGTGGACACTTAGGTTGTCTCCGTGTCTTGGCAAGTGAACATCATGTTGCTGTGAACGTTGGGGTGTATGCATCTTTTTGGACTCATGTGTTTGCTTTTTTGGGATGCATACCCGGAAGTCAAGTTGATGTGTTGCATAGTAGTTTTACTTTTGGGGGTGTTTGTTTTTGATCGTGCCCTGTGGCTTATGGGATCTATCTTAGTTCCCTGACCAAGGATTGAACCTGAGCCCCAGCAGTGAAAGTGCCAAGTCGTAACCATTAGACCACCTGGGAATTCCCTACTTTTAGCTTTTTTAAAGAAACCTTCACAATAGTGGACATTCTTCTTCTTGATTTTAGGGTTTGGCTGTTTAAAAAATTGCTCTTTGCGGTAGGTTTTAGGTTCCCCCCAGTCTTCCATTTTATGAATTTTTTAAGATAAATATATCATTTTCTCATGTTTTTATTTTTTACAATCATATTTTTCCTTTAATCTGTTCATGTGAATTATATTTGTACTTTTTGTCAAAAGGTCTGTGTATCCTTGTATTCTTGGATTCTTGGGATACATCAGTCATAATGTATATTCTTGTTTGTTTACTTACTATTGGATTCTGTTTGCTAATGTTTTGTTTATGGGTTTAAAATTTTTTTGCATCTATTGCTTTTTAGTGAAGTTGGCCTATAATTTTCATTTTTCTTAATGTCTCTTTGTCTTTTTTTGGTATCATGGCCTCATGAGTTGATAAGTATCTCCTTTTTTGCTGTTCTCTTGAAGAATTTGTGTAATACAGGAATTACCTGCTCCTTGCTTTTACAACTTCTGGACTTGGCTTTTTTGTGTATGTGTGACAAGGTTATTTTATTTCTTAATTTTTCCTCCTCTGTTGGTCCTGTAATTATTGATGCTTCCTAATGACTGTATCCCCAAACAAGCAACTGAAGCTCTGTTGCTTCACTCTGGTCCGATTCTTTGTGACCCTGTGGACTGCAGCCTGCCAGGCTCCTCTGTCCATGGAATTTTTCAGGCTGGAATACTGGAATGGGTTGCCATTTCCTTCTCCAGGGGATATTTCCCACCTGGGGATTGAACCAGTGTCTCCTGAGTCTCCTGCATTGGCAAGTGGATTCTTTACCTGATGAGCCACCTGGGAAGCTCATAATTACTGTACCCCCAGTCAAGGGTGAGCTCAAGTGAGAGAAGGGAGCATTTATTGACAGGAAAACATAGGAAATGCAGAATTTCAGGAACAAGTCAGAATTTCAATTAGATGCTAAACTCTGGGCTAGGAACATGCTGGGGGTGGAAAGGGAGTTAAATCTGAGACTTCTCTCGTTAAGAGGAGTCCCTCCAACCAGGCCAGAGTGGTCATAGGAGGGCTAAGTTCTTAGCGGATTGACAGCCTGCTTTCCCTGCTCCCCCTGGTTTCTGAAATATGCACTAGCAGAAGATGAAGACAGGGCAGAATGGATAGATTTAGGTTCTACCCGCACCCTGGGCAGGATTTCAGATATTTTAATACTGTTCGATCATTCCTCAGAGTGTCAGTATAAAGCGTGAAGGACTCCGGTGCCATCCTTGCGTAGTGTCTGGCCACACCCCTCCACCCTTCCATGAAGGGAAATTAATGAGAAAATCTAACATTTTCTCTCAATTAGTCATGCTAGTCGATGGAGAAACAGTATGGACGTTCCCTAATGGGGAAAATAGAGATGTGTACTTACTTGTTTACATTCAGTTTATCTTTTACCATTAAGTTGCTTAAGTTACTACGAAGCTTAACACATTTCCAAAAAGTCTTTTCCAATTTTTTGTTATGCTTCTTTTCATAATTGGTTGTCAGGGTCTTGAGAGATGAATTTTGAAATAAGTTTAAATTATCTGACATTTCTATTTTGCCAATCCATGTTATTTTATATAAACTGACAGTATATTTAGTGCCTTTCAGGAAAGTTCTGTTCCTGTGCTTTTATCGTAAGTCATTGATATCCATTGTTTTTGTGTAACTTTTTCTGAAAGTTTTTTTTTTTTTTAATTAAGGGAAATCTCTGGGAATGGGGAATCTCTTTTAACTTTGAAGGCTAAGATCTGCAGAAAGAAACTTTCTACTGCTTTTATTTACAGATTGAAATTAGCTAAATGTGCAGGTAAATAAGTGAGAATTGCTTAAAAGTTCATTAAAAATTTTTGACCGGATTAATTTCCAGTCTCGGTGTCAGCTGACTTCTGATTTTTGATAGAGAGCATGTGGCTCTTGATAAGCATGCAGTCATTCTAGGTATATTGCCACTTAAGAAAACAGCTTTTTAAAAATCTGTTAGAACATGGGGGAAAAAAAGATCTTGCTCTCTTGTGGTTTTACAGGGTGCCAGAGGTTTAGTTGCTTGTGTGTTTCACTCAGTTGCTTTCTGTTCAATGAGTAAGATCACCACGATGCATCACAACTTTGCAGACTCAAGCAAAGGAAATAGCAGGAGGTAAAATGACCTCAAATGAATGTGGCTTTCTTGTTGATGGGGTGGGCGGGCAGTGCTACAACTAAATAAACAAATTGAACTGTGCGGAAAGACCTTTATTGTGACTTTGGCGGGGTGTCATTCCTTGTTTTTTAAAACATTTTCACAATGACTAGTTCATTGTAAATATATAATTACATTAAGGTGTTTAATATTTTTATAGTCTTATTTTTGTTACCATTTCTTTAGTGAGCTCTTTCTTTTGGGCTGATACCTTACTATTTTGAGCACCTTAAGGTAAGAGAGATGTTAATTCTCACAATATTGGTTGAATGGAACTAACACCTTTTATCTTATCATGTTGGATTCTTTTACATCTGTTTTTGCTCATTTATTTTTCAGGTTTCATTGTTTTACTCACACAATAATTTTGCACTCAGAGAAATAAAACTGATATTTGCAACTCTCTACCATAAGCCTTTTGGATAGGATCATGGCCTTTTATCCGTTGAGTGTTGGTATGAGATAGTTTGATAATACTTTAAAGGGGATGGAGAAATCCTTCATTATGTATGGTAAGCTTGCAGTTATCTGTGCTCTTTCTTAGAAGGCAGAAAGGGAAGTCTGGATAGTTTATATCTTTGTTTATTGGAATGCGAGTCATGCTTACGTACCTAGGGAAAACTTTGCCTGTTTGCCAGCTTATTGCCAGTGTAAGGGTTGACTGAGGTCTGTGGGGAGAGGCATTTGAGGTCTGGACATTTTGTTCCATAAATAGACAAAATAGAGGCCATGCATTTATTTTGTTTTCTAAAGGTAGCTCTCAGTGTAATGTAGTGGTTTGGGGCATCGCATCGAGCCAGACTGCTTGGAATCAGTCTCCACTCTACCACTGACAGTCCTGTGGCTTTGAGCAAGTCACCTAACCTTGGTCTCCTTTTCCTCACCTGTGAGATGGAGACAGTAATGAGAGTACTTGCCTACTTCATGGACTTCTTGTGACGTTTGAGTTAATATATGGAAGCACTTAGTGCCTGGCACATAGTAAACTCTATAGAGATATTGTGACTTAAAGTGTACAGACAGGTTTCCCCGAAGTAGTTGGAAGTATGAAGCTTAATTTTTCTAACAGTCTGATTTATAGTTACTTTTGAATAGCCTTAAAAGTGGAGAATGAAAGAATCAATAAACTCTGTCTTTGGGTTATTGTTACACTGTCTGCCTTCCTGTGGAAATATCTCTTCTCGCTTAGCTGCTCCATGGCCTGGCTGAGGCTGGGCTCTCTGCTGGGGTGACCACAGCGGCAGAGACACAGAGTGTGAGGGCCCCGTCTGGCTGGGTGCAGGAGTCCTGCTCTGAAAGAAGGGTTTTGCTTCTCTCATTAGGGCACCTAATTGAACAAGTGCCATCTCATCTCTGGGCCTGCTAAGTTGCTTCAGTTGTGTCTGACTCTTTGTAGCCTTAAGAACTGTAGCCTGCCAGGCTCCTCTATCTATGGAATTCACTAGGCAAGAATACTGGAGTGTGTTGCCGTGCCCTTCTCTAAGGGATCTTCCTGACCCAGGGATCAAACCCATGTCTGTTACATCGGCAGGTGGAGTCTACCACCAGTGCCACCTGGGAAACCCGTTTCTGAGCACTCTAGTGTTAAAAGAAATAAACATCCAAATAGGACTGACTTGAATGAAGCACCTACTACTTACTACTCTAGAGTTGACCTTAAAGGAGTTTGCAAAAACAGGGTTTTCCTGTCCTAAAGTACAGTTTTAGTCCTAACTGAAGGGGAAAAACATCATGAAAATCTTCTGTTCTTTCTGCTGTCTCCCAAAAGCACCTGATTCTCTTTCAGTAATGTAGTTTATTTTATGGTTGTCCCGCTTTGTACACTAAAAGCTTTACTATGACTTGTTTTATAGAAGATCAAGAGAAAAAGCAGTAAAGATCTCATCTTCTAAGTTGATAAAAAGGCTTTGTTGATAAAAAGGCTTTTTTCCTTAGGTGAAAAAATTACCTGTGAATTTTGGTTTCCCACAAAACAAAACTTTTGTTTCCCACATAATTTAGTAAAATGTCAATATGAGTTTATTCATGTTGGCTATAATATTAATAAAGATATTCTGCTTCTTTGCAGGTCTGTATTGTCTTTTATAAATAAATCTGTTCCTGGCAAGATGTATAAATTTTAAGAATTTGTGGAACTCCTCATACCACACCCACCAGTAAAAGATAGCAATGTCAGATGGTAGAACATTCACCTGGCATCTGTGCTCCTTTATGCTAAACCTACTCCAGGGCTTATCGCTTGGAAACTGTAGTATCTTTTCCATTCTAAGACACGTTAAAAATTATTATCCTTGTAGTTAGGATGCATCTTCCAGTTGACAGTGTCCTTGAATCAAGAAAAGATTGTACTTTTTTTTTTTTGCCTTGCCTCCTACTTGACAATGAGTAGACCCCTTAAGTGAAAGAACCTGTATTCGTTTATTTTTATCTCCAATGTCTGCTTTGCATTTAGAGCTCTTGCTTTTGCTGAACCACAGTGTAGCAATTTTAAGATCATCTCAATAAGCATTAGTTAAAGTGAGGCTTTCATCAGGACACTTTGGCAGGGAGAAACACATCAAAGGAGGGTCTGGTAATTGCTGATAAGTTAAATGCTACTTCTGTTTCCCCTCCTTTGCTCCCCTTCTCTCTCTCTTGGTTGATTCTCTTTTGCTTCCTACTGATGCATACATCACAGACAAAACATTACATTTTTCCTATATCGGTTGCTTTGAGCAGATGCCAGTGACGTGAAAGAGTAAGAATATTATATTTTTATGATATACTGTTATTTTTGGAGCGTCCTTTGAATATTGTATGGTCCCAAATCACTTTCTCTTATAAAAATGAGGAAATGGGCTGGAGGTGGGTGGGTGTTGTTTAGGGCTGTAACGTGTAGGCCCTGGTCATGGAAGAAAGGCCAGATTTCTTGCTCAAGTCTTGTGCTTTAGATGAATCCTCTTCTGAATTACCTTTCTTTTGTTATTTTCATTCATTTAAAATTATCTGGTTTATAAATAGCTCTGTGACTTTGGGTTTTCACACCCTTATCATAATAAACCAGATGTTTGGTTGAGTAGGTGAGGTGTATCTTGACTCCCTTCATCTTGCCCCTGAGTACCTTAATTATTGGTCTTGCGAAATCTAGATGTAATCTTGGTGCTGAAAGAAACTGCTTAGTGGCTCTGGTTGTTTCCTTAAGTTAAGCTTTTATGTGTGGGGAATTAGAAAAATTCTGGTCTGGGACCTTAATTGGTATTTTTTCTGAAAGTGACTGCCATGTAAATGTTTAAAACAGGCTTTATGTATTTTTTTTAGAGTTTTAGATTTACAGAAAAATTGAAAAAATAAAGCAGAAAGCTTCCATATATTGGTGGTTCCTCATTGTTAACATCTTGTATCATATGGAACATTTGTTTTAATTATCGAATGCATATTGACACATTTTTATTATTTAAAGTCCACGCTTCATTCCGGTTTCCATAGTTTTTATCTGACGCCTCTCTTCTGTTCCAGGATCCCGCCAAGATGCCACATTACATTTCGTTTCATGTTTCGTTAGGCTCCTCTTAGCAGAGTTTCTTTGTTTTTGGTGACCTTGGCTATTTTGAGACGTGCCTGTCAAGTGTTTTTGTAGAATGCCCCCTGTTGGAATTTGTCTGGTGTTTTCCCCATAAGTAGACTGGGGTTATGGGTTTTGGGGAGGAAGACCACAGAGGTAAGGTACCACTTTCATCATGTCACATCAAGCGTACATACTAATCACATCACATCAAGGGCACATACTGTCGGCAGGGTTTATGACTGTTGATGGTGACATTGATCATCTGGCTGAGGTAGTGGGCTTGGCTTCACCATAAAATTACTCCTCCCCTCTTGATTTTTCTTCTGTATTCTTTGGAGGGAAGTCATTTTGTGGAGCCCATACTTAGGGGGCTCCATATGTGTAATTTTGAATAAACATATGTAAATGGTGGAGCAGCGTAATATCTGGAGTTAGTGAAATTTTTATTTTTAGCAAAAACATCAGAGTTTAAGTAAAACATTAAGGAATGTACCTGCATTCAGAGATTTGGTTTGGAAAATCTTTTCAGGCTTTTTCCCTTCTCAGTGTTCCAACCTTTGCTATTGCATGTTAGATGTTCCTCTTTAGCTGTTTTTTGTGCTGCCTGTTTGATACTTATTTTTGAGAAAATAAAGTGAAAGGGAACTCTTGAATAAAATTTGTTGATATTTTGATCTTCATCTATTGCTTTTCTACACATAAAAATATTATTTCTAAAACTGAGGGCTTAGTTGATATGTAAATTACGATTAGAGACCAGAACAGTTCAGGACCCAAAATGATCAAGGGAAAGCACCTTGTCGGAAACCCCCATGACAATAAAGCTCTCCTCGTAGTTCCCATTTGTGTGTTTCAATTATAAGGCTTATGTTAAAATTAGATCAGAATTTCCACTGTAGACTCTCAATTTCATAGTTGTGTAACTGCCACACAAACTTGATTGTAAACAAAGGCCTTTAATGATGGGCCTTATTCAAGTAATTCAAGAAAGGGTATTCAGCTTACAGCTGAAAATATATATCTAGTTTTACATTTCAAGTTGAGAAATTGTGAAGAGGCTTTGATTCTAAAATTTTTTCATACTCTTTCCCAAACTTTCTGCAGTGAAAATCTATTATTTTATAAGAAAAAAAACCCTAAATTGAAAATAATAAAATTAACTTGTTAAAGTCTTGGCTTATTATATTTTAAAAGAAAATTGGAAACATATAAATCAGTTTACCTTCTTTCAATTTTCATGTTTTGTTAAATAATGGAGCCTCTCAAGTTTAGAGAATGAAAATAGTTATTTCGTGTGCCTGTGTGTATCTTTGCTGGAAGTTGTAGTCCCAGTACTGTGAAGACAGCTCAGTATTTGAGTTCCAATAACTGGTGAGCAGAAGGGAAAAAAAATTCTTTTTTGCTGTCCAGTCCTCTGGGTTTATGAACTCCATACAGAAAATAATGAAGAATGGGGAGATCAAATTTTATGGGTCAGTGTATTCCTTTCCTAGCTGCTCTAACAAATTTCCACAAACTTTGTAGTTTTAAACAATAGAAATTTATTCTCTTACAATTCTGGAGGACAAAGCCCTCCAATCAGATTGTCTGACGGGGTCGGTCCCGGGGGCCCTGCGGGTGACTGTTTCTTGCCTCTCTCCCAGCCTCTGGTGGTTCCTGGCAGCCGTGGCCGTTCCTGGCCTCTGCCTCCACCTCCAGGTGGTCTTCCCCTCTGGGTCTTCTCTGCTCAGATCTTCTCTTTTCTCTTATAAAGACACAGTCATTGGATTTAAGTCCTGAATGATCTCATCTGGAGATCCTTAACTGAATTGAACTTGCAAAGACCTATTTCCAAATAAGGTCACGTTCACAGGTATCATTTGTTAGGAGTTAAATATACCTTTTTGGGTGCTGCAGTTCAACCCACTACAGTGAGTAAACCCGTTTCTGAATCTGCTTATAAGCACTATAGTACACTGTAAATTTGCTAATAAGCACTGCACTTTTACTTAATGGAATAATAGCTACAGAATCTGACTTATATGCGTGTACATGTGCTTCAGAACTTAGTTGCATGTTTACTTTCTCTTAATGTGGCTTGCAATTGATGTGGCATTCTTCCACTGTGAAATTAGGCTGTGCACATACAGACAAGTTATAATTTGTGCCTTTAAATGATGTGAGCAAAGTCTTAAGTTCTGTGAACACAGGCCATTTAGTTTGACTTTTTAAACCTACATATTGGGCATTCTTGTAAGATGAGTGTTTATATGTTTCTTTTTGATATGAATCATGTCTGTCTCCATTTAAAAGAGTTCAAATGTATCCAGTGATCTAGTCTGATTCAAATTTGTGTGCCACAAGGAGGGACTTTACGGAACTACTGAGAATTGCTGGGTGGATAAATGGGGTTAGATAATCAAAAGTAAGAAGGGTGGTCCTTGGTGTGACTAGACAGAGCCACTTTCTGAGAAGTGCTGACCCAGCCTCCTGGCATGTGGTTGGTTTGGAGAGAAATTCTAAGAGCATTCTGTCCTCCTCCTCTCCCATTTTGAGATATGAAGGTCATGAGGAATTTAGTTCTTACTGTTATTAGGATAAAACAGTAGCAATGCAGGCTCATTCAGATAGTTTTCTAAAGCTTAGTTGTGCTATAGACCCATAGCTATAATATTTGACAGTATATTTATAAAACTACTTCTACTTCTCCCGCACCCATTATGTATTAAGGGGAGTCTCTTTTTTGCGGGGGGGGGGGGGTTGGTAGTGCTTACTTCAAAAATTGTTGCTTTCATTCTGCTTGTTTATATATTGTCTCCTACACTAAAATGTAAGTCCCACAAGTGTCAGAAACATGTCAGTTTTATTCTCATTCAGGACTATGTCCCAGGTCCAAAGTGGCAAAATTCTTGTTGAATAAATGGACACGCTTGAAACTCATGTAGAGACTTACCTCATTCTCTTTCATGGCTGTTTATTCTTCTATAATGTAGGTACAGTAGGTACTGTAATTCATTTAACTGTTCCCTGTTAAAACAACACTGAAGTTATCAAGAGATTTTCACAAGAACAAAGCTGCCTGAACATCTTGTTTATGTGTAGGCATATCTGTATATGTTATCTGTGGTAGCTTGCAATCTTGATATCTTCCGTTTATAGCATGTTTCTGTAAAACTGTTCAGCACATTTTAAAATGTACTGTTGGAATAATTTTCAGGCATAATTGACCCTCTGTGGGACAGATCTTGGCTTAATCCTTTTGAAAGGAACGATCGTAACCCTTCTGTGCATTATATATAGTAAGACTGGGAAGGAGCACAATGGCCAGTATAGGATGAGATTGGAGCATCAGAATCTCTAGTAGCTTTCATTTCACTTGGAGTAAAATCCAAAGTCCTTACCAAGACCTTCAAGTTTCTGCCCGCCTCCCTGTGAACTTTCTGAACTAGTTTTGTTTGTTGTATTGTAGCCATGCCAGCCTTCTTGCTGTTCCTCCAGTGTGTTGCACTTCTCTCACCTCATTACCTTTAAATTCACGTCCTGGTCTACCCCAAGGTAGCAGCATGGCTCATTCCCTCAGTTGATCCAGGGTTCTCTCAGATGTCATACTGTCCCTATCTCCTTCTCAGCCATTGTTTGCAATATCACATCCTCCTCTCTAGCCCCTGCTACTGTCAGCCCCCGAGTTCTTCAGAGTTTTCATCACCTCTGACATATTCATGTTTGTTGGTTTGTTAATGGTCACCTGCCAAAAAACTGCAAGCCCCCTGAGAGCTAGAGTTCCACCCTCAGCTCCTGACACATTGTAGGTGCTCCACTAGCATCTGTAGATTGAGTGGGTCAGTGAAGCAAGGAAGATTCACCTGGAAGTTTTAAAAGTTTAGCAGAATGTGAGGTGGAAAAGTCATCACACTCTTTTCTTCTGATTTTGCTTTTGTAGGCTCCTTTTCTGCTCTAAAAGAGATGAGAAATGAAAATGGCGTATAGGATATTCATAGGTAGCAGTGGATGGAGGGGAAAGGAAATGAAAAAGGAAGTAACAACCCAGGCTCTGGGGAGCAAAAATTATAGTCAGAAGTGAGTTGGTCAGCTCCCTGCTTGCTGGGCAGACTTTCTAAGTTTGGAGAGGAAGAAAACCAATTTTCAGATGTCCATTTTGAGCTAAGCAGTGTGCTAAGTACTTTCACCTTCATAGTAGCCCTTTCAAATAAGAATTATTATGGCCATCTTATAGGTCAGAAAATTGAGTTTTAGGAGATCAAATCACCTTTCCCAGATCACATAGGTAATACCTCAGCTTTAAAGTAATAAAACGTGATGTCAGTGATGCTATTTGCTGCAAAGCCTACAGCTAAAAAGTAGCAGGAGCTAGGGCTTATGATCTGATATTCTGTTATGCCACAAACTTAAAGACATTTTCAGTAGCGCCTGCAAATTAGATTTGACACACTGTAGGAGCTAAATATGTCATAATAAAATTAGAGAGCTGGAAAGAGTCTTTTAAGAGATCATGAAGAGGAAATTCCTCATTTACAGCTAAAAGCCAAGAAGGAGGTTGACTCATCTAAGAACATTCATCTGGTTGTCGAGCTGGAACTAGAATCTAGGTTTCCTCACACTCCTGTGCTCTGTCTTTGTTATTTAACGGTTGATATTTAATCTGTCTAGGTCTTTACCCTTGATTCCCTCTTTCATTCGTATGTTTCAAGTTTTCAAGCCTGCAAATTACTTTTCCCTCCCACTTGTGTCTCCCAGCAACCTGTTGCTTTCTACAGGTAATTGAAGTTAACAGTTTCTTGGGTACTTTCCAGAGATGTTTTATATATGTAAAGCAAATATATAAACTGTGTGTTTATTTAATGACATATCATGGGGTTTACTCCATATTAACAGGTGAAGTTATTTTTCTACTTTTTTTTTTAATTGGTTGCATTGAGTGTTTCTTAATTTAGCCAGTCATTTATTGGAGGATGTTTTACATTTTTCCAGTTTTTAAAAGTTAAGAACAATTCAGTAATGTTACTTCTGTGCACAAATGTATCGGTACCATGAATTTCTATAAGTAAAATTGGTAGATCAAAGAGTATATGTTTTTGTATCTTTTTTAAATATTGCCATATTTAGACCTTTTTTTCTTAACATGGAAATGGAATATTTTCATTTTGAATAAAACTTTTTTTCTATTTGACAATACTTTATAATTTAAAAAAAATAACATTTTAAGAGTAACAGCATTTCTCTTTTAAACTGGTGCATGCTGTATGCTTTGATGTGAATATGACAGGTTAAAGAAAGTATAATGGACTCAGTATTGCTTTGGAGTCAGACCTGGAATTGGATCTTACTTCCACCAACCTACTGACTTTGTGACCTTCGGCAGGTCACTTAACTGCCAAGCCTCAATGGTCTTGTCTGTAAAGTGGGAATAACACCAGCCTTTCAGAGTTGTTGTCTAGAACTGCTGTCTTTCGTTGATTCTAAGTCAGTTTTTTTCTTCTCTGCATTTTAGTACTGACATTGAGATGCTTCATAATGAAAGATGTGCCATAGTTTTAGCATTTTTTTTCATTCTTGGCATATAAAACAATGATGGTCTTATAACTGATGCTGTCTTAGATTGATGAAGCAGGGTGATTGCAAATACTGGCACAAGTGAACTGTGGTAGGGCATTGTATAGGCAAAGGAAGTTCAGTGTGATGGGGAAGTTCAGGGTTGCAGAGGGTGTGGATGGGTGTTAGGGGAGTGGGTTTGGCACTGGAACTCGCAGATCCACCACATAGTGGGAGGAGAGTGCTACTGATTGGAACACAGGAACAGATATTACCCACAAATGTGATATATAGAAGTTGGAATTGTGGCAGATTGTTGGTGAATAATAGGACTTTGGCCCATGGTTGAGATTTACGAAACATGTGTTAACTTTTGGCAGGAAGACTTTATAAAATAATGCAACTGTTTTAAAGTAGGCAAAAGTTTGACAGACATTTCTCCAAAGATTTACAAATGGCCAATAAGCATGTAAAATGATGTTCAACGTTCCCTTGGGGAAATGTCAATCAAAACTGCAAAGAGTGTCTTTCCTGATGGTTCAGTGGTTGACTCCATGCTTCTACAGCAGGAAGAGCAGGTGTGATCCCCTGGTCAGGGAGCTGAGATCCTCTATGTCCCACACCATGGCCAAATAAATATTGGGTTGACAAAAAGTCCATTTGGGTTTTCCCATAACATCTTATGAAAAAACCTGAATGAATTCTTTGGCCAACTCAATAAATAAAACAAGTTAATTAAAGAAAAAAAAAAAAACCTGTAAGGAGGTGACTGCTTTGTACTGGGATGGCTAGAATCAAAAAGACACATTTCCAGTAACAAGTATTTATGAGGATCTTGAGAAATGAAAGCCCTTGAACTTTGCTGATGGGAATGTAAATGGAACAGCCATTTGGGAAACAGTTTGGCAGTTCCTCAAAAAGTTTAAGTTACCATATGATCCAGCCATTCCACTGCTAGTTATATGCCCAAGAAAAGAACGTATGTTCACACAAAAAGATTGTATGTGAATGATCATAGCAGCATTGTTCATTATAGCCAAAATGTGGAAATGACCCAAATGTCCCTTTCCTGATGAATGGATAAATGCAGTGAGGTATATCCATATGATGGCATATCATCCAAAGGAATGAGAAGTGAAGTGCTCACATGGTTCAGCTTGGATGAACACTGAAAACGCTACGCTGAGTGCAAAAAGCCAGAGACAAAAGACCACATATTGTATGATTCCATTTACATGAAATGTCCCAAACAGGCTAAGCTCTCGAGACAGAAAGTAGATGAGTCGTTTAGTGGTCATAGGAATGGTGAGGGATGGGGGAGATGGGGAATGGCTTCTAATAGGTATAGGATTCCTTTTGTGGGTGGTGAAAGGGTTCTGGAATTAGTGATGGTGGCTGCATAACCTGGTAAGCTGATACAAACTAATGAATAGTGTACTTTAAAAGGTGTGAATTTTATGGTAAATGAATTATATCCCAGTAATGTTCTTAAAGGGCTTCCCTGGTGGCTCAGTGGTAAAGAACGCATCTGCCAATGGGAGATGCAGGTTTGATCCCTGTATCAGGAAGATCCCTTGGAGAAGGAAATGGCAACCCACCCCAGATTTCTTGCCTGGGAAATGGCATGGAGAGAGGAGCCCGGTGGGCTGTAGTCCATGGGGTCATTTGAGATTACTTAGTGACCAAACAATAACCATGCTCTTAAACAAAAAGGAGGTCCTGGCTCTAGGAAGAGCGTGGATTGCTTAGCAGATCATCAGAATAAGAAGAGAGTTAGAGTGGAAGCAGCCCAGTTATAGGTGAACTGGAACACCTTTTGATAGGAAAAGCCTGTTAGAAGGGAGAAGAAATGGAGATATTGGGGTTTGGGAATAAAAAAGAAGCAATTATGAGCACTGTAGTATTGTGCCAAAGTCAGACAATTAACAAAGCTAACAGTGCTGAGACTCTGAATGTGGACCATGAAGTAGTTGAGAATGCTTCTTGCCTAAAGCTGATGCGGCCCTGAGGTCTATGTGGTGACACTGAGCCTGCAGAGGGGCTCCCAGTGTGGGCAGACCCCGGGTATGAAGAGGAAAGATGCTGAGATGGGACCCAGGTTAAGCCTGCACAGTTTCGTTAGGAGTTTGTGCATCTAAAATGCCCCACAGAGGCCAGCACAACATTTAGGCAGCTGTGGCCCACATGAGGTTGGAGGTAAGGAAGGCTGACTGACTAGTAGTTATAAGGATGGAGAGAAGGGTGGGCATGGAAACTCCAGGAGTGCAAGGTTCAGAAAGAACTGAAAGACTAAGAAAAACCTGTGCCTTTGTGCGAAAAAGATAATGTCTGGGAATTACTCAGATTTCCCACGGGGATGATGTGAGGCTTATAGAGTTCTCTCTGTTTATCTATTATTCTTGTCTGTGCCAGTAATCATTGTGCTTTTAAAAAATATTAATTAAAATTTTTTTATTGGAGTATAGTTGGTTTACAGTGTTGTGTTAGTTTAAGGTGTTCAGGAAAGTGGGTCAGTTTAAAAATTTTGGTAATTCTTATCCTTAAAACGTTAATTAGGCTTTATATGTTATCTGTATATTATGTTACTATATATTACTATAGTAATTGAGAGATGACAGCAAACAACTGTTAAGTTCAGGGAAGTGAAATAAACTTTATCGTACTCTGTGAGAGAGGCCACTGACTTACTGTTGTTCACTGGTTTGTAAATATTATGGCAACAGTGAAAGATGCCCATCTAGTTAGGCAGGCAACCCCTGAATCAAGCTTGACTTGCGTACAAGTGGTTCATGTATGTGAATCGTGGCTGTAGCTGTGACAGGGTTCTGTGCAGCCCTTTTCCTCCTGTTGACAGTTTTCAGAATCACTCACTGGTACTGTGAATGAAAAATGTGTGATCTGATGAAGCTAACCTATTGGGTAGGCAAAGTTGTAGGGTAGTGGGGAGTGGGGAAAGAGCAAAACATTTCTCTTTTCTTCCCTGCTTTTAAAGCCATGGGTTTGGAAGGATGAAAGTTGTGAAGAGTATAGGGAACTGGCATCTGAAATGGTTTACCCACCCCTGAATAGTTTTCCCTTCAGAGTCTGAAGCTTTTCTTCTTGACCGGTGTAGAAAATGTTACTAGAGATTGATTTTGCCCTTGAAAAGAGTAAGCGTCTGCAGGGTCAGGGTGAGCTGTCTCACACCGGCAACTTTCGTGAATGTGGACTGATAGTTGTCCGCCTAGTGCCTCTGGGTGAGGAGATCGCTGGTTTTACTTTGAGAGTGGAAGGAACAGTGGGGAGAAAGGCAAGTAGTTTTGTACCTAGAATGTTTTCAGAAGGAGGCTAAAGCCTAGGTAAGAGTGTAGTAATAGGGACTTGGGGCAGAATGAAGAGGCTGGGTGTACAAGGGGGTGCCTCTTGACAAGCTTTTCCTCCTTTTAAGTGTAGCTTTGGTTTGGCTCTGTACTCTGGGAAAGGAAACACAACTCCCTTCCCATTTCTTCTTGGGCCAGATGACTCTGCTTCAGAGGTTAGGACTCAGGGTTAACACTGGCTTAGGACCATATTTCAGTGGTAGCTTTTGTGGTCTGGCCTATGGAGCTAAACAGATTAGAACAACTTTTCCCTGGGGAAATAAATGAGCACCAAAGAACAAACTTTAGAAGCAAACTTTTGTGATATAACCAGTTTGTAAGTTGACTTTGTACCATACTTTTCATAGTGCATACCAGGCCTAGTCATTGGCAGCCACATACTTTACTTTTGAGGTGTAGATATCATCACTGAGATTGTACAGAAGTGACATGAAAGGCACGTGGTGGCTCTAGACAGTGAGACAATTAGCACCTTCGACTGAAGTTTTGTTAAAGAGAAGCTAAAAGGAGTGTAGGGTTTAGGGTAGCTTTTATTATTCTGCATTAGCATTCTGGAGGATAAATTATGGAGATCTCTGTAATTATGCATGTTAAGTGAAATGCTGATTTCAGTCAGGAACAAAAATATGTACTCAAGGGCAGGAATATCAAGCACATTGGAAACATTTGACAAAAAAAAAAAAAAAATAAGGGAGGATGTTGCAGGGAACAAAGGTTCTCTGTGACTTGACAGCTGCTGTTAAAAAGTGACACCAGGAAGCGCCCGGTCTGGCTTACAGCTGCCTGAAGTTGCTGTAGTCTTCTCTAGTGTTACCAGAGGAATTTGCACTGCTCCTGTTTTAGCAAACAGAGGCCACTGATAGCTAACCAGGACCTTACTGTGCTCTTAGAAATCGATTCCTAGTTCCTCATTATGACCTTCATAATTACTGGGTTTTCCAACAGCAAAATATGTTGAGGCTCTAAGTATGTATGTGCAGAGTACCTTGCTTCACACCAAAGAAATTCTGAAAAGCTTGAGACAGGCCCTGGATTCATCAAATCTAGTTGGACACATTTAACAGGGTTTTAACTGGAACTCTAACTTATTTTAGTTTTTTTTGAAGCCTCAAAGACTGGGAATAAAGCAGTGTTGCTTGGTGACCCTCATATTTCAAGGACTTGCATAGAAGATGGCCTTAAATTGCTTTTGCACATTTAGCCCATACTTTCCAGGAAGTAAAATTGTGAAGAGTTAAGGGTTCTGAGACAAGGGTATTTTTGGAGAGAGAGCTGTCAGTAGCGGTGTGTTCATTGCCCTTTCCCGTCTCTACACACCATGGAGTGGAGAGGATGCTTCTTTTAAGGCCCCTTCGTTGAAGCCAGATGATGGGGGAAGCTCTAATAGAACGATTCTGAGAACTTGACATCTATCCCCTTGTGTCTGGAGAACATAAAGATTAGTATACAAATCTGTGGACTGATAGCAGAGCAGAGAAAAAGGAAGAGGACTGTTTAGTTAGTAACATGCAGTTTAAAACACAATAATAGGTTCCCCCGAGTTTCTGGATGGAACTAGATTTTAAAAGCTTCTGAAAAGAGACACTGTGTGGCTACCTAGAAGATGATGTCAGTCAGGAGGAGGTGTCCTTGGGAACCTCAAGGACTGAGAGTTTTGCAGGACTTACTCTTGTCCTGAGAATTGCACGTGGAGGGTCTCACTTGTGTACTCTTTTGGAAAACCTGCAGGCCCTCATGAGAAAGTTATCATGGGCATCAGCTCTCACTGGTAAGGCCTTATCAACCTCCCTTATTTCTCTCCACTCCTTCAGCTCCCAACCCTTAAGGAGCCAGAATAGAGGCAGTCTTGTTGGGGGTAGAAAAGATGCATAATAATATGGGGAAATCAAAGATGACTGGTCTTAATTATCCCTCTGCTGCTACTGCTGCTAAGTCGCTTCAGTCATGTCCGACTCTGTGCGACTCCATAGACGGCAGCCCACCAGGCTCCCCTGTCACTGGGATCCTCCTGGCAAGAACACTGGAGTGGGTTGCCATTTCCTTCTCCAATGCATGAAAGTGAAAAGTGAATGTGAAGTCGCTCAGTCGTGTCTGACTCTTCGCGACCCCATGGACTGCAGCCTACCAGGCTCCTCAGTCCATGGGATTTTCCAGGCAAGAGTACTGGAGTGGGTGGCCATTCCCTTCTCCAGAATTATCCCTCTACCCCAGTCCAATCACAAAACTCTCAGCTCTATGTAGAATGGAGAGAAAGGAACTTTAATTTTAGATGAGTATTGACTGATGTAATTAAGATGTTGTACTGTGTTGTTTAGTTGATAAGTTGTATCTGACTCTTTTGCCACCCCATGGACTGTAGCCCACCAGGCTCCTCTGTCTATGAGATTTCCCAGGCAAAAATATTAGAGAGGATTGCTATTTCCTTCTCCAGGGGATCTTCCTGACCCAGGGATCAGACCCACATCTCCTAAATTGGCAGGTGGATTCTTCACCACTGAGCCACCAGAGAAGCCCAAGACATCGTACTAGACATCTAAATTTATTTCTTTTCCGTTTTTGAAATTGAGGTATAATTCATGTACAGTGTTGTGACAGTCTGCTGTATAGCAGAGTGACTCAGATATACACATACATTCTTTTTTAAATACTCTTTTCCATTATGATTTCACACCCGCTTTCAACAACATGAGAGGTGACTGTACACATGGCCATCACCAGATGGTCAATACTGAAATCAGATTGGTTATATTCTTTGCAGCCAAAGATGGAGAAGCTCTATACAGTCAGCAAAAACAAGACCGGGAGCTGATTGTGCTGAGATCATAAACTCCTTATTGCAAAATTCAGACTTAAATTGAAGAAAGTGGGGAAAACCACTAGGCCATTAAGGTATGACCTAAATCAAATCCCTTATGATTATACAATGGAAGTGACAAATAGATTCAAGGGATTAGATCTGATAGACAGAGGGCCTGAAGAACTATGGACAGAGATTCATAATGTTGTACAGGAGGCAGTGATCAAAACTATTGCCAAGAAAATGAAATGCAAAAAGGCAAAGTGGTTGTTTGAGGAGGCCTTACAAATAGCTGAGAAAAGAAGAGAAGTAAAAGGCAAAGGAGAAACGGAAAGATCAACACATCTGAATGCAGATGGGTTCACAGAAGAGCAAGCAGTTCCACAGTTCCACAGACACACAGAGATAAGAAAACCTTCCTAAGTGATCAGTACAAGAAATAGAGGAAAACAATAGAATGAGAAAGGCTAGAGATCTCTTCAAGAAAATTAGAGATGCTGAGGGAACACTTCATGCAAAGATGGGCACAATAAAGGATAGAAATGGTATGGACCTAACAGAAGCAGAAGATACTAAGAGGTCACAAGAATACACAGAAGACCTATATAACAAAGATCTTAGTGACCCAGATAACCACGATGGTGTGATCACTCACTTAGAGCCAGACATCTTAAAGTGCGAAGTCAAGGGGGCCTTAGGAAGCATCCCTACGAACAAAGTTAGTAGAGGTGATAGAATTCTTGCTAATCTATTTCAAATCCTAAAAGATGATGCTGTGAAAGTGCTTCACTCAATATGCCAGCAAATTTGGAAAACTTCAGTGGCCACAGGACTGGAAGAGGTCAGTTTTCATTCCAATCCCAAAGAAAGACAATGCCAAAGAATGTTCAAACTACCTCACAGTTGCACTTATTTCACATGCTAGCGAAATAATGCTCAAAATTCTCCAAGCCAGGCTTCAATAATACGTGGACTGAGAACTTCCAGATGTTCAAGCTGGATTTAGAAAAGGCAGAGGAACCAGAGATCAAATTGCCAACATCCGTTGGGTCATAGATAAAGCAAGAGAATTCCAGAAAAACATCTACTTCTGCTTCATTGACTACACTAAAGCCTTTGACTGTGTGGATCACAAGAAACTGTGGAAAATTCTTCAAGAGATGGGAATACCAGGCCACTTTACCTGCTTCCTGAGAAATCTGTATGCAGGTCAAGAAAAAATGGACTGGTTCCAAATTGGGAAAGGAGTACATCAAGGCTGTATATTGTCACCCTGCTTATTTAACTTATGCAAAGAACATCATGCGAAATGCTGGGCTGGATGACGCACAAGCTGGAATCAAGCTTGCCAGGAGAAATATCAGTAACTTCAGATATGCAGATGACACCACCCTTATGGTACAAAGTGAAGAAGAACTAGAGAGTCTCTTGATGAAAGAGGAGAGTGAAAAAGTTGGTTTAAAATTCAGCATTCAAAAAAGTAAGAACATGGCCTCCAGTCCCATCACTTCATGTCAGATAGATAGGGAAACAATGGAAACAGTGACGAACTTTATTTTCTTGCGCTCCAAAATCACTGCAGATTTGAAATGAAAAGACACTTGCTCCTTGGAAGAAAAGCTATGACCAACCTAGACAGCATATTAAAAAGTAGACACATTACCAACAACGGTCCGTCTAGTCATAGTTACGATTTTTCCAGTAGTCATGTATGGATGTGAGAGTTGGACCCTAAAGAAGGCTGAGCGCCTAAGAATTGATGCTTTGGAACTATGGTGCTAGAGAAGACTCTTGAGAGTCCCTTGGACTGCAAGGAGATCAAACCAGTCAATCCTTAAGGAAATCAATACTGAATATTCATTGGAAGGACTCATACTGAGCCTGAAGCTTCAGTACTTTGGCCACCTGATGGGAAGAGCTGACTCATTAGAAAAGACCCTGATGCTGGGAAAGATTGAAGGCAGGAGAAGGGGATGAGATGACCGAAAGGCATCATTGACTCAACAGACATGAGTTTGAGCAAGCTCAGGGAGTTGGTGATGGATAGGTTTAATATTTTATTTGGCTACACAGGGTATTAATTGTGGCATGCAGGACCTTCGATCTTCATTGCGCCACGAGAATGAAGTCCTTAGTTGCGGCATGTGGGATCTAGTCCCCTGACCAGGGATTGAACCTGGGCCACCTGCATTGGGAGCTCAGAGTCTTAGCCACTGAAACCACCGTTGAAGCCCCTGTTTCTGTTTTGGAGATAGGTTCATTTGTGCCATATTTTAGATTTCACGTATAAGTGATGTCATATGGTATTTGTGCTTCTCTTTCTGGCTTACTTCACTTAGGGCTATAGTCTCCAGTTGTATTCATGTTGCTGCACATGGCGTTCTTTTTTATGGCCGAGTAGTATCCCATTGCATATATGTACTACATCTTCCTTATTCATTCACCTGTTGATGGACAGGTAGGTTGTTTATGTTTTTTGGCTCTCATGCATAGTATTGCTGTAAACATAGGGAAGCATGTATCTTTTTGAATTATAGTTTTGTCCGTGTGTATTCCTAGGATTGCTGGATCACATGGTAATTCTATTTTTAGTTTTCTGAGTAACCTCCATACTGTTTTTGACAGTGGCTGTACGAACTTACATTCCAATCAACAGTATGGGAAGTTTTCCTTTTCTTCACACCTCTCCAGTAGTTGTTATTTGTAGACTTTTTAATGATGACCATTCCAACTGGTGTGAAGTGGTACCTCGTTGTATTTTTGATTTGCATTTCTCTAATAATTAGTGATATTGAACATCTTTTCGCTTGCCGACTGGCCACCTTAATTATTGAAATCACAATGTTCTTTGGGCTGAAAGTAATGAAAAGCGTTTATAATTGAAGAACGATTAGAAAAAATTAGATTTACCTCAGATCTCATTAAATTGCAAGGAAAAGCTTACCCACAGAAGGGCTTTGAAGAAAGTTTTCTGCTTATAATATATTGCGTTTATTAGCTCAGTGTTTCATTTATGCATGCATATATACACATATTCATATATACTGGGTTTCCTTGGTGGCTCAGGTGGTAAAGAATCTGCCTGCAATGCAGGGGATCCAGGTTCAGTCCCTTGGTTGGGAAGATCGCCTGGAGAAGGGAATGGCTACCCACTCCAGTTTTCTTGCCTGGAGAATTTCATAGACAGAGGAGCCTGGTGGGCTACAGTCCAGGGAGTTGCAAAGAGTCGGACATGACAGAGCGACTAACACACATGCATGAAAAGATGAGCAATTAGGAAATTGTAAGTACCAATTACATGGTATACATAAAGCTGGATGTATATACATTTCCAAATCACAACTTTTAACAATAAGACAGAATATTCAAAGTTGGAAAAATCCAAGCTATCATCACCTTAAAGGGTAGGAGAAATTCAGAGCATATTGAGGTCGTTTTCTGGTTAGAGAGTTGGAGGCCTTGCAAAAGAAAGTAAGTGGTTTGGGCTTCGGTTAGTATTCCCATCTTAAAGTCAAGGAAACTGAGGTTCAGGCAGGTTAAATGAGGTGCTCCAGTTTTCCACAGCTGGTGAAGGGGGTAGCACTGTATTCTGGTCCATCTCACTTGCACCTCCAGCTCCTGCCACTTCACCCTGCTGCCTCCCTGCACATCAGGATCCTTGGCGCAGTGGGCCTGGACGAGCGGGAAGAGGAGAGCGGCGCACACGGCCTCACTGGTGATCGTGGTCTCCAGTCCCCGGGGCAGCTCTGAGCAGCCCTCACCCCTTCCTTTCTGGTTTGCCTTTTCCCTTATCCTGAAGTGGGCCCTGGATTATGCCCTCCTTAAATTAGCCTTGTTCTCAACTCTCTTCTGTTGAGAAAATGAGCCTTAGAGATGTTAATCAAGGAAAGTAGAATAGCATCTGTGTTTGAGTATCAGTAGCCCATACATTTTCTTCTCATCTTGTGCCTCCAGTAAAGACTTTATATATAAATGGATATATTAGTAGAAGGCAAGCCCTCATGAAACCTCATGTTTGGGTTTATTTTATCATTATTTAAAAAAAAAACAAAACAGGTTTTAAGGCTAGAAGTAATGACTTTTTAAAGTGGAGGGGAGCAGAGAACCACAGAATTTTGTGTCTAGCTTGTTTCGTGACCTGGGTTCTGTGTGCCCCTTGAGGGGCAGGGTGGAGGTGAGCAGGACCGCAAGAAAGGAGAAAATGGAACCATGTAGTTGTTAGTCTCGATTTTCCTTGGTACTTTTACTCCTGGTACTTTCCTGGTACTTTTACTCCTTGTTTTATAGGCCAATAAAGGAATAAAAGATTTGAAATCTTATGAATTATATTAAATAGCAAGAATTCTAAAGCATTCATTAGGATAAGACCTGAACTTAAATCGTGGTTCTCCTTATTAGCTAGCTGGGTGACCTGGAAAAGGTAATTCTGTGCCTCACTTAAAAATTTAAGAGGGAAATACATATCTGAAGAATCTTTAGGAAAAGTTTATGTGTATCATTTTTAAACTGCATGTCACATAGCAGATGCTTAATAAATGCTGACTCCTGTTATTGATTGAGGATATATCATTTTTTTTTTTTTTAATGGGAGCAGGGAAAGCAGGAATGGAGGAGGAGAATGAGTGGGCTTTACCTCCAGAGAGGGTGAGTAGAGCAGGAGTGTTGGCCAGAAAGCCTGGAAACTTGATTTTAGTGCTGGGTTCACTTGCTCTTTAAACATTAGGCAAGTCCACTCTACGTCTGACAAAAATCTGTCCTCATAGAGCTTGTATTCCAGTCGGGTTGAAGAAGTGATGGACGGTAAAAGAGAAAAAATAAAATATAAAGAGAACTGCAAGATATTCTGACCAAAAAAAAAAGTCGGGTTTCTGGGTGAGTTAGTTGGTCTTGAGTAGAGTGAGGTGAAAGCTTAGGATTAAAAAGGATCAAGTATATTCTTCCTTTGATTTGACCCTGCTTGTGGTACTTAACGTGCTACCACCAGAGTTTTAAAAAATGTTTAATAATATATGCAATGTATAATTATGTAGCGATCAGTATAATATATTCTTGTATACACATTACGCAGATTCAGGAGTTGTCAAGGCTTTCCCATGCTCTTTAACCAGTCTCCTTCCCCTGCTCTCTCCCTTCACCCTCCTCTTTCTGTGCCCTGTGAGTTTAGAG
Organism: Ovis aries; assembly: GCF_016772045.2. Taxonomy (NCBI): domain Eukaryota; kingdom Metazoa; phylum Chordata; class Mammalia; order Artiodactyla; family Bovidae; genus Ovis; species Ovis aries. Next base: position 38,172,382 of record NC_056068.1, read on the forward strand.
GACTCCTGCGAATCCTGCTGTGTTCAGAAATGCTCTGTCATTTGTTTACAGCTCCCCAGTGGCACCTTAGGACTAAGCTCACTGGACTTTAACCAGTGAGCTGGGTTTTCTGAGTTTCCCAGAAACTCCAGGAAATTCATTACCCGTCCCAGGGTGTAGACCAGGCACCGCTCTGTGGCAGTGTTTGGGAATTGCATTTTCACCAGGACCTTGGTGCCTGGAGAGTGACTTGTCCCTCTTGCCACTAATTGAAGAAGTTACATCAGCTTATTTTCTTTCCTCCCGGGCCCCTCCTTATCTTCCTTAAGGCAGCTCATTTGAATGGGAAAAGAATGAAGTGGCAGTTCTCTTAAGCTAAGTGGAGCTTCTATTTATTGTGCGGCAGGAAAAACATTCCTAGCTATCACTATTTGTTGACGCTTTGGACAGTCCTACTCAGACTATATATATATATATTTTTTTTTTTTTAAGAGGATTTTATTGATGGCATTTTTATTGTCTTCATAATAAAAAATGAAGCTCAAAACTGGATCACTTGGCCCTTTCTCTTCTTATCGCCTCCCAGCTCAAAATGCTTGCATCTCTTAATAGCCAGCATTCTCTTTGATCTACAGTTAGGCTCAACACATTCAAGCCTTAGTACAATCTTTGTAGTTTTAGCCTTTTTCCGGAAAATCGGCTTAGTCTGCCCACCATAGCCACTCTTTCCTGTCATAACGCCGCTTTCCCTGGGCATACAGAGAATCCTTGCCCTTCTTGTACTGTGTCACTTTGTGGGGCTGGTGCTTCTCACACTTCTTACAGAAAGTCCGGGGGGTTTTTGAAACATTCACCGTGTTTGCGAGAGCGATACCAGCACAGAAAGCTCAGACCATATTTTATTGGGGAAAATCTCCCTGTCTGAATGGGACAGCTTCCCTAATCTTAAGCTTTTCTCCATAACTCCAAGCAACCTTAAAGAGACTTAGGTCCACATTTGCCCTTCTTACTACCTGGAAGACATCCCACCTATTGAAAAGAGGCATTCCTTTCTTTCTAGTTGGGATCCTTCTCTATGCATCATTTCCTGTGATTTCAGGAAAGCATGCCACTTTCTGCACCCGTGACTCTCATTCCTCCTTCAGTGGGCTGAACTCTAGTCCACTGTCCTTTCCTGCCCTTTCCCAAGCCTTGCTGTCTTCCACAATGCAATACTGTGTTTTTTCGCCTTGTTTTCTGCTGCAAAATATCCCTCTTGGGCTGTTGGTAACTTTTTTCAGCCTCGGGGAGACACTGTTTACTCTTCGGGCAAATTGCTGGGCCTCTATAAGCGAAGGTACACATAGTTACTATGTATTCCTGCAGCATTAACTGCTTACACTTGGTTGCCTTCTGAACAGGCATATTCCTGGCATTTCCTGCTAATTTCTGTTCTTTGGCCGATACCTTTAATACTCCCCATTCCCCTTGTCCCAGTTACAACACAGTTGCTAGATGTGTAAAAAGCAGTGGGTTCTGTGAAAGTAGGGACCTTGTCCCTGTGCTGTGCTTAGTCGCTCAGTCATGTCCAACTCACTGCAACCCAATAGACCACAGCCTGCCGGGCTCCTCTGTCCATGGGGTTTCTCCAGGCAAGAATACTGGAGTGGGTTGCCATGCCCTCCTCCAGGGGATCTTCCCAACCCAAGGATCGAACCCAGGTCTCCTGCATTGCAGGTGGATTCTTTACCATCTGAGCCACCAGGGATGCCCCGTAAATGATTGCTAAACAAGCGAATGAAACCAAGAGCAAGAACAATCAGCAGAAGGGATTCAGGTAGTGAAGAATAGCACTTTGGTGAACAACACACATCAAACTGGAGAGCTTTGTGAACTGTGTAAAGAAAGTGCTGATTCCTAGAAGCGACGGGGAACCATTAATATATTTTATAGAGGAATAGCTTGTATACATACAAAATGCACATATTTTAAATGTACAGCTTGATGAGTTTTTACATATGTATTATATATCCTTGTGTAATTACTGCTCAAATCCAAAGAAATATTTCCAGAACTTCAGACAGGGAGCTTTTATCTTGATTCACAGCATGTTGGAAAACAAGTCTAGTCTGTGGTATAACTAGGATTGGAATTACAATAGCCATTCCTGGTATTAGGGCATCTTTTCAGTTGAATAAAAACTCTAGCTCATACCATTTAACTACATGACAGAACAATACACTGACCAACATTTATTAGTCATCGGCATGTGTTGGCACTTTATAGTCATTACTTCATTTTGTCCATTCTATGGGGTTGGGTTACTATCCTGTTTTACAGATGCTGAAGGTTAAAGAGGTAATTTGCCTTAGGTTCCACAGCTAGAAAGTAGTAGAGTTAGAATTAAGTCCAGCACTGTCCATCACCAGAGACTGATCTCCTGTTGGTGATCTGCTGCCTCAAATATCTGGGACCCAAGTTTAAGTAACAGAAATATTAAGTCTTTGGGATAGGAGGTGAAGATTTATCTTTCCTACCTGCACAGGATGAATGCTATTTTTAGGCGCATTATGACCTGTGGCTTATTAGAATTGTGAGAGGGAAATGGGTCTTTGGTTATGTAACAGAGTAATGTTCCTTAAGATGGATCTCTTATGAGGGGCGATGATGCTTTTAGTGAAAATGGTTCTTTAAAATCTATATATAGCAAGGTCTCTGCAAATTTTGAAAATAGGACATAGCAAAGATGAAATGTAGACCTAAATATCCAGAAATTGCAACAGTTAACTTATATTAAACATTAATGAGTGGAATAAATGCATGCCAGTCTTGGTGAAGAGGTAAAATTCTTATAACATTAAGATTGTATTTCAAGAGTCAAGGCAGCTAAAGAAAATATATAACTTTCATAGTCACAGAAAGGAAAAACAATTGCCCTCAGTGTTGCTTAAACCAACAGTCCTCTATATGTGTTATTTTCTTAATTTGGTATCACAATGCAAAGAAACCCATCACAGTGGAAGAATTTGAGCTATCATACATGACTTGAACATTTGAAAAATATACTTACTTTTTGTCCATTGTGTTTTCAGACAAACTGGGAGGGTCATTTTGGCACATTAAGGGATAACTTGGGAGTCGTCATTGAAGCTTAGGTTTTACAAGATGAAAGCATGGCAGGAAGTGTCAGGTTACTATGGAGAAACATGTTTCAGGAAACTTAAGGTTTAAATACTGTGCTTTATCCAGGTTGTTTAGTGAAAGACTGCTTTCTGTGTTGTTTAGAATAGTGGGTACAAAGAATATTGTATTTACTTTTAGAAGAGGTGTGGGTTCCAGAGAGTCAGTTCAAAGATTGTTTTGATATCTGTTTATTTTAAAATGGGAATGGGGTGGTGATGGAAATGGCTTTCTACTCAAAGCCCCTCCTGTTGGTAATTTAAAAAAAAAAATCAGTTCAGTTCAGTCGTACAGTCATATCCGACTGTTTGCGACCCTGTGGATTGCAGCATGCCAGGCTACCCTATCCATCACCAACCCCCAGAGCTTACTCAAACTCCTGTCCATTGAGTTGGTGATACCATCCAACCATCTCATCCTCTGTTGTCCTCCTTTCCCTCCCACCTTCAATCTTGCCCAGCACCAGGGTCTTTTCAAATGAGTCAGTTCTTGTATCAGGTGGCCAAAGTATTGGAGTTTCAGCTTCAGCATCAGTCCTTCCAATGAATATTCAGGACTGATTTCCTTTAGGATGGGCTGGTTGGATCTTCTTGCAGTCCAAGGGACTCTCAAGAGTCTTCTCCAACACCACAGTTCAAAAGCATCAATTCTTCAGCTTTCTTTGTAGTCCAACTCTCACATCCATACATGACTACCGGAAAAACCAAAGCTTTGACTAGATGTACCTTAGTTGGTAAAGTAATGTCTCTGCTTTTAAATATGCTATCTAGGTTGGTCATAGCTTTTCTTCCAAGGAGTAAGCATCTTTTAATTTCATGGCTGCAGTCACCATCTGCAGTGATTTTGGAACGCAAGAAAATAAAGTCTCTCACTGTTGCTATTGTTTCCCCATCTATTTCCCAGGAAGTGATGGGACAAGATGCCATGATCTTAGTGTTCTGAATGTTGAATTTTAAGCCAACTTTTTCCACTCTCCTCTTTCACTTTCATCAAGAGACTTTTTAGTTCTTTGCTTTCTGCCATAAGAGTGGTGTCATCTGCATGTGTGAGGTTATTGATATTTCTCTTGGCAGTCTTGATTCCAGCTTATGCTTCTTCCAGCCCAGCGTTTCTCATGATGTACTCTGCATATAAGTTAAATGAGCAGGGTGACAATAAACAGCCTTGGCATACTCCTTTCCCAATTTGGAGCCAGTCTGTTGTTCCATGTCCAGTTCTAACTGTTGCTTCCTGACCTGCATACAGATTTCTCAGGAGGCAGGTCAGGTGGTCTGGTATTCCCATGTTATTAATAATTTTCCACAGTTTATTGTGATCCACAGAGTCAAAGGCTTTGGTGTAGTCAATAAAGCAGAAGAAGATGTTTTCTGGAACTCTCTTGCTTTTTTGATGATCCAACTGATGTTGGCAATTTGATCATTTAAATGAAGCCACCAAAAGGGAAATAGAATTATGGCTTAATTCTATATAACTAAAGTTACTCCAAAAATACAAATAAAAAATAGGGAGTATCATTCAAAATTAAAATAAATATGTAAAGTCAGGGTAGCAAGCAGATTAGTCCCTGCCCCCTCCCTCTCCGCCCCCATACGAGGAGTTTCTTTTAAAAAAAATCCTGAAATCATGACCTTTAGGGTAATACACAGGGCAACTGAAAGGGAACTAAGACAAGGTGTGAGAAAAGTGAAGAGACGATGAGGCATTGAGGCAGGCAGACTTCGTGTTGTCTCTTTTGTTCCAAAACGGTTACAGTTTGTTCTAAGGACTGATGCCTGCCTTTGGGTTGGAGATAGACCTGAATTACAGCTATAGGTGTGTTTCTAGTTTTCCTAGAACTTGAGATGTAGAGTTTTAGGTGTATATAAGTTAATTATGAAAAATGGAAAAAAACTGTAGTAGAGCTTTTACAATCTTCTTACATGTTTCAGATGCGAAAATTCAGAAATGTTTAGAACCCTTTCTCCACTTGGAAGCTGCTGTGAATAGATTTCATTCAATAGGGAATTGACATAGTAGGATACACTTTAATACAGTGAAAATATTTTGAGTTCTGGGTAACGTTATGTTGGTACTTGGGCAAGTAAGCATAAATTTTAAAATTATGGTATTTTTCTTACAGTCTTATTTTGTAACGGATTATGATCCAACCATCGAGGATTCCTACACAAAGCAGTGCGTGATAGATGACCGGGCGGCCCGTCTAGACAGTAAGTAACGTTCCTTTATTTGATGGTTTACGTATCATATTTTTTTAAGTAAGCTTTGAAGTTTTGCTAGGTTAAATAACTGCAGTTGAAATGTTAGATGATCTTGAATATAAGTTCATCTTTTTCATTAGTTTTAATCAATGAATCTACACGTTGGGCAATTTAAATGTAATATAAAACAGTAACTGGATTGAGAGCAGGTAAAATTAGTCATGTCACTGTAACTTGTTAGAGTTGTGTTTATTGGGACATTTGGAAAAAAAACAAACGAGGTTTTCGCTCTTCCTGCATTTTGATGAAGGCCCAAATGGGTGAGGTAAATATAGAAAAGCTTCAATATTTGCTAACTTGCTTAGAGTTTATAGCACAGAGGCCTTAGCAAATAGTGTTTTGTGCTTGGCTAAACATTCCACTCCTCCACAAGAGAAAGGGCTGTTCTTTTAACTTGTATGATTCTTCTCTTCACAGAGATCAATGAATACCTTAGCACCTGTACATTCAGTATGGCATTTGCGGGGGTGGGGTGCACCAGCATTTCCTTCTTGAATTTACAAGTATCTTTTTCAGTTCTTTTCACAGAGGAGGTAAATATCCAAGTGACTGTAGAGGTTATCTGAGACTGTCTGCCTATATGGATTTGATATTTTTAACCTTGTCATTGCTATGCTAATGTATTCTAACTACGAAATCAACCTGCACTGATGAAGATAACTCTGCGACTGTCTGCCATTAGAATACATTTGTCTTTAGCATTGAAAATAAAGTACTAAAAGGGGAATGCTGTTTAAAAAATACCAAGTGTGATGTTTTCCAAAGGATTCACATTAACTGGGCCTGCCCATGTGAGGGAGCCATTTTTGTGAGATGAACACGTGAACATCATTACATTTCTTGTTTTTTCTTTAGTTCTGGATACAGCGGGACAAGAGGAATTTGGAGCTATGAGAGAACAGTATATGAGAACTGGCGAGGGTTTCCTTTTGGTCTTTTCAGTCACAGATAGAGGCAGGTTTGTATCAGTATTTAACTGTAGATCTCTCCTGTTCATGTCTAGATCACTGTTCATTAAATTTGCATTCTTGTTTGTATAGGAAAAGGAAAAGTAAGAAAGCACTAAATGGGGCAGGGGAGTCTGAATTCTGATACTTGACCAAATTAATGAATTTGTTTTTGTTTTTAGTTTTGAAGAAATCTATAAGTTTCAAAGACAGATTCTCAGAGTAAAGGATCGTGATGAGTTTCCAATGATTTTAATTGGTAATAAAGCAGATCTGGATCATCAGAGACAGGTGAGAGGGTTTTTGCTCTTGGGAAACTAGTTATTTGTAATTATGTAAGTGAACAGCTATATTTAATGAGAAAGTGCCGTGATCAAAAACACTGCCGAGTGTGGCACACTGGATTTGATAGGAGTACTGTAACAGGTGACAAATTAAAAGGAAATAGATTTGGGGATATTAAATTTTTACATATTACACAGAATTTCAGTGGACTGTAAACCTGCAGGTATTTTATACCAGCTCCATTCACATATTATAATTTCTAAGGTAAGACCTACAGCTCTAATTTAGTTAGATGCTCTTAAAATTACCCCTGTGTTGTGCTTAGTTGCTCAGTCCTGTCCGACTCTTTGTAACCCCGTGGACTGTAGCCCACCAGGCTTCTCTGTCCATGGGATTCTCCAGGCAGGAATACTGGAGTGGGTTGCCATGCCCTCCTCCAGGGGATCTTCCCAACCCAGGGATCAAACCCAGGTCTGCATTGCAGGAGTATTCTTTACCATCTGGGTCACCTGGGTAGCTTAATTCAGTGTTAATGCTGAATTACCTCATTTAGAGAATGACTTTAATTTAAATGCCAGTATTTGAATTTTTCCTAAGTCCTGTTAATCACATGGGCAGCTCTAACTGTCCAATAACCTGAAGGAAAATAATATTTTTAGTATTTAGTTTCAAGCTTATTTATACTCACTTGTTCTTTACCCAATTATTTCACATTTGATTTTTAGAATTTTTGGTATATATTGGCCACTCATCTTTTTTGTGGGAGAGGGGAACAAGATGAGATTTAAGTTAATGGAGATGCTACGTTATTTAGGTCTTTAGTCTTTACCCCTCATCTGGAATGCAATTGTTTAAATACTTTCTTAACTTTTGCTGGTATTTAAATTCCGTTTTTTTAATATAATCTTGGTGTTAGCAGTCTTTTGTTGGCAGATTTTGTTTGCGAGTGCAGACATCAGGAAAGATGGATTGACAAACAGCGTTGAGGACAGACTTCCGTTTTGTAATTAACCATTATTTAAAACAGAATCTTTGATTCGTCGTGTGCTCTGTTTGTGAAGTTTTATTGAAGATATACCGAATTTTAGACGTGAACTTGAGAGGATGATACTGTTCTAATGCTAAGTTTAGACATGTTTACCTGATATAGGATAAATCTTACTGCTACTTTCCTTTCAGATCTGATTTATTATAAAGTTAAGGTGAAAACATTCTATCTTCATTTCAAACCAGTATAAGCTGTTGAAAGTAATTTAGGATATGGCATTGATCACATCCTAAAACCTGGAGTACACAGTCCATCTTTTTTAAAAAAATTATATTTTATCTTGAGGTGACCATTTTCTTCAGTATTTCTCAATCTAACTATATTTATTAAATATTTCTCAGTAGGACTTTTTTTTTTTACTGTTCTTCTCAGCCCTTTCTAGTACTAGAAACATTTGTAGATGTTGCTGGATCTGAGAACAAATGGCAAAGTAGCTCTGCCTGGAACAGCATATCTAATGCTGGATAGATACATTTCCTGCCCTGGTTTTTCTCAAGCTTTTTCATGGTGGTAACTCCAGTAAAGGAAGAATTAGTTGGCAGGCCTGGGCTGAGGTGGGAGTCTTCTATACGTTTGGCAAGATTAGGGAGAACAGAGGAGGGGAGGGTGTGTCCACCAGAACTAAACAAGTCTTGCCATCATTAGCTTGGGGGCAGGGAATCAGTATGAATTATTTTTAAGCCATTTGTATAGTGAAGATTGCTAGTATTTGGAGTGTGGTTTCCATCTGTCTGCAGATATTAACATATCATGGTACTCTGGCTTTGTTTTATACGATAGATTTATAAATTTTTCATCTTGTTTTTTTCTTTTTTTTTTATAAAAGTAATAGAGTCTCAGAGTAAAATAACAACACAGTGATAAGAGAAGCAATATTGGGAATAAGTTTAATATTTTCATCACCTCAAAAATAGGCAGTGAACTTGAAGTAAGTTCTTTATTTCTGGGCTTTCAAACATATGTGTAGACATTAGTTACTGTGTAAACACTGAAAGGTTCAAATGTATATATGTATCCAAGGGAGAAAAGCAAATGGCTGAAAACTGCTTAATTTTCTGCTCATTCCTACAGGTCTTCTCTCTGAAGGACAGGCACAAAGAGACATCTTACTCCTCCCATGCTTTGTCTTCTCTTTTCTAGGTCCTTCACACCCACACTTGGGGTGTTAGCTAACTCACTTAAAAGTCATCGTCAGTACTCTTATGTGAGAGCCTTCAGTGCTGACTGGAAGTCCTGCGTTTCCCTAGTCTGTTCATTTCCCACTTGTTTGGATAATTAATGCTTACTTTCTCGCTCTTAAGTTTATAGCACTTCCCCTTCCTCATTCTTAGCAGACTGATGAGTGGTGTTTTCCTGAGAAGCTTCTCCATGTTCCCGCCTGCACATGCACTGACCTGGGTGCACGTGTGCCCCATCAGCTGTGCTTCTCCCCACTTGGCGTGGATTAACTTCACCTCACTGACCAACCTCTCTGGTAGGCACTGGAGCCTATCGATTCTTGCTCCTGGGCATCACCCCAGCAGTTGTTCCATCCAGGTGTTCCGGTTCTCTCCTGCATTATCATTTCCATCAGCCTGAGACATGCTGCAGTGCTCTCATCTTTAAAACAAAAAGTAACCATAGCAAATGGCACCCCACTCCAGTACTCTTGCCTGTAGAATCCTGTGGACAGAGGAGCCTGGTGGGCTGCTATCCACAGGGTCGCATGGAGTTGGACACGGCTGAAGCGACTTAGTATGCATGCATGCATTGGAGAAGGAAATGGCAACCCACTCCAGTATTCTTGCCTGGAGAATCCCAGGCACGGAGGAGCCTGTTGGGCTGCCGTCTGTGGGGTCGCACAGAGTCGGATTCGGCTGAAATGACTTAGCAGCAGCAGCAGCAGCAACCATAGCAAATGCTAATATCACGTCCCTCTTTGAGAACCTTTTTCCTGCTCCTCCGAGTAAGCAAAACTCCTTAGAAGTGTTATCTCTACACTCATTCTCTACTTCTTTTCCTTTCTGACACTGACTGCAGGCATGTAGCACCTGGTCAAGGTCACTGCTTAACGCAGATGTCAGTAACATTTGACACAGATTCTCACATTCCTCGTTTTGAAACACTTTACTGAGCTCTGGAGCAGTATTCCCTGCGTCTCCTCCCTTTGTTGATACCTCCTTGTCTGTGTCAGGTATCTTAGGGCTGAGGCAGACTCTCTCCTAGGCCCTGGGTGTACAAACATACCTTTCGCCTCCTAGCCTCGAGGGCCTTACTGATGGTAGTTGAAATGCTATACTAAAGGTTTCTTACTTTTGAAAACCCTCTTTAGAATTAAAGGTGATATTCTGTATATCTTGGCATCCTTACTTGCTCTACCAGCCGAACCCGGACAGGCCACAGGCACGCCATAAAAACTTCCCCTTGTTTGGAAATGCTGACTTTTTGGCCATGTCTTTAGACTCATAGTCCCTAACCAGTCTGATTGCCATCAGTTGCCGGTCAGGTTGTTAATTCCTGCCTTTGTCTTAGGCATGGTCCTTTGGACTTGCTCTAGTTTCTGTGCTGTTTTTCTTACAGAGCAAATGCCAGTTCCCTATGTTCTTTATATGTAGGCCAGCCCTGGGTATCCCTACTACTGCTCCTGAGATTCTGAACCCGTCAGGGAGGGGAGATCAGCCGGAAGAGGCTTTGCTGCTTCCTTTTGGCTTCTCTATGTCTCTGGACTTGAATCTTGCATCCCCTATTCATTCAGCTTTTATAAAACACTTTCTAGGCACTGATGACAGAAAAAAAACAAAATCACTGACATAAAAAGAGATCTGTAGGATTTGAATGGCAGTATTACCACATACCTGAGCCCTTAGAGAAACTGATCATTTTGTTTATCCTGTCAGAGGTGTAGTAAGAAAATATAGGTAAATGATTTGCTTGCCCTTGCTGAAATGTAAACATTATTAAATATGACAGCATATTAATTCTGAAATTTAATACAGCAGCTGTGTGTGGGCTTACACTGTGAACTTCATGATAGCTCGGATTTTAAGCTCCTTGTCCTTGACTCAGCCTGGTCTAGAAATCAGGAGTTTTGGTCTCTCTCTCTCTTTTTTTTTTTTTTTTTTTTGGTTCTTTTGATTTTTCCCCTTTTACTTCTCCTGGCTTAGTTTCTCCTTTCCTCCTTGTTTAGTGCTTGTCATCAATAATTTGAGAAAGGAGCCCATTTCACCTGTAACAATGTATTACCTTAGTGTGCTTATCCCCACTCCTCCTGTCTGTCGGTACCTTGACCACAGTGTGCCCCTGCATCCTCCCAGGGGAAACAGGCTCCTCCCCACAACAGTAGAGTAAGGGTCTTTTCTGGCTGTACCTGTTGGTGCCTTGTCTGCATCTAAAAGGTGTGTAAGCACCATGAGGGCTTCTCAGTTTTGACCACTTTGTTTTGTTCATATTTTATCCTTAGCACATAGAACAAAGTTGCTGAAGGAGTGAATCAAGGCATCAGTGAATCAAGATGTGGTGTTAAAATAATAGATATTTTTGAAAAACAAATTTTGTAATGTAAACTTACATTGTATTGTAAACTCAGTACAACCCTGAGTATTACAGATGTTGTAGTCTATTCCTATTAAACCCCATTTGTTTAATAAAATTGCTCTCATCATTCCCATTTTGCTCTTCTCGATTTAAAAATACATGGTGTTAAATAAACTTGTATTGTGGATTTCCACTAAGATTCATTTGTGCCTTTGAACTGAGTCTCGCTGGAGGTTTCCAAATGTAAACCTGAATTTCTTGTGTCAGGTTCACCTTGGCTGTTTAAAATGAAACATTTCTGGGTAGCACTCAGATCTACCAAAACCAGGCTTAGGATTTGGTATCTTTATAAAATTCCCTGGTTGGGGAATCTCTAGGAAATCCTTGTTTATGTGGCTTTCAGTTTTTTGTTGATTTTTGGCTTCACAATGTTTTGGCTTTGTTCCACGTGGTGTTCTTTTTGTCATAGTTTTTTGCTTTTGTGGTGATGATGCTGTTTTTACTTCTTAACTAAAAGTATGCTCAGTAAGCTCATAAGCAGCACTATATGTGGTTAGAGATGTCTTGACCAGAAACGTGTGTGTGAACTTTGCTGACTTCAGTTCCTGGAAGATTGATGTGAGACCATGCTAACAAACAAACAAACGAAGCACATAAACAGTCTTAGCAGTGGGTTTTTTTAAAAAAATCATCAACACTTATTAATTCATTAATTTTTCTTAATTGTATAAAGTTGGGTCATTTTGCTGTTTCCCTCCGGCTGAATGTATCGTGTTGGCGGGAGAGGGCAAGGTAGCTTTCTGAGGAGTAATTGACCAGAAAGAGCAATATTCTTAAGGATGTGTATTTCCCGCCCACAATCAAATTACCTGTATTAGTAAAGTAAGTAATTTATTGAGATTGACATGTCTCAAATATTTATTTTTACCTTACTTCAAAGTAAAAGAAGAGAGGCGTAAGAATTTGGTCGTGCTCTATTTCCTTAACGTATGTTTATTGAATGACTGCCATGTGCTCTTCTAGGCTCTGGGTGTACAAAGGCAAGTAGGCCTCACAGCTTAGCTAAAAGTGGCACAATTGTGGGAGAATGAAAAGACCAAAAATTGCAGTATGTTGACTTTTTTTTTTGCTAGTCATTGAAGAATGTGGTGGCCATTCTGGGACACTGTGAAAACAACAGAAAGTTTTCTGATTGCTCAAGTCTTGAATTATTAGTATGAAATGAATCAGTATAGATAGAGTTGGGAGAGAAGGGAGGACCTCCCAGGAAGAAGGAGCAGCATTTTTGACATGAGGCTCTTTTTGTAGGAAGGAATTTCATGTCAACTTTTCCTAAAAAGGAATTTTCCTTCCTAATTTGGTGGCTCTTTAAAGCTTTCTTTTCATCCTTGGCTTCCTTACTCATTGTTAATTGCTTGTTTAATTTGATTGATTTATATTTCAAACCATAGGCCTACGGTACATGTACTGTTGTGAAGGAGAGGCAGAGTAAATTTTAAACCTGTTACACTTACATATACCAGTGCTGTGTAGAACATGCCTGCCACTCTTTTGAAACACAACAGGGTATAATCTGTTATAAATTAATTGTTAGATGTATACATGGTAATGTAATAGCCTAATGATATTTCACTGAAGGTGCTAAATTTTGTGAATGTAGTATTAGGAGAACAAGCTACATGAAAGGAATAGATGGAACAATACTTTGAGCTGAAATAAGGCCAGGAATAATTCATATTCTAATCAGCCATAGTGGCAAACTCACCTAGAAGTTAATATCTAAAAATTTATTTCAAAAGCAAAGGTGAAATAAAGACTTCTCCCAGATATACAGAAATGGAAAGAATTTATTACCAGCAGACTTGCATTAAAAGAAATGCAAAAAGAGGAAAACTATACCAAATGGAAATCTAGATCTGTACAAAGAAATGAAGAACACCTTTACCCATTTATGTGGGTAAATATACATGACTTTTATTATTGTTACTTAAATCTCCTTAAAACATAATGGGATGTTTAAAACAAATAGTGTAGGTGGTAATAAAACTTATCAGGAGGAAGAAACATACTGTTAAAAGAATCTTAAGCTATACATGGATTGACATTCCATTTGAATTAGACAGAAGTGGAACATGTATATTATAAACTAAAGCAATTATAAAAATAATATAACACATACCTAGTTCATTAGCCAACCAAGATGATAAAATGGAATTGTGGAAACAATACAGCTTATTTAATGCTGAAAGACTAAATGCTTCGTACCTAAGATCAGAAACAATAGTATCTCCTTCCACTGTTGTCTTTGAGGTTCCAGGCAATACGGAAGGGTCAGAAAAAGAATGAAAATGCATCTACATTAGAAAGAGAGCAACAAAAAACTGTCTTTATTAACAAATGGCATGATTGCTTATGTAAGAAGAGTCTGTGGCATTTACAAAAATAAAAACAAAAAACACTTAGATAAGTGGATTTAGCATAATTCCTGGGTCTAAGATAAAGGTACAAAAATTATGATTCTGTTTTTGCAGAGAAAAATCTATATCCTTGAAAAAAGATGAGAAGAATGTGGTTCTGTATGGATGACAGGTTCCTAAATCTTCTATTTTTTCCTTTTTGCTCATCTATAATTTTCTCACCTGTTTTGTGTGTGTGTGGTAATGGCAGCAGTGAAAGTCTTTTTTTTATATATATATTTTCAGCCCCACCATATAAATATAACTGTAAAATATCAATAATAATAATCATATTTCAGCCCTCTACATTTACTTATATTCAATTAGCATTTTCTTATTCTGACCTGGCATTTATATGTCATCAGCAAAGCCACTCTTCTATGCTTACCTTCCTTCATTGCCTCATGTAAGGAAGTCATTATGAGGGTGTGTGGTCTTTTTCATTGTTCCCCCCCCCCCCCCCCCCCCCCCCCCCCCCCGACGTATTTATTGGGAGTCTTCCATGTACCAGGTCCTGAGGAATGCAGATGGGAAGAGGATCCATGGCTTCTTGATGCTCGGCTCTCCAGGTTCACCTCTTGCTATGGTCTCTCTTGACTTGCTGTATTCCAGCCATTCTAGGCTTTTTCAATTCCTGGAACTTGGAGCACCCTCACACCTGCTATTTCCTTTGACAGGGATACTTTATTTTAACTTTTTATTTTATACTGGGGTGTAGCCGATTAACCATGTTGTGATAGTTTGAGGTGGACAGTGAGGGGACTCAGCCATACATGTACAGGGGACTCAGCCATACATGTACATGTATCCATTCTCCCCAAACTCCCCTCCCATCTGGCTGCCACATAACGTTGAGCAGAGTTCCAGGTGCTGTATAGTAGGATTTGGTTGGTTATCCATTCTAAATATAGCAGTGTGTGTATGTCCATCCCCAGTTCCCTAACAATCCCTTTCCCTCATCTTTTCCCCAGGCCATGCAATCATAATGAGTTCCTTCTCTAAGTCTGTGAGTGTGTTTCTGTTCTGTAAAAAAGTTCATTTGTATCATTTCTTTTTGGATTCTGCCTATAAGAGGGATACTTCTTCACCTCGACCCAACTTCATAGTCTTTGTTTAGTTTCTAACCTGAATATCATTTCTTCAGGGATGCTTTTCCTGACCTGCCCAGAAGGGTTATAGACTCTCATATCACTTTGTATACTTCCCAGTACTTATCACTGTTGTGTTGAATACTTTTGAGTAATCACTAGGCTAACATCTTGCCTCTGTCATGTTCTGAGTTTTTCTGCAGAGCTGGGCTTCAGCAATGTGTTAAGCTGTTAAGTCTCTTGGTTCATCTTACGACAAACTTGGTCTCTGGCTGGATTAACAGTGCAGTTGGTGGCCAAACAGTAGATAGAGCAGATTTAATTGTTAATACTGTACCTCAAACACAACTCTTGGAATTTCAGGTAACACAGGAAGAAGGACAGCAGTTAGCACGGCAGCTTAAGGTAACATACATGGAGGCGTCAGCAAAGATTAGGATGAATGTAGATCAAGCTTTCCATGAACTTGTCCGGGTTATAAGGTAAGCAGAACACATACTAGAAGTTTGTGTTAATTTATTGAATTTGATGGGTAGTCATGCTGTGCTTTTTAAAATAATTAACTGGGGGGAAAAATCACCGTTAAATGTTTTTAGTAAGAAGGAGGAAATTGTAGGAGTGATTCTCGGAATCATTTTGACATAGTATGTTAAAAACTTGAATTATGTGCATATTCTAGTTGTTTCCGAAAAGCCTAATTTTATTGTGTTGAAGTAGAGTACACGTAGATTTTGAAAAGAATCAGTGCAGCTTCCAAAGGCAGAGGTGGTGTGAAGGTAGGGAGGACAGCACCTCACCCTTGAATGGTGACCTTTGTCAGATCCTGTGCTAAGTAAGTGCTTAGTGTGCATTACTGCAGGTAACCCCAACCACAGCCCAATAATGCCTGCACTCCGAGATGAGAAAACAGGTACAGAGAGGTTAAATGACTGGAGCATATTAAAATGGCAGAGCTGGGACTGAAATCTAGGTCTCTGATTCCAGAGCCTGTGTGTGCTCTTAGCTTTACTTCTCACCCGTTCCCCCCTGGCTATAAGGAAACCAGGCCTTAAGGGTTCAACAATCCCACAGGACACAAGTGTGATATCCACACTTCATAGAGGCGTTCTGTTAGCTGGCCTAGGGGGCCCCTGTGATTCAGAAAGTGTTAATGGGTTCCAGGAAACTTGAGGTGGTGAGTGAGATAGGCTGGAGTTGGTGTGTGTGAGAAAAGAGTGAGTTGCTCTAATGGGCGGGGTTTGGTTGGTTTGCTGGTTTGGCCCCTACTTCACGCTCTTTCTTAGGTCTGCTGGTTTCTCTGGTAGTTAGTTTGACAAGTATATGGACCTAGTTCCTGTTAGTTGTACATCTGAGGTGAATTGACATCTGAGCTATGGGCTTCTATTGTATTTTTTTTTTTAAGCCCCTTTTCAAGACATTCTCTTTGTGGGGTGGAAAAGAAGTGAAGATTGTCTTTTTGTTTTTTTAGTAATTTGTTAAAACACAAATTCTGTTATTTTTTAAGGAATGTAGAGTTTCAGTTTCTCAAGTTAGAAAAGATTTGAGAAGTGAATAGTGATGTACAACATTGTGAATATATGTAAAGCCACTACCCTGTACACTTAAGAATGGTTAAGATGATAATTTTTATGTGTATTTTACCATATGAACCAGTGCTTAAAAAAATTTTTTTTTTATTGCTTTTTTTGAGATATTTTGTCCTTGGTTTTGATTCTCAGAATTGATCCATATTTATCAGTCAGTCAGGAGTGAGGAGGGGGTATAGGAGACTTTTTTTGTGCCAGAGACTGTTAGACATTTGAACATAAGCAAAAATCTTCAATCCTCATAGCAAACTGTGATAGGTAGGGTTTTATTATCCCTCCTAAAATAACACAGCTCAGAGAGGAAACTGCTGCTGCTAAGTCACTCCAGTCGTGTCCGACTCTGTGCGACCCCATAGACGGCAGCCCACCAGGCTCCTCCGTCTCTGGGATTCTCCAGGCAAGAACACTGGAGTGGGTTGCCATTTCCTTCTCCAATGCATGAAAGTGAAAAGTGAAAGTGAAGTAGCTCAGTTGTGTCCGACTCTTTGCGACCCCATGGACTACAGCCTACCAGGCTCTTCCATCCATGGGATTCTCCAGGCAAGAGTAGTGGAGTGGGGTGCCATTGCCCTCTCCGAGAGAGGAAACTAACTTCTCTAATACAGACTTGTAGCTACAAAGTGGCAGAGCCGAGATAGGAATGGCATACCTCATAAGGGCAGATACTCTATTGATAGGTGTTTCTTCCTGAGGATACCTTGGAGTCATGGAATTTCAAACTGGGAAGGGAACTTAGAGGTTGTTGAGTTCAGCATCTCACCTAATTGAAGACTTGCCCATAAACAAAGCTCAGACAAGTTTGCTTATGCATTTGTGTATCCCTGCCCCCAATGATTGGCTTTGATTCCCTTGTTGAAATGTAACACTGACATGCAAGTGCACGAAAAACAGATTGGTCCAACAGTAACCTGCATGTGTAGCGATATATTACCAAAATACAATTATCTGTAGATTTTTCTGTCTTACAGGAAATTTCAAGAGCAGGAATGTCCTCCTTCACCAGAACCAACACGGAAAGAAAAAGACAAGAAAGGCTGCCATTGTGTCATTTTCTAAGAATCCCTTGAATTTTAGCTACCAACTGCCAGAAAAGCCCTCATCTTCTCCTCCTCTCCTTACAGTTTACATCACGTTGGTACCTTTCTAGCCTTAGATAAATGATCACCGTGGTAGCCTTAGACCAAGAAGCTGGCTAATCCTTTCCATGAAGCTAATCCAATGGTCATTTCAAGACAGATTTAATGGAAACACTAAGGCTGCTTCAAAGAATTATCTGATTCCTTTAAAATGTATATCTGTATACACAGACACATTCTGTTTTTTAAAGCTTACTTTTAATAGGGATGAATCAGTTTTGGAATCTAAGCTGTTTGCCAAGCTGAAGTCATGGGTTGTGAAATAACTTTTAACTTCTGGAATCATATTGCCTACTGTTACTCTAAATAGAAACATAGGGAGTTTTTTAAAATGTGAATTTTTGCCTATCTCTAAAAATTTTGATGTCAACTTTAGTTAACCTTAAATACACTGAATTGAATCCACAAACGTGAGACATCTCAGACCTTTCCTGATGCTATAGCCTTTGTTTTCCAGTGGCCAAAATACCAAAATGCCTATTGTATTTATAGGTTAAAAACTGCGTGTAAAGCCTTTGCTATTACTCCTACTCTTAAAGATAATATTCTGTGTGGCCAAATATTTGGACTCATTCTGGACTTAGGCCTTTCACTGTTCTTGGTATTTTAATTTAACTTTTTCACAGCCATGTTGAGAGTAAAAATAAATAATTTCTGTCTGTCTTCCTTTTCACGTATTTCTGGATAAGGGATTCAAAAAACTAAAACTGTTTTTGTTTGTAATATAAAATATGGAATTGATCTTTCCAGGGTCAGAGATGATTAATGTTTTGCTATATACTTTTATACATTATTTTCTTATCAAACTAGTTAACAAGTATTTTTATATGTTTGTAAGCAAATATGCTTTCACAGCATACCTTGTGTATATGTAAAGATAAGTATTTAATTCTCACTGTTCACTTTTAACTGACAAAGAGAAAAAAAAAGTGAAAACTACAAAAACTGTGGTAGAATCCTACGTGCTGTTCTGGTCCTGGTTGTACCCACCTCTGGCCAGTCACATAGCTACTTAAGAAACCTTCCCAATAGAGTACAACAGGATGAGAATCTGAAATCACTTCCAATATCCCCTACTAGATATTGACTGTTCTATCAAGTAGTAAGTGGTAAAACTTTTAACTGACAAGTAGTATAACTGTGGCTGACTTCTGACTTTGTTTTTTAATTCTGTGGATTGTGTTTAAACAATTCAAAAGTTTGTTCCTGATTTTGAGATACTAAGTGGTATTGCACAGTTGTCACTTTATTGAATGTGTACAACAGTTTCATGAAGTTTATAAAGCGTACCCTTGTATAGCTTCAGGTGCTAGAATTAAAATTGATCTGTTATCACAAGATGATGCTTGAATGACTTGTTATTTTGGTGGTTTGTTGGAGGAAACTTATTTGTAGTTCTATGCTGTTTCCCTCAGATTTGAATCTAAGAGCAGTACTGGTTATTTAGCAGGTGAACTTGAAGTGAAATGGAATCTTGTGTTTTAGTGTTCTGGTGATTTCCTGAATATTTTCTTAAGTTATTGTTTCTCAAATTTTTTCTGTGAAGTGCTCCTGATAGATGTAGAGAAGAGAGGAAGGTAAATACATACACATACACCCTCTCTGAAGAAGCAAAGCACACAAATTTGTTTGAATGCCAATTACAATTACTACAGCATTTATTCTGTGGGTTTTGATGCTATAGTACTATCTCATATCCTTGTTAATACTTTCAAGTTGGGGAATTTTTTTTTATTTATCATTTGTAGCTTCAGATAGTAAGAGACTGTCTATACAACATTCATATTTAGTGGGAAGTCTTTTATTTTATTCTGAGTAAATGCTTGGTAGCAAAGCGGCCTGGATGTTAAATTTGATTATCTCAATTTACTTTTTTTTTTTTCCTCTCTGTGCTTCACTTGGATGCCTTTTACTCCTATATATTCAAGTTCCCTACCTTTTCTCCTGCAGTTGTTCAATCTGCTGGTCAATCCCATCCAATGAATTTTTCATTTCAGACCTTACAGTTTTTCTTCCTTCTGTAGACCTGTTTTTTTTTTTTTGTTTGTTTGTTTGTTTAAATATATCTTCTGTTTCTTTCCTCCTTATGTTTATGTATTTTTCTTATCCAGCCCCTCTCAGCTGAGTTCCTAGAGAATTGAGTCTAATGCCTTGCCTGTGGTATGTGGTGAATTAACTTCTCTTCTGTGCATCTGGAATGGTTCTAGCTGTGTACCATTTTTGAGATAATTGAGAAAATAATCCCTCAAATAACTTTTTTATAGTGCTTAATTCTCTTGCAGAACCCTGTTTGAGGAAGGCTGCTTTGAATAGTTGAACATAGTTATAATAGCTGTGTGATATCCTTCTCCACTGATCATCTTTTTAATTTTTGAATCTCTTTCTGTTCACTGGTTTTTTCCTGTAGTTATGGTCTCACTTTCTTGCTTCTTCGCATTAAAGTTTTTATTAGATGCTGGACATTATGGATTTTATGTTGTTGGGTGCCTAGATTTTGTTGCCTTCATTAAAGATTGTTGGGCTTTGTCCTGGTTGCTGCTTAATTTATGTGTAGTTCAGTTTGATCCTTTCAAGTCGTGTTTTTTAAGCTTCGTGCAGTCTCAGGTAGCTTTTTTTCCCGGATAGCTTAGCTCTGCGACTAAGGTGTGGTCCTTGAGGGGTCTCTACTGAGTGCTCTGTATAATCAGCGAAGACCCTCCAGTTTAGCTTGTGGGAAGTCAGACAATTCCTAGCCACACATGAGCTCTTGTCCCAGCTCCTGGGTCATTCTTTCCCTAGCCTCGTGGAGTTTTACCTTATACATGCAAATATTAATATTTAACAAAGACTCGTTGACCCGCTGCATATTTTTGGAGCTCTTTTTTTTCTCTCTCCCCTCCAGAAGTTTGTCCTGCAGCTTTCAGCTGCTTCAAACTTCCTGATCTCCAGTGTCTGTCTTTTCAGCTCAGGGAAACATTTGTGCCCTGCTTGGAATCCGCTACCCCCTCTGCAATCTGGAATGTGCCTCTAGGCAGAAAGCCAGGACAATCTTAAAGCTTAGTTTATTTGTTTCCCTTCCATCAGGGATTGTAGTCCTGTGCTGCCTGGTGTATGTTTGAAAACAGTTGTTTCACATATTTACTCAGGTTTTCTGATTGTCTAAGGTCGGAGGGTAAGATTTGGTTCATGCTATTCCATGACTGAAAGATGAGGTCTTTCCCATTTTATTTCCATCATATAATCAGAGGTGCCTTATAGCCATAAATCTATGACTTGAAATCTTCTCACAAAGAGTGACCAGCCTCATGGTGCGAATAGTGCTTGTCTGTGTGGTCATTCTTTTCCCTCTCTAGCCAGGAGGCTGGCAAACTTTATCTGTGAAGCATCAGTTAGTAAATATCATTGTGGGGGTTGCAAGCCATGTGTTGTTTGTCCCAGACACTCAACTCTGCCACTGCAGCACCGAAGCAGCCATAAGCAATCTGTAAATGAAAGAATGTGGCTGTGTTCCAATGAAACCTCATTTGTGGACACTGAAATTTGTACTTCATATCATTTTCATTTATCATGAAATATTTTTTATTTAAAAAAATTCATCTAAATTGTAAAAATCATTCTGTACAGATGGCAGACTGGATATGATCTGTGGCCCATGGTTTGCCAATCCTGCTCTCTGAACACATTTAACATCTGAGATTACATTCCCAACTTTAGAAGCTCTTAAGTATGTAGAAATTCTTTCAAACAGGATTTCCTGAATTAACAGTCATGAGTTTCTGCCCTAGGAATTTTCTCCCTATATTTTTTGCTTGGGGCTTTACAATGTTCTATAGTTGGACATTATGGCCTATTGACATACCTCTTACATTGAGGATTCCCTGTATTTGGAGCTGCAGAGTTTTGTAACATAGATTGGTCTTTTACTTTATCCTTTGACTATTAAAATTCAGTGTAACAAAGTTATATATACTTGAGTTCTAATTTGTTCCTCTTCTAGCTTTTCATCACCACTTGTTAATTTATTTTTCCCATTCCTATACATAGTGATGCCATTGAACAAATAACTGGCAGGTAAATAGAGGATTATAAAATGATAGGTTTTCATATCACTTGAACACTTATGGGTACTTAACCAGTGACTGCTTATGAAGTTTCAAAGTACTTGTACTTTTAGGGGGAAAAAAAAATGGCATTTTAATTAAAAAAAAACTTTTATTATAGTTGATTTACAATGATGTGTTACTTTCAGCTATATAGTGAAGGCATTCAATTTTACATATATTCATTCTTTTTTAGATTCTTTTCTCACAGCGCTTATCAGAGGATATTGAGTAGAGTTCCCAGTGCCGTGCAGTAGGTCCTTGTTGGTTATCTGTCTTAAATATAGTAATGTGTATATGTTCATCCCAGGCTCCTGATTTATCCCTCCTGTGTTTCTCCTTTGGTAACTATTAGTTAGTTTTTGAAATCTGTACGTTTGCTTCTGTTTTGTAAATAAGTTCATTTGTATCATTAAAAAAAAATTGGATTCCGCATGAGTGATATCATATGATATTTGTCTTTGTCTGATTTACTTCACTGGTAGGCTACGGTCCATGGGGTCAGAAAGAGTCTGACACGACCAAGCAAGTTCATTCACTATCTGCAATTGCTTAGTATGATATCTCTGGGCCCATCCATGTTGCTGAAGATGGCATTATTTCATTCTTTTTATGGCTGAGTAATATTCCATTGCACATATATACAATATATATGTACCCCATCTTCTTTATCCATTCAGCTGTTGATGGACATACAGGTTGCTTCCATGTCTTGGCTTGTAAATATTACTGCAGTGGACACTGGGATACATGTATCTCTTTTGATTATGGTTTTCTCTAAACATGTGCCCAGGAGTGGAATTGGGATTGCTGGATCATATGGTAGTTCTACTTTTAGTTTTTTAAGGAACCTCCACACTGTTTTCTGAAGTGATTGTATCAGTTTACATTCCCACCAGTAGTATAAGTAGGTTCCCTTTTCTCTATATCCTCTCCAGCATTTGTTTGTGAACTTTTTGATGATGGCCATTCTGATTGGTGTGTAGTGATACTTCATTGGATTGTAGTTTTGATTTGCATTTCTCTAATAATCGGTGATGCTGAGCATCTCTTCGTATGCTTTTGTCCCTCTGTATGTCTTCTTTGGAGAAATATCTATTTAGATCTTCTGCCCATTTTTTCATTGCATTGTTTTTTGACATGAGCTGCATGAGCTGTTTATATATTTTGGAGATTAATCCCTTGTCAGTCACTTACTTTGTAAATGTTTTCTCTCATTCTGTTGGTTGTCTTTTTGTTTTGTATATTGTTTCCTTTGCTATACAGACACTTTTAATTTGGTCCCATTTGGTTTTGTTTTTATTTGCATTACTTTTGGAGGTGAATCAAAACAGAAATTGCTGCCATTTGTCAAAAGGTGTTCTGCCTATGTTTTTCTCTAAGAGTTTTATAGTGTCTAGCCTTACATTTAGGTTTTGATCCATTTTGAGTTTACTTTTGTACATGTTATTAGAGAATATTCTAATTTCATTTTTTCATATGTAGCTGACCAGTTTTCTCAGCACCACTTGTTGAAGAGACTGTCTTTTTCTTCATTGTCTATTCTTGCCTTTGCCATAGATCAATTGACAATACATGCATGGATTTATTTCTGGGCTTTCTGTTCAGTTCCATTGATCTATATTTCTGTTTTTGTGCCAGTATCATACTGTTTTGATGACTGCAGCTTCGTAGTAGTCAGAAGCCAGGGAGCCTGATTTCCTCCAGTTCTATTTTTCTTTCTCAATATTGGGTTTTTTATATCTCCATACCAATTTAAAACTTTGGGGGTTTTTGTGTCTCCATAAAGATTTGTTTTTTTTTTATGTCTTCATACAAATTTAAAATTTTTTTCATTTTAGTTCTGTGGAGAATGCCATTGGTAATTTGATAGGGATTGCATTGAATCTGCAGATTACCTTCTGTAGTATACTCATTTTGACGGTATTGATTTTTCTAATCCAGGAACGTGGTATCTTTCCATCTGTTTGTGTTATCTTTGATTTCTTTCACCAACATCTTACAGTTTCCAAAGTACAAGTCTTATGTCTCCTTGCTGCTGCTGCTAAGTTGCTTCAGCTGTGTCCCACTCTGTGTGACCCCATAGATGGCAGCCCACCAGGCTCCCCCATCCCTGGGATTCTCCAGGCAAGAACACTGGTGTGGGTTGCCATTTCCTTCTCCAGTGCATGAAAGTGAAGTCGCTCAGTCATGTCCGACTCTTAGCGACCCCATGGACTGCAGCCCACCAGGCTCCTCCGTCCATGGGATTTTCCAGGCAAGAGTACTGGAGTGGGGTGCCATTGGGTAGATGTCTTCCTAGGTATTTATTCTTTTTGATGCCATAGTGAGGTTGTTTCCTTCATTTCTCTTTCTAATCTTTCATAGAGTTAGTGTATACAAAAGCAGCAGATTCCTGTGTATTAATTTTGTGTCCTGCAACTTGACCGAATTTGTGACGCGCTCTCATGGTTTTCTGGTAGCCTCTTTAGGATTTTCTGCATATAGTATCATGTCATCTGCAAATAGTGACTGTTTTTACTTCTTCTCCAGTTTGGATTCCTTTTATTTTTTTTTCTTCTCTGATTGCTGTGGGTAGGACTTTCAAAACTATGTTTAATAAAAATGTTGAGAGTAGAATCCTTGTCTTGTTCCTAATCTTAGAGGAAATGCTTTCAACTTTTCATCACTGAGTATGTTGTTAGCTATGAGTTTGTCATATATGGTATTTGTAATATTGAGGTAGGTTCTCTCTGTGCCCACTTTCTTAAAGAGTTTTTATCCTAAATAGATATTTTTTCAAAAGCTTTCTCTGAATCTCTTGAGATAATCATATGGTTCTTATTCTTCAATTTCTTAGAGTATCACACTGGTTTGAAGATATGAAAAATCCTTGTATCCCTGGGATAAATCCCACTTGATCATGGTATATGATTGTTTTAATGTGTTATTGGATTTGGTTTGCCAGTATTTCTTTTTTAAAAAAATTCATTTATTTTTAATTGAAGAATAATTGCTTTATAGTATCATGTTGGTTTCTATCTGACAGTATTTCATTGAGTATTTTTGCATCTATGTTCATCAGTGATACTGGCCTATGATTTTCTTTCTGTTTTTTTGTGGCATCCTTGTCTGGTTTTGTTATCAGGGTGATGGTGGCCTCATAGAATAAGTTTGGGACTCTTCCTTCCTCTGCAATTTTTGGAAGAGTTTCAGAAGGATAGGTTTTAATTCTTTTCTAAATGTTAGAATTCACCTGTGAAGCCATCGGATCCTGGATTTTTATTTGTTGAAAGTTTTTAAATCACATTTTCAATCTCAGTACTTGAGATAGGTCTGTTCATAGTTTCCATTTCTTCCTGGTTCAGTCTTGGAAGAATGTACCTTTCTAAGAATTTGGCCACTTCTTCTAGGTTGTCTGTTATATTGGCATATAGTTGTAATTGTCTCTTTTGATGCTTTGTATTTCTGTGGTGTCAGTTGTAACTTTTTTCATTTCTAATTTTAATGATTTGAGTCCTCTCCCTTTTTTTCTTGATAAATCTGGCTAAAAGTTATCAATTTATTTTCTCAAAGAACCAGCTTTTAGTTTCATTGATCTTTGCTGTTTTTTTCTGTCTTTATTTCATTTATTTCTGTTGTGATCTTTATGATTTCTTTCCTTCTACTAACGCTGGGTTTTGTTTTTTCCTCTTTCTCTAGTTGCTTTAGGTGTAAGGTTAGGTTGTTTGAGGTTTCTCTTTTTTCCTGAGGTAAGATTGTACTGCTCTAAATCTCCTTGTTAGAACTGCTTTTCCTGCATCCCATAAGTTTTGTTGGATCGAGGTGTTTCATTATCATTTGTCTCAGGTATCCTTCTTTGTTGCAACGTCCTTTATTTTAAAGTTTATTTTTCTGAAATGAGTATTGCCTCTCCAGCTTTCTTTTGATATCCATGTGCATGGAATATCTTTTTCTATCTGCTCATTCGGTCTGTATTTGTTGCTAGATCTGAAGTGGGTCTCTTATAGACAACATATATATGGGTTTGTTTTTGTATATCTGTTCAGCCAATCTGTGTCTTTCGGTTGGAGCATTTAATCCATTTACATGTGATATGAAGGTTCTTATTACCATTTTGTTAACCATTTTTGTTTTTGAAGCTCTTTTTCTTCCCTTCCTCTTTGTCTTATGATTTGATGTCTATCTTTAGTGATGTGTCTAGATTGCTTTTTCTTTTGTTTGTTTGTATTGTAGATTTTTTTTGGTGGTTCCCATGAGATTTTGATGTAGCAGTCTATATATGAACAAGATTGTTACAAGTTGCTCATCTCTTAATTTCAAATGTGTTTTCAGTGTCCTACATTTGTACTGTTCTTTTCTCATGATTGCTGGTTTTGATACCATTATTTGTGTGTGAATGATTTTTTAACTTTATGAGATTCCCCATTCGTAGTTTTCTTGATTGTAGAAATGAAGAAAATTTTTATTTTTCACATAGAGAAGTTTCTTTAGGATTTGCTGTAGTGCTGGTCTAGCGGTGCTAAATTCTTTAAGCTTTTGCTTATCTGTAAAACTTTTGATTCTCTTTTGAATCTGAACAAGAGCCTTGCTGGGTAGAGTATTCTTGGCTATAGGTTTTTCCCTTTCATCTCTTTAAATATATCGAGCCATCCTGTCTGACCTATAGAGTTTCTGCTGGAAAATCAGCTGATGGCCTTCTGGGGGTTCCCCTGTATGTTGTTTGCTGCTTTTCCCTTGTTGCTTTTAATGTTTTTTCTTTGTCTTTAATTTTTGTGTTTGAGTAATGTGTGTCTTGGCATGTCCCTCCTTGAGTTTTGTCTCGTATGGGACTCTCTGCACTTCCTGAACTTGAGTATTTCCTTTCTCATGTTAGGAAGCTTTTTACTATAATCTATTCGAGTATTTCTCAGGCCCTTCCTCTCTTTTCCTTCTGGGACCCCTATAACGTGAATGTTGGTGCATTTAATTTTGTCCCTGAGGTCTCTGAGACTGTCCTAGTTTCTTTTCATTCTTTTTTCTTTGTCGTGTTCTGTGGCAGTAATTCCCACCACTCTATCTGCGGCTCACTTCCTCATTTTTCTACCTCGGTTATTCTGCCATTGATTCCTTCAAGTGCATTTTTCGTTCCAGTTATTGTCTTGCTCATCTCTGTTCTTTAAATCGTCCAGCTCTTTATTAAACATCCCCTGTAGCTTCTTTGTCCTCATTCTTCTTTGAGATTTTGGATTGTTTTTACTACCTTTACGTTATTTTGCAGTTAGGTTGCCTCTCTCCACTTCAGTTGTTCTTGTGGGGTTTTACCTTGTTTCTTCGTCTGGAATATATTTCTCCGTTGTCTCATTTTGTCTTAGTTTCTGTGTTTGTGGTCTCCTTTCCACTGGCTGGAGGATCATAGCTCCTCTTCCTTCTGGTCTCCGCCTGCTGCTGGGTGAGATTGGTGCGGGGCCTTGTGCAGGCTTCCTGGTGAGAAGGACTGCTGCCTGCCCACTGGTGGGTGGAGCTGGGTCTTGTCCCTCTGGTGGATAGGGCCACGTTAAGGAGTGTGCTTATAGGTGGCTGTGAGCTCAGTGTGGCTTGAGGCACCCTGTCTGCTGATGGGTGGGGCTGTGTTCCTATCCTGCTGGTTGTCTGGCCCGAGACATGAACCCAAGTAGGGCCAGGTCTTGATGCCAGAATGGTGACCATCAGGAGAGCTCATGCCTGTCAGTATTCTCTGGGGCTTCGCCACTGGAGCTTCCCTTCCTGCCCCACCATGAGTCATAGTGGCTCTCCAGCTCCTGTGGAGTTACTGCCTTGTGCTGGGTCCCAGTGTACATGAAACCTTGTGTGTGTCCTGCAAGAGTGAAGTCTCCGTTTCTTCCAGCTCTGCAGACCTCCTGCACTCAAGGCCTGCTGGGCTTCAAAGCCAGACCCTTAGGACGGAGAGCCTCTCTCTTGTGGGAGAACCTCTGTGATACAATTTTATTTTCTAATTTGTGGGCCATCCACCTGGTGGGCATGGGATTTGATTATGTCATGAAAGTGTCCCTCCTGCCATCTCCTTGTGGCTTCTAAAGGCATTTTAATTTGAACATAGATTTTCTGTGTAAGACTTCATTGGGTGTTCTGGGGAACTCAGTGTCTAGTGGGGGAAGATAAAGAGTGACAAAAACAAATGTCAAGACTGTAGAGTTAAGGCAGAGTGTGAGGAGTGTGCAAAAGTTGCCAAATCCAGCAGAAGTGATGGTTTTATATTCCTCCTGGAAAATCGGAGGGAGCTTAGCTTCTCCATTAGAAGTGATGTTTTTGCTGGAGCTTGATAGATTGGTAGGCTTTGGGGTGGCAAGAGAGGAGTAGAGTGAGATGTGGAAAGGCTGGGGAAAAGCCCAGGCAGAAGCACAGAGTTGGCAGCACACAGGGTGTATTCTGGGATTGGAAATTTAATCTAAAAGGATTTTAATGCAATTGAGAAAGAATGATAGAGTAGATTGGGCTTGGGTTGTGGAGGGCTTTAAATATAGTGGCCCTTCTGTATATAATGGGGAACCACCAGGCATTCTGAACAGGGATTGCCTGAATCCAGTCTTGTGATAGTAAGGATGGTGAAGTGTGGATTTAAGGAGGGGTAGTCAGGTAAGAGGTTATTGGAGGCATGAAATCTATTCTTCTGTTTGTTCTGCCACTTTCTCTGAGCCTCTCTGGTCTTGCACCCATGTTACTGCAGTGGCCTGTGAAGTAGTCTTTATTTCCATCTTGCCTCGACAAAGCCTTTCTGTCAATGCAGCCAAAGGGATCTTTTTTAGACCATAAATTGAATGTTACACTGCTGCTTAAAATCTGTCATCCTCTCAATGCACTTGAAGTAGCATTTGAATCCCTTCCCATAGTGTACAAGGAAATCTTTTGCAGGATCTGTCATCTTCCTGCTTCTCACTTACATTCAAGCTGACTTGCTTTCTCACACCCTAGAACATGCCAGCTGTTTTCCAAATCACTTGCTTCACTCGACTGCTGGAATTAGCTGTTTCACTCTTGCTCTTGGCTTAGATGCCACCTCAGAGAGCCCTCTTGGACCACCTCATTCTAATATCACACTGCCCTGTATTTACTTCATGATGCTTACCCACCATGTATAACTTAATATCATAAGCTCTGTGAGGGCAGAACTGTACCTGTTGGGTTTACTGCTTTACCCATGTTGCCTGGCATGTGCTGAAAACCATTTGATGAATGAACAAGGGGCACAGATAGCCTTCTAGTTAGAAGACACAATATATGGTGACTGTGGCAGGTACATACAGAGTTAGTCCAGGAGGCATTGACGAATAGGGATTGATGTGTGAAAGAAGAGGCTGGAACTAAAAGCTGCAGATTTGGAATTGATCTGTTGTGAGCTAATGATTGGAGAGGTAGGAGTGAATTGAGGCAGAAAGTGTGTTTGAGAGAACATCCAGGGTAAAATTTTTTGGGGAAATGAACATTTAGGAAATTAAAAGGCAGAAGAAAGCCAAGAGAAGCAGCCCATAATTGGAAAGACTCAGGAGACTGTTGTCAAGGAAGTTGAGGGTAGTAAAGAGCTTTGGGTGCTGGGCAAGGATTGGGGAATGAGGAGCAGCAGTGCGTGTTTAGAGGTTGCTGGTGAGTTTGAGAGATTCATTTTGGTCATCTGGTTGTAGCGTGGTTGAAGGAAAAGGAAGTGGAGGAAGGAAGCTAGGGTTACCATTCGGAGAAATTTTGTGGCAGAATCAGAGGGTGGTGGGCCAGCTGTCTTGCTTGATAGGGTAGGATGTTGGAGGAATAAGAAAATGAGCCAGTGCAGGGCACTCAGTCATGGACTGTAGGTATGCATGTCTTAGAAGTGGATATTCCCATTTGCATGCGAGATTGAGAAGCTTCTGGTTTGCGGGCGACATTCCTTTTTGACTGATGAATGTGGATGGCATAGGGCAGTGCTTCTCAGACTGAGGTGAAGGGCCAGTTTAAAAACAATTTTTTTTTTTTTAATCTCCACTGTCCTGGATACAGTGTACTAAATTTAATACAAAATATGAACTGTTAGAAAAATAATCATCCTCTGGGCTATTGTGGCAATGTCAAATTAAAAGTTTCTGAATGCTTTTAATTTGTCTTTCGTTGTAGGATGGTAATGGTCGGTTTGTGGATGTTTTCAGGCTGTAGTCTCTCTCGGAGTGGCGCTAATGCAGTGTGTGAGGAGCCAGGAGATCCAGGGATTTTTCATGAGCGGCCCATCTGAGTTCTTAGATGGGTTGGTAACTTCCAGGTTAAGATCACCCAGTAGGAGTTACATGCTTACACTAGCCAAAAGAGACTCATAAACTCTCCGTGTTGTAATCAGTAGTCTTGAATAAGATGTTGGTCCCTGTCCCTTCTAATACTTAAAAGTCTTAATATTTGAAGTAAACTAGATGTCTAAACACAGAACACTTTTAAACTATGACAATTATTACCTTAAGTAGGAGTACCATTAAAATATGAGAACTGTTAGCCACAAGTTGTAAAGCCAGGAAGAAGGTAAGGACATATTCTGAGATTTATGAAGAATTTAGAGCAATATGGGAAAGTGATAATGAATGCTATCTCCTGTTAGGACATTACGTTGAGTGAAAAGTCTGGAACTGCATTTTTCTCTGATGATAGCTGGGTGAAAGTTTTGCATCTGTTTTTCTTTTTCCAGGACATTTTCAGTCCTGAGTGATAGAAATACAGCTCAAGCCAGCTTCAGCACAAAGCAGGCGTTTCTTGGTGTACAAGGGCGCGAGGGACTGGTGGGGTAAAACTGGCGTCAGTGACTCTCCTGCCAGGATACCATCAGGACTCACTCTCAAGATAGAAAGTGGCAAATTGTGGAGGTGGGCAGAGAAATCCTTCAGTGTAAGAAAGCTTGTTACCAAGCCTGAGGCCAGAAAAGGTAAAATAACACAGTGGTTTGAACCCAGGCTTCTTTCTCTGCCCAACAGAGCACAGTTGATAGTGTGTCTAAAGCAAGGATGCCATTATTTAAATTTGACATTTTAGTACAGATCTTTTGCTCACAGATTTCAAAGGATTTAAATTGAAAAATTATCTTCATGCTTGTTAGCATTCAGCTGCTATTTGTAGTTTGTTACAGCATTTCTTTTTCAGAAAGGACTATTTTATTTTCATTTATTCTCCCTATTTTGAGTAAGATAAAAAACTGAATCGTTCAGTTATGAAACTTAATAGCACCAAATAGTAGAATGTCTGTCTTTCTTGATGCTGTGTTGTAATTGGAGATCGTACATTTATGTTTATAATCCTATTTGGACTATACTGTCCCTTTCTTAAGGACATAAATATTTAACTCTGAGGGGAAAGGGGGCCAACTGCACAGTCCTAGTACAGTTTAATATTTAACTCCTTTAAACTGAAACATGTGGGCTGTTTGTTAGGTCACAGAAGTAATTTGACATTGCAGATTTTTGTGTCTTGACATTTTAGCTGTGGACTTGACCTGGATTAAGTTTCTGGAGAATTGTGGTCATATGAGAATGTATAGTATATCCTTACTTCCTGGAATAAGTACACAGATCTTGACTATGTCTAAAACATGTTTAATATACAAAATCCAAATTAAAAATAGCACAACATCATTTAATTTTTTTTCAGTTCTGGGTCTGAAGAAGCCCAGGATTTATTTTTATTTGCTACAACAGAGTATCTTCAAATAATGCATCAGCAAGGTGACAGGTGAGTGACCCTGTTGTCTGATTGGGGAATATTATCTCTGATCTTATTTTCATTTTAAAATGTGGATGTAAATTGAAGTCTTGAATAAGAGTGGTTTGGCCTTGATAAAAATACACACAATTATAGTTGTTCTTTGTATGGCAGTTTTTACTGGGTGTCTTATGATATGTTTACTATCTCAAGTGGAAGCCCAAACAAATTTTATTTTGTAGTAAAAAGTCTTTATTTCCAAAAGATTGGTTAACCAGAAAAACTGTAAACCACCTAACACAAGACTTTGGTAAGAAAGAGATTTGACGTTTCGTATAAATTCCCCCTTGCAAACAAAAGAGAGTTAACACTTATGTAACAAGAAACATGTTACCCATTCTTATTCATTAACCAGTTGCCTGGTTTTAAGTCTCCAAAATTTGGATTAAAATTTACCCAAATAGGGACCAAACAAGAACATGAGATACTAGGGTGGCTTGTTGTTACTTAGAAATTGCCACTCTGTGGAGCTTTGATTTTCATGGGTTGGGAGGAAGGATGCGTTTAGATAGCTAAGAGTAATGTTGGAAAAGCAAGCAGATTGTATATCAGGGCTTTTTCTTTTGTGCAAATAGAAATTAAACCTCTTAATTTCTTTATATTTTGTACTGCTTTGTACAAGGGAGGAGAAAGCAGTTCACTTGAAGGATTAAAAAAATGTTGGAAACAATCAGACCCCCAGAAAGGTCAGGAATGGGAATAGTGGTCCCTCCAGAATGAGGGTGCAAAAGGCATATCTCTTACTGAGTATGCCTGAAATGGATAACAATTGTAAAAAAAAAAAAAAAAAAAAAAAAGACCCAACCTTCTGAACACTGAATTAGTTTAAAACACGAAAGACAGACCCAATGAGTTTTTTATTGAATAGTCTCTCTCGTAGTTAAAACAGTACAGATTCAAGGCTGTAGCATATATATATATATAATGTTGTGTTTGGAATATCCTGATGTATTTAATGCAAATTCTTAAAGTAGTGTATTCAAAGCATTGTATGCATCTCATCCATGGTACATATTTGGATTAAGCACAATAAAGAATGCCTGCAACAAGAGCAGAACAGTAATTTTAACAGTAAATGAATAAGTAGAAACTGCTGATGGACTTAAGTTGGTAAAATGTCCTTTTACACTAATCCTTGGTAGTCAGTCTCCCTGAATTTGGTGTGCTTGTGTTTGGAAGGGGATGGAAAACCATGACCCTCCCTATGGTTGTGTCAGAGGACCAGACCCTTGGTGTAGAGGGCTGATGTATGTAAGTTTGACTTCCCACCAGATTTTTTTGCTAACTTGATTCTGTGACATTCCTTTCTCCCTGGATTTATCTTGGTCTCTGAAACACTTTTTTCCCTCTACATATAAAATTTTATGACTATAAAAACCCTTTCAAGTTCTAAGATAGTATTTTTGCTGAAGGAATGGCTTGGTGGGCTGGAGACAAACTCGGCAGAATGTTTGCATAACTGAAAAAAAGGTTTTCTTGTTAGAAACTGGCTTGCTGATTTAAAAGTCTGTGTTGGAAGGTTTAAAAAAAACTCAAGCCTGGGACTGCTCTCGAGGCCAGTTTTGCTGCTGTGGTTCTAGTAAGGATCTAGGATCTGGCTTCCTAAGAGAATTATATCCAAAAAAAAACCCAAAAGAAGGGAATAATAATTTCTAGACTCAGTATGTTTCACCTTGGGTGTAAGAACTGGTTATATTTTTTTTAAAAAGCAGCCATCATTTCTTTCCTTTGGAGTATCAGGAACCACCAGTATTAGGGGGTGAGATACTGGATTCAGAATTTCTCAGTGAAAGAAGAAAAGCCACCCAACATCAGTGCTTCTCTTCATGTTTGCCAGCTGTTTTCCCCAAGAACTGCTGATGACTGAGGAGACTCAACAAGGGACCCTAAAGTTCCACTAAATGAGGAGAGGCAAGCAAGCAGGCCACAGGCAAGAATGAGGGGAATCTGCTCTCACTCCCACCCAATCAG
This sequence comes from Ovis aries, assembly GCF_016772045.2. Taxonomy (NCBI): domain Eukaryota; kingdom Metazoa; phylum Chordata; class Mammalia; order Artiodactyla; family Bovidae; genus Ovis; species Ovis aries. Next base: position 38,205,607 of record NC_056068.1, read on the forward strand.
GAAAGTCTCCCTGCTGCTGCGCCCTGGCACCGATGCACAGGGTCAGCTGCGGGCACAGCTGCCTCTCCATGTTGGGGAGGCTGGGGTCTCTGTCCTGCTGCCCAGGTGGATGCTCGAGAGGGACACGTTCTGTTCAGCACAGGTGACTGACACTACTCACTTGTGCTGGAGGAGGGCCAGCTAAGGATGAGGGAGCCCCACGCGCCCCTGCCCCGATCCCCACTCTGTGCCCACCAAGAAGTGTACAGAAGGGTGGCCCTAGCATCCACAGGACTACTGGGCAGACCACCCTGCAGAAATGAAAACTAGTGTACACAATTTAAACTGCCTTAAACAAACAAGCAAACAAACGATCCAGCCATTGGTGCCTCTGGGGGTCTAGAGTGCAGCCCTGGGACACGTGTACCCTGGTTAACATGGATGGACGTTGCACGCTCTGATCTCCTTCTTGTCTTTGCAGCTGGTAAACTGGGAGCTTTTGAACCTCTTCTTCACAGTCATGTAGCGTTCCTGGATCCCTCCTCCGCACAGTTTGGTGCATTCTGACCAGGCTGTCCAAGGGCGCATCCTGCAGCCTGAAAGCATAAGGCCTGATTAGGCCAGCAGACATGGCGAGAACAAGGAGGCTGAACTCTAGTAGTCAAACCTAGGTAGCTGTCTGGACTGCTCTGCGTTTGTATGTAATACTTTGTTGAGTTCTTATTAAGTTATTAGAGTTCTTATGACATGTTAGCTCATAGGTGATTGACTATTAAAATGGTCCATTAATACTTTGTAGCTCTTCCCCATCAAGGAGCAGAGTCTCCTCCTCTACCCCTAGAATCTGGGTTTGGCTGTATGACTTGCTTTTGGCCAATGGGACATGAGCAAGCATGGTTTGAAAAAAGCCCCTGGGAACCTTTTCCACCACTGTGTAAGCAAGTGTGGCTATCTGCTGGAGAGACCACTTGGAGAGAGGCCCCAGAAACACAGGTGAGACCACTCTAGACCTTCCAGCCCACCACCTGACAGCAGCCACTCAGATAAGCCTAAGCTAAATCCCTTAGGAATCATCCAGCTAAGTCAATCCAAGTAACTGCCCTACAGAATCCTATAAATTTCATTTGTTTTGGAGTGGCTCATTAATGTAGCAACCAGCCAAGGAGCAAGTAACCACTTCCCTCTAATGCTTTGCTCTCCCAAGTACTTAGCTTCCCCAGTATCAAGTAAACTCAGGTATAATTGATTATTTTTCTCATGTAAATAGACTTGCCTTTCTCAAAGAAAACTTCCCTGACCCCAAGATTAGGTTAGATCTTAATTTAAAAAAAAATAAAAAGCACTATGTATACTAGGTTGGTGTGAAGATGATTGTGGTTTTGCATTGTTGAAGTTTGTCACTTGATACTGGAATGCATTCTAAATAGATGTGGTTATGTCATACGTCATTTTTATGCACATTTCTCAACTTTTTTGTTTCGCTAATGACTTATTACTTGCTATTGGTTTTATATTTATATTAGACTATGGAAATGATATTAGGCAAAAAGCTATTCCCAGCTATTGTTTCATTGTTTTGCTGATATTGCACTCTTTGTTGGGACCAGCTTATTTAGCAGTGAAGCCCTAAGTGGGATTTTTTTTTTTTTTAAGTTTTGGAACTCCTTAAGTTATACTGAAGGAGGGGGACACATAAACTTTCTCCTTGTCTACAGAGAAAATTTAAACCAGTCTTTGGGCTTCTGTTTTTGCCACCTCCAGACCACTCAACACAGGCCTATTAGTCAGTCTGTTACTTAAAACCTTCACCTGCAGGATCAAGTCCTCAGCAGCCAGTAGACCTTTCCTGGTCTGGTCCCTGTCCTCCTGCCTCCCCCTATACTGTGTGTTCTTCTAGAGCCCACTTACCACTTGAACGTATCTTGTTCTTGGGTTTCTCCGTGCCTTTGCAATAACAATGCCTGCTCCCTTGAAACACCCTTCTTTTACTAGCAGACTCCTACAAGACCCATACTGCTTTGACATCTCCCTGAACGCCAGTCCACACTTCGGGGCAGTACCTGGAAACTGGTCCCCGTCCGACTCCTCCCTCAGCTGCTCACTCCTCCGGCTCTCTCGGGCCTCCCTCCAGCGCAGGTTCTGGAGGGATGGATTTCGGAGGCATTTCCGGATGCGGCACTTTTTCCGCTGTACAGTCTCTGGGCAGGGTGCGCCTCCAAACTGAGGCTCCATCTGGATCATGCGGGTTCGAATCATGTGTCCTTTCCCACATGACTTGTTACATTCCGACCACTGGGACCACTCCGTGAGCTCACAGTCAATGGCTGGCAAGACACAGATGGGCATGAGTGTATCTCTCGTCTGAAACAAGGTCTGTATACTTAACTGTTCTTTGAACATCTCAACACAAGCCTCTGGAAAATGCAGAGCAGGTACTGTTACCCCGTTCTTATGGAAGAAGAAGCTGAAGCTCACGGGAAAGACTGACTATCCAGTCCACATGGTTGGTAAGCAGTGGATGCAGAATGGGGCCCCAATTGAAACCCACATACCCTCTTTATGATTTGAAAAGGCTTTTGGAGGGACTTTAAAGATTAGCTCAGAGCCTTTTGCTCTCTAAGCTTCTAGAGTGTTGTCAAATTAGCCTCAGGTGGCACAGACCAGCTTTCCACAGCCAAGGACCCTGATTCCCTGAGGGAAGGCACAGCTCACTGGTGCCATTTACCCCTGTGGACTAATGCTAAGGACACTGTGACTTTTGCAGTAAGAGCCAGGCAGCGCCTCTTGCTCTCACATCATCCTGGGTCTTCTGGCGATCATCAAAACACAGGAGTCAGAGACAGAAAATGCAGTAGGGAAGGACCAAGTGGTGTCATGGCTTATTCAGCCAGTTCTCATGAAGCCAGCATTTCACACACGTGGAGGAAAGCTAACACCTCTGAGTGATTCTCAGGATGTCTTCTAGGGAGGCAGATGACTCCAAATTGCACTGTCTCTGTAAAGTGGGGGCCAGGCTGGCTGGATCTACAGAGAACTCATTTTGTTCATGGTCTGCCCTTCTCTCCCTGTGGGAGCTCCAGCAGCTTTCCCATCTACAACATAGGGATAACTATTTTTCTTAATAGGTTGTGAGGACTGAATGAAGTAATAATACTCTCAGCCCAGTCCTGGCCCACAGTGAGTGTTCCATAAATGTTCTTTTTCTTCTCCCTCCATTCACCGGGCCCTGTGGATATAGTTTTGTTTAAGTTGGTAACAGCGTCTCACAAGATTCCAGAGCCCCAGCTCCGAAGAGCTGTGGAGGCTCACACTTCCTTGGTGGGCTCAGCACTTTGTACTAGTTATATGGTTTAATTCTCAGAGCAGATGAGGGAGAGGGTTGCTAAACAATGTGCTGAGATTTATACAGCCAGTAAGGGACAGAGCTGGGATCTGCCCCTGGGCAGGCAGCCTGAGTAATTGCAAGGGAGAGGAAGCACAGAGGCTGTAAGTGGATTTCAGAGGAAGCCAGAAAAACAGATCCTAGCAAACGAGTCTGATTTTCCACCACCTGAAGAGAAGTTCTCTGGGAAGACTAACCAGAAAAATGGGCTGTCTCCTTAGATAGTAAGTTCAGCTGGTCATAGAGATTTGAGAATAGATGAGGGTGGGTATGGGGCTTTTGAGGGCTCTACTTGCTGGCCTGTCTTCGTATCAGGGAACCACTGGTTTAATGTCCACCTTCTGGTCATGGGTGGGGAGGAATAGAATTTAAAAATGGAAAAACCCATGGGTCAAACGGGCCTCTAAATTGAGGGAGGGGTGGTGAGTGGGGAACTACAAAATTAAGTTTGATTGAACCTGTGCCATTTTCCATCTAAGTCTCCTGTTTAGACTCAACAGCAGTTTGGGTGTCTCACAGACAGTAGTGGGACTCTCCAACTAGCAGTCATACACAGGACCTAGCACCATGAGCAGCGTGCAGGCCTGGCTAAGAGGAGGAGAGGTGGCTCCCAGGAGCGCCAGGACTTACGGCATTCAGGCAGCATGCACTTCTCCACCTGCTCCAGCTCCTCATTACAGTCCCCGAGTTCGGCTAGAGACTTGAGCATCCGCTGGCGGGTCCGCATGCCCTTCCCACAGGTCACGCTGCAGTCGCTCCACTCGGACCACAGGGATAGCAAGCATGGGATGGTGTCTAGACCAAGAGCCAGGTTTGCCACTGAGAACAGGCTCCCTTTGCCTTCTTTGATCTGGTGCCCCCCTACCCTTTGTCCCCCACTCAGGCCCCTTGAGTAAAGTGAAATTGACTAGTGGGTTTAGATAACCCAAGTGACCTTTATGGAGCCAGGAGTGGCTCAGCAAACCACTAACTGTTCTTGTCATTCTCCTGCATCTCCCCTGGCCCAGATGGAGCTCATAATGTGGCTCCGTTACACGAATACACACTTCCCCACGTGAAACACCCCGAGGGTCTGAACAGGGTCTCACTAGAGACAGAAACATTCCACATGCCCCAAGAACTATGCGCTAAAAGATAGGCTCAATGATGTGTTTTTGGACACTTGGGTGCTGAAATCCCTAGCATGTGTGCCTCTCTGTAGTGATGTGTGGGTCTATAACATTTGTGTGTAGAGCAGATGTATTGCTTTATGGGGCCACAGGCAAGTCCAGCAGAACAAGAAGGGGAATGTACAACCTACCTACATGTATAACCTCTGGAAAAGATACTCTGGGGTCCTATAAAATCACAGTTACAGGTGAATGCTGTCTAGAGGCCACCAGCTTGCCATGTCAGCATTGCTCCTTCAAAGGAGGTCACTCTCTGTGGGTCTGGATGATGTCCACACACCCATAGCTCTCATCTTATAGGGGAAGTGCCCTGCCAGGAAGGGTGCCCATATTCCCCCCTGCACCTGCGCAGCCTCGACAGTGATGCCCAGTGCTGAGGGCCTCCATCATCTCCCCCAGAGCCCCCGCCCCCACGCCCACTCACGGCACTCGGGCATCATGCACTTCTCCGCCTGAGATGTCTCAGCCTTGCACATGGAGCCGTCCGCGGGGCTCATCTTGACCATGCGATGCCGCTTCTTCATGCCCATGCCGCAGGTGGCGCTGCACTCGTCCCACTCGCCCCACTCGGTCGTCAGGCAGCTGCTGGGAGCTGGGGAGTCCGGTGGCGGCGTGTCAGCAGCCGCAGCCCCAGCCCCTGAGACCCCGCCCCTGTCCCACCCCGGCACCCCACTCACAGCACTCTTCGTTGACCGTGCACTTCTCTGTCTCCTCGGTGGGCAGCGTGCACACGGAGCCGTCCTCTGGGAACTGCTTCACGTATCTCTCCCGGGACCGCATGCCGGCGCCGCAGGAGATGCTGCAGGGCGACCAGGTGATCCACTCGGACATGGTGCACGTGGAGCCGTCTGCAACAGGGAGCGGACACTGCAGCCGCGGCGGCACGCAGCTGGGACTCGCGCCACTGACTGAGCTAGCTCCCCCAAGGGCAGAAATCTACACGGTCAGCTGGCAGGCAGGGGGATTTGGGCAACTGAGGATGGAAGCCAAAGTAAAGGGCACATATTTTTAAACCAGGAATTGTTCTTTAAAGGAAATGTCTTTCTCCAGGTGCATGGAGCACTGGGGATTACTCCTTCACTGGACAATATATTTGAAAGATGTTTAGATGGATGAGAGAGTGATATATGCTTGTTTAGTTCTAAAGAAGGATGAGGGATATGAAGTCATCCATCCATCCATCTACTCATGTCAATTAAAATTTACTGACTGCTTAGTGGTTTGTGGTGACTGAGGTTAAAAAGATGTGTAAAGTATGGATTTTAATCTTCTCCAGAAAGAGATGGGCACATAGACTGGCAATAATTCTAGGTATTGAAAATATGACAGCAGATGTAAGCCCAGGGAATTGGAGGGGGAGAAGCTCCTTGGAGTTCTGGGGTGGATTTCACACAGGAGGGCACGTTGGTTGGGTGGAGAATATCGGTATTTAAGGTGAAGGGACTAGCTCTTGCGACAACCTGTCTGGAGTGTGTTGTGTGTGGCACTGGGAGATGAAGCTAGAAAGAAGGATGGAAATCTCAGTATGAGGCCAGCTTGCACACAACCACAGTCATGTACACAGGAGTGAAGGCTATGTGTTGTTACCAAACCTATGGACAGTGTTGCTAGACAGTGCTGGTGGAAGACAGCTGGAACCCCTGTTGGACCCAGGGAGATTCTGACATGTCCTTCAACAAGGATGAACCTAAGGACATTATGCTGAATGAAATAAACCAGTCAAAAAAAGGACAAATACTATATGATTCCACTTATATGAGATACCTAGAATATTCAGTTCTTTGAAAGCAGAATGATGGTTGCCAGGGGCTGGGGATCAAGGGACTGGAGAGTTAGTGTTTAATAAGTCTAGAGTTTGTTTTGTGAGATGGTAAAGAGTTCTGGAGATGGAGGGTGGTGATGTTTGCATAATTGTGTGTGTGTGTATACGGAACACCACTCAACTGTCCAATTAAAAATAGTTGGTAAATTTGCTGCTGTATACCACCAAATAACAATAGGCATAGCCCAGCCATTTTCAGAACCATCGTTACCACCTGGGAGCCACTGGAATTCTTCCTCTCTGGAGGTGATGGTTAAAGACCTCAGCTCCCCGTGTAAGCCTCAGACTGTCCACCCATCCCTGCCGTCTCAACCCCAAGAACGAGAAAGCGCCTCCAGCATTGCTAGGGCAGTCACAACTTGCACGCTGTCTGTGCTTGCAGGGTTCACTCCCCTCTGAAACGCCTCGTCCCGGGCACAGACAGCCGTAAGTCACTGTGCAGTGTATCCAGGAGAGGTTGTTTAAGACTGTGCCCTAGGAGGAGCCAGCAAGTGAATGACCCGCCAGGGGTCAGTAAGGTCTCTTCAGTTATCTTCAGCTTGGAAGTGGTTTTCTTCCTTCTATAAACCAGCCCAGCCTACCCATCCCTTCTTACTGCCTTGTTGTGCCTCTGAGACAGTTAAGATCAGAGCACAAAGTACAGATCTGTTCAGGTAAAGAAAGGATTGTACCTTGGAAAGTAGGCAGCTGGCCTTTGCACAGCAATCAGCACATGTCGTAGCTTCAGCCAGCATGACATGGGTGGTGCAGGTGTGTAGCTCAAGCCTGACTTTTTTAAGCCTGACCTTTGACCAGTTACAAGGAAAGAACTGCTGCAATCAGTCCAAAGGCCCTGACGCAAGGAAGTGAGGGCTCTGACCTGGGCTGAGGCAGGCCGTGCATGGATAACACAGAATTAGGGCAAGGATCTAGGTTCAGTCTTGGCCAACCTGTTCACCTGCTTCTTAGAAATTGGAGGTAAGGCCCAGAAATAGGCAGCTTGCTACCTGTAATTTGTCATGTTTGCTAGCTCTTTGATAACTTGTGTCTGTTTTCTTGCATGGCTGGGGGTGGTCAATCTCAAGAATTCTTTTGATGTCATGAGACATCTGTGTTCACAACCCTCAAGACTCTGTTGGAGATGAGGGTCGCCCTAGGCAGGCAGTCCCACTGACATGTCCAGTCAGGGTCCTAGTGTTCATCATGGGCACTGCCAGACCAGGTGTGAGAGGCCGGCATGGTCAGGTAGGACCCCCTTCCTGAACTGCTGTCAGCCAGCTGCTGGTGGGGTGCCTCCTCACCTTCGTCACTGCAGCCGGGGCCCATGCAGGGCTGGAAGTCCTGGGTGTCGGGGCAGGGGACGCTGAGGTCCAGCTGTGCCTTCAGCATGCGCTGCCGCATCCTCTTGCCTTTGTCGCAGGTGGAGGAGCTGCAGGCGGACCACGGGGACCAGTTGGAGTAGATGCAGGTTTCGGGGGTGTCATCTGGGAAGAGTATGTGAGATGTTTTCCCTGGGAGCCTATGGGAGCTGTGACTGGCCCTCCCCCTGGACAGGTTCACGTGGGGACAAGAAAATCCCCGCTGGCTGACCAGCCTTGGGAGGCTGGGTACTCCTGCGATGCAAGCAGCCATTCACTTCCCTTCAAAAACGATACTTTGGCATCCCACTAAAACAAATCGAAGTAACCTCATAGTAAGGAGAGAGTCTCCTACTGTCCCTTCTCAACACCTGAACGCCAGCCCTCTTTGGCAGACAGCATTTCCACACGGGTGCCGGCATATCGTGGGGCAATGTGGGGAAGCGTAGGCTTTTTCTGTGTTGTTGCTCACCTTCCCAGGATCCCACACAGAGTGTCATGATAAGCATAAGGTGGCCAGTGTTCACTGAGCACTTATTATGTGCCAGCATCATTCTAAGAACTTTATCCATCCCATCAATTGTGGTAAGGACCACAACTCCCTAGGAGGCAGGCTCTGTTATTATCCCCATCTTACAGTTGAGGAAATGTGGCGAGGTGGGCTTCTTGCCCAGGGCCCAGGGAGGAGAGCCCAGCTCATTCAGCTTCAGATGCTGTGAGATACCCTGAGCTGAAGCCAGGGCTGTGCCACTGCCTCCTGACTCTAGGGCCTGGGCTGACTTCCCTTGCTGCAGAAGTGATTGCATCCACTCCTGCCTCACAGGCTAGTGTGAGAATCCTAGCGGAGAGTCATCGGAGTCCCATGGAGCCGATGGGGATGCCATTTACATGACACTTTAAAGGCCTGATACTGTTGAATACATATCCCAGTGTCAAGCCTTCACCATTTCCCTGACACTTTGTGCCTAGCCTTTGGCCTTACTTCGATTATCTCCCAAGCAAAAATCTGTCTTAAAACAGGGATCATCAAGTCAAAGGGTTCTGCTGTGGCTTTTAAAACATGTTAGCAAATTGCTTTCCCCAAAGGTAGTTTATCTTTTATTCCCAATGTATGTTGCCACCTGCAATAAAGGGAGGCAGCTTACCTTCATCTTTCTCTTCTGGAGCCAGGTCCGCTACAATATCATCGACATTGTCGGGCACAATATTGCACTGTTCCCCCTGCAAAAGGAATTTTAGTTGGAGGGCCCTCATTAGAGAGTGGACTGTACGGGAGAAAGATGAGGCGGGATATAAAATTGAATGCCCACCCTGTGCACACACCCTAGGCTGTGGCAGAGTCGTGGGCCAACTTTTACAATCAGACTGAAAGAAGAAATGGAAGTAAAGCCGCCACTTCCCACTTCCTGACCCATGGCTGTGTGCTGTGCTTAGTCGCTCAGTCGTGTCTGACTCTGCGACCCTTTGGATTATAGCCCACCAGGCTCCTCTGTCCACGGGGATTCTCCAGGCAAAAAACACTGGAATGGGTTGCCATGCCTTCCTCCAGGGGAATCTTCTCAACCCAAGGATCGAACCCACACCTCCCGCATTGCAGGCGGATTCTTAACCGACTGAGCCACCGGGGAAGCCCATGGCAGACATTAGTAATCGATTGTGGCACTTACCGTGAAGCCTAGTTACCTGGAGCAAATCATTTGGTTGAGCATCACATCATTCCTCCATGTTCATTTTGCTTATTTATATCGTAGGGATAATTGTGTCTAGAAACTCTGAGAGGCCCCAGAATTCCACATCCTAAATATACCAGGGATCCCATGATTCTAGAGCAGAAAGGGGTCCAGTCTCCTGATGGGAAGGGTCTGTGCCAGGGTGAGCTGTAACCCAGTACCTTCCGAGCAATTCTCTCGATGACAACTCTGGCTACTTGAGTGATGGATCCACCCTCTGGATCATAAAAAGGACTTTGAGGATGGTCCAGACTGGTCAGGGGTCGGATTTTCTCCTGGGGAATTGTAGGCTTGTTGGGTGACTGCGATGGAAAAAATACACAGATATAGAGTGGGAAATTAACAATTTGATATATGATCAGAACAAAAACCTTGACAGCAACTTAACAAGTACAACTGTTATTTATAGAATTTGGTTCATGCTGTGTGTTATGCATGGACATTTGTAGGTCTATACTTTCAAATTCTCCTATGTACACAGTAGGATTAATCCTAGATGAAGATGCCAAGTTTGAGAGAGCCATTTCCAGCTAGGATATAGCTGAACCAGGTTGGCCTGAATCCAGAGTTCTTCCTACTAGACCAGGCGTTGGTGAATGTTTGTCTGCAGAGGGTCAGGTGGTAAATATTTTAGGCTTCACAGGTCACGCCGTGTCTGTTGCAAGGAGTCAACTCAGTTGTTGTAGTGAGAAAGCAGCCCAGGCAACATGGGATCGAAATGTGTGAGGCCGGATTCCAAAGCTCCAGGTTTGGTTCCAAACCACAGTTTACCAACATCTGTTCTAGATTGTTCTACCCCTAGTTTTCTGATGGCTCCAGATTTTGATGCAGTTGGTGTCCTGGCCATATCTGAAAAATATTGACAATCACGGAAGAATCCAAACTCCTCAGCCTGGCCGTCTGGAAGCCTTGGGAATCTGGTCCAGCTTAACGAACATCATCTTCCTTCTGTTCCCTCTTCTCTCTCTCTCTCAGCCTCTGTGCCTTTTGCCTGCCGTTCCTTCGTTTATCTCTGAACCTCTCTTTAGCAGACCCCCTCCCCGTGCTCTCCTGACCGTCTGGACAGGCACTCCCCAGAGCCCCTGTCACACAGCTTGTGAGTACATGATGACGGGACCCTGAGGGGGGACCCTGAGGGGCTCCCCTGCTGGACTGCGAGTTCATCTGGCTCAGAGCCTGAGCCAGCCTCACCCCCGAGGCCAGGGCCCCCAGAGCAGGCCCGGGCAGGGAGGCCTGCCACTCACCACTCCAGACACGCACACACCTCGTAGGTCACCCCGCTGTCGGTGCCCGCATCCCAGGGAATCAGGTCCTGCACCACCTTCTGGACCCAGCCACACTCTTTGGTGCACAGATCCTCTGCGGACAGGCCCACGTTCCAGTCGGGGCTGGGGCCCATCATGGTCAGGAAGGACATCAAGTGGCGCGTCCTGTCCACTGAAAATTCAGCCGAGGGTGCTGCTCTCCTGGAAACAAATACGGAGACCATCACTTTGGGGGCCCTGGGGGTGCACGCTCTGAGGGGCCTCTGGGCAGACAATGGCTAAAGGATGAGAGGGAGAGAGAGAAGGGGACTCTCGGTCTCCACCTTTGGCCATGGCTGGTTTCTCTCTCCCAGCCCATCCATTGGCCATGCTTGGAGGGAGCCATATGCTGCCGCCCTATCCAGTTTTAATGTGTCTTCAGCACTAAACTACTGTTTTATTTTCTTATTAAACTGTTTATTGACTGTCATTCCTTTTTGGAGTATAAGCTCTGGGATAGCAGGGATTCTGTCTTTCTGGCTTTATTTCCAGTGCCTGGCACAGTGTAGGTGCTCAACCAATGTTACTGAATAAACGAATGAACAAATTCTATAAGCTGCGTGTGCTCCCAGCTGCGCTGGACGTGAGATGAACGTGACAGATAAAAACTGCATAATGGTGCCCCAAGCCATTCCCTTTACATTCTCAGTGATGCCTCAGAGCGGACCTGGGGTAAGGATTGTTGACTCCAACCTATGGATGGGAGAGCTGAGGCTCAGAGGGTTCTGTTATGTGATCTGTCCAAAGTCGCAAAGTGGCAGAACGGAGACCATAACCTAAGTCAGTCTCAGTTCAAGGTCCGTGTTCTTTTCATCATCAGTTTCTAAGTTCCCTCCACTTTCACTCTCTAGAGCTACATTGTGCTATCAGAGGGGCATCTCCCCAGCCTGCTGCCTCATTGCCCTCCAGAGGCTGCTTAGAGCAGGGCGCTGCCCTGGCACCAGAGCTCACCCATCACCTCACAGCTGGTCCCCAGGCCATTTCCTCCAGTGGGTGAGCAAGGACCCAGTTATAGAGCCAAAGACCTTTGGCTGATGACCCCCCAGCTATGAGAGGCAGTTCTTCAACCACCATCCCCTCATGTTCCCAAGAAGGGGTCCTAGGAGTGGCCAGAGCTGGATGAGACCAAGAAGCGTGGTGGGAGAGCTGTGCTCGCTCCGCACACACTTGGTGGCACAGCTGCGCTACTTTATTCTCCCCTCATGACACTCCTGTGGGGTTGGAATTTATTATCTCATTTTGTAGAAAGAAAGCATACAGAAGTTAATGAGTTCAGAGACGCAGCTGGTGAGGCCGTGGTGTGAAGGCAGCTCTGCCTGACTCTCCCTCGCCTCCCAGGCTGCTGATCGTGGGGAATCCTTGGCTGGGGACCAGCTCGTCTATTTGGTCTAGCTGGCAGCTCTTTGTGGCATCCCTCTGCTACTGTGTTTGGGACCAGCTGTGTCTGGCTGCTCTCACCTGGCCCCTGAAAGCGATGACTCCAGGCCTGGCTGGGCTTGGTGGAACTGGGTCCCTTGGGCAGGCCAGATGGGATCAGACCATGAGCAGAGCAGACGGGAGACCTGGGTGCCCACCCTACACCACCTCTTACAGCTGTGCATCCTTGAAATGACCAAACCTTTCTATGCCTCAGTGTCCCAATCTGTAGAATGGGGATTCCCCCTAACATCTACCTCAAAGGGTTATTGTGAGTGTTTAATGAGAACTCACATCCGGTCCTTAGCTCAGTGCCTGGCACCTGGTAAAATGTTACTGAGTGAAGCAGCATTGAAGGGTCAGATGGAGATGAGAAACTAGAGGCCAGGGGAGGGAGGCCTTCCTGAATGCACTTTACGCTTTAGCCTGATGCCAGTCTAGGTTGAGGGGAGGCACCCAAGTGGAGGAAGAACCTGGCCTCAGCCTGGCTTTGGCATCAGGTCCCACGTGCCCTTGCCTCTGCTGGGAAAGCTCCTCCTCGGTGGAGGAGGACCTTCTCCTCAGAGTGTGGCCTGGGACCAGCAGCGTCGGCGTTGGAACTTGTTGGAAATGCAACTAACTAGGCCTCACCCCAGATTTACTTAGAGACTCTGGGGAGGGGGAGGGTAGGACCCAGTTTTAATAATCCTCTCAATGACTCTAATATGCCTCGGATCTGAGACTCGCCAGTCTGCTCACCTCCCAGGCCTCAGGTTCTGAGCCACCTCTTCCGGGAGCTGTTCTGATCCCCTGCACTGAGGCCAGTACCCTTGGTCTGTATTTCCACACTCTCTGTGTGGGTCTCAGCTGTGCCCTTTGGTTGTGAGCCTGTCCACACTGTTTGCTCACCCCCATGAGACTAGGAGCCCCTGCAGGCAGGAATCCCAGTGCCAGGTGTCCAGTGGGCCAGCTGAACAGCTGGATGTGTGATGGTGAGCTCCACTCCTTACTAGGTTAGCTCACACACTCTTCCAGCCTTGGTTACCTCATGTGACATCACCCACCTGCCACCTCAAAGGAGATGCTATGTTAGGAAGCCTTTATAGACTGCTGAAGGCCCCACTTGGAGAAGGCAATGGCAGCCCACTCCACTACTCTTGCCTGGAAAATCCCATGGACGGAGGAGCCTGGCGGGCTGCAGTCCATGGGGTCGCTACAAGTTGGACACGACTGAGCGACTTCACTTCACTTTTCACTTTCATGCATTGGAGAAGGAAATGGCAACCCACTCCAGTGTTCTTGCCTGGAGAATCCCAGGGATGGGGGAGCCTGGTGGGCTGCCATCTATGGGGTCACACAGAGTCAGACACGACCGAAGTGACTTAGCAGCAGCAGAAGGCCCCACTTACATAGCCTGCTATTTAGGCACAAATTGTGGGACCTCGTTCCCTTTTCCCATGCATGCATTTTCTGGCATGTAGGTCACTGATTTGAGCAGCTTCTTTGAAGACTTGCTGTCTACAAGAATTGCAGTCAGGGGAGGTGTGGTATTGCTCACTTAGGGGTTAAAAGCACATGGTCTGGGGTCTGCCTGGCAGAGAGCATGGGCATGTGGGCAGAGTGGGACTGCTTGGATCTTGACCCCTCGGGAGTCCAGCAGTGCCTTGGAGGAAGGCTCCTCTTCCATTTTCATAGTGACCAACCACTACACCTGTTACCTTCCCATCTCCCTGAGCATGTGATTGTGGATCAGGTGATTCTTTCATGTCCTGTACCCCATGGATGACGCTACATCATGACAGCCCAAGAGGACCAAAACAGCTCTGCCCAGAAATCCAGAGGTGGAGAAACCAAACCAGCACAAACCAAACCTCACCTGACACACCACCCTGATACTCTGCCCAGCTGAAGGATGTAACCATCTGAGAACATTCTGTGTCGTACAAGGTGTATACAAATCATTTTCTGCTAGTGCATTTTGGCCAGATCTGTACCTGAGTGAGATATCCTCCAGGCCTTGGTAAGTTTCAAGGGATAGGAAGTTCTGGGGCAACCAATCCCTGCACGAAACACCCAGTAATATGGTAACTGAGTAATATGGTAAATTTGAATGTCTAAAAGTCTGGGAACGGTTTTCTAATATTTTCAGTCACATCTTGCTTACATGACATGCTCTGGAGGAAATGTTTCCTGTCTCGAATTGCTTAGGACCCCTGGTGTACCTGCCCAGAGCATGTTGAACTCACTCTTTCCTTGGAGTTTCTTCTTTAATTTCTCTCTGTCCTGTTAGGTTCCAAAAGAGTAAGGACCATTTTTTGTCCTGTTTATAGCTGTATCCCAGGGGCTGGTCTAGAACTCAGCATGTAGTAAGTTCTCCTCAAATGGTTTTTGGAATAAATGAGTTAATCTAGGAAATGAATATAGAGCTCTTGCACTTGCTTTGGCCTTCAGGTCTAATTTTAAAATTACCTCAAAGTATTTATTTCTTTTATAATTAAAAATGCTGTTTAAAATAAGGAAATGATAAAAAATATATGGGAATTTTCTTTAGGAAATGTTAGATATGATTGGAATTCTTTAATTCATAATAAAAATTCTTATTCATCTTTTCTTATATTCCATGTCTTCCCATACATGAAAGTGAAAGTGAAGTTGCTCAGTCGTGTCTGACTCTTTGTGACCCCATGGACTGTAGCCCACCAGGCTCCTCTGTCCATGGGATTCTCCAGGCAAGAATACTGGAGTGGCGTGCCATTTCCTTCTCCAGGGGATCGTCCTGACCCAGGGATTGAACCCAGGTCTCCTGCATTGCAGGCAGACGCTTTAACCTCTGAGCCACCAGGGAAGCCCTACATAGTGTTTTGTTAATTTGATCTTATTTTTTCTACCTGGGATTTACATTTTTATCACTTTTCTGGCAAAGAGAGTTGTCTTGGCCATACTATGTATCAGAATATATTATAAAGCATGATAATTAAAATGGTGTAATATTCAGGATAAGAAAGACTTCCCTGGTGGTCCAGTGGTTAAGAATCTGCCTGCCAGTGTAAGGGGCGCAAGTTCAGTCTCTGTTCTGGGAAGATTCCTCATGCCTGTGTGCCACAACTACAGAGCCCGCGGACCCGAGAGCCTGTTCTCCGTAACAAGAGAAGCCCCCACAGTGAGAAGCCTGCACACTGCGCACAGAGAAAGCCTGCATGCAGCAACAAAGACACAGTGCTGCCAAAAACAAACAAATGAAATCTAAATAGAAAATAGAAAAACAAAGATGTAAATCAGTGGCCCAGAGTGAAGAGTCCAGAATCTTTAGATAAGGACTCTGAGGGAGAGGAAAGATCATGCAGCAAGTGGGGTTGGCATAATGTAATTGCAGTTTAAAAATATATAGGTGTCACATCTAATATCACACACGTCAAATTCCCCCAATCAACAAAAACTCAGGGCTAATTAGAAAACAACCAGATCATAGGAAAGAAGTCAAGTGTTCTGATCTGTTAGAGAAACATTAATTTTTTTTCAGCTTTGAAACTATAAAAGCAATCACAAAATAATTGAATAATTTACCAACCAAAAACATCTGCATAATGGAAACAACAATGTTGAAATAGAACGGAAGAATGATGTGCTGGCAAAAAGTGTCTCCCTCTAGTGTGACTGACAAATATTAATATCTATAGTGCGGACAGACTCCCCAGGTGGCGCAGTGGTAAAGAATCTGTCTGCCAATGCAGGAGATGTGGGTTTGATCCCTGGGTCGGGAAGGCGCCCTGGAGAGGGGAATGGCAACCCACTCCAGTGTTCTTGCCTGGAGAGTCCCATGGACAGAGGAGCCTGGTGGGCTACAGTCTCTGGGGTCGCACAGAGTCAGACAGGGCTGAGCCACTGAGCATGAGCACAGCATCTACAGAGCTAGTCTAAATCTGCAAAAGCAAAACGTGACGATTCTGATAGTGAACGAAAGTTATACACAGATAATTCATGCCAGAAAAATGAAAACAAAATGAAGGCATGGAGATACGTTTTGTTTTTTTACATTCAGAGAGGCAGTGTGGTGTGGGTGGGGGGGGACAAAGGGGACTGGAAGAAACCGCTGGATGCGGCAACAGCTTTGACTTCACCTCCCTTTGCAGTTACTAATCTGCAAAATGGGAGCATCCTCAGACCCCACCCCAGGGCTTTTAGTGAGGAAACTGCTTATCATCATGCCTGGCATTATACTATGACTTGGTAAATGTGGATTTCCTTCTTATTCGGCTTTTCTAAACAAAACTTTCAAAAACACGACGATAGAAAAGAGGCAGTTAAGGATTGTTATGGTCTTTCTATACCAATCTAGACTTACTATACCAATCTAAGTTACAGATCTGTATCAGTTAGACTCTGGCTGAAGAATTGATGCTTTCGAACTGTGATGCTGGAGAAGACTTTTGAGAGTCCCTTGGATTGCAAGCGGAAAAAACCAGTCAATCCTAAAGGAAATCAACCTTGAATATTCATTGGAAGGATTGTTGCTGAAGCTGAAGCTTCGATACTTGGCCACCTGATGCAAAGAGCTGACTTATTGGAAAAGACCGTGATGCTAGGAAAGACTGAAGGCAAAAGGAGAACGGAGCGGCAGAGCATGAGATAGTTAGCATCACCAACTCAATGGACATGAATTTGCACAAACTCCAGGAGATAGTGAAGGACAGAGGATCCTGGGGTGCTGCAGTCCATGAGGTCGCAGAGTCGGACCAGACTTAGCGACTGAACAACAACCGTCAGTGAGACTCAAGTCGCATTTTGTCCCTTCTGTTCATTTCAAATGTCTCCAATACAGAGCTTTCAAAGTTGCAGAAACTCAATCTTGACACTAGGTGGCGCCAGGGTCATTCACTAAGTTGAAGTTCTGTGTGGGTGGAGAAATGTTTCCCTGAAGTTTCTACCCTGGAAAACTGTATATAACCTGGAGGCATCCAGGGCTCCAGGTCCATCTGGCCCGTTTAGATCTACTGTTGGCTTCTCAGGTTCAACGCCAGTCTTTTTTTTACAATCCTGAGGAAATTAGTGGACTTGGGCGGGTTCTCCAGGAGACTGGAGGGCTCTGAAACTTGTAGCCCTGATTTGAGAGAGAGAGATGCGTCTGGCCCCCTGGGAACCCCCCCTGGGAACCATGACTGAAACCAGTAAGGGAGCACAGACCCTCCAGAGGCATGATTTTTGGAAAGGGTGATGACTATGTCGCTATTTAACCTGTTATTTTTCTCGCAAACAAATCTGACTAAACACATGTTAATTAAACAGAATGGCTGGGAATAATTAAGGGGATGATTTACAGGATACATTATAAGAAAGGGAATAAAAATTATTTTTAAAAGATTCAGTAATTCCTAACAGATTACACTGGAAGAACTGGGTGGTGAAAATTCAGCACTGATTTGTAGGAAAGCTGGGCATTTTCTACTCTGCTACTGGAGGAACTCATGAAGGATGCGCATTTTGCTCAGAATTTGTCTTTCTGGTCTCTACCTGTGCTCTGGGCTGTTGGAGCGGCAGCTTGATTTATTGAGCTAAACAAGTCAGCAGCTAATTTGTTCATTCATGGCTGTCCTTTGAGAAGTGGTCCTGGGGATAACGATGAAGATCATTGTAAAACAAGTCAGTTTCGCCGGGCAGGACCTCACAAAGTAGGTCAGCCTGGCTTTCCGCTGGCCCGAGGGAGGCTGGAATCCCATTAACCTCAATCGAGCAGGCTCACAAGGAGGGGCAGGGCTGTTTCTGCAAAGCAAAACTTGGCTGCACGTAGGCTTCCTAATTTGACTTCCTAATGAGATTTGGAAGAGGAAAGGGGAGACTGGGGTATGGGAAAACCAAAGGAAAATTCCTTTCCCTTAAGCTGGTAGCACGAGGGCAGAAGATTTGGGAGTTTGGGAAATCGGCGTTTGCCATGGATCAATCCTGTTTCACAAGGATCCCAGGAAGTCTGAGGGGTGGGTGAAGGGTGAGAAGGTGCCCCAAAATATTTTTTTCAAGTTTTCAGTAAGTCTCCTCTATCTTAAAAAAAAAAAAGAAAAAGGCTCCATCAATTCTTTCATCCTCCTGGATCTCCTGCCCAGTCTCTCTTCTTTCACAGCAAACTTCGCAGAAGAGCTGTCTGCACTTACTAATTCCATAACCTCACCTTCTGTTCACATTTCACCCTGTTCCAGGCTGTGTCCCCTCTCCCCATTACTCAGCAGAAAGGATTCCCAATAAGGTCACTGATGATGTTGATAAATCCAATGGGCATTGTGCAGCTTCAACCTTCTTTGATTTTTTAGCTACACTGGACACAGCTGGTCACTCTCTCTCTCTCTCTCTCTCTCTCTTTTTTTTCTTTGCTTGGCCACACTGCAAGGCTTGCAGGATCTTAGTTCCCCAACCAGAGGATGAACCCTTGCCCTTGGCAGTGAAAACGTAGAGTCCTAACCACTGGACCACCGGGGACTTCCCCGCTGTCTCTGTGAATGCTTTCTTTCCTCGGTTTCCCTGATCCCAAGCTTCCTTCCCTAATCTCCTTGCTACTCTGTTTTTGCTTCCTTTGCAGGCAAGTCCTCCTCAGCATTTAATGTTAGAGCTCCCTCGGGACTCCGTTCCAAGCCCTGGACTCTCATTCTCTGGCTCTCTCTGTCATCCACGTCCTTGGTGTTGATTGTTTCCCACGCCTTGGTGACCCTCAATTTTATATCTCAGTGCAGAATTCTCCCCCTGATGTCTTATAGTTAACCATGTTCCTAACACCTCCAATGTCTGGATACTCTGATGTTCAAGCCACGGGGGACACAGATACCAAGCCCGCATTCCCCAAGGAGTGGAAATACTTGATACTCTACCCATGGGCAGTGGGCAGTGCACCTCACCTAAGAGGCAGTACCTTCTTGTACGACGTGACTGGCATGTGGTAGCCAATAGGTGGGCAGCTCCAAGTACAAGGCCAGGACGGGGGCTGGACAGGGCGTTGCTACTTACACGTTGAGAGGCTGCCAGGCTGGCCACTGAGCTTTGGCTTTGATGACTGTGAGGACCTCGTCGCTCTGTAAAGAAGGATCACAGGTATTTAGTGAAGAGAGCTGGGCTCAGGGAGCAAGACGGCTTTGACATGGTGACATTGTCCACCCTATACCCTTACCTGCTGCAGAGGCTCTACCTACCTAGGTGTGGAGACAGCCTGCCCCAGGGTGGGGGCACCCTAGAGTCTCGGCAGTCCTGCGAGGAGGGGCTGTGTCCAGGGTACCTGGTGTGTGCTGAACACCAATGGGCCCACTGAGCCACACCTGAGGTTTCCATCTCAGACCCTTCCCCTTGGGAGCCAGGCTCTGACCTGCCCTCTGGTGGGGATGGCTGGACTGTGTCCAAACTGGAGGGCAGCCCATGCTCTCGGCGTCCAGGCACTGCCGGGTCTGCTCCAGCCACACCTAACCCTGAGGAGCGTCACCCCCATGGCCTCCCCTGCCGTCGAGACTACACACACTGGATCAGGCTCCCTTGGACAAGGAGGGCAAAGAGAAGCCTGAGCCCCACGCTCCTGGGCCACTCATGTTATCCTGCTCTATTTTGCTTTGGGCAATGTGTAGGGCACCCTTAAAGCTTGAGAACCTAAGAGAATTTTTTGAAGAAGAATCTAATAATTAACATTGGGAAGGACAGCCTTGATCACCAACATGAGGGAGAAAAATCAGAATGTTGTTAATCTTGCTTAGCTTCACTTCGAGGTTGGTTTGGGATTTTATTCTCAATAACACATTGGGGCTGAGGGTTTCCATATGCTTTTCAAAGTGTAAGCTTCCACAGGTGCCCAAGTTCAGCTCTGGTGGAGGTTTCCTCAGAGCAGATTCAGCTGATCCCATAGCCTGCCTTCCCCCGGCCTGGGTCCAGCAGTGGTCAGACAGCACTGTTCATGGCTCCACAGGAAAGCCCAGAATGTCACCGGCAGGGGCAGGAAGAGCTTTGATGCCGACTGAATGGTCTCTGAGTTTCAGGAGGGCAGAGACTGGCTGCGCTGGCCCACAGTTCTGCCTCAGTCCTTGGAGTTGTTCCTGGCAGTAGGTACCTAGCACGTATTTGGGATGAATTGGTGAACTTCTCCTTAGTTGGTGGGTACCTTGCCCAGAAAATCCCACAGCCCTGAGGGAACTATATACAATGAGGAGGTCAGAGGTGCCTCCAGGCTCAGGCCCAAAGATTATAAACAGCCTCTGGTTTGGAGCACCTAGTCTATAGCTAGGGAGGGATGGAGGAGTGGGAGATACCTTAGAGGGGACAGTAACTCAGCTTGGCTTGGGCATCCACTGGGTGGGTGAGGCCCCCAGGGTACCCCCTCTCCCCAGAAGCTCGAAGCCTACTCCGAGCTCAAGCTTCCCTCGTGGGGGGTCCCCCCTTTTGGTCAAAAGAAACTCTCTGTGAATACATAAACATGCCCACACTCACAGGTCTGCCGGGAGAGCATTTCCAAGTTCCAACAGAGTGTGTGACACTTCTGGGAGATTGTTTCATTCGTTGACACTGTATCCCTCACTCACTCCTAAGACACATATGCTGAGTGATCAAGGGAAACTGCCCGACATGAAGTCACGTGTGAGAGGTGACCTGTCTCCTGAAGGCCCAAGCTGGACCCCGTGGTTGAGGTTTCCTGTGCTCAGCTCATACGTGTCCCACACTGAATTCTTTAGCTGCCCCCAGAATACGGCTGTTTCTCCAGCAGCCCCACTGAGAACATCCCCAGCTGCCTGCAGCTCTCCACCTCTCACCCCTTCACAGCTGCCAGGCTCCAAGATCCACTGTGTCCACAGCCTTAGCATCTAAGTCCTTCCATGGTCTCCTCGCTGGTTGTCCTGGCTCCAGCATCTTCTTACTTTTCCCCAGACCATCCTCCACATTGGTGCAAAACTGACCACATTCACTGCCTGCCTAAATCCTGCAACAGCTCCCCGTAAATTCCATGCTGACTTCCTTTTTTTTTTTTCAAAGTAGGAATTCCTTTATTCCTCATCAAAATAGTCTAACAGCAAATGTAGATTGTATGCTTTTATTTTTACATTTAAGTTATCCTTTCTTGGATATATCTTTCATCAGGACTTTGCCGCATTTAAACCTTGTCCTTCTAGCGAGAGGATAAAATTGTACGTGAATCTTATTCAGAGAACTCAGCTGCTTGTAGCAGACCAAAAGAGCATGGAACTTAGGCAGAAGAGTGGAGAGCTTTTCCACAAACACATTTAAACTTCTTCCCAGTATAAAAACGTCCGTTGTTGCTTTTAGAGATAATTTTACAAATCAGAAGGTCTTACAGGATAGTCCAGCTGAAGTGTCAGTATTTTAAGTAAATCCCAATGACCTGAAATTCAAGTCCAAACTAGATATTTAGTGTTTTCTTTATTGCAAATATGAAGTCTTTAACCTGAGGTACAGAGTCTTCTAGAATCTGCGTAAGGCACAGGGATATCAGTGGCGGTGACATAAACTGTAGAAGCATCCAGGAAATTGAACCCAGGACCCTCCATCGTCCTGGCACAGATTTCAGCTCCTACTGCCAACTGTGACCAGCCCCCTTCCACAATAACAAGGTGTCTGCTCTTCACGACATTGGTTTCTATTGTTTCAATGTCCATTGGTCTGATGGTCTGCAAATGTATCAACTCATATTCAAGTCCCTCTTTAGATAGCATTGCTGAGCTTCTAAGCAGTGGCTAACAGGTCTTGAATGAGAAACTATGGTTGCACATGTACCCTGCCTTTCTAGTTTGGCTTTCCCTATAGGGATCAGATAATCTTTTGACTGAGCTCCTGGGGAGGTTCAAAAGGAACTTTATATATCAGTTCACCTCCAGCACCACCACTGGACTTACCCTGAATGGCAGATTTAATAAGTCCTTTTGTGTCCTCTGAATTCCAGGGACTGACCACCTTTAAGCCTGGGAAGCGCTCATACCAGGCAGCAAAGCACTGTGAGTATTGGGCAGCTACGCCTGCTGGGGCGCCACTGGGCTCCCTGAAGACTAAGGGCACCAGCTGAAGGCCTCCTGACGTGTAATAGGTCTTGGTAGCTGAGTTTATAAGCTGGTAAATGGCTTGCATAAAAGGGTATAAATTCACAAATGGGCCTTAACCCAGCCAGAACTGCACCTATAGCAATTCCAGCAAAACCCGACTCTGATACGGGAGTATCTATGGTCCTCTTATCTCCATATTTTTTCCACAGGCCTTGACTAACCCCATCGTACAGGGCAACTTCTTCCCCAAGTAGAAATACCTTCCCAGCTCTTTCCATCTCCTCCTCCATACCTTGATTTGCAGCCTCATGAACTGTCACCTGCAGTGTGGCTGGTGTTGTCTGGGGGAACCCCTCCTTAGCAGACCAGAGACCTGCTCAAGGAGTCTCCACACCAACCCAGAAACCGTGGCCATCCTGCCCATGTCCTCTACCTGCTGCCGAATCCACAGCAATTTCTTAATTCCCAAGTTTTGCCTACATGGCCTGCATCATCCAGTTTTTTTCTTTGATTTTTAATTTCAGAATAATACACGCTTTTTGTGGGAAAATTTAGCATCACAGAAGCACAGTGTAAATGCTGAGCACTCCACTCTAGCATCTATCCTGCCTTCTGCCACCTCCCTCTCCAGAATGTTACAGTGTGGTACATATCAGCCCAGATCTTTTACTATACTTAGGTACAACGTGCGTGCGTGTGTGTGTGTGTGTGTGTGCGTGTGTGCATAAACATTAGATACATCCTTTCCCACAAAAACTGCATCATATTGAAATCTCATTCTGCACCATGATTTTTACACTTTCCCCTTACTATCATATCATGAAAAACTTTCTTTGTTGGTACCTATGGCATCTGAGCTTTCCTTTTGTTGATTTTGAGAGCATTTGAGATCCTCAAATTAGGGTAAGCCAGGTCAAGACTAAGAAAAAAGAAATCCAAGCACGAGATCCAAGTTATGAGATACTGTCTGATGAGAGTCCTTTTGCCCTTGAAGAAATACTTTACTAAAAAAGGTAGGGACTTTTCTGGTGGTGCAGTGGATAAGAATCTGCCTGCCAGTGCAGGGACTTGGGTTTGATCCCTGATCTGGGAAGACCCCACATGCTGTGGAGCAACTAAGCCCATGCTCTACGACTGCTAAGCCTGTGTGTTCTAGAGCACCAGCTACCACAGCTGAAGCCCTCGCTCCTGTAGCCTGCGCTCTGCCACAAGAAGCCACCGCAGTGAGAAGCCTGCGCGCTGCAGCGATGAGTAGCCCTCGCGCCCCACAACTAGAGAAAGCCCACATGCAGTAAGGAAAACCCAGAGCAACCAAATAAATAAAAATAATAATAATTTTAAAAAGTCAATGTGGGTGGAGTTAAGGGAGCACTAGGTTAGCTGGCTGGCCCTGCAGACATACCTTATATTACAATGAAACCTTGGTTGTCAAGTTGCAACTAACGACACCTTGATTTTGCCTTCGTAGTATATAACTCAGGAATTGTTGAGGCTCTCCATGAGTGTTTGTTTATGGTACTGGCATTCCATCTGTATCTTTAGAGCCACGGAGGCTCCAAGGATGGTCGTCCATGTGTGCAGGCCTTAGAACAGCTTCTTCCTGTCCATTGTTTCATCTTATGGTTACATACCTTCTGCATGATTGATTGTGTTATCCAAAGAAATAAGAGCACAGGAACCATTTGGAAAAATGTATTTGAGAAACTAAACATTTTTCTTTCTTTTTTAAAAAATATATTTATTTCATTTATTTATTTTGCTGTACCGGGTCTTAGTTGTGGCGTATGAGATCTATTTCCCTGACCAGGGCTCGAACCTGGGCTCCCTGCATCAGGAGTGCAGAGTCTTAGCTGTTGGGCCACCAGGGAAGTCCTTAAATATTTTTCTTAAAGTAGAACCAAAGCTCTTCAGGATTGGAGAGAGTCTGGCCTGTTCACAGCCAAATCCAAGTGCTGTGGATACTTAGTAAATCGGTGGAAAAGCAAAGCCACACCATTTTTTTTTTTTTTTGGATGTATGTGTAGAATTCTATAGCATGGATGGTCTCTTATTTAACTGGTATTATTGGTGGATATTTGTTTCTATACATGATGCTCTACTGAACACTTGTGAATGTATTTTCTTTATATGTCATAAATTTCCAAGAATGATCCAACAATGAAGCAAATTGACAGTTTTGGTGGCACCTACCAAACTGTCCTCCAAATGTCTGTACCAACTGATACTTCTTCAAGTATATGTGTGTGCCAATGTTTTTACAACTTTGGGCACACTGGATACTATCAATCTTTTTCATCTTTACTAATCCAGCAGGCAGGAAAGTAGCGTGGTTGTGGACATAAGCCCTAGTTATTACACCTAAATTCAAACCCTGACGGCACCATGACTAGCTCTGTGTCCTTTAGTGAGACTGATTTCCTTTAGCTCTCTCATCTCTGAAATGTTGAGTTAAAAAGTGTATCTACCACATAGTGTTATTATGGGGACAAAATGACCTAATTCAAGTAATGTGCTAATCCTATGCCTGTATTAGCATCAATACTAGTTACTATTCTTATTCTTTATTTAGATAAAAAAATATTTATTTTTATTTATTTGGCTGCACTGGGTCTTAGTTGCAACATGCAGGATCTAGTTCCCTGATCAGGGATCAAACCTGCGTCCCCTGCATTAGTAGAGAGAAGTCTTGGCCACTGGACCACAAGAAAAGTCCCTATTCTTATTCACATTTAGGCCACACTGGTATTAGAACCGATTTGTACCACCTGAGTACAGAGGATGGAGTACCCAGTGACAGCTGCAAAGCCATGAAGCCTCAGGAGAATGTCCCCTTATTTAAAGGTTCGTGTAGCTGGGAGAGCCTTGGATGGGGCACTGGGGGACCAGGTATTTTACATTCTGAAGACTGAAGGACCTAAATTCAGAGCAAGTAACCCAAACTTCAGACTTAAGTGAAAAACTCCTTTAACAAGTCTCTAAGGCCCAGAAAGGATCTTTCAAGAATCCTTATAGCCCTTATCCATCTCCCACAGGAGCGTTTTCAAACAAAGTATTTCAGGGCACTCAAAGTTCACACCTCATCTGCATGATGTTAGCACTTTCCCAGAACTATGCCAATTAAAATAAAAGTCCTCCAAGAAAGGACACAGTACTCATGTCCACCTTCACAGGGATGCGTTCTTTCATTTTGCTTTTGTAAACATAGTGATGGTCTTACAGCTGTACTCACACTTCCATCTGCATGAACCAAATGGGAATCACACAGCCTAAATCAGGCCACGGGCTGAGGTCAGGTTTGGAGAAAGGGGGATTTGTGCAGTGTGAAAACAGGTCTGGGACAGGTCAGAGGCAGAAATCACATGGATATCAAGAAATGTCAAGTTGGAGCAGAGCAGAGAGGCAGAACGTGGCTCTGGGGGGCCAAGGCCATTTGTCTAAACAAGCCTTACCCCACACTGACCGTCCATGCCCTCCAGAACCAGCTCCGGAAGCAGGAAAGCTCGGTCATCTCATCCATGCTCACAGTAACACGGGAGGCTGTCACCTCCACGTGCATCACTCTTTACCTCCTCTTTGTTCCTATACCTTCCCGGCTCCTACCTTTTGCCTTTGTCTCGCAGTCCTGAACTACAACCTGCTTCTTCATTCTAAGGCCCTCTCTGCTCCGGGCAGCACTAAAGCTAAACTTCCTCACCATTGCAGGTCCTGCCCTAGATCAGCAAGAAGAGAAATGGGATGCAATCCATGATCACAGAGGAGAATGAACAGAAACAAGTAGAAACACACAATGACCACAGGAACCTAGTTTCTAGGTGCCAGGCAAATTGCTATTTACCTGATATCTAGTATCTTGTTCCCTAGAGAAGGAAATGGCAACCCAGTCCAGTATTCATGCCTGGAGAAACCCATGGATGGAGGAGCCCGGCAGGCTACTGTCTATCTATGGGGTTGCAAAGAGTCAGACATGACTGAAGCAACTTAGCACACAGTATCTCATTAAATTCTTAGGACGCATCTGCAAGGAAGGTATATACTTTTTAATCTTCAGAAACACATTTCTTCAGCCAAATTAGGTACAGGTTAGTCAATGGCAGGTCTAGAGTTCAAACCTCAGCCTGACTCTGGAGACCACGTTTGTCAGCCTGTGAATGCAGGCGGAGGGGGCAGGAGGGTGAGGCTCTCTTGGAAAAGGCCCCACACCTGCCTCTTGCCCCCTACATTCTCCCCTCTCCTCACCCCCCACCGGGCTTCTGCTGTCCTTCAGGGCATGTCCTAACCTACCCTGAGTTCTGAAAATTGCAGCCTCATGGGTGCAATGAGGGT
This sequence comes from Ovis aries, assembly GCF_016772045.2. Lineage (NCBI taxonomy): Eukaryota > Metazoa > Chordata > Mammalia > Artiodactyla > Bovidae > Ovis > Ovis aries. Next base: position 38,232,055 of record NC_056068.1, read on the forward strand.
GGAGGGGGTGGAGGAAGGATTCTCAAACAGTTTCACAATGCTGTCCATGTTAATGCTGTCCTGAGAACTGGTTCTGGCAAAGAAGGGGGAGGACTGGGTCCTTGAGTTGGAGAGACACCACTGCTACTAAAGGCAAGGGAAGCTAATGACCCTAAATGCGTTTCCCCATATATCAGCTCGCTTCTTAGGAAAACCTTTGGGAATCGCTACCATTTCCTTCTGCAGATGAGGAAACTGAGGGCCAGGGAGGTCAAGTGACTTGCAAAGACCATCCAGTGATTGTGGTTCCTATACAGACGTGCCTGACTCCAAAGCTCAGACTCTTTCCACTTTCCCTCACGATTCCTCCTCTCTAGCTCCCTCTCACCACCCTACCCCCCGCCCCCCCACTTCTGCTTGCTTTTCAGTGAGACCATGGCTGCCCCTGGTTGATAGTTTTCTCTACAGAGCCCTTGCTGTGAGGCACAGGGTCACCCGATTCCCTCTGGAAGGGCAGCACCTGTCATCTTGTGTAAAGATTCAGTGAGCAGTGTTTGGTTCCATTATTTGCTTCTACCCTTTCCCAGAATTTCCACTAACCACCCATAAAAAATATCAGTCCTGATGGCTTCCACCTCTGAGGGGGACTTTTTCATCCTTGCTTGAGTGTCCTCCTGAGGAACAGCAGGAAATGAGCCTTTTTATGAGGCGATAATGGAGCCAGAAGCATCTTTAAAATCAATTGTGCCTAACACGTCCTCCCATCATTTCAACAGGTTCTGGGTTTAGTGGGTCATAAATAAAAACAGACAGCTCACATTCAGTGAGCTCTACAGTTTGCCCGTGGTCTCCTGTGGGCTGTACCATAGTCCTCTGAGGAAGGCAGGCAAGTGGTCCCCCTTTCTCACAGGAAGTGAGTGAGACTCGCCTCTCTCCCTGCCAAAGGTCAGCGCCTAGCTTGTAGCTTCCGTGACCATCTGACACAGCTGCTCACTCCCTCTGCCTTGAAACAGGTTCTGGTCTAGCGCCTGCTGGCTCTTCATTTTCTCCTCACCTCGTTCCTTCTCAGCCTCCTGTGCTGACCCTCTTCATCTTTCTGCAAACACTGAAGTGTCCCTGGCCTCAAGCTCTCTTTGCTCTTCTCTTTTCTAGCCACACTGCCTTAGTGATTTCTCTTGTCCCATGCCTTAAAATATGAGTTATGTATATACTGAAGACCCCCAAACTGTCATCTTCCCCTCATCCCCGCCTCTGAACTCCAGCTTGTATACCAGCTGCCTAACACTTTCATCTGGATGTTGAATTGGTATCTCACATTCAGTGTGTCTGAAACCAAGTTCTTGATCTTCCCCTCCTCAAACCTGTGTGTGTGTAGTCACTCAGTTGTGTCCAGCTCTTCTGTGACCCCGTGGACGATAGCCCACCAGACTCCTCTGTCCAAGGGCTCCTCTAGGCAAGAACACTGGAGTGGGCAGCCATTCCCTTCTCCAGGAGATCTTCCCCACCCAGGCAGCAAACCCAGGTCTCTTGCATTGCAGGCAGATTCTTTACCGTCTGAGCCACCAGTAAAGCTGCCCTCCTCTCCAAATCTGGCTTTTCTCATTGTAAGCATCGCACTGAATGGCAAAGCCATCCTTCTAGTTTATCAGCCTTGGTTCTTCTCTCACTCCACATCCGATCCTTCAGCACACCTGTCAACTGCACTTCTAAAATGCATTGTTGAGCCAATAACTGTGTGTCACCATCGCTGGAGCAGGGGCCGGACTGCACCTCCCTGTGTCCCTGGCACCATCTTGGTCCAAGCCACGTGGCATCATCATTAGCTGGGATTAAATGTGTTGCAACGGCTTCCTGGCTGGTCTCTCTGCCTCTTCCCTCACCCTCTTCCAGGCTCTTCTTCACGCAGTAGCTGCATCATGCCGTTTTTCTGGTCAAAATCCTCTAATGGTGTCATGTTGCACAGGAAATGGGGACCTTGGCCATGGCCCCCATGGCCCCTCATGATCTGCTCTGCCTCCCTGTTACCTCACCAGCTTCCTCTTTTATTACTCCCCCTCTTGCTCACTTTGCTTCAGCCGCCTGGATATCTCCTCAGATATGCTAGACACACTTAGCACTTGCAGGGCCCTGAGCCTGGGGAGATGTCCTCTTAGATACTAGAGCACTCATTCCTCTGTCTCCTTCATGTCTTTGCTCAAATGTCACCTTCTCAGTGAGGCCTCTGCTGACCACACTGTTCAAAAGAGCAATCCCCTGCCCCTTCCTCAACCTGGCACACTGCTCTCACTTTATCTGATTGTCTTTTCTCCATAACATTTGTTACCATCTGGTATACTAAGATCCCCTAGAGGAGGGCATGGCAACCCACTCCAGTATTCTTGCCTGGAGAGTCCCCATGGACAGAGGAGCCTGGCAGGCTACAGACCATAGGGCTGCAAAGAGTTTGACACGACTGAAGCGACTTAACGCACACAGTATCCCGTGTATTTTGCTTTCTTACTTTTTATCATGGATCTTCCCCTACTAGAACAGGCATTTTCTATGGGCAAAGGCTTTGTCTATTCTGCTCACTCACTGCTGTACTATCAGTGTTTAGAGTATGCTCAATCTTTGCTTTTTTTTAAAGATTTTTTTTTTGATGTGGACCACTTTTAAAGTCTTCATTGAGTCTGTTACAATATTGTTTCTGTTTTGTTTTGGGTTTTGGGGGGCACAAGACAAATGGGATCTTAGTTCCCCAACCAGGGATTGAACCCACATCCCCTGCATTGGAAGAGAAGTATTAACCTCTGGGCCACTAGGGAGGTCCCAGTCTTTGCTGTTTGAATGAGAGGCTATGATTAGGCAGTGTCTGGTATCTTTTTTAATCCCAGGACTCTATGGCACAGTGCGGAGCTAGAGCTGAGTAAAGTGACACCAACAGACGTGGGCGCTGAGCTAGTGGGCACTGGGTGAGCTGGGGAGAGTGCCAACCAGAGACCTGGCACTAATAAAAGGAAGAGGAAGGGGTAGGGCCTCCTTAGGACCCACAGTCAGCTGCAAGGCTCTGAGTCTACCTCAGATGGATGCCCCAGTGACCTAGGCTGACTGTTTATAAGTGCCGAGAGCCCACCTTGCACCCCGGAAGCTGCTGCCATCATAAGCTACTGTCTGATCAGCTATTTCAAAGCCAGAGAAGGTATCTGAAGCCCATTAACAGACCTGCAAGAAGGTGATGTGGTTTCACAGAAGCATTTCAAATTCAATTTCTTTTTTTTTTTTTTTTAGTTTTTTATTTTTTAAATTTTAAAATCTTTAATTCTTACATGCATTCCCAAACATGAACCCCCCTCCCACCTCCCCTCCCCATAACATCTTTCTGGGTCATCCCCATGCACCAGCCCCAAGCATGCTGCATCCTGCGTCAGACATAGACTGGCGATTCAATTCACATGATAGTATACATGTTAGAATGTCATTCTCCCAAATCATCCCACCCTCTCCCTCTCCCTCTGAGTCCAAAAGTCCGTTATACACATCTGTGTCTCTTTCCCTGTCTTGCATACAGGGTCGTCATTGCCATCTTCCTAAATTCCATATATATGTGTTAGTATACTGTATTGGTGTTTTTCTTTCTGGCTTACTTCACTCTGTATAATCGGCTCCAGTTTCATCCATCTCATCAGAACTGATTCAAATGAATTCTTTTAACGGCTGAGTAATACTCCATTGTGTATATGTACCACAGCTTTCTTATCCATTCATCTGCTGATGGACATCTAGGTTGTTTCCATGTCCTGGCTATTATAAACAGTGCTGCGATGAACATTGGGGTACATGTGTCTCTTTCAATTCTGGTTTCCTCGGTGTGTATGCCCAGAAGTGGGATTGCTGGGTCATAAGGTAGTTCTATTTGCAATTTTTTAAGGAATCTCCACACTGTTCTCCATAGTGGTTGTACTAGTTTGCATTCCCACCAACAGTGTAGGAGGGTTCCCTTTTCTCCACACCCTCTCCAGCATTTATTGCTTGCAGATTTTTGGATCGCAGCCATTCTGACTGGTGTGAAGTGGTACCTCATTGTGGTTTTGATTTGCATTTCTCTAATAATGAGTGATGTTGAGCATCTTTTCATGTGTTTGTTAGCCATCCGTATGTCTTCTTTGGAGAAATGTCTATTTAGTTCTTTGGCCCATTTTTTGATTGGGTCGTTTATTTTCTGGAGTTGAGCTGCATAAGTTGCTTGTATATTTTTGAGATTAGTTGTTTGTCAGTTGCTTCATTGGCTATTATTTTCTCCCATTCAGAAGGCTGTCTTTTCACCTTGCTTATATTTTCCTTTGTTGTGCAGAAGCTTTTAATTTTAATTAGATCCCATTTGTTTATTTTTGCTTTTATTTCCAGCATTCTGGGAGGTGGATCATAGAGGATCCTGCTGTGATTTATGTCTGAGAGTGTTTTGCCTATGTTCTCCTCTAGGAGTTTTATAGTTTCTGATCTTACATTTAGATCTTTAATCCATTTTGAGTTTATTTTTGTGTGCGGTGTTAGAAAGTGATCTAGTTTCATTCTTTTACAAGTGGTTGACCAGTTTTCCCAGCACCACTTGTTAAAGAGATTGTCTTTACTCCATTGTATATTCTTGCCTCCTTTGTCAAAGATAAGGTGTCCATATGTGTGTGGATTTATCTCTGGGCTTTCTATTTTGTTCCATTGATCTATATGTCTGTCTTTGTGCCAGTACCATACTGTCTTGATGACTGTGGCTTTGTAGTAGAGCCTGAAGTCAGGCAAGTTGATTCCTCCAGTTCCATTCTTCTTTCTCAAGATTGCTTTGGCTATTCGAGGTTTTTGTATTTCCATACAAATCTTGAAATTATTTGTTCTAGTTCTGTGAAAAATGTGCCTGGTAGCTTCAAATTCAATTTCTTTTTATTTCTTTTCAAACACAGCCTGTAATTCTGATGGGAAAATTGCATAATGCCCGTCGGAGATAATAATTTTCCTGCAAGATGGTTTTGTGAAAGCAGCTTGGTGTTTCTGACTCAGGAGAGGAAGGGTCCATCAGAGAGAGCCGCCTGGGCCTTCCCACTGCCTTTGCACCCACACCTGTCTCTGGCAGGTGTAAGCTCTGAGGACGGGCATCACCCTGATGGACGGGCATGACCTGAGGCAAAGGCCAGCCTTCTGTGTGCCTCTGTTACCACAGGCATCAATTCAGCTTGTTCTTTGGTGACCAAAGTGCCTATCCTGGGCTTAACCTCCCTTTTGGACTTTCATGGTATCCTTTAGGATTATGAAAGTCTGCCTCTCCTCCGATTCAACAGGGAGCTGAAGGGGTAGATGGGGCCTGTCTGTGTTTCCCATCCCAGCCCCTCTTCCCCACCTTCTGCCCTATCTCCAGCACTTAACATTAGTGCTGGGGTCGGAGCAGAGAAGTAAGAAAGGGGCCGGGCCAGGAAAGATTCTGACATCAACCAGGGGAGAGCAGGCTGAGCTGGGCTGTCTCCTCCCAACAGGTGGGGGCTCCAAGGAAGTCGGGCTGGAGCCAGGGAGGGAGGAAGAGCCAAGCCAGCACCTATAAGGCAACCTGTAAGGGCCTTGACCCTAACCCTGCCCCTGGGAGCATCTTGTTGGTGGAGTGTGTGTGTGTCTTAAGTGAAGTGAAAGTGAAGTCGCTCAGTCGTATCTGACTCTCTGCGACCCCGTGGACTATAGCCTACCAGGTTCCTCCAATCATGGGATTCTCTAGGCAAGAATACTGGAGTGGGTTGCCATTTCCTTCTCTAGGGGATCTTCCTGACCCAGGGATCAAACCCGGTTCTCCCGGATTGCAGGCAGATGCTGTACCCTCTGAGCCACCAGGGAAGCCCAAGGTGCAGCATTTGACATTGCTTGCTCCTCTTCCCTGTCTCCCCCTCCCCACCTTCCTCTGAAGACAGTTCCCATTTAGTCCTGGGAGCCATTATGAGGGCAGGGGCTGGACTGTGTTCCCGTCTGTGTCCCCAGCACTGGCCTGGTCTGGGGAGCTATACAGGGGATGATTAAGAATGAATAATAGATTAGTTAATTAATTAATTAATGATGAGCTAGAGGAAGCCTCTGGCCTTCACTGCCCTCTTAGGGGCACCCCTGCAAGTTCTATGAACTCGGATGCTGCCGCAGGGCTTCTGAGTAGACAGTGAGGATTCTGCTGACTATGGTGGGGAAGTAAACTGTAGGAGGGCAGGCAGGACCCAGGGAGGCCGGTCAGGTGACACGGGATCATGAGAGAGCAATGGCAGGGGTGGGAAGATGTCAGATGCAAGACATTATTTTAAAGGGAGCAGCAACAGGATCTGCTGGTGGGTTGGACGTGGGGTGTAAAGCAAAGAGGGGTCAAGGATGACTCTGAGTGGAGGTGTCATGTAGGCAGTTGGATACGTGAGGCTGGGGTTCAATGGAGTAGTCCAGGCAGGAGGTGAATTTGAAAGTGTGTATAGGTGTTAGTTCGAGAAGGTCTTGTAGGTCATCATAGAACTGTTCAACTTCAGCTTCTTCAGCATTACTGGTTGGAGCACAGACTTGGATTACTGTGATACTGAATGGTTTGCCTTGGAAACGAACAGAGATCATTCTGCTGTTTTTGAGATTGCATCCAAGTACTGCATTTCGGACTCTTTCATTGACTATGAGGGCTACTCCATCTCTTCTAAGGGATTCTTTCCCACAGTCTTAGATATAATGGTCATCTGAGGTGGGAGGGGGGTTCAGGATGGGGAACACATGTACACCCGTGGCAGATTCATGCTGATGTATGGCAAAACCAATACAATATTGTAAAGTAATTAGCCTCCAATTAAAATAAAGAAATTTATATTAAAAATAAAATTAATTAATTCAAAAAAATAATGGTCATCTGAGTTAAATCCACCCATTCCAGTCCATTTTAGTTGGCTGATTCCTAAAATGTCAATGTTTACTCTTGCCATCTCCTGTTTGACTACTTCCAATTTGCCTTGATTCATGGACCTAATATTCTGGGTTCCTATGCAATATTGTACTTTACAGCATCAGACTTTACTTCCATCACCGGTCACATCCACAGCTGCGTATTGTTTTTGCTTTGATTCCGTCTCTTCATTCTTTCTGGAGTTATTTCTCCACTGATCTCCAGTAGCATATTGGGCACCTACCGACCTGGGGAGTTCCTCTTTCAGTGTCCTTTCTTTTTGCCTTTCCATTATGTTCATGGGGTTCGCATGAAGAGGTTTGCCATTCCCTTCTCCAGTGGACCACACTTTGTCAGAACTCTCCACCATGACCTGTCCATCTTGGGTGGCCCTACACGGCATGGCTCATAGTTTCATTGAGTTAGATAAGGCTCTGGTCCATGTGATCAGTTTGATTAGTTTTCTGTGATTGTTGTTTTCATTCTGTCTGCCCTCTGATGGAGAAGGATAAGAGGCTTATGGAAGTTTCCTGATGGGAGAGACTGAGTGGGAAATTGGGTCTTGTTCTGATGGGCAGGGCCATACTCAGTAAATCTTTAATCCAATATTCTGTTGATGGGTATGGCTATATTCCCTCCCTGTTGTTTGACCTGAAACCAAAGTATGGTGGAGGTAATGAAGATAATGGCAACCTCCTACAAAAGGTCAGGTGCATGTACTGCCCCAGTCAGTGCCCCCGATCCTGCAGCAGGCCACTGCAGACCCACACCTCGGCCAGAGACTGGAATGCAAAAGTAGGAAGTCAAGAGACACCTGGAGTAACAGGCAAATTTGGCCTTGGACACAAAACAAAGCAGGGCAAAGTCTAACAAGGGTTTGTCAGGAGAACGTACTGGTCGTAGCAAACACCCGCTTCCAACAAAACCAAGAGAAGACAACACATGGACATCACCAGATGTCAAACTGATATCAGACTGATTATATTCTTTGCAGCCAAAGATGGGGAAGCTCTATACAGTCAGCAAAAACAAGACTAGGAGCTGACTGTGGCTCAGATCATGAACTCCTTATTTCCAAATTCAGACTTAAAGAAAGTTGGAAAACCACCAGGCCATTCAGGCATGACCTAAGTCAAATCCCTTATGATTATACAGTTGAAGTGACAAGTATATTCACAGAATAAGATCTGAGAGAGTGCCTGAAGATCTATGGATGGAGGTTTGTGACAATGTACAGGAGGCAGGGATCAAGACCATCCCCAAGAAAAAGAAATACAAAATGCCATCTGAGGAGGCCTTACAAATAGCTGAGAAAAGGAGAGAAGCTAAAGGCAAAGAAGAAAAGGAAAGATATACCCACCTGAATGCAGAGTTCCAAAGAATAGCAAGGAGAGATAAGAAAGCCTTCCTAAGTGATCAATGCCAAGAAATAGAGGAAAACAACAGAGTGGGAAAGACTGGAGATCTCTTCAAGAAAATTAGAGATACCAAGGGAACATTTCATGCAAAGATGGGCACAATAAAGGACAGAAATGGTATGGACCTAACAGAAGCAGATGATATTAAGAAGAGGTGCCAAGAATACACAGAAGAACTATACCAAAAAAAAAAAAATACATGATCCAGATAACCATGATGGTATGATCACTCACCTAGAGCCAGATATCTTGGAATGTGAAGCCAAGGAAGCATCACTATGAACAAAGCTAGTGGAGGTGATGAATTCCAGTTGAGCTATTTCAAATCCTAAAAGATGATGCTGTGAAAGTGCTGCACTCAATATGACAGCAAAATTGGAAAATGCAGCAGTGGCCACAGGACTGGAAAAGGTGTTTTCATTCCAATCCCAAAGAAAGGCAATGCCAGAGAATGCTCAAACTACCGCACAGTTGCACTCGTCTCACACACTAGCAAAGCAATGCTCAAAATTCTCCAAGCCAGGAGATATGAACAGTAATACATGAACCATGAACTTTCTGATGTTCAAGCTGGATTTAGAAAAGGCAGAGGAACCAGAGATCAAATTGCCAACATCCGTTGGATCATTGAAAAAGCAAGAGAGTTCCAGAAAAACATCTACTTCTGCTTTATTGACTACACCAAAGCCTTTGACTGTGTAGATCACAATAAACTGTGGAAAATTCTTAAAGAGATGGGAATACCAGACCACCTGGCCTGCCACCTGAGAAATTTTTATGCAGGTCAAGAAGCAACTGGGCATGTTAGAACTGGACATGGAAAAACAGACTGGTTCCAAATCGGGAAAGGAATACGTCAAGGCTGTATATTGTCACTCTGCTTATTTAAATTGTATGCAGAGTATATCAAGTGAAATGCCAGGCTGGATGAAGCACAAGCTGGAATCAAGGATGCCAGGGGAAATATCAATAACCTCAGATATTCAGATGACACCACCATTATGGTAGAAAGCAAAGAAGAACTGAAAAGCCTCTTGATGAAAGTGAAAGCGGAGAGTGAAAAAGTTGGCTTAAAGCTCGACATTCAGAAAACTAAGATCATGGCATCTGGTCCCATCACTTCATGGCAAATAGATGGGGAAACAGTGGAAACAGTGTCAGACTTTATTTTTCTGGGCTCCAAAATCACTGCAGATGGTGACTGCAGCCATGAAATTAAAAGAAGCTTGCTCCTCAGAAAAAAAGCTATGACCAACCTAGACAACATACTAAAAAACAGAGACATTACTTTGCCAGCAAAGGTCTGTCTAGTCAAAGCTGTGGTTTTTCCAGTGGTCATGTATGGATGTGAGAGTTGGACTATAAAGAAAGCTGAGCGCTGAAGAACTGATGCTTTTGAACTGTGGTGCTGGAGAAGACTTTTGAGAGTCTCTTGGACTGCAAGGAGATTCAACCAGTCCATCCTAAAGGAAATCATTCCTGAATATTCATTGGAAGGACTGATGCTGAAGCTGAAACTCCAATACTTTGGCCACCTGATTCAAAGAACTGACTCACTAGAAAAGACCCTGGTGCTGGGAAAGATTGAAGGCAGGAGGAGAAGGGGATGACAGGATGAGATGGTTGGATGGCATGAGTTTGAGTAAGCTCTGGGAATTGGTGATGGATGGGGAAGCCTGGTGTGCTGCAGTCCATGGGGTTGCAAAGATTCGGAGATGACTGAACTGAACTGAACTGGGTGTATAGGTGCTTGTCAAAGTCAAGAGGCAGAGAACCTGGGCAGTGAGTGTAGATAGACAGAGGGTGGGAAGAGCCAGAGAGAGAACAGCCGGAGAGACAGGAGGATACTAGAACCTGCCCCCAGGGCCTCTTCCAAGCCCTTGTGCTGCCTCCACTGCCCCCACTCACTGCCCCCAGGTACTTGTAGAGTCTCACCCTGCAGCCAGCCCTGCTAGCCTCTCAGTGCTGCCACCACTGCCCCTCTGGTCACTTCTGGAAGTTCAACTGAAGAAAGGGCTTCCTTGATAACTCGGTTGGTAAAGAATCCATCTGCAATGCAGGAGACCCTGGTTCAATTCCTGGGTCAAGAAGATCTCTTGGAGAAGAGATAGGCTACCCACTCCAGTATTCTTGGGCTTCCCTTGTGGCTCAGCTGGTAAAGAATCCGCCTGCAATAAGGGAGACCTGGGTTTGATCCCTGGGTTGGGAAGATCCCCTGGAGAAGGGAAAGGCTACCCACTCCAGTATTCTGGCCTGGAGAATTCCATGGACTGTATAGTCCAGGGAGTCGCAAAGAGTTGGACATGACTGAGCGACTTTCACTTCACTTTAGGAAAGACAGTGGAGCCAGCAAGCCCAGACAGCACTTTTCAGAAAGACAGTCAGCTGGAAGGAAGAAATCAAGTAAAATAGCAGTAGCAGGAAGGACATGCGACTATTCCTTAGAAGATGAGTGATATTATAGCAATTTGCATGGAGGAGGATATCATCCCATACAAGAGAAACTGTTGTTACAGGAGAGAGAGGGGCACTTGAAGGCTTGAGGTCCTTGAAAATAACGATGACCCTATATGCGAGACAGCAAAAAGAGACACAGCTAAAAAGAACAGACTTTTGGACTCTGTGGGAGAAGGCAAGGGTGGGATGATTTGAGAGAATAGCACTGAAACATGTATATTACCATATGTGAAATAGATCGCCAGTCCAGGTCTGATGCATGAGACAGGGCGCTCAAAGATGGTGCACTGGGACTACCCTGCGGGATGGGATGGGGAGGGAGGTGGGAGGGGGGTCAGGATGGGGAACACATGGGGAACCCATGGCTGATTCATGTGAAAGTATGGCAAAAGCCACTATAACACTGTAAAGTAGTTAGCCTCCAATTAAAATTAATTAATTAATTAAAAAATAAATAAAAGCACTAAGAACATAAAAAAAAAGATTGGAAGAGCTGAGATCTGGACCCAAGATGGAGGGGGCGGTGGCCTTCCAGCCATCTCGGAAGGATGGAGGAGGAAGGCAGTGGATAACAATTACTGATGCTCAATTACAGGCAGTGCTGGGGGCCAGCATGAGGATTCATTCATCCAGCAAATAACTGCTGAGTCCCTACTCTGCCAGGTTCGGCTCTGAGTGCTAGAGATAGAGCCCTGAACGAGTGAGACACCAATTCAACCCCTGCCCTCATGGAGCTTTCCGCCTAGGGCAGGAGGCGGTCCCAAACAAAGGAACAGTGACAGATTGTATGAGACTTGAGTGGCTCCCTGGAGGAAAAAAGTGTGGCGAGGGGGAATGAGAGGGAGGCCGGAGTTGGATGGGGAGGGATGTGGCAATTTTCAGTAGAGATATAGGTGCTAGTGTATATGTCAAGAACCAGGAAAGAACTCTACAAGATGAAAATATGCCTTACATTCTAAAGTGTGAGAATGAAAGTTTCAGTTGCTCAGTCATATAGGATACTTTGTGACCTCAGGGACTGTAGAACACCAAGCTGCTCTGTCCATGGAATTCTCCAAGCAAAAATACTGGAGTGGGTTGCCATTTCCTTCTCCAGGGGATCTTCTCAACCCAGGGATCAAAGCTGGGTCTCCTACATTGCAGGCAGATTCTTTTCCATAAAGTAAGGTCTTCAAAATTAAAATTTAACATAACAATATCATAGGAATTTAGAGAGAGAGAAGCAAAAAAAACAAAAAACAAAAAACACATAATCCTTCCCTCCTAACTTAGCAGCTATCATCAATGAGTATATTCATTTTTGTATTTGCGTCATTGTCACATGGTTGAAATCATAGCTCACACACACATTTTCTTTATCTTTGCCATTTCCTTGTATCATGGGAGCCAGACTATTATACAAATAGATTGTTATACAAGCCATTATGTGCCTTGCTTTCTAATATAGTATATTTTAGAGATAATCTCCCCACCAGTATAACTCTTTTAATGATGAGCCCAAAGGCCACATACAAATATAAAAGTAAACATGTATATATTTTGGTATCTTTTGTTTTTTACACCGTTATATAGTATTTTGGGCTCTTTATCTATTTGTATAATAATCTAGTTACCATGTTACAAGGAAATGGTAGAGATAAAGAAAATATATGTGCATATGCTTATGTGTGTGCGTGTGTGCGCACCCGTGCATGCTTTCATTTCCATTTGCCTAAATTATCTCTGGAAGGAACATAAGAACTTCACAAAGACAAGGTGTCCCAGGGGAGAGGAACTGGGCAACCAGGGAGCAAGAACAACTTTTCACAGATTAACTTTGTTCTGCTTTTGAATTTTGAACCATCCAAATATATTGCCATTAAAAAAAGTCATGAGGAAAAGTTACTCCAAGGCTGCTCGCTGCAGCTTTCTCATCTGGAGAAATATCCACGAAGGCTTTGGAGGTAGCATTTGGTGAGGCAAGCACGGAGTGCAAATGTGGTGGGATGAACATCTAGAGGTGATGGACTGGGAGCCAGGGCAGCGGCCAAGCAGGTGGGGAGAGGGGACACAAGTGCCCGCAGAGGGACGAAATTGATAAGACATCTGATGGGTTCCTTACTTGGCTATTTTAAAGCCTGTTGGATTTTGTTACGCTTTGGTGGTGTTGTGTAGTTGCCAAGTTGTGTCTGACTCTTTTGAGACCCATGGACTGTATCCCGCCAGGCTCCTCTGTCCATCGGATTTCCCAGGCAAGAATACTGGAGTGGGTTGTTAAACCTTATTATTTTTAAAATAAAAGCTGTTTCAAAAAGAAACGAGAATTGATTTGCGCACCAACACCTCCCTCCCCTCTCTCCCCTTAGAGACTGTCAGCCGGTTTTGCTGGGTCCTTACATATAATAACATTTTGCTTCATCATCTCCCTCCATCTACTGATTTCCATAAAAAGCTTTCAAATTATTAAGTAATGAAGCTCTAAATGACCTGGAGGAGGGAGAAGCCAGCTGCCTCAAGGTGCTCAGCACGTTAGCATCAAATCAGTTTCCAGAAGTGTCGATCTCTTAAACGGTGCTATTTAAATGCAAAGGAACAGCTTGATCAGCTGTAAAGCTTAACTCTTTTCATTCCTGAGCCCCCCAGATACTCACAGAGGTTTGGGGAGACACTGGGGACGGAAGAGAAATTGTGTGTCTAGTGGATATGGAAGGGGTATCCCTACCAGGAAATTAGGGTCACACACACACAGCTGGGCTCTGCCAGACTTCCCCTGGGCTCTGCCAGACTTCCCCTGGCAACAGAAGTTTCCCTGACAGTAAAACTCCCCTTCTAGTTATTACTGTAACATCACAGAGCAGGGGCTAAATGGTGGTGTGGTGGAATAAGGCAGACCCAAGTCCATTTCTTGGCTCTGCCATTTATGTGCTGTGTTAGTTTGGGGAAGTTGCTCATCCTTCCTGAGCAGATATCTCAGTGTGTAAAACATGTATTTATTGAGTTCCTTCTATGGTCAGAAACTGCGCTGGGCAAGGGGCATGGGGCCAGTGGACAAGTGACACAGTCCTGCTCTTGTGAGGCGTGCCCACTAGTGGGTGAAGATGGTGATGGGAGGGCAGCCATTTAAGATACAGCCATCCCAGGAACTTCCGTGGCAGTCCAGTGGTTAGGACTCTGTACTTTCACTGCCGAGGTCACGAGTCTGATCCCTGGTTGAGGCAGGAGACAGATGGGCCCCAGGCTGAACTGTCTTCCCTGTAGAAGAAACGCCATAATAGCAGGAACTCCATAAAAGCAAGATGATGGAAGAGGCTGGGCCCTGCCCAGATGAAAGACCACATATTTCCCATTTGCGAAGTTAAGGAGAGCTTCCTGACCACACATGCGCAGAAAGGCTCCTTGGAGGTCAAAAGAGAGGGGGGCGTCACCTCGTAGTAAGTGATGTCAAGCTGCCCATAG